>NC_135333.1:40900451-43300451 GCF_023851605.1 Tamandua tetradactyla | reverse complement strand
TGGACGGGCAGTTTGTCCCCATGCGCAGGGCCAGCCCCACAGAAAGGCAGCGCAGCTTGACCCTGCAATACTGTGCGGGCAGTTGCTGGGGACACACTCATGGTGTCTGAGCTACCCCAAGCTGGCGACCCTACAAGTCACCCCAGAGTTCGCAAAAACCCAAGTCCCCAGGCCAAAGGGGTCGCTCATTCACCCCCTTCACTGAATTAGCAAAGAACAGGATGAGAAGGGGCAAACGGTCATGCAGGTGGGCCAGAGGTTGCACCAGGGGCTCCGCAGGTGGGGGGCAGCAGGCAGAGCCAACACCTTTGCCCTCCACCAGCAGGGGAAGCGCTGCGGCTGGCACCCGAAGCTTCTGAGGGACACTGGCAAGAGTGAGACCCCCTGGTGGCCTTGGTGGAATCAACCTTGGGCACGGGGGTGGACACAGGGAGGCCAGTTAGGGGTTTTGGGGAATGCAGACAGAGATGCTCCTGGAGGTGATAGGGAGAAGTGGTCAGCTCAGTCTATGACTTTGTGCTGTCCCAGCAGGATGTGCACACATGCCTGGAGGTGAGTGCATGTTGAGAAGAGAAGGGCTCTGCAGGTGGCTCCAGGCAGGCCATGGTGGAGACAAGACAAAGCTGAGGAGATGGCAGTGGAGGGGTCTCCCAGGTCAGTGGGACCAGAGAAGAGCAGGATGGGGCACCTGGTGGCCCCGGCCAGGTGTGGTGGTTCCAGGTGGGCCAGCCCCACCAGAAAGGGACACAACTTCTCCTGAACTCCATGCCCAGGAGAGAAGAACTTGTCAGGAATACAGAAGGGCCTGGGCCGACAGCTGGCAGAGCAGTAGGAGCCAAGGCTTGGGGCTGGACCCAATCGGGGGCAAAGCCTGATTAGGGCAGTGAACTTTGCTGGATGCCGTGGGAGAAGTGGGTGGGTCCTGGGGTGAAGCTTAACCGGGCTGGAGGGTGCCTGGCCGCAGGACCCCTTGCCCCCGCCTTGACGATCTGTCCACCTGGGGAGTTAGGAGACAAGGCTGCACCTGGTCCCACGCTGGGGCCTCTTTCACTGTGCCCACATGGGCGCTGGTGAATTGTGTGGAGCCCCAGCTTGCTGCCTATGCCAGCCCCATTGCTGCCAGCAGAGTTGAGCAGGGTCAACACAGCGTCCCCAAGGATGCAGCTGGACAAGAGGTGGCTGGCGAGAAGTCCAATCAGGATATATTTGCAAACACAGGTACTAGCCCACGGGCTGTAGTTCGCTGATACGACTTTTTAAAATATTGTATTGAAAGGGGTCCTCTTGATGGCCGAATCCTAGGCACTTGCTTCCATTTTCCCTGAAGCAAGGTCCTCACTCTCGTCCCCTTAGTCCTGCCACGGTGGGATGGTCACACCCTGTACACACCAGGCCGTGCGGTTTCCAGAACCTTTCAGGTCTGACTCTCCATGCCCCGGGCTCTTCTGGTGCCAAAGTCTCAGCAGCCAGCTGCGTGCCGGTGAGCCACGCCTCTCCCCTGCCTGTTTCTGAGTCACCGTGTCACTGGCACTTCATGGGTCCTGGCACAAAGCCTGCCCACATTAGTGCTAACCGCCCTGCACCCCCAGAGGCTGTCCCCCTATCACAGGTGAGAAGACTGAGCTTCAGAGGGCATAACTGGCTTGTGTAAGTGCCCATGTCCAGAAAGGGGCTCAGCTGACAGAGCCTACCCCGCCAGGTCTGCATACTCGCTGGCCTCTGTTATACTCCAGGCCTGACACAGGGGCTCAGCGGACACCATGCCCGTGCCACCAAGACCCTAGCCCAGAAGGGGAGGATGCTCTCTCTCACCCCCAGGAAGGGGCAGCTGCCTGGCAGAGGAGTCCAAGTGGGCAGCCGGGGCCACATGGGGCAAAGAAAAAAGCAAGGGCTCACACCAGAGGATGTGAAAGAGGAAAGGAGGGAAGGAGGGGGGCCATTAGTGCAGCCCAGGAGCAGACAGGCCCCCTCCTCCCTTTCAGCTGCCATCCCAGCACCTGCACACCCCTTGCCAGCCAGTCCCCTGTGTCAGCACCACCGACCAGGGCCAGCAGCCTCTGCAGCAGTTGCTATCTCCCGACCCCTGACCACCACTACCTTCCACTCCTTTCCGAAATGCTTATCTTTCCTCTGCACACATTAACGCACACTGCAGCTGAACTTAACACTCAGCTACAGTGGCACTAAGTGGGGACTGTCTTCTCAGAGCCCCCACCTGGCCCAGTGAAGACTCTGGTCCAAAATGGGGGCACTCACCGAGTCCCCTCCCCTTGGCCGGGCCCGTTCCCCTCCAATCAGGGCCCTACCAGTCCCCCAGGGGAGCAAACACCACGCATTTTGTTTTTGTTTAAAAATCATTATTTCTTGTTTGAATATCCTCAAGGAATGTAACTGAACTGAAGATGTATCAACGCTAAATTCGGAAATTACATTCCTCAGATGAGATCCCAAGGCAGCACTCATACCTGTGGTCAAGGTCAAGTACGCAGAGACCTGCAGCTGCTTCTGAAGCCAAACTCGGGGGTGAAGGCAGCCCCCCTGCGGTAAATCCATGCCACAGCCACTCTCCAGGAGAGTAGGAGGAATGCAGTAGACCACACAGACCGACAAGCATGAACCCCAAATCTCACCAGAGAGCACAGCCAAAGCAAGCTGCCGGAGGGCGTGCACAGCCCGACACCAAGCACCTCCTCAATGCACCACGGTGCTGTGAGGAGAGAGAAGCCCTTCCTCACAGACTAAGCCCCATCCGTGCTTCCGTGCCTCACCCCATTTCATTCTCACAACAGCTTCGTGAAACAAACATTCCCCTTTCTATTGCTGAGGAAGCCGAGGCTCAGCGATGCTCAATGATTTGGCTGAAGCTGCATGAGGAGAGATGGGTGAGAGCCAGGTTTTCCTAGGCAGCTTTTGCTGCCTATGCAAAGAGGCCATCACATCCTCATTAATCCCATTTCATTTCTTCACTCATCCAGTCATCCATCCATCTATCCATCTATCCATCCATCCATATATTCATCACACATCCCTCTTTCCATCATCCATCCATCCAACTACTGCACATCCATACATCCATTTAACCAGCCACCCATCCATCCACCATACATACATACATACATACATCATCTATCCATCCATAAATACACCCATCACACATCTATCCATTCAGCCATCCATCCATCCATCCCTCCATACATCATACATATATCCATCTAACCAACCACCCATCCATCCATCATCCACTCAGCCATCCATCTTCCATGCATCCACCCTTCACCTATCCATCTGTCCATTCACACATCCATTCATCACTTATTTACCACCTATCCACCCATCCATCCATCATTTATTCATCAGCTATCCACCCATCCATCCATCATTTATTCATCACCTGTCCACCCATCCATACACTCATCATGCATCTATCTATCCATCTATCCATCCATCCATTCAACCATCTATCCATCCACCCACTCATCCACCCAATGCATGCCTACTATTACTTGGATTCTGTTCTAGTTAAGAAGGATTCAGCAGGGAATAAGATCAGGACCCTTCCTCTCAAGCCCACCTCCTGGATGAGACCGATGTTGTGCCTGGACAATCTCAGGCCACCAAGGCAAGTGCTGCCATTAGATCAGCATGAGGATGTTTGAGAGCTGAGCACTGGCACTGGGGTAGGTGGCAAGGTCTTATAAACTCTGAGGCACCAGAGCAAGGTGCCTAACATGGTAGGCAGAAATTTCAGAAGCTAAGAGAATTGTAAAGCTGCTCTGTGGGCACCTATAGGCTTCCTTTTGATGGAGAGAAATACCAAGATTCTGACCACAGTAGGCACAAACAAGTCAGGCTTGAGCAAAGCAGCATGGAATGGGTTGAAGATTAATGGCCACAGTCGTTTGGCTAAAGGTTTCTACATCTTTAAATATCCTTGGGGACTGTGCATCAAGGGCTTTAAAATGGGTGCATCACCCACAGCTGCTGGTATTGGGCACTGATGCGGTCAGCCTCCTTTAGCCACACCTGAGAGAGTCATCTCAGCCTCACCTGCAGCCAGCACTCAAGAACAGCTGCACCTGGTGGGCAGTCTCAGGGCATGGCCACCCAGCACTTGGCTGTGATGAGGGGTCCTTGTACCTTCCCAGGGCCACCCCCAGCCCAGCACACCCAGCACTTCCCAGCCTGAGTCCTCTCATCTTGCAGGCTCGCAGTCAGCCCCACCTGACACTGACGGTGACCCTGGTCAGGCGGTGGGGCAGAGGTAATGTAGCAGGTCTTTGAGCCAGGTGGAATTCCTTATCTTGGACTTAGATTTTCTACCTCTGGCCTCTACCATGACTTTGGATACAAATTCCAAGCTCCATGAGCCTCGGTTTCCCCATTGAGGGGATTTCCTGAAACAGCATATGGCCTAGGAGACACCTGTGCACGACAGCTGGCCATCAAGGGCATCAAACAACTGTGAGAGGTTACTCAGACCCTGCCCCCATATACACGGTCTACCTGCCTTGGTCATGCTCCCACTGACCTGGCATGGCCTGGAGTCTCCCTCCAGCCACTGAGCGAGAAGGAGGCTGGGAGAGCTGGGAGGAAGCCCCAGCTCCAGAGTGGCCGTCCAGCATGGGCACCAGACCTTGGCCTCCCACTTCCTGGGCCCCTCGAGGGCCAGCTGCCCACAGTGTGATGTCATGATCACACCCCTTCATGCCTGCCCCCGACCCTGTCCCTGTCTTAATCCTTCACCTCCCTACAGGTGTCCATGTTGGTGACCTCCGAAATACACTGAGCCCTTGTCCCACCAGAATCTGTTTGGGGGATCCAAGCTCTGCACCCCTCTCTCTCTCTGCGATGAGCACTTCATAAAGTGGGGGTGGGTGCACAAGAGTCTCAGGAAGCCCCATGGCACCAGCCTTCCAAGAGGACCTCAGTGAGGCCAGCAAGTGGCCTCCGAGGAGGGGCCAGGACAGGCTGGGGACAGAGCAGCCTTATCTACCTGGGGCAGGAACTGCAGGGACCCACCATCTCCTGCCTGGGACCCTTGATGCTTAACCCCTCAGGCCCCCACCAAGAAGCTGACAGCCTCCTCCCAGGAGCCACACAACCCGCTGCCCAGACTAGTGAGCCGGAAGCAAAAGCGGGGCGCATTTCAACATGAGTTCTCGGAGGAGGGTAGTGCTCCTGCAGTGTCTGGGGAGTCGGCCCTGGGGTGTCCGAGGGACTGGGAGAACCAAGCATCTCTTAACCCCAGGGCCAGCACCCCCAGAGCCCTTGAGCCCCCTCGGGCCAATGGGGCCTGTGACCTAGGAGGAGAGGCTCCCCTCGGGGACCTGGGCCCCCTCCAGAGGAAAGGCGAGGAGAGTCACCTTCCCACCCCTCGGGTCATGTGTATGGCCACCCCAGCTTCTGGCCCCTGAGGAGAGTAGAGCTCAGCCCACACGGCTGCCCAGGCTAGACACACCCTCCCAGGCCCAGGAGACAGTTTCTGTCCTTCCAGCATCAACGTGCCCTGCTGGACGCTGGGAGAGAGGCCCCTGAGGAGCCCTGGACTCCTTCCCGTTTACGCCCCAGCACCCAGAAGAGGAGGTGCATCCTAGCGGGGGCGAGGTTTCGCCATCCACTACACTGCAGAGAAAAGCAGGCTGGTCTGAGGCCGGGCCACCTGGCTGGGGGGACGGAGGCGCCATGTAGGCTGTGTGGCTGGCCTGGAGCTGGTCTGCTCTGGAACTGGGGGAGATGCCCCGGGGCCTGCTGGCTGCCCTCCCCAGGTGGTCTTCCACATGCTACCGCAGAGATGACCCAGGCTGCGAGCAGGGACAACAGTGCATTCGGCACAGACCTGGGGGGAGGGGCATCCCAAGCTGGTCACCGCAAGGGGCTTGTGTCATGGAAGGCAGCACTGCGGACGGGGCATGCTCTGGGATGGGGGGCCAAGGCCTGATGCCGTCCTGGTCCCGCTGCCCACACAGGGAATGGCGCTCACGAGATGTTGGCCTCTGCTATCCTGCCTGCCACCAAGGGCTGTACCTTGCAGGGACTGGGACCAGTGGGCATGGCCTTGGCCCTCCAGGCTCCAGCCATGGGGAGCCCATGGGACGGCGCTCTGCTGCCACGTGGCCTAGCCCTGACCCTTGGACACCAGCGAGGTCTCTGGAAGCCACAGGGCACATTGCAGATCCACACTGCTGCTGGGGTCCCCATCTCGTTTTCTACAAAAAGATGGGGGCTGAGTGGAGGCTGTGCAAGGGGTTGGTAACACAGTAGCAGTGACATTGGTGATGAAAGCTGCCATGATTAAGCGTCTACTGGGTGCCAGGAGTGGGCCCAGGAGTTTACAGGCTCCAGGCCCCACCACAACCTGGGAGGGAGATGCTAATATTCATCCCACAGGCAGGGAAACTGAGGCACTGAGCGCCAACAGAATTGCCGAGGTGGAGCTCCCCAGCAGTCACTAACAAGCCATTCCCCGCAGCTGCTCCCTCTGCCACGGGGCAACAGCGGATGGAAATGCCTGACCCTGTGTGGGTTTTCCCAAAAGCACCTGGCTCGACTTCTGTCCCCGCCCCGGAATGTCCACTCCAGGTGATGTCAGGGCCCACAGCAGTGCCCACGCCTGAGGCAAGAGCATCAGAAACAGTTTTCTCACTTTCAAAAACTGGTGCCGAAGACTGTTTTTGAAAGCAGTTTATTACCCCCTGCAGGTGTCTGGAATGTTCTATCAGGGATCTTCGATTTCCAGCATGGCAGCTACTCCCTCGGTCATGATAAAAGGCAGAGGTCTCAGCGCTGGCAGCCTTTGGGTGACAGTGAGAGCTCAGGGCGCGCAGATGTGGAGATGTTGACAAGCTGTGACGCGCCTGGACTGTGGGGCCTGGATGGAGAGCTGCCCTGCAAAGTCTAGATTCACTTTTCCCCAGTTAAAGGGAGATGGACATGCCCCCAGCAGCACCTGCTGCAGTCCAGTGAGAAAGCAGGCGTCCCTCCCTCCTTCCCCCGTAGGCGCCACATCCCTGCCACCGGCCATGGCCACTGCCCCCGGCCATGGCCACTGCCCCCGCAGGCAGCCCCAGGGCACTCAAACCTCGCCAGGGACCTGCTCAGCTTCATGCCCCACAGCCTGTAGCCATCACAGGGCCTGCGTTCCAGCTATAAGAGGGAGGAACACATGGGGCATTGCCAGCATGCCAGGCCAGGCCTGGAGGGGCGAGGGTCTCAGTGGAGCCAGGGGATGGTCCATCTGACGGTGAGACACCACTTGTTCAGCAGCCCCTGGGCCGATGCAGCAGGCCAGACTGGGTGCCATCTGACGTTACCACCGGTGCTTTCCCATTCAGCAGGAACAGGCCACATGCATCCCAGCACAGGCCAAGCTGATGCCCCCACCACCCGGGGACGCTGCCACCAGGGACCAAGCAGGGACCAGGAGAGGAATCCACGGTCCATGGGGGACCCGGCAAAGGAGAGCTCGGCCCAACACCAGGATCCAAATGAAGGCTGAGCTAAGCAAAAGCCACGAGGATGGCTACTATTAAAATAACCAAATGAAAAACAGACAATGACAAGAGCTGGCGAGGGAGTGGAGAAACAGGAACTCCCAAGCCAGCTGCAGGACTGCAGAATATGGAGGATGGTTTGCAGTTGCTCAGGAAGCACAGAACAGAGCTGCCGCAGGATCCAGCAGCCTCGCTACTGACTACGTACCCAGGAGCACCGAAAGCAGGCACTCAGACAGATGTTTGCACACCGACATTCACAGAGGCATGTTTCACATCTGTCAAAAGACAGAAGCCACCCACGTGTCCATCAACCGATGATGGAGAAACAAAATGTGGCATATCCCTGCAATGGGATGTTATTCAGCTGTTAGAAGGAAAGACATCCTAAAGCACACAACAGCATGGATGGACCTTGGGGCCATTATGTGGAGTGAAACACCGTAGATACTAAAGGACAGATACTGCGTCATTCCCCTTCCATGAAATATCTGCAGGACATACTGAGGCAGAAAGGAACGTCCAGGTCACAGGGGCCAGGCCAGGGCGGGGGAATCAGGAGTCATTGCTTCCTGGGATGGAGCTTCTGCTGGGTCGGCGGGGAAGTCCTGGGGACAGCAGGTAAGCCCTAGAGATGGCTGGGAAGTCCTGGAGATGGCAGGGAAGTCCTGTGAATGTCATTAATGCCTCTAAATGGGACACTTGAAAGCAGCTAGAATGGAAATTTTGCATTGTATGTGACCAGTGCTAAAAAAAACCCTCCGATTTTCATGCTCCAGTCTGGCCTCAGGGTAAGCTTTGCACACAAGCAGATTTCCGAGTCGGCTACAGGCAGGTCTAGTGGCCCTCACTGGGCTCCCGGGCACCAGGTGGGTCTCTGGGAAGCGGAACCCACGAATTAGAGTATCAGACGGACTAGCAGGGCCATGCTGAATCGGAGGCTGGAGATATGCCTGGGGCCGAGCATGGCAAGGGTCTACCGAAGGCCCCAAGGTGGGGTCGGGAGTGGGCTCCTGGCATGACAGACAGGCCTGCATCCTGCCGAGATGGAGGACATCCCCCCAGCCACAGGGCCGTGGCCTTTCTCACAGGACTGTGAGCTGAGGCCCCACCTCCTACCTTGTGGAGATGACTGGAGCCTATGTGGGGCATCCACAGAAAAAGGCCTGGACAGACCAGATGCTCCAGGTGCTCCCTGGAGGGGGTCCGAGCCCTGCACTCCACCCACTTCGCTGAGATGCCCACTTCACCTGGCATCTGTCTGTCCTTCAGGACCCTCATGGAAATGGAAAGTGCCTCCAGTCTTGAAGCTGGCAACCACCATGACTCAGGGTGAGGTCCAGGGGCCCTCTGGCTGGCCTCCCGCCCTGTCCCTACACCTGTCTCCCGGGTTCAGTCACTATGCACGTCCCCTCACCCCTGTGTCTGCAGGCCTGCCGGGCCTCACCCCAAAGGCCCTTTCTGGTCTCCCTCAGTCTTCTTTCATGTCAATTCCAATGTAGGGTCCTCTGTGGCTCCCCAGACAGAGTCTCCACCCCTCTTTCAAAACTTGCCAGCCCTTGCCTGACCCACTGGGGTGGCTGGGGTTACAGCAAGGTGGCCCAAGAATCTGTGAGGGAGAGTTGCACATGCCCCGGCTCCAAACAGTTGTGAAGTGGCTCCGAGTGGGGGTCCTGTCGTGCCAGGGGACAGGCCGGGCCAGTGAGGCTTCAGAAGGGGTCAGCCGGGAAGGAGGTGTGGGGCCAGGCCAGGCAGCTCACCCTCTCCTCCAGGGCAGGGGCCACCTTAGGCACGAAAGAGGTCATAACCAAGCTCCCCAGCCCAAGGCCCATTCCCAGCCAGCCTCCCCAGCACCCTATGGCTTCCCAAGACCTGCTACCAGTGGGGTCCATGGTAAATTCTGTAATGGGCCCCTGCTAGCATGCCCTCCCTGCTTGCAGATGTGGATGAGTGATGTCCAGAGAACAGCTGGTCACACCCAGCAGCCACTACCCCAGCAGCCACCATCCAACCAGCAGCAGAGAGAGGAGGGACCTATATGGACAGGGACACCCCCAAATCTCTCCACCCTGGGCCTCGAGGCCAGGTCCCTAAAAGTAGCCTGCTGTGTTGAAATGTGTGCAATTATCACCCCAAAGACTCATGAGGCGCCACAGTGATTAAAACACATTATGTCAGCTCCAGAGAGGGACACATTTGAAAACAAGATTTAATTTGTCCATGTGTAAAATACCAGCCTTTACAAAGCAGCCAGGGCAAGTAGGAAATGAGAATGTGCTGCAGAAACGCAGCCGGTGATTTGCCAACTCGCAGCAAATTGAACATAAGCTCGCATTGTGATGCAGCCACAGAGGACGAAGACGCAGTAATGACCATATCAGGATGTGGGGACGGCGGCACGGAACGAGAAGGAATTGGCACAGGCCCCTCATTATCCACCTGGGAGCTTCCGTCACCTCCCTCGTTTCTATGAGTTTGTGCTGATCCTTCCAATATGCAGAAACTGGTGGAAACATGGGGTTGGAAATGCAGACCTGCCACCCCCGTCCCCGCCCCTGCACCCCTAACACACCCCAGCTTGGGGAAGGTCAGGGCATGCACAGCTTTGTTCAGAGAGTTTGGAGGTGGCCCTGCCATCTGGGAGCTGCCAGACCCTCTACGCGTCTCAGGTCTGGGACGAGGTTTATGCACACCTTCTCAGGGTCCAGGGACAGAGCCGTCACCATCATTTCTGACCTCACGGCCAGCACCAGGGCCATCACTGACCACCCTGACCTCAGAGCTTTTAAGCCCTGCACCTTCTGGAGGCTCCTGGGGCTCCATGAGCAAAGCACCATGAACCGGGGAGCCCAAACCACCAGATGTGCCGTTCCCCAGTGCTGGAGGCCAGAGTCCACCAGAGGGACAGTCAGAGCCATGACCAGGCAGGCAGTCAGTGGGTTGCTCCCCACCTCTGCCCTGGCACCTGCCAGGGCACATAGGGCCCACGTGCCCCTCTCTGCCCTTGTGTCCAACTTTCCTTACCTTCTGACACCTGGCAAGGGGGTGGTGTGAAAGGGATGCATGCACCAATGCTGCTCAGACCCTGTGTGGCCAGGCCTGCTTCTCTGCAGCCCCCCATGCCCGGGGAGGGCGGTAAGCCTGGCCCTGCAGGCAGAGGGAGCAGGGCCTGAGCCGTTCAGGAGCACCCCGAGCCCACACTCTGCCCCTCAAGGCAGAGAGCCCAGCGTCATCCCCAAGCCCTCCTCCAGGAAGGCACTGCGCCCCATGGCTCCCCAGGGTCAGCTGCCCTGGGTGGGCACAGGGAGGAGCTGGCCCCTTTGTGGGATGCGCTGTGCTCCCCTCCCCTGCACATCACAGTGAGGATTTGGCGAGAGAACATGGGTCTCGGCCAAGGTGAGGGGGTGCTGGGGGTGCAAGGGATGGTGCGGGCAGTGCGACGCCTTGGCTCAGCAGGCAGGACATAGACACGGGCGCGTCCAGGGCCCGGGCCCAGTGCAAGCCCCGAGTTCAGAGCATGAGGGTTAGACTCCAGGGCACCCCGTCCCCAAGTGTATGCAGCATGGAGGTGCAGCTATCTCCCCTGCCTGCCCTCCAGCCCTGTATTTACAGATACTTCCTCCCGTGCAGGCACTCTCTGGACACAGCTTGACTTCCCTTTTAAGATGCTTCAAATCGGAGGGTGTGCCTTCGTGCCAGAGTCCTTCCACAGGCTGGGACCCCACCCCCACCCCTGCACCAGGAGCCCCCCTGGCCACAGGCTGCCACACACTGCCACAGCCATGGCCACCCCAGCCTCAGGCAGCCCCGCTTCTCCTCCTGGGCACCTGCTTTGCAAGACAGCCTGGAACTCAGATGGCCTTTTGGCTGCAGGTGCCCAGTAGTCCGTCCCTCAGGGTGGAATTGAGTGTCAAGTGGGGTGGGAACTGCCCCCCACCTCCACCTGCATGATTCACTGAGCTGGGGGAGCTGAGGGGAGGGGGAAGCTGGGAGAGCATGGGGCAGCAGTGAGAGCTGGAGAAGCAGGGGGAGCCTGAGAGCTGGGAGACTGACTCAAGGGGACCTGTGGGGAGACAGGGGCCCAGCCCGAGAGAGGGAGATCATACGCAGTGATGTGGACTGAGAGGCCCCAGGACGCAGTGCCCTTGGGTCCGACTGGGTGGGCTGTGTGTTCTTGTCTGGGCTCAGGGTCCATCATCAGTGGGGCAGGAGGTCTCCGCAGCCCCCAAGCTGCGGCTGGGACCCTCGCTTTTCTGTGGGGTTGGGTGCCAGCCTGCCCAAGGAACACCTCTTACAGAGGGACGCAGATGGTAGAGGCTGGTTTACTAATTGCATTTATCACCTGCAGCTTAGCCTGCACGGGTGCCTGTGTCAGCTGCAGCTCTAAGCAAGGCAGTGAGAAGCCTCAGCTTCCGTTACTGTAATTACTTCTGCTTATGGTGGGCAGGATGGAGATGCAGAGACAGCCATGCTGGGTCCTTGGGAGCTGGGAAGGGAGCAGGCCTCAGGGTTTGGGGTCACAACCAGCTCCCCACACCCAAGCTCACCTGCGGACCTGCTCCAGTGCTAGGACCCCCCTGAGAGGGGCAGGGTAAAGAGGGATGCATGGCGGGACAGTAGGGGCATGTAGGGTCAGACCCAGCCACAAGCAGGATGCAGACAGCCCCACCTTCTTTGGGCCCCTACGGAAATGCCCAGTCTGTACCCAGGGTCTGGTGCAGGTCTGGAAGCTGCAGGGCCCTCCTGGGGGAGGTCTCTTAGGCTGTGGTTCCCTCAGCTCTGGCTGGAGGTCTTGGACAAGGCCACCCCCCTTCTCTGGGCTCATGGGGGCCTCGGCAGAAGCACCAGGGTCCCTACAACTTCTTCTTTACAGGCCTCCCCTCCCCGCTCCTGCAGAGGCCCCCACTTCAGAGGGCACAGAAAGCACTGGAACATCTATCAAGCAAAAGTGAAGGATGCAAGGACAAGTGCCGCACATGGGGCTGGCAGCCATGGCCCCTCGTGAGCGGGAGGAAGGGGTCCCCTCAGCCCCCGAAGTGCCCCAGGTGCATGAGTTTTCTGCTGGGAAGAACAGGATGGAGACCTGGGGTGGAAAGGAGGAAAGGGATGGGACAGGGCAGGCAGCCTGGCTGGGCAGCACCAAGGGCCCTGGCCTGCCCAGCTCGGATGCTGCTCCCCTCCTTGCTTGCCTCCATCTGTCCCTCCCTCCCTCCCTCCCTTCCTCACTCATCGGGATACCCAGTGGGCACTTACAGGGTCTCCCCATGTGCCCAGCCCTGGTTGCAGCTGGGCAGCAGAACTGACAAAGGCAGTGACAGCTTGACTCCTGGGGTCCAGCGATGGGGAGGCCCCAAGTCCTCCCAACCACCCCTGTCGGTGCCTCTCAGAGCCTTTGCCCCTCTGCTGCCACCCTGTGAACCCACCAGGGACAGCACTGCTCAGGCCAGGGCTGCAGCCCCAGTGCCCGGGGGTAAGCCCGCAGGGGCCCAGCTGGCCCTGTGAGGGGTCCCACTCTGCAGACGGACCTTTCGAGACAGCTTCACCCACATCTTGGTCAAAACAAGGACACACACTGGGGGTTAGAAGTTTGAAGACAGTCCAAGCATTTAATAATTCCTAAATTATATTCCGGACACCTGGGAATGTTTGAAACAATAATAATTTTGGAGGTCTATTCTGTTAAAACAATAGCTATTAATATTCATTTGTTACTGCCAATAAATGGCCGTAATAATTTGATGATTAAGCAGCTGTGACCTTCATTGAACCTTAACAATTCTCATTTGCATTCTCATTAAAATGACAGTTTCAGCCTCATTCTTTGAAATCCATAGCGCTCTCCTTCCCAGAATTTCCAAAACCTCCCTAAAGAGTAATTAACTCGCATGATTAAAAATGTAATATGTTGGGAACATTTTTTACTTTATGAAGGTACCAGGGTAAAACTTTTAATATGCACTGTATTAATCATAAATCATTTTGATTTTAAATAAAACTCACAAAACTAGAAGTAAGTAGGAATGCTTCATTGTCAGTGTTGGATTATGATAATTTCTTTCTCATCCTAATTTTTTAATGGAAGCAATGATGAACTAAACTTGCGGGTCAGTCTTCCACCTCCGAGGCCAGCGGCTGGCACGCTTTTGCAGGTTCTTGCATAACATCTTCATGACTTCCCTCTCAAAGCACATTCTCATTTCCAAATCCAAAATGGGGATGTGGGCGCCTGGATTCTAGGGGCTGAAGCGCCCGATGAAAGGGGCCTGGCTGGCTGCTAGTGCTGGCCGTGGGGGCTCTGCCTGGCCCAGCCTCACGACCGCCTCTCCTTAGTGGGAGACACAGGGGCGGACGGGACGCTCAGTGCCCATGCAGAGAGCCCTCGGAGACACCGCAGACTGCGGCCCCTGGGGGAGGGAAGAGCAGGGCAAGAGGTGGGGCAAGAGCATTATAGGATGCCAGGCGACAGCTCTCCCACCAAACTCAGGGACAGCTGCACAGAGCCTGATGGGACGTATCACCAGCTGCCTGAAACTCCCATCACCCCACCACCTGGCAAGGGGGGCTCACAGAGTCCACCCATCCCTCTGTCCATCCATCCTGTCCCTCCTGCCCCAGGTACTTGCTGAGTATCCATCCTCGTTACTAGCATCAGGGGTCAGTTTCGAGCTAGGCAGAGTCCCCGGGCGCTGGAGGACAAGTGGGACCCCACAAGATGTCCACGTGGAGGGCAGGCAGGACCCCAGACAATGTCCAGTTGGAGGGCAGGTGGGACACCACCCGCAGCAGAGTGTTAGTTGACCAGGCACACTGCCAGGGAGGCCCTACCACAGGCAAGGGGGCAGAGGAGCCAGCATCTGGGTGGCCTGGGACAGGCTCCCGAAGGGGCTGCACCGAAGGAAGGCGCATAGAGCAGCCCTGGAGGCAGGCGGAGCGAGCACCGAGCAAAAGGAACCAGGGCCTGGGGCAGGGGCGTGTGACCCAGGCAAGGACTGGGAGGGGAAGAGGTGGTGGGACAGGTTACAGCAGCAGGCCCCCACCCAGGACAGTGCTCGGCCCAGGGAGGCACCCAGCAGGTGTCCTGGCCATGCTTTTGGGCTGTTTTGAGCAGTGCATGAGGATCTGAGAAACATGGGAAGAATCCTTGGTTCTCGGCAAGAGCAGGGACTCCAGGAGGGCTGGGACATAGGCCAGTGGGGGAATGCTGGCAGCAATGGGGGCGGGAAAGGACAGCAGCTGGCCAGAGCCTTCTAATGGGCTGGCTAAGGTGAAGTGTCCCCATTTGTGTGGGCCTCTCTCCCCTTTAGCCAGCAAGGTGGCACTGGAGGCATTTAAGAGCCCCAGCTCAGGGCCTGTGAGGTGGCAGGTACAAGCGAGCTGGGGAAAAGGTGGATGGACAAATGGACAGATGGGCAGATAAATGGATGAGGAGAAAGGCCACCAACGAGTAGCTTTCATCAGGTGACCACAAATGGGCAGAGGCCTCACCCCAGATCAGCCCAGGACCCCTGGCCTCAACATGGGGGCTATCTGCGCAGGGGTGCCCCAGGACTGTGTCACCAGCAGCTCCCTGCCCCATGCCCTGGCTCCTGCCTCTGCCACCCCTTCTCCCTAAAAACCTGGCTGGGTCTCATGTGCAGATGATAAATATTTATTTAAGGTTTTCTCCACCTGTCAGTGTGATAAACAGAAACTTGACAAAATCAATAAATCAAGTAAGCCAGTTAATCCACATGAGACCCTCCTGAAGAGATTTCTGACTTTGGTCACAGCTGAGAGCACTGGGAGGGGGGCTTAAAGTGACCAACCCAGTTCCCCACCAGAGTGGGCGCTGCAGCCAGAGCCTGCCAGGAGGGCATCTGGTCTGAGTGTCAGAACGGGGATCTCACAAACGAAGGCAGAGCCATGGAGGAGCCTGGGCCCCAGACCCATCTGAACTCCCAGGGCAAGGCCCAAGGAAGGAGGAGAGGAGGATTATGACCTCCCTCCCATAGGCCGGCACACCTGCAGCCACTGTGCGCCAGGCTGCCTGAGGAAATGGGTGCCCTCCCAGGCCAGCCGGAGGATGGGACAGTGCCCAGGAGACACGAGCTACTGGCCCGTCAGGTGAAATGTCAAGTTGTCCAGCAAAGTGTCCCCAGGAAGAGGCTGAGCTTGGAGCCTACACTTTGTCCCACCACCTGCCCTCAGTAGGATGCTAAGTTTCATCCATTCCATTTCAGAACAACTCAGCAAACTCAATCACCCTAAATAAAAGCCCCTTATGATCTGATGTCCAGATCATTACAACCCCTGTGGTAACTATGGCAGAGCCCCGGGGCCTCCAAATCTAGGGACACCCAGTGGGCGAAGGCAGCTGCACGTGGGCCTGACACTGTGGCCAGCATGCTGAGAGGGGTCCTTGACAGAGGGTCCCTCAGGCCCACACAGCCAGGTTTGTCATGCCTGACTCTCTGTCCCATGGAGACCCCATGCTCAGTGCAGTGGACGGCTAGGGCAGAGGGGGCAGGGAGGAGAGCGGGGTAGCAAGGCTGGCCTTCTACATGAGGGCAGAGGGTGGCCAGTGTCACCCGTGGGTCCACCCCATGGTCTCTGTGATGGCCGTGGCCACCTTAGAAGGTGCCCTGATGATCCTGCAACTAGGCACAATCAGCCCACTTCCATATTCACAGAGGGCCTGGGAGGCATGGCAGGTGGGGGGCAGCAACCAGGGGCTGGGGGAGCTGGGGGCCAGTGATGACAGACAGGGCCAGTGATGATGGACAGGGCCAGTGATGACGGACAAGGGCCTTTCGGGAGCAGGAAAGGAAAAGCCCTGCTCGTGGTCTCGCTGTCTCCATTCCCCTCCCTCGCCAGGTGCTGGACCACTGCCCTCTGTCCCGACAGGTAAGTCATCATAGGCATACTCTCTCTCTCTCTCACACACACACACACACACACACACACACACACACACACACATATTGAGGAAAACGTGTGGTGACAGACCCCAATGGGTCTATATTTAGAGCGAACTTAAAGTCAAATGTCAGTGAGTCGCAGAAAGGAACTCCTGAGGGGCCCCGCACATCATGGGAAAAAGTAGGTCTTGGCCCCTCACCAGCTCTGTACCTGGGGGGTTTCCACCTGAGATGCCCCAGAGGAGACAGCCGGCCACGCTGAGCAGGGTCCAGCCGAGATGTTCACCCTCAGCGGCATTTTGCAGAAAGGGGATCTGCTCCTTGGGGTCACAGTGGCCCTTGCTGGGCACACAGCCAGTTGACCCAGGACCCCAGGAGCTCTGAGCAGGAGCACCCCCAGAAGGGCTCCCGGGTGGGGGATGTGCAGTTGCTCACCAGGTTCCACCCCGACAGCCCAGTGCAACCACACAGGGATGGGTACCGGGGAACCATGCTCAACAGTGACGCATTACCTGCCTCACCCCATTACCTCAGAAACAAGTGACCCAGAAAGTTCCGGAGACACTTTAGGGTTGAGTTCAGGAAGTCCCTGTTTCGGCCCCAGTGGGTATAAAAGTCAGGGGAGCCCAGTCCTAGCCCATCAAAAGACAGAGGCTGGGCCGGGACCCTCCTCGCTCTGGGCATAAGAAACGGAGTCTGAGCGGGCTCTGGACGGTGCAGGAGTCCCCAGGTAGGTGTGGCTGATGGGCGGGACCCCAGCCTCCGTGACCCGCCCTTGGGGCTTGCTGGCCTCCTTCCATCAAAGCCCTGCAGAGACCTGGGCTTTACCTGGGACCCCATGGACAGGGCGTGGGGACGTCTACCTGGGTCCCAACCACGCTCCTTCCATACAAAACTGCAGGGGCTCCTATCACCCCAGCGGACGCACGTCCCCCGACAGGGGGAAACAGGGGTCCTGCCCCTCAGCCGCATCCTCTTTTAGCAGTCAATGAACTGGGGGACGGCGGAGCCCACCACCCAAACGCGCCTGGCCCAAGCTCAAGAGGCGCCATACCGGAGGCTGGGAAAGGAGGCCCAAATTCCCTGCGAGGCCGGGCGTTGGGAGCTGTGCAGATGTGAAAAAAGCCCCGGTCCAGGGGGTCCCCCCAGGGTCCTGGGCCTGCCACCCAGCTGGGCAGGAGCAAACCCTCCCCCTGGGCTTTGCCAATCGTCGGCCAGGGCTGGGCCAGGGTTGTGTGGCAGCGTGAATCACCAGGCCCGTTTCCCAAGCGCCCAGTGTCCTGTAAACTCGCAGGGACATGGCTATCCTGAGCCCTGACCCACTGCTCCTAGGAAAACCCAGGCGAGGCTCCTGCAAGCCGAGGAACATCTCACCAAGCCATCCACCATAAACTTGTCCCAGGTGCGCCTCTGTTTAAAGACTCCTGGTCTGAGCCATGTGCGTGCGTGCGTCTCTAACAGTGACCCCACAACGAGGGCAGCACAGCTCACGTGACTGCACGTGCATCTCCTCCAGGAGGCACAGGCTGGCCTTTTCGTGCTCAGGAACACGGGGACAGCACATCTGTGCTGCACCCAGGGGTCATTTCAACAGCCAAATCACCCACAGAAATGTCACAGACATGGCATCAACTATGCCGTTAAAAGGACATGGGAAGGCTGGGTAGGCACGCCTCCACCCCATCTGAGAGCATGTGCCGTGAGGCTGGACTTTTGCTGCTCTCCCCCTCCCATTGCAACACCTCCCATCCAGGTGTGCCATTCAGGTGTCACACTAGGTATACCATCTAGGTGTACCATCTAGGTGTTTCATCCAGGTATCCTGTCCAGGTGTCTCATCCAGGTATGCCATCTGCCCCAACAGGGCCCTTGCCTGCCATATCTCCCCAGCCCAGGACAAGCTATTGCTTTGAATACATCAAAGGAAGAAAAGATACTTGCAACCTTCTAAAATAGGTATCAAGATTGAAAGAAACCACTTTACAACCTTACTTAAGGTCCCCAAAAGAAAAGGCAGTTCACTATTGGTGGCTGGTACAGTTATAATGTCAGGAGGTTCAGCCCTCTGGTTTTAAGAAATTAACACCACTGTCTCCCTTTGGTCTACCTGTCTGTCTATCTCTGTCTCTTTCTCCCCTCTTGCCTTTCTCATCCTTTCCCTCCCTCCCTCCCCACTCCCCTTTCCTCTCTTCCTCCCCTCACTCTTGCCCAGCCCCTCATGCCATAAAACTCAAAACCAGTTGCAGCTTCTTTTTCTGTTGCATGGCCAGGCTGACCGTGCCAACTGAGAAACCGTCCCTGAGGTCACTCTGCCCTGGTCTGAGCCATGTGCCGTGCATGCGTCTCTAACAGTGACCCCACAACGAGGGCGGCACAGCTCACGCTGATTGCACGCGCATCTCCTCCAGGAGACACAGGCTGGCCTTTTCGTGCTCAGGAACATGGGGACAGCACATCTGTGCTGCACCCGGGGGTCATTTCAACGGCCAAATCGCTTCCCGGCTTGGTATGGCCAGGCTCACCATGCCAACTGAGAAACCATCCCTGAGGACACTCTGGGCCCCAGTTGGAACATTCTGCAGAAGTTCCCGCCTCCTAGACACCTGGATAACTGGGACAAGAAAGGTCTGCTCATGAGTCAGGGTTCCCAGGGAAGTCCCGAGGCCAGGCTCTTGTTCTCTCTCTCCAGTTTTCTGAAGGTCACTCCCTGCGCCCTCTGTCCTTGGCCAGTGGGCAGAACTGATGCTCCCCATGGTCGTGGCAGAGGGTGACCACGGTGTGGGTGGCCACTGTGACTCGGTTCCCTCTTCTGGAAAGAAGGTGCTTTGACTGCATGTGGGACGAGCCACTGAGTGCCCATCCCTGGATCAGTGCCCAGTAAGTGGCAAGCTGACACGAAACACCAAGGCTGAAGGCCTTGCAGGTAGAGGCTCAGGGCTGGCAGAGGTGGGCTTGGTGCTATGAAGCCACTACTGTGTTGGGTCCTTAGAGCCCTGTGGGAGCTGACATTTCATCCTAGCATGTCACAGGGGCCTGCAGCTCTGTCTGTGGTTCAAGACTACGCAGTTGAGGGCCATCTGGGGCTGAAGCTGGACCCCTACCCGCTGTGGCCTAGCTCCACAGCCACATCCATGCCTCAACACCCTGCTGCCCCCAGCCCTGTCCCTGCTGCTGCCAGAGCCCCTCCCCAGGAACACCCCTCCCCAGAGGCACCAGCCCGTGGCAGGGCAATCAGCACCAACGCACCAGAGCCTGTGACCCTCGCAGGGCACCTGCGCCCGCGCGGGTGGTGCTCCCATGGTCCGCTTGGTATTGCCATCGTGTCTGCTTCTTCCAAATGGCACCACCATTGTCTCACTGAATGAGATAATAAAACAGCAATCCAGATGAAGGCTGCTTTCCAGAATCACTGTGCTGCACCAAAGTTCAGGATTAGCCTGGGTCTGGGGTAATCTCGGTCCCTCCCCACCCCACGTGTTGACAGCCAGCTGCCCTGACAGGCAGAAGTGCCCCCAGCTTTATGCACAGATTGTGTCATTCAGCCACACCAACAGGTGGGCATGGACAGCAGGTCCAAGCAGCAGGTTCCAAATAACTACAAATTGCAGGGGACAGGTGAGCCATCCTTGGTGACAGTCTAAAGAGAAGAGAAGCAGGGAAATGGGACGATGAGGCCCGCATTGGGTGAAGAGTTAGACCCATTCCAGTTGAGAAAGGGGCAATGCATGTTTACTCATCTCAATTCCATTTACGAGACAGTTTATGATGAAGCTAGTAATTCCATCTCATGCCAATGAACTGATGCTTTACCCATGAAGACATTGATGGAGGCTCTCTCTCCAGCTATAAGGTGGTTGGCAGATTGGCAGGGATGGCATAGGATAATGTTGTTCCCACAAAAGCAACAAATTCAGGAAAGACAATGAACTTTGCTTCCCCAGAGTGCCAAGTGTTTAGTAAGCACCAACTGCATGCCAGGTACTGGAGGGTCTTGGATTAAAGGGGCAAGGAGGTTGTTAGGTGAGTGCTGAGCGAGTTCTCCTTCTCTCCCTTGCTCCATCGATGCTGGGCTGGGCCACGGGGCTGGCTTTAGCCACCAGGATGCAGGTGGACTTGTGTGCAGCAGGAAGTGAGCAGGAGCTCGAGTCTTTGGAGGTGACACTTCACACAGAATAGACCTAAGCTCATCGTGTAGCCACAGATCAGCTGATTGCCAATAAAGCCACATGCCAGCGCTGGAGCCAAAGCTACATGCCACTCCCTGGAGCCAGGAGACCAGTCTATCCCCAAGGCAGCCAGCCCAGACAGCCAAAGCCACGGTCACCCCCGCTGACCACATGCCACTGAGAAATAAATGAGCGGTGTTATGCCACCAGGTTCCAGATTTGTTATGCGGCATTTTCACAGCCACAGCTAGCTGAGCCAGGCACTGACTTTCATAGCTATATACATACTGTGGAGATCCAAGTTCAGGCCAAACTGCAGGACACGGAAGCCAAACTCAACTTCCCCGTGTGTGGCGGAGGGTGAGAGGGCAGCAGGGTGAGTGGGCAGTTGGGAAGCTTTCTGCTTGCTGCAGACACAGCCTTCCAGGGTCTGCTCCAAGGCCCTCACCACCTCCCCCGGAACCCTCCATTTGTTTGAAAGAGCGCCCCAGTGGGGTGGATGGGCTTCCCTGGGGTCAGGCAAGGGCCCCAGCAAGGTGCTGGGAAACTCTCGAGGGTCAGCCCTGCCATCAGGCTGGTCTCTGCAGGACCACTGGCCGTGCCCCCAGGACTGGGACTTCAGGTCACCCCTGCACTCGTCCTCCAACACTGGAAAATGGGAAGAGGAGGAATGCAGGTGAGCAGGCCACACCAGTCACGGAGTGGGGGGCTCCTGGGGCAGGCCCTGGAGGCAGCAGCTTCCACTTCCTACTCTGCCACCTCCTGGCCACAGGATACTGAGAGGGCGTTAACATCCATTGTCTCTATGTGTAGAATGGGGGGTGGGGGTCTGTATCTACCTCAGGAAGGCAGGGTCCAAACTGGAGCACCCAGGAGGAAGTGGGAAATCCCAGCCCCTCCCCAGAGCTCTGGCTTTTCTAAGGAGGGGCAGCTGGTCCTGGGGCCACACCCGAGCCAGAGGCCTCAAAGGCCGCCATGAGAATCCAATGCCACAAAGCCAGCAAAGCAGTGAGCAAACCCGGGCGCCGTGCAGAAGCTGCCACCGCTCCATCTACCATCGTCACCGGAGCAAAGTCTCCCAGGCTGGGCAAACGCCCATCCGGCCAGCGCGGCCGAGTCCCAATGCCTGCTGAGTCCTGGGCCCAGGGGTGCTGGATGCCTGTGGACACTTCCGCATCCCTGGGGCAGCACAAGGTGAACACGTCCTCACGTTCCACCGGTGGCTTGCCTTGAAAGGCACAGAGGTGGAGCAGCCAGAGGGCTGGGCTGTGCGGGGACCCCTGAACCCCAGGTCCCGTGAGTGTCTCAGAGTCTTCTCGGCACGAGGTGGGGCCGCAGAGGGGACACCTGCGTGACCTGTCCAGCAGGGCCAGAGGAACTGGAGGAGCTGGAGTCCAAGTTGCCACAATGCCCGCTTCCCGGCCAGTGGCATCTTCCTCCAAGCACCTGCGCTGGAGGCCTGCCTCTGCCTTTTCATGGGAAAATATAGATACCATCAGACATTTTGATCATTTCTATTTTTGTTTCCACTCCTCAATTTTGGCAGTCCTCTCTCTTGGGAGCTGAAGGAAAAACACATTTTTCTCTACCATTTTTAATCTTCTTTTATTTATCAAACTTAGCTCCTCTTTGGGTGGATTAAAGCAGACTTGGGCAGAGCTGAGAAAAACAAACTCTTTTAAAACAAGAAAAAAGATTGAGTCTGGCCAACTGGCTATTTTAAATTCCTCTTGAACTGAGTCAAGCAGTTGGTCGGCACAGCCTGCCACATCCCACGAACCAGCTCTCCCAAGGGCGCGGGCTTTCTCAAAGCCACCAGACCCGTTATTTCGAGAGGTGACCAGGCTGAAACCGGTCCCCACTGCCAGGTGCTGTCCAGGACCCCTCGGGGTGTGTGGGGCGTGATGCACGGCCTCTCAGAGGTGACAGGTGGAGAAGACGCAGCTGCAAGGCCAGCTGCCCTCAGCATCCTGTGACCATCCACTGCTCGTGCCTACCCCTGCTCAACTGTCATCAGCATTTCCACGTCCCTCGTCCCATCAGATGCCTGTGGCAGACACAGAGGTGAGCAGGTTTGCTTCTCCCCTGGGCTTCCTTCCTCCATGGGCTGCAGGAGGGCAGGCTCCGTGGTGCCCAGCATGTCTCTGGCTATGCCCTTGGACCCCTCTATGCAGCCCCTTTGGCTCATTCCTGCCTTAGGACCACAGACCCTGGAGCCCCTCCCCAAAGAGGCAGATCCTGTTGAAGGGTGGCGTGTGGCACACATTCACTCAGCAGACACTGGCCATGGGTGTCCACCTGCCCCTGTCTGTGTGGCCTCCTGTTGACATGTCACTTCCCCCAGGAAGCAGCCCTGGGGATAGCCTGGGCCGGGGTGTCTGTGGGGCCCTCTGTAATGGTGGTGGTGTCCTCCTTTCTCTCCTCCAGGGGCCCTGCAGATCCCTCGGTCCAGCTCACATCTCCTTCCCACCTGTTCCTCTCCTGCACACCAAGAGCTTCCACCTGGTCCTGGTCCTGGGTGATTTCCTGGGTGTCATCTCTACTTCCCGGAGACTCAGACCCCTGGGATAGGGAGAGCCATCGAAGCTCCTACTTCTCTCAGCATCAACATAGGATATTCAGAATATCCAACCTATTCCAGAAATACCCTGAGAAAGCTTTACACATTCCAGAAACATCCACTGAGCACCCTCTATGGCCTGGGCTGGCTGCTCTCTCGGACTCCCTTTTGCTGAAGGAGACAGTGGGGTGATGCCAATTATAACGAATTGTAAGTGCTGCCAGGGCAGGAGGGAGCAGCCCCATAACTCTGCTTTAGGCAGCAGGACAGGCGTGGGTGTCGGTGACGAGGATGGGTTTCGGCGAGCAGGTGGGAAGCCAGGCAGGAGGGTGCAGAGACAGTGCAAATGGCTCATTCCAAAACTCAAGTATTTCCTTAGGCCTTGAAAATGCACTCCGGACCTAACCGTCTAGGGGCAGACTGGTGCTGGTTAGGGCCCATTAACTCTAAGAATCCACTTCCCATCGACAGCATGGCAGAGGTGGCTGGGCTGCTGCTCCTGGCAAAGGAGGGAAGGTAAGTCTGGTGGTGAGCTGCTGCCCTACGTAAAATAAGGACTATAGGCTTCAGTGCACTCTTCCAACCACCTCGGGGCTGGGGAGGAGCGGTGGAACCTCAGCTCTGTGCTTCACCAGGCTCTCCCTGTGCAGCTTCCAGCCTAAGGCTCCAGACCGTGCCTTGTGGAAGATCTCGCCCACCCTGGGCCACTCTATATTGCTCCAGATGAAACCGTCCCCAGGGAGTCCACGAGGCACAGACGGGCAACAGGAAGCCATGGCCCCCTCTGTAGCAGACACAACGGCAGTGCAGGCAGCTTCACAAGGACGCAGTGGACCCTCAACATTCACTCTTGGCAGCTGGAGTCGGGTTAAGAAAAGTGGTAAGGAGGACTTCAGGGGAAGATGGCACAGTTGGGAACCCCAAGACTCAGCCTTCCCACGAAAGCAATCATTATACAGGCAGGAGCTGTCTGGAAGAAACTATTTTAAAGCTCCAGAGGCCAGAAAAACACCTTAGAGCATGCGGGGAAGAGTGGGTGGAGGAGGCTGATGGATTATGATAAGGAACAGTGCACTGCTTTCTCCGCATGGAGGCTACAGGTGACCATCCAAAGCAAAAGGAACAAAGGAAAAAACAGAAATGGGACCTCACTAAAATAAAAACTTTTGGTCCTCAAAGTACTTTATCAAAGAAGTAAAAAGACAACCTACCTACTGGGAGAAAATACTTGGAAACCACATATATGATAAAAGATTAATATACAATATACATAAAGACATCCTTCAAGTTAGCAACAGAATGACAAATGACTTCTGGGAAGATGGTGGAAGAAGGAGAGACAGAATTCTCTCTACCAAAAACACCTGGAGAACATGCAGAAAATGGTGCAAAGCAGCTGTTCTGGGGCTCAGGAGACCAGGGAAGGACTGTGCAACATACAAAGAAGAAACGAGTGAAGAAACAGAATCTGTGACAGAGAAACTGCAATGAGTGACATCCTCGACCACAGTTCCCAGGCCTCAGCTCCCACTCTTGAGGCCCAAAGCTTCTGTTTAGCCCAGTTCTCATCTAGCAGGCTGCTGCAGACTGACAGAGAATGGGAAGCCCTCTCCTTGGGGAAAAACGGGGAGCACAGCACAGTCCTGACCCAACTGCGGGCTGGTGACACTGTGCTTCTGGTTCTGCAGCTGTGGCCCTTTGTGGACAGGCGCATGTGGCACCCAGAGAGCCATTGTTCCCGCAGACTGAGAAGCTGAAATAAGTAATACATTAAGCCAGAGCCCAACCCCACACCAGGCCAGCAGCATCAGGTCTGCCCAGACACTGCTGGGTTGGCTGCTGTGGCCTGGGAGAGTCTGGGCTATAGGAACTAGGTTGCCAAAGTGCACCATGTGATGGGAAGGCTGGGAAAGTTGGGTTGTTCCACACAAGAAAAGCAACCAATGTAATATACCATATAAACAAACTAAGGAGAACTGCATGATCATCTCAAGAGATGTAGAAAAGCATTTCACAAAACCTGTGGGATGCTGTTCTCATGACCCCATCTCCAGGTCCATTGGAGCTGGTCTGCATTCTTCTGCATGGGACCTAAGCCCTGTTTTGTATGGGAAATATTGACAAACCAGGAGCCAAAGAACAGCTTTAACATTAACCCAATCAACAAAAAAATCCTGAACAAGAGAGGGAAACAAACTTTCAGAATAAGCTTATCAAGATAATCAGATGCCTAGATAAGAGCAAAAATTACAAGACATACTAATAAAAAGAAGATACGGCCAAGCCAAAAGAACAAATTAAAAAGATGGATGAGTTACAGAATTTGGAACAACTTACCAAAGATGTGCAAGCAAATCTCCTAAATCAATTCAAGGAGATGGATAAAGAGATACAAGATATTAAGAAGACACTGGGTGAATATAGAGAATTTGAAAACACACAAGGAAAAATAACATCTTATGGGAATGAAAGACACAACAGAAGAAATTTAAATTACTAGAGACACACAACAGTAGATTTGAAGAGGCAGAAGAAAGAACCAGTAAGCTAGAAGACAAAGCACCCAAATTCAAACAAACAAAAGAACAGATGGAGAAAACCATGGAAAAATTTAGCAGGGTCTCAGGGAAATAATTAATAACATGAAGTACACAAATATGTATTATGGGTGTTCCAGAAAGAGAAGAGAATGGAAAAGGGCCAGGAAGAATATCTGAGGAAATAATGGGTGAAAATTTCCCAACTCTTATGAAAGACATAAAGATGCAAGTCCAAGAAGTCCAAAGTACTTCAAACAGAATAAACCCCAGTAGATCCACTCCAAAACACATACTAATCAGAATGTCAACCACAAAAGTTAGAGATTTATAAAAGCAGCACAAGGAAAGCAATTTTTCACATACAAGGGAACTGCGACAAGATAAAATTTGGATTTCGCATCAGAAACCAGGGAGGCAAAAAGGTAATGGTATGATATATTTAAGGTACTAAAAGAGAAAAACTGCCAACCTAGAGTCTTTACCTGGCAAAATTGTTCTTCAAAACTGAGGAAGAGTTTAAAATATTCACAAATAAACAGAATCTAAGAAAGTTTGTCAACAAGAATCCTGCCTTTCAGAAAATACTAAAGGGAATTCTACAGGTTGAAAGGAAAGGACAGGAAAAAGAAGTTTCGAGGAGAGTATAGAAAAGAATGTTATCAGAAAGGGTAACTGAAAGGATAAAAACAGAGACAAAAGATATGACACATAAAAGCCAAAGGATAAAATGGGTGAAGTAAATATTTCCTTTGCAGTAATAAGATTGAATGTTAATGGACTAACTTCTTCAATCAAAAGATACAGATTGGCAAAATGGATAAAAAAATATGTTCCATCTATTTGCTGCCTATAGACACAAGGATACAAATAGGTTACAAGTGAAAGGCTGGAAAATACATATACATGCAAAAAGAGACCTGGAGTCACCATACCAATATCACACAAAATAGACTTTAAATTTAAAAAATTTTAAGAGACAAAGAAGGATACTATATATTAATAAAAAGGGCAATCCAACAAGAAGAAATAATACTCAGGTGCCACAAAAGACACGAAGCAAACCCTGGCAAAACTGAAAGGAGAAAATAGATGTCTCTACAATTATAGTTGGATATTTAAATACACCACTATCATCAATAGATATAACATCTAGACAGATGACCAAAAAGGAAACTAAGAACTGACTACAACAATAAATGATCTAGACCTAATGGCCATTTACAGGATATACATTCAAGTGCCCATAAATCATTCCCAGGATAGACCACATGTTGAGCCACACAAAGTCTCAATTAATTTTAAAAGACTGAAATTATACAAAACATCATAATGTAATAAAGCTGGAAATCCGTAGTGGGCAGAGAATAGGAAAATTCTTAAGTATATGGGGATTAAACAACATACTATCAAGCAATCAATGGGCGAAAGAAGAAATTGCAAGACAATTTAGTAAATATCTCAAGATAAATGAAACAAGAGCACACCATATCAAGGCTTATGGGATGCAACTAAGTATGTGCAAAGAGGGAAATTTATAGCCCTAAGCACCTACATTAAAAAAAATAAAGAGCTAAAATCAAAGAACTAACTGCACAACTAGAGGAACTAGAAAAGCACAGCAAACTAATCCCAAAGCAAGCAGAAGGAATGAAATAAGAAAGATTAGAAAAGAAATAAATGAAATCAAGGGAAAAAAAAACAAAAGAGAATCAACAAAGACAAAAGTTGATTCTTTGAGAAGATCAGTAAGATTGACAAATTTTTAGTTCACTGACAAAGATAAAAGAAAGAAGATGCAAATAAATAAAATCATAAATGAGAAGGGGGACATTACTAGTGATTACACAGAAATAAAAAAGGTCATAAGAGGATACTATGAACATCTGTGCGCCAACAAATTTGACGAGTTAGATGAAATGGACAACTTCCCAGGAACACATGAACAACATACATTGTCTATAGAAGAAATAGAAGACGTCAATAAATCAATCAGAAGTAAAGAGATAGAATCGGTCATCAAAAGTCTCCCAACAAAGAAAGTCCAGAACCAGACGGCTGTACAGGTGAATTATACCAATCATTCTAGGAAGAAGTAGTACAAATTCTGCTCAAATTCTACCAAAAAATTAAAGAGGAGGGAATATTACCTAACTCATTCCACAGAGCCAACATTACCCTCATACCAAACCCAGATAAAGATATTACAAGTAAGAAAATTGCAGACCAATTTCTCTAATGAATATAAGGCAAGAATTCTCAACAAAATTGAATCCAACAATTATTTTTTAATACACCATGACCAGGTCGGTTCCATTCCAGGTATATAAGGGTCGCTCAACACAAGAAAAATCAGTCAACATAATATATCACATTAAAAAATCTAAGGAGAAGACCGCATGATCATCTTGATAGATGGAGAAAAAGCATTTGACAAAATCTAGCATCCTTTCTTGATAAAAACACTTTGAAAGGAATAGGACACTTCCCCAACATGCTGAAGAGCATATATGGAAAACCCACAGCTAATATCATACTCAGTGGTTAAAGATTGAAAGCTTTCCCTCTAAGATTGAGAACATAACAAGGATGCCCACTGTCATCCCTCCTATTCAACATTGGGCTAGAAGTCCTAGCTAGAGCAAACAGGCAAAAAGAGAAAGAAATAAAAGGCATTCAATAGGAAAGGAAGAAATAAAACTTTCATTATTTGTAGATGATATGATCTTATGTTTAGAAAGTCATAAAAAATCTACAACAAAGCTAGTAGAGTTAATAAATGAGTTCATCAAAGTATGACACAATATTAACACATGAAAATCAGTAGTGTTTCTATACACTAGTAATGAGCAATCTGAGGAGGAAATCAAGAATGAAACTGCATTTACAACAGTACCAAAAAGACTCAAATATCTAGGAATAAATTTAATCAAGAATGTAAAAGACCTGTATTCAGAAACTTACAGAACATTACTAAAAAATATATAAGGCCTAAATAAATGGAAGGACATTACAAGTTCATCGGTTGGAGGATTATATTCAGTTAAAGTGTCAATTCTACCCAAATTGATTTGAAATTTGCAAATGGCAATCAAAATTCCAAAACCCTACATCCCAGAAATGGAAAGGCCAATCATCAAATTTATTTGTTAGGACATGGGGTCCAAAATAGCCAAACATCTTGAAAAAGAAGAATGAAGTTGGAAGACTTACATGCTTGGCTTTAAAGCATATTTCAAAGCTCAGTGGTCAAAACTGCATGGCACTGGCATATAGACAGATACACTAATCAACAGAACTGAGCTGAGCATTCAGAAATAGACTCACATTTACGGTCAATTGATTTTCAAAAAGGCAGCCAAGTCTACCAACTGGAGCAGAACATTCTCTTCAACAAATGGTCTGGGAAACTGGATGGCTATATCCAAAAAAATGAAAGAGGACCCCTACCTCACATGTTATACAGAAATTAACTCAAAACGGATCAAAGACCTAACTATAAGACAAGACCATAAAATTCCTAGAATAAAATGCAGGGAAACATCTTCAAGATCTTGTGGTAGGAAGAGGTTTTTTTGGTGTTTCTTAGACTTGACACCCAAAGCACAATCAACAAAAGTAAAAACAAATAATTGGGACCTCCTGAAAACTTTTATGCATCAAAGGACTTTGTCAAAAAGTTAAAAAAGCAGCCTATTCAATGAGAAAAAAAAATGGAAACTGCATATCTGATGAGGGTTTAATATCCAGAATACATGAAGAAATCCTACAATGCAACATTAAAAAGACAAATGGCACAATTAAAAATTGGCAAAAGACCTGAATAGACATTTTTTCCAAAGAGGAACTATGAATGGCTAAATAGCATACAAATACTCAACATCACTAGTTATCAGAGAAATGTAAATCAAAACCATAATGAGATTATTTTACACCTCCTAGAATGGCCATTATCAAAAAAAAATAAAAATAAAAAACTAGAAAACTTGAAGTTCTGGAGAAGATGTGGAGAAACAGGAAGACTTCTTCACTGCTGGTGATGCAGCTGCTTTGGAAGACAGTTTAGTGGTTCCTCAGGAAGCTAAGGATAGAACTGCCATCTGATCCTGCAATCCCATTACTAGGTATATACTCAGAAGAACTGAAAAGCAAGTACACAAACAGACATCTGCATACTGTTGTTCATAGCGGCACTGTTCACAACAGTCAAAAGATGGAAGCTGCCCAAGTGTCCATGGAGTGCTGAGCAGACATACAAAACGTGGTACATACATACGATGACTATTATTCAGCAGCAAGAAATAATGAAGTCCTAGAGAATGCGACAACATGGATGAACCTTGAGGATATTATGTTGAGTGAAATAAGTCCGATGCAAAAGGATAAATATTGTATGATCTCCCTAATGTGAGCTAATTGTAAGTAAGCTCATAGAATTAAAATCTAGCATATAGGTTACCAGGAAATAGAATCACGGTACAGAATGGGGAGCAGATATTTTATGTGTGCAGAATTTTTAACTAGGTTGAATTTAAATGTTTGGAAATGGATAGAGGTGATGGTAGCACATTACGATGAGTGTAATTAACAGCGCTGAACTATGAGTGTGACTGTGGGTGCAAGAGGAAGTTTAGTCGCGTATGCCACTGGAAGGAAAATAAAGCATAGGACTGTGTGACACAGCTGACCCTGTGATGGATGATGACTGTGATTACTAGTACAAATATTTAAAAGGTCTTCCTTGGACTAGAACAATGTACAACACTATTATAAGGAGTTAATAATAGAGGGGTATATGGGAAAATGTTAACAGTAATATTTTAATATTATTTCAACAGCAGTAACAAATGTACTACAGCAATGCTAAGGGTCAATAATTAGGGAGGATAAAGGGTATAGGATGTGTGTGTGTGTGTGTGTGTGTTTTGAAGTAATGGAAATGTTCTAAAATTGACCGTGGTGAGGAAAACACCACTGACTGCATACTTTGAATGGATTGTATAGTACATGAATATATCTCAATAAAACTGCTAAAATAAATGTGATTGTAATGTGCAAAAATATAAAATACCGGGCTGTACAACACAGTGCACCAAATTGTACACAGTGGACCATAGTTAATTGAACAATTACATAAATGTGCTTTCATGAATAATAACAAATGTACCACACTAATTCAAAGTGTTAATTATAGCATGGTACATGGTTAAAATACACCCAAATGTAAACAATGGACTATAGTTAAAAGCATAATTTGAATATTCTTCTATCAACTGTAACAAAGGTACCACACTAATGCAAAGCATTATCAATAGAAGGATGATAGATGGGAATGCTGTTATTTTACTTGTTTTTTCTGTAAACCCACTTCTCCTTTTTTTTTTTTTTACTGGGCAAAGGAGTTGAACAGGTATTTCCTCAAGGAAGATAAACTGTGGACAATGGGCAAAGGAAGAATACTTAACCTCATTACCATCAGGGAGATTCAAAACTAAACAACTATTAGATACAGTTTACTCCTATGAGGATGACTGTAATAAAAAAAAGACAGAAAATAACAAGTGTCAGCAGGGGGTGGAGAAACCGAAATTCTCATACGTTGCTGATGAGGATGTGAAATAGTGAGTGAGTTCGGAAGCAGTCTTACAGTTTCTCAAAAGTGTAAACATAGTATACTGCTTTGCTTAGCAAGTCTACTCGTAGGTACATAAAAAAAGAGAATTTAAAACATACCCAACCAAGAAGTTGCACGTAATAGCAGCCTTATTCATTTCACCCAAGAAGTGAAACAAACCAAATGCCCACCAAATAATGATTGATAAACAAGACGTGGCATATCCAGCAAATGGACTATCGCTCAGTAATAAAAAGGAATGATATATGCATACATGCTACAACATATATGAACCCTCAAAACATTGTCCCAGGTGCAATAAGCCAGATGCAAAGATCATACATTGTAGGTATCCATTTGCATGAAATGTCCATAACCCACAAATCTACAGAAAGTTGAAGTAGAGTTCTATTTGACAAAGGGAGGGATTTGTGGGGAAAATGGGTAGTGTGTGCAAATGGATAAGGACAGTCTTTGTGGAGTGATGAAAATTTTCTAAATTTAGATCATGGCAATGGTTACATAGTTCTGTGTATACCCTAAACACCAGTGAACTATACACTTCCAATTGTTGAACTGAATGATATGTGAATCATATCTCAATAAAGATGAAAAAAGCAAGAAAAAAGTGGGCAAAAGTCATCTCTTCAAAAAAGATAGACAAATGGCCAGAAAGCACATGAAAAGATGCTCAACATCATTAGCCATCAGGGAAATGCAAATCAAACCCACAATGAGAGACAATTTCACATCCACAGAATGGCTGCTATTTACAAAATGGAAAATTACAAGTGTTGGAGAGGATGCAGAGAAACAGGAACACTCATTCATTGCTGGTTGGAATGTAAAGTGGTGCAGCTGCTGCGGAAGACAGTTTGGCAGTTCCTCTGAAAGCTAAGTATAGAACTATCATAATACCTGCCAATCCCACTACTAGGTACAAACCCCAAAGAATAGCAGGACTTCAAACAGATATCTGTATGCTGATGTTCACTGTGGCATTATTCATGATTGCCAAAAGATGGAAGCAACTGGCGTGTCTATCAACCAATTAATGGATAAAGAAAATATGGAACATTCAAACAATGGAATACTATTCAGCCATAAAAAGGAATGAAATCTGATGCCTGCGAAAGCATGGTGAACCTTAAAGATGCTGGGGACAATTAAGGTAGCATGTATAAAATCCACCCTCAGTGATGCCGGAAACATGCAACATGGCCGCCAGGGCTGAAACAAAGAACAGCCTAAACTATAATCAGCCTTCTTCACGGAAGTAATTGTAGCTCGCGCCTAAAGTTTGTGCCAAAAGTACTAACCTACATCTGCCCTCTGCCCTAGCAACAGCAGTCACCAATCCCAAATCATCCCTTTGTCCTTATTCACCCAATTAGAGATCGTCACCTATTCCTACTAGCTACCCCCTCTCCTAGTGTATATATATACCTAGCCTTTTCAATAAACTTTTGCAGTTTGATCAGAATATTTGTCTTGCTGCCGTTCTTTGCGTCTCTTTGTCCCATGCCATTCTTCCCTCACAGGAGTTCGAGCTTCGGTTGATCGTCCCGCGGGCCGGGACATGAAGATATCAAGTCGTGTGAAATAAGGCAGCCATGAAAGGGCAAATGATATGATCTCATTGACTTTAAAACAGTTAAAATAAGTAAACTCACGGAATAAGAATCTAGAATACAGGCTACCAGGGGATCGGGTAGGGACAGGGAATGGGAAGTTAACACGTAAAATTCACAGGTCACTACTTGGAATGATAGAAATGTTTTGGTGGTGGATGCTGGTGATGGTGGCAGAGCACTGAGAATGCAGTTAACAGCACTGCAATCTATATTTGAATATGATTAAAAGGGGAAATGTTAGATTGTAGATACGGTAACAGAATAAAATATTTTAAAATCCATGAAACTACACTACACAAACAGTGACCCCTAAGTTGAGTCCTGGACTTTAATTAATAGTACAATCATATAAAGTGTTCTCATCAATTGTAAAAAATGTTCCATGCCAATGCGGAGTGTCAGTAACAGGGCGGGGTATGGGAATCCGGTATTTTATGCGGGATTGTAAATCCACGACTTCTCTAATGAAGGTTTAAAAAAAGTGTCACCTAAGACCAGCTGGCAGAGGCTCTTTTACAGCAAATGGGAGGAAGCTGACATGGTGCTAATGTCATTAACACTGAATTTTCACCCCTCCTGGCTGTGCTGCTCATTTGAATAAAACCCAAATTAGCCTTCTGTGCAGAAGTCTGCAGATTCCCGCGACCCCTGCCCTGGGAGATGCCCTGCCTTCGGAAAACAGGCTGACTCGCAGGCAGGGCCCACCCCCACATGCACAGCAGTGAGGGCCCAGGACCCCAGGGGTCGGGGTATCAGGGGCCTGGGCAGAGGCCCCGGTGACATGGGGAAGAGCCCCGGGCAATGCCGCAGAGCCCAGAGGCCAGCGCCTCCTGCTTATTCCACTTAGGAGAGGGATGGGCGCAGGCGCGGGCGGGTCCAGCGGGGCCTCAGGTGCACGCTGACGCTGGGGGCGCCCCCACACCCTCTCACTCCACCCTGGCATGGGGCCTCGCCTTCCCCAGCCCCCTTCTCTGACGCCCCCACACTGGAACCTTCAGGGCTCCTACCCAGCCCTCCCGCAGGCCTGCTGACCCTGCCAGGGGCTGACCCCACCGCCATCAGTGCCCGCGGCCTGCTGCACCACCCTGCCCGCGCAGGTAGAAGGGCAGAGCCATGCCGGCATCCACGCCCGCCGCTGACCTGGGCAGACCACCCACCGCCGCCAGCAAGCCCACGGGAGGAGCCCTGGATGCACCACAAGCCTGGGAAGGCAGGGGATGGCCGCTTAGGGAGGTGACACTGGAGCTGCCAACTGGACATCAGGAGGGTGGGAAGCGGGGCTGGGGCAGGGGTGAGAGGGGGGCCGGAGACCACTGTGCACACAGGGGGAGGGAGTCGCCTTCGTCTGGGGCCTTGTGGCCGCAGGGGACTCTGGGTCATGGTTTGAGAACCAAGGGAAGCAGGTGGTGGGGTTCCAAGAGGGGGCCCCAGGCCCCAACGCCCCTCCTGGTGGAATTCTAGGCCTGGGGAAGCAGGGCACACAGGAGGCAGCGAGCGGGGCCCACGGGCAGGGCAGGGGCAACCATGGGAAATCTGGGCCTCTGCCAGGACTGGTGGGTGGACAGGGGTCGAGGGAGGACATGGGTGAGCCAGCACCACTTAGTTGGAAGCGGAGGTGGGGGAGAGCCGGTGTTTGGGGGACTTGGGGGTCTGGTCGTAGCCCTGTGCCTGTGGCCATGGAGGATGAAGCACAAATACCACTGGCATCAGGTCCCACCAGCGAGTTGGGAGGGAACATGGCAGTCCCCGAGAGCGGCCCCTAGAGGATGACCCCACCCCAGGCTGGACCAGGGAGACCACACACCTGCCAATGCGTCTGGTTCTTGGGGGACGTGGGAGTGGGTGTTCTCTGGAGCCCACCCTGCTGAATGCCCTGGGCACTCAGTGCTGGCCAGGTACTGGTCACCACCTCCGTCCAAGTGGGGACACCGGATGTGCACCTGTGTGGGCCACCAGGAAGGGGGCGTCTCCCACCATTCCCATTAGGGGATGGGATGGGATGATGAGGGACTTGCCTGGTTCCTGCCAGGGACCCACTCCTGCCCGATTTCCTGGTCACTGCATGGTCTGCTGGCCACCTGGGGGCCACTGGAACCCCTGCTCGATCTGTAGAGTACTACAGACCCTCCCCTGCAAGGGCAGACACACTGGGAGCCAGGAGGAAAGCTGACCCCCCGCCCATAGACCTCCCTGCCCGGAACAACCAGGAAGGGGCCAAGGCAGGCTCCAGGTAACCCAGGGGTGGGACCTCGCAGGTGGTGGCAGAGGATAGGGAGGCGGACCCCTCCTGCTCCATCCCAGGGCTCCCTTTTCTGCAGCAGCTCAGCTCTCCTGACACCCCCAGGGGTGCAGCCCCCACCCCCCTGTAGGAAGGCACTGCCCCCAGGGCCACTGAGGCTGGAGGCTCTCCTGAGACACAAGCCACCCCCCGCTTCCTGGGTGACAGTCCCTGCAGAGCTGTGGAAAAGGTCACCTCCCCTCCAGCCAGGCCAGTTTCATGGCCCTGACTGCGTTTTATGATCCTTTTATGGAGGTTTTTGTCTATAAGTTTCACAAATGTTATTGCAGAAACTATAGCTGGGGCCCGTTCTCCCCGCCCTGGGGAGGATGTTGGAATGTTTGATAATAAGAGTTAATGGCATTTAAAAAAAATCGTATATTCAATGGAAGAAGTAGAAATGACCCAAATGGCTTCCCTGGGAAGGCTCTACAAACATAGATCGGGCCATGTGGGCAGTGGGGGATCCTGGGGTGGTAGGCCCAGCCTGGCAGCACCTTGGGTGGTGAGGTGCCCCTCCCCCCACCTGAGCCACACCCTAGGATGGCCTGGCAGTGGCCCAGTAGGGATGGGGCTGGCTCATAGCTGTGATGAGGGGATGGCCTGAGCCGCTCCCGCACAGGGCCATACCAACCCCTGGGGCCCGTTCTACTTTGCATGTCCCCCACACCCTAATATTACAGGCTTCACCTCCCAACCTCTCGGTGATTGAGGCCACTCTGGCCTGGGAAACCAGCTGGGTCCACGTCAGGGGCTGCCCGGCAGCCTGCCCACTAGGGTGCTTCTGGGTCCGTTGGGGTGACTGGTCCTTCCCAGGGGTAGGCAGCAGTGTGGAAGACCCCAAAGCCTCAAAGGGCTGCAGGCCTTGCTCAGACCCTCCCCCCAGATGCCACCCTGAAGCTGGAACAAAGTTCTGCAGCAGCCCCAGTGGAGCATGTTTTCAAGGACTGAATATTGGGTAGGGGGACTGGGCTCCTGACTGGGGTCTCCCAAAACTGGGGAGAAGCCACCTGCAGACAGGTAAATGGAGGTAGCTCAAGGAAAGATCTGGCCCAAGGCTGCACATCTAGACCAAAACAGAGTTCGGTTGAGCCCCAAAACTGAGTCACCTGCTCAAGTCCTAACCCCTCGACATGCATCTTGGGGAACCCTAGGGTCTTGGGGCCTATGCGTCTGGACACCCACACCCAGGAAAGCCAAGGGCAGCGAGAAGGGCCCTTTGTGGGGTCAGACATGTCGGGGTTCGACTCCCAGCCCAGTCAGCTAGCCCCTAGCTGCCCGCTCTCTCCTATACCCCTCACGGCTACTAAGGATCCGGGTTGCACGTACACAAGCACAACACACCTCCGGGCCCCGCTCTACCTGGCCAGGTTTTAATAAATGGCTGCTTTGATTACTGGCGGTGAAAAACGGTCCAGCAGGCAAACAAAAACAAGCCCATTACGCCGAGCACCACAAATCATCCTCTAAGCATCTGACGCGGAGGTGGAGGCCACGTGCTCACAGCGTATTATTGCCGACATTCTGAATAGCCTCGTTTTGTAAAGAAGAAATAATTGGCGAATTATGAGATGATGTTAACACGGTAACTTGAGAAAGAGCTGACAGAATAGGAACTGAGGCTCAAATTCACCGGAAGAACAAAGGGTACGTTGGGCCCCATGAGACAAATCCCCAGGTGGGTCTGCATCCCAGCATTTTCCCATGAACCCAGAAAAGACTCTGAAGGTCAATGGGCATCAGTGCCTGGTGTTGCCTCATTTGCCCTTGGAAGACTGGGCACCAGGGAGGCAGAGGGCTGGGACTCCCCTCGTGGACAGGGGAGCCTCCCAGCTCCAGGGCAGGCCGGGCAGGTGGCCTGAAGTTCCCCTCGGAGGGTTCCCTCCTGTGTTCGCTGAGGGGATCAAACGACCCAGCAGGCAGGAGCTCAGAGGCACAGACCCCTGCCCCAGCCCCACAGACCGCCCTGGCATCAGTTTATCACAACTTGCATTTCCCATTCGCAATCTTTAGTTCACAGGTGAGCTCGTGACCAGATCAGCGTGACCCTTACCCCCACCTGGAAGGCTGTGGCCCAAGTCTGCCCTGAAAGTCCAAGCTTGGACTGGGCAGGGAGCTGGCCCCAGAGGGCAAGGGCACCGGGGGGGGGGTGGAAGGGGCCTGGACCCCCTGGCTCAGGCCCTCCCGGGCTCTGGACTCTCCGCCCTGCTGGGGAAGCCGACTGGCCTCTACCATCTAAGCGGCTTGGGTTGGGCAGTCATTGCACCCAGAAGAATCTCAGATGATAGAATTTTCTTGAGCCTTGGCTCCAATGGGCTCGCAGGGCAAACATCGTGGGCTGGGATGGACACAAAATGGGTCACACTGGGCTTCCCGCCTTCTCACCAGTTGGATACTGCCATCTTTCGCCAGATGATTCCATCAGTCTCCCCGTGGGTCTCCCTGCTCCCACTTTCCTACCCCTCACTCCATTCTCCAACCCACAGGCTGCAGGAGCCTTTGGAGTGTAAATCAGACCCCATGTCCCTCCTGCATCTGCCCTACCATGCCTTCCCGGGTGCCAAGAAGCAGATGTAACAGCTCTGAGACCCCTGCCCCAGAGCCCTGGACCACCCTGCCAGCTCCAGCTCCCAGGGCCAGCTCTGGATGCTGGAGCACATCACACTGGTGGTTGCTGTGGGCTTTGCAGCCCTTCGTGGGAGACCACATCCTGCTCCTCCCTGCTACTCAGGGCTCAGCTCAGATGTCACCTTGAAGGGCGACCTCCTTGAGCCATTTTAGGAGGCCTCCTGGCCAAACCAAGCCTCCTCTTTTAAATCTTCAGAGACTGTCTAACTCTCCAATGTTTTGCTGCTTATCATGTCTCCCTTCCATGGAGTGGATGCTCCCTGTGGCCAAGACCTAGCTAGGCTGTGCAAGGCTGACTCTGGGGCTGGAAGATACGGTACCTCTGCAGTCCTTCGGCCAAGTGCCCACTGGCCTTGACAGCGCAGGGCCTGTCTAGGGCCCTGCCTTCACGACCTTGTCCTCATTTCCATACAGCCACCATCCTGCTAGACATGGAGAGATGTCATTACCAACCACGAACGTGAGTTCTGACACTGGCAATTTCTTGGCAGGCCTATGGACAGCCCCAACGTAGTTCTTTCCATGGGATTCAGTCAGGCCGGACCAGAGCCAGAAGCCCTGGTACCTCGCTCGGCCTGGAGGTCTGCAAACCTGTTTGAGCTGGCATCTTCCTCATCAGCTTAAGAAAATGAGAAAGCATCCTCCCAAAACTGATATACATTCATGCCTGAAAACACAAAGCTACTAGTTTATAGTATATATTCTAAAAATAGACATCGGATAGGATGAGCTATGCATAAGACCATTTGATTTGTGAATGCCGGGGCGAAGTCTACAAGCCTCTGGGCTCCCCGCTGGCACCCCACTGCTGTGGAGACACTTGTGGGGAGAAACTAGGTAAATTCCCAGTGACCCTGGAGTGTGAGAGTGCAGAGAATACTTCTCTCCATGTGGCTCACTGTAGCTGATGGAATTTTAGTAGGTGGAACCCAAGCAGGAGCCGTGCATGTGGGGTGGGCCTGTGTGCCTAAAGTTTAACATGAGAAGAAAATGCCAGAAAGCCAGTAGTCAGAGAACAGGGAGACACAGGAGAAGACCTGCACCCAACACCCAGCCAGGAGCTGAGCTTTCCAATCAACCTGTGGAGCCATGAGTGAGGAAATCAGTGTTAGCCATCATAGGCTACTGAACTTAGGGGGTGTTTGTTATGCAGCATTGAGGTGGCGATGGCTGACAGTTACTCTGAGTTAGGCGAGCATGAGTCAGACTCACAGGTGATCCCATGTGCCCTGCCCCCTGAGATATCCCACAAACAATACTATGTATTTGAAGGAGCTCAAGTAAGGGAGCTTTCACAAGCTATCTAATTATCCCAAATCACTCAGAGCTGGATATCTGGCATATGGAGGGGTCATGACTTGCCCCAGCATGCAGCTGGCACAGGCTAGCCTGGCAGCCCCTTGCCAGCTGCCCTTCTCCACCACCTGCACCCCAGCTCCCATCAGCCCCACCACACCCAGGAGTCGGCAAACATTCAATAAATGGTCAGGGAGTAAGTGCTTCAGGCTTCACAGGACACATACCCTCTCTGGAACAGCATATTTTCCTCCAAGTTTATAATCATCAAAAATGGAAAAACCACTCTGGGCTCCCCGGCCAGACAAAACCAGGCTGCTGGCCACATCGACCCAGCTTCATCTCCCTGGGCGTCCCCGTGAGTTGGGCAACGGGAGCTACACGCTGCTGGTGGTGACAGAGAGGGCTGCAGGGTGCCCGGTCACCCCTGGGCTCCCTCCACAGAGACGTGTCCCACGCACCCTCCCCCAGGGTCCTGCCCTGCAGCCCCCATGCTCCCGTGCTCCTCACCCCAGCTCATGATGCCCTCGGCTGCCCGCCATCCTGCATACGTCCCGGAATTCCTAGCAACATGATGCCTGGAATACGGGATCAGGGAACGGAAACGCTGCCCCATTCTCCTGTAGGGTCAGACAGGGCCGACAGGGTAAGGGATGAGGAGCCCTGGGAGGAGAGAAAGAGAGCCCTACAGCAGGTACTCACCCTCTCACTTCAGCTCTGGACCCCACGCCCAGCTCCCAGGGTCCCGGCCCTCCGTGCCCCCTGTTGCAAGGGCAGGCTGCTCTCCCACAAACCTCCTGACCTCCCTTCCTGCCCACTGGGGTGGCCTAGTTTTGGGGTGGGTGTGCCCCCACTGGCCTCCACCGCCCTCCCTGGGCTCCCCCAACGCAGGGAGGTGGGTCTCACCATGCACCCGTGCCTCCCGCCCCCTTTCTCACAGACACCCCCAGAGCTCCAGGGGCTATGAAGGCTCAGCACCCAGTGAGGCACACCGCAGGGGGCTCTCCTGAAAGGTGGGGTCTGGTCACCCTCCTGCTTCCCACGGTGGCCATGGACGCCAGGTCCCTGCTTCTGGCTGGCGAGCAGCCAGCCAGGCCCGGAGCTTCCACCCTCCCTCTATCACCGCTCATACCCTCGACCGTGAGCAGGATGGCACCTCATCTTTGGCACCCGGCCGTCCACCCAGAAGGAAGGGGCCACCACAGGTTACCCAGGGCCAGACCCCACCTTCTCCCCTCGAGGTCCTGACCTGGGGCTGGGCTGTGGGGCAGGCAGAGTTGGAGCTGTGTGAGCCCCTGACCAGGACTGTGGCTGGCTCAGCAGCCCCACCCGAACCCAGCGGCTCAGAGAGAAGCAGGAGCTAGGGAGCCCCAGGATGCCCCTCTGCCAGCCCCGTGGTGCCCACCCACATGTCACCTGTGAAGGGGGCCTCACCAGTCCCGCCAGACCAGTTCTGCTGGGTTTCCATTTTCGGGTTGTGCCGCCCCTCCTCCAGGAGAGGCCACAACTCATCAGCCCCTGAGGGAGCTTCCTTATCCGGGCCTGCCCCGGGGCGGGGAGCTGAGCACAGGCTACCTCAAGGTTCCCGGGCCTACCTGGACACCAAACCCAACCGAGGGGCCCCAGCTGCCGTTTCCCCTTCACAGTCCAGTTCAGCCACTGCCAGGGTACCTGTGTGGCCTCTGGGCCCACCCAGGACATGCCAAGCTGCTTCCTTCACTCAGACTGAATACACCTCTGACCCAGACCCCTGAGACAAGGGGACGCTGCACACACACCTGCATGTGCCCACTTGTGCCCGTGTGTGCCCCCAGCGCCTGCAGACAAAGGGGCTCTGTTCCCCACCCAGTGGTGGAGTTGGGGTTCCAAAGCCTTGCCTGTAAGTGAGGCCAGGTGGTCTGCTGCCACGGCAACCCAGGAGTTAACGGCTCTGCAGGCAGGCCCCAAATATCACATGCGGGTAACGACGTTGAGTCCATGTTCCTTTCTAGTGAAATGTGAGGCAAGACAAGTTCTGCCACAAACTCCTGACAAGGCGTCAAAGTTGGCACGCCCCATAGCCATACGTCCGCCTTGCCCCGCAGGGACGCTTGTTAGCCGGCACCAGCTCCCCGTGCTGACACGCTGTCAGAGCTGACAGGACAGCCGGCTCTTCCAGGTGTGTCTCTTAGGGACACAGATCCTGATGGCGAACAAAGGAGAAATCCACTTGTTTCCTGGCGTGACGCAGGGAATGCCCTTTGATGGACAATTCTCCCTTTATGTTTCTCAACAAAAAACCCTGGGCTGCCTGGCACGGGCTCAAGAACAGACCAGAGGTTTCTAAGTCTTTGCTGATTAACTGACATAAGTACATGCATGTGTGTGTGTGTGTGTGTGTGTATGTGTGTGTATGCACATGTGCAGGGGGTGCAGTGAGAAATCGCCATGCACCTACATGTGGATGGATGCCCTGCCAAGTGCCAACACACTGTGGGTCCCACAGTGAGCCAGAGTGGGGGAGCAGCCAGCCTCAGCCCTGGTGTGCGGCTGGACACACACGGGAGGGTGCGGGTCTGGTGGGGAGGCTTCTGTACCTGTACATCCACATAGCTGTCATACACGTGTGTACGTAACACACATGCAGAGCACGGAAATACCATGAGGCTCTAATCCATATTCCACTTAAACACTGCTCAGTACCTCTGACCCACTGCTGTGTCTGCAAAGTTAATAAACGTGTGTGCCTTGCACACATACATATACACGTGCATCACTTGATCCAGGAGTGTGTGTGTGTATAAGGTGCCCAGGTGCGAACGCGCACACATGCACACATGCACACCATCAGAACTAGACCTGAGGCCTTGACAAGAAGGCCTGTCCTGTCCCACCCTCCAGGCTGCAGCTCCACCTCCAGCCCCCACCCAGGGATGGACACCTGGGTCCAGCCAGACCTGACCCCCTCCCCACCGCCCTGCTCTTCCCATCCATGTCCAGAGAACCCTGCTGTGCACACCCTGCCTCCCGAGGGTCTGGAGGAAGGTCTGGCCCACCTCCCTCCCAGTCATCAGCCTAGTCCCGGCACACGCAAGACTCCCTGCACCCACTAACCAGCCCAGGCTCTCCTCCACCACACTCATCTCTCCCCCAAAGAAAGCATCAGCAGCAGGGCAACCAGTTGGGACAATTCTTTTTGCTTCATTTTTCTAGGTACTGGCCTTTCTGCCAGAGATAAAACGCAGGTGGGAAAGAGAAAGTGGGAAAAGTGAAACCTGTTCTTCTCTCAGCGACGGTGAAATTCCCTTTTGTCTGAGACCGAGACCCTCAGAGGGCAGGGGCAGCAGGCCAGGAGCCACAGTGGGGGAGTCAGAAGGCGGGCCAGGGCTCCCCATCCTTCCCACACTGAGGCTGGACCAGGACCGGGGCCCACAGCTGGCAGTGGCCTCTGGCCCCCCAGATGCCTGCCAAGTTTCGGGGTGCCTGCCCGTGCCCAGAGGTGGCGCCTCCACCATTCTAGAGTTGAGAAGAAGCAGAAGAGGGCCACGGGGCCCAGGGATAGGGTGCACTGCTGACCCCACAGCCGGCATGGCCCTCCCCTGCCCGCCGGGATGCCCCCTGATGACCAGCTCCTTCCAGCCTGATTGTCCAGACACTGGGGTTCCTGGTGAAGGCTGGGCAGGGAGACCCCGCTGGAGCCACACTGACTGCTGGTCTTCTGAGGACCCCCATTCCTGCTTGGTGCCTCCCCGTCCAGGAGGGGAGGGCAAGAGATGGCCCTGCACCCCAAAGCATAAAAGTGGGTATGGGCCATGGGCCCCTGCCTCGCACTTGGCAGAGATGACATTGTCAATGATGACGTTGGAAAATTCTGGAAACCAGCCACTGTAAGAGGAAGTTTCTGTATTTGTGCAGCTCACACTGGTGCCCCCAGCCTGTCCCCAGCAGTGGAATTCAGGGATTCCCCCAACTCCTGGGCCCACAGCACCTCCTCTCTGAAATGGGCACCAGTGGTGTCTCCCCTAAGCTGGGTGTGAGGCTCCTTCAGGGGTTGCAGGGCCAGCACCTGGACAGGACTAAAGAGGACGTGAGCCTGCCTGCCTGGCCACTTCTTTGCTTGTGCCTGCTGTTCTTTTTTAGAGAGGAGAGCTTGCAATTTGAGGGTGCATGGACCCGACCCCATCTCCAGGGGTTGAAGAGCAGAGACGGTAAGTCGTGGGCAGTATAGATAAGGAGAAGAGAGCAGGGGGCTGGCTCTGGAGTCCTGGCCTGGTCATGGCAGGCTCTAGGCCTTCTTCCCCTCAGCCAGTGCCCCACCTGGTGCGTAGTTCGCTGCAGAGTGAAGCAGGGGCTCGTGAGTCCGCTGCACGCCCAGGTCCACAGAAGGGTCCACGGGAGCATGGTCCCTAATCCACGTGGCGTGGGGCAGGCGCCGGAGCTCACTGCAGAAGTGTTCCATGCACTCGGGAAGGTCTGTGAGGTACCCCAAAAGCACCTTCGTGGGCTGATTCAGGTGGGGATTAGGGGGAGCTCACAAATACGGAGGATCAGCTGCAGTTTCCCTGGTGTGGGGAGGTGCATTTCCCAGCCAGCCCTGCAGGTGATGTCCGTCCAGGGGGACATCATGTTTGGGTGTCAGGGCTAGCCAGCAGCCGGCATGGCCCCACTCTGGCTCACCCCCTCCACACAGCGACCCGGAAACCATGTTCACGGCAGTGGCCTTGCGGACAGAGTGGCCCTGAGGGACGTGTGGACCCGGGCCTGGGACCCCCTGCGGCCCTCCCCCCAGGCAGCCATGAGAGGAGATCCTCCGCAGGCTGCTCAGGGCAGAGGCCTCAGGGAATGGCCCTGGGCCCTGAAATCCTAGGACCAAGACCCCGAGGCAGAGCACCCTGAGGTGGGACCCCGTACAGCCGGGTGGCTCACCTCTAGTGAGTTACTGGGAAACCAAAACACCAGAGAGACCGACCTAGAAATAGGGCAAAGAAGGGTAAAGGCAGGGACAGCGTGGGGCTGGGGAGGAAAGAGGTGCCCTGGGAACAACCCATCCCACCCTGAGCCAGCCGGGGCTGGAGAAGGGCCCATAAAGCAGGTGAGCTCCAGAGGCCACAAGTTCTGCCCCCACCACCACCTGTCTCCCGGACACCCAGGTGGGGGCAAAATCTCTGCAGACAAGCCCATCACAATCAAGCTCATCATGGCTTCAACAAAAAAGAAAAGGCAAAAGAAGTCACTTCCCTTTGTCCCAGAGAGAAGTGAGAGGTGGCTCAGCAGGAAGAAGGGGTGCTAGAGGAGGGGATCTGGAGGGGAGGAGGGCTTGGTTTTGGGCGGGGCCTCCTCCTCCTGGGCGGGGCCTCCTCCTTCTGGGTGGGACCACCACCTCCTCCTCCTGGGCGGGGCCTCCTCCTCCTGGGTGGGACCTCCGGGTCCTAAAGTATTGGAGCTCAACAGCAGTGACAGGAGGCAGGATTTGCAGCCCCAGGGACCTTGCCCTGCCGCACCCCCTTAGCCATACTCCACACCTGCCCACAGGCCCCAGCCCACACTGGCAGGGCCAGTGCCTGCCCTTGAGGTCTCTCCTCTCCTGGGGACCCAGTCTGCGGCAACCTGCCTTCAGAGATGGGGTCCGCAGGGCCATCCCAGTCCCCTTCCCCGTGGGGGACACTCCCCCTGGCCTCAGCTGGGGCTCAGGGGCTGCAAGGCTGACAGGTGAGCCTAAGCGTGCATGCAGGGCTAATCCCTCCTCCTCTGCACATGGGCTTGGCTATGTTCCCTATCACCAGCCTGCGGGACACCAGAAGAGCCAGGGCAGGAGCATCCTACAGGGGCCAGAAGCAGCGAGGACACAGCCTACTGCCCCGCCCAGGCCCCGAGGGACACGGGTCCAGTCATCATCAACCTGTGCACCACACCCGCTGGGAGGATACCACAGTAGGGACCTTGGTGTCACCTGATCACAGCCACGTGGGCAGGCAGGCGGTCTGAGCTGGCTGCAGGTGGGAAGGCTCAGTGTCAGCTGCTGGAGGGGACAGCAAGGCCGGCAAGCTCAGCAGTCCTCAGCCCTCTCTCCAGCCCAGAGGTGGGCAATGCTGCCTGTCCCCTGGGAGAGGAGGGGCCTGGGGGAATACTTGAGCATCCCATAGCTCCAGTGGCCGGGCCAGAACTGGACAGGCTCAGGGTGCCTGGTGTCAGCTTCTGGGTGCTGCAGGAAGTAGCTGGGCAAAAAGACAGGGCTGGCCAGAGGTACCACAGAGGCAGGCGGTACACAGAGCAGCAGTGGGCAGACCTGGGCAGCCACAGGCAAACTCAGGCCATGCACCAGCCGGTCTCCTGTGTCCTTAAGACTCACCAGTGGCCAGCAGCTTCCACTCAGCAGGGCTGCATGCGCTGGGCCCACTCCCTAATAAGCTGAAGTCGTTGAGAGTGGAGGGCTGTCATGGGGGTCCCTGGAGAGCTGAGACGTTTCCCATACATATGGGCTTCATCAATCAGACCACCAGGGTGCCACAGCCAATTCCACTCACAGCGTGAGGGACTTTTCTCCTGTCTTGCCCAGCCCAGGTACCATCACCTGTGCCCAGACACCTCTCCTGCCCAAACCCAATTACCTGGGAACCCCATCCTCCACAGCCCCTGCAGCCTTGAGCCTGGGGGCAGGCTTGATCCCAATACTGCTGCCCCAGAACCAGGTGTGGGAAGACACTTGGCCTAAAAGCAGCCAGTCAGGTGGGACAAGGGAGGGCCCATCAGGAAGGTGGGAAGAGGGTGGTGATTCCTGTTGGAGGGGGCACCCCATCAGGAAGGGGAGAAAGGAAGCAGCTCAGGCAGCTCTGAGTTTCTTGTCCCACCTACCAGCAGTAGGTGGAGACAGAAATGAGCTGGCACCCTTCTGACTCTGGCCTCAGTTTCTCTCCCTTGGTGCAGGTCTACATGGGCTAGCTGGGCCTTGCGGGCAGGTGAGGGGGCTGCAGGAGCCTGCACCTCCTCAGGACCATGAGCACGGCCAGTCCAGGCCCAAGGCTACCTGCGGGGCTCGAAGGCTGAGGGCGCCAAGCCGGAACCAGGAGCAGAGGCCCAGCTGGTCCCCACGGTGTTCAATGGCCTGAGAGGTGCTTTCTGTGCACATTGTCCTCCACGTGGCACCTGGGTCCCCCGTGTGACCCCAGAAATGGTACCATCAGAGAATCTGAGGGGCCGAGCAGCTTCTTGCCCCCCTGCACTCCGGGCATGGCCCACCACCTCTCTGGCCACTGGCCAGACTCTGCCTGGACACCCTGCTGCCTGCTTCCAGCTTAGGACTCCCCTCGAGTCCAGCCATTTGGGAGCCAGAGTGGGCCTCTGGACTGGCAGGGAAAGGCCATGGCCCTGCTTCACCTCCCAGGGGTTCCTCTGCACTGAAAAGCCAGCCCCAACCCTGGGCAGGAGCTCAGCTTCCCTCTGCGGCCTGCCGCCCCTCGCCCTGCCCTGCACATCCCGACTGTGCCAGGTCCTATGGCTGGAACAGCCCTCGTCTCTGCTCGCTCCTGCCACCTCCTTAAAGGGTGTCTTAAAGGGTGTCTGCTCCAGGACAAGGTCCTGGCTCTTCATTGAGGCACACTTAGTTTTCTTCTCTCTTCTAGAAATTTCTGGGTGTTTCCTTGGAGCGCCTGGGGAGCTGCTACACCTGCAGAATGTGGCTGCTAGACAGCAGCCCACCCCGCTGCGTCCTAGACCCTGTGTGGTCAGGGAACACACCCCCTGCTCTTGGATAGGTCTCTAGTACTTTCCACGCAGCTGGCCTACATTCAGACTCAGAATATGTCTTTGTTGAAATAATAAATCGAGCACTGAATTACTGCACTACCTCACAGGTTCCTGAGCTAGCCTTCCCATGGCCACAACTCAGTCAGGCATGGCTGAGACTCCTGACTTCTAGCCCAGGGCTGCAGTCGTCCAGGCAAAGGGGAGGCCACAAGTGGGAGCTGGGGGGGCCGGGGCTGTGCAGTCCGGGGCCAGTGAATGCAGGGGCCACTCGGAGCATGCCTCTGTCGGATCCATTTCAAAGGCCCTGGTGGGTGCTTTAGATTCAGTAGCGGCCCCCCAAAAGGACACAACTAAGACATACCCGGGCCAGAAGACTGGCCTTAGTTGGAAAAGGGTCTATGAAGATGTGGGGGGTTCAGATGAGGCCAGACTCGACGCATGAGGGCCCTCAGCCAGGACGGGGGCCTCAGAGGGGAGGCCATCTGGGTGAGACACAGCCAGCAGAGAGAGAAGACACGGCCACATGGCCCCGCCAGGGCCCTAAGACTTGAGGGGAACGGCGGATGCTGCCACCTCGTTCTGAACCCCAGAACTGTGAGAGGATGCGCGTCTGTTGTTGTAGGCCTCGCTGGGGACTAGCTCCTGGCAGCTGGGGAAGCTAATACGGCGGACAGGATCTTGGCTGGACGGCAGTCTCGGGGCAGACCCCCACGGGTGGCAGTGACCCCTGATGCTGGATGGTGGACTCTCCCAGGCCACCAGGAGGGCTCCTGGGGCCCAGAGACCCAGGCCTGGCAGGGAAGCTCCCCTGGTTGGGGGTGACAGAGCCTTCCTTACATTTGTTCAGAAAAGACCCTGCCTGGCACCTTCTGACTAGGGAAGCCAGGCAAGTCCTGCTTTGGGGCAAGCAGGCCAGTGCCCGGCAGGAGTCCGGTTTTCCCTTCACTGGTATTCTCTCCAGGGGAGCAAGGGAAAGGCCTGTGAGCAGGGGGTGCTGCGGGTCACAGGGTCAGGGTACAGTCCAGGAGCCCTGAGGCCGAGCAGAGGGGACACAGGGTGGACATAGGATCTGGTCACTTAGTCAGGCCAAGTGGTCACTCAGGGCCTCGAGCCATCAGAAGTGGGGACAGGGTGGATGCGGGTAGAGGTGGCAAGGAGGGGAAGAGACAGAAAGGAGAGGAGGGGAGGGGAGGTGGAGGGAGGGAGTGTCTCATCCACCAGTGACAGGTGTCCACTGCACAAATAACATTCTTCCACCCTCCTTTCCTTCTTGTAGCTGGTGTCAAGAAGGAAAAGCCATACTTTTCCTGTACATTATCTCCTTGAGTGTTGCTCACACCAGCAGACCCTCCGAGCCATTAGCACCTGGCAAACCCAAGGGGCTGGGGGTGTAGGCTGGGGGGTGCTGGTGGCTGGGAGAAGGCCCGATTTCCCCCACTCTGCCTGCACCCCTTCTCTGAGCCAGGCCCTTCTCTGCCTTCCAGAGGTTCTCTGACAGAGGAGCTGGCCCGACCCCTAGGTGAACCTCCCACCAGGCCAAGCGTGGCACGGGGTCTGCTGCCAGGGGCTCCCTTTCAACTGCTCTTCTGGGGCCCGGCCAGGTCCTCTGGCCTTCCTCCTCTGCCCTGGTCCTGCCCTCCTGGCCTCCAGGCACCCAGGGGCTGTGGTTTCTCCCATGGGACAGTTTCAGGGTTAGGGGACATGACACTGGCTGTCCAAAGCCATCTCCCCCACTAACAATGGGGCCCAGGCCTGCCCAGGAAGATGATGTCGTGGAGGCAAGTCTCTCCTAGCTCCGTAGGTGGGCCCCATGGATTCACCCCAGGGTGCATCATACGTCACTTCCCAGGGCTGGCTGCCACCCGGGCAGCTGCCCTCCCCTCCATCCCTCTCCAGTGGTGCTCAGGTCAGATGTGCATGTGTGTCCACACGTGTGTGCAAGTGCATGCACAAAGGTACACACATCCGTGCAGTGTGAGCATGTGTGTGTGGGGGGAGCATGTCTGTTGTGTGCATGCGCAGGGAGTCTGTGAGTGTGCGTGCTGAGGTGCCTATCCTTGTGTGCTCGGATGCAACCTCATCCCCAGACTCCTGAGAGTGCAGGGTGACACCGTCCAGCTCCCCGGGTTTTGGGGACTCTGGGCAGTGAGCCACACTTCTCTGGGCCTCTCTGCACAGGGTGGGCTCCAGGCCCGACCCCCAGCCTGTCCACCAGCTTGAGAAAACCCTCTGTCCCAGGCAAGAGAGCGCTGGGGCTAGCAACGATACGGGCTCCCGCTGCCCCCCTGGCCCGTGCCCTCTCCCTGGTTTCTGGGGCCTCCTGCTCCCTTGTACTCTGAAGACAGCTGCAAACTCGCTCCCCGCTCCCTACTGCTGCAGATACACATTCCCTCAGGTAACAACGCAGCCCTCTGCCCACCCATCGCTACTCGTGTCCACACCGACCCATTTTCCTGCTGGAATCCAGGACAGGCCAGGGGCGAAATGAAGAGAAATCCCACCAGCGTCGGGCTGGGACCACCAAGACACCCCCCACCCTCACCCACCTCCACCTCCCTGCTCCAGGCAGCTCTTCTACTGGACCTGCCCAGAGGCGCACGGAGAAAGTCCCCGCGGGCTTTCATCACCAGAGAACCAACAGCTACAGGAAAGGAAATCAGGTTAGAAAATCCCAAGGACAGCTCCCCGTTTTCCTCTCACACGTGAAGTGCCATCCGTCCCACAGTTGATGTCACTGTTAATTTTTTCTAATGACACATTCAAGAAACAAAGCAAAACAAAAGAACCATCAGCTCAGCATTTAGAACAACATATTTTGACAGCATATTTTTAAGCTAATTCCCCTCTTCCAATAAAAGTGCCATCTTGCAATCTCGGGAAGTCTATTCAGTAGATACCAACACGATTATCTCATTCTTCTCACGAGAAAAACTCGGAGATGCATAATGCGATCAACATGCAAATGCACTCCCGCGACAAGGTCCCATCCTGTGAGGACCAGGAAGGAAGGAACAATGGGGGCCGCACCCAGCAAGCGCCCACCCAGCCCCCAGCACATATCTCTGCAGGCCCTGGGTCAGCAGGACGCTGGTGGCATAAGGGAGACCCATCCTGCCCTTAGAGCACAGGGCCTCTGCGACCAGGACACCCAGAGTTGACGGGCTCCTGTTTCATCCCTCCGAGGAATTTGGATGCAGGAGGAAGGGCTCCCTGACGGGCTGGCAGCTACCCTGGGCTCCTGGCAGGAATCGGGACCCTCCCTGGAATGCAGTCAGCACGGTGCCTTGATTGGGTATTTAGTTCAAGGCGGACGAAAACCGGACTGTGAAAAAGAAATGAGGCTGGGTACCACCGCCCCCAGGGCCCCTTCTTGCTGGAGCACCTGGGCACGGCTCTCACGCCATGCCCCTCGGGGGCCCCAGGACCCCCAGCTCACAGGTGAATAGGAAACACAGGGTGCAAAGACCCCAGAAAACTGCAAAGGGCGTCCATTCTACAAGTCTAATTGTGCATCCCTGTACCAAGCACAGGTCTGGAGTCTCCGTGGGGAGTTCTGGAGCATGCTGAAGAGTGAGGCCCACTGAGACAGAGGACAAGACCCGAGGCAGAGGGGAAACTGGCACGTGCCTGGTCCCGGCTTGGTGCAGAGAGGAGGGAGGTGCTGAGGAAGTCAGGGCTACAGACCCCGGGTCGGGCAGAAGGCCGCAGCACAGGCCCCACAGCAGGTGGGATGGCAATATATCAGAGATGGAGTGGCTCTTTCAATGGGGATTTATTAACTTACAATACATTGTCCTTAGGCGCGAAAACTCCAGGCAGTAACAGGATGACACCTGGACTCTGAGGACAGGCTTTGTCTGCTGCTCCTTCACTCCTGGGTCTCACTGCTTCAGTTTCTCACTGCTCCATCTCTCAGCTTCTCGGGGGGTTCTCCGAATTTCATCTCTCAGCTTCCGAATGCCCTTTATCCTCTCATAAAGGACTCCAGCAAGGGGATTAAGACCCACCCTGAGTGGGCTGGAGCACATCTCACCTGCAGCAACTTAACCAGAAAGTCCCACCCACACCAGGTCTGCCCCCCAGGAATGGGATAAAATAGCGTTTTCTGGGGTGCACAACAGCTCCATCCCAGCACAGGCCCCAAGCTCAGGAAAGCAGTCAGTGCTAAGGAGAGGAAGAGGCAGAGAATTGGCTTCTCCCTCAGAGCTCCCAGGCTGAACCCACCCTGGACTGACTCAGTTTCTGGGGCTGCCATAACAGGGCACCACAAATTCGATGCCTCAACACAGGAAGATGTATTGTCGCATTGCCTGAGGGCAGAAACCCCAAGTCCAGTTGTGGGCGGAGAGGAGCCTGCCTATCCCTCCCATCACCTGGTTGCCAGCAGTCCTCAAGGGTCCTCAGGGTCCTCAGTTGTCCTTGGGGGCCCTTGGGGATCCCTAGCAGTACTCAGGGATCCTCAGCAGTGCTTGCGGGTTCTTGGTGGTACCTAGTGGTCCCTGGGGGTCCTCAGCGGTCCTCAGTGGTCTTCAGTGGTCCTTGGTGGTCCTTGGTGGTCTTCAGTGGTCCTGGGTGGTCCTCAGTGGTTTCTGGTGGTCTTTGTTGGTCCTTGGTGGTCCCTGGTGGTCCTCAGTAGTTCTGAGTGGTCCTTGGTGGGCCTGGGTGGTCCCTGGTGGTCCTCGGTGGTCCTGGGTGGTCCTTGGTGGTCCCTGGTGGTCCTCAGTAGTCCTCAGTGGTCCTTGGTGGTCTTGAGTGGTCCTGAGTGGTCCTGGGTGGTCCCTGGTGGTCCTAAGTGGTCCTGAGTGGTCCTTGGTGGTCCTGGGTGGTCCCTGGTGGTCCTCAGTAGTCCTTAGTGGTCCCTGGTGGTCTTGAGTGGTCCTGAGTGGTCCTTGGTGGTCCTGGGTGGTCCCTGGTGGTCCTCAGTGGTCCTGAGTGGTCCTTGGTGGTCCTGGGTGGTCCCTGGTGGTCCTCAGTGGTCCTGAGTGGTCTTTGGTGATTTTCAGCAGTCCTGGGTGCTCCTCAGTGGTCCCTGGTGGTCCTTGTTGGTCCTCAGTGGTCCTGGGTGGTCCTCGGGGGTGGTTGGGGGTCTATGGCAGTCCTCAGGGATCCTAGGCAGTCCTTGGCATTCCTTGGTGGTCATCAGCTGTCCTTGATTGTCCTCAGTGGTCCTTGGTGGTCCTCAGTTGTCCTCAGCTGTCCTCAGTGGTCTTTAGTGGTCCTTGGTGGTCATCAGTGGCCCTCAGCTGTCCTCAGTGGTCCTGGGTGGTCCTGGGCTTGCAGAGTCCTTGGTGCAGCCCCTGCCTGCATCTCCCAACATGTGTGTCCGGGTCTCTTTTTGTAAGGACACCTGTGATGAGGGCCTGCCCCACTCCAATGTGACCCCATCTTCGCTTCACAACATCTGTAAAGACCCCATTTCCAAATAAGACACCTTTGCAGGCTTGGGGGCAGGAGACGCAACCCCAGCAGGCATTATAGGTGACCTACTTGCATTGTTTAGAGCTCTGTCTAGGCAACAGACATATTCAGGCCTATGAGACTAGAAGGATGTGTGGAATAGGTGAGCTGGACACCCAGGGGTGCCAGACAGAGCAGAGCAGGGGCCCCTCCCTCGGGGCAGGACACCCCTCCCACACGCCCCAGAGGCTCCACCAGAAGCGTCTGCGGGGCTATGGGAGGGCTGGTCCGGCACGCCCTGGTCTCTGGCCCCCTGGTCCCTGCCCCTTGGTCCCTCGCCCCCTGGTCCCTGCCCTCTGGTCCCCACCCCCTGGTCTCTGGCCCCCTGGTCCCTGCCCCCTGGTCCCTGCCCCTTGGTCCCTCACCCCCTGCTCCCTGTCCCCTGGTCCCTGCCCCCTGGTCCCTGCCCCTTGGTCCCTCGCCCCCTGGTCCCTGCCCTCTGGTCCCCACCCCCTGGTCTCTGGCCCCCTGGTCCCTGCCCCCTGGTCCCTGCCCCTTGGTCCCTCGCCCCCTGCTCCCTGTCCCCTGGTCCCTGCCCCCTGGTCCCTGCCCCTTGGTCCCTCGCCCCCTGGTCCCTGCCCTCTGGTCATCCGCCCCCTGGTCTCTGGCCCCCTGGTCCCTGCCCCTTAGTCCCTCGCCCCCTGCTCCCTGCCCCCTGCTCCCTGCCCCTTGGTCCCTCGCCCCCTACTCCCTGTCCCCTGGTCCCTGCCCCCTGGTCCCTGCCCCTTGGTCCCTCGCCCCCTGCTCCCTGTCCCCTGGTCCCTGCCCCCTGCTCCCTGCCCCTTGGTCCCTCGCCCCCTGGTCCCTGCCCTCTGGTCATCCGCCCCCTGGTCTCTGGCCCCCTGGTCCCTGCCCCTTAGTCCCTCGCCCCCTGCTCCCTGCCCCCTGCTCCCTGTCCCTTGGTTTCTGCTCCCGGTCCCTGCCCCTTGGTCCCTCGCCCCCTGGTCCCCACCCCCTGGTCCCCGCCCCCTGGTCTGGTGGAAATGTGCAGGGGTCTCCATTTCCCAAGACTGTGCTGAAGCCGAGCTGCTGGAGCAAGTGCTGATGTCCCTACCAGGGCTGGGGCTTAGAACCCCATGGGGGCAGGGGTGGTCAGTCGTCGAGAAACTCCCCCCTCAGAAGGGAGCATCAGAACCACCACCATCAATCTGGGCGAACCCAGGTCCCAAACACGAGACAGGAGAGGGCACTGCCATGTGACAGGACGGGGACGCGAACGGAGGAGTCGGACTAAGGCAGTCGGGATGACACGCAGCAATCCTCAGGGAGAAAAGGCTGGCTGACAAGTAGGCTTTGGAGATCTTGCCTCAAAATGGTGACACAATACATTAGATTCCTGCTGCTTCAGCCAATGCAGGGGGTGGTATTTGTCCCACAGCCCTGGCAGCCTAAGGTGCACGCGCACGCACACACACACAAACACACACACACACACACGTGCACACATGCACCAAGATGTCACCACAACCCACAGGACCTTGGACGGGTCACTCAACCCGGCTGGTCTGCGTCCCTAGAGGAAGCTGAAAGTCCCAGTCCTGATGGTGTGCCGATGCATGAGGTGCACTGGGAGAAAGCCCGGCTCATGGCCCAGGACCCTCACCCCAGGGAGCTTCCACCACGGGGTCCCGTGTCCTTTTCCTCCAAAACGGCGCTCGTGGGTGTGAAGAACTGAGCTTATCTGAATGGCAAGAAGCCCCAGCGTTTCTTCCCTGCTCTTCAGGGAGCCCTGCCAGCTCCCAGGCCAAGCCTGGGGCGTCAGGTTTGCATCAGCACCCAGGCGAGAGTGAAGTCCCTCACGGGCCCCTGGACACAGGCAGGGGAAGAACAGGCTCAGGAAGGGCATCTCTGCAAGCCCCAGGCGAGTTCATCCTGTGGCACAGTCCCCAGCCCTGAGATGCAAGAATGCGGGTCCACAGGAGACGCCGCACAGGGGTGCAGAGGGCAGCTTTGCTCACCATCGCCCAATGCGAGCCGAGGTTCCTCGAGGGGGGAGGAAGAGTGAACAACACGTGGCCCCTTTATATCCGGAACCCCACTCAGCCATCAGGGAGCAAACCTTGATGCACGGAGCCCAGGCACAGACCATGCAAGGGTCATGTGAAGGGGAAGGGCCATCTCGAATACTCCGAGCCACATAAGCCCATTCCACGGCCTTCTGGAAGAGGCAAGAGAGCACGTCAGGGTCCCCAGGGCCTCGGGGTAAAGGACCGACCCTGCCGTGCTTGTACGAGAGCTCACGACCTCACACCCAGGCAGGTGCAGGGAAGTGCACCGAAACCAACCCCGATGTGACCAGCACTCTCGTGGTAGGTAGCAGTGGGGTTCACCCACAGGTTCAAAAGCCCTGGGGCTAAAAACTGGGGCTGAGGATGAGGGATTCTGGGAAGGGGTGGGGAAGGGAGGGGTGGCATGTGGAGACACCAAGCCCCTCCTAGTGTGCATGGGCCACGATTTCCGGGCAGGGCCACTCCAGGTCTCTAAGGATGAAGATGAGGCTAGAGAGCAAAAAAAGAAAGAGGAACAGGGAGCAGGGAGGAGGGGAGGGAGAGGAAGATGAAGGGGGAGGAGGGGAAGGGGAGGGGGCACAGGGGAGGAAGGAGGAGGGGGAGGAGGGGTGGGGAAGGGCTTATCTAGAAAGGGCTAAAGCGCAAGACCCTGTGCCCAGAGCCTGCCAGGGAGCATGGTGTGACATAGCACGTGGTAGAGCCCCTGAGCCCCCAGGCGGCTGCGAGTGTAGACTAAGCCCCCATGCCTTATGAGGGTGCCAGGTCACCCCGGCACTTCTGATGCCGAGCAGAGCTGCTGGTACCTGCCCCTACCTTGTCCTCCTACGCATTAGCACAGGGGCTTCAACTCACCAAATCACACTTCCCACTGGACCATGGCGGGGAGGGTCAGGCCTGTGGCCGCGTTCCCCACAGCGGCTCAGCGCACAGCCAGTGCGAACCGGAAACCAACCTGGGACCGTGGACAGAGGGCACTGGCTGCTGTCCCCAAGCAGAGGTGGCTCACAGCGAGGCTGGGGTCTCAGGCCAGCTGGGCGCTCCTCAGGGCTTGCCCGGACTGTTATCTCAGAGAGAATGTCCCCCTGACTGCCTGCATCCACCACCCCAGCAGCAGGAGGCCCTGGGCTGGACTGGGAGGCCAGGACCACACCCACGGAAGCCTCCTGACCCCTCCCAGGTGTGAGACCCATCAAGGCTGGGGCTCTGCAGGGCTGGTGGCAGGGACACAGATGCCTGCTCCAAGATGCCATACATCCAACGGGAGGTGATGCTTTCTCACCCTCTCAGGGCCCACTTCACTTCCAGGAAGCAAACATGCAGCAGTCTGTGGGTGCTGGGTGCCGCTGTCCTATTTCAGCCCCCAGGGACGTGGAGGGGTGCACTGGCACCCCGCAAATGGAAGGCAGAAGGCAGAGCTGCACTCAGCCCCACATGCAGCAAAGTGAGTGGTTCTTCCCTGCCGTGCAGAAGGAAGGTGGGACCACCCCTGTCCATCATCCAGCCCAGTGCTGAGGCCATGTATGCTTTCGAGACATTGCCTGCAGTGGGCAGACGAAGACTGCACGGCCTCCAGGAGGGGTGCACGCTGCTAGTGGAAAAAGACGAAGTAGATGAGGTGCGGCCACCAAGAAATTCAGGATGGGTGTGAGAGAACGGCTCAAATGAGATGGGGAGATTAAACACAGAGGACACTGCAGCTGTCCCAGCTTCCCTGGCAGTGGGCAGCTCCTGAGCCCCTACACAGGGCTGGAGTCTGCAGAGGCCACTGGGGGGACCCCATGCCCACCTGGTCAGGCTTGGCTCTCAACTTCAGCCACACTAACTTTGGCTGCTGGGGCTGGGGGCTCCCCACCAAGACATTCTGGGGGGGCTGGGCTCCTTCCTGGGCCTTGTGGTACCCCTCCTTGTCCCAGCCTCCCTTGCTCAGAGCTGGGCACAGGGGGCAGGAGACAAAGCCGCAGGTGCTGGGTCCATGTGTTTCTCCTGGCAAGGAGCGCCCGCTGCCGATTCAGAGCTGGCAGACTCAGGGTGAGGGATGGTGAGAGGTAAGTGGCGCCTAGCAGTGGACACGATCCCTGGATGACAAACGCACACCCCCTGCTCACAGCATTTACCTTTCCCGCTTGGCGGAAGGGGTGCTGCATGGCCCCACATCCCCTGCCACGGCAGGGCCAGCCTGGGGGTTTGTCTCTGGATCCCACTCTTGTAACAAGCACTATTCATCGCAGACACAGCGCCCATCCTGGCAACGTGCTTACGGGTTTTTTGTTTTTATCACCAGCTTAATGATGACTAATGTCTGGGTGATTATCTTGTGCTTTTTCCGTGTGGCATCGGGAACAAACAATATCATCAGTACTGCAGAGGGGGCGAGAGGTAGACACAGAGGGAAGCTGAGGAGGCAGCAGCCCCATGCCCAGTGAAGGGGAACACCTGGCAGCGTGGCCCCAAGACCCCCCGCCAGGCCATGATCCAGAACCTTCCATTCCTCAGGGATGGGGATTGCAAAGGAACACAAACCCCATTCAGGGAGAATAGTCCCCAAAAGCACCTGTGTTCTCTTAAACATGCCGGATGTGCATGTGAGAGCAACTCCCTGCAAAACATCTAGCTGCAGAGATAAGGGAAAGGTGAAAACTGGGGACACTGGGCGGAGCCTTGCTCTGCGGCCTGGGGTCCTGCATGGTGAGAGCATAGGGGCAGCCTGTGCTAAGCAGCTTATTTCCAGAGAAGAGTCCATCCATGCAAGGGCGCTCTGCAAAGACACGTCTTCCTGGATGTGGGTACGTGGCAGCACACCCCTGACTGCACTGATGAGGGGGCCGGGCACCAACAGCTCGGAAGGGGTCCAAGCCCTCCTGCACCCAGCCTTGCCCCAGCCCCCACGCCCAGCTGCAACCCCTCATACCCACTGCAAGCCTGGGGAGCAAATGGAACCCAGGTCTGCAAGCCCTGACAGACATGGCCGGACAGAAACTTCCAGGCTGTGGACACCCAACCTCTCTTTCAATCTGGGTCCTGACCGCTCTCCCTGTCCTTACAGAAGGGCTCTGTCAACCCCTGCAGCTGGGTCTCCCCTCCATGTGGCTGCTCCACAGTGAGGTGACCAGCAGGAGATGTGCAGAGGGAACCTGTGTCTGGTCTCATTCCCCAAACAGCTTGCAGAGGCCCACCCTGCCCCCACTCCTGGAGAGCCTGCTGGTCTCAGGCAGGGGACAGAGGGCAGCATCCTCACCACGCCAAGGCCACAGGGCCCAAGAGACGCTGGCATCTTCCGGGCACTGCCAGCATCCTCAAGCCCCCAGCTCTGTCTCACCCCGTGCTCCGCCTGGGGTCACTTCTGCACCCCCCACCCTGTCCAGCCTGTTAGTCCATGGCCAAAGCTGCTCCCCTCCCCACCCAGCCTCCCTCCCAGCCCCTGGGTGGGTTTTACACACTCCTTCACCCCCGTGGCAGGCACCCCCGGGAGGCTGTGTGCTTTGGCGCCTTCTCCCTTCCCCTAGTGTGATGTTGGCACCTGGACCCAGACAGCCTCTGTACTCCCAGGAAGGACCACTGAGGGTGTGGGGGGCCAAGGGAGGATGGGCTGCGTGGTCCCTGGCCACGACATGGGGTGGTCAGGCAGAGGAGGCCAAGCAAGCCACCACATCCACCGTCCTTCCAGGCCGGGCTTGGTCTGGGGCCCGGACCGAGTCAGCTCGGGGGGGGGGGCCTGGACCAATCCACAGGTGGCACTGCCCCAAGCCTGCTGTCCAGGGAGGAGACCATGGCTCAGAGACTGGGAGATCCGCTCAAGGCAGCACAGCGCTGAGCGGCCAAGACGGGAGCCCACAGGCCAGCCCTGGGCTACTGGGGAGCCACAGGTAGGCAGAAAGCTCCCCAGGGCTCCGGCCGCTGGGGCTCTGAGCAGGGTGTGACTTGCCTACACCCTCCCCATGCTTTGGGGCCCAGGACTCCCACACCCTAGTCCTGGGCGGCCTCCATTCTCCACACTGTGCATCTCAAGTGCCCAGAGCTCTCTCTTGGTTGGAGGCCAGGGCTGCCACACCCCAGGCCTGCTTTCTTGGGGTTCATTCTTCTGTCTGCCTAGAAATGGACCCCACCCAACCTGGGGCTGCTCGGGTCCCAGAGTCCCAGGGCCACAGACGAGCGAGGCCCCTGTAGGTCCTGAGATGTGAGCCCAGGAGTCACACACCTCGACCTGTCCCAGGACCCAGGGAGGTGGCACCCAGACCATGCCCGCATAATAAACAGATTAGGGCATTAGGCACCAGAGTTATCAAAAGTGATAGATCCTCAAAGAGAAGGCGAGTGACTCCTGGAGCGCCTATCTCCTACAGGTATGTAATGAAATTTAAATTGAATCTGGTTTAAAATCATTTACCTTTCGCCATCATGTATCAGTACACTAAGCATCGGTTGAGAAAGCAAATAACCTTTCAAGCAGAATGAAAAATTACTCTGTCGCTTTTGATTTCATGTTAATTTTCAAATTTTGAAACTCTCCCACTACTCTCGGCCGGGGCTGGCCATGGAGACCTGGGTCCATCAAGCGGCTCCGAGGCCTGTCCCCAGGCACCCCCACGAGGGGACCCTGGCTCTGTGGAGGGTGAGGATAAGCTGGCAGGACAAGCCTTTGGGTGCTGGGGTGGCCGCAGTGGAGGCCACAGGGGAGGACAAGCACCCAGGCCTCGGAGCCCATCCCCTCTCCATGGAGACGAGCCTGATCCTTGGAGAGTCCACAGGCCTCCCACGAGGAAGTCACTTTCTCACCCTTGCCTCAGTTGCCACATCTCTTAAGTGGCCACAGCCGCCCAGCTCGGCTACCTCCTAGGGACACTGTGGGTCCAAGAGATGCCTGCCGTGGGGGAGCAGCTGGGTGTCCTAGCCCGGATCCCATGCCAGGTCCCAGACGGTGACGGGGCCCGAGGTAGACAGTGTTTGTGTGACAGCAAGGATGAGCACAGCAGGGCCTGGCCTAGCACCCCCTCACCTGCACTCGCTCAGGCAAGCTTGGCAGCATCCTAGGCTGTCAGCTTCTCCAGGGTCAGCAAGAAAGACACTTGCCCAGGGCCCCCTGTGACCTGTGATTGAGGGCCCAAGACAGCAGGTTCTCAAAGGGTGAGATGTTTTTGGTCTGCACCCAGTCAGAATCCGTGGTCTTGGTGACTCCAGGCATTGCCGTGATTCGGGCAGGAGGCATGGGCAGAGAGCCTCAAAATCAGGACCTGTCCCCTCCTGTGCAGGTCCCAGCCAGAGAGACTCAACGGCCCTCCTGAGAGGGCCTAGCCAGGAAAGGCTGGCCCTCCAGGTAAGAGTTCTGGGGGAAACTGAGTCATACCCTGAAAGCTCAGCATCAGCGTCTCTGGGACGCTGGAAGAGACTCAATAACCCTCCATTCCCTCTAAGTCCAGCAGTCAGCTATGGGAAACGGGTGGGAAATGACCATCCCCCAGAGGGCAAGGGGTTGTGAGTCTGGGCTGCCCTGCAGGCAGAGGCCACGCTCGGGGTTGGGGGGCTCCTGTCGCGGTTGGGGGGCTCCTGTTCACTTGCACAGGATCTTGCAGTATTCTTGGCGTCTCAAGCCTCCACCCTGGAGACCCAGCGGTGCCCCTGTCCTCGCAATGCAGATACATGGATGAGCCGCAGAGACGCCAAGCCTCTGCTCATGCCTCCTACAACAGGAGGGAGCACGAGGGCGGAAGGCCCTGAGGGCTGGGGAAGGGCGTGCTCAAGGCGGAATGGGCTGGGAGGCACTAGGGCAGCAGGAGGGCTGCCTGTGGGCCCAGGGAGCTGCTGGAAGCCTGGCGCGGCCCCTGCCTGCCAAGGAGTCCTGGTCTCCTGCCTGCACAGAGGCTGGCCCAGCCTCAGGAGCCGATGCTACTTCTTAATTAGCAGGACCAACAAAGGGGCTTTTCATGCGCCCGGCCCCCTGGGCTGTCACATGTGAGCTCCACTGGGCTGGAAAACAGGGGGTGCTGTGCCAGGGATTCCATCACCCTCTGCCTGCCCAGAGAGGAAGGGGGAAAGAACTGGGGGAAGGGCTGGGGGAGAGAGGCTGGCCTGGCCCATGGGCTTGCTCGGAAACAGGGGCCCGCCCCGGCAAGCATCGTCTGTCCACACCAAGGCCGCTGGGGACAGGTGCTAGGGTCTGTGATGGGGGGAGTACAGTGGCGAAGCCCGCAGGTCCTGCTGATACCACGGCAGCAGCGCTTCCCAGGCCGTTTCTCAGGAGGAACTGGAGGGCAAAGTCACCCATGCCCAGAGCTGAGCAGCGGGGCTGCAGCCCGGCCCAAGGCAGGGGCCTCTGTCTGCTTCTCAGAGGGGCAGACTGAGGGGGGGGGAGCCTGGGGGACTTCCTAGTACTCAGCAGCCCTGGTGGACATCCCCAGGCTGGCCCATGTGACCCTCATGGGCCTCTGCTTCAAAATGGCTTGCTGGCTTCTAGAGTTGGGGACAGAGGGGAGGGAGCGGAGCTGTTGAGGAATGTGGGGTCTTCTCTGGGCTAAGGCACTGATAGAAAGAGGCGGTGGCATGTCACGGTGCATACACCAAATGCCACAAAACTGCACTTTAAAGCGGCTGCTCTTATGCCATGTGAGTTTCATCTCAACAAACGGTAAAAATCAAAGGCCAGGCATGGCCTGTCCCTCTCAGCCAGTGCAGGAGTGAGCTGGCCACCCGGGGAGCAGGGCCTGGACAAGACAATGTGCAGTCCCCGCCTCGCTGCCAACACTGATGCCCTCCCTGAGCGGGACACACTGCCCTCCCACGAGAGTCCCTGGCCTGGCCTCCATCCACAACTGGGGGCAGCCGTGAGGTGTCCCCATAGCATCTGCGCCCCAAAAGTCCCCGACCCCAGCCTCTAGCGCTCTACCCTGAAAAGTTACAGCCACACTGCAGGTTGCCATAGATACAGCTGCCTCCACTGTGTCCCTGGGCCCTGGCTGGGAAAAGGCCCACAGGATCCCCAGTGAGACTGGGAAGCCGGTTCCCCTGTTCCGTTCAGCCGCTAAGGCTGCACGTGGTGATGCCGTCTGCACTGCACGTCCCACCCATTTAAATTACACCACAACCAAGTGGCCCAGAGGAGCCCGTGGTGGGGGAGCGGGAGCGCTGAGAATTAAGGGGCTCGGGAGGGGGAATTGTGCTGAGATCACCAGGAAGAGTACAGAGAAAAGCCGTTAATATGTAGTTAAGAAAATCTTAATCTCCACGAGCATATGCCATTCCCCCTAATTTTGATCAACTTAAATGTACGAACATCTCTGTGCCTCCAAGTGGGTTTTGCCGCCATCTGGTTTAATTAGTCCTTGGGTAGCGCCATAAAGTTAACGGCAGGCACGCGGCGGGGCCAGTTACCAAGCGCCACGCCGCCGCGGCTCACCCAGGCCCCTCCCCCTCAGCCTGTGAGGCGTCAGCCGGGGGGGGGGCTGGCAGGGGTTGAGGGCAGGGTGGGGGCTGAGCAGGGGTTGTGGGGGGCGGGGTTTGAGCCGAGGCCATGGGGTCGGGGGGGTTGAGCAGGGCTATAGGGGGCGGGAGACCGAGCATGGGCTATGGGGGGAGGGGAACTGAGCAGAGGCCATGGTGGGTGGGGGACTGAGCAGGGGCTGTAGGGGTGGGGGGCGGAGCAGGGGCCATGGGGGGTGGGGGGCTGATGAGGGACCGTGGGAGTGAGGCGGGGTCAGGGGACTGAGCAGAGGTCGCGGGAGGTGTGCGGCTGAGCTGGGGATGCAGGGGCAGGGAGCTGGGGGCAGGGGCCTGGGCACAGCCCGGAATGTATAGCCTGACCAGGGTGAAGGTCTCCAGGTGCTGTCCCCTTCAAGGACACTGTCCATGAAGACTGACAGACTCTTCAGCTACTGTGCAGAGTAGAGGCCAGTGCTTACCAGAATGTGGGGGCACAATGAATGAATGAATGAATGGGGGATCAGCCCAGAAGAAAGGGGGGCACAAGACGGGAAGGCTTCCCATGTCCCCAAACTTTTCCATGCCCCATGCCCCAGTCCTGCAAATATGACCTTGTTTGGGAAAGGGTCTTCAGAGATAAGGTCATACTGAGCAGGATGGACCTAATCTAATCCGACCAGCATCCATAGAACCATCTAGAGTCAGGAAGACAGCCAGGTGACGACAGAGCCAGAGACGCGTGAGGTAGCCACAAGCCAAGGAAGACCTGGTGCTGCCCGGAGCTGGAAGGAGCAGGGAGGGAACCCCTAGGGTCCTCGGCTGAAGCCCGGCGCTGCCCACACCTTGACTTTGGATTCTGGCCTTCAGAACTGGAGAGAATCAATGTCGTTGTCCTGAGCCCACAGCTGCACCCCCACCTTCAACCTCGGGTGCTTCATCACAGAAGCCTGGGGACATGGATGCACCAGGCTTTTGATCACTCCACCCTACCCCAGGAAGACCCAGGCTCTGCTCTCACTTTAAATTAATCCTGTACTAAATGCCTTTATCCTCTTTATTCTTAAGCCAGTTTCTTTGGGTTCCTCATTTTTACAAGGGAGTAATTTCTAACTGAGTTCCTGTCCGTTGCTGGCCGTGAGGCCCAGGGCAAGTCAACGTTTCAGCCTCCAGGTTTCATTGCAACATGGATGCAGCTGGGCAGACTTGGAACAGCTCTTAACATTAAAGGCCATTTGCTCAAGGTCCACAGCAGTGCCAGCTGTGTGAGCCCAAAGTGGAGAGAGCTGAGCACGTGGTGACTTCTCCTCTTTGCGTTGTCTGCCAGAATGCTCAGAACTGCTCAATTTCAGCAGCTCCCCCAGTCCAGGCTGGTGGTTCTCACCTGGTATGTAATCTGGCTAACAAGGAGGAATGGGGGCACACCTAGCAGGCTCTGCCCCCTGCCCAGAGCAGATACCACGTCAGGAGAACAAAAAGGGCAGGCCCTACACTGCCCCCAGAGGCTGAAGCCCATGTGCACGGGACAGCATCTAATGGGACGCCCCCTCGATTCTAGTAGGATACTGCATTTTCCTGAAGGGTGAGGGAGAGTGGCTGTCTCCCATTTCCGCTGTCATCATGATGGAATGTTATTCCCATCTGGACTCACAAAGAGAACTCAGATCCAAAGGTCACAGGAAAGTTACTCCCCAAAAGTACCGAAATTAAATTTATTAAGAAGTAACGGGTTTTCAACGAATTTATTAATCAACTTGACAACCCCCAGGGACTGTAATATAAAAATAATCAGCTGGCCTTCTCACCAACACGAGATGCCAAGGAGGTGTCATTTAATTTTCAGATGCACACCGTTGCCTGGTGGAACCTACGTTACGTGACTAGAGATGAAAATTCTGCAATTTGGGATTTCAGAGGCACAGGTGGGCTCAGAGCTGTGTCCGTTTCATGTGCAGCCCACATGCACGACGGGCAGTGAAGGGGTATTTCCCATCTCGGGAGCTGGGGGTACAGCAATAGGCACTGGCAGGAGCCAGCACCTCTGGCAAATTACAAACAGATCTGAGCCACAGCATCCTGAGCCCTCAGGTGTGGGGGGAGCTTGCCCAAGATGGGGCTCCTGAGGCCCCTCTGGGCCTGCAGTCCTGTGCGCAGGGAGGGCCTCCGACGGGTGTGCCCTCCATGCCTCCTGCCCTGTGGGGCAGCCGGGAGCCCTGGGCCCTGCCTGGCCCTGCACTGCACTGACCCTTAGCCTCCGAAAGGCTGCAGGGCTCCCTCTAAAGCAGCCAGGCCAGGCTGAGCTCAGAAGCTGCCGCATAACAGCCCCCGAGGAGCTCGGTCACGTCCTCACTGGCTGAAACGCAGCCCGGGAAAGGAGGCACCTGTGAGCCCTGACCATTGATGGACCCAACTTCAACCCGGTGCCTGATGGCACAGGGCAGGGCCGCCAAGGACATGGGAGGCCAGATGAGTCCGGATGACTGTGCTTCCTCCAGGAAGCCCTCCATGTGTGCACCAGCCACTGCCCAGGAAATGCACGAGTAGTGGGTTAGGATGCACATGCATGTGCACACACGTGTACACACACGTGCACACACATGCATACAAGCACATGTGTACACACATGCTACACATCAATCTGTGTTTTGGTATTGTCCTCATTTCAGACTTGGTTATTTCCCTTTGTTTTTTTGTCAAAGTCTCTTTGTAAAATTACTACTTGTCTCTGTGAGCTGAGCAAAAAGGGATTATTTCCTTGCTGGAGCATGACCGCGATGGGAGGAGAGCAGAGGAGGAAAGCACAGTCACCGGCTGCCACCAGGGGCTTCAGCACCCTCACTCCAGGCCCGTCAGCCTTTCCAGGGCCCATCAGGTTTTCCCAGGTCCCACAGCCGCCCCCAGCCCTCCTGGGCCCCCAGCTCTCCCTTCTCCCTACAGGCCTCCCCAGGGCCCCAGCCCATCCCAAGCTGCACAGACCCAGGAACACACAAAATCAGGGTTGTGGGTCCTGTGTCACCTTCTCCAAATCCTGCTGCCCTCCAGCTCCCCACAGTCCCTCAGACCTGCCCGGGCCCTGGGCTCTTCCCTTCTCATCAGCAGCCCCTTGGGTGGGAACTCACCATGAACACGACCCCCCTGGCCACCCAGCTTTGCTTGGCACCTGTGACCCAGCAAGGGGAGCCCCAAAGACAACGCATCTTACCTCAGCTGGGAAGGAGGATCCTGCAGAAGTGCTCCCCCCACCCCCCACCCAGCAAATTGTCCCCCCCCAACCTCATCCCCACATGGGGAGGGGCTGGGATCCTCAGCCCAGAGGCCTCGGAACCCAGGGCTCGCTGCTGCTCTGACACAGGGGGCGTCGTGGCCTGGCTCTGCCCTGAGGGTGGCCCAGGTGGGCCCTGGGTGTCAGCGCTGCGTCAGCCTAAGGGGCCGGCCCGGCAGAAAATTCACAGTCAGCCCGAGCAGGGATGCAGGGCTTTGGCTCAGCCTCGACATCTGTGTTGGCTAAAACGGAAATGTGGGAAGGGTTTTCTCCAGAGCAGGGAGTGAGCCACCGATCAGGGGCGTTCGAGTATCGGGGGTCTTCTGAAGCACGTGGCCCGGAGCCAGGCCCCTTTGGGCTAGAGCACCCAGGGGTGCCCAGATGATCTCGACCCATCTGACTCAGTTTCCAGAGGACCAGCAGCCGAAAGATGGCAGAACCAAAGGTCCTGCAGGTGGCCAGGCTGTGCCCCACCTCCCCACCCAAGGGCTAATCAACGGAGACCACTCCAGGCCATGCCCAAGAGACATGCACCTGGGGTGCGATCAGGGAGCAGGGAGACAGCCCAGGTGGGATACAGGGGACAGCGCCAGCCCCACAGCTGCCCAGCGGAACAGTCAGGCCTCCCGAAGCCCCTGCCCACCTCCCGGCTCATCTCCCTCAGGACCACCCCACCTGTCCACAGCTCTCCACCCTCCTGCCGCCCGGCACAGTGCAGCCAGCTCAGGTCCACACTGGCTTGGACAGTCCTATGAGTGTTTGATGTTACCCACTGAGCGTGGCTCCCAAGCTGATGACAGCAGGGTCCCTGCAGGTTGGGGTGCACTGGGCATGGTTCCCCCTCTTGACATAGTGGGGTAGGGGAGCCCCAAAGCAGAGAATTCTGCAAATCACCAAAGCTAAGTACTTCCTGAACACTGGATGGAGTTTCATAAAATGAGCTAACACCCAGGCCCCGGCTGGATTCAGCTGCATCACTTATACCCGTTTCAGTATCATGCTTGTTGTCTGGCTACCAAGCTTGCCAGTTTGAGCACTGCAGAGCCCCTAACTTCATGGCTCACAGCACAGGAAGAGTGGGCACAGCATCGCATCCCGATATTGGGGAGAGAAACCAAGAGGGCTTCCTGGAGGAGGAGACCTTCAAACTAATTTTCCACAGAGGGCAGGAGTACGGGTTAATGATTTTGCAAGTTCCCCCTCCCAGAGTAGAGCTTTGCTCTAACAGCTCTTCATGGGTAAGAGAACCACACTATTCATTTTCTTCCAAATCTGAAAGCTGTTATTGCAGAACGAAGATTTGTTCTTTGGCATAATTCCTAAAGCTGTATTTGCTAATGGCATTTTTGTCTGGAACAATGACTACCGATCTTCACCTAAACAGAAAGGGCCAGGCCTGGAGAGCCTGTCCCGGGAAGCCCAAGTGCCCCAGGGTGGAGGAGCTACAAGGGTCTGCAAGGGCACCCCACTGCCCACAGTGGCCCCTCAGATGCCAGGTGACCGTGACCACCCCCGAGCACCCCAGCATCCCCTCTCTCTGCTGACCCCAGACATAGTGTACTCATTTCTCATGTGGGAAATTAGCGCTCACCTGCCCACACTCCCCTTCCACTTCCAGTTCCAGAAGTTCCAGATTCTCCTCTGGGAAATGGGGGTCTGCAGGCCGGCTCGGGGCCCCTTCCAGCCTCGGCTTCCTCCTCCACCACATCATGACGATGCTGCCGAGACAGCTCAGCCTCCCAGATGCAGGGACCACCACACCCACGGGAACAGGCAGGGGGGCACTGGCACGGAGCCACTACCTGCCCACCAACCTAAGGGCTCCGTAGATAGACACAGCATCTGCCTCGCAGCCTCTCCTGGCCCAGCAGGGAATCACTTGCCCCGGTGCCCAGCATCACATCCAGGGAGGTCAGGGGGGATGCTGGACTGCAGACGTGGGCTGGGTACCGCAGCACGGAGCCTCTGTCATGGGCTCACGCTCAGCCATGTGCCTAGGGTGGGTCCTGGTGCAGCTACAGGGACGCCCTCCTCCTGCGCCAGGTCTCCAGCATTTCCACTGCCTTCCACGATGTGCCAAAGGCTTCCTCAAGGGAGGCCCTGTCTGCAGAGGCAGTCCCGGCTTTTCCACCCAGGCCCATCTGCCCCCGGGTCCCCATCGGCTTGGCCACCACCCTTGGGGACTCCGTGGCCCCAATCCCCTTTCCACCACTGGGAGAGGGCACCGCACATCTTCTCCAACCTGTGGGCAAACTGGGAAACACACCATTTCTGAGGCCAGGGAAAACTCCGAGTGGCTGTCAGAGAATCTAATCGCCAAATATGTTGGATAACAGGAGCTTCCAAGGAGGTGATAAATATTACAGAAGATTCCACAGGCCAGTCCCTTCAAAAGAATCCAGTGGCTGGAGGATATGGCCAGGGACTCCACAGGTAGTCAGGTGTCTTCCAGAGAAAGTGACACAGGTTGGGTCCATGCGACCCCTGGGTGAGGGGCCCATCCTCACCTGGTGGTCTGTCCGAGGATGCCAGCCCTGGTGTCACCCGGCCTCAGTGACCTGGCCCCCAGCTAACTGCCCAGCCCACCTCCCCCCAACTCACCTCCACATCCACCTCCGCCCATGCTTCTGGACACTCCCTACCCAAACTCAAACACAGGCCCCTGTCCGGGTCGCCCTGGCTCCCGTGGGCTCAGCCCCAGTCCTCCACTTGCTGTGTCAGGAGCAGGTGGGCACAGATCCCAAAGCCTCAGGAACTACTTTCCGGGTGAAACTGGGACCCTGCCCAGCGTTGCCACAGCTACGACTGGTCCACATCCCGTCTGCCAGGCACAACAGCGCTTGCCACGGAGGGATTCACAGCATCTTCAAAGTCCTGCAACAGGCCGCACTGCTTTCCTGTCCACTGGTAGTCAGTGGCACCTGCCTGACCCCAGCTGGAGGAGGTCAGACCCAACAGAGGTTCACGTAGGAGGCAATGGAACTGGCCATGCACCTGGGATCTTTATCCTTGTCACCACCTGGAAGCAGCACTGGGGCCACCGGGTCCCCGGGTGAAGACAGGCTTGCAGAGTGACCTGTTCAACGTCCCTCTCCCTGAAAGAACACCCTCCCAACCTCTGTGGGGCCTCAGAACACACAATTCATCGCTGGGCTCCAACGCAGACGTGCTTTCTAGCAGAACGGTGTGAAGAGTCACAGAGGCACCAGGCGGAGGGCGTGTTCTCCCTGGACAGAGCCCTTTCAGAGGGTCTTAGAGGCGGCTGCGTGCTCCTCGGGGAGCCCGACAGCAGGACAGGGTCTCGGGCACCCCACTGCCTGGGGAAAGAGAGGTCTTTGGCGTTATAGGAGTCTCAGGAGTGATGCCGGGTCCGGCTCCATGGGAGGTCACTTCTGTCCCTGACAGCAACTCAAGCCACAAAGGGCCAGGCAGGTGAGGGACGAGCCACTGTGGGGCTGCGGAGGGGGGATGCCATGCTGCCTCCTGCCCAGCCCAGCCGCCCAGGGCTGGAGGGAGGTGTGGTCGCTCAAGCTGCCTGGCTGGGGTGGGTAGGGAAGGGCTAACTCACAGGCCTGGGCTGCTTGAACCCCACACATTCCCCAGGCAGGGCTGGTTTCAGCATAGGTCCTGGAGGCTGCTGGGTGCTGGGCTCTGAGCTCATGGAGGAGACGGTTCTGCTAGTGGCAGCGGTTCTGGGTGCCCGAGGCCGTGGGCTGCCCATCGCATCAAGGAGGTCCTGCTGCCCTGTGGCCCTGGGGGAGGCCCGTGTGGGTATGGGGGGGAGCTTCCCAGGTGGGGCCCATGCACTTCACACATGATGCCTCACTCGGGGAGGCCCTCTGGCCTCCCTGGGATCCCACCCTGGGCAGCAACTCATTCTGGTGTCCTGAACCCATACTCGTTCACTGTGATAAACTGTGAGTGCAACAGCTTTTGTTTTCTCCAGGCACATCATGGACCTGAGGGTGGTCTCAGAGACCCCTGCTTGTGGGGTCTAGAGCTGGAAGGCTTAAGGGGACAACCACTGCAGATGGTAAGACTAGCTGCAAACTGCAAATGCACAGAAATGGCTACAGCGAGGACACAAGGGGTTCAGAGGCTGTATGCTTTGTGCAGCTGGCCCTGCTGTCCAGCACAGTGACTCCCTCTCCCAGCTCTGCACCCCCGTGGGGCAACTGACATTCCACACTGTGGAATGGCAAGAGCGATAGCTGAGGAGTGTTCAAATCCACACAGCGTGCATCTCAAGGCCTCTGAGACCCTCTGTTTCTTCTTCTATTAAAAAGAGAATCATATAACCCACCTCTTGCTGGTGCCCACGTGACACCCAGTAAGGGCTCAAGCAAAGTCTATAATTCTGTAACAGTTACAGGTTTTCAGGCAGGCAGACGGAGCCCTGAAGTATTGGGGAAATTCCAGACCCAACCAGTTCACTCCCAAAGATAAATGGTTTGTGTATGGTGCACAGGCACACAGGCAGCCCTTCCTCACGATGTCAGACGGCTGTGAAAGTCCCACAACATGTGAACAGCAGATATGGGGGCAGGACCAGTGCCTACTCTGGCATCCTCCCTAAGCAAGCCCCCAGATCCTCCCCAGGCAGCCCTGCAGCGAGCAGCCCAGGGTGGGGGAAGGGACATGGGGGGGCGGCCCGTCTTGGGAATCCTGGAGACGGAAGGCTGCTTCTCAGGGCCACGGTTTAGGGGAGCCCTTCCTGGCTTGCAGCAGTCTCACCCACCCAGGACAGGGCCCACGACAGCTCGGCACACACAGCCCCGTGCTCAGAAGGCCACAGAAGGCTGGGGGTGGCCATGGGGACCCCAGGGACCCCAGAGGGCAAAGACGGCAGCCTCCCATCAGCCTCTCCACTCAGACCCGACTCTGTGAGCCATCCCAGGAGATGCTTCCTCTTCCCAGGCCGACGTGGGTTCCCAGGACCCTGGGAAAAGCCACTGTACAAAGCGAAGGCTCCTGGAACAAAGTCGCCCACACCTGCCTGACACCTGTTCCCTCGGTGCTCCTGCCAGAGCTGGGGGTGGCATCACGGGTGAGGCTCTGTATGTGGAGCTGTGCCCCAAAATAATCCTTGCCTCCCCTCCGGGTGGGACACCCCACCAGCCACCGGGCAGCCCTTCCTTACAACAATGCCAGGCAAAGTGGAGTAAGAGGTCACAAAAGCCGCATAGCAAGGTGTGCAAACTTGTGCCTTCACGCCCTCGCCACCCCAGTCTCCGGAGGGAAGAGAAACTGCTAGTAAATTATCTAAACGAGGACAGGGAGGGCCCAGACTCAGGGTGCTCCTTTCACAGGGGGCTTCCCTGGCACCCGGCCACTCCTTGAGACCCCTCCGTCGGAGGACGTCTGCTAGCACGGGAGCAGGCTCACGGCGGACTGCTGGATGAAAGAAGTGTGTTTACAAAACAGTGCGATCCCAATTTGCCAAAAACACATGCACAGAAGATCCAGCTTGGGGAGACCAAACTCCAGCTGCCAACTGGGCTATCAGGGCAAGAGGCAAACAAATGGATTTTATTTTCTCTAGGTGATTTTTAGCATGTTCCGCACTTTCCGCAACATACAAATTATTCTGTAATTAGAGGCAAAAAATAAAAAGCAGCACTACAACGTTACATTTTAAAGGGCCATATTTTCCATGGTGAGGTTTGGGGCGTCCTGGGCACTGAGGCCCTCCGGGGTGCATGAAGACTCCATGCTCAGCTGCCCTGGTCGAGGTGAACTCAGTAGACTCTCGCTCATTGATACCCACCCTCAGCCCGGCCGCCCGCCCCAGGTATGCCTCACCTCCCCGGCCCAGACCCCAGACCCGCTCTCGAGTGGAGGGGACGTCAGCCATTAGCTGCTCAGCTGTCCTCCAGTGTGCACCCCCACTTTCCCAATGCAAACTGGCCTCCACCAGGAAGGACATCTCCATGCCCCCAGCCTTCAGATGACCTCGTCATTCAGGTTCTGGCAGCAGGTGAGTTTTCATGCAGTGGCTTTCAAACAGAAAGCCAGAGCTCTTCCACCAGACCCAGAGTTAAATGCTGGGGATTGGGTCCTGGGCAGGGGGCTCTTGGCACTGCTCCAGGGCTCACGGTCTGATGCGGGAGGTGCGTGCACAGTCCAGCAGTGGCCACAGCCACCCCCGAGGGCTCAGCTGCAAAGGAACCTCACAGACACATCCTCAACGAGGCACATCCCTGTACCCACATCCAGGCCCGACACAGGACGCCCTCGCAAGGCCTCTCAGCGATTCCCAAAACTCATCAGCATGTGTTGATGCAGACACAGCAGCTCAGGTCTAGAGCAGGGTCTCCGGGAAGGTGATGGGGAGTCCTCCCTCTGTCCAACCCCACCACAGACCCCAAATCTCCAGGACCCTGTGCAGACAGCTAGTGGGGGAAGGCGGGTAGGGACACCCAGACCATGGCGGGGTTCTCCCTCGTGGCCTCGGTGGGGAGAGTGAGGTACCAGCCCCCAGTGAGTCACCCCCTCTTCCTCCACAACCAAGTGGGGAGCTTATTCCCTTCCTACTGTCATAGTGGAGGGGAGAGGTGAGGGGGTGCTGCCACAGAGGGTTCTGGAAGCAGAGGCGCCCTGCTGAGCCCCTCCTGGCTATCCTCCTGTTAAAACTGTAACTTGAAGTCAACTTGAGAGCTGTAGAGTTGGCATCAGGGGTCTGGCTCCCTGGCACCTGCCTTGTACCTGCTATGCCCTCCAAAAGGGCCCTGTGCCCCACCACAGGGTCTTCTCTTTGGGTGTGTCAGAGCCCCCACGTCCCCTCCAGCTCTGCTAGCCAGAGTCCTGTCCCCTGCTGTGACCAGGCTGCAGGCACCAGGAAGGAGGGGTGCGTGTGGCCCCCTCAGCCACAACTCCTCTCCCTGATAGGACAGGACGGGCTGCTCCAAATCTCTCCAGCAGCCACAGGTGACCAGGCCACCCCACCTATGTACAGGTTGAACTGTGTCCCCCCTAAAATCATGCTCATGCTCTAACTCTTAGTCCCAAGAATGAGACATTCTGGGAAATAGGGTCTTTGCCGAGGGGATTAGTTAAGAGGGGACCCCATGGAGGGTTGGTAGGTCCAGGCCTACCCATGTCGGGTGTCCATAAGCCACAGAACCCCAGGAAGGAGCCTCCCGGCAGGTTTCCGAGGAGCAAGGCCTGTCCACTTCAGGCTTCCCGCTCAGAGGTGGGAGAGGATGGAGTCATCGTGTTCGGGCCCCCAGTCTGAGGTGCTCTGCCACAGTGGCCCAAGGAGACTAAGACACTTTGGGGTGCTTCCCAGCCCCCTGAGTTCCTCTCCAGTCGGGGGCCCAGTCTTTGGAGCCTGCTCCATGGTGCCAAGTCCTGTTTCCTCGTGTTCTGGAAGCCCTCCGACACCCCATCACCGGCCCCAAGAGTGGTAAGCAAGCCGGCACCATGCTCAGTGGGACATGAAGCTGTGAGGAGAGGGTCCAGACCTGACTATGGCATTCTGGAACCTTCTTCTTTAGGTGTCCACCCCCTCCCTGAGTCCCAGCCACATGCCCAGGTCACACCCCAGTGATGGCCCCATGCTGGCTCATGCCACCATGCTCAGGGTCACCGTGGTCTCGGGGGTCCTGGAGAGGTCCAGGGCCGGATGGGCAGAAGCCACCTAACCCCTGAGAGTGACACCAACCCGAGGGTCTTCCAACATCACCCTGACCCCCACCACTAAGACCCCCACTTCACACGTGGGGAGCCTTGAGTGCCAGGGGGTCCGACACCCACCCATGACCCCACAAGGCAGAGGCTACCCCGGGCAGGGTGGGACCCTGAGTCCTCACTCAGCTCACCACGTGACAGGTGGCCCAGCTCAAGGTAGCAACCCAGACTCCGGAGGCCCAAAGGACACCCCCAGCTCCTGGGACTGCGCCCTCCGGGGAGGCCGGTCAGGGCCTGTTAGTTAAGGGGGGCCCTGTGCAATCCGTCCAGCACATGTGGCTACAGAGGAAGGGCTACTGGGTACTGGAGCCCACAAAAGTCCTTTAGAAATGCCGAAGCGTCTTTTCGCGGGAGGCAAATATGATACACGGCAGCCTCAGAGACAGCATCCAAGTGCTGAGAGAGCATCACGTGAAGCACTGGAGGGGGCCCGAACGCCGCCCCAAAATGAAAACTCATCGCTTCAGCTATGGACCTGCTTCCAAACAGCCTTTCTCAATATCTAAGACAATCAGATGCTGCCAGATATTTAAAAGAGAGAAAAGAAAGCCGTCATGCCCCCGTCCACATGCCATGTACCCCAGTAGTGGTTCATCCCGTCTCCAACTGGGACCCTGACCCGAGAGTGCCAGTTTCCAGGCTGGGAAGCTGTCAGTCGTCCTGCTAACCAGTGGACTTTTAAAAATGAGCACACGGACTCGGGCTGGTCCTCCAACAAATACTGGTATGGGTTTTCCCAAAAATCCCAAGAAACTTCTGGAGCAGAGACCCCAGCTAGAGGCAAGCCAACCGGGCTGGGGGAGCCAGCCCCTCTCGCTGAAGTCTGCCACCTGGACAGCAGGCAGAGGACCGGGAGGTCCTAACCAGGGCGTCTGGAGAGCCCAGGGGCAAGGACTGCTACAGAGCCCAGAGCTGGGGAGGAGGGCAGGAAGGACCCGGCCTGAGGGCACGGGGAATACGGCCTGCCCACAGCTGGGTTTCAGGACCCTGGGAGGAGAGATGTCAGTTGTTCTAAGCTCCAAGTATGTGGTCATTTGCTGCAGCCATCACAGGAAGCCAGGACCCCAGGGTCAGCATTTTAAGTCAGGGTACGCGTAAATGGAAGCCCCTCCCCAACAGCCTACTTCTTGCTGGGAAAGGGAAAGAAGAGTTGGGAAGGAAAGTTCCCAGGTGGCCCCCAGCCCAGCCTTGTCCCCTCCTTCCCTGGAGAGGTGGCCACGGACTGGGCAGTGTTCAAGAGGTGGCCAGAGCCCTTTCCATCCACACACTGTCCTGAGCCCTGTCCACCTGCCAGGGCACTGGGTGCCAGGGCATGTATCGGGTAGGGGCCCCAAGTCCATGGCAGGAAGCATCTGAGATGGACAGCAGGTGGGCCTTGTCCTCGGTTTACTATCAGTCAGGGTGGGGCTGAGCCCAGAGGCCAGCGAGGGCCAGGGAGGCCAGGGGAAGTACAGGCTGCATGCATGTGGGGTGCAAGTGGTGGGCTGTGCTTGTGGTGTGCACATTTGTGGGGCATGTCTGCATGTCTGTGGGGTGTGGTGTGGTGTGGTGTGGTGTGTCTACAGAGTGTGATGTGTGTGTGTGTGTGTGTCTGCAGGGAGTGCTGTGTGAGTATGTCTGTAGGGTGTGGTCTATAAGTGTGTGTCCATGGGTGTGATGTGTGTGTTATGTGTTCGTGGTGTGTGGTGTACGTGTCTCCACAGGGTGTGGTATGTGTGTCTCTGCAGTGTGTGGTGTGTGTGGTCTGTAGGGTGTGGTGTGTGTGTCCACAGGGTACAGAGTGCATGTGTGTCATGTTTGTGTGGACCCGCAGAGCGTTCTGTGTATGTTCATGGGGTGTGGTATGTGTGTCTGCGGGGTGTGGTGTGTTTTTGTCCATGGGGTGTCATGTGTGCATGTCTGCAGGATGTGTTCTGTGCGTGTCCATGGAGTGTGGTGTATGTGTGTCCACAAGGTATGGTATATTTGTCTGTGGGGTGGGGTGTGCGTCTGTGTTGTGTGGTGTATATGTGTCCGTAGGGTATGGTGTGTGTGCGTCCATGAGGTGTGGTGTGTGTGTCTATGAGGTGTGGTGTGTGTGTGTGTGTGTGTGCTGGAAGGGAAGGGACAGGAGTGGGATGCTGGTCGCGGCCTGGGGGCAGCAGCAGCAGTTCTGCAGAGCTGTCTTGTGGTCAAGGTGGGAAGTCCTGTGGGGGACACCAACACCCCAGGAGCACTGGGCCTCGTGTGGGCACTCCGAAGATTTGGGACTCTGGGTTGTTTTCTTGTGCTTTAATCGGACAATGTCAGAACAGACCGGCCTTGGGCATCTGTTGCCCCCAAGCTGTGGGGGCCAGGCTGGGACCCCGAAGACGACAGGCCACCCAGCCCCCTACCCTGTGCCACACCTGGCCAGCTCCTCTCTGCGGACACCTACCTCCCGGGCCTATCTGTGGAGATGGGCATGTCACTGACCCCAAAGAGCACAGGAAGAAGGGACTGTCCACAGGCACCAGAGATGGGGGTGGCCTCACCTGCTGCACAGATCCCAGGTGGCCTGCATCCTGAGACCTGTGTCCTGCCAAAAGCTGATGGGGTCAGAGCCCCTCCCAGCCCAGCACCCCTGAAGTGACCCCACCCCCCCTGCCTCCCCAGGCATGGGGTCCTCCTAAGGAAAGCCAGGGAGAGGGGTCATGACAGTGCACCAGGCCCACTTCCATAAAGGAACAAGCAGGTGGGGGGAGGTGGGGGGCGCTGCTGCATTTCTCCCTGTGTGGTTTCTCCCTGTATTTTGTTTCATTTAGTCACTTGGAAAACACTGAATCAGCATTTAGATGCACCAGGGTCCAGCTGGACAACACACACAGCCCCAGAGTAGCCAGCTGGGATGCCTCTGCTCATTGCACCCCTTGAAACAAGCCAGCCCTGGGGGCTGATGCTCCTTCAACCCCACCCCTCTAACCCTTGGATGCCAGAGCCCCGCGGCTGGCCAGGTGAGCTGGCAGGTACACAGCCGACATCCAGGACAGACCAGGCACTCAAATCAGAGGACTGGTGCTCGGGTATGCCTCCCTGGCCCTCCTGTCGGGCTGGGCACAACAGTCCCTCGGCCCCTTCACCCTGAGCCAGTGGGGCAGCACGTCTGTGTGGCTGTTTCCATGCCCACCCTACTCCTGGAGCTTCAGCCCCCAGAGCACAGGGAAGCACCAGGAGCCTCTCACCCCACAGCTCTACCGCCTGGCCGTAGTAAAGGTCCCCAGGAGAATGAGCCACCCTCCCCCTCAGGTCAGCAGGGCTTACCCCGGACAGTGGGACAGGGCGTGGCTGGATGCAGACCATCAGAGCGAGCATGGAAGCCACTGGAGAGGGCAGAAGCAGAGGCAGGTTTGGGAGACTTCATGGAGGAGGTTTCTCTAAGATTGGGGGGTACCAAGCCAGCCCCAGGAGTCCCACAGGTCTCACTGGTCCCCTCACCCCTCCCTGGCACCATGAAGCCTGCCACAAAGGGCCTTGGCACATCCTAAGAACGCTGTGGCAAGGAAAGCAGACGCCACGGGCACAGCCTGCTAGAAGAGGGAGAAGTGTGAACACACCCGGTGCTGCCAACAAGGCCACTCCACAGGCTGCGGGAGCTCCCAGTGGCATGGGTGGAGGCCCCTCAGAGGGGGCAGCTGCCTTGGGGACATCAGATGCCAGGTCCAGGACCAGACAGAGGGACAGAAGTGGCCTCCCTGGCAGGAAAGGGCTCAGCCTCAGAAGGCCCTGAATGAGCGGTGATGGTGGGTGACAGGGAGTAAATGGCAGCCACAATGGGCCGCTGAGGTGCCAGGCTTTGGTTCTAGAGCAGCCCTAGACTCGAGTCACCTCTGCTCTTTGTAAAGCTCACCCTCAGCTGCCTGGGAGAGGAGGGAAGTGGGCCTGGGGGCAGGGGGGGGTCCACGGAGACCGCACTGCTGTAGCATCATAGGAAGTAGATGGACAGGAGAGGGCAGGTGCAGACAGACGTATGGGGAAGGGCTGCATGGACCAACGGAGGGAGACAGTGAGACATATTCTGGAGAAGGGCTGGGTGCAGAGTCACTGCAAAAGACAAGATAACAGGTTCCGTGCACAGAAACCCTGAGTTATAAGGCCAAACCCTGGGCTGCCTCCTATCTCCCTCAGCAGGGGGAACCCCAGCATTCTGAGATCAGGGCTAAACAGGGAGAGGGCCACAAGAGAAAAGAGCCCGCCAGGCAGGCTGCCTGCCCCAGGATGGTCTGTAGGGGCATGCATATGGCCAGACTCTGTCTGTGCTGTGGGCTGACCACTCACCTCCCCATGCCAGCACGGGCCCAGTGCCGTGGGCTCGGCCATCCCAGCCATCCCAGCCATTTCTGTCCCCAGCACGTGGCTGGAGCTCCAGCAACACTAGTTACATGAATGAACCGAAGGCCACTGTCTCTAGCCTCTCCCACCTGGAGCTGAGGGTGATGGGGGCTCTGCCGACCAGCCCCTCCAGGTGACCCCTGCTAAGGGCCAGCTGCCCCTCCAGGTCCAGACGTGTCCCCTCAGGGACATGATGACTCAAACTTGGAACTTGGCCTCTGAGAGCCACTGAAGACTCTCACCCCGCTCCGCTCACTGGAGAAAAATGTTAATTCCATGCTGGGTTCCCACAGGCTATTTTAATAACTAAATAAAATTCACGGGTCTTCGGGAGCCCCTGGCCACACTCATGGGGATGAGACAGGCACCCGCACCCCCGCCAGCTGCCCTTGCCCGTTTCTGAGCAGCCATCGTGGCAGTCTGTGCCGCCTTCTGGGAGCTTCAGTCCAAGCACACCCCGAGGCCCCGTTCCTGAAAACCCAGGGAGCAGAGTCTGCGCAGGTGCAAGGCCTTTACTCGAAGCAGCAGCACTTCATGGCATGCGCTGGGGTCCCTGCAAGCCTTCCCAGGCCTCCAAATCAGGCTGGGGCCTTCATAGAACCCCCAGGGTCACTTGCCAGCAGCCTGTACCCCATATTTCACCCAGAGGGCCCCCCTGTGGGGGACCCATCAATGACAAGAAAGGCATATTTAGAAACGGAGAGGGTGGACCCCCGCCCCAGCCCCAGGCCCCCACCCACACCCCAGGAGGGCAGCAATGGCGATTCTCCAAAACAAGCCAAAACCAAGCAATGCCCAGGCCCTGTCCTCCTCTCCACAGGCCCCACACCAGCCAGGAAGAGCCTGACAGGGCCCTCCTGCCAGCCCCCTCCCCACTCCTCCAGGCAGCAGCACCAGGGGCTCCAGGGGACAGGTGGCATTCTGTAGAGGTCATTAACTCCAGAGCACGGCATTTTAATGCAAACAGGAACCCTTCTAAATGAGCCCAGCTGCCATGTGGTATAAAGGACCTGGGATCGGAATGTTTTTCTTTTCTTCCCTTTTCTAGTGCCACATTATCATAACATTTCCTCATAATTACACCCATAAAAGTCACCTGAAAACACTTCATGCCACCGGAGTTAACTGACATCCTTCACTCTTTAGATGGGGCACTGGGTGCTCGGCATGGAGGCCCAGGGTGGACCCCAGCCGTGAAGCTGGTGCCCTCTGGCCCAGGGGGCCCCAGACCAGCCCCCCACCGAGGTGAGTCCTACATAGGCCCTGGAGGAGTGCGGGTGTTCCATGCTTCTCAGCCCGTGGCGTCCCATGGGGAAGGCCAGGGGTGACCTGGAGGAGGGGAGTGGGAGACGGGGCAGGCTCTTTGGCCATCGGTCAGCGCCAGCCCCAAGGGGACGCCTCCCAGACCCACAGAGGGCCCTGCTCCTTGGGCACTTAGTTCAATGAATAAACATCCCACAAACACAAAGAACTCACTCATCATTATGTAATGGAGAAAAACAAACAAACAACAGGTCATGTCAGAAACTCAAAACTTATATCCAAACAAGATGTAACATCAGCTTCCAAGCAGCATCACTCACTAAGCCTCCATGTTGTCAACTCTGCCTCCTCGAGAACTCCAGAAATAAAATCCGAACAGCAGGAAAGGAACATCATCTAATCCTCCCTAAATATGCAATAAATTGTATTTATAAAGGAAATGCCACATAAAAGTGCCTACGCTCGGTTAGTACCCTAATGGATTAAAAACAATTCTAAAAGTTGTTCCTAACTTCTCCTATCACAGCTGAAGACAGGAGAGTTAAGTTAAGGACACAATTCAATTTTGATGGGATTTGTTTGAACAAATACCGCAAACAGAGACAAATCGCCTCCCTTGTCCCAGGGCTCCCAGTCCTTTAAAATGCACACACATCCTGCCCCACTATGTACATGCCAAAGCCCTCCAGCCAGTCATGGGAGCAGGACATGTGCTCCCCGGGCCCACTCAGGGTGTCTGGCGCTGGGCTTTGCCGCTGCCCGCTTGGAGGTCCTGGGGCCTGGTGGGTCCTAGAGGCCTCGAGCATCTCCGCCTTCCTGCCCAGCTGGCTGCAATCATCTGCAGTCCTCTGTACAGGATGGGAAGTGCCAAGCCCTGGAGGCGACCGTGGCACATGGTGCGACCCTCTCCGAGTGCAGGGCGGTCCCCACACCACTTGGGAACCCTGACTCGGCAGCCCTCCCTCTTTCCGATGCACTAAGGGGAAACCCTGGAGGTCGGCTCTTTTTAAGCCCCAAGTCCTGGCTCCAGCGACCAGGGTGGAAGCGAGTTTCCACTTTCCCAGCCCAGCTCCTTCCCGGCCCGCGTCGACCCCTCCCAGGACGTCCTGCCTGCGCATTTTCAACAAAGTGGGGCCTCCAGGCCCCCTCCTCTTTTTTGCTTTCCAGGGCAATTCTTTTCCAACAGGAGAAAATGACAGGGCTCCGTCACTATGGCAACCAACCCACGGGGCGGCCTGCAGGTCTGTCGGCAGCCAGAGGATGGAGCCCGTTTCTCGGCTGTGAGTCCCACGTCCTGGGAAGAAGGAAGGGCTTTCTCCGGCCCAGCACAGCAGGGGCGCCCCTAACCCAACACCAGGCCAGGAAGCCATCCTGCTGCTGCGAGCAGCCAGGAAGCTAAGCCAGCGCCTGCTGTGACACAGAGAAACCCACAGATGTCACAGGCAGGACGAGGGGCTCCGCGTGACATTCATCTAAGTTTCCCTAATTAATATGATAACATATATCTGCTCCATAACACACCAAAAAACATTGTGGGTAATAAAAAGCCTTACTGATAACAAAAACAATTTACAAACGAGGGTGCTAACTATTCTTCTTCATCCCAGATATATTGGAAAAGGGAAGGAGGGTGACAGGAACTGTTTAATTTGCATTTTATTTGCTTTATCAGTTCTAAAAAAAAAGTATTTTCATCTAGGATCGCAGTTCCAAGCTATAAATTATTATTATGTCTACTTCGTATTTTAGTGAAATGTTTTAATTTCTCCAAGTGCATTTTGGGTGTAATGGGGTGTGTCTGGAAACATTATCATAGTGTCAATTATTCCATCACGTGGAGACGGAACAACCATAAAATGTGGGTGAGCCAGGCTCCAGTTATCAAAGCTCTCTGCTATTTTAGATGAGGAGTTTTTTACCAAATGTCCTTGTCGGTGGTTCAAGAGCTGTTTTCAGAAGGCTGGGGAGAGGAGAGCTCTGGTTCTGCCGGGTGTGCAAGCAGCTGGTGGGTCCTGAAGGAGTCTGCACCCCGACGCGGCAGCAGGCAGCTGCCTAGGGAGGTGTGAGCCCCCAGGACACACACAAGCCCCGTGTGGGGCACTCAGGAGGTGGGGTGCGGCAGGGGTGGGCAGTGGGCACATGCTGCACAATGCAAGGCTGTGGGTGCAGGGCGCGCCCTTGCTGGGTGGGCAGGCTGAGCACTGGTGGCACAGGGCAGGTGTTGGTACTTAACGGCAATTAGCAGTTGTTTTTCTCACCTGGAAAGCTGCCTCCCCTCCTGGCGCTCCCTGGGCATGCCTGCTGCTCCGTTCTCAGCGCCCTCCCCAAGGATGATGTTGTGGAGCCAGCCAGGGGCTGTCAGCCTCGGGCTTGGGGTGCTCCTGTCCCCTCCCCAAATGAGGCTGAGTGACCCACCTCCTCAGGGACACCACCAGGAAGTGCATTCACAGGGCATGTCTCAGTGGGAGTTTACCTGCCATTAACCCTTTCTAAGTCACCAAAGAATCAGTGCTCAGAATCCAGCTCAGTAACCCCGGGAACCGAGTCCTTGGGCCTCGAGATGGCCGCGGGGTGCTCTCCAATGGGCAAAGATGAAGCAGCAGCACCACAAGATCGGCTCCCCTGCAGCCTCCCAGCGAGCTCGATCCAAGGGACTGCAGCGCGACCCCGGGGTGTCCGGGACCTCCTGGGCAGCCCAGGTTAAGAACCCCTAGTGGAAACATCCTGCTGCCCGCCCCCCACCCCTCCGCCCCGTGCGACAGCACAGCCGCGGCCAGCAATTGTGCGGCATCGCACGCCAGGCTGGGAACAAGTGGACAGAACCCTACTCTGGCGCCAGGGAGCCCTGGCGATGGGGCTGCCCAACACAGGGTTTCCCAACACTCATGAGACCGAGCCGCGCGGCCCGGTTCTCAGCGCCGGAGGCAGACTCGCGATGAAGACCGCAGACGCGCGACCCGGAGCGCGGAGGCCCCGGGCTCCCCAGGCGACCGGGCGGCGAGCCTTGGCGCCGGCCTCTCTCTCCTTTTTCGGGTGTGTGTGAAGAATCCATATTTTTTCATCACCTCCCGCGCCCGTGGCAGTTCTCCATGACAGGTGCTCCCAGCGCCAAACCTGTATCCTCCCGCTGAGATGAGAAGGGATCAGCCAGCCCAGCCCCGAGCCTCTGTGGGGCACCGACCACCGCACCCCCTCCCGAGCCTGTGCCTGGGAGCAAGCAGCCCAAACCGTCTCTACCCCGAGCCGGCGGCCCCTACTAGACCCGCCGGGTCACAGGCTCAGGTCCTCAGGGGCGCCTCGCGAATGCCCGCGGCGGCCGGGCCCTCTTCACCCCGCGTCCCACTCCTCACTTTTCCTCTTTAAAAGAAAAAAAAGCACCGAGTGAGCCCGCTTCCCTGGAAGGCAGCAGGTCCAGCCGCGCGTCCCAGCCCGAGCTCCGCTCCTACCGGAGGCGCCCCTCTCCTGGATCAGCCACCTAGTCCCTCTTGCCCCGTCCTCCCCCCCACCCCCAGCGGGGATGTCGCCGGCGGGCAGCGCCGCCCGGAAGGGCGATCTGCCGATGCCCTGGGCAATACCGCCCGCCCTCCCGCCCGGGACCTGCCTCCATCTCCCGAGTACGACCCGAGGCCGAGACGCGGACGGGCAGCCACCCGCTGGGCTCGGGTCGCCGGCCTGGGCTGGGAATGGCAACAGCACGCCGGGCAGGGACGCGCCGCGCCACCCGGGGCCTGGCACGCGGGCCCTGGCCCCGGAGGCAGAGAGGGGTTTGGGGCGGCGGCGCCCGTCCCGAAGTGCCCGAGCGGCTGGATCCGGGCGGCCACTCGTCCTCCTGGCCCAGCGGAGGCGAGGCCGGGACGCGGGGACCGCGCGCTCCAACTCCGCCGCGTGTCCGGCCGCTCGCGGGGCCAGGGCCAGAGGGCCGGAGGGCCGTGGGAGCCGCGGCCGCGCGGTACTCACTGCAGTAGGCGATAAGCAGGCTGGCCAGGATCATGAACGCCCAAAAAGTTGAGGACATGCTGGGCAGGGCGGTCGCATCTTGCCGGCTGCTCGTCCTGGACGATGGCGCCATTGAAGCCGCGGCGCCCGCGCGGGGGGCAGCAGCGCGTCTCAGCAGCCGGCCCTGCCCGCGCCCCCGCGCCGGCCTCCACGTGCGGGCCCCGCGCGCGCCATCCTCCGCCGCCGCCGCGCCCGGGCCGCCGGCCCACTGCGCCCCGCGCCGGCCCGCCCCGCGCCGCGCCCGCGCCCCGCGCCCCCGCGCCCGTGCCCGCGCCCCTCTCCCGACCCGCCGGGGGACTCTGGCCCAGCGGCTCCGGGCGTCACTGCGCGCCCGGGCTTGGCGCCACCCGGCACTAGGCTGAGCGGTGCGGCCGTCGCGCGTGCGCGCGCGCGCGCTCGCCGCCGCTGTGGCCCCGCGCCGGACCCGGGGACTGGGGGAGGCGATAGGGACGCTGCGCCCGAGCCGCGCCTCTGGATGGCGACAGAGACGGCCCCGCGCGCCCGCAGCCTGGGCACCTCGCCGGGAGCGCGAGGCCCAGCAGGCGGGAAGTTTGTAGATTGGGCTGCATGGCCTGGGGACTGTTCGCGCCCCCAACCGGCCCCCACCTGGGCCTGCGACCCTGCCGTCCCGGACGTCGTCTCGGACGGTACTGGGGTGTACTCCAAGCAGAAGGGGCGTTGGGCCCTCTCCCCAGTGGTGCCCTGACACCCTCATTTAGGTCGCAGGCTAGTGCCTCCAGGCCCCGGGCCCAGGCCGGGGAGTGAACTGGGTCTAGGCGGCCCTGGAAGCCCTGGTTCCAAGCGGCCCCAGGGAGGGCACCTCTGGCAGCTCCTCACCTTGACTCAGCTGAGTACTGCCAGTCATGGGGACAGGGTCCCTTTCTTCCTCTTGCCCAGGAGCTTGTATTGCGTGCTTGCACAAGGCCCTGGTCCCTGGTGAGCTCAACTCCCTGGCACGACCCTCCCATGAGAGGCCCCAGTCTCCTGGCTGGCCAGGTAGAGGTGGGTTTCTTGAGCAGGAGACTTGTGATTATCATTCATTTTATATGCTTAGTTCACCACCATCTCCAAACAGCTTTCTCAGACAAACAAGCCAAGGAAATCTTTTGAGGCCGGTTTCCATCCCCCCACCCCTTCCTGGGTCATCTGAGCACCTCCCTGCACAGCCGACCCCTACTTCTAGATGCTGTGCCAGATTGTCCAGCCTCCTGGACAAATTCTGACCCTGCCCTTAATCAGCCCCCCACCCCCACCCCCAAATATTCCCTTCCTTTTGGTCATTCAACATGCTGCAAGCAGCATGCAACATCCCTGGGGTTCACTGGATCTGTGGACCCTTTCCAGGGAGCCACTAGAGGGCCTACAAGCTGGATGGACACAGGTGAGAGGACAAGGTATCACCTGCTTCACCCCTACCCTTTGAGCCAGGCCCTCAGGGACCATGGAGCCAAGGACAAAGGCTGCTTCAGGGCTGCTCCCCACAGGACCTACACACACGCATACACACACAGAATTCTGCACGGGGAAACTGAGGAAAGGAAGCCCCTCACCCAGGCATCAAATGCCGTGGCCCCGTGGCTGGTTCACAGCAAACAGACAGGTCTGTGACATGATGGTGTCCCCGCTGTTGTTCTTTATTCGCCAAACCATAAGATTTCAATTCCTGTTTTAACTCGCTGTCTTCCCTGCCCAGTCTCTTCTCAACTGGAGCCTCCTGTCTCCTTTCCCCGGCAGGGACGGGCCCTGCGGAAACCAGGGTTCCCAGGAGCTTCTGTGAGTGTGTGAGTCTGGCGCCTGTTGGGGCCCAGAGAGGGGGTGCCCCTAGCAGTCTGCCGAGCTGTGGGCAGAGGCCTGGACCTCTAGATACAACTTTGCTCCTTTGATTTAAGGCTTTTATCCTGTTAAAAAGAATGGGGCTTTTAATAATACTACAAATTCCATTTCATCCCATCTGTTCATCATTTCTGTTCTCCCATGTGCCAGGCATTCCTTCATTCAAAATCCATTTATTGAGCACCTACTGGATGCCTCCCCTGGGAGAGGAAAATTAAATGAGACATACAGTTTCTCCCCTCAGGAAATTAGTACCCAGTTCGGAGTCAGACTAGGAGAGATGCAATGAAAATACAGCATAGTGGGTGTCTGATGGTAGGAAATCTGGAGCTCTAGGGAGAGGCAGGGGCAGAGACACGGACCCAAAGCCAGGTCGAGGGAATGCTTTCAGAAGAGTATTTTCCAAATATGTTTTGTTTTTGTTTTTTGGTGCAATCCTTAAGATGCAAGCACAGTTAAAATAAAGGTTCACAAAACATACTTACCCTTGGTATTTTATTTTTTAGCCTATCCTAATTCATTTCTTACAACACTGGTTGCTCACCTAATACGTTGGCTTACTGTAATTTTCTTTGTTTGGGAAAACACTGTTCCCTAATTCATTTCTTACAACACTGGTTGTCCACCCAATACTTTGGCTTACTGTAATTTTCTTTGTTTGTTCCAGGAGAGATAGTGTCTACATTGAATTTGGGTGGATAAGTTGGTGTTGTCATGCAAAAGTGTTGGAGGGCAATGGTGAGGGTGAGGGTCATGGCACGGAGAGTGTTCCAACAGAGGGAACCAGGGAGAAAGAAAGGTATGGTGACTTAAGTGGCTTTTTGTCATAGAACCCAGGCCAAGAGTAGTGTGTGGCTGCATCATTAGAGTGTAAAACATCAGGATGTTGGAGGATATTATATCATGTTGTATACTGAAAATTCCTACAAGAAATGAGGCTCAGAATGGAGCCATTGGTAGCTATGACTTAGAATCCCAAATGGTGGAGAAACCCAGTGATGTTGTAAAACTCTAATTCTCTACCCCAGGTTACAGGTCGAGGGAATGGAGACAGTGAGTTGAGAACCTTTGAAGAGATAAGAGGGGGGCCTTCAGGAAGAGTGAAGCGCCAAGCTCTTGGAACACCTCCTAAAGAGCAGCCTACGTTTGTAATGAGGATGAAGAGCCTGATGTGGAGGCAGGGATGGGACCAGGGTGCAACCTCGGGACTGAGGGCCTGCCACTGCTTCCTGGGGCCTGGTGGGGAAGACCAAGACAGGGATTGGGAGTGAGGGATGAGCAGAGCACTGAATCCTGTTGCTAGGAAACAGAAACCCAGTTCGGGATCCCAATATGTGCTATCAATTGATAATTGTGTTTTGTCCTTATTGTTGATTGGCTTGTTTTGATTACCAGCCAGAACTGACAGGTTTTTGAATTTTAAAACCTAGACAAGTTTATTAGAAAACTACATCACCACCTTAACTCAAACCGAAAAATCTCAGTTGATGGTGATTGTTTAACCCTAATGGAAAACCCCAGGATCTCACGCCACGCTGAGCCAGTAGCCACTTGGCTGCTAAAGAAGCATAGCCCAGAGAAGGGGCATCTCCTACAACAGTAATTCAGAGTTTCCCGGAGGGAAGACGTGGCAGGTAAGGGTAGTTAGCCAAAGCACAAGTCCAACATGAGGGACTCGTAGCTTCTCCTCTCCAAAGACATGTGGGCAGTGTTTATCTTGCTCTGTTCTCAAAACCAGGAATATTAGGTGCAGTTTTCCTTACCCTGTACTGTACTGAATATGCTGTATCCTGAATTTGGAGCTTGATGTATTAGCTGGTTGAGACCATGGGATATCTCTACTGGAAGAATCGGGAGGAAAGTATATTTTATGAAAAGGTGGACATTCATTTTCAAAAGAATACGTGGAGGGCAGGCCATGGTGGCTCAGCAGGCAGAGTTCTTGCCTGCCATGCTGGAGACCCAGGTTTGTTTTCTGGTGCCTGCCCATGCAAAAAAAATAATAAAAATAATATGTGAATATACATATGGTAGGCAGCTCAGGGGGTGGGCTGTAGTGGGTATTTTCTCTTTACCCCATCCCTACCCCCAGGTCTATAACTCCTTCTAAAAACAATTTCAGGTTTTCTTTTGAGGCCCTGCCACCTTCTACACTCATACGCCTTTAACAAAGAAATCACTGCCTGCTGCGGGGAGGAGATGGGAGAGAAGCAGGATGCCAGCTAGAAGCAAGTGTAGAAGTCCAGGTGAGACGTGGCGGACGGCTGATTCCAGAACAGGTGTGAGGATGCATGGGTGTGGATGGGCTCCGCAGCTCTTTGGGAGGGAGAATTGACAGGCCCTGGAAACTGGAGTCATGGGGCAGGAAAGAAATGTCTACGTGACTCCCTGGTTTATGGCTAGAAAAATTGGGAAGATGGCAGTGATGTTTTCTGACACAGGCTTTGGCCATGTGCTGGAAGCAGACATCAAAACCAATGAGAAAGAACTAAAATCAATGATAAAAATTTTAACTAATTAATTAATTTAAAAAACTCAATGGGAGCAGTCCCTTCATCAGTGAGGGTTTGGGCAGGGGCAGCAATGCAGTACAGAGAGAAGGGACGCATCAAAGGAAGGCATATGCAAAACAAGGGGTCTCAAGATTCATCAGGCACTAGACAGTAAGCTTCTTGAGAACAGAAAACAACTGTTTCCTGAATTCCCAGACCCCCAAACAGTGCCTTATATACTGTTGGTCAGTCAAATGAATATGCTGTTTAAAAAAATGATTACCCATATTATTGATCTAGCTTCATCAATGATATTTATATGTTCCATACTATGCACCAGGTATGTGAAACTCTTTGCCTATATTCACTTACTTCATATGCTATTAGATATGGAAACTGAAGCATAGAGCAACTGAAGAAATCATGCAAGTTTGGTCCAGCTAGGAGCTGGGGTTGGAGTCCAGGCAGTTTGCATCCGGAAAACACACTATTTTTTTGTTTTATGTGAATGGCAGGGGTCATAGTTCAATGTGCATATCCTGATATTGCAGCACCATTTGTTGAATTTTTGTTTGTTTGTTTGTTTGGGGAACTGCATGGGCCAGAAATCGAACCCAGGTCTCCTGAATGGCAGGCGAGAATTCTACCACTAAACTAGCCATGAGCCCCCCAGAAAGTGCACTCTTAACCACTATACTCCACTGCCTCTCTTTACTAAATAATGTTCATTTTGGGGAAAAATGAAAAATGAAAAAAAAAACCCAAACTAAAATGTTCCATAATTCCACCACTTAGAGTTAACCACATTTGACATCTTGCTAATATCTTTTATCCTAATTTTTGCATACATACTTTTATTCTGTAGACTTTTCTGTAAATAATTTTCCTTAATATGTACTACACATTATTTCATGACATCAAATATTCTTCCAAGACTTTTTTTAATGGCATCATAAAATTCATTAACACATACATGTTGCCATTTATTTAATAAATCATTTTTTGGATCTTTAGCTTATTTAATAGAGTTTGCCCATTTAAAATCCTTCATCAATGAACATGCTTATATTTAAACCTTTTTCATATAGTTGCGGTTATTTTCATAGAAAAAGATCAGAGGACAGAATTTTTATGTTAAAAATGAAGATGCAATGTTAAGGCTTTGTGCTCTATTGCCAAACAGATTTCCAAAAGTGTTATATTAATTTACATTCCCACCTGCGAGTTTGCTATCCATATCAGCACTGGGTATTATCATTGACTCCAATATTGTGGACAATTTCATAGGTAATAAACAGTTTTTATTGTTTTTTTATTTATTTGATTTAATGAGGGTTAGCAATACCTTCTGTGGATCAACTGTTAATAACCTTTCCCAAGCTTTCTACTGGTGTGTTTGTCTTTTTATTATTGACTAATAAGAACCCTTTTTAATTTGGAGAATTTGTTGTTTTTATTTTTGTAATTAAAAAAATACGAATAAAGAAATAAGACTACAGTAACAGCAGTGTTAAAATTTCTTCCCCATATTGTTACAAATGATAATGTTTACAGTGTTCTTTGTTGAAGGTTCCATGTTCCAATTTTTCTTCCAGGAGATTTAAATATGTTGTTAGTGGGAATATGGGTTATGGTTTTCAACTTCTGTACCTTTTGGTATTTTTTAACAGCTTTACAAAGCATAACTGACATCTTATGTTTAAAGAATGCAATTTAATAAGTATGGCGTGTATACGCTCATGAACATATCTTCACAGTTAAGATAATGAACATGCCCATCACCTTAAAAGTTTCCTTTTGACCTTAAACTTGCATACCACCCTTCCCAACCCCTCCACCATAGGCAACTATCGATTCTGTCATTATACATCAGTTTGCATTTCCTAGAATTTTATGGAAATAGAGTCACGCAGTATGATATTCTTTTTTTTTTCTGGCTTGTTTCACTAAGTACTATTTGAGAGTCATCCGTGACATTAGACACATGAATAAATGGTTGGTTCCTTTTTATTGCTACGTGTGTTCCACTGAATGGATATACCACAATGAATACAAGGTGAATGTATTCGTTCACTTGCTGATGGACGTTTGGGTTGTTTACAGGTTATGGCTATTACAAATAATAGTGCCTCGAACAGCTGTGTTTTAGTTCACTAGAGCTGCCAAAATGCAATATACCAGAAATGGGCTGGCTTTTAACAATGGGAATTCATTAGAGTTCAGAGGCCATGAAAATGTCACAATCAAGGCATCATCAAGGCGATACCTTATTCCTGAAGACAGGCTGCTGGTGATCCGGGACTCCTCTGTCACATGCCAGGCACATGTTGGTGTCTCCTGGTCTCTCCCTTCTCTTCCAGGTTTCGTTGCCTTCAGTGGCTTCCTCCCTGAGCGTCTGTGGCTTTCTTTCACAGTGTCTGTCTCTTTCTTGTCTTTCTCTGCATTTTATCCTCTTATAAAGGACTCCGGTAAGAGGATGAAGACCGACCTGGGGTCGGCATTAACTGAAGTAGCATACTCAAAAGATCCCACCCACACTGGGTCTACACTCACGGGAACAGAACAGCTTTAAGAACATGCTCTTGTAGGGTACATTCAGTTTCAAACTAGCATAGGCTGTACACAAGTTTTTGTAGGAGTATATCTTTCCATTTCTCTTCAGTAGACACCTAAGAGTGGAATGGGTGCTCCTATGGTAGGCAGATGTTAAATTTATTAAGAAGCTGCCAAACGGTTTTCCAACATGATTTTACAATTCTGTATTTTTACCAATAGTGTAGAGAGTTCTACTTACTCCATGTTCTTGCCATTAGTTGGCATGCCCAGTCTTTAAGATTAAAGTTTTTCTATTGAGTATGAAGTGTTATCTCATTGTGGTTTTAATTTCCATTTCCTTAAGGACTAATTATGCAAACATCTTTTCATGTGTTTATTTGCCAATATATCTTCTTTGGTGAAGTATTCACATTTTTTTAATTGGATGGTTTGTTTTCTTATTATTGAGTTTGAAGAGTCCTTTATTCTGTGTACAAGTCCTTAATCAGACATGTGATTTAAAAACATTTTCTGCCAGTCCATGGCTCATCTTTTCATTCTCTTAACAGTGTCTTCTTAAGAGCAGAAGTATTTAATTTTATTGGAGTCCAATTTATCAATTTGTTCTTCAGTGGATCTTTTGGTGTTCTATTTAAGAGATACCCAAGGTCACAAAATTTTCTGGTATGTTTTCTCCTAGAAGATTTTAGGTCTGTAATTTATTTTGTGTCTATTTTTTAAATGGTATTAGTTATATATACATGCCAACTTTTTTTTTTTTTATCAATAGGCAGTTCTTCTGGCATCATTTGTTTGCAGGTGGAATGGTAGAGTTCACATCAACTTGTTTAGGTGATGGGATCCGGTTGTTGGGTCAAGCAAGCACTGGCCTGGTTATTGCTGTGAGGATATTTTGTGTATTTAAATCATCAGTCAATTGATTGCATCTATGGCTGATTGCATCTACAATCAACTAAGGAGACTGCCTTCAACCATGAGAGGAGTCTTACACAGTTGAAATCCTTAAAAGGAGAACTGATGATTTCAGCTGTCAGAAAGAATACTTTTAAATGCTATCTTAGTCAGCCAGCTCCTCCTGAGGGATTAATCCAAAACGTCATCAGAATTCTCAATTTGGGGCCTGCCCTGTGGAATTCAGACTCACCAATCCCACAGTGGTATGAGCTAATTGTTGTAATAAACCTTCACACACACATGCACACCTGTTGGTTCTGTGTCCCTCATACAGAAGGGTTATCCATCCTGGCGTGAACTGCCTCTGCGCCTTTGTTGAAATCAGCTGACATATTTGAACAGATTTATTTCTAGACTCTCTGTTATGTACCATTTCTCTACTTGCCTATATTTATGTCAAAAGTGCACTATCTTGATTACATCCAGATTTATAACGAGTCTTGAAATCAGGTAACATTAGTCCTCTAATTCACTTTTTCTGTATTTCATGTCTTCTAGATCATTTGCATTTGCATATTAATTTTAGAATCAGTTTGTCAATTTCTGTGAAAAAGCCTGATGAGTTTTTCAATTGGGTTTGCATTTAATCTATGAATCATTTTGCGGGACGACTGACATCTTAACAATATCGAGTCTCTGACCAATGACCAACATGCATCTCCATTTATCAAGGTCTATTGAATTTCCCTTAACAATGACTTGCATTTTTCAGAGTTTTGCATTGTTTGCCATATTTATCCTTAAATGTCTAATATTTTAGTCCTGTTTTAAATGGTACTTTTCATTTCAAATTTTGATTGTTAATTCCTAGTATATAGAACTATATTTGATTTTTTATACTGATATTGAATCCTGCAATCTTGCTAAACAGAAATATTGTATCTAGTAACTTTTTTGTTGATTTCATCAGATTTTCTACATAAACCTTCATGACACCTGTGAATAAAGACCATCTCAGTTCTTTTTCAATCTGGAAGGCTTTGGCCTCTTTCTCTTCCCTTGCTACAACATTAAATGTCAGCAGTGGGGTCAGACATCATTGTCTTTTTCCTGACCTTAGAAGGAAAACTTTCAGCCATTCACTGATAAGTAGAACGTCAGCTGAGGGTTTTGCACAGAAACCCTTCTTTGGTTTGAGAAAGTTTCTTTCTGGTCCTATATTATGGGTAGGTTTTCTTTTTTCTTTTTAATCAAAAGTGTATTGGGTTTTCTAAATGCTGTTTCTGCATCTACTGAGATAATCATATAATCCCTTCCCCCCAGTTACCACTTAAGCTATAATTTCTTTTTCATTTGGTCCAAAAAACTTTTGCATTACCCTTTGGATTTGTTCTTTGATCTTTGAGTTATTTAAAAGTTTACCGTTCCATTTCTAATCATTTGGGGGAATTTTCCTGATATTTTCGGTAATTTATTTCTAATTCTATTTCATGATCTCAAGGAAAATGCCTCGTATGCTGTGAATCATTATTGAAAATCTGAGACTTCTTTTATGCCCAAATATGGTCTTCCTTGATATATATTTCATGTGTACTTAAGAAGAATTTGTAGGCCTTTGTTGTTGGATGGAGTGTTTTACAAAATTCTCTGACATCAAGTCAGCTGATGATGTTTCTCAAATTTTCTACACCCTTTGCTTCTATATCCTTCACCTCTGAGGACTCCCGTGGCATGATAATATTCAGCCATGTTAAATTATCACACAGCATAATGATCTTTTATTTGTTTATTTTTAAAGCTGTTTCCTCTTTTTTCTTTTGGATAGTTTCTATTACTATGTCTTCAAATTCATTAATCTTTTCTTCTGCAATTTCTAATATGTCATTAATCTCATCTGGTTTAGACTACATATCAGTCATTATCATTTTTAAGTATGATATTTTGATTTCAATTTTTTATTCTTTGCATGCTTCAATTTAACTTTGTGAATAATAGATTGCTGTCTTAACAGTTTTTTAAATGGCCTTGTCTGCAAATTCTAACATCTGTGTCAGTTTTGGGTTGGTTTCAATTGATTGATTGATTTCCTCATGATGGGTTGAAATTTCCTGCTTTATTGCATTCCTGGTGATTTTCAACTGGACACCAGGCATTGTAAATTTTCCTTGTTGGGCGCTGGATATTTTTGTATTGTTCTAAATATTCTTGAGCTTTGTTCTAGGAGGGCAGCTAAGGTTCTTGGAAACAATTCAATCCTATTGGATCTTGCTTTTTTGAGATTTTTTAAGGAGGGCCAGAGCAGTACATAGTCTGAAGCAAGGCCTCTGAACTCTCCCCACCGCCTCCCGAGCTTTGAGGTGCTCTTCTGGCTGATGAGAAGAACACTTTCCTAGCCCTGGGTGGACACAGGCATGTGCCCTCTGCCCCTTGGGGTGTCTCCTTAGCCTGAGACAGGTCCTTCACCTGTGCATCTGGTCAGTACTGAGGTGGTACCACTTCTGGACAAGTCTGTACTCTTTGCTTTTCTGTAGGCAACATCTAGCTGTCGTGGCCTCCCTGGTTTCCCAGCTCAATCTTCTCCGCTAGGAGAGCTCCCCGGGTCCCACCTGGGCTCTAAATGAGCCCCACCTGGAACCTACCTTGGCTCCACCTGGGCCCCACCTGGGCTCCCCTGGGCTCTACCTGTGCTCCCCTGGGCCCCATCTGGAACCTACCTGGGCTCTACCTGGGCTCCCCTGACTCTACCTGGGCCCCACCTAGGCCCCACTGGGGTCTATCTGGACTTCTCTTCCCTGTGTCTCTCCAGCAGTAAGTTGGGGCAATGTTAGGGCTCCCTGATTTGCTCCCATCTCTCAGGGATCACTATCCTTCAACACTTCATGTCCAGGGCTTGTAAACCTTTTTTTTTTTTCATTTATTTGGAAAGTTGTTTTGATTGTCTCAGGTGGGAGGGCATATTCAGTCACGATTATTCCATTGCTTCTGCAAGAGAAAGCCTTCCTCTTGTAACTTTTATACTTAAAATTGCATTACCCTCTAAAATATTCATACCTGAGGAGGTGTATGGGGCAGAACAAGGTGCTATTCCCCACACCTGGCACGGGCAAGAGAGGATGCGGTCACCGCCAGCCCTGGCCCAGGCCGGCTCAGGTTGGGCGTAATGGCGACTGAGTGGGATGGATGCTTCCAGAGGGCAGGTGGAAAGTGCATTGGAAGGGAGTGCAGTCAGGGTGGGGAAGAGACTGGGCAGGAGACACAGAAGAGCCAGGAGGGCCCTCGGGGTGCAAGAAGTAGCTGTGCAAGGGTCCTGGGGCCTGACAGGCCCAGGAAAAGGCAAACAGCTTGGCAAGATTTAGGCTCAGAGTATATGGAACAGAGCAGTAGGCTTGACATGGAACAGCATCAGTCCTTCTGTATGTGGACAGGAGTTCAGCCAGGCAGGACCCAGCCCTCACCCCCAGCTGCCAGGTAGAGCTGTGGGCATGGCTGGTAGGCAGAGTCCAGGGATCCCAGCCAGCCCTCAGGGAGAAGGTCAGGGAGTCGCGGCCTAGAGGGAGGCAGGCCGGGCAGGACACAGAGCGCGGGGCTGGCTGCAAACCCTGGAGGGTCCCCCTGGCCGGGGGTAAGCACATTGGTAGCCTCTTAAGTGATGACCCCTTAGGACCTTGGACATGGCAGACATGCTTTGCGGGTGGTGAGAGTAGCCAGAGAGCTAGCCGGACCCCCAGAAGCCCTGCCCACTTGGCTCTGGTGGCAGTGTGGGGACAGAAAGCTGGGTCCAAGGTGAGGAGCTGTAGGTGCCTCCAGCTATAGGGAAGGGGCCACAAGAGTCTGTCACACACGGACCTAGGGGGAGGTGGGGTGCCTGGTGTGAAAGGTGGGGTCCCCATCACAGGGGAGGGGGAGCCAGGGTGAGCGTGCTTGGATTGAGGCTTGTAGGAGGGAACTGGGAATGGAGGGTCCTGCCTCTCATTTCTCTGCGTGAAATAGGGAATGAAAGTGCATTTGGGGGAGTGGGGGGTGGAGCAGACTGTGAGCACCCCTTCAATTCAGAGGAGAGAGTCTAGCTGGAGACTGGTAAAGGGTGGGGTCCTGCCCAGGAGAATTAAAAGAGAATTAAGCCACGTGAGGTCAAAAAACAATGAATGAGCCTTTTTGAATCCTGACTTGAAAAACCCAACTGTCAGAAGATATTTTCAGGCAGCTGAGGACATCTCCGTCTCAACTGGTGATTAGATAACAATCAGGAACGATTGTTAATTTTGTTAGGTGTGACAAGGACAGGCTGGTTTCATAATACAGATGTCACCGTGTTCGAGGTGCCTGCTGAATTATTTAGGGGCAAGTTGACATGATACCTGAGATTGAATTTAAACGACTCTAGAAAAAAAACATGGGGCCAGGGAGCTGGATGGGCTGGCGGCCATAGAAGCTGCACCCTGTATCAGAGTGCGCCTGCCCTATGCCCCGTTATGTGCACTTGGAATAATCCACAGAAAGCAGCGAGGAGAATGGCTGAGCAGTTCAGCTGGCAGCAGCTGCTAGGGTGCAAGGACGGGGTTGGCTCCGAGGGCCTGTCGGGAAGCTCTGCCTCCTGGGCTCCTCTGGGCCCCAGGCTGTCAGGCCCTCTTCCCTGGAGACCCTCAGGACACTCAATAGGGGCATCCTAGGAGGTGGCTCTCCAAACCCTGAGCTCCTGTTGCTTTTCTGGACACTGGATGCAGGTGTGAGCCTGGGCCAGCCCTCGTCAACGTCTCTGTCACGTTTTCTTGGTGTAAAGGTGTGGGAGAGGCTGGATGTTTGCATTCTTCACCCAGTTTTGCAGTGCCCTGAGCTCAGGAAAGGGCCAAGGGGAAGGAGGGATGGTGTTGGCAAGCCAGGCTGTCCTCCCCCCACCCCCCGCCTTAGCCAGAGCAGCTTTGATTACCTTGGATATTGGGCAAATGCGTGAAATGTTTCTTGAGGACCAGAAAGCTGCAGCTCCGAATGCCTCTTGAAGGTGGAGGGAATCTGTCCCTCTGCTGTGACTTCTGTCCTGCCCATGCCCAGCGCTGATCCTGGGCTTCTGGAACGCAGCTCTGACTTGATCATCCCACGGGGAGAGTCCCCTCCCTTTCCTTGCCTTGTCTTTGGGCAGAGCCGGCCCTTCCCCTAAGTTCACAGCAGGATATAAACCTAGCCGTCAGGGAGCTCCTCCGACCAACTGCAGAGATTGATTGTGCTGTTCAAGTCGGAGCCAATTCCACGGCATTTGCAGAAATTATTGGGCAAGAAGTGCTGTTTGTCACCGGCACTGTTAGCTTTGCAGAACCGAAGCCGGGAACTGTCAAGTCACCGTGGGAACAGGCGCTGTCTGAGAGCAAAGTGGGACAGATAGAGGGACCTCAGGTGATGCTGGCCAAACCCGGGGCCAGTTGTCTTTAAGGCTCAGACCAGACCCTGGAGGCTACACAAGGAAGGACACCAACAGGGCGATGTCCTGGGTCTTTCCCAAGGTGGCACCCAGCAGCGCGTGCCACCGGCAGGAGAGCCCCGAGTCCCGGCTCCTTCCTCTGCCCGGAGCTGCCCACTTGGCCTCCCGCCAGGTCGGGGACCCTCCCGGACACTGGGCAGGGCCCGCCAAGCCACCGTCCATCAGAGCAGACAAGTCCTCGGGTCCTGCCTCACAAAGAGCCAGTTAATCCACTGCCTGGAGCCTGGAGCACATTCTCTACGGAAGCTGGTTCACTTCTTGGACTTTGAGGCCAGAAGATTTATGGGTAGAAGTTTTTTTCAGGGGAGTTGTCTTTTGAATTATTGTGTAATTAAGATGCTAATGGCTGTTTATAGAACCTTCTCTTCTCAGTCCAACTGCTCTCTGAATAATAAGAAACGTCCTCTTTGTTACGGCAGAAAGCGGCAGTGAGACCAGAGTCCTCCATTAAATCACTGTTTGCAGCTATTTTTTTTACTCCTTTCCACTATAAAGGAATTTACTAATGTACATTAATTTTTGGTAGTGTAAATAAACTGATTCTTTGACTTTCAACCCATTTCCTTTGTGATCAAGGGTAGATGCCTTAATTCCCTCTGGGGACATCGGAGGCACTATAGGGGAACAGCTTCTGAATCAAAGACTTGAAGAAGTTCCCTGGGACTTTAGCGCGGAAGATTATCCCGTGGGGTCCCCAGGGCTGGAGAAGGGACGCCCTGTGGGCTGGGCAGTGGAGGGCATGTTAGCAACCCTCAGTTTGGCTACCCCGCCACCCTGGCACTGGCTGAATTAGGGTCCGAGGCTGTCTTCCTCTCCTTTCAGAGACCAGCAGGTTAGGGCAGCCAGCTCACGGTGACCGTCGGGATGTTGCAGGGCAGAGCCTTTTGCTTCAGCCGCGAACAGCAGCAGGCAGGAGCTACAGAAGGCCAGTCCATCCTGCTCTGGGGCCCTTCCTGGGGGCTTCTTGGCCTGAGCCCCTCCAAGGTAGAAGCAGTCTGGGACATGGCAGTCGGGTTCCTGCAAATCAAGACAGCTGCCCAGCACATGCACAGGTGGCAAGTCCCAGCTCGGTGGCACAGGGCCTGCGTGGCCCCAGCTGCCACCCTTTGCCACCCTCTGTTTCCCTGGAAAAGGCCAATCCTGCTGCAAGCTGCTGCCGGGCAACCTAAGGGCCACCCAGGCATTCCCCTCCCGGCCCTCGCTCAGGCCCAGGGGCTGCCACCTGCCCTGTGCTTGGCGCTCCTGCGAAATCCCCAGGTGTTGCCATCGCTGTGAGTATGCACTAGGACACGTGGGAACAAAGCCAGTGGGGAGCCACTTCAGCCCCTAGTATGGGAGCATTTTCATGTCACCGCCAGGGGCACAGACCATGGAATTTCACAGCTGATGGGCCTCAAGGGGTGCATTTGTCCTCCTCACTCTCTGGGCCGGCTGGGAAGTGTGGGTCCCAGGGGGACAGGGGCATGACAGCACAAGCCTTTTCCCATGTCAGGGTGCAGGGACCACCCCCCGGAGCCCCCAGGCCCTTGCATACCTGCCTCTGGGAGGCAGTAAGGGCCTCTGGGAGCAGCAGCTTGCTGAGCAGATGTGCTCTGTACCACCAGCACCTTCAGGCTGGGCAACTGGGTTCTGTCCCAGGGTACCACGTGAGGGTTCCCTCTGAAGTCTGGAAGCAAGTCTAATGCTGAGGGGCTATGAACTGGCCCTCTGTGCACAGACCCAGTGAGAGGTGAACAGTCTCTTCCACTTGCCCTTTCCAGACCATGGCCAGGCCCCCGACATCTTGACAGCACCATCTTGAAGAAGTCCTCCCTGGCCGGCTCTGCTACCCTCTCCCAGGCAGTTTTGCCCTCCTTTCTGCAGCCTGTCTTGAGGCTCGGGGTTTGCTCTGGAAACCCATGAAAATCTCTTCACTCCTCTAAGTGCAATGAAACTGGATGCTAGCACATGCTCGCGGGGCTTTGGAAACATGGGAGGACCTGCGCATTGCCCACTGGACAGGGGAGGGATGCCGTGGACATGGGTGAAGGTGGTGATGGCCAGGGAGAGGGGTCTCAGTGGGGGCCAGGGAGCATGGCCCATGTGGGCATCCCCAGCCAGAAGGCCACAGTGACCACACAGGGTCAGGCAGCCCTGGGGCACCTGGAATTGTCCACCTCCCTACAGAGTGGACCTATTGGATGGGTTTATGGAATTCATACTGGCCACCAGCATTCCATTGTTGGGTTAAAAGAAACTTAACCAAAATTCTCACTGTTCTTTGGAGTTTGGGGTTTAGGGTCCCTGACCCCCAAGTAAGAGCGTACTTAAAAAAAGCAATACTGAGATCAATAAAGAGCATAGATGAACAAGGCACTGATCCAACATACGCATTATAAGCTCCCAGACTTGGAACCTACTGGGCCCTGGGTCATAGGACAGACACATAAATCCCTTGCCCTGCGGACATGACATTGCAGTGGCCAGCAGGACAGCGGAGTATGGAAGGCCTGCAGCCCAGAGCCAAGCCCTCGAGGTTCAAGGGCCCCAGGTTGCTGGAGGTCAAGGGCTGACCACCTCACTTCATCCATAGCCCAAGAGTGCACGTGGCTGTCCCCAGAGAGAGAGAAAGAGCAAGGAGCCCCTGGGTCCACCTGGGAGGGTCCCTGTGCAAGTCTGCGTCCCCCAGTGCACCCCAGCCTGTTGGAAATGCCTTCCCCCAAGGGGTTCAAGCCGCAGGTGGCATCAGCCCACTTCCGGCTAGCTCCCGGGAGCAGGAACCCAAGACGTGGCCCAGTGGACAGTGTTTTCTTCCCAACTTCCCCCCTAACTCTGGGCCTCCTGGAAGCATTATCTAAGAACATACAACATGAAATCCCACTGCTGATCATCAGCAGGCACCAAAAGCACTTTTTAAATTACTGTGAAAAGTCAAGTCTCTTTTTCTCTTAATTGGTTCAGTTGCCTGCAGGCCCCTCCCTGCGTCCTGAGTCTCACCTCTCCCAGTAGGCCTGGACCCCCACCCCGAGACCTGGCTTCCTACTTGTTCTCAGGGGCAGCCCCCCATTGCCTCCATGGCCTCGGCGCTCTTCCCAGGCTCAATGTGCACCCCAAACCAAGCCATGTTTATGGCCGTTGTTGACCGCCTGTGGCTTCACCTACAGTTTTGTCCAGAAAGCTCACCCTTCCCCTTTTAAACGTTTTGTTTACTTATTCATTTTGTTCATTATAAATGCTAGAGTTCTTTTCACTGGTTATCAAGCTCCCTGCAGACATAACCTATTTCTCACAGTGTAAAAAAAAAAAGTTACGTTATTACTGTTTTTACTTCATTTTTCTGTCTCTTCGGTCTACCAAACTATTATACATTCGTGGTTATTATAATGTTAGTCAAAGTTGAAATCTATGAAAAATTTACCCAGAATCCTACCATACTCACAAATTTCATGTCATCATTTTAAAATTTCTCTGCCCTCCCTCATGGATATGCACACAATACTTACACATCACACATGGATGTTGTATCATTCTCTTCTACTTAATACCACAAAATAAGCATTCTTCCTTTGGCCATAAAATCTTCATGATAGATTTAGTTTTACAAATTCTGAATGAGAGATAAAATTAGAAATCATTTGAAACCCCATCAATTAAAGGTAATTACAGGATTTCCCACCACGTGAACTCACGTTGGGTAACCTCTTTTGCTCCACGCTCAGATGTGACGAAAAACATGTGAACGGAGAAACTCCAGAGTGCAGTGTCACTCTCGGCACAGGGAGTGTACGGCAACAGCCCGGGGCTGGGAGAGGGTAATGCACCTTCCCAGAAAGGTGGACACCACGAAACGGCTGGCAGCTGGGTCCAGCACCAGGTACAGTTGTGCGAGGGGCTGAAGCCTGCAGGAGAGTGGGGACCAGAAATTTTCCAGATGGACAGGGCTCTGGAGTGGTTCATTGCTGCTGCCAAGGGGCAAGGGGAAGCCCCTGCACTCCCTGAAAGCAGATGGACAAAAGCATGCTCTCAGGGCCAGGGCAGATAGTTTGAGGGGAGCTGCTGGGCTGGGGAAAGGAGAGGAAACAGGCAACCTAGCAACGGGGAGCTGGAACCAGCCCCCAAGGCGTGCTGACTGCACCTGAGATGTCTTCAGTTTCCCAGTAGGGAATGGACGTGAATCCTGCAGTAAGACCTGGACCTGGATTTTGTCCTGAGGGTGGAGCGGAGGCACCGACCTTAGAGTGAGAGAGAACAAAGCAGAGACAAGGAGGCAGGGCAAGGAAGAGAGACAGACTGACACACACACACAGGCAGAAAAGCAACCTCAACTCCTCCTACTCATATTTGCCTTAGAGATTCAAATTGATTAAAAAAAATTTTTAAATTAAAGCAAACTCTTGGAATATAAATTGAGTCTAGGCGAAATTAATTTTATAGAAACAGAGGTTTCAAAAAAAGTCCACTGAGTGTATTTAGAGAAATAATTGAAGGTACAATTTCATTTTTAAAAAAATTGAAAAATGACAGATAAAATGTGACAAGAACTCGTATTTTGTGAAAAAGAACTAATCAGAGATCTTAAAATGATTTAAAATGGGATCCTTGAAATACTTTTTTAATGTGTTAAACTCTAGCCTGCCTGAATGACGTCAAAGTGAGAAGCAGTGAATTGGAAGATAGTGCTAAGGAAATAGGAAATCATCCAAAACACAACAAAATTGCAGCAGGATGTTGAAATGTGCGGGTTTCAGTTTTAGCTCAGACATGAAGATAGTAAATGATAAATTTCGAAGTGAGAACACAGTGCAGAAATTTCAAAGTGGATGGATCATGAAGAACTGGTGGAATAATTCTTAAAACTGGCTGATGTGAAAGGCACAGAATGCAAAGGGAGTAGAATGGAATGCCAGTTTTCCAGGGAGAGCTCACAGTGTTTCAGTTTTTCCACCCCACTTATTGCCCCCTGCCACAAACCTGCTGAGGGGGATTTCAAGGGGTTTCTTGGAGAGCCTGTGCATTTCCTCTGCTGATGAGAAACCCAGTGGGCAGTGTGTAACTTCTCCTAGGGAGATCCAGAACTGAGAACTGGGCAGGTCTGTGCTGGCATGACCTGTGTCACTGATTGTGCCAGGCCAAGTGGCTCGGGGCCAGAGCTGGGCCAGAAGGGTGGATTGCTGCCAGACCTTGAGAGAGCTGCCTGGGGAAGCAAAACAGATCTCAGCAGAGGTAGTTGGGGGAATGGTGATTTTCAGAGTCTGAGGAGGGAGTGATAAGCCAAAATAGAACAACATTGAGGTGATTAAGGAAATTTCAGAAAAAAGACACTCAGCAATGGAGACTTCCCAAAGACCCTACGCAAGCTTTAATGGCTGGCAAGCTCAGAGCCCATAAAGACAGCTTACCTCCCTGTCTGCAAAGGAAGAACTCTCATCTTCTCCTTCTTCTCCTCCTTGCCCCCTTACTCAAATCCTAGAGCTATTGGAAATCAATGAACAAGTGGAAGGAGGAGGGGTCGACACCTCTGGCAGGGAAAACAAGACATGGCAGAAAGGTGTGGCTTTAAGTGGTTGGCTCTAGACCAAAAGTCAGCAGCTCAGGGTTAGCCAGCTCAAATTCCATTCTTCATTTAAGGTCCGGAATGCAAGGAAGGCTTGATTTCAGAAAAGCAGCCAATGTAATTGTGCTGGTTTGAGGCTGTTGTGTACCCCAGAAAAGCCATGGCTTTTTTTTCTTAGTCCAGTCTTGTGGGACTGACTTATTGTAGAGTGGAATCTTTTTGATTAATTTGCTTCCAGGGAGCTGTAGCCCACTCAGTTATGGGTGGGACCTTTTGATTAGGTGGTTTCCATGGAAATGTGTCTTTACCTATTCAAGGTGGGTTGCTTACTGGAGTCCTTTAAGAGATAACCATTTTTCCATCAACAGACACATGTATAAATAAAATGCTGTATATATATATATATATATATATATACACACACACACATACACACACACACACACACACACACACACACTATGGACTATTATGCAGCAGTAAGACAAAATGAGGTCCTGAGAATATAACAACATGGATGGACCTTGAGAACATAGTCTTCAGCAGGTTAAGTCTGACACAAAAGGAAAGATACTGTATGACCTCGAAAATATGACTCTGGTAAAGATGACAATGTCAAGGCTCAGGCAAGCCAAATATGTTGCTCTGGATAATAGGCCAAGAAATGATCCACTCTGAGATAGAAAGTCAATGCAACTTCCTCTGCTATTTTCCTCTAGAATGATCCAGAAGGAGATTTTGGGGACAGATGGGGGATGTGGTGCTCTCCTGCCTGCATTTCTCTCTCTCCTCTCTCCCTTCTCCTTTCCCCTCTTTTTCTTTCTCTGTCTCTGTCTTTCTCTATTTCTCTTTTTCTTTCTTAATAAAAAAAATTAAGAAGAGAGAACCATTTTGGAGAAAAGCTTCAGAGCTGACACAGACAAGAGACCTTTGGATATGCAGAAAGAAAACACCCCTGGGGAAGCTGTTTGCAACCAGAAGCCAAAGGAACAGCAGATGCCAGCCACTTGCCTTCCCAGATCGGCCTTTCTTGAGTCAAGTTATCTTTCCTTGGATGCCTCAATTTGGACACTTTTATGGTCTTAGAACTGTAAACTTGTAACTAAATAAATTCCCTTTATAAAAGTCAACCCATTTCTGGCATATTGCATTTCTGGCAGCATTAACAAACTAAAACAGTAATTCATTTTTCTGAGAAATGAAACACTTAAAAATCACCTCTAGAGATTCAGAAAAAGGTGCTGAAGAAAGTTCAAATCCATTTCAGATCAAAGTTATGTGGCAACTAGGAATTGAAAGAACTTTATTAGCCTAAAGGAGGCCTACATACTTAACAATATGGTGTTAAAACATTCTTGTTGAAATCAGGGACAAAACTAGGAGCCAGCTCTTACTGCTACTCTCCAACTTTGCACTGGATTCCAACCAATAAGATAAGGCATGAGGAAATACGGGTTTCAGAAACTACAAAACAAAGATAAAATCACATTTAGTTGCAGATGAGATGATTGTATATAGGGACAATCAAAGGAACAGAACTGTTAAGAGAGGTTCTAAATATGTAACTTAAAACACATCAATTGCATCCCAAACCAAGAAAGGAAAAGAGAGAAAAGACAATGGGAAAAAGTGCCTGCTTACTTTCCCCCCAAATACCCTAAGGTGCCAAAGATTCCCTAGGCCCATCTAGTGAAGATTATAAACTCTAAAGGACATACATATATGCCTAAGTAAATGATAGATGTACTTATTGACTGGAACACTTGATAATGTAAAGAAGTAAATGTTCTTCAAATTAATCTGTAGATTTAATGCAATTCTAATAAAAATTCCATTACTATTTTTCAAAGAGCATGGAAACATTCTTCTTAGATTCATTTGGAATAGAGAAAGACCAATAACAGAGGGGTTAACTGTGAAGGAAAGCATGGGGCTTGCCTCACATAGGGCAGCGTATACTACAAAGCTCTGAAATGAAGACCCGGCACTGTGCGGTGACAGCCACATAAGCCAAAGGAAGATTCCAGCCCAGAAACAGACCCAGGATACATGGAATCGAGACATAATTCAGGCGATGGAACCTCAGTGAGAAAAATATAGCTGTTGTTTCAATAAATGGTTCATGAATAAATACTTATGAATAAGATAAAATAAAATTATATCTTTATTTCCTATCATACTCAAATGGAATGTGCCCGTGGGTTAAAAATTAAATATTAAAAAGCAATTTTTGAATAATTTAGAAAGAAAGAATTTTGTTGATAATAATTTAATATGCCAAATTTCCTGCTACATACCCCAATATGGCAGATAGAGTATAACATATGCGCCTTTAAATGCTATTGTTTGCTCAAGAAATAGTAAGAAAAGCTTTGAGATAAAAAAAATAATGGTGAAGCACAAGGGAAAGCTCTAAAGACACCTGTTGCCCATAAAGGCATCTGCTGATGGCAGTGATGTGGAATTGGGATTTTAGCAAATGCACAGGACAGGACCTAGGTGAGGAGACAGGTGAGAATCCTAAGTAGGGCTTGAACATCCAAGAGCTTTACACTCAGTAGAACGGGGGTCTACAGAAAACTCTTCCTGGCAAAACGCATGGCATAGACATAGTCTTGCTTGGCTCTGGTTCTGGTTAGAGGGCAGGGGGAGTCTTCCTTTGATAAGCCAAGCCTCAAAATTCTGCAGAAGCTCTCTGGCATGATCTTGTATTTTTCTGTGTAGTCCCAAAAGGCTCAAGCTGAGCATTTCAAGTAGATTTCAACTGGACTGGTGGGGCCCTTCACCCTGGTTGAAGAAAATGCAAATCTTCCTCGAAATTGCACTCCCACAAGCCAAATCCCCAAGATTGCCCAGACCATGCCCCATTTAAAACATCACAGACACACAAAGACGCAACACACCGAGAGGGAATACAGAAAGAGCAAGCACCGCCATTGTCCCCAGAGAGGCGTGAGAATTTTGGATTAGCAGACACGGGCTATAATACCTGCACTTCATACATTTAATGTTATGAGGGAGTGGTATACATGAGGAAGGAGCAACATATCATTAAAAATGAGGGATTCATAAAGATAATTAATTATTGGAAAGGCAACAATTGAAATGAAAGATTAAATGGACAGGTGGACTATTAGAGGGTTTGAAGAATGGATGATTGATCCAAAGAAGAGACAGCAGAAATCCCATGTGGCTATCAGATCTTTACAGGGTCAGGCCTTCACGAGGCTGATGAGAATGACACTGGAGCCCTGCTGGGATCCCACAAAGTCACCGGACAGGTGAGGATGCCAAAGAGTTTGCCGTGGAGGAAAGAAAAAAAAGAAAAAGGAAAGCTCACAATTGCCGACCTGGGGGCTGTCCTGACAGAGTTGGGCAGGTCTGGCAGGGAACGAGGAAGGCCTGAGAAGGGCCAGTGCATCCTGCAATGGTGCATGAAACTGACTCTGTGATTGCATGGTACCTCTGAATCACCCATTTAGGACAGCATGCCCAAAACCTCACAATTAACAGCAACATTTGACTCATTAATTTTTCCTTTGAAGAATGAGGACATAGCTGTATCAGTAAGCTTTATCTGGTAAATTGCAACATAAAATAACATTATATATAGTTCTTATTTATTTTAAACGGTCAAATTCAAATTATGCTTAAAAATCATCTGCTATGATAGTTCAGTTTCTGTTTTAAGCAGATTTTCTTTAAATGGAGGGCCCTTTCCAGGGCTAGTTTTTCTTGGGACCGTGGACACTGTCAGCCAGAGGCAGGACCAATTTCCCTCTCTACCTGCAGGTGCTGTGGGGCTGCCTCTTACCCCTCATCCCAGCAAGTTTTTAAATCACTGGGTGATTTAATCCCGACAATCTGCTAGGTGGAAAACAAATTGTCTATGGTAAAAAAAAAAAAAAAAAAAAAAAGCAAAAGTCTATTTTTTATTCACTGTAAAATTTTTCCTTTTTTTTTTTTAACCTTTGCATCTTTGTCAAAAAAATCAGTTGAGCCAATGAGTGTGAGTCTAATCCTGGATTCTGCTGAGTTCCATGGATCTGTTTGAATAGCTTTTGATCAATACACATCTTAATTATGTTCACCATAGACTAAGCCTTAAAATCATAAAACTCAGGTAGCATGATTCCTCCAAGTTTATTCTTTTATTTCAAAATAGTATTAGCTAGGCTACTTCCTTTGTCTTCCTGAATAAATTTTACAATTGGCTGCAAAAATCCCTGCTGTCATTTTGATAGAAATTGCATTAAATCTATGACCATTTTGGGGAGATCATCAGCTTTACTCTGTTAAGTCTTGCAATTCATGAACAAGGTATGTTTTCCCTTGGTATGTTAAATCACCATTTCATAGTTTTCAGTGTACACGCATTTCATGTCTTTTGTTAGAATATAAAATATTAAATACAAAAATAGGATGCGATTGTAAATTGTTTAATTTCCAATTGTTATTTGTTAGAAATACAAATCAATCTTATATGCATCTCATCTCTTACAAACTCGCTAAGCTTACTTCTTATTCAAGCTGATTAATTATTTCAGCTTTTCTATGTGTGAAATTCTTTTCAATTTTGCGTTACTTTTTGAAAGATATGTTAACTGGGTATAGAAATCCAGGTTGACACATTGTTTTCCCTTTTATTACTTTAAAGCTGCCTCTCTCCTGACTCCTCACTTGAGTTTTATCTGGTACATGGTCACTGTCACCCCTAACTTTGTTCCTCTGTAGGTAATGTTTCTCTTTAATAGACGTTTTTAGTATTTTCTTTTATCAGTGGTTTTGAACAATTTCATGAGTAGTTGATGTAGTCCTCTTCTTATTTCTTGACCTTGGGATTTATCGAGCTTCTTGGACCTGTGAGTTTATAGTTTTCATGAAATTTGCAGAATTTCAGCCATTATTTCTTTAAATATTTTGTGCCTCTCCAGTCTTTTGGGGAACTCCAAATGCACATATATCAAGTTGTGGAAGGTTTTCCTACAGCTTGCATTTTTTTCTGTCTTTTCTCTACATGTTTCATTTTAGATAATTTCTATTGCTCTTATCTTCAAGTTTACTGACATTTTCTTCTAAAATGAATTGTTAATCTGTCATTAATCCCATTTCACATATTTTCCATTTCAGACATTGGAGTTTCTATCTCTAGGTGTTTTTCGATATGAGTCTTTTTAGTATCTTCCATGTCTCTACTTAACATGCCCCATTTCAAACATGTGATATATACGTATGTAAGTATATATATATATAGTTACAACCATTATTTCAATGTCCTTTTCTGCCAGTTCTAACTTGCTTCAACCATAGGCTGGTTTCAATTTATTGATCTGTCTAAATCAATGGAAGTGGTCTAAATGTCCCACCTCCTTACATGGCTTCTTATTTTTTATTGGTTGCCAGACATATAAATTTTACCATGTTGGGTGCTGAATATTTTTATATTTCTAAAATCCTCTTGAGGTTTGTTCTGATTAGAAGTTCATTACTTGGAAACAGCTTCACCCTTTGGGAAGGGTTCCCTACATTTGTTTGGTGGGATCAGACTAGCTGTTACTCTAGGGACAATTGTTTCCTATTACTGAGTGTAATTAGTGTAGTTAGGTTCAGGTGTCAACCTGGCCGGGTGATGGTGCCCAGGTGTTCTGTTGCTGTGGACTTAATTCATCAGCATGTCAATTTCATCTACGGCTGATTACATCCGAAGTTAGCTAGGAGGGGTTTCTGCTATGGATGAAGTTGCAATTTAATCAAGTGGATGCTTAAAAGAGAGAGGTCAGAAGAGAAGAGAGGCAGTTCAAATGAGCTCAGCAGCTCAGCATACCTCAGCTCAGCACTCGGAGCCAACATACACCAAGATGTTTGGAGATATAGAGAGGAAACACTCCAGGGGATGCCACTTGAACCCAGAATCTGGGGGAGAGGGCCAGCAGACATCGCTGTGTGCCTTCCCATATGACAGAGAAACCCAAATGAAAGCCAGTTGCCTTTCCTCTAAGGAACTGTAAATTTGTAACTGAATAAATCCCCTTTATAAAAGCTGGTTCACTTTTGGTATGTTGCATTCCAGAACTAAAACACTTAGGGAGCCCCTTGCTGAGGAAGCCACCCCATGTCCCATGACTGGTGAAGCTTGCCAGCTGGCTGCTGAGAGTGGGCACTCCTCCTGGCCCTCTGGAGCTTGGGGCCTAGTTCTCTTCAGGCTTGCTGGGTGGTTCTTTCCCTTGCATACTGTCCTCACCTGCAGACACTGGTCAGTATCTGCTTGAATGCTCAGGGGGGTCCTCCAGAGAATGCCCAGGCCCTCTCTCACCGGGGATCTTTGCACTCCAGCTGCCAGGGCCTCCTTGGACTCTCAGCTCTGTCTTCTCAACTCAGATCATCTGCCCAGTCCCTCCTGGACAGCCCTGCCCATGCCATGCCTGGACCCTCTCTCAAGGCAGGAGCCCGGAGCAACAGCAGGCTAACTTTGTTTGCCCCATCTCTCAGGGATCCCTGTTCTTCCTTGCCTGGTGTCTAGTGTCCTGAACACCAAGTCTTCACTTATTTTGTCCACAGGAATCCCTTTGTTTTACAGGAGTCCCTTTGACTCCATCTCAGTCAGAAGTCGACACCAACTCTGTCATTTATACTGAATTTGTGTAACGATTTGACAACGTATTAAAAAAAAAAACGCATGAGCCTATTTAAATGCTGACTGAATAAAGCAAAAAATGGGAGGGGGTCATCTCCAGGAGGTAGCGCTTAATAGCCCCCAGGCTGGGCACAGCAACTCCCTTCCAAAGAGCAGGCTAGGAAAGGGGGAAATGTAACTTTGCCATGAAGTAGCACTTGCCTGAACCGACCAAAGAAGGAGAGGCTCCCCAGCGATGCCGCAGGGTCTCACACCCTCCTGAGACAGTGAGAGAATGGCTGCTCACCTGTGCTCATCCATCCAAAATCAGACCACCCGACCCACTCACAAACCAGTCAACAGGCACACCCAGATCAGGGCCATCTGCCAGGTCACAGCACATCCTCCCCAGATCCCACGGTGGACCACAGGGTGGAGACGGCAAGGTGTGCAAGGAGGGGCCTATGGCATGCTGGAACAGAGAGAGAACATCGCTGGGAAAGCTGGTGCCTAAGTCTGGAGCTTACTGAAAAAAACTTGGAAATGAAGCGATCCCTCACTGCAGAGGGAGAGGGCAGATGCTTCAATGCATGGGAGGCAGGGGGTGGTATCAATTGGGTATCTATATGGAAAGTCATGTGTTGATCCCTACTTTTTATCTTTCTTCAAAATCCATTTCAGATGGATTATAGGTCTAAATGTGAAACCAGAGAGCCTTTGGAAGAAAACTGAGGAGTACATCTTCATGACCTTGGTGTAGGCAGATTTATTAAATGAAACCTAAAATGGATAAATTGGATATTAAAATTAAGAACCTCTGTTTATCAACAGACACTATCCAGGGAGTGGGAAGGCGGCTGCAGCCTGGTAGGAGAAGGGACACCTCTACTGGGGAAAGGACAAACCAAAATCCATGCAGCACTTCAGATGAACCAGGAAGACATAGAGACAGCCAGGCAGACAGCTGGGAGATTTTGAATGGACACATCACAAGGTGGCGGAAGACAGGTGGTCATTGGGAACATAATGCAATTAAGACCACTGAACTGTACACTAAAAAATGGTTAAAATGGGGAATGTGTTATACACACACACACGCATACACACATATACAATATAAATAATCACAATAACTTTTCGCTGAAAAAGAGAGGGCTGTCCAAGTAGCCACCATGAATACGAAAAGCTCTTAACTTCAGTGAGCTCTCATCATATATGCCCCACAATGGGGAAAGCAAAACAAAACAGAAAATATCAGAATATCCACTTACTGCCACCACTCCTTAGCTGCTCCTCTGACAGCAACAGCTTGTCCAGGGCCCTCTGGCTGCTATGGCCATGACAGGGACCCATGCTGTCCACTCCAGGTGGACGTCCTAATGTACCTTGCATTCACACGGGGAATGTGGGGTTCCTCAGGCAACCCCCCCATTGGGGTTCCTGACAGACAGCCTCAAAAGCTTGTTACAGCCCTTCCTGCCCTTGGCTGACACCGCCCTGTCACTGGAGTCCACTGGCTTTTACTGTCCAGGGACCCTTCCCACAGCAGAGACTTAGGATGTCCCCATCTTGGGAAGAGGCTGTCTGCTCCTCAGGAAACCCCCTTTCTGTCTTCTGACAAAGGCTCCTGGCCTCCTGGAATCCAGTCCTGCTACGAGTGGGGCAGGGCTCCACCTCTCCTTGTCTTGTGTTCCCTCTTGGTCAACGGAGGTAAGTCCCAGCACTGCCCTTGAACTGTTCTAAGTGCCTTAGAATGATGCCAGGGCCATGGCTTTGGCTTGTGGTCTCACTGCTGCCAGAAGCTGCTCCAGGCACATTGCTCCCTGCTAGGTCCTTCTAACAGAGGCAGGCTCTAGGACTTCAGGCCCAGGTGTAGGGCATGAGTGCCAGGCACAAGGCTTTCTCCTCTCCCAGCATGCCTCATGGCGCTCAAACACGGAGAAGACACAGACTTTGGAACCACTAATCAGAGATGTTGTATTAGTTAGGGTTCTCTAGAGAAACAGAATGAACAGGAAATATCCATAAATATAAAATTTATAAAAGTGTCTCAGGTAACCAGAGGAACATAGAGTTCAAAATCCGTAGGGCAGGTTGTAAAGCTAATGACCCCAATGGAGGGTCTGGGTGAACTCCACAGGCGACAGCTTGCCAGCTGAAGCAGGAAAAAAAACTGTCTCTTCTGAATCCTCCTTAAAAGCCTTCCACTGATTAGATTAAACATCACACATTGGAGAAGACACTCCCCTTGGCTAATTACAAATGCAATCAGCAGTGGATGCAGCCGATGTGATAATGATTTAATTCTATGAGATGTCCTCATAGCAACAGATAGGCCTGTACTTGCCCAACCATACAAATGGGTACTACCACTTGACCGAGTTGACACCTCAACCTAACCATGACATGTTCATAAAGCTCTACTAAATTCAGTGGGTTGGCTAGTGACATAAAGCAAATCAAGAAGGTACTAGAAGAGCATAAAGAAGAATTTTAAAGAATACATAGAAAGATAGCAGATATCACAGAAATGAAAAACACTGTACACAAAATAAAAAATGTACTAGAGACATATAGCAGCAGATCTGAAGAGGAAGAAGAAAGAATAAGCAAACTAGAGGACAGGACAATTGATATTGCATGCACAAAAAGCAAATGTCAAAAAGATGGAAAATTTTGAATTGGATCTCAGGGAAATGATGGACAACACGAAGCACACAATACAAGAATCATCAGTGTCCCAGAAGAAGAAGAGGGCTAGGAAGGCTAGTTGAGGAGATAATGGGGGAAAAGTTCTAAACCCATATTAAAGACATTAATGTGCAAATCAAAGAAGCCTATTGAACCCCAACTAGAAATAAGCCTTCCCCAAGACACATACTAATCAGTCTGTCAAATGTTGTAACAAACCAGAAAATCCTGAAAGTGACAAGAGAAAAGCAATCAACTACATACAAAATAAGCCAATAGGACTGAGTTTGAACTACTCAACAGACACCATAGAGTCAAGAAGACATCGGTATGATATATTTGCGATCCTGAAAAAGAAAGACTTCCAGCCAAGAATTCTGTACCCAGCCATACTGTCCATCAAAAGTGAGGAGGAGAGATTAAATTTTTCATAGGCAAACAAATCCTGAAAGAACATATCAACAAGAGACTACCTCTACAAGAAATGCAAAAGGGAGTTCTGCCATTTGAAAAAAAAAAAGACAGGAGAGGGAGCTCTGGAGGAGGGTACAGAACTGAAAAGTACCAGTAAGGGTAACTTAAAGGATAAAAAGAAAAAGAGAGGAAAGAATATATAGATCTGACAAATAAAATGCAAAGATAAGATGGTAGATTCAAGAAATGCCTTTTCGGTAATAACTTTGAATGTTAATGGACTAAACTTATCAATTAAAAGATACAGATTGGCAGAATGGATTAAGAAGTATAATCTAGCTATATGCTGTTTACAAGAGACTCATCTAAGACACAAGGATAAAATAGATTGAAAGTGATGAGATGGAAAAAGATTTTCCATGCAAGTTGTAAAAAAGAAAAAGCAGGAGTAGCCATACTAATATCGCATGAAATAGACTTTAATGCAAAGATATCATAAGAGAAAAAGAAAGACACTATATGTTAAGTAAAGGTACAATTCACCAAGAAGAAATAACAGTCATAAATGTTTATGCTCCCAATCAAGGAGCTCCAAAGTACATAAGATGGACATTGTAAAACTGAAGGAAGTAATAGATGTTTCCACAATAATAATAGATGTTTCAACAATGGCAGTACACTACTCTCCTCTATAGATAGAACAACCAGATAGAAGATCCACAAGGAAATAAAGAAGTTAAACAACTTGATAAATGAATTAGACCTACCAGATATATATAAGTCATTGCACCCCAAAACACCAGTCTTCTCTAGTGCTCTTGGAATATTCTCCATAAAAGCTCAAATGTTGGGGCACAAAACAGGTCTTTATAAATTTAAAAACATTGAAATTATTCAAAGGACTTTTTCTGATCATAGTGGAATGAAGCTGGATCTCAATAACCACCAAAGATCAAGAACATTCACAAATACATGGAGATTAAATAACACACTTTTAAACAACCAGTGGGTCAAAGAAGAAATTGCTAGAGAAATCAGTAGCTATCTGGAGATGAATGAAAATGAGAATACAACATATCAGAACTCGTGGGATGTGGCAAAGGCTGTGCTGAGAGGGAAATTTATTGCTCCAAATGCCTATATTAAAAAACAAGAAAAAGCAAAAATTGAGGACTTAACTGCTAACCTGGAGGAACTTCAGAAAGAATAGCAAACTAAACCCAAAGCAAAAAGAAGAGAAATAACAAAGATTAAAGCAGAGCTGAATGGGAGAACAAAAGAGCAATAGAAAGAATCAATGAAACCAAAAGTTGTTTCTTTGAGAAAATCAGTAAAATTGATGGGCCACTAGCAAGACTGATGAAGAAAAAAAAGAGAGATGATGCAAAAAAATGAAATCAGAAATGAGAAGGTATGCATTACCACAGAACTTGAAGGAAAAAATAAATCATAAGAGGATACTATGAACAACTATATGCCCACAAACTGGACAACTTAGATGAAATGGATAAATTCCTGGAAACACACAAACAACCTACACTGACTCAGGAAGAGATAGAAGATCACACAAACCAATCAGAAGTAAGGAGACATAATCAGTCATCAAAAATCTTCATAGAAAGTAAAGCTCAGGGCCAGATGGCATCAAAGGGGAATTTTGATGAAATTCTAAAAACAACTAACACCAATTCTGCTCAAACTTTTCCAAAAAATTGAGGAAAAGGGAACACTACCTAACTCATTTCATGAAGCTAACATCATTTTAATACCAAAACTGGGTAAAAGTGCTGTAAGAAAGGAAAACTACAGGCCAATCTCCCTAATGAACATAGATGCAAAATTATCAACAAAATATTAGCAAGTCAAATCCATCACCACAATAAAAGTATTATACACCATGACCAAGTGGGGTTTATACGAGGAATGCAAGGATGGTTCAACACAAGAAAATCAATTAATGTAGTACAGCACATTAACAAATCGAAAGGGGAAAGAATCACATGATCATCTCAATTGATGCTGAAATAGCATTCCACAAAATTCAACATCCTTTTCTGATAAAAACATCTCAAATGATAGGAATCAAAGGTAACTTCCTTAATATGATAAAGGGAATATATGAAAACCCAATAGCCAGCATTGTACTCAATGGTGAGACACTGAAAACTTTCCCCCTAAGATCAAGAATGAAACAAGGATACCCACTGTCACCATTATTATTCAACATTGTGCTAGAAGTTCTAGCTAGAACAATCAGGCAGGACAAGGAAAGAAATGGCATCCAAATTGGAAAGGAAGAAATAAAACTTTCATTATTTGCAGATGATATGACACGATACTTGGAAAATCTTGAGAAATCTACAGCAGAGACACTTGAGCTGATAAATTAATTCAGCATCATGGTGGGGCATAAAGTTAATGTGCAAAAATCAGTAACATTTCTATATACAAGCAATGACGTAACTGAGGATCAGTTAAGGAAAAAATTCCATTCAAAACAGCAACTAAAAGAATCAAGTACTTAGGAATGAAGTTATCTAGGACCATAAGGGACTTGTACACAGATAATTGCATAACATTGCTAAACGAAATCAAAGAGATCTAAATAGGTGGAAAGACATTCCCTGCTCATGGATAGGAAGGCTAAATATAGTTAAGATGTCAATTCTACCCAAATTGATCCACAGATTCAACACAGTACCAAACAAAATTCCAACAATCTACTTTGAAGACTTGGAAAAGTTAGTTACCAAATTCATCTGGAAGAGAAAGAGACCCCAAATAACTAAAAGCATCCTAAAAAAGAAAAGTGGGAGGATTTACACTCCCTGACTTTAAAACCTATTATAAACCACAGTGGTCAAAACAGCATGTTGCTGGCACAAAGATAGAAGTATTGACCGATGGAATCAAATTGGGAGTGCAGAAATAGACCACCAAATCTATGGTCAACTGATTTTTGACAAGGCTCCCAAATCCACTGAACTGGGACAAAATGCCTTTTCAATAAATGGGCATGGAAGAACTGGATATCAATAGCCAAAGGAATGAAAGAGGATCCTTACCTTACAACTTATACAAAAATTAACTCAAAGTGGATTAAACACCTAAACATAAGAACCAGCCCATAAAACTTCTAGAAAAAAATTCATTGCGGCAGGCATACCTCCTAGCCGACTGCAGATGTAATCAACAACAGATGAGGTTCACATGCCATTGGCTCATGTCCACAGCAATAGAACTAAGCACCTTCACTAGCCAAGTTGACACCTGAATCTAACTACCACAATTACCATATTGAAAGTGAACAGTATTGAAAGGAGTTGTATTGAGCTATGTATACCATCGATTAACACTACAAATATAAATAAGTTCTTGCATGAACAACTTCAAAGTTATGAATCTTGTACAAAGAGTTTAAAATATCGGGGTATAAGGGGAAAACTAGGACTGCATGCTATGGGCTATGTTTAACTGGAAGACATCAACAGTACCTCAACAATACCAGGTATAAATAATGGGTAGGTGGGTGGTTGGGGTAGGGGCAGGACAAGAGTAAAGGGGAGGTTTGGATTTTCTTGGTGAGGGTATATTTACTGGTTATTTTTCTCTTGGGAGCAATGAAAATTGTCTGAAATTGAGAGTTTTGATTTTACTGCTAAGTGAGGATAATGTAAGATGTGGATTCTTGACTCTGGACATTACACATGATGCCCAATGGATGGAGTTGGTGAAGGATACATTGACTGAGAAGTAGAATGGGTGAAGTGTGGTGTATACATATGATTGAATATTGTGCTGCTATGGAAAGGAACAAAGTCGTGAGGCATACAACGTTTTGAATAAACCTGTGGGACTTCATTTGATGTAAAATAAGCCAGAAAGAAAAGAACAAATATTGCATGCTCTTTCTTACAAATAAAGAATATTTGTAAGAAATTGGGGTCTAGAATGTAAGCTCTTAGAGCAGTCACATTTAGTCCAGAGTTGTAATTGCTGTTTCTAGATTTTGAGAGACTGTGCTATATATGTATAACCTGGTATTTCCCTGGAACTTTGGGTATCTGTGTGACACCTGAGACTCAGAGTAGGAGTTCTGCATGTCTGAAGGCCAGCATTGCCACATTCAACAACTGTTAAAGAAATTGAAAAAGACATCAAGCTTCAATTAGAGATAAAAATGAGACCAATTGGGTCAGACTAAGGCAAATCAGAACACAGGGGTAAGGAAGACATTGTCTGTATTTAGAACTTACCTACTCTATGAGACCAAGGGAAGAGAGGTTTATTTTGTCCAAAACTTAAATTTTCTTAGTGCATAATCTAACTCAACCAGTCTGGAGATCATTTAAACTTCATAAACACAGGGATCCCAGAAAGGGAATGAGGAATTGTAATTATGTACAGCTTTGTATAATGCCCAGATACATACCAGAGTACATTGAGCAGATAATTAAAAACTATTGGCAAAGTCATCTGCAGGATGGGAGAAAAAATATGGAACTATTAAACTTTGGCACCTGATATTATCTCAGTCATTGGGGACTCTGAAATCAATAGGCCAAGCCCTTGATCTTGAGGCTTGCTCTTGTGAAGCTTATTATGTAGCAGAGAAGATTAGCCTACCTATACTTAGACCTAAAAATTACTTATGGAGTTCCTCTGTTGTTGCTCAGATGTGGCCTCACTCTCTCCAAGCCTAACTCTGCAAGTGAAACCGTTGCCCTCCCCACTATGTGAGACATGACATCCAGGGATGAATGTCTCCCTGGCAGCGTGGAGATGAAACCCAGGAATGAGCCTGGTCCTGGCATCGTGGGATAGACCGTGCTTTCTTGACAAAAAGGGGGAGAATGATTGTAACAAATAAGGTATCAGTGGCTGAGAGAGTTCAAATAGAGTCAAGAGGCTACTCTGGAAGCTATTCTCATTCAAGCTTCAGGTGGATATTCCTATTTACCATGGTTTACCAAACCCCATTCAAACCATTCCTGCCAACCCTAAAGATCACCTTACACTTCATCTGAGGATTCTACAAAGGTTTCATGTACTATGATTACATTCCAGAAACTTACAACATACAGATGTTTCCTAGGCTAGGTACAGCCTGAAACCCAGAGGGGTCGGCCTCTCCAGAACATCAACTAGTTCCATCCCCCTATTCCATATTACTGACAGCCCCTTCTAACATGAAAAAATTAGAATGGGCATAGCCCAAACACCCCTAAAGATTGAGAAAAGTATCAAAGAAGGAGGTGTTAGAAAAGATAGGGTTTAACAAATGAGTATGGCTGCTGAATCATTATATTGATATTTCTTTTAGTCTCCAGTGTCTTGGAGCAGCTAGAAGGAAAAACCTAAAATTGTGACTCTCAAACATATACCCAATTCTGAAATCTGTTCTATAACTAATTGTTGCAGTGTACTTTGAAATTTATTGCTTTTTTGGTATATATATTAATTTTTACAATACAAATTAATAATTATACATAGGTAAATAATAAAAAATACAGCAGCCATTTCTAAAGCAAATCAAAACAAAACATCTGCTGAAAATAGACATAGAAATGAGCAACTTAAAGATAAATAGAAAGAACAAGTATTTATCAAAAATGAGCAGCTGGAATTAAGCTGTGGGGTACATCAACAACCTCTGCTGGTATGAGGAAGGGGAGAGGAACCCCTCCCATCACTACTATGCTTTAATTTTGCTTTAAGGTTTTTAGCTTATGTGATGAAAAATGAAAGTAAAATGAGCAGTATAAATATTTGAATATATTAAGGATTCTAAGCTTTGTCCACCGTATATTCTGAAGATGAGGTTTCATGGCCTAGCATTTGGATTCGGCTATTGTTTATGGCATACTTTCCCATACAAAATTTATAAACTTTACATATCCAGTTTGTCTTTTATTTCTTTTAAAAATCCTTAGTTCCCTGTTTTGCTTTTAAAAGTCTCTTGCATCACAGGGTCATATTAATATTCTATTCTTGCAGATCTAGCATCCATCTTTATCACTTATTATGTTCTTATGTATCCATGACTGATTCTGGAAGTTTTCTTACGTCCCATTGGTCTGTTTGTCTCTCTGGGAAAATGCTGTATGGTTTTGATTGCAGGAGCTCCTTATACTTCACCTATGAATAGAACTCTTCTTGGCACGTCTGTGCGCACTTTAAAATCACTTTGTGCAGTTCCCCAAATCCTCCCACTATGAAGGTTGTGAGAGTGGTATTAAACACAGCATTGACACAGAAAGGACTGACCCTCATCTGCCCAGTTTATGCTCATATTCCTGGAAAACCATTGAAAGTATCAGAAAGTGATAACACAGTTGAGTATAAAGTAAATTGCCAACAACAGTTTTTTAGAAATATTTCAAGGGGAATTGCCAATGGAAATCCCATTCAGAATTACCACAAAATATTGTAAAATCTCAAAGAATGAATGTAGCCAGAAAGGTGTAGGGCTTCCATGAGGACTTCCCAAACCACTGAACCAATGGTGGGATCTCCGGGGCCTGGACAGGCAGTCATTTGGTCAGTGGCAGGGGCTAAGTAGGGAGAGCAGGAATTGGGACAGTCAGACACAGGTATCGTCTCCACGGAAACAGCCACTGCCCATATGCTTTGGAGAAAGTTATTTAAACTCCATGGACCTCCCTCTCCTCTCTCTCATTCTTGAAAAAAAAAAAATAGAATCAAAACATCTGCTTCTTTATCCATATGGATTTTTCTGGATCAAATGGGATATTCTATTGGAAGAGTTGTGTGATCTGCACAATGGGATTTTATCATGCTCACTTTAACATTGTGTGTGTGTGTGTGCGTGTGTGCGTGTGCTAGGGGGAGGGCATGCTTCACTTTATGAACTTCTGAATTAATCATAACTTCCCAGGGGGAAACTTCTTGCTTTTGAGACCCACACCGTGGAGATGACTCTGCTTGCTTCCCCGTGGAGGGGAGGGAGCTCTGGATTTTTCCACCAGCAAACTCCTTGCAGAGGCCACTAACTGCGTATTAGCTTTTACCCCTCCTTGAGCTGTGGGTTTGTGAATCAAATTGACCAGTTAAAGTCACCTGGAGAGTTAGATGCTTGAAATGCGGAATCCCCGCACATTACCAAAGGGTCTTAGATTGTTGACGCACCTTGGGTGTGACAATCAACCTCTCTGGGCTGCCCACTCTCTACCTCTAAGCAGTGGTGGGGCTGGCGATGGGCAGCCAGCTTGGACCTGCCTCCTTCTCTGGTGCCAGTACACCGTTCAGCAGGACCTATGGATATCAAGGCTTTCTGATGTTGACCGAGTAAGTAAGAGCTATAAATAAACTGTTCTAGATGTTCAAATATTGTCATAGGACTAATATTTCTCTTCAGGTAGAGAACAGTCATCATCTTCAGTTAGCAAGAAAACTACCTAAAATTATGACAAATTCCAGCAGCCCCCTTGATTGCAGGGTGCGGGATGGAGTTCAGATGCAGCCTGACGTGGCTGTGCAATGATGCGATGTTAGGGCCTGGGGATGACAGCCGAGATTTTTCGTCTTGGACTGTGTGCATCTTGCACGTCTTCTCACTAGCCTGCCAGAACAACTGAACTGAGAGATATTTAATCCTGAACCATAATAGAATTCAGCACTCATTATTCAGGAGCAGGCGCGGGTTCCGGCCCACGGTAATTATTAAAATCATGTTGACGCCACGTAATGCAATGTACGGCACCTATTTTTGACCTCGCTGTGTGCAGGGGGTGGGGAGCCAGTGTTCCACATCTTATCAATTGGATTTAGGGCGTGTCGGTAGCAGGGCTGGAGCAGGAGGTCTGTTCTTGGTGGTTAGTGGTCATCACGCTGCTCGTTGTGCCCCCCACCCTCTGCTGGAGAATGGCGGGGGTGGGGTGATAGTTGTCGGTGCTTGATTTTGCCTCCTGTTAGCTGCAGGGTGAGACCCCTGTTTCCTGCCTGTGCCCCACTGTCCTCCTCCAGGCCCATGACACGTGGGCAGTAGGCCACACACCCTGATGGGGCCCTGCAGTGACTGGGAGCTGTGTGGACCCCAGGAAAGCAGGGTCTTACAGCTGGTCCAGTCCTGGGCGTGGGACCTTGTGCTGAGGCTAGTTCAGTTAAGAAGTGACCCCCTCACCAGGATGAGTTGTAATCTCTTACTGGAGGCCTTTATCAACAGGGTGAATACAGAGAAAGAAAAAGAGAAAAGCCACAGAAGCAAGAAGCTGGAAGTGATGGAAGAGGAAGAAAGGGGAGAGGCTGGCAGATGCCGCCGTGGGCCTGGCATGTGGCAGAGGAGCCCAGGGTTGCCGGCAGCCAGTTTTGGAAAGAAAGATTCATGTGGATGATGCCTTGATTTGGACGTTTCCTTGGCCTCAAATTGTAAGCTAATTTATCCCCATCATTTAGGACAACCCATTCCGTGGTAGCTGCGGGGGCAGCCCAGGAAGCTAAGACAGTGCCAACTTCACATCACAAAGGGCCCCTGTCCTGGGCCTGGGGGGTGGGGATAAGCAAGAAGCCAGCAAGAAGCTTCCCAGACTGTAGGAGACCAAGGCGTGCCCAAACTCCGGCAGCCCTTTTGTCCTCTTGGGTAGCCTCTGTGCGTGGGTTTCCATCTTTCCATCTCATTAAAGAAAGGGTCCAAGCGTGCCGGGTACGTGCCCCTTCTGCACATCCGAGGCCCCTGTCCTCTCGCCCCCTGCTCCGTGCACTCTGGGAACCCCCTAGCACATCCCTCCACACCAGAGCTGGCGTCTGCTGATCTGCCACCCCCCAGGGTCACGGAGCCACCGTGGGCCCTGCAGTCGTGACTGCCCAGACTCAGCTGGATTCCTGGCAAACACAGGGAGATGTCTCCTCCACTCTGTCCACATTATTGATCCCGTTGGCGCCCAGACTGGGCTTCTGGGCTCACGGAGTTTCATGAACCCACCCCCTGGTTCTGCTCAGGCCTGGGACCCCTCCCCCCAGCAGTCAGCTGGAGTCCAGGGAGGGGGACGCGCGGCCTGCACACCTGCTTGCCCCATGCTGATGGGCTTGGAGCACACAGCGGTGTCTCCCCATGAGGCTGTTGGCTCCTGGGAGCAGGAAGGAGCTCCATGCAAAGGCGTACCCCAACACATTGACCACAGGTGGTCCCCAGACTTCGGGAGGGAGAAGAGGGAACATTAGACCCCAAGTAGCTGAGAGGGCTCTCTACTCCTGGGGTTTGGCTAATTGTGGGAAATCTTCCCCAGAATAGAGAGCCTCCTGTGGTGCCTCGAACAAGTTGTTCTCCTTACTCGAGGTAGGGGCAGCTCTTGATAAGTTCAAATAGATTTTGTTTTCCCTGCTGAATATCTGCCATTCTGAATTTCTTGAAGCTCATTCACTGTGCTGTTTCGATTCCTGTGTCAAATGCCTTTGCAGAAGGGATTTTGACTGCGGTGGGTTGACTAAGAGCTGATGAAAACAACAGATTGAGTTCTGGATGGTAGAAAAAAAGGAAATTTGGGTCTTTAAAAATAAGATATGCTGTTGATTTATTTGGAAGTAGAAGGCAGGATTTGATAAAATAATTAAAAACTAGATTGCAAAACATCTTTACCTTATCCTAAATTTAAGACTTAGCATTAATGTGGCTGATGCCTTCCACCCCACACATATACATGTTTGTGCAGACGCATGTATGCACTTTTTGTTTCTGTTTTTGGACAACCGATTTTTATTGTTGGTTCATTACTTTTTCAAGACCATCTGGCAATCAGACCTGAACTCCATGGAGATTGGTGTTGCACAGGGCATGGATTTTGAGGGTGGAGGGGCCCTGGGCAAGAAGGAGCATTCTGGGACACTGGGAAACAGGGTGCCCCTTGACCTGAGTCCTAAACAGTGCCCGAGCGGCTCCCTGGTGGAGAGGCAAGCAGGAGCTGGGCTGGAAGCAGCTGGGCGCGGGCTCAGTTCTGCCTGCGTGTCCTCAGCCTGGAGAACTGCAGCCTGGAGCTTGTCCACTCCAGCCAGCAGAGAGGCCATGATCAGCATCACGTAAGGGGAACAGCGGCCACGGCTTATGGGCCGCAGTCCACACTGCACCCAGGGTGGTGCCAGAAAGCCAGCCCCAGGGAGGGAAGGCTCTGTACTACAGAGGGCTGGTGGATCGAGTGTGTGTTTGCAGAGACCTAGAGAGGGCCCGCAAAGTGAGGGGTGGGTGTCCCTGCACAGACCTAGGGACATCCCAGAGGCTTGGATGCACCCTGTGAGCCCAGTCGCAAATCTTGTAATGAATGGCTAACCCCTTGGGGTGAGAATCAGCCAGCCTAGGCCCCCACGACTGGGCAGCACCCCAGGCTCCCCCCTCGGCTTCCTTGTCTCAGGAGAGGAGATGGTGCCAGCATGACAAGCAATTCTGCTCCAGTGTGGAGCAGCGTGACAACTCCCATGGGGCTGGTGGGCTTCGGCTCCACATCAGTCCTCCACACTGACCCTGCCCGCGGCCAGAACCTCCGGAGGCGGCCGGTCACCTTTTCTCTACTCCCCTCACTGCTTCTGTGCCAAATGAAAGGAATGCAGACCGCGTGGCTCAGCCTAGAGCTGCCACGGGCTGCGTGTCCCACAGTAGGGGTGGTCACTCAGCACCCATCGTGGGAGGGACCTTTTGATTAGGTTGTTTCAATCGAGATGTACCCCACCCAGTTCAAGATGGGTCTTATTCCTTTACTGGAGCCCTTGATGAGGACAAAAAGACAGAAGTGAGAGAGGAGAGTCCCCGGACAAGCTAGGAAGGACACACAGAAGCCATAGAAGTTTCCGAAGCCAGAAGCTGAAAGCAATGAAACCCAGGAGCGAGGACCAGCAGACACTTGCCGTGTGCCTTCCCACATGACAGATGTGTCCTGGACGCCAGTAGCCTGTCTTCAGAGAAGGTATCCTCCTGCTGGTGCCTTAATTTGGACATTTTCATGGCCTTAGAACTGTAACTTGCAACCTAATAGATGCCCATTTGTTAAATGCCAGCCATTTCCGGTATATTGCATTCAGCAACTTCAGCAAACCAAAGCACAAGTGTTCCTGCCGTGGCTTGGCCTGTCATCCACGCACGTGCTCTGCCTGGGCAGTGAGATGAGCAGGTGTGCTGGAGCAGGTCAAGCCTCCACTCCCTGCCTCGTTCCCTGCCTCGGAAGCTCAAGGGCCTGCAGGAACCTGAGTCCTGGGGGACGAGCAGTTTCCTGGGAGGCAGGGCTTCCAGGGCTCCAACCAGAGGGTCAGGAGCTCCCAGGATGGCTGGTGGCCCTTTACCTGGTACCCGGATGCTGGGTGTACCCCATGTCGCCCCACCCAGCCCCAGGGTCTATGCTCTGCTCTGCAAAGCCCCAGGAGACCAAAAGCCTGGCAGCCCGAAGTGTACCACTCTCACTCTTCCCGTAATTATGTCCTGAAGATTTAGTTGACCCTGACATTTTTTCTTAAGTAGCTTTTTCCTTTCCCATGGAAACTTTTTAATGGGGGGAGGGGGGAACTATGCTAACTATAGAAACCAGATTAGAAAGAACGCAAGATACCAGAGCTTATTGCTGATCAGTAAAAAGTTCAAAAATAGATAAATATTATACATTCCATCAAAAATTTACAATTAATTACCATTTTAGTGCCATTGAAGTTGTCAACGAATTTGATTACTATCCTCAATTATAGACTTTGCAAATTACCCCCACCCCCAAAGTACAAGTGACATTTCTAATTGCTGATCTAAGAATCTGCTTCCCAAAATAGATAGAGAAGACAAAAATAAGTGCCGCAGATAATGAGATTTCATCACAAAGTGTTGAACAAGCTGGCAGGGGGTGGTGGCAGGCAGGGGGCTGGCCGGGTCAGGCACCCTCGGGCCACGCACAGGAGAGGGAGTGGCCAGGCCACTGGCTGGCCTCCCCCGCCTCCCCTGGCTGGGGTGGCCTTGCCACAATGGCCAGGGCAGGGGAGGGGACAAACCCCGGAAACGACCCAGCCCTACCGCCTCCTGCCTTCGCACATGCTGATCCATCACTGAGGAGCCAGCAGGTCTCAGGAAGTCAACATCCCCAGCACCTCGGCTGCACCCCAGTCCCAGGCACAGGAGACGGCTTCCCCCTCTGTCCTCTGCGGCCCTGCCTGGAGTTCTCCAGGAGGTGTCCACTCCACCCTGACTTCCCAGCCCCCAAGGGCCAGTGCATGTGGTTGGAGCTCTGTGTGGGACAAATGGACTCAGAGGGAGGGAGAGGCACCTGCGTGGCATGTCGGCCCCCATCTCCTACCCAGGTGGGTTCATTACCCCCTGGGCCCATTGGCATCTGTAAGATGAGCCACAATCAAATACATCTCACCTGGAGTGTGCACGGCTGAGTGAGGAGCACGGTGGCTGCTGGCCAGTACCTCACCTTCCATGAGCTCCCCGTACATGGTTGTTTTGAAAATGGGCGAAGGACTTGGGGAAAAGTCATGGACGTCCTATTGGCACAAGAGAGCTACCACTGGGCCTGGTGAGGGGCATGCCCTCTTTGACCATGTGAAGCTTCCCAAGGCCGAGAGCACCCAATGGCCTTTCTCAAGGTCGCAGCTAGCAGTCGTTGGCACCAGGACTTGTCTTCCCTGCTGCCACCATCTCCGTGACCTTTGGACTGCAGGAGGGGCCAGGGGGCAGGTATAGCAAGGTCAGCACAGTTACAAGGGACGTGCCTGGAGCCACGTTCTCAGACAGAGCTAAGCTGGGGGCAGTGCGGCCCTCCCCAGGCCCTTCTCCCTCTCCACCTGTCCATCCCGGGGCTCTGGCTGCGTGGGGATGCTTGGACAGCTATCCCCAGCACGGTCACCCCCTGAGATTAGTCACGGCACCCTGCACTTGGTAGCCCAGGGGTCTCTTTGAACTGGCGTGCACCGAAGACCCTCTCGGCCCCCAAGGTGGCACCAGGTGTGCCAAGGTCCCCACCCGAGACTACAGCCCCTGTCTGTCACACACACCCCGAGACTGTATCACAAGATGGCTGGCACCTTAGCAGCCAGCATGGTGGGCTGTACGGGCAGCACGGAGTCTTCCGGTCATCCCCAGGAGCAGTCAGGAACTGAGACGGCTCACAGGACCAGAAAGCAGGGCATCAAGTCCAGATGGCATCTGGACCCTTATTTCTTGGCCTGGGTCAGCATTTTGTTGAACACGACAGTCCCTGCTTCACCGTTCTGGTGGCCGTGACTCATATTTGATGGAAGATTTTCATGATCTCCCATAAATTTGAGTGCTTATTTAAGAAAAAAAAGATCAGTGGTGGAAATGTATGACTGACCATGCAATGTTCCAGAGCTGAGCATGGTGCTGCCAGTCGCACCAGGTGGCCATGTCCTGGGCGAGACCTCGGCAGGAGCACAGTCTGTCCCCTGCCTCTCCGTCAGCAAGGCTGGGGAGGTGCCGAGTCCTGGGATGGACAGAGCAAGGCCAGCGGTGAGGGGTTGGCCACCTTACACACTCAGATATGAGTAACTAGGGTCCTGAGCACCCCAACTTCTAAAGGGAACGCCCATCTCTGCTTCACGAGGAGGGACAGGGAGACACAGGGGCCTTCAGAGGACACTGGCTGAACTCCCTGCTCACACACAGTGGACCCTTCCTCCCCCACAAGGTGGCAGGCCCTGCTGGACTTGCACAGGTGAGCCTGGAGGAGCGGCTCAGCAGGGCACCAAGGGACAGAGGTTGGGCCATGTCACCTGCATGGAGTATCTAGAAACAGCAAATGCAGAGACAGAGAAGAGATTAGAGGTGACCACAGGTTGACAGAAGGGGGAGGGAGAGCTTTTGCTTGGTGGGTATTGAGTGTTTGTAAATTTCAAATACATATGTCTTAATAAAGAAGACACAGGGTTTGTGTTTTCTAGGAATGCGTGCTGCAGAGAAATGTGAAGTGGGGGTTCCGTGGTGCAGATCTCCTTCCCTGGGGGATAGGGACAGGGACAGGTAAATAGATGCACTTTCCAGAGGCCAGGAAAGACCGAGGACGCTCAACTGTGGTGTCATCGTAGGAGCCAGCCTGGCTGCGAGAAGACACAGGGGCTCCTCTTGGCAGAGCCCTGAGCCCAATGGGACCCCAAGAAGCCGAGAAGCACCGTCCACCTCATGTCCAGCCCCCAGGAGGTGGCTAAGGGTGACAAGGTAACAGGCGGGCTGGCCTCTGGGAGAGGAATGGAGCCGCCCCCAAGCCGGTCCCCCAGGTGGGCAACAGGAACCGTGGTGGAGGGGCTGTGGGCATCGGCTGCCCAGGTCAGGCTTGGGGCCCCCGAGGGAGACCGGACTGACCCGCGCTCCCTGACGCGTGGGTGGTGACGCACTAAGCCACGCGAGCTCCCGCGGGGCCAGCCAGGCCATTCTTCATGAACTAACATAATTTGCCGCATTGGTATGTGAGGACAAACCGCCTTGCCCAGCCCAAAGGCCCGGGAAAGGAAAAGTAACAGCGCGTTGGTATTCACGGGTGGACACCACGCTTGGAGAATATTCCTCATTTTGACTTAAATGCATCTTCTACCCTCTCAAAGCAAATGCAATTTTCAAATCTTTTTATGCCATTCGGCTATTTACATGGAAAGTGTTTAAATGAGGCTTGTGAGGCCGACAGCCCCGCTCCCCATAGCACAGACTGGGGCACATCTGTGGGGCCAGAAAATGTGGGCGGGGAAGGTACCCCAAGTACACAGATCAGGGCCTCCTCCCTCCACACCGCAGGCCACTCCCTGAGGGCAGGGCCGGGTCCTGCATTCCCGCCTTCCTACTGGACCCGGTGACGGGTCACTTCTGTCCCACATGGTGAGTTTGTCATCCGCTCATTCACTGTCCACTCTCTGCCGAGCACTGCCGCAGGTGCTGAGGACACTGTGGGGCAGGAGACAGGTTCCCTGCCCTGGGTGCTGTCCCCGAGGATGGATACAGTGCCACCTCACCCTCTCCTCGGGCGGCTGCTCCAGCATGGGTGCCAGGTGACCCCCCTGCACATTCTGCCGTTGAGCGCCTCTGCTGTCCACTCAGAGCATATTTATCACTTGGGAGGACAGACCAGCAGCCCTGCCCTGTGGGCTTCCCCTGCTGGCGTCCCAGCCTTGGACCCTGGGGGTCCCTGACCCTGCTCAGGCACGACCCTGGCCAGCGGCCAGCACAGCAGGAGGTGCCTGGCTTCCCCCACCCTGTCCAAGTCCAGCAAAGGCCCCATGCCCAGCCTGTAGCATGCAGGGCATCCTTTCTGCGAGGGCCTCGAGCAGTCTCCCTCCTTGCAGAGCTGATGACGCTGCCATTAGCTTCTCATCCTGTGTCACTATGACCAGACATTCGCACAGTCCAAGCGTGCTGACGTCTGTTGTTCTGGTGCATGCTGGAGTGGAAGGTTTGGGTTGTTTAGTGCCCTATTGTCAGCTTCTGGAATATTCCTGGTGTGGAAGACCTTGTGTCAGGGAAGGCGAAGGGTCTGCAGTGGGCCCATCATTCACGGGGATCCCGGGGGTAGGCCAGATGGATCAGACACACCGAGATGCAGGAGGTAGCTGTAGGGGTGCTGTGGGATCCCCCAAGTTCCCAGGTGGGAGGCTTGGCATGAGGTGGGCCTGCATCCCTCGCCCCAGCCTTGGCTGAGCCACTTTGCTCTGCTCTTTGGTTATTCACCCCAAGGCCAGGGCCCTTGCAGTTCCCTCCAGAACCTTCTTGACCACAGTCAGTAGAGGCTGGGCTGTGGGTGGGGAGGGAAATGGCGAGGCACACACAGCAGACTCGTGGTTCAGGCAAGCAGAACCTTCTTGGCTGCCGTCAATAGGGGCTGGGCTGTGGCTTGGGCCTGGGACCAGGGGTCCTGCCTACACCTGCAAGGTGTGCTCTCACCCTTGCCCCAGCAATAGCTTCCCTGCAAGGCCAAGCCCCTAGCACACTTTTGGGCAGGTGCAAAAGGGAAAATCTGCTGTTGGTGACAGCCCCTCTCATGGACACGGGGATTTCCCTGAACCCCCAGCCTGAATCAGGGCATCCATTTTATCAAGTGAGCCTGGCTCCTTTCAGGGCCACCTCTCCACTGGAAGTTGTGTTCTAAGCAGAGGAGCGAAAGCCTCGGGAAGGCCCAGCGGGCTTGAGAAGGGCCTGAGCCTAGGGGGGACACAGTGGGGAGCTCTGAGTGGCCCTGGACACTGTGGGCAAAGGCCAGTGTTCTCATGGTGTGGAGGGCGTGATGGGAGCCATGTCCGTGAGTGGGCCAGAGCAGGAAAGGAGTGGTGCGGGGTCACCTGCCAGCTGTTCCACACCCTCCCCAGGGGACACTTGACGGGGGGGGGGGGATTTTTGATGGCCGCAGCTGGAGGCGGTGCTCCTGGCATTTCATGGGTGGAGCTGAGAGGCTGCTGCCAGGCCCAGCTTGGCCCCCTGTGCTGGAGGGAGGAGGACCTGGCAGTGCAGCGGGGGAGGCAAGGAGGGGTGGATGTGAGGTGATGCGGAATTCCTAATGGGCCCTGTGTCCTACGAGCATCCCCTGGAAGGAAGCAAATACAGCAGAGCGGCCGTCCCAGGTGAGGAGCCTACACTGCTATCCTCAGGCCAGCTCTGGTATGTTCTTTGGAGGTGACAGAGACACTGTAGCTTTGGGACCCCTTTAAGACACAGCTGTCACTTATGCACATCCGTAAAGCAATGGGAAAATGAGAGTCTAAGTAAATTATATCTGTCTTACCTTAAAAGCCACTCCTGAAAGAATGCGTGATGAATTTATGTGCCTCCCTCAATTATGCCAATATAGCCACCCTGGTGGGGTACAGTGGGGTCTGGGACCAAGGAGACCAGGCTTGTGATCTTCTTGGCAACACACTTGTTCCTCATAAATGCTAAAGGGTGTAGGATCAGGCCGTCTCCAGTTAGCGCAAAGACAGAAGACAGCGTCAGGGGCTTTTCACCGTGTTGTAAAAATGCAGGACCCAGAACTATGCCAACCTATTGCTGAAAGGTTAGTACTTCATCCTTGTCAAGATGATTCTCCCTTCTTTGGAATGGCAGAACCTGTGGATTTGAATGGAGACTGCTGCAGCTGATGTCACAGGGAGGGATCCTTTCCAAGTCCAGGCATAAAGTGTGCATCCATAAGGAGCAGGGCATCAAGAAGCCACTTCCGCTGGAAGATGGCGGCTTAGTAAGACGCGCGGATCTTAGTTTCTTCTCCAGGACACCTACTAGGGGAGTAGAAACGATACAGAAAGCGCCCAAAGCCACAACAGAGATAAAAAAGACAGCGTACCCCATCCTGGAACGGCTGGCTGGCTGAGAGAAGCAGCTCGGGTGAGATCGCCGAGGCGCGCGGGCCTTACCGGGCGGGGTGGCAAGCGGCCGGAGTTACTCCCTTCCCCCTTCCCGGGCCGGCTGGGAGAATTGGAGAGGCGGTCCCCTGAAACAAAGACGGCTGGCGCCCACACCACGCGCAGCCCCCGGACCAACTGAGAGAATTGGATCGGAAACCCCCAGGCCGCGGAGAACGGTGACGGGTGGGGGAGGCCCCTTCCAAACCCGTGACTCCCGGGGAACGTGCACTCTCTCGGGCGGGCCGCTGCCGCTGGCGCCCTCCCGCCACGCTTGTTGCCCAGGGCCGACTAGGAAATTCGGACGGGCTCTTTCCCTGGCTGCGGCGACCAGCAACCCTCCCTGCATTCGGACCCCGGGCCAGCTCAAGCTGCTTCGGCTAGCGAACCCCCAGGACGGCGAGAGTTTTCCAAAGTTTAAGGTCCCACAGCACCTTTTACTGGTGGGACCCGCAGACAAACGTGTGCCACGAGCGCCACCTACTGGGCAGGATAAGAAAAACAGAACCCAGAGATTTCACAGAAAAATCTTCCAAACTTTTGGATCCAATACCCAGGGAAATCTGTCTAAATGCGCAGACGCCAACAGAAGATAACGGATCACACTCAAATAATTGAAAATATGACCCAGTCAAAGGAACAAACCAATAGTTCAAATGAGATACAGGAACTGAGACAACTAATGCTAAATATACGAACAGAAATGGAAAACCTCTTCAAAAACGAAATCGATAAATTGAGGGAGGACATGAAGAAGACATGGGCTGAACATAAAGAAGAAATAGAAAAACTGAAAGCAAATCACAGAACTTATGGAAGTGAAGGACAAAGTAGAAAAGATAGAAAAAACAATGGATACCTACAATGATAGATTCAAAGAGACAGAATATAGAATTAGTGATTTGGAGGATGGAACATCTGAATTCCAAAAAGAAACAGAAACTATCGGGAAAAGAATGGAAAAATTTGAACAGGGTATCAGGGAACTCAAGGACAATATGAACCGCACAAATATACGTGTTGTGGGTGTCCCAGAAGGAGAAGAGAAGGGAAAAGGAGGAGAAAAACTAATGGAAGAAATTTTCACTGAAAATTTCCCAACTCTTATGAAAGACCTAAAATTACAGATCCAAGAAGTGCAGCGCACCCCAAAGAGATTAGACCCAAATAGGCGTTCTCCAAGACACTTACTAGTTAGAATGTCAGAGGTCAAAGAGAAAGAGAGGATCTTGAAAGCAGCAAGAGAAAAACAATCCATCACATACAAGGGAAACCCAATAAGACTATGTGTAGATTTCTCAGCAGAAACCATGGAGGCTAGAAGACAGTGGGATGATATATTTAAATTACTAAAAGAGAAAAACTGCCAACCAAGACTCCTATATCCAGCAAAATTGTCCTTCAAAAATGAGGGAGAAATTAAAACATTTATAGACAAAAAGTCACTGAGAGAATTTGTGACCAAGAGACCAGCTCTGCAAGAAATACTAAAGGGAGCACTAGAGTCAGAACCAAAAAGACAGAAGAGAGAGGTATGGAGAAGAGTGTAGAAAGAAGGAAAGTCAGATATGATATATATATAATACAAAAGGCAAAATGGCAGAGGAAAATATTATCCAAACAGTAATAACACTAAATGTTAATGGACTGAATTCCCCAATCAAAAGACATAGATTGGCAGAATGGATTAAAAAACAGGATCCTTCTATATGCTGTCTACAGGAAACACATCTTAGACCCAAAGATAAACATAGGTTGAAAGTGAAAGGTTGGGAAAAGATATTTCATGCAAATAACAACCAGAAAATAGCAGGAGTGGCTATACTAATATCCAACAAGTTAGACTTCAAATGTAAAACAGTTAAAAGAGACAAAGAAGGACACTATATACTAATAAAAGGAACAATTAAACAAGAAGACATAACAATCATAAATATTTATGCACCGAACCAGAATGCCCCAAAATACGTGAGGAATACACTGCAAACACTGAAAAGGGAAATAGACACAAATACCATAATAGTTGGAGACTTCAATTCCCCACTCTCATCAATGGACAGAACATCTAGACAGAGGATCAATAAAGAAATAGAGAATCTGAATATTACTATAAAGGAGCTAGACTTAACAGACATTTATAGGACATTACATCCCACAACAGCAGGATACACCTTTTTCTCAAGTGCTCATGGATCATTCTCAAAGATAGACCATATGCTGGGTCACAAAGCAAGTCTTAACAAATTTAAAAAGATTGAAATCACACACAACACTTTCTCGGATCATAAAGGAATGAAGTTGGAAATCAATAATAGGCGGAATGCCAGAAAATTCACAAATACCTGGAGGCTCAACAACACACTCTTAAACAACGAGTGGGTCAAAGAAGAAATTGCAAGAGAAATTAGTAAATACCTCGAGGCAAATGAAAATGAAAACACAACATATCAAAACTTATGGGATGCAGCAAAGGCAGTGCTAAGAGGGAAATTTATTGCCCTAAATGCCTATATCAGAAAAGAAGAAAAGGCAAAAATGCAGGAATTAACTGTTCAATTGGAAGAACTGGAGAAAGAACAGCAAACTAATCCCAAAGCAAGCAAAAGGAAAGAAATAACAAAGATCAGAGCAGAAATAAATGAAATTGAAAATATGAAAACAGTAGAGAAAATCAATAAGACCAGAAGTTGGTTCTATGAGAAAATCAATAAGATTGATGGGCCCCTATCAAGATTGACAAAAAGAAGAAGAGAGAGGATGCAAATAAATAAGATCAGAAATGGAAGAGGAGACATAACTACTGACCTCACAGAAATAAAGGAGGTAATAACAGGATACTATGAACAACTTTACGCTAATAAATACAACAATTTAGAGGAAATGGACGGGTTCCTGGAAAGACATGAACAACCAACTTTGACTCAAGAAGACATAGATGACCTCAACAAACCAATCACAAGTAAAGAAATTGAATTAGTCATTCAAAAGCTTCCTAAAAAGAAAAGTCCAGGACCAGATGGCTTCACATGTGAATTCTACCAAACGTTCCAGAAAGAATTAGTACCAATTCTCTTCAAACTCTTCAAAAAAATCGAAGTGGAGGGAAAACTACCTAATTCATTCTATGAAGCCAACATCATCCTCATACCAAAACCAGGCAAAGATATTACAAAAAAAAGAAAACTACAGACCAATCTCTCTAATGAATACAGATGCAAAAATCCTCAATAAAATTCTAGCAAATCGTATCCAACAACACATTAAAAGAATTATACATCATGACCAAGTAGGATTCATCCCAGGTATGCAAGGATGGTTCAACATAAGAAAATCAATTAATGTAATACACCATATCAACAAATCAAAGCAGAAAAATCACATGATCATCTCAATTGATGCAGAGAAGGCATTCGACAAGATTCAACATCCTTTCCTGTTGAAAACACTTCAAAAGATAGGAATACAAGGGAACTTCCTTAAAATGATAGAGGGAATATATGAAAAACCCACAGCTAATATCATCCTCAATGGGGAAAAATTGAAAACTTTCCCCCTAAGATCAGGAACAAGACAAGGATGTCCACTATCACCACTATTATTCAACATTGTGTTGGAGGTTCTAGCCAGAGCAATTAGACAAGAAAAAGAAATACAAGGCATCAAAATTGGAAAGGAAGAAGTAAAACTATCACTGTTTGCAGACGATATGATACTATACGTCGAAAACCCAGAAAAATCCACAACAAAACTACTAGAGCTAATAAATGAGTACCGCAAAGTAGCAGGTTACAAGATCAACATTCAAAAATCTGTAGCATTTCTATACACTAGTAATGAACAAGCTGAGGGGGAAATCAAGAAACGAATCCCATTTACAATTGCAACTAAAAGAATAAAATACCTAGGAATAAATTTAACTAAAGAGACAAAAAACCTATATAAAGAAAACTACAAAAAACTGCTAAAAGAAATCACAGAAGACCTAAATAGATGGAAGGGCATACCGTGTTCGTGGATTGGAAGACTAAATATAGTTAAGATGTCAATCCTACCTAAATTGATTTACAGATTCCATGCAATACCAATCAAAATCCCAACAACTTATTTTTCAGAAATAGAAAAACCAATAAGCAAATTTATCTGGAAGGGCAGGGTGCCCCGAATTGCTAAAAACATCTTGAGGAAAAAAAACGAAGCTGGAGGTCTTGCGCTGCCTGACTTTAAGGCATATTATGAAGCCACAGTGGTCAAAACAGCATGGTATTGGCATAAAGATAGATATATCGACCAATGGAATCGAATAGAGTGCTCAGATATAGACCCTCTCATCTATGGACATTTGATCTTTGATAAGGCAGTCAAGCCAACTCACCTGGGACAGAGCAGTCTCTTCAATAAATGGTGCCTAGAGAACTGGATATCCATATGCAAAAGAATGAAAGAAGACCCATCTCTCACACCCTATACAAAAGTTAACTCAAAATGGATCAAAGATCTAAACATTAGGTCTAAGACCATAAAACAGTTAGAGGAAAATGTTGGGAGATATCTTATGGATCTTACAACTGGAGGCGGTTTTATGGACCTTAAACCTAAAGCAAGAGCACTGAAGAAGGAAATAAATAAATGGGAACTCCTCAAAATTAAACACTTTTGTGCATCAAAGAACTTCATCAAGAAAGTAGAAAGACAGCCTTCACAATGGGAGACAATATTTGGAAATGATATATCAGATAAAGGTCTAGTATCCAGAATTTATAAAGAGATTGTTCATCTCAACAACAAAAAGACAGCCAACCCAATTACAAAATGGGAAAAAGACTTGAACAGACACCTCTCAGAAGAGGAAATACGGATGGCCAAGAGGCACATGAAGAGATGCTCAATGTCCCTGGCCATTAGAGAAATGCAAATCAAAACCACAATGAGATATCATCTCACACCCACCAGAATGGCCATTATCAACAAAACAGAAAATGACAAGTGCTGGAGAGGATGCGGAGAAAGAGGCACACTTATCCACTGTTGGTGGGAATGTCAAAGGGTGCAACCACTTTGGAAGGCAGTTTGGCGGTTCCTCAAAAAGCTGAATATAGAATTGCCATATGACCCAGCAATACCATTGCTAGGTATCTACTCAAAGGACTTAAGGGCAAAGACACAAACGGACATTTGCACACCAATGTTTATAGCAGCATTATTTACAATTGCAAAGAGATGGAAACAGCCAAAATCTCCATCAACAGAAGAGTGGCTAAACAAACTGTGGTATATACATACGATGGAATATTATGCAGCTTTAAGACAAGATAAACTTATGAACCATGTAATAACATGGATGGACCTAGAGAATATTATGCTGAGTGAATCCAGCCAAAAACTAAAGGACAAATACTGTATGGTCCCACTGATGTGAACGGACATTCGAGAATAAACTTGGAATATGTCATTGGTAACAGAGTTCAGCAGGAGTTAGAAACAGGGTAAGACAATGGGTAATTGAAGCTGAAGGGATACAGACTGTGCAACAGGACTAGATACAAAAACTCAAAAATGGACAGCACAATAATACCTAATTGTAAAGTAATCATGTTAAAACACTGAATGAAGCTGCATCTGAGCTATAGGTTTTTGTTTTGTTTTGTTTTGATTTTACTATTATTATTTTTATTTTTTTCTCTATATTAACATTCTATATCTTTTTCGGTTATGTTGCTAGTTCTTCTAAACCAATGCAAATGTACTAAGAAATGATGATCATGCATCTATGTGATGATGTTAAGAATTAATGATTGCATATGTAGAATGGTATGATCTCTAAATGTTGGGTTAATTTCTTTTTTCCGTTAATTAAAAAAAAAAAAAAGAGAAGGGATAATTGGAGCTGAAGGGATACAGACTGTACAACGGGACTGGATATAAAAACTCAGAAATGGACAGCACAGTACTACCCAATTGTAATGCAATTATGTTGAAACACTGAATGAAGCTGCATGTGAGGTATAGGTTTTTTGTTTTTGTTTTTTTTTGTTTTTTTTTCTTTCTATTATTGTTTTAATTCTTATTCTGTTGTCTTTTTATTTCTTTTTCTAAATCGATGCAAATGTACTAAGAAATGATGAATATGCAACTATGTGATGTTATTAAGAATTACTGATAGTACATGTAGATTGGAATGATTTCTAATTGTTTTGTTAATTCTTTTTTTAATTAATAAAAAAAAAAGTGACCTGAAAAAAAAAATAAAAAAAAAGAAAGAAAGAAAGAAAAAGAAAAAAAAATTATTACTGAAAAGCAAAAAAAAAAAAAAAAAAAAAAAAAAAAAGAAGCCACTTCCGAGCCACTTTTCTCTGATCCCCCTGTGTTGGTTTGCAAGTCGCTGGAATGTGATATACTAGAACTGGAATTAGAAAAGGGAAATTTAATAAGTTGCAAGTTTACAGTTCTAAGCCTATAGAAATGACCAAACAAAGGCATCCAGGGAGAGATACCTTAACTCTAGAAAGCTCAGTGGGTCAGAAACACCTGTGTCATCTGGGTAGTACCATGGCTGGCATCTGCTGGTCCCTTGCTCCTGGACTCTGTGGCTTTCAGCCTCTGTTCCTGTGGGGGTTCCTCACTTTGCTTCTCTGGGGCTGGTTTTCATCTCTTGGCTTCCCTTGGCTGTCTCCAGGTTCTGGCTTGCTTAACACCTCATGGCAATGTCTGCTGGGCTCGAAGCATCTCCAAACATCTGTGTCTCTGTTCTCTGCCTGTCAGCTCTGCTCCGGAGTTTCTTTCAACTCAGTTGTTTCTGTCATTTCTGACTCTCTCACCAAAATGTTTCCTCTTTTAAGGGATTCCAGTAAACCGATCAAAACTCAACCAGAATGGGGGTCACATCTACATCCAATCAAAAGGTCATGCCCACAATTGGGCGTGTCACATCTCCATGGAGATAATCTAATCAAAAGTTTTCAGCCTACATATTTACAGGATTAAAAGAATGGCTGTTCCCACAAGACTGAATCAGAATTAAAACATGGCTTTTAATTTAATACAATAGTTTCAAACCAGCACACCACCCTCCAAAGTACCCCTCTCCCTACTCCACGGCATTAGTGATGCTGCAGATTGGACAGAAACTTCTGATAAATGATAGGCTTTGCTTCATTAAACTGAATGTTAGACAGCCAGGTTTCCAAAAATCCTTTCACCATTTCTATGTCTCTTTCCACCCACCAAGTCGCTTGCCGCCTCCCCCAGCTCCTCCTTTACCGTCATCTTCTCATTGCCTTCTTTACCATTTGCTTCCTTCTAGTCTTTATTTCTTTCCTCTCAGGGCTGAGGAACAGTTTTTCTTGCCCCCTTCTAGGAGCGATGCAGTTCCACGCAGTCTTGACCTCCACACACAGCTCCTCAAATTAGTTGGGGTCCCCAGCTCTAAATTAGTCCCATTTGCAAGGGCCATGTCTAACGATCACCAAGGTTGCCACCCCGGATTTGTCTGTTCATCTGGTTCAGTGCCAGCTAATGAGAAATGTCATGGGTTGGGGGTCCCAGAGCCCCTGGCCCGGCTGGCTGGTGGGCGTTGCAGGGCCCTCAGCTGCACGCTCCAAAATCACAAGCAAAGTACACCCGAGACCAGCTCTGACCAAGATGCTCAGTGACTCTCTGGTGCAGAATTTCCTCCTCCTTTCTTTTATTCTACATTATTTTATTCAACATTTAATTGATGCAAAAGAATACATATCAAATGAGGGGTATGCTATCGAGAATAATGATACGTTGAAAACTTTAGACCCAGCACCCAGTCTAAGGATGAGGCTGTGATCATTACCTTTGGAAGCCTCTGGGAGCCTCTCCATGATTCCCTCCCTGCCACGGTGCTGCACCAGGAATCCTCCCCCATCACTGCTTGGGTTTTCTTCCAAGCCTCACCACGGGGTGACAGGTAGTGTTTGTTTTTCTGAACTTCATTTAAGAGGAGTCGCCCTGAATCTATCCTCCTGAAACTTGATTCAATTTTCGTCTCTGAATCGCGTCTCCATTTCGTCCACAGTGGGTGCATGTGACCCACCCTCTGCAGTGTGTCCAGGTAGTGGCAGGTGGCATTGTATTGGGCAGTGTCTGCTCTCCCAGCCCAGGCTAGGGCAGACAGTCTGTGTCCCCTAGGTGTGTGGCCAGGCCACATGCATCGTCTACCGACGCCATTCCCCACAGTGGATGGACTGACGTGCTCCCCCTGGAGCTGAGTAATTGCGCAGTTCTTCCTGTTACATGCCCCTCCTGGTGGGTATCGCTAGACCCCATTTACTTGGCGAAGTGTCCCTACTGTGTCCCTTATTGTGACATTGCTATCATCTAGGGTGTGCAGGGGGCAGGGTGGAGAGGGGAGATGTACTGGCTTGAACAGTCTGGATGGGGCAGTGAGAGGGTCCTGCAGCCAGCCCAGGTGGGGGAGGGAAGCTGGTGTGGGCGCAGGGGAGGGAACTGCAGCTCCCAGGACTAAGGGGTCTTGTTTTATTAAAAATAAGCTTACTGGGAAAAAATGCATGTCCCCTATATATGCCAGCTACTGATGAAGATTTTACAAATAATAATGTGGGCTTGAAGACTATTTGAATTTATCTTCACATCCCCTCGGTGCTTTATATGGGGGTCTCGAGTCCTTATGGAATCTGCATGGACTGGAAAAGTGCAAAGAGCAGACCCGGAACATGCTGCAGGAAGTGGATGGGTATGGGGGGCAAGGCTGTGGGGCGTGGACAGTGGGCCCCAGCGCTCCTCCGGGGCTTCTGCTGGGCAGAAGGAACCAGGGCTACTCGGTGTGGTGGACATACACTGCTGAGCCAGGCGCCTCCACCCCGAGCTGTGTGAGCTGGGACCACTGGCCTGCATTCCCTGGCCTCAGTTTCTTCAAATTTAAAATGGGGATAATAATAAATCTTCCAGGATAGTTAAAAAGATCTGATGAACGTGAGTGTGTGTGTGTGTGTGCATGCTTATGTGTTTCTGTACAAAGTACAGTGTGAAAGTCATTCAGTACCTATCTTCTCTTCCTCCTCCTCCCCTCTTCTCCCTCCTTCCCTTCCATCTCCCCCTCTCCCAGCCTCCTCCGTGGCAAACACCTGGCAATACACAGCCCCCTCCTTCCCCCCTTCCTTGTCACTGATGGGCAACTGTGGCCCTGCAGACTGGGGGGCCTCATGCTGCTGCTGAAAGTCCATCGTTTGGGTCGATGTGTAAACAAGGTCAGAGGGTCCTGGAAACGATGGAGAAATGAGGACATGGGTTCTCAGGGGAGTCAGTTGTTTGCCTGAAGAACTCTCTGCAGAGTGGGAAGTTGCAACAGTGACCTGACGATTGTGTGTCAAGAGCCATGGAGTGCTCAGACTTCTGCACCAGTGATTCATGTCTGGGAATTTGTCTTAAGGACATGCTCACAGATGCAGGCAGAGATGTTGATATGGAAATGCTGAGGCCTGCATTATGAAGGGGGAGCTCTGCCACGGCCCAGGGGGGCTGTGGCTTCTCTCCCTCCCCTCATCCTATTTTGCCTCCTTCCCAGTCCCTGCCCCCTATGAGGGATCCCCCTGGGAGCACCAGCCTGCAGCAGTGGGGCTCTCCTCTGGCTGTGTCCCCACATTCTTGCTTCCTCCTGGAACAGTGTGAATGAACAGAGAGTTTTGTTAGACAGCTTAGGACGATGCTATCCTCTCTCCACTCCGAGCCACTATTAACAGAGTGTTTTTAGAAGATCTCAGATCATATGTTGAGGAAAAAACGCAGACTCCAGAGTGGCACATGTTCCCTGGGCTACAAGTGTAAAGTACATACAATCCAGGGGACCCCACATCAGCCCAGCCTTGGAGCATAAAGGGAGCCCTGCCAAGGCTCACTAATAATCTGCTATTTTTCACCACAAATTGCTTTTTCACCCCGACTTGTTGACCCTGGATGTCATTCCCTAGAAACCTTTGCCCAGTTTCTGTTGAGGCCCTGGGTGTGTATGTTGGGGGTCCCAGGACAACCTCCCACCTCAGGGACTCCTCGGAGGACTCCCGGGACTCATCATTCTCCCAGCTGTGAGTCATTCCAGTGAAGGACACTGGGGAAAATGCACAAAGAGCAAAGGGCCAGGGGAGAGTTAAGAACGCAGGCTGAGCTTCCAGAGCCTTCCCAGTGAGGTCGCACAGGACGCACTTACTCCCCCAGCCACAAGCTGTGACACGTAGGAGAAGGAGCCCTCCCGGGGAAGCTCTTCAGAGACCTGGTGGCACCCAGGGTTTGGATTGCCTCGCTGGGACCAACAGCCCAGATGCTCAGGCAAAGGTGGGGTCCCAGTGTAAGCTGCCCCGTTTGCACTAACAGTGGAGGCACAGGGGTGTCTCAGCATTTAGGGAGGGATGGAATCCTTGCAAAGTCCAGGTTCCCAGGCACTAGCCAAGGGCACACCTGCGGACAAGACCTCTGGTGACGTGGTCTCGGGCCTGCTGGGGGAGCTCTTGGCTGTACCCGGTGTCTCTCGGAGCTGCCGATGTGCTCTCTGATGTTCTGCTTGGGCCCCGTGGCTGGGCAGCTGTGGGAAAAGGCCCAGTGCCATCCTGAGTGCAGCCCTGCAGCCCCAGCTGCTGTCCCCTCTGCAGGGCTCAGACGGGATGTGCTGGCTTCAGTGAGTGGGGGACCCCAGGGTCCAGAACCCCAGGGCCCCAGAATCTTCCCATTGTTTCTGTCTCCTCCAGACACAGCTGCAGGCAGACGAATGCAGGCAAAGCTGCTGGGGCGGGGAGCTGACTTCCTCCCTTAGGCTCGGCCACCCCAGCCCTGCACACCTGGCTCAGAGGAAGCTCACCTGCCTGGGAGCCATGCTGTCTCTGGCAGTGGCACTGTCCCTAGTTCCCTTTTTCTTCTCTCTTTCCTGGATTTTAAAAACTTTCCACAAGTACTATGATTTGCTTTTGTAATCATGTCTTCAAATGTTACTTATACCAAAAGGCAAACCGAAATAGCAAGCTGCAGTCAAGTCCCCTGGCCGGGGGGCGGGAGGGGCGCAGGGGGAGGTGGGCCAGGTGCAGGTGGGCCCTTGACGAGCTCCGGGCCCTGTGCCTCCACATGTCACTGCCAACCTCCGAACTCCGGCTGGAACCAGGCTGGACTCACCCGGTCACACACGTCCTGATGCCTCCTGGACACACTCGGGATTTGCATTAGACACCCACTCTTGAGATGAAAGGGCCAGGCTGAGAGAGTCATCCACCCACCCGCTGGCACCTGGTCGGGTGCCTGATTTCCTGCCTCCGTGCCCCCACCTTGGCGTAGAACTGGGGAGCACACCTGCCTGCTCACTGGGGAGCGGACGGCACCCAGGGATCCTTTCTCTGGGCTCCCGCGGGGGGCTGTGAATGCTGGCACCTGGGTGCTTAGTCTACAAAACCTGCTAATGGAATCAGGTTGGAGTATTGGGCCACATCTCTAAAAGGTAATTAATAAAATTGGTGAAAGTACTGATCAAACGAGAAAAGGCTGCCTTTAAAAATTCTGGTAAGACTGATCCCTTTATAAGCTTTCAATCTTATTCTTTTGCTATAAAGGTGGAAAGGTTGTGTAATAATGAATTCAATCATCATATTTTAAAAAAGATTTCCTAAACTCTGTAAAATGTATATAATTAGGAACAGTGATTATACCCAGAGAGTGATACATTGTTTTAAATTATATGTATATGGACCCACACACACACTTAACCGTCAGTGTGTGAGAGGAAATACTCATTTTTTCTCTAGAAAGCATCTTGCGTGTGGTCCTGTCATCATTGATCATGAGGAGATGGGACTACAGCTGATTTCAGGGAGTGTTTTGCGAGAGCCGTTTGTGAGATTGAGCCACTTGTACTTGTGGTAACCAATGAGACCCGAGCCTGAGCCCCGGAGGGCATTCTGTCTGTCTATCTGGGACAACAGCCATTTGTTTTCCCTAAATCAATACTGTGATGCTGAGTGCCGAGCCCTGAGGAGCCAACGCCGGGACAGACCCCTCCCCTCCGGCTGCAGGTTTTGCAGGTGAAGAAGAGGAAGTGGAGTGACTAGCCCTGTTGCTGGAAGTGGAGAGTAAAAACCAGGAGGACCACGGCCGCGGGGCTGGGGTCAGTGTGGACGCCGAGAGCAGGGGCAGGCGGGACTGGGCGATACTGTTGAGGTTGCGGTGACTGAACCTGGGAACTGTTCATGGGGCAGGAAGTGGGATGGGGGGGCGGTCCGCTCTCTAGGTGGGGCCTCTGGACTGGGATTGCAGGACAGTGCATTGGGAGGCAGGTGGGTTTGTGGGGTTGGGAAGCCCCGGATGGAGCCGCCAGCCTGTAAGGCGGCATGCACGGTAGGTGCCCTGGAGGTGGCGTGACAGCACGAGGCGCCTCATCCCGGAGGAAAAGGTGGCTCCATGGCCATGGAGATTCAGACACTGTAGGTGGGGACAGTGACCGAGGGTAGAGCAGAGGAGAAGCTGGTCCAGGGGAAGGGGGGCGACCCTGAAGAGAGTCAGTCCAGATGAACAAGGAGGCAGGGGCTTGGGGGAGAAGCCATGGTCAGCAGCGGGGAGGAGGGCGGGCCGAGGACCTTCAGGTCTGGAAACTGAGAGAATGGCAACAATGATTGGTTTCAGCTTGGAGCCTCAATGTGCCCGGGTGCCCTTGGCCAGGGTGAGGACCCTGGCAGAGGCGCGACACCCTGTGTCCAAGGGCAGGGAGGGCCGGGGCTTCAGGTAGGCAGGCTCACTGCAGGAGGGGCCCGGAGAATCTGCAGGTGGAGGAGCAGATTGGGTCCCTGGGGGAGGCTCCAGTGCCTGCTCCCTGCAGGGACTCGGCGTGACTCAGAATTCTCCCCATGCAACGACACTGCCATGACGTTGCACTGCCCTGGGCTCTTTCACACACAGAACCCTAAGAGAACATTCCGGAGTTCCAGGAGGCTGCTCATCCCAGAAAATGAGGGGGTGGGCAGCCTGGCGTGCCTCCTTCCTGCAGAAATCTTACAGTGGACATCAATTACCAGCAAAGCTGCTATGCCCTTCCACAAGAAACCCAGAAATCCTAAGACAACTGCCTGGCACTCTCCTGGCAGAGGAAGGTTTTGTTTGTGGATCCCGGAAGCCCCAGGTGAAAATGGAGCCAAAGAAGCCCAAACCTGTGGCCAGATGTTTGTAAACCTGGAGACATTGATGACCGACATTGGGGGGCAGGAGGGTTCCCAGCCCAGCTGCCCTCGCCTCTCCATCCTTATGTGTCCAGGAGAGGCCCTGGGGGCATGGACCACGGGCCACACAGTCAACAGGTGGGAAAGCCCTGCTGTGGGAACCCCAGCCTTCTGGTCAACCTGCTCGCAATTCACACCCGATCTGGGGTGTGAGACACACGAGGCTGGAGTTGGCAGGTGAGGGTGGGAGCAAGGAGGAGGAAACCAAATCTAAGAGAGGATGGCCCGGCAGGAACCGTTCAGGGGGTCTGACCGTCAGGGGTCAGCAGAGGCAAGGTCTCTGGGTGGAGTCCAAGACCCATGAGATGAGCCAGGCAGTCACTAATTAGGATTTCAGCCAGAATACATTAAACCTAGTGCAGGAACATGTTTTTAATAAATTAGCCATGTGCTGAAGAGAGGCAGCAGGTTGCTAACTAGCTCATTAGCTGGAACCGCCTGCTGTCACCTCTCCCCAAAGCATAGGCAAGGCCTTCCCACTCCTGGGGCAACCACTGCACTCCTGGCCCACCCAGCAGAGCGGGAAGGGACGGGGCCAGACAGGACAGGGAAGACGGTGAACTCCACACTTACCGCCGCCCGTCCTTCCTAGCCATTGGAGACCAGCTGGACCAACCCTTTTCCCTCTCAGTTCTAATATTCTCTGAGTCTTTTATTTTATTGTGGGTAAAATTAGATGAGAAGAAAGCTTCCTGTGATGAACAGTCACTTCTGAAAGAAAAGGCAAATTAGATTATTCCTGGGAGGCTGTGTCTACTTTCACGCAGAAGAAATAAAATACAATTTGTGCAGCACTTCTGCTCCCCAAGGCCAGGATTGCGTGCTGAGGAAGAGGAGGTTTTCATTCATCCATGGCAAGCTCCCTCAGTGCCCAGGAGACCATTTTCTAGGCTTCAGGGATCAACCAGCGTGTGTGCGTGCATACTATGTGCATGGGTGTGCATGGGTGCGCATGTGTGCATGAGTGTGCATGGGTATGTGTGGATAGATTGTGTGTATACATGTACATGTGCATGTATGGGTGTGCATATGTGCGTGTGTGTGCGAGCACATGCCTATGGCTGTGCACTTATGTATAGGGGCTCGGACATTCTCGGAAAAGACAGGAAACTGATGTCCATTGAAGATCGTGACCCAGAGAAAGAAAATCAACTATAAGCCTTTTTGCCTTCCTTCTAGTGTGAGAGAAATATTAAGACTCTACATGTTTACTTGTTAAAGCTAGGAGATCCTAACTTTTTTTTAATATAGTAAAATTGCAAGTGAAAGGCAACACTGATATGCAAACCCCTAGATAAGTGAGTGAGGGTCCCTGACTTGCAATGCATCTGGCTTGTGTCTGGAGAGGGTGGCAGAGCTCAAGCTCCTCCAGAACCCCCGAGACCCCACATCCGATGGGCTGTCGGGTGGCTGGACGCCGTCCCCTCCAGAGCCTCTCCTCCCGGGCACCCCACTGCTCTCTGCTGCAGGACTTCAGCTTGGGGGCCTGCTCTCGTAGGGGGCCTCTCTGCAGCAGGGGTGAGGGGCAGAGCTGAGCAACGCACCAGCCCCTGGGCCTCGTCCACAGGGAGACTGTCCAGTCAGAGCCCCGGGGTGCAACATCAGAAAGAGACCCAGAGGGGTCAGTGAAAGGCAGAGGGAGGGGTTTACAGATCTCCACAGCCCAGGAGCTCACCGCTTGGGGTCTCCCCACACTGCCCTCTTATCTCCCATCACAGTGATGACAGTGGCCCACGCTTTGGGCTAGGCACCCCAAATGGGAGGGACCGGGGCAGGGGGCTGCAGGGTCTGGGTGTGACTGACAGCAGCGTCCCCCATGCAGAGCTCCCGGGTGTGGAGTGGGGGCTGCTTCTCGCCATGTGGGCTGTTTAGGAGATGGGTGGCCATGACTTTGTCAGGCAGGAGAGGCTGATTGCTTCCAGGCCTGGGATCCAAATATCGAGTGCCCCAGCCCCCTCTTTCTGCTCGTGGGTCATCCAGAGCCCCGACTGCTGAACTGCCCCTCTCCGCCTCCCTGCAGGCTCCCAGTGAGCTCACAGCCGCCCGATTCCACCTGTGGCCCCTCCGGCCCTGCCCCTCATCACGATGCAGGCCACTGTCGCTGGGCTCTCAGGGGAGGCCTTTCCCCTCTCAGGGCTCAGCTTCTCCTCGGGAGCACCGGGAAGGGCGTCTCCAAGGTCTCCGAGCTCCCTGGCAGCTCAGGCCTCCTCGGCGTGCCTCCCCATCACGAGGGAAGTTATTTCTGTTAAGTACATCTGCAAAACACATCTGCTAATTTTCTCTATTTGTTTATCCACAGTAAAAATCTGAATTAGTAACAATTTCACACTGCAGCTCACAAATAAACACGGGAGAGGGAACACTATAGAAATATTCAAAGAAAACGAGCAGTGACACGGTCCCAGGCAGGGCCCTAGAGGAGGGTGGAAAGGGCTGAGGGGAGGAGGTCCACGGGGGCAGGCAGTGTGGCCAGAGCCAGTCAGGGCACAGGGAGCCGTGTCACCTTCCCTAGTGGTCACATGTCCCCTCCCGGCCCAGTGGGTCCCTCCCGAGCTCCTGCGAATATGAATGTCCTGACCGCGTAAGCGTGTGTCACCTGCTGGACTTCACCTCCTGGGCAGGGTGGGTGGGGGGAGTTTTCTTCTGAGCTCTGCTTGGTCACCCAGGAACACCTGAATGAGCAGGGAATTCCCCTGTGACACCAGGGCTGGGAGGAGATGGCACGAAACTGCCCCACGGCCAATTCACTGCAGCCCCCTTCCCTGTCCCATACACACACAGAACTGCCCAGTCCAAAACGCCACCTGGCAGGGATGAGAAACTTTTGCCGGGCACTGGCGGGAGGCCATGGTCACGTGGAGCGGGGCTGCCATCGCCCACACCTGGCAAAGCCCCTTCCTCGCAAACCGGTAAAGGTGACTCTCTCCCTGGAGAAGCACCCAGCTGCAGCCTCTTTACAAGAAGCACTGTCATTCCAAGATGACTGGTGGGTGCGTGTTCTTTTCCTTTCTTTCCCTTTTCCACTGCGGAGGGCTGCAATTGAAGTGCATACGCACCGCTCTTCCAGGAGGACGGAGGCCAGGGGCAAGGCAGCCCACAGAGGGGTCAGGACAATCGTCTCTCCATGGTAGAGCCAGGGGTAAGAAGGGCTGGTGGGTGGGAGCTGTGAGAGCCGACATGACATGCAGAGACCCCATCTCCTCCTGGGGAGGGCAGGAGACCCTAAAGGTCCTGCCACCAACCTGCCCATCTCACAGGTGAGGAAAGAGAGGTGCCGCAGACACAGTCCTTCCCAGGACAAAGGGATCTGGGGCTGGGGTGGATCCTCTTCAGTCTTTCAATAGCTCTGTGCTGGAAGGACCTTTCCTGCTGCCCCACATTTACAGGTGAGGACACCCAGCCATCCTGGAGTCTGTCCCTAAAGTCATCTGGCTAGGAGGTAGGAGCTGACCCTGGAGCCCCATGCTCTGGCCAGGACCACCCTGATCTGATGCCCCGCCCCATCACATGACCCAGAGGGTGGGTCCCTGCAGCCTGGGGCCAGGGCATCTAGGCAGGAGTCCCCAGGGCTAAAAGGGGCCCCACAGGGCTGTGAGGCCTGTCCATTTTACTGAGGTTGGGACTGAGCAGGGACGGACTTTCACTGACAGCTTTTCCTGTGAGGGATGATCTGTGACCCCTGCCACATCCCCAAAATATCCAGACACAGTGGAGTCCTAACCCCGCTCCTGTGACTGTGACCTTATTTGGAGATCGGGCTTTCCAGCTGCGATGAGTTCCGATGAGACCAAACAAGATCTCAGTGAGCCCCAATCCAAGGTGGCCTGTGCCCTTATAAGAAAAGGAAAGTTTGGGTGCAAAGATGCGTGGGCGAGGGGAGAGGTCGCCTAGCGACAGAGGCAGCATTGGAAGTTGCAGCCACAGGCCAAGGCACGCTGAAGACGGGTGGCTGCCCGGTGCTGCAGGAGGCCGGGGAAGCACCTACCCTGGAACTTCGGGGGAGCCCGGCCCTGCCTGCACCTTGATGTTGGACTTCGAGCCTCTGGAGCTGCAAGAAAATCCATTTCTCCTGTTTGAAGCCACAGGTTATAGCAGCCAAAGGAAACGAAGCCTCTCGAGGAGGGCTTGGGCAATGTGCTGGAGAATAAGGAGTGACCGGGGAGCGAGTAGGGACCAGGCAGGGTCCTGAGCACACAGCCGCAGTGGGGAGACTTGGGGAAGTGGGGAGACTTCCGAGACTTGCGGTGCTCGGAAAAGGAGAGGGGATGTGGTGCTCCCCCTCTCCCCGCTGGAGGAGAGAAGACACCGTCGGAGGAGGCTGCGTGCTCCAGCACCAGGGAATCGGGCAGCATCCATTTCCTGCTGAGGATAGGGGACTCAGCCAGTTTCTCGAGAGGCAGGGAGAGAGACCCGAGGGTGGGACAGGGGCCCCTGGGGCTGGACCAGCCCTGCCGGTGTCCTGCCTGTTTGGGGAATTGCCAGGCAAGGTTGTCCCCCAGGAGGTAAAAAGGAAACCTGAGTTGGTAATTATTCCTTTGGGGCCCTGAAGTGAATTCCTCAAACAATAACGTACTCTTTGTGTGTGTTTTCAATAGCAGTCACTGAATTACCAGATTGCAATATTGTATCTCGCCCCTGTAGAGTTGCCATTATCCATTGCATAAACAAACAGCAACAGGCTCATTAAGTTATTAATATGGTACAGAGACACGATCACCCTGTTTACATCTTTGAACAGATTTACAAATAATACACCCATAAATCACAGCCGAACTGAGCGAGCAAGCTGAGCACGAGCAAGCTGAGCACGGTGAGTGGGGCCCAGGGCTGGCGCTGACCGCTCTTCCACTCCACGGAGGAGCAGGGCCCTCGGGCTCACGCTTCAAATGAACTGCAAACACCCCTGCAGACAGTTTCTCCTCTGTGACAGCGCTGACGACCGCTCTCATGTCTGCTTTTCGACAACAGCGCACCAGGTCCATTCACACCGATTCTTGTTTCCGACTGACCAGGCAGGTGTGAGCTTAGAGTTAAGGCATGGGCTCGAGCGCATGAACCCTCCACCAAATTATGTAAAATACATTATTCTAGGTGCCCCTGCAAGATTGCATTTGTTCAACAGGAAACAGAGAGCAAGAGAAAGAGAAAGGGAGGGTGTGTGTGGCATGGCAGGCCAGGAAAGGGTTGGGGGAGGCAACTTGTGACTGAACAGTGTGTGAAAAATGCTCGCTTAAAGATTTTAGTTAAAATTTTCTGATACAGATATCATTTCGATGGGAGTGTTTAGCCCATTTACGTAACACATTTCCCCAAACTCTAGAAGAACCCATCTGCCCTGGAATGGAAGGTCAATCACAGGCCAGTCTCACCTGGGCAAACCTCACCTTTGCTGGCCCTCCACAGACACTGCTGCCATGGGGCCTTAGCGGGTGGAGGCTTGGAGGAGCAGGTGCCCAGGAGTTTGTTTTCAGTTGGAGGGCCAGTTCCAACTCAGAGACTCTTTAGGGTTTCACTGGGGCTCAGAGAATAACTCTAGACATCATTTGGTTGGCTTATCATTTATTGTAGGCCTGTCACTCACAACTTTCCAAGTCCCTTTCCCCAGATCATTTGTACCTGAGCCTCCCCACGCTTTTGAGCTGCCCCTGTTCTGACCGGCCGCTACTAGGGAGTTGTTCTTTCTCAGCCAGACCTCAGTTTACCTGGGGGGCGTGGAAGGGCAGGCACCTGCAGCAGCCCGCGATGGGCACAGAAGTGTCCCCAAAGCTGGCCAGGCAAGAGGGGTTCGGCTTTTGGCTTATCTCTTTCTCAGCTTGATTTCCTTCTATAAATTCTGGAGGAGAATGTCCTACACCATATTTCTTTAGAGTTGTTCCTACTAAGTAGATCATGCCTGCTTTCTAACTCCAGAAATATGCCCAGCAGTCTTCCCAGAGCCGGGGTGCAGGGGCAGTTCCCTCAGGACATCTCGGCATCCTGGCTTCCCCGGATCAGGACCCTCAGGGCAGCGAGCTGTTTGTTGCTACAGGTCTTTGCCCACTTTTCTTGTGTTTTCTTCCCTTCCTTTCTTCCTTCTTTTCTTTTTTCCATTTTCTCTCTCTGTTTCCTCCTCTTTTCCCTTTTTCCACTGGCATGCTTTCTTTCTTTTCCTCCCTTTCTTCCTCTCTCTTCACCTACCTCTTTTCCTTCCTCCCTCCCTTCCTTCCTTCCTTCTTTCCTTCTGTCCTTCCTTCCTTCCTCACTCACTCACTTCCTGTCTTCCCTCCATCCCTTCCTCCCTCCCTGCCTCCAAAAGGATGTCAACATCCTGTTTCTTTTTATTCAAAAGTAACCATACACCCAGTGTCTTTCTACTTCTTTTATTTTCTCTGAGTAAATTACCATTGAAACAATAATTTCCCATCTTACTGAATCTTTCCAGGTACATGTCTGTTATTTGCTGACAGAGAATTTTTCATGCAAATGACCCATTTCTCTCGCCTGCCTGCCGTCTCTGGGAGATTTCTGACTTTTCATTTGCAACCTTGATGTTTCCTTCCCCAATGACAGGCCTCTCCTGCATCTTAGTGGAGACAGATGGAATACACGGATATATAGCTCTACAGACATGTAATGAGGTCATGAAAATTATCCACATTTTATTCCCCTTTGCTTGCTCTCAGCAGGAGAAAGCACCACATAGATTAAAAATATGGAACAAAACAAAGCAGAACAATGCTCGGTATTAGAGGATTTTTCTCATCTACGACGTGGCCGCCAGATTTCAAGTGTTAAGATGGTCAGGGGACCTGACAGAGGCAGCCCCCACCTCATAGCCGGGTTGGCAGAGACGCTTCTCGATCATCTGCTTACTCACTGCATAAATTTAATTATGCAAACCTGGTCCAGAGCCTTAATTAAATTTTTAAAAATGTGGCCTGTTCTCTCTGGGAACAATGGGGGTCGTTTTCCGACCCCTGCCTACAGGAATTAGTGCATCCCAGAGCCGGTTTCTTGGGAGGCATTTGAAATGCAGATTGCTGCCCACTCCTCCCGGCTCTTTCGGCACCTTCCCTTCGTCTGGAACCCTCCGTGCCCCTGACTGGTGCGCAGAGGCGTACACACCTTTGGACAGGCCCTGCAAATCAGGAGTGGGGCCCAGCAAACCCAGGCTGTTTGTCATTTTAATATCCTAGAGCAAACAGCCCGAATCTCTGTCAACAGCCATTATGTGGGGTCAGACCATGTTTCCTTTTCCATAAATCCAGCTCATTACCCCGCGGGATGGCTTCGGGCCCCTCCTCCGTTTGCCTTTCCCTGGTGCAGCCGGGTCTACCCTTCACGGACTGCTTGGATGGCAGGGGAAGGAAATTCTGGGGTGCTTTCTCCTGCCTGCCAGCTCCTCTCTGCATATGGGGAGCTCTGGGCCCTGCACCCTGAGCCCCGTCCCGCCTTCTCCCACCTGCCCTGATCTGTAAGGGTTCCATGGGGCCCTGAGGCATGCTTCCCCTTCTCCCTTCTTGGAAATGCACCTGAAAGAGCCTGGGGGACCCGATCCGTCCCAAGGCACCTCACTCCCAGATGGCGACATTTCAGCTCTCCCTTCTCCCCTGAAAGCTTAGGCCATGCTCATTCACTAAGCACGGGCACAGCTGTGGCTGGTTCTTCCAGACCGACCCACAGATGGGGGGCACAGACTTGTGCTCCTTTTTTTTCTAGAGGCTCCTTTGACCTGCCCAGGCTGCAGCGTCCTGCACCCTGGCGCAGGTTGGCTGGCTATTGTTTTCCTGAGGACTGGGCCCTGGGGTGTCGGCCTCTGCGGAGTCCTGATTTTGGAAAGAGCCTCAGGCAGCTGGACGGGATGCGGGTCAGCCCCTCAGCAGGTAGATTTCCTCATCCCACCTGCTCCCTTCCCAGGGATGGGGCATGGGGTCCCAACCTCCTGGGATGAGGGTTCTGGACTTGGCGCTTGGGGCAGGTGGGGTCAGACAGCCGTGCTCAGCACTAGAGGGAAAGGCTGGCAGGGCCTGACTTAGACGGCCAAGCACGAGTTGCTCAGGTACCTGGGGCAGGGGCTGGGGTGGGGAGTGGCAGCCCCCCCAACACACATACACGCTCACCCACACTCATGAAGTCACTCACACACATACACATGTTCACACTCACATGTGAACACATGCACACTTTTTCAGATATGCTCACATGTGCATACACTTGTTCACATATCCACACAATCATATGCTCAGTCACATGCACCCACGCACACTCATGTATACACACACTCATGCACTCACATGTTCACACAGTCACATGCTCATCCACTCACACAAACACATACTCCCAAACACACGCATTCTTCTTCCATGTTCCCATGCAAAATCATGTTTTGCAGGAAGCCAACCAATAAACAAGAATGTACAGCAATTGACGAAACCAAATTGTCCACCTACACCTGCCACTGATCATCAGTCACACTCCTCTTTGCTCTGCAGCAGTGGACACATCCCATATTTGTCCTTAAGATACAAAACAGAACCAGGAAGAGACTGACCCTTGAGTACAAAACTGTCCTCTATGCCCAGGTCACATGGGTCCCCAAATCCTGTGTGCCACCCTGCAAGCTCTCAAGCATCACCCCAGAGCTCGGCTGCCTGGGAGAAATGGCCGTCCAGGTGAGCGGGGATGTCATCGGGCCTCTGGGGAGTATGCATCTTCACCTAGCACCCCATACCCACACCACTGTGCATGGGTCAGGCCTGGAGCGACACTGAGCAATGGACCCCAGAGATGCCTGCCCTACTCCCCCAAACCTGAGAATGTGTAACCTCACGTGGCACAGGGCACCAGGCAGGTATGATCAAGTCAAGGCCCTTGAGGCAGGAGGTCCTCCCTAGGTACCCCAGGGGCCCCAGGTCATCATGAGGGTCCGTGGTAAATGGGGAGGTAGGGGCAGAACAGAGCAGAGATGGCAATGTCACGATGGAGGCCCGGTAATGTGGGAACCACGGGAGGACAGAAAAGGCCTGGAAATGGGTCTCCCCCAGTCTCTGGAAGGAACCCCACTCTGCCAGACACCAAGATTTTGATCCTCCTCCCTGTCTCCTTTCTTCCCCGCCCTCCCCACTTGTCAACCCCCTGCCTCACCCTCCCTCCCTCTTGTGATCCCCCCCACCTTTCCCTAAGCACTAGGAGAACCCACTCAGTGTCAAGGCACCTTTGGGAAGAACTCTGTTAGACTGACCAAAATTGGCAGTGTTAACCTTCCTCTCAGCTCTCCCCAAGGAGACCTACAGCCTCTTACCAGGGTGACTGTGGACTGGGGAAAAGGAAGTGATCAGATATTTCAGGGATTACTAAACACTAGCTTAGAAGTGACATTAATTCCAAGAGATCCAAAACATCCCTCTGGTCCACCAGTCAGAGTAAGGGTTTATGGAGGTCAGGTGATTGATGGAGTTTTAGCTCAGGTCTATCTCACAGTGGGTTCAGTCGGTCCCTGGACCCATTTTGTGGTCTTTCCCCAGTTACAGAATGCATAATTGAAATAGTCATACTAAAAAACAGGCAGACTCCCCACATTGGCTCCCTGACTTGTGGAGTGAGGGCTATTATGGTGGGAAAGGCCAAGTGGAAGCCACTAGAACTGCCCCTGCCCAGCAAAATAGTGAATTAGAAGCAATATCAGATTCCTGAAGGGATTGCAGAGATTAGTGCCGATCTTAAGGACTTGAAAGATGCAGGGGTGGTGATTCTTACCACATCCCTATCCAACTCTCCTATATCGCCTGTGCAGAAAATGGGTCTTGGAGGATGACAGTGGATTATTGCAAACTCAGTCAGGTGGTGACTCCAATTATAACTGCTCTTCCTGACATGGTATCATCGCTCGAGCAAACCAGCACATCCCCTTGTACCTGGTATGCAGCTGTTGATCTAGCAAAATGCTTCTTTCTCAATAGATGTCAGTAAGAACCACCAGAAACAGTTTGCTTTCAGCTGGTAAGGTCAGCAGTATACATTCACTGTCTTACCTCAGGGGTATATCAACTTTCCAGTTTTCCTTGTCCACAAGGACCTTGATCATTTCTCCCTCCCCAAGACATAATCCTGGTCCATTATATTGATGATCTCAAGCAGACTGGACCTAGTAAGCAAGAAGTAGCAAGTACTACAGACTTATTGGTAAGGCATTTGTGTGTCAGAGGATGAGAGATAATTTCAACAAAAATACAGGGGTCTTCCACCTCAGTTGAATTTCTAGGTGACCATTGGTGTGGGGCTTGTCAAAATATCCCTTCTAAAGTGAAGGATAAGCTGTTGCATCTGGCCCCTCCTATGTCCAAAAGAGGCACAGTGCCTAGTTGGCCTCTGTGGATTTTGGAGACAACATATTCCTCACTTAAGTGTGCTACTCTGGCTCATTTACCAAATGACCAGAAAAACTGCTAGTTTTGAGTGGGATCAGAACAAGAGTAGGCTCTGTGAGAAGTCCAGGGTGTTGTGCCAGCTGTTCTGCCACTTGGGCCATATAATTCAGCAGATTCCAACTGGTGTTGGAAGTGTCAGTGGCAAACAGAGATGCTGTCTGAAGCCTTTGGCAGGCCCCTACAGGAGAATCACAATGTAGGCCCTTAGGATTTTGGAGTAAAGCCTTATCAACTGCTGCAGATAACTACTCTCCTTTTGAGAAATAGCTGTTGACCTGTTACTGGGCCTTCGTAGAGACTGAACACTTAACCATGGGCCACCAAGTTACCATGAGACCTGAGTTGCCTATCATGAGCTGGATGTTGTCTGATCAACCAAGCCATAAAGTTGGGTGTGCACAGCAGCACTCTATCATAAAATGAAAACGGTATATAAAAGATAGGCCTAGAACAGGTTCTGAAGGCACAAGTAAGTTACATGAGGAAATGGCCCAAATGCCCATGCTGTGCAGTCCTGCCGCATTACCTACTCTTTCCCAGCCCAGAGTTACGGCCTCTTAGGGAGTTGCTTTCTGTCAGTTGACTGAGGAAGAGAAAAATCAAGTTTGGTTTCAGATGGTTCTGCACGATATACAGGTACCACCTGAAAGTGAACAGTTAACTGCACTACAGCCCCTTTCAGGGATGTTCTTGAAGGACACTGGTAAGGAGAAATCTTCCCAGTGGGTGTAACTTCGAGTAGGGCACCTGGTTGTTCATTTTGCTTGGAAGAAGAATTGACCAGAGATACATTTGTATACCAACTTATGGGCTGTTGCTAATGGTTTGGCTGGATGGTCAGGGACTTGGAAAGACCATAATTGGAAAATTGGTGACAAAGAGGTCTGGGGAAGAGATATGTGGATAGACCTTTCTGAGTGGGCAACGGACATGATGATATTTGTGTCTCAGGTGAATGCTCACTAGAGGGTGACTTCAGTAGAGGAAAATTTTAATAATCAAGTTGATAAGATGACCTGTTGGTGGATACAAATCATTCTCTTTCTCCAGCTACTCCTGCTATTGCCCAATGGGCTCATGAACAAGGTGGTCATGGTGGTAGGGATGGAGGTTATGTATGGGCTCAGCAACATGGACTTCTATTCACCAAGGTTGACCTGGCCACAGCTACTGCTGTGTGCCCAATCTACCAGCAGTAGAGACCCACACTCAGCCCCTGATAAGGCCCCATGCCGCAAAGTGATCAGCTGGCTACATGGTGGCAGGTTGATTACACTGGACCATTTCCTTCATGGAAGGGGAGGTGATTTTTTCTAACTGGAAAAAACAGCACTCCAGTTTGCCTTCTCGGCATGAAATGCTTCTGCCAAAACTACCATCCATGGACTTATGGAATGCCTCATCCATTGTCACGACATTCTACACAGCATTGCTTCTGATCAAGGAACCCACTTCATAGCAAATGAAGTGCAGGAATGGGGGCATGTTCATGGAATTCTCTGGTCTTACCATACTCCCGATCATTCTGTAGCAGCTGGGTTTATAGAACAGTGGAATGGCCTTTTGAAGACCCTATTATGGTGCCTACTAGGGGCAATACCTTGCAGGGCTGGGGCGATGTTTTCCATGAGTCTGTGTGTTAGTTTGCAAGCTGGCTTAATGCAGTATACCAGAACAGCTTTTACAAAGGGGAGTTTAATAAGTTGCAAGTTTTAATAGTTCTCAGCCCATAAAAATGTCTAAACCAAGGCATCCAGTGAAAGATACCTTAATTCAAAGGTCGATGCGTCAGGAACACCTATCAGCTGGGAAGTCATGTGGCTGCCATCTGCTGGTACCCTGTTCCTGGCTCCTTTGCTTTCAGCTTCTGTTCTTGTGGGGATTTCTCACTTTGCTTCTCCAGGGCAGGCTTTCATATCTTGGCTTCCTTTGACTCCCTCCAGGTTCTGTTTTGCTTAACATCTCATGGCAATGTCTGATGAGCTCCAAGCGTCTTTAAACATCTGTGTCTCTGTCCTCCACGTGACTGCTTCTCTGTCAGCTCTGCTGTGAAGTTTGTCAGCTCTGAGGCTTCTGTCATTTCTGTCATGTCTGTAGGCTCTGTCATTTCTCCAAAATGTTTTCCTTTTTAAAGACTCTACTAACCTATTCAAGGCCCACCTAAAATGGGACCATTTTATTCCCACAATTGGGCATGTCACATCTCTGTGGAGATAACTAACTAGTCAAGTTTCCATCCTGCAACATTGAACCAGGATTAGAAGAAACAGCTGTCTCCACAAGATTGAATTAGGATTAAAACATGGCTTTTCTGGGATACAGAATATTTTCAAACCAGCACAGGCAGTGTATCCTCTGAATCAGTGTCTACTCTATGGTGCTGTTCCCCCCATAACCAAGATTCACGGGTTCAGGAATCAAGGGGTGGAAATGGAAGTGACACCACTCATTATCACTCCTAGTGGTCCACTAGAAAAATGTTTACTTCCTGCCCTGAAATCTTAAGCTCTGTTGGTGTGTAGGTCTTAGTTCCAAATGGAGGAATGCTACTACCAGGAAACACAGCAGTGATTCCATTGAACTGAAAGTTAGGACTTACACCTGGCCACATTGGGCTTCTCATGCCTCTGAATTAACAGGCAAGGAAGGGATTACTGTACTGGCTAGAGTGATTGACACTGACTACAAGGGGGAAAGAGGACTAAACTACACAATGTAGGTAAAGAAGAGTTTTCTTGGAATACAGGAAGTCCCCTAGGTGTCTCTTACTGCTACTTAATAGTCCTGTGATTAAAGTCAATAGAAAACTGCAACAACCCAAACCAGGCAGGACTACCAATGGCCCAGAAACTTCAGAAATGAAGGTTTGGGTCACCCCACCAGGCAAAGAACCACAGCCAGCTGAAGTGCTTGCTGAGGGTAAAGGGAACATGGAATGGGTAGTGGAAGAAGGTAGTGATAAATATGAACTATGACCACATGATCAGTTACAGAATGGAGGACCGTGATGGTATGAATATTTACTCATTGTTTTGTTGTTTGTTTGTATTTGTACATAAAGCAAATACCTTGTTTTATTCTTATCATATGACATAAGTTGTATTGTTCATGTTATAGTGTTTAAGTTATAAGATATCAAGTTTAAGACTGAGTGTTACCTAAGGACTTGCACCCTATTCTGGAGAGATTTAATTCATTTCCACTTGTATGTAGGGCAATTGAGTATTGTTACATGAAACATATGTCTGATATTGTGTTCTATTTAGAGATTAAGTATGTTTCAAGGTGATATGTATAGCTGCCAAGTTGCAAGGGTGGACTGTGATGGTTGGATTTAGGTGTCAACTTGGCCAGGTGATAGTGCCCAGTTGTCTGGTCAGGCACACATTGGCCTAACCATTACTGCAAAGACATTTCATAGCTGGTTAATAAACCACAAGGTTGGTTTGTAAATCATCAGTCAGTTGGTTGCATCTGTGACTGAGTATACCTATGATCAACTAAGGGATTGTCTTCTGCAACAAAAAACTTATTCAGTTGGATTTGATCCAATTAGTTGAAGACTTTCACAGAAGAGAGTATTTTGTCTCCTCCAGCCAGCCAGTCTCTCCTGAAGAGTTCACTGATGACCTTCATTGGAGTTGCCAACCTTGCGGCCTGCCATTTGGAATTTGGATTCATGCATCCCAAGAGTTGTGTAAGACACTTTTATAGAATCTCATATTTACAGATATGTCCTGCTGGTTCTGTTTCCTAGAGAACCCTGAGTAATATGCCACCACTCTTGAGTCAAAGGGCAGAATTCCTGGTGGGGTCACAGTAGAGGTGAGGAGACGGGGGCATGGGCCCCCACCAAAGGTGCCCCAAGAGGAGGTCCTAGCCAACTTTGGCTAGCACTGACGTCCAGGGAACTGCACTTGAGAGTCCCAGCCTCAGGGGGACAGGGTAGCCCCTCTTACCACTGCCTTGGCCCAAGAGACCTCACCTGGGGCCTTTCAGAATGCATGTTTTCCTTATAGTTTCGGGGGCTGCTCTCAGCTGATGGAGTGGGGGTCCCCTGCTGGCCAAGCATTATGGACAATGAGGAGCTCACTTTACATCTCCCAAACTCTTAGGTGTTGAGATTCTCCATGGAGACATCCTGTATGCTGCCCCAAGACTCCCCTCGTTCAGCGTGGTGGGGAGGTGGGGGTTTCCTTGGCCCCTCGGAGGTGGGGGGGGCATTTATGGTCTCAGGACCACTCTTGGTCCCTGTGGCATTTTCCCAACAGGCGACTATGGGCACTGACTTCTCCTTCCTTCTTGCTCGAGATCTTCCTCCTAGAACCCTGAAGGGCTGACCCACTGATGCAGGGTAACGCCCAGTACGCCCCATCCAGCTCCCTCTCAACCTCAGCAGCTTTAGCCCCAGGACCTGTGGGCCCATTGACCCCTCAATGGGTATGTGGAGTGGCCCTACCTGGACCAGACCCAGCTCTGAGCTGCACAATGGCCTCTAGCTTCAGGCCCACACATGGGGTCTAACCCAATACCACTCAGGACAAGCAGGCTCCTGGGGCCTCATGTCTTCTGAGAGGTGATCCCCACCCTGTCTGAGTGGCTCACACCCTCCCAGACCCTGGGGGGCAGCTGAGACACAGAGAAGGTAAGGGGGCTGCCCTGCTAGGGAGGGACTCCCTGCCTGTCACTGCCCATCCCTGGTGCAAAAGTCTTGTGGATACTGATCCCCATAAGCCTTCATGCTGGTTCCTCCTTGCATGAGGAAAAGCAAGTGATGGGTTGGAAGAGAGCAGGCCTGTGGTCAGGAGGAGAGAACATTCAAGAACTGGAAGTAGCTCTGTCTTGACAGCAGAAAGTAGGAGAGGAATAGGGGACATGGGCAGAACTGAACAGGTGCTCCTTCTAATGCTGTCCAACCAAATCCGCTGCTCCTTGCACATCTTCACACTTGGTAGCCAGGGGAAGCAGATCCTGAGCTTGGACCCACCCCCTTCCTAGGACCCCTTTGCTCTCTGGGACCCTGCCAGACCTGCCAATGACGCACTGCTGTATCCTCCTTCCTCACTGCTACCCACTGCACCATGTCCCCGTGTGCCCCAAACATACCATGACATCACACCCCAGGACCTGCTCCTCCTTCTGCCTGGGTCAGCTTGTCAACACGCACCTCCTCTGCCCCCAACTGCTGGGTTAGACTCCTGGAGACCCAGTCCATCCTAGTTAAAATGGGCCCAGCCACATGCTTCCTTCCCACTTTCCTACATTACGCTTCTCCCTAGCACACATTTCCTGCCCTTTTTTGACTCATCCATGGATAGATTTTCTCTACCCATGGCCTGGTCAGCTCCTCATGGCAGGGTCTGGGTTTGCTTGCATATGTTGGCATCCTCAGTGCCTGGAAAGCACCTGAGATGTCACAGCACTTAAGGCTGAATGCAGGAAGGGAGGACGGGGTGAAATCTTACCTTCTGCTCAAGAAGGAAAATCCAAAGAACAGTGCATGGTTGGGCCTGAGGTTTTGGGCTTCTCCAGGGTCAAGTGGGGAGTCTCTGCCTCCTGGTCTGGCTCCCGAGCTGCAGCTCTGTACATAGTTAGGCCCCTTCTCTCAAGTCCATAAATTTAGCAAGCAGCAGACTTTCTGAAAGTGTATAAAGTAGAAATAAGGCTCCCTCCAGACGGAAGAGCAGCTCAGTATAAATGAAGCTCTCTTTCCACCGGAGCTTTTTATGGGGAGGTGGATGGAGACAAAACCACAATATATTCCAAATTGCACCCTCACTGCTAAATCACTTTCATCAGCCAGGCCAATGTGAGCGATATTATTCCAATATGCTTTTCAATGAAATGCAAAATATGTGATAATCATTATTTTAATGTCACTTGGGGCCTCTTGGTCAAGTAAAGATATTTCAAAAGCTGCATTTCCAAGTCAAAGCTGAATACAAAATATTTAGGGAACTCCACAAAAGGACGGCCAAGCCATGAATCAGGCTCCACACCACACTGCCTTTTAATCCCACACAGGGGTGAAAAATAAGAGGAAGATAAATTCTCATTCTTCTCACATGCTCTATTATTCTCACCATCCAAAGTACTGGGTGCTTTGCTGTCCCCAGGCTGGCACTTCTGCAGCAAGGGTGGCCGCATGTCATCGATAGCCCCAAGGACTGGGCAGTCCACGAGGCAGGAGGCAGTAGCTCCCAGCCCAGCCAGGCGCCCTGGCCACGATGATCTTGGCTTGGGTCTCACGGACCCTGGGGAACAAACTGCCCTGCATGCATAGATGGGTGCATGTATGCCGTCTTCACGCAGAGAATGGGGCAGGTGACCCCATCTCACATGCTCCGTTTTAATGAGCACAGAAGACTCTTGCACAGTGGCTATGAACCACAGTCAGCCCTCCTCTTGCTTTAGTAAATAATGTTTTATTGGAACAAGGCCCCACCGGCTGGTTCACACATTGTCTCTGCTTCTCCTACAGGATGACAGTACCACTGAGAGGTTGAGGGGACGATGAGGGGGGCGAAGGGCCTGCAGAGCTGAACACATGGACTCTCGGGCCCTCACAAGAAGCTCTGGGGTTGGAGGCGTGGACGAGGCCTGACCTGGCTGCACTGTGGGGACACTGCAGGTGAGGTGGGCAATGGGGGGAGTGGAAGGCTTCTTAAGCCCGGCCCCTCCCCTGGGAATGGAAGGTCTTTGTGCATAGGAGGCTTTTCTGGATGCATCCGCAGTTGTCTTAGGATGTGGGACAAATGCCCTATCCATATCTACGAATGTCCCTGTCTTAGGCAGTGTGTGACTCCACCTGCCACCATCCCAGCCTGCCACTGCCTTGACCCCAACTTTAGGGAGGATTGGGTGGGAAGCCCCCCCAGGGCCCACTGCACCTCCCACCAGCTTCAAGGCCTGGGCTGAGATCTCGCCTGGGTTGGAGCCACTGTGCTGAGAGAGAGAGAGATGCTGGGGTGGGGGGTGGGGGGGAGCAGCCGCCCAGCCAGAATGAATGGAGCTGGTGGCCGAGGCCATGTCCTCCCTGGGGAAGCGTCTGCACTCTGTGCCCCAGAGTTATGACCTAAAAACTCACTTTTGTCAGTTTCCTTCCCGCCCTTTCCTGCGTCAAAGAAAACGCATACCTAGACCTGAAAAGGGGAGACCCTACGTGAAAGGATTGTTGCAAGGGTGAGGGGGGGGCACTGCAGTAGAGGGAGGGGTGGCAAGGGGAGAATGTGCCGGCCATGAGTCCATAAGCAGCTCAAGAGCTGGGCTACAGGCTTTCTTTTACAGAGCGGGAAGAACTGATGGGATGAGTGGATGGTCTGATCAGGGTAGACAGGAGAATGTTTAGGAAGACTCCAGAAGAGGAAGAGATACTTAACCAAAATTCAGCCAACAACCATTTGGCTTTGATTGCTCAATGGGGACAAGCAGTTCACCTAATCAGTTATGAGGTGGAAAATGGGGATTTGAGGTGCCCAGGCAAACAGGGGGCATCCATGAGTCTGATCTGAGTCTTATGGAGAAGGGGGTTCTTTGCAGTAAGCTGTTTTCCAGAATATGAAGGTTGGGGGATTTGTTAAATTTCTCCATTTTCCAGAAATACAGTCCTTGGATAAGCATTAACATTGCCTCTTGTCTTGCTTGCCCACTCCCCAGTCAGCCTCTCCTGGACTCCTGCAGGGGTCTTCAGTGCCTGCTTTAGAAGAGGCTGGAGTCCAAACAGCAATAGACCAGGTTTTATCCAGTGGTCACCTGGGGCTGGTGAAGGCCATTATTTTTATGATCAGTTAAGCCCTGTGAGGCCCCAGAGTCCAGCTCCTGCACCTTCATGGAAGGTGGAGACCCTGGGAAAGTCTAGGTGTGGGCTCTGTCACCAGAGAGCACTCTGCTGGGTCCCCTCTGCTATTTCACCCCAGCATTTCAACCTCTCCCTTTGCTTTGGGTCCTCCCAAAACTGGCAGGAATATAAACAAATTCTGAACAATGAGCAGCTCTGGATCATTTGAGGGAAACTTCTCATAATTTTCTTCGGCAATAAGAGAGGCATATGGATTATTCATTTTATCTTTCTCGTAATGAATATTGCTTGTAGAAGCAACACAGAATAAAAGTGTTAACAAATAAAACTGCAAACAGGGAAATTTATTATTTATTGTTTCACAGAATTTAAATATGCAGAATTTAACTAGAAAAATTGAACTAGGTAGAGGTAATGAACATAAAAAGGGTACTTGAAGTTTTTATAATTGATATAACAATCAAAGCTAAAATTGATGAAACCTAATGTGGCCAAATCTGATTCTCAAATCAAATATTTGTTGTAAAATTTATAGAGAGCAATTGATTCCTATGAAATTAATTTCAGTGAAGTAAATATGAAATTAAGCTATTTGGATGTTGTAAAAATTATCAGGCAATTATATTGGCTGAAAAATTCTATTTTGATAATTGATCGTTTTAATTCTTATTTTAATATTTATATTTATTAAAATTAAATCAAATATCCACTTGGGTTCTAAGTGTCCTCTTCTTGTGTACTAGCTATCTATCCATGCAACCATCCATCCAAGCATCCACCCAACCACCCGTTTAACCATCCAACCATCCATCTATTTATTCATCAATTCATTCCACAAATGGTTTGAAGTCATTTAGAAGGAAATATGTACTATCAAATAATAGATATTCTAGAATCTAGGAAAATATCATCCGAAGTAGAGGTTAGACCAATTGGAAAGAGGAAAAGAAGATATTTTAGGACTTAAATACTAGATCACCACAAAACTAGAGCCACATGTTTGTCTCTGAGCTTTTGATAGACAAAAACAAACACAACCAGTTCTATTTATTAACTGAGAATTAAGAGTAAGTACAGCACTGTATTGAGGAAAGGAAATCCGTGCTCACCATCCAAGTATTGAACATCTTCATCACTGGTGCCTCACTGGGGCAATCATGGAGTAGGTGATGTCCTCCCTGAATGCCCTGCACCACGCCAGAGTGGGGCTCCCGTGGCAGTTGACAAGACCAGCCCTTAATGCAGCAGAGTGAAGGCGTCAGAGCAAAGTTAGAAGCATGCTCTATGGGCCTCGTCTCATCTGCTTTTACAAATAGTGAGGTTATATTTTTTTGAAAAATGCAACAATTCTGACTTTCCAGAAACAGCAATAATTTTGTCAATGAATTGGTGATTTAAGTTATACAGCTAAACAGTAATTCTATTCCTTGACGCCCATTCTGGATATCTTGTTGACTCATGGTTAAAATAATGAATGAGGGCAGTGCCATGGTGGCTCAGCAGGCAGAATTCTCACCTGCCATGCCGGAGACCCAGGTTTGATACCCCGTACCTGCCCATGCAAACATAAATAAACAAATAAATATATAAAAATTAATGAATAAGTCATATAACCAGGTGTCAAATATTCATTTAGTTTAACATCACTTTAAACGGAAACTTGACATCACACTTCAAAATGCCAGTTTGTTTCAAGAGAATTGATAAGATAATATTTTATCTAATGGACTCATGGTCCTTTTAGTAAATTTAGTCCTTCAGTCATCCCATCTCTCTTAAGAACAGCACAACTCTTCCAATACCTTGGACAAAAAGCTGACATAAAAAATAACTCATAATGGAAACAGTGCCTCTCTATCTATTAAACATTTTTGGAAGTTTCTATGTACCAATTACTTTGTTAGAACTGGGGAGATGGATGGGGAAAGGGGGGTGGGGCCACCGCCTCTAAGCAGCCCAAAGTCTTCTTTAGGGAAGACAGGGATGGGGCCAGGTAAGGCCAGTGGGGAAACTGAGGCCAGGTGCTGGGGTTGAAGTTGAGGGAAGTATGTACAGGTGAGGGGGGAGGCAATCTTGCCTGTTAGGAATCTGGTCCTGGGAGCTGAATGGGGGAGTAGGGGTTACTCTGCAGTCGTCACAGCAATAACTTTTACACTGGGGACAACATCACTAGACAGTTGTAAATGAATCACCTTTTCATCAATAATTTTTGGCAGCTCTTGAGACTCTAGAGATTTCAGGTAAACATTCTCTGAGCTGCACACTTTCAGAACGCGCCTCTTTCTGCATTTTCCCTTGCCCTTACAATAGAGGAAACCATGCTTTCCTGACCAAAACCTTCTTTTCTCTCCCCTAATACAGAAAGCACTGCCTAACTGAGCCTTCCAGCCAAATTATCTCACTGGAGCTTAATTTGACTGTTCACGGCTTACTTTCTGGAACCATCTACTTTTGTTGCTAAAATTACACTTAGCTTTCCTGAACTGGGTTCAATTATAATTCTCCCTCCTGAAGACTTATTTCCTACAAAAAATCCTCCTGCAGCACCGTGGATATCCTTCTGCTCCTTTTTGTTGTGAGCTGCTGCAAGGCCAGTTCCCACTGCATGCAGATGTGGAGTCCGACTTGCCCGGGGATGGCTGAGCAACTGTCCATTCTCCATGGAGCCTTCCAGGAGCTCAGGGGGCATCTGTGACCTCCCCAAGCTTTAGTCAGTGGAATTTATAAAATAGATATTTTATCTCCTGGGCTTACAACACTAGTCCTTCTTACTCCAAATCCTCCTAAAGTGGCAACAGAGAACAACGTAAACAGCTGAAACGTCCTTCCAGAGGCTGGTCATGAGCTGGAACTTGCCTTCAGATGAATGAAGATGGCATTCTCTCACTGGCTCAGTGAGCCTCTGGCAATAATAGCCACATCTCCGGAGGATGTCCTACATGCCACTTTCCTATCGTCTTCATTTAGTGCATCAGCTCTGCCGAGCAGGATTGTTATAGTTTGAACCTCAGAGGGGTTCTGTGAATAGGAGTTCTGGCCCCATGACCTGGGAGTAGGGGGCTGACCCCCAGGCTGACCCCCAGGGAATTGGGCCCAGGCATCATGTCATCTCGCAGTAGAGAGAAGAGACCTCATTCAATATTCCCAGAGTCTTCCACCCACGAGGCACCACAGAGAGAGCTTAGTGGCCTCCTACATTTGTGAATCATAGCATGCAATGCCCTTTTCCTAGAGATCGCCATGTACTTTGGTACTTCTAAGACTTCACAAAGTCCTACAATAAAAATATTTAAAAAATCAGTTGAACTCTACTGAACTCATCATGTCAATTGCCTTTGTAAGAATAGCACACACAACTATCCCTAAACCACTTAATTCTGAAAGACAAGATGAACAGATTCTACCCCGAGCACTGAGCGGCCTTGGGTGTGGGGAACCACTCTCTTGTATCGTGCCTGGGTTGGTGTTCAGCCAGCTCATCTTCTCAAGTCGGGAGAATCCCACTGAAAACCACCGTCTTTATTGAAGTCCACTTTTCCCTTTACTTATCCCAATTCACGGCCTAGCTTATTTGACCTTCCCCTCCTGAGGCCACACTCCATCTTTTAAGGTCTGTGGCCATGGACAACATTGCACGTGGACATCAATAGACTCAAAAAGTGTGGCTAGGGCAATAGGCATCCCCGGAAGGAGCTCAGCTGGGAGCACCTGGCTCCGTGGGCTCGGCCTCTCTGCTGCCCTTGACAGCTGCTTGGGCCCAGGCTCCCTGAAGCCCCTCCAGAAATCTCATTGCACCCACCGAGCCCTCCAGAAGGTTCATCATGCTCACCCAAAAGAAGCCTCCTGAAGTCTGTGCTTCCTCCCCTACTGTCTGCCACGGGAGTAGGTTGATAGTCTTATATGGAGATTTCTCATGGGGAGGCGGCAAAGCAGAGCCCTGAGAACAGATCTCAAGATCAAAACGCCTGGCTGGATCTCAGACCCCGCTCCAGCAAGCTGAGGAGTTTGGGGCAGATACTCCAGTGCTCAAATCCCCAAGTTCTGCACCTTCAAAGGCTGGGTAACAACGCAGCAACCGTGCCGCGGGGGCTGTGGGAGACTGAATGAGAATGCTCACAAGAATCTCCTGCCGTGAGCACGCTCCTGCACGCACGTTTGTCGCTTCCTTGTTACCGACGGCTGGTTGCTGAGCTGTGCCCTCGCTGGCTTGACAGACGCGGCCCCTGGCTGGGTTGTGGTGCCTGGGAGCTCGATGGACTGGCCACCTCCTTCGAGGCCCTCCCCTTCAGGTCTCATCGGAAGACCCCAAGGAATGCAGTCTGGGGGGCCATGGAGCCCTAGCGGTTAGCGGCCCAGCTGCAGTGGGGGGTCGCCACATCGACGCGGGCCACCTTGTCTTGGACATCCTGGGCCTACCTGGGCCCGAGTGGAGGGTATCATGCACTCGGTTCTTGACCGTCTCCCGGGTTTCAATGGGTGTCTCAGTGCAGCGGGTGGACGTGGGCTGCCCCTGGTTTGTCTTCACTCAAGGCCGTCCTTGCCTCACTAATTCTTAAGTGCCAGGAGTCGGCCCTGTCCATTGGCTCATCTGCTAACTGTGAGTGTCTGCCATGGACCAGGCTATGGGGTCAGAGATCAGCGTACACTGCGGGGTCAGGGGGCACATTGAGAATAATAAATAGCACCCAACCACCTCAAGGTGTGTTGTCTTCACTTTATTAATCTCTTGACAGTGGTGCGGATTGCAGCTGGTGATCGTGTAATTGCTAATAGATTAATGCAATGAGCACAAAACCTGCCAGCTCCTTGTTAGGAAGCTGTGATTTTCTACATTTATTCTGAGACAGTAGAGAAGGTCTGTTGGAGGCACTGAGGCGAGATGTGTTTGACAAATGTGGGGATTTGGGGCGTAGCTCCAATGCCTGCCTCTTCATTAGGCTGGAGTCGAAACCAATGTGAACCACTAATCATAACCTGTGTGGGAAGAGAAAGCAAACAAACCACACACACTGTGCCATATGGGATTCCCTGATAAGACTCCTAATTTCTATTTGATCCCCTCACTACACAGTGTGTGTGCACATGTGTGTGCGTAAAGACTAAGGTTTGTGCTTCATATTCTATTTATTTGTACAAGTAATGGTAAGGCATAAAAGCTGACACATCAAAAGGCATGTTAGGAGGGCATACGGGGAAAGCACACAGTTGATATCAATTGTTGTGCTTGTGAATCTTCAGACAACTCTATAGAGGTGAGTGAACTAATTTGAAGGTCCCCTGTATTCTGGCTATCCCTAAGAAGAAAACTTCTCATTCAAAGCATTTTACCAGCACATTGACTTTGTAAACATTTAACATTGAACTTTCCAAAGGGGAAAAAAAAATCAACTCTGGCTCCTTGTAAGTGCTCAGACAGGTATGCATAGCTGTGAGGTTTGTAATTCACAGCTATTAAATTCCTTATAAAGGTGATAAAAACTTTTTCCTGGGGCAAGAAAGTAGGAAAAAAGATGAAGAGACGTGTAAAAACACTTTATACATGGGGCTTTGATACAATTTTTGTAATGTTGAGTGATGAATAGTTATCAACTTGGAATTCACACCTTATCAACTCGGCAACTGGTTGTATACACCGTGTGCCATGAAAACCAGAGCGCAGAGTTAAACCCAGGCACAACGAAAAGGTTCCTTGGCTCTAGCCCCTATGTGGCATTTTATTTATAGGGACACAAGGAAAATAATTTTAAAACACAAAATGCATTTTGCTTTTTTTTTAGAAATAAAACCACTTAGTATAAAAATGTAATTTTATGTATCAAATTGCAATTAAATATAATCTTTGTGGTGTGCTGGAAGATAGCAACTCAACTAGTTGGATAAATACTGAATGACAGTGACTTAACCTGGGTTAAGAATTTTGAATTCTGCGTTTCATTTCTCAGAAAACTCTCAGTGCCATAAGCTAACTGTGAGCCAATGCCACCCGTGAACATGAGATTTTAAACATTTCAACATTTCCATTTTCACCTGTAGTTTGTAGATGGGCAAAAAGACAGCAAATGTGCCACTGCTCTTAGTTTAAGTAGGAGCTGTCAGCTAAAATACAGCGGGTAAAGCTGTAGATAGATTTAGACAATTTGGAAATAATAGTTGCAACCATGAAGTAGAAAAGTATCTTTAATTTGCATACCTTTATATCTTGGATGATGTCATGACACATGTATGGACACTGGCCAACTTACCATTTCTCAGACCACAGAGGAAGCCTTCTGTGTTAGTTTGCAAGCTACTGGAATATGATATACCAGAACTGGAATGGCTTTTAAAAAGGGGAATTTAATAAGTTCTAAGTTTACAGTTCTAAGCTTACAAAAATATCCAAACTAAGGCATCCAGGGAAAGATACCTTAACTCAAGAAAGGTCAATGGGTCAGAAACATCTCTGTCAGCTGGGTAGTCATATGGCTGGCATCTGTTGGTCTCTTGCTCCCAGGTTCGGTTGCACTCAGCCTCTGTTCCTAGGAACTTTCAGTCAATATTTATAATAATGTACTCTATGTCTGTCCTCCAACTAGACTATATATTCCTGGAAAGCAGATTGTGTGTATGTGTGGGGTGGGGGGTTCACTGGTGCATCTCAGCTCTTGTACAGGACCTGGCACTTAGGCTAATTGATGAATTCTAAATTCATTATCTCATTTAATTCTTACAACCCGCTGAATAGCTAATAGTGTCCTCATTTAACATGAAGAAAAAAGCTCACAGACCCTAAGTGATTTTCTCAATGTCATGATCTTAGAATTGATGGCAAAATACAGGAAAAGAAAGGGCGGATGGTGACATTAATTTCAAAGAAAGGTCAACTGCAAGGCATAAGCCATGTAATAGACAGAGGGGTGTCATTTGTGCTATGGTCTCCTGCAGAAGCAGATGGGTCCTGTCCAAAATTTTGCTCTGACATGGATGTCACACGCACACCAAGAAGATGGAAAAAGGTTTATTACTTTCATAACTAGGGTCTCTGAGAAGAGCAGGACAGGCTTTCCAGCTAGGTCCAGAATGCCTTGAGCAAGCAAGGAAAGGAAACTTGCCTGGAGTTTTATTGTGGTTTGGGGGTTGGGTCTGGGCTAGGAATTCCCTGTGCACTTGCAAGGCTGGGTTGGTTTGAATCTCCCAGTGCACCAAAGGAAAGAGCCCCAGCCCTGGCTCCCTGTCTATTTCCTTGAAGCCCGGTCCTCATTGACTCTAATTTCCCTCCTTTGGTTAGACAAGAAAGCTGGAAGAAGACTGGGTGGAGAGAAATTGCTTGCTCCCTGCTGGGACGTTTTCAGATATGCTACTGGCAGAGCCCTTAGCCCTGAGCATGGGTCTGTGCCATAGAGAAAGCTCTGGGTCTATTTAAAAATTATTATTTTCAGGGCAGAATGGAGGTGCACCTTCTCTTTTCCTTGGTGGAGCAGAAGCACCATGAACAAATCACTCTTAGAGAAGCAAACTGGACAAGAAAGTACTTCTTCCCTGATTTTATCCCTCTTCCTTCTGAGTAAAGCTTATTGAGGGTATAGAACTTAAAAGTCTCATTTCTGAATCTCCAGAGCTAGTAGAGGAGGAAATGGACTTGTGGAATGGATGAATGAATGAAAGAATGAATGACCTCTGTTTAGATGTAATTGTTACCAAAGAATGAAACAACATGTTTCAAGTAGTTTTAGGGGTCCTTAGTTGCAACTCCAACATTTTAAGGACCTTGGGAGTCATCATTCTCATCCTTAAAACAAGAAAAAACTAAAACTAAAATTGACACTTTTTCAACGACCCATCAGAGAATAGAGCTCACATGTCAAAACACCACTGTAAAAATCTAGGGAGAGAAGCACTTCTGTGGAAATTCAACAGCCCAAATCTGCTGAGCTGGAGTGGCAGTCCCAGGAGCCATAAACTGCTAAGAACTCGTACATGGTCATTTTGACAAAGTTCTGGAGACTACATGCAGACTAGCATGAAGGTAAGAAACTCCTGGGGCACAATATTGGGGAGACCCTATACTTTCATGACTTTCCATCCAGAAACCTCACCAGGTTCCTATGGTGGGGATTGGAGAAAGATTCCTTTGTGTCCCTCAGGCAGAGGGAAAGGAAAAATATTTTGCAAAACACCCACAAAGGCCTGTGTTCAGGGCTAAGGCCTCTGCCCGTGGCCATTCCAAAAGCTTGTCCCAACAGGGGGAAAGCAATTTGTCTCTTCTCCATCCTTAAGACCATTTTGCCAAATTAAGTCACATTCACAGGTCTGGAGTTTAGGATGTGAACGCATCTATTTGGGGGCCACTATGCTCATTAAAAGACTGAGGCTTAATTGGAAGATTATAGAATGCTCTACCTACCCCCTGCTCTATCACTGCATCAAAGGGTTCCAGTACAGCAATAGAAGATAACATGATGCTCTATGTAGAAAACGCCAACAAATCTACAGAAAACCTTGGGAACTAATAATCAAGTGGAGCAAGGCCACAAAATACAAGGCCAAAATGCAAAAGTTAGGTGCTTTCCTATATACCAGTAGTGAATATTTGGAATCAGATTTTTTTAAGCAATACCATGCACAATAAAATCAATAAAAATGAAACACTTAGATATAAATCTAACAAAATATGTGCAGGATGGGAAATACATGGAAATCTATCAAACACTGATGACAGAAGCCAAAGAGGATCTAAATAAATGGGGACGTGCTCTGCATTCATGGTTTAGAAGACCCAATATTGTTGTGATGAAAACACTTTCCAACTTGATCTGTAGATTCAATACAATCCCAATCAAAATCCTGGTGATATATTTTGCATGTATTTTTAACAAATTGATTCTAAAATTTAATTTTTACAAAAATGCAAAGCACCTAGACTTGCCAAAACAATATGACTAGCCATGAAAAACAAAGTAGAGGACTCGTAAGACTGGATTTCCAGACATACTGTAAAGCTACAGTGATAAAACAGATTTGGCAAAACAATAGACGCACTGATTGATGCAACAGAATATAGAGTCTGTAAGTAGATTCACATACCAAAGCCAACTGATTTTTTAATTTTTTAAATTTTTTTACATGGGCAGGCACCAGGAATCAAACCCAGGTCCTCTGGCATGGCAGGCAAGTGTTCTTGCCTGCTGAGCCACCGTAGCCCACCCCAAAGCCAACTGATTTTTGATAAAGGTGGAAAAACAATTCAATGGAAAAAAAATCTTTTCACCAAATGGTGCCAGAGCAATTGGACATACCCATGTAAAAAAAGAAAAAAAAAGAAGAACTTAGTCATTAGCTTACACTTTACATAAAAATTAAACAGAAAATTTTAGTTAATGCTTTCTAGGACCATTTTTAGTTAAAAAGCTTAAATATAAAATGCAAAATATAAAACTAGATGAGATCATTTGTGAAAATGTACATAACTCAACTCTGCATTTAGTGATACATTTTTATATATGACACCAAAAGTATGATCTGCAGGAAAAACAGTAGATGGGGGGATTTCATTAAAATGAAATAATTTTGCTCTGTGAAAGACCCTGTTAAACAAATGAAAAGCAAATTGCCAACAGGGAGAAAATGTTTGTAAAATGCTTATCTGATAAAAGACTTGTTATCTAAATTATACAAAGGACTTCAAGCTCAACAATAAGAAAAAAGTTTTTAATGGCTATATATCTGTACGCACACCTCACCACAAAAGATGGTAACTAATCAAATAAATATACACTCAAAATTATTTTTCATTAGGGAATTGCAAATTAAAACAGCAATAAGATACCATTGTGTAACCGTTATAACATCTAAAATCTGAAACCCCGACACCACCAAAAGCTGGCGAGGACGTGGAGGGAGAGAAAACCCCATTCCCGGCTGGGAGGGATGCAAAATGGCACAGCTGCTTTGGAAGGCAATCTGGCAGTTCCTTAGAAAAGTAAACATAAGCTCAACTTATGATGCAGAAATAGTGCTCTCAGGTATTAACACAGCTTAGTTGAAAATGTATGCCATCCAAAAAAATTTGCATGAATATTTATGGCACCTTTATTCATAATCACCCAAAATGGGAAGCAACCAAGATGTTCTCCAAAAGATTAATGGATAAACAAACTGTGGTACATCCATATAATGGAATAATATTCAGTAATAAAAGGAAATGCGTTATGAAGTGACAAAAAGTCACGGATGGGTGAACCTTAAATACATATTGCGAGGTGAAAGAAGCCACTCTGAAAAGCCTACATATGTCATAATCCCGTTTAAATGACATTCTGGAAAAGACACAAGAATGCAGATGTGAAAAGATCAGTGATTGTCAGGGGTTCGGTGAGAGGACGTTGGATAAGTCAAGCACAGGTTTTTAAGGAGGTAGAACTAATTCTCTATGATACTGTAATGGTGGATATAAAACACCATGCTTCTGTCAAAACCAATATAGCTCCGAGCACAAAGAGGGAAGTTTAATGCAGAGTGACAAAATAATCTAATTCTATTATAAATGTGTGAAAGAAACTCACTGAAGGGAGTGGGTGGAAATGTTGCTGGCCCAGGTAACTTGGAAATGAATGGAGTCTGGGAGTCTAAAGACAAAATAAACTGAACATGACCCCTGGGCTCTAGTTGATAAAGCTGACCCCCTTCATCACTGGCTAACAAGATTGCCTTACAGGATTGTAATAATGGAGCAACGAGGCTTATGGTTCGGGAATGGTGGAAGCCTGGGCATTCCCTGAAAATTAAAGAAATCCAAATGAAGTATGAACTTGACCTGATAATATGGCTTCAATATTGGTTCATTAGTTGGAATACGAGATTAAAAACAAGGAAGGGGAGGAGGCTAGAATGACCCATGCAGTAACGGGTTACAGTGTGAAATCATTTATAGCTTCTTATAGATAGTGATGGTCATATATAAGACTTTTATAGATACGTGTGCATCAACGGGTTAGCACACACAGCTCAGTATGTATTTCAAACTCTATCAGCTGTAAGAGCCTAGAAGCAGGGACACCCCAGGAACTACAAGCACACCCAGTGCCCAGAATTTGGTGTCTCCAAAAACAGGAGACAGGACTTTTTGGGGACATGGCTGATTCGAGGAATGGGGTAGGAATTATACAAGATGAGTATGGCGCATCTCGGTAGTGTCAGGAAGGAAAGGATGGACTGGGAAACACTGACGGAGTTTGTCAAAGAGACACAGGAGCCAAATGCAAGAGCCCCCGGTGGTCAAAGCTAGAGCAATTCAGGCACCAGAATAAACAAAGGAGCATTGGATTATAACCTAAAGTATAAAATAAATATCCGTAAGTACATACTGATGCAAATGATTGCATAAATAAATTAATGGGGCAGAAGAGACAAATCTCCTGGGCAGAATAATTCCAAATCACTTCATGTAAATACTCTGCCCTGAAAATGCTGGAGCAAAGCACACAGCGACTTCCTTCACAGAGTGCCGCATGGAGAGTGAAGATAAAGAGTAATGCTAAAGTGGAGAGGCTGGACAGACACGACCTCAGCCAGGTGACCAAACCCAGGGTCAGCAGTGACAAGTCTTGTGGACAGTACCTCACTTCGAGGCAGTGTGATGAAAATGGTACTTAACCTCCCGGTCTTGCTCTAAAATCCCATATCCCCAGTCTCATCATGAGAAAATCACCAAACCCAAATTTAAGAACGCTCTATAAAATACCTGACCAGTAATCTACGAAGTTGTCAAGGTCACCGAAAACAGGGAAAGCTTGAGAAATTGTCACAACCGAAAAAAGCCTGAGGAGAAGTGACGATTGACTGTAATGTGGAGTCTTGGGATGGGAGCCTGGGCAGAGAAGGACATTTGGTAAAGATATAAGGAATTCCAGATAAAGGATGAATCTCAATTAGTAATAATGTATCACTATGATTTCATTAGTTGTGACAAATGTACCATATTAACATAAAATGGTAGGAGGACCTGGCTGTGGGAACTCTGTAATATCTTTATTATTTTTTTTTTTTTTGGTAAATCTAAAGCTATCCTAAAATAAAAGTTTATTAAAGTGATCTTGAAAAAGATTGATACAGTTTAAGAAACAATTTTTAATTGACACTTAAAGGGAAAATTAAAATATACCTTTCTCTATAAAATTATTGTAAAGGCAAAAGAATATTGAACCACAAAAGATAAAACATACTCATAATTCTCCCACCGTAACAAATCTTACCTGTTTCAAGTTCCATGCTCTTTGACTAGCCAAGACCACGTGGGTGCAGAGTTTTTACAGAGCTGAACTTGTATTCTGCTGGTTCCCTTCCTATGCTCCTTGTGTTCACTTTTTTAAAACATAAAACTTCTGACATGGAACAACTTCACTCTATTCCACTGGGCAGTTATTTGCTATTCTGCAGCACCCCACTGTGAACAAGGTTTTGAGTCGTTTTTCTCCTCAATTGAACCTGTTCCTTAAAATATATCAAAATTCACGTTTTGGGATCAAATGATATGGATCCTTTCATACTTCTTGAAATTTCTGAATAAGCTTAAAATAAGAAATGACTTCAGGACCAAGGGAAATTAAAAATCAAAAGAAATCGCGTCAAATTACCTGGCTTAACCAAGCAGGCATGTTCCCTCTTAGGTGGAGCCGGCGATTGCCTGGTTGGACAAGAGAGGTGAAATCGAGTCTTGTCCCAGGCTTGCCCTCGACTGGACATTTGGACATATGATCGTGCTGTGAAAGCCTGGCATAACTTGAAATATTTTACGATGTATTGCAAACATTTGAAGATAACGTAATAAGCATGCATGTAAAAGCCATTCGATTGTTACATTTTCCTTTTTCTTCCAGAGCATATTTTAAAACTAAATAATACTAATGCATTCAGTTGAATACTATCTTTTGCTGCTTCTTTGATCCAGTTCTCTTCTCTCCCTCCTGAAATTGCTCTCTGTCTTTCACACTCAGGCCTTTTACATTACTACAACGTGTGCACACATCATCCCACCGATTTATTTCCACGGTGCTACAATTTAAATGGAATTGCGTCATTTTTCCTTCTGCGATTTGGTAAAGGCTCAGTCTTTTGTTTTGTCTGTTTTGCTTGCTGCTGCCCACGTGGCTCGGGTCTGTCCCCTGGAACAGCCCTGGTGCCACCTCACGTGGGCCTGGTGTTCCCTCTCCACGGGCCTGTTGGTGAGCTCAGGTTGTTGTAAAATTGTCGGGTCTGGGGGTCCCTGTGCTTGGCTTCCCTCAATGTTGCCAAATGGCCCATGAATGTGCTTCTACCGGTTTCTGCTGTCACTGCAGCCCAGGGGAGGCCCCCGGTCCCGGGTAGGGGGCTGGGGCCATGGATCCCACCTCAGGCCACTGAGGATGGGGCTGGGACGGGGAGGCAGTCGCTGAGCCTGGGACCAAGTGGGTCCAGCACGGGGATGCATGCCAAGGGGGCCTCGGGGAGTCCTAGGAGTTTCCACGACCTCGTGGGGCTCGGGGCAGTCCTTGCAGGGCACAAGGGCCGCCTGCAGCCTGCAGCCTGCCGGTCACCTCAGCTCCCATGGGCTGTCCAGGGCGTGACCCACTCTATGCCCCGCAGCCCACAAAGGCTTCTGTTTAGCCAACTCTGAATCAGAACCCTACAGAGAAGAGGACGGTAGGACCAGGGCTCCTGCTCAGCCAACGTGGTCCCACCCCCACTGCAGAGTCCGGAGGTACCTCAGTTTCCCTCCCTCCCCACTGGCTTCCCAGTCTTTCCCTTCCTATTCTTCTTCAGATTTAGTCATTGCATTAAAAGGATGCTTATTATATATTTATCTTGCATTCCTAGGTTTCTGTAGGGGTTTTTCTTAAGTTTATTCTGCCCTGTGGCTGGAACCAAAAATGTAACTGCATTATTCGACACGCATAATGGTTCTAAGGTGCATATTTATATCCACATTTCACAGATGAGAAAGAAACAAACCTGAAGGAAGGTAAGGTCCTTACGGTGCTCACAGCTGTCCTGGGGCCGCACAGAGAGCCCACCTGGGCCTTTGCTATGGAAGATGAGCGTCCGTGTGCAGCCCTCACCGCTGCCACACTGCACCCCTGCTGCTGGCTGCCCTCCCTGTGCAGCGCCAGCTCCTCCCCACCTGGGTCTACCTGTTGGTGCATTCACCTACCCACTTGGTCTAAGGTGGGGGACCTCCCCACCCGGCTTTGTCTTCCTGGCAGCAGTCCTGGGCTCACCTGCTTGCTGTGAGCACCTGGAGTCCTGACGGGCCAGCACACATCCTCTTCACATGTTCTCCAGCCCAGAATCCCATCGCTCTTGCTGGTCAAAGCCCCCAGATGGTCCTGCAGGAAGCACGGCTGCCACAGGTAGCTTGTAACTGGAGCTGAGCCTGCAGCCTCTCAGGGCACAGAGTCCCCAGCAGCTGCACTGCACGGACCCTCAGCCACTGGGCATGTCCATGAAGGGGCTTTTGCTTCAGCCATGGAGGCAAAGAAATTTGTTGTCCCCGAAGTTTCCACTGAAGACAGGGTGTTAGCCTGGGCAGTAGTGCCACTGTCACCACTCTTGGAGATGGGCTGGTTGAGGGTGAGGTAACCCAGAGTCCCCATTCCATGGAGAGAGAGGTTCACGGCTGAGAGCACCCAGGTGCCCTCACCCCATGCTGGACCTTCTAGGCAGGTGGTGCTCTCTGTCCCTTTGAGTGGGCTTTGGAACCTTGCCCTGGACGCTGGGGGCTGTGCCTTTGCCATCTGTGCTTGTAGACCATGGGACATGGGCCTGGGATGGACAGCCCTGAGGTCCGAGCCAGGCCAGGCTCTGACGCAGTCCTTGCCTGGGGAGGTGAGGAGCATGATGGAAGCCTAGGAGGACATGACAGGATTGACTTCTCCATCTCTGCTTTGCTTTTCCCAAGCCCTCAGTCTGGTTTATTTAGGTCATTGGCTTTTCCTGAGGGTAAAGTGAGCCAATTTCTGGAGCTTGAAATGGCACTGGTCAGTAAATTGCCCTGCTCTCCCTTTGAACATCTTCTGGCTTATTCTGAGAAGGCTGTGAACAAAATCCTGCTGGGCATTGGGTTCAGGGCCCCCAGAGCGATGGGCTTTCTGGGGTACATCACACCATCTGAGGGTCACTCCAAAGCTGATTTGTTCTCTCATAAGATTTACCTTGTCAAGATAATCTGTTCAATTTTCCCATCATTTCAATGGGATGCTGTAACAGTTGGGTTTAGGTGTCAACTTGGCTGGCTGATGGCGCCCGGGGGTCTGGTCAGGCGAACACTGGCCTGACCGTTGCTGCAAGGACATTTTGTGGCTGGTTGATAGACCGGAAGGCTGGTGTAATAAGTCAGCAGTTAATTGATTGCATCTGTGATTGATCGCATCTGAGATCAATGAAGGGTGTGTCTTCCACAAATGAGAGAATCCAATCAGTTGAGTTTTTTTTTAATTTTAAGTGAGAAAAGAGGATTTCCACTTCTTCAGCCAGCCAGCCTCTCCTGTGGAGCTCATTGAGAATTTTCATTGGAGTTGCCAGTCTCACTCCTGCCCTGTGGATTTTGGACTCTGGCATCCCCATGGTTGCATGAGTCATTTTTATAAATCTCATATTTACAGATCTCTCCTGTTGGGTCTGTTTCTCTGGAGAACCCTGACAAATACAGACATTACGGCAAGATGAACACGCTGGAAAAATGACCTCTCGGTATGGTCTTAGGTATGTAGGAAGACGTGAAATCTGTGCTACCCATGGTGCAGCGTGAGGCCAAAGGGTATGGGGTTCCGGGCCTGTGGCTGAGCCCTGCAGCACTGGCCCATCAAATCCTCTGACCCCAGTCTATGCAGAACGCACAGCCAGGGGCTCGCCAAGTCTCCCTTGTCCAGAAAGACCAGAAAATCAGATCTGGAATGTTCTTTATGATGCGAAGGGAAGTGAAGGATGTCCCCCCTTGTCTGCGCTTACTCAAGGCTCCTGAAGACATTGATGGCTGAAAGCTTTGCAAGAGAAAACCTCCCCCTTTAATGGCTCAGAGGTCAGCAAGGCCACCCCACCCAGTGGCACAGCTGGGCTTTCTGCAGTATCAAATCCCATTTCACCCCTCCCTGCCCCATTTTCAATCCTTACACTGAATTCTTGAAAATATTTACCTGTTTTTTTCTTACTCTACAGAGAAGAAATATGTATTTTGGTTCTTTTTTTCTTGTAAGTTTTCAAGTAGCAGAATTTTAATACCCATTTATACAATTGGAAGCACAATGCATACTGGGCTTTAAATAACTATTTGTGAGAGAGGGAGGTTTCATTCTCATTTGGTTTTCTTCATATGCGAACCCCTCATAAGATACCATCATTCCCTCTTTAAGCAATGTTTGTGGAGCCTGCCAGCTACGGGCACTTCACAGCAGCCCACGGCTGCATCAGACAGCAAGGCAGAGACAGGGCGACCACTGCCACTTGGGACCCAATCCCATCTGGGGAGACCACAGCAGTCTCGCTCTCTTTCTCTTTTTCTCCCTCTTCCTTTCCTCCCTCCCTTCCTCCCTCTTTTCCTTCCTTCCTTCCTTCCTTCCTTCCTTCCTTCCTTCCTTCCTTCCTTCCTTCCTTCCTTCCTCCCTCCCTCCCTCCCTCCCTCCCTCCCTCTCTCCCTCCCTCCCTCTCTCCCTCCCTTCAAACTCTGTGACTACTCTGAAAACCACTGGATTGTATACTTCAAATGGGTGAATCGTGTGATATGTGAACTAAATCTCAATAAAAACCTGATATATACTTATAGCAAAACTTCGGGGCATCAAGTCTTGGTGTGGCCAGGGTGAGGCAAAAGTGATGTGAGGCCCCTCTGGGACACACTGAGATGGAAGCTGTTAAACCTAGAAGTAAGATGTGGTCTTCTGGGCTTAGGGCCACCTCCCACAGAATCTACTGGAAAGATTCAAATTTCCCATGTTTCCAAAGCCCCGTGAACCCCAGTCGGTGCACAAACGGACTTGGAACCCATGGGGCGCTGTGATGCCTGTAGCAGGGGCTCGGCGTTCCTCCCTTGCCCGTTCCATGGACTTCCCAGCACCGACTGGGGGCCAGGCACTGCCCCGACCACATGCAGGGATGACAGAGCCCCCAGGCGACACTGGTCAGCAGATGTGAACAGGCTCAGGTCACGGGTGAGGGGGCTCTGCGATGGGCTGAGCAGGGACCTGGCTAATCCGTGATATGCCGACAGGACACATTAGAAAATAACCCCCCACCCTGGGGACTAGTCCTGCCAAAAAATTAAGCTGAATCTGACCATGATATAATGAGTAATTTACAGAAATTCAGGGGATAAAGGGACATGTTGGAACACCCCAGGGTGTGATTCAGCAAAATCGAGGGGGTTTAGATAATATTAAGAGAGAATCAAAGTGTTAGGCAGACATGGTATTATTAAGTCAAAAAGAGGCCTTATCTTTTAGAAGTGCGTACTGAGGTATTTCTTGATTACAATGATATTATGTCTAGGATTTGCTTTACGATAATCTATTTAGGGACTTAGTGAATGGAGATGTGGCTCAGACAAAACCAGGCATGAGTTTAATACTGTCAAAGGAGGGTGATGGATAAAGGGAGGTTGTGCTAGGATTCTCTCCCCTCACTTGAACACTTTCAAGTGTTACACAGTTAAGAAAAGATGTTAAGCAGGAAATTACATTCGTGTGCATATCTATGAAATGGGAATAACAGTACTGAGGGTAAAATAACACAAAGTCAGATAATGTGTATATCATTTTTAGCACTGTGCCGGGTGTCAGCCGATGGGAGCATTGTTTCCAAAATCTTCCCCTTCCTGAAGGAAGAAGCACAGCCTTTGCTGAGTGAGTGGGGTGGGTGGAAGGGCTGAACTCAAAGGCTGAGCTGGGTGGAGGGGGTTCAGAGAAGACCAGAGGGGAAAGGTGGTCAGGCAGGGGAGAGGACAGATTGCCTCGTGATGGTGAAGACACATTAGGGGTAGTCGAACACTAACTGCCCTGGGTTTTGAAATTTTCTCCAGCAGTCTTTGCTGCTGAAGGTCTGTGTGCAATAGGGAACCCTGTCTCTGGCTGACACACCGAGGGTGCCACGCTGAGGGCACGGCTGTGGGGTCTGGTGGACTTAGGAGCTGGACATACACTGGGGCCACAGCTTCGCTGCAGACCAGCTCGTACCCTGGACCACGTCTGCTCACCCAGACAAACTCAGGGGACCAGAGACGACGCTGGAGTGTGCTTCATGCAGCAGCCACCCACACAGGCCCTTGAGGAGCGGGCCTTGATCCCGCGAGGTTCCATTATAATCGTTACCATACCTAGAGGAGTTAATTATTGGACGGGGGGAAGGGAATGGGGTGAAGTCAGGACATATTTGTTTTGGTTCAAGATGAAATAACGTGAGCACAGTTGAGGCATTGGTAGAGGGATCCTCACAATGATTTTGAGAAATTAAATTTAACAAGTGGTGACTCTGCTTGTGTGTGTGTGTGTATGTGTAGTGTATGTGCAGATGTCCATGGGTGAGTGTGTGTGGTGTTGCTGTGAGTTTGTGTGAGTATTTTTATGTGAATGTATATATATGTGAGTGTGTGTCTGTGTGCCTGAGTGTGCATGTATGCAGCTTGAGCTTATGTTAGTGCATGTGTGTGTGAGTGTGTGTACATGCCTGTGTGCTCATGTATGCAGCTTGAGTTAGCGATAGTGTGTGTGTATGTGTGCATGAGTGTACTCATGTGCTCAGCTATGAGCTTCTGTGAATGTGTTTGCATGAATGCATGAGCATGTATGCATGTGCATGTGAGTGTGCTCATGTGCTCAGCTATGAGCTTGTGTGAATGTATTTGCATGAGTGCATGGGTGCATGAGCCTGTGTGCTCATGTATGCAGCTCGAGTTAACGTTAGTGTATGTGTGTGCATATGTGTGCATGTGAATGTGCTCATGTGTTCAGCTATGAGCTTGTGTGAATGTGTTTGCATGAATACATGGGTGCATGAGCGTGTGTGCATGTGCATGTGAGTGTGTGCATATGTAGGTGTGCATGTCTGTGAAGTGTGTGTGTACTGGGTGTGTGTCTGCACATGTGTGCTCTCCTGCTGGTGCATGAGGAGGAGCTGTGCAGTGCGGGGAGCTGGGGTCTCTGGGAAGAGGGAGGAGGGCCTTTTCGCACTCGTGGGCTCTGGGGCTGACCACTGTGCATGGTTCCCCTGACCTTGGGGATCTTTCTAGAGCACTAGTCAAAGGCTACATGCCTTTGCCTGTGGATTTCTGTCCAAGACAGCCTGTGCTGTGTGGTCTCTTCCCTGACCCTGGCCTTCATTAGAGAGTGTCCGTGTCTCTCGGTGCTTCGAGATGGTGTTGGCATTAGCCTCTCTGGAAAATGTGCTGTCAGTGGTCCAGGTGTACTGCACAGCACTCATCTACTCACACGCATCCTCCTCAGGTCACACTGCACTGCAGATGTCCAACTTTTGTGTAAGTTTCTCAGTGACATCTAGCTGTCGGGCTGAGATGGGTCACCCTCTCCATCCCAGCAACCAGAAGGCTGCAGGCACCTTTGGACAAAGATGATGATGGTTCTGGACAGTGCTGGTCTCGGCCGCCTCTGTCTGCTGAGCGCTGAGCTGGGCCAGGTGTGTGGTCAGCCACACTGGGCTGTGCCCCAGTCCCCTCTTTAGCATTGCTCAGCATTGCTCTCTGCAAGGACCCTGCTGTGGCTGGGGCGTGGATGGTGGAGGTGGCCCTGTGAGTCTCCTGGCCATCCTCCCCCCACTTCTTTCTGGTCTAGGAGAAGAGTTCGCTTTCAATGGGAACTTCAGGCCCGTGAAGAGCCTACTCCCAATCTAGGAAAGAGAACCTTGGAGAAGCACTCACAGCACCCAGATTCCCTCCAAATGGGGGAGAGGTGATTCACCTCAGCGGGTGAGTCCAGGGGACCTAGAGGTGTGGGCCATACTGCTGCTTGTAGGAGACGGTGGGTCAGCAGCTGACCCCTGGAGCAGGTGAGATGAGGGCACACCCGGACAAGGAGCAGGTCTGCAGTGGGAGAGGAGGTAGAGCTAAGTGAAGGGAGAGGTGGAAAATCATAAAACAAACCCCTTTCTTCTTATAACTCCTCACACCAGCCCACTCAACACAGCCACAGCAGGATATTACGTATTGTGTGCTCTTGGAATGGACAGGGGAAGGAGCCATGGGGATGTCAAAGAGCAACACCTAGGTGGTAGAAGAGTTTCTACCTGGGAGTGTTTTCCAACTTGGTTTTTAAAGGGCATGGAGGGATATATAGGAGTTCACCTGGAGAGAGGCGTTGAAGGATACAACATGAATTCCTTTCAGTTCTCATTACAGAAGCTTTTTTCTTGTGCAGGGGTGGATTCAGACTTCATGTGAAGCTTACACTACCTGGAAAGTTCTTTAGGAAAAATGACTCAATACTCCAAATATAAATCAGGCACAAAGTGAACATTTATTTAGAAAGAGGAGAAAAATCACAGATTACTAGACCCTTCTGTGATCTCAGCAGACCAGTTACCAGAAATGTTCCTGGGGAAATGCATTCTGATTGCAGCCCTGCAGCCCATTCCCTCAGACCCTCTACAGCTCCTGGCTGCTCCCGGCACCTCTGGGCTCAGCAGGTGAGGCTGCCTAGCACGCAGGTTCATGTACCTTTGGCTGCTTCTGCTGTGTTTAAGACATTTGTATATTTGTGGGGTTTTTTTTTCCCTCAAACCCAAGAAAGGCAACCCATGAAGAATGTTATTTATGTCCAAGATGTCAGAGCCCCTGAGTTTTTACCTTCTTTGAGCCATTCCTGAGGTCATCAGAAGTTCCCAAATGTCTGGGCCAGCAAAACCAGCCCTACCTGGGGGCGGTGGTGCTGAGGTAGGACAACTTGCTTCACCAGTTCTGCCAGCCAAGTCAGCATCTTCAGCATGTAAAGCATCTCTAATTAGACGCTGATTTCCTGGAACACCCTGCCACAACCCACCTTGCAGGTGAAGAGCTAATTAAGGCCTTTTTAATGAAAGATGAACTAGTGCAACCTGCCACAGTGCTTTGAAGCTTGTACTCTAATTGCTGGAAATTCCCCTTACAAAGTGGATGGACTCCACGGGACACACATGTCTCACTTGTGGAGTGCCTGCACTTACACAGCCTTGGGCTGTGGCTGACACCCCCAGGGCACTGCTCACAGGGCTGGCAGGATGGCAGGGCAAGGGGGACTTGATAGTTGGTCTTCAGATATATTGTCACAGTGGCCAGTTTCCATTTGCCTAGTTGCCATGCACAGTCTCCAGATACATTGTTGCAATGCCCCAGCTCTGGATACTTTGAAGGCTCTTCTCAGATGGCTGTTGCCCTGTGGTGCTGTGGCTTCTCTGGGTCCCAGCTCCTCCCTGCAACTCCGGGTCCCCTATGATATGCTCATGGCATCCTGCCCCTTTGCTCCCAGAACCCCAGGCTCCCTGACAGCCTCGTTCCACGAGCACCTTCACAGCAAATGCAAGCCTGGTCCCAGGCCCCACGTGCAGTAGCTTGGCTTTTAGAACACGGTAATTGAATGAGCAATTCCTTAGCTAAGACAAGGGAGGGAGCAGTAACCCAGAGGCAGAGTTTCCTTCAGGTTGGAGCCTGACTATGCCCTTCCTTGCTGTGTGCCTTTAGGCAGTTATTAAGCTTCTCTGAACTCAACTTCCAGGACTGTATGGTGAGTTTAATATTAGCTACCTTGAAGGTTTTCTGAAAAGAAGTACAGTTGCATTCTGAATATGGCTTATTTCAGCGTGGATGTGTTTTTGTAAATGTTTTTACTGTGAACTATAACATATATACAAAGAAGCAATAAATTTCAAAGTACATTGTAACAAGTAGTTATAGAACAGATTTTAGCATTTGGTAGGGATTTGAGATCCACAATTTCAAGTTTTTTCGATTTAGGTGTTCCAAGACACAGTAGCCTAAAAAGAAATATTAATATAATGATTTAGTATTCACACACATTTATTAAGTCCTATTTTGTCTGTTATAATTCCTCCTTCTTCTTTGATCCTTCTCCCAATCTTTATGGGTAGTTGAATTATGCCCATTCTAACTTTATTTCATGTTGAAAAGGGGTGTTGACAATATAGGATAGGGGGATGGAACTAGTTGCTATCCATGGAGAGTCCGGCCCTTCTGGGTTTCAGAACTTATCTGGTCTAGGAACCATCTGGAGCTTGTAGGTTTCTGAAAAATAAACTCAGTGCATGCAGCTTTTGAAGGATCTGAGATAAAGCCAGGGATGTTCTTTAAGGTTGATAGGCATAATCTTGGTTGAGGTTTGGCAACTGGTGTTTTAAACACTGGTGTTTAAAGTGGAGTCACTGTTGCTTCTTAATTGGGTTGTGCCAGCACCTTGAGAACAGGTGAGGCCATGGGAGATGCCATCCCCCTCCAACCAGGAGGAAAAGGAGCCTCTATACCACATGCCTCTAACATGAAGCTCCATTAGGGAGACCTATGGATTCCGGCACCTTCTTTCATCCCAGCCCCCATGTCTAGCCATGCAACCTTTCCACGCCGGCACCCTGGGCTGACCTGGATGGATGCCCCAGGTGGGTGATGCGAGCAGGTTTCTCATTCTGGCTGGTGATGTTGAGGGCACCCAGTCTCCCCACCGGCTCTCGCTCCTCATGCACATCTCAGGGCCTGCTGTGTGACCTTCTTTTGAGAACACGCTTCTCTCCCTATTTGGGTATCATACCGACTTCTGAATATAATTGTTGATTTTATTCGTTGTGATAGGCAGTGCTTCCTTTGTGATTTAGAGGAGAAAACATATTTATGAGGTTTGAGAGGTTTGGGAAAGCAGCTATTCGTTTTATTAGATTGTTTTTACATTCCAAAGGGCTTCTGGGGTTGGCTGTTGGCTTCTCTAAGGGTGACAGTGACCTGTTGGGCAGCAGATGCATTTCAAGGCCACAGAATGCTACTGAGTCTAGGTCCCAGGGTGTGGGTTTGAGGGGCTGACAGCTGTGGGGGCGTGGTGAGGCTGTCTGGTGAGTGGGCACCTGTGGGGAAGCCGAAGACACACTTGGGGATGCTGGTCAATGTCCTTCCAAGGTTAATTTTTCACGTGTGCCATGGAAATGGCTCCCCACTGAGCCTGGACTCTTCCAGAATGCAGAGTGGTCTCTGCCTTGCTTCCTGCCATCCTCATGGGAACCTCAAGTTGGAGCTAATCCCACAGGGCTTTCCCAGGGGACTCAGAACCCCCTCATGCCCTGAGGCAATCGTGGGACATTGGTGCCAGAAAGTCCTTGGCTTCCCCATGCTAGGAGGAGCTGGGGGTCGAGGCAGGGCCCAGACAGCTCAGAACCCCAAATATTTATCCTGCCCCCATTCCTGACATGTGTCCCTACCACTGGCCAGTGGGACATGGGGCAACCATCACAGGCTTAGGGCAGGTCCACCTGAGACCAAGCAGGAAGCTGTGGATTGACCTGCTTCTCCACATCTCCCTGAGAGTGGGCCCAGGTGGAGTGGTGAGAGGAGGACCGGTGTTTGGGGGCCAGACTTGTCTGCAATCCCTCCAGGCCATGTGACCCTGAGGAGCCCTGTAGTTTTGAGTCTGAATCCTCAGCCATAAAATTCAGGGTGGAGCTTACCTCATGTTCTAGTTTGCTAGCTGCCGGAATGCAACATACCAGAGATGGATTGGCTTTTAATAAAAGGGAATTTATTTTGTTAGTTCTTCAGAGGAAAGGCAGCTAACTTTCCACTGAGGTTCTTTCTTACGTGGAAGGCACAGGATGGTCTCTGCTGACCTTCTCTCCAGGCCCCTGGGTTCCAACAACCTTCCCCAGGGTGACTTCTTTCTGCATCTCCAAAGGCCTGGGCTGAGCTGCAAGTGCTGAGATGAGGAATGCCGAGCTGCTTAGGCTGTGCTACATTGTGTTCTCTCATTTAAGCACCAGCCAATTAAGTCAAACGTCACTCATTGCAGCAGACATGCCTCCTAGCTGACTGCAGATGTAATTAGCAGCAGATGATGTTCACGTACCATTGACTTATTCCGCAGCAACAAGACTAGGTATGCTCACCTGGCCAAGTTGACAACTGAATCTAACTAACACACCTCATAAGCCACTCTTAATTGGCTCAAAAATGCGTGCACGTGCCTGCTGGGAGCTGGCCCTGAATGAGTGGGGAAGTGGTAGGGAGCAAGGCAGACCCCTGCAGGGCTGGCATTGTTGTAGTGGAGACCGTGACACCTGGGGCATCCCTGGGACTCGGTGGTCAAGGCCCAAATGCTATTTTATTTGAATGCTCAAGGACAGCTTGGCCTTATCTACCTGCCAGTCAGCCCGTCCTGTCCAAGCCGGACACGGCGACCCCAAGGCACAGTCTCTAAGCAGCAAAACTGGAGAAAACACTCATGAACAGAGGGTTGATTTAGTAAATTACATTTCATCATTGGATGGAATGTTATGCAAGCATTCACAATCATAATTTGAAATGACGTCAGCAGCCACAGAGAAGTACTCCTGGTGTGAAATCACCTGCATGCTGGGGATGCCACGAGGTGAAAACTGCAAGGGCAGGGGAGCCCAGTGAAGACTGAACTGATGTGTGTGGGGAAGGGGGCATGCAGAGCTTGTATGTGTTGCTCTTTTGCAACATTACAATATTATTGGAAAATATATTATAACAAAATATTGTAATATTTTAATATTATTCTTTGTTTCAATCAGATTGAAGCAAACAGAAAACCCTTTGTGTTGTAATATTTTTCATGTGGTTGAGGAAAGAAAGCCTCCCCCAAACCAGCCATGATTTTTGCCATGGCTCTGGGAGGCACTTTTCCTGCATATGATCAGTGGGAAACCTCTGGTGAGCTGAAGCCACTTCCTATATTTCTCCTGCTCAGCCCCCAGCATCAGTGTTCCCCCGCCCACGTTTGTGGGGGACCCCCGGGCCTATCCGTCTGCCTGGATGGAAGGAGCTCTTCCAGACAGGTCCTTCCTTGGATGCCTCTCCTTCTGCTGTCACCACCCTCACAGAGCACCAGTCAGGACACGGAAATCCCGAGAAGTAAAAAAACAAGCAAAATTAAATTTGTGTGACATACTTAGGGTGTGGGCACAGAATAGAGAGATTGCTATGGAAAAAAAATATCTCTTTAAAGCTTTGGAACCCTTTGTTCAGTAAGGAGCATTATGGACAAGTATGGGGAAAAAATAGGTAGGTGCCAAGCTCCTTGGGCTGGTCAGGAAGGGGCTGAGAGAGTGACAGGGCCAGGAATTGCCCCTCGCCCCCTCTTTGGTGATTCCAGGAGACGAAGCAGTGAATCAGCATCTGTGTGTGTGTGCAAATGTGTGCATGCATGTGTGAGTGTATATGCACCTGTCGGGGGGGGGGTTGCAGAGAGAGGATGCGTTGGGAAGTTGTAGAGTGAGGAGAAGAGGAAGCACAGTTTTGGGAATGAGCTAGCAGGCACTGGCCCCATAGGGAACTGTCTACAGGGTCTAAAAGGCAGCAACTCTGCTCTTTGGGGACAATTGTGGGTATAGATGCTGTTTCAGTGTGCTAAAGCTGTTGGAATGCAATATACCAGAAATGGGGTGGTTTCAATGGGGTTTCATTATGCTACAACTTACAAGTTTAAGGCCATGGAAACGTCCAAATTAAGGCATCAACAAGAGGATGGATACCTCTGTAAAGAAAAGCTGATGGCATCTGGGGTTCCTCTGTCACATGGGAAGGTATCTGCTGGTCCTTTGCTCCTGGGTTCCATTGCTCTTAGGTTCTGTGTGTCCTTGCTTGCTTCAGTGGGGACACCTCCCTGAGCTCTCTGTGTCCAGCGGGTCTTCTTTTAGCATCTCTGGGGCATTTTTTTCTCTCTGCATCTGTATTAGTTAGGGTTCTCTAGAGGAACAGTATCAACAGGAAGTATTCGCAAATATAAAATTTATAAAAGTGTCTCATGGAACTGTGGGAACATAGAGTCCAAAATCTGCAGGGCAGCCCGTGAAGCTGACGATTCTGATGCGGGGTCTGGACTAACTCCACAGGAGAGGCTCATCGACCGAAGCAGGAAGAGAGCCTGTCTCCTCTGAATCCTCCTTAAAAGGCTTCCAGTGATTAGATTAAGCATCATTCATTAAAGAAGACACACCCCTTGGCTGATTACAAATGGAGTCAGCTGTGGATGTAGCTGATGTGATCATGACTTAATTCTATGACATGTCCTCATAACAAAAGACAGGCACTTGTCCAACCAGACAAACAGGTCCCACCACTTGGCCAAGTTGACACATGAACCTGACCGTGACAGTGTCCTTCACTTGATTTCACCTCTCTGCTCTCTGTAGGTCTCTGTGTTTCCTGCCTTCAATCTCTTCATAGAGGACTTTAGTAAAGGATTAAGACCTATCTTGAATTGGGTGGGTCTCATCTCCATGGAAACAACCTAATCAGAGGGTCCCACCCACAGAGATGGATTTAGAGGACACGGCCTTTTATGGGGTACACAACAGCTTCACACCAGTAGGGGTGGTTTTCATGCATAACAGTGATTCTGGGGGCCCCTCTGGGGAGAAAGGTGTGTCTCTATCGCCAGCCCTGCCGGGCCAAAGGCCAAGATGTTCTCCCCTGGGACACCAGGCACAGGCAGTGACTGAGAACGCATAGCTAACCTGGAATGCATCCTCACCTCCCTGACACAGAGTGTGGGATGCAGCCTCACCTCCCTGCCATGGTGTGGGGGGTGCAACCTCACCTCCCTGCCATGGTGTGGGCGGTGCAACCTCACCTCCTTGCTACAGCTCATCTATCAATGCTCTTCCCAAGCCTGTGATTGGACAGAGGCCTTGGGGCGCCCTCATGGGTTCCAAGAAAAGAGGACACCTTGGCCAGATGTCCATGGACACATGGGAATATGGGGAGAGTCTGCTTCTGGTACCAGAGACAGATCTTTGTGGCAACTTGGGGTTCAGCCAGTGACCCTGCCGACATGGGACAGCATGGCCAGGTAATGGCAAATGGCAGGCTGCACGTCCCCCACGCTGAGCTTTCCACACTGCCCTTGCTGGCCAACAGGTCCAGCTGTCTGGGCCATGCACGTGGCCATAGACCCTGAAGAGACTCCATCGGGGGAAGCCAGGGGTGCAGTATTGGGATTTAGCCAGGGGTGTGGTATTGGCACTTCGTTAGAATGTGCTCCTGAGCCACCAGCCCCATGACAGGCACGCTGCAGCACCGGGTCCCTGGTGGACTCCTCATGCTCTTTAGTCATGTGGCCAATGACCACCTTCTTCTGGTAACATCAGGACATTAATGGACAGTGTCCTCCTCCCTCGGGCACAGTCTTGCTTGGACTGGAATTTAGTGGCTAATCTGTCCCCTGCCCATCAGCGTTCTTTCTCAGGAGTTTGGACCTTGAGCAGAGGGGACTCGAGACAGGGACAAGAGGTTGTCATTGACTAGTCCCTGCAGGTGGGCTGAGCGGGTCTCCCTTCAGCCCCCTGAGAAGCCAGATTCCTGCTCGTCCAGGCTGGGCCCTCTGCCCCTTCCACCGTCTCTGAGCATATCGAATTATACTTTCCAGGCGTGTATTTTTGTTTGAAGCTAGACCATGCTGGATTCTGCTGCCTGCCCTTAGAGAACAGGATGAATGCAGAGGTTAGCACCAGGAGGCAATGCGGGACACGCGGGGGGATGAGATGCCAAGGCGGCATGCGGGGGTAAAGGTGTTTCTTGCCAAGCCCGGGTGAAACAGTGTCCTGGTGTGTTCCGGGAGTGAGGAGTGTGTTTCCTGATGCTGCAGCATGTATGAAAACTTTAGGATATGAGGGCAAGACCCTGCAATGCGAAGACAGGCTTGGGTTGGAATCAGTCCCTGTGAAAGCAGAGAGAGGGAAAAATACCAAATTACCAAGGACACCTGCCTTGTGTGAAGTCTGAAAAAAAAATATTGTGAGTATGAAAAACAGGTGCCCTGTAGAGTTTAAAGACGAAGTTTTTATCCCAAGCCAAAATGATTTGCGCTAACACCGGGAGGAAGGTAGCATAGGCAGAGATAAGATTGGCGTAAAAAATAAAGCAAATTTCCCTGACAACACGAAATTTCCTGTTGTGCCTTCTAGTGAACATCTGTCTGATAAAGGAATGATTTCTCTTTTAGGGGAAAAAAAAAAGGGAAAGGAAAGCTTGGACGCTGTGGGAGCAAGCAGCACGGCGGTGGGCCTTCGAAATTTTCCCAAGACCGGCCCATAAAGAGCACATGGGGCAGAGAACCGGGGCATGGAAAACCGTCATGGGATTTGCCTAAGAAGCGGAAATTCTCTGGTTTTCTATTTCAAAACTATGACAAAACTTCCCTGGCTTTGGGCACCCAGCCATGGAATTGATCATAGCAAAACAGAACACAAACCAAATAAAGGCCCTAAGAGACTCTGCAAGGAACTGGGCTTCCTGAATAAAAGATGCCCAACAGAGTGCGATCCCAGGTCAAACTCAGGTCTCCTTGCACAATAAGAGGAAGCGTGGCTGCAGATGAGGCCTCGGAAGAAGAGGACCCTAAGGGAAAGTTGGGTTGGTTGATTAAAAAAAGTTGTTTGAAAAATATAAGCATCCTTTAATGCATATGTCCATATCCGTGTGCATCCATGCATAAGTGCACGTGCATACACATCTGTGCTCACATCTGTATACACTCACACATACTTGTCACACTCACATATGCACAGGCGTGTTTACAGATACACCACTTGCTGCTGCCACCGCCACTGCCTTTTCCACGTGGCTGCACTTGCCAGGGATCTAGCTGTCTCTCCACCACTGTAAATCAGGTGTGTTGGGATTGTATTAATTGGAGTTCTTGCTTGTAAACAATGGGAGTTCATGGTTTGGGTTAAATTAGCAAGTGCTTAAGGAATTCATTGACAAGGTGTTGGGCAGCTCAGAGCATCAAGCAGGAGACTGGTGAGCAGGTTTCTGCAGGACCAAGGGGGCCGTGGGCTGCTCTGCATTTGGCCAAAGGTGTACTGTGTTTAGGACCCCTTCTCTGACGTTGCTGTCCCCACTCTGGGACCACTGCCTTGCCTGTGGTTCTTATGTGTTACCCAAGGCTGTTTTCCGGGTGGAATGCCTCCTTTTCTGGGCTTATGCCATTCCAGGGGTAGGAGGGAGGGCGGTGGTGATGGGCAGGGATGTCTCCATTCCTGCATCTTCCTATGAGCTCATTCACTTCTTCCCCAAGAAGAAATGATTTCAGATGCCAGACAGTCAGAAGACATATGTGTGCTAGAGAAATAATTATTCTACCATGAAGCAATTGTCTGTTACATTTGGAGCAGATCAAGGGACTATAACAAATGCAGACAGCTGGGTCTGCACTGGGTTAACCTTCCCTTTGAAAGAAAGGGGGCCCTGCTTCAGAAAACACACCCATGTATGCCTGTACCCACATCTGTCCCTCTTCTGTTGAGGGGCTTGACTTGAACTCTGGCTCTGAGGCTAGAACATGCGACCCTCGCCTCCCCAATCAATGCATCTACTCCGTCTAGCCCTAGGGTGGACACGTGGCCCACATTGGCCCAGTGTGAGTGAATGGGCCCCAGGATTCCGCTCTTTTGCAGGGTCTTGGGCTTGAACTGACATGAAACTGGGAAAACTGCAGGTGTCACAGGAAATAAGGGAAATGCGTGGAAGTATAGACCTGAGAGGGAAAGAGAAAACTGTAAATGGACAACATCTGTTCCCACTCGTCACTTATGCCTAAAAATAGGCATTTCAGGACAGTTCATTTGCATGAGGTAACCTTTCCCTTCCTTTGAGCTATTTGGGATTATACTTTCTCTCCTTAGCTTCAGGGCAGGTCTTTCCTGGTGCAGGTACCTCAGTGGTCTGTGAGGATTGCGGTATATGGGGGAGGGGCTTGCCCGAGCTCACATTGCCAAATGGTGAGCGGTACCATTAGTTGGTGCTCATTCCCAGGTTCTTTTTATTCATCTTTCATTACTTCCAAAAATGTTCTGCCTTAGAATTATTTGGGGTCTGTCTTAGAACCTCAATTTCACTACTGACCACATTTTCTGAACTTGAATCTAGTGTTCTCATTTGTAATAGGGTTGAGGTGAAAAATAAATGAGATAATGACGTGCATTGCATCTCAACATGCCAGGAACCTAGTTGGCACTCAATAACCACATCCTTTCTTCCTAATTTGTAGACTAGAAGTTCATGGATCTCCCCTCCAATCAGATTTTTGTCTTGTCACCAGATGAACTTGCTCTCATGTCTCCTCTTTCACTGACCATCCATAGGAGGACCTACTCCTGCAGGTCCAAACTTCTGGACTGCCTTCCACCCTGTTTCTCCTCCACAGCCCTGCTGATGCTCCTCCAGCGTGCTGTAGCTGGCACCCTCGGGCTCTGCCTACATCCCTAGGATCCCTTGGGTCACTCCATGGTGAGTTCTTTCCCTGGCTGTGGCCAGTAGCTGCTGCCCATCTTTGGAGGATGGCCTTTGGATCTTGAGACTACTGGTGCTGCGTTACCTGCACAAGTCAAGGTCCATCCTGGCCCTTCCCTGTCAGTAACTCTTAGTTCATGGCCAACTGTTCTGGGTGTAGGAAGTTCCAGTTCCCTCCCCTTGGGTCAGGACATCTCAGAGGCAAAGGTGACAATCCAGAGTTCCCCTTCCGTGAAAGGGGAAAACCTTCCATGGAAATTTGCCAGAAAACACACCCTTTCTTGGCTTCCACTTCTTCATGTCCCTCATCTTCTATGCCCATGGTATCTCCTGGGAACACTTTCTTAATAAATCACTTTCACATGAATCCTTGACTTAGGGTGTGCTCTTAGGAATCCTGAGCTAAGACAATTGCCTTTGAATCTTTTCCTTCTTTGTCATCCTTGCTGCAACACTGTAGGCAGATTCTCCTTACTGCCAGGACATTGGAACATCTTCTTAAAGGGTTTCCCAGTGCCTGATGGACCAATGGTCCATCTGCTTCCTTGCACCTTCAACACTCCCACTGGGCACCTTCCCTTCTGCACCATACTTCTGGTGATCCCTTACTCCATCAAGTCTTCAATGAAACCCTGCTGACTGCTGGATGTTGTGTTATATGTTAAAATACCACAGGAAACGAGACTGACCACAGCATGGCTCTTGAAGTGTACATTCTAAGCAGTTTACATTGTTTCATCATCCCTTTCCTGGATACCTGAATTTGATTCTTATCAACTAAAATAAGATTGGATTCTTCATTCTGGCATTGAAAGATCTCCGCATTTGTTGAATGAATGAAATATTGTGACCTGAGCATGTGTTTTGAAAAAATTTAAGCTTTCAATAAATATTGAAGAATAAATGAATGAGCTTTATCTAAGAAATCGAGTCTCAATTCATAACCTTCTATTCCACCTTCTCACCACTGCCTTGGTCTCAGTCCCAGTAGGGTTTGCATCCATTCTGTGTTCCATTTATAAGTTTGCTTTTAGATTATTATGCGTGCCTGTTCCCAATTCTCAAATTTCGGGCTATGGGTTCTACTGAGAATTTTCTTTGCCTCCTTTACCCCTCCACCTGTTCTCCAGTCTATCCAATTATCTTCTTGATCTTAAGTGCTGATTTCACACTGTCACACACCAGCTCTCTTGTAAAATAACCATGCATTACTTGCATTATCTGGATGCCTCATCTTGTTGCAATCTTACTTAACACCAGAGTTCAGCCACAGTGGCCTCTAGCACGGCTCTCTCTGTGCTGCCTTAGGCCACCTGTACAGGTCACCTCCTCTTTCCAGAGCACTTTCTCATCCTGCTTCCCACTTCCCCTTCTTTGGGGTAGACAACCATTATCAATCTTTGTATCTTGGCCCCCACGTTTCTAACTCAAGGAAGTCATCCTCCTTCCCCCCAAGAATAAAGCTGATTCCTTGTTATACACATTCATAGCAAAATAATGTCACCACTCATTATTTGTACGATCAGTCTTTAAATTCCCATTGCTTCTGCTAGTGTGCCAACCACGTGAAGAGATGCATCTTGCCTATTTTGTTTGCACTTAGTCCCAGCACGGCACCTGGTACACTTTAGAGCCTCAAGAAACTTTGTGTTGAATGAATGAATGAAAAACAGTATGTGGACTCTACACTGGAAAAATAGAAAATCTCTCAGTTCTGTATCTACACTTGCCATTGCCACTGCCACTGCCACTGCTTGCTTATCATCTCTAGCTCTTCTCCTGATTGGAAACTTCTTGGCTGGCCCTCTTTGACTTAACCCATTTCACTGCTCTCTTTCTCTCTCTCTTTCTCCCCCTTTCTCTGTGTGTGTGTATATATATATATATATATATATATATGTAGACATATAAGCATATAGACATATAGGCATGGGAATGGGCATGGTTATATGTATCTTATATAGTTATGTATATATACAGTTATACACAGTTATGCATATATATGCCTCTCTCTATATATAGGCATGGAAATAGTTAATAACAATGTATCAATATTGGCTCCTTAGTTGTGACAAATGTACCACAGTCATGGAAGATGTTAACAATAGGGGAAATTGGGTGTGGGTGTATAAGGGAACTCTCTGTACTATCTTTGCCACTTTCCTGTAAATCTAAAACTGTTCTAAAACAAAAATCTATTTAGGGACTTCCACTTCAGCTCTGTCATGTAAAGAGCTTGGAAGTTGTCTCTCTCATCCTTGTATTAAGAATAAAGCTGAACGAACTGAAAATCAACATTTCTTGAACCCATCAGAGAATTGAGGTCTCAGCACAAACTGTCCCCCCAAACCTGGAGAGAAAGGCAGATACAGAGAATCACACTTTACCTGGAGGAGAAGCTGATGTAATCATAAAATTATAGCAACCCTAAAATAGAGATTTTGACAAAATGCTAAACGCTGAGTGTGGCCAAGTCTGAATGTGAGAAAATCCCGGGTCCTTACCCTTAGGGGGTCCCCACTATACCTGTGGAAACCCCCTTGGTCCTCAGGATGAAGAGTGAGGAAAAATCTCCTCATGTCTCTGGCAGTAGCAGGGGGAAGGGGAGGAGAGTAACCATTCTGAAATATGCCAGAGCATTTTTCATGACAAATACATATTCGGTAGGAAAAAGACATAGAGCCTTATCTTACCCAGGCTGAAGTGGCAGTGTAATTACACAATCCTTCCTGTCTCAGCCAAGGGGACAGAGTAAAAGCTAAGAAAAACCTGCAAGGGTCATGGCCAGGGATGCAGACCCACTAAAGTCATAAGAATATGGGTGTTCCTGCTACCTACGCTTTGCCATGCTCCTACAGGGATCAGCACGGTAACAGCAGGTCACAGCTGAGATTGCTGCAAAGGGCAGACTCTGCCCAAAGGGGAGCTCCTGGGGAAACCCAAACCCAACAGGTGGGACACAAGCAAGGGCACTGAAGGAATTTGAAGTCTCCGGTGTCTACAGCTATGTGTCTTCAGGGAACCATGAAGAGAACTCAACTCCTAGCACACTTGACATACAACCTCACCCTAAAGATCTTTTCTCTCAGTTCCTTTTACCTGATACATATTGTCCAGATTTCAGCAGATGATTACAAGGCATGTCAAAGGCAAGGAAACTCAGTCTGATGCGTCAAAGCAAACTTCATAACTAAGACTCATATATGAGCAGATCCTGGAATTTTCAGAGGTAATACTTCGGATAGTGATGAATAATATGTTCAGGGCTCTAATGGGAAATGCAGACAACAAGCAAGGACAGATTGGTAAAACAAGCAGAGAGATGGAAACTACATGAAAGAGACAAAGTAAGTGCTAGAAATAAAAAACGCTGTAATGGAAATGAAGAATGCCTTTGATGAGCTCACAAGTTTACTGGACATGGTTAAGGCAAGGAACAGTGAACTTGAAGATAAGTCCATAGAAACTGCTGAAGCTAAAAGGTAAATGGAGAAGAGATAGTCTTTTCAACAAATGGTGGTGCAAAAAAAAAAAACAACAAAAGATTCTAGACACATACCTTATACCTATCACAAAAAAGTAACTAAATGTGGCTCATAGACCTAAATGTAAAATGGAGAACTATAAAACTTCTAGAAAGGAAAAATAAGAGAAAATCTAGGTGACCTTCAGTTTTACAAAAAATATATATTTTTAGATAAAAACACAAAATCATGCTCTCTGAAGGAAAAAATTGACAAGTTGGACTTTAGTAAAACTATAAAACTCTACCCTTCAAAACAGACAGTTAAGATGAAAAGACAAGCCTCAGACTAGGAGAAAATATGTGCAATGTAAATATCTGATAAAGAACTTTGTATCAAAATATAAAAACTGTTTTTAGAACTGAACAATTAGAAAATGAACAATCCAATTAAATAATGAGCAGAAGATCTCAACTCACAGATATACAGATGGCAAACAATTATGAAAAGATGCTCCACATCATTTGACATTAGGGAGCTTCAAGTTCAAACAGCAATGAGATGCCAATAAACCCTTGTGAGAATGGTTAAGATACAAACCAAAGTGAACAAACAAAACTCACAATATGAGATCTGATGAAAATGTGGAGCAGCTAGGATTGTCAGTCATTGCTTGTGGGAAAACAAGATGGCACAGCCACCTTGGAAGATGGTCGGGCAGTTTCTTACAAAGCTAAACACAGGCTTACCATAGGACCCATCACCACCATCCATTACCGAAACATTTCCAATCTCACTCCTAGACATTCATCCAATGATTTAAAACTTCTGTCCTTGCAAAAACTTGGCTGTCAATGTTTGTACAACTTTGTTCATAATCACCCAAAACTGATGTCCTTCAACAAGTGAATGGATAAACTGTGGTCTAACCATGCAGTGGAATTGGTTAAGCAATAAAAAAATGAACTATCAAGCCAGAAAAATACACGGAGGAACTTTAAATGCATATTACTAAATGAACGAAGCCAGTCTGAAAAGGCTACATACTGTAGGATTCCAATTATATAGCATCCTGGAGAAGGCAAAATTATATAGATAATAAAAAGATCAGTGGTTGCCAGGGTTTCCAGTGAGGAGGTGAGGGTTGAATAGGTGAAACGCAGGGCAAATTTGGGGTGGTGACGTATTCTCTGTGATAGCTGAATGCGTGATAAATTATATGTATGCTATTCATGTCTATATTATAGATGATAGATCCCACAGATAGATGACATTATGCATCTGTCAAAACTCATAGATATTCACAGTACAAAGAGGATTTCTTTTTTGTTAGAGAAGTTGTGGGCTTACAGAATAATCATACATAAAATACAGAATTCCATATACCACCCCACCCTAACACCTTGCATTGGTGTGGAACTCTTGTTACATTGGACGAGAGCACTTTTTTATAATTGTACTATTAATTAAAGCCCGTGGTTTAACTTAGGGTTGTTTGTATAGTGTAGTTCATGGATTTTTAAAAACAATTTTATTCCTTTGTCATATATGCAATCTAACATTTCCCCTTTTAATCATATTCAGATATATATTTCAGTGCTGTTAATTGTATTCACAATGTTGTGCCACCATTACCTCCATCCATTACCAAAACATTTCTATTATTCCAATTAGGAACTCTACATGTTTTAGACCTTAACTTCCCATTCCCTATCCCCACACCATCCCCTGGTAACTTGTATTATAGATTCTGACTCTATGAGCTTGCTTATTCACATTGTTTCGAAACTTGAGATCATACAATATCTGCCCTTTTGTGACTGACTTATTTTACTCAACATGATGACATGATGTCTTCAAAGTCCATCTGTGTTACCGCATTTATCAGGATTTCATCTTTTTTTATGGCTGAAAAATATTCCACTGTGTATATGTATACAACATTTCATTTATCCATTCATCAGTTGATGGGCACTTGGGTTGCTTCCGTCTTCTAGCAATAGTGAATAATGCTGCCAATTTTGGTGTACAAATATCTGTGCAAGTCCCTGTTTTCAATTATTTTGGGTATATACCTAATAATAGGATTGTCGAGTCATAGAGTTCAAACTTTGGTTTTCTGAGGAGCTGCTAAACTGTCTTCCACAGTGACTGCACCATTTTACATTTCCACCCTAGTGTTCCTACCTCTCTGCATCCTCTCCAAAACTTATTTTCCATTTTTGTTTTAGAGAGACATTTAATGGGTGTGAAATGGTATTTTGTTGTGGTTTTACATGCATTTCTATGATGGTTAATGATGTTGAACATCTTTTCATGTGCTTTCTGACCATTAGTGTATCTTCTTTGGAGAAATATCTGCTCAAGTTTTTTTTTGCCCTTTTTTTCAATTGTGTTTTATTTTTTGTTGTTAAGTTGAAGGATTTCTTTATGTATTCTGGATGTTAATCCTTTGTCAGATATATGGTTTCCAAATATTTTTTCCCATTGTGTAGGTTGTCATTTTACTTTGATGATAAAGTCCTTTGAGCAAGAAAACTTTTACATTTTTCTGAGGTTTATTTTTTCTTTTGTTGCCTGTGCTTTGGGTGTAAACTCAAAGCACCATTGCCTAACACAAAGTTCTGAAGATGCTTCCCTACATTTTTTTCTAGTAGTTCGATATCTCTAGCTCTACCATTAAGGCCTTTGGTCTATTCTGAGTTGATTGTTGTATATTGTATAAGGGAGGGGTCCCTCTTCTCTTTTTTTTGCAAATAGAGATTCAGTTTTCTCAGTACCATTTCTTGAAGAGACTATCCTTGGCCAATTGTGTGGTCTTTGCCACCTTGCTACCTTGTCAAAAATCTTGATAGCTTTCAATTCTATTACATTTTTCTGCATCTTTTGTTGTGCTAGTACCATGATGCATGGATTAATGTGGCTTTGTAATAAGTTTAAGATTGGGACTGTAAGTCCTCCTACTTCATTCTTCTTTTTCAGTTGCTTTAGTTACCAGGGACCCTTACCCTTCTGTATAAATTTAATAATTGAATTTTCCATTTCTGCAATGAAAGTTGCTGGAATCTTGATTGGGATTACATTAAATCTATAAATTACTTTGGGTACTGTTGACATTTTAATGGTATTTAGTCTTCCAATCCATGAACATGGAATAACCTTCCTTCCATTTTTTAAGACTTAATTTCTTTTATCAGTGGTTTGCAATTTTCTGTGTTCACTTCCTCTATTTCCTTCATTATATTTATTCCTACATATTTGATTCTTTTAGTTGCTTTTGTGAATGGATTTCTTTTTTATTTCTTCTTGTGATTGTTAAATGCTTGTGAATAGAAATACCGCTGATATTTTTTATTGTTGATCTTGTACCCTGCCACCTGGCTGAATTTATTTATTGGGTTTTTGGTGCTTCGTTTTGGATTTTCAGGATTTTCTGTATATAGGATCATATCATCCGCAAATAAGGAAAGTTTTCTTTCTTACTTTCAGATCTGGATGCCTCTTATTTCTTTTTCTTGCCTAATTGCTCTGGCAAGAACTTCCAGTAATAATGCTGAATAACAGTGGGAACAATGAGAACCCTTGTCTTGTGTCTAATTTCAGAGGGAAAGCTTTCAGTCTTTCACCATTACATAGGGTATTAACTATGCACCTTTCAAATATGCCCTTTATCGTGCTGAAGAAGTTTCCTTCTATTCCTAGGATTCTAAGTGTTTTTTCCAAAAAGGTGCTTTATTTTGTCAGATGTCTTTTCTGCATCAATTGAGATGATCATGTGTTGTCTCTTCATTCTTTTAATTTGCTGTATTACATTAATTGATTTTCATGTTTTAACCACCTTGAGTAACAGAGACAAATCCCACTTGATCATGGTATATAATACTTTTAATGTGCTGTTGGATTTGGTTTGCTGGTATTTCATTGAGGAATTCTGCATATATATTCATAAGAGATGTTGATCTGTAGTTTTCTTTCCTTGTGGTATCTTTACCTGCTTTGGTTTGAGGATGATGTTGGCCTTGAAGACTTAGTTAAGAGTGTTCTCTCCTCTTTAATGTTTTAGGGGGAAGAGTTTGAACAGAATTGGAATTAAATCTTCTTGGAATATTTGGTAGAATTCTTCCGTGAAGCCATCTGGTCCTGAGCTTTTCTTTGTTGGGAGTTTTTTGATTATTGATTCTAACTCTTTGTTGGTAATTGGTTTGTTGAGATCTTCTATTTCTTCTTGAGTCAAGGTGGGTAATTTGTGTGTTTCTAAGAATTTTTCCATTTCATCTAGCTTATTTCATTTATTGGCATATAGTTGTTCACACTATCTTCTTAAAGTCCTTTTATTGCACTGAGGTTGGTAATAACATCCTCTTTTTATGTCTGACTTTTGTTATTTGTATCTTTTCTCTTTTTTGTCGATTTTGCTGATCTTTTCAAAGAACCAACTTTTGGTTTTGTTGATTCTTTCTATTAATTTTTTTTCCTATTTCATTTATCTTTACTCTAATCTTTTTTATTTCCTTCCTTTGGCTTGCTTTTGGTTTAGTTTGCTCTTCTTCTTCTAGTTCTTACAGTTTTGAGGTTAGGTCTCTGTTTTGTAGTGTTTCTTCTTTTTCAGTGTAAGCATTTAGAGCTATAAATTTCCCTGTCATCACTTCCTTTGCTGTATGTTGTATTTTCATTTGCCTCAAAATATTTCCTAACTTTACTTCTGATTTCTTTGTAATTTCCACATTTTAGTGAATTTTCTGTTTCTCCCCATTATTGATTTCTCCCTTCGTTCCATTGTGGTGGAGAATATATAGGGTGTGACTTCAATATATTTTAATTTATTGAGACTTATTTGTAACCCAACATATGTTCTATCCTGGAGAATAATCCATGTGTACTCAAGAAGAATGTGTATTCTGTTTTTGTTGAGTGAAGTATTCTATATACGTCTGTTAGTTGTAGTTGGTTTAGTGTATTGGTCAAGTCCTGTACTTCCTTATTGATCTTTCTGCTATATGTTCTATCCATTATTGTGAGTGGTGTGTTAAAGTTTCCCACTATTAATGTAGAATCATAAATTTCTCCATTCAAATCTATCAGTATTTGCCTCTATATTGGGACTCTGCTATTAGGTACATGTATAATTCATAATCATTACATCTTCTGGCTGAATTTTCCCCTTAATCACTATATGATGGTCATCTTTGACCCTCATAATTGTTTTTGACTTAAAGTTTATTTTATCTGATGTTGGTATAACCACCCCAGTTCTCTTTTTGTTCCTACTTGCAAGGTATATATTTTTCCATACTTTCACCCTCAACCTACTTGTATTTTTGACTTTAAAATGCATTTCTTGAAGACAGCTATTTTAGTCCACTAAAGCTGCCAGAATGCAACACACTAGAGCTGGATTGGCTTTCAATAAGTAGATTTATTTAGTTAAAAACTTGTAGCTCTTTAGAGGAATGGCAGCTAACTTTCATTTGAAGTTCTCTGTTATGTAGGAAGGCACAAGATGGCTTTTGCTGGCCTTCTCTCTTGGCTTCTGGATTCCAAAGGCTTTCCCTGGGGTGATTCCTTTCTGCATCTCCAAACATCTGAGCTGATCTGCTGATTGCTGAGATGAGGTATGCCAAACTGCTTGGTCTGTCTTCTGACTTCATTCTTTTAAGCCTCCAGCTAAATTAAATTAAACCTAACTCATTGTGGAAAGCACTCCCCTTAGTCCACTGCAAATGTAACCAGCTATAGATTAATTTCACATACTGATGATTTAAGGCAACAAAACAGAACAATGGGGCATCATCACCTAGGCAAGTTGACAACTGAACCTAACTACCACGTTAGCACTAAGTTGGGTGATGCTTTTTAATCCATTCTGCCATCTCTGCCTTTTGACTGGAGAATTTAATCCATCTACATTTAAAGTCACTATTGATAATATAGGAGGTTCTTCTGCCATTTTTTCTATTTAGCCACAAAGAGGAATACTAATGTACAAAAAATTAAAAATACCATTTCAGAGGTGATAGGATCTCAGGAAGGAATGTAGAAGGTGACAAAATAATCTAACTCTATTACAAATGTATGAAACCTCCTTAAAGAAGGGGTGGGAGAGAAAGTACTTGAACTAAGCAACTGTGAGTGGAGTTTGTAAGACTAGAGGCAAAAAGGAAGTGCATATAATGTCTACTCTAGTTGATAAATCCCTCCAACAAGGATAATGGTCAACAATTCTGATACTCATGTACATTACATGCATATTGAAATAAATCCATCAAGTAAATGGGTGCCAGGTTTCTCACTCTTTCATTGGTAATTTGCAGATAAACAAGGGGAAGATGCTAGAAACAATCATGTGATATTGGATTATAGTTGAGGATATCAGTATAAACTCACATTTAGCCTAATACAGATAAAGATGGTTACAAAAAGAAATACGAACAGCTATGTGTATACAAAGTTTAGTGAACTAACATATATTTACTTACTTTGTCAGCTGAGAGGGCTTAAAAGAAATGATACCCCAACAGCAGCGAGCATACCCAGTTCCCAAATCCTAGTTTCTAATGCATTCTCCAATAAAAGGAACCAGGGCTCCTTGGAGAAATGGATGATTCTAGCACGGGGAAAGACATATACAAGGTGAGCCTGGGGCGTTGTAGTTCCATAAAGTAAGGAAGAGAAAAATGCAAAACAAAACAAAAACAAAAACATTTTGATGGAACATTTCAAAAGGACACAGGACTCAACTAACATTGTTCCTAATGAACAAAGTTGGAATAATTTGAGCAATACAATAAATAACATAGGATTGGATTATAACCCAAAGTATAAAATGAGTCCATGCCAACAGAAATACATGATTGTAAAAGTAAATAAATGGGAGGAGACAGATCTCCTATGTAGAAGATTTCCAAATAATCAGACACTCCACTCTCAAGGAGGAGAAGCATAACTGCCCCCTCCCCAAACTTGGGCTGCACAGAGTGACTTCCTTCTAAAACAGGAGAGTATAGAAAGAGGAGGGAAATGTAAATTTCTAGAACAGAGAAATCTGACAAACACACATTCAGCCAGTTCAAATAGGTGCCCCTGCCATGATGGGTCGAGAAGGGCGCTTCACTTTTGTGGTCTTCCTCCTGCAGATCCATAATCCAGCCTCATCATGAGAAAAACACCAGATAAACCCAAATTGAGGTCCTCCTCAAAACAGTCATGGTCATCAAAAACAGGGCAAGTTTCAGAAACGGTCACAGTCAAGAGGAGCCTAAAGAGATGTGATGACTGCCTATAATGTGGAATCCAAATGGGCGCCTAGGATGTAAAAGGACATTAGGTAAAAACCAAGGGAACCTGAAGAAAGTATGGTCTTTTATTCGTTATGACAAATGCACCACACTAATATGAGATGTTAACAATGGGGAAATTTGTTCATGGGGTTTATGGGAACTTTCTGTACTATCTTTTCATTTTTTAAAAAATCTTAAACTGTTGTAAAAATTAGAGTCTATTATCTAAAAAGTCTACTTAAATAATTTTTAAAATTATACTTCCTTAACTGACGAAAGAGGATGTATCAAGACCATCATTTCTATCTTAGTACAATGGAAGGAAAATGCACTGAATTTAAAATGTGACTGAACCCTAATTAGTAAGTGTATACTTTGTGACTCCAGAACAGCAGGTTACTCATTTGCATAAAATGGCTCACCTTTACTACCATTAAGCTGTTTCTAGGCAGAACATTAAATGTAAAGCACTCAATGCCTGGCACACAGCAGGTGCTCAGTAAATATTAGTTTTACTCCTCATCTCTTGGCCCCAAGCAGTCAATTCTTCACTTACTTCACAACTATAATCCCCACACTGATCCGTGCCTCCCATGCTTACTTGTCCCTCCTTTTTGTTTTGTTTTGGTCTGGTACACTCCTACGGTTCTTAGAGTAACTTTTGCTACTCCTTTATCAAACAACTCCCAAACCTCAGAGGCTTAATGCAATAACAGTTTATTTCTCTCCTAAGTCACAGCCTGATGCGAGTACAGAGTCACTCCTTGGCTCTTCTCCAAGCAGTCCCTGAGTGAAACCGGCTCCTTCTTTTACCATAAGCTTCTCTCTCAGCTTAACGCTGAATCTCATGGATGGAGCTTTGGAATTATTAGTGGGAAGGCCACCATCTTGATAGCATTTTAGCCTAAGCTGAAGTTTCTTAAGCTAAATTTTATTCAACTGCTAAGTATTTCTGGATGCTACTTACTCTGATCTTTCATGACTTACCTTATGAAACAAAAATAGTGCTTGATCAGCATAGCTCAAGTTTTTAAAAGTCTATTTACTAGAAGAAGTCAGGTTTACCATTCTATACGCCCTGGAGTCTCTCTAGAATCATTTATTTCTTTCCTGAATTACCTCTTTCTTGTCATCTTTTGCTACACGATTCCAATAGTTGTCAACATGCACTATTGACATCATTCACCAACTACTTTCTAGGCACCTGTAGAAGGATTTAAAGATTAGTGAACGAAACAGTTCTTAATATTTGTCCCTTGCCCAGTGCATAACATCTTTTCAGCTTCCAATAATAGGTTTATCACAAACAGCTGCCAGAACTCTAAGCTAATCTCACACATTCTCATTTTGTTATGGGAGCATTCTAAGTCAGGTACCAATATACTTTAGTCAGGGAAATGAATTCCAGCTGCCAAAACATCAACTCCTTCTCATCTCTGTGGCTTAACAGAAAGAAATAATTGATTTATCCCTCATCACAGGCCAGTGCAGTCCGGATATGGGTTAAAGCCCATTTCAGGTTGGAAGTCTCTCTTTGCAACTCCCTACCTAAGGTTGACAGTGATCTGTGCTTCCTTGCAAATAGAGCTTCCAAGGTTGGAGAAGGGAAGAGAGGTCTGTGGGATCAAGAGGATGGTCAGGGCTTGAAGTAGCAGATATTGCTTCTGCCCACAGTCCATTGGCCAGAGCTTAGATTATGATCCAAACGTAACTGCAAACTGTGGCGTGTGGCTTCCCATATGCATAAGAAGGGATCAGGTGTACTGAGCAATAGCATTGCTATTGGGAGCCATGCTGTACCTGATCAAGGTCGCCCACTCATCCTCCACCGTTTAGACTTCTGGGAATCACTGAGGGTCCCACTGAGTTACTACATTTTTTCTTGTAGTGTCTGTAGTGATGTGACCTCTCCATTCTACTTTGGGTCTGAGTAGATGCTCCAGACATTTATCCATTTTATTAATTTTCTTAAAGATCCAGCTTTTAGGTTCAATGACTTTTTTTTCTGTTTTCTATTTCATTGATTTGGATTGTGATATGAATTATTTTCTTTCTTTTTGCTTATAATTGTGTTTAATTTTCCATTATTTTTATAGTTTCTTAAGGTGGATGCTAAGGTCATTGATTTGAAACCTCTTTTTATATAATTGTTTAGTGCTATATGTGTCCCTCTATGTGTAGCTTTCACTGAAACCCACAGATTTGGAATGTTGTGTTTTTATTTTCATTCAGTTCAAAATAATTTCTTATCCCTCCCAACTGAGTTCCTCTTTGGCCTGGGAGTTGGTAATTTAGAACTATGTGATTCAGTTTTCAAATATTTGAGGATTTTTCAGATGTCTTTCTGTTATTGATTTATAATTTAGTTCTGTGGTCATCACAGAATAAATTTTTGTGACATGAATCCTTTTGAATTTATGGGGACTTCTTTTATGACATAGAATATAGTCTCTATTGGTAATTGCTTAGTGTGCAGTTGAGAAGAAGGCATGGTATTCTGTCGTTGAGTGGCCTGTTCTATAAATGTCAATAAGGTCAAGTTGGTTTTGTACTGTTATTTGAATCCTCTATGTTATGACTGCTTTTCTTGCTATTTATTTGATCAACTATTGACATAGGAATATTGAAATCCCCAATTATAATTGTAGATATGTCTGTTTCACTTTGTAATTATTTCAGTATTTGCTTCATGAAATTTAAAACTTTGTTATTTGGTTCATAAATGTTTAGGATTGTTGTGTCCTCTTTATAAGCTAACTCTTTATCATTAAGAAGTGGCCTTCTACATCCCTGCTAATAATCTTTGCTCTACAGTCTACTTTGTCTAAAATTAATGTATCCATTATATCATTCTTTGACCAGCATTAATGTAGTATATCTTTCTTCTTCTTTTTGCTTTTAAACTATTCAGGTGTATTTCTTGTAATCGGTGTATATTTTGTTGTCCTACATTTTACCCAAACATGTATTATAAACCCCACATTGCATTGTTATTATTTTGTTTAAAAACTTATATTGAAAAGACAGTTAAATAAGAACAAAATATTTAATATTTATCCGTGGAGTTGTCATTTCTGCTTGCTTTTCATTCCTTTATGTAGATTTATTTTTCCATCTAGACATAGCATCCTCTAGTATTTATTGTTACATAGGTCTAAAGTAATGAATGCTTTCAGCTTTTGAATGTCTGAAAAATAATTTTTTTGCCTTCTAAAAATTTTTTTTGCATGGGCAGGCTCCAGGAATTGAACCCAGCTATCAGGCATGGCAGGCAAGAATTCTGCCACTGAGCCACCGTCACATCACCCTATTTTGCCTTCATTTTTGAAAGAGATTTTGGCTGAATAGAGTTTCTAGGGTTTTTTCTTTTAGCACCTTAAATATCTTGCTCCAGTGTCTTCTTGGTTTCATTGTCTCAGACCAGAAATATACTGTCGACTTATCTAAGTGCCTTTGTATGCACACATATTTTACTTCTGCCTGCTTTTAATAATTTTCTCTTTATCACTCATTTTAAAATGATTATGGTGCATCCTGGTATAGCATAATTTCCATTATGGTTCTTATGCTTATGGTTCAATGAGCCTCTTGGATTTGTGGGTTTAAAATATAATTTGGAAACATTGGGCCATTATTTCTTCAAATATTCTCTCTGCCCCAACTCCTTGGGAGACTCTAATTATACACGGTTCTTAAATGCACACATTGTAATTTTCATATCTAGAAATTCAGTTTGAGTTTTTTATTCCCCATCTTCCAAGTTTCTACTTAACTTTTTGAATATACATAATGCAGTTATCATATTACTTTTTAATATCCTTGTCTGCAGATTCTAAATTCTGGGTCAGTTCTCAGTTTGATTGATTGATTGATGTATCTCCTCATTATTGTTGTCTTTTCTTGATTCTTTGGGTACCTGGTAATTTATTGGCTGCTGGAAATTGCAAATTTTGTCTGGTTTTTTTTTTTTTTGGTTGCTGGATATTTTGAAATCCTATAAATATTCTTGAGCTTAAGCTTTGTTTTGGGTTGTAATTTCAAATGACTTGGAAACAGTTTGTTCCTTTTGGTTCTTGCTTTTAAAATTTGTTAGTTGGCTCCAGAACAGTGCTCAGGATATGGCTAATTATTCCCCAGATCATTAGGATGGGTGGAAGTATAAGCTCAGCCACTGTCTCCCAATTAATATGACAATTAGTCGATAAAGGAAATTTAAAAAGAATGAATGAATGGTCAAATGACATAGCTAAGGGGAGAGGCATTAGAAAGGTAGCCTTTTCCACCGCTGTACAGTTGTGTTCTCAGGTCAGCTCCTGGGATAGGGACCTACGGCAGTTTTGTGAGCCACGCCTGTGCAGGCAGGAGGTAGCTCTCCTCCTGGAAGAAGCTGGTCATTTTGTCTGTTAATAAAAGATGCTGCCCTGGCAGCTCTCTCTTCTGCTGGGCAGAATGACTGTCCTGCTCATAATGGGCAGCTGATCAGTTGCATAATGAAACTGCTCCAGTAAGAAATGGGTCGTTTCAACTGCAATTGAAATGGATCTAATATGACAGTTATTTATTCTTTTGCTAGTTCAGAAACACTTTGGGATGCTGAGGAGAGCACCCATGAGTTCCCAGCAGGGCCCATTGGCCACCTGACTCCTGACTGCTGACCATCCTTGTTGTCTCGTAAGGAGCAGGTTCTCAAGGGCTATTGACCTGAGAACACAGCTCTGCAGTGAAGGAAAAGGCTACCATTTGAATGCCTCTCCCGTGAACTTTGGATGTGTTCTGCTGTGGACTCTTTTACCCTGCCTGCCATCCAGGCTGCATCAGCACCACCCCAAAGCAGAGTCCTGGGATTTTTCAGGGGGGGTTGTCCATTCTACTCAGAGATGTACCTACCTGTGTAAACATGCACTCACTTGATAGGCTTGTTTAATCCACATGAAAATCTGGTGAAGTGAATATTAACATGTCCATGTTCCACAATCCCCGGAAAATGAGAATCAGAAAAAAAGTCTCGCCCCAGTTGCAAATCTCTTTACGATTTGAACCCATGCTTGACCTAAAATTTCTGGCCCCTAGTATTAAATTGCTTTAGCTGTTTGGGCTATTTTTGGAGATGTAGTTGCCTTCTTTCTCTGAGGCTGGGCAACAGCTTGACATAACACAGCAGTTCTGCAGGAACTTGAAAATCGAAGGGCATCATGTCTATTATACCAGGCCTGCTGTCTCCGGAAGCTCATGCTGTCTACGATTGCTGTGCGTCTTTGTCACAGGCCTGATCAGGCTGCTTTTCTGGCCACCTGCTCGGGAGCAGCCGGTGCTTCAGTTGTCATCGGGGAACTTGCAGCCCTGGACAGTGAGATTGTGATCTCCAAGATCTTGAAAAAGGATCCATCTCCACTCTGGGTCAGTCCAATTTTGATAAGGGATTTTTATCTCTCCGTCCTGTATTTCATGTCATCTGGCATTTGGACTGGAAGGTGCAAGGGGCATTAGTGACAGAGTGCTAGGTTTTCTTCCTACAGCACCCTTCACAGTAAAACCATGCTCCGTTCATTTCTGCGCAGGTGACTCACATTATTAGGCTTAATTACAGCAATTAGATTTCTGAGACATACAGTAAGTGATTTTAATACTTATGAAAGATACTTTTTAAAATGACTGCTTCTACAACAATGGAAATGCCACATTGTCCTCAGGTTGGTTCTGGAAAGAATGAGCATGATATGCTAGGAACTGGATTTTTTGATTTTCTAAACTTTCTGTGAATTCCATTTATTTTAAATGACTGCCCCTTTAGTGCTGAGCCGGTGCCCCTGGGTGCACTGGCCCCAGGCCCTCTCTGTGCCCTGAGGAAGTATTGAGGGGTTCCCGTGCTCCTGGCTTCAGGTGGCCCCTCCTGTGTCCTGCCAGCTCCCTCTGCTCCCCGAGGCTGGGGGCATGGCCTGCAGTGCTGCCTTTGCCTTTCTTCCCAAGTGCCCCCCCGTCCCGAGGTCACTGGGCCAGGAGGGGTCAGGAGTCTTAGGCACAGGGAGAGGCAGGCTCTGAGGAATGCAGCCCTTGGCCAGCCCTGTACCTGCTTCTGCAAAGCTGAGGCTGCCAAGCTAAGAAGGGCTCCATCCCCTGCCAGGCCAGCCCAGAGCCCGGCAGACTGTCAGTGCCTCCTGAGGCCCACAGCCCAGTGCACCCTCTGTCCTCTGCCTTTCCCTCTGTCCTGAAGCCTCCCCTGGGGTCCCTGGAGCTCCCTGCACCCACAGTGTGCTGCTGTGGGTGTTACACACCCCAGTGCTCCCGCCGGAGGGTTCTGTGCCCTCGCGGGTGTGGGGGCTCCCGCAGCCTTTAGGTGGCTGGAAGCTCAGGTGCCAGGTGTGAGGGGCGTCGGGGACAGTGCCCCTGCCCCTCGATTCTGTGATGGAAGCAGTAGGACAGTGCATCCTATGGGTGGGAGAGTCTGCCCAGTCTCTGCACAGGTCACATCCAGGCCACCCCCTCCACAGGCACGGCTCCATTTGCTGTCTTGCCCCTTCCCACAGACTGCTCTGAAGGGCAACCTCTTGGGCCCATCCCACGGCCTCGCTGTCTGGACGGGTTTCCTGGGCGCTCACACTTCCAGCCGCTGCTCAGGCCCGGGTGTCATTCTCGGGGATGGCAGGACCCTTCCCCCACCTTCAGCCCAGACTAGGTAAGGGCTCCAGCCAGCCCTGCCCCCTCTCGGCCCTACCGCGGGCTGCCTGAGCCATCTTTGAAGCTCTTTTGCTCCTGCTAACAGGGGCTGGAAGGCCACAGAGGTGAGCTTTCAGGCTGTGAGTGAAGGAAGCACCTGGATCGCTGTGTGCTCCTGGCATATGATGCCTGCAGAAGCTGCGGCCTCCAGGGCCACCCTGGGAGAGTGAGGGGCCCAGGCACGGTCCAGTGAGGGGCCCCCACTCCAGAAGCGTCTTCTGCGACAAGCTCGACTCTGGCATGAGTTGCAGAGAGAGTAGCTTCTTCCAGTGGCTTTAGATCCTAACCCTCCCGGGGGCTGGGCTTCACGTCTTCTTTGCCATCAAGAAAAAAGGGCTAATGGAAGAAAAAGAAAAAAAACACAGGAGCAGGAGAACAGCAAGACCCCAGCAGAAAGATTCCAAAGCCTGACCAATTTTTAAGAAAAATGGGGCTATCCCCTGCGGCCGGGAAAGTGGCCCTTGAATATTCTAAGCACATCTGGAGGCTCTTTCCAGGCTGATCAACCCACTTCTCCTCTGTGCCTAGAGTCACTGCATGTCACTGCCACGGGGTCACACTCTTTCTGGCCGTGGCACTTTTCTCAGGCTTGCAGTGGGCCAAGTGCTGCTCTAAGTACTAACTCGTAGTGACTTTTCATCCACAGCACAGATCTCTGTGGAACGAGCAACTGCTTCCTTTTAACAGATGAGGAAGCCAAGGCACAGAGAGGTTGGGCGACTTGCCATTGATCACACAGATGATCGGGAGCAGAGCTAGGGTCAAACGCAAGAGAGCTGGCTCTGAAGTTTGCTCTTCAGCCACTGAGCTCCATTGCCTCCTGTAGTGCTGGCATAGAGAGTATTTCCCTGCATCCATCAATTATGTAGTTACTTCTTACAAATAGGGAGGTGGGATTGCTAAAGCAAAATTCACGCACACCAGTAAGTTGTGAATGTTTTCAAACATTCGGAAAAGCAGAACCAACTCCAAGATGTTGGCAGCAACCCCGTGCCTGCCTTCCTTCGCCTCTGTACTTGGGGAGCTATGGCCCCAACCTCCAACCATCTCCCCTGTTTTCTCTCACAGGCATCACCCTCATTTCTTGCACATTTAATCCTCTCCTGGGGAAACTATTTCTCACAGGACCTGAATTGGCACAATCTCTTTTATGCCCCTGAAACATCTTAAAGCAAACCCGGAGCGCGTGCCGTTTCCTGCATGTACAATGCCAGAATCACGCCTAGCGAAATGAGCCATGAGCACGTGCCTTCCAGTACACAAGCCATGATCACACGTCCCTGCACCCTCAGCTCACCAATGCTGCCACAGCTGCTACGCAGCTCAAACCAAGGCCCCTCATGGCCCTGGGCGTCCTGCTGGTCCCTATCAGCTCCCTTCCCTCCCTGCTTTTTCAAGCCTTTGATTTGTTGCAGCTGCCCTGCAGGAGCTCTCACATCCTGCACCCATCCCCTTGCCTCTGTGAGGCGTCATTTAACTTGGTCTTTGGTCCTGAATATTTCCTGTGCACTGGAAGGGACAGTGAACGATGTGATCGTGGCAGTTACCTTTTCCTCTGGGGAGAGCAGATCCGGGGTGGCGCCCTGAGCTTCACGTTGCATTGTTCCACGAGGCAGCTGGGGGCCTGACCCCTGCATAGAAAAGTCCCCCATTAGCAGTCCACGCAGTGCCTGCCCCCAGGGCCGGCCTCAGTGCTTTCTGTGGTTGTGCCCACTCACTGCCACAGCTGGGGACCTCAGGACCAATTCCTTCCAGCATGGGCTAGAACCTTTGCTTGTTAGTCCAGGCTGCAAACATTTTACATTATTGCTTTCTTTTTCATTAATATGTGTATTTAGCTTTCCTTTGATACTTAATATATACAAAAGGATTTATATAACTTATTTCAGTTAAAAAGCATATAACATATCAAATGGCCCCAAATCCAAGTGTAGAACTAGAACATCACAAAATCACAAACCCCATCTCCCCAGGTGCTTTGCCCAGGAATGTGTCCATTCTTCCCTTCCTTTAAATAGGCATATTGTCCTTCTAATTTGCATTTTTTGATGATTGATGAAGATAAACATTTCATATACTTATTAAACTACATTTTCTTTTGATGTTTGGCTGTTGGAATCATTTTTCTGTTTTTATGTAGATGACATGGTGTGATCGCTTCTATCTCCTAATTTGTAAGAATGTATCTTAATAAAATATAACTTTTCTGGCATATATGTTGCTAATACTCATCCTCATTTTCCCATTGGCTTGTGACCTTTTGTTTTCTTTGTTAACGGAGTAGAGCAGCTTTCCTTTGCTCTCTAGTCAAATTTAGCCACCTGTTCTTACGGTGCCAGCCTCTGACCCTTGCTTGGAATCTGTTTTTACCCCGAGAGTTTGTAAGATGATATCTCTTTGGACTTCTGATAGTTTGTTTTTCTAAAGCCTGTACATTTAAAAATCTATTGGGAATTTCTATTCATCTAGGTAGAGAGATAGGAAGCTAACTTATCTTTTTATAAGTATAGCCTTTTCAGTTATCTCAATATGATTTAGAGAACAATCCACTTGTTGCCCATTGATATGAAATGCCATTTTTATCAAATATTTAAAATTCTCCCCTGTGAGTCTTAGGTCTATTTCTGGACATCATTTTCGATAGCACACTGCCATCCCTCTTTCTCCTTCACTTGCTTTTTCTTTTTAATACTAGTACCACACTATTTGAATAATGTAGTGCCATTTGATAGGAAACATTTTCAAAAAAATTTTTGTTACTGTGCTGGCTGTTATGTACTGCGGAAAAGCCATGTTCTTGTAATCCATTCTTGTGGGTGCAGACCCACTGTGGGCGGGGACTTTTGATGAGGTTATTTCCATAGAGATGGAACCCACCCATGCAAGGTGGATCTTAATCTTTCCTGGAGTCTTTTATGAGAGAGAGCAAGAAACATGTAGAGAGAGAAACAAAGAAATGCCCTGCGACATTTTTTTTAGAGAGAGCTGATACAGAGAGCAGGGAAATGAAACCAAGTGAAGGACACAGAGGGAGAGAGACCCCCAGAGATGCTGAGAGTCGACCTGCAGGACACGGAGGACTCAGAGAGGTGTCCGTGGAGAAGTGAGCAAGGACCCACAGACACTCAGAGAGAAGCCACTGGGAAAGAGGCTGGGAGCAGCGGACCCACGTGCTGTCCCAGGGGACAGAGGGACCCAGATGCCAGCAGCCTCTCTTCAGAGTCAAGGTAGCTTCCTCCTGATACCTTATGTTGGACATTTTCAAGACCTTAGAGCTATAAATTTGTAACCTAATAAATCCTGTTTTATAAAAGCCAATCCATTTCTGGCACATTGCATTCTGGCAGCTCTAGCAAAGCAAAACAGTTATCTCTCTTTTTATTTCCCAAGGATAAAAACTTGAGTCATTTTGATACATTCTATAATATTCTACAGGGATTTCCACTGGTATTCGAATGCATTTATCAATTAATTTAGGGAGGCTTGACGTCTTTGAAAAGTTGAGCATGCTTATTTGACATGATATTCCTTTACATTTATTCAAATCTTTTATTGCATGTCTTCTTCAATATCCATCTGGCATATTTCTTGTTCATTTATTGTTAGGTGTCTTAGATATTTTGTTGCTGTTATAAGCAGAGACTTTCTAACTGATCATTTTTCGTATATAATAAGAAAGTACTTATTTTGGATATTGACATTATTCTGAATTATACTGTTACCCCTAACATTTTTTTTCTATTAATTTGACAATCATAACATTTGCAAATGACAATCATTCTACTTTCTCCTTTCATATATTTCAGAACTGCATATTTCAAAGTTTACTTGAATAGGGCTTCATGGCAGTTTTGTCTTATTTCAACCTCACCAGGAGCCAAAACAAAGGCTGATGCCTCAGGAGAGGGATCGATAGAAGCTTTAAATATAAGAACTATTGCTACCAGGTTTGGGTGCAAAATTTCAGAAAATGGCTCTCGTTGGACAAGGATGCAGCAATGCTCCTTATTCAAAACCAATTAGAAGCTGAGAAAAGGATCTCGTTTCTTAGTATTAAGTTTATCTACTTTGAAATAATTACTAAACTTCACTACTTAGCAATTTATTTAATTATTTATGCTTTCTCTTCTCAACCCAAAGCCATTTTGATGTGTCTTTCATAGAAGCTTACTGTGTTAGTCGGGGTTCTCTAGAAAAGCAGAACCAACAGGTGGGATCTGTAAATATGAAATTTATAAAGGTGTCTCACGCAACTGTAGGAAAGGAAGAACCTAAAACACACAAGGCAGGCTGTGAAGCTGGTGGCTCCAATAAAGGGTCTGGACGAACTCCACAGGGGAGGCTCGCTGGCTGTAGAAGCAGTGAAGGAGTCTCTCCTCTCCCTTAAAAGTCTTCAAATGATTGGATTATTGCATTGTGGGAGACACACCTTAGTTGATCTCAGATGTAATCAGCCATGGATGCAATCAACTGGTTGATGATTTAACACACCATCCTCTCAATTTATCAAACTAGCCACGAACATCCTTCTAGTAATGGTCAGGCCAGTGCTTATCTGACCAGACAACTGGGCATCGTCACCTGGCCAAGTTGATGCCAGAGTCTCACCATCACACTTACAGTAAAGGACACGCATTCATTCACTCACTCACTCATTCAGGCTAGGTCTAGCTTATGTAAACTAGAGGGGTCCATTAATGGACCAAAGAGGCCAAAACCCATGACTTGTGTGCTACATAAATAAAGCGGTAAGACAGGGAAAAATGTGATGTAAAGAGAATAAAAAACCAAAGGATAGGGAAAGTCAAGTTCAGGCAGCAAGGCTGAGCATTTCACAGTTATGAAGCTTAAACTGCACTTGGCGCTAAGCTTCCCAGACGTAAAAGCAAAAAGAAAACAAGGTGAACATATGGTTTGCATTCCCCGTGGGCAAAAATATGAGACCAGATTCTCACTTTCTCTTTCTATTCATGACCTTGGTGATTTCCAAAAGGAACCGAAGCTCTAAAATTAAAAGAGAAGGAGGTTTATTTGGGTCAGATGCTGCAGATGCTCGAGAGCCATGCTAAGGGGTTTTGCCTGGATGCAGTGAGCCCTGGGCAGCGGTGGAAAGAGATTAGCACAGAGCCAGGAAGCTGTGTGCTTTGAGTCAGGTCTTTCTTTCTTTTAATGTTATATGACCTTGAGCAAGTCACTTTGCCTCTTTGAGCTTTAGTGTTTCTTTAAGAATGGAATAAGAATCTCTGCCATAAAAGTTGCTTCATTTAATGAACGTGTATGTTTGAAAGTACTTTTAAAATTGTCAGATATTAGAAAAAATCATGACGATAGAAATCCTGCCATTTGATCAGTAAAGTGGAGTAAGTGGGTCAGATGAGAGTTGGGGGGAGACTGAAAGAAGGAGTGATGAGGTTTGGGTTAATGAGTGCCCTTCAGAGTGAACCCCACAGGGACATAGGGTACCCAGGAGACTTCAGGAACCACCTCTTCATCAGTGTGTGCTTGAAACCTGCTCCCCTCGCTGCTCCCACTGGATTTCCAGCAGCACCACTGGGCAGTGTTCTGGTTATCTACTGCTGTGTAACAAATGACCCCAAATTGAGTGGCACAAAATATGGGCCATTTTGTTGGGCTTGTCAATTCTGTGGTTCAGGATGTCGGGGATGGTTTGTCTGTGCTCTGCTATGTTGGGACCTTGGCTAGGAAGGTGCAAAGGGCTGGGGGTGACCCCAGAGTCGTGCCTGGTTGTGACTGGAGACCATTGGACCTTTCCCAGCGTGGAAGCTGGGCTCCGAGAGAAAGCATTGTCAGAGGGAGTGCTGGGGGTGGGAGGGTTGCCTGTCCCCAGAAACCCTGGCAGAAATTGCGTGGCCTTTTCACAGCATGTTTCCACCCACCCCGTTCATCGGGTCGGTCATTAGCCTGCCCAAACTCAATGGGAGACACAAAGAGCCCACGTCTTAGTAAGCGACCTGTCTAAGAATCTGTGGTCATTTTTTGAAAGCTTCACAAATAGAAAAAACGGCTTCACTGTTGATGAAAAATGGTCATGCCTGGGAAGGGGAGGGAAGAAGATACACACACGGGAGGTCTGAGGCTTGGATGGGAGGGCAGTGGCCGAGAAGGCCAGGCAGGAGGTCTGCGGAGGGCAGAGACCAAGTGATGTGCAGAAAGCTGCTCCCAGAGGAGGGCCTGGGGCCTAAGGAAGCTTGTGCCCACTTCCAGAGCTGTCTCCCTTCTGTTCTAGCAGCCTCACCCGGGTCTGCTCAGCCCCATGCCTTGGGGTGAGGGCAGGAGCTCATGCCCGGCCTCGGTGGTGGGGTAGAGACAAGCAGCATGTTGGGGAGCACAGCACAGGGTGGGTGGTCTCGATGCGCAGAGCACAAGCCCCTGGACTCAGGCTCAGTCTTGCCCTCCGTGGCTGAGAGGCCCCCTCTCAACTCTGGCTTCCTGCTCCTCTCCCTCCCTCCTAGGGCAGCAGGGGCTGTGCTGGGGACCTCCAGCATCTCTTCCCACCACAGCTCCTTGGGAGGTTGGAAGTGGACCAATGCCACACAGCAGCCCCTCTTTTCCCTTGGGGAGTACTGTCCCCATTCCCGTGATACTACGGGGCTCACTCAACCCAGAATGGCTTTTTTCCCAGCCAAGCCAAGCGCCTGTCCCCTGTGAAGTTTCCTGAGGGTACAGTGCCCCATCTGTCTTCCCTGTCCCCTATGTGGCCAGGGCTCTGGGAGCACGACTGGTGATGGGGGGGAGAGGAGGAGGAGGGGCAGGCCAGGGGGCATCTGCTCTGCCCTGAGGTGCTTTGAAGAAGTCCTTGCCTCTCAGCCACCCACCTCGTCCTGGAGAAAATCCACTCCAAGGGTGTGGGGTCCCAGCCCACAGGACAGCGAGGTGCCCCGATGCATCCTTGTCCCAAGCCTCAGAGCTGTCCACGGCCCCAATCGCCACCGGCCAGTCCAGAGCCGGCTGTGGCTATGCATGGAGGGACTGAGGGAACAGTGAGTGCCACTCAGAACAGGGGTGGCAGTGGCTCTGACCGCAGGGGATGGAGGGCCACAGTGGCAGTGGCGGGGCCTCCCCGGTGTCCTGCCGCGCTCTCCCTCTCTCGCACCTCCACGCCGTCCCTTGGGCGTCAGGCTGGCACATCGTCGGCGTGTACCGCCCTTCTCTGGGGGTGGGAGGGCGCCTAAGGACTCCAGGAGCCCCAATGGCCGCGGTCCCATCCAGATGCCACTGCCCCGAGTCTGCTCCACTGGCCGATCCTCCTCCCCTCCCATCCAGCTGTGCGGGTGCTGGCCCTGGGCTCCTGGAGTTACCCCACTCTCACTGCTCACTGTGAGCTCTTCTTTTGGGATGGAAGCCAACTACTTACTGTCTATATTTTTAAATGATGCTTTTTGGTTAAACTGTACAAATGTAAACAATGCTTACTTTGCAGTCATGGTGATTCTATTGAGTTCTCTTAAAGCATTTGCACTTAAGTATATTGTTTCAAAGCCACTGGAACAAATGCCTGGAAGGTGGAAATAAGAGTCCCAGCTGGTCTGTCCTTCCTGGGCCTGGCACTCGGTGGCCGTGGCCCTTCCCTGACAGCAAGCTCAGCGACTAGAGCAAAGCTTCATGCCTGGGTGCTGGACACTCCCTTCACTCATATGCCTACGAAACAGGGGCGGGGCAGCTGTAGAGGGGCTTCTCAGGGCCCCAGCTCTCTGACACACGGGACCATCTCATTTTCTTCCAAGAGCTCCACGTGTGATGCACAAAACTAACACCCCGGATAAGACACTCCCCCCATTTGAGCTGAGCCCCGAATGCTAAGTTAGTTAGGAGAATTTTCAGATGCGCTAAAGAGTGTATTGTCTCTGAGTCCATTTCCTCAGCTGGAGGAAGCGAGTGGTCTGAAAAGCCTATTTAACTGAATGGATTTTTCCCTTGCAGAGCAGTTCAAGCTCAGTTCTGCTGCAGGCGTAGAACTTTCTCTTTATATGACAAATCGCTCTGTTTCTAGCCTTGGAAAAAACTCATTTATTGACTCATCCTGTGGAAACAAATCATTAGCAGTGGATTGTTCATGGGCGAGGGTGGGGGCGGCCGGGGAGGCGGCTGGGACGGATGCCCAAGCTTGCTCTAGTGGTCATGGAGAGGACTTGGGGGCCCACCCTGGGCTCTGTAGAGAAAGAAGAGGGGTCCGGCAGGCCAGTGGGTGAGGCCCAGTGTCCTGTAGGAGAATAAAGGCATCTGTCACAGGGAGAGGTGGGAACCCACCGGAATCTCGAGGGTGAACTGCCTTTGCCTGGCTTTCCAGAAGAAAGCTGTGTTGAGTTTTCCAATGTGTCACGTCCGCATTCAAGATCGAATTGAGTCTGGACAACTGCAGGCCTGGGTTTGATGCTCCTGCCTTATCTCTCTGTCCCCATCGCCAGCTTTGAGCCTGGTGCTATGGTATACCCCACAAATGAATGAATGAATGAATGAGTAAGTGAGTGATAATTTCAGAGATGTGAAGTCAGGGGACTGGGCAGTCAGCCAGCGTCTGGGTCGAGAAAATGTGTGGACTTGGCTGATGAGTAAAAGCAACAGAACATCCTCCAGTAGCCAATACTGCTGAGTGTTAACAAGGGACTTGGAGGAGCTGGAGGAGCTGGAGGAGCTGGAGATGCTGGAGGGGCGGGAGGGGCTGGAGGAGCTGGAGGAACTTGAGGAGCTGGAGGAGCTGGAGGAACAGGAGAGGGGGGAGGGGCTGGAGAAGCTGGAGATGCTAGTGGAGCTGGAGGAGCTGGAAGAGTTGGTGGGGCTGGAAGGGCTGAAGGAGGTGGAGGAGGTAAAGGAGCTGGTAGAGCTGGAGGAGCTGAACAAGCCAGTGGAACTGGAGGGGCTGGAGAAGCTGGAGGGGCTGGAGGGACTGGAGGAGCTGGAGGCTCCAAGTGTGGCCCCTGAAATTAGCCTCCTCTATGGATCTCACACCAAGACTCACCCTTGGTGGGTCCATGGTCGGGCCTTTGTCACAATATAGTCAGCTGATCACTCACTGGTTCTGTCCTTCATAGGTCATCCATTCAAGTGAGAAATCCGATCTTGCTGAGTGAGTGTTTCCTTATTCATAAAGCAGTGAGTTTTCTTTCTCTTCCTGGGGTGATGATAGGGTGGCCCAGGAAGGGCTCAAGGCCTGGTACCCTGACCCCGTGTTGGCTCAGCAAACCATACCACCCAGAAGAACTCGGGGCCAACACAAGACTACATTGCAGATGTTTGCTTAATTCATCCTATTCCAGAAAACACCTCTGACCTTTTTTTGGAAGCTTTGGGGGGCGACTGGATGTGGGGGGAAATTCCTGGGGTTTAGAGTCCCTTACATGTACCCAGTAAACCCCAACCCCCTTCTGATTGTCTGTTTGGCAATGGGCGAGCGGCCCACGCAGGCCCTCGGAGGCCACCTGTGCTCTGTTTCTCCAGGTGTCAAAGGCGGTGCAGCTGCCCAGTGCCCGTGAACATCAGAGACGAGGGCTGTGAACCCTGTGGGTGGGGTTCTCACCACTGTCCTCACGGTCGTCATGGGCAAGGAGGGAGATGAACGTGCCCACCTTGTGGCCTTGACTGGGCGGGTTGTCTGCTTGCCTCCAGCTCCCAGAGGAGGATGTGGGATGATGGAGGCACCTCGTAGGGTACCCCAGACTCTGCTCACGGCAGAAGCGTGAGACTGCATGGAGGAGATGAGGAGAGCCAGGATGCCGCGCTCGATTCCGGTCCTGGGCGTCCACCCTGCCGGCCACTCCTTCCCATCAGATTCTGCTTTTGACCTTCAACTGTTTGAATTATCACATCTATGTCTGCAGTTTGTAAAGTGCCCTGGGCACTACTGGGCTCCATGCATCCTGTGTGAAATATCGGTCATGTTTTCCTGGGTAGCATTAGGGAGTCGGGTGGTGTCCAGTGGACCATGCATTTGTAGGCACGTGCAGCAGCAGGAAGCAGTCTGGGACCTTGAGACCTGGAGAAAGATAACCTTCTCTGAGCATGACTGCCAATTGGCTAATTCTATATGGCAGCCAAGTGCTCTGCATTTGAAATAAAGTCTAGTTCTCCTGAAGGCCTGATCCCAGGCTCATGGCCCGACAGCCCCAGTGTCCTCGACACCTGTGCATTTGCCCTTCTCTGGAGCTTCTCCTGCCTCCTTCTCCAGCAGCAGAAGGAAGCGGGCCCAGGGTGGGTTACCTGGACGCCTAGAAATCCGAGTCCCCGGGGGGAGGCCCAGAGGCCCCTGGTCCAGACAGATATCCTGTGTCAGGGGCTGTATGATCTTCATTTAAATGTAGATTTTGACTTTCTGCTCTTGCCTGGTTTGGCATACTAATTAGGGCAGGTACTTGGACAATTTGAAATGCAATAGACTTGCAGACTTGACATTTTATTTCTCTCTCTATTTTTTTCTTGTGGTTGGGAGAAATTTTTCTCCTTTAGTAATGTTGACAGCCTAAAGACAAACTCAAATTGCCCCTCTCTGGAATCTAAACAGTATATGGCTTCAGTAAAATGGATGAGAAAGAGACAGATTTCCAGGAGCTCCCTAATTCATATCCCAAGTCCAGTGTGCCCAGATTTTATAGATTCTGGAAGTTTTCCCACTTGGGACCCAGAAAAGCCTGCAGCTTCTGGTGACTTAGAAAACATTATCTGCGTTGTGCAGAGATTTCTCACACTGAGCCAAGATGAGGCTGATCCATGTAAAATAAGGTAGAAAATGTCAGAAAAGAAGGACATTGATTTAAAAAAAACCCCAACCCACACCTCCTACTACCTTGCCTTGTTCCTCTTTTCCTCCTATTTTAGAAGAGGTAATGCTCTTCCTTTTATTTCACACTTTGACAGCTCTTTCCTACTTAGGATCAGATAATTGCTCACCTGTATGTTGTCTATTTTTTAATGATTTGTAATGATTTGTAGACCTTTAATCTTTAATTGATTGGGTGGACATGAGACACTAAGTGAAGTTTACTCTAAAGACCAATTTCCAACAACTATTTGTGGAACAATCCATCTTTCCCCATTGTTTGGCAATCTTTTCTTTATCCCAAGTCAAGCGAAGATGGTTTTAGGGATATTGATTCTATTCCATTGATGTTTGTCCATTCTTGCCTCAATATTTCAATATTTTTAGTTGTAGCTTTATAATTTTTATATTTGGTAGGATAACTTACTCATTTTTTCATTTATACACTTAAAGTATTATTACATGCTTATTTTCTGCCAAATAAATAGAGGCATTTTTTATGACATCACAAGAGCAACCTCATTGGGGTTTTGGATTGGAATTGCATTAAACATGCAAGGTAATTTAGAAAAAATAACAGAAATTCCGGATTATCTTCTTATTCAGCAACACAGTACATCTCACCCTTTATCCAGGTCATCTTTTATTCCCTTCAATAAATACTTATTCTTTTCTTCAGGTGAGAACTGATGTTTCTTATCAGTTTGTGTCTCTTACTGGTCTTGTGAATGTTTTGTTTTTCTGGTCTGTTATTTAATTCCATTGGGAAATTTTCCCTACTAAGGGTAAAAAAAAACAGCAAACAAACGAACCTAAAATAGGCTTAACCAGTGAAGGTTATGTATTGCCTTGAATTCCTGAAAAGGCTGGAGAGAGCAAGCTTCAGGAACGGTGCACTCAGGGCTTGGCTCCACCCCACCCCTTTTGATGATTCTGATACTCCGGACTTCCCCTCCTCCCTGGGCCATCACCACCTGTGGGTCAGCTGCCCTCACACAGGAGACAGGCCCAGGCAGTTGTAGGTGTCACACTTGCCCAGTATCATCCACCAGAAGGCATCTCCCCCATCCCCTGTGGAACTGCTGATGGAATGACACCTGCATAAACTGTCCTTCCTGTGGCTGGGGTGACGGCGTTGGGTCAACTGGCTTCAATCGGTCAGTGCTCACCCTGGGTCCGGGTCCTTGGACAATGTCTTCCAGGACAAACATTCACGGTGTGGAGATCTGCTCCCTGAGCGGAAAGGTGAGTGCTCTTAGGAAGGGGGCAGTGAAGAAATGGGTGCTGGATGGGGAGCCATCAAATATCCACAGCTCTGAGAGGCAGTGGAACAAGGGTTGAGCACAGAGATTTGAGGCAGTTGGGAAGAAGCCAATGCAAGGCCATTGCCCTGGTGGCCGCTGGCCTGATGTCACTCCAGGTCAGCGGGCAGATGGTCGGGAGGAAGAGCTAGACCTAAAGTGGAGGAGAGCAACGGCATGGGAGAACGACCCCCACTCACTCCACGGCCTCCACCTCAGCCACACGGCGGCCCAGGGGAGCTGGCCCTTCGCCGTGTAGGGAGAGAGGTACAGGCCCTGACCCAAGACGCAAGCTGTGGAGGCAGCAGATCTGGGGGAACCATGCGAGGAGCCCGTGGATCAGTGAGGATGGCCTGCAGGGGCTGGGCGGTTGGGGGCCTTACACCATCCACCAAAGCACAGGGACTGGCCTTGCTCGCTGGCCCTCCCCCCAAATCAGATTTCTCTTGTGCTAACCAGAATCACATGGGGAAGGCGATTCTAATTAGGTGGGCTCCGGCCAGTTCAGCTAGAACGGTGCTAAGCCACACTACCCAATTGGTCTCTGGTATCTGGACCCTTGGGCCCCAAAGCCTGACAGCCTTGACACCCATTGCTCAGAGGCAGGCTCAGAAGTGGACATGACACTGGGATGTCAGTTTCTGCCCTTAAGACACACACTGTGATTTTCCTTGAACCAGGATGGGACCGAGGTGTCCTTGACCCCTCTTTCAGTGCCAGTCATGGGAATTTGCTACAATGACCAGTCCCTGTCAAGGAAGCTGTGACTCCCATTCATTAATTCAACTAAGCCAAGGCAAGCAGCCTGAGGCCCTGTGTGTGACCAGTCCTGGGTCAGGGGTCCTGACACAGGAGCATTTTGGGTAGAAGGAGGTCTGTTCTCGGTGGGCAGAGGTGCATAAACAGACCCCAAAACTGTGACATCCTTGCAGGGTATGGGGGTGCTGAGAGACGGCCAAAGAGCGGGAACTGGGTGCTGGGTCTGCTGGACTGAGGGGTGGGCAACTGCCCTGCAGGAGTTGCTGACACACGGCCCAGGGTGGGGGAAGGAGCCAAGTGTGGGGGAAGGAACCTTCTGGGTGGGGGCGACGCTGGGCACAAAGGCCCCAGGCGGGGACGAGCCTGCAGGACAAGCACCTCATGCTCACATCCCCTGGCCCGGGGAACACATCATCCCAGGACTAGGGCCCAGGGAGGCTGGAGTCAGAGCCAGGGAAGTCTGGTGGGCTGAGGGGTGATGGAGGTTGGAAATCATGATGCATCCACTTCACATAACTGCAACCAGCAGCTGCAGCGCTGACCGCACGCCAAGCCACATCTCACTTCATCCGATCCTCCCAGCTGCCTTATGGCATTGAGCTCCCAGAGGAGAAGAGTGGGGCAGATGTCCAGGAAGCCTGCCCGAGGCCCCCAGTGGGACAGTCTCTGTCCCAGGCACTCAGCTGAGACCTCTGTCCAAGCTAATGCCTGGTCATGCTGCCCCCTACACACTGGAGCCTGAGGCCAGGACCATGTCTGGGGTGGCTTTGACCATGGGCCCTGGGTTGGCAGGGTGGATGGCTAGCACCTCGCCCCCTCATGCCACTGGCCCACCCCCATGTCCCTCCCCATCCCTGTAGTGAGTGGCCTTCCCACCTGCCACCCTCTGGGGTTGCCCCCGCTCCATTCCCCATTCTGAGATCAAGCCATCCTTGATCGTGGGCTTACTGTACAGTGAGATTCTCCAAGCTCCAAACCGGCAGGCCCTCACCTCTTAGTTTCATGGTTGAGTTTGGTTTAAGGTTGGACTAATTAGAGTTAGCCCATTTTCACACCCCTTGCCAGGCTTTAGTTTTGGGCTCTGCTGAGATAAAAAATCAGCACGTTAACAATGGATTGGCTACTGTACACCTTTTTCTCTAAGTTTTAGTGCAGACCATAATTCCTGGGCACTCCTGATCACTTCTGAATTTAGGTCCCTTCTGAAGCCACCTAACAACTGGGTCTTCTGCAAGCATGTCTTTCCTTATAATTCCAATGATTGCATGACGATCCTACTTTGCTGCTTCTTGATCCCATGTGTAACAAATGCTTTCACAGATTATTCTCCATCTTACTGAGATTTTCAAATTTATCAGCATTGCCTTGTCCATAATAATTCTTTCTTTTAGGAATATTGGTATTAGTTCTTATACCTTCCTTGTTTTCTGGCTCTTATTTGTGTTTAATTTATTTTTATCTGGGATAGGACAGTGTTATCTACTTTATTTCTGTCTTAAGAAACAAGTGTTCAATTGGTATATTAATTGTTTTATTCTTTGTGACTTCTAATTAATGAATTTACTGTCTGTGGATCTTAACTCATTGAAAATATGTGTCATATGTGCAGGGCACTTGTCTGGCAGTGGAGCTATAGCTATGGACAGGGCACAGCTTTTGACCCCAAAGATGATTTAGGCTCGTGATAAGGACAGAGGAAAAGCGAGTCATGATGGGACAGCACCATTGATCTTTTTTTTTTTTTTAATATTTTTGTGGATAAAACTTAACATACAAACATAGAAACATTCTTAACATGTAAACATTCAATACCTGGGGTACAATCAATGGCTCACAGTATCATCACATAGTTACGTATTCATCATCATGATCATTTTTTTTGGACATTCACATCATTCCAGAAAAAAAGAAAAAAAGAAAAAGAAAAAACTCATACATATCATACCCCTTACCCCTCCATCTCATTGACCACTAGTATTTCCATCTGCTCAATTTATCTTAACCTTTGTTCCCCCTAGTATTTGCTTATTTTTTTATCCATATTTTTTACTCATCTGTCCATACCCTAGATCAAAGGAGCATCGGACACAAGGTTTTCACAATCACACAGTCACATTGTAAAAGTTATATCTTTATACAATTGTTTTCAAGAATTGAGACTACCGGGACAGTGCCATGAAACTCTAATGAGAATTGCTTCAGGTAGCACCTGGGTACATGGAGGGGCACCTGCCTAAATACTGGGGCTGAGAAAGGGCCCCAGGAAGAAGCTGTCAACTCATGTGATTAAAGGCTGTTGGGATTCAGCCAAGAGCTGCAGTCCAGGTGTTCCCAGCAAAAGAAGCTGGTGGCAAAGACGGAGGTAAGAGGGAGCCTGGGTTGCCTGTAGGCCCCAGCCAGATGGGAGTCAGATGAGGCAGGGAATATAGGCAAGGAGAGGTAGCGAGCTGGCAGGTGGAGGGCAGGCAAGGCAGTGAGCAGGTAGGCGGAGGACAGGAGGGGCAGTGAGCAGACAGGTGGAGGGCAGGCGGGGTGGTGAGCAGGCAGGTGGAGGTCAGGAGGGGCGGTAAGCAGGTAGGTGGAGGGCAGGAGCAGACACATGTTTCTATCTCCTACTTTCTCCTTCCTTGTGTTTGCTCCAGTGCCAGAAATGCAATACCTAATTGACTGATATGTGAAGAGGTAATTTGAGACTAAGAATTTGCCTCTGAGTACAGTTTTGGCTCCATCCAAAACTCTTTGATCTATCAAGGGCTTTTATTAGACCTGTGTTTATATTCGAAATTCCACCTTTCTTGAATTTTAGTGGGGTGTGTCCTGTTCCATTCTTGCTTTGGAGAATTTGTTGGGGTGCTTGTAAAGGAGCCTAGGATAAACATGTACAGTATTTTCAGATTTTGGGAAAGAATGTCCACTCTCTAGTTGTATTTTATTTGTTTATTAATTGTGTTTTCCGATTACATTATGCTTTACTGTTTTTCTTACTTTCTATCTTAAAGATTGAGAGAGGTATTGAGGAAATCTAACAGGGATATATTAAACACCCAATATGTTTCTGACATTATCTTCAGAACTTTCTAGGAGATTTAGACTTATTTTTTAATTTTATTTTTCTTGTTTAATAACTTGTTCCCTTTTTTTTTTTTTTTTTACTTATTTTTATCTTACTTTGGTCATCCTGTATAGGATTATAATATATCTTCATAGCAGAATTTGGATATTAACAATTTCCATTGAAGCTTTATTCATTTAATTCTATTCATATTGAAATAGTGTTCAAAGTTAAAACTGTCAACATTTTCTTATTTGCTTTTGACTAATAACTATTGGCTGATATTTTAATGTTGTTCTGTATTATTTGTCTATCAACCAATAGCTCTCTTCTGCTTTATCATGATCTGAGATATATTTTATGTTTTATTAGAAAAGATGGAACCTCTGTACTTGGTGCTGGAACTGAAGGGTGGGTCGGGCTCCTCAGCATCTACCGACTGTTTCCTCAGGCACTGGGGGTCCCACTGGGACCAGCTGGAATCAGCCTGGAGTGGGCAGCAGGGGTCCCGCTGGGGTGGGTGGACAGAGTCTGGTCTCCTTGGGTGGGAGGGGTCCCAGCTAGGGTGGGTGGGTTGGATGAGGGCCCCTGGTCATCCACTGGCTTTGTGTCTGGGGAAGCAAAGTCTTCAGGGATCTAGTGTTTCAAGACTTCTCTCTTTCCGCTCCCACTTTTCAAACTTAGTTTTAAGCTATACTCATCTCATTCTGTTGGCATCCTGGAAACTTCTATCCTGAATAGTCTAGAAAGAGCAGTCTGTGCCTAGGGGTAGGTAAGGTGGTAGCATGTGTGTGTGTGTGTGTGTGTGTGTCATATATGTGCATGTATGCACGTGTGCACGTGTGTGTGCAGCTGTACCTGTGCTGAGGCAAGGGAGATGAACTGTCTGGCTCTACATTTTCCCACTGGGGGGCTTCTGATGCTCCCCTCTTCTCAGAACAGCTGGACCAGGCTGGAACTTTCCAAAATAATTTCCTGGGACTTGACGGATAACCAGACAGGGATGATCGCTGGAGCTCTCTGTCGTGGCTGGACCCTCTTGCGAGGGCCCGACTTCCGGACACAGGCTGTGGGTGAGCACAGCAGACCCTCGGGTCTGGGCAGATGCCCCTGGGGTTCCCCGCATTGAAGCGACGTCCAGCCCATCCGGCTGCTGCCCGTCCTTGTGCCAGCTCTTCTGGTGGGGCTGACCTGCCGGCTCAGCATAAGGGACTGAGTGGTCTCTGCGCTCTGCAGGGAGAGTATAAGGAGCTGAGCCCCTTTGTATTCTTGGTCTTCTCCACACCAAATTGGTTGAGGTGGGGGTCTTGGAACACCCCGGATGACTCAGGTTAACTGGGGAGGGGCTGCTCTCTGCTCTGTGCCCTCGGGTGGGGTCAACTCGCAGCCTGGACAGGTGGGCCCCCCAAGGTTCGGGGCCCTGCTTGCTGGAGCCCCCACCCCAGCATCCACCATTCCATTCTCTGGACTGTTCCAAATGCTTGCAGGGAGCACTAAGCAAAGACCCCCGGGTCCCTGCTCAGGCTATTGGACAGGGGAAAGGACCACCAGCCCAAGTGCCCTGCCTCCCAACTGTTGTGCTTTGACCACGAGCCCCCAGAGCTGTGGCTGCCTGGCTTGAAATGCCTCCTTCTGAAGGGATTCTCTCCCAGGACAGTAGCATCTTGGAGGTGACACAACTGGGCAGGCGGTAGGTCCGGGGCCCACAGACTCTGTTGCCATGCAAGGAATGTGTGAGTGATGGTGGCCCCCTGTCTCCAGGGCAGGCCTGGCCGGATCCTAGCCAAGGGCAGCATTCCTGCCTCTTAAGTTGGTGTCCTTGGAAAGGGGGGACACTTCGGTCTAGATTAGCCAACTGCAGGAGGAGAAGGAGGCACAGCGGGGGCAGGAGCCTCCCTGGGCAACAAAGGAAAGTGTCAGTGGGAAGGGAAGGCCACTCCAGCGAGCACTGCTTCCCACCCACACACCTGAGCATGACAATGGGGACAAAGCTTTGCTGGCTTTTGTTCCCCTACTGGTAGCTGTGCTTGGCTCACAGCTCAGATAACCCCAGAAGAGTTTAAAAGACAGCAGGCACTCAGCTCTGTGCTGCTCGGGTGCTTTCCACCAAAGCCAGCTCAGTGGGAACCCAGGAGAAAAGCCTTTTCTTCTGGCTTTACTCCCGCCCACTCTCCCACCATCAACCCACCCATCCTCCACCCACGCAATCTTCCTCTGTCCCTCCGTATTTAGTGGTCTCCCTTTGGGGGCCTCTCCCCCCCTGCCCTGCTATGGCTTGCCACCATCCACTGTTAATTCCGACAGTAAATCAAATCAAAGGGATGTTTGCTTCAATTTCTGATGCCTCGTAAAATGGAATGCTTCCATTGGCGCTTCTCAGGCATCGCCTCGGGAGTGTGATTAGACCTCGGGGGGCCACAACCTCATCTGTGGTCAGCACGGGGCACCTCCCCCCTGCCCCGGACCCAGCTCCCTCGGTCTCAGGAGGCAGGAGGGGTCCGGCCTGCTACACAGGCGAAAGTGGGGAACCCACAAGCAAGTCAAACTTGCTCCATTTCTCCTACCTGCTAGGGTCTTTGCAGGGCTCTGGCCTGGTCCTGGCAGACCTGTAGGAGAAACTGTGGTGGGGGTGCCCTCCCTGGAATCAAATGACTGGCGCCCGAGGAGAAAACCTTTTGCCCACCCACCGTCTCCCTATCCTCCTAGAGTAGGAGAAGCAGCTTCCTGCAAACATGAAGTCACAGGTGCTTAGATGGTGCAGGAAACACTCAGGCAGCTTGGGTCCTCGAAGGCAGCTCTGAGCCACCAGACAGCCCTGGGCCTACCCAGACTGGGGAATGGCCCTGTTTGTTAGAGCCGGGGTTGGTTGGGCAGCCAGGCGTCCGAGCTGGCCATGGTCCTCACGGATGCAGAGGAGCATGTGAGGGCAGGGTGGCCCACGGAGGATGGGGAAGTGGCCCTTGGAGAGGGTCTGGGGCATTGAGGATGCCCTTTGCAAAGGGGCTGGAGGCCGGGCAGGCCCTGGAGAGCATGCGGCTTCCGAGTCAGCGAGAACTAAGCTTGACTCAGCCTCTTCTCCCCTTGTCTCACCCCAAGCAAGCGCTTCGCTTTGCCAGACAGCAGCGTCTTCATTTCTAGGTAGAGATAACTGCACCTTGATCCAATCAAACCACTCGGCAAACAGTAGGCGCCTATTAAACGGCAGCTCTCTTCTTTCTCCTGAGGTTGGGAGGAGAAAGCTAATAGCTATTTTCAACCACCAGGATCTGTCTTCTTTCCTGAGGGCTGGGGAACAGATTTGTTCCGTGTGAGTGACGGAAGGCAGCAGAGGCAGTGCAAGCAGATGGAAGCGTCAGGATGCAGCTTTCGGTTAGCGTAAGGACGACTGCAGCTTTGGGAACGGTTCAAAGGTGTCTGGATCGCCACTTCCAGACAAAACTGAGTCCCCTCCAGAGCCTGTCTCCAGGGCCGTCTGGGTTCCACAGCGGCACTGTTCACAGTGGGCGCCCTGGCCCTTCTTGAGGCAGAGGTGTCGGTGGCTCCACAGCCCTCTCCAAAGTCCCAGGAGTGGAGCAGGATGAGCTCGTCCCAGTTGTTGCCCACAGGTGGCCCCAACCACCCTCCCCCAGGGCACAAGGGCACTGTCCCAAAGCCCTGAGCATGTGCTCTCGGCTGTGCCCCCTCCAGTTGGCTCAGTAAAGCACCCCACGCCTGCCCTACCTCCTACCCACCTCTTGTCCCCTTCACCCTCCACCCCACCTCTCACCAGCCCAGACGTCTTTTCTACTCCAGAAGCCATTGACATACGGAGTTTTGTGTGCTGCCTTCCATTTCACGTTATGCAGTGGTATTTTCCAACCTCGTTATGTCCTTGTAATTAATATTTAATATTTGCAAAATTGTTCATGAAAGGTGGAACAAAATTTATTTAACCCTTTCAGTTTATTTAAAGTTTATTTAATACTTTCAAAGCTTGCAGGATTATGACATTATTGCATGTTATCGGTTGTGGGAGTAACTGTCACATCTCCCTGATACCCATTTTCTTCTCTCATAATAGCATTCTCAAGTTTTCTCTGGGAACAAAGCTGTGAAAAGTAAAAACCTTTTTCCCACTCTCCCTGTGAGTTTGGCTAAGAAGATGTACAATGTTGCATATGCATCTCCTTCAAGGAGGTGTGTCTTTTACTTTCATTTTCTTCCTTCCTGCTGGTGGGAATACAGGTGTGATGGCTTAACCAGGTGCAGCCATCTTGGGCCATGTGGTAAGTTGGGGGATGGAAGCCACTTATGGTAGAATGAGACAGAAAACCTGATCCTTCACACTGTGGACCTTTTATGCCACATTCTTTCTGATAGAGGCAAGTAACCAACCACTAACTGCCTATGACACTCTCATCCTGCTTTTCCACTCACTCTCAGCCTAAGCTAATCCCAGGGAGGTCAGTGGTGTACATCCAAGTTCATGAGATCGCAAATAGGGATTTTCATTTAAAGCCTCCTTCCAACAACCACAGAACGACGGAGGCTGAGATTGTAAACTGAATCAACATGAACTCATACAAAAAAATTTGTGTTGGAGCAAGTCCAGTGGGTGTGAAGGAGCTGACGGGCAGGAGGGTAGTGGCTGGTCTGGGGCTGCAGTGGGAGGCACTGGCCTGGGAGAGACAGCCCAGGCTCCAGGACCCATGCTCAGGAAGCACATGGACCAGCGGGTCCGTTCTTGGTAATGGCAACTCTGTAGATGACTGCATTCATATCAAATTATGTACACACACTATATAAATACATATGTGTTGTGTTTCATTGCTTTTATTCATTTCACTTTATGAGAAATTAAAAATCAACTGTATCTTTTCACGAGGAGCATTTTTCACGCTTTCTGAAACATCAGGGTTGCGCAGCCCCAGATTTATGAAATCCTGGCCTGATCATCACCTTCTTTTTGTATAGCAAAGGGTTTTCCAGAATTCTGTCACCGTTGACAGCTCCATGAACCCCCTTGGTCCAGGGTTCAGTGTCTGCTTGCTGGTGTGCACAGAGTTAAGGGAGGTCCCCAAGAGAGACAAGGTGGGTCAGGTCGCAGGTGCATCCTTCTGACGAAGGTCGGGCTAGAAGGCACGTAGGACTGTGTGGTGGGGACCGTGGGGCCAGGGAGGAAAGGAGGAGCCCCAGAGGGTGGGCGGGTGGGGGTGGCCCCGTGAACTGGCCTGGGTGCCCTCAGCCCTTCCTCTGCGTGGTCCCAGCCCTGCCAGAAGAGGGACCTGGCCCTGCCCACTTGTTTGCTCATCTTGAGCTTTGCATTGAAACGTCTGTCTGCTGAACCTATGGATGCAGGGTTTCTCCTCCTCTCCCTGGACCCTCCTCCAGCCCTTCCTCTTGACTCTCCTCCTCCTCTCCTTCCTCTTCCTTCTCCCTTCTTTTTTTTTTTGGTTTGTGTATTTGTTTTTATCAAAGTGATTATGCCAAAAAAATTCCAAAAGAGTGTTACAAAGTTGAAACTTGCAGAAAATGAAATCATGGAACTCAGCCTGGCTGGGCACCTTCTAGCCGTTTGGTTCCTGCCCCCGTCATGACAGTCCCCATACTCTCACAGACCCCCGAGTCAGCGGGCCTGTTGCTCTGCAAAGTCCATGCCCCAGGGAGCCTCCACTGAAGCTCTTCACCACAAGGTAGGGCCTGGGGGCCCTCAGGGAGCAGCCGGGTACCTGCGGGTTTGTTGAGCACCCATCAGTCCAGGGTGGGCTTGGGTGGTCTGCTATGGATGGTAACCCTGCGAGGAGATGTCAGAAGCCCTCAAGTGCAGGGCTGGACCCTGTCTTCCAGTCCTTCCTGCCTTCCTTCACTCAGCAAACACCTCCTGGGTGGTGACTCTGTACCAGGAACTGACCCAGATGCCAGGATAGAGAGTCGAACTGGATGGGAGCCCCCTGCCTTCTCAGAGTTCACACTCTGCCAGAGGAGAAACAGTCCACCAACCCTTAGATACATGTATCACAGCTGTGTTATTATGTATTAGGGAAAAACTGATGCAGCCACGAGTTTTGTAGCTCCTCCATCACGACAGGGTCCCTCTGCCCCTGATGCTGAGCTGGCTGGTGACCTGATCTGACCCATCAGAATGTGCCAGGAGTGATGGCCTATGAGTCCCCTGGCTGGGCCTTGAGTGACCCTGTGGTCCCCTGGACTGCTGCCCCGAGACCTCCAAGTAAGGAAAAGATTGTGACTCTGGGGAGAAAGCCACAGTGTCCAGCAGACGGCCAGTACCAAGTGGCCATCTAGGACCTTTCAGCCCAGCCTACGGCTGCAGGAGACCCACCCGGCCATACCGCAGAACCGTGACCCACGATAAAGTGCTGTTTGAAGTCCCTGGGCTTTGGGTTCAGGTGTGACAAGCACGCAGTCACCCACCCATGATCTGGAGGAGGCACAGATGGTGAAAATGGTGAAGCTGGAGGGATGAAGAAGAGCTGTTGAGGCAAAGAGTGGGGCTCAGGGCCTCCCAGGGCCGTGACCCACAATTTTGAAGTCTCTGGGCTTTGGGTTCAGGTGTGACAAGCACGCAGTCACCCACCCATGATCTGGAGGAGGCACAGATGGTGAAAATGGTGAAGCTGGAGGGATGAAGAAGAGCTGTTGAGGCAAAGAGTGGGGCTCAGGGCCTCCCACAGCACAAACCAAGGCCTTGAGAAGGAGAAACATGGATGGCCTGCAGGGTGGAAAGACAGCACAGCTGGTCCCAGTACAGAAGTGAAACTTAGCTTCACGACTTTGCCCATCTCTGCCATGCACGCACCTGGCCCCATGCTGAGTGCATTGGTGCAGAATGAACACCTGTTGACAGAGTGACCTGGATCCGGTGTGGTCTGTGGATAACTTACAGCCATGAGCATTTAGGCTTGTTTTCAAGTCTGCAGGTTGTGATGGTGGTGCTGCTCTGGGCCAGGGCTGGCTGATCTGGGCTGGACCTTCCAGTGGGTACCTGGGGCTGGCTGGACTTGGGTGGCCTTGCACATGTGTGCGCCATGAACTGGTCCTCAGCTGGGGGTAGTGGGTGACTGGTCAGCTTCCAGCTTCCCCCTGGGGCTGTTCTTACAGCTTCCAAAATAACCCAGCAGCCCAGGGTCACTTCCACCACCCGCTATCAGCCATGACAAGCCCAAGACTGGCTCAGAGTCCAGGAGAAAGGGACCCTGCTCTGGATGGGAGCAGGAGAGTGTACAGACATGGGGTGGGGGACATTAGGCCATTAAGGTCATCAGTCCTGGCCTCAGGCCGTCATGTTGAGGCTCTGCAGAAGACACACGAGTGGGTCAGGGGTTCTTCCAAATGTGCCTCCAGAACATTCTCCAATGGATCCTTCTGACATCCCTCTATCCCCATTCCAGAGGAGAGCTGAGATAGGTCAGCAGCCAGGGCTGGGGCCCCTGGGGGGAAAGCCTCAGTCCTTGGGGTGGCCCTGCACAGCCTGCTCCTTTCACTACAGCTTGGCATCGTGCTCCCATGCGGGCAAAGTACTGCAAATGGAAGTTTTACGAGGCGCTGGCCATGGACAGCTACCAACCAGAGGCTGTTTGGCTTTAGCATGGGTGTGGTCCAGCAGGGGTGGCCTCTCCCCTCAGGGTCTGAGCTCCCTCACCGTCAAGCACAGGGCTTGTGGGGACAGCCACCAAGCTCCTCCCAGGTCCTGGGGGGTCTTCACCACCAGCACAGCTCCTGCCCCCACAGCAGCCAGGCCATCCCCCTGACCGGGACCCGGGGCTATTTTCTTCACTGTGAAGACCGATCCTTTCAACCCATTGGTGGTTGGTCAGGAGAAGCCTGCACTTCATGATTGCATGGTACTGAAAAAAGAGGGAGTGCAAAGGTCCATGACCCACCTCAGGAGACCCTTAGCCTTGGCATGGATGTGGCGATGTCCCCGGGGAGGTTTCCTGAGGCAGGACAGATGGCGAGGGAGATAGCTTCTTCAAGGTCACTTCTTGGGGGTGTGAGGCCCTACTCTCCAGTCCCCCAGCTCTGCTGGCCCAGCCCCTACCCTTGAGCCCCCTGGCCCTGGCACCTCTGCTCCCCAGCCCCAGCACTTGAGACTCCCAACCCCTGTTTCTGAGCCCTCCCCTCAGTCCCAGCACGAAAGTCCCCCAGTCCTGCTGGCCCAGCTCTGATGCCTTAGGCCCCTAGCCCTGCTCAAGCAGTTACTGCTCTTGTTTCCTGGCTGGGTTGCTTGTCTCAGGTTTTTCTCGCTTGCCTGCTCTGCCTCTACACTGGACGGAGCCACGACTGCAGGGACACAAGCAGACCACTCTCTTCCTCACATGGGGTCCTTTAGGAGCTCTGCCCTCCCTGGTGATGCTTGCAAGGGGCCTGCAGATGCAGTCTCCGCCCCTGCTGCCCGGCCGTGCTTTGACGCTCAGGGTGGCTAGCCTGCTCAGGACGTGGCCTGCGGCCTCCGCCGGTCAGACCCCACTCCCCTCGGGAGCCCTTGCACTCTCGCCCTGCCCTTTTGGCCTTTTACATTGGGTTGAAAGGTTGCCCTGAGTAGCGAAGAGTCCGGAGTCCAAGTCAGACCTTGGTTGGAAGTCAATGACCTGGTCATGTGGTCCTGGAAGACCAGTGATTTCCCTGAGCATCATCTCCCTCCCCATAAAGGGGACTGACAGTTCTGCCTCCCGGGGAAGGGAGGAGGGTGAGACGCTAAAGATGACGCGAGATGGGACAGTGTATGGCATGCCATGGACATCTCGCCAGCATTAATTCCCTTCCTTCCCTGAACTTGTCTTGTTTTCTGATCTTGAGCCAATGGGTTCTGCTGTTGTTACTAATATTTTGTGCAGTATCGGAAGCAAATGGAACAGAACAAGCAAAGCTGGTTTAGTTTCCTTTGCAAGTTTTTTCCTGGGTCACATTCCCATTTTTTTTTAAGGAAACTGGGGAATCTGTTCATATCTTTCTGCCTCCCTCCTCTCCACCGCTGTTGGCTGTTGACTTCATACCTCTTTACCTATGTCAGAGCCCTGCCCTCCGTACTGACAGTATCCAGATTTTCCCCCGGTCCTAGGTCAGAAATGGTCCCAGCCTCTGCCATGCAGCGTCAGTCAGGACATCCCACCACCTATGACCCCAAACCCAAGGTGTCCTCGGGGCATTCTTAGCTCATGGGATCCAGCCCTGTTGCTCCTGACGGTTTCCGCACTCGAGTGTAAGAGACAATATGGACACGGGATATTTTCGGTAAGTAGGGCTGAGTTAATACAGTCTCAATGTTAACACACCATCATGCCAGACTGCCTAAAAATACTCCACTTGAGACGTGTTCTCCATAAACACAGGAGTTCGCTCAGCCCTGGGGTTCTCAAGCTGGTTGTTGGTTTGGTTCTTAAGTGTTGTTATTAGTACATGTCTGATTACATCCCTTGGGCTCTGGGAAGACTCCCAGCTGGGGTCTAAGAGTTTGGATGATAGTGCAAACATGTCTGTGCACACACCTCCTGGCCTTGGCACTCAGCTGTGTGACGCTGGGCAATTGTCCACCCTTTCTGTGCACATCTCTCAATTTGTAACAGGAGGGTAATTTAGTAGCTTCTTCAGAGCTACAATGAACTACTGTCTGCAGAGTGTCTCAACAAAGCTTGCACATGGTACTTCAGCAAGGTTTACACACAGTTAGTAATAGTAAGGAAAATACCCCCTGTAAGGCAGGGTTACAATAACTGTTTTGAGGAAGGTAAGTCCCTAGGGGTCCAGGACAAGGATGAACGGAGAGGAATAATTGCTGTCACTCACTGCGATACCAAGATGTTTTATACACGTCACGTCACATCACTGAACCCCACAGCTTCCCTCACCCGTATGGCTGGGACTTCTGGAAGGCTGGACGCAGCATTACTTCCAAGTTCAGGTCCCTGAGCAAGATGTTACCCAGGGCTTCTGGTTAGGGATCAGTTAAGGATAAGGCTTTTGTGTGTCTTGGTTTAGTTTGTCCCTTCTCTCATCTGTTGGTCTCGTTGCATTCCGTGTCATTCTGTCGCATTCTGTGTCACTCTTGTCGTAATTGCCATGGGTCAGTCAAGCTTATCTGTCTGTACTCCCCTTCAGTGATTTTTGAAAAATTTCTAGGAGTTTCAGCAGAAGGCTGGAGACTACGGAGCCCCTGTCAATGCCTTCAACTTGAAAAAATTCTGCTCATGGGAGTGGCAAACTTTTGGTCCTGGGTGGCCTCCTGAGGGAACCACAGATCTATCTGTGGCTTATAAACTCCAAAGAACAATTTTTGGTAATCCAAGCCACCCTCACCAAATCCCCTATATACTAATTTGGATTGAAATTTTAACAGAAAAACCCAGTGGTTATGGTCTTGTCTGGAGTCCCAAAAAGAAAGACCCACCCCCCCCCCGAGCCAAAATGGCCCTCTTAATAGAAACCTCTCAAAAAGGAAGGACTAATGGGATCCCAGTATTGACAGGACCATTGGAGAATCCGCTCTTGATGGACCCTCCCCCATACCCAACAGCCCCTCCGCCCCCTCTAAGGCCAGAGGGGAGAAATGGCCAAGAGGCGGCAACCAGCCCCTCTAGTAGCCAGGAGGTGACCTTCACTCCCCCCCGCCCCATATCAGAAGTGGCTCTGCTTACCACCCCTCTTCTCGTTGACAATCACCAGATTCTTCCGGAGCTCCAATTTTACCCTTGAGGCAGGTTGGCCCTGCCCCAGGGGACGACCACCCGTCTTTTTTACCCACCAGCCCATCTGGGATGAATGCCAACAGCTCCAGGTCCTCTTCACCTCTGAGGAACGAGATCAAGTCAGGAGAGAGGTGAGGAAGTTACTTCTTGAACCTGATGGACAACCTACTACTGAATCAACCCAATTAGAGGCTGTATTCCCCTCCACCTGTCCTGGATGGGACCCCAACAATGATAGAGGTAAGGAGGTTCTCTATCGGTATCGCCAGACTCTGCTCCGGGGAATCCAAGTGGCGGCCGAGAAGCCAACCAACTTGTCTCGGGTAAGTGAAACCATACAAAAGCCAGACAAATCTCTGGCCGCTTTCCTTGAGTGCCTTCTTGAGGCATACCACTTGTAGACCCCTATAGATCCAGAGGTGACCGAAAATAGGTGAGCTGTAAATAGAGCTTTTGTCACCCAGTTGGCCCCAGATATAAGAAAAAAATTACAGAAATTAGAAGGATATAAGGGTAAAGTGCTGTCTGAACTGATAGAAATTGCCCAAAAAACTTTTAATAACAGAGATGACCCTGGGACCACGCAGTCCAAAAAACAGCCAAAATTTTAATATCTGCAATGGCTGAACAGGAAAGACAAAAAGGTAAATGGAAAACCATTGAAAAAGAAAGGGAACCCAAGGAAAAAGGTTGGACCTAGGTGCAAACCAATGCGCCTACTGCAAAAAAAAAAAAAAAAAACACAAAACAAACAAAAAAATGGACATTGAAAAATGAATGCCCTAAAAGAGAACTTAAAGGACTGAAACCAGCCCATGTTCTAGTTGAAGAGGCGAATTGATGGGGCCGGGACTCCATTCCATGGAGCCCCTGGGAGCCCAAGGTCACCTTAGAAATCAGGGGCAAGCCTGTAAAATTTCTTGTGGATACTGGGATGTCCTTCTCCATCTTTCAGCAGGCAGAAGGGCTCGTATCTAAGGAAAAAATCCCCATACAGGGAGCAACAGGAAAGACAAGGTCTTACCCATGGACGAAGACTAGGATCACTAACCTTGGGGAAGGAACTGTCACCCACTCGTTTCTTGTAATGCCAGAGTGTCCATACCCCCTTTTGGGGAGAGACCTTCTCCAGAAATTACAAGCCACCATCTCTTTCAAAAACGATTCGGCCGAGCTCTCCTTCAATACAAACAAACCCCTCAGCAATCCTCCTCACTTGCCCCTTATCGGAAGAGTATTTACGTACTACAGAAGTGGCGCTGCTGGCCCCAGGCCCATATTTGTAGGAATTTAAAGAAACAATACCAGGTGTATGGGCAGAAACTAACCTACCAGGATTAGCCACCCACTAGTCCCCCATTGTTGTCCAGCTAACTAGCGCCACCACCCCAATCAAAGCCAGACAATACCCAAGAAGCTTAAAGGCTAAAAAAAGGCATTGCAGTCCATGGAACACCCCCCTTCTCCCGGTCCAAAAACCCAGGACCGACAATTTCCAGCCAGTGCAAGATCTCCGAGAGATAAACAAAAAATTGAAACCCTTCACCCCACTGTGCCTAACCCATATACACTCTTGAGCTTGTTACTGCCCAGCCAGCAGGTCTACACTGTTCTGGACTTAAAGGATGCTTTCTTCTCGCTTCCCCTGGCCATGGTGAGTCAACCCATCTTTGCTTTTGAATGGACTGACCGGGAAGGGGGGTTCTCTGGACAATTAACCTGGACTCGGTTGCTACAGTGTTTCAAAACTTCCCCCACCCTGTTCAATGAAGCCTTAAGTCAGGACCTGGCTCATTACAGACAAAAGCATCCAGAGGTAACCCTCTTACAATATGTAGATGACCTCCTACTGGCAGCTAGTCACCTGTCAGATTGTGAAAAAGCAACTGAAAACTTGTTACAGGAGTTCGCTCAGCTGGGCTAGCGGGTCTCAGCCAAAAAGGCCCAACTCTGCACTAGTTCGGCTATGTACTTAGGGTATGAAATGAAACAACACTGAGAGTTTGCAAGGAACCTGGCACTTCTGGGCACCCCCTTTTTTACTTGTCTAAGCTTCTGACAACGTGAAAGATGATTTCAGAGGAAACTGTCTGCTTTTCATTGGATGACTTGGGAGCCAACCTGGAGAGATCAGGCGACTTGCTGTGGGCTCTGAGGGCTGGGGGTCCGGTCAGTCTCTAGGGAGGGAGCTGGGAGGGGGCCGGCGAAATGCTGCACAAACCCCAGGCCACGAGCACCTAGGAGGGCAGGGTGCTGCTTTCCCTTCGCCCCTGCGACCTCCACCTCGTGGGTGGCATGTGCAGCCACAGTGTTGCCCCTGGCATCACTAAACGCCAAACACTGATTTTCAGAAGCAGAAATTTGGCTTTGAGCACAATCCTCTTTGCGGCTTGCTATTTTTACAAGCTTCTCCCTATTCTTAGTAACTTTTAAAAATAAAGTTGTCAACAGCGTCTCCTTCCCCTGTAACATTTCCGCCAAGACCAAAGATCTTAATGAACTGTGCATTCAATTACAGGAAGGAGGCAGCGAGGCAAGTGGGAAGGACCTGCCAGCCTCTCGGGGAGCAAACTTCCAAGGAGAGATTTATGCATTTAGAGCAGGCAAGCATCCCCAGGGAGAAGAGTTCCGACTTGGGCACGCCTGTGAACACATTTGGCTGGCTGTCAACCCTGACGGTTTTGGTAAAAATGGCTCCAAAAGAGAAAAGAACTATTTTGGGGAAGAAAAACACCTATTTTTACCCCAGCTTTACCTAGGCAGCTCTCAGGCTATGAGTTGGGGAAACATACAATTTACGCACTTCCTTGCTAGCTTTGGTCAAACCCACAACAGCCCAGCAGGGGAGACCTGATATCCTGTGGCCACTGCAGCCCGGGCCGGTAGGCAGCTCTGTCCCTGATGCTGGCTGACCCAGTCCCAGCAGTTAGCAGTGCCCTTTTAGCCAGTTTTTCATTCTCTCCTACAGCACCAAGGTGAAGCAAGGAGGACAAGATCTAATGAATTTCTTTCAGCCGGTGGTAACTCTTGTCCAGCCTGGATCATTCTCTCATGCATTCATCATTTGGTTCCCCTGGAGAGCTGACTGGGAGTTGGGGTTCAGCACCCACTTGCTTATGGGGAGCACTTGGGGTCCAGGCTGGTGGAAGGACCGCAGAGGGGTCAGGATGGAGCAAAGGTAGGGGATGAGCTGGGGCCACCCAGTGGTGAGCTCACACTCCACACTCTGCTGTTGCGGCCTGAGGGTGGAACCGGTGATGGGTGACCCCAGGAGAGGCTGTAGTCAGGCCGTCCCGAGTGCTGAGTGATGCTAGCAATGCTGTCTTCCCTGGAGCAGGAGCTGGGGCACTGCATAGCCTCTGCCCACCTGCTTACCCCTCCACACCCTTCAGTGGGGGCATCCAGGGACCCTACCAATTCTTGGCTCTTCGTTCTGCCGGACCCCCCTGGCCAGTGGTAGGTGGGAAAAAAACAGCCCACGCGGTGGTGGGAGCAGACCCTGCGGCTAAGACTCACCCCTTTGCTGCCCCTCGCAGAGTGAGATGCACACACTTAGCATCGCATCTGGGGCACCTAAGGGGTGACATATGTGCCCTGAGAGTACAGCACCTTCTACGGGGGCAGGATGAGGATGTTTTCTGGGAGATGGTGGCCAATGAGTCAGTAGGGACAGGCAGGGCTGGTTTTGAGAGAGATCCTGGAGTTGCAGCGTCCTGAAGAGCCACAGGTCTGGCTGAGGTGCTGGCCGAGGTGCTGGCCGAAGCTCTCCGTCCAACAGGTGGATAGGGAGACTCCGAGGCGCCCTTCCCCATGCCCAGCATGGGGCACAGCATGTTAACAAGCATGCAATTTTTACCACTGAAGACATGTTTCCATCACACACCAGCCCCTTGCACCAACCTCCCCCTTCCACCTCAGGGGCGGGGTGCTGCTGTGAATGCACATTTATTTCTGCTGGACACTGAGGTTCAGGGGTGGGCATTCTCACTTAAGGACCCATGGCTGCAACGCCAGGAAACCAAGATCCATTCTAGCCCGAGTTCGTTCTAATCCGTTCTATTCAGAGTTTCCTGAATGGTCCTGGAGAGCACTGGGGTACCATCCAGTTCCTTTCCAAAGCCCGGGAGTATTTTATGGTTCTGACTTGAGCCCTCTTATACAAGAAGCCAGCCCGCACCTGCCTCTGTCTGCTGGGAGCTGGTGAGTGTTCCAGAGCCTTCTGTCTGTTTGGGTCACTGGCAGCCACATGGGAGGTGGCCCTTCCTCTCACCTGTGGTTGCTGCACAGGAAAAGTACCACTCCCTGTGCTGATGTCACTAATGTCCTCTCACCAGGACAGAACCCTTTACCTTGCAGAGCTCCTAACAGCCTGCACCCATAACCCCCACCTGCTGGGACCAATGACCCCCAGACCTGGGTGTGACCCCACTGCTGCCCTGTCCTAACTCTTCCTTTCTTCCTGCACCTCCACCTTCCTAGGGCCCCCGAACGCTGAATGCTTCAAGCGTTCTACACCCACCCAGGAAGCTGTACCCTCCCAGCCCTGCACCCTCCAGCTCTGCACCCTTTGGCCCTGCACCTACCAAGGCACCTGCACCCTCAAAGTCTTACACCCACCAAGGCACCTGCACCCTCAAAGTTCTGCACCCACCTGGACACCTGCACCCTCAAAGTCCTGCAGACACCTAAACACCTGCACCCTCAAAGTCCTGCAGGCACCTAACACCTGCACCCACCAGCCCCGCACCCTCCCAGGCTGCTGAACCCTAGGCCCACGCACCCTCCCAAGCCCCTACCCGCCCTGCATGGCCTGTCATTCCATCCAAACCCATGAGCCCCAAATGGCTGGGATGGAGTCACTGGTCTGGACAGAGAGGCCTCGCATGGAGTATTTTAAGAACTATGAAGTTCAGCAGGTTTAAATACAACCAGCAAGTCAAAATCACAGCCAACAAAGCATTTCCTCTATGGGGTTCTTCAGAATATTACTTAATGACTAAATAGGGGTGATTTGTGCTTGGCAGATTGGTCGTCCTGGCGCGCTTTTGTCAGTTCTCAACAGTGCTTTTGGGCATAAAGAGCGGGGCCCCGAGTGCTGACGTCTGAGCCCAGCTCTCCAGAGCCCGTGGCCTGGGAAAGCTGCCGAACCCTGCTGTCCCTCTGGAAGGTCCTGTGCCTGGAGTGTCCCCAGGACACGAGGAGGCCAGAGAACAGGTCACCAGGCACCTGCTGTCACCTGCGGGCAGCACCATTTCCACAGCATGAATCTGGGGCTGCCCTCGGGCTCCCCAATCCTCCAGCCTTGCAGCCTGGTTTCTGCTCTGAGTCCTGTGGTGGGGGTGGGGGTCTGCGTCTTCTCGGCTGGTCCCTTAGTGCCACTTCCCCTCCAGGATGTGTTCCCCAGCCTGCCCCCTCCCCCACATGCCACTTGTGCCCGGGGGCCGTGACCACCTGCAGCTGCCGTGAAGATCCCATTTCCATCATCCTCCCCAGGAGGTATCGCTTGCCCCTTTCAGGTAGGGCATCCCACGGGTACAGGGGTGAGAGGGAGGACAGGACGAGGACTGTGGGGCCTGTCGAGGGGGCTCTGGGGCACTGTGCGGGGTTTGCCGGTGAGCGAGGAGGTGGTACTGGCCACCAGGGTTCCCAGGCACTGGCCTGAGGAGGCGGCATGGGCACAGTGGCCTCTGCAGGGTCCCTCTGAGCCTCAGCACCTCCATTCTTGACTGCCCCTTCCATTTGAGGAGCAACACCTCTCCCGATGGTGGGGAAAGGATCGTCCGGGGTGCAGGAGACAGGTCCCAGCATGCCCGGGTCTGCTTCTGGCATCCCCTCCAGGCAAAAGCTCACACGTTACCGGGAATCTGCACAGGCTTAGACTAACTAGAGGCAGTGAGGTTAACTAGGGGAAGTGGGGTTAAGTAGGGAAAGTGAGGTTAACTGGGGGAAGTGAGGTCAACTGGGGGAAGTGAGGGTAACTGAAGCAGTGAGGGTAACTAGAGGAAGTGAGTCTAACTCAGGGTAGTCTCCTATCTCCCCAGGAAAGGGATGCTGGGCACATATTCTTCAAATCCCCTCCACCCCCGCCTCGGAAGTGTGACCCTGATTGCCCTGTGCCTGTAGGATATCCCGTTGCTTCCACCAGTGGCATCTGGGTGTCAGCTCCATGTAGGCTCTGGGCAAGGCTGGATGCAGAGGGAGGTGAGCCATGGCTGCTGTCACCTGGGCTTGCACAGGTGCCCACGGGGACGTGTGCAGTCACCGTGTCCCCTGTCCCCTGGACCTGCACGGGTGCCCACGAGGACATGTGCTGTCACCACGTCCCCCTCCCCTGGGCCTGCACGGGTGTGTATACCTGCGGTCTTGGCATTGGCCTCTTCCCAGATGGCGGTGGCAGAGGTGGGTTCCCCCCAGTGCCCAGAGGAGAGCTGCAGTCCCAGCCGCAGAGCTGGTATAGGCAAGGCCCACCCTGCAGTCAGTCTGGGGCACCTGAAGATGAGCAGATTGCCCAGTGCACTGCCGGCCACTGCCCTGCTGCGGTTCCATGATGGGCCCACCCTCAGGACAGCCTCTGCAGAGTGGTCACTTCTCTTTTGTGCTGCTGCGCTGGTCCCAGGAGATGGACCGAGCAGGGCTGGGTCCGGCTGAGTGCAGCTCCAGAAGAGTCTCTGTCCAGTTGGGGATGGGCGTGGCCCCCCTCCATTGCAGAGCCGGAGGGGGCAGGGCTCACCGAGCTTTCCAGTGGGGAGGCGGGTGTGGGTGGCGAGGTCATTTGCCCAAGGTGCTCAGGGGGCCGGCAGAGCCCTGGGTTCCACCTGGGCCTGCGGCTGTCATGGCAAGGAGGCCCTGAACTCAAAGGCACTGCGGCGGTTTTTAGTAGGGCTCGGGTACTGCAGTTTATCAGTGGAGAACTGGGAGAGGCTGCTAAAGCACGAGAGCACACGGTAGGGACGGGCTGTCATTCGACTTAAGAGGAAGGGGCCGCACGGCCCTCAGAGGGCTTTTACCCCGCCTGGCTGAGCTCCCTGTGGGTTGAGCTGCTTCCAGCATGTTTCTGTGGGTGATGGGGTATGTTGGGGGGGGCACTCACCACTGGGGCACTGGGAGCAGCATCCTCCTTTGCCTGCCAACCCCATCCCAGGGGCTCTGGGGACTGAGGAGACGGCCGTGGTCACCGAGGTCCCTGGGGCAGCGTGAGGCAGGCACAGCCGCATCCTAGGCCCAGTTGTAAGCAGTGAACCTTCACAAGGGTTGATGTGGATGACGCCCCCACAAGTCATTCATTTGTTCACTCATTCATTCATTCCACCACAGTAATTCCTAAGGCCTCTCACGTGCTGGCCCCAGTTCTGGGCACCCCTGGGAGCTGGTGTCTTGGCGCATTCCCATCTCAACCCTCCAGAGCAACTCCATGGCACGACCAAGGAGGAAGACCTTCCCAGGGGTTCTGGCTACAGGTGGGAGGGAGCTAGCCCTGGGGGTCTATTTCTAGAATCTTCTCTCCTGCTGAGCTCTTGACCCTGAGGGCATAACATCTGCCTTGAGCCACCAGGGCCCCCCACCCTCAGGATCCCTGGTGCTCCAGGTCCAGCCTGAGCATGCAAAGAGCCCACCCCAGACACAGGTCCCTTCAGCTAACGGTCAGGCTGTTTCCATCCCCTCACTGCCAGGTTGTTTGTGTGCATCAGAAAAATGAAAGCAGAACAAGATGGACCTGCAGTCCCACCTGGACACACGCCGAGTAGCCCTGGGGGGCAGAGTTGGGGGTGGCCACCCCTCGGCCCTGCCCCGGGCCTCCCTGCCCACGGCCGTGGGTTATTTGGTTCAGGAGATTGTCCGGGGTCAGTGGTGCTGGGCGCTGTCTGAGTGAGGGAGTGGTGGGGGCTGGCTCAGGTCACTCCCCTGCTCTGCTCGCCCCTGAGCGTTTTACCCAGCTGCCTCCCCTCACCCTGTCACCGCCCTTCCCTGCTTGGCCACTCGGTGGGGCCCGCCTGACCTGGCCCCTCCACGGCCTCGCGAAGCCCTGGTGCAGGGCCTTCCCAGGGTGGCTGGCATGGGGGTGGCTGGCATGGGAGTGGCCGGCGTGGGTGTAGAGTGCCAGGAGTTTGCATTCTGCTTGGAAAAGCAACCGCTTCCTTTCTGACTCCTCTCACTTCACACCTCCTTCCTTTTCTCCTCCTCTCTTCTCTCTCTTCCTCCTCCCTCCCTCCTCTTTTCTCCCTCCCTGCTTCTCTCTGTTAATTTCTCCCTCCCCCTTCCCTCCTTCTCTTTCTGTCTGTCTACATCCCTTCCTCACCCTCCCTCGCTCTGTCTCAGGCACAGGGCCCCTCTCTGTCTCTCCATCTCTAGCCTCTCCCTCCCTACCCCTCTCTCTCTTCCTGTGCCCCCTCCCTCTCTCCTCCTTTCCCTCCATCTCTCCCCACCTCTCTCTCTTTCCTTCTCACACACAGGCACAAACACATCGCACAGTCATAATCATCCAAGATAATTGTGTAATAAGATGGAACCACCCTGAGGCTGCCTGTAGCGAGAATGAGGAGGGTTGAGACATTTCTTTCTGGACATGACTGACCCTCAGCTGTGGCCCTGTCCTTCTCGCTGCCAGGCTCTGGGCCCTGCTCCCCCCAGCGCCCCACCCAGCAAGCCCTTAGCAACTGACTGGTTTTAAGAAATTCCAGACATGCCCCCCATGACTGACATCATTGAGTTGTATGTTAGTCTTTGGATGGCCTGGGATTTGTAACAAAAGGGCTAAAAAATGGTCCAATGGGTGTCTATTCTGTGCTCTTTAGAGGTTTTGGGTAAAATTGGGTCACAGCTGTGGTGTAAAGAAATCTGGCTGGAATGGCTGAGGTTATGGGGGGGTGGATGGACAGAAAGAGTGAAACCTGGGAATTTAGCTCCTGTCCAACGTCACCATCTTACAAATGAGGGAGTTGAGGTCCCCAAATGCGCCTGACATGAGAAGATGCGGCCGCAGAAGGGAGGAATGTGAATCATCCTTACGGAGATCAGCTGCCTGGCCTCCACCCCACAGTGTCTGGCCTGCCCCAGGGGGAGTTCTGGGCCGTGCCAGAAATGGGGCGCAGCAGGGTCTGTCCATGGTTGCAGCCCCTGCAATGATCTCTTGGTCCCCAGGGCCCAGTGGGGAGGAGCTGAGCTCTCTTGCACACGTGTTACAGGACATGGTCAATAGACTCGACTATTAATTCAGTTATGCCAAAGGAAATGAACTCACAGTCAGGCCATTTGCTGGACTGTGGGTGTCTCTGAGCCACACAAGAGCCCCAGGCCAGCCCTGGACAGGCATGTGTCCTGGCAGGGAACCCCGCCAGGCGCGGGCAGAGGAGAGGCTGCCTCGGGGGCCCCGAGCTGCGGGTGCAGTTCTCTGTAGCCTCCGTGCCATGTCATGTTCAGGGTTTGTTGCAGCCCTAGAAGGAAGCACCTTCTTCTCTAAACTTCCATGCATGCCACCTCCCTCAGAACCTGGTCCAAATGGGTGCTGCGGCTCAATTTAGGGGATGGAAGCTTGAAGGAATGGGTGGGGGGGCTGGGCGAGCCCCAAGTCTCTGAGAGAACCCCACCTCCTACCATCTACTAGAAGAATAGGGCAGAGACAAGCTCCTGCATCTTCTACCCATGGGTTTAACCCCTAAGGCAGCTGCAGGCAAGACCTCAGTGCTGGCGCAAGATGGGGACCATGGCCCAGATGGCACTGCAAGGAAGGCCAGTGGTCTTCAGCCAAGCCAGGACAAAGAAAGGGCATAGGCCCATGGCTGGTTACCAAGGGCAACTGCTATATTTTGGGGACACCTTTCCTCGGGGAAGGTGGCTTCTAGGGAGAAAACAGGGTATGAAGGCTGAGCCCTCAGTTGGGTGGGGGGCTCTTGAGCCAAAAAGCCAAGCTGGCTGCCCTCAGACCCCGTCCCAGCCTGGCACTCAGCTCTGGGTGCACTCTGAGCCCATGCTCTGCAGTCAGGGCCATCAGCTGTGCAGCCCTAAGCAGGGCTTCTGGGAGAAATGGAGACCCAGCGGATCTCTCCTGGGCCCATGGGGTGGCCTTCTTCCCTCCTGAGGCCTTGGCCAACTCTTGGCAGCAGGGGACCAGTGCTTCCCCACCTGCCCTCTTCCCTGTGGGCCTGGGGCAGGGCAGGCAGTATCTGATGCTGCCAGGGGAGGCAGTTGACCAAGGTAGCCCTCTGGGGTGCACCTGTGTCCAGATGTGGAAGGAAGAGAGGGTGGCAGCCAGTGGATGTCTCCACTAGCCTGGTGGGCACTGTGCCCTGGAAGCCCAGCTGGCCTTGGAGGCACCTTAACAGAAGACTCAGGACTGGGGGGACCAAGTTGGGAGGCAGCACACAGAGGGGCACACGTGCACACAGACTCTTACACACAAGGAAAGAGACACTCTCACACGCACGCACATTCGTTTTGAGGTTGAAGAGTCCAGAGATTCTTCCTCTCATGCTGAACTCTGGACCATGAGGGTGCATCACACACGGCCTTAGGGACAGTGGCGGAACCAGCCCAGGCTCCAGCTGGACCTCAGGACTAAGGGTGCTGCCCGTAGTACTGCCTGGACTCAGAAGGTTTGTTCATAGGTTCAAGGGTCACCTTCACAGAAAGGTCTCCAAGTAAATGTGTGGACAGGAGCAAGCTTCCCTAGGAGGCAGGTTCTTCCACCTAAGAAATTCCATCATAAGGAGCAATGAATGCAGTGACTGGGTCAGGAGGGAAGCTGTCCGCTCACAAAACATTGCAGGAACTATGCTTCAAGAAGGAGACCACACTCAACCCCAAACAGCACAAAGGTGTGGGATTGGGGTCAGCGGGACTCCCTGCAGTTTGTAAAAGCATGCCTGCGAATGAATCTCTGGCTGTGATATTTCTTCCTATCAAGCTGATATTCTCAGGTCCTGGATTCTGGATGGCCAGCACCAACGGGCATCCTGTGAAACCAGAACCAAGGAGAGTCTCTCCATCAACTGTCCTCTCCCATCCACTGTGTCTATATCTGAGGCTAGCACTGCACTGTCTTGGCTGTGTCCCAATAACTTGGGGTCTTTAAACCTTCAGCTGAGGAGATGCTTGCACTGAGCTGATCCTGCTGCTGGTGACTGATGGAGCCCCCGGGTCCAAGCTCAAGAAGCAACCTGAGAAGCATCAAGGTCTACGGTTGGGGGCTGACGTCTGGCGCTTTAACAACACATACACAATACATGAGGATTAAGGGCAATGGCTGCCTCAGATCCATGAGATTTCAAGGAAGCACCAACTTGTTCAAACTGTTTACACTATTTGACCAAACCAATTGAATTGAATTGGCTATAAGTGCCTATTAAGAAGTTGGAAGGAAACCCCAAGTGGGGTACCTGCCTTGTATGCAAGGACATTTACAAGTTGCATGATCCAAGGACTAATCTGCAGCTGGGATTGCTGGCTGTGACAGCAAAGCACCTAACAGACATCAAAAATCATCACTGTGAGATACACCGAGAAAAAATGAAGAGGTTCTGTGTGATAGAGCAGGTACCCCTTTGTGAGACGTATTTTCTACCTCAGGAATGTAAATCTCATACATTGTTCACCATTGAGAAGGCAAAAGAAATTCTCAAGCATGAGGTCACGGAAATTCTACACAAGATATTAGAATCTTACAAAAGAGGACTTCCTTTGGAGAAACTGAACGGGTACCAAGTGGTAGCTCACTGAAGTGCTATTCCAAGGTGATGAACTTTCCAGGGGTGGTTTTGAGAGACTTGAGTCTGAAATAAGGATGGTTAGAATGGATGAGACCATTTTCAATGGGTGTAACCCTGATGGGGAATCACCAAGTCCTTATCTCACTGTCCTCCTGGATTTGCCGAGTGTGGTTAGTACAGGGTCAAGCAGGACCTGGTTGACCACGTGGAAAGATTGGATTGTCCTGCCATCATGGGGACACAGACCTTTAGGACAGGAATGCATCACTGGGAGGTCATTGTGGGAGAGAAGAATGAGTGGGAAGTAGCAATCTGTAAGGCATCTTTGGGTAGAAAGAATGTCTCCTTCTTCAATAAGGGTTTGTTTTTGTTGAAAGCATACTTGTCACAGACAATACTATAACTTCTGCAACCCCAATTCTTTATTATTAGTTCCTCTGCAAAGCCTATTACTAGATTATGGTTTGGGTCTATTTATTTTATGATATCATGGAAGATTGCCCATCTTTGTTTGCCATTTTTGCCATTAGGACCACTTCTTTCCATGTTCTCGCAATATTCATGGGCATTCTGTATACAAGCCTTAAATAACAAAAGCATAACTTTAACTCTTCTAAGATTAAAAAAAAACCCAACAATCTGGGTTAAGAGTTAGGGAGTTTTGGAACATGGTGATAGAATGATAAATAACATTTAGACATGGCTACTGCCCCAAGGAATTTATAATTAGAATCATAATACACATTGACATAGTTTATCAGGCTAAAGGCTGAATTAATTGGCAGAATCAAAATTCTATTTATTTAAAAAATTGTAACCCATGAAATTTTTAATTGATCCTCAGATTCTATATGACTCCTAATATATAGGCAAAGCTATCATTAACTTAATCTAACAGTAAATTTAAGAAATGTATATATAGACTTGTTAATTATCACAAGAGATTGAGACCTGACATTCAAGTTGGCATCCACAGTATTGGAAATGATGCAAATATAGAGATTTAATAACATGAAGGAAATATTTGTTATTTATACATACATGACACAAACTGAGATTAATATATTAACCAGATGGCGTCCCTACCAAATTTATTCTCCCTTCAACCTCGCCTCAAATGGGGTTGTTATTGTTTGCTAAAGCTGCTGGAATGCAATATACTGGAAATGGGCTGGTTTTTACAATGGGGGGATTTATTAACTTACAATTTACAGTTCTTAGGTCATGAAAATGTCCAACTCAAGGCATCAGCAGGATTATATCTGGACTCTGAAGACAGGCTGCTGGCACCTGGGATATCTGTCTCTTGGAAAAGCACCTGGCTGGCATCTGCTGGTGCTTTTCTCCTGGGTTTTCTTGCTTTCAGCTTTTGGCTTCAGTGGCTTCCTCACTGTTTTCTGTGGGTGCTCTCTTAGCTCACTGGGTTTTTTCTCTAAACCTCTCTATGATCTTTTTCTGTTTGCTTCTTTCAATCTCATCTCTGCTTCTATTTGTGTTTAATCCTCTTATAAAGGACTCCAGTAGATGGATTAAGACCGATCTTGAACGTGTGGGTCATATCTCAGTTGAAATAACCTAATCAAAGGATCCCACCTACAACAGGTCTACCTCCCCAGGAATGGATTAAATGTAAGAGCATGATTGTCTGGGGTACATAACAGCTTCAAACTAGCACAGGGGTGATCATCAAAAATTAAGTTATTTGCAGACAAATTTCTTGGGAATGTAACACTGACAGAGGTTATTATTATTTTTTAAGTTTTAAAAAAACACTACCTGAAGAAACCTGCTAAGCAGAGGCAGATTAATCCCAGGAAAACTCCGGAGCCCTAGAATATATGGGTTTTTGCATTAGGCCATTTGGGGCAGCAGAAACAGTTTCGTTTTTTTTAAAAATAGACTAGTGTTAAAATATTCACTTAATTATTTGTATTCATTAGGAGAACTTTCTCTAAAGACATATATCCGTAAAGTCTTCATTATTGACTTACCGTTAACATATGGTTGTCCGTACTTTTCCATATTTTCATGTGTTTTCATTTTCTTGATTATTAAAGATATTTCATGAATAATAAACTGCCAGTAGTTTGACTCTGAGGAATATCTGATTAAAGTTAAATATTCATTGCTGAAAAAAAAGCAGCAGCAGCAACCTGGTTAAGAATTAGCAGAAAAGCACATTGAAGATGATGAATCTTTGAATGTTTATTAACATGGCTAAAGGATTCTGAGTTCTTTGGGCTTTAATTTTTTGAACTTTAACTTGCTAGAACATTTACTTTTTAGAACTTAATTCGCCCCCAGGATATTCACCATAGTGGGAAGTTTACATTCGTATGTAGTGCATTTCTGTGTTTGGGGCAGCTTTTTTAAAGGGCATTGCTAGTTTCTGACACTTTACCATTGAAATACCTTAATATTGTATTTATTGCAATTGCAGAACCTCTGAAGGTTTGAAGTGGATAACATAACAGAGTGTAATTTGGGATAGTGTATTATCTATCCACTGCTGCATAACGAATGACCTCAAAACTTGGCAGCTTCATACAATGTTCATGCAATTCCCTATGGCTTCTAGTGAGTCAGGAATCCATGTGTGGCTGGGCTGCGTCTTTTGGCCCGAGACCCCACCGGAAGGCTCAACCAGGAGAGGATCCACTCCCACGCTTGTTCAGATGGTTGATGGCAGGATTTGATTCCTCAGGAGATATTGGATGGGGGGGCCCAGTTCTTCATGTGTGTTCACTAAAGGTCCATTTCAGCTCCTTGCCATGTGGGTCTCTCCTAATGGGACCTCAGAGTGAGCAGGCAAGAGAGCAAGGGAACATGTCCAAGGTGGAAGTCTGTCTTTTTGGAAGTGACTTCTGTCTAGTTTCTTTTTGCATATTCCTTTGGCCGGTGGTGAGTCACTAGGTACAGCCCACACATGGCCAGGGTGTGTGATTACCAGGAGGTGAGGGCTATGGCAGAAGTTGCCCATCACAGATAGGAAATTTCCAGGAAGTGCATTTTTCAGCTTTGGGGTAACCATTCTGCAGACTTAATTAGATAACATTCTAACCAACCCAGGGCCTTCTGGAGAAAAAAATTCTATATGTCCCCATGGTCCCCTGCAGGACAATGAAGACCAGAGGTTGGCAATGGGGGTGTGTCCTTAGGAAGGCAGTAAAATGAGTGTCTTGATAGCTCCTGCTCACTTTTGATAGGCTGAGTGATGATCCCCCCAAATTAGAGGAATCTAAAAGCTGAGGATGTTGAGGCTACTGCTTGTTCCATCTCCTGACATTTCCTTCCTGTCCTTTGATTGTCTCTCCCAGGGGAATTACATGTTTGATGAGCTTGAAAGGAGAAACTAAGGACATTTTTCCAGCAACCGAATGCTGTGTGACAAATCATTTCAATAATTAGGGACTTAAAACAACAATAATACCCCAGCTTCTGTGCTTGCTCCTCACACTCAAACACCAACCCAGAGGCCTTGAAAGCCTATCACAAATCATGTGCTTTCTCTGCTTATGACCCATCTGTTCTTCAGTCCCAGCCAAAGCCCTAAACCATTCTTGGCTCCTACCCCCTCTCTGACCTTGAGTCCCATTGGGCCACCTCCTCCTGACCGCTCCACCCAGGCTGGCCTTGAGCTCCTCCTCCAGCCACAACTTTGCCTTGACTTCAGGTCCTCTGCACTTGTTCTTCCTTCTGCCCTGAGCACCTTTCCCATGGGAATCTGCACGATGCCCCCTCCCCCCCCACAACGCATCTAGGCATTTCCCCAAACGTCCTCTCAATCAGGCTCCCCAACCTGTGCATTCCTACTCCTCACTCTTTGCTCTCTTTCTCCCCCAGCAACATCTGACAGACTACATATTACCCTGCCTTCACCTTTGCTGCCTGTCCCCTCCTTCACTGGAATGTCAGTGTCATGAGGGATGTTTGTCCATTGAGTTCATGGCTGCATGTCCTACACCTCAAAATAGTAAAAGGCACATGATAGCTATGTGGTAAATATTTGAGTGAATAAATGAGTGAATGAGTGGTGTTATGTGTTCCTCTTTGTTCAAAGTAGGAACTAGATGTTACCTTTTTAAGTGGTTCCATTTTGATTGGAACCTACTTTTTAAGTGGGGCTGTTAGATCTTTGCCTTAGGGAAAATTTCCTGGTAAGCAGATGGTCACAAGCCAGAGCTACAAAGAGATAACACGGCTCAATTACCATGGTGGGGGCAGTGGGAGTCCCCCTCATACCCCCCACAGCATGGCTTAGCTCCTAAAGTGAGCTCTCCTGCCATGGTGAGGGAGCCCATGGGGACTGGGAGGATCTACTGTTTGGGAGAGAGATCAGAAAACCCCAAAGGAAAGGCTTTATGCCTTCCTCATAACTACACCAGGTTAGTGTAGCATTACACAGGTGTGGATGGGGGTGTGTGCTGGGGACCGGGGGAGAGGCAGTACTCATGGAAGGCTTTTCTAAGCATGTGATACTTACACCGAGACATGAACATGAGGAGTCAGCCAAGGGAAGTGTGGGTGAGAGAACACTCCAGAAGGAGGCCAGTGCATTCAGAGGTCATGCATCAGGAAGGGGGTGGGACTGGGTTCATTGGAGCTGGGCTTTGACCAGTTGTGTTGGATGGAAGGGGAGAGGGACACAGCCATTGAGAGTCCCTGCACCTCAGTGATGTGATTCCAAATCCCGTGGTGATATTCCGTGTATTGTAAGCCAGAAAAAGAAGAAAGGAGCGGATGTGACTGACTAGTGAACATCAACCAGGTAGGAGGGCCTTTGGGCCAGGTGCCTCGGTGGGGCAGGTGGGAAGATTCCAGCTGGGATTGGGGAGTGCCTGAGGGAATGAGCTGGAGAGACTGGAGGTGGGCTTGGGGAGGGCGTGCTTGGATTCATGGTTTTGGATCATGATTTGGAGAAGTTTCTAGCACTGCCAGGTCCCAAGGAAGGCCACAAATGTGTGGTGTGAAGGAGAACATGGCAGGAGTGAGCTGGCAAAAGGGCTGAGCAGCCTGTGGGGTCCGAAATTGCCATAATAAATGCAGGAGTTGGGTTCGTGAGGAGGGATGCCTTCTAGGGTGAAATGATGAGGGTGGCAGGGTCCAGAGGCACTGAGCGTCTGTGTATAATTATTCAACACTAATGCATGGCCCAGGTAGACGTTCAGACTTGAGGGCGTGCTTGGGGAAAGCAGCACCTTTAACTGAGAGTGAGAGGAGGAAGGAGAGTATCTGACTTTTACCCGGGATTCTCTCGGGCAGCATTACCAGTATTTATTAGCAGAGCAGTGGACGAATCTCTTAATGCACTTTGCCTTCTGTGTATGCTTTATTCAGGGATAAAACTTCCTCATTTAGGCTGAAGACCAAGTGTGAACTCCTGGCTTTGCAAGCAGAGGTTTCAGAGAGGTCATTTTGCTCTTTCCTGGAGGATTCACTGTAGAGATTCCTAAGAGGAGGATTTCCTTCCGCATCTGCCCAGCTTTGGCTCACAGTGATTCAAATGCAAAAATTCCCTCTAGCTAAGTGCCTCTGACCACAGGTGAGACGGGTGCGAGTTCCCTTAAAGAACTCGGCCCGGGGGACTAGTCACTCACCCCCGCAGAGCCTCATCGTCTCCCGTGCACAGCGCCTCTTCCCCAGGGAGAAATCTGTTTTCAAAATCTCAGGCCGACGCAGGCACGAACGCCAAATCCAATCTCTCCTTGCACAGACACTGCTCCATTATATCACACCCGACCCGCATAACCCCACAGAAGCCACGACAAGAGGTTTCCGAACAATTACATAATGGCAGCTAAATATAAAACCCTGAGTAGAAAACCCGAAACGTTTTATCTCTAGGAAGAAAAGAGATGAGCTGCAGCAAGGAATAAATAATCGAGTTACCTGAAAGGGGACCCAACAACTCAGCTGTGTTTGGGGAGGAGGAATGGGGACGGATATTCGCACTTTATCACAGCCGGTGAATGAAGGCAGCAGGTCTGGCGGAGGACCTGGCTGGGTGCGTCTAAAGAGAAGGGAGTGCTCAGACTGGGGGAGCCCCTGCCTTCCTTCAAATGGGTGTGCTGTTTCCTTTGACACCCGTCTTCCTAAACGCGTGCTATGCCAACCCCAAGTCTTTTCTCCCTTCCAGATGGTGAGGTTTGGGAGCTAGGGGGCATGGGATATCAGTTTCTTCTGACCTGCTGTAACAAATTGCCATGAAACTGGGGGCTGAAAACAGCAGAAATTTATTCTCACCGTTCTGTGGGCTAGAAGTCCAGATACAGGGGGCTGGCAGGGACACGCTCCCTCTGCAGGCTCGAAGGGAAGATCTATACTTGCTTTTCCAGCTCTGCTGCTCCCCAGAACTCCTCGGCATTCCTTGGTTTGTGGCTGCAGCCCTCCATTCCCTGCCTCTGCCGTCACATTGCAGTCTCCCCTGTGTCTGTCTGTCCATGTTCTCTCACCTTCTTTAAAGACACCAGTTGTATGGGACCAGGTGGCCCCACCTGGTCTAATCACATCTTAAGGACTCTATTTCCAATAATGCCTCATGCACAGGACGGGGTGAGCGTTGCACCGTATTTTCTGAGGACACAGTTCAAGCCATGGCAGGGCTGCAAGAACCTCAAGAAGTGAGTGACGGCCCAGGCGTGCTGCATGGGATGGGCTCCGAGAGAGGCAGACCTTCCAAAGCATAGACCCCTCATAACACTGCTCCCAATACCTGCCCCCCCACCAGCCATCGGACCCTTAAAACCGTGGGAGTCTTTTGTTCTGGGCTCCCTCGGCAGTGGGACGCATCCCCACATGTGCTGACCCTGTGACCCTCCCCCTGTGGTGCCATTTCCATGGAGAATGATGGAAACTGGGGCTGCTGGTGCTTTCTCTGGTTGAATGCCTGCTTCTGCCATGGAACTGAGTTGGTAAAAGTGTGACTGAGACGTTCATTCTGGCTTGGCTGTCTTAATCGGCTGCATTTGACCCTGGTGGCTCAGCTCAGCTTAGCTGTGGAAAGAAACCATAGTTATGCTTATTTGCAGGTCATAGCATATTTATTGCTTTCAATTCTGGAAGACAGCTCTTTCTTAGATGAGGTGACGGAGGCTTGTAAGTGTCAAGTCACTTGTTTAAGCTCAAATACTCAGTGAGCATCAGAACGGGAATTATCACCTCTCTTTGCTTACTCGATTTCGGATGCTTACATCTTAATTTTATTTCCCAGGTATTGGTTTTGATGAGCCAGTGTCATTTCCCCAACTGGTGGTAATAAGGACATGGTCGTGGACTAAGCTAAAAGTGGAGTTTATTCATGGAATGATGCTTTAATGTTTTAGAAAAGAAAATCAACTTTTCAAGAAAGCAAAAATGATATTTCTTGCTTGTCTCTTAGAACAAATAGAATTTTGATTTTTCTGATACTGCCTCGGGGGTTTCTATCCTTTTTGTGTAAAAAGGAGATCTTTCAAAGATGAAAACGGAAACGGTTTACCGGAATTCAGGTGCTTGGCAGTCTCTGCCCTGCCATCCCCAGGAGCCCTCGTGGCTCTCCTGCTGGACACTCTGCTCTGCTCCCCTGTATGTCCCCACGCCCAGCCCAGTGAGGGGCAATGCACAATGGAGACACTCAAGGGAGGGCTTGGCCAGAAGCAGAGGTGGACGGGCTTTTGAGAGGTTCCCCCCTTGGCCTGATGCTTGCATTACTGTTCAACCCTCAGAGCTGACCCTGGCCTGTCCCGAGAGTCCCTCATTCCTCCCGACATGCCCTCTTCCTCTGTCTCTGACCCCACAGGGGATTCCTGTGGATGTCCTGACCAGCATGCCTGTTTCCCTCACCTAGTTCCTTCTGAGCTGTCACAGGCCTCAGGTTGCTGAAGGTCCTGCATAGAACTCACTGCAAAATGCCCAGGCCTGTTAGTGGAGGGTGGAGAACTCCAAGCTGCTGGCACTCCACAGGCCAGTGCCCTTCCTGGCAGAGATGGCCCCAGGAATGACCTACCACTGGTCTGAGGCCAGTGGAGCCTCCCCTGGTGTAGGGAAGGGCTGGTCAGTCTGGCTATGATAGCAGCTAAGCCAAGGAAGAGATTTCAGGCAGTGGGAAACTCATCATCCTCCCAGGCCTTTGGCTACCCAAATCCTGGGGTCTGAGGGCCCCGATGAAGGGAACAGTGGGTCTACCACCTCCCATCCTTGCCCCAGCCTTGCCCTAGCAGGGCATGTCCAGCTCAGGCCCAGGAAGAAGCTGCTTGGCCAGCAGCTGGTGGACACATGTCTTCAGACTCTTGCCTCCTAGGGGGTCCTGTCCACCGGGACATGCAGAGAGCAACAAGTAAAGAGGTTTGTGCTCCAATGTGGTATAACTGGAGGAAAAGGAAGAAGGAGGAGCCTGAGTTGGCAGGGATGCCAAGTAGAGCAGAAGGGGTATGGCCATTGGGTGACCATGCATCCTGGGAAGTTAACAGCAGACTCTTGGTCTGGTAGACTCCTGGTCAGTGAGTTCCCTTCCCTCTCAAGTGTAAGCAAGGCTTGCTTCACGGATGACCACCTGGATTGACTGCGGGAGTCACCCCTCTCAGAAGGTCCTGGGCTTGGATTAAAGCTCCGTTGTCACTGCCTTGACATTTTTAGTATTTTACCTTTGAACTTTGTGTTCTGTGATTGAAATCCAATGGGACAAGGGCATGAGTGGTGGGGGTGGGCTGGGTGGCAGAGGGTGTACATGGGGATCCAGGACAGGAACTGCTGTGGATCAGGCTGTAAAATTTTATCAGTAAACTATTACAAAATAAAGACATGCACATTTGCTAAATGCTATTGGGATGCAATATACAAGAAATGGAGTGGCTTTTCTTTTTAACTTATTTTTGTTGTATAATATAACATATGTACAAAGCAAAGGAAGAAAAAAACAATAATTTTCAAAGCACACTTTGACAAGCAGTTACAGGACAGATCCCAGAGTGTGTCATGGGCTACCATTCCACCATCTCAGATTTTTCCTTCTAGCTGCCCCAGAACATTGGAGCTTAGAAGGAATATATATTATTTTTTATTATCACAATCAACCTTTGTTTTCTTTTTTGTGAAAAATAGTATCTATACAGAAAAGAATACATTTCAAAGCACATCACAACAATTAATTATATATTTCAGAATTTGGTATGGTTTACAATTCCACGATTTTAGGTTTTTTACTTCTAGCTTCTCCAAGATACTGGAGACTAAAGGAAATATTAGTATAATGATTTAGCACTCATACTCATTTGTTAAACCCTACATTCTCTATATGACTCCACTGTCATCTTTGATCTTTCTCTCACTCTTTAGGGATATTAAGGTTAAGCCCATTCTAACTTTTTCACGTTGGAAGTGTCTGTTGATACTATGAGGTTGGGGGATGGAACTAGTTGATATTCTGGAGAGGCTGGGCCCTCAGCCTTTCAGGACTTATCTGATCCAGGGACCCATGTGAAGGTTGTAGGTTTCTGGAAAGTTACACTAGTTCATGGAAACTTTGTAGAATCTTATATATTGCCCTAGGTATTCTTTAGGATTGGCTGGAATGGTTTTGTTTGGGGTTTGGCAAGTTATGATAGAAACAGTGTCTAACTGAAGCATGTGTAAGAGTGACCTCCAGAGTAGCCTCTTGACCCTATTTGAACTCTCTCTGCCACTAATACCTTATTTGTTACACTTCTTTTCCCCCTTTTGGTCAGGATGGCAGTGTTGATCCCACAGTGCCAGGACAGGTTCATCCCTAGGAGTCATCTCCCACACCACCAGGTAGACTTTCACCCTGGATGTCAGTGGGGGGAGGGCAATGATTTCACTTGCAAAGTTGGACTTAGAGAGGATGAGACCACATCTTAGCAACAAAGGAGGTCCTCCAGAAGTAACTCTTAGGCATACCTATAGGTAGGCTAAGCTTCTCTGCTACCTACATAAGCTTCACCCTTAAGATCAAGGGTTTGGCCCATTGATTTTGGTGGCCCCAATGTATGACACAGTATCAGGGGTTTTCCTGATAATAAGGTTTAATAGTTCCATATTTTTTCTCCTATTCTTCAAGGAGACCCCACCAATGCTTCTTGATTATCTGCTTAACATATTCTAGAATGCATCTAGGCATTTCTTTAAGATATATAATATTAAAGGCTCTCATTTTTATTCTGGGCTCCCTGTGTTTTGATTGTTGAACTGTGCTATCCAGACAGGTTGAGTTAAATTATGTGCTACAGAAAATTTAGATTCTAGACAAAATAAACCTTTCTTCCTTTGGTCTCAAAGAGTAGGTGAAATTCTAAAATATAGACAATGTCTTTCTTACCCCTGTGTTCTGAATTACTTTAATGCCGGCATGATCAGCTTCATTCTTATCTCTTAATTTCAGGTTATACATAGATAAAACAGCTCCTTAAAATCTAGAAACAATAATTGCCACTCTGGACTAAATACGACTTCTATAAGACCTTACAATCAGGCCCCCTGTTTTCTTATAAGCATTTTCTGAAGGAGACCATACGATAATTACTCTTTTGTTTCTGGCTTATTTTGCCTCACCCAGTGTCCCACAGGTTCATTCACAATGTTGCATGCCTCACAGCTTCCTTCCTCTTTGTAACAGAACAGTATTTGGTCATATGTCGTCACCATCATTTGCCAATCTACTTCTCAATCAGTGCATCCTTATATTCAGTTGTTTGATCCACTGTGAGTTGATTTTTGTGTAGTATGTAATGTAATGGTTGTCTTTTGTTCTTTTCGCCATTGATATCCAGTTCTCCCATGTGCATTTACTGAAAAGATTGTTTTGTCCCAATTTCGTGGATTTGAAGGCCTTGCCAAAAATCAGTTGACCATAGATTCGGTGGTCTATTTCTACACTCAGGATTCAATTCCACTGGTCAATACTTCTATCTTTGTACCAGTACCACTGTGGCTTTATAATAAGTTTTAAAATCAGTAAGTGTTAATCCTCCACATCATTCTTCTTTTTTAGGATGCTTTTAGCTATTGGGGGTCTCTTTCCCTTCCATATGAATTTGATAACTAGTTTTTCCAAATCTTCAAAGTAGGTTGTTGAAATTTTTATTGGCATTGTGTTGAATCTGTATATAATTTGGGTAGAATTGACATCGTAACTGTATTTAACCTTCCTATCCATGAGCAGGAAATGTCTTTCCACCTACTCCAATCTTCTAATTTCTTTTAGCAATGTTATGTAGTTTTCTGTGTACAAGTCCTTTACATCCCTAGTTAAGTTCACTCTTAATTGCTTAATTACTTTAGTTGCTATTTTGAATGGAATTGTTTCCTTCATTGACCCCTTAGTCAGGTCATTGCTTATGTATAGAAATGTTACTTATTTTTGCACATTAATTTTATATCCCACCACCTTGCTGAATTTGTTTATTAACTCAAGTAACTTAGTTGTAGATTTCTTAGGATTTTCCAAATATGTCATCGCATCTGCAAATAATGAAAGTTGTACATCTTCCTTTCTGATTTGGATGCCTTTTATTTCCTTATCCTGCCTGATTGTTCTACCTAAAACTTTTAGCACAATGTTGAATAATAGTGGTAACAGTGAACATCCTTACCTTAAGTCTCATTCCTTAGCTTAGGGGGAAAGCTTTCAGTTTCTCTCCATTGCATATGATGCTCGTTATCCGTTTGTCCTATATACCTTTTATCATATTGAGGAAGTGGCCTTTGATTCCTACCTACTGAAGTGTTTTTATCAGAAAAGATGTTGAATTTTGTCAATGCTTTTTCAGCATCAATTGAGATGATCGTGTGATTTCCCCCTTTCAATTTGTTGATGTGCTGTATTACATTAACTGACTTTCTTGTGTTGAACTGTCCTTGCATTCCTGGCATATATCCCATTTGGTCATAGTGTATAATTTTTAATGTGTTGTTGGATTTGATTTGCTTGTATTTTGTTGAGAATTTTTGCATCTATGTTCATTAGGGAGATTGGCCTGTTGTTTTCCTTTCTTACAGCATCTTTACCCTGTTTTGGTATTAAAGTGATGTTAAGTTCATGAAATGAGTTAGGTAGTGTTCCTTTTCCTCAATTTTTTGGAAAAATTTGAGCAGGATTGGTATTAGTTCTTTTTGAAATGTTTGATGAAATTCACCTGTGAAGCTATCTGGCCCTGGGCTTTTGTGTGTAGGAAGATTTTTGATGACTGATTGAATCTCTTTTCTTGGGATTTGTTTGTTGAGATCATCTATTTCTTCTTGAGCCTGTGTAACTTGTTCACGTGTTTCCAGGATTTTGTCCACTCTATCTAAGTTGCTAGTTTGTTGGCATATAGCTGTTCATAGTATCCTCTTATGATTTCTTTCATTTCTTCAGGGTCTGTGGTAATGACCCCCCTCTCATTTCTGATTCTCTGATTTTGTTTAATTGCATCCCCTCTGTTTTGTTCTTTGTCAGTGTTCAGAGTGATTCCATCAATTTTACTGATTTCCTCAAAGAACCATCTTTTGGTTTTATTGACTCTTTCTATTGTTCTTTTGTTCTCCCATTCATTTAACTCTGTTTAATCTTTTTTTTTTAAATTTTTCTTCTTGTATTTACTTTGGGGTTAGTTTGCTCTTCTTTCTCTTACTTCCTCCAGGTGAGCAGTTATATCCTCGATTTTTGCTCTTTCTTCTTTCATAATATAGGCATTTAGGGCAATAAATTTCTCTCTCAGCACAGCCTTTGCCACATCCCATAAGTTCTGATAAGTTGTATTCTCATTTTCACTTGTCTCCAGATAGCTACCAATTTCTCTATTAATTTCTTCTTTGGCCCACTGGTTATTTAAGACTGTGTTTTTAATCTCCACATATTTGTGAGAGTTCTCATTCTTTGGTGTTTATTGAGATCCAGCTTCATTCCACTGTGATCAGAGAAAATTCTTTGGATAATTTCAGTGTTTTTAAATTTAGAAAGACTGGTTTTGTGCCCCAGCATATGCTCTACCTTGGAGAATGTTCCATGAGTACTAGAGAAGAATGTATATCCTGGTGTTTTGAGGTGTATGATCTATATATATCTGTTAGGTCTAATTCATTTATCAAATTGTTTAACTTCTCTATTTTCTTGCTTATTCTCTGTCTGGTTGTTCCATCTATAGAGGAGAGTGGTGTATTGACATCTCCTATTATTATTGTTGAAACATCTATTGCTTCCTTCAGTTTTGCCATTATTTGTCTCATGTACTTTGGAGCTCCTTGATTGGGAGGATGAACATTTATGATTGTTATTTCTTCTTGGTGAATTGTCCTATTGATTAATATGTAGTGTTTGTGCTGTTTTGAATAGCCATGTTTTAATCCTAATCTATCTCATGGAGGCAGCCATGGTCTCCTCAGTGTCCCCCAAGGTTGCATTCAGAGAGAGGCAGACCACTGCATAGGCCCTTGTAAAGGGTGGGACTGTGGTTTTCTAAAGCCCCGAAGATAAATGACTCTCAGACCTTGAAATCTAATGGAGTTTGCCCTGCAGGTTTTCAAAACAGCTTTGGTCTGGTGATTTGTGTTCTTCCCGATGGAAATGGGTATATATATCCTATGTCTGCTTCTCCTTTGTATGTTGACAGCTGAGAAGTTATACTGAATTTTATAGGTCCAGAGCCAGAGGATAATTTTGCCTTAGGACAGACGATATCTGAAGCTGACTTTGAGATTTTGAACTATTTCTGATTTGTGTTACATTTATATTGTTACTGAAATGCTTTAAGGTTTTTGTGATATTGTGATGGAGTGAATGCATTTTGTATATGGGAAAAACATGTCTTTCTTAGGGTCCAGAGGATGGATTGGGTGGGTTTGAAAGAATTGTTTACCCTAGAAAAGCCATGTTTTAATTCCTAATCCATCATGGAGAGGCAACCATTTCTTTTAATCCCTATTCAGTACTGTAGGTTGGGAATTAGATGAGGTTATCTCCACAGACATGTCACTCACCCAATTGTGGGTATTAACCTTTGATTAGAGGGAGATGTGACTCCACCCATTCCAGATGGGTCTTGATTAGTTTACTAGAATCTTTTAAAAGAAGGAAACCTTTTTAGATAGAGTAGCAGAGCTACAAGAAACAGAGCCCAGGCAGCCAGCAACCTTTGGAGATGAAGAAAGAAAATGACCCTGGGAAACTTCATGAAACAAGAAGCCTAGAGAGATAGCTAGCAGAGGTTGCCATGTTCTCCACATGCCATTAATTTGAGAGAGAAAACCTGAACTGCATTGGCTTTTCTTGAGTGAAGATTCCTTCTTGTTGGTGCCTTAATTTGGACATTATTGTAGATTTGCTTTAATTGGGACATTTTCATGGACTTAACAACAGTAAACTAGCAACTTAATAAATTCCCCCATTGAAAAGCCATTCCATTTCTGGTATATCACATTTTGGCAGCTACCAAACTAGAACAGTGTCTTTCTTTGTCTCTTATAATGTCTTTACATTTAAAGTCTATTTTGTCTTATATGAGTACAGTTACTCCTGCTTTCTTTTGCCTACAGCTTGCATGGAACATCTTTTTCCATCCTTTCACTTTTCAACCTGTTTGTATCCTTGTGTCTAAGATGAGTCTCTTATAAGCAGCGTGTAGCTGGAATACATTTCTTAATCCATTCTGCTAATCTATATCTTTTAATTGGTAAGTTTAGTCCATTAACAGTCACAATTATTACTGCAAAGTTGTAGTTTGAATCCACCATCTTAGCTTTTGGAATATTTTTTTTGTAAGCAGAAACCAGGAATTGAACCTGGGTCTCCAGCATGACAGGTGAGAACTCTGCCTGCTGAGCCACCATGACCCACCCTTAGCCTTTGGATTTTATTTGTCGGATTTATATATTCTTTTCCCTCTTTCTCTTTTTATTCTTTAAGTTACCCTTACTAGTATTCTTCAATTATATGTCTTCCACCAGACCTCCCTTTCCTGTCTTTTTTTTTTTTTTTTTTCAGCTGACAGAACTTCTTTTAGTATTGTAGGGCTGGTCAATTGTTGATAAATTCTTTCAGCTTCTGTTTGTGAAAATTTTAATCTCTCCTTTAGGTTTGAAGGATAATTTGGCTGGGTACAGAATTCTTGGCTGGACGTTTTTCTCTTTCAGGATCTTAAATACATCATACCATTGCCTTCTTGCCTCCATGGTGCCAGTTGAGTAGTCTGAACTCAGTCTTATATAGTTTCCCTTGTATGTAGTAGATTGTTTTTCTCTTGCCACTTTCAGAATTTTCTGCCTCTCTTCAACATTTGACAGACTGATTAGTATTCCGTCTTAGAGAAGGCCTATCTGGAGTTATTCTATTTGGAGTTTGTTGGGCTTCTTTGATTTGCATATTTATGTCATTTATAAGGGTTGAGAAACTTTCTCCCATTATATTCTCAACTAATCATCATACTCTTCTCTTCTCCTTCTGGGATACCAATGATTCTTATATTTGTGCACTTTATTTTGCCATCATTTCCCTGAGATTTAATTCAAATTTTCCATCTTTTTATTGCCATTTGCTATTTTGTAGAAACTGTCCTCTAGTTTACTTATTCTTTCTTCTGTCTCTTCAAATCTTCTTTTGTGTGTCTCTAGTATGTTTTTCATTTGGTCTACAGCATCTTTAATCTCTGTGATATCTGCTATTTTTCTATTTATTCTTCAAATTCCTCTTTATGCTCACCCAATGTCTTCTTGATTTTCTTTATGTCATTAGCCAGCCCATTGATTTTATTTAGTAGAGTAGTATAAATGTCTTTGACTAGTTTTCCAAAGTCTGTTTCTCCCCCGGTGTCTTGATTTGGTCATTAGGCTGGGCTATATCTGTCTGCATCTTGATATGCTTAGTGATCTTTTGTTGCCTTCAAGGAAGTTGATTTCCTTCAGTAGTCTAGAGTTTTGTATTTGCAAGATGGATATGGAGCAGGATGTGGGGTATGGGGCAGGGCACAACAGGGTGGTGATGGTTTGCAGAGCAGGTATAGGCATAGGTTGGGGACACTATGCTGGCTCTTGTGAACATGGGGTGCAGGCTGTGGAATTGTGGAGGTGCAGTGTGGGAGCTGAGGGTGTGAAGTGCAGCTAAAGCAGCCCTTGGAGCACAGGAGCAGGATGCAGCATGGGGGACTATTCTAGTTTGCTAGCTGCTGGAATGCAACACACCAGAGATGGATTGGCTTTTAATAAAAGGGGATTTATTTTGTTAGTTCTTCAGAGGAAAGGCAGCTAACTTTCCACTGAGGTTCCTTCTTATGTGGAAGGCACAGGATGGTCTGTGCTGGTTTCTTTCCAGGCCCCTGGGTTCCAACAACTTTCCCCGGGGTGACTTCTTTCTGCATCTCCAAAGGCCTGGGCTGAGCTGCAAGTGCTGAGATCAGGAATGCCGAGCTGCTTAGGCTGTGCTACATTGCACTCTCTCATTTAAGCACCAACCAATTAAGTCAAACGTCACTCATTGCAGCAGACATGCCTCCTAGCCGACTGCAGATGTAATTAGCAACAGATGAGGTTCATGTACCATTGACTCAAGTCCACAGCAACAGAACTAGGCACGTTCACCTGGCCAAGTTGACAACTGAATCTAACTACCACAGGGACATAGAGGTAGGGGATGGCACTAGGTGTATGGGGGGCTGTGCAAATGCACAGGGGCTGGCACTCAGGCAGGATGTGGGTGGGCGTAAAGAGCGTGGGGGCTACGGATATCAGGGTGTAGGATAGGTGGCACAGCTTGGAGCACAGGGAGGTTGGGGTACAGGGTGTGTCCTTGTGTAGGGGCATTGGTCAGGGGGTTGAGATGCAGATGTGCAAGTGAGTGGAAGTGGGGTACAAGTTACTGGGGTTGCGGAATGTGAGTCAGGGGAGGGTAGTGTAGGGTGGGTGGTGCCCTGGTGTGGGTGCGGAGTTGAGGGGGGCTGGTTACAGCAGGTGGGCATGCGCGTGCAGGGGACATTTTAGCACAGATGCACATGTGAGCCCCTGGCAGGTGTGAGAGCAGGGTGCTTGTACAGGGAGGTGGGGCAAGGGTGCACATTTGTGGAGCCAGGGGTTGGAGTACAGGGGTCAAAAAGTTGGTACACAAATGTGTAGGCACCTGGTGGCAGGGAGGATGTAGCTGTGCAGGTACACAGGCCTGTCTATACGTGTGGACAGCAAGAAAGCATTTTAAAGGGATACTGTAATTCTTCAGGGACTATAGAATTTTCTCTTTTCAAAACCATAGCAACATTGCAAGGCAAAGATCCACACATAGAAATTAAATTTAGAGAGTGCCATGCTAGATGCAAATGAACACTATTTCATACCTTCAGTTGAAATAATTATTAATGAGGAAGACAATTTTTAAATTAATTTTTCTTTTCAATTGAAGATATATAAGTAGAGTTCATAAACAGACATTCAAATTATATACAAATCATGAACCCATGCTTGGTTTCTTAGATGATCGCCCAAGTTACAAGAAGAAGCACTTAAAATTAATTTCAATCTTACACAATGCTTGTTTGTATGAAGAGTTAAATCTTTTTAGAAAAACTGTTCTACAGGAATCATCGGCTCCAGACATACGAAATTTTATATTTCAAAATAATTTTCAGAAACATACCCCCATATTGTCATCATCTATAAAATACTCTCCAAATCTCCAGCGATGGCACACAACAGAAAGGTCTTCTCAGAATTAAAAGTTAAAAAAAATTACTTGCTCTTAAATTCTCTAAGAATGAGTGACATCATTTCCAATTGTGTCAGTTTAAAATAAAGTTGCTGGGCAGGCCATGGTGGCTCAGTGGCAGCGTTCTCACCTGCCATACTGGAGACCCAGGTGTGATTCCCAGAGCCTGCCCTTGCCAAAAAAAAAAAAAAAAATTTGCTAAATTAAAGATTTTGATGTAGTAAATAAATTTACAGCCAGAAAATCTTATGATCAATAAGGACATTATATTAATAAAGTATCATTTTTTATCATCTTATTTAAGAGTATGACACAAAAGGATTATTATTTCGCAACTTGTAAGTTTTTGTGGCTAATTATCTATCAGTATTGCATCTTTCATAAGAAATAAAATCTTTTTAAAGGCCAAGGCTTCTCATTTTAGAACTGTTAACTGCACCATTTACCTGCTTCTTGAATAAGGGGAACCCCCTTTTCGTTTTTTGCTGGGCTCTGCAAATTAGGCAGCCAGTCCCAATGATAAGGTGACCTAAAGAAAACACTCCCGGAAACTCAGAATAAAAACAGAAAATACAAGCCAAACAAAAGCACAAATGCAAGGGAATGCTGCCCCACCCTCTTGCGGGCGCTGTGCTTCAGGGCAGGGGGCCTCCAGCACTGGGCCTTGAGACTCCTCAGGGTCTCCATCGGCCCCTTCTCCACGACCCTTGTCCTTCAGGACGCAGGTGGGCAGGCTGCCCTGAGCCTGGCTGGGGGTGGGAGGCCATCTGCCCTGGGTTGGGTGTGTGTGTGGGAGGTGCCCCTGGGCTCCCTCTCCTTATTTATTTGTCCCTGGGATCCCGGAGAGTGTGGACTCACCTCCCCGCGTGGTTGCGGTTTCTGTGCAAGCCCCACCTGCACCCCTGCAGGGGCCCTCCTGGCTGGGGGTAGCCGGAGTCCACAAGGTAGGAAGGGAGCCCTTGCTCTTTCCCTCCCAGTGTCTGCACCCTGAAAGGATGCATCACAAATCTTGCCCAAGCCCTGGCCTCCCCCACATCTGAGCTCCTCTGGGAGGGCACAGGGGTCTCCTTGCCCTCAGAGCAGCTTGGCCACTGACAACGGGTCTTCATGTGGTTTGGTTCGGCTTGAATCTGCACCTCTGGTCTCAGCCCCGGTGCCCTCGTGCCCCCCCAACATGAGCAGGTGTGGTGTGGACCCCTTGCACCTGCAGGGCTGTGAGGGGAGGGAGGCACAGAGTTGAGAGCCAAGAGCCCTGGCTCAGTGCTATCTTGGTGCCCTCAGCTCTGATACGGCTAAGCCAGGCCCTCTCTGTGCCTCAGTTTCCCACTCAATAAATGGGCATTTTTACCTGAGCTCGGCTGATCTTGGAGGTGCAGCAAAATGCAATTCAGGGGTGAATGGGCCTGGAAAATGTGATGTGACTCTCATATATATCCTACATATGCAAGGAATTCTTCCCAGGCCTCCTCACGCCAGTTTGCCAGAATCCCAGAGATGGTCTAAAACATCTTAGCCAAGAAAGAAGAAGGAAGAACACGGAGGAGGGTTTCCAATAGTTTGTTGACTTATCTCACTGCAAAAACTGTGCGTCTGTATGTGTGTGTGTGTGTGTGTGTGTGTGTGTGTGTGTGTGTGCGTGTCAGTCTGAATCGCTGATGAAAATTGCCTATATCTACTCCTGACGTCAGCCTAACTGAGGGTGGGAAAACCTGCGGAGTCTATCAAAGGTCCATTTGTTATTCATAGTGGGTTGGAGGAATAAAACTTAGTTTTTTGAGAGAGAAATCTACAAGGAGTTTTTGGAAGCCTCCCAGTTTAATAAACACAGGCTCTAAGTAAATAGCATAAAGAATTTATGAAAATCGCTTCTGCATTTATGTATAGCCTGTTGTGCGGGGTCCAAGAAGGGAACAAATCCCTGTTTGACATTCTTCCCAGGACTCTGAGACTGTGCCTCGCACCCGGCGTGGCCTGCGGTGGCCCAGCAGGGAGACGCTAGTGTGGGAAGGACGTGGGTTTCGCGGGTGCCTCTGGCATCCTGCTGTCTGCAGCCGGGGCCCTGGGGAGCAGGAGAGCGAACCCAGCCAGACCCTCGCGGCTCAGGGCTCCATCCCTGTTCCCTGTCAGGGCGCGTTCCCGAGCCCCACATAGGCCCCGGGCTCCAGCCAGCTGAGGACAATGACATGGGGGCAGGACTTTGCCATTCTCTCCTGACCTGGCCACTGCCCTAGGGTCCCCACGCCTGAGGACCCAGGCTTCCCCGGGTGCTGGCTGCTCCCTCCGGCCCCTCCCCCGGCCTGCCTGGGCTCCTGGTGGGTAGAACAGGACCACGACCTTCTGAGGGAACAGGTGCTCGGGGGTGTGAGGCCAGTCCCTCTGCTGGACCGCCTCCGGAGTAGGGGTGCATGCAGACGGCGCCAAGCCTGCGGTTGGCTTGGCCTGGGCTGTTCAGACCCTGCGGTCAGGTGTGGCCCTGTGGACGCTTGTGGTCTCTCCGGGAAGAAGTCTTGGGGGAGGGAACGACATGGAAGCTATGTTTTAGGGAATGGGGAGAGTTTCCCAAATAAGGCAGGGGTGGGTTAAGGCTACCGTGGCTGGGAAGGGACGTCCACGGTGGTTTCTAAACTGAGTGACCCCTGGGTTGGGGTGTAGGTCTTGTCCACTGGGCCTGTGGCCTTGAGATAAGCAGGGTGGGCAGCTAGCAGTGGGCAGGGACATGGGTCTCTGCCTGTAACTGGAGTGCCTGCGTGTCCCCCATCTGTGGGCCTGGCCAGCACCCTATGTGGGGCCTGGACACCGTAAAGGAAAGATGAATCACAAGGCTTGTGTAGGTTTCATGCCTCATTACAAACACATTCAATGTGACAATTGTCGCTTGGAGAGGTGTGAGCTCGGGACAAGGGTCAGGTCATCTTGTAGTGCTATGGTCTGAGAAACCAAGTGACGTCATGGCCCCCGAGGCTGCGGTCACTCCTTCTGCTTGCCTAGGCCCGGACCGCTGTCCACCAGTACTGTCCCTCCCAGGCTCCCCGAGATGGTGGAATGTGGGTGCAGGGAAGGGGGCCCCAAGGGAGGGAGAGTAGGCCCAGGACCTGGGGGTGGGGGCTTTCGCGGCCGCTGCAGAGGGATGGATGAACAGGAGGCTGTGCTCAGAGCCTGCAGCCACTTGCTAGCACAAGCTTCTTTGGTCCTGGACAGACGGGCCAAGGCTGTGGAGGGGCAGGTATCTGCCTGCACCAGCTGTCCTAAGGTCAGCTTCACAGCTGAGCCCTGAGGGTGCGCAACCCACCATGGGGTGTGGGGGTAGGGCATGCCTGTCACCTCTGCCGCCGTGTCTGCAGGGAGGGCTCCCTGGCCTCCCCCAGCTTCCCTGCCCAACTGGCTGATTGCTCTGGGCCAAGGACCCAAGCAAGGCAGCTGGTCGGCAGAGGACATACTCCCTGCCTGTGCAACGGGGGCGGGGGGGGGGGGTGAGCTGCAGCACTGGCCCCTGTGCCCAGCAGGTGGGTGGGTTTGTCCAGCCGCAAGAGAGCACCATGGGGCTGCTGCCAAGTCCACCTCTAGTGGTGGGGTGAGCCCCTGACCCCCACTGCCCTGCTGTGAGGTCCACATGGCAGACGTGAGCTGCTCTGAAATGGACAACACAGGTGCACCTGTGTACTCACGACGTGGGGGACCTGCCCTTCACTCTATGGTTTCAAAAGGTTTCGTCATCCTGTACAGCATCCCGTACCCATAAGCAATCCCTCCCCCCACCCCCACCACGTCCCATCCCCGGTGACCTCCAGTCCACTTTCTGTCCCTTAGGTTCTGTTTATGCTTCCTATTATTACTAACCGAGCGGCCCTGCATTGGGCATTTGCCTGTGACCTGTAACTCCCCATCCCCATCCCCGCCCCCACCCCCGCTCCCAACGGGCCCCTCCCAGAGACAGCGGAAGAACGAGGCCCAGAGACATGCCAGGGCCGGCGGCAGGGACTGGGGAGCCCGGAGGCCAGGCTGCGTGACCCACGGTCTGGAGGACAGCGGCCTCCGGCTTTGGTCACAGCTTCTGGCTGGCACTGGACCACAAATAGGCAGCCTGGGTGGGCCTCGGGTGTGAGAGGCCTGTGCAGGCGGGAGCCGGGTGCACAGAGGGGTCCGCGGGATCCTCGCTGTGCTCTGCTGCAGGGCTGGGTGGTCGGGGAGGGAAGGACAGGGCAGGCAGGGGCCTGCTCATGACGTGTTTTGGGTGCCGGGGGCTGAGGGCACAAGGCCGAGCAGGCCCACCCCCAGGTAGCTCCAGCCAAACAGGGAGGATGGTTTGGAGCAGGCTGTCCCCTCCTTGGTGTGGTGGAAAGGGACAGAGTGGAGGTGCAGAACTCGGCAAGGGGTCTCTGTGCCCATTTAGGGTCAGGGTAAGATACCTTCCTGGGGGCAGGGGCAGGCGGTGTCCAGCTGAAAGATGGACATCCAGCAGAAGGACAAAGTGGCCCAAAACCATGTCCTGGAAGGATGGGACAAAGTAACTGATGATATTTAGCATAGGGAAAAAAGAAAAAGCGAAGCCTTAGACTTTGGGAGACCTGAGATCCATGTAAATGTGTCTTGGGAAACGCTGGAACATAGACAAGGAATGAAGGAGGGTCTTCTGACCCCTCAAAGTCTGGCCATAGGAAAGGCTAAATAGAGGCTCCATGCTGCTTATGCATGGGTGTGCAAGAGGGAGCTGGCATCCCAGAGAGCTTCCCTGCTCACCCAGGGGCTGGGCAGGTGGCCTCTGGGTCCCTTCTGGCCTCAGACATCTGCAGCTCCACGAGAGCTACCCCATCTCTTGGAGAAGCCAGAGGGGCCCCGCTCTGTCAAAGAGCCTGTGGCCTCAGATCAGTAAATGCCCAGCATGCTGGGGCACCGGGTAGAGGCGGGGGGGGGGGGGGGGGCTTCCAGAATCTTCTAGGTGCCCTCTACCTTCCGCCCTCTGGACTTCCCTTCCTCCCCCCATTGGTTGTCGTTCGTTCTCTGTTCCTCTGAGAGGTCCAGACAGAGTCGGCCGACAGTGAGGGGCCACTGTGCAAGCCAACAGCAACAGCGAGCTCAAGGCAGGGAACTCAAGGCAAAATCAACGGGAGAAAAAAATCAATTTTCCAATACTTCCTCCTCAAGTGATCTCTTGAAGCTGATTCAAAAATAATATTGTCCAACATTCCTGGAGAGCAGTTCACAATTGCCTAAGCATTACTGCACCTTCACGTTTCAGCCTCCGGACAATCTGGCTGGAAAGTGTCCTTACTTTATGGAGGAGGAAATGAAAATACCCAGTGGCTAAGGAGCTTGTTCAGGGCTCACAGCATGTCATGGAAGAGAAGGGAGCAGAACCTCAGCTGGTCTGATGCAGGTGTCCCTCCCCTGGGCTCCTCAAGCCTGCTCAGCCTCTGGCCTGCCTGCCCTTGTCTCTGGTGCTGAGAAGGACACGTGTGTTTGGAGAGATTCTGAGGGCGAGTCTAAAGCCAGCAGGGTGGAGGGTTGTGGGAGTACATGGGGGATTAGAGATCCACGTGCCCCATATCTGCCTTGTGTACATGTTGTGTGGCTGCACACCGAGCCCATCCCCACCCCAGGGATGCCCTGGCCCCTGGACCATGGCCCTTTCCCTCCTCAAGCCCCTGCCCCCGTCAGGGCAGACCCCAGGCCTCTCTCATCCTCAGTGGCTTAACTGCCTCCTTCCCAGACCATGGCCTCCTCCATCCTGTGAGCCGTCGCTTCCTTGCAGTGTTGTTCTCACCCTCCAAGGCCTGATCTGGAGAGGGCCGGCAGTGTTGCAGCGGGAGCCTGAGTTGGGTGGGCAACCCATGTGGTCCCTGCGGCTGCAGCACTGCCTGGCCGAGGGCAAGGGGCTGAGGCTTCCATGGAGCAGACTGCAAGGCTGTAGGCTGACATCATTAGGACCGTCTCACCTAGTTGCCACCATCCAGAGCCCAGGTGGGCATAAGTGCTCCTTGTCCTGCCTCCTGGTTGGGGACAAAAGCCCATGCTGGGTCACCAACAGTCTGCAGTTAGCATAGGTTCCTGGGTCCCACTGAGGCCCTGCCTGTGGCCCTAGACCCACCTTCTGAGAAACCACGTAGACAGGTCCTGTGTCTGCCCATCTCCCGGCTGGATAGTGGCTTCCCCCATATGCACCACACTCCGGGGAGGGGTAGCAGCCAAGGACACTCCCACAGGCCTGGGCACCACTGCCGGTCACCTACTTTGCTTCTCCAAGAGGCAGCATGTCCTGCTTTCGTCCCAGGCATGTGGACTGAGAGCTCAGACAATGTGGAATCTGCATACGTGCTGGCTCCGCGGTGCTGGGAGACGGGAGTGGAAGAGGCATGAGCTGCGCTGGACCAGACGCCGGCTTCCAGCCGCCCGACATCCTGGCCCGTCTGTTCCTGACAATTAGCCAGTGAACTCCGACCGGCCGAATGCCGATGCCTCTGGCCATGGGCACTGGGGAAGGATGTACTGAGAAAAGGAACAAATTCCAGTCAGTCAGGTGTGCACCATGTCTGCTCTGGCAGGCTGTTTGGAGCCACGTGCATGTGTTCCCATGCAAAGTCCCTTGCCAGGAGCTCCAAATGGTGAGGTGTGGATACAGATGGACAGCAGCTCTGCTGGCACCTGCTGTGTCCACTCCTCTTGGCTGATTCACTGGCCCAGGCTCCCTCTGGGCATGTGCAGGGGAAGTGGGTATCCATTCCCCCAGCCCACCTTCTCTGGCCTGGGTCCTGGGCAGGGAAGTGGCTCTACCGAAGAGCCAGGCAAAGGAAGAAGGAAGTTGGTTTCTGCAAGGACGGAGGATGGGAGAAGCCATAGTTCAGGTGATCTGTGGAGAATGGGTGGGCAGGGCAAGGGCATGTTGTTTTTTATAGAATATGGGCTCCAAACTGGCATAGGGCACAGGTCTGAGAAAGTGTGAGGCTCAGCCTCACGCCCAGTGCTTTGCTACAACCGAAGCTTCCCTGGTTTAGTGCTGCCGCTGGGTCAGGAGGCTCTCAGGTTCCCGGTCTGTCCCCCAGCCACTGGACACTCAGATGGCTCTGCAGCTTGGATTTAGCCTCGACACCTCCTGACGTGTTCACTCTATGGTTTGCTGTGGAATTTTGCTCATCTGAGTCATGAAGTAACGCATCCTAGGGTACGCCAGCCCCTGAGTCCAGCCAGTGTTGGTTTAACTGCTTCTTTCTGCCCCTTCATTCAGCAGAAACCTGCTTTTGTTTGAAGCTGTCCTGAAGATGGGCTCTTCATTCTGTCCAATTCATACAGACGGCTCAGACCTGGAATGTCTAAAGCATTATAAAAACCAGCCAGTGAAAAATTTAAATACCACATCTAATATGAAAATTATGCAACTGAGAGATGTTTTGATGCATAATCCTTACTGTCGAAATTCATGTTTTCATACTTTCACCCCAAATAGTTTTCTTAACAGTAGCCCATTCCCTTTCCTTTCTCATGTGGGCCTATGGTTTATGTCTTTTAACAGATGGCTTGGGTTGTTTTATAAACCCCTTGTCCCTTTTTTTGGAAGCCCCCCCCCCCACCATGGAAGGGTTAGTTGAAACCACAACAGAATTGTGTCATTGCCCCAAACTCAGCCTGAGGCAAAGAGCTGGATATCTGTAAACTATATAAAATTTGTTCCTTCCCGCCCAATAAAATTTAAAGTAAAAACGACAGGGATTAATTTGGCAGAAACACTGTTAAGTGTAGCATGGAAAATGGAGTCTTCTAGAAGTTTGAGGAGTTAAACGTGACAAATGAGAACCAGTGGTGAATTATCACTTTGAACACATAACTCAAGGCTGCAGAGCCGGGAAGAGGAAGGGAGAGTTTAATTAATCAGCAAACTAAACGGAAAGTGATGCCTGCTGGAGATGCCTCATGGACAAATCTAAGGAGGCCAAAGGACACTGGCGAATTATAGACTGCTGGAGATGGCAGCGTTGGAATCTGTGAAGGTCTCCCCATCAAACCTGGAAATGGCGTATGGAGATAAATAACACGTCTTTAATGATGCTAGAAAAACAATAATAACCTGCTCTCAGCTGGGCCATCAATTATGACCAGATGGTGGTTGGAATCCACAAATATTTCATTCTTCCATCTGCTTCCATCCATCGAATCCATTTAGAGGGATACGATATCAAAACGTGGGTTTTCTCCAGATTTTGTTATTAGCTTCATGTTGTGTTGCTTGGTTTGATTCATGGGCCATTCCCAAGAAGCCTGCTGTTGATAGCTCCATGGTATGGGAAGGGCTGGCTGGAGGGTGCAGCACAAGGGCACCCCTGACAGCAACTGGGGGGAAGCTGCCACCCATCTGAAATCCCACTGGACCCCATGGCCTGGGCCCCAGTTGACCTACATCATCTTGGGGAGATCCCTGTCTGTCTCAGATTCCTAGGGCTAATGTATGTAACAAAGTACAACAAACTGGTGCCTCAAGGCAACATAAATGTACAGTCTCACAGTCCTAGAGACAGTAGGTCCAAAAGGAGGTGGTGGCAGGGCCATGCTCCCCATGAAACTTGTAAGGGAGAGTCTGTTCCCTGATTCTCCTGGCTCCTGAGAGTGGCCGGCCAACAATCCACTGTGCTCTCTGGCTCAGGTGACACAAGGGATTTTCCTCTCTGTCTGCCGCTCTTCTTATAAGGACATCAGGCACAGTGGATGAAGGGCCCCTCCTTACTTCAGTAGAACCTCATGCGAACTTGCCTAACTCCATCTTCAGTGACCTATTCCAAATAAGGCCACATTCTGAGGTACTGGGGATTAGAATTTCATCACGTCTTTATGGGGGACACAATTCAACCTGCAACACTGTCCCTGCCCATTTGCCCCCTCTCTCTCAGAATGCTGGGCCAGGATCAACTCAGGTTAATTGAAGAGGATGTCCTGCTATGTCCCTGTGGAGGAAAGAATGAGCTTTTCTGTCTTTATCTGCAGAAGAAAATAATCCAATCCAATCCATCCATCCATCCATCCATCCATCCATCCATCCATCCATCCATCCATCTATCCTTCATTCATCCATCCTTTATTCATTCACTGATTCATTCATCTGCTCACTAGTCCACTCAGGCATCCATTCATCTATTCACCAAATACTTACCAAACCTACACTGTGTGTAGATCCCACAAACTCACTATTGAGGAACTTTGCAGAGTCACTCTTTCTTTAAGTCCTGGTGCTTGTGCCAGGACTTGAAAGGAAAGTTGAATTTAGACCTGTGTGTCAGGTAGTGGTACCTGCAGGACAAAAAGCTGGGTGGCAGCAATGAGAAGGAAAAACCTGAGATGGGGAATGGTAGCCCATGACAAACCTGGCATCTGTTCTGTAGTTGTTGAAGTATGCTTTGAAAATTCTTGCTTTTTCTTTCTTTGCTTTGTGTATATGTAATATTTTACAATAAAAAATGTTAAAAAGAAAAAAGATAAGTTTCATTGCATAGTGATTAATCCCATAGATTCAGAATCAGACTGCCTGAATTCAAATCCCTGCTTCAAGGGGTACCCTTGGCAAAGCTACCAAAGTTCTCTGTGCCTCAGTTTACTCATCTGTAAAATAGAGATAATAATAGCACCCATCTCATGGTTCTGTTGTGAAAATTAAATGAGTAAATCCATGTAAATGCTTAGAACCAGGACTGATGCATAGCCACTCTTGCAGGTTTTGCTCTTATTATTAAAACTGGAACAGTGTTCCAGTAGCCGTGTTTCTTGATGATGACTGAACAATGATATAGCTTTCACAATGAGACTCTGTGAATGTGAAAACCTTATGTCTGATACTCCTTTTAGCTACTATTATCAACAGAAGAGTAGAACATATGGAATAAAAATAAATAATAGGGGTAACAATGTTAAAATAAATTCAGTTTGAAATAGTGGTAAATGAAAGCGAGGGGTAAGGGGTATGGTACGTATAGTTTTTTTTTTCTCTATTATCATAGAAAAAAAACATGGGAAGCTCAAATAAAAAATATGAAAGTAAAGAAAAAAGAACTGGATGATGGCACGGGGAGCAATCAGGAGCCTGGGCTATGGTGTGAGGGCAGGGAAGGAGAGGCTGGAATGGGGGACGTGGTCCCACTGGGGGCCAGTTATCCTCTGGGCTGCTTTCTGTGGCCCATCCCTTTGCCCCTCCCAGAAGCTCTGGAGCCCTTGGGCCTGGCCAGAGAGCCAAAAGCAGAGCCCCATTGCCCACACTTGGCTGCCCAGCCCACAGGGCACTCACCCATCTGTTTGCCTGGTTTAATTTCTTAGATCTGTTTTCCTGGATAATCACTGGGGTCTGCCAGATGCCTGTGGGGTTCTCTAGCCGTTATCTAATCTCACACTCTTGACCCACCGTACTATCCCCTTTCCACGTAAGGGCTCTGCCATGGTAGCTCACTGACAGCCTGAGGCCCCTCCCAGCCCTGGCTGCCATGGCCTCTTGGGGTAGAGTGCGAGGGGCCCAGAACCTTTTACCTGTTGGCAGCACGGGTGTAGCAGACTGGCTGGACAGTGCCTGTCCAAGCTGGTGTCTGGGGACCCCTGGGGAGGGCAGAGGTGCCAGGCTCTGGGGCATTGCAGGATGGATGTGATGGCCTATCCGTCAAATCCACCTGCTGCTTCCCCAGAGCTGCCCCTCAGGGCCACACTCTACCAGTGAGAGGAGAGATTCATGAGCTCAAGTCCCGGCTCCAGGCCGCCCTTGATGCCAGCTCTGAAAGGCACTGGGGGATGAGCTGTTTGGTGCACGTCCCTTTGGAGTGTCTGGCGCGGGGTGCCTGTGTGGGGTGCTGGGGGCAGGGGCTAGTGGGGGTGGCTGTGCTCATTTTATCCTGTGAGATATTTCCCGGCCGGTCCAAGGGGACAGGTCACTGCAGGCTGACCTGGTTCTCTCCCTGATGATGAATGAATTCCTGCGATCTTGGCACAATATGCTAATGTTTTATTGAAATCTGGAGGTGCTGATTTGCATATGGCAATGTTTCCGCATCCCGTGGAGAGCTCCGGTACCTTCAAGTTCTCTCTTCTCCCTCTCTGCTCTCTCTGCTCTCCAGGCATTTGCTCCTTCTGCAGAATATATTAGCTGCCTCAGGGGTGGTAAAAAAATCATTTTCATAAACTGTCTTATCTAAGACAAACTTTACCCTTTCCAGAGCGTGAGGGCAAAGGGATGGAGAGTGTTCTTGTCTCCAGGCGGCTTGGGACTCTGGGGAGGCAGCTCTAAGCTTTCTGTGCAGCTTATTCGCTTGTTGAGGCACTGGAAGAGGCCCAGAGCAGGGCTAGTGCAGGTGCTGGAGCAGGTGCTGGAGCAGGTGCCGGAGCAGGTGCGGCTGCAGGATGGGCCTGCCGTGGACCAACCCAGGAACCGGAGCCTCCGGGAAAAGTCACTCTATGGCCTGGAAAGTCCTTGCCAAAGGTCAGCTGTGGAGGCTCAGGCTCAAATGCTGGTTAAATTGCTTAACCCAGAGGTGACTATCTGGTGCTTTCAGATCCCTAAAATATGAGGGGGCAGTAAGGACAGTGAACAGGAGGCACACACTTACCCAGGCTGCAGACCAGTGGCCACACAGACCTGAGACAGCCGCCAGTGGCAGTTGCTCAGATCTCTAAATGCTGACTCGAGTTTTAAAGATGCATTTTTGGGTTCCCCGATGCACACCCGGGGGCCCACTCACAGCCTGGGGCTGTTGCTCCTGAGCTGGATTCTTTGTCGGGACGTGGAGGAAGGGACCTCAGCTGGCTCAGGCAGGGTGCCCAGGACATAGCACTCAGAGCACCTTTTGAGAAGGGACTCAGGCCTGTGTAGCCTCCAGGAGTGCAGGCAGCTCCTAGCCTCCAGCCAGCACTCTCAGGGGGTGTCCCAGTCCCCAGTGTTGCAATGGCAGCACCACAGGGGTCATTCCTGCTGGTGCTGAGCTGCCCAGGCAGCAGTCCTCACCTCGGAGCTCCTTTCAGATGGCAGAGTGGCATCATAGTGGGCACAGCCACCGCTCACCGCTGCTTCCTGTCCCCTTTATCATCCACAGGTCACTTGCACCCCTCCTCTGCCAAAGAGTCCTTTCCTCCAGGATGCTGCTGGCTCAGGGGCCCACCCCAATGGGCATGATCCCTCCAGGAAGAACATGTGCATCTGGCCTGTGGGATGTAGTGTGAGAGCATCAGGAGCTGCAGTGGGGAAGGGAGCCAGGATGAGAGGTCCCAGAGGGGAGCTCCCCCAGCTCAGAAATCACCCACAGGGGCTGGGATCCAGGCATCGAGGCTGGCAGGTGGAGACAGGGTCTGGCACTGTGTCCCCTGGCTGGCCGTGGTGTCCAGGTGTGCTGTGATGTGTTTCGTAGGCGGCAGTAGCAGCTACTCTCAGTGGACTTTGAGTAAAGGAGGTGAGGGGCCTCAGTTAGAGGCCCCAGAGCAAGATCGGAGGTTTCTGGAAGAAGAAATTTTGCTTCAAGACTTCACCCTCCATCCTTGTCTGAGTTTGTAGCCTAAGGGCCTCCCCAACAGATTTTAAACTTCAACATCAACATTCCCTGGAATCTCCAGCCTACCGGCCTGCCTTACAGATTTCGGACTTGCCAGCCCCCACAATCACATGAGCCAAATCCTTAAAATAAACCTCCTAATATATGTATTATCCACACTCGCACACCAACACATGCACACACACGCATCCTGCTGGTTCTGTTTCTCTGGAGAACCCTGCTCATCCAGATGGGTGGGCTTTGCATTGTGGAATCCTCCTTCCTGCAACAGGCAGGGACTGATGGGGGAGGTGGGGGAGGTCTTGGCGACATGGAGAAGAATGAGGACGTGGAGCTCAGAGGCCGGGTGAATGGTGGTGGCGCAGGCAGTGGAGAGGAGGGGCCCGAGGGTGGGGAGACCCCCACGGAGTAGAAGGCTGGAGAGGGAACCGTGAGCATTGTCAGGAATAGCACCGGAGGAGAACCTGCTCCCCCGACAGCTCCTTCTGGGGGCTAACAGCCAGGATTGGGACCACCTGGTGTTCTTGGAGATGAGGCAGCAGGCAGGAGGAGGGGGCCACTGGCCGGGACTGGGCATTCACTCAGTCTTTGCTCAGCTAGTCCACTGGCAGCCACTGGAGCGGGCGGATGGGACGCACCAGGTGATGGTCACAGGCAGCCTGGAGGAGGCGGCATCAAGGACGTGGCAAGTCAGGGGGCATCACATCCTGAGGACGGGGTCTCTGGGATCAGAGCAAGGCCCTCCCCAGGCGCAGAGGCCAGAGCTTCAGGGAACATCATGGATGGGCCATGGGGTGGGCAGGCAGAGGCATTAAGCGAATTTTCATGGGATGGCCCCAAATGTACCTGGAGGAGCAGCAGAAGGGTCCTTTACATTGGATTCACTCAGATGACCCTCCTGTTGCCTCCCCTCTTTTCAGGTTGACTGTGGCATTTGCTGGAACATGGTTCTCCTGTGTTTTCTATGGTAGGGGCAGGACACAGTCCCCATCTGACCATGTGAGTTGGCATATAAAGGATAGTTCAGCCCCACCTCGGGCCTCCACACACCTGGCCCCCACCTGGCCCCACACTCCCCTCCTCCATCTGACCTCTCTCCCTGGGTGCCAGGGGCTTTACTTACCTCCTTCAAGGATGAGAAAGGGTCACAGGGGACACGTGGCAGTGGATATGAAGCATTGGGAAGACCCACCGCTTGTGGAACATGCCGGAAGATGGTCAGTCTCAACCTAAGCAGGACGGGCCTGCAGAGACACGGGCAGGCCTGCCCCATGCAGGTGGAGGAACCGAGGCCCAGTAGGAGCAGAGCTCTCTGCTAGCCAGGATTCAGCTCCTGTCGCCTGCCGCATGCCATGGTCACACTCCCTGCTTCATCACCCTGCACCCATGCTCTACTGTCTGGTCTCAGCCAGGCCTGCCTCCGGATGTGCATGGCAGGGGAAGCTGACCTCAGGTTCTCCTCCACTAAGACCTAATAAAGAGCACAGAACACAGGGGGTTTCCCACCAGCTGATGGCTAGCGAAGGTGCACAGCCTGCTGTCTTCCATTTGGAAGGGCGGTGGCCAGGGGGAGGTGTGGGGGAAGGCAGAGCGGCATCAGGGTCCCTACCCCCCCAACTCCTGCAATTGGCTCCTCAGGGGAGACCCCACCCTGGGACATAGTCCCTCGTATTTATTAGGATCTCTCATGTAAGGGTCTCCTCTGGGTCCTGGGACAAAGCAGACCAGAAAAACAAAATCCTCATCTGCCCTGAGTTGGCCTCATGAATAAGCAAATGGACAAACCACCATGTAATGAGTCCGATCTACGAAACAATCCTCACTTCTCAGTGGACTGTGCCAGATGAAGTTGGAAGGGGCTGTTGCATCGTATGCAAAAATCGGGGAAGGTCAGGAAGGATGCGTTTATTTTGATGAAGTGAATGAAACATCAAAGTGACTTTTCGAATTTTAGTATTTTCTTAATAAGGTGTTGGTGGAGCTGGGAGGATGTTGGGGAAGTAAAATGGCTGCTGGAGAGAGGTGCATGGATGTGGGAGGGGGCTCACTGGGTCCCAGCCCTCCACAGGGGCAGACTCCACGGCTGTATGGGAGAGTCCCCAGGAACTTGGAGTTCTGCTGGGAATGGTATGCCACCACTTAGACGCTACAAAGAACAAGGGTCCATCAGAGATGGATGAGCCCTGTTCTTCCAAAATTGGCAGCTCAGTTCTAGCTGAAATTCCTGTCACACTCCACCCAACTACCTCAGAAGCTCAAGAGAAGGACAAATGATTTCATGTAAGGAGGGGAGGGAATCCCAAAGAATTCAGTGCATCTGAGCAAGAGGAGAAAGGGAGAGGCTTGGAAAGCATGGGGACCAACCGGACCAGTGTGTCAAAGGCTATTGGAGACCCTGGTCTGCTGCTTATCTAACCCACTGAACTTAAAAAAGAATTCTCCAGAGGTCTTAGCTTTATAGAAGATCTTATTGAAAGGTATACTTAATAATAATTTCCAAAGGAAACAAGAGCTTGAAGATGAGCTGATGAAGCCACGGAATGGGATGGAAAGGAAGAGGGCAGGGCTGAGGAAGTAAACTGAGGACCAAACAGCATGATTAAAGAACTGAAAAGTAAATCCGAAGTGACAATGTCCAGGGTAGACTAGCTTCATTGGAATTCCTGACCTATGGAAAAGCCTGAGATGATCATTGCAACTTAAAAAAAAAAAATGTCACCAGTAATATATGGAGGGTAAAGCTGGTACACGAAACATGACTTCTTATACCTGAAAAGGAGAGAATAGCAAATGGAATGGGAAAGGGGGTATTTAAAGGGAATATTCTGTGTGTGGGGGGACTCTTCCCTGTCATGAATAACCTGAGCATGAACATGGTGGTAGGAGCTGGTAGAGAAATTGCACCAAGACACATGTTTATCAAGTTGCTGGATTTTAGAGATAAAGAAAGAATTATTTGGACATTTGAGAAGAAAAAAGCCAATGTCTAAGAGACAAAAGGACCAGGCTGGCCTCAGGCTTTTCTGCAAGAGTCACCAACAAGTCCAGGGCCAGCAGGTGTGGACAGAGTCACCTCAGGTGCAGAATTTGTGGAGCCAAATCTGGCTTTCCTGTGCCTGGCTGGACGCATCCCTTTCCCAGCTTTGTGCACAAACAATGCAACAACGTCTGCAGAGTTTTGAAGGAAAGGCATTGCAACCCAAGGTTTTTGCCATTTAAACATAAAAGTTTATATTTAATTAAAAATTTTTAATAAAAGTCTAAAAATCAGACATTCCCATCATGTATGAGAATTTCCTGAAAAAAAATACATAAATATAAAATCTGAGCAAATTAAGAGTTGAAAAAATGAAGAAAACTAAGACAGCACTCAATATTGAGACAGAGAAACAAGCGTCTGTTAAGTTTTTTGAAGGAAATGTAGCAATGGGGAATTTTATATCTAGCTAAATTGTCCTTCAGGAGAAATTAAGAACAGAACTTCTCCAGCCTGCAAGAGCTCTGGACACACAGTCCAATGAGTTTTTCCTAAAAATGAAATAGTCAAACAAATGTCCCATTAGTTAGCCCAATAAATAATTTGGTTGTGGATAAATTGAAGGAAATAAGGATAGGTGGTTTACATTGGCTTCTTTTAAAATTTGGGCTAAATGAAAAACACGATGTGAACTATTATCGCAGAATGAAAATTGCCTTTATAAAGTGTAAAAATAAAAGAAATACAATTTAAAAATCTGGATGGAGTGAGAGGATTGAGCGGTGACAATGTTAAACTGCTCATTTTTCACTGGGTGCAGGCTGGTAGATACAATCTAAGCTAGAAATAAATCTGATTTTTTATGTAATTGTTTTCCTTAGTTTCAGAGGAAACTTTTAGGATAATAGTGCTTCTGGTCAAGATAAAGCAACAATATAGCAATTCCTTGAATTTCACTTTACTTTTTTTCCCTTACTTTTGCTTAATGCAAGTAAAATTAAATTTTAAAAAATTGTTTCAATGTCATGTATAACATTACATCATCTTATCCAGCTATTTTAATCTCTTATCTCCCTGTCTACTCATTCTATCTCTGTACTTGTCTATTTATCAAGAAGGATATGGAGTATTTTTATTTATTTAATGATGTTCTGTCTGGGTAGTAGGATTTGGGTGAGTTGTTGCTTTCTCTGCATTTTCTGGGATTGCATCAGTTCTTAGTAACAAACATACATTCTAGTTACAAAACAATAACATCATTCTAAGGAATAAACAAGGAAAGGCTCCTGTATCTCCTGCCACCTTCCATGGCTCACACTCACCTACCTGGGCTGTGCTGTCTGCTCAGGGCTTGTGAGGGCCACAGGGCGAGTGAGGGCTGAAGCTGGGAATCGAGACAGACGGACAGACAACCCTGTGCCCTGTCCACTGGCCTCTCCCCCTAGACTGAGGTTGCCCTGAGGCCAGGTTTGTCTCTTCTGGACACTGTGCCCTCGAGGCTGGAGCCGAGTAGGAATTCGCTGTATGTTCCTGGCATGAATGAATGGATTTAATTTGGTTATGCCTGCTAGGTAGAAGGGCCTGCAAATTCCCCTCTCCAATATGTAATACTCCCAAGTTTTACACCCTCCTTGGAAAGCTCAGCCCCTCATGATGAAATTGCTTTCATTTCCCTTTATGAACACTAGCATGTGTGAATGACCTATTCCCACATGATCAAAAAGCAGTTTGGGGGGCTCATTTCCCTACGTTTGTCTTCCCCTCCTGGGTTAAAGGAAACATCAGGAAAATGACAGCTCGAGTCATAGTGAGCACTTTGAACAGCTCGAGTTGCTTTGGAAAAGTGGGGAAATGGGAGCTTGCAGAGATCTTGCTCCCAATAAAACTGCTGAAGCAAGGTCAAACATTTCCAGGAGGAGATAAAATGCTAATAAACAGCGGCCATTGTCCCACATTCCTGAATTTATGCAGTACATCTATATGGCATGGTTCTCTCCTTGGTGAAATTCAATGAGTAATTTCTGACTGTATTCATTGCTGGAGGATATATTTCGTTGGAGTTAAATATCACTAGCTGTGCATTCTGATATGAGAAACGCAGGCTGCAATTTATAACCGACAACAGCGTAAGTGAATTGCAGGCCGTGCGGAGAACCAGGGCGCAGGGCCTGTGTGTCGGCTAGCAAGTGTTTATTTTAGAATTCATTTGCAGGAAGCGTCATTTCAGATTCTACTGCCACATTCTAATCCAGGATTGTGCGCTCCTTCCACAGACTCCCAGAGACCGGCAGTCAGAGTCTCGGGGATTCGCGTGGGGTGCTCTGGCCCCAAAGTCCTGGCTCTGTACCTGCCCTTGTCTTTGAAGAGATCACTTGGAAGCTCTGTTCAGGGAAGTCTGGTCATTGCCTCTGACCCTTTGCACATACTGTTCCTTCCACCTGGGATGCCTTTTAGGCTGGACCTGGGGAGCATGTCTGTCTCCAGCCATCCTGACACCCCTTTCTCAATCTGTTCTTTGCTCCATATAAAAATCACCCTGTCCTCCCTTCTGCCTGCCTGCCTCTCTCTCCTTTGTTGGCTCTCCTAGCTGGGCCAGTCTGCTAGGGTGGAGGGGCAGAGCTCTGGGTCTGGACAATCCTGATAGAGGCCACTGCACCACCACCTGCCAGCTATGTGACTCTGGTTGGGTGTCCTAACCTCTCTGGGCCATGGGGTTCCACCATGATGCATTGTAAATAACACACCCATGCTCAGATTTCACCATGAGAACTGAGTGAAGCACTTAGAAGATCATCTGGACATGGCTGGCGCTAACTCTGCCTCAGTTTACCTATCACTGAAACAGGTATGCACTTACCCCTCATGGCTGCAGACCTGTGATTTGGTGGTGATGGGAGCTGACAGCATGTCAAGGCAATCCAGGCTGTGACCCAGACTTTGCTTGTCCCATTGAACTGCCCTAAGTGGCTGCAGCCACTTCTGGCTGGACCCTTCCTGGGCCCAGAGCCTCCAATAAGAGGGTCCCAGAGGACCCACCCAGGCCAGGGTGATGCAGAGGCCCCACAAGGCACCCACAAAATGCCACCTGCAGCACCAACTCTACAACAGCTGTGATGTGTGAGATGGGCAAGTTTTGGGCCCCGCTTCTGAGTTGTGGGGCCTTGAGCTTCTCTGAGCCTCAGCTTCTTCTGCTATAAATAACCATTGTGTTAGTTTGTAAGCTGCTGAGATGTGATATACCAGAACTGGAATGGCTTTTTAAAGGGGGAATTTCATAAGTTACATGTTTACAGTTCTGAGCCTACAAAAATGTGCAAACTGAGGCACCCAGGTAAAGATGCCTTAATTCAAGGAAGGCCAATGGGTCAGGAACACCTCTGTCAGCTGGGAAGTCATGTGGCTGGCATCTGCCAGTCCCATGCTCCTGGGCTCCATTGCTTTCAGCTTTTGTTCCTGTAGGGGCTCCTCACTTTGCTTCTCCAGGGCTGGCTTTCATCTCTACGTTTCCCTTGGCTCTCTCCAGGCTCTGGCTTGCTTAACATCTCATGGCAACATCTGCTAGGCTCCAAGCATCTCTAAACATCTATGTCTCTGTTCTCCAAGCACCAATATCTGGGTCAGCTCTGCTCTAAAGTTTCTATTGGCTCTGTTGTTTCTGAGGTTTCTCCAAAATATTTCCCCTTTCAAAGACTCTAGTAATCTAATCAAGACCCATCTGGAATGAGTGGTGTCACATCTCCATCTAATCAAAAGACCATATGCACAATTGGTGCCACATCTCCATGGAGATAAGGTAATCAAAAGATTCCAACCTACAATATTGAATCAGGATTAAAAGAAATGCTGCTTCCACAAGATTGGATCAGGATTAAAACATGGATTTTCTGGGGTACATAATACTTACAAAAGGCACAATAATTAAACATGTCACAAGAAGCAAGTGCAATGGCCTCTGATATAACCTTAACTTTATTTAAAAAATTTTTCCTGACTTAGGTGGTGGAGGTGGAGAGTTGACAACCTCCAGGCCCTAGGGTGGGCAGTGACCAGTGATCCCTCACCCCACTGTGAGATGTACCCTGTGGCCTTGGAGAGAGGTCGGGGGGCCACGTGGAGAGCCATACTGAGATGCCACATGGACCCAAGCACGCCCTGATGTTTGAAAATAGCACAATTCTGAAGCCCGATGGCAAATTTTATGGGTTTTTTCTCTTGCTAATTTATGGAAAAATAGCTGTTAACCATTTATCCACAAAAGGGCTGCCTGAGGTATGGCCGTAAAAATTCACTGCCAGGACAATTTCTAAGTAAATGACTGTCTATAAAATGCAGACACGCTGCGTAGGGCTTTTCCCTATTAGAACGCTTTGGAGACACCAAGACGTGCAGGGACGCACTTGCCATGCAGTGAAGACCTAACAGCCAGGTATTGGCCCCATAGCTTTCCTGAACCACCCCAGAGAAGGCAGAGGGGAAGCAGCCATTGTCATTTGGGAACGAAGTGACTGAGACCCAGGGAAAGAACACAAAAGACTTCAGGGTCGCCAAGTGCAAATGGTCACACTGACACTCAAGCCCTGCCCTCCTGGTCCAGAACCACTGTCCCTGGAGGTCTGACCATCAGCAAGGGGAGGGGTGCAGGTGGGATTCCCCACCTTAATAGCATGAGATGACCAAGCCCACTGCCTATGTTAGTTGGGGTTCCCTAGAGAAACAGAACCCACAGCAGAGATCTGTAGATATGAGATTTGTAAAGGTGTTTCATGCAACCGTGGGAATGAAAAGTCTACAATCCGTAAGGCAGGCTGTGAGGCTGGTGGCTCCGATGAAGGGTCTGGACAAACTCCGAAGGAGAGGATCTCTTGCTGGAGAAGCAGGGAAAGGGTCTCTCTTCTCCTTTAAAAGCCTTCAATGGTTGGGTTTTCTAGAGGGAGCTTCCTGTGATGGTTCCGAGTGTGCCCTGAGGCTGCCTGTCCCGATAATCCCACGAGTGGGTGGGTGGACAAGGTAGGAGGTGAGAAGCGGAGAAGGGGGCAGGACAGGCAGAGATGGTGATGTCTGCGAATTTTACAAATTGAAATGTTCATTTATTTTTTGATCCCTCGTCAAAATGTCTTCATGTCAAAATTGCCAGATTAAGAGATCTCATGGAGGGGCCTTTGCTTCTAGTGCCCTCCTTAACATCAGCTTGCAGAAGAGGAAGCCCCTTAGCTGTCCACAGACACTGAGCTTGGACATGATGGGACCAGGATCCAAGCCCACCTCAGGGCAACCCCAGGCCCTGTCCTGTGCCCTCTGTCCCATGCCAAGGAGGAGGCTGGTAGTGGGTAGAAAGCAGGAAGCATCAAACAAGGCTTCTATGTACGGGACAGTGTCCTCTATTGTGGGCCCAAGCCTGGTTTCCCCAGGGGGGCCACCACATTTAATTAAAAAAAAAAATTTTAACTGAGAAGTCTTCATACACATACATTTCATACATAGTGTACAATCAATGGCTCATAATATCATCACATGGAAGAAAATGTAGGGAAATATAAAACTTGCAATAGGAAGCAGTTTCCTAGACCTTATACCCAAAGCAGGAGCACTGAAGAAATAGATAAATGGAATCACTTCAAAATTAAAGACGCTTGTGCATCAACGAACTTTGTCAAGGAAGTAAAAAGACAGCCTATACAATTGGAGACAATATTTGGAAACTACATAACAGATAAGGGTCTAGTATTCAGAATATACAAAGAGATTGTTCAACTCAATGACAAAAAGACAAACAACCCAATTATAAAATGGGCAAGAGATATGAACAGACACTTCTCAGAAGAGGAAACACAAATGACAAAAAAAAAAAAACCACATGAAAAGATGCTCAACTTCCCTGGCTATTAGAGAAATGCAAATCAAAACCACAATGAGATATCATCTCACATCCACCAGAATGGCCATTATCAATAAAGCAGAAAATGACGAGTGTTGGAGAAGATGTGGAAAAAGAGGCACACTTATCCACTATTGGTGGGAATGTCAAATGGTAAAACCGCTGTGGAAGGCAGTTTGGTCATTCCTCAGGGAGCTAAGTATAGAATTGCCATATGACCCGACAATACCATGGTTAGGTATCTGCTTAGAGGACCTGAGGGTAAGGACATAAATGGACATTTGCACACCAATGTTTATAGCAGCATTATTCACAATTCCCAAGATATGGAAACAGCCCAAATGTCCATCAACAGACACGTGGCTAAACAAGCTGTAGTACATACATATGATGGAATATTATGGAGCTGTAAGACAGAATAAAGTTATGAAGTATGTAACAACATGGATGGACCCTAAGGACATTATGCTAAGTGAGATTAGCCAAAAACTAAAGGACAAATACTGTATGGTCTCACTGATATGAACCAACATTAGTGAATAAACTTGGAATATGTCATTGGTAAGAGACCATCAGGAGATAGAAATAGGGTAAGATAGTGGGTAATTGGAGCTGAAGGGATACGGACTGTGCAACAGGACTGGATACAAAAACTCAGAAATGGACAGCACAATACTACCTCACTGTAATGTAATTATGTTAAAACACTGAATGAAGCTGCATGTGAGAATGATAGAGGGAGGAGGGCTGGGGACATAAATGAAATCAGAAAGAAAGATAGATGTTAAAGATCGAGATGGTATAATCTAGGAATGCCTAGAGTGTATAATAATAGTGAAATGTACAATGTACAAATTTTAAAAATGTTTTTGCATGAGGAAGAACAAAGGATTGTCATTATTGCAGGGTGCTGAAAATAGATGATAACTAATACTTCAAAATGTCTCATTATGTGTAAGACTAAAGCAAAAAATGCTTATTTGTTACAAAATTTAGATTTTGACTAGAGCATTTCCTAATATAACTCATGTAGATAATTTAATTGAATGACATAAGTACTTGGAATCTCAGGTAGCACATGAGATTTTGTTGGTTTGTCCAGAGTGATCCCCCGATGAATCCCAGAATGATTTGATCAGTGACTGGAAAAGTATTTGCAAGCCCCCTTCAGGGAATGGTGAGAGTGGGGAGAAATTCAACTTCCCCAAGTTGAATTCTTGATATTCTCACAAGCAGTGTGGACAACCAAAGCTATAAGCTAAGCCCCCAGTCTTGAGGTTTGTTCACATGAAACTTAACCCCACAAAAGATAGGTTAAGTCTACTTAAAATTTAGGCCTAAGAGTCACCCCCCAAGAGAGCCTCTTTTGTTGCTCAGATGTGGCCTCTCTCTCCAGCCAATATGATGAGCAGTCTCACCACCCTCCCCCTCTCTGCATGGGACATGACTCCCAGGGGTGTGGACCTCCCTGGCAACGTGGGACAAAGATCCTGGAATGAGCTGAGACTCAGCATCAAAGGACTGAGAAAAACCCTAGAATGAGCTGAGAATTAACATCAAGGGATTGAGAGAACCTTCTCCACCAAAAGGGGGAAGAGTAAAATGAGACAAAGTGTCAATGGCTGAGAGATTCCAAACAGAGTCGAGAGGTTATCCTGGAGGTTATTCTTACGCATTAAGTAGATATCACCTTGTTGTTCAAGATGTAGTGGAGAGGCTGGAGGGAACTGCCTGAAAATGTAAAGCTGTGTTCCAGTAGCCATGTTTCTTGATGATGACTGAACAATGATATAGCTTTCACAATGAGACTCTGTGAATGTGAAAACCTTATGTCCTATGCTCCTTTTAGCTACTATATCAACAGAAGAGTAGAACATATGGAATAAAAATAAATAATAGGGGGAACAAATGTTAAAATAAATTCAGTTTGAAATAGTGGTAAATGAAAGCGAGGGGTAAGGGGTATGTACCTATAGTTTTTTTTTTTCTCTATTATCATTTTATTTCTTTTTCCGTTGTCATTTTATTTCTTTTTCTAAATCGATGCAAATGTACTAAGAAATGATGAATATGCAACTATGTGATGATATTAAGAATTACTGATTATATATGTAGAATGGAATGATTTCCAAATGTTTTGTTTGTTAATTTTTTTAATTAATAAAAAAACAAAAAAATAATATAAAGCACAGAATGAATATTAAGAAATAAAGCACTCATTAAAATTAAAAAAAATATTACAGGGTGTTGAGAATAGATGGTATACTGGAAAAAAGTACAATCAATGCAAGCTAGGGTATATAGTCACCACTGGAATATGCCTCCACTGATCATAATAAAGGCATTATGCCGAAACTGTCAACAGGTGGAACTTAAAGGTCATTTCAGAAATACACAGTAAAGATGATTAAGAAAATACCCATGCACCGCTTTGCAAGCTTAACATCTTTGCACATTTTGCCATATTTGCTTCTGATTCTTGCTTTTAAAACTCAAAACAAAGAGAAACAGGAAACCGTGCTCCGTCCCACCCAGCTGCCCTCGTCGGACGTAAGCAGGACATGGAGATGTCTGCTTGTCCTTGCTGGGCGTTTCCCGCCAGGCGTTTTTCTATCAACACCCCTGTGCATGTCTTGCTTCACTTTGGGGTGAGACTGTATCTGTGTGTGTTTCCCTCCCAACTGCTGTCACCGCCTTTGCTGACCGTTTCTTCCCGAGCCTCCGGAGACCCCGGCGCTCATCCCCCGTCACCGGGCTTTGTGCGCGGCCTGCGTAGGAGAGCCTAGAGGCACAAAGGCCTGTGTGGGCTGCGGTGTGGGGCCCTGGCACTGAGCCCGTCCCCTCCGGGATTTTCTGGAGGGCTCGTGGGATGGCCTGTGGGCCCCAGTACAGGTACTGCTGTGACGATGCGGGCTGGGGGGGCCCCACGCCTCGGTGGGGGCTGCCGGGCCTCCGGCTTGCTCTGCCCATCAGTGTGACCAGTGTGCCAAAGTCCCTCTCCCCTCCAAAGTCCACCCTCGGGCAGCCTGGCCTGCAGCTCCTCCCCCCTCCCCCCTCCCCATCTCTCAGGAGTGGACAGTGAGCCGACGCCTCCTGCTAGCTGCGTGGCTTTGCACAGGAGATTGGATAACATGTTTTGTGGCCGGGGGAGGGGACGCTGTGGCCTCTGCCCTGGGAGAAGGGTCTGGAATGTTGGGAACTTGGTGTTTACTGGGCTGAGTTGGTGGGTGGCTGATTTCAGCTCTAAGAATCTGAGAGGCCCATGGGGGGCTTCCTGCTACTGGGTGCTGCCGTGTTTCAGACATGCTGCTCTGGAGTGTTGCTCTCTCATCCCAGCTCCCAGGAGAGACGGTGATAACTCAGGCATTTACTCATCCTGGCAACCTCCCAGCCTGGTACCCAGGCGGGTTAGCATGTACTTTGTGGGGTCACAAATGGCACCTGAAAGCCGAGGGCATTGAACACTTGCCCAAGGGGGCCCGAAGCCCACCCGCCGTTTCAGACCATGCTTCTGGCGCAGCTGAAGGCATGCAGCCGCCTTCCTGCCCTCACCTTCATCTCACTGCAGAGGTGCCCGGGCTCCCCTGGCAAATCTGCAAGGAGGAGGATGCAGGGGGAGGGGGGGCAGATGCAGCCCTAATAAGGCAATGCTCAGCTCTACACCTGGAAGAGCTAAAATAACCTCAGTGAGAGATATTTAGAATAACATCTGGGGGAAAGCAATCGTTTAAGACAAAAAAAAAAAAAAAAAAGGAAGGAGTTGTGCGAACAAGCGTGAGAGTGAATCCCCACACCCCTGCCCAGAAGGATGGGATGTGCGGCCCAGGCAGTGCGGGGCCCCAGGCCTCTCTGTGCCCAGGTGCTGGGCATCCAGGAGCTTCATTGCGCAACCCCTGAGTCCACGTTTTCAGATTTTTTTCTCCTCCAATTTAAAAAGTATTCCATGTGCATGATAGAAAATAGAGGACACATAAAAAAGTCAGACCCAGCCCTGCTACCCAAGCAAAAACTACGATTTGGGGGGCCTATTTTCTTCTAGATATTTGCTTTTAAAAAAAATTAATATTAAAATGAAGGAGCTGGCCAAACTGGGGGCCAGGCCTTACTCTAGGGCCTTTACAGCATGCCCCCTTGTCCACTGGGACCCCAAGGGGCGGTACTGCTGCCTCGGACCAACATGGGGGTTGGGAATGGAAGCTGCTGCCGTCAGTCACAGCGATGGATGAGAACCAGGCAGGCAACCCCCAGAGACGCAGCCTGAACGGCCCCACACCGTGGCCTCACCCAGCCCCTGTCCTCGAGTATTCGTTCATCATGACATTCAAACCACCCACATGGCCTGGTGTTCTGCTTTACCTTTTGCCATGGCGCAGGCTCAGCTCTTGGCCAATGCGTGCGATGTGGATTCACCAAAACCGAAGGGGCCGCTCCTCCAAGGGGAACATCCGGGGCCTTCCGAAACATCACCATATAAACGAGTCCAGGGTGAAGACTTGGGGCCCCGTCTCGGCGTCACGTCCGGTCACCCCGAGATGAGCGGTTCTCCCTGGTGGGCCAGCAGGAGTCGTTCAGGTGACCAGAGCACAGTTTTGTCACAGGACGGGGCAGTTTGGCATCCCTCCGGCTTCCTGTGGATAAAGCTCCGGTTATTCTGTCTCCCCTGGAATGGATGGTTTTCCCGTCAGTGTGCTGTGGTGTAGCCCATCCGAGTCGGGGCGTCCGCTTATTTCAGCAGCTGGCAGGTGGAGGGCTGCACCAAGGGGCCCCAGCTCCGAGACCTGGCATCCCTGGGGACAGGTTTCTCCCGCTGGAGGGGGCAGCTCTGCACCTGGGCTTCAGGTGTGGCCCTCAGGGTGCTTCCTGAAGCTCACCTCAGGGTTGAACAGACCCTGTAGACCCCCAAATCTCGGGGCCAGAGGGGCTGCCCACTGCCCCTGCCTGATTTACACCCAGGAGGGAACACCTGAGTCCTGGACGGGGCCCGGACCACATGTAAGGCACGGTGGGCAGTGCCGACTGCACCCTGTGACTCTGCTCTTTGGGTGGCGTCTTTTCCACATGGAAGCCATGTGAGCTATGGAGGCTGCGTATTGACCAGTCATCCTTTCCCAGCGTGGATGCCAATTGAGCATTTTGTGGCTCCTTCTGGCCATACTGTGAACCTTCCTAAACAGTTTATACTTGGTCCTGAAACACAGGAGGGAGGTGGGGAGGGAGGGAGGAAAGAAGGAAGAAAGGGAATAAGGAACAGAAGGGAAGAAATGAAACTATCATTATTTATATATAGGGACAATCCATATATAGAGAAATAATTAAGTAGAATGAATACACCCATTTAGTAAGTTTCCTTGTATAAATTATATATGCAAAAGCAATTATATTTTATATGTAAGCAATAAACAACTAAAAACTGAAATAAAAATATGCCTTTTGCTTTAGCATAAAATTATCAAGGCCTGAGGAATACATTTAAGAACAAAGTTCAATATCTAGTCAAGGAAAACCATTAGAATTTTCTGATAAGAGATAAGCAGTATTTTATAAATGGGGAGCTATATCATGACTAAAATTTGTTGTGTAAAGATACTGTTTTTCCTCAAATTGTTATCTGAGCTGAATGCTACCCTAATATAAATCCCAGGGGGATTTAATAAATTGACACTGATTCTAAATGTCTGTGGACATACAGAGGCACAAGACTAATCAAGTGTTTCTTGAAATAGGAAGACTTGGGGTGGGACTTGCTCTCCTGGGTGTGAAAGCATGGGAGGGAGACAAAGGAAGGAAGGCAGGTGGTCTTGGCATATGGATTGGCTAATACAGCAGTGGAACCAAGTTGTGCCCATGCGTCCATGGACACCTGAGATATAATGAGGTTTCCGTTGGGCAGCAGTGGGGGAATGACAGTGTTTTTGATATAGCTCCCCATTTATAATCAACATCAGTCATTCCCTTTATTGTTAATGCTTTTGTTTCCTGTTTGTAATAATGTCTCCTTAAGACAAGGTCTTGAAAATATCTTCCTACATTACCATATAACAACTTTATTGTAGATTTTTCACATTGAAGTCTGCAGTCCACCTTGGATTCCATCATAGGTGAAGTTCAAGTTTGTTTTCTCCGTAGGAGATGCCCAGTTTCTCCTCCCGTTTATCAAAAACACTGTCATTCCCCCACTGCTGCCCAACGGAAACCTCATTATATCTCAAGTGTCCATGGACGCATGGGCATAACTTGGTTCCACTGCTGTATTAGCCAATCCATATGCCAAGACCACCTGCCTTCCTTCCTTTGTCTCCCTCCCATGCTTTCACACCCAGGAGAGCAAGTCCCACCCATGTCTTCCTATTTCAAGAAACACTTGATTAGTCTTGTGCCTCTGTATGTCCACAGACATTTAGAATCAGCTCAAATAACAATTCAATTTAGTGACTACACTAAATTGAAGAATAGCTGAGTATCAAAAGATGCCTTTAAGAGTGAAAAGGAAACCTGCAGTGTGAGAGGCCATCATCTTCCACATTATGAAGCCCTTGAAATCACTTTAAAAAGCATATACAGGGAGTATGGGTGGTTCCGTGGTAGAAGGCTCGCCTTCCATGTGGGAGACCCAGGTTCGATTCCCGGACCATGCCCTGCCCCCACCAAAAAAAAAATATATATATGTACAGCTGAATACAAGAATTGGGCACCTCATAAAGAGGACATCAACTTTGACTGCAATTGTGTGTAAATGTGCTCAATTGCATTAAGCACCACAGAATGCACCAAAGACCTCAAGGGACTCAGCACACACCCATGATAATACCTAAAAGGGAAAAGTCTAACAATACCAAGTGTGGGCAAGCACGAGGCACAGAGGTCATCCACTCCTGCTGGGGGGAGGGAACACTTTAGAAAACAGTTCAGTGTTTTCTTCTAAAGTTGAAGTTACTCACATTTCCTAGGTATATCTCCTAGAAAAATGTGTGCACATCTGACAGAAGAGAAATGCTCACAATGTTAACTACAAACCAAATGTCTGTCATCCGTCAAAAGAATAAATAACTTGTGGTTTATCTGCACAGTGTAATATTTAGGGAGAGGCTACATAGCAACAGAAAAGGATGGACTTCAGCTACACCAAATTACATGGATGAATACTTAAAATACAATGTCGATCAAAAGACGCTATACCAAATATATACACACAACTGCATTCATATACACATGTATATCTACACATGCATTACCTATACAAATACATAAGTATGCATGCATGTAAAATTATTCCTCCTGTATAGAGGTAAAACATCAAATTCAGGAAAGCCTACGTGGGGGTAAATTTCTAAACACAAGTGAAAAAGTGATGTCAGGATAGCAATTATGGTTGAGGTTTGGGAGGATGTGTGAGCGTGCACGGCCCCAAAGGAATCCCAGTTTAGTGTGAGTGACAGAAGGCATGCCCTTAGGTAAAGGCAACTCAAGGGAGATTGTGGCTTTTCTGTGGTGGATATAACAAACAGTTGGTGCCTAAGGGTGTACACCGATTGTCTACACCGATGAATGGAACCAAGTCATCATCCATTCCTGGCAAACTATTTTATTCCTTTGCAAAAGGCTTTTTTTTTATGAGATTGTTTGAGTGATGCAGGCTTCCCTAGTAGAATACACAAAACATGGCTGGCTGAGAGCACCCATTCCCAGTGACGTTTCAATGACCAATTACAACAGACCACTTGCTTTCAAGTTGTGGAATGTATGCTAATCAACCAGAATAGGATCTTAGACCCAACCCTTAAAGTTTGTAATTTAGTCAGTAGTGGGTGGGCCTAGGAGTATGTGTTCTTTTCTAATCCTGCTCAAAATTGTTACAAGTCATTGACTCACCCACTAAATGTGTTTCAGTTAATTTTAAATTCAATAACATATGAATTATAGGAATTATACAAGGCAAATTTGCTGTATTATACCAAAAGCTCCACCGTGAGTTTGATAAATTCATTCATTTATCCACTGAGTCTGCTATGTTATTAATTTATTCTCAAATCTAGTTCATTATCTGGCATATAATAAGTCTTGGTAGATATTTATGTGGCTACCCCAGAAACTGATGTGCAGAGGTGCTCAGAACCAACACTCAGAATGAAATCGTCATTTGTAGCCCGAATGATTCTCACCCAAATGATGCCTTAGGGAACTTACTCTGGGAGGTTGTTACTAAACAATTCACCCGTGAATGATGGCTTGTGATACCACAATGCAAGCTGAAGTGATTGGTATTTGAATAAGAGCTTCCAAATGACTGTTAATTCTCCAATTTTCTATACTCCTCATGCCTGGTAACACAGTCAGACTATACAACATAAAGCAAAATTCTTGATCTATATGACCTCAAATGTAAGGCCAAGTGTATTCATCAGCATAGGCCGGGTTACACTGCAGTAACAAACAAACCCACATGTCAGAGGCTGAACACGGCAGTTTGTTTCCTCGTTTGTGCATGGTCAGGGAGCACATAATAGGCTCCAGAGATCCCAGGATGCATAGGATCCACATCCATGTGGGATTTCATCTTCAGTACAGCAAAGGGACGGGAATATGATGGCCCTCAGAACTTTTGTCCAGACATGACACATCGATTCTATACACATCTCATTGGCCTGAGAAGCACCTATTTACAATCAGGCTTTCCCACATCCGTAGGTGACAGCAGGATTCCATCCTACCTGACTCCTCTAATCAGCACATGACCACCCTGGGGCACACAGCAGTCTGTCTTCATCTGTTCCTAGTCCATTTTCCTTTATAACCCCCATAAGTTTTCCTTTGGGGTCCATCCATCTGTGAATCTGTGTTTTCTGTTTTTGCCTGCCTATGAAGTGATTTCAGATTTTTTTCTTAATCGCCCCCTTCTACATTTTAATATCAGAGATATATTGTGTATCTGTCTACATACTGAGGCCTTTTGGAGGACCACAAACCAATGTAATATTGAAGACTGTTTTGCCCACTTAGAACCAGTTTCCACCCCTGTGGTAGTTAGATTCAGTTGTCAACTTGGCCAGGTGAAGGTGCCTAGATCTATTGCTGTGGACATGAGCCAATGGTACGTGAACCTCATCTGTTGCTGATTATATCTGCAGTTGGCTAGGAGGCGTGCCCGCTGCAATGAATGATGTTTGATTTAATTGGCTGGTGCTTAAATGAGAGAGCTCAATGTAGCACAGCCCAAGCAGCTCAGCATACCTCATCTCAGCACTTGCAGCTCAGCCCAGGCCTTTGGAGGTGCAGAAAGAAATCACCCTGGGGAAAGTTGTTGGAACCCAGAGGCCTGGAGAGAAGACCAGCAGGGACCACCGTGTGCCTTCCCATGTAAGAAAGAACCTCAGTTGAAAGTTAGCTGCCTTTCCTCTGAAGAACTAATGAAATAAATCCCCTCTTATTAAAAACCAATCCATCTCTGGTGTGTTGCATTCCAGCAGCTAGCAAACTAGAACAACCCCTTGTCCTCAAACTCTCCTTGTTAAAAATGCATTCTGTAATGAAGTTAATGTAGAAAAAAGCCTCATCTAGCTGTGCCAGATACAACCCCAAGAATCCTCAGTTGGTTAAGCCGTAAGTTTGTGTTGCATTCCTGTAACTTTATCTGAAAAGAAATCTCAATCGTGCATGGACTCTTGAAGTGGTGGTACAACCCTCCTGAAGCCTTCTTGCATTCTCATCTTTGATCCGGGGATCCTCCAACCCACCAGCAAGCCATCCATGGCTTTCCCAGTGTTGTCTTTCCATTTGACCAAATAATATTATCCAATTCAGGGCATCAAGTCCCTTTTTATTGATTTAATAAATCAATTAAACTCATCACTCAATTACTTCTGTGTTAGTTTATCCGTCTATCAATTACCCATTCAATTATGCATCCAATTATCTATCTGAACACTCCCATCTGTCTAATTATTCTCTTTCCTTCTTCCATATACCCTTTTGTCCATCTACCATCTACCTTTTCTCCCTATAGCTACACATCCACTCAACTTTACCAATTCTGGTCTTGAGAACATCACTGATTTTTTTTACAAATCTAATTGTCATTTTTTTGTTTCATACATGAAATCTTGGAACATTTCCTGCATTTGACCCCTTCCTCCTTATCAGGCTTTCTTCTTTGGGATTTTGTATCATTTATATTCTCCTGATTTTCCTTCTACTTCTTTAGCCATTTATTGAACACACACTCTCCCTCTGCTGGACCCGCTTTGATTTGATCTCTGAAGTTTGGAGTGTCCCCAAGTTCCATCGTGGGCTTCCTTAGTTCTCCAGCTACACACTTTTTTCAAAGACTCCATCCTGTTTAAGCACATCTGTATGCTGAAGACTCACTAATTTGTACTGTTAGCTCTGACTTGTAATCTAAATCTTTAATTGTACATCAGAAAGCTCACGTAACATCTCTGAGTGAATATAAAACATGGATCTCAAGTTTAACATAGACAAGTTCGAACTTTGAATTTTAAACCCACACTAATGTTTTTTTTTAAACTCAAGGTTTATTCATATTAGTCAACTTTAACATTTACCCAATGGCTCAAGCCAAAAATCGAGGAGTCATGATTGACATCTCTTTCCCTCAGATTGCCTCAGATCAGGCAAGTTGGATTTTCCTCCAGAATAAATCTTGACTCTCTCCCCTAGTCTCCATGTTCACCGCTCACCTTAATGCAGCCACCACCAGCGTTATATCAGCAGCAGTTACTTGTGACTTGCTTTCACACTTGCTCCTTTGTCCATAGAGCAAAAAGAATATTTTAACTCCCTCCCATTACCATTATCCAATGACTTTCCATAACACTTAGACTAAAATCAAAATTCCCCTCCATGTTTTTCTTTTTTTAGCCTTCGTAGGGAGGATTTACAAAGCCAAAAAGCTAGATAAAGTAAATATTGGGATCTGGCTAAATCAAATATCATAACACAATGGCAACCACAACAATTGCCATGTGATTCATATTTTTACAACACTTCATGGCTCATGGAATTCTCCCACTGACCTCCTTCCCTGCTTCGAGCTGTCTTTAGATCCTTTCTGCTCCCCATCTTTTGTGCTCCCCATGAGGCATCTGTTGCCTCTCCATAATTGCTGACTTATGCTGCTGTCTCCTCCAACAGACAGTGAGTCCTTACGGGCAGGGACTGAATCTGTTTAATTGTCTGATCTTTGTAAACCTGATACTGTTCCTCAGTATAGGTTACATTTTAATTAATAGGCTTTTATTTAAAATGATTTTAGGTTTACAAAAAACCTCAGAGAAGACAGTATAGAGAATTCTCACATGCCTCCTCCTCAGCACACAGTTTTTTTATTAACATGGGACATGAGTGCTGTACATTTGGTACAATTAATGAGCCGGTATTGATACACCATTATTAAAGAAGTCCACAGTTTTGTCTCACTCTTTGTATTCTTACATTTCTACAGGTTTTGAATAAATGCATAATGTCGTGTATTCACCGTTGCAATATCACACACATAGATTAATGACCTGAAAATCCCATATGCTCACCTGTTCATCCCATCTCCCTTCCCCCAACGCTGCTCCCACCCTGAGCCCCTGTAAGCACTGATCTTTTCATTGTCTCTGCAGTTGTGTTTTTCTCCAGAATGTCGTACAGTATGGCTTTTTCTGACTGTTCTCTTACTTAACAATGTGCATTTAATTCTCTCCATGATTTCTTGTGATTTGATGGTCCATTTTATTGAAAATCAGTGAAAAATATTCTATTGCATGAATATACCTAGTTGTGGATTGGTTTTGTTTGTTTATTGAGGGGCAGCTTTGTTGTTTTGGCAATTATGAATAAAGCCACTATAAATATCCTTACACAGGTTTCTGTGTGGACAAGAGTTTTCAACACATTTGGATAAGTACCTCGGTGTGCAATTGCTGGATCATATGGTCAGATTGTGTTTAGCTGCATAAAAAACTTTCAAGCTGTCTTCCAAAGTGGCTGTACCATCTTACATTTCCCCAGCATAAAGGAGAGCCCCTGTTGTTCCATCAGCATTTGGTGTTGTCAGAGCTCTGGATTTTAGCCATCCCAATAGGTATGTGTTGGTATCTCATTGTTTTAATTTGTAATTCCCTAATGACATATGATGCCAAGCAGCTTTTCATATGCTTATTTGCCATCTGTATATCTTCTTTGCTAAGGTGTCACTCCAGATCTTTTGCCAAAACTGGGTTGTTTGTGTCCTTATTGTAGACTTTTAAGAGTTCTTTGTATATTTTAGATAAACGTCTTGATCGGATATGTGTTTCACAAATACTTTCTCCCAGTCCTTGGCCTGTCATTTCATTATCTTAATAGTGTCTTTTGCAGAAGAGATGTTTTGAATTTTAATAAAATCCCACTTATCAATTTTTTTTCTCTCATGGATCATACTTTTGGTGTGATACCTAAGAAATCATCATTAAACTCAAGTTCCCTTAGATGTTTTCCTGCCTTATCTTCTATAAGTTTTATAGTTCTGTGTTTTATGTTTAAGTCAATGATGCATTTTGGGTTAATTTTGTTAAAGTGTGAGGTCAGTGTCTAGATTTATTATTTTACATATGGATGTTCAGTTGTTTCAACACCATTTGTTGAAAAGCTTATGCTTTCACCACTGAGTTGCCGTTGATCTTTTTAAAGATCAGTTGGACCCATTTGTGTGGTTCTATTTCTGTACTGCTTCCTGGATATGCAGGTACCTTTTATAAGCATATTTAAGATATTTATGATGTTTCCTTCTCATTTCTTACATCAATGCTGTCATTCATTTTAATCATCTATATGCTATATTTGCCCAATTTATTGTAGTTATTATAACTTTGAGCGACTGTCATCATTTATGTCAACTAAGAAAAATAAAATGAAGTTATATTTTAGCTCTAATTATTCCTTCTCTGGCTATCTTTATTTCTTTTTGTAGGTCTGTGTTTCTGACGTATGTCATTTCCTTTGTCTCTGAAGAACTTATTTTAATGTTTCTTTCAAGGCGGGTATATTGGTGTCAAATTTCCTCACTTTGTGTTTGTCTGAGAACATCTTTATTTCCTCTTTGCCGTTGTAGGATAATTTTGCTATATACAGAAATGTAGGTTGGTGATTTTTTCAACATTTTAAATATCTCATTTAGATTGGTGATTTTTTCAACATTCCACTCTCTTCTTGCTTGCATGGTACCTGAAGAGAACTCTACTGTCATTCTCGCCCTTATTCTCCTCTAGGGATGGTATTTTTTTTCTCTGGATTCTTTCAAGGTTTCTCTTTGTCTTTGTCTTTTCGTTGCTTGAATATGAGAAGCCTAGGGATAGGCATTTTGGTATTTACCCTACTTGGTGTTCTCTGAGCTTCCTGGATCTGTGATTTGGTATCTGTAACTTTAGAAAAATCTCAGCCATTATTACTTCAGATATTTCTGCTAGTGTTTCCTCTTTCTTCTCCTTCTGGTATTCATAACATATAGGTTACACCTTCTGTAATTGTCCCATGGTTCTCATATATTCAGTTCCTTTTTATTTTTCAATTATTTTTCTCTTTGCATTTGAGTTTGGGAAGTTTCTACTGATATCTTCAAGCTCAATGATTCTTTATTTAGCCTTGTCCAGTCTACCGATGAGTCCATCACACTATTCTGCTTTTCCGGTACAGTACTTTTGATTTCTAGCATTTCCATTTGAGGTTTTCTTAGATTTTCCATTTCTTGGCTTACATCACTTATCTGTTCTTGCACAATGGCTTCTTTATCCTAATGGACCTTAACATATTAATCACAATTATTATAAATTCTCTCTCTGATAATTCTAAAATCTGTATCATATCTAAGTCTAGTTTTGATACTTGCTTTGACTCTTTAAACTGTGTTTCTGTCTTGCCTTTTGACACATTTATAATTTTTCATTGGAAGCTAGATGTGATACATGTGGTAGTAGGAACTTAGGTAACCAGACTTTCAGTGTGAGGTTTTATGTTACTCTGCCTGGGTGCTGGCTTGTGTTTAATATTTGCTATAGCTGTAGATTTCAGAGGCTTCAGTTTTTCTGCTTACTTCCCACTGCTATTATTCTGGGCCCTACTGATATAGTGGTGAGGAGTTGGGGAGGTAAAGCATTCGATAATCTTATTGTTAAAGCTCAGGTTTTTTTTGCTTTGTTTGGTTTTCTTTTTTAGTGGGCCTGAGTCCATAGGGTGTGACATTCTGAAGGTTTCCTATTATTTCTTTTTCTCCCCTTATGTGGGAAAATCAGGCAAAAGGGAACCAGAGTTGGCAAGTTTTCCTTCTTTATGTCAGATAAGGTTTTAGTAAAGTATTTACCCTTGAGGAGCTGGCTTTTTAAATAGAGAACACTCAGTGCCATTCAAAATGTGCACACCCCCTTTCTTGCTCAAAGCATAAGGGGTTTTTTCTCCAGTCTTCACTGTGGAAACCTGGTGAGGCTCCTTGGGGAAAACCCATGCAATCTCCCTAAGGCTGGATTCCCAGGAGATTTTAATTCTCAAGCTAGTAGCTGAGTCCTGTAGCAATTTCCCAAATGATAGCATAAGTCTTCCTATCAGTTACTTGTTCCCTGGAAGGTCATCTCAGTCATGATTCTTCGTACGTGCTTTGTCTCTCCAGTTGTCAGAGTGGTGGTTAGCCCAATTCCCTGATGGACTTAATAAAAGTAATTGATTTTCAGTTTGCTCAGCTTTTTTCATTGTGAGCACAGGAGGAATGTGCTTGGGTCCTTTACAGATGAGAGCTGAATTTTTTCCCCATCCCACAGGCTCTTTGCTACAGCTCCTTAGAAGGAGGACAGACACTGCTGGCTGCTCTCAGGTTCCTTCTGGTGACATGCCTCCTGCCCTCCCTCCCTCCTGGGCTGGGGAAAGGATTAGGGGCAGGCTGCCTGCGAATGTATGTCGTAAACTGGAAAGCACAGTGCGCAGGCTGGATGCCTCATGCTTTCTGTTGCGGTTCCTCCAGGCACAATTCTGACCTGGAGATTCCTCAGTTTGAGCCAAGATCCACCCCTAATCTAAAGGTTCCAGGACATGGCTGGACAGTTTCTGGGTGTGACCTACAGGGCGTGATGCAAAGCAGAGGAATCTGGGTTATCTCACAGATGCACTGAATAGGGGCGCAAGGGAAAGAGACCACTGTGGATTAGCCCTCAGAATCCGGCGCTGTGAATGGTGGTGTCTGTCCAGCCTGCCCCGTGCCCATCCCTCCCCTCCACTCCTCGCCACCTCCCCTGTGACCCCTGGGCCAGGACGCCGTGGCCAGACCTGCACTGCAGCCATCACCCCCTACTGTCCCCCCAGTTCCTCAGGCAGCAGTAGAGAGAGCCGTGAGAAAACAGCCCCCAGGCTTCCAGTAGCATGCTGTGTTCCCCAAACCCTGCTGCCCCTCAGTCTGGCTGCCCAGGCCCCTTCCCGCCTCCTTCCTACGTGCCCCTCCCCGCTGGATGATTGCCCCTGGACACACAGCCTTCCTGCTGCTGCCCGCGAGCTCCTCCAGCGCACGCACACCCTGCCTTTCTCCAGGCCTCGCCCCCCACCCCATGTCATATGCAGGGCCCTGCCCGCATGCCCCTTTCCCCTGCCATCTCACACATCAGAGTCCTTCTGGGGGTCCCTTCTGAGGGCCCCTTCCTGGGGTCCCACCTGGAGGTCCTTCTGGGGGGCCCTTCTGGGAGGTTTTCTGGGGACCCCTTCTGGGAGTTCTTCTGGGGGTCCCATCTGGGGGTCCTTCTGGGGAGCCCTTCTAGGGGGTCTTTTTGATGGGGTCTTTATAAGCAGGGTTCCCCTGGGCCCAGGGCCCTTTGGGGAGTCCTTGAGAGGGGCCCTTCTGACCGCATAGCCTCTTATCTGGAAGCTGAAACTTCTGCTCAACTCTCTGTGCTCACTGTTTTCTTATCCATCACCTCTCTCTCCTTCTCCTTCAGAAAATAAATGTTTGCCTTGCTGCCCCTGTGTTCTCAGTAACGCGGCCACGTCTGACCCCGTCATGGGTTTTCAGAGCGTATTTGTTGAGACAATGAATGAAGTTGAGTCAAGCTTCTGCCATTCCGGACGGCTGGAGAGGAAAGAAAGGGCAAGTCTAGTGGGCCGGGTGCAACTCCCCCGCCAAGCGCCGCAGCCTTGGGGGGCAGGTGCCGCCGCGCCTCCCCGTCGCTGCTCGGTCTGTGCACACTGTGCTGTGAGGCGGGAGGCAGAGGCCGAGGTGCTGGCTGGGGCATGGACAGGGCCAGGAAAGAAGCTTACCCAATAAAAACCCCTGTTACATTTGCGGCTGTAAAACTTTATAGAGATTTCTCAACACATGACATGAATAATAACCATGCTTTCTTTTCAGCAATTGCCAAAACCAAAACATCCGTGAGGCCTTTTGCAAGCAGGATAATCCTTGCTACCCTCCCCCACAGGCCCCTGGGCAGACGGAGGCAGGAGAAGGGGCTCAGTGTGCAGGCCGGGCCTGGGAATCGGGTGGCCCAGCTTTCAGATGGAGCTCTCAGAAGGGCCCCCCCTCCTCCAGTGCCAGGACCAGGTTGGCAGCCCAGCTGCGAGGCCTGGCCCCACGGCACCTGCCAGTGCCTGGAGTGAAAGTGCTCTGGCCTGTTCTAGAATCTCCTCTCCACGCAGTGACTGACCTGGGGGTGCATCCAATATGAGCTCATGCCCCAGTTTGGATTCACCTCTGCTGCCCGCTAGCCGTGGGAAGCTGGGAATTCCCTTCCCAGATCTGCAATTTGTTTTTCTCGGTTGTTGGAGTAAGGAGGGGACGGGATAATTTGTCTCAAGTTAACTCAGGTCCATAAGCTTTCACCAGGCGTGAGCCACCCCTTGGGACCCGGGCGGGCACTGTGACGTGGCCATGCCCCTGCCCCTGAGGACCTTCCCTGCCCGTTTATGTGAAAGAACCCCTCCCGCCTCCTGCCATGGTTCACCCCAGCCTGGAGGGGCGTGGCTGATCAAGGGTCTTGGGTCCTGGAACGCCATCTTCAACAACGCCAGAAAGAAAACCTAAGATAAAGTCGACAGCAAGTTATGATCCTCTGCAGACCACAAGCATTTAGTGAGCACCACTTTGTACTGACCTGTCCACCCATGTCCCCCTGTGGGATAACTGGGGTCTCAGTGAGCAGCAGGCATCCACCTTGACTGGTGGGTGGGGCCAAGTCTCCAGAACTGACCAGGGGCAGCATGGTGGGTGGGCTGACGCAGAGCAGGGAGGAGCTACAGCACAGGGTCCTGGCTTACAGGGAGGGCTTTAGAGAGTTCCGGAAGGGTGGGTGGGGTGGGGTGAGTTTCCAAGGCAGCTGAGGGGCAGTTGCATGGATTTTTTTTTACTTGTCTGTACAGGGGAGCGATGAAAGACTGTGAGAAGTTTCCAGAACCTCAGTAAGAAGAGGCAGATGAGGAGGTGAGGTCAGGACCACAAGGTGGGCCTGCTGTGGGAGAAGGCCTGGTGTGGGAGAAGACCTGCTCTGGGAGAAGACCTGGTGTGGGAGAAGGCCTGGTGTGGGAGAAGGCCTGGTGCGGGAGAAGGCCTGGTGCGGGAGAAGGCCTGGTGCGGGAGAAGGCCTGGTGCGGGAGAAGCCCTGCTGTGGGAGAAGGCCTGGTGCGGGAGAAGGCCTGGTGCAGGAGAAGGCCTGGTACGGGAGAAGGCCTGGTGCGGGAGAAGGCCTGGTGTGGGAGAAGCCCTGCTGTGGGAGAAGGCCTGGTGTGGGAGAAGGCCTGGTGTGGGAGAAGACCTGGTGTGGGAGAAGCCCTGCTGTGGGAGAAGACCTGGTGTGGGAGAAGCCCTGCTGTGGGAGAAGACCTGGTGCGGGAGAAGGCCTGGTGCGGGAGAAGACCTGGTGTGGGAGAAGGCCTGGTGTGGGAGAAGACCTGGTGTGGGAGAAGGCCTGGTGTGGGAGAAGCCCTGCTGTGGGAGAAGACCTGGTGCAGGAGAAGGCCTGGTGCGGGAGAAGACCTGGTGTGGGAGAAAACCTGGTGTGGGAGAAGGCCTGGTGTGGAAGAAGATCTGGTGTAGGAGAAGCCCTGCTGTGGGAGAAGACCTGGTGTGGGAGAAGACCTGGTGTGGGAGAAGCCCTGCTGTGGGAGAAGACCTGGTGTGGGAGAAGGCCTGGTGTGGGAGAAGACCTGGTGTGGGAGAAGACCTGGTGTGGGAGAAGGCCTGGTGCGAGAGAAGACCTGGTGTGGGAGAAGGCCTGGTGTGGGAGAAGACCTGGTGGGGAGGCAGCAAAAGGGTGGGCAGGCAGGTGGGATGGAGACTAGAAGCCAGGTGCTGGTTCTCCTACTCTCCTTCCTTCCATTTTTATTATTCTTCCTGCCCCCTGCAAATTAGACAGCTTTCCAGAATTTCTCCAAAATGGGGTTAACTGCAAAAAGAGAGCAAATTAAAGTGTCTCACTTTCTTTCTTTCATCCCACTTCCATTTTCAGCTCCAAAAATGTCATAGGTTGTCTTCTTGCCTGGCTCCCTCCCAGGATGGCAGCTAATCATGCAGGAAATAATTTCTACTGTGATATTCAGTTGCGGGCTCCCTGGCTCCTGCGTCCTGACTGCAGGCTGGCACACACATCGCACACCTGCCAAAGACCCCCTCCCTCCCAGGCCTGCCAGCTTATGGAGGCTTCTGGCTGGATTTCCAACAGTCAAGAGCACTGCAGAGAGAAAGGGCCCTTACTTATGGATACCTGAGTCTGCCCTTCAGCATGCAGTAGAGGAATTAGGGGCTCAGAGAACAGGAAAGGATGCACTCAAGGTCACAGGGTGGTCTCCTGACTCACAGACCGGAGCCATGTCAGTGGCCCATACTGATGGACTGGATACTTTTCTCTCCTTAGAATTGCAGTTTGTCTGTCAGTCTATCTATCTATCTATCTATCTATCTATCTATCTATCTATCTATCATCTTATCTATCTATTTATCTTTATGTATCTACCCAGCTATCATCTAGTTGTGTATCTAAATCCATCAATCCAGCCAGCTAGTTATATCTGTCAAACATCAAAATCTATTCATCCATCCATCATCTATCTACCCATCTTTCTACCTACCTGTCATTTCTATCAGTCTAATCATCAATCTAGCATCGATCTACATAATCTTCTAGCTATTTCAATCTAGTACTTCTCTGTAGCTATGTCTATCTAGTCTATCATTTAGCTATCGCTATCCATCTATACTCTATCATCTTTATCAATCACCTAGCAATCACTAGTATCTATCGTCTATCTTAATCTATCATCTAGTTATCTAACTATATCTCTCCTGCCATCTTTTTATAGCTAGCTATAATCTATCTATATGTATCTTTATCCAGCTGTCTCGTCTAGCTATCTATGTATACGTATCCCATCATCTGTCTCTATCATTTTATCTACTACCTATCTATATTATCTATTTAATAATCATCTATTTATTCATCATCTGGCTATCTCTATTTATTGATTGATTATATATATATATACACACACACACAGAGAGAGAGAGGGGTTTATTACTAGGAGTTGGCTGACATGATCATGGAGACTGGCTGGTCTGAATTCTGTAGGTAGATGGCAAGATGCAAACTTCCATTAAGGTGATGTTGAGTTCCTCAAGAAAAGCTGGCTGGCCAAAAATAAAGGGCAAACATTTCTCTGAAATTCTTGGTTCTTTAAGACCTCCAACTGATTGTTTGAGGAGATTCTTCTCATTGTTGAAGGCAACCACCTTTGTGGATTGCAGATCCAAAATCCATCCATGAAACGTAGTCACAGTAAAAATAGACCTATGCTTGCTTGATCAAACAACCAGACACCATAATGTAGCAAGTTGATACATGAAATGAACCATCATAGTCCACCACTCATCTACTTGGCATCCATACACATATCCTTAAACCATATTTAATCTCCAAGAAAAGATGATAATATAGTTATATTTTCACCTAACATAGAACTACTTTCCTGTGTACAACCAGAATGTGCCAACCCTTTTCCCAGAAGAGGATGCAAGTCCTTGGGTGATGCTAACTCTTAATCTTGATAACCTGTAACTTAAATACTGTCATATAAAGTATGCTACATTATAAGGGCATAAGAGAGGGAAGAAAACAAGAGATATTTATTTTCTTATAAACATATTCACAGCAAAATAAGAAAGGCATACTCATAATAATTAAAAATACACTTGGGGAAATCCAAGCTCTTCTCCAGCTGAAGAAGCCATTGTTTATACTGGGCTTCCTGAGCATCTTCCAGGCACTGACCAGGCCAGACTGCCCAGTCCTCCTGAAACAGATGATGCCAGGCCCACCCTCTGCTCCTGCCTTGTCCTCACTGGCTTGTAATTCCAAGGAAGAAACACCAGCTCCTGCTACAACCAGTCATGCATTTTACACAGTCATAACTATTGTTTAATTCAACTTGGTAATTTGTTTTTCTCCTAAATGTTCGATCCCAAGCACTTTCTCATGTTATTATTATTATACAGTGATTTTAAGGGGCACGTAATGGACCATCAAGTGGATATGTCATAATGTGCTTAATACCCCATCTCCATTGACATGGTTTTAAAAGGTCTTTGCCTCATGTTCTAGAAAGATGTCTCTTACTGAACTGGACAGGATGGGTTGGAGAAGGCCCGACTGGGTGTGGGGAGACAATTAAGGGTTGCTGCCAGAATGGGATCTCAGGTGGACCCCAGCTACCTGCTCCATTACACATTATATTATATTGAGTCTCCCCCTCCCTAAGACCAAGAACAACTTGAAATCCAAGCCTTGCACTCACTGGCCATTTTGTACAGGGTCTGTGTAGCCCACAGGAGGCATCCAGCCTATGAATACAAATACTGAGTGAGGGTGAGCCATCCAGACCAGGCCAGGCCAAGAACTGTGACACTCAAGCTGAGTCACATGGAGCAGGTGAGGCTTATGTGAGACCTGCTGAAGTACCTGAAGGACAGGCACATGTGAGAGCAGACCACAAAACCTGTGCCCAGGGGTAAATCTGCAGGTTGGGAAGACTCTGGTTCAAATCAGCAGGATTTTCTGAATATCTGTTCCATTGGGGATGGTACTACTTGAGAGGAGTGCTTAGTGAGTCACAGCTCTGCATTACTCCAACATATTATATATGTGCCTTTTGTGTGTTTTTTTAAAAACATCTTTCCTATTAGAAGATGAAAAAAATGTATTTTCACTACCAAAACCCCAATGACTCTGTGTTTCAGGCATAGGAGGTCCTGGGCAAACACCTTCTGAGTAAGCAAATGGATGGATGGATGGATAGATGGATGGATGGATGGATGGATGGATGGATGAATGGATGGATGGATAGATGGATGGATACCCTTGAAGTGGACAAGTGCCATCCCATGGTTGAATTTACCTTCTAAGCACTATCTCCTCAGCTGCATTTTCTCCTCAGCTTTCTGAGCCTTGAGTGACTTGGTGTAGGCTGCCTGGGCTTGCATGGTCTCTGTCTTCTCCATGGCTGGCCCCTTGGTTGAGTGTTCATTCCCCTTTACTAGCTGTACTCTGGTCCACTGCAGTGCAATTGGACAAAAGGGGCCTGTGGATACCAGTGTTTGCTAAACTACTCCTAAATGGTAGCAGGTGGCCTGAAAAACAGTTTCTTGTCTAAAACACATTTGGGAAAACAGCACCTTAGGCCCCACCCCTGGATATTTAAAGTGTCCACTTAGTGTTTCTAAGGCTCTAAGATGCTCTGTGGTCAATCAGGTTAACTTGCTTAATTATCTGCCAATGGAACCTTCCTAGGAAGGCCAGAAAGTTGTCAGATAGTGGGTGATTCAGGCATTAGACAGAACAGAGCTAAAGTCTGGGGTCTGTTTTTTGGGGGCAATAAAATGGTGCTCCCCATAGGGAGGTACAGGGTAACAGTGACATGGAGGCATTTGGCACCAGGCTGAGCACAGGTACCTCCACACATGGCACACAAGGATTTCTGAATCATCATTCTTAATGTCCACAGGTGTAATTGCTCAGAGGACCACAGAGAGTATTCTGTCCAGACCCACTGACTTTCTCTTCTCTAGTTCCAAGCCTGTTTAATAGAGTACAGAAGACCTAAAATCCAGAAACACACCCAGGCTTCTTTCAGCGTGATGTATGATGTGTGGGTAAAATTTCCACCTGCCCCCATTTCTTGTCACTTCTATTCTCATTTGTACTCGCCTCATGCTTGCAAGAGAACATGGTTAAAAGCACAGACTCATTGTTGGACTTCATTGCAGAGACCCAGGAGGTACTTTATCATTAGCCCATGACAGATGAAAAGAGCTAATTTCCTTCTCTGCATTCTCATAAAGCATCTGCATTCAAACATCTCTTTTATTTGCCAAAGAGAACAATGGTGGTGCATGTCACTTCCTTCATGGGCTTCCAGTCCACCTTGTCAGGGCCCGCTGGTGCCTGCATCTCCTTCCCCAAACGTGCCTCTCATAGAACACTCACGCAGTGCAAACTTGTCCCGCCAGCAGCTGATACCAACTGCACAGCATGGAGCTGAAAGGAGAGCCCTGTGAGGTGCAGAAACCCTGGAAAGTTATGACATAAATAAAAAACACCAAGACACTGAAAATCAAGAACAGAATTTACTTTTCACACTATTTGGTTGATAGTCTAAATGGGTTGGGGTCCTTTTCTGGAAAATTTCCTGACCTTTTCCACCAACTTCTAGAAGGCTGATCATCCATGGAAGGTCTTCCCTACTCAGGGCCCACATCTGGAGAGGCAGGATGCTTATCAGTCGGAGGAGAGGAAGCCAGGAGAGGAGCCACACTCACATTTCAGGTGCATATTATGTGCAGGGACATTTTCTTCCTGGTAGAAACCCAGAGGGACCACGTGGCCATTGACTTGTTGGGGGAGCCTTTCCCTGGCAGCTCCCAGCTGCCCATTCATTACTCTCTTCTCCCTTATCCTCTTGACTATCCCCTAGAGTTAGTTCAGACCAGAATGGACCACACACTTGAGAGTTTCCATTTCAGCATCTTCTGTCCGTACCATCAATTCCTGCCCTCCTTTCTTTTGAGCCTGGACCCCCGCTTTGCTTCCACACATTGCATCAGGCAAGCCTCTTAACCAGACAAAGGTGGTATGTGTTGGGGTTCAGTCATGGCCCCACAAAAGGCATGTTTCAAATCCTGAGCCCAGTCTGTGGGTGGGATTCCATTTGTAAATAGGACTTCTGAAGATGGTATTAGTTAAGGTGAGGTCACCGTGAAGGAGAGTGGGCTTTAGTCCAAGGTGGCTGAAGATCTTAGAAGTCAAGGAAATTGGACCCAGAAGGAGAAGCGGGAGAGGGTAGAAGGAGAAATCACCACGTGATGACAGACTGCCAGCACCAGATCATTACAAACTTTTGATAAAAGATGGGCTTGTGGACACCTTGAATGTGGTACGTTTAGCCTTCAAAAATGTGAACCAATAAATTCTTGTTTAAGCCAACCAGTGGGTGGTATTGGTCACAGCTGCCCTGGAAACTAAGCTGCTGTGTGAGAACAACCCTCTTTAGTTGGTTTGAACTTTGTGTGCTCTCTGCAAGGGTGGCTGTGGGACCAGAAGACCATTCATTCAACAAGCAGCTTCTGGGCACCTGGTAACTGACAGATGTTGTGCTGCACAGCTGCTATCCAGCAGCACACAGCATCGTCCACTGCTGGTGGTGCTTGCAGCCAAGTGGGAAGAGAGTGATAGAGAAGGGGAGGACACAAAGGTGAGTTCCGTCTACCCTGCCAAGAGGAGAGGCGCCTGCAATGAAGATGTCTAAACTTGGTCCTGAGTGATGAACACGAACTGATAAGGTGTGGGACCTGGCATCTTCTAACACACAATGGCCATGCCACATGGCTCAGGGCACCTGGAAGGCAGGTATGTCTGGAGGGGTGAATACAGAGGTGAACTGTGCAACAGAGATAGAGGATTGGTAATTAAGGGTTTTGCATTTATGATGACGGAAAATCATTTTTCAGGGTTTAAGCAGAACGTGACATGGCCATATTTATGTTTTAGAAAAGTTAATTTGGCAGAGACCTTGAGGCTTTTATAGAGTAATGCATTAGGAGTGGGATGTGAGGTATCAGTTGGCAAGGAGGTAGATTTGATGGAGAACCGTGAATTCTTTTGCTGCTGAATGCCCATGCATCTCAGGCCAGCGATTGCTGCCACCTGCCCAGACACTCCCTGAATCTACAGTCTCAGAGTGGCTATTTCTGGAAATCTCCCACCAAGCCATGGTGACAAAACATTCACCACTCTTCTCCAAGCCCCCAAGGCAGAGTGCAAGCCTGTGTGGTTCCAGGTAGCCCGTGCTCCCCTGCAGAGCTACCCTGGGTGCATCTGCCCATAATGGGGTCAGAAGCCCCCCCCCCACCCCCGTGGACACCCTCTGCCACTGTGTGTTTTGTTCTGTCACTGTGTGTGTGCCCAGACTTCTTCAGGCACAGAAGAGAAAACACAGGCTTAAACTGTGTGACCCAAAGAGGAGGCACTTATTGGTATCTACGAACTGCAGAAAGGCCAGGGCTGGGGGGTTGGCTGCTGGGGCCAAGGATCCCCGGGCTGAAACCCATACTTTCTTTTTGCCTCCCATCAGCCCCTGGCTGCCCACCTCTGCTCTGACATAGGCCGACTCTCTCCAAGCTGGAGAACGAGCTTCCACCCTCATGTTTTTACCGACAGGCACAGCAGCCTGTCTGCTATGTCCAGGTTGGAATATCCTAAAGAAAAACTCTGATTGGCAGGCCCACATCACCTGCCACCCCGAACCCCTTCCTGGGCCGTGAACCTGTTTGTAAATTTGCTGAGAGCCCAGCAAGGAGCCTCTTAGCACAATGCGTGTTTGGTGGCGGGGAGTGTGGGGGTAGGAAACTTGGCCACTGAAACAGTCACCATGAGCCAGTGTCCCACTCAGGTAACCATAGATTATTCACATTTACTACAGGTCAGTGTGAGCCTTTGGGAAAATGTGATTTTCCCCAGAGAAGACAGGGGTGTGCGTGTGGGGCCTGGTGCCAGCCTTGCCTGGCGAGTGTGTGGCTGTGGGCAGCTGCCCCTCCTCCCAGACCCTGGCTCTTTGCAGGATGAACAGCTGGGTCCCTGGGTCTCAAACGGACTGTGCAATGGTGGTTTTTAATTTATTTTTAATTAGAAAAGTTGTGGGTTTACAGAACAATCATACATAAAAGAGAGGATTCCCATACACCACCCCACAACCAATACCTGCATTGGTGTGGAATATTTGTTACAGTTGATAACACTTTGTTTTGTAATTCTACTATTTTTAAAAGTAGTTACATTTGTAAATACTTTTTATTAAAGTAGTACTATAGCTATTATCTGTCGTTTACTTTGGGGTATTTTCCCCCATATTCCTGATTATTATTTTTTTCATGCATGTCTTTATTACTTATCTACCCATACATTGGATAAAGGGGGTGTCAGTCGCAAGGTTTTTCAATCACACAGTCACATGATAAAAGCTGTATAGTTATACAGTCATTGTCAAAGATCAAGCCTACTGGAATAGAGTTCAACAATTCCAGGTATTTCCTTCTGGCTATTCCAACACACTAGAAACTAAAATAAAACATCCATTATAATGATTCATTAGTCATAATCATTTCCTAAACCCTAACTTCTCAGTTACCCCTCCTCTCTCTCATTTGACCTTTCTCTCAATCTTCAGGCGTATTTGGGCAATGACAATTCTAACTTCTTCATGCTGGAAAGGAGTATTGGCCTTATTGGTAGGGGAGTAAACTCAGCTGATGGTCTTGGAGAGACTGGTACCTCTGAGTTTAAGGCCTTATCTGGCCTAGGAACAATCTGGAGGGCTTAAGTTTCTGAAAAAATAAACTTACAGAGTAAAACTTTTACCGAGTCTTATAGAGCCCAGGATTTCTTTCGGGTTTTCGGGAATATTGTTGGTTGGGGCTTGGCATACTGTGGCAGTTTGCAATATCTGGCTGAAGCTTGCATCAGAGTAATCTCCAGGATGACCTTGACTCTTAGCAATCTCTCAGTCACCGAAACTTTACTTTGTTTGATGTCTTTTATCCCTTTTGGCTAAGAAGGCAATGTCAATCCCAAGATGCCAGGACCAGGATAATCCTTAGGAATCATGTCCCACTCTGCCAGGGAGACTTTCACCCCTGGAAGTTACGTCCCATGTAGGGGGAAGGGTAGCGAGTTTATTTGCAGTTTGGCTTACAGAGAGAGGATACATATGAGTGACAAAAGAGGTTCTTTGGGAGTGACATTTAAGGCTTAATTATAGGTGGGCTTAACTTCACTTTTACATTTTAAATATTTTAATTTTTTGAATCTGCAGGTTTTACTGAGCTTTAGTCACATACCATATATTCCATCCAAAGTATACAATCAGCATCAGACTATTTCCACTTAGTTGTGCCATCATCATACTCATAAATGACCATTTTTATTGCTCCAAAGAGAAAAATAACAGATAGACAAACACACAAAAGAAAAGAAAATATCCCATCACCTCACCCCCCCAATTGTTTACCCCTAGTATTGGTGTGGTACACATGTTACTGTTGATTGAAGAATATGAAGGTCTTAGTGTTAAATATAGTCCATAGCCATAGGCATGTGGGGCCTGGCGCCAGCCCTGCCCTGGCGAGCCTTGTGGCTGTGGGCAGCTGCCCCACCTCCCTGAGCCCAGGCTCCTTGCACAACAAAGACCGGGCTCCTGGGTCTCGAACGGACTGTGCGGTGCTGGAAAGTTCCCAGGCTTTCTCCAACAAAGTCCTGTCATAAAGTTTAATGAGAAGAGGGAGAGGATGAAAAGCCTTTTCTTCTATTTTATTTTAGATTTTTTTCTCCAATTTGTAAAACCATGCCCTCTGAGCACATACTGCCTCCGGGCTCAAGTGCAAACCCTGAAAACATTCAATTAGTAACTGCGAAGCAGTCTTTCCCAGGCTGGGGTTCGTTAGCGTGGCTGCTCCAGAAGGCGGCCTCTCTGGGGTGTGCTGGGAAATGAACGCCTTGCAGAGTTGTGTACCCCTGCCCGCTGCACTAGGGACCTCAAGGGTCTACTTTGCCAGGGCTTGAGGGCCGGTGGCAAAGCTCAGCCAGGCGCAGTGGCAGCGTTGCCAGGCGCGGTGGCAGTGGTGGGGGGCCTTAATTGGAGGCAGGCCTGTGGTCGTGTCTGCACACTCGTGGCTTTTGAACAGGCAGACTCAAACAAGGTCTGCTGCAGGGAGTTCTCAGAGTCCCTAGGTGTGGCCACCTTGGCCAGGAGCCCTCCATGCCACCATTCCTAACACGTGGATGAGTCAGAAGCAGCCAGGCCTGCACTGGACTTGCTCTGGGTTCCTTTCCCAGCAGCCGTTCTCCAGGTAGACAAAGCATTGCTGATCCGTAACAGCATTTTCTTGCTCTCTTTATTCATTTCTTATCTAAGACTTTCTCTTTCACGCCCGAGGAGTTTCCCTTCTTTCTGGGCTGGGTCTTCCTTTACGGAAAGAATCTCTGTGTACTGAGCAGGTGAGCCCAGCCCCCGGTTGGCACACATAGTCGCTGCATAACCTATAGAAAGGAATTGTCCAGATTCTGGGGGTGAAAATACAGGCTCAGAGAGCTGAGAATCATCATGGGGGCACAGGATGGGTGTCAGCCAAAGCCTAATTCTCCCTCTTCTGTCACCTTTCATGACACATAGTTCTGCCTCTGTGTGTCCTGACTTCTTCAGGGGCAGAAGTCCGATGTGACTTTCAGACTCAGGCATTTGTCATCTTTTGACTCCGCCCTCTCTAAAGCTGAATCTGCTGCTTGGGGCATTGGATCCTGCGGCCGGGCTGGGGAGAGAATGTGTAAACCTGCAATTGGCAGAGTGAGGCAGGTATTTATTTGTGTTTGCTTCTTTTCTCCAGGGCTACTTGGGGATACTTTACATGCAGCCTAATTCACCCTTTTAGGGGTACAGAGCCCTGGATTCTGAAAAATATCCATTGTCACGTCATCTCCACTGTGGCCCAGAATTAGGAAGCTGCCATCACTCAATACAGTTCCCTCAAGCAACTCTGTGGTCAGTCCCGTACCCACAGCTGGCTTACGGAGCGGCACCTACACTATTTTTGCCCCAATGGTTTTGCCTTTACAGAAATTAGTTTGGAAGTTTTAAAAAATGTCTAAATGGCTGTACCATTTTCTGTTATCATCAGCAATGCATTTGGTTTCTGGTTGCTCTACAGCCCCTACAAACCATGGATTTTACCTGCCTTTTTGATCACAGCCATTCTAAGCTGTGTGCCGTGTATCTCAGTGAGGTTTGATCTGCAGTTCTCCAATGGTCCACAATGTTGAGCCTCGTCTCAAGTGCTTATTAGCCATTTGTATATTTTCTGTGGTAAAATCTCTACTAAAAAAAAATCCCATTATTTATGGTGTTGTTTTGTTATTATTATTATTGAGTTGTCAGAGTTATTTATATATTCTGGGTATATGCCCTTTACCAGATATATGATCAACAAATATTTTCTCCCAGTCTATGGCTTGTCCTTTCATTTTTTTAGAGATGTCTCTGAAGAGCAGGATTTTAAAATTTTGATGAAAATCCAACATAGCATGCTGTTCTGTTATGGATTATGCATATCCAAGAAAACTTTGCAAAACCCAAGGCTGCAAAGATTTTTCTCCTTTATTTTATGCTAGAAATTTTGTACTTTTCACTTTTATATTGAATTCTATGGTCTGTTTGAATTAACTTTCATGTGTAATATGAGGTAAGGGTTTAAGCTCTTTTGCATATAGGTCTCTAGTTCTTCAGCACCGTTTGTCGAAAAGACTGTACTTTACCATCAAATTGCTGCAGCATCTTTGGTGAAAGTGAAATGGATGGGTTTATATCTGGGCCCTCAGTTCTGTTCCATTGGTCTAGCTGTCTTCCCTTATACCAACTCCATTCTGCATTTTTTACTGGGCTTTATTCTCAGTTCTGAAATCAGGTAATTTAAGACTCTTCACTCTCTTCTTTCTCTAAATATTTTTGGCTATCCTAGGCCCTTTGTGTATTTATATAAATTTTAGGATCATCTTTTCAATTTCTCCAAACTTACCTGTTGAGCATTTGATAGAATTGTTTATTATTTATCAATTTAGGTAGAATGTTCCCCTTAAAAATATTGGACCTTTCCTTACAATTTACTTGGTTGTCTTCAAATTTTTTCAGCAATAATTTGTCATTTTTACTTTATAAGTTTTATACTTCTTTTAAATTTGGCTTTAAGTATTTAATTTTTTTATTTTTAACTTTTTTATTGTATAATATAACATATATACAAAGCAAAAACTGTTATAAAGCAATAGTTTTCAAAGCGCTCATCAACAAGTAGTTATAGGACAGATCCCAGAGTTTGTCATGGGCTACCGTATGACTCTTATGGTTTTACTTTATTTGTTTTTAAGTATTTTTATGATGCTGTGAATAGAACTTTTTCTTGACTTAATTTTTAGAGTGCTTACTGCTAGTTTATAAAATATATGTATCTTTTTTTAAGATTGATCTTGTATCCTGTGTACTTTTTAGAATTGCTTGCTAGTCTCAGTAGTGTTTTTTCCTAAATTCTTATAATTTTCTATACACAAGATTGTCATCATCAAATAAAGGCAGTTTTAATTTTTCTTTACAAACTCTATGCCTTTCACTTGTCTTGTTCTTATTCCTATGAACACCATGTTGAGTGAGGTTTTCCTAGACGTCTTTTTGCGTTTAAGAATTTTTTGTTTCTGTTTTTTGTAGATACTCTTCACAGCTTCGTCAGTTTGGGAACTTCATTTCTACTCCTACATTACTGAAAAGTTTTAATTCATGAATGCATGGTGGATTTTGACAGACTTTGCTGCCTCTGTTAAGATGAGTATATGGTTGTCATCATTCTATTGATATAGTGTATTAGATTAATCAATTTTGAGATGTTAACCCAAGCTTTTATTTGTGGTGTAAAATCCATTTGGTTATATTTGCACAACCCTTCTTATCTGGATATGTTTTGATAACGTTACACTAAAGATATGTACTTCTATGCTTGAGTTATTTTGGCCCTTCATTTTCTTTTCTGTGATGTATTCATCGAGTTTTCGTATTGGTGTTACTGGTATCATAAAAAAGTTGGCATGTCTTTTTATCACCTCTATTATCTGAAACAGTTTATGTGTGATTAGTATTTTTTCCTCCTTAAATGTTTGATAAAATTAACCAGAGAACCTATCTGAGCTTCAATATTTCTTTGTAGGAAGATTTGTATTACTAATGCAATTTTTACTTGCTAACTGGTCACTTCATATTTTCTAAAGTTTCTTAAATCAATTTTAGAAATTTACATCTTTTTAGGATTTTGTACTTTTCAACTAAATTCTCTCATTGTTTAGCATAAAATTGTTCATAGTATTTCCTTATTGTCTTTTTTATTTATATAGGGTCTCTAATGATGTCTCCTCTTTCATTACCGGTTTTGGTTCTTTGGGTCTTGTCTCTTTTGATCTTGTCCAACCTATGTTGTTGATCTTTTTTAAAGAATAAATAATCAAAGTTTATTGATTTGAGGCATAATATTAGATTAGAAATTTTAGATATTCTTTCCTTTTTATGTGAAAGACTATTTTAAGTCTTATAAAAATGTATAACATTTGTACATTTTGAAATTTCTCTCTAAACACTGCTTGTGGTGCAGCTAATACCTTTTGATATGCTGTATTTTTATTTTCACTCAGTACAACATATTTTCCAATTTCCCTTGTGCTTTCTTTCTTGAACTATGATTTATTTAGGAAACATTTGAGAATTTCTCATATCTCTTTCTGATGTTGATTTTTAATTTAATTACATTATGTTTAGAGAATGTAGTTTACAAAGTTCGATCCTTTCAAATTTATTGAGACTTGGCATCAGCATACTACATTTCCCAGGATAAATGCAGTCCTTGACTTGTTTACATATGGCCAGTCCTGCCCCTACACATACAGACCATATACATACAGGGGTGGCCAGTCCCCAGAAGTTCATGGTATTGGAAATTATCCCCAAAGTCCTTCTCGTAGTTGGGTGACCTTTCTTTGACACGGTTCTCCTGGCTGCAAACCCTTCAGGGGCCTCTCCTTGACAATCTAGTGAAATGCCAACTCCTCAAGCCTAGAAGTCACAGTGTCCTCAAGATCCAACCTCAGCCCTCTTCTCTTTCTGTCTCCCACAGCCCACATTTCCCACTTGTTGGAGGATAAGAAGGGATACCCCTGGGCTCAGCTAACTTTGGAACTTTATGATAAATCCTGTAAGAAAGAGCCAGCTGGAAGTCAAAATGATGGCTTTATTTTAGAAAGGTAACTGAAGAGTGCACCTGAGTCTGGACACAGTCTGGTTTTCTATGCTTTCACTTTCTATTCCAATTCACCCTTCCACAAGTAGGTGCCTCCTCCAAGGGCCTCATATTACCACAGGGAACTCAGGAGAGAGGGTAGACCAAAGGGGAACCCAAGTTTAACACCCTAGCCTAACCCATGGGATGCCAATTCTCACCGTCATGGACCTGAGAGGTGGAGAGGTAGGCGAACTGGAGTGTTGCTCTAGCAATGGATGGGGAGGTTTCCCCTGATATTTGCCAGCATTTTAGTTTCTTAGCCCTTTGGACTAATTGATTGTTGTCAACCAAGAATGGCTTCTTCCTTGTAGTCCTGTTCCCAATGTTAGACTCTCACTCCTTTAACCCCTGGCTCCTTCGAGGACCATGGACCCTGGTAAGAAGTGTGTTTTTTGCCTGCAGAGAGATTTAAATGGATCAGGATAGAATTTTTATTTAGGTATGTGCCTTCCTTTAAAGGTTTAATGCCTATTCTAGTTCCCGTCTCAAATTATGCATAACTGCACTTATCAATACACATTACCAGAGATTATACAATGTGCTCAAACATTTCAAATAATGCAGTGTCAGCAGCTTAGAAATGTGCCAAATTAGAATATTAATTGTCTCCCACTATTAAGGACTTGGGAGAAAATTTAAGTCTAAATATTAAATTGCTTTTAAAAGTTAACCCAATTGTTCTAAGTTCAAGTTCAAAGAAATAAAAATCCAAATTAATTTCCTTTGCAATTGTAGTTTTGCTGAGAGGAGACTCAGTCCACAGTCAGGCAAGGTCTGACTCCTGCAGCTGAGCCTGAATGACTTTGTCTGGAAATACTGGAGCTCTTTGGAACAATTTGATCTGACTTAATCCAATGCTGGGTCTGTCACATGTTCCATTTTAAAATGAGTAGTGCCATACCCATATCCACAGAATTTAGAAACCATCAGAGAAGTCGCCAGCCTCTAGAGGAGTTATTCTAAGCAAGACGATGCTCTTGGAACTCAGTGTTTGAGCCAGTTGAACTACATTAGCCAAAATGGCTCACAGGTGCAAGAGAGAAAGAGTGTAGATAGATAATATAAGAGAAGAAAATATATATTCTTGATTTCAATCTGGTCAATGCTGATCAGTCAGTTCCAGTTGTTTGGGATCTATCTCTTCTGTAAAAAATCTTCCTCTAGGAGACTAATTATGACACTGGAAGTGTTCTGATTGAGATGGGGGCGAATGCACTTGGATACAATTCTGCAGTGTGACCTCCTCAGTCACTGACTTGCTTGAGGCACCTCTCTTTTCCAGCCCACTAATTACATCTTTCCCTTGAGCTTGAGCACCTGGCCCCCGAGACCTTCAGCTTCCTTATGAACTGACATTTGCTTCCCTGTTCTACAGAGCCCTTGGCAGCTGCCTCTTGTTCTGGAATCCCACATTTGTCCCAGCTACAGTCTTTCTCTCACCAAATTCCTGAACTTAGCCTACTTTTTATGGCGTCAAAGCCTGCATTCTGGAGTCCTTGGAAGGTCAATTCTCTGCCGCATGCTTTTGCCCAAATGTCTCAGCATTTGAGTGGTTCAACTTGAGTCAATCAGGCCTCTTCAATGACAGCAGAGCCATCTCTTGCTGTCACAACTTTTGCTTTGATATGTCTCCACCGTTCATTCCTTGCTTTTCCGGAAGGCTGAGAATTTCCTTTTTCTAACCTCCTGCTGTTTCCCTTTCCTACATCTGCAGCTCCAATGTTGCTGCATTGTTGGGCTTTCTCACTTGCCCTTGGGTTGGGGGCTCAGAGTTTGCCTTCCTAGACTCCTCTGGAGTCTGTTGTTTGGTTTCCCTCTATTGACAGGTATAAATTCAGGGAGCTTGTAATATTCCCAAAACATTCAGTGTTCAAATGAGGCTCATTTGCCTTCACTGGACTGAACAGGAGAGTTCTAATGAGGGTGGAATGGTTCCCCTCTTCCATCCACATGCACCCTGGGACTCCTTGCTTGCTAATGAACTTCAGGGCTCCTCTTGGCTACTCTCTACCTCCCTGCTGTGGCTGCTCTCTACCTCCCTGCTGCCAACATCTTGTGGGCCAGTTTCTATAGGCCACACCCTATCTATGGCTCAGAAGACCCCCTTCCACCTGCCAGGACAAGTTGTACATCACTTGAAGGTAGCTTTTATTAATTTTTGCTCTTGGTAATGTCCTGGGTCCTGCTCCCTTGGAGAAGTCTCTGGAGTCAGTTTTCAGAGTTCTGGTCCCTCTTCCTGTGCCTGTTGTTGATTCCCACTTGGTCCAGTCCTACATGCATCTAAACATGGCCCTTTCCTCCACCTTCAGAGAAGTTGGTGGTTTCTCTCCTATGTCCAGCTTTCCTTTCTGAGGAGGTCCCTTTCTGTCTTTGGAAATTGATGCTCATCCAGTTGACCCTCTGCTGTCTCAGAGCCAAGCCTTTCCAACCAGGGTCCCTTCTCCACCCAAAGGACCAGCATTTTCTCAGTCAGCTTGCTCCCTGAGTTTCTCACAGTTTCTGGGCTACCCTGATCTACAAGCCAAGTTCACGGTATCATTAGTGGATGAACAGGAACATTGGTCCAACATAATACTTCTAATGTAAGAGCCGCTGCTCCTTTCCTCTAATCCTACTCATTAAAACATTCACCAGCCTTTATAATTCATAATTCAAACCCAGCTGGAAGACATGTTGAGGGAGACACCACCAGGACTACATGGGTGGGGTGAAAAATCTTCTACCCTGATCCCTTGTTGCTCTGGTGTTTTGTAAAACAAGACAAGGAGTGGAATTTAGGACAACTGGCTTTCTCATTCCTAGGGTCTGGAGGCCACAGCCTTATGCATTAACTCTCCATTAGTCAAACACAGCTTGGCAGCCATTGTGTTTCTCAGTCAACATACAGAGATCTGGAAGACTGTACACTGACATGTGATCGGCTTGTGATGAACCATTTCTGGAGCAATGCTCCCTTTGCCTGTCTAATCTCTGCTACCAAAGTTCCTAGAGCCCACACTGCGGCTGGAGTGTGTGTGGGTGAGGCTCAGGTTTAAGTTGGGATTCACTGGGTTGTTGCGATGCATGAATGTATTTTGCATGTAGGAAGAACATGTCTTTTGGGGGTCCAGGGGTTGGACTATTGGGTATTGAATCATGTCCCCCACAAAAAACATGCTCAAATCCTAATCCCTGATCCTGTGGGTGTGAGCCCATTCATAAACAGGAACTTTAAAGATGCTGTCATTAGTTAAGGTGAGGGCAAACAGACTGAGGGGCAGCCTTAACCCAATATGCTGAAGCCCTTTTTAGCAGAGGAAGTCAAATGCAGTAGGTTGGGAGAAATCAGAGGAGAAAGAGGCCACCATGTGATGGGGGCAGAGGTTCATCTGCAAGGCCAGGCTCCCCAAGGATGGTCAGCAAGCCAGCACCAGTTACAACAGATGCTAGGAGAAAGCACAGCCTGGCAATACCTGGACATTGGACGTCTGGTGTCCAAAACTGTGGACAATAAATTTCTGTTGTTGGAGCCACCCTGTTCTGTGGTATTTTTTTTAAACATAACAACATATAAACACAAACATTCTTACCGTATGATCATTCCATTCTTGGTATATAAACAATAATTCACAGTATAATCATATAGTTGTATATTCATCAGCACAATCACCTCTTAGAGCATTTGCATCAATCCAGAAAAAGAAATAGAAAGAAAAAAGAAAAAAGAAAAAAATTTGTACATACCATACCCCCATCCCTCTCCCTCACTGATCACCAGCATTTCAATGTACTAAATTTATTTTCACATTTGTTCCCCTATTATTTATTTATCTTTAATCCATATGTTTCACTCATATGTTGATAAGGTAGATAAAAGGAGGATCAGACACAAGGTTTTCACAATCGCACAGTCACATTGTGAAAGCTATATCATTACACAACCATCTTCAAGAAACATAGCTACTGGAACACAGATCCACATTTTTAGGCATTTCCTTCCAGCCTCTCCACTACATCTTGACTAACAAGGTGGTATCTATTTAATGCATAAGAATAACCTCTGGGATAACCTCTCAACTCGGTTTGGACTCTCTCGGCCATTGACACTTTATTTTTTCTCATTTCACTCTTCCCCCTTTATGTCGAGAAGGTTTTCTCAGTCCCTTGATGCTGAGTCCCAGCTCATTCTAGGATTTCCGTCCCATGTTGCCAGGATGGTCCACATCTCTGGGAGTTGTGTCCCATTTAGAGAAGGGGGGGGTCAGTGAGTTTGCTTGTCATGTTGGCTGAGAGAAAGAGGCCACATCTGAGCAACAAAAGGGGTTCTCTGGGGGTGACTCTTAGGCCAAATTTCAAGTAAGCTTAGCCCATCCTTTGTGGGCTTAAGCTTGATATAAACAAACACCAAGATTGAAGGTCCAGCCTATTGTTTTGATTGTCCCCATTGCTTGCGAGAATATCAGGAATTCTTCAATTGGGGAAGTTTAATTTTTACCCTTTCTTGCCATTTCCCCAAGGGGACTTTGCAAATACTTTTTTATTCACTGTTCAAATCACTCTGGGATGTAACAGGGGCATCACTCTGGACAAACTTACAAAATCTCATGCCCTACTCAAGGTTCCATGTACTTACGGTGTTCAATTAAGCTGTCCACACTATTTACGTTAGGAAATGCACTAGTCAAAATATAAATTTTGTACCAAATAAATATCTTTTGCTTTAGTTTCGCACATAAATTAAAATTTTAAATAAGGAATTACCATCTATTTTCAACACCCTGCAGTATTGACATTCCTTTGTTCTTCCTCATGCAAAAACATTTTTAAATTTGTGCATTTAGTCACTATCATTATACACTTTAGGCATTCCTAGATTATACCATCTCAGTCATTATTGTCTATCTTTCCTTCTGATTGCATTTGTGCCCCCAGCCCTTCTCCCTCTATCATTCTCACATTCAGCTACATTCAGTGTTCTAACATTATTGTATTACAGTTAAATAGTATTGTGCTATCCAGTTTTGAATTTTTACAATCAGTCATATTGCACAATCTGTATCCCTTCAGCGCCAATTACCCAGTATCTACCCTATTTCTATTTCCTGATGGTCTCTGTTCTTAACTGAAATTCTCCAAGCTCATTCATTAATGTTAGTTCATATCAGTGAGACCATTCAGTATTTGTCCTTTTGTTTCTGGCTAATCTCAATCTGCATAATGTCCTTACGGTCCATCCATGTTGTTACATACTTCATAACTTTATTCTGTCTTACAGCTGCATAATAGTCCATCATATGTATATACCATGGCTTGTTTAGCCGCTTCTCTGTTGATGGACACGTTGGATGTTTTCACCTCTTGGCAATTGTAAATAATGCTGCTATGAGCATTGGTGTGCAAATATCCATTTGTGTCCTTGCCCTCATGTCCTCTGAGTAGATACCTAGCAATGGTATTGCTGGGTCTCATGGCAATTCTATGCTTAGCTTCCTGAGGAAACACCAAGCTGCCTTCCACAGTGGTCGTAACATTTGACATTCCCACCAACAGTGGATAAGTGTGCCTCTTTCTCACATCCTCTCCAGCACTTGTCATTTTCTGTTTTATTGATAATGGCCATTCTGGTGGGTGTGAGATGATATCTCATTGTGGATTTGATTTGCATTTCCCTAATAGCCAGGGAAGTGGAGCATTTTTCATATGCCTTTTGGCCATTTGTATTTCCTCTTATGAGAAGTGTTTGTTCATGTCTTTTGCCCATTTTGAAGTTGGATTGTCTGTCTTTTTGTTGTTGACTTGAACAATCTCTTTATATATTCTGGATACCAGACCTTTATCTGATATATCGTTTCAAAATATTATCTCTCATTGTGTAGGCTGTTTTTTTTTTTTTTTACTTTCTTGATGAAGTTCTTTGATGCACAAAAGTGTTTAATTTTGAGGAGTTCCCATTTATTTATTTATTTATTCAATGGTTGTGCTTTGGGTGTAAGTTCTAGGAAATTGCCTCCTAGTATAAGATTTATACGATATTATCCTACATTTTCTTCTAAAAGTTTTATGGTCTTAGCTCTAATGCTTGGGTATTTGATCCATTTTGAGGTAATTTTTGTATAGGGTGTGAGATATAGATGCTCTTTCATTCTTTTGCATGTGGATATCCAGTTTTCTAGGCATCATTTATTGAAGAGACTGTTCTGTCCCAGGTAAGTTGGCTTGACTGCCTTGTCAAAGATCAATTGTCCATAGATGAGAGGATCTATATCTGAACACTCTATTCTATTCCATTGGTCAGTTTATCTATCTTTATGCCAGTACCATGCTGTTTTGACCACTGTAGCTTTGTAATATGCCTTAAAGTCAGGTAGCATGAGACCTCTGACTTGATTTTTCTTTCTCAGGATATTTTTAGTTATTCAAGGCACCCTGCCAGTCCAGATAAATTTGGTTTTGGTTTTTCTATTTCTGAAAAGTAATTTTTTTAGGATTTTAATTGTCATTGCATTGAATCTGTAAATCAATTTAGGTAGACTTGACATCTTAACTATATTTAGTCTTCCAATCCATGAACACGGTATGCCTTTCCATTTATTTATGTCTTCTGTGATTTATTTTAGCAATTTCCTGTAGTTTTCTTTGTATAGGTCTTTTGTATCTTTAGTTAAATTCATTCCTAAATATTTTATTCCTTTGGTTGCAATTGTAAATGGATTTTTTTCCTTGAGTTCCCCCTCAGATCATTCATTACAACTACATAGAAACACTACAGATTTTTTCAGTGTTGATCTTGTAATCTGCCACTTTGCTGTACTCATTTATTGGCTCTAATAGTTCTGCTGTGGATTTTTCGGGTTTTGCGACATATAGTATCATATCATCTGCAAACAGTGAGAGTTTTACTTATTCTTTTCCAATTTTGGTGCCTTGCATTTCTTTTTCTTGTCTAATTGCTCTGGCTAGAACTTCCAACACAGTGTTGAGTAACAATGGAATAGTGGACATCCTTGTCTTTTTTTTTTTATTAATTAAAGAAAAAAAGGAAATTAACACAACATTTAGAAATCATTCCATTCTACATATGCAATCAGGAATTCTTAACATCATCACATAGATGCATGATCATTATTTCTTAGTACATTTGCATTGATTTAGGAAAAGAACTGGCAAAACAACAGAAAAAGATATAGAATGTTAATATAGAGAAAAAAATAAAAATAATAATAATAATAAAAAAAGACACAATCAAACAAACAAACAAACAAAAAACTATAGCTCAGATGCAGCTTCATTCAGTGTTTTAACATAATTACATTACAATTAGGTATTATTGTGCTGTCCGTTTTTGAGTTTTTGTATCTAGTCCTGTTGCACAGTCTGTATCCCTTCAGCTCCAATTACCCATTATCTTACCCTGTTTCTAACTCCTGCTGGTCTCTGTTACCAATGACATATTCCAAGTTTATTCTCGAATGTCGGTTCACATCAGTGGGACCATACAGTATTTGTCCTTTAGTTTTTGGCTAGAGTCACTCAGTATAATGTTCTCTAGGTCCATCCATGTTATTACATGCTTCATAAGTTTATTCTGTCTTAAAGCTGCATAATATTCCATCGTATGTATATACCACAGTTTGTTTAGCCACTCGTCTGTTGATGGAGATTTTGGCTGTTTCCACCTCTTTGCAATTGTAAATAATGCTGCTATAAACATTGGTGTGCAAATGTCCGTTTGTGTCTTTGCCCTTAAGTTCTCTGACTAGATACCTAGCAATGGTATTGCTGGGTTGTATGGCAATATTCAGTTTTTTCTATATTCAGTTTTTTGAGGAACCGCCAAACTGCCTTCCACAGTGGTTGCACCATTTGACATTCCCACCAACAGTGGATAAGTGTGCCTCTTTCTCTGCATCCTCTCCAGCACCTGTCATTTTCTGTTTTGTTGATAATGGCCATTCTGGTGGGTGTGAGATGATATCTCATTGTGGTTTTGATTTGCATTTCTCTAATGGCCAGGGACATTGAGCATCTCTTCATGTGCCTTTTGGCCATTTGTATTTCCTCTTCTGGTAGGTGTCTGTTCAAGTCTTTTTCCCATTTTGTAATTGGGTTGGCTGTCTTTTTGTTGTTGAGTTGAACAATCTCTTTACATATTCTGGATACTAGACCTTTATCTGATATGTCATTTCCAAATATTGTCTCCCATTGTGTAGGCTGTCTTTCTATTTTCTTGATGAAGTTTTTGATGCACAAAAGTGTTTAATTTTGAGGAGCTCCCATTTATTTATTTATTTCTTCAGTGCTCTTGCTTTAGGTTTAAGGTCCATAAAACTGCCTCCAATTGTAAGTTTCATAAGATATCTCCCTACATTTTCCTCTAACTGTTTTATGGTCTTAGACCTAATGTTTTGATCTTTGATCCATTTTGAGTTAACTTTTGCATAGGGTGTGAGATATGGGTCTTCTTTCATTCTTTTGCATATGGATATCCAGTTCTCTAGGCACCATTTATTGAAGAGACTGTTCTGTCCCAGGTGAGTTGGCTTGACTGCCTTATCAAAGATCAAATGTCCATAGATGAGAGGGTCTATATCTGAGCACTCTATTTGATTCCATTGGTCGATATATCTATCTTTATGCCAATACCATGCTGTTTTGACCACTGTGGCTTCATAATATGCCTTAAAGTCCGACAGCATGAGACCTCCAGCTTCGTTTTTTTTCCTCAAGATACTTTTAGCAATTCGGGGCACACTGCCCTTCCAGTTAAATTTGCTTATTGGTTTTTCTATTTCTGAAAAATAAGTTGTTGGGATTTTGATTGGTATTGCATTGAATCTGTAAATCAATTTAGGTAGAATTGACATCTTAACTATATTTAGTCTCCCAATCCATGAACACGGTATGCCCTTCCATCTATTTAGGTCTTCTGTGATTTCTTTTAACAGTTTCTTGTAGTTTTCTTTGTATAGGTTTTTTGTGTCTTTAGTTAAATTTATTCCTAGGTATTTTATTCTTTTAGTTGCAATTGTAAATGGAATTCATTTCTTGATTTCCCCCTCAGCTTGTTCATTGCTAGTGTATAGAAATGCTACAGATTTTTGAATGTTGATCTTGTAATCTGCTACTTTGCTGTACTCATTTATTAGCTCTAGTAGTTTTGTTGTGGATTTTTCCAGGTTTTCGACATATAGTATCATATCCTCTGCAAACAGTGATAGTTTTACTTCTTCCCTTCCAATTTTGATGCCTTGTATTTCTTTTTCTTGTCTAATTGCTCTGGCTAGAACCTCCAACACAATGTTGAATAATAGTGGTGATAATGGACATCCTTGTCTTGTTCCTGATCTTAGGGGGAAAGTTTTCCATTTTTCCCCATTGAGGATGATATTAGCTATGGGTTTTTCATATATTCCGTCTATCATTTTAAGGAAGTTCCCTTGTATTCCTATCTTTTAAAGTGTTTTCAACAGGAAAGATGTTGAATCTTGTCAAATGCCTTCTCTGCCTCAATTGAGATGATCATGTGATTTTTCTGCTTTGATTTGTTGATATGGTGTATTCCATTAATTGATTTTCTTATGTTGAACCATTCTTGCATACCTGGGATGAATCCTGCTTGGTCATGATGTATAATTCTTTTAATGTGTTGTTGGATTCGATTTGCTAGAATTTTGTTGAGGATTTTGCATCTATATTCATTAGAGAGATTGGTCTGTAGTTTTCATTTTCTGTAATATCTTTGCCTGGTTTTGGTATGACGGTGATGTTGGCTTCATAGAATGAATTAGGTAGCTTTCCCTCCACTTCAATTTTTTTGAAGAGTTTGAGGAAAGTTGGTACTAATTCTTTCTGGAATGTTTGGTAGAATTCACATGTGAAGCTGTCTGGTCCTGGACTTTCCTTTTTAGGAAGCTTTTGAATGACTGATTCAATTCCTTTACTTGTGATTGGTTTGTTGAGGTCATCTATTTCCTCTTGAGTCAAAGATGGTTGTTCATGTCTTTCCAGGAACCCATCCATTTCATCTAAATTGTTGTATTTATTAGTGTAAAGTGTTCATAGTATCCTGTTATTACCTCCTTTATTTCTGTGAGGTCAGTGGTTATGTCTCCTCTTCCATTTCTGATCTTATTTATTTGCATCCTCTCTCTTCTTCTTTTTGTCAATCTTGCTAAGGGCCCATCAATCTTATTGATTTTCTCATAGAACCAACTTCTGGTCTTATTGATTTTCTCTATTGTTTTCATGTTCTCAATTTCATTTATTTCTGCTCTAATCTTTGTTATTTCTTTCCTTTTGCTTGCTTTGCGGTTAGTTTGCTGTTCTTTCTCCAGTTCTTCCAAGTGGACAGTTTATTCCTGCATTTTTGCCTTTTCTTCTTTTCTGATATAGGCATTTAGGGCAATAAATTTCCCTCTTAGCACTGCTTTTGCTGCATCCCATAGGTTTTGATATGTTGTGTTTTCGTTTTCATTCGCCTCGAGATATTTACTAATTTCTTTTGCAATTTCTTCCTTGACCCACTCGTTGTTTAAGAGTGTGTTGTTGAGCCTCCACATATTTGTGAATTTTCTGACACTCTGCCTATTATTGATTTCCAACTTCATTCCTTTATGATCCAAGAAAGTGTTGTGTATGATTTCAATCTTTTTAAATTTGTTAAGACTTGCTTTGTGACCCAGAATATGGTCTATCTTTGAGAATGATCCATGAGCACTTGAGAAAAAGGTGTATCCTGCTGTTGTGGGATGTAATGTCCTATAAATGTCTGTTAAGTCTAGCTCATTTATAGTAATATTCAGATTCTCTATTTCTTTACTGATCCTCTGTTTAGATGTTCTGTCCATTGATGAGAGTGGTGAATTGAAGTCTCCAACTATTATGGTATATGTGTCTATTTCCCTTTTCAGTGTTTGCAGTGTATGCCTCATGTATTTTGGGGCATTCTGGTTCGGTGCATAAATATTTATGATAGTTATCTTCTTGTTTAATTGTTCCTTTTATTAGTAGATAGTGTCCTTCTTTGTCTCTTTTAACTGTTTTCCATTTGAAGTCTAATTTGTTGGATATTAGTATAGCCACTCCTGCTCTTTTCTGGTTGGTATTTGCATGAAATATCTTTTCCCAACCTTTCACTTTCAACCTATGTTTATCTTTGGGTCTAAGATGTGTTTCCTGTAGACAGCATAGAGAAGGATCCTGTTTTTTAATCCATTCTGCCAATCTATGTCTTTTGACTGGGGAATTCAGTCCATTGACATTTAGTGTTATTACTGTTTGGATAATATTTTCCTCTACCATTTTGCCTTTTGTATTATATATATCATATCTGATTTTCCTTCTTTCTACACTCTTCTCCATACCTCTCTCTTCTGTCTTTTTGTATCTGACTCTAGTGCTCCCTTTAGTATTTCTTGCAGAGCTGGTCTCTTGGTCACAAATTCTCTCAGTGACTTTTTGTCTGAAAATGTTTTAATTTCTCCCTCTTTTTTGAAGGACAATTTTTCTGGATATAGAAGTCTTGGTTGGCAGTTTTTCTCTTTTAGTAATTTAAATATATCATCCCACTGTCTTCTAGCTTCCATGGTTTCTGCTGAGAAATCTACACATAGTCTTATTGGGTTTCCCTTGTATGTGATGGATTGCTTTTCTCTTGCTGCTTTCAAGATCCTCTCTTTCTCTTTGACCTCTGACATTCTAACTAGTAAGTGTCTTGGAGAACGTCTATTTGGATCTATTCTCTTTGGGGTGCGCTGCACTTCTTGGATCTGTAATTTTAGGTCTATCATAAGAGTTGGGAAATTTTCAGTGATAATTTCTTCCGTTAGTTTTTCTCCTCCTTTTCCCTTCTCTTCTCCTTCTGGGACACCCACAACATGTATATTTGTGCACTTCATATTGTCATTCAGTTCCCTGATCCCCTGTTCAAATTTTTCCATTCTTTTCCCTATAGTTTCTGTTTCTTTTTGGAATTCAGATGTTCCATCCTCCAATTCACTAATTCCAGCTTCTGTCTCTTTAAATCTACCATGGTAGGTATCCATTGTTTTTTCCATCTTTTCTATTTTGTCCTTCACTCCTATAAGTTCTCTGATTTGTTTTTTCAGTTTTTCTATTTCTTCTTTTTGTTCAGCCCCTGTCTTCTTCATGTCCTCCCTCAATTTATTGATTTGGTTTTTGAAGAGGTTTTCCATTTCTGTTCGTATATTCAGCATTAGTTGTCTCAGCTCCTGTATCTCATTTGAACTATTGGTTTGTTCCTTTGACTGGGCCATATCTTCAATTTTCGGAGTGTGATCCTTTATCTCCTGCTGATGTCTGGGCATTTAATCAGATTTCCCTGGGTGTGGGACCCAGCAGGTTGAAAGATTTTTCTGTGAAATCTCTGGGCTCTGTTTTTCTTATTCTGCCCAGTAGGTGGCACTTGTGGCACTCGTCTGTCTGCGGGTCCCACCAGTAAAAGATGCCGTGGCTCCTTTAACTTTGGAAAACTCTCGCTGTAGTGGAGGATCACCAGCTGAAGCGGCTTGGGGGAGTGCCAATCCGAATCTCCCAGCCAGCCCGGGAATCCATGCGTGGGGAGGGTCGCTGGCCTCCGCGGCTTGGGGGAGCGCCTGTCCAAATTTCCCAGCCGGCCCAGGGCGCCAAGCATGGTGAGGGGGCGCCAGCCTCTGCAGCTTGGGAGAGCATCTGTCCAAATTTCCCAGCCGGCCTGGGGCGCCAAGCGTGGCAGGGGGGCGCCGGCTGCCGCGGCTTGGGGGAGTACCTATCCACCATTCCCAGCCGGACCGGGAAGCCACATGTTTGGAAAGGACCCCGGTCGCCAGTCTCCGCGGCTTGGGGGATCTCCGATCCAATTCTCCCAGATGGTCTGGGGGGGCCGTGCGTGGGGGGCGGGGCGCCAGCCGCTGTGACTTGAGGGGATCGCCTGTCCAATTCTCCCAGCCGGCCCGGGAAGAAGGGAGGGAGGGACTCCGGCCGCCTGCCGCCCCGGCCCGGGGAAGCCCGCGCCCCTCAGTGATCTCACCACAGTGGGCTCTCCCAGCCATTCAGCCATTCCAGAATGGGGTACGCTGTCTCCTTGGTCTCTGTTGTGACTCCGGGAGCTGTTCTGTACCATTTCTACTTCCCTAGTAGCTGTTCTGGAGGAGGAACTAAGACCCGCGCGTCTTACTAAGCCGCCATCTTCTCCGGAAGTCCGACATCCTTGTCTTATTCCTGATCTTAGGGGGAAAGTTTTCAGTTTTTCCCCATTGAGGATGATGTTAGCTGTGGATTTCTCATATATTCCCTTTATCATGTTGAGAAAGTCCCTTACTATTCCTATTGTTTGAAGTGTTTCCAACAAGAAAGGATGTTGAATTTTGCCAAATACCTTTTTCTGCATCACTAGAGATGATCATGTGGTTTTTCTGTTTGATTTGTTGATAGGGTGTATTACATGAATTGATTTTCTTATTTTGAACCATCCTTGCATACCTGGGATGAATAGTACTTGCTCGAGGCCAATCAGCTGTCAGGGCTCATGATAAATCGCAATGCATTATTGATAATAATAATTACTGGGACATGCGCGTTCCAACTCCAGGAATTTGTGGTGGAGAGGGCAAATAACCGCGGCTCTCCCGGCGCCCTGATGCTCGCACCATGTCAAGGCACAAGCAGGCGAAACCCCAGCACATCAACTCCGAGGAGGACCAGGGTGAGTAGCAGCCGACCCCGGAGTTTGCAGATGCGGCCCCAGCAGCGCCGGCAGCAGGGGAGCCCGGTGCTCCAATGAACCACTCAGACAACAGTGACGAAGCAGATGAGAATGAAGTGACTGCCAAGCGGGTTCGTCGAGAGGAAACTCATATCTGCGAGAAATGCTGTGCGGAGTTTTTTAACATCTCTGAGTTCTTAGAACATAAGAAAAATTGCACTAAAAATCCACCTGTCCTCATCATGAATGACAGCGAAGGGCCAGTGCTTTCGGAAGACTTCTCCGGAGCTGTGCTGAGCCATCAGCCACCTAGTCCAAGCAGTAAGGATGGGCACCTAGAGAATGGGGGTAGCTCAAGGGACATGAAAGAGAAGCCGGGCGCTGAGTCTGTGGTGTTCCTAAAGACAGAGACTGCCCTGCCACCCACACCCCAGGGCATAAGCTATATACCCAAAGGCAAAGTTGCCAACACTAATGTGACTTTACAAGCACTACAGGGCACCAAGGTTGCAATGAATCAGCGGAGTGTGGATGCACTGCCAGCACCCTTGCCCGGTACCAGCAGCCTCCCGTGGGTCCTCGAGCAGATCCTATGTCTGCAGCAGCAGCAGCTACAGCAGATCCAGCTCACAGAGCAGATCCGCCTACAGGTGAACATGTGGGCCTCCCATGCCTTGCACTCAGGTGTGGCAGGAGCCGACACCCTGAAGACATTAGGCAGCCACGTGTCCCAGCAGGTGTCTGCTGCCATGGCTTTACTCAACCAGAAAGCTGGAAGCCAGGGTCTGTCTCTGGACTCCTTGAAACAAGCCAAGCTACCTCATGCAAACATCCCTTCCACTGCCAGCTCTGTGTTCCCGGGGCTGACGCCCTTCACCCTGAAGCCAGATGGGACAAGGGTGCTCCCCAATGTCATGTCACGCCTCCTGGGGACTTTGCTACCTCAGGCTCCAGGCTCTGTGCTATTCCAGAGCCCTTTCTCCTCCGCGGCATTAGATCCATCCAAGAAAGTGAAGGGGAAGCCCCCGAATGTCTCCGCGGTGGATGTTAAACCCAAAGATGAGGCCATTCTCTACAAGCACAAGTGTAAGTACTGTAGCAAGGTTTTTGGGACTGATAGCTCCTTGCAGATCCACCTCCGTTCCCACACTGGAGAGAGACCCTTCGTGTGCTCTGTCTGTGGCCACCGTTTCACCACCAAGGGCAACCTCAAGGTGCACTTTCATCGACATCCTCAGGTGAAGGCAAACCCCCAGTTGTTTGCCGAGTTCCAGGATAAAATGGCAGCAGGGAATGGCATCCCCTTTGCACTCTCTCTACTTGTACCTGTAGATGAATCAAGCCTCTCCTTAGACAGCAAACCTGTCCTGGTAACAGGGACCCCCACTGTAGGGCTACCTCAAAATCTCTCTTCGGGGACTAACCCCAGGGACCTCCTGAGTGGCCTGTTGCCCAATGACCTGCCACCAGGGTGGAACTGCACTACCTGGGGTGGGGCCAAATCATAATTCTCCAAGGGTTGGTGGCTTCCAAGGGAGCAGGACCCCCGAGCCAGGTTCAGAGACTCTGAAATTGCAGCAGCTAGTGGAGAACATCGACAAGGCCACCACTGACCCCAATGAATGTCTCATCTGCCACCGTATCCTAAGCTGCCAATGCTCCCTCAAGATGCATTACCGCAACCACACCGGAGAGAGACCCTTCCAGTGCAAGATCTGTGGCCGAGCCTTCTCCACCAAAGGCAATCTAAAGACACACCTCAGGGTTCACCGAACTAACACATCAGTAAAGATGCAGAATTCATGCCCTATCTGCCAGAAGAAGTTCACTAATGCTGTTATGTTGCAACAACATATTCGAATGGACATGGGTGGTCAGATTCCTAACACCCCTCTGCCAGAGAGTCCCTGTGACTTTACAGGTTTGGAGCCCATGATGGTTGGTGAGAATGGCAGTGGAAGTGCTATTTGCCATGACAATGTCATTGAAAGCATTGACATAGATGACGTCAGCTCCCAGGAAGCCCCTAGTAGCTCCTCAAAGGTCCCCACACCTCTCCGCGACATCCACTCAGCATCACCAACCTTGGGCTTCTCCTTGATGGCTTCCTTGGATGTCCCTGGGAAGGTGGAGCATGCCCATCCAGCCCTGCAGCTGCAGAGCAGCCGGGAAAATGGTTCAGGGGAGAGTGATGGCTTGACCAATGATTCATCCTCAGGGATGGGAGACCAGGAGTATCAGGGCAGAAGCCCAGAAATCCTGGAAACCATGTCCTTCCAGGCACTCTCTCCAGCTAATAGCCAAGCAGAAAGCATCAAGTCCAAGTCCCCTGATGCTGGAGGCAAAGCAGAGAGCACCGAGAACAGTCGTCCTGAGACGGAAGGTCGGAGCAGTCTCCCACCAGCATTTATCCGAGCGCAACCAACCTATATCAAAGTTGAATTTCCTGGCACATTTGTTGGCCCCTCAGCCCTGTCCCCAGGCATGACACCTCTGTTAGCAGCCCAGCCACGTCGGCAGGCCAAGCAACATGGCTGCATGCGCTGTGGGAAGAATTTCTCATCTGCAAGCGCCCTGCAGATTCATGAGCGGACCCACACTAGAGAGAAGCCTTTTGTGTGCAACATATGTGGGCGAGCTTTTACCACCAAAGGCAACTTGAAGGTCCACTATATGACACATGGGGCAAACAATAACTCGGCACGCCTTGGCAGGAAGCTGGCCATTGAGAACACCATGGCTCTCTTAGGTATGGATGGAAAGAGGGTCTCCGAAATGTTTCCCAAAGACATCCTGGCGCCTTTGGCCAGCGTGGACCCCGTGACATGGAACCAGTACACTGCCATGCTCAGCGGCGGCCTGGCCATGAAAACCAACGAGATCTCGGTGATCCAGGGTGGCGGCATCCCTGCTCTGCCGGTGTCCCTGGGGGCCAGCTCCGTGGTCAGTAATGCCACCGTCTCCGAGATAGATGGCTCCCAGTCGGGTGTCAGTGCCCAAGTGGAAAAGCCAGGTGCCACGGATGTTGTTCCCAAATACCAGTTCCCTCACTTTCTGGAAGAAAACAAGATTGCAGTCAGCTAAGCAAAAGGGAGAACTCACAGTGAAGAAGTGCAGGCAAAGTGAGACCTCTAGCATCTGTACATTATTTTTGAAGAACCCACCTGTCTTCTGTGTTTGGTTTTTTTTTTTTCTTACTGATGTACAAATGATGGTTACGGTTTATGGTTATGACCGCAACCTCGGGCAGTCCTGCAATCAAGATGTTGCTATGCTGCTTTGCAAAAACAAAAAACCATCAAAGAAATGAAAAAAGAAAAAACATAACCAAAAGAAATACAGACTAAGTTTTTTTTTTTTTTCATTTTAGAAAGAAGCGGGTCTTGCAAAGTAGCTTTGTTACTTGCGACAAACTGTACATAGAAACTTTTTACAACCTAGATTAACTATTTCCAAAAACTGTCACCTCTTTCAGGGTGGAACAATTGGAATTTATTGAACCAACAGTGGAATAGACAGTTACTTAACCTGACGGGGCAGGGGGGTGTACTGTATCTTTACATGGCAACTGTTAATGCGGGTGAATGGACAAGGTCTGTTGTCTATTTAGGGACCTGTTGTATATGCTCCCCCCAACCCCACATCCATTTTTGTTTTCTTTTTTGAATGTACTTTTCTTTTAAACTAAGGTTGTAAAATTACAAAATTCTTTCAACCTTAGAACCATAAATAAGTAGAATGCCCTTAAATGGACTTGTTTTGGTCCTTAGGGAATCAGTGTGTATATTGCTGCTTATTTAACTACAGTTCAGTTGGAGCCCCAAGAGTGCCAATGCACCCCCTGGCTTTCCAGATGCCTTCATCTTCCTGAACACCGGAAGTGGGGGGAGGTAGGCAGGTGAGCAGGGGATCTCAGGTGACTTAATTTTTTTCGTCAGTGCCTACTCTGTTGAAGAACTGAATTTTCATTCTTGAGAAGAAACTCTCATGGAAGGGCGTGTTTCTTGTTACAGGTTCACATTACTAATTTTAAAAAATTTCCTTGGTGTGACTAGTGCCAAGTAATTATGAAGATTTTTTTTTTCCTGAGTATTGCATGAAGGCTACAGAGTTGGAACAGGCAAGACCTGGGTGTGAAAAGCTTTAATTTATCTACCTCATTTTTTATTTTCGTAGCCATAGTCTCTATTTTCCTATTTTATGATTGTTGAACTGTTCCTAGACCCTGTCCTTAAACCTAAGAGTTGATGTATTGATGGGAGTGGCTGGATGTTCGAGGTGTTTCTGTGATTTCTTTTTAACCCCCTTTTATACATGTAATAATAATAAGCAAACAATGAAACGTTGCTCTGATGGTTTAATGAGGAGGGAGAAAGAAATAGCCTAACTTGTGGGGCAGAGAAGTCTTTCCCTTCTATGTGGAAGGGCCGCAAATTGAAATGTGGATGAAGACTGTTACCAAAAGTTTATCTCTTAGTTATTGCACCTGACTTTTTAGGATCAAAGAAAATAATTTTTTTTTTTTTTTTGCCAAGTTGTGCCTTTCCTTCTGGAATTGTAAGTGAACATAATAATATTGCTTGTTTACACTGTGAAGTAGATATTGTTACAGAGAACACACCAGAGGTTTTCTCACTATCAAGCTAATCATGCCTTGTGAATGTATGATCTATGGAGAAATCCTTGTAGTTTTACCTGCTGATACTTTCTGTCTGTTGGAGAATAAATTTGGATGTCCCCCCCCCCAAAAAAAAATATAGTACTTGGTCATGGTGTATAATTATTTTAATATGCTACTGGATTTGATTTGCAAGAATTTTGTTGAGGATTTTTGTATCTAATTCATTAGAGAGATTGGTCTGTAGTTTTCTTTTCTTGTAATATCTTTGTCTGGCTTTGGTATGAGGTGATGTTGGTTTCATAGAATGAATTAGGTAGCCTTCCCTCTTCAATTTTTTTGAAGCGTTTGAGCAGGATTGGTACTAATTCTTTCTTGAATGTTTGATAGGCTTCACATGTGAAGCCATCTGATCCTGGACTTTTCTTTTTGGGGAGCTTCTTAATGACTAATTCAATTTCTTTACTTGTGATTGGTTTGCTGAGATTGTCTATTTCTTCTCGAGTCAATGTTGGTTATTCGTGCCTTTCTAGGAAGTTGTCCATTTCATATACATTGTCTAGTTTATTAGCATAAAGTTGTTCATAGTATCCTCTCATTATCTCCTTTATTTCTGTGAGGCAGTGGTTATGTCTCCCTTCCATTTCTGATTTTATTTATTTGCATCCTCTCTCTTCTTCTTTTTGTCAATCTCACTAAGTGTCCATCAATCTTATTTTCTCATAGAACCAACTTCTGGTTGATTTTCTTGATTGTTTTCATGTTTTCAATTTCATTTATTTCTGCTCTAATCTTCATTATTTCTTACCTTTTGCATGCTTTGGGGTTAGTTTGCTGTTCTTTCTCTAGTTCTTCCAAGTGCACAGTTAATTCCTCGATTTTTGCTCTTTCTTCTTTTTTGATATAGGCATTTAGGGCAATAAATTTCATTCTTAGCACTGCCTTTGCTGCATCCCATAAATTTTGATATGTTGCCATTCTGTAGTATTTTTCATAGCACCCCAGCAAGCTGAGACAGGAGCTCTGAGAATGAGGGAACGTGTGTCCAGGGACTCCGCAGGCACCCCTGAGTGAGGTGTGGAGACAGCTGGGCAGACCTGAAGCACCTTGGGGTGCCTTTTCTGATTCTCCTCCCCATCAACAAACATGTATGGAGAAGCCAATATGCAAGATCAACTCGCTTGCAGTATCTTAGGGTGATATGCACCAAAGCATCTTCAACACAAAACCTGCGTCAGGTTGGTGGTATGAGGAAGGGGTAGTCATTAGCTCTCCAAACAATTGTTCATTGAGAGAACAACAAGAATGCAACAATTACTACTACTACTAATGATAATAAATGTCTCATCTACCTGCTCTGTGCCAGGTGCCAGGCTTATCCAATCCTTGCTTTATAGGTGAACAGCATAAGGTTTGGTGGCAGCTGAGCTGTTACAGGAAGCTTGCTCCCTGCCATCCTAAGGCTACCCTCTGCACATACTTCCCCAGCTGCAGATTCTGGAGACATGGGTGGCTGTCACAATGCCTCCTGGATCTGTACTCAGAGATTCTCTGTTTGCCTGTTTGTGAATCATTTATGAATAACTAGTGGGGAGCCTCATCGCAGACACATCCGCCATACTTGGCTCTGCCCAGGGCTGCAGATGCTGGCTCCCAAGGTGGCACAAACAAACAATTATCACGGCATTAGCAGATATTGCACTCACAATTGCTTGTCAGACTTGGGAATATCACCTCTGTGTTTTGCAAGGAGATCATTTCAGCATGTTGTACAATTGGGTTCTGCTTTGGTTTGGGCATCACTGAGATATAATAACGTCAGTAATGATTGCTGAAATATTTTTCACTGAATCTTTTGAAAAGGGGACTGCATTTGGGGACGAGGGGGAGATGAAAAGAGCACAGAAATGCACTTAACAGGTCTGCATTCAGGGTTGGCTGGGGATGAGGAACTGGCTGGGGGCAGGTTCCCTTGCCGAGGATATCAAGGGACATCAGCTTGTCATTCATGGGGAATATTCACATTTGTCTTGTTGCCTCTTCTCGCATTCATTGGCGACCCTGACCGGGAGCTGGAGGCCGAGTGGAATTGGTGCAGAGTGAAGAGAGACCAAGCAGGTTTTTAAAGCCAGACAGCTGTAGGCACAATTCCCAGCTCCTTTCCTGGCTAATTGTGCGATCTGGACGGTGTTCACATTCATAGAAGGGGGAGAATGAAACCCTGGAGTATTGCAAATGTTTAACGAGACGAAGTATATAAAACACCAGAAGTCCCAGCTGCTTGGAGATGGGATCCTCCCTCCCTGGGACCCCATGTCAACATTGCCATCTGTGAGCCTCAGACCTTGACCTGGTCATGGAGCAGCTCAGACACTGTGTCCTCATTTGTAATGTGCATGTCAAGTACACAGCTGGCTCCTTTTGAGGGTTTAGCGAGACCCCAGCAACGTGATGGACTGGAAGGGACTCATGTAAGGAAATAAATCCCCCAATTATTTTAAGAGGATTAATTATTTACTCATTAGGAGTTAAAATCTGTATTCAGTAAACCTATGCCTGAGTTTCAGTTCTGCCACTTTCTATTAGTTTCAACTCTACGAAATTGTTATTCATGCTGGTCTAAAAATAGTCGATTATTGGCAAATTCGTAGAGTTTAACTTAATAGCCCTGTGGCTTTCACTAAATCATCTAACTTTTCTAAGGCCCAGTGTTTTGTACATTCAATAGAAATCACAGGGCAGTTTCACTAGATGGTTGTGAAAACCAAACGCGGTGGTCCACTCCCTGCTTGATTTACAACGGGTGCATGATTGCAGAGTCGAACCTTCACAATGGCCCGGGGGGAGCATATGCTGGACTCATCACAGAGAAAAGGGCCTTCCTTTCATGAGACTGCCTGGGCTGGATTAACTGCGAATTATACCCAGGCCCACATCATCCCTGTGGTTGAAAGACTGAGAAGAAAAAAGAAACAAATATGGCTTTCAACTTGAAGTCACAGGCAGATTCTCTTAAACCAGTTTTGGATGCTTATTTTAGGTCACTTTATGGCACCAAGGAGCTGTTCGCCTTCTCCTATGGGAGACTCCCTCCTCCCGTGCGCAGAAGCAGATGTTTGCACATGAGGCTGCCCTGTGCTTTTAAAACCAAATAAAAGACAACTTCTGGGGCCAGAATGACCATTTCCTCCAGCAGGACTGGTGCTTGTGCACGAGGAAGGCTCCTGTCTGCCATCCCCGGCTGGGGCAGAGCAAACTTGTGCTGGTGTGATTGTGTGTGTGTGTGTTTAGAAGCGTGATCAGACTGTTAGCTCATATCAAATTTGCAGTTAGCAAACCCTCCTAGACCATTTATACAAGAGCTGCTAATAAGAAATGAGCCACCCGTCATGTTGCAGGAAGCCTTGAATTGTTGCATTTAGACCCAAGCGTAGAACTTTACATCTGTCCCTGTTTAATGTCAACATTTCCAAACTGGTCCATTGCTGCAGCTTGTTGAGGCCGTTTTGGCTTCATCTGGTCATCCTAGAATGCAAATTTTCTCTCCCTCCTGTACATCGAATCAGGGTATAACGCGCAGCCTCTTTCCTGCATACCATTAACTCTTCCTCCATCCCTGTTTATGCAGAAAACCATTAAGCGAAATTTCATACAATATTAATAAGAAGCTTTACATGGCAGGCTTGGGTTCAATCTGAACATCTACGCCTTTGGATATGATTGTTTTATCGCATGGAATTCACCCAATTGCCCACTTCTCCTCATCTGTACATAAGAAATATTGGTTGGTTGGTTGGTTGATTTTATTTGTCCTAAAATTACTTGCCCTGGTGTCAGTGCAGCCTAGGGTTTAATGAACAATTAAGTGTTCCTTTATTCTCCCATGTTTTATGACAACAGTAAAGCATACTTCGGGGCTTGGCAAATAGAAAGGATTGTTATTATTAAAAGCATTTTAATTATACCAACAATGGCCCATTTATTGCATCACCATCATGGGGCTGCCATAGCCCCCTCTTTCCTCATGGTGCATCTTAGTGGATGGCACATTTGTTTGAGCCGGGACCTGGCTCTCCAGGCTTCTCTCACCATCTGCTCCTTCCCCTTCCAGGTGAGGTGTGGCATGCATCCTGGTGTCCACAGGAAGGCCACGTGTGGGCTTCTGGGATGCAAGCCTTTCTCTGGGTGCCGTGGCCCAGGCCTGACCCTGTCTTCCAGATTTAGGGAGCATGACGTTGGTTCTGAATGAGGATGTCCTGGCCATATGTCCTTGCTCTGGGGTGCACAGGGGGCATCTCTGTCAGTCGTAGCTGAAGCTGCACCCTTGTCCATACCTATGACCCCATCCCAGCAAGCAGATGACACCTTTACTGACATCGCTATAGATGCTTTTCATCAGATGACCATGGGGTTATGTGCTCCTGCGGAAAGCCTGCTCCTAGCTCCAATTTAAAGAGTAAAAGAAGTGCCAGCCTCATCTGTTCTGAGTGCTTACCCCAGTTTGCTGGCACTGCTAAAACAAATACCAATGTTGTTTGGTTGAAACGACAGAGCTTTGTTGTCTCATGCTCCCGGAGGCTGAGCAGCCAAGGGCAGGGCATCGGCAGAGCTTTGCTCCCTCTGATGTCTGTAGCTCCTGGTAGTGGCTTGTCAGCCTTCCTCATGTCTGTCTCCTTTGCCCCCTGCTCACTCCTACTCTGCCCCAATTTCCTTGGCATATAAGAACTCCAGCCGTATTGGAGCAAGGCGCATGCTGATTCACTTTGGCCTCATCTTCAAGGGATTTTCAAAGACCCAATTCACAAATGAGTTCCCAGCCCCAGGACAGGAGTGAAGGCTTGACTATGTTCATGCAGGGGTTGAAAACACAGCTCATCAACTCTCATTTTCTGCGACAGCAGAGGTCGTCTCTGGGCGTGCAGGCCCCACCAGGCAGAGAGTCGCTGCTGTGTGTGGGGACAGGTGGGCTTGGAGCCTGGCACTGAGGGTAATGAAGCCTGGAGAGGGACGAGCACAGGGAGGACCCAGAGGCTGGGAACCTGGGAGGTCAGGCTGGGGAGCAGAGCTGGAGCCTGAGAGCCAGAGGACGCTGGTCCACATCCACAGAAAACAATACATGGGCAGCCAGGGCTTCTCAGTGGAGCAAAATCTCTGAAGAGAAAGGGGTCATCTGCCATGGAGGCAGGGAGCAGGGATGGGAAAGCGCAGATGGCAGGCATCTTGGGAGAGGGCTGAGAGCTGAAGAGTTGGCCCAGGTGAGCTTTTTCACCAGCCATCTTTTTCCAAGGCCTTCACTGCAGGTAACACCTGTCCTTTCATCTGAGGATCCTTTGAGTTCTCAACTCTCTTGACCCACCACTTGGATAATATGAAAAGACACCCCTAGATTGGCATCTCTGCCTCCTTCCCTGACCCAGGCTGGGGCAGGTTCCCATTGGCCGGCCACTGGGGCACCCCAGCTAGGCAGGATGGGCAGTAAGGGGCTCAGCAGGGGCATGGGTGGGCTTTGCTAAAGTCACAGCCCTGAGTGGCCCTGAGTGAGAACCCATGCCTTACTGCTGGGTGGGAGCACTGTGCCTGACAAACTTGCAGTTCTCCAGCCAGCCTCTCCTCTGTTCCTTTTTGCTGCCCATCACAGTCCCTTCTTCACTGGGCTTCCTTACACCATCTCCGGACTGAAGATAGGTTTCACAGCCTCCTGGAGACCTTCCCTGAACACCAGCTAACACCAGTCTTGGTCTCACCCTGCTCTCACACTCTCTTAAGGCAAATCAGGCACATAGGTTGTAGCCTCAAAGGATGACAAACGGTGTCTTTTTTTTTCCTGGAGCGGGCCTGGGAGATGGTGTCGGGACATCATTCCCAGGCCATGTGGCTTTGCTCATCTTGGGGGCATCAGAGCTTCCACAATCACAGCTAACCCAGGATGTGGACTTTCCAAGAAGGGACAGATGCCTCTAGCCCCTGCCAGGGCGCTGTCCTCTTTTAGCCAGTTGATGCTGTTGTTTATTTTGCACCCAGGTCCCTGAGGCTGAGTGTCCCAGCTCTTTCCAGCCTTGTCCCTAAGGACTGCTTCCCAGGGCAGGTGGGACATTCCCCCTTAATTGCATGTGGACAGACGCCCCAAGACCAGAGCCCACATACCCTTGGGTCACAGCCGATGGGGCTGCTGGTGAGGGTGGCATCCACTGGGTGTCGGGGTGTTCTCGGGGCCTAGGAAGGTGGGAGCCCCACAGCTTCTGAGCGGTCCAGATGGCACAAAGCCATGTCTCAGAGGACGTTTGAACCCCATGATCTAAACCACCCACGTCTACACCTGCTTGGCTTCACAGCACCTCACTCTGACCTCTTACGGTTCTCTGTGCCACCTGGGCTCAGCAAGTGGCCCTCGTTCTGGGATGGGAGTGAGATTCCACCTCTCGATGTGACTATACGCAAGGGAGGCCATCTTTGGAGAGTGGCACCCATAGCTAAAAATAATCATGACAATATCTGAGTTTTGCAGGGGCCTAATTAAGTGACACTGTTGTGAGTGCTGGCTTGTATTAACTTAATTAATTCTACACCTCCAGCATTAGCAGCATTTCCGCACACCCCCTAGAGCTCTAAACGGATTGTCCTGCCCATGGCATTGACTGAACATGAACTTTTGAACACACTGATCTCTCTTCTCACCGTCCTTCAGGTGCCTTACCTCTAGATGATGGGGCATGGGCTGTTGCCCTGAACACAGACAAGGTGTGTGGACACAGAAGTTAGTGCTGGACAGGAGAAGCTTGTGGTCCAGCGGTTGCATGCGCATAGTAGGTTCATTGCCACTAAGAAGGTGAGATGGGGTGTACAATCACCTCTTCCTGGGAGCTACCCTCCTGAAAGAGAGCAGGTGTGTTGGGAGGCTTCTTGGAATTAAACATAGAATTAGCAAGATGTTACTTCTGCTTTAATGACAAAGGCAGGCAACTCAACCGAGTGATAATTAGTGCTGACTGTTCTGCCGCTTGGTAATAATATCTTAGACTTATAAAAATAACTGAGATGTGGGAGTGCCCATGTGAATTAAACATGCTTTGGTGAGCCTGGACATCGGTAACAAACATATTTCAACATTTTTTTTTCTGACCAATATAGAAATGTGCAACGTAGAAATGATGCTATAGAATTATCTGGAGAAATCTCTTGCCACAGTATTAAGACTCAGTTAAGTCTATTGGCTGGCACAGACTCGCCCATGACAGATGGTTTATGGCTGTTTCTGAATGGCAGCCCAGCACATTCAGCCTGACAAAGCATTGTGGGTTCTCCTGAACACACTTTACCACATCAAACTGAGGTGACTATTTGGACACTGAATGCTGTTATGTACCCCAAATGGTTGGTCCTCAACAAACATGCAAAACAGAGAATGCTCTTTTGGTTGGTTGGAGTAGTCTGGATGGTTGGAAGCAGATGTCCATGGAAGAAGTTTCTTGGGAAAGGCACAGCAGTGGAGTAGGAAACAAGCTAACAGAAGCTCTGATGTCAGAAAGAGCCAGTTTAAATTCTTGGCTTCTCCTTATTGCCTTTTGACCTTGGTCAGTGCTGTGGCTTTTCTGAACTTTTCTGGTTTGTCTTCATCTTTAAAATAAGATAAAGCAGTTCGCCTTCAGGGATTGTTGGAGTGATTAGATGAGTTTACAAATATGAAATTCCTGATGCCTCCAGCATTCAAAAACAGTGGAAATTGTTAATATAGGAGCCAAATCCTCCAAGTCTCCAGGTGGGGCTCAGAGGCCTCAGTGCCCAGGAGTGGCCCTGACACTTTGTCCATGAAGGGGCTCATTTCCATAGGAAATAGGCAAAATATGATGTGCGTTGGGGGTGAGAAAGAGCTGTGTATGATTCAAATGTATGGAGGGAAAACCAGGCCTGGCAATGCTTATGATCTCTGCATATTCTAGTCTTGGTGGGAAATGAAGACCATCATATTTAAGGGATCCCTTTCCTGGGTGGGTGCAGGGGATTTTCCGAGGCACTGAGGGTGACCCTGTGCAGAGCCATGGTGGAGGTTGTCATCCCATTTCACAGGGGCCTGGAGTCTAAGACTCAGGCATCCACTGCACCAGCGTCTCAGGGGTCAGGATTGGGCCGTGGAGTCCCAGAGTGGAGCTCCTTCTCCTTGCTTTCAGCAGGCGCCAGTAACCAGGGATTCCCTCCCTTATTCCACGAGCACAGGTCCCTACTATGTGCCGTGTACTGTGTGTCCATGATCACTGTGTTTGCTGTCCAAGGTTTACTGGGCACTGTGGAGAGTCCAGCCAGCAGACTAACAGCCTGCAAAAAAGATCCAGACCACTCTGTGTGGAGCCTTCCGAAACCCCATCTGTGGCCCACTTCCATTCAGTGCCACTCATTGCCACGCAAGGGGTGGACAGCAGCAGGGAGTCCCTGACATTAGGGCTTGGTACGAGGAACCATCCGTTAACAGGTGCCTTGGGGAGCTCCCAAGGCTGAGAGGATGAAAGCACGCTGGGACAGATTTTAGGAAGATTATTAGAAGATTATAGGTTCTGAAATTCATGGTGTGGTAGTTAGGTTCAGGTGTCAACCTGGCCAGGTGATGTGCCTAGTTCTGTTACTGTGGGCATGAGCCATTGGCACGTGAAACTCATTTATGGCTGGTTACAGCTGCGGTTGGCTAAGGGGAGTGACTTCTGCAATGAGTGATGCTCAATTTAATTACCTGGAAGCTTGAAAGAGAGAGATCAGAAGAGAGCTCAATGCAGCACAGTCTCAGCATACCTCATCTCAGCACTTGCAACTAAGCTTAGACATTTGGAGATGCAGAATGGAATCACCCCAGGAAAAGCTATTGGAGCCTAGAAGCCAGGAGAGAAGGCCAGCAGACATTGCCCTGTGCCTTCCCATGTAAGAGAGACCCTCAGATGAAAGCTACCTGCCTTTCTCTGAAGAACTATAAGTTTTAAACTAAATACATCCCCTTTTATTAAAAGCCAATCCATCTCTGGTGTGTTGCATTCTGTAAAACAATGGGGTTCCACAAAGAGAAATTCTCCCTGTTCATCAAGAAATCATTCAACGTTCTACATGAAAGAGCTCTAAGAGCTGTTTAGTTCTACTTCCCTCTGCAAAGACAATTTAACACCTTATAGATGGGCTGTGCAGCATTGATCTTTTGCTCACGGTTCTGTGGCTTGGCAATTTGGGTTGAGCTCAGCTGGGCAGTTTCCCTGGTTGTGGCTGGCATGTGCACATGTCTGTGGCCAGCTGGTAGTTAATGGCCTAACTCAGTAGCTGTCGGCTGGGGTGTCAGGGATGAGTGGGCCTTCGCTGTCCAGCAGGTTAGCTGGAGCTTGTCACACTGTGACTGTCATAGGTTTCTGAAAGTGAGACTTGAAGCAGGCAGGGTCTCATGAGACCCAGGTTGGAATTCATACAAAACATGTCCAATAACCAACTTAATTTCAGGGGAAAAGAGGAGGGGAGAAGCTAGGACTTCTTTTTTGTAATCTGCCACAAATTGAAAGAGTAAGATGACTTATGTAAGATGAACTCAGTCTTAGATTTAAAAAAAAATAACCTAATTTGCCCTTAAAGATGTCTTAATGTACATGTTAGTGAAACACCAAAAAAATTAAAGCTAAATTGGGCATTTTTTGACATTGAAGAAAGAGTCTGATGCAATTCTAACCCCCATCTCAGTTTTCTAGCACATTCTATAACGTTTTCAGATTTCATTTGTTTCCTGAACGATGGATTCAAATGCGGCTTCCACACCAGTTTAATCCAATCTCTATATTTAAATGTGAAAGCTCCTGCCAGCCAAATCGTATGTTTTTAGAGAAGTAAGCCCAAAACCAGGGAGTGGTGGTGGTGGTGGGGCGGGGGAGAACGTTTCCATGGAGATGGCACACAACATTTCTAACGCGAGTCAGATTTGTGCGCTGTTGGGTTTGGAATACGTGGGCGTTAATGGCTCTGGGAGAGCCCTACCCAAAGACAGACGACACCCATCTGGGTTACTCAGATGTTTAATGTAACAACGCATCAAAGAATCCCCATGCACTATAAGAAGAAAGAAGCTGGGCACTAAGTGTTCTTGGTAATTAGCTCCTCAAGGTCATTTCCAAAGAAGGAACAAGAGATTCTCATTGCATACGAGAAGTGGGCTGTGCAAGAGAGTCCAGAAGGTGGGATATGTGAGGTTTTGCTGCCCAGAAAAACAGCAAAGTCATAAAGGGAACTGGAGAAAGATGTCCAGCAGGAATGCTTGTTTCCAAGTTTTCTCAGAAGGTATGGCTCCTGTGCTGTTAAGATGGCTCAGCCAGTTCTTGACTCTCACAGGCCACAAGGACTTGCATGTATACTGGGAAACTCTGAAAAGTTGACAGCTCAACACCATGTCTTTGCTTCCTTGTTGCCATTTCTCAACACTGTGTCTCAGATTCCAACATCTGCCTTCCCAGCCACTTCCATACTCTGTCCACTCAAGACATCGGCACCCACTATGGCAGACTGTGCTGGGTGGTGGGGTTGGGAGGGGTGGGATGGATAAGACTCAGTCTTTGCTCTCAGATTCCATCTTCTGCTCTCCCAGCTTGGCTCTGATAAACCCCCTGTCACTGCGAACTTATTGCATCTTGTGAAATTGCCCCTTAGTTGGTCTCTTCCCTGTCTTAATTATGGATGCAAACTAGCAGAAGTGGAGGGCTGAAACTCACTGGGGTTTGGCCCCTTGTGCTCGCCCCAGCCCTGCCATATGGGAAATGTCCTGCTGACGTTTGCTTAAGGAACACAGGGCTTCCCCCTTAGGGAGGGCGAGTATCATTTTCCCGATTTGTCAAGAATGCGGTGATGTGGTGTGCAGGAGGACACTTAGGGCTCCAGGGGCCGTCCACCTCCAGCCCAGGCTCATTGGCTCCCTATTCAGCACCTTTTCCTATTTCTAATAAAGTGCCTGCTGCGTTTCAACCTGTTAGAGAAAGACTCTTGACTTTGGATGAAATTTCAGTCTTTTTTCTCTGCCGTGGATTTCGGCAGTGTTCCGGCAACTTCTTGGCCCCCCAGAGAGAAACTTCATTGTCCCCCAGTGGGTCGTCCAATGTGGAAGGCCAAAGCTGCTCAGGAGCAAGGCTCGGCCTTATCAGGGTTCGGAGGGAGCTGGAGTGAGAAGCCCAGCTGAAATGAACAACTGCTGTGACAAAGCACAATGTCACACTGAGCCCCAAGGACTGTTTGTCTCTGGGTTTCCCCAATCAGCTGCTGTCGGAAAGCAAAGTGGAGGAACCTGGGGAAAATCTGGCTTTTGTTTACATGGACAATGAGCAGGGACTGAGGAAAAACCATCGAGCATTTCACTGCAGGAACTGTAAAGACGCCTTGGGTCTGCATGCCAGTGGTAGAAAAAAACGGAAGATTTGCAGCCACAGAGAAAATCAGCACATCCGAGAAGTTAAATCTATAGTAAAACTTCTCCGTCAGTGCCACGTGTCTGTGCAGTTTATGAAGTTTTGCCTTCAGCAAAGAAGCTGCGGTGGGGTGGCTAAGAGCAGGGGAAACGAAAAGCCCAAATTGGCCTCTGGTTGTGGGTGTCTGGGACGGGCAGCAGCACCGTGGGCCATGGGTTGCCCCCAGCAAGGAAGGAGTAGAGGCTCCTCCAGGATGGCACCAACTGGAGCTTCCTGCTGCATTTGGGGCGCTTAGTTGTCACACGTGTCTCTTTCTCCTTCGTCTACATCCATCTAGAAGTAGAGGAAGCAGGAAGCATTTTCACCAAGTGTTAGAAAGTGTCCTACAATGTACCCAAAAATAGAGTGCTGCCTTTTCCAAAATGCAATACTTTAAAAAAAATTAAAACTTTTTTATTGCATAACATATACAAAGCAAAGAAAGGAAAAAGCAATAGTTTTCAAAGCACTCTTCAGTTACAGGACAGATCCCAGAGTTTGTCATGGGCTACCATACTATTATCTTAGATTTTTCCTCCTAGCTGTTCCAGAACATTGGAGGCTGGAAGGAATATGTATATTTTTTATCATAGTTTTTTGCGAAAAATTATATATATACAAAAAAGCAATAAATTTCAAAGCATACCACAATAATTAGTTGTAGAACAGATTTCAGAGTTTGGTATGAGTTATAATTCCACTATTTTGGGTTTTTATTTCTAGCTGCTCTAAGATACTGGAGACTAAAAGAAATATCAATATAATGATTCAGCAATCATACTCGTTTGTAAACCTTACCTTCTCTATAACTTCCAACATCACCTTCGATCTTTCTTCCACTTTATAGGAGTATGGGGTACAGCCATTCTAATATTTTCATGTCAAGGCACAATAGTTTTACATAATAACCACCAGTGATTCCAGATCAACTGCCTGCCAAGGCCTGCGTGAACCATTCTATTTGCCCTAGAAACGGGATCGTCTTAAGGCCCTGGGAACACGAAGTATTTCCCAGATTACTCCAGTGAGGACATTGGGACTCAAGAGCAAAGAGAAGCACTCAGTCACAGCTAGCAGGTGTGCATAGATTTTATTTAGATTATATTTTATCTTCAGGCATTTTATTTACTGTTTAATGCACTTTTGTTTTTAAGCAGATTTATTTACATGTAGATTTAAAATAAATCTTAACCAAAGTTAAAGTGGACTCACTGGTCATGCAGGAATGCAACCCCCAGCTTTGCGGGGTCTGAGTGCTGGCCCCTTCCCCCACTGTGAGCCCTGGCACCTGCAGGCCTCCCACCCCTGCCCCGGCAGATTAAGCTCACCCATTACTGGGTGGCCACTGGGCCCAGACAGAATCTCTCATAATGTGGAAGTGCATCCGTCTTTATTTAAGGAACAGGGAGCATGCTCCTCTCCCAGGAGTGAGGGAGATGTACATTTCAATAGCTGGTATCACAATGGGTTTTTAAATGAGGTTACTTTGGGGCAGTGCTCAGAACTCTCACAGGCAGGAGCTGAAAGTGTTAGCTGGTGTCTCCCAAAGGGAGTCAAGTTCACAGACAGCAGACTGCAATCATTAAATTAAATGCGCTTTCGATGGCAACATCTCCCAAGGAGAAGCTGAAATGTGGCTTTACCTGCTTAGTTATTTGGATAGGTCACCCCACTGGGAGGTCCAAATGTAGAATCAGAATAGTGTGAGGACAAAGGGCCGAAAAAGGATAAAGGGAACCCACCTCCCTTCTTTGTCTTCCCACTCCCTCCTTCCTTCTCTCCCTTTTTACCTCCTATTTCGCTCTCCCTTTCCCTTCCCTCCATTATTTTCCTCCTTTCTTTTTTCCCTCCCTTTCTTCCTTTCTCATGTCCTCCTTCCCTCCTTCCTTTCCTCCTCCCTTCCTTTTATCCACCCTACCTTCCATATACATTTAACAAGCACCTCCCACTTTCTAGGTGCTGCTGCAGTGCTGGCAATATAATAGAAGGGAACACGCTCTCTTGTTTCCGTGGAGCCAGCTGACACTTGTAAGGGAGGAAATTTCTTCCTCCTTGCCTGCCCCCCACTTTTTTTTTTCAATCACACTACCCCAAGTAGACTGAGAATGCCTTGAGGATAGGTCTACTCACTCCCAAACCCTCCACTTGGTCTTTTAAAATGATTGCATGCAATACATCTTGATAAAAGAAAAACTTTTCATACAATTTAGGATTATTGATTTCTTGAGCAATTCCTGCATCCAGCAGCATTCCTTGCAGAAAGTAGAAGGGTACTCCCTGAGGGGGTGGAAAGGAAGAGCTCAATGAAGAAACATTCTGATTGGCTGACATTACATTTCCATTTTACAGAGGAGGTCTTACGAAGTGGGGAGCAGGTGTGCACTGATTCTTATGGTCTGCTTATCTGCCCTGGTGAGCGCCCTCTGCTGGACATTCATTTAGGCAGCATACACTTGAGGGAGCACCTGCTAAATTCTCAGCACTGTTCCCAGAAAGCTGGACTCATCGGAGAGTGGAGTGGGCACTGTTCTCAGGGGTGTGCCTCCTTATCAGTGACTCAGACAGCAAAGAAATAACAAGGAGGACAAAACAGCTTCAGTCCAGATTCTTAAAAGGAGCACAATGGCAAATCTATGGTGAAGAGGCTGAAGGGGCCAGGAGAGGGCAACCAACAAGGGGTCAGGGAGCAGATACAGGCCAGATGAGATGGTTTGGGTCAAGGTGGTGGCCATGAGGACTCTAGAAGGGACAAGATCCTATATGGGCTGGGAACGTAGTGATGGCGGCTTTTACAGATGGATTAAAGAGAAGTGTTGGAGTAAGAGCAGAGGTGACCACGCTGCCAAGGACTTGGGTGTAAGAAATGGTAAAAATGTTTTCCCATTAACGGAGGTGGGGAAGGCAGGGAAGGGGGGAAGCAGGTTTTGAGGGAAAATCAAGAGTTTAGAGTCTCATATGTTAAGTTCGGATGAATACTAAATATCCAAGTCTATGAAATGTTCTGTTGTCCACACGAGGAAGAAATGAAAGGAAAGAGGAAGAAAGAAAAGAAGGTGGGAGGTAGAATGTGTAACTTGGAGATACAAATTTAGGAGTCTCTGCAGATAGCACTTGAGACAATGTGACTGGACAAGATGGCCCAGGGGATGCGCAGAGATAAAGGAGTGGGGTGCAAGAATGAGCCTGTTTGAGGTCCATGGAGTCGAGGGACCCAGTAAAGGTGCCTAAGAAGGAGCAGTGTGTGAGAAAGGGAGTGGCAAAGAGAAGCATTCTAGAGCCCAAAAGATGAAACTATTTCAAAAAGGAACCAGGAACTAGGTCCTGCTGTTGGGAGGTGGCCCAGTACCAATAATTCCACCTGTTGGCAGAAGAAACCTTTACCCCTCCTCCAAGAGGGCAGGGACTGTGTTGGATGCATTTTTGAATCTCTCTCATGCTGGGATAGTAATTTGTATTACTAAGCACTTAATAAGTACTTGCTACTCAAAAAATGAGTGAGCAACCAACCTGGCCCAGAGGGCAGCCCCTGAGCACATCTTGCAAAAGTCAGCCCAGGTTCCTGAGGAAGGTCCCTCCGGTTAAGGTTGCCCCAGAGAACTGAGCAGGCAGCCATGGGTGGAAGTGAAGCCAGATAAAATAGGACAATTCTAAGTCCTTGTTTCCTATTCAGCTCTGAAAGAGTGAACAGACAACTGCAAGTCCCTTGATTCTTATCTAGCTCCAAGAAACTAATATAGAGCTGCACATTTCAGCTGCAGATTTCCTGGGACAAAAATTTCCCTAAAGTCCCAAAACTTCCCCGAACCATTAAAACCTCCTCAAACCATAAAAGCTTGTAAAATTCTGGGCCCAAAGCAAACTCTGAGTAAATAATAGGGAGAATAGGGGGCGGGCCGCGGTGGCTCAGCGGGCAAGAGTGCTTGCCTGCCATGCCGGAGGACCCCAGTTCGATTCCCGGCCCCAGCCCATGTAACAAAAAACGGACAAACAAACAAAATATAATAAAAAAATAAGAAAATGTTTCCCTTCCTTCCATCCTTCCTTCCTTCTCTGTCTTTCTTTAAAAAAAAAAAAAAAAAAAAAAAAAATAATAGGGAGAATAGGGTCATAAAGATTGCTAACCATTTGTCCAAAGACAAATTTTAGGTATGAGACAACAAACCATGAATTCACTTGCTATCTCTTTCTAGAACAAAGAAGACACTTAGTATTCAAAGGTTACTATGGAAACCTGCTACCAACAAAACTTTCCTATAAAACAAGCCGGCCCACTACACTCAATGCACGCCCCTCCCTTGGGCATGTCTCTGTTAACCTCTCTAGCATGTACTCTCTGTTTTTGATAAACTTCTCTTTTAATAAACTTTACTACTTATTCCTACTGGCCCTCTCATCTCTACATTCATTTACTTTTGAGACTATGGAACCTGGATCAGGGCTCAGCTGGCACCATTGCCAGCAAGGCACCCATTACAGAAGCAATGGAGAGGCAAGTTTGCTTAGTTAGGTGAATGAAATCAGAAGCTCCAGGTGGAGGAGGGGTATGTGAGCTGCATTCTACTGCACCATCACAGACCCAAAGGGCAAATTTCCCTACCACTCTCTAACTCTCTTCATTCCCATGCCCTGTGGGCACTCCCTGTGGCCAGGAGCTGTGCCTGGGAGCTGTGCGCTCTGAAACCATCCTGCCCTCAGTGTATTTGTGACTAAGGAAGGAGACAGTTGAAATACAAGAAGAGCAGTGGAAGACTCTTGAGCAGTAGCAGCATTGAGAGCTACTGGCTGCTGCAGGGGTTGCTCCCTGGCCTGGGGTATACCAAGATCTTTTCCAGGTGCAGTGGAATATTCAAATTTAAAATAATGGACAAATTTCTTTAACCCACATCCAAGGCAAGTGTATGGCACCTTCGTGGGTCAGGTGAAGGGAGGGGCAGGTTTGCATTTCAATGAGCCCACAGGGCTGGCACAAGTCTTTCAAACCAAGGCCACATTTGGGTAGCTCAGGAAGCTACTAGACCCTCTTAAAGGAGCCCAGAAGCTTCTCACATCCTTGAGAGAGGAGATCTGAATGTCGCTGAAGGGAGTGGAGCAGATGAAATGTTCACCTCCTATTTGCCTTGGGAGCAAGGCACAGGGTGAGCAAAGGGAGCGGCTGTCGAGTGGAGAAGTATTACTTTAGGCACATTTTTTCTTTGAAAACTATTCTAAGAGCAAGGGTGTGCAAAATGAGTCCAAAATATAACTCCAGGGAAGAATTTGCAAACTGCAAACTGAGATCCATTTGCTTAAGCCAGAAGGAAGCTTTTAAGTCACGCTTGTTTAGATAGTTTTATTCTATTTGATACATTTTGCGAATATAAGCACATCTCCTGGAATAGTTTATGTTGCTGAAAGGTACAATCTTACCAACAGCCAGTGTCTCTGCTCATTGGGAAGATTTCATCCAGTCACGGTGGCCCTGCTTCCTGAGTGTCAGAATGCTTGCCCCATCCCCCATTCTGCACTGTGGGGTTCCAGGGGAAATGTGCTGGGTTCCAGGTGCCTTGAGATGGTGCTTTAGGTGCATTGTGGCATCCAATCCCCAAATCCCTCTGCCATGCAGGCGTCCTTACTGCTGCTATTTCGCTGCGGAAATCTACTCAAATCCATTGCTGGTGAGTAATGAGCCAGCATTCAAGCCAAGACCTGATATCAAAACATCTTTTCACACTCAACCACATGACTCCCCATTTAGTAAAAAATGGGAAGAAAGGGGGGGTGGGAAAAAAGAAAGGGGGGTAAAGAAAAGAAGGAAGGAAGGAAAAGAAAGAGAAAGAAAGGGGGAAGGGGAGAGGAAGGAGCAAAGCAGAAGGAAGAGAAGGAGAGATGGAGCATGGACAACTCTTCCATGATGGGCTTCCCTTTAGCCAGCTGACAGGGGTCTCACCCACCCATTCAGGTGAGTCTGGTCCCCAAGTGCCCCCTCTGTAAGCCCCTCACTCTTTCCCACAATGCAGTTGGCTTGGCCTAGGGGTTAGACATGCTGAACCAGAGGCTTGAGAAGACATCAGGAAACAGTAATCTCCTTGGTTTAGACTTGTTCATGATTAATTTAAATTAATTGCTTATATGTGAAGGGCTTTTAAAGAGTCCATCCTGTTTTACTATTTTTTTCCCACCACAGAAGCTATGAGGGTCTCTGAGAAGGGGGCTCCAAGGTGGGGAGGGGGCATGGAGCACTCAGGCAGACTGATCTGGGTCTGCCCTCTCCCTGCCCCCAAACCCTGCCAGGGGGATGACCTGGGTCATTGGGCATCTCTGAGTCTCAGCCCTGCTGCCTTTCAAGGGGGAGGCTGTGGCCAGCATTACAGAGTAGGAATCATGCTGAGCCCTTTCCTGTGCAGTGGTAACAGAAGAGCACCATACTACTTGAAGCTGTGCACCCCAGAGAAGCTGTGCTCTTCTAATCCATCCTTATGGGGCAGACCTGTTGTTGGGTGGAATCTTTGCATTAGGTTTTTTCCATGGAGATGTGACCCTGCCCATTCATTGTGGGTCTTAGTCCCTTCTTGCAGCCACTTATGAGAGAGAACTCAGAGCCAACACAAAGAGCAGAGAGATGAAGCCAGACACAGACATTTGGAGAGGTTAAGCTAAGAGAGGAAACCCAGAGTCTGCCATGGAAAAGCTAAATGAGGACCTGCAGATGATGAGAAGGAGGAAGCCACTTGAAACAGGAGCTAAGAGAGCCGTTTGAACCCAGAAGCCAGAGAGAAAGACAGCAGTCTTCACCAGGTAACAGAGAAAGCCAGACACAATCGGCCATTCTTGAGCGATGGTATCTTGCTCTGGGTGCCTTAATTTGGACATTTTCATGGCCTTAGAACTGCATGATTGTAACTTAATAAATCCCCTTTGTAAAAGCCAATCCGTTTCTGGTATACTGCATTCTGGATGCTCTAGCAAACTGAAATAAGGACCTCAGTAATGCTTTTATTTTTGTCTTTTTAAACTTCTATTTTGAAATAATTTCAAACTTAACCGAAAAGTCGTAAGAACATTTAAAACAAAAGTAGTGTACCTTTTTAACGCAGATTCACCAATATGAAATGTTTTGCCTTATTTGCATCATCTGCACTGTCTATAAATATTATTATTATTTGAACCTTTTGAAAATGAATTACATGCAGGAGACTCCTGTCTTCCTTAAAACTTTAGTATATTTCCAAAGAATGAGGTTATTCTCTTATGCAATCTTAGTACAGGTATCACATTCAGAAAATGTCAGTGATGAAATACTTTCTTATACATTCCATACTCTAATTTCACCGATTGTTCTAATAAAGTCTTGTAGAGCGACTTTTTTTTTTTCTGTATCAGGACCCCAGCTAGGATCAGGTATTGCATTTAGTTGCCATGTCTCTTTAGTCTCCTTTGATGGGGAACAGTTTCCTTGCATTTCTTGTCTTTCATATCTTTGACTTTACTCACTAAAAGAACTAGGACCCTTTGAGAAATGGCTGGCTCAGGAGCTGGGACAGGAAGGTTCAAGCTGAGGCTCAAACTTCCTGTTATGCTACAAACTAAGGATGCGCTCACAGAAGTGATGGCCACACCAAAAGGACAGAGCAGCAGCTCGGGGACAATCTGACCATCATAGTAAGTGACAAGTAGTGGATTATAACCCATTGAATAAAGCAGGAATCTACAGGTCCTTAGTGGTTGTAAATACATAAATATATACAAACAATTACATAGATAAATTAATTGATGACTGGGAGGGGCAGGGAGGACTATTCCTTAGAGTGGGACATCCATTAATAATACCGAAAGAATAACAAAGAAAATTGTCACTTTCAATCATCACAGTAATAACTGATTCAGGCAAGAATCAATAGATGCTAAATTGGGGAAGGGGGCAATGTTTGTTGAAGAACAGAACATTTACAAAATCTAAGAAAAACTACAGATTACTTTCTAATTTCAAAATTAGAAATAGTAACTTCAGAGTAAGATATGAGGCAACACTATAAAAAGTGCTCAAAAATAACAGCACTTAGAGGCAGGCTAAATCCTTGTACCTCTGGATATGTTTCCCTAGAAATGTAAACATCATTCATGTAGGATTTCCACCAAAAAGGTGTAAACTGAATCTAACTTTAGGAAATATCAAGCAAACCAAAGTTGAGGGTCACTTTATAAACAAGTGACCTGTATTCTTTAAAAATACATTTAAAATACAGCCAGTTCTCAGATTAAAAGAAAAAAAAGACCAAGTCCAGGCTGTACAAGGTAAGGTTATTATATATATTTTCAATGCAGCAAAGAATCTCTCTTTTTTTCCAAGACTGTTTCTACATTGGGTTAACCAAATTCTATATTTTTGTAAGAACGTCTAAGAAACCCAATTAAAAATAAACCCGAAATGCACTGATTTACCTCCCCAATCCCTCTCTATGTGTCAGTTAGACCTCTGCAAATGGCACCTGGTAGAGAATGAATTTTGATTCAGTAAATGTAGGTAGGGAGTAATGAAGGATGCATGAGCCAGGAGAAGTTAAATTATACTGCGGTAACAAACAACCCTAAATCAGAGTGGTTCAAGTCTCCTGCTCTGAGTCCTCTTCCTGCTACTTTGGCAGGGGCTCTGCCCCAGCCCATCTCTTGGGGTCCCAGGCTGACAGGGGCCCCACTTTCTAGAAGCCAGTCCATTTGGAACACAGCAGGGGAGGAGATTTTGGAGAAGTATTTACTACAAGTGCACGTGTCACTCCCAGGTACCAGCTATTGGTCAAATCCTGCCGTTTTGTGTCCTTTCACTGGAAGGGGGCTGGGGGATGGAGTCATTTCCTGTAGCTCGGAAGGGAAGGATCCTGGAGCATCGATGAGTGTCAGTAAGGCCTTTCCTAGGTTCATGGAAAGAGAGGGGAAAGCAACCGACTACCCACTAGCTCCAGGATCCTCTTTCTCGGGAGACACCCTCGGAGTTAATAGTCAGACTCTGAACTTGTTGTCAATAAATCCATTTAGCAGAATGAGCTGCAGGTGCCAGCAAACCAGGGACAGGTAGGGTCCCTCTCTCCCTCCAAGGAGGACCTCAACAGGCAACATGCATTTAGGTGCATCTGTCTTGGTGCCTTCACTGCCAACCACACCTATGCCTCATACATTTCCAGTGTTTTCCTTAAACCTCCTCCTCAGTACTCAAGAAATGATTTGACTCATAGTAGGTACACAATAAATTTTTGTTGCATTGAAATATCTATGCATCTTCACCACAACATGAAGCTAAATAACCATTCTAGAAGAAGCTGTAGGTGATACTTTGTTGTGTTTAGTTGTGGTTCTTATACAGTTTAGAAAAGATGAACATGCTGCAGGGGAAGTTTATTTTTTTCCTTTTTTAATTAATAGGAAAAGCATTCTCATCTTATAACTTACCTGAAGTGTCATTCTTAACTTCTGAGAAATCTTCAGGCCTTTTATATTATGCAGGGCAGAATTTGCCCCAAACTAAGTGTGTGGGAATAGGTCTTATTCACATTGAATTTTTAAGCATGTTAATAAATCATATTTGCATTTTGTGAATCTTCCAGCAACACAATATATACTAATGTGGAAAGCTGTCTTGGGATCTGGACCCCGCCATTGCATGAACTGCCCACTGCTGCCCTCCTGACCCGCTTGTGTAATTACGGAATCACTGTCAAGACAGCAATAAAAATGTAAACACTACGTTAGCTGGAAGAGGCTGAAGGAGACAATTAGATACTTCCAAGCTCTGACCCTGACTCAGTTAATTCTCCTTTGCCAGTTAATTCTGAGGATTCTAGTTCCCACTGAAGTTCTAGCCTGAGTCAGACGCTTGCATCCTGCTGTCCGAGACTGTTGGCAGCTCTGGGCCAGTGCAGCAGGAACCTGAGATGGCCAGGTCACCTTGACAGCTGGTGTTTGTTCTGCCCTAAACTGCTCTTGGAAATGCTGTTCATGAGCAGAGAAGCAGGAAATGTGGGGAACGTGATTCCCTCCTCCTCACCAGGTGGATGCATCTCTGGGTACCTTGCCTTCACCTGCTCTTTGTCTCCTCATCTCTCAGCAAGCTTTTCTAGAGGATTCATCTCTGTTTCACTGTGTGACCATCCTCAAAGCAAACCCTGGCATGTGCAAGAAGCTCCCAGCACCCACGAATAGCAGAGACCCATCAAGACCTGTCCTCTGGAGATGAGGGGGCCCACCTACCTAAACCTGTGGCTACACAAATAAATCAGGTGCTATGAGGAGGGAGGAAGAGGCAAAGAGAATGTCTCTGCTACAAGCAGACTCTGCAACAAACTCAGTGACAGTAAACCATGCATATGAGTCAAAAGTCATTCTAGGGATTAAGAAGACTTGTTTGGCTTCCTCATCCATAACAGGTGGGCAGCAGGTGTCACATGCGACTGGTGTCTGACCACCCTGGGTGTGAGATGGGGATGGCAATGGTAGCCACACTTTCTCCTCCTGGGGTTGGAGAAGAAAGTGGTATGACCAGCAAAGGCGTTCAGGATTGGTTCTGATGATAAAGGGACACTTGGAAGTTTACTGGCCATCAGGTGAGAGATAGGGCAGTTCTGAAGAGCCCAGGACATTGCTTTTCTACAGCTACAGGAGAATCACATTCATACCCTTGGAAGCCTCCCCTCGATCCCATCGTTTGCTGACAAACACACACCCACTATCACCCAGGCCACACTATTAGAGCACACGTTCCTGGTCTTCGGATTATGGGTCTCCCATGGGGCTTCGACCGTTGAAACTCTCCTGGCTCCTCTCTCCTCCATCCCACATGGGTGGAACTCTGCAGACAGTATCCCTTATTATCTTATATGTGTTTCCCCAAAGCCCTGCTCGCCCTCCTGCTTTCTCCTGGGTTCACTGATATGGTTGAGGGAATGATGGTCCACGTGTGTCTGCCCCCTCTGAGAGGGTCTGCTTCCTCATGTGATGCAATAAAGCAAGTCTGGGTGACTTGCGTTGGCCAATAAAGTCATTGCCTCTGCCCGGGAGCTTTAAGCACCTGCACGTGGCCCTCTGCACTCTGTCTCCTTGCCTGTTTGGTTGCAAAGGAAGCGTCACAATGGAGCCATCATCAGACTGGGTCCCTTGGGGCTCCATGCCAGTCTGATAGATGTGCATCATGACTACGTGTTCGGGATGGGCAGAGTGATGGCTACAGATACTGTGGGTCTGACTAAGCGGTGATGGCTGGGATTAATGAGGAGTTCTTTTTGTACACGTGAAATTTGAGGGCCTTGTGGCACCTCCTAATGGAAATACTGAAAAGGAAAGTATAGTGGAGGAAGAAAAGGGGCAGAATGCCTCTTCTATGTATGAATCATGCAACTAAAGAGACAGAGCCACTTTCAGAGTGAAAGAGTGATTGCAAGGAATTGGCTCACACCGTCGTGGGGGATGGGTGGCTAGGTAAGCCCGAAATCCACAGGGCAGACCACTGGGAGGATCAGGATGCAACTCTCCAATGTGGCATGGGCTGGAGCTGCTGTCCACAGGTGGAATTTCCTCTGAGCAGTCTCAGTTCTGCTCTTAAGGCTTTCAGTTTACCTGGATGGATGAAGATGACCTCCCTGCTTAAATCAACTGCTGGTGGACTTTGTCTCCAAGATGGTTGCTCTTTGTGTGCTCACCTCACCAGTGCTACAGTTTGGAAATTCAGAGAGGATGTGGCACTTCCTTCTTTTCTCCACCTTTGCTTGTGGATCACAGGCACATGCTACATTCCAAAGCCTGAAAACAATTAAGTCATACGCATACATGCATATAGTAGGAGAATAAGACTGGTGCCTATTTAATTAATATTCAAATTTTTATGAATTTAGAATATTTCCTGGTGTACTGTGTGCAATAAAAACCATATGCACATTTATGCACTTTGGTATTACCTCCTTTTTGTGGTGTCTGACTCAAGCCTGTTTTGAGAATTTGCAGCTATGCACACATCATTTTTCAGCAGCTGAATGGTACTCCAGCAACAGTGGGAGATCCAACTGGCACCTACGATGGGCTAACTCACTCTAACAAACACTGACGGAGATGCCGATGCTCCCTTCCATGGAGATCCAAGCAAGGTGCCCAGGTGGCTCTGGACTGGGACTATGGGTTTTGAGGTCTTTTACATGTCAAGGTAGGGCACTGCAGCTGACCCTGCGAGCTCCGGTCTGAGTGAACAGCACCACTGGCTTCGGATGCCCGGGAACACTTCTTCTGCTTGGCCACTGTCCATGTATTATTTTTCACATTAAGAATTTCACTCTGGAAAAGGAAGGTTTCAACAAATGGGCCATTGCCTGCAAACCATGCAGTGACGAAGCCCCTGCCCAGGGTGTGTTTGCCCTAGCCTTGGCAACAGTCCACACGGGTAAATACGGTTGTGCAAAACCACTGCATCCCCTCCCAGGAGCAGTTCTTCAATTACTCGAATGGATCACGAGGAGAAAGCATTGGAGTTTCCCAGGTATAATTAGTCCCGGGTCTTTTTTCGGTTACTAATTAGCCCCTCATTGGCAAGCAAGGCAAGAGCACAGAAACAGAGCATGACTGGTGCCCCATCCCCAGGGGATCCCCAACTCCTCCTGACCTCGGCTAGGCAGACGTGCCTCCCCAGCATTTCTGTGCTGAAATCCACATGGACACTGTGTCCTGCCTTCTGTCCACCCTCTTGTGTGATGAGACCTCAGCCCTGCACCCTGCACCCTCCAAGTCCTACTGCTAGGCTTCTTCAGCTTCCAACTCACCCTCTGTCTGGTAGAAGCTGAAAGGCTAAAACAGACATGCTTGCCAATTCTTGGCATTTAAAAGGCAAGGGAGACATGAGACCCTCTCCCTCCGGCTTTTGGTCAGCGAGGTCATGCTGTGCATGTGTTCAGGGCAGCCGGGACAGCCTGACTTGATTTTCTGGGTCCTGTCTGCTGTGTGGGTGTAACGGGCCATGAGAGGCCTCAATGCTGGCCTCCACTGGTTATGGTGGTGGTTTCCCCCGAAACGTTATTGTCTGGCTGTCACCCCAACTTCCACTTCTCCAGTGATTGCGACTGTGTTCAATCCCTTTCTGTTGGAAATGCCTAGAACGTAATCTTATAGATGAGCACACCAACTAGCAATGTGCTAGAGAAAGAGGGCTGATGCCATCTTGAGAGAGAACTACAGGAGAGTACCCTGGCAAATAATATAATCTTATATTCTTAATATGTTAACCAATGGGGAGAAAATGTCTTTCCTTTCCATCCCCTAAATCATAGACTTCACAACAGCTCTTCCAGATCTTCCTATAAAGACAAAGATGGACCATAGAGGTAAAGTACTCAGTATCTTGAAACTTTTAAATGAAGACACACTGGAGGAGATTTGGGCAGTTCTTAAGCCCCTTGCCTTTTCTCTGGCCACTGGGTGCAGAATACAAAGAGGCCCAGAGCTGGGCATCCAGAGCCCCTGCTCAGGCCAGGGTGAGAACAAGGCTGCCTTAATGGAAGAGCTCAATTATGAACTATTATTCCAGAAACAGAGCCCCTTTCCCTTTGCGCAAATTCTCTGACAATGAGTGAAAAGCCAGCACATTATCAGAAAATGTCCTGCAGGCCTGCAGTGGTGATTAGATAAGAATCTTCTGTCCTCACTCCTGCCGTGCTTTGTTCTATGAAATGATTTTAAAACCTTCTTTCTCAGTCAGCAAACTCCTCTCCCCTTACTCTTCCCACAGTTGTCCGATTTCTTTGAAAAGCTTTTCTTCCTAGGAGGTGCAGAAGAGAGCACTGGGCCACTTACCCTGCTATTATGAGCCTGGATTGTGGAGGTTTTAATTAATGAGGTTTGAAAGCATGACTTATTTACCCTAAATTTCTTTGTCTAGATTACAGTTATGCTCAACACAAGTCTCTGGAAACTGGTGAACTTGAAATTGCCCTCGCGTTGACAGTCTGGCTCAAAAACTGATTGGGTGTGGCCGCGGAGGGTGTTCAGGGAACGTAGCTATGAGTTGAGTCAGAGAGATCGGGGCATTGAGCCTGAGGATTAGGGGACCAAGTCCCCAGCACAGGGGCGATGGCTCAGGAGGGGTAGAGGCACCTGAGAGTGCTTGGTACGTGCATAAGGGCTTGCTGGACCCTTCCAGGACCCACCGTCAAACAGGCACATCCCTCTCCCACCAATGCCAAAACCAGACTCTTCTCCTACTTGCAACCTCCCCTCCTCTCCACCTCCTCAGGTCCCCATCTTCCACCTCCCCTCTCCTTCTCCCCAGGTCTCTACATCCCCACCTCCTCACCTCCCCAGGTCCCCATACCTCCTGCCTCTCCTCTTCTTCTCTGTCCCACCTCTGCTCTTTCCCAGCCCCCCGTTCTGTGCTCTCAGGTCTTCGGGGGCCCTAGCTGCCAAGCCCAGGCACCATAGGGCACTTAGGAAAACCACAGGTTCAAGGACCTTTGCAGAAGCAGGATCTTGTATGAAGGTCCTGGCATTGTCCACCTAAGGAGGCCTCCAGTGACTCTTCTGCAGCTGTTTTGGCACAGGTCCGGGGTTGGAGGCTCTGATGTGCATTCAGCTTACCTGGGGTGCTCAGAACCCACAGCTCCTCCTCCAGCAGGTTGGTGGGGACTGAGAGTCTGCGTTTCTCACCTCGCCCCCAGGCTGCTGCTGCTGTTGCTGCTGATGCTCCATCACCTCGCTCCGGACAGCCAGGACCAGAAGTTGAAAGTTCAGCAAATGTGTGGTCTATCATGAGGGCTGAGGAGCTTCTCTGGGCTGCATACCTGTTCCTCCACTTCCTCACACTGGGAAGTGAGGCCTGGGGGAGTCAGGGCCATGGGGAGGCTGCTTCCGTTCCTGGAGCCTGGCCCTCAGGCACCCTTCAGGAGCCTGGGGCTCAAGGGGGAAACCTGCCTCTGCTGGGAGTTCACATCCCCTTTGAAAGACTTGCAAACTGCTTAAAGAGAAATAGGTGATGGAAGGCGGTGGAACACGAAATTGAACTCAATTAGAATTAAGGTGGCTCATTCGATCAGCCCCCAAAGCCGTCTCAGAACACCTTGTGTCCTGCTGGTGAGGTAGGGGCACTGCTGGAGAGGGTCTGGCATGAATGAGATGGAGAACCTGCCTGAGGAGTTTCTACGAGGAGGCTGGAGGTGCCGAGGGGAGGCTGGAGATGATGTGATGGGTGCATCTGTGGCAGGGAGAGGAGATGAGAACTTGGGACCCTACCCCATGCCTCAGGGGGCCCCAGCACCCTGCCCTGGCCTGAGGCTGCTTCTGTTTCAGGTCTTGCCCCCAACCCCCACCTCAGGAGTGACCTTCCTAGCCAGAGAGAGACTGTTCCCGTTCTTTCCTGGGGAGCCCACTGCACCTACACCTCTCCACCAACGGCCAGAGCTCAGGCCCTGCTAGGCCTTCCTTTGATCCAGGCGGCCCCTGGCCTGGGGCTGCTGGGCTCCCTTGGTGGCCCCACTGGCTGCTGACTGTGGAGGAGCACCTTGGCTCATGGGCAACTCACCAGCACCCAGGGGCCTCCTAAGGGGGAAAGGCTGAGGGGGACAGCACGGTGGCTCTCTTGGCGTGCTGCCCACCTGGTGGACCTTTACCTGGGGAAGGCAGAGGATGACCCCTGGGATGTCCCACCCAACTCCCCAAGCCAGGCCAGCTTAGCCTGGCTCTGAGGCCTTGAGAGGAAAGGTTGCCTAGCACAGGTGGTGCTCAGAGAAGGGGTGTTGGCTCCAGGACCCATTCTGGGCAGCCCCCGTGCCAGGTGTGGCTGCCTATGAGATGTCAGAGGGGGCAATGCTATTTATGCCAGCATTGATCTCCACTGGGCCTGTCCCCGGGCCAGGTGCCGTGCAAAAACCTCATCTTGTGTAATTTCCAGAGGCGCTCTGGATGGCTAATCCCATGGGATTAACTTGACAAGAACTTGACAAGAACAGGTGCGAGGTTCAGAGAAGTGAAGTGGCAGCTGCATGCCACACTGCAATGAGGGCTGGGGCTCTCACCTGGGAGACTCTCTCACCTGGGAATGCCTCAGGTAAGAGCTCTTGACCCCCAAACTGCCCCAGTTCAGGGATTGTGGTCTCCAAAGACCAGCCGCGGGAGGGACCTGAGAGGGATCTTGTGGCAGCCACGTGGGCTTCGGGAGTTTATCCAGGGCCTTATACTCTGATAGGAGGTTTGCCCGAAGCTAAAGCAATATCATTATTGCCTTGTGGATGGGCTCTGGGGCAGCCTCTCAGCAGAGGGCAGAGGGTGCCAGGGGTCCCTGGGCTCGCAGGCATCTCCGAGGGGGCGGTCAGAGGTCCAGACACAGCGTGTTGGTAAGAGCCATGCCCTTTCAGTAGAAGGTGAGGCCATTCCCCCTGCTGAGGTTCAGGCCTCGTTCCTGGGGACCCTGGCCCACCCATCCACACAGGGCTCTGTTGCCCTCTGCCCTAGTCCTGCATGCTCACCTCCACCGGGCCATCTACGCAGGGCGCGAGGGCAAAGAGCAGGCAGGCCTCTGTGGGGCTGCATCCTGGCCCAGCTGTAAGGCTGGCACAGACCAGGTACTCCACACAGTGGTGGGGTGGAGCCTCCGCATGTCCGTCAGTCTATCTCATCTCCAGCTTCCCCGGGAAGGGGGTGTGTCTGGCCCGTTTCCCTGACGCTGCCTTGGAGAGGTTGTCCCAGGTTCACTCGACAGGGCTGCTCATGGTTCCCTCCAGCGGAGCAGAGTGGGGCACAGTGGACAAGACATGGGGTGCAGGCCGGGGCTGCCCCTTCTAGCTGGGGGCCTCGGTTTACTCACCCATGAAATGAGAATAGCAGCACCTCCTTGAACCTGGGGCTCTGGCGAAAGGAAGAGTGCCCCTGGCATAGGGAAGGCATTCCATAAGCATCAGCTATTACTGAGTGTTTCCTTTGTTACAAATTGTTTTTATGAGAAAATATAACATTCATCAAAGCTAAAACATTGCTGTATGCACACACCCAAAATACCAGCGTGTAATAAAGCCAGCACCAGTGCATCTGCCCTAAAGCTGAGGACATGAACATCATGGGGTCCCCCTCTCTCCTGTTCCTCTGTGTGAACCCCTCATTTTGTCACTCTGGAAGTTTCGCAAGGACAATGCCACTGTGAATCGTGGATTTGCTGTGAGCATTTTTTTTCATTATATTTCTCTTTATTTGGGTTTGTTGCTAAATGCTGTCTTGACGTTTTTATTTGGGGACCTCAGATGGTACCATTCTGTACAAAGTGTGGGTTCCCTCCCTTTCCATCCGGTGCCTGCTTTTCCAGTGCACCCACACTTCTGCATTCGTCTGCACTGAACTTAGCCTTCTGTTTAGCCATCTTTTCAATGGGTCACATCCACTTTTTTTGCAGTATACTCCATGTAGCTATGAACAGCCTCGTTCATGCACCCCACATTCACATGCAGACTTTCCCTAGGGCTATTTGCTGGCGCGGAATTCCTCCGGTATGGGCACCCTTAGCACATCCTTCAGCTGGCGGAAAGCGTTTCCCAAGGTAGCTTTAACAATTTGCACATCCCATCTATAGTGGGTGGGTGGTCCCGTATTCACATTCTCACCAAAACTTGCTATTGTCTGTCCTTTTCATTTTTACCAGTCTGGTGAGTGCAAAGTAATCTCTTATTTTTTATTTAATGAAGTCCCTTTGATTTATATATTGTTTTTGTTAAAGAAGTTGGAGATTTTATTTTAATTGTACTATTAACTGTAGCCCATGATGTACATTAGGGATCACTGTTAGTGTTGTATGGTCACATGTTTGTCATTTAAATTTTTTTTATTCTAGTAACATATAATAACTTAAAATTTACCCCTTTGAGCCACATTCGAGTATGTAATTCAGTTCTGTTAATTACTTTCACAATGTTATGCTAAATTGCTCAGAGTTTCTATTCAGGGTGATGGAAAAGCAATCTTAATGTAATTTTAATTTGCATTCCCTCACTAGTTATGAGTCTGACCATCATTTTTTGTGTTTATTGTGGCTAATCACGTTTCTTATTTTGTGAAATATGTTTTTCCGTATGGTCTCCACTTTAGATAGCTTTGCATGTCCTTTTTATGGATTTATAGAGATTTGTGGTTTTTCTCTCACTTTTTAAATGGTGTTGTTTTGTAAACAAAGGCTTTTACTTTTAAGATGTGTCTTGTTTAAGAAATCCAAGGGTTGCTAGAATATTCTCTTTCAAAATATTTAAAGTTTTGCTTCTTACACTCAATTCCTTAAACAATCTATAAATTGTGTGAGGAAAGTATACAATTTCTTTTATTTTTCTTTGTTTCCATTTTTCCCCATAGATAAATAGATGTTCTAACATCACCTGTTGAATATTTCTTCCTTTCCCCTGGCTTATGTTCTCTTTTGGGGTCTGCTTTCTCAGGGCTCTTTGTCTATTCAAGCAGTCTCTTTTTTCTGTTCTAAATGTAGATTTATAATGTAGACTTCTTCTTCTGGAGAGTGATGGCTGTTCTTGGTCATTTGTTCTTCCATATAAATGTTAGAATTATTTTGCCAACTCCTATAAAGATCAGTGTTGACATTCCCATTGGATCTATGAGGCAGTTTAGGGAGATTTGACATATTTAATATTGAATGCCCCTTACCACTAGTATGGAACATTTTTCAATATATTTTAGCTCTTCTTTAAATTTTTTCAATGAATATTTTTGTACTTTTTTCATGTAAGGTTCCACATATATTTGTTAGATTTCTTCCTGTGTACCTTATATGTTTGATGCCATCATAAATATCTTTGAAAAGTTGCATTATAAGTATTGCTAATTTATAGAAATGAAATTGTATTTTTATGTTTATTGATCTTATATCCAGCAACTTGTTAAATTCGTACTAATTTTAATCCCTTTCAGAGATTATATCAAGGTTACAATTAAGAGTTATAATACCTCCAAATAATGAGAATTTTCCCCTCTCCAGTTTCTTAAAATTTTAACCTACTTTATCATGCTGTCTAAAATTGTCCATATAGAATTGTAAATAGAGATTTAGGAATTTTTCCTTCTTATTTCTTATTCATGGTTGAAAAGGAAATGCTGCTAAGTTTTATTCTTAACCAGAAGTTATATTGCAAGCTTTTGATAGATCCTTGCTAATTATTTATTTACTTATTTATCTCTCAGCCAAGAATCCACCCCCACCCCCACCCCCAGCATTCTGCTCTGGGATGCAGAGGCTGAGTGTAAATTAAATTTCCCAGGCTCTCTTGCCAGCTGGCTTCTAATTAGGTTCTGCTAGTGGGAAGATCAGGTGGGAGGTCGCAAGGCAGAAGGGGGTGATTGGAGCGTTCTTCCTGCTCCCAGGCAGCAAAGGGAAGTGAGAGCCCTGGAAAGTGAAAGCTGCAGGGCTTCCAGCTTCCTGGGTACCAGCCACACCAGTGTCCGAGCGTCATCATCACTGTAGGCAACGGCCCGAGGCACACACCTGGGGTGCAACCTGTCCTGTGTGGTTGGAGGGGAAGGCTCTTCTGAGCTGTGAGGTGCTGCTAATTCTGACTCTCCTTTTATTTCCTCAGCTGTGAGTTAGCCTGCTTTCTAAAATTATTAATATTTGGTTACCTCAGCCCAGTGGTGGCAACTGCTCCCTGAATTTTTGCATACTGATGACCTCAATAAAAAAAAAGTATACATTCCAGTACGTGACCAAACAATTCCCTGTATTAAATACCCTCAGCATGAAATACCCAGCAGGGTATCTATAGTGTGATTAAACCCAAACTGATAGAGTCACCTTTATTTTGCCAAGGAAATATCTTTTGGTCTTAGTTTTAATTGGGAATGAGGTTGAGTTTTATTAACTAATTTTTATGCATCTATTTAAATAATTCCATGATTCTGTCTGCTACTTTATGACTTTGAGAGTGAACAAATTTTAAAATATTCAACTAAACAATTCTTGGAAAAAACACTGTAGAAAGAGAGAGAGATAGAGATAGAGATAAAAATGAGAGAGAGAGAGAGAGAGAGAGAGAGAGAGAAACTGCTTATTGATATTGCATTTAAGGTTTAATTCTTAAATTTATATTTAAATGAGGTTGCCTTATAGTTTTCTTTGCTCACACTAGTCTGGTTTGATTTGCATATTAAGATTATAATATAAAAAGCAGGAATGAGTTGGAGAGTATTTCTGTTTCCCAATCTCTTACAAATTTGTATAAGTTTGGAAATATCTTTCCTCTGAATGTATTGATAGTGCTTCCATATTAAATGATCAAGGTCTTCCCACAGTAGGTAGATTTTTAACTATTGACTATTAGTTTACTAATGTATTGGAAATCTGATAAAAAGAGGACAAGGTATGAAATAGGTTTTAAAAAACCAGGGGACAAATGAAAAACTAGAACACAGATACTAGGCAGGGTTTGCATGACGTTGGCGCTCATACACCATGTGTGTATAAGGAGGCTGTGTGCTCTTTAGCTGACGGGTGTGGTATTCTGAATCTCTGTTCATTGTACTTGGACCATTTGGGTGTTTGTCTTCTACGAATCTCAACTCTGTCTTTGCATGCCATTCCTGTAAGGGGCATGTTGAAACCTCCAACACTGATGGTGGGTTTGCAATTCTTCCTAGCAGGTCTATCGATTTTTATAAATTTGGAAGTTATTTCATAGTTAATTTGTAAGTTTGGGGTTATTGTAGCTCCCTCATGGATGGAAGGAGTGTCATCATAATGCTTTTTATCCCTAATAATTTATTTTTCAAGTATATATTTTTCTGTTATCAATTTACCTGGTCATGATCTTTTTGATAAATATTTTCTGGCTACATCTCTTTTTGTCCGTCAATTCAATGTCACCAGTTCTCTTTCCTTGTGTATCAATTGTATACATAGCTTAAAGCCTATAGTTTCATGTAATTGTATCCTTTTTCATACATTTTTGACAATTTCTGTATTATAAATGATTGTTTTCCATTTTCATTTATTTTGATAAGTTATATGCATGTATTCATTTCTATTATCTAATTTTGTTTTCTATTTGCCCAATTGTTTTGTTTCTTGGTCTTTTCTCATATTCTTTTAGATGGGTTTATTTTTTCTCATTTTATGATTTCCCATTACTACTCTATTTTAAATGCCAACTAAAATTTTAACATGCTGACTTATAATTCAAAATTTTAAGGGTAACCAATAACTATGTCCTTTCCCAATGACACAACCATTTGACCACTTTAACCTTTCTCACTTTATCCCCCAACCCTGCTTATTTGCTTCTGTTTTTCAGTATTTTAACTATGCCATGCCATTATCTTTTGAAAATCATACATTATCTAGTAATAGATATGTTTATACATATTTTACAAACATTTTGTTGGTATTTATTCTAGCATATCATGCTTTTCCATATTTCATGGTGTAATTTCCTTCTTTCTGAAGGATATCTTCTAGATGTTCTTTGGGTGAGGTTCTGTTAATTTTTTTTTCTGAAAATGTTTTATTTCACCCTGTACTTAAACTAAATGCAAATGGAGAGACTAACTGTTATTTTTCCTTAATACTCTGAAGATATTATTTCACCATTGTTGCTATTAGGAATCTGCCGTCATTATAGTTTTTAGTCCTTTTGAGACAATGTTTCTTTCCTCTGTAGAGGATTTTAAGATCTTTATGCATTCTACCATTTCACTATGATCAATCTAAGTGTGATTTCCTTTCAATGTAATCTTCTTGTTAGGTGTATTGCATTTTATATCCATAGATTCATGCCTTTCCTCAGTTATGAATAAAATAATCAGCTATTATCACTTCAAAAATTTCCTTTTTCACTTTAGTCTCTTTCATTTGGATTCTGTTCATATGTCATGCATTCTGATTTTATTTTTGTGTCTTTTCACACTTTTTCAGATGTTTAATTTCACCCTTCTCTGCTACTTTATGGTAGTTATATCTCATCTATATTCTACATCACTGATTCTCATTGTAGCTGTATCTAATTTGCTATCTGATTCATTGAGAGTTTCTTGACTGCTAAAACAAATACCATACAATATGTTGGCTTAACAATAGTATTTGTTGACTCCTCTTCTGAGGTTAGGAGAAGTCCAAAACTGATGCATCATTAAAGTGATGTGCTTTCTCTGAAGACTGTGACATTCTGGGCTGACTGCAGGCAATCCTCGGTCCTTGTTTTTTTCCGTCACATGGCAGTGCACAATGTTGCATTTCCTCCTTTCTCTTCTGGATCCTGTTGACTTCCAGCTTCTCCCCCTTCATCTGCTTCCTCTTCATAAAACCTCCAGTAATAGGATTAAGATCCAACCTGCTTCAGTCGGCCACACTTTAACTAAAAATAACATCTTCAAAATGTCCTATTATGATAAAATTATATCCACAGGAATGAATTAAGATTGAGAACATGTTTGATTTTTCTTTTGGAATATATAATTAAACCTACCACAGGGTCAGTGGTGAGCTAGTAAATGTTTAACAACTAACCCCTTACCAAAAATATCTGGATGTATAGACATGCATACATGTATTATAATTTTTTACTGATTGAAAGGTTATGTGGCACCCAATTTACAAATAACAATAAAACATACAATACTTTTGATTATAACTTCCATATAACCAATTAATTCTCACATAATGCTTTCAATAATATTGCTGAAATCTTGTAGAAGTTGTTTCAACTTCTTTTCCACCTTTTGGTCAGGAAGGCCTTGTCCATCCCACAGTATCAGGACCAGACTCATCCCCAGGAGTCATGACCCACATTGTCAGGGAGACTTTCATATCCTGGATGTCATGTCCCATGTAGAAGGGAGGGTAATGATTTTCCTGGCAGAGTTGGGCTTAGAGAGAGAGAAGCCACATCTGAGCAACAAAAGAGGTTTCCTGGAAGCAACTCTTAGGCCTCATTATGAACAGTCTTAGTTTCTCCCCTACAGAAATAAGTTTCAAAAGGACATGCCTCAAAATCCAGGGCTTGGCCTATTTTAGGGGGAGTCATCAGTGATTGAGAGGATACCAGGGTTTCCCAGCTGGGAAAGTTTGCTAATTCCAGATATATGTATTTTTTTTTCTTTGAGCCCTCAGGGAACTCTACTAATACTTTTTAATTATCAGCCTACCATAATCTGAGATGTATCCAGGTATGTTACATTAGGCTATATAGAATTACAAGTCCTCATTCTCAGTCTGGACTCCAGGAGTTTAAGTTGTCTATCCAGCAAGTTGGTTTAGATTATGTTTTACAGAACATTTAGGTTCTATATAAAATACACCTCTTTGCTTTTGGTTTCATATAGTGGGTAAAGGTCTAGAGTATAGACATTCTCATCTTTTACCCTGTATTCTGATTTGCTTTAGACTCAGCCAGATTGGCTTCATTTTAAACTTTAGTTGAGGCCTGATCTCCTTTTTTGGTTACTTAAACTGTTACTGTATATAGCTACGTAATCTTCAGGACTGCAGAACTCCAATTCTGAGTCTTAGATGTCACAAAGTTACACAAAGTTCCAGGGGGTGAAATAAAGTTCCAGGAAAATACTAGTTGATATACATATAGCTCAGTTGTCTTAGGATCTAGAAATACATTTACAACTTCAGGCTAAATGTGGCTGCTTTAAGAGCTTACAATCTAGGCTCACATTTTCTTTTAAGTACTTTCTGAGAGAGACCTTAGCATATTTGTTCTTTTATTTATGTCTTATTTTGTCCAACACATTGTCCCAAAGGTTTAGTAAGTTCATTGCGTGCCTCTCAATGTCCTTCCTTTTTGAAGTCACACCATTTTCCGTGATGTAACCGTATCACAGTTTACCTTTCTGCTTCTCAGTCATTGTACCCTTTGGCTCCCTCCATCTATTGGGCATCCTGGATAATGTCCAAAATAAACAAACCATGTCTTAAAGTGTCCTCACTTGGTTGTACAATCAGCAGCACTCTCAATTTTAGACATTTTTCATTGGTCCATAATGACAAAGAACTGAAAAATATAACCTCAAGAAATATTAAATCAAAACTACCCCTCATCTCTTGTCCCTCCCCCCCAAATAGTTGCCCCTGGGAGTGCTGTGGTGTTGTTGATGTCTTCCTGTTAGCTATTGGTCACAGCATGGATTTTCAGGTTTCCCTCTATACCCACTACTATTACTGACTCTTTGTCCACTATAAAACCTTTAAAATAGTTCATGCAAGAAATTATTTATAATTGTAGATTTAATTAGTGGAATATGTAGCACCATACATCCCCTTTCAATCGTTTTCACCTTCAGTATGGTCATATTACTTATAACCCACTAACCAGTTACCATCCTTTCTACCATTCCCTTGCATTTAGGTTTAACCTGAATGAATATAGTTCTGACATTAACATTGGTTGATATTTTAATTTGCTATAATGTATCACATAAAACCAAAATAAAGACAAATATCAGAAGTTGATTCACTGGATAATGATCAGAGTGATTTCTTTCTAAATTGGGAAATAGTTTTCAAATACTATTTTTTGTGTGTGCTATACAAAAAACAAACAAAATAAACGGTAAAAAGCTGTAGACATCATATACTTTAAAGTTTAATCTATATTATTATTGGGTTGTCCATCACTTAAATGTAGAAAATCAACAAAATGATAAGCCAAGCACTGATTTGTAGCATTTTTAATTCCACGGTGTAAATACCCCCATCATGACTGGTTTCACAGCCTGATTTCATAGAATGTGGAGTCAGGAAGAGATGGCAGCAGTATATCATTACAATGTACTTCCACCATACAGATAAAATAAATGTTAATAGTCTCAAGAGCAGAAATAAAAGTAAAATGAAGTAAAGCAATTAGGGCATGCTGAGTTTTAAGTATGTGCTGCCTTTTAAAATTTTTTATTTAATTATAAATTTATATAATTTAATTTTTTCATAAAACCTATGTTTAGCAACTGCCTCATAATATTTCTGAAAAATTAACAATAAGGTCTCATGGGCAAGTATCAGCTCCAGACATTTTATCATGCTCTCAGTGAATTTAAAACAAACTTCATTTGTTAATTTATTAAATCACATAATTACTATCATCCATGAAGCATAGAGTACTGACATAGGAATATACCAGAGGTTCTCACCTCCTGAGGCTCATTAACCCACCTTGGAATATAGAGTCGCAGTTCCTACTCCATGATGTGGGTCAGACCCCTGCGGAATTAAGGAATGAGCGCTGTCCTCCAAGGAAAGCTGCGTCACCTCATCCAGCCACCCAGTGGCTACAGTCCTGGACAGATGTTGGCAGAATGGCTGCAGTGAGATAAGTTAACCCACCCACACTCTCTACATATTCACATTGCCAATGATAATGGGCTCAAATGGCAAGTCATGGTGGGTAACAAGCTGTAGGAAGAACAGGGAAAGTGTCCAACATGGTGGCATTGCCCTTTAACAAAAAAATCAGGGACAACAATGCTGAATATGTCTGAAAAGGAAAACAGGTGGAAAGCTGGAGAGAACTAATTGCCCTTGTGTGTTACTGGGTTTGGGGCTGTTCTTGCCCTTCAGTTCATCTTCTGTCAAGTTGTGATGATGCTCATAAGGATAAAAAAAGATGATGTTCCCGGGGCCTGCCCATGTTAAAAAAAAAAGATGATATATGTAAAGGAAGCTGTGCAGCACTATGGCAGCCTAGGTTAATTGAGAATACAGATCCTCACTGGAGCAAAAGTTCTACTAAAGTTTAATTGTTTCCTTAGTCAATGCAATGAAGTTCCAGGCAAGATGTTCAATGACACAGATGGGGGGAAATATTCTCATGATCTGATGGATCCTAGAAGGGGTAGATTCTGATGGAGAAGGGAAGATGGGGTGCCCACAGCAGACTGAGTGAGCTTCCATGACAGGCATAAAGCAAGGAGCAGAAGGATCATCTTGGATGGTCTGTTACTAGACTTTCTCACTTTCCTGTCCATCCAGGCATACTGGGATGAAGCCTCTCTGGGAAGAAGCTGCTTCCAGGAATTTGCTCATGAACTTCTCCAGTTGACAGCCTCCTATACCTCCTAAAGAGTTTGCAACCAGGGATGACCAGTAACTTAGGGTTCCTCTGCCCTATATCTTCCATCCATGTACCTTAGTTCACCAGCCCTCTTACATGTCCATTTTCAGATCATAGCAAACAGCAGGACACTCTAGAGTTGAACTCCTTCCAACTGGCTTCCTCCAGAAAACTTTTGGCCTTGTATCTTATGTAAGAGATAAGGACAATGTTACAAGGACAATGCTGTCCCTAAGTGGTAGATGGACTGGGTTACCTCAGGGGCACAGACAAGGGAATGATCTGATCTTTGAGTGTGAAAAGTCATCTTGGACTGACTTCTGATCAACATGAAATGGAAGCATAGAGTGACAAATTTAGGGAGCTGAACAGGTCCTGAACAAACGACGGGATAGCAATGATAATCTGTTGCACATTGAGGAAGCTTAGAGTAGCACACTGTCCTCACTATGACTGAAAGGAGAGCCTGTGCAGAACTGTGACTTCATGAAAGGGGATCAGAGACTAGAGCACCAGGCTGGACCACAGTGTGAGTCACAGCTGTGACATTAGGCGGGCTCTTCAGTCTTCTGAGCAGCAGGTGGATTTTCCTCAAATGGAATCTTCTTCCTATATAGTAAGAATGTAGTGTCCTGGTTGCACCAGATGGCCCTGCCCTAATAGCATGGCTACCTTCCAGTAGGTCCCCTATGCTTCAGCAGGCAGCCTGGCTCATTCTCTCAGCTTTCACAGGATCCAGGTAAGAGTGGAAATCATGGATGCACCTCTTCAGCCTCTGCGTATGCTATCTTAACTGATGCCCCATTGGATGTGGAAGCCTTGTGGGTTGTCTCAGAGTCAGAGTTGGGGGAACTGGGTAAGACAGAGGCAAAGAGTTGGATGCAAGAGGCCACAGAGCCATCACAGCAAATGATCTACCTCACTTAGGAGCCACATCCATTCAGGATGAATACTGTGGCATCAGTTTATAAGCTTGTCACTGAGGATTGAGTAAGTCAACACATGCAATTAAATGTCAGCCTATGTATGTTAGCACATGAATCAACTCATAGGGTTGACACAACACATGCTTGTTTCAAGAAAGCACACCTCAAAAGCATACCTCATTTCCAATGCCATGACTGGGCCTGGACCCAAGGTCTTACAACTCCAAATTCTCTGCTTTTTCCATCAAAGAAAAAAAATTCTGACAAAATGCATTGTAATGCTGTCTGGGTTTGATCTGGAAAACCTTAATTATATCCTGACTGGGGTCCAAAGGTGCAAACACCTGAAGTCTTTACATCCAGACTGGATTGCCCAGCCAAGCCCAAGTTGGTTCTCAAAAAAACTACAAAGGAGTAGTTTATCAACATAAAAATATACTTCCTTTTGCACAAATGATTTTGCCGATAAAATCATTTGTACCTTAACTTGTTGTATTACATCATCTGGTAAGCTAAATTACCACTTAGTTTGAAAATCTCAGGTTCATATCCACTTCTCATGTACATAGTTACAATAATCGTCTGTTTTTGTTCAATTGGCTGCTTAGAGTAATGAGAATTAATTAGCTTACAGTTTGAGGCTAAGAAAAGTCCAAAAATTAAGGCATCAAGAAAGCAGAAAGATGCTTCCTCTCTGCAGTCTGGCTGCCAGCAATCCTTGGTTCCTCTGTCATATGGCAAGGCACATGGAGGTATCTGCTGGTGGTTCCTTCTCATCCATGCGTTGTGGATTTCAACTTCTTGCTTGTGTGGCTTTCTCCCTCTCTCTGTTATCATTCTGTTTATTAGAGACTCCAATAAGAGGATTACAACCCATCCTGGGCCATGCCTTAACTGAACTAAACTCATCAAACTCATCTAAAGATCCTACTTATGATGGGTTCATACCCACAGGAGTGGATTAGATTTAAGAGCATATTTTTCTGGGGTACTTACAGTTCCAAACCACCATACTACATGCTTTGCATCCCCAAAAGACATATTCTTTCCATATGCGAAATACATTCATGTCATTGCAATATCCCTAGAGTGCTAAGTCAAGTAACAACGTTAAGGACAGAGAAACATCAAAATCGTTTATGGGGGTGCACAGGTGGTTCAGTGGTAGCACGTTCACCTTCCATGCAGGAGACCCAGGTTTGATTTCCAAATCATGCACCCCCCCAAAAAACAATCTTTTGCGGATTTTGGCTTCCCCTTCATCTGTGGACCTGTGAAACCTAGAGAATGAAGTTATCTTCCTCCAATATACAAAGGAGGGACAGACATAGGATAAACATTCCCATTCCAGAAGGGAGAAATTGGAAGGAAAGCAAAGGTCATTGGTCGCAAACAATTTCAAAATCCTGCAGGGCATATTTCATTAGATTTCAAGGTCTGAGAGTCATCTGTGGAATGATGTTTTCTTCTCATACCTGATGGAGCAGCAGTTTCAACCTTTCCAGGTGTTTGGGCAGCAGTCATGCTTTTGCAAAAACACTGGGTTAAAGGTTTCAATCTCTGAGAACCCTAGGGTGAAGGCCAGACTCCCTACAATCCCCAGGGAATATGCACCAACCTCTCTGAAGATGGTGTGGCAGGACTCTTCCTGAACAATGGGGTGGAAGGCCTGCCTTCTCTGAGCTCTAGGGAGAACACACCCTTTGCACACACATGGGTGGGTATGCTTTCTTAGCCTGAGAAGATGACTTTGGGGCAAACCTGAGCTTCCCATGGTTCTGCCTTTGAAGTCATTTTTCATTCTATCTGTCCCTTTTAGCCCAGACTCACAGTAATTCTGTTCATACCGATCTTGCAATATTCTTGCAAAATTCTGTTCATACAGTTTTGCATGCAGCACACAGGGGCCCTAACCCATCAGACAGAAGAATTTTCCACAGATCCTTCCTGGATAATTGTATTTTCAATCCTGACTTGCACTAAAATGGCTGAGTGATTCTGTGTTCAGTTAAATGGAGCACTATTTTTCTGGAGACTCAGTTTCCAAAAGCTCAGAACTTTCTAAACCATCAATTTCAGGTTTCTTTATGCCCAGGAGTTCTGTTCTCAATTTATCCCTTTCCTCTTGCATTTTATTGTAAGTTTCAAGAAAAAACAACCATTAGAGAAATGCAAATCAAAACCACAATGAGATGTCATCTCACACCCACCAGAATGGCCATTATCAACAAAACAGAAAATGACAAGTGCTGGAGAGGATGCGGTGAAAGAGGCACACTTATCCACTGTTGGTGGGAATGTCAAATGGTGCAACCACTGAGGAAGGCAGTTTGGCGGTTCCTCAAAAAGCTGAATATAGAATTGCCATATGACCCAGCAATACCATTGCTGGGAATCTACTCAAAGGAATTAAGGGCAAAAACTCAAACGGACATTTGCACACCAATGTTTATAGCAGCGTTATTTACAATTGCAAAGAGATGGAAACAGCCAAAATGTCCATCAACAGAAGAATGGCTAAACAAACTGTGGTATATACATACGATGGAATATTATGCAGCTTTAAGACAGGATAAACTTATGAAGCATGTAATAACATGGATGGACCTAGAGAACATTATGCTGAGTGAGTCTAGCCAAAAACTGAAAGGCAAATACTGTATGGTCCCAATGATGTGAATCGACATTCGAGAATAAACTTGGAATATGTCATTGGTAACAGAGTGCAGCAGGAGTTAGAAACAGGGTAAGATAATGGGTAATTGGAGCTGAAGGGATACAGACTGTGCAACAAGACTAGATACAAAAACTCAAAAAAGGACAGCACAATAATACCTAATTGTAAAGTAATCATGTTAAAACACTGAATGAAGCTGCATCTGAGCTATAGGTTTTTGTTTTGTTTTGTTTTTACTATTATTACTTTTATTTTTTTCTCTATATTAACATTCTATATCTTTTTCGGTTGTGTTGCTAGTTCTTCTAAACCAATGCAAATGTACTAAGAAACGATGATCATGCATCTATGTGATGATGTTAAGAATTACTGATTGCATATGTAGAATGGTATGATTTCTAAATGTTGAGTTAATTTCTTTTTTTCCGTTAATTAATAAAAAAAATTTAAAAAAAAGAAAAAGAAAAAACAAGGTCACACTTTCCAAATTCAGCTTGAAATTATTCTTGCTAAATATCCAAACTTATTCTTTTAATTCTGCCTCCAATTAACATAAGAACTCAATTTCACTAACTTCTCTTCCATTTTAAAACAAGGGTCATCTTTCTTCCAATTTCTGATAACACTCATTATTTATGTCTAAGTCCCATCATAAGGACCTTTAGGGTCCATACTTCTACCAACAGTCTCTTCAAAGCAATCTAGACCTTTTCAATTAAGCACCTCAACTTCTACTTGTTACCCGGTTCCAGAGCTGTTTCTACATTTTTGGTATCTGCAATAGCAGCACCACACTCTTGATACAAAAATCTGTTCTCATTTCCTAGGCTGCTAAAAGCAGATATCATGGAAAATGGGTTGGCTTAAACTATGGGGATTTATTAACCTACACTTTGAGGCCAAGAAAATGTCCAAATCAAGGCATCGTCGAGATAATGATTTCCTCCTGTAGACTGGCTGCAGCCATCCTGCCACATGGCAGTGTCTGCTGGCCTCTCCCTTCTCCTGTGGGTTTCACTGGTTTCAGCTGCTTGCTCTCTCTGCATTCATTTGATTAAAAATGAATCCAGTAAGAGGATTATGTCATACCTTGGGCCACACCTTAACTGAGGTAGCCTCATCCAAAGGTCCTACTTAAGTAGGTTTATATCCATAGGATTAGATTAGATTTAAGAACATGATTTTCTGGGGTACATACAATCCCAAAGCCCCACATTGACCAAACAAAGGGCAGTTATGTTTTCAATTTGATAGCTTGGCATTTTGTTTGTCTGACTGCCCGTTGTCTTATTGTCTTTGTGTGTGTGTTGTAATTCTGAAAGAATTGACAGCCTTTTTGCTAAATTGGGTCTCTTCCCAGAAGTCACCATTTAATAGCTATTCATTGAGCATCTGCTAGGTGCATGCTAGAGAATGAGGGGCTGAACAAATGGGTAGGGCATGGCCCCTGTCCTCCCAGAACCCACAGCTTGTATATGCCGTGGGAGAAATCTGTGCAGATGAATGCCACTTGGGCTTAAAATAGCAGCCCAATTAGTTCTACTTGAAGTGAGAGTAAACTTCACACTCTACTTTTCAAAGACCTCTCTGATTCTATTCTGTAGAACCATTTTGCTGGAGCTGAGATCAGTAAGAGCTAAGTTTAGAGCCTTGAAGTGAGACAGTCTGTGGAGGGCTTTGGATGCTGGCCAATGGTTCTGGGCTTCATGTTTTGGGGAATGGGGAGCCGTTTTACTTTGAGGAAGGAAGTTGACACTTGCTCTTGGATGGTCTGGTTGAAAGTCTTCCAAAACCAGGAGAATGGCTTCAATGACCCATCAGGCCCCTTAGACTGTGGGCTTAAGTCAGAAGCTCTGTGAGTTTCCTTGCAGCATCTTTAGTTAATGGGGCTGTTATTATGGGTTGTCAGCACAGACTGGGTTTCATTGAGACAAGCCCTGATTCTGGGTATCTTCCAGAATGTGCCCTCGTCACTTCCGAGGGCAGGATCCCAGCACCAAGTACAGGGTTAGTCTACACAGCAGATTCCTGCTTCAATTCAGTGGGATTTATCTGCACAGATTTCAAAGTGGCATTCACCTGCACAGATTTCTCCCATGGCATATACAAGCTGTGGGTTCTGGGAGGAAAGGGGCCATGTCCTACCCATTTGTTCAGCCCCTCATTCTCAGTCTGCCTACTTAAAGCCTCTTTGGAACAGCCAATGTTTAGGTCAATGAAGAAAAGTAAAGCAAGACCTGGAGCCTGTACTTAGCAATCTAACAATGTATTAATCTAAGGTCTGCCTTCAAAGTTTCTAAATATATCTTCCACGGTTTCTTTTCTGATTTTGTCAAAGAAATCACCCATAACAGAGTTTATGATTTATAAAAGCCTCACACAGAAAAATTCAATCTTTATTATAATGCATAACAATTTTATTTCCTACCAGATGAGAACAATTCAAAGAAGAAATTGCTATTGTCCAGATACTTTTACATTCAGATAAGTTGCAGATCAGTCTCTCAAAACATCACATCAGGCCTTAGAGCATTTAACTCATTCTTACAGGAGTAGACAAGCCCATGTGCTTGAGACATCTGCACCTCCCACCCCCTCGGTAGCTGCAGGGCAGCGTCTGGTAGTTTTCTACCCTGCCGTCTTCTCATTGCCAGGTGACCCCGGGACCAGGAAGCTGGCAGCCAAGACTGGAGGCCACAGGCTTTGAGTCAGGTCTTGGGAGGCCAAGAACCAAAACCTGGGAGTTCCCCTCCTTCTCTCCTCCACTCCTACCTCAAGCCTCTCACCAAGGACGCATGTGATCAGGGCACCTCAGATGCTGCTAGGAACATCCTGGATGGGTGTTGTCGGTAAGGCCCTCTGTGCAAGCCTGGGGACCACTGGGTTTTGCAAAAACCTGAGAATGGCTTAGGCTTAGGGAATGTGGGAGGAGGGCAGGGGGCACTCCAGATAAGGTGAGCTGGGAGAGTATGTGAGAAAGCTGACTGGGCAGGGTAGGGTGGACCGGGGGTGGGGTGGGGTGGGCAGCAGCACATGGCCATTGCAATAAGGATAAATCTGATGCTGACACCCAGTGAGAGAGCTCACAGAAATCCACATTTTCCTAACAAGAAAAGGGAAGCACAGAGGCTGGGCAGCATGCTGAGACCCTGGCTCCCTCTCTGCAGTTCTCTACCTTCGTGGGTTTGGGGTGGTCTGTGGGATGGAGCTGGGGAGTTTAGGGAAATTGCAGCCCAGCTTGCAAGTCTCTGCAAAGACCCTCACCCTGTGTGGCCCCCTCTCAATTGCTGGGATCGCTCCCAACTGAGGCTTCCTGATTAAAGCCTAGAGCTCACTCCAGAATCTTCTTTTCCCTGGCCGGGCCACACTCTCCCCACCCAATTATCACCAGGCCCTGCTGAATACATCTAGACCCCACCTGAGCCCTGCGTCCCCACTGCCCGGTGCTGGACGGCCTGATGGTCGCTCACTGTTTGTGGGTTTCAGGCTCCACAATGGCCCTTTGCTTATTTTGGCTGACGGTTTGCCTGGCTGCCAGGACAAGCACCCCAGGTAAGCTCAGGGCAGAGAGGAAGAAGCAGAGCCAAGAGGGGGCTTTGCTTCCACTTAAGCTGGGGTTCAGGTGGGGGTGTCCCACCTTCTGAGGCTTCTGCAGGGGCGAGCACTTCTAGCAAAGGTGTAGGCGAGCAACAAATGCATGGGGACTCAGAACACAAATGGAAAGGTGGGGAGAAATATGCAAATTGCATCATAGAAAAAGGCATGAATTCTGAATTTCACTATTCTGTTTATTCTTAAGCAACCCTTTTGCACCTAGATTTTCTAGGCTGTACAATGCTAATCATTAGAGAATTCTAACTCAAAGACTCATCATGAAGTTTAAGTGACTAAATAGGTAAAGCACTTTGAAAATTGTCTGACATGTAAAAAGCCCACAGAAAATATTAGCGATTATTATTATTGCTATTATTATTTCCTAATTGAAAAAGAACACCTATAATTCAAAGAGAAAAAAATCCAAAAACCTCAACAGTCTGGTAGAAATTGGGTAAAGGTTTTATACAGATACTTACAGTGGAGGAAATATGGGTCAGCTCTAAAGAGATGAGACTATTCTTACTCAGTAAGGGAAATGCAAATGGGAACACATGGAAACATCATTTTTCACCCATCAGACTTGGCAATGATCGATAAATGTAATCACAGGCCATGCGGATGAAGGGGGGAGGGTTGGTTGCTCAGACCATTACAGTGGGGTGCGGATGGGTACCGACTCCATGCCCAGCCCCTGGCTGATGGCTGGGGGGACTCAGATGGAGAGAACCTACCCCCAGCAATCCCATGCACGGCTCAAGTGCTGAGGGGTCACTAGCCCCTGTGGAAATGAATCCCCATTGTGGCATCATGAAATAAGCAAAATGCCCATCTATAGGTGACCGGTTAAAATTTTCTGGCAATTGGAATAGTAGATGGTTAGTAAATGAGAGCTTTCTTGATATAGGGTCTAGGAAGAACTCAGTGAAATAAAATAAGGACCCAAAGTGTACGTGCAGCTACTCCTGTCAGTATATGGAAGAGAGAAGAAAGGACTAAACGTGTGGGTGTGTGCATGGAGTAGCTCTGAAAAAACACACAATAACGTGGTGACATTGGCGGCCCCAGGAGGACCAGGGCAAGAAGGCAGGTTGTTCACGTGATGCCTTCTTGTGGCTTTTGAAGTTGGAGCCATATGACTGCATTACTCCCAAATATGAAGACATTAACACTTACAAGTTAATAATTCCCAGCCCACCCTTCGACCGCACTGGGTTGGAAATTACCTTTGAAATGTTAAAATAAAAAGGGAACGTGCTGCACGACTGGCGCCTTGAGGTCCAACCATTCAGATGTAGGGAAATTTGTGGATTGTTCTATTAGGCTTAGAGGGAGGAGGCATGGTGGGGCATGCTGGAGAGCCAAGGGGAGGGACCTGGGCAGTCCCTTGGTCCCTTTAGCCCTAGAGAGCTAATAGAGTTGAAAGGCAGCTGATGCAGCAAGGTCCAGGGCTCAGCTGGGCTGTAGAGGGCAGAGAGCCGGTGGGGTAGGAGATGCGATTCTAGGGCAGATGTTCTCACCTGGGGGTGACTGTGTCCCTGACATGAGACAATGTCTGGGACATTTTTGCTTGTCATGACTGGGACAGTTCAGTAGAGGGCTGGGACGCTGCAGCACACCCTACAGTGCACGAGCCAGAACCCAGAACAAAGAATCGTGGGGCCCAGAGGTGACCTGGAGAAGGTGTGCTGTGGCAGGAACAGGCACTTGTGGCAGATGGGCATGGTGGCTGTCCCCACATGCTGAGGGCAGAGACGTGCAGTCACTGAGGAGTTGCACTTGGGGACTTGCACAAAGGACATTTTGAATAGGGATTCTCTCCAAATAAATTATTCTATTTCTAGAAATTCTCCAAAATAGACCTTGGATCTGTATGCAAAGATACACCCATGGAAGTATGTATTTGTTTGTGGTTTTTCAAAGCAAAACATGGAAAACAACTAAAATCGGCATCAAAAGTCTGTACATCATGGCAGGTCCATAAAATGGAATGCTCTGTAGACAGAAAAAATTGAAAATGTCTTTGTATATTTATTGCTGGAAAGAAAATGACATAATTTTGAGTAAATGAAAAGCATGTTACCAGAATAATTTTGTAGGAATTATAAAGCTTTAAGATATTGTCAATATGTTTCTTTAAGATACTGTCAATATGTTTTTACCTGCTTTACTATCATCTATAAATTCATCTCTCAATAGGAAGATATATAAGTAAAGATAAATACCTAAACAGCTGCCCCCAGTATTTTAATAGTCTTTAGTTTAGACGATGTGATATTAGATAATTTGTGCTTCTTTCTTGGTGCCTTTAAAATATCTATTTCTTTTACATTTTAAAATATAAACCTTTGCTTATTTACTAGGAAAATCATGCATTAAAATCAAATACGTGGGCTGTGTGATGGCGGCTCAGTGGCAGAGTTCTTGCCTCCCATGCTGGAGACCCAGGTTTGATTCCCAGTGCCTACCTATGCAAAAAAAAAAAAAAAATTAAATATGTGCTTCTTGTGGAAAACATGATGTGGAAAGGTCAGATTTTGCACTGGAGTGCTCTGTGATAACCGATTAATGAATTTGGGGATGGGGGGGCAGTTACAATCCTATGTCCCCATACACACCAAAATTAATTCCTGATCTGCCAGAATTAATAATGAAAATGAAAATTTGAAATAATTAGAACAAAAGGTATATTTGGCTCAGGATAGGGAAAATCTCATCAATACAGTTCCAGAGGCAGATGAACAAGGAAAATAGAATTAGCATCATGAGAATTAATATATATACAGAAACAGATATTCTCCAAGTCAATAAATCAAATCACATATAAGGAAGAAACAGTCACGGTCTATAGCAAAGACAAAAGGTTTATATCTTTAAATTTAGATTAAGTTTCAAATTAGAAATAATTAAGAATAGATAAGTAAGCAAATAAGGACAGTCTATAATTAGAAGAGAAACAGAATAAATGTATGGGAAAAAATGTCTAAACTCTCCAGTACTCATGAACCCAAAAGTTAAAATTTTATTTTCAAACATTTAAAAGATTGAATAAATCTTGACTTTGGCACACATAGAATAAAATTCTAGAAATTTACCCTGGGTGTACTTGTACATATATTCAAAGATGTGTGTGATGTTACACCTGTCAACCTAAATTTCTCTTTCTTACAGGGTGAAAATGTTATCTTGTTTAATTTACAGTTACTTAATTGTTCTTAAAGATTTTATATATATATAAGATATATAATATATATATATTTTTTCTTTTTTAAAAATGCACCCCTATATAACTACCACCCCCATTACCCCAGAAAGTGGCCACATGTTCCTTTTGAGTCAATCCCCCTCTCCTGCAACATACAAACACTGTCCTGACTGCCAGCACTACTGGTTGGAAATGTTCATGCAAATAGAAACCTGCAATGTTTCCTTTGTAGCTAGCTTATTTCACTGGCGTGTTTCTGAGGTTCATCCATGCAGATTCATGCATCGATTCATTACTTTTTAATTTGTCAGTAATAATCCATTGTATGAATACAGACCATGATATGTCAGTCTGTTCACCCAATGCTCATCAGTAATGGGTATTTATGTTCTTTCCAATTTGTGTATGTTACAAATAATGGCGCTATGAATATCTTTATAAAATCTATTTTAAAAAGGACAAAAATTCTGATCAATGGAGAACTGTGTGTTTAATAATACAAGAAACTCCCAAATAGTTTTTCAAAGTGGTTGTGCCCTTTTACAATTCCACCAGCAGTATCTGGAAGTTTCATTTGTCCTACTTCTTCACTTCATTTGCTAGGGGGAGTCAGTCTTTTCAATTTTAGTCAGTCTGGTTGCTATGGTGGAGTACCTTCTTGTGGTTTTAATTTGCGTTTTCCTGATAATGATATTAATTGAATTTCTTTTCAGGTGCTTACTGACCATTTGCATATCTTCCTTTGACATGCACAAGTCTCTTGCCAAGTTAAAATAGTATCATTTTTTAGTAAATATGTATATATATTCATATATGTATATATATATAGGGATACAAACTTTGTCAAAAATGTATTGCAAATGTTTTCTATATCTTGCTTTTTCATTTTATAATGGTGTCTTTTGACTAGAAGTTTTAAAATTTATTTTATTAAGTTCAATTTTTCATGTTTTGCTCTTTTATGGACCTTTCTTATGGTTGGTGCTTTCTGTGTCCTCTTAAGGGACTATTTGACTACCTTGAGGTTGCAAAAATGTTCTTCTATGTTTGCTTCTAGGAGCTATAAGGTATTAACTTTAGTGTTTAGATCTATCAATGATCTCAAATCAATCTTTGTGCATTAAATGAGGTAAGATTGAGCTTCATTTCTTTCTCCATATGGATATCCAGTCATTCCAGCACCATTTGTTCAAAGACTTTTCTTTCTCACTGCATTGCCTTAAGTCCTTTGTCAAAAATCATTTGACAAATTATGCATGTGTCTACGTCTAGTCTCTCTTCTGTCCCATTGATCTGTTAGTCTGCTTGACACTACTCCCCACTGTCCTGATTATAAAGCTTTATATTAGGTTTTGAAATAAGGTAGTATAAACCCTCCAATTTTGCTCTTGACAAATTGCATCAGCTGCTGATGGGATACAGACTGTGCAATAGGACTAGATAAAAAAACTCAAAAATGGACAGCACAATAATACCTAATTGTAAAGTAATCATGTTAAAACACTGAATGAAGCTGCATCCGAGCTATAGGTTTTTGTTTTGTTTTGTTTTGTTCTTACTATTATTACTTTTATTTTTTTCTCTATGTTAACATTCTATATCTTTTTCGGTTATATTGCTAGTTCTTCTAAACCGATGCAAATGTACTAAGAAACGATGATCATGCATCTATGTAATGATGTTAAGAATTACTGATTGCGGGCGGGCCGCGGTGGCTCAGCGGGCAAAGTGCTTGCCTGCTATGCCGGAGGACCTCGGTTCGATTCCCGGCCCCAGCCCATGTAACAAAAACGGAGAAACAGAATACAATAAAACAAGAAAATGTTTAAAAATGTTTCCCTTTCTTCCTTCCTTCCTTCCTTCTATCCTTCCTTCCTTCTCTCTGTCTTTCCTTTAAAAAAAAAAAAAAAAAAAAAAAAAAAGAATTACTGATTGCATATGTAGAATGGTATGATTTCTAAAAAAAAAAAATGGACAGCACAATACTAAAAATAAAAAAAAGATTGCATCAGCTGAGTTAGATTCTTTAAATTTTCACATATATTTGGTATCAACCTGTCAATTTTTATAAAGAATAACTTGCTGGGATTTTGCTTGGTATTGCTTTTAATTTATAGAGCAGTTGGAGAGAATTGTTGTCCCAGTGATATTTTGGCTAATTTTTATAAATATGGTTACAAATTATTAATTCAATTCAGATTTCTTCAGAGAAATATTCTGTATGAGGGAATCTGTTCATATGCATTGTGACTTATTCTATGGCCTGAATACGGCCCATCTTGGGGGATGTATCATGCATGCTTGAAAAAAGTCTCTTCTGCATTTGCTAAGTTCTATAGATGTTCTATAAATATAAACTGGGTCAAGGTGGTTAACTATACTGCTCTTTTCTTCTATGTCTCCACTGATTTTTTTTATTTATTCTTCTATCAATCACTTAGAGAAGGATGACAGAGACTCCAGCTATTATTTTGGAATTGTCTATTTCTCTCTTTACTTCTGCCAAATTTTGATTAATTTATTTTGAAATTCTGCTATCAGCTTCCTACATATTAAGTTTTGTTTTGTGTTTTTAAAAATCTTGATGAATTTCTCCAATTTTCACTGTGAAAATGACCCTCTTCACTGCTGTAATATCCTCTCTTTGAAGACTATTCTTTCTGGTAATACCATAGCAACTCCCAAGTCTTTCTGTACTTCTGTACTTTGGGAGTCACATCTTATCCATCTTTTACTTCCATCCTGTGTCTAAAACAGATAAATTTATAGTTGGAGGGTTTGGTCCATTTACATTTAGTGTAATTGCTGATATTCTTTGCATTAAGTCTACCATTTTGCTGCTTGTTCTCCATATTTCCTCTCTTCCTTTTGATTGTTTTTCCTTTCTTCCCTGTCTTCTTTTGGTTTAGTCAAATGATGTTGCCTTCCATTTTATATCTTCAATTGGCTTTTCAGCTATATATATATTTCTTTTAGTGATTGCTCTAAACATTACAATTTGCATCCTTTACTTATCACAGTGTATCTTGAGTTAATAATATCCCATTTACTTACAATGCAATAACCGTCTATTCTCACTGCCTGATTATTGTGCTCTTGTTGATACTTTTCCTCTACACATGGTGGAAATATCAAAATTGACCATTATTTTTCCTTTAAATGTTTATTTCTTTAAAGAAGTTAATCAAAGTAAAAAAATTATTCCTTTATATTCATCCAGTTAAAAGTGGATTTACCCTGGGTTTTCCCCTATGCCCAGCATCAAATTTCTCCAATTTCTACCTGCTTTTGGTTGCTCGCCAGTGCTGTCAAGCTGTTGTCTTTATAATCTAACTAGAGTTTATAAGGTTATTGATGGGAAGATTAGTACAGTATTAAAGTTCACATCACCAGAAGCCAGAAGTCATATACACTACTTCTGTTCAAGTATGAATTGTTTTTAGATGTCTGTATATATTTCTATAGGTCATTCGATTGCCATGCATATTTACATTTCTGTTTCTGAATGGCAAGTGAGTTAGCTTGAATAACTTAACTTCAGACCTTTTTAATAACTGTTTCACTAAGACATAATCCACATAAAAAAATCACTCTATTAGAGTGTATAATCCAGTGGTTTTTAGTCTATCACAGACTGTGCAACAATCACACTATCTAATTCCAGAAACTCCTTACCTATTTAGCAGTGATTTCTCATTCCTTCCTTCCTGCTGGCCCCTGACAAATGTGAACAAAGTCTCTGCCCCTATGTATTTACCTGTTTGGATATTTCACGTAAGTGGAGTCATGCAACACCTGATCTTTTATGACTGGCTTCTTTCACTCAGTGTAATTGTTTCAAGGTCCATCCAGGTAGCAGTGAGCATCAGGGATTCATTCCTTTTTATGACCAGATGAGATCCTGTTGTACAGATAGATCACAATCAGTCCAGGGAGCCTTAGTGAGCCCATGTGATCACCTACTCTAGCGTTGTCCTCCAGTCTGAATTTTAAATATAGCAAAGCTGCCATTTTTTCATCCATCTGAATCCTGAATCCCTATTTAACTTGTATCACAGTGAGGGTGGGGGGCTAAAGGGGCATATTTGTTAGTACTCTATTTCCACACAGGAAGTAATCATGGCAAAATGACAGCATCTGTTAAATCTGAGTGGTGAGTTCTTGGGTGTGTGTTTTCTTGTTGACTATAAGTTTCTGTACTGATCGAGGTTTTCTTTCACTTAAATTAGTTCAGGGGATCTGGCTGTGAAAACAAAAGATTGCAGGGAAATTAAGAAATATTCCATCTAATTGTGTTAATATAACTTTAAAATTCTGCTAGGATTATATAGCTCGTTGAAGGATAAGAAAGGCAAAGTTATTCATCCGAGTAGACATAGTAAGCTCATCCTGTAGAGCACTGCTGGCTTTCTTCCATTGGGAAAGCAAAGCTAAGGTCACATTGACATGCTTGGGGCTTGGGTGGTAAGTGTCCTTCATCAAAGTGTGTGTCACAAAACTGAGATAATTTGGTGCTGGTCAACACAACCTAGGAGGAAAAAGAGACTGATTTTTAGAAATACCAATTTTTCCTTACAGGAGAAAGAGGAGCTGAGCTAAGCTGTAAACAATTCCTAACACTTCTCAACTAAACCACTGGAAGATGAGTCCCTTTCTCTGGAATAATCGTCATGGGGGAGACAAACTAGGGAAGAGTGAGAATGGCTCCTGCTGGCATACGAAAGGTTGGGGCTTGGCCCAAGATGTCTCTATGGGAGGGACCACACGGCCTGCTCCTGCTTCCCAGGCTTGATTTCTCAGCTTCCCACTCGGCCCAGAGCAGACGGAAACACAGATCAGGGGAAGGCAGGAGAGGATGGGCATGGCTGGGTGTGGCCCAGGTCCTTGTCCTAGTCTTAATATTCAGCCTGCGTAGGTCGTGGCCCAGCCCCAACCACTGCAGGAGGATGAGGCTTTGTTCCTCAGGCCAGCCACAGGCCAGGAAAGCCTTCTTGACCCCCAGGAATATTTTATCTCCACAATGGGGTGAGAGATATGGGTTAGGGCAAATCAGTGCAAATCTTTTTATTCACACCATACAAATAAACAAACATGCCTACATTTTGTCCCCACAGCGGTATTAGCCATTTTGTTATTGTCAGATTTTTTTTGGGGGGGCAAAACAAAATTAGTTTTAAATGTAGCCCTAGTATTTAAGATGGATAAATATAGTCTCCAAAGTTTTATTCCAAGATTTTTTTCCATTTTAATTTGTTTTTATATATGGTATGAGGTGGGACTTCAAGTTTGCTTTCTTCTCTCTGGATGATAAGCCATCATTTTCACAGTGCACAGGAAAGCTCTTTGATCATATATTCAATTCTTGGGCTCTATGTCTGAAACCTATTCTCATCCACTGATATATGTGTCTATTTCTATGCCCTTTCAGGATTTTAATAACTGCAGTGGCTTTGTAGCAGGCATCTGGTATATTGAGGACGTTGCATTATTTTTTGCCATAAATATCCAGCTAATTTTGGACATTTATTGCATCACATGAACTTTATAATTAATGTAACATTCCATAAAATTAAATATGCATGTATTTACTCTTTCATTCTAGCATTCACTCAATAAACATATATGGCGCTCTTAGCATGCTCTAGGCAGTGCTCCAGAGCCTGAGGATGAGGCTGGGAATGAGGCCGACAGGTGCTTTTCTTCGTGGTGCCTGCACCATGGTGGAGGGGACAGCTGGCTCAGGGCGGGGTGGTCAGTAAATGTGTGGAATGTCAGAACATGAGAAACGAAACAGGAGAACTGAAGCAGGAGAAAGCTGCAGGGGCCAGCCTGCCTCTCAAAGGAACCCCAAACAGTACACAGAGGAGTCCTCGTGGGGGTGTGGACTCAGCACTGACCAGCCAGGTGTGACAGCAACAAGTTCAAATTAGAGTTTAAGTCGGGTCTTAAGGACATCTTAGTATCCTGGGGTGGCATAATGAAGCAGCACAAACTCTGTGGCTTAAAAGAACCGGAATTCATTCTCTCCGGACTCTGGAGGCCAGATGTCCAGAACCAAACTGTGGGCAGGCCGCTCCCTCTGGAAACTGGGGGGAAACCTGTCTTGTCCTGTGCTGCTGCTGGTGTTTGGAGCTACACAGCACATGACTGCATCCTCCAACCTCTGTCCCCATTGCCACGTGGCTGTTGCCAGGAGTCTGGTCTCCTCTCCCTTCTTTTAAGTACAATAGGTCATATTGTGCTAGGGACCACCTGTCCAGCGTGGCCTCATGCTCATTAATTCTGCCTGCAGTGACAGTCACATTCTCAGGTGCTGGAAGCTAGGACTTCACTGAATCTTCGGGGGGACTCACTGTAGCATCCAGAACTCAGCTGCTCTGTAAGTTTAGAGCCTGCCTTATTTAAAGCAATAGAAATTTCTGCCTCTGATAGTAAAAGGCCTCCATAGGCCAAGATGCCCTTTTCCTTATTAAATAGAGGTAGCGACAATGGAACCCGTTCCCCTCGGTCTGCAGGGCTCCTCTAATCCACCTCAGCTAGAGCCCAAGACCCGTTGTCTCCTGCAGTCTGTTCATTTTTTAAAAAAACTTCTTTTGTCTTCTACTTCCCTTGGATTTATCTGGGTTTTTTTCTAAATTGTTAGCAGGACCTATCAAACCATTAATTTTAACATGTTTCTCTTGTCAAACATAGTCACTTGAAGCTCTAAATCTTCTTTCAAATACTGCTTTAACAGCCTCACCCAAGTTTTGTTAAGCAGCATTTTCATTAATTTTTAGTTTCAAGTGCGTTCTCTTTTCCATTCACATATCTCCTTTTGCCCACAAATCATTTAGAAATGCATTTTTATCGAATCACAGTTAGAGAATATGATATGTCTGATATTGATTTTTTTTTTTTTTGTTATTTTGAGGTTTCTTTGTGTCTTGGAAGATGATCAAGATTTCAAAATCTTCCATGTGTGCTTAATAAAAGGATACTTTCCTTCACTACGGTGTATGCAGTTCTATTTCTGCTCATTTGAGCAAGCAAGCCTCTATGTCAGGGCTCAGCAAACTTTTTCAGGAGAGGGTCAGACAGTAAATATTTTCAGCTTTGCATGCCAGGTGGTCTCTGTGGCAACAACTAAAATTTTCCCTCGTAGCTCAAAAGCAGACATCGACCATAGATAAACAAATGGATGTGGCTATGTTCTGAAAAAACTTTATTTTACAAAACCAGGTGGTGGCGAGCCCCTGTCCTGTGGCATTATTCACTCCGAGCCTGTTTATCCACTGGTCACTTAGCAGTGCATTAAAACCTCTGTCTGAGTCCAGATCCTCTTCCCTGGGTCCTGAGGCTCATGGGAATTTTTGAATTTTTGTCAGATTCTAGCAAGAGTGTGAACGTATGTCATCTCAGCTTTCGGTGGCCCTCTTTATTTCTGGTGCATTCACAAACATTTCAGTGGGAAGCTGAGGGATCCCGCATTACCCACTTCTGGTGTAGTACCGTTTTAGCCTGGAAGAGGCATGTGAGCCATTTTCACAAAAGGGACTCAGCCAAACCTGCCGTTGGTGGGTGGTATCCTCACCGAGAGCTGCTGTCCATCCGCGTCCCTCACGCCTCAGCTTATCTCCTTCCGTGGACTCCAGGGGCATCAGCTCACCATCATCCTGGAAACTTCATCAGCTTCCAGCCAGAGTCACACAGGTCACATGGCCAGACTTCATTTGGTTTCAGTGGCCAGAGGCTGCCCCGTCCCAACCCTTGGGCCTGGAGGAAGGAGTCCTCTCTGATGTACCCCCAAGGTGGGTCTTTCCAGGCCTGAGCACCGCCCCCCATCTGGATGGGCACTGCTGGTCATTCTCCACCCATGGCTTGTCTCTTGGGTCAGCAAGCCATCCATGGGAGCAGCGGGAGTTGGTGGTGGCAGCCCCAGACATGGGCTGGCTTGAGGATCGGCTGGAATGAGGGGGCTGGACTTGCTTACTCACCCAGGAATCTGTCCTGCACTGGGCCTCAGTGACTTCTCTCCAGCTCCTCTGTGAGGGCTGTGACTAATGCCGGGGCTGGGGCCACCAACAACTGTGTCTAGTGGGCTCTGCTGTGAGTGAAACCGCCTAGCCAGCACCTGCGGCCCAGATGAGTTTACGCGCTGTCTCCTCAGGTCTAAGGACCTGATGTTACCTGGAGCACTTTAGTCCCTGTGCTCTCAGCCTTTCTGGGGGCCCATCCTCCAGAGGTGTGCCGTGCCCTCTTCTGTGCTGAGCTCTCCCTCCTGAAGCGCGCTGTGACCTCTAGGGGCCACCCTGTGGTCAGCAAGCACAGGGAACTCAGCGTCATCTTGGGTTGGGGCAGGTGGGAAAGGCACAGCTGTGAGATGGACACACACCCCTGGTTCCGTCCAGCTGACCAAGTGCGCCTGCAGCCCTCACCGGAGCTGCTCTGATCCCAAGCCTCAGGCAGGTCCTCTGTGCACTGGCCTCGATCATGCTGCACCGAAAGGGCCTCTGGTTTTCTCTGCAGGCCACGAGCTCCAGTAAAGACATGTAAGGACGCTCCACCAACCTCACCTGCCCTATTGGAGCACCCTGGGCATGGCCGGGCCCAGAGAGGGGCTGATTTCACCTCACTTTCCTGTCTTCTCGCACATGCCCAGCCCTGAAGCTCTAGCCATGTGCCTTGGACTCTTCACTCCCTCTGAATTTGCCCAACGGCACCCAGCAGTCCAGCCCCCAGGGGCGGCTGGAGAGGGTGTCTGCGTGTGTCCAGGGCCCGCAGCCCTCCCACGTAGCTCCTGCGAGTGGATGGGAGGGAAAGCTGCGCCATGACTTCTCCCACGTGAAGCCCCTGGTGGAGGGACGAGCCAGGGACTTCGATTGCCCAAAGCCGTGGTAAGATTTTTAGCAAGGGGTGCACCCCCCTCAATCTGTTCATCCTCCTGGGTCACGGGCAGTCGCACTCTTCCCGTGAGACCCTCAGCACCCTCTCCCCATTCTCAATCTCTCCCCCACCCCAGGAGGGCTTAGAAATGAGGCATGGAGGCTCTCCAGCAGGTGTCCCCTTGCTAGTCCCCTGCGCCCTCCCCTTGTAGCCAGTGCTACACCTAAGCTCCTGCTCTCCTGTTGTGCGGCCAGGTACAGAGAACAGGTGCTTTATGTCTGCCCCCACCCTTGGGGCAGATTGAAAAACTGGCCCCAATTCTGACCCCTGCACCATATGCCTGCCGCCTGCATTCTCTCTGCCCTGTCCTGGCCCCTGCTGTGCCCCCGGGGCTCTGACAGGGCTGGCCGGGCACCTTTCCCATGGCTCTTGCTCCAAACTGCCAGAAGCAGGTGCCGGGCCTCTTGCTGGCTTGAGTGGAGGACGAGTGATGCCCAGAAAAACCAGGCTTAGCCGGCTGACCTTGGACTTGTGAGGAATAAAAAGGGCCCCTTGTTCTTGCCACTGGTTTAGGGATGGGGAGTTGCTCCAGAACTTCAAAGACTGACCCCCTGTTGTGCGTCAAAGTTGAGCCTCTTTCTGGTTCTAAGTCCAGTACTTTTGCTCTCTTGCCTCCACTCCAGGAATGCAAGCGATTTAAATGCCAGATTCATACTGGGTTGGGGGAGTTAGGAGAGCCCAGCATGCAGCAGAGAGGAATATCTGCAACAGGTAGTTTTGCTTTTTTTCAGGTAATATGCACCCTTTTCATATGTGGGGGGGGGGTGTTATTTAAATCCAAGAGGCAGGAGAAGAAGCTGGGGGAAGGTAAGGGGGGTGAGGAATGGGGCAGCACCTAGCCGACGTGGACGTGGGGGAAAGCCACAGTGTCCCTGGGGATCTGGGAGCCCAGGTAAGGTTGGGAGAAGCACCGTGGGGAAGGCTGTGGCCCGATTTGCCCGAGGAACAGCTTCATGCCTGTGCCCACACTCACCAGAACTGCACATGTGGCTCCAATAAAACACCAACTCGGACGTTTAGCAGCATCTTTCACGATGGTGAAAGTTGAAAATCGCCCAAATCCTCCCTGGCCGAAGAATGGGTAAATACACTGTGACCCAGTCACACAGCAGAGCACTCCACAACGGGAAGAATGAACGACATGCAGTCACACTCAAAATGCAGTGGCAGAAAGGAAACTCCATGTGTGATTTTCTGCATGGTGACACTTGTATAAAGATCAAACCGGAAGTTCTTGGGAGTCAGAGCCAGGAACGTGTGGCCCTTGTGGGTGTAGGACCTGGAAGGGGCATGGGGCACTTCTCCAGCTGGTCTCGTTCTGTGTTAGACGTGGGGACCGACGGCGTGGATGCGCTCTGCCCACAGGAATTTTTTTTTTTTAAACATTCTTTATTGTGCAATATAACATATATACAAAAAAGCAATAAATTTCAAAGTACATTGTGCTAGCTACAAAACAGATTTCAGAGTGGTATGGGGTAGAGTTCCACAATTTCAGTTTTTTCCTTCTAGCTGCTTTAAGACACTAGAGACTAGAAGAAATATCAATATAATGATTCAGCAGTGATACTCATTTGATAAATCTTATCTTCTCTGTGATAACTCCTCCTTCTCCTTTGATCCTTCTCCCAATCTTTAGGGGTGTTGATAATACGGGAAGGGTGATGGAACTAGTTGATGTTCTGGAGAGGCTGGCCCCTCTGGGTTTCAGGACATACCTGGCCTAGGAACCATCTAGAGGTTATAGGTTCCTGGAAAGTAATCTTAGTGTATGAAATTTTTATAGGATCTCAGATAGAGCCCTAGACATTTTTAGGGTTAGCAAGAATGGTCTTGGTTGGGGTTTGGCAAACTATGGCAATCAGCAATAGCTAGCTGAAGCTTGCATCAGAGTAGCCTCCAGAATAGCCTCTTAACTGTAATTGAACTCTCTTGGCTACTGATACCTTATTTTGTTACATTCCCTTTCCCCCTTTTGATCAGGAAGGCATTGCTTTTCCAACAGTGCCAGAGTTGGGCTCATCCCTGGGAGTCCTCTCCCTTGCTGCCAGGGAGACTTTCACCCCTAGATGTCATGTCCTATGTAGAAGGGAGGTCAAATGATTTCGCTTGCAAAGTTGGGCTTAGAGAGAAAGAGGCCACATCTGAGCAAAACAAGAGGTCCTCCAGTAGTAACTCTTAGGTATAACTGTGTTCACAGAAATTCTTATGCTACTCGTATGTTTTTGCTTTTTGTACATATGTTAGAAACCAATTTGAAACTGAAAAAAGAGATGCCAGACATAGAATCAGAAAGTTGGAGTTCAAAACCCATCACCACTGTGAACTTCTGTCCTTGCACACCTTAAGCAAGTTAGTTTCTGCATCTGAAAAGGGTACCACTATCACAAAAGGTTTTCTGGACAACATGATGAAGCAATGCATAACACGCAAGGCACAAAGTGCTAATCAGTGCTAATCAGTGTGAGTTGTACATTAATATTATTATCACTTTTTATTATTATTTCATTTATAAGAATTGCATCCAGAAAGCAGGCCCCCATGTAGGCCTGACATTTGGAAATAAATCAGTAAATGAAGAAAATCTAACGCATCTGCAGACCTTGGAGCCCCCTGGGAGAGAAGCCTCTCTCTCTGGAGCCCTCCGCCGGCGCCTCCTCTTCTGCGCCCTGCCCCGCCCCTGCCCAGGCAGACTCATAACCGACCATAACAAAAGCAACTTCCGGAGCGTAAGATGCCTGTTTTCCGTTGTTGCTTTAATCCAGGAAGGCCTCCTGTGGACTGTGAGAGGGGACCACCGTGGGCTGAGGGATCCGCAGCAGCTGCGGGCGGGGCCGGCGGGGCCGTTTCGCGGAAAGTCGCGGTGGCCGCGGTGCAGGCACAGAGGGCAGGCGGGGTCCTTCAGGGATGGGGTCCTAGCTCACAGCCATCGGTTAGCGGTTTAATCCCGCGTTTACCTGGCTTTATGGCAGAACATGGCGCCTTTTCACAAATGCAGCTCTTTCTATCATAACAGCCCGACTGCAGGGGTCACGAGTGGGCCGGCGGAGTCAGCGCGCGGAGGAGGGCGGGGAGAGCGGTCGCCGGAGGCAGCAGCTGCGCTGGGGACAGGGCACCGTCAGGACCAGGGTCCCGGGCCATCTGGCAGGAAACGTGCTGACTCTGAAGGCGCCCCTCGTGTCCCCCGAGCGGCGTGGGGGTCTGTCTGACGAGCAGGTCCTGAGTGCAGCCGCTGTTCTACCCACTTGACTACCACTCACTTGATTTTCTTGAACGACAGAACCGCAAGGCAAGGATGATGATTCCAGGTTTGGTTGGTGCATTTGGTAGGTTGGTACGTTTGCTTTTAGTGTAGAGGAAGTTATTTAAAAACGCAGAGTCCAAAATCCAGGAGAATAGTCCTTAGTGATGGTTTTGTGAAAAATTAGTATCCACGGTTCTTGCACAGAATTGCTACTCAATTTTCAATGTAATATAATATTGTCTAAAGCCTTTTAGAGATGACTCAAGCCTCTCCTCCTCCTGGAATGCTCCCTGGCCCTTTAAGTAATATCAATTTCTTCCTCTTCGAACTCCTAGCAATTTATTGACCATTTCCCTTATCAACATTTGGCCCCCATTGCCTCCAGGGACCCTCACTTATGTTTTTCACCCACTCCACCCGCCTTGACTGCCATCACCTGCTCCTCTTCCTGAAGACCTTGTTTCAATTTGTGGGATCAATTTCTGATCTCACAAATGGGAATTCTGAAAACCCTGCTGGACCCTTTCTCTCTTAGCTGCCTCTTCCAATCATGCAGGCCTCCTGTTTCCTTGGCTCTGTCCTCCCAACAGCCCTCCTCTCCTTCCCCCTGGCGCTGGGCTGGCTGTTGTTGCTAGGAATATTGCAAATGCTTCCCACATCGTTTTCCTGCTCCCACCCCCCAGTTCTCCCACGTGACCAGGGCTCCCCTAAGATCTCACGCCAGCTGGCCACCTCCTCACGTACGTCCAAAGACCCTGCATGCAAAAGCCAAGACCCCACAACCTGCTTCTCCTCCACTCCCCAGACACATGCCCTAAACTTTCCTGCAAACCCCGCATTTTGCTGCAAACCCCACACAGACCCGCTGGTTGCCCCACAATCTTAGGCTGTCTTGTGCCCTACTTGGAGGTCCTTACTCTTCCTGCTCATGCCTGGGTGTCTTCTGTGCGATTGACTGCATGCCAGTCTCCCACGGTGGCCAGCGAGCTCCTGGGGAGCAGACAACCTGCTGCCCAGTTCTGCCTCTGAGCACCAGTCAGGAGTCCCTGAACAAAGGAAGGAAGGCAAGCTTTTATTTTCCTTCCTAGCTTGATAATTTTACCCCTACCAACCGGACTTTGAGATTCTCAGAACAGTGGAAAATGCCACAGGCACACTGTCCTTATTGAATGAATTGTTCTGCTGTTTTGAACATCCCCCCAATTCACAGTATTTCATGTTAGTGCATATTAGTGCAGACCACTAAGAACTGGGCTATGGCTGGACACTTTGCATCCTCTGTCCCTAGACACTCTGGCTGGCCCACGGAGTATCTGGAGTTAAAGAAAAAGTGAAGAAGTGAATGGGTGAGTAAATAAATAAATGAAAGAATTCATGGAAAGTCCAGGGTTGCTGGAATGAGGGTGTGGGTTTATGATGTAAAACAAACAGCACTGAATTTATACAGCTACAAAAAGAAATGCTTTGATCAAATATCAGAAAAATGATGGGGAAATGGATGGGAGAATGTGAAGTCATCAGTGAAGCTATGTAAATAAAGGGCTCGGGTGGCTCAGAAATAAAGTACTAATTAAGGAGTCATGAAAAAACAAAGATAGAGAGGAAAACATAAATTAACAACTCAGAAGGCACTGCCCGTACAAATGGGATTGTCACACCACCTCCTAAGTAGGAAAAACTCACATGCATTGACAGGAAACCTGATTCCTAGCACACAAAGGCTCGGAATGGCTGGGGAAACTGAAGTCTAGTGAGGCTGAGGCTTAGCTGGAGGTGATACTTGGTGGTGGACTTGAAACTTGGTGGCAGGTCTAGTGATTTCCAAGTGGCTAACAGCCTGCTCCATCAGGGGTCCCCAGATATTCATCAGCAGATTTGCTGGACTGGAGTCCTTCAGAGGACCTCCATGAGCATCTGATTCTCAGCCCAGTTCTCACTCCGTGGGTCTGTGCTTGGCTCAGAACCCACCTTCACCTACTTATGTCTTCTTCCCTTCTTTCCACTCTTCTATCTCTATCTGTCCATCTACCATCTACCTAATAGTCATACATCAATTTATCTCTCTATATATACCAGCTTATCTTTCTATTTGTCTCTCCATTCTGAAAGGAAAGTATTTTTGGTAAAAAGGACACAAGATATTTATAAGAAATAAAGTGACTCCTTGTCACTCCTTGTCAAGTGAAAAAGGAAAAAGGAAAACCTCCGTATTCTCAGAACCCAAGACTAACCACATGTAATATTTAGAGAAGGCTTTTCTAGACTTATTTTTGTGCCCATATGCAGAAGGAAAGATACCCAGGCAGACTTGCAGATAAATGCATAAGACACAAAAATAGGCTCATATAATAAAATAGGCTCCAACCCATGTAATTTTTAATAAAAAAATTCAGGATAACTTTACGTGGAAGAGCAATATAGAAGTAGGGATAAAGAGCACAGTTTTGTGTCACCACTTACTAGTTAAGCAACTCAACTTACTCAAGTTTCAGTTTCCTATTCTGTAAAATCAGGGAGATGATAATAGTATATCCTTCAGAGTTATGATAAGTAAATGAATTAATATATGTAGAGTGCTTCAAATAGAGTCAAGCAAACAGTAAGTGATGTATGTATTAGAGATGAATTAATGGATGAGAAATGAATGCAATTAAGGAATTCCAGGTAAAAATATCATTACAAGAGTTACTAGTTTCAAAATTGTGTATGCGTTTTAGAAATAAATGATTATGTTATTGTCTATCTTTATTATTATAGCCATCCTAGTGGGTATGAAGTGGTATCTCAAAGTGCTTTTTGATTTGCATTTTCTTAAAATCTAACGATCCTGAGCATCTTTTCAGGTGCTTATTGGCCATTTGCATATCTTCTTTGGAGAAATTTCTATTCAGATCCTTTGCCTATTTTGGGTTATTAATCTTTTTTGTTATTGCATTGTAAGAATTCTTTACATATTCTGCAGACAAGTACTTATCAGACTTATGATTTCAAAATACTTTCCCAATCTGTGGGTTTTTCACTTTCTACATGGTATCATTTGCAGTGCAAAAACAATGAAAACTTATCTATTTTTTTCTTTTGCGTCTTGTGCTTTTGGTGCCATATCTGAGGAATAATTACCTAAATCAAGATCATGAAGATTTATTCTTATGTTTCCTTCCAAGTGTTTTATAATTTTAATCCTTACATTTAGATTTATGATCCATTTTATGTTAATTTTTGGGTATGGTTGAAATATTGGCCCAGAGTCATTATTTTGCATGTGTACACCAGGTTGCCCCAGCACCAATGTTGGAAAGATTATTCTTTCTCCCTGGAATTGGCTTGACATCACATGTATATAGTAGTAATTGCATTTCTCCCATCAAAGTGAAGAATTAGCACAATTATACTTTATCCCTATTTCTACTTTATTTGTTTGTATTTATAGCTTCTATTTAAAGCCCACGGCTTTCAACATTATTCAAATATGGTCCAATATTTAATAGTTTCAGTGTTCACCCCATTTCTCTGAAACTTGGCTTCTCTATTTGCACTTATTTAAACTCCTATTTCTGTAATATTGATTTATTGTGGTGGTGGTGGAGGAGGTGGAGGTAGTGGTGGTGGAAGTAGAGGAGGTGGTGATGGTGATGGTGGTGGTGATGGTGGTGTTGGAGGTGGTGATGGAGGTGATGGTGGTGGAGATGGTGGAAGTAGAGGAGGTGGTGATGGTTATGGTGATGGTGATGGTGGTGTTGGAGGTGGTGATGGAGGTGATGGTGGTGGGGATGGTGGAAGTAGAGGAGGTGGTGATGGTGATGGTGATGGTGGTGGTGATGGTGGTGTTGGAGGTGATGATGGAGTTGGTGGTGGTGGAGATGGTGGTGGAGGAGGTGGTGATGGTTATGGTGATGGTGATGGTGGTGTTGGAGGTGGTGATGGAGGTGATGGTGGTGGAGATGGTGGAAGTAGAGGAGGTGGTGATGGTGATGGTGATGGTGGTGGTGATGGTGGTGTTGGAGGTGATGATGGAGTTGGTGGTGGTGGAGATGGTGGTGGAGGAGGTGGTAATGGTGGTGGTGAAGATGGTGGTGGAGATGGGGTGGTGGTGGTAGTGGTGGTGGTAGTGACATTGGCGGTGGTGGCAGCTGCAGTGGTGGAGATGGTGGTGGTGGTGGAGGTGATGGAAGCAGTGGTGGAGGTCTTGGTGGCGGTGGAGGTGATGAAGGTGGTGATGATGGCGGTGGTAGTGGTAGTGGTGGAGGTGGCTGTGGTTGTGGAGGTGGTGGAGGTGGTGGTAGTGGACATGGTGGTGGTGATAGAGGCAGTGGTGGTGGATGTGGTGGAAATCATGGTGGAGGAGGCAGTGGAGGTGGTGGTGATGGAGGCAGTGATGGTGGTGGAGTTAGTGGTGATGGTGAAGGTGGTGGCAGTGGTGGTGGTTGTCTTCTCCTCAATAAGGGTTCATGGACACTATTATCTCTGAATACTTACATATGAAAATGTCTGGCTCTTATTTTTATATTTAAAGAGCAATTTTCCTCTGTCCTTCAGATTTTTATAGATGTTGCCCCTCCTTGGCTCTTGGCTCCTATTTTGAAGATATCTGGGGGTGGCTGAATTGTCCCCTTAAGAGTTCTCCATGGATTTCTCTGCATGTGTACAGTCTCCTTCAGAGTATGGGAGGGTTGATCTTTCCTAGTATTTTCCTCCTGCGTTTGACATGCTGTTTTGATCTGCAGATTGCAGTATTCAATTACTTCGGGAAAATTTCCTTTGATTGTATTTTTGCATGTTTCCTGTTTTATTTTTCAGAAATACCAATTACAGAATTACAGAAATACCAAATACAGAAATACAAATGTATTTCATTTGTCTTTGTCAATGTGACATAACCATCTGATTGCAATAATTTTACCCCCAAATTTTACTGTTTCTAATCTAGCTTGTATTCTGTCAGATTTTTATTCAATTGCCGTTTTTTTTTCTCTTGTTGTCTCAACCTTTGTTCTACATTGTTTTATTCCAGTTTTAAATTGTTTTTAAAGATAGATCATGTTATCCCCGATTTCTTTGTGGTATGTAAAGATTTTCATTGAATTATAGATTTATCACAAGTCCTTGGGGGTATACCCTTTATCCGTCCTTTGCTTAAGCCCATTTCCTCCTTTTTACCCCCAGAACTTACAGTCCAGTGATAGAAAATACCTGTAAAAAGATTCTCAGAGTCCACTGTGATGAGTGATGGATATTGGGGAACTCTGAGCACTGATGGAGCCCAGGAGAGGACAAGGGGCTCAGGTCTAACCTGTAAAAGACAGGCAACTTCAAAGGATGGTAGCAGAATGGGCCATGGTGGCTCAGCTGGCAGAGTTCTTTGCCTGCCATGCCGGAGAGCCAGGTTCGGTTCCCCACGCAAAAAAAAATAAATAAGAAGAATGATGGCAGACTTGCTGTGTAACCAAGTGGCACGTTGACCCTCAGCAGTTTTCTATTTTATCATCTATTGCTTACAGATAGCTGGAGAGATAGTAAAGTCAGTCTTGTTTTTGTTTTTCAAAATTAAGTTTTCAACAGTTGATTTTGTGTACTATTTCTACATTCCTGTCCTTCTTTGCTGCCAAAACCTGACCATGCAACGGAGGCAGGAATCGGACAAGAAAGAAGAATTCTTCTCTGTGGAAGGGACACACAGGTGAAGTCCCTTTAACAGAGACAAATGTCTGCTGTTTTATTCTTCTTTCCAAAGTTCTCAAGAAGTCTCCTTGAGAGCCTCTGGCCTTTTTCCCAGTGTGTTCCTTTTCCTCCATGTATCCCTTCAGTATCGTGTGGCTTTCTGCTGGCTTCGCCATCAGTGTCTCTCTGGCATGGACCATTCACTGTGCAGCAGAGTTCATCTCTGCAGTTTCCTGGGCACACAGCAGGATGTCGCTTCCCAGGTTCCCGTGGAGTCAGGTGTGGCCATGCATACTCGCTCCACCCAGTGGGCGTGGTAGAAGCCATGAGCCACTTCTTGGCCTGGCCATACAAAAACACCCATTTGTGCTCCTCCTTGATCTCTTTTTCTCTTCTCAGAGGTGAAGAGCAGGAGAACTATTGTCTGCTGGGTGCCTGAAGAACTGTGTGGGGGAGCTGATGGTCATCTTGAGCAACAGCCATGAAGTGTTAACTGGGAGAGTAGAATAGTTTTGTTTCTTAAGGCAATAAACTTGGGGATCTATTTCTTATTTGTTCCTAGCATATCCTAAATATTGAAGAAATTGATATGTTGAAGTGGAATGCTGTGGCGTCACAAATCGGAAATATATGACATTTGCTAAGCTTTAAAGTAACAGACAGCGAGGAAATAGGTGCCACAGCCTGGACAGAGGAAGAGCCATGTGGAGCAGTGGAGGTAAGGCCAGGTGCAGTATATCTGTACGGGGAAGAGCCACAGTGCTGCATGTGGCTTGTTCCTTGTGACTTACAATAAGGAAGTACAAGGAAGAAGTGAGCTCAGACAAGACATGCACAGTATATCAATAAAATTAAAAAGTATGCTAAGGAACCAGAAATCTGGTTGGAAAAGTGCTTCTGGATCCCAAAGAACAGAAAATAAGATTGAAAAGGCTTTACGCTTTCAATTCCCATTAAGAATTCTCAATTAAACAAAGGGACCAAGCCAGGCAGCAAAGAACAGATTAAGGATAATGTCTAGTTACTAAAACCTTTTTCTGATGAAAAGAAATGGAAAAGAACCTTTTACAGATAGCCTTAAGGAAGCTGCTACTAAATTGACAGAGAAACATAAATAATGAAGATTTAAAAACTTGTCTAAGAACAATAATTTTGGGTATGGTTGCTGACATGTGGAAATTATTGGACTCAATCCCACTAAGCCCACTAAATTTTATTATTTAAGAAATCACAAGCTTTGCCTACAACAGGCCTTGACTGCAAATTAAAATAATCTGTAAGCCCCTGAATTTGCACCAACAGGAAATAGGATGGAAAAACTGTGCAGTCCCCAAGGAGGGCAAATACCCCACACCTAGTTCGGCTGTGGCCGCTGACAGTTGGCGGGACCAGGTGCCATGGGAAGCGGTAGACAGAGGAGTCCCTCTCCAAGAGCAAAGCCAGCACCTAATCAAGCAGCTTCTCACAGACAGATCAGAGTTCCTAACCCATGCCAGCCATTGCCATCTAGCAGTGCCTGCTGTGTCTGTGTGTCCTCGCCCTTCCCCACCACTTTGTTGTGTATATGTGAGTGTGTGTTTGGGAAAGGGCAGGCAGAGCACCTGTACTTTTATTTTCTAGGTCCCTGGACCAAAAGGAGCCTTATCTGGGCCCAAAGGAGAGAATGGAACATCTTCTAGACCCCTGGAATTTGAGCTGAATGGAACATTGGTTGCCTCCTGTAGGGGAAGAGGGTGGAGAAGTGTGTTCTCAAATGTGTAATAAAAGTGGCACATGGTATTTGGTGGCCAGAAGGGAAAACCAGGGCAATGATATTTGCACAATTTGTTTGCTTCTCTTCCTGGGCACACGAGAGTCCCAGTTTTCCAGATTCCTCTCCATTTAGAAGTTGCAACCACTGAGCAGTAGTACATGGAATGTGAGCCAGGGTTCCGTGTGGATTTCCCAGGCTTGATCACAAGACCTTCTTGTGTATACTGTCACTTCTCTTTCCCCTTTCTGGCTGAGGATGCTGTCAGAGCAACGTTTGGCAGTTCTGTGTGCCGTATGACGAAGGAGAGTTGTCCCATGGACCTGAGCTTGAACCCAGGACTGTTAGTGATGCCAGAAATCTAATTTTTGATAGTTAAGCCCCTACTATTTTGTGGTGTATTGCTATAGCTTACCCAACCCTGATTAATAGGCCTCCACAATGACTGGAACATTTTTGAAGGATTTGTCTCTGTCTTATCTAGAAATATTGGGCAATGGTTTTCCATTCTTAGTATTCTTATTTTTATTTCAATGTCTCTTCCACTACTAAAAATATTGCTTCGGAAAGGGTTTGTTTTGTAAACAGAGAGTCTGATACTTGACATTTATCTCTCACAATAAACTCTTGAAATAAACATTAGAGATATCAGTCTTGAATGGCAGTGCTACAAACAAGCAACACAGTGTTTTAAAATTAAGGAAAGGTATTTGAGATTCTAAAATTCTATAAGAAATTGAGAGAGTGAAGCACAAGCTACTTGTTATACTATACACTTGAGCTTAGAAGAATTTGTGAATATGAGCCATCTTTTCAACCAAAAAGACATGATGTTCAACCCTCCAGGAGGAGGTTGAGCAACAGATTTGGAATTCAGGATGACTCAAGGTCACGATAGAGACCCCAGAGAGTACTGGGAGATTCAGAAAAAGAATGGACTTTCCCTTGTGTTTTGGTTATTTCTGCACAAGATGCAAGTTGTACGAAGAAGTTTACCCACGACAAATGCTGCAGCAGCCATGGTGTATAAATGATAGCCAGAAGTGTTCAGGCAGCAAAGACCTACAGAGTCTTGCAAACCCGTGCTGGAAAGGGGTAATACCACACTTGTCCCTGATGAGAAGGTTACAGAAGCCTGGAAAGGTATTCTGACCATGGAAAGAGGAGTCTATTGGTAGATATGCATGGGCCTTGCCAGCTGTGGACCATAGGGGTTTGTTGTCACCATCAGCCCAAACAGAGGGATAGAGGCTAATGACCAAATGCCAGGGGATTTATTTACTACTCACTGAATAGCAGCAGGCAAAAGAAAGAAATTGGAGATTTAATATCCCTCTCCACAATATAAATAAATCCTTTGCTACTCCTGAGTTGAGCTATGACCAAGCAGGAGGTAGGAGTGAGCCACAACTAGGGATAGGATTTGTTTATGATTGAAATTAATGGAGAACCCTAATTTGATTGAGGACATCTTAAATTAGCAAGAGTAAGATTTCTATGCATGTATGGAGTGGGGAAGATCCAACATGGAAAATCAAGCTAATTTGAGGAAAAATAAGGAAAACCGCCTTTTGGACGATCTTAGACGTGGCATAGAAAACCCCTTCTGTTACATCAGGATCCCACTGCTTAGAAAACCCTGGGACCTCTTAGTTGTTCAGTGACTATTGAACAAAGAAAAGATTGAAGCAAATCTTCAAACCTTATTCATTTTCTTCTTACCATTTAGCCTATACTAGCAAATTAAAAAACCAGATTATTCCCTTTGTAAACATCACCCTTTCATTTAAAGACATGTTAGTATTAAAACTGCATTGCTACTGTCCGCATGGAAACACATCTTTATGAAGTGTCTAAGCACACAGGACCTGGTAAGAGTCATTGAAATTTAATTAAAAACTTGTCATGTAACCTGAACATGAGGCAAACTGATTTGAAAACAACCCCTATTTCACTTGACAACCTTTTTAAACTTGCTGCCTTAGACCAAGGTAGAAGCAGTGTCCTGGAAATGAAAAGCTGGTGCCTGAGAAACAAAAGAGGCTTTGATTGGACACAGCTTCAAAGAGTGCACTCGAAAGCTATACCCTAGTCTCTGTCTTTCTCTCTTGCTTGACATTTAAACATTGAATGCTTGCATGGCACCTCTCAATCCACGTGTGCCTTGACACATGAGAGGGTGACACTTCAAAGTTGCCTGGTCAAAATGTCCAATTCCAGGAGTATCTGCCACTGTTCTATTATTCAACATATGTGTGGTGAGTGGACTTTAAAATGAAAAGAAATCAGACTTGCAGGCTTGTATCTAATCAGGTCTGGACTGTAGCCAAACAACTTTCCGGTTTATTCATTATCAATTTGTGTGTTTTAGTGTGCTTGGGTTTTGCCATGGATTTTGGGGTCTATATTTGAACTCTGGCAGCAAAATGATTTAGGGTTTGGATGTCTCAACATCACCTATGAGCCATCCAAAGGCATAGGGACATTTTTATTAGTTCATCTAAGCAGCATTCCTACCAGATGTTAGTCTCTTTAGCAGAGTTTACTGAAGCTTTGATATCACTGTGCATGTGTGTGCATGTGTGTGTATGTATCATGTGTGCTGTCATATTACCATAGAACAACAAGACAAACAAAATGAAACTAAAGAGAACAAATATGGGAGGGAGTTCTGGTTCTGGGTAATAGGGCATAAAGGCACTCCACCCTGACCCCAACGAATGCAGCTTTAAAACCTACAGTTTCAGCAATGAGTGACCTAGCCAATTCACTGGCAAGAAGAAGAAAAAATCAGAAAGTACTAAGGAGATTTTGGAGAGTGAGGAGCTTGGAAAAGTGTATGAATTGTGTAGAAATTCTCTGAACTCATCCCTGAGATGTGCCTAAGAGGATGAGATACTAAACAGCACACCCCAGATGATGAGAATTTCACGACAAAATAGACCACCCTCACATGTCCGAATTTCCACTCAGTGCAACACACATGGGATAGAGTGAATAATATCAAAAAAGATTGTGGAAACCAGACTATCCTTGAACAACAACCCACAAAAGGCTTCTCGTAACCTGAGTCATGAATGCAAGTAGGTCAGTTGCCTGCTAACACAAAAATATCATCATTCTTTATAGGATTTAAACAAGACCCAGGGGCTTATAACAAAATATGGCTACAATCCAAAAGAACTAAGAAAATCTCAACTTCCATGTATATCAACAGTTAACAGATGGCAACACCATCATGGAGCAGATGGTGGAAGTCTCTAACAAAGACAATAAAGCAGCTATTATAAATATTCTCTAACAAATAAGGACAAATATTGTTGAAATAAATGGAAAGTTAGAAAGTCTCAGCAAAGAAATAGAAGCTATAAAGAAGAACCAAATGAAAATTTTGCAACTGAAAAATATAATAGCTGAAATTAAATGCTCACTGAATAGTCTCAATGACATAGTAGAGATGGATGAGGAAAGATGCAATAGAAATTATCATGTGGAAAAGTTATAGAAAAAATATCTTAAAAATGAACCATTATAGGCACCAAAAGTCCACTGTTCATGTCATTGCAGCTCCAGAAAGAGAAGAGAAATAGGGTGGGAAATAAAAATATTTGAAATAATATAACTCAAATTTCCCAAGTTTGAAGGAAGATACAAACCTATTATTTCAAGAAGCTCAGTTAACTCTAAAAAGAATAACCCAAAGAAATTTTGATAGCACCTAGAGGAAATCAGTACTTTACTTTTAAGGTAATGACAACTTAATTAGCTGCAGATTTCTCCTCATAAATCATGGAGACCAGAGAAGGCACAACACTTTTAAAGTTTGGAAAGAAATAACTGTCGACTCATAACTTTAAATGCAGTGAAAACATCCATCAGGAATAAGGTGAAATAAAGCCATTCTCAGATGGAAGAAAACTAGAAGAATCCATTGCCAGCTGACCTGCTGTACAAGGATTGCTGAAGGAAGGAAATGAGGCCAGGAAGAGATGTGGAATGTCAGCTATGAAGGTATAGCAACACAACTGGTAAATAATGAGGAGACTAAAACAGACTATTCTCCCATCGAGTTCTGGAAAGTATATTTTCAATTGAAAGCAAAATTGTGCCATTTTCTGATGGGATTTTCAATGCATGCAAATGTAATATATAAGACAATCACAACATAAGGAGGTACAGTTAAGGGACCTGTATACTTGATGTGTAAAATGTTGTTTCTGTGTAGATTGAGAAAAGTAAAGAATGTGTACTTCAATTGCTATACAAACCAGTAAAAAGAAAAACTATATAGAAACACAAAATATATGTAGTAAAAATACAATAAGTAAATTGAAAATTGATACTGAAAACATCCAGATAACTTAAAGGAGGCAGTAAAATGAGAATACAGAAACAAAAACCTTCTATAACAAACAGAAAGTAAATAATAAAATGGTAAACAATAACAGTGATTACATTAAATGTAAATGATACAAATACAGCAAACAAAGCAGGGATATATTCTAAATGACTTTTTAAAACAATCCTATTATATGCTGTCTAAAACAAGCTTGATTTAAATATAATGATATAGTAAGTTAAAAAAAAGAAAAGATGAAAAGAGATATATTATAGACATTAATCAAAGAAAGCTGAGTGTCTATTTCAATATCAGACAAATTATATTTTAGAACACATAAAATTACCAGGTGTAGTGGTTTGGAACTGTGTGTATCTTGGGAAAAAACATGTTTGTAAAATTAACGCATTCCTGTGGGTGTGAACCCATCATAACTCGGACTATTGATGAGGTTTCTTCAGTTGATGTATGGTCTGCCTCAATCAGGATGGATCTTAATCCTATGACTGGAGTCCTTTAAAAGAGAATAGATAAGAGATGGAGCAGCTGGAAGGTGAACATCAACAGAATCTGGGAGAGATGGAAGAGAGCAGGAGAAACTACCATGTGCCTTGTCATGTGACAAACTAAGGACCAAAGATTGCTGGTAGTCAACTCCAGAATGCCACAGTCTTTGGGGAAAAAGCATCACTTTGATGATGACTTGATTTGGACTTTGTTTTAATTTCAAAGCTGTAAGCTAATGAGGACCCATTGTTTAAGTCACCCATTTCATGGTGTTTGCTTGAGCAGCCTAGGAAACTAGAACACCAGGGGTAAAAAGGAACATGAAAATGATAAGGATGTCAACTCACCAAGAAGACAGTAACAATCATAAATGTGTATGCACCTAACAGCAGAGTTTCACAATCCATGAAGTAAAAATAATGAAATAAAATGAGAAATAGACAAATCCACAATTACTGTTGAAGACTTCAAAACTTCTTTCAGTAAAAGATGGAACTAGTAGGTAGAAACTAAGGGAATTTATAGAGAATGAAACAGCAACAACCAACTGAATCTAATGGACCTATATAGAATTCCTCACCCAACAACAGCAGAAAACATCAGAATACACATTCTTTTCAAGTGCAAATGGAACAAAATAGACCATATCCTGGGTCAAAAAGAAATTCATAACAAATTTTAAATAATTAATATTAAAATAGCTTTAAGTATGTTCTCTAGTCAAACAGAATTACAATTGAAATGAATAATAGGAAAGCAACAGGAAAATTGACAGAAATTTGAAAATTAAATCAAATACAACTAAATAACCCATGGGTCGCAGAGAAAGAAGTCTCAAGGGAAATTAGGAAATATTTTGAACTGAATTACAATGCAAATACAACATATCAAAATTTATGGGAATTAGCTAAATCAATGTTTTGAACAAAATTTATAGCAAAAAAACTTATATTGGAAGAAAATAAAGATTTCAAAATAACCATCTAAGTTTTCACTTTAATTAACCAGAAATAGAAACACAAATTACACTAAAGTAAGTAGAAAGAAGGAAAATATAAAGACAAGCAGAAATTAATTAATTGGAAAACACAAAAACAATTGATAAAAATCAATATCAAAAGTGTTCTTTGTATTTGAAAAGAACAATACAAATGCTAAACTGATAGCAAAATGGATTAAGAAAGTGAGAGGATATACAATTTACCAATGTCATGAATGAAATGAGACATAAATACAGACCCTATAGCCATTAGGAAGCTCATAAGAGGATACTAAAAACAGCTTTGCACTCACAAATTTGACCACTTAGATGAAATATATCATATATCACTTTTTTGAAAACCACAGACTACTAATACATGTCAATTTGAAATTGATAACTGGAATTTTCCTATAGCTATGAAAATAAATGCCTGTAGAGAATAAATCTCCAGTGAAAGAAATTTGGTGATGAGTTTTCTAAAATATTTAAAGATGAATTAACACCTGATATTCTTGGAGGATAATGAGGAGACCCCACCTGTAGAAGAAAGTGACAGTGATATTCCCCTTTGAGAGTGGTATGGATAGGAGCAAGGCAGCAGCTGTTCTTCCATCCCCATCTGGCTGACCAGGTGATACGCTGATGTCCCTGCAGAGGGAGTGTAAGTGAAACTAAGCAGGGAGCTGAGCCTCCATCCTCTCCTGCATCAATGAGATTGAATAAGGTGGTACATGTTGGGGTTGAAAAGCACTCCACTTTCTCCCTTCACTCTGGTGTGAGTCAAGTCCAGAGAAAGCATGGTTTGATCTTCTTCCCCCAGGTGAGAGCAGCAAAATATTGTAAATCAGCCCTCAGTGATGGCAGCTGAGCTTATCAGAGAGCTGAGTTTATACCACCATTTGGGTGTGACAATGGGAGTCAATGCCTCACTTTCACTGGGAAGGTGTCAGTGGAACCAAAGGTGAGGCTGAATGTCTACCCAACTTACCTACAATGAAGCACTCTGAGTCAGTACCCCATAGTTTCCAGGAAGGTGTGGCAAGGCCTAGTAAAACCCAATATTCATATCTACCTGGTATTTGTAGGAGAACTTATGAGGGAAACTTTTTGCTGAAAAAAAAAGATATTAAATAGGATCCATAATAATATAAGATAGGGCCTCCAAATAATATCCAAACTGCAAGGATACATTCAAAACTCACTCATCGTGCCAAGTGCCAGGAAAATCACATCAAAAATGAGAAAAGACAATGAACAAATTCAACACCAAGATGAATCAGATGTTGTAATTATCTGACAATGATTATAAAGTAGCCAACGTAAAATACTTCAGAAAGTAATTTTCAATTTTTGGACTGGCAATGGTGGCTCAGTGGCAGAATTCTTGCCTGCCATGCCAGAGACCTGGATTCATTTCCCAGTGCCTGCACATGTCAGGAAAAAAAAAAGTAGTTATCAATTTTCTTGACAGAAATGAAAAAAAGGGAACATTTCAGCACATAAATAGAACTTATTATAAAGGGAAAGTTATAGGGCAGAATATTATAATAGACATTAAAACTCATTGGGTGGCATCAATAGTAAAGTGGAGAAGTCATAGAATGAAATCAGTTAACTTGAGGATCAATCAATAGAATTTTATCTGAAAAACAGAGAGAAAATAAACTAAATTAAAAAGAAAATAGTCTCAGAGACTAGTGCACAATAAGAAAAGAACTAGAATTCATGTCAATGATTATGTCAATTATGTCTCTTCCCAGGGAATAGAACCTGGGAACATTCTCTTCCCAGGTAGAGAATGGGACTGAGGGAATATTAAAAATAATGAAGTATTCAAATAAATAATCTTCCCAAATAAAATTCCCAAATAAAATTCCCAAAGTAAACCTAGATATTCAAATGCTGAGTTAATCATAAATAGAATAAATCCAAAGAAATCCACAGTAAGACATACTATAATTACACTTCTTAAAACTAAAGTCAGGGTAGGCCACAGTAGCTCAGCAGGCAGAGTTCTCGCCTGCCATGCCATGGAGACCTGGGTTCGATTTCTGGTGCCTGCCCATGCATTAAAAAAAAACATACACACCAAAAAAACAAAACAAAACAAACAAAAAAAACCCCAACAACTAAAGTCAAAGAAAAACTGCTGAAACCTACCAGAGAGAAATAATGTACTATTTATAGGAAAATGCCAATTTTCATGGCAGCAATCTCTCATTTAACAACCTTTTCATATGCTAAAAGAAAAAACTTCCAACCATATTTTCTATATCTGAAAAAATATCCATTAGGGATGAAGTGGAAATAAAAACATTGTTGGATGAAAAAAAAAACTAAGAGAATTTGTTACTAGCAAAACTATCCTCTTTAGAATGACTGAAGGAATTTTTCCAAAGAGAAATGAGATAACGGAAGAAATCTTGGAGCATCACAAATGAAAGAATAATGTCAAAATGGCTAAAAAATAAGGATAAATACAATGGACTAAACTACTACTCAGTTTCTTTAGTCATATTTGATGGTTGAAGCAAAGAACAGCATTGAATGTGGTGCTCAATGTATACATATAAAATACTCAAGAAAATTGCATATAATAGTGGGGAGAAGAAAGAGACCAAAATGGAAGCAGGCTTTCTATACTTTGTTTGAAGTGGTAACCTGTCAATACCAGTAGACTGTGATAAGCCACATATATTTGCTGTAATACCTAAAGCAACCATTAAGAAAACTATATAAAACAATATATTCAAAAACACTATAAGTTAAGATGGAATCCTTAAATAATTTATAATAATGTAAGAAAAAGAAATAGAGAAAATAAGCAGAAAATGAAGAATAAAGTGGTAGATGTAAACCTTAATGTATCAATATTCACCTTAAATGTAAATTGTCCAAATACACTAATCAAAAAACAGAAATTGACAGAGAGTATAGAAACAAATACAATGGCATATGAAACATGAAAGAGGATAGAAAGAGATGCAATATGCAAACACTAAGTTAATAAAAGGAGTGGTGGCTCTATTAATATCAGATAAAATAGCCATTACAGAAAATATAATAAGTAGACACAAATATTGATATTAAATAATGACAGAAGAATCTATATACTAGGAAGATATATTCCTAAATATGTATGCACCAAATATAAGAGTCTCAAAATACATGAAGTAAAAGCTGATAGAGCTGAAGAGGAGAAACAGAAAATCCACAATTATACTTGGGAAATTCAATACTCTAACAGTAAGTGATTACTACTAGGCAGAAAATCATCAAAGATATAGAAGAGCTGATCAATAAAATCAAACAATAGTATCTAATTGACAAATATAGGACACACTACTAAAAAAAAAATGTAGAATGCACATTTCTTCAAGTATCCATGTAAAAGTAACTAACATAGACTATATCCCAGGACATAAAACAAATCTTAACAACTTTAAAAGAATTAAGTCATATAATGTATGTTCTGACCCATGGGTCAAAGTGGAGGTCTCAAGGAAAAGACAACAAATTGCATAAACTGAATGAAAATAGAATGTAATGAAATTTGTGGGTTGCAGCTAACACAGTATAGAAAGGGAAATTTATAGCACTGTGTGCTCACTAAAAATTAAACTAGGATTATTGCTCTTAAATCAATAATCCTAGTTCCTATGTCAACCAGCTAGGAAAAGAAAAGCAAAACAAACCCAAGTAAGCAAAAATGAATGAAATATTAAAGAGAAGAGCAAAAATAATTGAAATTAAAAACACAAAAATAATAGAAAAATGTTAAATGACAACAAAAAACTATTTCTTTTAAAAAAACAATAAAATTGTAAACCTCTAGCAAAACTAAGAAAGAAAAAAGAGAAATGACACAAATCTTAAATATCAGGAATAAAACAGGGAAAACAATATACATGCTTCAGCCATCAAAGATAATAATGAGACCCCATGTACAATTTTCCACTCATACAATTGACAATTAGAATTAATAAACAAATTTCTTAAAATCATAAAACTCCCAAACTCATTCAAGATGAAACTAACTGATTATTCCATTAACCACTAAAGATATTAAATTTAAAATAAACATTCTCTGAAGAGAAATCTCAGGTGCAGATCATTTGGGGAATATTTCCGAACATTTAAGAAGTATTGTTACATAATTTACACAGACTTTTTTCAAAAACTAGAACATAAACTTCATAAATCAATTTATGAGGCTACAATTACCTGATACCAAACACAATATCAAAAATAAAAAAGGAAAGGGAGAGAGAGAGAGAGAAAGCTACAGATCAATATCCATCATGCAATTCAATGCAAAATCCTCAACAAAATATTAGCAAATGAAATTTTGCACCATATTAAAAATTATACAACATGACCAAGTGGGATTTATTTCAGATATACAAGATGTTCCACGGTTTGCAAATAATGCAACCCACTTCTTCAACAGGCTAAGGAAGAAAGATCACAAGATCATATCCATTGAGGCAGAATAAGTATTTAACAAAATCCAACACCAATTCATGGTAAAAACTCTCAGTAGAGTAAGAATAGAGGGGAAATTGCTAAATTCCATGAAGATAATCGAAAAAAAATCTGTACCTAAACTGATGCTTAGTGAAAAACTGAAGTCTTTTCCCCTAAGACCAGGAACAAAACAAGGCTGTCCATTCTCAGCACTCTTATTTAATAGAGTGTTGGAGATTCTAGCCCCTGCAATAAAACATGTAAAAGAAACAAAAGTCATATAGATTAAGAACATTTCTGGTTGACCAAGATGGCAGAGTAAAATGCTTCAGGATGCTGTTCCCAATAGAATTTTAGGGCAACAAGCAAAAATTGGCATAACCTCTTCCACAGAACTTCAGAAATCAGTTAAAGGTGATAGTACCTGAGTGAGTGCCAAATCAAGAAAACACAGCTTTTAAGGTGGTAGAAGTATATGACATGCTTGCTGCTCCTCACCCACAGCCTCCCCAGCAAGATGTAGAGCCAGCCTGCACTCAACTGTCGGCCCCAACCCTGTCCAGAAGGAGCAGAATAACCCCTACATGCGTAATGGGGTGCCTGTGTGTTGGTGCCAGTCTATTGAGTGGCACCCTGAAAAACTGACCAAAAACTCTGCTCAACTTCCTAGAACTTTCTGTGATTACAGAAGCAGTGTGGACAGCTACAGCATTGTAAGAAACAATTAAGATGAAGCCGCTTGGTGCAAATGATTACTGACTTTAAGGCATAGGATAGCTTTAAAGTGGGAGGAGAAAGAAGGCCTATTCCACAAGGAGTAGAGGATAAAAATCGTTGTAACTAGGGGAATTTCTAAGGCCAGGAAGGAGCACATCCTAACGACAAGATGCAGACTCAGAAAAGACAGAGAGGACCCTGCACTTCACTTTCACCTCAGGCTGATCTTGATAGGAAAGCATCAGCCACAGCACAGCCAATTTGCAAAGATTGTGAAATGCATTTTGTTTCTGTGTTTGTTTAAATTGGTTTGATTATTTTTGTTAGCTTGTGGCAATCAAGGAAATCTCTGCCATGTCACTAGTTGGATTCAGATGTAAGGAACAGACAGTGCAGAGACAAATACCAGAGTCAACACATTAATACATTAAAAAGTAGAGAGCACAACAAAAAAATAACAAGATAAACAAAGAAACAAGATTGATGACCCATTGAAAGGAAGAAGGCAAAAATTCAGAAACCAGCAATGAGCAGACTTTGGACATATCAAATACTTTAAAAATATGATGTTCACTTTGCCCAAGAAGATATAGGATTACACAGAGAAGGAACTAAAGGAAATCAGGAAAATGATACATGAAAGATGAGAATTGCAGCAAAGGTATAGCAATTTTAAAAAGGAACCAAACATAAATACAAGAGTTAAGGAGCACAGTGACTGAAATGAAAAATTCTGTAGAGGGTTTTTAGAAAAAACTGAGAGAATTCATCAGTGTTAGATCACCCCTAGAAGTAATTGCTAAAGGGAGATCCTCAGACTGAATGGAAATGACACCAGACAGTGGATTGAAGTGACATAAAAAATAAAGACCTCCAGTAAAGGTAACCATATGGTAATTAGCAACACCAATATAACTATATTGTATTTTTTTGACATGCAATTCCACTTTTTTGCTTTCTACAGGCTATAAAATGCAAAGGCATAAAAAGTAATGATAAATCCATGGTTGTGGACCTATGAGATAAGTACCTTTTTTTGAATAGGAAAAAAATAGGAGGGACAGAGTAGTATAGGAACAATGTTTGTGAATACTATTCAAGCTAAATTGGTAACAAATCAAATGTGATTGTTATAGATTAAGTATATAAAATTTATTCCCTATGGTAGCCACGAAGTAAATATCTGAAAAATATAAGCAGAAAATAATGAGAAGAGACTCAAAATGGTACACTACAAAAATAAGATAATTACAAAAGTAGGCATTGACAGCAGAATGAAAATATAACACTTACAAAGACAAAACAGCAAAATAGCAGAAGAAATTTATTTATTGTGTGTTAATTTAAATGTAAATGGATTGAAATCCCCAGTAAAATGGCAGGGATTGGTAGGATGTTTTAAAAAAGGATGTCCAAACAATGTACTGTTTATAAGAAACTCACCTTAAATTCAAAGATAAAAGTAGTGGAAAGTGAAAGGGTGGAAAGATACACCATGTAAATAGCACCCAAAAGAAAACTGAGGTAGGTATACTAACATCATATAAAATAGACTTTAAGTAAAAAAATGTTATGAGGGACAAAAAATATCACCCTAGATTAATAAAGGAGTTCATTCAATATAAATATATGACAATTATAAATTTTTATGCACCTGTGATAGTTAGGGTCAGGTGTCAACTTGACCAAGTGACGTTGCCCTGCAGTTTCTTTGGGCTTACACCATCAGCATGCAAAATTCATCTATGGATTATTACATTTGCAGCCTGCTAAGGGCAGTGCCTCCCTCAATGAGTGAGGTTTAATTTAATTAGCTGGAGGCTTAAAAGACAGAAGACAGAAGAGGACTCAGCAGCTCAGCATACCTCATCTCGGCACTCACAGCTCAGCCCAAATATTTGGTGATGCAGAAAAGAATCACCCTGAGGAAGGCTGTTGGAACCCAGAGGCCAGGAAAGAAGTCCAGCAGACGTCACCACCTGCCTTCCAGGTAACAGAGAGCCTCAGAAGAAAGCTAGCTGCCTTTCCTCTGAAGAACTATGTATTTGTAAGTAAATAAATCCCTTTATTAAAAGGCAATCTATCTCTGGTACTTTGCATTCTGACAACTTTAACAAACTAACACAGCATCTAATGGCAAAGCCCCAAAATACATGAAACAAATATTGACAGATTTGAAGGGAGAAATAGATATTCCTACTTTAATATTAGGAGACTTCAATATACTGTTTTCAATAATGGATAGAACATTTAGATAGAAGATCAATAAAGAAATAGAAGCCTTGAACAATGTTATAAATCAACTAGCCCTAACAGACATATATAGTAACTACATTCAACAGCACCAGAGTACATATTATTCTCTGGTCCACATGGATCATTCTCCAGGATAGACCATAAGTTAGGTAAAAAAGAAAGTCACAATAAATTTTAAATATTGAAATCATACAATGTATATTCTCCACATATAATGAAATGAAGCAAGAAATCAGAAGATGGAGAACTAGAAAATTCATAAATATGTTCAAATTAAACAACACATTCTTAAACAAACAATGTGCCAAAGAAGAAATCACAAAGGAAATTAAGAAAAATCTTTGGGGGAATGAAACTGAAAACACAACATTCTCAAACTTTTGGGATGCAGGAAAGGCAGTGTTTAGAGGAAAATTTATAGCTCTAAATGTTTACATTAAAAAAAAAGAAAAAAGAGTTCAAATCAGAGATAAAATATCACAATCAGAGGGTCTTGGGGGAAAGAAAAGAGAAAACTAAACCCCAAATGATCAGAAAGAAAAAAAATAGCAAAGATTACAGTGGAGATAAATGCAATAGAGTATATGAAAAATAGAAATCATCAATAAATCCAAAAGTTGTTTCTTTGAAAAGATCCATAAAATTGACAACTCATTAGCAAGCTGACAAAGAAAAAAAAGGGAGGATAAAAACAAGTAAAATTAGAAATTAAAAGGGGGAGGATTATACTGTCCCTACAGAAATAAAAAGTATCATAAGAGGATATTATGAAAAACTGCACGCTAACAAATTAGGTAACTTAGATGAAAAGTACAAAATTCCTAGAAACATGAAATGAACTACACTGTTTCAAGAAGAAATTAAATATCTCAGTTGACAAATAACAAGAGATAGAACTAGTAATCAAAAACCTTCCTACAAAGCAATGCCCAGGACAAGATGGCTTTACTGGTGAATTTTACCAAACATTATAAAAAGAATTAACACCAATCCTACTCAAAATCTTTCAACTAATTGAAGAGGGAAGGAATACATTCTAACTTATTCTATGTCATGGTCATGTTCACGTATCAACTTGGCCAAGTGGTGGTACCTGTTCGTCTGGTTGGGCAAGTGCTGGCATATCTGTTGCAATGAGGACATTTCATAGAATTAAATCATGATCATGTCAGCTGCATCTACAGCTGATTCCATTTGTAGTCAACCAAGGGGAGTGTCTTCTGCAATGAATGATGCTCAATCCAATCACTGGAAGCCTTTTAAGGAGGATTCAAAAGAGACAGGTTCTCTTCCTGCTTTGGCTGGCGAGCTTCTCCTGTGCAGTTCGTCCAGACCCTTCATTGGAATTGTCGGCTTCACAGCCTGCCCTGCAAATTTTGGACTCGCATTCCCATGGTTACATGAGACACTTTTATAAATTTTATATTTGCAAGTGTTCCCCGTTGATTCTGTTTCTCTAGAGAAACCTAAGTAGTACATTCTATAAGGTCAAAATCATCCTAATTACAGAACAATATCCCTTTTGAATATAGTTGCAAATATCCTCAACAATGCACTTGTTCACTGAATCCAACAGCCCATTAAAGAAATTATATATCATGATCAAGTGGAATTTACCTCAGGTGTATAGGGTTGGTTCAACAAAGAAAATCAGTTAATGTAATATACCACATCAATAGAATGAAGAGGGAAACAAACACATGCTCATCTCAATTGATGCAAAGGAAGAATTTGACAAAATTCAGTACCCCTTCTTAATCAAAACACTAAGATAGCTAGAAATAGAAGGAAATGTCCTCAAGATGAAAAAGGACATAAATGAAAAACCCACTGCTAACATCATATTCAATGGTGATAGATTGAAAGCTTTTCCTCTAAGATCAAGAAAGAGACAAGAATGCCTGCAGTTATCACTTTTATTTAATATTGTACAGGAAGTTCTAGCTAGAGCAGTTGGACAAGAAAAATAAAAGGGATACAAACTTGAAAAGAGGAAGTGAAGCTAATCTTCTTTGCAGATGACATGATCCTAAATATAGACTCATATTTAGAGAGTTTAAAAAGATCTGAGATACAATTTTAACATGCAAAACCTTGTAGTAGTTCTATACAATAGTGGTGAACAATGTGAAGAGGAAATAAAAAAAAAATTCATTGGCGGGCCGCGGTGGCTCAGCGGGCAAAGTGCTTGCCTGCTATGCCGGAGGACCTCGGTTCGATTCCCGGCCCCAGCCCATGTAACAAAAACGGAGAAACAGAATACAATAAAACAAGAAAATGTTTAAAAGATGTTTCCCTTTCTTCCTTCCTTCCTTCCTTCTATCCTTCCTTCCTTCTCTCTGTCTTTCCTTTAAAAAAAAAAAAAAAATTCATTTATAATAGCATCTGTAATAGTCAAAAACCTAAGAATTTTTTTTACCAAAAATGTAAGTGACTAGCACACTGAAAAATATTAAAGCATTGCTAAAAAAAAAAAAAAAAAGAAATCCTAAATAAATAGAAAGACACTCGTGTTCATGGATTGGAAGACTAAATATTGCTATGATGTCAGTTTCATCCAAAGAAATTTACAGAGTCAATGCAATCCCAAACAAAATTCCAACATACTTCTTTGCAGAAGTGGAGAAGCTAAGTATATGGAAGGCTAAGGGGCCTCAAGTAGCCAAAGCCGCTTTGAAAGGGAAGAACAAAGTTGGAGGACTCCTACATCCCTATCTTAAAACTTTTTGCAAGGCCACAGTAATCAAAACATCATGATACTAGCACCAGGACAGACCTATAAACCAATGTAATAGAATTGAGAGCTTAGAAATCCATCCTCACATAATGACAGCTAATATTTGGAAAGAGGCAAAAACCACTCAGTTGGGAAAGAATATTCTCCTCAAGAAATGGTGCTAGCAAAACTGGATCTCCATAGGCAAAAAAAAAAAAAAAAAAGTGGACCCCTACCTATCTCATTCCATATATAAAAATTAACCTAATATAGATCAAAGTCTTAAATATAAGAACCAGAACTATAAACTTCCTAGAAGGTATCATAAGGAAGGATCTTTAGGATCTTGTGCTAAGCAATAGTTTCTTAGATTTTATGCCTAATATATGAGCAGCAAAGATTTCATGAAAGTTTACGACTTTTTTTCTTCAAAGGATTTCATCATAAAAATAAAAAGACAATAAACAGAATGGGACAAAGTACATAGAAACCACATATCTGCTAAGAGCTTAATATCTAGGATATAGTCTAAAAATCTTACAACTCAACAACAAAAAGACAAACAATTCAATTTTTAAAAATGGGCAACAACTCTGAAAGTGAAATCATTGCCCTCCTCACTACATGACATCTAGGAGAAAAAGTCTTCCTGGCGGTGTGGGAGATGACTCCCAGGAATGATTCTGGCCCTGACACTGTGGGATCAACAATTCCATCCTGACCAAAAGGGGGAAAAGTGTAACTAATAAAGTACCATGGCAGAAAGAGTTCAAATAGAGTCAGAGGCTACTCTGGAGATTGCTCTTATGCAAGCTTCAGGTACATATTGCTGCCTATCATAACCTGCCAAACCCCAATGAGGACCATTCTAGCCAATCCTAAAGAACACCCAGGACAACATATATGATTCCACAAGGGTTCAATGCACTAGAGTAAGTTTCCAGAAACCTAGAACTCCAGATGGGTCCTTGGACCAGATAAGTCCTGAAACCTAGAGGACCCAGCCTCTCCAGAACATCAGATAGTTCCATCTCCCTACCCCATATTAGTGACAGACCCTTCCAACATGAAAAAGTTAGAATGGCCATAGCCAAAATACCCCTAAAGAAAAGATAGAGAGATCAAAGGTGACGGTGGAATTATGCAAAGAAGATAAGATTTAACAAATGAATATGATTGCTGAATCATTAAATTGATATGTCTTTTAGTCTCCAGTATCTTAGAGCAACTAGAAGTAAAAACCTAAAATTGTGGAACTGCAACCCATGCCAAACTCTGAAATATGTTCTACAACTAATTATGTGTTGTGCTTTGAAATTTATTGCTTGTTTGTATATATGTTATTTTTCACACACACAAAAAAAGTTGATTGTGATGATAAAAGAAAATCATGCCTTCTAGCCTCCTATATTTTGGAGCAGCTAGAAGGAAAAATCTGAGAGGCTCATGTGGTAACCCATGACAAACTCTGGGATCTGTCCTGTAACTACTTCTTGAAGAGTGGTTCGAAAACTATTGCTTTATTCTTTCTTTGCTTGGTATATGTTATATTATACAGTTAAAAAAAATTAAAAAATAAAATAATAGTTGGGCAAAAGATTTGAATAGACATTTCTCAAAAAAATATATATATACAGATGCCCAATAAGCACATGAAAAGATGCTCAACATCATTAGCCATTAGGAAAATGTGAATCAAAACCATAATTATATGCCATTTCACACCTACAAGAATGGCTTCTGTTAAAAAACAGAAAATTATAAGTGTAGGAGAGGATGTGGAGCTCTGTTGGTGGGAATGTAAAATATTGCAGCTACTGTGGAAAACATTGTCTGAGATGGTTCCTCAGAAAATTATGTGAAGAATTAACATATGACTTTGCAGCTCTATTTGTAGAAACATACCCAAAAGAACTGAAAGCAGGGACTCAAGAAAATAATTGTATACCCTATTCAAGTGATGTTATTCATGATTGCCAAATAATGGAAGCTATCCAAGTGTCCAAATGATGAATGAATACAAAAAATAGTGACTTATACATACAATGGAATAGTATTCAGCCATAAAAAAGAATGCAATTTTGGTATGTATGACAATATGGATGAACCTTGAAAACATCATGAAATAAGCCAAACACAAGGGGATAAGTATTGTATAGTTTCACTGATATGAAATTGAATAAACAAATTTATAGAGCCAGAAGGATAATAATAAGGGCTGGGTGGGGTTATGGATGCTTATTTTGATACAAAGTTTCTGTTTTATTGATGGAAAAGTTTAAGTATATTAGAAAATCGAATCTACAACACATTAAAAGAATTATACATCACTACCATGTGGGGTTTATACCAGGAATGCAAGGATGGTTCAACACAAGAAAATCAATTAATGTAATACAGCATATTAACAAAGTGAAAAAACATCACATGATCATCTTGATTGATGTTGAAAAAGTATTCAACGAAATTCAACATCCTTTTCTGATAAAAACACTTCAAAAGGTAGGAATCAAAGGTAACTTCCTAAATATGATAAAGGGCATAGCCATAGTCAGCATTGTACTCAATGGAGAGAGACTGAAAGCATTCCCTCTAAGGTCATGGATGAAACAAGGATGCCCTCTGTTATCACTGTTATTTAACATTGCACTAGAAGTTCTAGCTGGAGCAATCAGGCAGGAAAAGGAAATAAAAGGCATCCAAATTAGAAAGGAAGAAGTAAAACTTTCATTATTTGCAGATGACATGATACTATACGTGGAAAATTCTGAGAAATCTACAACAAAGTTATTGACCTAATAAACAAATTCAGCTAGGTGGCAGAATATAAATTAATGTGCAAAAATACTTCTTTACACAAGCAATGACCTAACCAAGGAGTCAATTAAGGAACAAATTACATTCAAAATAGCAACCAAACAAATCAAATATTTAGGAATGAACTTAACTAAGGATGTAAAGGACTTGTATACAGGAAACAACATAACATTGCTAAAAGAAATCAAAGAAGAGCTAGATAGGTGGAAAGATATTCCCTGCTCATAGACTGGAAGATTAAAAGTTAGGGTGTAAATTCTACCCAAATTGATCTACAGATTCAATGCATTACCAATCAAAACTCCAACAACTGACTCTGAAGACTTGAAAAAGCTAGCTACCAAATTCATCTGGAAGGGGAAGAGACACCAAATAGCTAAAAATATCCTAAAAAAGAGGAATAGTTCTTGATTTTTAAAACTTATTATAAAGCCACAAGTGCTCAAAACAGCATGGTACTGGAACAAAGTTAGTATTGACCAATGGAACCAAATCAAGAATTCAGAAATAGACCACCAAATCTATGGTCAACTGATCTTTGACAAGACCCCCAGATCCATTTAACTGGGATAAAATAGTCTTTTTAATAATTGGGCATGGGAGAACTGAATATCAATAGCCAAAAGAATGAAAGAGGTCTATTACCTTATACCACATCCAAAAATTAACTCAAATTGAACTGAACACCTATTATAAGAACCACTACTATAAAGCCCCTAATAGAAAATGTAGGGAAACATATTCAAGACCTAGTAATAAGATGTAGCTTCCTAAACTTTACACCCAAAGCACAAGCAGCAGAAGAAAAAAATAGATAAATGGGAACTCCTCAAAATCAAATACCTTTGTGCCTTAAAAGACTTTGTCAAAAAGTTGAAGAGGCAGCCAACTCCATAAGAGACAATATTTGGAAGTCACACATCAGACAAATGTTTGATATCCTGTATACATAAAGAAATCACATAACTCAACAACATAAGAATAAACAGCTCAATTATAAAATGGGCTAAAGATATGAATAGGCATTTTTCTGAAGAGCAAATACAGATGGCTCAAAAGCACATGAAGAGATGCTCATTTTCATTAGCTATAAAGGAAATGCTGATCAAGACTACAATGAGATGCCACCTCACACCTCATAAGAATGGCTGCTATTAAACAAACAGGGAACTATAAATGTTGGAGAGGATGTAGACAAACCAGGGCACTTATGCACTACTGGTGGGAATGGATAATGGTTCAGCCACTATGGAAAATTGTTTGGTGGTTCCTTAGGAAATTAAATATCGAGTTGTCCTATGACCCAGCAATAACACTACTTGGTATATACCCAGAAGAGCTGAAAGCAATGACGCAAACAGGCATTTGCACACCAATATTCATAGCAGCATTATTCACAACACCAAAAGATGGAAACAAACCAAATGCCTATCAATAGATGAATAGACCAACAAAATGTGGTATATACATATGATGCAGCAGTAAGACGAAATGACATCCTGAAGCACATAACAAGATAGAGGAACCTTAAGGACATATAATGCTGAGTGAAATAAGACAGACACAAAAGGATAGTTACTATATGATTCAACTGACAACCATGGTAAAGGTGAAATCAGAGGCATATAATACTGAATATAGGGATCTAGAGATACATGGAACCTAGAGATAGGTGGACGGTTAGCTAATGAGGTTGAACTCAAATGTAAGGAAATAGATAGAAGTGAAGGTGGTTCACTAGTGGGTCTATAAGTTTTATTGCCATATTGACGATGAATAAGATTGAAAAGGGTTATATAGACCTTCGTGTTCCACTGATTAACACTACATATATAAATAAGTTCTTGCATGAACTACTCCAAAGGTATGAATCTTGAACAAAAAGTGTCTAAGTTGTGGAGTATAAAGGAAAAACTACTATTGCATGTTATGGGCTATGTTTAACAGGAAAACATCAGCAGTACTGCAGCAACATCAGGGGTAAATAATGATGGGAAGGACAAGAGCTAAGGGGAGGTTTAGATTTTCTATATGATGATGGTGTGTTTATTGATTATCTTCCTCTTGGGAACAATAAAATTATCTAAAATTGAGTGTTGAAGGACTGTGGACTTTGGACATTATGTATGAAGCCTGATGAATGCAGGTGGCCGAAAGATGCACCGACTGAGAAAAAGAGTGGTGAATGATGGTGTATATATATGATCAGATATTGTGCTGCTACAAAAAGGAACGAAATTGTGAAGCATGCAACATTGTGAATGAACCTGTGGAACATGTGATGAGGCAAAATAAGGCAGAAATAAGAGAGCAATGATTGTATGGTTTTAATTAGAAAATACTCATAAGGAAACAGGGGTCTATATTGTAAGTCTTATAGCAGTCACATTTAGTCTGGAGTGGTAATTATTTCTGGATTTTGAGAGGCTGTTTTATATATGTATAACCTGATATTCAGAGTTAAGAATGAAGCCGATCACATTGGGATTAAGATAATTCAGAACACAGGGGTAAGGGAGACATTGTATTTTAGAATCGACATACTCTTTAAGACCAAAGAAAGAAAGGTTTATTTTGTCCAAAACCTTAATTTTCTGTAGCATATAATCTAGTTCAGCCTGTCTGGATAGATTATTTAAACAATCCAAATACTGGGAACCAAGAATAAGAAAGAGGGCCTTTAATCCTGTATAGCTAATGTAATGCCAAAGTATATTAAGCAGATAATCAAAAAGTATTGGCAAAGTCCCTTGAGGCATGGGAGAAAAAATATGAAACTATTAAACTTTACCACCAGTACTGTGTCAAACATTAGGAACACCCAAATCAACAGGCTGACCTCTTGATTTTAAGGTTTGCTCTTGTGAAGCTTACATATGTAGTGGAGAAGTTTAGCCTACCTATAGCTATGCCTAAGAGTTACTTCTGGAGGACCTCTGCTGTTGCTCAGATGTGGCCTCTCCCTCTCTAAGCCCAATTCTGCAAGTGAAATCATTGCCCTTCCCCTAATGTGGGAGATGCCATCCAGGGGTGAAAGTCTCCCTGGTGGCATGGGAGATGACTCCCAGGGATGAGTCTGGCCCTGGCACCATAGGCTCAACAATTCCATCCTAACCAAAAGGGAGTAAAGAAGTGTAATAAATAAGGTACCATTGGCTGAGAGAGTTCACGTAGAGTCAAGAAGCTACTCTGGAGGTCGCTCTTACACAAGCTTCAGTTAGACATTACTACCTATCATAACTTGCCAAACCCCAACCAAAACCATCCCTGCCAATCCTAAAGAATACCTGGTACATTATATAAGATTCTACAGAGATTCCATGCACTGGGATAACTTCCCAGAGACCTATAACCTCCAGAAAGGTCCCTGGACCAGATAAACCCTGAAGTCCCAAGGGGGCAGCCTCTCCAGAGCATCAACCTACTCCATCTCCCGACCCCTAACTATCTACAGCCCCTCCAACATGAAGAAGTTACAATGGAGACACCCCAAATACCCCTAAAGAGTGGGAGAAAGGTCAAACATGAAGGTAGAGTTATACAGAGAAAGCAGAGTTGAACAAACGAGTATGCATGCTGAATTATTATGTTGATATTTCTTTTAGTCTCTAGTACCTTAGGGTAACTAGAAGTAAAAACCTAAAATGGTGACTTGTAACCCATGCCAAACTCTGAAATCTGTTCTACAACTAATTGTTGCGATTTGCTTTGAAATGCATTGCTTTTTAGTATACATGTCAGTTTTCACAAAAAAAGAAAAACACATTTCTTCTAGCTGCCAGTGTTTTGGAGCAGCTAGAAGGAAAAATCTGAAATAGTGGAATGGCAAGCTATAACAAACTTTGAAATCTGTTCTGTGTCTACTTATTGAAAGGTTCTTTGAAAAATCATTGCTTTTTTTCTTTTCTTTGTATTATGTTATACTTAACAATAAAAAACGTTTCTAAAAGAAAAGTTTAGATAATTTATGGTGATAATGGTAGCACAGGTAGCACAATATTGTGAAGGGAATTAATACCACTTAATTATGTATTTGAATATGGTTTAAAGGGGAAGTTTTAGATTGTATGTATGTTATTGGAATACACAATTTTAATAATCTGTAGGACTGTACAATAAAGTAAACCATAATGTCATCTATGGAGTATGGTTAATAGTGTAATTGTAAGAATAATGTTTCATCAATTGTAACAAAGGTATTACACTAAAGCAAAGTGCTAATAATAGGAAAAACTAAGTGGTTTAGGGAGGTTTAGGTGAACTTGGTACTTTCTGCATGATTTTTCTGTAAACCTAAAACTTCTCTAATAACAAAATACATTAATAATAAATGCCATACAGACATTGGAAAAGAATAAATTTTTCCATTTGCAGATGATATGTTTATCAGTCTAGAAGAAAACTCCTAGACAAAAATGTTAGTTCAGCAAGGTCACATACTATGTGATCAAGTAGGAAAAATCAAATGCATTTATACATTTATTTATGCTAGTAATGAACATGTGGAAATCAAAATTAAAAACACAACATCACTTGTAGTGACTCCAAAGAAAATTAAATACTTAGATATATACTTAATAAAACTTGTACAGGATCTGTGAATTATAGCATACTGATGATGACAATCAAAGAAGACCTAAAGAAATGGAGAGATAGTGTGTGTTCATGTATGAGCAGACTCAACACATTAAAGATGTCAATTACTCACCCAAATAGCAAGATTTTCTCCACAGACATAAACTACTCTAAAATGTATACGGTAATGCACAGACATAAGAAAAGTTAAAGGAATCCTAAAAAAGAAGGATAAAGTGGGAGGAATCACCCTACCTAATATTAAGCCCAACTCTAGAGCTGCAATTATTAAAACAGTGTGGTATTGGCGGAGGGACTATATGAAGAACTCTCAGAACTCAATAGTGAATAAGCAAACCATCTAATTAGAAAATGGACAAAAGATACAAATAGCAGTTTAACCAAAAAGGATATACAATTGCCAACAAGCTTATGTAAAAGATGTTCAATGTCACTAGATATTAGGGAAATAGAAATTCAAACCACAGCTAGATACCACTCTACACTGCTGTCAGAATAGCTGTAATAAGATAGCGATAACACCAAATGCTGGTGAAGATGCGGAGAACTTGGATCCTCACACATCTCTTGTGGGAATGTGAAATGGCAGAGCCACTTTGGGAAACAGTTGGGCAGTTTGCTATGAAGCTAAATGTGCAACTACCATTTAACCCAGCCATTACATTCTTGGGCATTTATCTCAGAGAAAAGAAAACTTATGTCCAGATAAATTCTGAACATGAATGTTCATAGTAATTTTTTTTGCGATAGTCCAAAACTGGAAGTAAGCAGATGTCCTTCAGTTGGCAATTGGTGAAACACACTGTGGCATATCCACAGTGGATATTACTCAGCAATAAAAAGAAACACATTACTGATACATCTTCAATTGGGGCAAATTGAATGAGAGAAAAAAAAAAGCCAATAGCCAAAGGTCACATAACTGTGATTTCATGCGCATGAGAAAACAATAGAAAATAGGGATCAGGCCCAGGGTGGGTGGAGAGACCTAGGTTTGCCTCTAAAATAAGCTGGTGAAACTTGTGGTGATGGAATGCTCTGTGTCTCGACTGTATCCAAGTCAATATCCTGCTGTGCTGCTGTACAAGAGTTGCAAGGTGTTCCCATGTGGGAAGCACGGTAAAGGGGGCACGGGAGCGTTCTGTATTATTTCTTATGGCTGTATGTGACCTGGGAGGCTGAGGCCTGAAAAGCTGTGCTCCCGGAGCCCTGGCCTGGCCTGGAAGAGGTCTGCAGCCCCTGAGGTGGCCACTCTGGCAGACACATGCAGGCTCTCCCATAGGCGGGCCCCTGAGCCAGTCTTTCAACCACCTCGACCCGCCAACACCAAGCCTGAGACTGGATGTCCTCCGAGCCACCACTGCAGAAGCCAGGGGGATCAGACGGACGGCCAGGCAATGTTTGCCCAAATCCCTGAACTACAAAATCGAAAGACAGAATGGAAAGGTTGCCATTTGAAGCCACTCAATTTGGGGGACATTCCCATACACGCAGCAGAAAGCCGACCAGCAGGTGTGGTCCCCAGGGCGTGTGCTCTGGCCCTACCCATAGCTGGGGCCCCACCCTTCAGCCTTCCCTCCCCCTCCCCACTGGTCTTTCCACACATGCGCCCCTCCCACATACACCCCTCCCGCATATTCACGGGTGCGCCATTCTCTAGAAGGGGTCACATCGGGGCTGCAGTTCCACAACAGACTTTGCTTTTTATAAATTTCTGCCTTGTGGCTGTGGTCACTATTTCTGCATCTCCAAAGTAAAATAAATCCTTTCAAAATAAGGTTTGAGAAAGAAGCATTCCAACCATTTATGGGGAAAGCGAGCCTTGCGGGCGAGTACTCTGAGATGCCCTTTCCCACATGGCACAGCTCCTAGCCCTGCAGCCGGATGCCCGGGGAGTGCTGATTCTCTCCTGAGCTCGCTGCATGTCAGCCAGGAAGCCCTACTACAACGATGCAGAGTCCAGATCCTTGCAAGGGTCTTACACGCCAGCACCCTCTAAAGTGCTGAAAAGAGCTGAAGCCCGTGAAGCAGAGATAGCAACGAAGGGTGGGGGGTGAGGGCAGAGCCACGCAGGGGCTCAGAACAGGGCCTGCAGAGGGAGCAGGCAGGAGGGCCTCACAGGGAGAGGCGTCCAAGGTGTAGAGGGGGGCAGGCTGTCCATGGCTTTCTGAACAGAGCTATTGGGTGCACTTTCAGACACTGAAACAGTGCTGTCAGGTACCCATCTGTAGACAGCATGCGGCAGATGAGGCTGAGGTCCCAGACATGAAGGTCGGAGCAGGGGTTCCAGCCCAGCCAGTCTGATGCCAACATGTCTCCCATCCTGCAGCCTTCCCCAAAGTGCCACGTGGCCGTTTGGTAACATCCCCAGCCTGTTGCCGGCTGAGTGGAAAGGGCAGCCTGTTGTCTCAACAAAGACATGGCATGACTCATACCTCATGCGTGGACGTCTCCAAGGGTGTCTAGCTAGAGGATTCCCACATCAGATTCTACTGAGTTTCCCGGGATCCCACCTGCCAGTTCTACAGAATCAGAAAGCTGGAATGGCCAGGAAATAAGGATTTAACTTAGAACCTCCATGTTCTTCTGAGATCTTGAGAGCCAGAATTTTGCTCACATCTTAGAAGGAAAGAGCAATGTCTTAGATAAAGCATGGTAAGTGTTGGGGACTAATCAAGAGAAGCCACATGAGAGTTGGGCTTTGTGAGCCAGGGTCATTCTTTATCCCAAAACCTGTTCCTTTCTGGGGCTGGCTGCAACCCTTGGGGCTCTTGGCTTGCACCTCTGCCTCTGTCCCATGGGGATGTCTTCTCGCCATGGCTGCCCTCCAGTCTCTGCTGGCTTCCTGCTTCTTCCTGTGTTCTTCTTTGGCTCTGGGTCCTATTGTTTTCTCTTTATGAGCCTCCAGTCATATGGATGGAGACCCACGCTGATTCCACTTGGCCACACCTTAACTAAAAATAATGTCTTGGGCAGGTCCTGCTCACCGTGGGCTCACACCCACAGGGAAGGGGATTGTGGTCAAGAGCACATGTTGGGTGTGTAATTCAACCTGCTGCAGGAGGTGAGAAATGGCAGAATTCCAGCCTGATGACTCCTTGATGAAGAGGAAACTTAGAAGTTTGGCTTTTGAAGGCTTCTGGATGGTTCTCCTGGTGAGAAGAGACTTTGATGTCCAGATGCACGTTGTCTGCTGGCTTCACTTTGAAATGGAGAACTTCTGATTGCTCCATTTTAAATCAACCCCGTAATTAGTGGAGCTACATAACATCTCCAAAATAATGAGGGAATAGTCAGAAAATTGCTGTTTAGGAAATGTAACCAAAGTTCCACGAGGCTTTTAATTTGGGGAGTTATAAATAATGTTACATGCCCAGGAGGTTAAAAATAAAGTGTTTACCGTTGTAAAATGGGAAATGTGATGGGGGAGCAAAACTGCTCATTAGTGATGACTTGAAAGAGGAAAGGGCATGGGTGGCAGGCACCGAGAAGCCCCCCGTGCAGTAGGAGTGGATCAGCCCCCTCCGGAAACCTTCAAAGTTAGGGAGGAGATTGCAAACATTTTTTGAGTCAAAAACTGGGACAAACACTGCAGTAGCTAAATCAGTCTTCAATCGCTTCCTCACCTTCTTTTGAAACTTTAAAGCACCCGTAGCCTGTTCTCCTAGCCCCAAACCCAGGCACTATATGTTGTCAGTGATGGGTCAAGCAATTTCAATCTTTAGCAATCCGTTCCCTCTGCCTTGAAGGTCTTTTTATTCCCTCTTTGTCTGACCAGCTTCTGTCCTTCCCTGGACCATGTGCCCCTCCCCTCCAGGCTCGGTCAGGTGCCCAGGCAGGACTGTCTGTTGTCAAATTGACAAATTCCCTCCAGCTGCCTCTGTGTCAGTCAGAGGAGAAACTGGGAACATTATTTCCTGAAGTTGCCAGAAATTGCAACTTGGTGGGGTGTGTAGGGACCGTGGGATGTGCAGTGTGACAAATCATCCCCTCTGAAGGTATGGACATGAATGCCTTCACCAAGGAAGAGGCCCAAAACTTGATGGAGCATTGGGATGCTTCTCAGTCCCATTTCCTGGATGACATAAATCTGTCACTTTTGCCTGGGGTCCAGGACAAGAGAAGGCTCATCACCAAGCCCAGGAGCCCTGCAGGCTGCTCCACATTTAGGTCATAAGAGCCTATAGGGGGTGATACTAGGAGATTCTGTAGCCTAGAGGGAGGCCAGATAGACCTTTGGCCGACCTCAGAGATCTATAGCACTGGACCTCAAGATTTTAAGGCAATGTCACACCCTCTTCTGCACTTCTTTGAGAAACAATTTCTGGCCTGCAGCTGGACTCTGATAGAGACTGATAATTAACCACAAGACACCAAGTATATTAGTTACCTGCGGCTGTTTAATAAACTACCACATTTTTCATGACTCAAAATAAGGCAATTTTTTTATTTGACAGTTCTAGAGGTCAATAAAATGGGTTTCACTGGCCTAAGGTGAATGCATTGACAGGGTTGTTTCTTCTGGAAGTTTTCAGGGAGAATGTGTTTATATTCATGCATGCTCTCTGGAGAAATAGAACCAATGGAAGATATGCCTATTCGTGAGAATTATTTTAAGGAATTGGCTCATGAGTTGTGGGGGCTGGCAAGTCTGAGAACTGTAGGGTAGACCAGAAGGCTGGAACCTCATGTGGGAGTTCTGTGCTGTGGTCTTGAGGGAGAATTTCTCCTCTGAGAACCTGTTTCTGCTCTGAAGACCAACTCATGGGATGAGGCCCACACATATCTTGGAGGGAAATCCCTTTACTTAAAGTCAGCTGATTGTAAAGGGTCACCACCTCTGCAAAGTGCCTTCTCAGCAATGCCTAGAGCAGTGTCTGGTTCCATCACTGGGGGTCAGGCCTGGCTGAGTGGACACATGAAAGTTCCCAGCACCAGTCCTCTGCTCAGGAGTTAAGTTACAGGAGCTCACAGATGGACCATGTTTAAGTGTCATGGGTTTAATTGTGTCCCCCAAAAGCTATGCAATGCTCTCTCCAGTTTCAGGTCCCATGAATGTGACGGCATGTGGAAATAGGGTCTTTGAAAGTGTGACTCTTCAAGACGAGTCTAAGGTGGTTGAGGGTACAGCTGTGCCTCCTGCGATTGGTGTCCCCATCAGAGGAAGAAAATTTGGATACACAGAAAGCCGGAGAGAGATGGATGGAAGCCAAGTGAAGCTGGAGGCAGGGACTGGTGATGCTGACACAGGCTAAGGAGAGCCAAGGGTGGCCAGAAACTGCTGAAAGGGACAAGGAAGGACCCTTTCTACAACCCTCAGGGGGAACACAGCCTGAGCGACACCTTGGTTTTGGATACCTGGCCTCCGCAGCTGGGAGGGAATGCATTCCTGTTACTCTCAAGACCCTGGTTTGTTGCAGTTTGTTGCAGCAGCCCTGGAAGATGAAGACAGGTAGCCAGAAAGTCACCGAAAGCTGGGCCCTGCGGGCTCTGCAGGTGGCAGCTCTGCAGATGTGGCGGGACGGTTGGTGCAGGTGGCAGAGCACGCTGTTGTTCTCATCTTTACAGGGGTTCAGTGGGGTGAGGGGCATCAGGGGGCAGAGGCGATGATGGAGGGAATGAGGGATCCCTTGCAGGGGAGAAGAGAGTCTGCCAGGGGAAAGGGTGCTGCTGAGGTGAGGAGGGGGCCAGAGGAGCCCAAACGCAACTGTCCCAGGCAGACTGGGGGTTTGCGGCCATCTCCCCTGCAGCATGTGCCTCCAGCCTCAGCTTCGGGGAGCCTGGGGAGCCACCTGCCACTGCCTCAGGTTTCGAGGGCTCTCCTGAACATTAGGGTGATATCCCTGAGTCTTGTTTTTGGAGTCCCCACAATCAGTGTAAGCCCTGATCCATCTCAGTCCCTTTTGGCCCCACCCTTGGTGGGGGAGGGGCCGCCTTGCCTGGAACACTTGTGGGTGCGGTCTCTGGTGAGTGGGCACTGCGGGTAGATGCCAGGGCTTCCCTTTCCATCACTGGACCCGGGGCCTCCTGCAGGGCCACGTGCACTTGCAGGGTGGGGCAGGTGGTGAAAGCAGGTGGGGCAGGCCTCACCCAAGACATCTTTGGACCCACTGCTTCCAAGACACAGGCATAAGCTGCTTGAATTGCTTCTATGGCTCTCAGCTGGTGGAGGGCACCCTAAGCTGGAGAGAAGAGCAGAAGGGGAAAGCCGGGCTCCCTCTCAGAACAGGAGGTCAGGCAGGCAGTGGCATCTTGTGGTCTCCATCTTGACAACTGTGCAAGTGATGTCAGTGGCGCTGCAGAAGCACACACAGCTCAGGAAGGCGCAGAGCCCAGGGGACAGGGGCTGCACACTAGACCACTAACTGCTGTCTCAGAGGAGGCTCGTCGTCCAGCGGGGTCAGAGGTGCAGGGACACAGGACCTACACTACCCAGAGCCTGAACAGAGCGCGGACGACCTGGGGAAGGGCCCTTCTGCTCCAGGGTGGGAGGGGAGAAGCGAGGGGAGAGCAAGGAGGTGAAGACACGACACTGCGAAAAGGGGCTGGCTGGGGCGCACAGGCTGGTAGGGACTTTGCAGGCAGCTGAGCAGTGAGAGAAACATTCTAGAGCAACCTTCAGCTGTTACAAATCCTTATGCCCGGGTCACAGCTGGGTCTGGGGCCAGGCGATTTCAATGTTCGTGGAGTCTGAGACCTGGTGATCTCAGCCTGGGCACCAGCCCGGAGAAAGGACAGGTCTGGGAGCTTGGTGGGTGCAGGGTCTTCAAGATTTCAGCAGGGGGTCGAGGGTCCCACTGAGGAATTTGGGGGAGGGAAGGCCATCATCAGATTTGTCTCCCGGAAACCTCCCCTGGCCTTAGGCGCTGCACTGGAGGGGAAGGGGTGGAGCCCCCACATGGCCCTGGTGGCCCAGGAGTGGATGTCCCCTCCCCCAGGGTTTGGGTTTGGCTCCCATCTCTCTGTAAGCTCATCAGGGAGAGAGCTCTCCTCACTTCCAAAGCTGCCTTTTCTTCTCCCAAGGCAGTGCAGCCTCATGCAGGAGAGAAATGATGATGGATAATAGACTCCAAGAGCTGCTTTGGATGGTCAGGAGTGAAGAAGTGGATGTCACAATCAGCAGTACAGCAGCAATTCAGACAGAAAACACACCCGATGAGATTACCGCGCGAGACACTTGAGAGCGACGCAATACATCAATGCATCTCAGCAGGGCTGTGTGGTGTCGCTGTGCCCCGTGTCCTGGCCCGGGAATGCGTGAAAGCCCAGGCTCTGGCTGCCAAGTTTGCTCGCTGGTTATTTTCTTCACCATCTGAGAAATCGTTCTCTGAGCTGCGCGTGCCCGGAAATTGAGTCGTGTGGAGCATCGCATGTGAGGGCTCAGCTTGTTAAAATGCAGATGTCCCAGTGGAAGTCAACATGTACATTAGTTAGTTCTAGCTGCTTACCTTCCAGAGAGGAGCCTGAGGCTCAAAAGAGCAAACAAGCCCCAGCTCCCAGGTCTTTCCAGCCCCAGCTCTTTCCAGGTCCTCTGACCTTGCATGCTTTGCTGCTTATCAGAATGACCTGGGAACTTTGTAAAATCCTGGTGCTCAGGCCACAGTCCAGGACAACCAAGTCAGGGACCCTGGAGGTGTGGCCCAGAAATACTATTGTGTGAAGCTACCCAGGAGGTGCCAGTGGGGAGCCAGCACCCCAATCCTCCCAAGAGTCAGTGCCACCTGCTGTGCCCAGGTGCCCGGGGCCTCCTTGGTGCCAGGATGGGTGCCAGCTGGTTTCCCACCCAGAGAGAGCCCTCCCAGCCATGCCACCCCTGGGGGCAATTCTTTCCCCGTGCTTCCGGGTGACGAGAGGTGCAAAGTTATAAATAGTCAGGATGCTGAGATCGCTGTGGCTTTCTGAGGCTGTCAGAACCAGCCTGTCGCAGGTCGGCATTTTGACAGGTTGGATCCTGGTCCCCAGGTGCTGGGGGTGGGGGGTAGGGGTCTGGGAGGGGCAGGATGTGCGCCTGCCTCTTTCTCCTTGACTGAATCCCTGGCGTCCCCATCACCTGCACAGCTGTCCTGAGGCTTGTCCTGGATCAGAGTGGTGGTTGCTTCCCCGAGGTTTTGTTCAAAGTCGCTGGAAAGTTCTGATGCCCAGGACATGGGGGAGGGGCCTCAGGAGAGTTTTAGGGATGGGTGGATTCCCACTTCTTCACAACCACCTGCCTTTAGGCTGCTCTTGTCTGGTCCCTGGCAGGACGGCACCTGTGGGCAGAGTAGGCTCTCGGGCTGCAGACGCCACTTGCGGACTGCGTGAACTGGGCCGCGGTGGAAACCTCTCCACGCCTCAGTTTCCTCATCTGCAGAGCGCGCAGCCTCGAGCCTGTATGCTCCTCTCATGAATGTGCTTCTGCACTGGTTGGAAAATAGTCTCAGCTGTGTGAGTGCACTTAGTGAGAAATAAATCCATCCGTTCTCCTCACGAGTGTTCGCCGGCATCTCCGTGGAATGCGGTGTGCCTTCCCCCCGTCCCACGGCAAAGCCCTGCTCTCCTTGAGGCAGGGGACACCCTCTTTCGCCCTTCCCCATGAAGCACCTGGTGCCAAGGAGGGGCTCACTGGTTCTGTGTGCTGATGGTTGATGAGGGACTTCTATCCCTATTCATAAGGGCTCACGGTTTCCTGAGACTGATTGCAGCTGGAAGATGGAACTTCTCAGTGGAATTCTCTATCCATCTTTTTCTGCAATTGGGAAATTACGTTTTGATGCCTCTGGATCTGTTTTATTATAGCCACCGTGGAGGAAGACGATGACATGGATTCTGAATATTGATGTGCCTGATGTGCTAGAACCGATGTGGCCCAACTTGCTGGAATTCGGGCCGGCAGGTTTGTGTTTAAGCATCCCCATTTTTCCAATTCCTAGGCCAGTCTGCAAACTCCCCAAGCCTTCTCCTGAGGAAGTGGGGGTGGGGTGGGGTGGGGTGGGGTGGAGTGGGAATGATGTATATCCAATGGATAATTGCAGATTCCATGCACGGGGAAATTCTGATACCATGGGTGAGCTTCTTTAAGTGAGATGGCATGTGTGAAGAGGTTTGAAAGAAGTATAATGTTATCTGGATTCAAGGCGGGGAAAAATAAAAACAGAAACCTGAGTTCAGAGATGTCATCCTGAGTTCAGCCTGGGTGATAAAACCTTAGCCTCAGGAAGGTTCTGGAAGCATATGAGGGGTGGGGAGTAACAGCTCCAGTGCCCTGGAGCCCAAGGCTCCCATGTGCAGTAGAAAGCAGAGGTGCGGTGGAGGCAGGAGGCACCTGCAGCGGCCTTCCTGCTGCATAGACCTGTGACACTGTGCAGAGTTCAAAGGCTCGCTGTCTGGAGGTGAGAGCCATGTCAGCATACAGGAGAGGAGGGACCCCCAGAGCTGGGCAAATCCATCGCTGGAGGTGTTCAACCAGCACAGAGCAGTGACTGCTGCAGGACTGAGCTCTGGAAGACTGAGCTCGAGTCTTCTCCGTTCCCTGTGCAGAGACTTGCAGCTTGCTGCACCTCTACTGGAAGTCCTAGGGGTGGGGGTGTCAGGGAAACAGCATGTGTTCAGTCCCTGCTCATGGAAGAGGCTCTCACAGGAGGGAAACATAGCACTCAACCTTGCCCTCCCACAATCCAGCACTTGTCGCATTGATGGGATCCATTTCTGATTTCTTGGGTAAAAAGGTTATTCCCTGGCAGAAAGTTTTAGAAGTTCTACAGCTCACTGTGAAATCTGATACTCAAAAAAAGAAAAAATATTACCTTTTAGGGATGCAAAGACGTTTCACAGGATAATGTATTCCGAAGACGGTGGGGGCAGAGCACTGAGTGCAAGTTGGCGAGGGCACAGATCAAGTGAGCAGGTTCTGGCCTGGCTGGCTGTCAGGTAATAACCCCAGGTGTTGGCACGGCGTCCAACAGGGATGAAGCCAAGGTGGGGATTGGGATTTTGAGGGAGATGAGCCCTGCCTTAAAATACCCGGATGGGCTGTGTCATGCGTGAAAGGGAGCCGACCTATTCTGTGTGGCCGTAGGGATTGAAATGAGACAGATGGAGGGAAATCACAGGGTAGCAGATGTACATTCAGAATGAAGAGAAATTAGCAGAGCTCTCCAACCCTGGCAAGAATTCACCTCTAGCATTTGTGCCAGGCACTGGGTTAAATATTTGGCATGCATTAGTTTGCCTGCACTTCAGACCAGTTTCTAAGATGCAAATTATTATTATTCTGCTTTCACAGCTGAGGGAGTGATGGCATAGACAACTTCTGCAGCTTGTCTAAGGTCACTCGGAGACAATGGAGAAGCCGAGACCCGTGCGCCTGCAGACACATTCCCGCACAGGCCCCCTCTGGGGAACGTCTTATATTCCCGGAGGACTTTGGGCTGTGGCAGGATGAAATCCGGTTTTCTCCCTGCTCTGCCTGTTGCTGTGCTCTGCGTGACCTCTCAGATCGGATGCTTTGTCATGAGATTACACATACTAGGTTCAAAATTAGTGCTGAGAACATCAGCAAATGGATTTACTGCCAAAGAATGAGTCAGCTTTTGGAAGCAGGGGACTCTGGAGGGGAGATGCCGGTGGCTGGAAGCAGCGTTTGTTCTTTCTGAAGAAAGCTCAAGCAGCCCCAGAGTGGCTCAGAAACTTCTCCACAGCTTGCTCTTTGTTCCCATCTATCCAGTGAGTCTAAGAGTATTTACTCAGTCCCTAACCTGTGCAAGGTATATCTAGGTGAGCAAAAGAATGCCTGTCCCTGATCTCAGGAAGCTTCCAGCCTAATTTGGAGTCTGATAATCCAAGAAATAATTATGAGGGTGAATTATGAACTATGCACAGAGATAGGAACTTTTGAGTAAAAGCACGGTCCAAATAGAGTATGCAATGGAAGCTGGCCAGGGTGGAGGCAGGCTAGGTGGGTCAGGGCAAGCTCTCTTGGAGAGGATGTTTGAACTAGTATTGAAAAGTCAGTGCAAACACTTAAGAGAATGGGAGAGCGTGGGGACTGGTGCTTGCTTCAGATGGAGGTAACTGGATATGTAAGGACCCTGTGGGGGTGGGGGAACTTGGGACATGGGAGGGTCTGAAAGAAGCTGGGATGCTGGAGCACTGAGGGTGTGGGAGAGTGGAGTGGGCTGAGGAGGCTCAGCAATTACCTTGAATCATTTGGATGGTCATTTACAAAGAATAATGGAAACTGCTGAAGAGAGAGAGAGAGAGAGAGAGAGAGTGTGTGTGTGTGTGTGTACAGACCAGATCTGCACTTAGAAATGTTTACTCTGGCACATTCTTCATCACTGGGGTAAAACTGGGGTGGTCATTGAGAAACCCATGAGGAGGGCACAGCTGTGAGTCCAGACTATCAGTCAGGAGAGGTGAACTACTCCAGCAATCAACTACAAAATACTGGTGGCCTAGCGTGGAAAAGGTTTATTTCTCACTCCGTCTAAGCCCTGTGCATTTGGGCAGCACTTCGCATCTCACAGCTGTGCCACGTGCCGGGAGAGACGGACCGCATCAGCACACTGGTTTTTCAGAGCCTCTGCGCAGGCCCACACGTGCCCTGTATGCTCTCAGGTGATTGGCCACAACTAGTCACAGGACCTCAACCTCCCTGCAAGGGAGGGTGGAAGAAATGGGGATGCCCCTGGGGATTTGGTGACCTGCCCCTGCCACACCAGGTGAGAGATGGAGAGAAGGGGTCGTAGCAAAGACATACCTGGCAGAATTCAGAAGTAGATTGAATACAAATGGTAAGAGAGAGAGAGATGTCAGAAATGGTTGTAAATTTTGAATTAAGAAGTTGGCAGTGAGGCTCAGATGGACACTAGAGAAGGAGCAGGTTGGGGTGAGGCTGAGGACCACGGGCAGAAAAACTACTTCTTGTTCAGGTTCATCATCCCTCTGAGAACAGCCCAGGAAAGATGTCCAACGGGGCTTTGAATTTGAGAGGAGTTGTCTTTGGGGGAAGATATTTAACTACTCATTCCATGTTCTCATTGGCTATATAATTGTTCTGTTTTTCTTGTTTATTCTTGGTCAGTTCTGTTGGCATTTTCTGTAAAATTGTCTATTTCACTGATGTACTTCCTAATACCGCTTGTCAGTACTTTTCTTGATCGCTCTCCTCAAAGTTTCATTGATCTTATTAGCCTTTTCAAATTTCCAACTTCAGCTTTACTGAGCCTCTCTATCTTATCATTTGTGCCTTCAGTTTTTAAAACCACACCTTCCTGTTTTGGTTGTTTTGCTGAATTTATTCCTCTCTCCTTCTAGCACACTGGTACTTTCCCGTGGTTTGGGGTGGGTAGGGCTCAGCCTCTCCAGGTTGGTGCTTGTTGAGTGTTTGTTGTAGATTTCAAGGTAATTTCCTCAGATGCTGAAGGGCCCCAGGTGTGCAGAGATTGGTCTGTAGTGGAAGAAAGGGGAGGCAAGTGAAGATGTGCTGTCTCAGGGGACAATCCATGCAGCCAACTCAGAAGGCCACTACTGGGTCCTTTGTGCCTAAGGGTCTTGATGAGACATGACACCTGGTCACAGGGTCAGCACATGCTTCTTTCTCCCCCAGGCACCGGTGCTTGGATACCCCTGGACTGTCTCTGCATCTACCTTCTGAAGCTAATGCCACGGCGAAGCTGCCTCTTGCTAAGGGGACTGCCATGGTTTCATGGTTTAAGTCTTTTAATGTGCCTTTCATTGCTGTTGCTTCACTCTTTTTGGGTTTAGGATCAAACATGCCACCCCTTAAAGAAGTCTTAGAGTGGTGAGCTCAGATACCATCGTCATGGAACAATTCTCTCTCTGCCTTCTGGAAAAGTCAGTTGCATATCATGCTACCAGAGGATGTGCCCTTCTGCAGAATGCACCTCTATGGACCCAGTGAAGCTGCCCAGAGGTATGAGAGGAGGCAGCCTGGCCACTGCAGAAACCATCAGCTGCCCTTTGAGATGGAGCACCCCTGATGGAAGATGCCCAGGAACACACGTCTGTGTGGAGAGTGCAGTTCTGCCTGACATCCAGGACTTTCGTGCTCTGCTGAAGCTCAGTCGAGGACCTCAGGTTAAGGATCCCTCCTCTGGAGCAAAAAATATTCTGCAGTCAAGAATGCTTGCCAGGGTCTTTGTGCTACTTCTCAGCTCAATCCCTGGATGAGGGTGTTGGGAAGAATGCTGAGGAAACATCTGGAACTTCGATTCCCACTCTGCTATGCAGCTGCTCATGGTGGGAGAAGATGGTTCCATCTCTCTGGTGTTTTTAATATTTGGTATTAGAAGATGACAATGATAACCAAATGTCAACCACCAGGACCAGCAGATTTGAATTCTTTGCTTTTTATCTACCCACTGCCAGACTTGGGGTCTCCAAACCATCCTCCTTAATCCTACATTTGCCCTCAGGTATGTCCTGACTTGGCATCTTCCAGCTGTCTCTTGCCTCTTAATTCCTCCAGTTCCCTGAGTTAGGACCCCACAGTGCACCTGCCCTATAAAGCTGCTTCATGAGATTCAGTGACTGGGTCCTGTCTCCACGAGGGTGACCCGAGCCCTAAGAAGTCCTTTTCCCGATATCACAGAGTGGATGTGCAGGTCTGCATCTCACGCCCAGGACCCTGTTTCCTGGTGTTCTCCATGATGCCAAGAAGCCTCCCTTCTCTTTCTGTTTCTATCAAGTCGTGTCAGCCAAATATGCATTGACCCCATAGTAAGCACTCAGACTGCTGGCTAGCCCATGTTCTCTTCAACTACTGAAATCCCAACTAGTCGAAAGCTGCAGGCCCCATCTGGGGGCAGGGAGGTCTGTGAGCTTAAGTAAACAAACGTGATGGATGGACATGTGGATGAAGGTCCCTCCCCCTCCAGTGCCCTGGTGTCAATCCAGGCCAGGAGCCTGGCTCAGATGCATCCCAGTGGCCTCGCTCCTCGAAATACCAGCACCAGTGCCGGCACACGGGCTGAAGGCACAGGAACCCTGATGTGCCCTATTTATTAGTTATTCAACTTTGACACTACATTAAGCAGCCTCCTGAGGGAAGTGCAATTGGATTCACATGAATTAAAGCACACACAGTGATGAAACCACAACAGGAACAATTTAATTTAAAATGATGGAGCGACATCCCATTATAAGCCAAGGCCTGCTTGTCAGCTCTTCGCTGCAGGCCAGCTTCCAAATGAAACGAGAAACAGACCCGTACACAGAGCAGGAACTTGGCACAGACACTGCCTCTCAGACACGCAGGCCCTCTGCAGACACTTAGCAGGTGTGGGTTACCGAGCGGATAAAGGGGTTCTGAGCTGCCTCGGACCTCCCACATACCCCTGGCTCCGGGGTCAAGTTTAAACTCCTGGCCTTGACATTCAAGGTACCAAAGATTCAGCACCAAATTGTGCTCCCAACTCTCTTTCCATCAAAACCCATCCTCTGGCGTCAGTGACCCTTCACTTGTCTATGATGATGTGAACATGCCTTTTCTTTTTCTTTTCAGGCTTTGTTGGTTCTTTCTGGACTTTCTTAGGACAGAAAAGGTTGCAGCAAAATCTACCACATTCTGAGAAATGACCTAACCCTCAACAGACAGATTGTAACTGCATTTTAGGCTTTTATGTGCTACTTAACTTCTCCTGTGACACTGCCTTTGTTTCTTTTGTTTGATTGTATTTTTTAACATAAGGAGATTAGGTTTAGTATAGACAGAAAATAATTTACAACACAGTCCACCCCAGGAGTTTTCATTCTGTGATATAAAACCTGAAGGTTGGCAGCTGAGGTTTCCATTCCTCTCATAGCCCTCTTGTCATTTACAGGTGTCACCTGGAAACACTGGAGCACTGACCCCTTCCTCTCCCAGGTGCCGCTCCCTCTCACCAAGCACACACCTATCCCTGCCCTGTTCCCTGATCCTAACCCACCTTTCCCCAATGGACTAAAGGTCTGAGATGCACAAGCCAGTGCCACATTTTCCAAGATTGTATCTTAATATCTTTTTCTATCTATTATATCTTTTCCATTTAAAACAGGTTCTTTGTCTGTTGTTAGAGAATAAAATGTGGAGCATGTCAAGGGGTGAAATGCATCAAATCGAAGGCAGCTATTGCTGGATGGGTTGGCAGTCAGAGGGTCTTGAAGGCTGGAAGGGAAGCATGTAGACACGGTGCTGGTGCCCTAGGCTCTCTGTCTTGAAACTGCAATAAAGACCTACTTGTGTTTTGTTGGAAACTGGGAATCAGGTAAGGATTGCTCAAGGTGAAGCCCATAACCTACAGGAAAAAAAAAATCCAGCCTCCAGGGAAATTGGTAGCTGTGGCCGTGGCCCAAAACTAAAACAGGTTGTTAAAGCATGAGGTCAGGAGTTAAGAACTTAAACTGGTCAAAGTAACAAGTTAAGACCCACTGTTGGCACAGAACCATACTAAGGTTTGTGGGAGAGTAAGAAAAAGCTAAAGACAGGAGGATATTGATATTTGGATAAGATACATATACATGAAATAACTAAAGACAGTTTTATAGATATTTGGAAAACTAAATTAGTGCTGTCTTCTTGTTGTTAAGGCACGGATCTGCTCTAAACGGTCCCTAAAGCCTAGAAAGATTGAAGGATTGGCTCAGCCATTGAGTATTCACTTAGTGTGAAAGTAATTAGAAGGGATGAAATTAACTGAAGGCTGTCATGGTCATGGACAAGGCTTTGCAGAACAGGAACAAATAAACATCAGTGGGGAAGACATGGAGTAGAGAATTCTAGAGCTCTTGACACACACAAGACATGAGGCGTGGGCAAGACTGGACTGACTCGGCCAGTAAAGTCACAACCACCCACCTTGAGACTCTGGCAGTTTGTCACTGATGTGGACAGCAGAAGAAAGATTAGCCCAGGTCTAGTTCTCAGGTTCTCGTCCCCCACGCCAGAAAGGACAGTGACTATACCCTCAGGAAGGTGAGGCTGAAGTCCCTTCCCTCACAGAACCTGGGAAATGATGAAAAACTGCATCATAACAGTCTCTAGGGGGAGAGGAAGAGCAGGGGGAGATGGCCTCAAGGGAAACCTCATGAGTCTTCCCTCCTCTTGTGTCCCAAGGAGGATCCCAAGGCAACCTGACAAGGCTCCAGTCAACTGCGAGGCCCTTGTGGACACAGAGATTACCAGGGTGCCAGGTTCTGCAGCAGGGCATCTGCCTGGCATGAAGATGACATTGGCCCATTCCTACAGACACCCTGGCAGTGAGACCTCATCTACTATTTGGGGACATCCTTCAGGCAGGTGCAGACAGCTCTACTGATCACCCAGTTAACAATGTTGAGGGCCCTTTCTGAGGACTTATCACCTCAAAGCCCTGCATTCCTGATACTTTGTAGCTTGGCCAGGGAGCAGCCAAAAGAGGGGTCCTGGGAGGATTCAGGTTCAATTCGATGCACTGGCATTAAGTACTTCTTGTCTTCAAAATAAACTGCCGATTTTTAGGAAAGAAAGAGCCAGGGACCTGTGCTTATTTCTGCCCCACCTTGCGCCCAGCACCTGCCCAGAGCAGGGGCATAAGTGAGCTCAATGTGTTTGGCTTAGAGGTAATGAAAGGAGTGGAGAAGAGGGATGGAGTGATCAGTGGATGAATAGAAGTTTGGGCAGATGGATGTACATATAGATGGATAAATGAAAGGATGGGTTAATGGATATGTAGCTGGCTGGCTGGCTGGATGTACAAATGAAAGAATAAATGGATGGATGGATACATGGATAGACAGATGGATGGATAGATAAGTGGGTAGATAAATGGATGGATGGATAAATATGCAGATGGGTGAATAAATGGATAGAGAGATGCACAAATGGATGGATGCATGGTTGGTTAGATATTCAGATGGATGGATAAATGGATGGATAGATGGGTGAATGGATGGATGAGTGGGTGAACAGATGGTTTGTGGGGTGGATTAAAGGATCCAACTGCCCCTAGCTAGCACTACCCAATGGAGTCAGTGACAGAGGAAATGACTTCCAGTGCAGGTCACAGAGCTCTGGACTCAGCAGAGCCTATATATAGAAAAGGCTTCTATGGCCCATTAGTTCTCCTCTCCCATTTTACACAGGCAGAAATGAATGTCCTCCATCATGTAAATCACATCTAAGTGGTTGTCAGAATGAATTTCAGAACAACAATAACAAAAGCAGAATAGAGCAACTGACTCCCCATTGCCTGCAGGGAAAACTCTACTTCTTGACTAGAAACCTTCCCACCTTCCCAAGAAGACCTAAACCTTCGGAGGTTGTTTTGCTTATTTGTGAAACCCTAACAAGTAACATCTTTCTGCTAAAGGGCAGATCCCTAATAAAGCTCGGTTGAGTGACTGAGTAGACAATTATATCCCCCATAAGCTGACCCTACCCTCCAGCATGCCCTTTCTACACCCTGAAGGCCACCCTGTTGAACTGACCAACCACTCTCAAATCTGCCAGGTTTTTGGAAAGAACAGAAAAGGTTGAATGCAGGGGTAAGTGGTGGCAGTGGGGGTGATGGAGTGGCTGGATCCCTTAGAAATATACCCCCACAGTTATCCCCAATCCGTTCATTTCTCCTTAGCCCCTTAGAAGCCTGGCAGTGACCTAGGCACAGGGAGGGGCACAGCTTCAGGGTCCAAGAAGGAACATGGCATCCAGAAATGTAGCTCATGGAGAAGGGACTGTCTGGACCAGGAGACTCAAGCTATCAAACAGTCCTTGTGACCGTACCCCCAAGCCCCTCTTCTTCCCTGCCTCTCCTCTGTCCCCTCTGTCTTTCTCTCTGTTCCTATTTCCTTGAGTAAGCATGCTTCTCCAGCAACCCCGGGGACTGAGAATGCAGCAAAGGAAAACAGACTGTAGGCACAAATCCTGTGGCTTGTAAACACCATCTCAAACAACACAAATCATTTGACCCGTATGTGTCTTTGCTTTGCGTATCTGTGTGTGTCTGTGAATAGAAATGTGAAATTTCAGGCACGGGGCACATAAACACACACGCGCCCTGTGGGCACACATTCTCACGGTTTTATATTCAATTCCTACATACCAATCAATGAAAATATAATATTAGGGCTATTTCTCAACAGTGACCTCCAAATAAATAACAATGTATCTGTTCGGCCAGTGTGGGAAGTGTCCCCGGCTTCTAGTCTTCTACTTTGTCTCACTGTCCCACTTTGTGCAGTCCTCAGCAACTCCCAAGGGGAGCCCACACCCGCGGTGACCACCATCCATCCATCTGGCCCAATCCCAGCATTTGTGTCTGTCAGGAGTCCTCTAGATTGCAGACACCTCTGCTGCCAGCTAAAAATGGAATTTTCTTGATGTTTGGAAACATGGTCCTCCGAGTCCCCTAAATGCATATCCTTGTTGTTTGTGACACAAGGATTTCTCATCATGTGTTTTGAGTGAATGAGGCTTCTCACTTTACACTTGAGGTGGAGCAACACAGAGTATGAGGCTGTGTGCTTTTAGGGAAGAGGAAATATTTTTTCCAGGAACAAATCAATAAAAGCAGACATCTCAGTGGTGGTCAGGCAATTGCATTTGTGTAGTGAAAGAATGAGTGAACCCGTTGACTTTTTGCACTGACATTAATGAATGATATTCTGGACTCATCTGCCATCCTTCTGGCTTGGGATGACCTTTCCTGAGCTACGCCTCTCCCCACCCCAACACTCCGAAACAACTGGAAAACACTCACTTCTGTGTCTGCTCTCCGCTGCCCTCCCATACTTTCACAATGTACATGTAACTTGGGGGAGACCCACCTTGGCACATCTGAATACTGGGCGCATTTGACCAAAACTCTCCAGGCTGAAGAGGCATGAAGACTTAAGAGAAGAGGCCATTAATTCCTCCAAAGACCACAGTGCCTGAAAGTGTGCAATCAAGGTGTGCAAAGGAGGGAGTGAGGATGTAAAGATGCTTACAACTTAAGCATTTTGGGGTATTTGACAATGATAAATCGCTTCATGAAATTGCAGTATTTTCTAACCATGTCATTGGGATTATTTGCTGAAATTTCCGATGGGGGATGACAAACTAGTCTTGCATGGAGGTTAAATTCTAATCTGTTGGTGGATTTAACTTCAACAGATAATTTTTGAGCACATGTAGAAACCAGATTCGGTACTAACAGCTACTAAGAATGCCAGAGTGAAATAAGGCTTCTGGGTGAATCAATGCCAGGTATTTCACCAACAGTCAAACTTAGAGAAAGACAGACATGCTAGATGCTTGGAGCTTTACAACTTTAACCAAGAAAATATAGGGAACTCCTTAAATATCATTCAATAAATTCAGATTATGTTGGAATCTTCCATGTCATTTTAAAACATGGTATTACGAGGAAGGAAATGATAAAAGTTGTACTGGTTTTACTGTTTCCTAGTACAGCTATTCCGATGGCAGAAGCAGCATTAGCACTTTGGAGAGCTTCACGCAAAGTACCTTCTTGTTTAACAGATTTTTTTTCTATCCCAAAATATAATAAAATACTGCTGCAAGTTCCAGACTTAGCTACATAAATAAAAGTTGCAGGAAGAAGTAAATCTTTAAAACCAACAGGGATATGAGCATTTCCAGACGGTTTCATAAACTTGTGAATGATATTTAAATATTGAAAATGTGAGGCCCAGCTGAGCATGCTGTGAACTCCTCATAATGACACCTTGTAAGAAATACTGAGATTTATAAAATAATAGCCTGCCCCCTTTACACATCACAATTCATACTTCTTGCTGACCGATTGTCACAAACCACAGGCCTCCAAACCAAAATCTTGATTGAGCATGTGTATGTGTATGTGTGTGCATGCTTCCAATTCATTTTTAGACCTGTCTTTCCTTGGCTCTTTCTCTAGCTGGGATTTTTAAATGATTTGGGGTGTGAGAAAAGCTATAATGTAGAACATGTGGATTTTGGAGGGTGAGAACAAATGATGAATGCTGATACATTGTGGTTTGTTATTTTGACAGTTTTGAATTCCCGTAGTATTCTTGAAAACAACTCTTGAGAAAGTGTTTTAACCAGAATGAAAAACAAACCTGAAAAACTCCTTCATGCTGAATGTTGCATTGTGCTTTCCTGAACCACAGACAGGGTAGTCCAATGCGTGCTTGACCCTATTGGAATTTGTTTGTGGAACATTTCAGGTGAAATTCTGGACTTCAATGAGGGAGGGTCTGACCAACGATGATTATCCAGAAACATTTAGAATAGACTAGACTTTGTCATCCTTTGAATGGATATGAAAATCCCATTAGCCCCTAAATGTCCTTATAAGGCTCAAATTAGATAATGGATGCAAAGTTCAGCACTGTCTGGCTTAATCAATCCTTGACATGGGATTGGTCTTATACTGTGGCAATGGAATAAACCTGGAGTGTTTTACAGGTGACTTCACATGAATATTGTGTGTGCGATTTAGATTGCTTGCTACATCAAGACAATGAACAGCCCGTGTGATAAAAAATGTGGAAAGATGATGTGACAGATAGAGTGAGAGGATGAGACCACAAATGTGTATGGAAGAGAAAAAAAGAGGAAACATGTCCAGCAGTTGACAAAAATATGTCTTGAGACATGAGATCTTAAAACTCACTCACAGTATCTCAGGACGGAAACCATCTGGGAGAATTCACAAGTGGGTAATATAGTCAAGCAAACATGAAGAATATTACCGAAAGCCATTTAGCAATTAAATGGCAGATCTAAGAATAGCATCCATGACCTACACACAGAATTCCCCTCATTGGTAGACAGCAAGTGAACTGTAGGAATGACCAAACAGTGCTGCCAAATTTGACCACCATTTTGCTAATGGTGTCCGGTGCTCTCTGGTGCACCAAGCCTTGATGAAGTATCCATGCCTCATTCAAAAAATTTCCATAACATCCAAAGCAGTCCTCTGACTAAGCATTGTCATGGAGTTGAAGACGGTTAAGACTATGAGGGACCCACAAGTATCATCTCATCTAATCCTTGAAGATTTGAGAAGCATGGATTACAAGAAAATCAAGCTATCATCTTTTCAGCTTCCTAGCTACGTGTGAATGGCTGTCATTTCCTTCCTCTGAATATCAGTATTCTCTAAATACTGGAATGATATTATCTCCCTTGCTTGCCTCAAAATGCTGATGCAAGTCTCAACTGAAATGATGAAAAGAATGAGTCATGTATGTGTAATTAGATCATCATTACTCATTCATCATATTATTTATTAATCACTTACTCTGTCTCAAGCTTTGGTCTTGGTACTGGAAAGACACAAATGCCTCAGCCAATGCCTCTAAAGTTATGGAATTGACACTCTAATAGGGAAGCCAGACAAAATATACAGCATGTCAGTGGTGGTATGTAGAAGCTATTGATAAAAAGAACTCATGGTAGGTGGTATGGGTAGTGCCAAGGTAGAGGTTGGATTGCTATTTTAGAGAAGGCCATCGGGGAAGGTCTATCTGACAGGTGAAATTGAGCAGAGACCTATAGGAAATGAGGAAACAGCAATTGCCAGTCCTCTATTGAAGTCATTGAATGTGATGGTTCATTTTAAATCCCCTGCACTACTCATCAAATTTTATTCCTCAGTCAAAGCCTCTAAAAAGTTTTCAGGAAGTTTCAAAAGATTTTGCCTCTGAAGAAAAAATCAGCAGCAGCTCTGCTCTATAAGCACTGAATATAAATAGCCTCTCTGGCTATAAACCTAATGCCTGAGATTTCTTGGGAACCTATCACAGGAAGTAAAATGAGTATTCTCCTTTGCATGGACATGAAGGCAGAACATTCACAAAGCCATCAGGGTCTCATGAAAATATCCAAGAGGGCATTAAGGCAGTAATGAGCTGTGCAGTCCCTAAGTTACTTAAAATCGAAGAGTCTCAACATGGTAAGGTGAGGTAATACCTTCTCTGCCTGGCACATGGAGTAGACCTGAGGTTTCAGTTGCCTGAGAGGGCCCAATGCTAAGTGTCAAGCACTCAGAGATGAAAAAGATATGGCCTCTTACTTGAGTTGCTAATAGCATAGAGTGTAAGAATCATGGTAGAAATGTCTCTGAAATGAAAAAGAAGCACTTGTAATTTTTGCAAATGGTAAATTTGCTATCCTGGAAAACCTCTTTCACATGCTGAGAAAAATACTTTTTAAATTAACTTTTTACATGTATAGTGGAGTTGCACAAAAGCACAGACAATCCTCATAGCACAAATCCAGTAAGTGGATGCTGATGTTTGTGCTACACTAAAAGTATTTTATGTCCCAGTGATGCTTGAGACTTGAGTTGTGATGGTGGCATGAGAGTGACCCTGGTGAGTAGTTAAAACTGAGACTTTTGAATAAATACTACACCTTCAGGCAAAAGGTGGACTAGGAAAGAAAACATCCCTCACTAAAACCAAGAGGTAATTTGCTTGTCTTGCTCTGGTAACTGGTGATAGAACAGGAGCCAGCACTGAGAATAGGAAACCATATTCCAAGAAAATGTGTTTGTTAAAATTGGTCTCAGTTGGCATCACTCCTAGATACATTGTTGAACCAAACAAATATCCTGTCTTGGAGAAACAACCCTCAACAACCGTCTTCAATGACTTTCACGGGGTTTCGAAGAGCACAAATTCTCTATTTTAAAAAAGAAACAATAAACTAAGATGAACTGAATCAAACATGAACAGTATCAGGGGAAAACACAACAGAAGAGTTATACACCCAATTTTCCATGAATAGAAAATAAATGTGTTTAATATGTTTAAATAATGCATGTTTTTTGTTTGGTAAACAAAAAAAATGAGATACTATTAAAAAGTCAGGCATATTTGAAAAGTATCTAGAACTTTCAGAATGAAATATTTTATTAATGAAACTTAATTGTTGATGTATGGTTAAATGAAGTTTTGAAATACCTGAACAGAAGATAGGTAGAGTGGAACATAGATATTAATAAATTGCCCAAAATCCAACACAGAGAGACCCACATGTGAAAACATGAAGGAAAGATTAAGAGGAGTGGAGAATACAGTGAGAAAGCCTTTCTCCATCTTATTAAGACTTTTAGGAAAAAGGAAGCAAGAAAGTAAAGAAAGGAGGGAGAAAAGCAAGGAAAGGACAGAGAAAAAGGGAGAGAGGGAGAGATCAAAAAATTAGAAAATGTAATATTGATATACTGCCAGAGAACTTTCCAGAATTCAATAGAACCATGATTCATCACATACTAGGAGCCTAATAAATCCCAATCAGTATAAATATAAATATAAATTAATTACTATCAAGATATATCAATGGAGAACCACAAATTTCAAAGGAGAAAGGAAGGATCGTTAAGCATACAGATAACCTATGAAGAAATAATTTAGGTCAACAACAGACATATCTACAGCCACAATGGAACCAGAAGAAAGTGGAGTGATACCCTCAAAGAGCTGCTCACTTTTATGACTCTGAAACTTTCATTCACAATGAAGTAAAAGATGAGAGAACTTATCCCACTAAAGACATTTTAAATGTATTTACTACAGAGAGAAAGAAAATTATACAAAAAAATGTTGAGCAAAAGCAATGGTGAACATGTTAGTAAATCTCAGTAAATACTGATTGTATAGTATACTAATGAATATCAAATTTCGGGAGCTAAAATTTTATAGTGCTGTTAATTAATCATCAAAATAGATGTTAAGACACCACTAATGAGAAAAAGTGCAATTTACCAGGAAGTTGTAACAATTTTAAACCTGAATGATGTGCATCTGACTTCTGCTGGGTGCAGGAGTTGCAAAGATGAGAAAACACTCAAACTTTCCTTCAAGAAACGTACAGCATGGGTGTAAATCACATGTAAAACACATGCACCAACACTTACACTAACATTTATTGGTGTCTGGTATCTCTCAACCCTTTACATCATGGTTTATCTGCTCCTTCTCACAGCCCATGAGAACACTCTACAAGAATGTTCAGAAACATGTCTTCCTGGTTTTCAGCCTTACCCACTTCCATGAAGTCATATTGTGGAATATCACTCTGAAATACAAATTTCTTTAACTATTTCTCTTCATAAATCACTTTAGTGTGGCACCACTGCTTTCAAGATCAACTCCCAGCTCCTTCATCTGCTACTTGCAGCTCTTCAATTCTTGCCTCTGGTGACTTTCAAATTTTAACTCCCACCTCTGGGATGGGTCCCTAGTCCAGCTCTTCTCCCACTACACACACATGCACACACACACATTTACATGTATGTGCATGGGCAATGACGCACGTGCACATGCTTTCACTCACATGTACACACACTCACGATGTTATAATCCTCTAGTCCTCCATCACAGACCCTCTGTCTCTGCTACCCACATCTTTGTAGGTGGACACTTGCCCTACAGAACCAGCAATCTTCTCAAAAACACTCCATGCTTATCCTCTTCCTTCCATGCCTGGTTTGTGAACCCACATCTGGGAACTTCTGTGCTTGCAATTATCAGCTCACTTCCTGTCCTACATCCTCTTATTATGTGTTTGTCCCATCTATGGCTTACCAGTAATTAAGGGCAAGGTGTGTGCTGTTGTAGGTTCTGCACAAAACTGAATTCAGAGACAAAAGAAGGCTAGATGCTCAGAAAACATTTACTGAGTGAATAAAGTTTCCCATAGTCGCACTAACAGGCTGGATGAGGTCAAGCAGAGAATACAGATTGGAGTTGTCTGTTCAAAGACGTAACCATATGCACTGATTTGATTACAAAGCCTCTTTAATTTTTCTCTTCTTATTGGTATTCTTGGTGCTTTTTGGCTTCTTTGTCATCCATGATTAATATTTATCTGAATAATTATTTCCAAATAAGATAAAAATCAATATTTCCAGCAAATTCCTTCCAACTCATATAAGGAATTTTACATATTTTTCAAGACCATTCATCAAAGCCACTCTGGCTTGAGACAAGTAGGAATAAAGTGCCCAAGTTAGAATCCTCTACTCACTAATTCATTAATTTATTCATCATCTATGGTATGTTGGTTACCATGTTATTTTTCTGCCAGAGGACACAGCAGAACTTCTCAGAGTTGGTGTGTGTAACTGAGGATGTTGGGGGACAGAGAGTGGACATGGGGAGCTTTGAAAAATCTTGGAGTTTGTGTTTGAACTCAGTTGATACCTGATGCCAGGGTATCAAGCTTGCATGGCTCTGGCCTAGAAAATTCCTCTTAATGTGTTAATCTAAAAACCTGCTGCTCCCCAAACATCTGAAGAAAAGTCATTGCTTTTCTTCTAGACCATACTCAAAGTGGTGACCCTACCTTTGGCTTTTAATGTTTCTAAATTGGTTTCATTTGGGCAAGGTTGACTGAACCTTGTGTTGGTTTAAAGGAATGTGCCCTTTGCAGATTTTGTAGTAACCCACATTATGTCTTCTGATAAGGACCATTAACTGTCTGTTCTTATATTGACTTCTCAGTGGATTGCATATAATTGCACAATTAATAACATATTTTTCAAGTTGCAGTGGAATAGAGAAATGCACATTCTAGGACATTTTGGGTTTTTTAAAAAATATGAAAGCATCTTTGCAAGAATGTTCATTATTAGGAGAGCAGCAAAGAAAATCCAAAGTCTCTGGGCAGGTGTTTGAAGTTCAAGTTCTGTAATGATTTTCAGGTTCAAAGTTGTGCTCTTCTATTTTTGCTAATGATGGACACTGGCCCCCAGGCTCTTCAGGTGATGGCTGTGACTGCATAAAGCTGGAAGCACCTATATCTTTATTAAAATGTCATCTTCCAAACCCCTCTCCACTTGGGGTGAGTCGAATAAGATAGGGAGTGATGATTAAGATGACAAGGACTCCAGTTATCATCATTGTTTCCCCAAAGTGGGGAGGGAGATCTGGGAGAAAGAGTGGGAAAGGCAGGGAGTGTTTCCTCATCCCTGAGCAATAAAGCTCATTTCAGAGGAAGCATCAATATAACAAGAGCAAAAATATGTACCATTTATCTTAATTTGTCTCTTAGCAAGTTGGCCCAAGTCTGGGACAGAAACAGCATGGAGTCCAAATGATTTCTCCTTCAAGTGGAGCTGGGATTATCCTTGGAGAACATTGATTTTGGCCCAAGAATTGCTGTCTCATGCCACCATGAGCTCTGCAACTGAGCCCTTTGCAGAACAGCTTCTCCTTGCAGAAAGAGTCTCAGGGTGAATGAGTATTCCCCTTCAAGTCAACTTTCAAAGAGGCGTCTACATTGGTCTCCTCATTCCCCATTCTTCCCATCCAAGAATGAAAACCTTGTGATAGCTATTGTAGCACATCATCTTCATGTTCTCATGTTACTCTGGCACGAGTGTGCTGACTTAGTCTGCCAGGGCTGCTGTAAAAAAGTGCCTCCATCAGTTAGCTTAAACAACAGGAATTTATCACCTCACAACTTTGGAGGCTAGAAGACTGAATCACAGTGTTGGCACAGCCATGCTTTCCCTGACATCTGTAGGATCCATGTGGAAGCTGATTATCAACAGCTCAGGCTCTGCCTCTGTCATATGGCCATCCCTCTCTCTTTCTATCTCTATCTTTCCATCAGTTACGTGTGTCTCTATCCAAATTTCCTCTCCCTACAAGGACAAGGGTCATATTGACCCAACTTGATTCATTTTGGCCTCATCTTAAGTAATCACATCTTCAAAGGTCCTATTTGCAAATAAAGACACATTCACAGGACCACAGGTTAGCTCTTGAGCATATCTTTTTGGGAGACACAATTCTACCTGGAACAGAAGCATACTGAGAAAGCTGAGCTCAGGGAAGACGGCTCCTTGGATTGAAAAGTTGTGATAGTTCTTCTTTGCTTTCCTTGAGAAATTCTGAGTCTAATGGTGACATTAAAGACCCCGAGATCGTTCCCCAGTCTACCTTGCTAGGTTCAGCTGGCACACCCTTCTCACGCTTCTGAATTACAGATCTCCACATCTCTATGCTTTGTAGGTCCTAGTTTCTCTTTCCTCAAATGCCCTTCCTGTCCATTTATTCAGCCAACTATAATCCAACCCCTAGTCCTGTTCCTCCGCAGCAATCCCTTGTCCTCCAGGGGAAATCTGTCTCATTCTGTCTCTATTACATATGGCAGGAATCCCTGTGACATCCATACTTTGTCCTGTAGCCTCTATTTTAAATGATGACTGTACCTTCACAAATTCTCCCCATCCTTCAAGACCCAGCTCAAAATTGCTACCCCCTGAAAATCTTTCCCTGTATCCTCCCACTAGAATGGCTAATCCTCTTCTATTTGCTTTCCTAGTCCTTGATTTATGGTTTTCCTGAATGGTTCTCTGAATGGTTCTCCTTCCTGGCATGGTTCAAAACACAACCTCCCCATTTGTTGCAGATAGATTTATTCTCCCATTCTTCTAGGAAGTCATCTTGGATTACATCTGCCCATAAAAACCTTTATTTCCTGTGCCCCTTATTTCCTATTTTAATGAGAACCCCAAGACATTTGAGGCCCCACTACTTACTACTGCAGTTTCTTTATGGTTTTGCATGACCAGTGATCACACACTTGAATTATGTCCCCAACTGGACAATTGACTGACATTTCCTGAATGGTAAAGGTAGGAACTTTCCTAGGCTTTGGGGTTCAGCAGCTCCAGGTGGAAATCCTGGCAAGAGTGGCAGATAACTCTTTCTTGGGAAGTTACACTTCCTGAGTTCCTGTCATCAGAAAACATGAGTGTGAAAGAAGGTGACACACATCAGTCACTGGACAGGGTACCTTGCTATGGTGCCTGAACACGGTGATTCTCCCATCATTCATGGGCACTGTGTGACACCAGTATGACAAAAAGCAAACTTAGACTAGGTTTGGAGAAGTTCATGAAGATAAATTCCACAATGGGGTAGGAAGAGATGGAAGAAAGGGACCAACATTCACAGAAAGTTTATTATTCTATCTTCCACACAACTTCTCAACTGGATGCTGATGACCACATTTACAAATGACAAATCAAAAACTTGGGGGACTGAATGGAAACAGAGGTTGGGTGGTATTCTGGTTAGCTAGATGCCAGAATGCAACCCACTAGAGATGGATTGGCTTTAATAAAAGGGGATTTAGTTCATTAGTTCTTCAGAGGAAAGGCAGCTAATTTTCAACTGAGGTACTTTCTTCAACAAGAAGGCAAAGGGTGATCTCTGCTGGCCTTCTTTCCAGGTCTCTGGGTTCCAACAACTTTCCCTGGGGTGATTTCTTTCTGCATCTCCAAAGACCTGGGCTGAGCTGTGAGTGCTGAGATGAGGTATGCTGAGCTGCTTGGCTGTGCTATGTTGAGCTTTCTCATTTAAGCACCAGCCAACTAAATCAAACATCATACATTGCAGCAGGCATACCTCCTAGCTGACTGCAGATGTAGTTAGCAACAGATGAGGTTCACATGCTATTGGCTTATGTCCACAGCAACAGAACTACACACTTTCACCTAGCCAAGTTGACATCTGGATCTGACTACCACATGTCCACTCCTTGTCCACTTGGCAACTACATGCATCACCTTAAATGATATTAAAGTGCAAAAAATTCTCTTCCAGTTGTGGATCTATGAATCTCAAAACAGGTTATCTGGTCCAATATGCAAAGGAGGGAAAATCACAGGATACAGGTTTTCATTTCCATGGAGAGAAACTGGAAGGAGCACAGGAGTTGCAAGACCCAAACAGTTCTGAAAACCTGCAGTGCAAAGACCATTGGATTTCAAAGTCTGAAAGTCATTTATCCTTCAGCTTTAGAAAGTGGCAGTCCCACCCTTCCCAAGGGCTGATGCAGTGGCCTGCCTTTCTGAATCAACCTCAGGGGACATTGATGAGACCACATTTTTCTCGGCTCCACCCTCTCCAGGCATTGGGGCCACACCTGGGCTCTCTGCCATTTCTGGGGCACATTCTCAACCCCTCCATGTGGTGGCAGCCAGACTCTCCCCAGTCCCCAAGGAACATGCTGTACCTTTTCCAAGGTTTGAAGCAGCACAGCTCTTCCACTGCAATGAGGTGGGAGACTCATTCTCTCCATGTATATGGGTCCACTCTCCTGACTGAGGTTTCTTGGCTTCGGACCTGAGCTTCCATAGTTCTCACTCTGCAAACTCCAATTTGTCCCTTTTGTGTCCCCCTTTGTCCAGATTAGCAGTGATTCCATTTACACCAACAATCTCTTCAAGCACTCCAGGACCTCCATCATTCTCTTCACTGTTCCTACAAAATCTTCCCCTTATTCATCCAAAAAACTAGTCCAGCATGACTGGTATTTGCAAACTGCAGCAGCACCCCACTTCTCCGGTACCAAATCTGTTCTGGTTTGCTAGCTGCCGCAATGCAACACACTAGAGATGGGTTGGATTTTAATAAAAGGGGATTTATTTTGTTAGTTCTTCAGAGAAAAGGCAGCAAACTTTCAAATGAGGTTCTTTCTTCAAGGGGAAGGCACCAGGTGATCTCTGCTAGCCTTCTCTCCAGGTCTCTGGGTTCTAACAACTTTCCCTGGGGTGATTTCTTTTTGCATCTCCAAAGGCCTGGGCTGAGCTGTGAGTGCTGAGATGAGGTATGCTGAGTTGCTTGACTATGTTTTGTTAAGCTCTCTCATTTAAGCACCAGTCAATTAAATCAAACATCATTCATTGCAGCAGGCATGCCTCCTAGCTAACTGCAGATATAAATCAGCAACAGATGAGTTTCACTTACCATTGGCTCATGTCCACAGCAATAGAACTAGGCACCTTCACCTAGCCAAGCTGACACCTCAACCTAACTACCAAAGGTGGAGACCAGGGCTGCTGGGTCCCAAACCTCAGACCTCACTGACAGTGGCCCTGGAAGCAGGAACTTCTTTGGCTGAGGTTATAGTCAATATTTATGTACTGGAAATGCTCCCTGCCCATACTGCATCCCCTGCCCAGATTCCAAGTCTTTCCAACCCAGGTGCCCCAGTCTACTTCTTCTCCTGCCAGTGTCAGTGATCTATGTATCTGCCTCAGATGGCCCTTGGTCCTTCTGTCAGTGAGGTAAGCTTTACCAGGATGGATGTTAGTTCATATAAAATTTAGGAAGTCTTTGCAGGCAAGAAGGGCTGGCCTTTCAAATGGGCATAACCTGGCTGAGTGGTTTAAAATCAGGAAAGCATCACGGGAGCAGCCACCCTTTTCCATCTGTGGATGCCTTGTGCCACACAGGTGCCTGGCATTGCTGATGACATCCTCTTGGTTTCTGCTTGAGCCTTTGCCCCTTTGTCTTTCAGGATGACCTCCTACTTACTGCCAGGTTTCTGCCCTAATTCTGCCAGGTAATTCTGGTAGGGAAGGTGGTCCCTGAGAGGCCCACTGTCTCAGAGGAGAAAGCTTCTTCAATCTAAAGTAAGTAGCTTCAGATGTCCTTTGACAAAAGGAAGAAAACACAGAAGGCATTAAAAATGGAGCCAGACAGCAATATCTACTCTGAATAATACAAGAGTTCTAATTAACGCTGTTAATCTTGAAAATCTATTCAGCCTCTTCCCATGGAAGCTGTGCTGTGTCCTGCCCAGAGCTCAGAAAAAATGGGTCCTGCTTTGCAGTTCCACTAGGCACTTACTTAAACTCTCTAAGCTCAGATCCCCCCTGCTTCTGATGCATATGGAATGAGAGGATGAAGCCACAAACCCTCGTCTGAACTTCCTTAAGCCCCCTGTCCAAGAGACAGCTCAAAGCCCCATGTGCTGAGTCACCAGTGTCCATGTAGAGGTGACTCTCCAGCCTGGGAATCCATTGTCATCTCCACCAGGACAGGAGGTGTGAGGGTCTCAGTGCAGAGCCTGCCTGGGGCCTGGTTGTCTGCTTCTCACCTGGGGAGATCTATGAATTGGGGGGAGGGGATAGAGGAGCTTTGCTTCCAGACTTCCTTTCCCCATCTCCAGGGCTGGAAAGCAGACCAAGCTGTCAGGCAAGGTGGGTGGTCTCAGTAAGGGGCACAATTAGTATTTTGGCTAAATTTGTCAGCTCATTTTGCTCATTTTTATTTACCTATTGTCTCAGTTTTCCAGGGCTGCTATAAATACCACAAAATGGGTTGGCTTCAACAACAAGTATTTATGTTTTGTCTCACAGTTTTGAGGCTAGAAGTGAAAAATCAAGATGTCGGTGAAGCCATGCTTTCCCCCTGGGCTGGTAATGGTTTAGTGATGACATCTTCTGTCACATGGTGAACTTGCCTCTCTGCCTTCTTTGATCTTCTAGCTTATTCTTGTGGCTTTCTTAGTATCTCAATTTTCTCTCTTTATAAGGTTGTCAGTCATATGAATTAAGACCCATCCTGATTCTATTTGACCACACATTAATAATTTCTTTAAACATGTTCACACTCACAGGAATGTGGGTTAAGATTTGTATGTGTCTTCTGCGGGAGGCGAGATTCAATCCTCAACCTCTCTTCTTTCCCCAGTCTATCTCCTCCTCTCCACCCCTTCAACTCCAGCTCCCATCCAGCCTGTGCCATCTTCTCTCTTGTGATGCACAATCTCCCAATTAACCTGCTCTGTCCAACTTACTCTTCCCTCAAAACCATTCTCTGCTCTGCAGAGATGGACCACACCTACATAGGATGGGAGAGCCCAAGGTCCAACGGGCTCTGATAATGCCTTCATAGGAAGGAAGAATCAGCATGTTTCTGAAAATAAGAGTTGATTTGTGATTCAATGACACATAGGGCTTCTGGAAACACAGATATGGCAATGCACATTGTGCTCAAGAATTAGCAGGAAACCACAACTGGGGATTTTTTGCAGGTGATCAATCTGTACAATAGGTTAATTCCAGATCATTGAATGGCCTAAATTCGAATCTAAGAAGTTTAGACTTACACATGAAAGCAGAAGAGACCCTTACATCATTTTAAGATGGTGAAGAACATAATCATATTTCCCATGTGAAAATCCCCTTCAGTTTACAGGATTGCTTTCATGAGAATCAGGTTCTGTGTTTTGGGAACTTTACCCAAGACAGTTGTGTTGTCCTAAAGGGCAAAGCCAGTGAAGGGAGAAGTTGGAACTTATGCCCATGGCCCAGCCCTTTTCTCTTTTTCACCTGCCTCTGAGCATTAGTGAATCATGAACAGAAGCACTGGGATGTTTTACCCCTGTGTTTATCCCCATTTGTACTAAGGACACACCTGGAAAATCCTGGCCAAACTCCTAGAGTTGCTCTGTGACCAATCCATCAATGAGATGGATTGTCTTTGTAGGGGAACTTTTTGAAACTTCCTGAAGACTAGAAATTAAGCTGGGAGCTGCTTCCCCAGGGCTCACCTGGCAGCTTCTGAGAAGAAAGAGTCATTGTCATGGTCAGGTTCCTGTGTTAATTTGGCCAAGTGGTGGTGCCCGGCTGTCTGGTTGGGCAAGCACTGGCCTGTCTGTTGCTGTGAGGACGATTTATGGACTTAAGTCATGACCACGTTGGCTACATTAGCAATCAACTAAGGGGAGTGTCTCCTTTAATGAATGACACTTAATCTAATCACTGGGAGGCTTTTAAGGAGGATTCAGAAGAGACCATTACTCTTCCTGCTTCAGCCAGCCGTCCTCTCCTGAGAGCTCATTGAGGACCTTCACTGGAGCTACCAGCTTGTGGCCTGCCCTACAGACCTTGGACTCTTACATCCCCACGGTTATGTGAGACACTTTTATAAATTTTATATTTACAAATATCTCCTGCTGATTCTGCTTCTCTAGAACCCTAACTAATACAGTCATCAATCCCCCTCCCCCCTCATCCTCCAGAGGGATTTTACTTTTCTGCTTTTCTCCACAGCATTTGAGACTTTGTCTCAATCTTCACTAAATGAGGACATGTGTCCTGAGTCTCTTTGGCGAGAGGGAAATCCTGGCTTTAGCAGCAGCTTGTGGTCACAGTACTGTGTGATTGGGGTCCAGAAGTCACGGGGTCCCCTCTGTCCATGCCACTGGCTTGCCTTGACCTTGGACAATTCAATTTAGCTCCAGGGCCCTCAGGTTCTCCATTCAAAGAAGGGGAGAATTGGACTAGGGTCTCCAAGATTTCTTCACATTCTAGTACCCCATGATCTCTCTGCATTTCTTTCCTTCCTTCCTTCCTTCCATCCATGCATAACCAGATAGCACCTACCAGGTGAGCCCCTCAAGGACAGGCTCACCTCTTCTCCCAGTCTCTGAGCCACTTGCTAACTGGACTGAAAGCTAAGGTTCCAAGTTGGCTATACCCACTGGTAAAAATGGGACTGTACCAAGAAAGGGAGCCTCCCCCAGCCATGGGCAGGGGACTGGGGCCAGAGTAGGGGTTCCAGGGAAGAGTTTCTGAGTTCTCAGTGAGTTGTCACCAACCTTGGATCATAGGTGTAACTCAGTGCAACCATGCCCCTTCTCCTCTGCGTCTCCCGAACCCTTCCTCTCCCCTCTGGCCCATCCTTCGCATAGCGCTTCTGAAATGAAAAGAAGACTGGGCCACCCACTCCCATGATTGAGCCTCTCACTGCTCCCTTTGTGACAGGAAAGGGTTTCGGCACCTCTCCAGGCTCCCCTGCTTCTCTGGCACCTGGCTCTCTCTGCAGGGGGGCACATTCCTTGCCTAAGATATTTCCTTCCCATAGGAATGAAGCCCCAGCTCCTTCCACTGGGGTCTGTAGAGCATCCCAGGATGAGCTACAGAGGGACCCATTCAGTGTGCCCAAGGACCTGAGGCGCAATGGATGCTGGAGGGGCTGGGGCTTCCCTTTTCCCCCAGCCTCCAGGACGGACTGGGGCCCTCCGGCTCTGACTCCTCCAATATTTCCAGAGGTGCCGGCTCATTTCCTTGGTCAACAAGACAGACAGGGCCCCCTTCCCTGAGCACAATGTCCTGTTCCAGTGAGGGTGGCCATCAGTCAAGTCCCCGAATCCCAGCGGGGCAGCGTCTACCTCGGGGTCCAGCCAAGGCTGGCCCGGCCTTGGTGCCTGTGTCTGCCTCTCAGCTCCAGTGTTTCCCTGTTCTTAGAAAGGCCAAGGGAAGGGCAGGCTGGGCTGGGTTTCCACCACTGGAACCTGGAGGGACCTGGACATAGCAGTCAGGGAATTATGCTCAGTGCCCGCTCAGAATTCTCTTCCTAATCACCCACTCCAATAACGTTCTATTGTTCTAGAGAATGTTTTTATATTATTTTATTATTTACTTTAAAATTTAAGTTTGCAGGAGTGAGAGTTTGTTATATTTCTTGTGCTTACTTTTTATCTCATTTTTCTGTGGGAATCCTAGAGTGAAAGTACTTAAAGTCACATTGCAAGAGATAAGAGATGTTTAATATCCTTTATCCATTTTATGCATTTTTACTAATTTTTTTAGAAAACATTTTGTACTGGTATCCTGAAGGGTGCAACTTCATGAGTCAGGAGAATAAACAGCAGATAAAAATAAAAGCTATTCCCAGCTAAGGTAAGCACACCCTTTCTCTGGGGGAACAAACAAGCACCTAGTAAGAAGCAACCCGCCTCGAAAGCAGGACCCAGCAAGGAATGGGGCGGGGTGCCCCAGGACCCCAGCCCAGGGCTATGCACAAACCCCACCTGCCTGCCCTGAGACACAGCCTGTTCTAGAAACTTCCACCCTCTGGAGACAGGCTTCCTTCCATGACTTCTTTCCATGCAGTGCTGAGGAAAGAGCTCAGGTATTGGGATTTGAGCATTGCTTCTGGAGTGTGTCAGACCGTTTCAGGGGCTGCAGGGCTCTGGGTTGAGGAAGATGAGGTTCTCATGGACACGTTTGTGAGTGCCTCCTCTGTGCTGGGCAATGTTGTAAGCACTTTATATACATTATGCAACTTTATCATCTTCAGATCTGGTTGATTTATCTGCTAAATAGAAAGGATAACACTGACCGACTAGTGCTCTTGGGAAGCAAAAGGGGACTAAACATGCACAACGCCTGCCTGGGATGTTGTAGTGACAGTGACCTTGTCCTCACCACAAAAGACCAAACTTCCACCTGAGAACACCTTGACGCACCTGCCAGGGCGCTGACTCCTTGCTGAAGCCCAGGGGGCTGGAACACCAGAGATGCATGTGGCTGGGGCACACCTTGAATTGGGAGAGGCACCTGGCCAGGTAGCGCTGGCTTCCTGGCTCCTGCTCAAGACTGGCCCCAGGAACCCCAGAGCACCCCCTCTTCCCTCCCCACCCCATGTCAAGGGCTCACATAGCCAAAATTAGAATGAGTGTCACTGGGCTCTCCAGAGCTTTCCACAGGGAGAACTGGAGTCAGAGCCACGTTTAACTGATTTGCAAGATTAATCATGGGCTCTCGGTTGGTGGAGGGAACCGGGTGAGCTGTGGGCTGGCTCTAGGGTCCCCCCTGTCCCTCTAATCCCCCCACTTCACCGGTCAGGGCATTTTGAGACTAGACTTCTCTACCCTAACCTCCCGCCTTAGTCCACAGGCTCAGGGACTGCAGCGTCATCCTGGGCCCCGACTTGATCCTCCCCAGGAAAAGAGCTGAGTCTGATGGGTCCGAATCCAGCATCCACAGGACCAAGTTTCCAGCAGAGGGGTGGTGCTCCTGAGCACCATGCTCCCTGCCTCCCACAACGGAACCCACCATCAGAACAAACCTTTCTTGCCCTCTCTTTGTTTCCAACCTCCCTGCTAGCCTCCTCCACCCGCACCTGTGGTGCCAGGGTCAGTCCATGTACCCAGAAAGGCCCCATAAAAAGCTGGAAGCTACAGCTCGTCCACTGCCCTCCCTGCACCACGCTGAGGGCTCTCCCCACCTGGGGATGGGTGAGCGCTGTGTTCTAGCAGGGCTAGGCTTCTTCACGATGGAGTGTCCCCGAGCCCAGAAACCCGCGGGCCTCGACCAAATCCCTGATGCAGGCATGCTGTGCTGGGCAGCCAGAGGTGTGTTCTGTTTGGCTCCTGGCTCTTACCTACCTGGTGACAAGGTGTACTTGGAGCTGGGACAGCTGTCCCTGAGGACTCCCTGCTACCTGTTAGGGCTCCTGACAACACAAAGAGGCAGAGAAAATTCCCTCAACTTTCCCCATCCTGGACCCTTGGTTTTCTTTCCTAGCCCTTGATTCCAAAGCTGGGGCAGTTTGGGCAGCCCAGGGAGTGACCAAACCCAGAATCAGAGGGTGGGGGTGATGGTATGTGGGGCAGGCAACCCGCTGCTCTAGCTGCATAAAACACACAGGAAGGGGCTTTTCCAGAGTTCCATGGGATTCTGGAAGCCCATCCTTTGGGGGTTCTCAAGGGTTAAGTCCACATTCTCAGGAAGCCCTAAGGCCCTTCCAGCCCCCCAGCCCCACCTGCACTGAGGTCCCAGACCATCCCCCATGCCTCAGGGGAGAGTCTCCCTGCTCCAGAGTCTTTCTGCTCCTGGATGTTGCTGGGCTGTTGGAGCTCGCTATCCTCTGCCGGACCCCTGCGGCCTCCTCGCACCTGCCTGCTCCCACACACTTCAGGATTTGGCTTGGCGCTTCCTGCCCTGGGAGCCCTCCCTCCTGCCTCCCTCCTGGGATAACTCAGGAACTTCTGTCGTTTCCATGGCACCCGGCTGCAGGCTAGCTTCATGGCACCAGGCTTCCGTCAGAGCCCAGGCTTCCCAAGACCGGGAGGGAGGGCTGCAGCCCAGGGCCGGGTGCAGAGCGGACCGTGGGATCGGCCGCCTGGACGGGTGAGGGGGAGGTAGGCTTTAGCAGGGTGGGAGGACCACTCAGCAGGGGAGGGGACCACAGGTGGGGCAGGGGCGGGTGTCCTCCATCCCCATCTCATCAGTGCCCACCATTGCCCTGCTCCAGACCAGCACTGGCCAGTGGAACTTTCTGGGGTGATGGAAATGTTATGTCTGCTCTGCCACCAGCACATGGGCCTACTGAGTTCTTGGAATGAGGCTAGTGCGGCTGAGGCCCAAATTGCTAAATCCATCTAGGTGGACAGATGTACACGCAAGCAGCACATGTGGCTGCGGGAGAGGGCAGATGCAGAGCTGAGCATCACATCTCAGGTATGCGTGGCTGAAGCGCAGCCTCCAGGCTGCATCTTTGGGCCTCCAGATCAGGCCGTGTTCCAGAAAGTCTTCCTGTGTGGACGTCCGAGCAGCACTAGGCTCTGCAAACCCCACGGGCTCAGAGGATAGGCCAGGGCAGCCGTGAGGCAGTGCTCAGAGGGGGTGGGCTGCCTGGGGGTGTCCAGGGGGTGGTGGGGAGGGCGGGCTCCGGCGGGGCTCACAGCTCCACAGCTCTGTGCTGGGGATGGCCTACCCGGCAGCATCATGCTACCTTTTGGGGCACCTGCTGAAAATAGAAGCACCCTAATAAGGTAAAAACAGACTTTTTCTTCTCATAATTGCCTGGAGATAGTTCCACAAGCGAAACCTGCCTCTGTCTTTTTGTAAAGCTCTGTGTGGAAGCCCCGCGGGGAGCACGAGTGGCAGCCCTGCGACCCTGGCTTTGTTCCATATCCCGCCTCTTCCCAAGGATGGCCGAGGTCACCGGGTTGGGAGACAGGCCCGGTCTCCAGCCACTGTGCACAGGAACCGAGTTCTAGTAACTCGGCCTGCTGGCTGCTGGAGGCCCACGTTGGCGTCAGATGCCAGTGTCTCCGCACGAGCAAATTGTCTGCTCACGTCACTTGTTGGTATTTGGGGAGGCGCTGGCGCGAAGCTCTGTGCTGCTCCAGGACGGACCCCCGTGCCCACCACAGGGCCCTGCACCAGCCCAGCCCCCCCCCGCCCACCCTCACGGTTCCCCCTGCCTCCTGTCTCCAGCAGGATGGCCTCCAGGTCCCTGGCCCGCGGCTGCATCTGCGCCTGCCCCAGTGGTGGCCGAGCTGGAGTCGGCATCAGGTCCCACCCCCTCAGTGGCCTTCGCTTATGTTCTTGTCGCCCTGGTAAGACCCTTCCTATCAGTGCTGTAATAAATTATTGGAAACATTACTGATTTGTCATCTTTCAATTCTGGGGATCAGAAGTCTACAGGCCAGCTGTTGGCCAGGCAGGTAGCTCTCGAGAGGCTCCAGGTGAAAAGCTGCTCTCTTGCCTTTTCCAGCTTCTTGAGATCCCTCATTCCTTGGCTCACAGTCCCCCCACCATCAAAGCCGGCAGGGTAGCAGCCTCCCCACTCCTTCTCGGACTCCTGCTTCCCTCTTATAAGAACCCCTAGGTTACACTGCCCCCCTCCCAGGATAACTCAGTGTTTTAGTTTGTTGCTGGAATGCAACATACCTAAAATGGGTTGGCTTTCATAAAGGGGATTTATTAAGTTGCAAGTTTATAGTTCTGAGTCCATAAAAATGTCCAAAGTAAAGCATCCAGAAACACATACCTTCATTCAAGAAAGGCCGATGGCATCTGGAACGCTTCCATCAGCTGGGAAGGCACATGGCTGGCATCTGCTGGTCCTTTGGCTTCTGGTTTTAAACAACTTCACTGGGGATGTTTTCTTTTCTACATCTCAAAAAATCTTTACCTGTGTCAGCTCTGAAGCTGTTTCCGAAATGTTTCCCTCTTAAAGGACTCCAGTAAGGGTAATAAGACCCACCTGAATGGGAAGAGACACATCTCCATGGAAACCACCTAAGCAAAAAGTCCCACAATAGATCTGCCCCCATGGGTTGGATTATGAAAAAGCTTTTCTAGGGTACACGACAATTTCAAGCAAGCACACCAGGACAACCTTCCCTCTCCCATCTCAGGCCCCAGACTGCACCACCTTATAAGGTCACAGTCACAGGTGCTGAGCTTTTTGATCCCCAGGTTGAAAATGCTCACCTGGTCATACTGGAGAAGGAAAATGCACAGGAGAGGAGGCAGGTCCAAAGAGAGTGTGGGAGGAGGGAAGGGACTTGGCTCTGATTTCCTTCAGGGATGATTAGTGAGGATGTAGTGGTGCATGGAATCACGGGAGATGCAAGATGACCTTGAAAATGAAAACTCAACGCAGGGGCAAGGCTAGTCCCCAAAGCTCTCACTCAAAGAGGGGCTTAAGATGTGAAAAATCAGATGAATTTAGAGGAAGGAGAGGAAATGTTGAGAAGGCACCACAGAGGAGGGGGCACCTGCCAGGGGCCTAGGGTGGGTCAGCCTGCAGGCGTGGAGGGCCAGGTGTGCACAGGGGTATGCCTGAGCATGGCGAGGACCCTGTGCCAGGAAGGAGCTGGGTTTGAGGGCCCCTCAGCAGAGGTGTGAAAGGTGGGTGACTCCCAGACCAACAGGGTGAGAAGGGAGCCAGTCAGCCCAGCAGTAACTGACAGAGCTCAGGGAACTAAACAGGGAGCCCAGGAAGCTGTCTAGGGGTGCCTGGGGGGTGGCTGGGGGAAAGGGGTCTCCATTTCTCAGGTAAGCCAGAGGGGCTGGAGAGGAAAAAGGATGGTTATCACATCTTCTGCCTGCAGTCCCTGGGCCAGGCCAGGCTGTGGCCTTTTGCTCTTTCATTTTTATGGAAACCTAGGTATTGTTTCCCTTTCTTGGGATGTGAAGCAACTGGAGCTCAGAGAGATGACACAGCCCACCTAAGGTTGCACAGGAAGGTGGTAGCAAAGTGGGAATGAAATCCTGTGGGAATTACAAACCACTGGGTTGGCCAACTCCATTCCATCCCCTCACACCCTCCCTCCTCCTTCAGACTCCCTCCCCTCCCCAGGGCTCCCTTCCCTCCATCCTCTCCCTCCCTCCCCTCCCTCCCTCCTCCCCCAGGCTCCCTCCCCTCCCTCCTCCTACTCCAGGCTCCCTCCCTCCTCCTCCCCCAGGCTCCCTCCCTCCTCGCCCAGGCTCCCTCCCTCCCTCCTCCCCCAGGCTCCTTCCCCTCCCTCCTCCTCCCCCAGACTCCCTCTCCTCCTTCTTCTTCTCTAGGATCCTTTCCTTCCTTCTTCCCAGAGGATCCCTCCCTCCTCCTCTAAGGTTCCTCTCCTCCATCCTCTCCTCCCTTCCCTCCCTCTTGCCTCATGCCCCCTCCCCTCCCTCCTCCTCCCTAGGGTCCCTCCCACTTAGCCCAGGTTCCCTCCATCCATTCCACTGGCCAATGTGTCTATCCAGTAGTTGTGAGTTGGCTGCCAGGCCCAGGCCATTCCCAGGGAGACTCAGGTAGTAGAGGTGGCCCTGTCCCCATGGCTGTGGCTAGCCCTGAGGCCAGGCCCCTCAGAGGCCCCCAGTGCCCCGTGCGGAGTCTGTTAGGTCGCGGCAGCTCATTCTCCAAGTCCCCTGGAAAGGCCACACAGCATGAGCGCTCAGCACCGAGCGCACGGTGGGTCCACACACTGCCCGGATTGTCTGCTGGCTCCACTGTTTCCTGCAGCGGCCTGCCCTGCCCACTGCATCGTGGCTCCACACAGCTACTAATTCACAGCAGGATGGAGCCGGGCAGTGAGAGCCTCAGGAGTGGTCCCCGGGGGCTGTAATGGCTTCACCAGGCAGCCCCAGGGCAGACGGCCTTGGCTGACCAACTCGGCTGAGCACACAGTGCAGCCCCAGGCCGGAGTCCCTGGCCACGCCCTCTAGAGAGACTGACCTGCTTTGCTTTGGTATTCCCAAATCCCTGTTTTCAGGTCTCAATCACAAGAAGTGACTCATCAGACAGAACTGAGTTTGGATCCTGTCTTTGCTGTTTCCTAGTGGATAAACCTGATCATCCATCTCCTCGTTTGTAACATGGAGACAATCAGGTTCGGGACTCGGGCCAGGCAGAAGAGGTGACATTTCACCCACCATAGCTTCCTAGGGCGTTCTATGGCTAGGACAAAGCTGTCTGGTATGGGTTAGGGGTGACATTCAGTTGCAAGTCATAGGATATTTACATAAAATATAAAACAGTGACTTAAACGAAGTAAGTTTTTGTTAGCATCATTTAGCAAGAAATCCAAGTGGCCAACCCTGGTTCCAGGGCCCAAAGGTGTCAGAGCAGAAGTCTGCCATTTTCTGGGTCTTTTCTCTCTAGTTGAAAGGTGGCTGCTGCAGCTCCAGTCATCACAGACACGCTCCCACGGCAGCACAGAAGAAGACATGCCTTGGGGGAAGCCACCCTGTATCATGACATCAAACACTGGAAGCCCCACAAGATACCTCTGAATACCCCCACTGGGGAGAATTATGTTGTCCTCCCTTCCTAACTGTTAAGGAGTCTGCAGAATGTGTTCTGTGCAGGACATGTTACTGTCTCTGAGAACAGGCTCTCCGACCCAGGAAGAAGGGAAGAAATGATCATGAGGAGGCAAGCGCCAGTGTCCACCTGAGAGAGGTCACAGGTGTTACAGCAGAGGTGGGGCAGGTGGGGGCTTTCATAGCCAAATAAGGTGGAGAAATTCTGGGCAAATCAAATGGACCACCTGTGGTCTTGGGTGTCTCAGATCCAAGACATCTGTGCACAGCTGTCCTTCCCAGCATATGTCTGAGAAGATCGCCATGAGCTGCCACTGTCCGGGGCCCTCCTCACGGGACCCCACTGAGCCCTCGATGCAGCCCCTGGAGCCAGGGCATGGGAGCTGCTTCTGTGAGCCTGTGAGCCTGGAACCACCAGCTTCTTCCAGGACTTTGCCAGCTACCTGGCCCCCAATTCCTAACCTTAAACACCTGAACCTGCTGCCTGTGGTTGTGAGAACCAAGAGGGTGGTGCAGGTGGTACAGCTGAGCCCTGTGGGAGCAGAAGCAGGGCTCCCCACGTATTCGGTCATCCCCCAGCGCCCGCCCTCATGCCAGCCTTCCCCTGTGCTCGGTGCCAGGTGGCTTTTGAGAACAAAGCAGCGCTGGCTGCAGAGATGTTCAGGTGGGGAGCCACTTGCTGCCCCCCTCACTTCACTTGCTTGCCCTGCACTCGGGGGCCCTTGGCCCTGCCCGGCCTGGGGAGCTGCAGAAGGAGGAGTCTCCCAACCTATCTGGACTGAGCTGACCCAGACGTGGGTTAGGGAGGACGCTGCTCTCAAAGCTTCCCATAGACAGAGGTGGAGAAGGATGACACCTGTGCCCGAGGAAAAAGGCCCCAAGTGCTAGGGTCGCAGGAGGCCAAGGAGGTGGGCACGGCGCAGACAGAGGGCAGCAAAGGGTGCTCCAGCAAGAAGGCACAGCATCCATGGAGGAGGGGGCAGGGGGCATCCAGGGCAGCAGGGCAAAGGCTGTGGCTTCTCCAGATCCCCCCAGAGTGGAGACCAGGACTCCTGCAGCCGGCTCCCAGGACTCGGCCTCTCCACCTGGAACTTTGCGGGGTTGATGGGATGGCTATGGGTCCTCGTGCCCTGGGGTCTGTCCTTGTCGCCTGTGACAGCATGAGCCCCTTCCCTGCCCTGGAGATGAGAACCATGCAGCAGGGAGGGGCTTGCAATCTTGCCATGTCTCCCCTCCAGCGAGGTCCCTGAGTAGTCAGGAGAGCCCGACCCCAGGTCCCAGGCCCAGATCCTCCTCAGAGCCAGTGGCAGCACCGTCCCTGCGGGCTGTGTGTTTCCCTGACACTGCGGTCCATCTCGCTGTGGGGAGGACAGCACCCAACTCACTGGAGCGGAGGCTTGTTCTGGGTGTGTCCTTCAGTGGGGGCGTCGCCATGAACATGGGTCACCTGCCCCAGCGGGGGGCCCTGCTGCGTCTCCCTTTACACAGAGAAGGGGTCTGCATCGCTTTGACAGAGGGATGGGCTGTCAGAGGCAGGGAGGGGACTTCTTTCCGGACAGGCCTTTCCCACTTGGCTGTGTCCAGGTTTCAGGTCGGAAGGGGCAGTGGAGGGAGCAGGGTCGTCCTTGGCGGGTAGAAAGTAGGACAGGTCCCCCCAGGTTCCCCTCCTCTCACTCATGCCCTCCTTTTCCCAGCATCTGGGTGCCGCTGCTGCACAGGGAAGGCTAGGGGCCCGCTGGGTTGGCCTCCTAGGGTCCTCAAGGAGGCTGACTGCACTTCAGATGTCCTGGGTGAACCAGGCAGCATCTGTCCATTCGGGCCAAGCCCTCAGCTCCCTCCTCTGGAAGCTTCTCTGACAACGGGCAGCTGTGCACCTGCAGCAGAACAGGTTGGCATGGGGGCAGTAGGTATGTTTAGGCCAGCTGTACGCTCCCCTGACACTGAGGTGATCGGCTTGCTGGGCGGCTTCTAGGTGACTGTGCCACGCAGGCAATCTCCCAAGGAGCTGTGTATCTGGGGGGACATCTCAGGCTGAGGTTTGTCACCCCCTCTGAAGGACGGCCTTGCAGCGGTCAGGGAGACAAATGCTCAGGGCTGGAAGGTGGTGGTGGGTCCCAGCTTGGACCTCTCTGTCAGGGGCCTGAGGCTTGGACAGGCAGAGAGCAGGTGCGGCCCAAGGCCCACGGCTTGTTTTATGCTTTGCTGCAGGCTCCAGGACAAGTATTATTATTCTAGGGCTGGCCAGCAGCAGCCAGGACTGCCTCCCCGATGGACATGCATCCAATCTGCAACAAATCAGAGCGCTGGTCAGTTGTAAAGATGCCTTGTCAAAAAGCCAAGCTGTTGGTGTAAGACACGAAACCTGCTCCAGGGAGGAGACTGGACTGCCAGCCACATTGCCCCCAGCAGGACATGGGGATCCTGCCACCACTGGCCTCCCCAGTGCAGCCGGGGACTCACGCCCCCACCCCCAGTGCAGCTGGCACCTCCCCGTCTCAGGCAGCTGACACCATGCCCAGCAGTCTGCCTTCTGCAGGCTGTTTCTGGCAGACCCCATGAGCCTGGCGTGAAAGCCTCCAGGTGAGCCAGGCTGGATCAGGTGGAACAGTGGCCCCAGCAGATGTCTGTGGACAGAGGAGCCCCAGCAGGGATGCGGGCTGGAGACGGGGACCTGCAGAGGGCTGGGGCTGGGCAGCTCCACCTGCAAGAACTGTCTCAGGATGCGATGAGGGGGTGCTGGGGACAACAGGGGCTCCACAGGCGTTTGACCTGCCGGCTGTGCGAGCGAGCTCACGCTGGCTGTCCTGAGGATGGCCCAGTAATTGCGTCTCCAGCAAAGACATGTTCAGGTCCTGACCCGGTCCTGAGGGCGTGAGCCCATCTGCAAGTGGGGCTCGGGAGGGTGAGCTTAGTTAAGGGGGCCAAGGGGGCAGGGGTGGGCTGGATCCTGGTGCTGGGTCCTGTAGAGCAGTCTGCGGGAAGCAGAGGTGGAGGCCAGAAGCACGCTGTGTCCAGGCCACCATCACCAGAGGTGCAGCGTCCCAAGAAGCATGGCCATGGACACTTGGATTTGGGACCACCAGACGACGAAGCGTGAGAGGCCACTTTCCGGATGTCTCAGCCGCTCCGTGTGTGGTAATCGGGGTATCAGAGCAGCCCCGGGCTGGGTCCCTGCTGCCCCCTCGCGGCAGCCTGGCCTGGTGAAGCTGTGCCCTCTCCCCGCTATGCCCCCGGGCCTGGAGGGGCAGCCCCCACTCCAGCCCACCTGCCCTTCTCATGCACCCCTCCGCCTGGTGTCTCTTGTGCCCTGGTCTCTGTGCACGGCCTCCCTGGGCTTGGTGAGGCCTGGCTGCCCACAGGGGCGTCCTGGAGGCCAGCACAGTTCTGGGGAGGCTGGCAGGCCTGTGTGGATGCCGCCTACCCCCTGTCCATGCCCCTCAGCCATGGCGCAGGGAAGATGGTGGCCTGCACCCCCGCTCCCCCTGCCCTGTGCTCAACTTCAAACCCTCCGGACTCTGGGTCCGGAACTCTGCCCGCCTGGGCCCTGAGCCTCAGCCTCTCCCCATTTGGCCCTTTGGATGAATGGCTGACCCTGGCTCCCACCATCTAGTCTGGCTCTCCCTATGCTGTGGATTTCCTTCCTACTCCCAGGAGATGCTTTCTTTCCCAGGCCAGCTCTAAAAGGTCTCCAGGGAACTCTGTGGCTGGGCATGTCCACAGCCTGCTCTGGTGACTTCACAGTCAGCTTGCAGTGTGGACATGAGAAGGACATTCTCTCCACCCTTCTGCTTTCAATCCCGCACCAGGAAGACCAGGATGGGGTCCTGGCCTGGTAACTTATAGCATTTTGTGACACTGGGCGAGATGGCTGGACTCTTCAGCATCATGTTGCACATGTCACTGCGGTTGGCCATGCTGTGGTTTCTAGGGATGACAGTGGCAGGAAAGCACCAAGGTGCTACTGCGGGACAGCCCCTCCCATGCCAGGTGTCTTCGCAAGCATGGAGGGTCCTTAGGTAGCAGACTGCACCCCTGGATGGACTTAAGGATGCCCACCCAGTGGAGAGAAGGGGTGAGCACAGGGCCACAGGGACTGAGGAGACCCATGAGGGAGGGGGGGTGCAGGGGGCCTGGGGAGCACAGGGGAGGGGATACAGGGGCCTGGGGAGCACAGGGGAGGGGGCACAGGGGCCTGGGGAGCACAGGGGAGGGGGCACAGGGGCCTGGGGAGCACAGGGGAGGGGGACACAGAGGGCCTGGGGAGCACAGGGGAGGGGGATGCAGAGGGCCTGGGAAGGGCAGGGGAGATGATCACAGAGGGTCTGGGGAGCTCAGGGCAAGAGGCATCTGTGGGGAGCCTGGACAGGACCCCGTCCAGCACCCACTCAGGCTCGCAGGCAGAGGGCTTCACTTGTCCTGGACTCAGGCCCCCCATGCCCTGGCCCCCGGCCCCTTGGAGAGGACCACGTCCCCAGCTTCCTGTGCACCTTTCTGGAGGTTTTGACTGCAAGTGCCTCCACAGGTGTACTACCTTCTATGCTCTTTTCTTTTGAACACAAAACCCTAGCATGACAGCATGCGGTTTTCACTTAGAGAGTTTTGGAGATTTTCCCCTTTTCAGTAAATGGAGAGCTTGTCCCTTTTTTCTTTTTTTCCATTAATGACTGTGTACCAGAGCATTGCATGACTGTTATTATAATTTATTTAACCAGTGTTCTACCTATTTAATTATTCATGGATATTTACTTTCTTTCCTTATTCTTTTAGGACAATAAACAGTGTTACAATGAATGCCACTGGCCATGAACTGTTTTGCACACCTGTAATAATATTTGCAGGATAAATTCCTAGAACCAGAATTCCTGGGTCAAAGGATAAGCATGCTAGAAATTTTGAAAACTATCACCCATTTGCTATTCAATGTGATGGTAAAATTTTACTCTCATTTCTGATTTATACTTATGACTGTTTAGCAACACCCTGCCAAGTTAGTGAGATATCAGGATTTTTTTTTTCACATCCTCATCTGTACCTAACACTATCTGATTGCAGTTTTAATTTTTACAGTCCTTCTTAGTGGATTGAGAATATTTTCATTTGGTTAAGGGATAATTTTATTTCCCTTTTAGGTGAAATCTTTTTGCATATATTCTACTTATCTGTCTATTGATATTAGCTTTTTTCTTAATAATTTGATAACTATCTTTAAATAAGAAAATTATTTCTTTACAGTGACATATTTAAATACATGAAATATAGGTTACATATGCATATATTTGCATATGCATATTTTAAAACATTTTTATTGTGAAATATATATACAAAAAAGCAATAAATTTCAAAGCACATTGTAACAAATAGTTATGGAACAGATTTCGGAGTTGGGTATGGGTTCTGCAATTTTAGGTTTTTCCTTCTAGCTTCTCCAAGACACTGGAGACTAAAAAGAAATATCAATATAATGATTCAGCAGTCATACTCATTTGTTAAATCCTATCTTCTCTGTTATAACACCTCCTTCTCCATTGATCCTTCTCCCAACCTTTAGGGGTATTTGGGCTATGCCCTTTTTAACATTTTCATGTTGGAAAGGGGTGTTAATAATATAGGACAGGGGGATGGAACTAGCTGATACTCTGCAGAGGCTGGGCCCTCTGGGTTTCAGGACTTACCTGGTCTAGGAACCATCTGGAGGTTGTATGTTTCTGGAAAGTAATCTTAGTGCATGAAACTTTTGGAGAATCTCAGATAGAGCCCTGGGTTTTCTTTAGGGTTAGCAGGAATGGTTTTGGTTGGGATTTGGCAAACCATAGTAACTAGCAATATCTAGCTGAAGCTTACATAAGAATAGATTCCAGAATAGCCTCTTGGCTCTATTATATTATAGTGGCTATTATATAATAGCCACTGATACCCTATTTCCTACACTTCTTTTCCCCCTTTTGGTCAGGTCAGGAAGTATTGTCGATACCATGGTGCCAGGGCCAGACTCATCCCTGAGAGTCCTCTTCCAAGCTGCCAGGGAGACTTTCACCCCTGGATGTCATGTCCCACATAGGGGAGAGGGCATGATTTCACTTGCAGAGTTTGGCTTAGAGAGAATGAGGCCACACTGAGCAACAAAAGAGGTCCTCTGGATGTAACTCTCAGGTATAACTGTAGGTAGGCTACATTTCTGTGCTACATTCATAAGCTTCACAAAGGTAAGCCCCAAGATCAAGGGCTTGGCCTATTGACTTGGGAGTCCCTAATGTTTGACACAGTATCAGGGGTTCCCTGGTGGTAAAGTTTAATAGTTCCATATTTTCCTCCCATCCCTCAAGGGGCTTTTCCAACATGTTTTACTTAACTGCCTACAATACTCTTGGATGTATCTGGGAATTAACTTAAGCTATAAAAAATTACAAGCCCTTGTTCGCACTCTGGGCTCCCTGTGTTTGGGTTGTTTAAACCAGCTATCCAGACAGGTTGAGTTAGATTATGTGCTACAGAAAATTTAGGTTTTGGACAAAATAAACCTCTCTTCCTTTGGACTCATATAGGAGGTGAGGTTCTAAAATACAGATATTTTCATCCTTACCCCTGTATTCTGTTTTACCTTAGCCCTGACCCCATTGGCTTAGGTCTCATCTCTGAAGCCTTATGTATTTATTTATTTACGCACTTATTGTTGGTTTCTTTAACAGTTGCTGTATGTAGCAGAGCAAGCTGCAGAAGTCCAGCTCAGTCTTATGTGTCGCACAGGTAGCCAAAGTTCCTCAAAATCTAAAATAACATTAACAGCTCTGTACTAAATGTGTCTACTATTAAGAGCTTGCAATTTAGGCCCCAATATTTTCTGAACTTACAATCTAGACCCCAATATTTTTTAGGTATTTTGTAAAAGAGACCATACAATGTTTGTTCTTTTGTTTCTGGCTTATTTTGTACTACGTACTGCCCCAAAGGTTCATTCACCTCATTGCATGCCTCAGTACCTCATTTCTTTCTGTAGCAGCACATTATTCCATCATACGTACGCATCGCAGTGCACCATTCTACTTCTCAACGTATCCTTCAGGCACCTCCATCCACTGGCCATCATGTATATAATTTCCAAAGTCAACAATCCATGTCTCACATTATCCTCAATTAGTTGTACAGTCATCAACACTCTCATTTTTCGACAATTTTCATTGTGCCCAAGAGAAAAATAACTGATAAACACACCCACACCAAATAAAAAGTCAAAACCTCCCCTTAGATCTTGTCCTTCCCCCACAATTAATCACCCCTAGTATTGCTGTGGTACTGTTGATGTCTTCTTGTTAAATATAGACCATAAAATGCAATCGTAGTTTTCCCCCATACTCCTCTATTATTGACTCTGTACAAGATTCTTACCTTTGAAGTAGTTCATGCAAGCCCTGATTTATATTTGTAGTGTTAATCAATGGTATCCATGGCTCTATACGCCCCCTTTCAATTATGTTCACTTTCAATATGTTAACATTACTTAGAAACCCACTGATGAACTTCCTTCACTTCAATCCTTTCCCTTACATTTAGGTTCAACCTCATTATCTATCTGTTCACCCATCTCCAGCTTCTGTGTATCTCTAGGTCGCTTATATTCTATATTATAAGCCTCTGAGTTTACCTTTACCAAGGTCATAATTACGAAATCATACAGTATCTATCCTTTTGTGTCTGGTTTATTTCACTCAACATTATGTCTTCAAGGTTCATCCCTGCTGTCATGTGCTTCAGGACCTCATTTTTCTTACTGCTGCATAATATTCCATCATATGTATTTCCCACATTTTGTTTATCCACTCATCTGTTGATGGGCACTTGGATTGTTTCCATCTTTTGGCAATTGTGAATAATGCTGCTATGAACATCAGTGTGCAAATATCTGTTTGTGTCACTGCTTTCAGCTCTTCTGAGTGTATACCGAGTACTGCTATTACTGGGTCATAGGGCAACTTGATATTTAGTTTTCTAAGGAACCGTCAAACTGTCTTCCATAGTGGCTGTACTATTATACATTCCCACCAGCAGTGAATAAGTGTTCCAATTCTCCACATCCTCTCCAACATTTGTAGTTTCCTGTTTGTTTAATAGCAGCCATTCTTATATGTGTGGGGTGATATCTCACAGGAGTTCTGATCTGCATTTCTCTTATAACTAATGAAAACGAGCATTTCTTCATGTGCTTTTTAGCAATCTGCATTTGTTCTTTGGTAAAATGTCTATTCATATCTTTAATCAGTTTATAATTGGGTTGTTTATTCCTTTGTTGTTGAGTTGTATGATCTCTTTAGGTATGCAGGATATCAAACCTTTATCTGATATGTGATTTCCAAATATTTTCTCCCATTGTGCTGGCTGCCTCTTCACCTTTTTGACAAAGTCTTTTGAAGCACAGAAGCATTTGATTTTGAAGAGTTCCCATTTATCTATTTTGTTTTTTTAAATTTTGTTCTTTGTGCTTTGGTTGTGAAGTTTAGGAAGCTACCTCCTATTACTAGGTTACTAGGTCTTAAACCTAGTAATTTCTTCTAGGACTAGTATTTTCTTCTAGGACTTTTTTTGGGACTGGCTTTTATATTTAGGTCTTTGATTCACTTTGAATTGATTTTTGTATAGGGTGTGAGGTAAGAGTCCTCTTTCATTCTTTTGGCTATAGATATCCAGTTCTCTCATGCGCATTTATTGAAAAGACTATTTTGTCCCGGTTCAGTGGATTTTGGCCTCTTGTTGAAGATCAGTTGACCATAGATTTGGTGGTCTAGGTCCATACTTTCAATTTGATTCCATTGGTCAATACTTCCATTTTTGTGCTAGTACCATGCTGTTTTGACCACTGTGGCTTTGTAATAAGCTTTAAAAACAGGAAGTGTTAGTCCTCCCACTTGGTTCTTCTTTTTTAGGATATTTTAAACTATTTGAGGTCTTTCTCTTCCAGATGAATTTGATAACTAACATTTCCAAGTCTTCTAAATAGGTTGTTAGAAATTTGATTGGTCTTACTTTGAATCTGTTTATCAATTTGGGTGGAATCTACATCTTAGCTATGTTTAAATTTCCTATCCATGAGCAGGGAATGTCCTTCCATATATTTAGGTCTTTAATTTCTCTCAGCAATGTTTTGAAGTTTTATATGTTCGAGTTCTTTACATCCCTGGCTAAGTTTATTCCCAGATACTTGATTCTTTTAGTTGTTATTTTGAATGGAATTTTTCCTTAAATATCTCCTCAGTTAGATCATTGTTTTTGTGTAGAAACATTACTGATTTTTGCAATTAATCTTGTATCCATCTAAATTTCTCAGGATTTTCTTAGTATAGAATCATGTCATCTGCGAATATTGGAAGTTTTACTTCTTCCTTTCTAATTTGGATGCCTTATTTTTAATTTGTCCTGCCTGATTGCTCTAGCTAGAAATTCTAGTACAAAGTTGAATAATAGTCATGACAGAGGGCGTCCTTATGTCATTCCCTACCTTATGAAGTAGGCTTTCAGTCATTTCCTATTGCGTGTGATGGGAGTTATGGGTTTTCATGTGTCCTTTATTATATCGAGGAAGTTGTCTTTGGTGCCTACTCTTTGAAGTGTTTTTATCAAAAAAGGATGCTGAATTTTGTCAAATAATTTTTCAGCATCCATCAAGATGATCATGTGATTTTTCCCTTCTGATTTGTAAATTTGCTATATTACATTATTTGATTTTCTTGTGTTGAACCATCCTTACATTCCTGATATAAACCCACTAGGTTGTGGTGGATAATTCTTTTAATGTGTCATTGAATTCAATTTGCTAGCATTTTGTTCACAATTTTTGCATCTATCTTCATTAGGGAGATTGGCCGGTAGTTTTCCTTTCTTGTACTATCTTTATCCAGTTTTGGTATTAGAGTGATATTAGCTTCATAAAATGAGTTTGTGTTCCTTTTTCCTCAAATTTTTGGAAGTATTTGAACAGGATTGGTGTTAGTTCTTTTTGGAATATTTGATAAAATTCACCTATGAAGCCATCTGGCCCTGAGCTTCTCTTTGTAAGAAGATTTTTGATGTCTGATTGAATCTCTTTCAATTGGTTTGTGATTGGTTTGCTGAGATCTTCTATACTTCTCAAGAAAGTATAGATTGCTCATGTGTTTCTAGGAATTTGTCCATTTCTTATAAGTTGTCTAGTTTGTTAGTATATAGTTGTTCACAGTATCATTTTGTAATTTTTTAACAACCCCCTTCTCATTTCTGATTTTGTTTACTTGCATTTTTCCTCCTTTTTTGTCACCCTAGTTAGGAATCCACTGATTTACTCAAAGAACCAACTTTTGGTTTTACTGATTTTTTCTTCTATTTTTTTTTTTGTTCTGTAATTCATTTATTTCTGCTTTAATCTTTATTTCTCTTCTATTTACTTTGGGGTTAGTTTTGTTCTTTCTTTAGTTCCTCCAAGTGAGCAATTAAGTCCTCAATTTTTGTCCCTTCTTCGTTTCTTAATGTAGGCATTTAAGGCAATGGATTTCCCTCTCAGCTCTGCCTTTGTGGTTGTTCTGATATGCTGTGTTCTCATTTCCATTTTCCTCCAGATATTTACTGATTTCTCTACCAATTTCTTCTCGGACCCACAGATTGCTTATGTCTGCATTATTTAATCTCCATATATTTGTGAAAGTTCTGTTTTTTCGTGGTGATTGATTTCGACCTTCATTCCATTGTGATCTGACGAAGTGTTTTGAATAATTGCAATCTTTTAAAGTTTATAAACCTGTTTGAGCCCTGGCACATGATCTATACTGGAGAACATTCCGTGAGCACTAGACAAGAATGTGTATCTTAGTGTTTTGGGGTATAAGGATCTATATAAGTCTGTTAGGTCGAATTCATTTATCAACTTTTTTAAGTTCTCTATTTCCTTATGGATCCTCTGCCTGGTTGTTCTATGTATAGAGGAGAGTGGTGTATTGAAGTCTCCCACTATTCTTGTTGAAACATCTATCACTCCTTTCAATTTTGCCAATGTTTGCTTCATGTACTTTCGAACTCTTTGATTGGGAGCATAAATATTTATGACTGTTATTTCTTATTGGTAAATTGTCCCTTTTATTAATATGAAGTGTCCTTCCTTGTCCCTTGCGATTTCTTCACATATAATGTCTATTTTGTCTGATATTAGAATAGCTATTCATGCTTTTTCTTATTTACAGTTTGCATGGAACCTGTTTATCCATCTTTTAATTTTCAATCTATTTATATCCTTGACTTTAAGATGAGTCTCCTGTAAGCCATGTATAAATGGTTCATATTTCTTAATCTACTCTGTCAAGCTAAATCTTTAATTGGTGAGCTTATCCATTAGCATTCAAAATTATTTATGTAAAGACATTGAATCTATTATCTTGTCCTTTGGTTTTTTATGTGTCAAGTCTATATATTCTGTTTCCTCTTTCTCTTTTTATCCTTTAAGATACCCTTACTGGTACTTTTCAATTCTGTACCCTTCTCCAGACATCTGTCTCCTGTCTTTTTTTCAGCCAACAGAACTCCCTTTAGTATTTTTTGTGGGGACTGTCGCTTGTTGACAAATTCTCTTAGCCTTTGTTTGTCTGTGAAAATTTTAATCTCTCTCTCACTTTTGAAGGACAGCTTGGCTGGATAAAGAATTCTTTGCTGCAAGTCTTTTTCTTACAGTATCTTAAATTTATCATACTGTTGCCTTCTTGCCTTGTATGTAGTTAGTTGCTTTTCTCTTGCAAGTTTCAGAACTTTCTGGTTCTCTTCAACATTTGATATACTGAGTAGTATGTGCCTTGGAGTAGGCCTGTTTGTATTTATTTTGTGTGAGTTTCATTGGGATTCTTTGATTTGCATATTTATGCCTTTTGTAAAAGTTGGGAAGTTTTCCCCCAGAATCTCCTTAACTAACCTCCCTAGCCCTTTACTCTTCTCTTCTCCTTCTGGGATACCAATGATTCTTACATTTGCACACCTCTTGTTGTACATCATTTCCCTGAGATCCAATTCCAAATTTTCCATCTTTTTCACCATTTGTTCTTTTGTGCATTCTAATTCAATTTTCCTGTCCTCTAGTTCAATTATTCTTTCTTCTGCCTCTTCAAATCTGCTGTTGTGTGTCTCTAGTTTATTTTTAATTTGATCTACAGTATCTTTCACCTCTGAGATACCTGCTATTTTTCTACTTAGTTTTTCAAATTCTTCTTTATGCTCTTTTAATGTCTTCTTGATCTCCTTTATGCCATTAGCAACCCATTGAATTTATTTTGGAGATTCCTATGAACTTTCTTTAGTTGTTCCAAAGTCTTCTCCAGTGTTTTAATTTGGTCATTTGGCTTGGCCATGTCTGTCTGCATCTTCAATGCTTTGTGAGTTTCTGTTGACTTAAAGGCATTTGATTATCTTGAGCAGGTTATTTTGAAAGTTGATTTCCCTCAGTCAACTAAGGTGTTGTATTTTCTGGGGTTTGCATTGAAGGTCTCCTTTTGCACTTGGTTCGTCAGTAATTCCCCACCAAAACAAGGCCCAGATTTCTTGCAGCTGATGCCACTCTACTTGAGGATCTGTTTGAAGCTAGACAGATAGGCAGTTTGCCAGACTTCACTTTCTGTGTCTTCCCAGCAGTTGGCACTCTTGGGTCTTCTCTCCCTCTCAGGCCCACCTCTCCCCGACGGAGGCAGCTGTCCAATTCCAGCTGGGTCCACTGGTCCTGGTGTATGCTGAAAGCTGCCTTCCCTGGGGTTGTGGGGAGGGCAGTGTGCACCATGGTGGAGACTCTGCTTATGTGTTCTATGGAACTGGTGGCCCCCAGGCTTCCATGTGGAATGACCTTGAATTGTGGGACTGAGTATATTAGCTGTCCCTGTCCACAGCCAAGCTGGAAATGTATGCCGACCAGGCAAGGTGTGAGAGCAAAGTGTGAGGGTGTAGGGCGTTGTGCAGACGCATGGTATGTGGGAACCGGGGCCACAGAACATGAGGGCGCTGTGTGCGGTGTGGCCTGGATGTGTGGTGCAGGGGGTATGGTGTGGGTATAAGGGTGCAGGGGGACGTTGGTGCGGAGGGATGTGGGGTGGGCGGGGGAGCCTGGCAGCATGCAGTGCAATAATGCAGGAGCATGGTGCAAGAGGTGCATGGAGCAGGAGGCATGGGATGCAGGGTTACAGAGTGTTAGGGGCACAGGGCGTGAGGGGCTCGTGGTGGGAACGGGTAGGGCACAGGGCACAGGGGCCCGGGGCATGGAGGTAAGGTGCAGGGCGGGGTGTGGAGGTAGGGTGCAGGGCACCAGGGGCATGGGGTGTGAGGGGCGGGACAGAGGATGCAAGGGCATGCGGGGTGGGGCAGGGCATGGGGCATGGAGAGTGGGTTACCACGTGGCTTGCTTCGTCATCACGCTTCCCTGTCTGTGCACTCCTGGAGCTTTGGGCCTCACTTGGAAATGGGAGCAGTAGGCTCTGCGCATCAGTTGGATGCTCTCTATGAGCAGTAAAGCAAGTTTACTTGCTTGGGGGTTCCCCAAGGGAGCTCTGGGCTACAGAGCTGAGGAGGCTGGTCTCCCAAGCTAGCTGTGGGGCAGGCACTTTCCTGGGCATGACGTCTTGTCCCAGGTGGAGTCCTGATGGAGCCGACTCACCCAGTCCCCTGGACCTCAACTCCTCAGCCTTTTCATCCAGGACCTCCCTATGTGGTGTAGAAGACCCTGTCAGGTCCTCGCACCCTGGAACCACTGTCCTGGTTGTTTTTCTGTGACTTCTCCAGTCGTTCCTTGGAACAGGGGTGAAATCAGCCTGCTGATTTTTGCCATATTCACATACGCTTATTTTATAAGTTTATTTCTGCATGCTTTTGCCATTCTGTTAAACGTGCTTAAAACTTTAGTAGAATTCATCATAGTTTTACTTTAAGCTTTTGACTTTAGTGAAGTTGTTTAGAAGAAAACTCTCCCTTCTTTTAAAATAATTTAAAAACCTTCCCCATGCTACTTGTAATACTTGCAAGAGGTCTGATTATTTAGAAATGGAACATGGGGTGGGGGCGGGGGAATTTGTGGCTCATGTTTTGGGGGTGAGGGGGCAGGTAGAGCTGGAAGGAGCTGGGCAGGGTTGCGGCTTTAGGAGAGGCCCATTCCCTGCCCCTGGGGTGTAAGCTGCATCCCACTTCCATGGTACTAACCCACTGGCTGCAGGTCACTCCCCAGCACCTCTGGGTTTGTCCAGATGAGGAGAACCCTCCAAAGAAGGGTGCCGTGTGGACACTCGGTGGTACCTGTTTGCAGCCGCCGGGGGTGGGTGCAGCCACCTAGGACAGGGGTTTGCAGGGTGCCAGCAGTGTCTCCTCTGGGACAGCTGTGCTTTCTGTCCTTCACTCAATCCATTCGTAATTACACTCATGTAAGCAGTAAGGTGGGTGTCTAAGTTATTTTCTTTATTCCCAAATAACTACACTGTTGTTGCAACCAACTTTTGGAATTTTGTTCACTGTTGTGAAATGATGCCTTTCGGCATGTTAGTTCCCCGAATGCCCTTGGGCCCGCTCTTTTGGTTTTCATCTTACTGAATCGATCCATTGCCACACTGCTTATAATATGGCAAGGCACTTGGGAGGTGGTGCAAATGCCCACTAAGTACTCATAAAAGATTTCTCTTAGATATTCTTGCTGCTTTGTGCCTGGTGTGCAACTTGAGAGTCAGATATGTAGTTACGTTGGAGGTCAGATTAAATAATTATGTACATACTGTGGGGATAAGGTACATTACAAAGCTCACCTTACACTCATAAATGGCTGAGGGAAAAACTGGCATGTGGCTGCACACCGGTTGCTGATCCAAGGCCATCCTGGGAATATCCTATGTTCAACTATTTTGGGGGTGAATCCTTTGATACTGTTTAACACTATTCTTTGCACAATCTTGTTCGTTTCTGTTCTGGCTCATTCTTGAATAGTTTTGTTCTCTTTTGTTCCTAATATAAATGGTATATTCTCTTTCATTTTATCTTTCAATGCTTTTAAATAAGAAGGGTTTGCTTTCCCCAAAGTGACACATTTGAATCATGCTGATAAAAACCACCTTTGCATTCTCCTTCTAATTAGGGAACAGAACACGGACAGCGTTCATGCCCCATGTGACCCCCCCGATCCCAGGTCTACCCCACCAAGGGAACAGCCAGCCTGATTTCCCTTTCCTTTCCCTTCCTTTACCACCTTCCCCATAGGCACGTGTGCCTGAGCAGCAGGTGGTTGAGTGTGGCCTGTCGGTGTAGTTAGCACGCATGCTGCCGTTCCACCTATGTCCTGCTCGGATTTGCTTTTGTTGCTCAGTGGGGACATCTTAGAGTTCCCGTCCAGGGAAACGGAGCTGGAGCCCGGCCGGCACCCCTGTTATTAGAGCTACGTCTCCGTGTACCACTGCATTCTTTCATTATCCCACTGATGGTGGGTTGTTTCCATGCTCTATACCGTTATCCATGATGCTGCCGAGAAGAGTCTACGCAGGTTTCCAGGTGTGGTCATATAATTCTTTAAATATTTTGCTTTCTTGTTTAGGGGTGTATAATTAGGAGTCATATTATTGAATTGTAGGTCATGCTTATGCTTAGTTTTTACAAGATAATGCCACTTATTTTACACCACCAAAGTGTTTGGAACATGGAGTATTTAAGACATTCTGTTGTTTCATGCCGTTGTCTACAAGTGTCACATTTCTTTTTAATCTTGTCAAATTTTTGGCTTGAAATATCTAGTTTACTTTGAATTCTCATTTCTTTGATTACTAATGAGGTATAATATCTATTCATGTGTTAATTGTCCTTTCAATTTCCTCTCCTGTGAAATGCTTTGTCATATGTTTAATGGTATTTATAATTGAAATTTTGTGGTTCATACTTTGAATTTCTATCCACTATCAGTGGCATGAGTTGCAAATTTGTCTGATGGGTTGAATTTACCCATTGTTATGGTGATTTTTGATGAAAAGAATTTCTTTGTTTCAGTGTATTATAATTAATCTTTCCTTTTTTGGTTTGCACTCTTATTTGTTAAAGAAATATTTTCCAGGCATTCTCTAATATTTTCTCTAGCTGTTTAAAGTTTTGCCTTTAGTAATAAGTAGCAAAAACCTGAACAATTGAGACAGATTTTGAACACTGAAGGAGCACAAGCCAGGCAGCAAGAAAAGCATGTGCAAGAGGCCTGTGGCAGGGAGGGACCACGTTGGGATCCAGCCTAAGGCCAGGATGGCAGAAGTGGATGGGCCAAAGATCCCACTGATCCCAGAGCTGCAGGGAAATGACGGTACAGGCATTCAAACTTTCACTGGATGTAAAACCAGAATGCAGTTAATCTCATTATAAAATACTGAAACTGAAATGATATACTGAACTCTAAAAATGACTAACATTAAAAATCATAAAGTGAAACATAAAATTTCAAAAATATAAACGTTAAACCTACATGGCCATTTTATAAATTATTAGAAGAAAACTTAATAAGACCACAGTACTTAAACGTAACAAAATAAATGCTACACACAATACAATTTAATTAGTCATAAAATTTTTTAAATGCATCTGTTTGATTTTCTTCAAAATACAATCGTAAAAAAACAATATTTGTTATTGATGTCATGGTTGAATCTTGAGCTCATTTTTTTGGGCAAATAATTCCATCTGTTGACAACCTCTTTCTGACTCAGCATATTAATGAGAACATAATTATAAACTAACTCTTGTGATAATTTCCTCTATCTGTTATTTCCTTTTTCTTTTGACTCCTTTGTCTTCAAATAATCCCATAACTGCTTTCATAATTTCAAGGTTCTTTTCATGAGCCATTTTTTTTTTCAGTCTGGTATCTCTTGATTAAAGACATGATATTTCCAGTTTGTCTTTACCTTACTTGTTTCTGTCATGTATAATGGAAATCCCATGCAGAGTTAGCCATATCTGTTTCAATTCTGTCATGTGTGTGTTCCACTGCCCCAGAAAGCCTTCAAGCTTTTATTCAAATCGGAGCTCTACAGTGACGCCTGTGCAATGGGCAGCCATTCTCGTCCACTGCAGTCTACACATAGTGGCTGTGCATTTGTTTGACCTTTTTACCTTCACAGAATTATTATGTTTCTGATCTCAAGATATTACTGGTTCACCTTTCACATTTTTTTAAAGATTGAAATGATGGCATCCTAATCCACCCAAACAGACTGCATTGGTAATTAAACATGGTGGCCTCCTGGAATACCAGGTCCCCAGGGGGATTGCTAAAAGGTGAGACCCCAGAGGGCCGTAGGAGGCCAGGGCAGGGGCTCAGGCTCTGCTGTATATACAGGGAATGCATTGTTGGGTTTTGCGTAAGGAAATGACCTGATGTGCTCACATTTTAACAAGGTGACCCCATGAACCGAGGGGAGAATAGACTGAGGTGGGAGCAGAAGGAGACAGGCACCTACTTTAGTAAGAAATGATGGGGAGTGTCCAAAGTCAAGGTCCATTGGACATAACACTGGCTGCTGGGCAGTGGGTGAGCAGTGGAGTGATGAAGGGAGGGAATAAAAGCTGATTTGAAGGTTTTTCCTTTTCCAAAGGAACCTACACGATGAGAAAGAGAGGAGAGGGCTTGAACTAGAGTACACACAAGAATTTGTGGTTTTCAATGTGCAAAATTTAAGAAAACCATTCGACAAACAAGTAGCGATGTGGAGTGAGCAGTGGTCTGTACAGCTTCTGAGTGGAAGGAGACGGTACAAGCCAATGATGTAAATGTGGGACTGGATGAGATCTAGGAAGACAGTGCGAACAGAGAAGAGAAGGCGCCCATGGTCAGGGCTCTGGACAACACAAAGTTAGAGGTCATGATGAGGAAGGTCTTTTTAGGGAGACTGAGGCAGGAGGAAGACCAGATGGCTGTGGCGTCCTGGACGCCAAAACCAGGAACTACCCTGAAGGGGAAATGACAATGCATCTGTCTTTAAAAGTGCATTTCTGTGGAATGGGTTAAAAAAGGTGAGAGATCACAGTTCTAAGTAATTTTGTTGTAAAGGGCAGCAGAGAAATGGGGTCAGTAGCTGGATGAGGAGATGGCATTCTTATTTTTTTAAAGAATGATTTTAGAATATGGTTGCATGCATGTGAGAATGATCTAGAGGAGGAAAGGAAACCAGTGCTTTTGGAGAGAGGAGACAACTGGAGAAAGAAGTCCTTGGCAGGCAACTGGGGTCAGACTGTGCACAGGTGGAAGGAGGAACTGGCCAGAGATAGAGAGCAGGGAGTGCCCAGAGGGAGCCAGAAGGGAAGGCAGGGTGCCTGTCTTCAGAGCCTATGGGCAGGCCCCTTGTGACTGTTTCTGGTTTCTCTATGAGATGGTGGGGGGCATTTGGATAGTACTGGATGTTTAAGAATAGAGAAGTTGTACAAAAATTGACTGTCAGAGACGGGGTAGGTGGGAGGAATGAATTGACCCAGAGTTTTTAATTTCCCAGCCATGAAAACAAATGCCATACAATGGATTTGCTTAAACAACCGGAATTTATTGGCTCACGGTTTTGAGGCTGGAGGTCTAAAATCAAGGCATCATCAAGCCAACGCGTTCTTTCTGGAGTCTGTGGTGCTCTGGGGCTGGCTGGCTGTGATCCCTGCTCCTTGTCTTTTCTTTAACATGGAAATGCCCATGATGGCCATGTCTTTTCCTTTCCCTTCCAGGGTCCCTTCATTTCCAGGTTCTGACTGCTCCCCATGACTCTCTCTCTCCAGCTGACCCTCCTGTGTTCATAAAGGAATCTGGTCATCTGGATTGAAGCCCAGCCTGACCCTGTAGAGCTATACCTCAACTGAGGCATCTTGAAGGGACTCTATTAAGGAAAGATCCACACCCACCAACTGCAGACCAAGATTAAGACATGTCCAAACTGGGGTCCACAATTCCAGCCAGCATACCGGCTAGCACAGTTTGAAGGTATAGCAGCTGAGCAGCCCATGACCTGTTTTCCTGTGATAGAGGGAGGTGGGTCGTGAACCTGGGGGCCACGGACATCAATTGAGGTGAGAACCTTCAGCTCAGGTGTGCCTCTTTCTGCAGCCCGCTCAGTTGCTCAAAGCCAAGCTGGAGAAGGTGGAGAGTTGGGTTTATCAGTTGTAGGGAGAGAAGATCCATGTTTGAGGGCCTATTTGAAGGAGTAAGCCTAGTGTCAAAAATCTAAGCTAGTTGAGAAAAGGAGGATATGTGGGGTTAAGAAATGAGAGAAATATGGTGCGGCCTGTTCCCCATATATGACTTCCAATGTGCTCTTCAATATTACCATGTTTTTATTTTTCTCTTCGACTTTTATTCTGAGGTCTGCCAACCCATATTTCCTCTCTATCTCTTATCCTGTCAGAGCTTCTCTGGGTATAATAGCTCTTTCTTGGAGCTCTGTTTTTATAGAGGAATTGCTTCATTTAGTTTGTTATTTCTTTTTTCTGTTTGTGGTGATGTGGGTTGGTTAGAAATTTTATCTTCTTCATGGAAATTTTGTTCCAGTGAATACTTTTTGTTTCCTACTTCTTCTTTATCGACATTTTGGTTTTTTTTTTTCTTCTTCTCTTTTTTTAAATCTTTGTACAGATTTGGTGCAGGATCTCTTGGATTATTTCTCATTTTTAATGAAGAGAGATCCTCTTAGAAAGCTGAGGAGCAGGAATTCATATTGGCTATAGTGACCTGCTTTTTAAAACAGGGCTGTGTGTATGAGTAATTGGTTTTTAGCCTTTTCCTCTCCCAGCCTCATTTTCCTAGAGCTCGATTTTCCCCTCCCCTTGTTTCCTACACAATTCCAGGGCAGGATGGAGCTTTCCATGAGACAACTCTGCTGGTCTTTCTCCAGTGCTTGGAGAAGGCCTGGGGCCACATGGGCCCACAGAGGTTCACAGAAGCCCAGGGAGGTCCACAGAGGCTCACAGAGGCCCACGGAGGTTCATGGAGGCCTATGGAGGTCCATAGAGGCCCATGGAGGCCCACTGAGATCCAAGGAAGCCCACAGAGGCTCAGTGGGGCCTACAGAGTATCACGGAAGCCACGGAGGTCCACAGAGGCCCAGTGAGGTCCACGGAGGCCCACGTAGTCTCACAGAGGTCCACTGAGGTGCACAGAGGCTCATAAAAGTCCATGGAGGTGTATGGAGGCCCATGGAGACCCATGGAGGCCCACTGAGGTCCATGGAGGTCCATGGAGGGCAACAGAGGTTCACAGAGGCCCATGGAGGTTCACAGAGTCCCATGGAAGTTCATGGAGGTCCACAGAGACCCATGGAGGCCCTCGGTGGTTCATGGAGGCCCATGGAGGTCCACAGAGGCCCATGGAGGTTCATGGAGGCCTATAGAGGTTCACAGAGGTCCAAAGAGGCCAGTGGAGGCCCATGGAGGCCCACGGAGGTCACAAAGGCCCACAGAGGTTCACAGAGGCCCATGGATGTTCATAGAGTCTCACTGAGGTTCATGGAGGCCCACGGAGTCCTACAGAGGCCCATGGAGTCTCAAACAGAGGACCATGGAAGGTCACAGAGGCCCAGTGATGTCCACGGAGGCCCACGGAGTCTCACAGAGGTCCACTGAGGTGCACAGAGGCTCATAAAAGTCCATGGAGGTGTATGGAGACCCATGGAGGCCCACTGAGGTCCATGGAGGTCCATGGAGGGCAATAGAGGTTCACAGAGGCCCATGGAGGTTCACAGAGTCCCATGGAAGTTCATGGAGGTCCACGGAGACCCATGCAGGCCCTCAATGGTTCATGGAGGCCCATGGAGGTCCACAGAGGCCCATGGAGGTTCATGGAGGCCCATGGAAGTCACAAAGGCCCACAGAGGTTCACAGAGGCCCATGGATGTTCACAGAGTCTCACTGAGGTTCATGGAGGCCCACAGAGTCCTACAGAGGCCCATGGAGTCTCAAACAGAGGACCATGGAAGGTCACAGAGGCCCACTGAGGTCCTGGAGGCCCATGGAGGCCCACGAAGGCCCACGGAGGCCCAAGCCATCCACCAGACTGCTCTCTTCTAGAGACTGCTGATTTGTCCCTCAACCTGTGCCACAATTTTAGAAGTTATTTTAACTTTTATTTTAGAATAGACTTGTATTTACAGAAAAGTTGCATCACTTTGTTTTTAAGATTCCCAATCAGTGCATCTGCTCAATTTCATTTGTTTCTAGCTCTATTTAGAAAGGCATCTTGCTCCTTCTCATCTTCATGGCCTGTTACTTGGTACAGTGCCCACCTCCTCGGCACTCATCAAGGGGCTGCACCCGGCTCATCGTTACTGCCACCAGAGAGCTCATGGGGACGTCGGATCCTCCACCCTTCCTGGAGCCTGACCTGTACCCAGCTTTTGCTCTTCATGGAAATGTGCTTGTTCCATACTAAGAAATAGAACTGGAAGGTCAGAGAGTGTAGGGAAAGCTCGACTTCAAAACAGAAAGCCAAACTCTTTTCATAAGTGATTGCAACAATTACACACCCGAGCAGTGTATAAAAACTCCATGCAGCCATATTTCCAAATTACACTATTTCAGACTTTAAAGCTTTTTGTCAGTCAAATGTGTGTGGAATGGTGCCTCACTATGCCCTTGATTACATTTCCCTGTTCAGTAATGATCCCGAGCAGCTCTTCATATATTTATTGTCTTTATGTGTTTCCCTTTGTAAAAAAAAATATATATTCTTGTATTTCAGCAACTTTTATACTGGGTTGTTTTTGCTTTTTCTGTCTTGTTAAATGACTTCTTTATACATTTTCTTATACTAAACAATTGTTGTTTTTATGCTCTCCATATTTCTTCTCCCAACTTGTAGCTTATCTTTTGACTTTCCTTAAGGTTCATTTTGATGTGCAAAAAATTTAAATTTTGATATACTCAAATCTATTCATTTTCAATTCTTTGTTAATGTAATGTATGTGTCTGGGCTTTGTTGAATAATCATTCCCTATTGCAAAGTCTAAAGGTAGTCAGCCAAATTTTCCAAGAGGTGTGTTCTAGTTTGCTAGCTGCCGGAATGCAACACACCAGAGACGGATTGGCTTTTAATAAAAGGGGATTTATTTTGTTGGTTCTTCAGAGGAAAGGCAGCTAACTTTCCACTGAGGTTCTTTCTTACGTGGAAGGCACAGGATGGTCTCTGCTGGTCTTCTCTCCAGGCCCCTGAGTTCCAACAACTTTCCCCGGGGTGATTTCTTTCTCCATCTCCAAGGGCCCGGGCTGGGCTGCAAGTGCTGAGATGAGGAATGCCAAGCTGCTAGACTGTGCTATATTGCGTTCTCTCATTTAAGCACAAGCCAATTAAGTTAAACGTCACTCATTGCAGCAGACATGCCTCCTAGCCGACTGCGGATGTAATTAGCAACAGATGAGATTCACCTACCGTTGGCTCATGTCCACAGCAACAGAACTAGGTACTTTCACCTGGCCAAGTTGACAACTGAATCTAACTACCACATGTCCACCCCTTGTCAACTTGGCAGCTACTCACATCACCTTAAACAGGTGCAAAATATTCTCTTTTGGCTGTGGACCTGTGAATCTCAAAATAAGTCCGGTGCCAATATGCAAAGGAGGATAGTTTCCATAGGGAGAAATTGGAAGGAAGATCTGCAGGCAAACACCATTGGATTTCCAAGTCTGAAAGTCATTTATCCTTCGGCTGTAGAAAGCGGCAGTCCCACCCCTTCCAAGGGCCTATGCAGTGGCCCGCCTCTTTCTAAATCAACCTCGGGGAACATCGAGGAGACCACCTCTGGGCTCCACTCTCTCCAGGCATCAGAGCCACCCCTGGACTCTCTGCCATTTCTGGGGCGCACGCTCAACCCCTCCACATGGTGGCAGCCAGGCTCTCCCAGTCCCCCAAGGAGCGTGCTACGCCTTTTCCAAGGCCCGAGGCTGCACAACTATTCCACTGCAATGAGAGGGGAGACTCATCCTCGCCCTTCAGGGTAAACTCACCCTCTCCACACATACAGGTGGGTCCACTCTCCTGGCCGAGGTTTCTTGGCTTCAGACCTGAACTTCCACGGTTCTCACTCTGCAAACTCCAATCTCTCCCTTTTGTGTCCTCCTTTGTCAAGATTGGCGGTGGTTCCATTTACACCAACAGTCTCTTCAAGCCCTCCAAGACTTCTCCATCAATCTCTTCACAGTTCCTCCAAAGTCTTCCCCTTAGCCATCCAAAACACAGTTCCAACAGATCTGGCATTTGCAAACCGCAGCAGCACCCCACTCTCCGGTACCAACTCTGTTCTAGTTTGCTAGCTGCCGGAATGCAACACACCAGAGACGGATTGGCTTTTAATAAAAGGGGATTTATTTTGTTGGTTCTTCAGAGGAAAGGCAGCTAACTTTCCACTGAGGTTCTTTCTTACGTGGAAGGCACAGGATGGTCTCTGCTGGTCTTCTCTCCAGGCCCCTGAGTTCCAACAACTTTCCCCGGGGTGACTTCTTTCTCCAGCTCCAAGGGCCCGGGCTGAGCTGCAAGTGCTGAGATGAGGAATGCCAAGCTGCTAGACTGTGCTATATTGCGTTCTCTCATTTAAGCACAAGCCAATTAAGTTAAACGTCACTCATTGCAGCAGACATGCCTCCTAGCTGACTGCGGATGTAATTAGCAACAGATGAGATTCACCTACCGTTGGCTCATGTCCACAGCAACAGAACTAGGTGCTTTCACCTGGCCAAGTTGACAACTGAATCTAACTACCACAAGGTGTTTTGATGTTTTCTTTTTAAACACTACAAATAACCTGTGCTAAGTTGAGTTTTGCATGTGGTGTGAGGTGGGATTTTGTCTTTGTTCCCCAGTCCACTCATCAAACACCCCATCCTCCCCTCGTATCTGAGATACTCTCCCGTCACACACCAAGGCTTCATTCACACCATGGGTTTGATGCTGCTATCTTCCATTGCTCAGCTCATCTTTCTCCCTTTACCAAATGCATTATTTTCCTGAGGTCGCTGTAGCAAAAACTCACAAATGTGGCTGTTGGCAACAATGGAAACGTGTTCTTGCATGGCTCTGGGGGCCAGAACCTGAAGGCAAGAGGTGTCAGCAGGGCCACACCATCTTCACAGGCTCAGGCCGAGACTCTGTCCCCTGCTTCTTCCAGCTTCTGGTAATCCTCAGCATTCCTTGGCTTGTGGCTGCATCCATCTAATCTCTGCCCCCCCGTTACCTTCTTCTCCATGAATACTCTGTCTGCCTCACCTTTTCCTTATCAGGACACCTGCCACTGAATTCAGGGCCCATCTGGATAACTCGGGAAGTTCTCTTCATCTCAGGAGCCTTAACTAATGTCTGCAAGGACCCTTTCTGCTGGGAAGGTCAACCTTAGAGGTTCCAGGAATTATAAAGTGGACATGCCATTTGCGGAACCCCCAGTTGACCTGCTATTATATAGATAAAAATCTCCACTTTGCTAAACTCTGGTATTATTTCTAATAATTCTTTTAGAGGTGGCATAGATTTCTCTTTAACAATTATTTACTCTGCAAGTAATGGTAGTTTTAGTTTCTTCTTCCCAATCTTTATGTCTCTCTCTGTCTTTTATGGTTGATCATTTAGTTTTGTGTTGACTGGGGGTTTAAATTGCAGTGTTGAATAGAAGTGTTGATAGCTGGCATCCATTCTTCGTTCTTGAAATTAAAGGGCATCTTTCTAAGATGCCCCACTTTAGAATAATGACTTTTTTCTAGGTGTTGCCAGTTTGTTTATTTTTATTTTTTAATATATACTCTTTTTTGGTAAGGATATCTAGTAATTTTTTTAATGTAGAAAAAAAGTGATCACAAATGAGGGTTAATATTTTCATTAAACTTCTTCTTGAAATGTAATGTACATAGAGAAATCAACACATAGGTGTAGAGCCCAGTGAGTTTTCATGAGATGAACACACTCATCCAAGCAGCACAAGATCAAGGAAGAGGATGGTGGGGAACCAGAAGTCTGTGCCCCTGGCAGTGAATACCCCTTCCGCATGTGATGTTCTCCTCACCCCATAGATTAGATTTGCCTGTTTTTGTCCTTTGTAGATGAAACCAAGCTTCATGTATCCTTGTGCCTGGCTGTTTTCACTTGAACTTTATCCATATTTTTGCATGTTGTTGCAGATTATTGAGATTCTTGCTGTATTTATTTGATTGTAAGAGTATATTCATTCCATTGTTGATGGGCAATTCCTAGTTGTAAACCCTAATGAATAGTGTTATGATAAACTTCCTCTCTATCTTTTGGAGAACCTATGGATGTATTTCTGTTAGGTGGGAACCTAGGATTAGGATTGCTATGCAGAAGATATGGGTATGTCGAGCTATAGAAACTTCTCCAGGTGGTTTCCCAGAGTGGTTGTTCCAATTATACCTCCACCCGCAGGACGTAAGAGTTGCTTTTACTCTTCATCTTTGCAGAACTATTGTCTGTCTTTTATATTCAGGATCTTGTGAATATATACTGGCATTGGATGATGGCTTTAATTTCATTTCCCTGATGAATAATTAAGTGCAGCACATTTTCGTAGGCTCTTTTGACCATTTGAGTATCATTTTTGTGTAATGACTCTTCAAATCTTTGATCTATTTTACTAGTGGGTTGCCTATCCTTGTATTCTTGATTTGTAAATATTTTAAATATCCTTTACATACAAGCCCTTCATATATGATGTACCATGTGTATTACAACAATTTCACCTCATTCTGTCTCTTGAAATTTAGCTCTGTTAATGGTGTCTTCTGATGGACAGGTGCTCCTAATTTTAACTCTGTTCATCATTTCTATTATTTTTCCTTTATCATTTAGCATCTTTTATATGTAAAGTTCAAGATCTTTACCTATTCCAAGACCATACATGTGTCATTCTATGTACTCTTTCAGAAGCATTGTTATGTTATATTTCAAGCTAAAATCCATCTCTGATGTCTGCATATGGTGTAAAGTATTCTTTATGCATATTCTGTCAGCCTAGTACCCTTTACTGATGAAACCATCTTCTTTCTTCTACACTGCAGTATCATTTTTATCAAAAGTCAGGTAATTATAAATGTGTCAATCTGTTTTGGACTCTCCTTGTGGTTCTGTTGATCTGTTCTCTAGTCTCACACCAAAATCACACTCCCAGCATGATTATAGATTTATAAATCTATATAAAGGCACTTCGTAAAGAGTGCTGCAAGTGATACAGATTTTTTACTCAACTTACCGATTTCTACAAGCACAAAAAGCCCCCTGGATTTTTATTGTGATTATATTAATCTATTGACTTATTTAGGAAAATCTTTTTTTTCATCTTTACAACATTCACTCTTCCTATTAGCAAACATGAATGACTCTGTTAATGGAGGCCTTTAATTTTTCTCAAAAAAAAGTAGGTTATGGGATGCAACAATGCTTTTCAAACTATCTGTGCTGTAGGAACTATTGTTTTGTTTGTTTGTTTGTTTCAAGTGCAGTACATTTGTATAATGAAATAAAAATAGTGTGGTAACGTCAAAATTGACAGCAGAACTTCCATACTGACATATTTAAAATGTTTATCTCATTATAGACTAGTAACAAACATTTCACAATCCACACTTTGTGTAGTGCTGATATATAGGTTTTTTATATCTTTGGTTACATTCACTTCTAGGTATTTGTGTTTTTTACAGTACTGTAAAAATATTTTAACCTTTTTAAAAATATTTCCTTGATCCTGGTATGCAAACATATATTGAATTTGGTATGTTTACCTTACTTCTGGCATCATTGTAAAATTAAGTTGTTTGTTCTAATAGTGTGAATTATTTTGAATACTTTTGGTTTTTTTGTAGATATTCTAGTGTTCTAGATGTGTTGGAACGTTCTGTCCATGTCTCGTTTTGTAGAGGTTTTTTTTTTTTCTGTTTTTTTTTCCCTTTTCTGTTTTCTTTATCAGGCATGGATATTGAAACTTTTCCTGCATCTATTAAGATAATCATTTGAGTTTTCTTAGGAAAGTGAACCATTACAAAATTATATAGTGAATATATTCCTAAAAACACATTTTTTTTCACTAAAGTTTACTTTATTGTATAGTATTTATTGTTATGTTAACATTGCTACACCAACTTTATCTGGTTACTATTTGCCAGTTTTTTTTTCTCTCTTTGCTTTCAGCCTGTGACAGTTTATTCATATGTGATACCTGTATTGACGTATTTACCATTTTTCTGTGATCATAATTGAGTTTGTCCACTATTTATACATATATTTTTTTCTTTATCATATCCAAATGAGACATAAACTCCAGCAAGCACTCAGAAGTGGTGGTAACAACTTGCCTAGCAAATAGATGCTTTTAATTTTTATTGTTATGAACAGTATTTTCTGTTTTTATTTGCTCTTATGTTTTTTTTAAAGTATATTTATATACTTAAAAAATATACTTGGCAAATATATATTATATATCTTATATATTTGCCAAGATATTTTATTATCTTTAATTTCAGATACCTCTTGCCATATTTTTTTCTTGTAATTAAACACTGAGTCCAAACTTATCTTTCTTGTGGTTTTTGGATGGCAAAGCTTCTGGGCCTTGAATTCCTGAGAACGGTTTATTGTGCCTTCAAACTTGAATGATAGTCTGGTTGGATAAAAGCTCTGTTTTCCACATTTGCAGTTCTTTCCTCTAATACTTTGAGAATGCTACTCCATCAAGTTCTTTAATATTCCCTTATTATAGTAAAATTAAAGTTTTGAAAATGTTGAAAGCTTAGAAAGATAAAGAAAAGATCACATACAAAGAAACAAGAGTACAGTTGATAGACTTTTAGCAGTAGCCCTGGAAACAAGAAATATATTTATTAGGTGAATTTAAATTTCCTGATCAGTTCTCACATTTATTTTGGAATGTCGTCCACAATCCAATATGTTGTTGTTGACGGTGGGCTCCTCCAATGCCCTTTATTACAGCCATGAACTCATTTTCTCTTGGGGAAACCAGGCCCCAGTCCATGGCAGCCCCCAAGAAGTGTAGGGGGATGGGGTGTGGGCCCCCTAGTGCAGGGGTCCCTGGCACCAGTGCCCTGGCAGTTACTCCCTAGGGCCTCCCAGTTGAGGGTGCCAGGAGGAGGTTTTGGGAGGACATGGTCTAGATTCTGAGTCTCCAGCACCCCCAGAAGTAAATTCCTTCTCTACTTCTCCCAAGAACAAGCCTCCGTGTTCCCTCATTTTGCTCCCAGCCCTGGCCCAGAGTTTCGATGTGCAGTAAGGATAGCATGAGCCAGTGTTGGGGAGCAGCAGGCTCAGGGGTCCTCTTCTCAGCTCAATCTTCCCAGTCAGGCTCAGCCAAGCCAGACACGGCCCTCACCTGGAGGGCTTTGGCCATTTTCTCCACTTCACTGTGGTTTCCTTCCCAGCTGTGGGTGTGGCAGTGGGGCTGGTGCAGCATCTTGGTGGTGCCCAAGCCCACCCAGTCCCTCTGCCTCCTGCCCTCACGTGGGAGCAGTGTGCCCCTCTGCCTGGGAATGTGCCTGTGGCCACAGTGCCATGTCTCTGGCTTTCACTGCTGTCCACTGCCCTGTCCCGTGCCTGATTTGCAGTTAGGTGCCTTCTCACCTCTTATTTTTGCTTTTCCTTGTTTCTCTTTCTCATTATTTTGGATAAAGATCATCTTAAAAATTAGTATAGGCTTCCGGGGGAGATGCTGTACCACTGCTGTCCCTGGACCCCGCCTGAAGCCCCCTGCCCATCTCAGCTCTGCTCCCCCCACCCAGGCCGCCTGAAGCCCCTGCCCATCTCAGCTCTGCTCCCCCCACCCAGGCCGCCTGAAGCCCCTGCCCATCTCAGCTCTGCTCCCCCCACCCAGGCCGCCTGAAGCCCCTGCCCATCTCAGCTCTGCTCCCCCGACCCAGGCCGCCTGAAGCCCCTGCCCATCTCAGCTCTGCTCCCCCCACCCAGGCCTGCTCTGTAGGATGAACGTGGACCAGCTGGTGCTGCTGCACCTTGACTGAAAAATTCACTTCTGTTTGGGAGGCAGGGGCCCTCCTGGGAAGTTCTCCCATTTCCCAGTGTAGAGGGGAGGACAAACTGGACATCTTGAAAGTCGAAGGTTGCCTTGGAGAAGGGGCTTGCGTGCAGGTTGAGAGCTGCAGTGGCAAAACCCTTGGGTTTGGGGGCCCAGGCACATGAGAGGTTCTGGTGGCAGCAGGAGGCACACCCAGAGAAGGCGGGAGCTGTGAGGGAGAGGACCCCCTTCCACAGCACAGAGAAGCAAAGAGGGAGAAGGCCCACGCCAGGCCAGCATGCAGGGGCCATCCCCCTGCCCTCCGCCGCCCCAGAAGAGCTTGGTGAGCTCAGGGTGACGATCACAGCCCATCCCGGCAGCCCTACATGGAGCCCTGCACCAGGAAACACAGAAGAGCCCCGAGTCACAGTGGGAGATGATGCTCCGTCCCGTTGGGGAACCTCAGCTGGATTCCGCATTCTCCAATGAGTATGCACAGGGGACTCAACCAGCCCATCCCAGCCTACCCCATGGCTCCAAGAGTGGGGCCACACCCCTAAAGCCCTGTCTGGCCCAGGTGGGAGCACAAGGCTGGGAGTGGTGCCAAGGCAAGGGGAAAAGGGAGCTACATATTTCCACAGCTGCTTCTGGTTGGAGAGACCCTGGGACTCCACACGATGACTCTGACATGAAAGAAGGTAATTCTGCTGACCACAGAAAGCCCCAGGACTCCTGGCACACACCACACTGGAGGACCTCATCAAAGATACAGCCCCCAGGTCGCCCCCACTCCCATGGCCAGACTACTCCCCCAGAGCTCACCCCTGCAAAAAGGACTGCCACCCAGGTGGTGTACGTATTTTCTATAAGATGGTCCCTAAAGCTGCAGAAGCTGTACGGAAGAGCCAGCTGGAAATTATTGTCCCTTTGCATATCTAGACCATCTCTAACAAGACAGAGAGAGACACAGCCCCTCCGAGCACACAGTTATTTGTCTTTCAGAATGATCTAAAACTTCTCCCACAACAGCCTTCAGCTCCAACCAAGCAGGACCAGAATTTTCTCCAGACTACCGGTGTTGCAGCCAATATCACCCATTCTAGCAGCAGCAACCAAGCCTGCTGCAGCCCCACGTGCTGTGGACTAGAGAATCCTAGAGTGGAAAACAAACTTGCTCCTTCTGTAGGCAGCCTTGCCAGCCCCACCCCACTACCTCCAGAGGGTACTGGACCAAACTTGATGGCTAACAACTGACCAGTGACCCCTGTCTCAGGAGAGCAGTAGCTCTTCTGCAGATCCAAAAGCCCACCAGTGCCCAGTGGAGAGCCACACATACTGGGGAAGAACCCTGATGGACTATCTCAGGGGAAGCTGGAGCACAGGGAGTGCTCCTTACAAATTCTCAGAAATATCCAGCACATGATTTTTCCAGTGAGAGGGGATTCACAGGAGGACAAAGTGGGGGAAACTAGGCTATTAGGTGGATCTCAGAAGAAACCAGAAGAATTGATAACAGCCGTGAAGCTCAATCCCAAAGCCCAGATAAGGGACCTGGGCCCCTCACAGATGTGGGAACTCGATTTGGCCCTAAAGGACATGGAGATGTGCCCTTTTCTCCAGATGAAATGGTCCCGCCTTCCATGAATTCCCAGCCTGGGCCCATAGGACCCAACCACCTGGACCACATGACACCTGAGAAGATTAAGTGAGCTGATACTGCAGCAGGAGTTTCATGAAGAAGAGAGGAAGAAGCAGGACCAAGTGATTATAGAGCAGTGCTGTCTGAGTTTGCAATGCCCAGTTCTGCCCCATTCTACCAGGGCACCATTGAGATTGTGGCCAGCTCAGAGGGAGACTCCCCTCCAGCTCTTTCTCCCAACTAGCCATCAATGAACAACAAGCCAGAGATGGACATCAATTCCCAGAGTCCTCGATTTCAGGTCCGAACACCGAGGTTCCAACCTCCGCCCACTGGGATTGACCCAGCCCTTCTCACTATTAACAGATGCCTTCTCTGAATGCAAGGGGACCCAACATACCTCCTCATGGGGACCCACTGGGGCCTGGTAATACCACACAATCTTATGCTGGGCATGCATTCCATTTGCTAAACTGCTGGGATGCAATATACCAGAAATGGGTTGGCTTTTTCAAAGGAGATTTATTAAATTACAAATATACAGTTATAAGGCCCTGAAAATGTCTCAATTAAGGCATCAACAGGACGATATCTGGACTCTGAAGAAAGGCCACTGGCAGCTGGGACCCCTTTGTTCGCTGGGAAGGCACGTGGCTGGTGTCTGCTGGTCCTTGCTCCCAATTCTATTGCTTTCAGCTTCTGATTTCAGTGGCTTTCTCTCTGTATCCCATGCGTCTTCTTTTAGTGTCTCTGGGATGTTTTTCTCCCTAAGTTTCTGTGGCCCTTGCTTAGCATCTCTTGGGGCTTTCTGTCTTTAAGCATCTAAGCTTTCTCCAAAATTTCTCCCTCTAAATTGACTCCAGTAAGTGGATTAAGACTTATCTTGAATAGGCAGGGTCACATCTCCATGGAAACCACCTAATCAAAAGGTCCCACCCACAAAATTGGGTTAGAAGAACATGGCTTTTCTGGGGTACATGAGTTTCAAACTAGCACAGCACTGGTACAGAAGCCTCTGATGGTACCTCCCTCCAGTGCCGTCTCCTCCAGTAAGTTCCATTTCCACACAACAGCCCAGCAGGGGCAGTTGCCCAGAAGGCAAGAATTTTTCAGGAGAAGGCCCCCTTGGCCGTCCTAGCTGTCTACCCAAAGTTCAGCAGATGTAGCTCTGTGCAAGCCTAGAGGCTCAGGGGGTGCTGCTCCTTCACATCTTGGGAACAGCATGCCTTTGGTGTTGACAGACCCAGATCTACAGGAAGCCACCTGCCCTGGAGCCACCGGAATACCTGAGTTAGATCTGTCCTTGTTAATTTATCTGACATTGCAGTATTTCCCTCAAGGGGAAGTCCCAAGCCATAAACAGCTCCAGGATGCTGGACCTGGGTTTTTGCACATGAGGGGAGGATGAGCTACGGAGCCCCTGGAATGGGACTAGCAGCAGCTGGCCTGGGAGGTCCAGGGTACTGGTGGAGTGCTGGGTGTTCCTGTTGAGATGGCTCCGTCCATGCCAGGCCACATCCTGGTGAGACACCCAGCTGGCTTTCCTCCAGCAAGGCATGATGGGATCTCACTGCAGATGGTGGGTCAGCGAGCTGCTACCAAGGGCTCCCCATTTGGCAAGGGCTGGGACCTCCTGCTCCCCCAACCCTGCCCTGGGTGGTGGGCTCGCCATGTTGCCCGTGCATGGCTGATGGGACCCCAGCAGAGCAGCATGCCTCCCACAGATGAGGGCATGGCTGCCACATGGGCAGGGGAGGGGCCAGCAGGGGTGACAACCCAGGAAACACCATGCCTTAAGTGCCGAACCTTGTCAAGATGAGATTCCAGGCCCTGGGAGCAGCGTTGAGGGCATTTCAGGAAAACTGTCAGTCCTGGGGTAGGAGAACAGAAAGCTGAGGGCTGCTTGGGGTAGGTATGAATTCACCTGCAAATACAGTCAAAGTCATTTAAACAACACATGTTTTGTTTGTTTGTTTGTTTTCTGTAAGATTTAGTTTTAAAAATTATTTTTGTGGGCTGGGCACCCCAGGAGGGCCCCTGCTTTTGGGAACCTTGCTCTCAGCGTGGGCGTTGGTCCTGTGCTTTGTTCTCTCTCCGTTATGTCCTTTAGACAGACGGGCTTCTCCCAGGCATCTTTTCTGGTTTTGTTTTTTGATTTGGGCTTCCTTGCATGTGCATGCTGTATTAAATTGTAAAGGGATTTTAGCAGAGCCCTGAGTCTTTGGGGAAGGAGAACAGGAAAGCCGGGCTGATACTTTAGGTGGAGAATCCATATTCAGACCCTCAGGCTATTTTCTTCAATTCCTGTATATGGAAAAACCGAACTCCGGCCTCAGAACCAAGTGTCCACAAAAAGCACAAAAAAGGAAGTAAGTTCAGCAGGGATGGAGGGAGGGGGAAGCTTTTCTTTTTAAAAATAAGGAAGCTTAGGACATTTGTTTCTCAGTTCCAGGACTCTTCGCACTGGCTGCCCCTCCCAACATAAACCCCCCCACCCCCCACCCCCCGCGCCTCTCTCTCCTTTTCCTCTCCTGCTCTTCAGCACCGTGGCTGAGTGTTTCCTTCCCTGTGTCCCGCTGCCAAGCCTCTGCCCGCCTCCTCTCTTTTCCCTTTGGCAGCTGCAAATATGGTATAATTTCGGGAAAACAAATCTAGCGAAGCTTCACTTTCTCCGCTAAGCTTCTCCGCTAAGCTTCCTCCTGGCTTTGGGAGAGGAAGAGTCTGTCCTTGGGGTGCTCAATGCTTTTTCCTTCTCAGCCTTTTTCTTTCCCAACCTACCCCTTCCTGCCCACCCTTGTTATTTGTCTGCCTTTTATTGGGAATTCCCAAGGGAGTCTTATTAATGTGGGCGTGGTACAGATACTGAAATCTATCCAGGATTTTTAGTATTATTCCTGTTTTGTAGTTCTTTCCCCTCCCATCTTCCATGCGTAAAACCTCTGTGTAATCTCCATAAAGTTTGGTACAAAACCACTTTCTGGGGTCAAAAAAGTAAAATACATTGTTTCTTTAAAAAAAATTGCTGTAGAAAGCTGCTGCAGTGATTTCTGACTTGAGAACCGGCGCCCGGTGAGACTGACCTAACCGCGCATTCTTAGGGGGTCAGAATGGACCCTGGTCCCTGTCTGCCGCCACCTCCTCCCCTGAGCCGCTCGCGGTGGTCGACAAATTCCTAATGTCTCAGGACATCAGTTTCTACCCATATAAAATGACATTTGGGGATGAAAATATAAACCTATTTATTTTATTGCAGAAAATTGCCTTAATAGCCTCTGTGTGCACTTGGGCACCATAAGAGGAACTTCTGGGTTCTAGAACATGTTTCTGGGACAGCTCTATACTTCAACAGCCACAACAGAAGCCGATTAAAACAATAAGTGGATCAGCAGGAGGTGCCAGCGTAGGGAAGTGACAAGACCTCAGGTCCCGGAAGCCGGCTGCCTGTGGCGGTGCCCAGCTCCAGCCTCGCTCTCTCCCTCTGTACGGTGGGAGTCACTGGGTGGCAGCGCCTCTCCTAGGCTGTTTGGAAAGTGGCTGCAATGCCTACAACATGTTCTTGAGTGTCCTAAATTCTCAAATTGCCACCTGTGGCCGTGAACCATCCCATTTCTCTTGCCGTTCAGCTTTACATCCCTTTTGGGGCCAGTTAGGAAAACGTGTCACTTCACAACTATAAAACTTTACGACGTACCAATGTACAAATATTGATTCTCAGTAATAAAGGGCCAGGCCTTCCCCGATGGCTTGGAAATGAGGGAGTCAGCCGGGCCCACTGCCCAACCCCCCACAGGTTGTGGCTGATCCGGGGGGGCTGCCAAGGGGAGGAAGCCACGTGACAAACCACAGGAGAAGCAGGTGAGGTCAACCAGGCTAGGGAAACTGGGGCCTGGAAATGCCCACAAATATCTGCAATTCATGCAGTTAAAAAACAAACAGCAGAAGAGAGCTAGAATTTGTTCATTCATCCATTCATTCATTCAGCAAAATTAATTTTGTGTCCTCTGTCCCCTGCCAGGTTCAGTTCCAGGCCATGGCAGTGAGATGAGGTGGGGGACAAGACAAATGACTCCCTGCCTCCACAGAGCTGGTTCCAGCATTCTCATCTTGTGCACACGTGTGTGTCTGTATCTATATTTATGGCTGTGCATTCATTCACACATGTTTTGTGTTGACATGCAAATATATGGCTGGCAGTTTTAGGGGCCCAGGAGTGAATAGAACAAGTCCCACTTCATAGAATTTACATTTTATTTGGGAGATATAAAATACAAAACAAAATAGAGGCAATCCAATGGATGGTGACAAGTACTATGAAGAAAAACAACAAGAGAAGGGCACAGATGTTTCCAGGAAATATATGCAAGTTTCTCATTGTATATAGGGTAAGACTCAGCAGTGGGGGACGCCTGAGTAGAGACATGGAGGAAACAAGAGGCTCAGCCCAGCTGGTGTGTGGCAAAGTTTATCCTGGGCAGTGGGGACAGTAAGTTCAACCTCCCAGAGGCAGGAATGCACTGGGCCTGCTTGCAGGACAGCGGCTCAGCATGCGGGGGAGAAGGAAGTGAGGGGCAGAGTGTGGGAGACTCGGTCAGATTTGGTGAACAGACTTTCCAGGCACACCTACTATGTGCCTTTGACAGTTCCTTCAGGAGGTCACAGTAGAGTGTGTCAAGAGGCAAATTACAAAAATAAATCTCCATGCAGTGATTTACTATTACGTTACCTCTGATGCTATCTGGCAATTTACTGGGCAATTTGACATGCCTTAGATATATCATTTCACTTTGTTTTCCCAAAAGTCTTAAGAGGTAGCTACCGAACCCAGGCTTACTTTGCAAATGAAGACACTAGGCAACCCAGCCTATGGCTGAGGTTGGGACACAGCGACTAAGATGCAGGCTAGAAGCCACAGGTAAACTGTTCCTCCATGCTGGGCCACCAGCTCCTGGCCAGGTCAGCTAGGAGACCCCTGACCTCCCTGAGCTTCAGCGTCTTCACCCGGAGGGGAGTGGAGAGGGCACTGCAGTCTGCTTGAGGAATAGGTGAGTTCATGGACACCGAGTGTGTGGGGCCAGGCCTCTAGCATTGCCCCAGTTCCCAAGACAGTGCTGTTTCGCAGGCCACGGAGTTCATTTCTGGAGCATCTGCATCCTTCCCACTCGGCAAGTGTGCATTTGTGGGTACTTCTCGGCAGATGGAGCAAAGGCTCAGACATGAAAAAGCTTTGTGTGCCTAGGGAGCTGCAAAACATTCAGCTCTCACCACCATCACTCCAGGGCTGGAGAGAGAAGGAACATCCCCCCGTCTTGGCTCCCGGCTTGGTTCCCATGGGTGCTGCCCCCCAGCCTTTCTCCAGCTATTATGTACAATCTATGCACATGAACTGCAGCTAGAATGCAAACACTTCCTCAAATGGTTTTAATGGATTTTTGAGTATTAGCTAGATGTAATTAACCACTCAAATATGTGTTTATTTGTAAGGACAAGGCTAAGTTATAAAATATGAGTTGATTTGGAATTGATTTAAAGGAAATTACTAAATAACTAATGGATGTGGATGTGGCTGAAATTGTGCAGTTGCTTTGGGAATGACGGAGGCACCCATTGAAGGGTGCTGGGACCAGGAGAGCCTGATCTGAAATGGATGCAGTAGGGGTGGGGAGCAAGGGAAGAGAATGAAGATACTCCCCCGGGTCTGGCTGGGAGGCAGGCGGAGGCACCTCCTCTCTCAGGTGATGAGCAGAGACAGCGTGGGAATACAGAGGGAAATGCTAGTGAGTGCAGGTGAGGCATGCAGGATTCCCCTCCAGGTGGAAACATCCACAGGCTGCTCTATGCTGGGCCTGGGCAGCAGGGGAGAAGGGGGACACCTCTTGTGGGTGGGATTTGAGGTCAGGGGAAAGGGCCCTTTAAAAAGCAAAGAGGAGAGGGTTGAGAATAGGTCCTGGGCAATGCTGGACACTGAGGAGCATCTGCAGGAAGCAGCTGGAAGCCTGGAGAAGAGAGTTACTAGAGGCGAGGGAGGGGTAGCGGATGGGGAGGTAAGGTGGCCGAGGCATCTGGCACAGACTGTCTTTCTAGAAGCTTGCCCGTGAATGGAAGAAGTAAGGTTGGTCAGTATACAGGCTGGGAGATAAGGAGTTTTGGTTGGTTTCATTTTTGTTTCTTTCTTTTTAAATGGCATGATGAAGTTGGAGAGAAAGTAGAGAGAGAGAGCTTGAAGCTAACTTCGGATTGGGGCTACAGGAGAGTTGGGAGGACTGGACTTCTAAGAATAGGCAGTGTTGTTTTCCTGAGGAAGCTGGGGCAAGGTGAAGGAGGGGGTTTAGTTTTACTGTTGTGGATAAAACTTTTATGCATGTCCGGCAAAGAATCTGAAAATGCTTTCTCCTAGACTAAGGCGTCTTTACTGTGTTGGTTCCCATCCTGAGGTTAGCAGAGAAGCTGTCCTCACCTGCAGAGCCTCGGCCTCTGAGCAGATGCTGGAACTGCCACTCTCATAAACCCAGTGACCATGAGGCGCCAAGAAAAAGCTCCTGGGCACAGGGTCTCCTCAGCTGGGGCTGCCCACCTGGAGCCATCCCTTCTGGGTGTTTCCAGTTCATCAGGCCACACAACCTTTTTGCCCGTGGGTGGGTGCTTCGGGGAGTAGCGTTCAGCTCCATGCCAATGGAAGCACAATGGATGATTATTTCCAGGGCGGTGAGCTGTTCCACCATCTGTTCCCTCACTGGAAGGAAGGCTGGGTGAGACCAGGCTCTTGTTTTCTGTTGTTGGCTTTTGAGCGGGTGTTTCATTGTTTCACTGATTTCAATATCATTTCCTTAGTATCCGTCCTGCAGCTGGCAGCTGCTCAGTAGAAACTGGCTGGGTAAATGAAAAGTGGATGGCTACCATGAGAAGTAGGAGACCCTCTCACGACTATAGATGCTTCCCATCAGGACATGCCACATCTGCTGATTGGGCTGCAGAAAATGCTCTGGTGGCTTTCTGTCCAGGATTTCATCCCAGGCTTGCCTGCCCACACAGGACCCCCTCCGTTGGGGGCAGGGAGCCTGGGGCTGTGAGTGGAGGGTGAGTCCCTCTAAGGGGTGCTGCTGGCCTGGGGTGTGGGGCAGACCTTGCGCCCTGTGAACAGAGCTGGGGAGCATTCACCCTCAGTGCACCAAGCAGTACACATTTCCTGAAGCCCTCCTGTGGGTTCCGGCAGTGCTAGGAGCTGGGAAGCAGAAAGGTTGTGTCCGTTCTGACTAACCCTGGAGACAAGCCCACACTGCATGGGACTGCGAGCCACAGAATGAAAGCCAATGGGAGCAGTGTCCCGTGCCGCGCTGTCCCGGTCACCCTGCGGCCGGCAGCCACCGGCAGAGACAGGTGGCTGCCCCCTGCTGCCCTGTGGTCCCGGCCCGTGCAGGGGTGCAAAAGCATCTGTACCATTCACCTGAAGCCGGAAGCAGGACTTCCTGAACCTTTGGACGTCCACATGGTGGTAAAATTCACCCAAAGCTGCTCCGGGAGGTTGGGGAGAGTTTAAACAAATGAAAGCGAAACAAAAGCCGTTCATGATATCATAAACAAGCATGGGCCTGGTTTCTTTCTGCTTAGTTCAAAATCGTGGCTGATTTCTAGTGGGCGTCTCCACCGATGGTTTCCAACAGGAGTTTAAGTTTTCAAAGACGTCAGTGTGTTTAATCACGGAGTCGGCGCTGAGAAACGAAATGCGTTAGTCGTCGTGCCCAGACTACCTAAGCTATGTGTCCGCGCACATGCAGGCACACACACGCATGTGTATTGTTGTGTGTGTTCGTGTGTATTATTAGAGCAGAATAGAAGATTATTTTCAGTGATTTTTACACCGCCGACACCAGAGAATCATGGCTCTCTTTCATCACTGGGCCTCCTTAGATCGGGGAAGTTCACGTCGCTTCATGGCATCAAGAAACACATTCCACGTTTCTGTAAGTGAAATAGACACCTTACAAGGCCCCTCGGTCCCTCACTTTCTTCTCTCCTCTATCGCACCCTCCCTTCCTCTCTCCTCCCTTCCCCCTCCCGCCCTCGCCCCTCTCTCCCTCCCCTCCTCCCCTCCCTCCCTCCTACCCACCTCCTTCCCATGAGCAAACACGCCTCTCAACATGGCCTGAGCCAGGCACTGTGTGAAGTTTGGGGAAGCCAACAAGGCACCTGGAGCTGAGGGCTCCCTCCCCAAAGCATTGCTGTTTTCTCATGAATTTAAGCACAGTGACATCACATATAAACATCATAAATTATTAAGCCCCAATTAGTGGGACTAGATGGTGCAGCGAGCCAGTCGGGGTGGCAGTAAGCTGGGGGTCCAGGCTGCAATAAACACAGCAGGCGCCAGCACCCCAAAAGCGGAGGGCAGGCCCCTTCTTATAAGTGAGTGACAGAACAGGGCAGCCGGCCTCTCCACCCACCCAGCACTGTGCCTGGGGCTACAAGCCTGGCTCCGGTCTCAGGGTGGTGCTTGGGGTGAGGCTGTGCCATGGCCACGTGGACAGGGACACTGCAGGGGCAGCTCGCCTGCAGGGTGCCCAGGACCCCCCTAGGGAGGGCAGACTAGCCTCTTATCCAAAGAGGGAACCCCCCCCCATCCAAATACCACAGAACTTCTAGGAAGAGGGAAGACACCAGAAGTGCTGTATGAACCCCTAGGAGAAACAGAAAGTCACATCGAAATCAAACGCTTCACCAACTCCATTCCCTGCTTTCTTGGGCCATCTCGACAGATAAAAAGAGCCCGATAAAAGTGCATTCCTAATCTTTATAATCAGCCTTCCCCGGCTGCCAATAGAAGTTTCACAGTTCACCACCACCCAGCTAACTAGGCCGACCTTTGATTTTATGTCCCCCTTGCTGGGAATCAGGTCAAGTGCAAAACTTCAGGATGAACTCAGAGCTATTTGCCTTATTAGCAGGTAATTCTCATTGGCAATTATTCTCTATCCTTGGTCATAAATTATCTAATCCTTCTATTCAATAGCATTTATTAAGCACCTGCACAGTTCCCAGAAGTGTGCTGAGAGCTAAGGGATGTGGCAGAGGAAGGCCTGGAGGCCCTGCCCGAGTCACAGGCATGACCGTGAAGTGGGAGGGTGACACTAAACGGATTCCAACAGAGGACCCGATGAGGCCACTTAACCGTCCTCCTGAAAATGCAGGCTGCAGGCTGACACTGAAGAAGTCAGCGCGCCGAGTTCTGCCTGCTAGTGTAAGGGAGGAAAGAAGGACTGCTTCCAACCAGGAGCCAATGCGATGGATGGCCGCTGACCTCTGTCCAGGAGACCCACACCGGTGGGGTCCAGATGCGGTGCCTGGAGCTCTGGGCACAGCCAGCACGCAGGCCAGGAGCCAAGCGGGGGTCACTAGACAGACCTAAACCGGAGCCCAAATGAAGGTGTAAATCCTTCTAGGTTGGAGGACTGACAACATGGAATCCTTGACATTTCGTGACCACAAGCCAGGCTCTTTCCACAGAGGGGCCTTCTGACTGGGCACCACAAAGGAGAAGCGTGTCTCTCAGGGTGAAGGTAATTGATTCCAAGGGCACTTGGCAAGGAGCTGGAGAAATCATCCCCAAACCAGCTCCAGGTGGGGATGTGGGTTTTCATAGGTCAAGGGAAGGGGGGAGAGGTCAAGAGCTAAGCAGTGTCCACATGACGCATCCTCGTCAGGTCAGTGATGGTGTTGCATCTTCATGAGGAGGGCAGGGGAAACGACTCATCACGAGGGGTCACCAGCACACCCCGCCACTCCAGCATCAGTGATTAGCTTTAGAGATTGATGTGCGGCTCTTACCTGCAGCATCCTCACGTTGCTTTCCTTAGCTGATCCTCAGCAATGTCAGTCTTATGAAGAGGGAGCCCCTGATTCACAGGCCACCCCACATCCTTGATGCCGTCCCATTATCATCTTCCCATGGGCAGAGCTGAGAAGTTCTGACTGGTGTTCTGGGAATGAACTACAAAGAGTAGACAGCAGATCAGCTCAGAGGGGCATATTCTCCAGCTAACAATTCCCCCCTTGCATGTTAACTCTTCTTATTCTTAAGAAGACCTATTTTGCGAGCATTTGTCATATAAGGAAAATGGGCAAAGATCTCATTTTCCTGTAGTTACTTCCTGCTGTCGTGGGTGATAAAAACTTGCTTAAATTTCAGAAGATGCTCCAGACATACTCTTTCAAAGACAATATAAGCAATAACAAGAAAAGGATATGGCAAGCAGAATAGAGAGTACTTCAAAGAGTTAATTCTCCATCTCATAGGCAAGTTCATGAGCTACTTAGAAAATGGGTTGTTTGCCAAGACCTTTAACATATTTAATATCACTTTGCATATGATCTAGTATGAGGAGATATTAGCATATTCATCAGGTATGGACGTACTGCACTTAATACTAATTAGTGAACAAGTGCCCTTTTTTTTTTTCTGAGCTGCAGTGGGTGTTAGGCTGAGTACTGCATATGCTGTCCCCTGAAGGAGCAGGCCTTAGGGCCAATTGTTTCCCCTTAGGGTTCAACCACATCACTCTGGTGATCACAGCTCCAGGAGGACTGTGGTTTGTGCAGTTGTTGTAACTCAGCATCCTGGGTCCCCTGGTAATAGGGCAGGGGCTCCAGGGTTTCACTGGCCTATCTCTTAGTACCCCCAGCACTCTGCAGCCAGGCTGGAGGCTGTTTCCAGTGAAGAGCTAAGGCCACTGAGCCCCTTCCGGCAGGCAGAGCTGCAGGTGTCCATGGTGGCAAGGTGTTTGCAGTAACAGCAGATGCCCATTGACTTCTGGAGCATGTCTTGGTGCTGGGGCCCAGACTTGTACGTACCAGGAGCCTGGTTTAAACCTGCAAGCAGTTCAGTTAAAGCAGAGGTCTAATTTTTCCCTTCATATCTTTACCAGGGTTATGTTGGTCAATGGGTAGAATGTAATTTATATATTGTCATGCTTCTTGCAAAAAGTCTCTTTTTGCTGACGAAGCTTTGACCTGTACCTGACTGCAAGCACTTTTAGAAAAGCATCAGAGTAAAACTGTATCTGACAAGGAAATTTGGCTATTTCTGTGATATTACATCTTATAAAATAATTAAAACTGTAACTAGAAACATTACATTGTTGTAATATTTTACAGATCAGTAATTAGCAGAAGGCTAAAAAATTTCTTTCAATTTTTGTAACATTGTCTAAATGTTTCTCATGGAATACAACATATTAAATGAACTTGACCATTTTTACTGCTTTTTTTTTAAGGTGAAAGAACTAATTCATTGCAACTGTCTGGAATAAAAAGATACCTCCAGGGTTTGACCTTGAGAAAGCAAAAAAAAAAAGATACCTCCAGGGTTTAACCTTAAAAGTTGTTAGCTTTGAAACAATATTTGATTTTCTATTTAATAAAAGTTAAGGAAAAGACTTCACTGTTTTAAAAGTGAGAAGACTTGAAATTTTTAAACAACCAAGGACATGATAAGGTTAACATAAAGTGCAAAAAGTTATCTGAATAAAACACAGAACTTTTTGCTCTTTACACTGATTATTTAGAAAAAAAAAAGTATAGCTTTTTGCTAAAACAGACCAATAATTTAAGAAAACCCTATGCCCCACCTACCATCACCTCCAGAGAAAGCTCGGAGGAGAAACTGCCAACTTGCTGTGACAGGGGCACTGGAACTGAAGGACGGTCCGCTGGGACAATCGCCCTAGTGGACTTGAAGTTCATTCCACCACAGCTGTCATTGTCAGCGGCTGGACACCACTGGCTGTATTTCAGACCAAACAGAATCAGAACAGATTGAGGGTTTCTGTTAAAAGCTTGTCATTTTAGTACACTAGAGAAACAAATTATAGTTATTGGCTAAAGGTAAGAAGAAATTTCTAGTCCAATAATGAATAGTAACTTGGATCTATGCAGCGCTGCTTTTTTTTCTTGAGTTCAGGTTACTTTTACAGAGATGAATTCATTTGTTCTCCTAATATCCTGTGGGACAGCAAAGGGCAGAAATGGTGTCTTATTGGGACACTGTGAGAGCTGTGGCTCAGAGAGAGTCAGCGACCATGATCCATGCAGGGCTGCAGAAGGCAAGATGGGGTAGATCTAAGCCCACCGACCACCCACACACTCCCGCAAACTCCCCGTATTATGTGCACTCTCCAAGGCACATGTGAAGAGATTTAAACGTAGTTGCTTGACATGTGAAGATACAACTGTAATCACCCTTGAGGCCCATGGTCCATGTGAACACCTGAGGGGGACTGCACTGGAAGCTCCCGTCTGTCCCCTCCCGTCGCCTCCCCATTCCGCTGTCTCTGTTGGAGGCTCACCTGTCTGAAGGTATCCACAGGCTCTCCTCTCTGCTTTCCAGGGGAGCCCAGCCTATGGGAGGCAGAGGATGAATGAAGGAAGCCTGAGATCAACTGTCTGGTGTCCTCTCTGTGGGTTTTCACTGTGGGTTGTTTAAGCTCTCCCTACAAAAGGTCAGGGTCACCACCATTAGCTTCTTGCCCACAGCTGCTGCTCCAGCATCTGCACAGCCCTCCCTGCTCATCCCCCCAAGTGTGAGTGTATGGGAGGCAGGGGGTGATTATTCCCTCTACTGCTAGTCCTGGGGGTTCTGCTCTCCCCTATTGGTTTCCCTTAACCCTTTCATGCCTTTGTAGATGGAGGCTATAAACAATTTTTAGTTATTGTTGGGTTCCAGCCAGGGCTCTAATGGATACCATGTCTTAATAAATCCCTGAGAACTCTGACAAACAAATGTGTAACACCATGTCTTAACAAATCCCTGAGAATCCCATTGAGATCTTTCATTTCAACGGTATTGAAGTTCACATGGCTAATGAACCAGGGTTCTTATTTTGGATGGTCACACTGGCCATTGGTGTGGCTTCCACCATGTCTGCCCCAGAATGGGGAACAACTCTGTTTTTCAGGAAACAGCGAAGTTCAGGAGGCGGAATAATCAGGCACTCAACACTTTGATAATTCTGCAAATCATAGCCACAACAGGGACAGCGCCCCTAACCTCCAGCCCTGCTCTTTCCCCAGCATTGCCAGGTGCTGTGCCCAGCCCCCCAGTCCATCCTCCCATCTACAGAACCCATGAGAAAGGAGTTCTGGCACATGAGGAGACCAAGGCTGAGTGGGCTGCAGAAAAGCGCACAGAGCGGCACGTGGTGAGAAAGTGGCAGATCCACCTGCCGAGCCAGTTGAACCACACCCCAGCACCAGGCCCATCGTAAAAGGAAACCCCGTGGTCTTTTCATTTTCCCCAGGCTAGGACAGACAGATGGAATCTGGAAAGATTTCCAGCATCAGTGTCTGCACTGAGTGAGAACACCAGGGCTGCCTCCAAGTTCTCTCTTCTGAATTGCCGTCTCCAAAACCTTTTCCTTCCCAAGCTCACAGGTGATGAAAAATGCATTTAATTCCATCCATGGCTATGCATTCATTTCCACTTATGCTAAGATGGCCAGTGGAAATTAATGTGCATGCAGGCATCTGGCTATTTATCAATAGAAGCCTTGTTCTCTAAACCTTTGAACTCCAAAATTAAAATTAACCATTGTCAGAGGACAGTGCCTGCTCACTTTTAGATTCAGCTAGGTAATCAAACTCCATCGATCCCATTCTTGCCCAACTTTAATTAGCACCCAATTCAGGTCCGTGAGGCCTTATGGGGTATCATGAGAAAACAGTGGACCTGGGTGGTTGTTTTTTAATTTCCAGCAATGACCTGATGATGATGAGTATGTCCATTTTACGTATTTATACTGATTGCTTTTTCATTTACTCCACTTTCCATTATGAAACACAAATGGAAAGGTGTCCTAGAACCAGCTTAATTGAGTTCAGGTTGTTTCCGTGGACGCCAAGTGATGCTAAAAGCACGTTCTGTTGCAGCTAAGTTGTTTATTATTTGGCCTTAAACCAAATGGATCCCATCTGCAAAAGAGAATGCATCAAATAAATACATGGGGGGTGGGGAATACAAAATAAACCATCTCAGTCATGCTGACTCTCTCGATGCTGAAATAGAAGGTGGAAATCAATGCTGGCCTCAGATATCCATGTCTTTCCAACTTAACACAGAATAGAAAGTGTCTTCAAATAATGACACTCACGATGGGGCAGTCTAAGGAGCATCTGCTACATACCAGGTGTTGTGCTATGCAACACGTGATAGGAAGTGCCCCTGGGCCCCCAAGAGTCCCAAGACATACACTAGCACCCCTGAATCTACGATGGGTGGCCAAGCTGCAGAGAGCCAGGGAACCTGCCAGAGTTAGCATAACCAGAAGCTGGCAGTGCTGGGAACCCAGGGCTACTGTCCAGACCTTCCCAGGATCCTCCCCGGTGGCCCTTGCCCCATCGAGGGTGTTTTCAGGTCCAGACAGATCAGTGGCTATTTACAAAGATGCCAGAGTTTCACATTTCAATTTTACTAACATGCATGTTACTGAAAATTCTGCTGCTGCCACATATCAAGGATCAAGTGAGCAGAGGTTCAACAGGAGCCCACGGGCTTGGTCTGAAATTCAACCTCAAGGCAGGAGCCAAAATTCACTGCATTTGGATCAAAGGCAAAATGGTCAAAGTCTGGACAGAGATACCCAACAGGCCACAGAGAAGCCAGGGAACCCTCCTCCAGTGAAAATTCAGGATGCCTGTCAGACAGCTGCCACCATGTCGTGTGTGCAGGGCTCATTCCCTCCATCCCTAGCTGGCAGCTCAGGGGCTGCTCTCTGGGGCCTCATCACATCTAGACAAGTCCATGTTCCATGAACAAGTTTTGAGACTCCATGGCCTGGCCCTGCCTTCCCTCGGGCCCCCGCCAGCCTCAGCGGTCCTTGGGTCTGCCCTGTCCATCCATCTCCAGGCCACTGTATGTCGCCTTCATTGCCATGCAGAGGGCTCCTGAGTCCAGGCCCCCGGAATGGAGCCTGACTCAGATCCAGAGCTCACCCCAGCTCTCATGGGGGGAACACACAGGAGAGAGAGAGAGAACTGGAATGCAGGCTGGCATGAAGCACAGGGCTTTGGGCTCTATGGCTATATCAGCCTTAGGACAGGGTGGGCAGGGGTGCTTTCCTCCATGAAAGAGCACTTGAGCTGTTTCCAGAGTGAGCAAGATGGATAAAGTAGTGGGATAGGCAAAGGGGATCTCAGGCAGAGAGAGAAATACGTGCAAATGTCCAGAATATTAAGCCACCTGGGTTTGTTAGGAAGCTCCATTTGCTTCACATGACCAGAGGAAAACTCCTGTACTTGCTGAGGATTAAGGTCTCCGTCCTGAGAGTAGGGGAGCAGCTGTTTGGAGGGACTGCAGAGCTGGCCCCCAGATGCCAGATGTACCAGTATCTTACTGGTGGATTCCCTGTGCTCCCCAAACTCACTCCCTTTCCTTCCTCCCACCCCAGGACTCCATTCTCATGGGTTTAGTCTGTCTTTTTACATGTAAGAAACTTGAAGAAATGCGTCCATTTGAAAAGCCTGAACTTCAGTGTGTGTGAAGGGGGTTGGGCTTTCTACCCAACACATTGATTCCTGCTCTGCTTAAGCATCGTGTCTTCAAGAACACTCCATGGTGGCATCCACATATTGAGTCCTTCCCTTCTAAGTGCTTCAGGGAGCTCTGCTAGTGTAGGGAGGAGAGGAGTGGTCTGTGTCTTGGGATACATTTTGGTCTGTGTGCAACAAGAACAGAGTCTCCACACGGCCACTCTGGGGTGGATCTCAGGGTCAGGTGCTGAGCGAAGGGGCCAGTGGGAGAGCACACGCATGGTCTCACTCCTACACAACCCACATGTAGCCTGGGGGTGTCAGCCAGCCAACTGGGGGTGAGGGGAGGGCATGAGAAGGCCCGAGACACCTGAAAAGTTCTAGATATTGATTTGGGAGGTGATGGCATTGGTGTAAAAATCCATTGAGCTGTACACTGAAGAACTGTGGACTTTATTGCATGCCTGTTACCCCTTGATGAAATAAAGACTCATCTGTAGAGACCTGCGTGGAAAGAGGACAGAGGTGATGGCGGGAAGAGGAAGAGAAACACTGAAGGGGCAGAAGCCAGCTGGGGCCGTCACCACACTCCACTTAAGAAGTGAGGAGGGTTAGACCTGGAGCCATCCCCACGTGCACATCAGGATCATTTGGGGAAGCTTAAATCCTAGTAACAGCTGCCCCGGCTGCTTTCCAGGTGAGCTGCACCGGAACCTGGAGGTGGAGCCCAGGCATCAGTGACTTCCACAAGCTATCAAGATGGACCTTGTGTGCATCACAGTGGAGAACTCAGACTTGGCCCAAGGCTAACACACAGTGGGTGTGCCAGTGCCCTGAAACACAAAGAGGAAAATCTCCAGAATGTGGTGCCGAGTGGAGAGGTAGAGGAAGCGCCTGAGCTCACCTGAGAAGGGGATCTGGAACCCCTGCCCTCTGCTGCCCACCCTCCCCTCTGTTCCCAGCTGAGCAATCTGTCTTCTTCCAGTGCACATTTCAGGTAGAGTCTTCCCTGCAAGGTCTCGGCTCCCCCACCCAGCCCCTAGACCAGGGGTTATTTATTATGTTCATTTTAGAAGTGCTTGTTTCTGGAATTTCACCCATGAGGTTATGAGCTACTCCAAGGATCCATTCTGTTTTGATCTTTTCTATAACTTTTTGGGTTAATCCTCAAGCCTGCATTGGAGTATGGAGTCAAGATACAAATATGAATTTAAAAAAAATGGGTGAGGGTGTCAAGAAAGAGGAGCAGGGGTAAACGGGAAGTTCTGTATAGGCTGAGGAATACAGGGATAAGGGCCTGGGGCTGGATGGGGCAGGACCCTGGGCAAGTAGTGTGGCAAGCATGTTCCAGCACAGAGGGATGAGTCTGTGGGTCCATAGGGGTTGGTAAACGAGGGGACCTAGGCTAAGTGAAATAACAAACTGAAACAAGCAAAAATATATAATGAAAGAATATTCTGGCTGCTGAGAAGATGGCACTTGCTGGCCCAGAAAGAGAGAGGTGCTAGGTAATAGACTCAGCAGTGTACTGTCCATCACCATGCATGTCCCAATGATGGATGATGCCAGAGACAATAGGTAGAAAGATAGGTAGGTAAATGGATGGATGGATAGTTAGATGGATGGATGGATGGATGGATGGATGGATAGATAGATAGATAGATAGATAGATAGATAGATAGATAGATAGATAGAGAGAGAGAGAGAGAGAGAGAGAGAGAGAGAGAGAGAGAGAGAGATACAGATGATAAATAGTCAGATATAAATATATATGATAGATATAAATGATGATGATAATAGATGACAGAGAAAAATGCTAATTTTATCTAATGTCCTTAATGAAGCAACTAATTTGATTAACTTTATTAAATGTTGATCTTGGAGTACACTTATGTTTAATATGCTGTACAATGAATTAGAGAGTATGCACAAAACCCTTTTGCTGCCAGTAGCAGTATGACCATTTTCCCAAGGAAAAGCCCTTGTCGGATTGTTTGAGTTACAAGCTGAACTAGCCAATCTCTTCATTGAAAATCATTATTGCTTGAAAGAACTGCTGACATGCAAACTAACTGATACACATTTTCTCAACAATGAATGAAGTGAGTATGCCATTTCAAGGGGAAAAAAAAATTGACAGTATTTGTGGCCAGAAACAAAAGTAAAGATTTTAAGCAAAAATTAGAATTTTGGAAAACTTGCGTCTGTCACTGTAAGGTCAATAGCTTCCTAATACTTTTCTGATGAGATTAGTGGTGATATTAAAGAATGTGATGTTTTCTATTGAAATTTACATGTCAACATGTATATGTGGAGGATTTGCACAACTCAGTAAATCAATGTTTTCCAAATAACCATTTCATGATGTTACAAAACCATGTGTAAGTAAAAGATTTTTCAACGTGCAAGACAGACCAATGTTTGGGTTTTTTTTCATGTAGCAGAATGTGGAAAGATCATCAATATAGTTTCAGATTCCACGTTGCAACTAACCTCTAAAAAACTACTATATGTTAAGTTTTAGTGCAGCACTAAAATAAAGAATATCCATAATTATCTGAAAAGTTTACTAAAATACTCATTTTCACCTATATATCTATGGGAGTCTAAATTTTCTTAAATGCTTCAACTGAAATAACATATTGCAGTGCAGAAACAGATGTGATAATCCATCTGTCTTTCATTAAACTAGACATTGAAGAGATTTGCAAAAATGTAGAACAACGCTACCCTTCTCACCAAGTTCTTTTTGTTTGTTTTGGAAAACACATTCAACTTTTATTAAAGAAAGATTATTTTGTTTACTTTTCATGGGTCTCTGGTGACTTTAAATAAAGAAACATTTTGAATATTTCTCAGTTTTAATTTCTCATATGGTGAATATCAATAGAACAAAAGCTTTTTGAATCCTCAATAATTTAATAAACATCAATGGTTTCTAGACCAAAAAGCTTGAGAACCACTGACCTGGGCCCAGCCAATCCCTGCACAGTCACTCTTGGCCTTGGTTCATTTTCTTGGGCATGTTTGCTTCCATCGCCAGCTCCCAGGGCTGACATCCCTGGGTGTGAATCCCGGGGACCCAGGCTTGCTCTACCCCCGACTTGCTGACCAGCAGAAGCAATATCTTTCTAGAAACTTGCAAGCGGCTAGCATGAGAACTGAGCTAAAACCCAACTGTGTGCCCAGGAGATGCCACTACCTTGCTGAACCTCAGTGTCCTCAAACAAACCTACCTGCAAAACAATCCCAGCCCTTCCTGCTCCACAGGGCCCAGAAAGAGCAGCGCCCAATGCAGGCCACAGGAGGTCCAGGCCCTGGAGCATCCAGCAAGGCCACAGCAGGCCTGGGGGAGGCCCTGGAGCAGCACCCAACAAGGCTGCAGTGGGCCTGGGGGAGGCCCTGAAGCAGCACCCAACAAGGCCGCGGCGGGCCTGGGGGAGACCCTGGAGTTGGCCAGGTGGAGCTGGGCCTTGACAAGGACACGGACCCCATGGTCAAGGAAGAAGACTGATACGTTGGTCAGAGAGAAGATGTGCTCTCCCCAGGGAAGCAGGACTCAGGTTGTGGGGGATGGGAAGTGAAGGAGATGCAAGGGGAGGCAGGAGAGGCCAGTGAGGGGGCAGCAGGTGTGTGAGCCCACCAGATGCTCATTTAGAACATGTGAATGACCAGCCCCTGCTCATCTGTCTGCCTCGGGGCAAGTGATTGTTGCCTGAAGGCAGCTTTTTGTGCCAATTTCTCTCCAGATGCCCCCTAGGCCTTCCATCCCCCTCTCTGTCCCAGGAGTGGCCAGCACAGTTGGTGTGCCCCTGCCCCTGGCTGGCACTTGGCCACAGCGTGGCTGTGTCCAGAGACTCTGTAGGACAAAGGGAGCTGAGTGAGGGGCCCGTCAGCCCTCTGAGAAGAAAGATCTCGGGTCCTGCTCAGATGGCAGAGGTGGAGGGCAGTCGCAGTTTGTCTGTAGACTCTAAATCATCACAAAAGGCATATAGCTGAATCACCCATCAGACCCTCTGCGCCCTGGCTTGGTTTGGTTTTATTTTCTTATATGCCGCAAGTCTGGGAGAGCAACTGGCCAAGTCCCCCACCCCTCAAATGTCACCTGAGATGACTCACAGGCCCAGTGCCAACCATCGGAGCATGGGCAGAGGGGTGCCAGTCAGGGCAAAGACTCCCGAGCCACATGCTCCAGGGCCCTGGGCAAGGCAGGGCACCTCCTAGCTCAGTTTTCCCCTTGGGCTGGTGTAGATTGGGTGAGCATCTGCCCAGAATGCCCTCAGGACAGCGCCCAGGTGTAGCCAACACTCAACAACATGCCCAAAGCCTGCCCTTATGCAGTGTGCCTGTGTGTTATAGAGACTTACATTGCCCCTGAGAACCAGCACAATTCATTTACTCTCCCTGGGGCTCTGGCTTCTCATTGGCAAACTAAGGGCCTTTCTGTCCCTGGGTGTCTGTCCAACCTCTGCCCTGGGCTGCCCGGGGTTGTGAGAACAGAAATCACGGAAGCCAGGGCTCCGCAGACGCTGCCCCAGGCCCGCTTGTCTGGGGTGCTCAAGAAGGAGCTGCCACGACCCCCAGCCCAGGGTACTTCGGTGGAGTGGTCGTGGAGAAGAGGCGCTGCAGTGTGGACATGCAGCTTTGCCATGTGCACCTTGGGTGTGGCGATGGCCATAGGAGAGAGGACAAGCTGCAGGTGGAGCGGGCACAGGCCGGGCATCTGCTGGCAGGCCCCAGGTTGCACAGTGTGAAGCTGAGAGCAGTCTGCAAAGTCAAAGCCCCCCCACCCCGTGCATCCACGCGAGCCACTTGGTCCCCTCTCTATCGGAGCCCCTCTGGCCCCGTTCACAACCCCATTAGGCATGTGCTTTTATTCCAGATGTTTCTACTGTCATGAGCTAGAAGTTTCCTCCCTGGGAAATTGACTGACACTGCCTGGGTTGCTCACAGCCCTTCCACTTTGCATTCTGCCTTGTTCCTAGCAGGGACCTGTGTTTCCTTGGTTAAATTTTACTTATATCTGAATATAAATTTATTTAATAAGAATTTGTCTTAGTCTTTCAAATAAAAAATAAATCTGGACTTATTTAATGAGAGACTGTTTGCAATAGGGAGAAGGCTTACTCCTCAGCATCTGCGAGCCTGCATCACACAGTAAAAAGCAAAAGAGCTTTTCTTTTATAGGAGGGGCAAGCAGGGCTAGCAGAACCCATGGGGCCAGGGGCGGGGTCCAGCCACGTGGGTGGGCTGAGCAGACAGCATGATCAGGGCAGTAAAACAGAAAATGCTTCTTTCTGACTCTCAGGAGGAGCTGTAAGGACAGAGGTCCTGCATTTGTTGCTTAGCCTTGGGGTGAGTCAGCATCCAGACTGTAGGGAGCAGGGAGCCAGGCCGAAGTTGGGTGAGTTATGGACAATTGTGAGCTCTCAGTCACATCTCACAAACTCTTTTTTTCTGTATACCTTCCATGTGCTTCTTTTGCACAGGAGGCTGGGGATGCCTAGCCCTGCCCAGGAGTGCACAGAGCCAGTTAAACACAGAGACGGAAGCACAGTGGGCCAAGTGACATGATAGGATTAGTCCGTGTACACAAAGTGATTTTTAAAATCTCAGTAGTTCCTTCTCATTTATGAAAGCAAATCGTGGCCTTAGACATTTTTGAATCTTAAAAATTGGGTTTGCATGGATGATCAGCATTGGAAAGAGAAAGGCAGCAGCTTTAAGGAATAACCCCCCAAATGTCAATGCAGCAGAAGGTTCACCCTCACGTGGGCATTCAGCAGGGGACTTCCATGCAGGGACCCAGGAACTCGGCTCTTTTCCTCTGCGGCCAGAAGCCCCTAGAATGAGGTTCCTGAGGCAACTTTTGCTTCCAGTCACAGAGGGAATGGGGTCGAGCAGAAGAAATGCCTCTTAACCCAGCCAGGCCAGAAGATCCGTGCCCCGTTTCCATTCAAAATGCACGGTTGACCTGGATGCAGGGTCCCAAGCAGCTGCGAGCACCTGGCCTGACAGCCACCTCCCCACAATAGCCCCACACAGTGGGAGAGGGCACAGGTCTCAGCGGACAGCTCACCCACGGTCCCTACTGTGGTCAAGCACAGGAGTGGGCCTTGGGCCAGGCTGCCTTTGTCCTGGGGGGACTTGTCTACCAGGTGATTTAAGGCAAGAGCCTTCCCACTCACTGTCCCAGGAGACGGGCCCTAACCCACTCCCTTCCAGCTAAGCTGTGCAGCTCTGCACTCCATAATTTGGAGACTTTGTTGGCAAGAAGGGTAATAAGTATCTCTGCCCTTACCTGGTCTGGGATTTCTCTGGTTGGGACTGACAAATAGGAAAGGACAGGGTCTGGTCTTAGAAAGAAGGGATAGGCAAGGGGGGGTGTCAGCCCCAGGGCACAAGCCTGGGTATGTGGCTGGGAGCCAGGCCAGAGGAGTAGAAGCCCAGGAGCAGACACCTATGAATGGCGGCTCCAAGACACCACTTAAGAGTTACGCTCTCCTTCAGGTAATCCTTTTACCTTGTCATCAGCTGGTCGACACTTCCTCCTAAATGCCGTGAAAACTCAGACCCAACACTCCATCACCACTGCCACCACCTGGTCACTGATCGTCAGCTCCAACCTGGATTTATGTGAGAGCCTCTCACTTGGTCTCCCTGTTCCTAATTTGCCACAGTGTAGACACCACTCAACGAGCAGAGGGATATTTTACAATACAGGTTAGGTCATGCCATTCCCTCACAAGTGTCTTCCAAAGGTCAACCGATGAGAAATTATTAATAATAGCAAAAAGCTAGAAACAGCCCAAATGCCCAGGAATGGGAACTTGTTGAAGAGATTTTGCTCTACACACACAATGGGACACAATCGCTGCAGCTGCACAAGGGGATAAAAAAGATTTCTCTGTACAATGGGGAGTGATTGCCAGGGTGTATTATTAAATTAAAACGAAAGCACAAAGAAGAGAACAATGCTCTGTAAAATACTTTTTTTCTGCAGAAATTGAAAAATAGAAAAAAACACACAAATGGAACAATAACTCAAAAACGAATTAAAATGGTTATATAGGGAAGGAGGGTGGAGGAAAGAGAAAAAAGAGACATCTCTGAACACACCTTATTATTTTATAGATTTGACATTGAAACCATATCACTCTTTTAAATAGTTATTCAAAAATAAATCAGAAGGAAAATAAAACTCTAAAACTTTTTATACAAGCTGCAATAAATTACATTTCAAGTTGAACCATAAACACATGGAAAAAATTATTATAATTGACTTTAAATTCAGTATTTCAATTATACACCCCTAGTTGAATGTATCTTAAGTACAAAAGAACAGCATTCAAAAATCTTATTATTAGAAGTGACATTATTATTTTGAAAGTATCATATGTATATTTTTATTTTAAGGCAAATAATAATTACACTAATGTCACTGGGGCCAAAATTTCCAGCACAATACAAAAAAGGACACAAATGTACAAAAAAGTAGTTAGGGAAAAACACAATAGTCTTAAATCTGAAATGGAAATAAACTAATGATTTGTTTCTCTTTGAAACATTTACATTATCTATATTTCCTAGCTTAGTCCTCTTGAAATGCCCAGAAGCAAGAAAATCTGAGCAGTGAACATCCTTGCACCTGGATTATGTTTTCTAAACACTAAAATCCAAGAAAAGCAATCAGAGCATTGTGGGAAAATGGCTAAACCCCATTCTCAAGCAAGAACTATGCAAGGCAATTCTGGGGAATAGTCTGCTGTGTCAAAGTACACGGGGCAAGAGAGGCAATGCAAGCATCAAAGAGAATGCGATGATATTGATTGAAAGGCATTTGTAATTTCATGATGGCACTCAAAGACATTGCTAGAGATTGCTATGGGAGCAACTCATTACTCTGAGACAGGAGAGAAGGAAGAGAGAAGAATCGGTATTTACCCCGCATTTCCTGTACAAAGCATATGACAGGGTAACCAAATAGTTAATGAAAAAGTTTTTCTTCATGGAAACATGTAAGCTGATAAATTAAGAAGGAAAGATAGAATGAGGAAACCACTATTTCACAACCACCAATGCTCAGTGGGCGGCCCTGGCTGGCCGTCCATCTGTCCACACACAGATAAAACCGGCCCAACCAGGGCTGGGCTGCCTCCTGACGGGATGGAGAAGGCGGCGCACACATTCGCACACGGACCCAGTTCTGATCAAGCCGCTAGGTCTAACCACCATTTTGAGGAAATTCAGGGAGTAGAGAAAAAAGTTAATTGAAACTACAAGGAAGCAGCGAACCAAATTTAGACATTCTCTAGGTCAAATACCCTCGTCCTTCAACAACTATGGAAGCGCCTTGGCGAAAGAGAGAAAGAATTGCTACAGGTTAAAAGAGACTCAAGAGATGAAACAAACATATATCAACCGATTTTGAGTCAAACAAATCAAAGGTAAAAGAACTTTGAGGCAAGTAAGGACATTTGGATATGGTCAAGTGAATTTAATTCGTTGCCTGAAGTTACTTGTGTAGCACATGGCAGAGTCGGTGCTCAGACCTGAGCCACCAAAGCTCTTGTTCACACAATTCCATAATTTTCTCCTTGGATACAATGTTAACTTAAGATGAAATAAAAGGACCCCAAAAAAGCTGGCATCAAATGAGGACTGACATACAGTGACCTTCAACAGGTGTTTGCTGAGTGAGGGAATAAATAAACGGAAGCATGGGAGAGTGATAGAGAACCAGCTGCTGTCACCTGCAGTCTGTGTCCAGCCCTTTGAGAACCACCCCACCTAGGAACGCCATCTAAGGCTTAGAGAAAGTCAAAGAGACCCAGATGCTCAGACATCGCTGTAGGAGCCTGAAGCCATGCAGAGCTGATTTTCTTCTGGAAGGAGAAAAATCATAATGAGACATGAAACTCAGAGCAAGTCTCCATGGCTAATTAGTGAGGGGAGCTCTCCATCACCAATGGCATTTTCTGGCTTCCTTGTGAAGCAGCTTAGCCCCGAGGCAGCTCCCTGCCATCCCTTAGCACAAGCTGCCCTGCAAAGGGATCCTCTGGGCTGGGAGACTGTGCATGAGCAAGCCCCAGAGACGAGAACAGAAAGAGTTTGGGAAACAGAATCATTTTGCCTGTAAACCACAGCTCACTTATTTGCAACTGGAATATGCTGTCAAGTGGGAAGGTGCGAATGTCTGACATAAGTACACACAGCATTCCTGAGCCATGGAAGAAAAAACTTGTGACAAAAGAGCACTGGATTCTAGCAGGATAAAGCCAGTGGGTGACAGTCAAAAGGGACTTTTTTTTTGCCTTTGAGGCAAACAGAACACAATCACAGGCCTGCACTCTGCCAGGTGAGAATGTGAGATACAGAGAAGATACCTTGGCGCAGCCTCCTGGAATGAGGGCAGGGACTGCGGGAGCTATTTGCAAGGCTTGTACCCAGGTCCCCTCAGCTGCTGCTTGGACCTGGCACAGCCGCTGGCTGCAGCTGGAGACGGGCGAAGGGACAGTGGTGGTGAACCCCTCTCTGGCCCTTGGCCACTGCTCCAGCTACCCCAGGAGTCTCAGGGACCTGGGTTCTGCAGGTGACCCTGCTCAGGTCAAAGCCCTTCCTGACCAGCGCAGGCAGCATGCTTGGAGGGTCGGACCCAGCAGGGACCAGGTCAGAGTCCTTCATGCAGTGAGCTGTGAGAGTGACCAGGCCCGGGGGCAGGGCGGGGCGGTCAGAGAAGCCTTCAGAGAGGGAAACCCAGGCCCTGGTTCTCCAGGGGCAGCTGCAGCCTGCCTCTTGGACTTGGCTCTCCCTGCCGGCTGCTCCAGGTGCCCAGGTACCAGCTGGGCTGTTGGGCGGACAGCTCAAGCGGTCTCATCCCTGGCTGGGAGAGGGAAATGAGCCTGTGAGGAAAGCAGAGGGGCTACCCCTGCTTGCCTGCTGCGGTGGGCTAGGGGCACCTCATCCATGCCAGGGCTGCAGAGTGGGTCCCAGGTCCGGCCTCGATCTTCTGCTGGATCCCAGCAGATCTGCTTCCCTCCCCTTCTGTACCTGGAGCCCCCAATGGCTGCTCAGCTTCACCCCATCTGTCATACCTGCCGCACCTGCTGCACCTGCCATGCCTGCGGCACCTGCTGCACACACCACACCTGCCACACCTGCCATGCTACCACATCCCCCGGCTTTGGCAAGAAGAATCTGTCCTCTTCTGCCGAGGGATTCCCCTTGAAATTAGGAGTACAGGCCACCCATGTTCTGGGGACTTCAGGACCTCTAAGTTTTTCTAGTGGACTCCCACTCATCTCAAAGAAAGGAACTCCCCACTGCCCACCACAGCCCTCTCCAGACCTGGAATTATTCCCATTTCATTTCAGCCCCACAGTGACTGGAGCCCCTCTTATGCCCCCAGTTCTGTCCCTGAGTGGACGAAACAGAGATAGAACACCAGCCTGTGGGGACACAGGAGGGGCAGCGAGTTGGTCATCACTGAAGCACAGCAGCTGAAGGCCGAGCAGGGTTCATACAGTCTGGGAAGGCCAAGAAGGCTTCCTGGAAGAGGCCACCTCTGAGCAGAATTGTGAATAGCCATTAGCAGCTTGCCAGGTGAACATGGCCTAGAAAACACCTGGCCTCCAGAAGCTCTGAGTTCAAATTGGAAATAACAGCCTCCTACATCTGGTGTGACCTGTTTCCAAGGTATCATCAGGTGAGCTGACACCTTGATGATATGAGATCAGGGAGGGAATTTTACCTTTCATTAACAAAGTCAGCAACCCTTACCATGGTAGAGTGCCAGCTGAGCCTGCTGACCAAGGGAGTGGAGCTGAGGTCCTGTCCAGGGTCCCACATTCCACGCCGGGTCCCATGTTCCATGCAGGGCCCCACATTCCATGCTGGATCCCATGTTCCATGCAGGGCCCCACATTCCATGCTGGATCCCATGGTCCCTGCAGGTTCCCCCATTCTGTGCCTGCGTCCCATGTTCCAGGTTGGGTCCCATGTTCCATGCTGTGTTCTACGTTCCATGCCTGGGTCCCATTGTCCTCCAGGCCTCACATTCCCTGCAGGGTCCCACGTGCCATGCAAGGTCCCACGTCCCGTGCAGGGCCTCATGTTCCGAGCTGGGTCCCACATTCCTGCAGGGTCCCACGTTTCATGCAGTGTCCCACATTCCGTGCAGGATCCCACGTCCACATCGATTGTGCCTCCTGCTAGAACTGTTGTGAAAGGTGGATCTGCTCTCTCTCGACCACGTCTCAAAATTCAATCTCAGATGAATGCACCTGACAGTTCTTTTCTTACTTTTTAAATAAATTTGAAAAAGAAAATAAGAACTCCTGAATTCACTCTCTGTGTTAACAGCCCATGCAGGTTAAAATAACAAAACATAATTTTTAATCCCTCACAGGGCCTAAACAAATAAATCACTGATATTATTAAAAGGGATGTGGGAAATCAGGCCCTTTTGTGTATTTTTGAAGTGAGCGTAAACTGGAAAATGTTTTCAGAGAGCATTAGAAGACACATACATCAACATATAAGCAATGCGAGGCATTTCACTCTGAAGGGTCTACTCCATAGAAGCATGAAGGGCCTGGAGATAAATGTGTAAGCATGTTCACAGCTGCAAGGCTTTTTAATAGGAAAAATAAACTGTAAAAAAAAAGAAACATGGCTTATGGAAATGGCTGAATGAGGAAATGGTATCCCATGGTGTTAAAAGGAAGTGGAGTAAAATAACAACCTCCAAGATATCTGCCCTTGCATGCAGTCAAAAACCTAAGGGTGCAGCAGCTTTATTTTGATACCATTTAATTTCTTAATGAATGAGTGTGAGTGTGCGTGTTAATATACAGAGAGAAGGAAAGGTTTCTAAAGGCACACATCAACTTGTGAACAATGATTCCTTCCAGGAAAGTGTTTGGGGAGGGGTGTGAATTTCTGTATGTTTTTTAATCAACTGTTACTACTTTTATAAAAAAAAAAAAAAAAACAGAACTGAGAAATAAACCTTCCATGCTAAGGTAAACAGTGACTGCTGGTTCAAATAATCAAGTAAATGAGTAGTTTGTCTTTATCTAATTTGCCTAAAATGCGAACAACTTGAGAAATGGCTAGCACTTCCGTTGCACATACTGTGAGCCAGGGGCTGGCAGAAACACCTTGCACAAATGAACACGCTTCACCCGCGGAGTGACGGGATGGAGAATATGCCGTCACAGGCCCACTTTCCAAAAGGGGAAACTGAGGCACAGGGAGGGTAAGAAGCTCTCCCAAGCCCACCAAAGCTCACAGGAAGCAGAGCTGGGATTTGAGCAGAGGCAGCACGCTCTGCAGATCAAACTCCGAGGTCCTGTCCCAGTGGGCTTCTTCCAAGAGCTCATTTCTTCAGCTGCAGGGCCACCTCCTCCAGGAAGGCTTCCTTGGTCCTCACTCCCCCGCACACTGCCCCGTAGAAGAAGTACTTTGTCTGTTGTGCTTCTCTCATTCTCAGCATTTGCCACAGGTACTGGTGGAGATCTGGGGAGCCCAGGAATCCCCCACCCTCTCTGGGTTTTAATTAGCTCAGAACAAACAGAAGAAGTCAAATTTGGCTGATCTGTTACTAACAACATCGCAGGACCTTCCAAATACAGGGGTACTGGTCAGCGGTGTTGGTGGGAGGCAGATGAGGCCCCACTCCTGCAGACCCAGAGGCTGGGGTATGGGGAGCAGAGAGCCAGCCAGGCAGCCAGTGGCTGCACCCCAGAGCTGACCTCTCAGTGAATTCACATGAGCTGCGTGCCTCTGCCGGAGCCCTCGTCTGCCAGCTCAGCTGTGCATCCAGAAGTTTCCAAGCTTCCAGCCTCTCAACTCCCGGGTCACTGGCCAGCCCCACTGTCCACAACTGGTCTTCAGAGACCCTTTAAGGGGTTCATACCATTGCAAGGGGACCGTTGTCCTCCCCGGGACAGCATGAGCCCCTTCCAATTATCATGTCTCCAGAGAAAAATTAAAATCCAAATTGAAATCTCCCTTCCCTTATAAATCAAAGTCCACAAAAATTAAAACCCACAATTCTTCCTACCCCAATTTCATTCCCGCCCCACGGCAGCCCGAAGGCTCTTGCAGGTTCCCTCTCACAGCAGCGGTGCCTGGGACACAGCTTGGAGTCAGTCGTCCAGTCCCAAGACAGGGTCCCCAGCACCAGTCCAGGTTGCAGTGCCCAGACCTGGGTCAGCCAGTCCCCCACCCACCAGGGGTGCGAGGGTCCCAGACGCCCACTCAAGGTTCTGCCCAGGGTGTCATCGCCGCCGACGGCCCCAGATGATGGCTAGGGCTTGGGGCAGGCCGGGCCGCTGCTGTTCTCTGAGGCCACAGCCCGGGGGCCGGACTCCTGAACACAGGGAAAATCTCCAGGAGAGTAGTAAGTCGGGTCTCAGGGCTTCTGTATCCTGGGGGATGGCAACCCCCTTTATAAACATCCCCCCACCCCCACCCCAGCACACAAGGCATCGCGACCCTTTCTGTCTCTGCCAGATCCTCTGCCTTCTGTTTCCCTCCAGCTTTGTGTCCCCCTCACACACCTCTCACCTATTCTAAATACGTTGGCCTCCGTGATGCAGCCCCACTCCCCAAAGGCAGGGGCCACAGGTGTGACTGGTCACCCCGCCCCCACCTTGCCTTCTGCACCATCTCCATCCTGGAACCTTCTGTCCCCAGCAGATTCCCAAGGCTCGTCTAGCCCTGTGCCCAAAGGCTGCAGTGGGCCTCCTTCCCCGGGTTCCCCGGGTTTCCCAGGCCCATGGAGCCTTGTCCCAAGTGTGGGGTCACCTGGGCTGACCCCTAAGCAAAGCCTGCAGGGGAGGCCCAGGGACCCAGAGGGCCTGGCCTCCTTCCAAGGCGGAGTCCTTCAGGCCTCCCATACACAGTATCTTCACTGGTGGCCACGTCTTAGCTCCCAGCCCCTCCACCTCCTCCAGGTGGAGGGTGCACCTATGTCCCTCTTCTGCCACCTGCCTCCCCAAGCCAACTCCGTTTGGGTCTAGTCCCTATCTCTGTCTGCTGCAAGCCAAGTAATTCTGTGTGTTGGATCCTCTGCATCCTCCCCTCACTCCCCCTCCTCCCTGCCCCTCCCCTTCCTCCTCTTTCTCCTTCCTCCTCCCACTGTGTGCTGTGCTCCCAGCTTCCTTACACTTTCCTCCTGATTCTGCCCCGTGGGTTCCAGGTGAGAGTTGTGAAGTCATATCAGTGAGCTCCATGTCCTAGTGGGGCCCACCCCAGGAGGAGAGGACTCCCACCTGGCTGCTCCCCCCAGTCACCCAGTACCCAACCCAGGCCTGGCCCACCTCTCACGCTGCCCTGGCCTTGGTGCTCCCAGGTGTCTCCCCATGCACACCTGGCCCCCCACGCCCCAGGCAGACGCTTCCAGGTCCCAGGCACACCTGCTCCTTCAGCCATAAGCACCAGGTGAGGAATCTGCCCTGTCACAGCAGAAGTGCTCTGCGCTGGTCCTGTCCATCAAGAGCACCCCAAAAGCCCTTCTCTGGACCGCCTGCTGCCACTCTAGAGGATGTGTCTCTGGAGGGGTGCCCCAGGTGTCATGGTTTAGTCCAAAAGCTCCCATCTCTTCTCTGCCAGATGTCTTTGTGCCTGGCCATGCCCTTGTCCGTCTCTGCTGTCCTGCTAGAGAGCCACAGGTACCCAGAGAGCCTGAAGCCCTATAGCCAGGGGCAGGTCTGGGGTCTTTCCAGGGTGAGCGTCATCTCCTTAGGGACCCTCTGTCCAGGAGGCTGGGACTCTGACTTCTAGACTCCCTGAGAGTAAGTCGGCATCCAGCCTGTGTGAGCCTGAGAAACCTCTTCATAGGAAGGAGGGAGCACTACCCTTCTCCCCATGCTCCTGCTCATGGGAGAGAGGTGCTCCCCCTTCCCCAAGTACTAAGGAGAACCGCCCCTTCCATCACTCATCCCTCCTCCCTGGGATCCTAGTGGGGCATCTGGGCTGGCTCTGGCCTCTCTGTCCTCCCAGAGAGCTCCTGCCCAGCATGCTATGCCCAGTGGGGGATGTTCTGCCTGTTTTCCAGGCAGGCTGCCATGTTCTCATGCCTTACCTGATTCAGCAGCATTTGCACTTGGGTCTGGAGCTCAACCATTTCTCTTTTGCTGAAGAGTCAGAGCTGAGAGGAGAGGGGCACGCGAAGCCCTCTTCCTCACCTCAGACACGTGAGCGCATTCCCCTTGGCGGGGCCTCTCCTGGCTCCCAGGAAAGACTCCCAGAGGCTAAATCCCAAAGGCCTTAGAGAACTCGTGTGCCAAGCTTGGGCCCCCAACTTGGGGGATCCTGGGCATATCTCAGACCTTGGTCCTTGGCCTTCCTGCCTGTGAGCTGAGGGTCTGGGGCGGGGTGGGGGGCAGCAGCTGGCCACGGCTCCACTTGCTGGGAGGAATTCCTCCCCACCCTGTGCAGCCTGGCAGGTGGTCCTCAGCTTCTGCCAGCAAGGACGTCACCTCCCTGGAGGCAGCCCGCTCCGTTCTAACGGCTCTTCTCAGAAAAATCTGTCCATAAGCTAAAGGTCTGCCTCCCTGTCACTTCCACCCAGGGCCGTCGGCCTGCCTGTGGGAGATGGACATGCGCCTCCGTCCTCCGAGAGCCAGCCCTTCTCCTGCAGGCCCGTCATTTCCATGGCGCACTGTTCTGGCTGTAGCCCCACGCTTCTCCTGGGAGGGGAAATGTGGCCCCACCCAGACCTTGGCTGTGCTCCCCCTCCCCCTCCTGCCTCTCCCATGAGGCCCTCCCCCTTCAGGGGGCCAGACACAGATCTGTGGTCAGCTAGGGTCTGCGGTCTGCACGGGGCGCAGCTACCCCTGCCGGCTCCCTCCTGGCCTCCCACGTTTGCGGTTGAGTTTTCTGTTCATCAGAGAGCAGGCCTTCACATTTAACCTTGCTGAATTCCATCTTGTTCACTCAGTCCATTGTTCCAGCCTGTCAAGGGGCTTTTCCTCGCCCGACTGTTTCTTTCACTACGTCAGCCATCCCTCTGCGCTTTGATGTGCAAATTTGACAAACAGGTCTGTTAGGCCTTTATCCGAGTCACTGATAGAACAGGGCATGCCCCCAAGTCCATATTGATCCCTTAATCAATACCCTTCGGGAATGCTGTTCCCATCTTCCTGCTGCTGCTACCTGTGGCTGGAGCCCCTCAGCCAGGTTTCTCCTCTGGCCCAAAAGCTCTCCTGCAGCCGGGGTTTACCTGGTGGGTGCGACCCTCCTGAGGTCCCGGGTCCCACTGTAGTCTTCCTGTGACGTACCTCCCTCTGTATTACAATGGCCCGTCCATTCTGCCGGCACCTCCTTTGGGCCCTGGCTCTGTCCCCTCGCAGGTCTGCAAGTCTCCACGGAAGCACTGCTTTCCGCACGCGGTCCATGGCACATCCAGGAGAACCCTACACTCCTCCCTCCCACCCATTGGTTCACCTGAGCTTCCTCCTGGATGCCCCTTTGCTCAAGACTTACCTGATGTGCAGGTAAGAGCACCTGCCAGGAGGTTCCTTGTCTGATCCATCTGTTTCGCCCACCCCACATCTAGTGTGGGGCCTAGGGTAGCCACATTATAAATATTAGTGAACCAACTGGCCGAATCTTTACATTCCCATATGGCCCTTCTAGGGCAGGCGCCGACAAACCACAGCCCATAAGCTGAGTCCGGCTTGCTGCCAGTTCAGACTGAGTTTCACATTTTTAGATGGTAGGAAACATTTTTTTAAAAAAAAGAATGATATTTTGTGATACACGATAATTACATGACATTCACATTTTAGTGTCCATAAACAAAGATCTGCTGGCACCCAGCCACGCACATGGTTTATATATCCTCTATGGCTGCTTTCATGACCACAAAACTGAAAATATGTACTCTCTGGCCATTTGCAGACAAGGTTTGTTGATCCCTCTTCTATGGAAATGGGCCCAGAAGTAGAAAAGAGCAACCCCCTACAGGCCAAATCCATTCATTTATTCAAAGAGCATTGATTGAGCAGCCAGTTTATTCCAAGTGAGGTGCTAAGTGCTGGCAATTTGGTGGCAATCTTGAAAAACAAGGCTCTTCCCTTGCAGAACTCACATTTAACTGTGGGAAAAGAAAAAAGAAAACAAATAAATAAGCCAATAAACAAAATCATTTGATATTATTAAAATGTGGCACAAACATCACAGGGAAAATGGTGCAGAAGGAGAGAGCTGGGGAGGGAGGGTGGCCTGAGAAGAAGTTTGGAGAAGGGAGCTGGCCGGGCCAGGGCAGAGGCTGCCCCAAACCAGCCAGAATAAGAGATGAGTCGGGGCACGAGGTTGGGGTGCCTGGGGCAGCCTGGGCAGTGGGAGCAGTGAGGAAGAGCTGGAGGGGTGCTGGAGAGATGGCCAGGGCCAACTGGACAAGACAAAGGGCAAGATGTGGAGAAGCCCTTGGGGCTTTTAAACAAAGAAGGGATGGAGTTGAATTTCATTCTGAGCAGAAGTATTGGGCAGGCAGACACATAAGAGTCAAGCATTGTGCAAGCCACAAAGTAGAAAAGATGTGGGTCTGGTCTCAAATAACCAGTCATAGTTTCCATCCAGAGTGCTCCGAAATGTAGTTAGGGCCTGAAGAGTAGAAGCATGTTGTTTTTTTTCCCACATAGCCACAAAATGTTTGCTATTTGCTACTGTATTCATCTATTCATCTATGCATCCTCTATTCTTATATTCTCCTTTCTACGTCAACTGACCTGACCTGGGGTGGGAGCCTTGGAGCCTTGGGGTAAACCCACCTTCATATATGGACAGGGTCTCTCTAACTAGGGGGCTCTCACATGCACACACACATCCCTGACGCCTGCACACACACTTACACACTCACACACTCACACACCCAGCCCTGGAATAGTAGGGTCATTATAAAATTTGACCAAAACCCAATATTCTTTTTTAAATAGAAATGAAGTTGATTCAGATGGGTTAAGTCCCTTGTCCAAGAAAGTAACACAGCCAGGAAGTGACGAGTACAACACTTGTTCTTGTTAGGTTCTGCAGAGAAACAGAACAAATGTATATAGGGAATTGGCCCCTGCACCTTGGAGGCTGGCCAGTGCACGTCCTGCAGAGCCTGCGTCATGCTAGGAACGACAGTGAGAGTGCACGCTGAAGCCCTGAGAACTCCCCTGGCCCTCCGGACCCTCAGTTCCTGCCCTTTAGGCCTCTACCTGGCCGGGTGGGGCCAGCCCTGATGAAGGAGGCCCCTTGCCCTCCAGCCCGGCACTGCGGAGCCCCCCCAACCCACGTACCTGTGCAGACCCTCCATGGCCACTGGACACGAGCCGAGCCCACACAGATCAACCCTCTCTGATTGAAGCTCATACTCCAAAGCCCACGTTCTGCAGCTCCCATGATTAAGAAAGAATTGCTCTAGCCCCAGGTGCTCCTCTGGGGACACAGCCGGGCACGCAGATCTGCCACACCCAGGCTTCATTTACTATAGCGGGAGGCCCTGGGCCAAATGGGTGGGGCACCGCGGGCCACCAGGCCGGTGCCTGATGCACACTTGTCCTTCCCTGGGAGCTCAGCTTGGCCTCTGAGGTGGGTGCAGCTCTCTGTGCTCACTCAACCTTTGGCCGGTGTCTGGTCCCCTGGGTCAGGCCCTTGTCCATCCTCTTTGCAATGTGCCCTGAGAACTGGGTGTCAACCGCATGGTGGACACCCATGAAGCGATGATGGCAGAGTCTGGAGGGAAGGGTCCTGAGCCCCGGGGGAGGGCCCCTCACAGGATGTTTCCGGGCTTATTACGGCCCCTACCAGTGACCCCTCGGCCTAAGGCAGGACCCCCGGCCTTTGAGGATGGTGTCCTAGACTCTTCTGGGGGTTTGGTAACTGGGTTGGGTTTCTCTCTGTAACACAGCCTCTGGCAAGGCCTCTTGGAGAGCTGGCTGGACCCACCGTTCCCGTTGGCCTGTCCTGCTCTCAGGAGCCCCCTCCCGTGACCTGCTGGCTCAGGAGTCCACTACCCTAGCTTTGACCATCGGGTGGGCCCTGAGGCTCAGGTGAGCCTGCGGATGGAGAGGCAGCCAGTTAGCCAGGGCGGGTGCTGCCGAGGCTGAGCAGAGCCAGTTCTGGCCCCTGCAGGGTCAGCTCAATGGCAGAATGGGCGCAGTGTAGATGGGCGATGCTGGGGAGGGAGAAACCAGTACAGGCTCACCCCAACTCCCAGCATAGCGCAAACTGGGGCCAAAAGCTAAAAAACAAGACCCTGGAGGATGTTAACTTGGACAGCGGCCAGCTCCAATTCCTGTGACCAGGGCACATCTCCTCTACCCCGAGATCCCTGTGACATTTGGCTTCCCACCACAAGCTCCCTTGTCAGGGTTTTCCTTTTCCTCTTCCAGTCATCTTCTGCATAACTCAAGGATGCCAGACATGCTCCTGTAGCATCCACGCTACGCTCCTGCTCGTGCTCGGGGTGCAGGGAGACCTGGAAGCCATGTGCTGGGGGTGGGAGGTCACAGTGTTTGTGGCTGGAGCTGGGGGGCTCCCAGCCAGCCCTCCCGCTCCTGTAGGCAGGTGAAACCTGACCCGAGGCCTCAGCAAAGCCCCTCCCAGAGGCCACGCAGCCTTCATTGTGTTCACAAATACCAGCTAGCCCCGCCTCTGCCAGCCCATCCTCTAAACTGGAACCAAACTGTTGAAAGGGAAACAAGAATGCACTTTTGAGTTAACCTGCTCCTGCACAGAAAGGGCCTTCCCTCTGAAACGGGGCACCCATCGAGGGTCCTCAGGAAATAGGAGTTGAAGGAAAGAATGAAGTAACAAAAGAATGGACTGATTTCAAATGCCTGTGGCCCCTTACCGATGGTGGCAGACTTTAGAAAGTGGCCACAGGTCCTGACGATTCAGCATTTGGACCCACCCCAAGGCAAGCTCTGTAACTTCCGGGTCCTCAGTATGTCACAGGAAAGGGGTCCACCTCTCAGAGGTCCTTGAGGGGTGCCCAGGCAGTTCACAGAAAACGCTAGAACAGTGTTTAGCTCTGCTTATCATCCACCCTTTGCCAAGGACTCAACTCTGCTAACTGGTCTGATATTTACAATGGATGCATTGCAACCCCAGGGCATGCAAACTTCAGAAAGTCCATGCTCATGTCTTGCCCTTGCCCCTACAATGCAGTCCAAACAGCAACCACCGTGACCCCAAATCCCCACCGCCTTAGCTCAGACCAGAAGCCAAGGTCCTCTGGCAGCCTAGGGGCCCCTCCCTCTGACCTCGATTCCCATCTCTCTCCAGCATAAACCCTCTTTCCACACTGGCCTTCTTCTGTCCAGCCTGCAGGGACGTCCCTCTGCTAGCTGCCTTCGGCCCCTAGCACCTGCAGTTCCCCCAGCACCTCCCCGGAGCCCCTACCAAGAAATCAACCTTGCAGGGAGTCTTCCCAGGCCATCCTTATCTAACAGCACCCCGGAAGTCTTCCCCTTCTCTTCTCTCCTCCTTAATGTACTATTGTTTACCTCATTCTCATTTTTGTCTCTCGCCTTACAAGTACCATAAGGATAGGGGATTCTTCTATTTTGTCTATGGCTGCATCTCTGCTGCCTGGGAGACTTAGCAGGGTCTCTGGAAACATTACAGAATGAGTAAGTTAATCTAACTCTTCATTACAGCAATAACTGCAAGGAAACGCACAGCATCATGCTTGCAGTGTCTGGTTAAATGACTGATCCCCTCTGGCCATTTGAAATCTGACCTATTTCAGGCAGTTCTCAGTGGATACTGAATAGTTTGCTTTCAAATCCCATTATCTGGGATCCTGACAGCCAAAGCCTCTATCCTCTGTTTCCAATGCCCTACCATCCTTACTTCACCCCAATGTGTTTGCTTTTCAAGCTGGTTTAGCTGCTCTTTGGGTTACCGCAGCTAACCCAGAATCTGGTCTAATCCTAAGACTCTTTGGCTGGGCAGATCTTAATGGAAAGCACAAATGTTTGCATGGGTCCTCCTCTCCCTCTGAGCACAGCTCCCACCCAGCTCTGATTGTCCCTGCGCCCCCTGAAGTGCTGGTGCTGTGTCTTCAGTCTCCAGCTGCAAAAGGTCTGGTCTTCTTGAAGGGCTCATGCAACTTCAGGCTCATTCAATCCACAAGTGCCCAAATAGCTCCCCCTTTAAACTGAAGTGCATCTTTCAAAGATCCTGCATTCAGAACAAGTGGTTTTGCCCTTTTGTTCTGCCCAAGATACCAGACCAGTCATCAATTGATCTTCCCCTACTTTCCCTTCTTTTTCTATTTTCCCAGACACAAGCCCTACTGGAAGCAAAGTGACTCATTCCTGAGTGTTCAAATCTCTCCCAAAACAGGTCACCCCTAAACTCTCTCTGTTCCCATGGACCTACATTCAGCTTCTGCAGGAAATCACCTGCAGAAGACTTCCACTGTGCCTTCTGTTTTAGGAGAACCAGCTTATGATAGGGAAACAGTAGGATAAGAAATTAGATCTCCTGGAAGAGTGGAGCAAGGATCTCTGAACTGTGGGAAAAATTGTCAAGATAAACTTTTTTCCAAGCTCTGTGAACTAAGATTTGCAACAACCCAAGAAGCATTTGCTTAGGTGGAAAGGCCAAACCTCAGTAATAGCAGTGAGCTCTGTGGTGTTCTAACTTGCCCTATTCCAGTCTTCCTCTCCCTAGCTCTGTGGAAGCCTTAAATACCAACAGCTCCACACTCCTGGTGAAAATCAGCAGTCTCAGAACCACAGGAGGTGTGAAGCCAGACGCCTAGCAGTCGCTGGAGTAGGGACAATGAGGTTAGTGTGCTCTCCAAAGCTCCACACCTAGAGAATGCCATTATTTGACATGTGTGGCAGTTCCCTGGAAACCCCCTCACTGGGCATGTCTTTATTTGATCAACTCACTGCTCTCTCCGAGAGAACAGCTATGCATGCAGGGCTTCTGTCAAAAATAATCACTGGCAATTGCTGCACAGCCCAGCCATCTGAGGCACTGATACCAGTTGGAGTAAACAAGAGGCTGGCTGAAAATCTTAGGAGAATTGGGGAAGAAGATGTCCAAAGGGGGCTTTGAAAAGAAGGCTATATGCGTGTGCAGGTCCTGCCTATGGCCAGAAAGGCCTGAGGAAACCCTAACCTCTCACCTGTGGCTCACCTTGAGACAAGCTAGAAGAGAAGCTTAAGGTGGAGTTGTAAACATCTCACTGCAGCATTGAAAATGGGCCCCCAAACCAAACAGCCCCCAGGCAAAAGCTGGGATGCAGTCATTTCAAGAAATCTGCATCTGACCATTAGCTGACAGCTAAACTAAGCAGGGAGAGACTTCAGCGATCATATACCACAAAGGATACAGATCTTACAGAAATAACTCAGGAAAGTCACTAAACAAACCACTTCCCAAATAGCAAGGACAACAAATCCCAGGGAAGGAGGAGGTGGGAATCTGTATTGCCACATTATATTCACCTTTCAACAAAACATTATGAGATGCAGGAACATATGGCTCCATATACAGAGAAAAAAGCTGTCTCTAAGAAGCTCAAATGTTGGTTTTTCTAGACAAAATCTTTACATCAGCTATCACAAATATGTTCAAAGAAATAATGAAAACTAAACATTTAAAGAAACATACAAGAATGATGCCTAATTAAACAAAGAATATTTATAAAGAGAAAGGAAACATTTTTAAAGTGTCAAATCACAAGTTTAGACTTAAAAAGCACAATGAATAACTAAATGAAAAATTCAGCAGAGGGTGAAAACTATAGATTTGAGTAAGAAGAAGAACAATTTAGTGGACTTTATGTCAATTGAGAATATCTAATCTGAGGAACAGAAAAAATAAGAATGATGAAAAATAAACAGGCTCTCAGAGAATTGTGGGAACCAAAAATAATTTTAACATATACATAATGAGAGTCCCAGAAGGAGATGAAAGAGAGAAAAGGGCAGAAAGACTATTTGAGTAAATAATGGAAGAAATCTTCCCAAATTTCATGAAAAAATTAGTTCACATATGTAAGAAACTCAGTAAAATCCAAGGAGGAAACTTCAAAAGATCAGGACCTAGATATATCATCATAAACCATCAAAAGTCAAAGACAAAGTGAAAATCTTGAAGCAGCAAGAGGAAAACAACTCACCTAGTATGTTAGGGTTCTCTAGAGAAAAAAAGAGCCAACAGCAAGATCTGTAAATATGAGATTTATAAAAATGTCTCATGCAACCGTGGGAATGCAAGAGTCCAAAACCCACAGGGCAGGCTGTGAGGCTGGAGGCTCTGATGAAGTGTCTGGACCAACTCTACAGGAGGAGCTCGTTGGCTGAAGAGGCATTGAAGGAGTCTCTTTTCTTCCTTAAAAGCCTTTTACTAATTGGATTATCTCATTGTAGGAGACACACCTGAGTTGATCACAGATGTAATCAGCCACAGAAGCAATTGACTTGAGTGATGATTTCATTAACTAGCCACGAAATAGCTTTGTAGTAATGGTCAGACCAGTGCTTGCCTGACTGGACAACTGGGCATCATCACTTGGCCAACAGCACTTAACATCACACCTTGCAAAAGGTAACTTCCATAAAATTGATAGCTGAGTTCTCATCAGAAGCCATGCAGGCCAGAGAGCAGGTGGATAATGTATTTAAAGTGCAGAAATCAAATGAAATCAACCACAAAATCTATACCCAGAAAAACTATCTTTCAAAAATTAAAGAGATGATATCTTCTTTTGGAAGATGGCTTAGACATACTTTCCATATTCCTACTGCAGAGTCCAACCTAAACTCCTTGACATTATATATGAAACAAACATAAGATTGTGAAAGATGGAGAAAAGAAGGTAGAGACTATGGGACATTAAGAATGATATGTTCGTGAGTTTCTTGGGTTTTGTTTTCACCTCATATAGGCCAGGCATGGAATTTAAGAAACTGGCAACCTGGAAACACCAATAGGAACAGAATAAAAACAGTCTTTTTTTCCATTAAGAAAAAGACAATTTAGCAAGACAGAACACATTTAGACAATAACTGTTCTACTCCAGCCAAATAACACAAAAAGTAAAAAGAGGTATGGCCACCAAAGTCAAGAGCCTCGGTTCCACACCCATGAGGCTTTAATGAACGGATGCCACTCTCCTCCTGGGGAAGTGTCCAGGAAAGACACATAGGGAGCTGGGACCATCTTGCCCACTGGCTAGTAATGTGCATCCCGCCCCGATTCAGTGTCAGTAAAGACCATCTCTGAGTCTCGACTCCTGCTCCCACCCAGCAGCAAGATCCCACCCAACAAGACATCATCCCTTACTCCATGCTGAGGTGATGTCAGGAATTCTAGAGGGAAGTAAGAACTTCCTTTGCCACCCAGTCGTGACACAGGATGCCACTCCCATCTTGGTGTCAGTGGAGACCATGAAGCTGGGTGGAACTGCCATTCTCACCCAGCAGAAACAAAAGCTCCCACCTTGATAGTCAACAGTGAGATAGGGTCTGGACTTTCACCTTTCCTGGCAGCAAAAAATAAAGCTACATTACCCCACCCTCAATTTCCAGAACTGTGCCAAAGTCACCTGAAATAAATCTGTTTAAACAAGATGCAGAGTTTCAGAACATAATACAGAAATGTCCAAATTTCGATTAAAAATCACTTTCATACCAAGAACCAGAAAAATATCAAATTGAATGAAAAAGAGGCAATCAACAGATTTCATCAAGAAATGGCAGACAAGTTAGAATTATGAAAACATTTTAAACCAACTCCATCAAGATACCTCAATCAGCAATTACGAACACAGTTGAAAGTAGAAAAGAAAAATGGAAAACCCTAACAAAGAAATAAAAGACATAAAATAAAGAACAAATGGAAATTTTAGAACTGAAAAATGTAATAACCAAATAAAAAGCTCAGCGGATGGGCTCAACAGCAGAATCAAGAGAAGAGAGGAAAGAATCCAAAACCCACCTGAACAGCAGTAGAATTTACACACTCACACAAAATCCGTCAGAGCCCTGGGGACTTGCAGGACTGTGACAAAACTTCTGGCATTTACCACTGGAGTCACAGAAAGAGAAGAGAAAGCAGGCTGGGCAGGGACTGAAAAAATACTTGAGTAAGTAATGACTGAAAATTTTCCAAATTTGATAAGACGTAAATCTATAAATTCAAGAAAATGAGAAAGTCATAAACAAGGAAAACCCCCCAAAATCCACACCAGGATGCATCACAATTCTCAACATTCTGAAAACTAAAGATTAAGAAAAGATCCTGAAAGTACCCAGAAAGAAACAATGCATTATCTATAAGATAAAAAAAAAAGATAAAATGACAGAAAAATTTTCATCAGAAACCATAGAGGACAAATGGAACTGGTACAATTTTTCAGTGATGAAATGAAAGACTTGTCAACCCAGCATTCTAGAACCAGTGGAAATATCTTTGAAGATTGAAGGGGAAATCAATTCTTTCTCATATGAAGGAAAAATAAACAGTATTTGACGTTAGGAGAACTACCCTAAAAGAATGGTCAAAAGAAGTTCTCTAAGCAAAAAGAAAATGATAAAAGCAGGAACCTTGCTGTGGTGGTTTGGGGCTGTCATCTAGCCCAGAAAAGACCATGTTCTTTTAGCCCTTTCCTGTGGCTGCAGACATGCTGTGGCTGGGACCCCAAAGGGTAGGCTATTTCAACTGAGATGTGACCCAGCCCGTCCAAGGCGAGTCTTAATCCTTCACTGGAGTCCTTTGTGAAGTAGATAGAAGACAGTAAAAATCCCAGAGATCTTAGAAAGAAACAACCCAGAAACATTTGGAGACAGCCACTGAAACCGGACCCAGGAGAGAAGGACCAGCAGACACTGCCAGGTGGCTTCTGATGTGACAGAGGAGCCCTGGACGCCCACAGCCTTCCTTCAGAGAAGGTATCACTCTCTTGATGCCTTAATTTGGACATTTTCATGGCCTTGGAACTGTAAATTCATAACTTAAACAAAACCCATTAAAAAATCCAACTCATTTATAGTCTATTGCATTCCAGCAGTTTTAGCAGACTGAAACACTTGGCATTAACAAAAATATGGGTAAACACAATAAACATTCCTTCTCCTCTTGAGATTAATAAATTATGTTTGATGGTGAAACAGAAATTATAACACTAATTCCAAATGTAAGCTGAGAAAATATATGACTATTATAATCAGAGGATATTAAAGAGATATAAAAGCAGTCAGATAAGACTTCTATACTTCACTCTAATTGGTAAAACGATAACACCAGCAGTATCTATGATTGGTAATGTGAATGCGAGTGTGTGTTTGTATGTGTGTGATGTAACAACCAGAGCAATCCCTAAAAAAACTGTACAAAGAGTATACTTGGAAGCACTATGACTACATCAAAATGAAATATTAAAATTGTTCAAAGAACCCTTAGGAAAGCTGGGAAAAGAAAACAGAAGACATTTAAAATTAAATGGAAGGCAGAGGCCTAACATACCAACAATAACATTAAATGTAAAATTCCTCAATGAAAAGACAGATTGTCAGAGAGGATTCAGAAAACATGACTTAACTGTGACCGAAGAAACATCAAATTTAAGAACATGTAAGTTCAGAGAAAACATATGGCAAAAGATGTGCTAGGCAAATTTTAAACAAAGATTATTATAAGAGGAAATATATTAATAAATACATTAAAAATATACATGTAGTTTACAAATATTGGGGCTTTCAGTAAAGCAGTGCTGATAAGGAAATTTACAGCACTAAATGCTAATCATAGAAAAGAGAAAATGTATCAAATCAATAATATAAGCTCCCACTTAAAGGAAGCAGAAAAAAAAGATGCAAGGTATATGAAGAAAAACTTATAGAACTGAAAAAAAAAATAGACAAATTCACAACTAAAGTTGGGTACTTGGACAGTTGATGGCACAATAAATCAGAAAATCAGCAAGAGTTTAGAAGAAACCAACAAAACAAACAACAGAATCTAATAGAATTTATAGAACAGCCACCAACAGTACCTGTTAAGTGCCCATCAAGCATATAGCAATATAGACCACAACCTAGGTGAATTTTAAAGCCTCAGTGAATTTTAAAGCATTGCCATATGTTCAGGTTCACTAGCTGCCAGAATTCAATATACCAGAAATGGAATGATTTTTTTAAAAAGAGAATTTAATAAGTCGCGAGTTTACAGTACTAAGGCCATGAAAATATCCCAATTAAAGCAAGCCTATAAAAATGTCCAAATTAAGGCATCAACAAGAGCTTATCTTCACTCAAGAAAGACTGATAAAATTCAGGGTTTCTCTTTCAACTGGAAAAGCACATTTACAAACAATCAATAGATCATAGAGGAAGATCCACAAAAAATAAGAAATATATACAAACAAAAATGAAAATAAGACATATAAAAATTTGGGGGGGGGGGACACTGCTAAAGCAGTGTTAAGAGGGAAATCTACAGCACTTTGTGCTTACATTAGAAAAGAGAAAATGTGTCAGATCAATACCATAAGCTCCCACTTCAAGGAAGAAGAAAAGGTAGACCCAAGCAAGGAGAAACAGAAGGAAGAAAATAACAAAAATAAGAGCAGAAAACAGAAAAACAACAAAACAAACAGCTGGTTCCTTGAAAAGCTAATAAGACTGGCAAACCTAAAACACAGTTAACAAAGAATAAAAGAGAGAAGACACAAATTGCCAACAGCAGGAATAAAGCAGGAAGCATCACGTCATACTCTGTACTCATAAAAGGGATGAGAAGGCAGCACCATGGACCGCTCCACACACGTAAATTTGACAACTTAGACAAAATGGAGAATTTCCTTAAACAGTCCCACACAAAGTACTACAAATCAGGCAATGTGATAAAGATATTCGAATAGTCTTATAACTAGGAAGGAAATTATATTCACCCCCTAACGTCACCCCCTAAAAAATCCCCAGGCTCAGATCGTTTCATTGGGGAATTCTAATAAATATTTAAAGAGTCAATACCAATTCTACATAATCTTTTCCTAAATAGATGAAGAAACACTTCCCAGTTAATTTCATGTAGCTAATATTATGCTGATTCCAAAACCCAACAAAGACAGTTTAAAAAAGGAAAGAAAAGAAAAGAGAAAAGTGAAACTATAGACCAATATTAAACATAAAACTGCACAACGTTTTGGAAAAAAAAAGGAAAAATATTTGGGATCTAGTACTAGGCAAAGAGTTCTTAGACTTGACAACAAAAGCACACTCCCCTGAAAAGGAAATGCTGATAAACTGGACTCCACCAAAATGAACAACACTTGCTCTATGAAAGACCTTTTTAAGATGAAATGCAAGCAAGACACTGGGAGAAAACACTTGCAAACCATCTATCTGATGGAATACAAGTACCTAGAAAATATAAAGAACCTTCACAACTCAATTGCAAAAATATAAAAACAATCCAATTAGGTAAAAAACATGAAGAAACGTTTCCCTTGTAAAGGACACACAAAGGGAAAAGAACACGAGAAGGTGCTCAGCATCATTAGCTACCTAGGAAATGTAAATTGAGACCTCGAACCAAAATACCTTCAGTAAATAGGGACAATAGAAAGTGCTGCAAGGGCATCGAGAAATCAGGTCCCATAAATTGTTCGGGGGATACAGAAAGTTACAGCCACTCTGGAAATTGGTTTGGCAAATTCTTTACAAGTTAAAATATAAACTTAGAATACAATCCATTGGAATTCCCGGGCATTTATCACAGCCATATGAATACTCATATTCACCACAAAAATTACATGCAAATGTGAATAGCATCTTTGCACATGACACCCCAAAACTGAAGCAACCAGGATGTATTTCAATAAGTGATTGTCAAACACGTTGAGGTACATCCATATTGTGGGATACTATAACAATGAAAGAAGGAACTACTGATACATGAAACAGTCTGGATAAATCTCCAGAAAATTAAACTGAATGGAAAAAAGCAAATCCCAAAAGGTTGCAATCTTTATGATTTCATGTATATGGAATTCCTGAAATAACAAAATTATAGAAATAGAAACTATATTGGTGGCTGTCAGAAGTCAAGGAGGGGTGGTGGCCAAAGGGAAACGAGTCTGGCTATAAATATGCAAGATGAGGGTTACCTGAGATGATGGAGGTGCTTGTACCTTGACTATATCACAAGCGACACCAATGCTCTGGCTGTGATACTGTATACAATTTTGAGACATATCACCCCTGGGGAGGTTAGGAAAAGGTTCATGAAACATCGCCATATTGTTTCATACAACTGCATGTGCATCTACAATTATCTCAAAATAAAAAGTTCACTTAAAATGCATAAAAAAGGAAGGAGAAATCAAGACATTTCTAGATAAACAAAAACTGTGAGAATTAATCACTGGCAGATTTGCTCTACAGGATATACTAAAAAGGATCCTTAAGGCTGAAATGAAATGACACTAGACAACTTGAATCCACAAGAAGAAATAAAGACCACAACAAACAAACAAAAACTACATAGGTAAATATAAGAGACAGAATAACTGTATACATTTTTTATAACTCTTTAACGTAAAATACAACTGCATAAAGCAAGAATTATATAACTGCGTTAATATACAGAAAGATGCAATCTGCATAAGAATAATAGCACAAAGTTGTAGGAAGGGAATGGAACTATATTAGAGCAAAGGTTTTTTATACTATTAAAATTAAGTTGGCATACCAGTTTGAAACTGTTATGTACCTTTTAATTCCAATCTTGCGGGTGCAGATTTCTTGTGGGTGGGATCTTTTGATTAGATTATTTCCACAGAGAAGTGATCCTGCCTATTCAAGGTGGATCTTGATTAGTTTACTGAGGTCCTTATAAGAGTAGACACAGAGAGTAGAGAGGTAGAATGAAGACACAGACATCTGGAGATAACTGGAGATACACAGAAGCTCAGACAGGGAACCAGGAGCTGAAAGCAACAAAACCCAGGAGCAAAGGGCCAGCAGATATCTCCCTGTGCCTTCCCAAGTGACAGAGAAACCCCGGACTTCATCTGACTTCCTTGAGTAAAGGTATCCTCTTGTTGATGCCTTAACTGGGACATTTTCACGGGCTTAGAACTGTAAATTTGTAACCTAATAAATTCCCATTGTAAAAGCAAATTTATTTCTGATAAATTGCATTCTGGAAGCTTTAGCAAGCAAATAGAGTTAGAATTAATTTATACAAGACTGAGTTAAGTTAGCTGTTAATTATAATTCTCAAGGTCACCACTAAGAAAATTATGTACATAAATTAAAACATACATACATACATATATACATGATGGCACACATACATACAGCAAGGGAATTAACATAGTACACTAAAAATATCTATTTAATACAAAAGAAGGCAGTAGTAAAGAAGACTAAGGAAGAAAAAATAGAGGAACACAAATAAGTACACATATTGAAAACTTAAACCACCGCAGATGTAAATTTATCTGAACAGTGATTAAATATAAATAGGCTAAATACTCTAATGAAGATAGATATACGCATAAAATCTTTAAAAGAAAAAAGCATGATCCAAATATCCACTGTCTACAAGAGTCAAAGATACAAATAGGTGGATAGGTTGAAATCAAAAGGACCCAAAAATATCTACCGTGCAACAGAACCAAAAGGGTTCTGGAATGGTTATACTAATTTCAGACATAAAGGTCTGCAATATGAAGTTGGTTACTAGAAGGACATTTATAATAAAAATGGTGCTAATTTATTAGCTATATATCACAATTATAAACATATATGCACCTCACAACAGAGTCCCCAAAATGACAGAATTTAAGAAAAACAGGCAATTCCACAAGACACTTCAATATACCAATTTCAATAATAGAACATTTAGGCAGAAAATCCACAAGGCAATAGAACGTTTGGACAACACTATAAACCAACTGAATACAATATTTATTTACAGAATACTCCACCCAACAACAGGGGAATACACAGTCTTCTCGTGTGCACATGAATGTTCTCCAAGATAGAGCACATTTTAGGCCAGAAAACAACCTTCTATATTCATAAAAGGATTGAAATTATGCAGCATAAATTTTCTGATTACAATGCAATTAAATTGGAAGTCAATATCAGAAGAAAATTTGGGAAAAACTTATAGAAGGCAGTCAAAGCAGTGCTTAGATGAAGTTTATACCTATAAAATCTAATTTTGAAAAGGATAAAAATCTCAAAACAATAACCTAACCTCCCCCTTAAAAAATTAGAAAATGGGAGCAAACTAACTCAAAGCAAACAGAACGAAGGAAATATAGATGAGGATAAAAAGAAATGAAAAGGGAAATGGAAAAACAATGCAGAAAATGAGCAAAGCCAATATTGAGTTTTTGGAAAGGTAAACAAATTTGATAAATCTTTGGTTAAACTGACAAAGACAAAAGTGAGAACATTCAAATTGTTAAGTCAGGAAGGAAAGAGGGACATCACTACCAAATTCACTGGAATGGGGATGTTAACAAGGAAGTACTATAAAAACTATATGCTCTATGAAACAGAAAAAAAAATCCTACAAAGGGGTAAACTAGAGAAGCCTACTCAAGAAGAAATTGAAAATCTGAATATACTTTGTGGTAGTTAGATTCAGTTGTCAACTTGGCCAGGTGAGCGTACCTAGTTTTGTCGCTGCAGACATGAGTCAATGGTCCGTGAACCTCATCTGTTGCTGATTTACATCTGCAGCCAGTTAGGAGGTGTGCCTGCTGCAATGAAGGACATTTGACTTAATTGGCTGATGCTTAAATGAGAGCACACAATGTAGCACAGCCTAAGCAGCTCGACATTCCTCATCTCAGCACTCGCAGCTCAGCCCAGGCCTTTGGAGATGCAGAAAGAAGTCACCCTGGGGAAAGTTGTTGGAACCCAGGGGCCTGGAGAGAAGGCCGGCAGAGACCATCCTGTGCCTTCCCTCATAAGAAAGAACCTCAGTGGAAAGTTAGCTGCCTTTCCTCTGAAGAACAAACAAAATGAATCCCCTTTTATTAAAAGCCAATCCATTTCTGGTGTGATGCATTCCGGCAGCTAGCAAACTAGAACATACTTATAATAAGTAAAAAATAAGTTTACAATTTAAAAACTTCCCATAATGAAAATCTTAGGATCACATGGCTTCTCTGGTGAATTCTACCAAACATTTAAAGAAGATTTTATATAAATATTTTACAAACTCTGTCAAAAAAAAAAAAAAAACCCAGAAGAGTAGAGCACACTTTCCAACAAATTTTATGAGGCAGGATAAAATTGAGATGACATGAAAAGATAAGAAAACTATAAACCAATATCCTTCAAGAATGTAGATTCAAAAATCCTCTACAAAATACTAGCAAACTTAATCCAGAATCATATAAAAAGGATTACACATCATGACCAAATGAGATTGCAAAGTTGGCTTAACATCCAAACGTCAATCTGTGAAATACCCCCTATCAATAGAATAAAGATCAAAACCCAAATGATCATCTCAATAGATAAAGAAAATGCATTTGACAAAATCCAATACCCTTGTATAATACACACAAACATAACACAAATATAAGAATCAATAGAAAATTATTCAAGTTGATAAAAGAGACCAACAAAAATCTCACAGCTAAAATTACACTTTAACAGTGAAAGGCTGAAGGCTTTCCCCTTAAGATCAGGAAAATGACAGTGATGCCTCCTCTTGCAATTTCTATTTTGAGGTTCTAACTGGAGCAAGTAGGCAAGAAAAAGCAATAAAATGCATTCAGATTGGAATGGGAAAAATAAATCTTTCTCTCTTCACATATGAAATGACCTTATACATAGGAAATCCTAAGGAATTCACAAAAAAGCTATTAAAACTAATAAACCAGTTCATCAAGTTTGCAGGAAAAAAGAGGAATATACAAAAACATGTATTTATTTATACTCGCAATGAACAACACAAAAACAAAATAAGAAAACAATGCATTTACAACAGCATTAAAAATAATAAAATACTTAGGAATAAATTAAACGAACTGCAAGACTTGTACACTGAAAACCACAAAAACTTGTTGAAACAAATTAAAGACCTAAATAAATAAGAAAAATCTTCATGTTGTTAAAAGGCTGCAGTCCCCATATTGACATGCAGATTAAAAGCAATCCCTATCAAAGTCTCAGCTTCCTTTTTTTACTTTGAAAAATTTACAACATGATCCTAAAATTCACGTGGATATGCAAGGGAACCAGAATACTTCATGAAAAGAGGACTCATACTTCCCAATTTTAACACCTACAGCAGGACAGTCTACCATACTGGCACATAGATAGACATAGAGTTCAATAGTTTATCCAGAAGCAAACCATGGCAGTTATGGTGATCGATTTTCAACCAGAGTTCTGAGAAAACTCAAGTGGGGCAAGAAGCATCTTTACAAGATGGTGCTGGGACAAGTAGTAACCACAAGCCAAAGGATGATGGCGGACCCCTACTTCACACCATATGCAAAACTCAACTCCAGATGGATCCTAGACCCAAATACAAGAACTAAAACCATAAACTCTTAGGAGGAAACAGGAGTTGCTCTCCATGGCCTTGGTGTAAGCAATGGTGACTTCTTAGACATGATAACAAAGTCCATTCAAAAGGGTGGAGGAGAGGAATAAACCAGAGCCCCCCAGAGGACACCATTAAATAAGTGAAAAGGCAACCAAGAGAATGGAAGAAAGCATGAATCACAAATCTCACAAGGGACTTGTGTTTAGATAATATAAAGAACTCTTCGCAATGAACAATAAAAAGACATAAGACCCAGTTTAAAAAATGGGGAAGGATTTGAATAGTCACTCAATGAGACATCATTTCACACCCACCAAGGTGGCTGTAGTCAAAAAAGACAGACATTGTCGTGTGGCTATGAAAAATCAGAACCTTCTTCTGTCGCTGGTGGGATTTTACAATGGTGCAGGAAAGTTCTCAACATGTTAAACATAGCATTTCTATAGGACCCAGCAATTCCATTCCTAGGAATAAACTCAAGAGAAATGAAAACATCATGCACGCAATACCTTGTACATGAATGCTCAGAGCAGTATTACTAACAATAGTTAAGAAGCAGAAACAACTAAAATGTCTATCAAGTGATGGATGAGTGAATAAAGTCTGGTGTAGACATTCAAAGCAATGCCATTCAGCCATAAAATGGGATGAAGTCCTGATTCCTGCTACAATTTGGATGAATGTTGAAAACATTATGCTAAGTGAAAGAAACCAGTCACAAAATTTCACATATTATATGATTCTTTTTATACAAAATGTCCAGAATGGGAAAATCCCTAGTGTCAAAAGTAGATTAGTAGTTTCCAGCAGGTGAAAGGAGGGAGAATGGGGAATGACTTTTACTGGGTGTGGGATTTCTTTTTGGGCTGATAAAACGTTTGAAATTAGATAGTGTAGATGGAGCACAACTCTGCGAATATACTAAAATTCACTCAATTGTGCACTTTAGAAGTGAATTTTATGATATGAGAATTATATCTCAATAAAGCTGCTATAAAAATGAAATGAAGTCTCCAACATTATAAAAACTATATAAATAAAGCAATGTGCAGATGTGGGGAAACTTGAAAGGAAATATCATTTTATCGGGGAGATTGTCCAGGATCATCCTTTTTTTATTTCTCTCCACAGCCCCTATCTCCGGCATACTATATATAGAAAACCCAACCACATGTGAGATTCAGTAACTCCACTTGTGCGAACTGAAAAATTGCAGTATTGAGAGGTTAATGGACCAGCTGGGGTGAACCTGTTCACCAGCCATCTTGGTGTCTGAGAGTGCAAATGCACAAGTCACTTCTATCTCAGACCCTGCTGAAGTTTGTTACCACCTGGCGGTGACTGAATTCTGGCTTAAATACTACTGGGAGGACACTTCCAGCTATCCAGGGAGATTAGGTCTTGGGGATACACAGGTGCACCTTCTCTTCCCACCTCCGTAGGTGGGGTTGCCAATCATTTCCCCATCTGACTTGCTCATTCCTCACCCTCAACATTGCCCATTTCTTCCCTTGCATGGAAGCTAAGAATTTTGTTTCTTTCCATTTGAGAATGGAAGTTGGGAAGGCATATGGGAACTAATTTCCAACCTCATTACATCTGTCTTCTGTGGTTATTGGATTTGCTATTATGGAGTTGTCCAAATTCACTTACGCATTTGTTTCTGTCACTTTTCTTCCATTATCTAAGCTCTGTAGGGGCAGTTCATCATCTTTTTTCCCCCACTATTGTATTTTCATTGCTTATGAGTTTTTGAATAAAAAGTAAACCAAATGAATAATTTGGTAAGAATAATTCACCTAGAAATAAAATAAGGCATATATCTGTGGTTGAGTTTTGTTTCTGTTGAAGTATATGTTCTGCTCTTCCTGCCACCATCTATGCTCCAGAGGGCAAGCGGAAGTTGGTACAAAGTCCAGGTGCACGAGGGAACTCTGAGAAACCCACCTCCCCACATGACTGCCAATCCCATGCTCCACTCTGCTTCTGGCTCCTGAATCCAGGGCTGTGAGATCTGGTTTGGGCGTCCCAAGCCCCATTCAAGAAACCCACTCCCACCCAGCTTGTCAAGAACTTACTAACTGCAGAGGAACTCTTGGAGGTCCTGGAGGGCAATGAAGCAACCAAGCCGCCAGGTACCCCTTCCTGCTGGCCTGTACCCCTCTTTCACGCCCATCCAGCTCTTCTCGTCATTCCTAGGACTTGCTGGAACATTCAAATTCTCCCTCTGCTCCCCAGAGCAACACAGCTCTCCTACCTACTACTGCCACCCTTGTGCAAACCAACCCAGCAATGTCCTCAGCAGAGAACAGGCCCACTCTTCAGAAGGATGGGTTTACTCTAGGAAATCTTTAGGGTCATACTCAGCATTTTTTTTCTATCACACATTTTTCCTTTAACATTTCTGTGTTTTCCAATTTATTTACTATGGATGTATATTATTTTTATTTACAAAACCACAGCACTGTTTTTAAAATCCAAGAGAGGATCTCTGCTACTCTGTAAGTTACCCAAGTTTGGTACATGGTAGATCAAAAGTGTGAAGGGGGCTGCTGGCTCGCCGGCCTGTGGTTCTGACCTTACAGCCTTGACTGCCCCCTTGCCTGCACTGACTTTCCCTTCCTGCCAGTGACCCCACTCAATGCCTGGTGAGCTCACTGTGTCATCATTGTCCCACTCAGCACTGTTTCAAACTCTTACAGCTGTCCTTGGCTCTGCCCTGTGGAGCACCCGACACATCGAATTTACCTCCAAGATCCGCAATGTGATCGTCAAATGGTGTCTTTTCTGCCCCCGTCCTGGTTTGAAGATTCTTTGTCTTTCATTTATAATTCAGGTGAAGGCTCTTAGATTGGAAAACGCTTGCTCCTAAACTCTTCCCTCTTTTGGCCATCCTTGCTGCCCGACAGTGTCTTCCTCCCAGGCATTCCCCGATCCCTCTTTTCACAACAAAACCCCCAAACTCCACACAGCTGCCGGGTCATTGTCACCTCTGCTGATCCTTTTCCCTAATGCCCTGCGCTGCCCCAACTCTCAGTCCTTGCAAAGCCTCCTGGCCAAGGCCTCTTTGCCTGGAGGGCAGCTGTTATGCTTCCTCACCCTCCAAAACACTGACCATCCTTAAGACCATGCTGAAATGCTAGCTGGAGAATGCGCTCCTCCAAGCTGAGCCACAGTCCACACCTCCAACTTAGCTTCCAGGACACCAGCCCTGCCCACAAGAGGAAGTAGCAGAGTAGCATCAAGGACAACAGGCGACCCATGAATCAGGGGCTCCCTCCTCAGAAGACAGGAGTCTGACCTCCCTCAGGGTCCGCTTAGGAGCGCGGCATGTGGATACTGCAGGGAAGAGCTGCACGCCAGCACCTCCATCTAATCACCAAGGCTGGAGCAAGACGTGCTGGACCCACCTCAGGACGGGCACATGCTGAAGGTCCAGCCATCGCTGACCTGACAAGGACGTATCATGTGGACACTGTTCAGCTTCCTTTCACTATAAAAACCCTCGCCCACGTCCCCACCTGGAGCTGGTTTGGGGAGACCCCTCCCGCTCCCTCATGCCCCTCCCTTGTGGCACCAGGTCGGGGCCCCTCTGTGGAGAGAGCTGGGTTCACAGTAACCGTTGGGTGGCTCCGCCAGGACCCCTGTGCTGCCCCACGATGCAGCCCTGACCTGTGTCCTCTCGGCCTGCGGGCTCCCCCGACCCCCAGCTCCACACCCAGCAGTGGCTGGGGGTTTCCCCGAGGACTGAGGCTGGAGGTTCTGGGTGAGCTTCTGCCCTGGGCAGCACGAGGCACATCCATGTAGCGGTGGCTCTAAAGTTGGTGTCCCTGGGCTGGGTGAGCCTATGCCGCCGGCCCTGCTCATCTGTGCTGACCTCCTCTTGGCTGGTCTGCTTGTGCCCAGGACACGGGTGACCTGACCTGGGCTTGATACTGTGGACTCAGACCCCAGGTGTGAGGCTCCCCATTGGGTTTGTATTTTGTTTTTTGTTTGCTTGCTTGTTTTAGTTTTATGTATGTGTGTGCTGTATGGCAGAGTCACATTTCATTCTTTTTCCATGTGAGTATCCCATTATTGCAGCACCATTTGTTGAATTTCTGCTTGTTTGTTTTGCTTGTTTGTTTGTTTTTTTGAGAAGTGCATGGGCGGGAAATGGAACCCAGTCCCTGCATGGCAGGCAAGAATTCTACCACTGAACTACCCTTGCACCCCTGGTTTTGTATTTTGTATTTTTGAAATGGGAAAGTGTTCAGTGCTGAGGGATTCCTCGTTTGCATGTTTTGTCTTCATGGTTTTTATCTTGCTCTTCAGTTGGAAAACCTGTTGACTTTGAAAAAACTCCTGTCTTGATATTTTGTCTTCGTGATTTTGGTTGGTGCTGCCTAGCTATGGGAAACTCAGGATGTGCTGGCTCTATTTCCTTTGGGTTATTTTTTAAATAATTGGTCTAAATTTGGAGGGGACCCCTTCAAAAACATAAATTGATTTTCTCTTGCAATGCTGCCTTGCCATGGTATAAACTGAATAATGGTGAAAAGTAGCCTAAAAACGAGACTTTAAATTTCAATACCATCTTGCAATTAGATTTGTTTTATAAAGAAAAATCACAAATGAGATGAGGTGCCTTAGGTTCAAGCTTTTTTAAAACTATATAATAATCATGAAACTTTAAAGAAGTGCAATTTTTTAAAACAAATGTAATATCTACATGTGCCATTAATTCTTGTTAAAAATTGTAAATTACTGTTTCAAAAATGTATTAACTAAAGTGTTTTAAGTATTTAACATTATTCTAATGAGTTTAATTTTTATGGTAATTGTATGTGGTGAGATGCTTGCTGAAAGACAGTTTCCAAAATCATTTTGGCAACCTAAGTATTAAGGATATAAAGGACATGTTTTCATAAAAAAGAAAAAGAGAGTAGTTTTGTACTGAGATAAAATAAATGGCGTTTCAGAATGAAGAAAAAGTAAGATAAACCCTGAATAGATGTAGTAAGTGGTAGAAAGTTTGCAAAAAAGGAAATTATGGTCAAAGTAAGGAAAGATTTATTAGGCCTAACTACAAAATTTTTAAAAGCTTTAATAGCAAATAATATATTGATGCAAAACTAAAATTTGGTTTTCTCTCTGTTAAAATGACAAAGTTTTCTTAGACCATTGGCCTGTTCTAAGTAAAAAATTATAAAATTATTTTTTAAGTAAACAGTATAAATAGCAAAAAGTCTGTGTTTTATTAAAATGAGTTCTATACTTTATGTTGACACTATCAAGTCCTTGCCTAAAAAAAAAGATCATCTCACTTTTGAAAAAGCTAAATTTTTTCCTCAGGTTTAATTAAATAAAGAACCAAGTATTGCTTCAAATCTATCAAGTTTTAATATTTCCTTTCTCAAGGTCAAACCTTGAAGGATATAAATTTATTCCAAACAGTTGCAAAAAATTTGTTTTTTCACCTTGTAAAAGTAAAGTGCTAAAAATGGTTAAGTTCATTTGATCTAAGTTGCATAAGAAATGTTTAAAAAATATGAAAGAAATTTTCTAACCTGTTAGTAACTGATCTGCATAACATTAGACAACAATATAGGGCTGCAAATCATAGCTTTCTGTCTCCTCGTAGAAATGAGAAAGAAATTGAACATCTGCTTTAACTTAATTCCTTGCAGGCTCCTAATACCTGCTGTCTCCCCACCTGAGTTACTGACCAGACCCATTTCTGAGGTCCCTAAAACAATGCAAGTCTGGGCCCCAGCACCAAGACATGCTCCAGAAGTCGATGGGCATCTGCTGTTACTGCAAACACCTTGCCACCACGGACACCTGCCCCTCTGCCTGCCGGAAGGGGCTCAGTGGCCTTAGCTCTTCAGTGGACATGGCCTCCAGCCTGGCTGCAGAGTGCTGGGGGTGCTGAGACAGACCCGTGGAACCCTGGAGTCCCCTGCTCTGTTTCCAAAGGACCAAGGATGCTGAGTTTCAACAACCATACAAAGCAGTGTCCTCCCAGAGGTATGGTCACCAAAGTAATGTGGTTGAAACCTAAGGGGACACAATTGGCACCAAGGCCGGTCCTTCGGGGGACACGTTCAGGACTCTAAGCCTAACACCACTACAGCTCAGGGAGAAACCTGTGCAACAATTAACACTAATGTTGCATATATATACCAGATAAATACAACAATATCTCTTCAGTACTAAATCATTTGCAAAATGATATTTATCATGTTAAATATTATAGTAAACTGATTCATTTCCTAAGTGGTTAATGAGCTTGCCTATGAAATGGAGGATAGCTCTTCTTAGCATGGATTCTATTTTGCTTGCTGTATGTTTGTCTTACATAATTGTATCTTTCAGGCATTGTATCTGTCTTACAAAACAGGTACAATGCCTGTATTGTATCTGTAACTTTATGTCTGCAGAATCTTCCAGATTAATACAAGAACTTCTTCATCCTTGGTCAACAGGAGGTAATTACAGAGACATTAGACCTTTGCCCATTTTCCTTTATAAGAAAGGCTCACAAGATGCTGTTTCTTAAGAATAAGAAAATTTCACATTAAAAAGGGGAGGATTTGATAGCTGGATACATTAAAAGGTACTTAATATGATCTTTTAGCTGGAAAATGCTTAGCATAGTCTTCAGTAGCTACGAAACTGTTTGGTATAACCACTTCACCCAAGCAGCCTTGAATTCTTCTAAGCACAAAAAGCCCTTGTAGACATACTTTGCTGTTGATCTAATCTTAATATAAAGAAAACCTGCTCTCCGTTCCCAGAACCCTCCTTACTCTGCTCCCAGGAAGGAAGCATTGTGTGAACTCAGATCAGCCCTTCCTCCTTTGAAGGACAAGATCAAAGGCCTCAGTGGTCAACAACGAAGGAAGGGCCTCCGGACAGCAGGACACACTGATCAAACAAAATGAAGCAAGTGACTGTTACTCAATTTAATGAATTCCTCGTTAGTTTTAAATTTTTCCCTGCTTTCTTCTGGACCTTTGCCATTTCTTTGTCTGTTTGGGTTCTAAAAGCCCAAACCACCCTTCCCACTCCAAACTGGTTTAGGAAAATTTTTCTCTCCTGCTGCTGGATGAGGCATCCTCAATGCCCTCCCCTTCCCACCAAGACAAAGAGGCTCGTTTCTCTGTGTGAGGCGGGGTCAGGCCTGGCTACATAGGGCCGTGTTTTCTGATGTGAAAAACAGCTCAGAAACAGCTGCTGCAGACTCCACGCTCTGCATTGGGCCCAGGTGTCCAGGGGTAGATAAAATGCAGGCATTGCCTTCAGAGGACTTAGATTCTGACTGGGTGGATAGATGCATAGACAGAATCAGGTACAAGGCAGTATGATAAAAATGTGGAGCTGAGCAGAAATCCATCCAAATGAGTCCAGTTTACTATAATCAGATGGAAAACAGCTGCCAATTGAAAGTAGAATAACCAAACCAGCTTCTGGGTAGAGAAGAAATATAGCTTCCAGAACCATAGAGGCATGACTCCATGGCATTTAAATTCTGGAATTCACGGGTCTAAAGAGGAATGTGTCATGGGAATGAGGTGGCATCTGAGAACAACAGAGTCCGGGCCCTAATCATGCCCTGGTGTCCCTCCTGTGGCCCAGCTATGAAGGCAGAAGCAGAGGGCTTGAGCCTCCTGCCCGCTGGGCCAGGTCTCTGTTCTGTGGCTGGGTGGGCCACCAGCCCATGCTGGGTGTCCATGAGATGGCATCCAATACCAGGATCCCACGCCACTCCCGTGACCCAATTACACTCTTCTGGCAACATTACTCCATTATGTCAGCTCCGTCGGCCCTTCTGTTGTATGTAGGTGGACGTTCCAGACAGGAGAAGAGAGTGGTTTAATCCCGGGCCAGTGCCTTTGTTTTCACCCCAGCCTCCTATGAGATCAGTCCCTGTGGATCTGATTGTGAGGTGCTGGGATAATATTCATGTATTCCCACTTATGGGCCAGCAAACCCTTGAACTGGGATAGCCATGCCTGACATGAAGTCGCTACTGTGCCCACCTCTGCCTGTGGCTGACATCACTTAGCAGCCTTGGCATCCTTCTCTGCCGAGTCTTCATTCTACTTGAGACCCTCCATGCAGGGCCCCAGGCAGTTGCTTAGAGACGGCTGGAGTTTGCTTGGGCCATGTGTCCCCTTCTTCATCATGTTGTAGGGAAATCATAGTGGTGTCAGGCTGGGGGCGCTTCTCACTCCTTGCCCAATACCTGGTCTGTGGACTCAGGCCAGGCCTCCATGTTTCTGACAAAACATGGAACAGAAAAGGAAATGTGAGATTTTCCTCCAAGTTCTGGTGCCCTCCTTCCGTTTGATACCTGCTCCCACCCTACTCATCCTGTTTTCTCTCCCAGCTCCAAATGCTTAGCTCCACACCTGGAGAGATCCCCAACTTCACCCCAGACACAACCTGCTCTTGACTCGACACTGCTCACTGCTCAGAGCCAACTCACCTTCCAGAAGCCTCTCTGCTTTCTCTCCATCCTTCAGACCCCTTTAAAGACCCTCCACTGTGCTCCCTGAGAGACCTTCACTATTCAACAATTGTCACTCTCTTGCCACCACCACCGATTATGGCAGCGTCTCCCCAATTCGTTCTTATTAAACATTGTAGCTACACCCCAATGTGGTTACACCCAAAATTCATGCCCACCCAGAACCTCAGAATGGGACTGCATTTTCACAGGTAATTAGTTAAGGATGGAGATGAGGTCAGGCTGTTCTGGGGTGGGCTAACTCCAATGACTGCCTTCTCGAATTTCCTGCTGCACTGATAATCAATTGATTTTTCTTCTCACCTTGATCATGAACCCTGTGTTTCAGACAAACTTGCAGAACTTTGTTGGAACTGAAGGATGAGCAGCCATTTGCTCGGGCCCTCAGCCCTTCCTGGAGGACTACTCCAGGATGAGCCTGGCCTCATCTCCATCCTTAACTAATTACCTCTGCAAATAAACTCCCATTCTGAGGTTCTGGGTGGGCATTAATTTTGGGGTGAAACTACAATGTTTAATAAGAATGAACTGGGGAGATGTTACCATAATCAGTGGTGGTGGCAAAAGAGTGACAATTGCTGAATGGTGAAGGTCTCTCAGGGATTCAGTGTGATCTTTTCTCCAGCTCTGCAGAAACGGAGAGCCCTGGGGAGGCGCCAGCCCCAGCCATGGCCAGCTGCAGGGGCTCACACCCCCTTGGGCAGGTGAGGGCTGGGGTCACTCAGCCAAGGTCTGAAGGTCCCTGCAAGTCAGAAGGTCTCACAGCCTCTCGAGAGCCCTGATCCAGCTCTGGGAAGTCCAGGCATTTGCATCACCCTCCTCGTGGGTTGATTGGAGTATTCAATGATTGTCTCTGAGAAGGGATCAGCCCAGGTGCAGCTCACATGTCCCAATGGTTAACAGCTGCTGAAACCACCCACCTGCTTATGCCACCCACTCTCTGCCCCCTCCATGCACGCAGGCATTGCTGTTCTGCCACATTTCTCTGCATTTCACATTTGATACTCTGCACCCTTGTCAACCCCATGATTTTTCTTGCTTGTTTCTCCCCAGCCTATGAGCATCTTAGAGCAGCGGCTGTGAGTTATTCTTCTTAGCATTCTGATGCCTAAGAAAATGCCCAGTGGTTGGTGACCACGTAAAAGAATGTTTTAAAGAAAGAAAAAACGATCCTAGCAATCATTTATTAAGTCATGCACACATAACTTCTCATCCCCCACCCCCTCACTACATCTTGGTGGAAGAGATACGGCACTTTCCTCTTTCTGCGCTGATTACCAGCTCAGATTCTTTGAGTACAGATTTTGCAGCTTTATCTGAAACCAAAGCTATGCTCCCCTAGTGACAGTCCCCATATAAGGGAAGTGACCATCCCCCAAGGGGCCTGGCCATTGTATCCGAAAGTTCATGAGCTTTTCAGATGCTCAGCTTCCCCTGCTAGAGTTATCGTCACAATCCAAATCTCTCTAACTCCCCAAAGCCTTCCAAGAGTGGAATGAGGAGAAACCATTTCCTTATAAAGATATAAAATATGAAACCATGCATTACTTGGCTTTGTGTTGAAATTCAGAAAGTTTTTGTTGTGCAGCTTTCTATTTTTCTGAGACAAATGGATTGGGCAATTTGTACTTACTCTGTGTAAGGTTTTATGAACTGTGAGGGAGAACCAAACATCTCACATACGCTCTCATTACACAGACACTCGCGTGCGCGCGCGCACACACACACACACACACACACACACACACCTCTACTTGTCTCTAGAATCCCAGAAAGCAGGGGCTGGGAGGACTAGAATGATTACAGAGTCTGAAAGTTCTTCATGTGCTTGGGAGAACATTATAAAACTGTGATAGATTTAGCTGGAGAAACAAAGTGCTAGCTTTAATGAAAGCAGATGCCTTCTTATTCCAGATTCTAATATAGACAAGCCCAGCTGGGCTCCTGAGCATTAGGGCAACAGCATAGGGGAAATGAGGATTGAGGAAATTCTGCCCATTCACTTTCTTTTCCCTCCTATTTGAGGGAAATGGCCATTCCTAGTTTCCAGAGCCAGGACCTCCTACCAGGCCTGAGAGAAGCTGGACTGAGCTTTGCTGACTGGCCCAAAGCCCTCTTCTTGCAGATAAAGAAACTGCAGACTGGGGGAAGGCAGGCGCCTCTGTCAGCTGTCAATAGCATAGTCCTGAAACAGAACTCTTTCTCCTATCCCCAGGTAGCATCTCCCCATGGAGATGAGGTCAAGCTATTCTGGGGTGGGCTAACTCCAACGACTGCTGATCTTATAAGAAAAGGAGAGGCTCGGACACACACAGGAGAGGACCATGGGAAGACGAGGCAGAGTCCAGGGTGCGGCTGCAAGCGAAAGGATAGACTTCTCCAGGGAAACAGAACTGATGGGAAGTATATATATATACACACACACATATATATAGTGTATATACAGATGCACACACATATACACACATACATATATACATATGCATATATGCAAATACTATGAGATTTATTATACAAATGGGCTCACATGATGGTGAATTCCAAAGGGCAGGACACAAGCTGGGAACTCCAGTGGAGTTCAGTTCAATGAATTCCCCAGGAGAAGCTAGCAGAAGTAGAGATGGAATTCTTCCTTCTGACTACTGAAATGCTCAGTTCTCCCTTTACAGCCTTCAACTGATTGGACACTTCCCTTAGTAGATTGTAGATACAATCAGCCATAGATGCAACCAACTGACTGACAATCTAAGCCCCTGAAATATCCTCCCAGTAACAATGGGGCCAGAGCTTGCTCGACCAAGCAACGGGATGCCATCCACCCAGTCTGGCGCGGGTCCCTCACTGTCAGGCCAAGGAGCCCAAGGATTTCCGGCCACCACCAGAGGTGAGGGGAGAGGCATGAAGGGATTCTCTCTACAGCCTCCAGCAGGAACCGACCCTGCCAACACCTGGATCTTGGCCTTCAGACATCCTGAACTGTGGGAGAATCCATTTCTGTGGTTTAAGGCTACTCCCTTTGTACTAGTTTGAAAATGTCATGTTCCCAAGAAATATGCTTAATCCTGAGTGAATCTTGTGGAGGCAACTGTTTCTTCCAATCCTAATTCAGTACTTTAGGGTAGTAACTTTTGATTAGATTGTCTCCATGGAGATGTGACATGCCCAATTGTGGGTGTGACCTTTGATTACATGGAGATGTGACTCCATTCATTCCAGGTGAGTCTTGATTTGTTTACTAGAATCCTTTAAAAGAGTAAGCATTTTGAAGAGGGCCAGAAAAGACAGAAACAACAAAGCCAAGAGAAACTTCAGAGAAGAGCTGATGGCCAGAGAACAGAGACACAGATGTTCGGAGATGCTTGGATCCCAGCAGACATTGCCATGAGATGTTAAGCAAGCCAGAACCTGAAGAGAGCCAAGGGAAGCCAAGAGATGAAAGCCAGCCCTGGAGAAGCAAAGTGAGGAACCCTCAGAGGAACAGAGGTTGAAAGCACTGGAGCGCAGGAACAAGGAACCAACAGATGCCAGCTGTGTGACTTCCCAGCTGACAAAGATGTTCCTGGCCCATTGGCCTTTCTTCAGTGAATGTATCTTTCCCTGGATGCCTTTGTTTGAACATTTTTATAGGCTTAGAACTGTTAACTTAGAACTGTTAAATTGCCTTTATAAAAGCCTAACCATTTTTGGTATATTGCATTTAGGTTAGCAAACTAAAACACGCTTTGTAGTAATTTTTATGGCATCCCTGAAAATGATGGCAAATCCCATAATGATTAAGGTCTTCTTATTGATCCTGATTGGCAGATGGAAGGGAATCTGGTTACAGCTGGTCCAGTGCACGTTTCCTCCCTCTTGTCGGCCAGCCCAGCTGGGCAGAGGGTGGGATAGGGGGCAACTATGAGGTGGAAGAAAAGAAGTGGATTTATTGAGTCCCAGGGGTGCATACTTTCAATTTCCCTGGATAACGTAGGTGGCTCCCCAAAAATGTCTGCACGGGGTTTACCCCCACAAGTGGTATTTGAAAGTATGTTCTCTTGCTGCCTGTCCAATAACTGATATTGGTTTAACCTTCATTTCAATGGGTTGATGACGTCTCTCTCTTTGAGGCTCATGTTTGCATGGTCTCAATCACTCGGGAAATTGAGATTATTTACACACTCAGACACACAGCTGCTTATTGGGAAGGAGTGTCCCTTGGTTCCCTCTGCATTTGTGATTAGCGTGATCTTTCCATGTGGGGTTTGCACGCCTCGTCTGAAGATCCCACATCATGACCTGGAAGAGGCCCCCTTCCTGCAGACCAGCCCGAGACACATGGCAGTGCAAAGACACTGGCGACCCAGGAGCCTTTGTTCAGACAATCCTGTGCTCACTACCCAGCTGGATCCTTCAGTCTCCTTTAGGATAAGCCCAGTGCCCAAACTGGAAAAGGCTAGTACCAAAACCTCACCAATTCACTCACTCACTCATTCACCCACCAATTTTTTATTTTATTTCATTATTTATTTTATCTCTCTGGTAAATAAAGAAAAATGACTGAAGATTTAGCAAACTAAATTGTACAGATCCCCCATCATTGGGGATATATTTGGGTAGAATCATTCAATATAATACAGGATTTACTACATATAGAATAAATAACAACTTAGAACAAACAAATCATGGGCATTTTTACTTCAAACTTGAGAAATACATCTTCCTTGCATTTACTACATTGTTTACATATTACACAGAACTTTTTTAAATTCAAACTTCACAAAGAAAATGCATATGGTATACATGTAATCTATATAATATCTACATAAACATATGTTTGTAAAATCACATTTTAAAAATGGTTTCTAGATCTACTTACTGCACTTACTCTTTTAACATCACGATTTATCATTGGAGATTCTTTACATAAGTGCAGGTGTCCCTACCTCACTCTTCGGAACAGATACATCATGTTCAGATGGCTGCATTATGATCTATTTAACCACTTTTTTGTGGTCATTTCAAGTTTTTGAAAATAAATCACATTTTGCAAATACGTTTTTTTTTTGCAAATAAATCATTGCTGCACTGAAAATATAAACAAAGGGTGACAATGGCAACTGGTGCATGTGCTCCCCAAGTGCCAGGTGCTATCCTGACAATTAACTATGATTCAAGAGAGAAGAGGGTGTGTCCCTGGGGATGGATATGTTCATTTAATGCACAGATCCACCTGCATGTACACACCCATAGAGAGAAAGAACTGGCATCATCTCACTGACAATAGTAGTTGCAAAGGCCCCTTCCCCTGCTGCACCTGTTTCAGTGGAGCTTTGCAGCTCCACCCATAGAGAGGGAATCAGTTTCCCCACCCTCTGAGTATGGGCTGAACTGGACTTTCTTGGAATGACAGGATGGCACAGCAGAGGTAGGGTCGGTTCTGGACCAGCCTTGAGTGCTCTTATGTCCTGAACCCTCTGCCCTTGTGCAGAACCAGCTGGCTGCCTGGGGGCTGAGAGACCAAATGGAGGAGTGTGCAGTGGTACCAGCTGAGACCACAGGCATGGGGAAACGTGCCCAACATTAGCAGGTGCCCCTGTGGCTAACAGCTCAAGGCAGCGCATGAACAGGACCAGCTGAAATGGGCTCAGCCCCATCCCAGCCCCAAGATGGACCACTGAGTCATGAGCATCAGTAAGTGATTGCCAAGTCTGGGGCTGGGGAGTTATGGGGACAGGCAGCAGAAGCACTTGTGGTGGGGTAGTGGACAGTAGTGACAGTGTAGCGCATGTACGCTGGGATGCAAGTCCAGTCTCCCTTCCACCCACTCAGACCCTCTGAGCCTCACGGGTGTCCTGGCTGAGGTTCTAACAACAGGCTGTACTTGGGCTTGTACCAAATTCACTGAGTACCACCTGGTGAAACCATGCTTCACACCTGCCTCCAGCTCTCATCTTCGGCCCAGATTTTTCAGCTGTCAGCAAGGCCTGAGCCTCCCGACAGTACCCAGTGCCAGCTGTGCAAGGTGTGTAGGTAAGGGTGTGGCCCCCTGGGGGCACCTTGGCCATGGGAGAGGGTCTGGTGGGCTCCTCTCCCTTTCACTCCCCCAATGGGCAGTGCCACACACCTCAGCAGTCTTTTGCTCTTTGCAGCAGCCATCTGGATTCCACTTTTCTTTGCAGAGATTGAATTTATCCCTCACCCCTCTGCATCTTTGACATGTAATTTTCGGGTCATCCCTCAAGATTTGGAGCTGCTTCTCCACCCCTTGACTTTGGGCCTGGCTACCAGCTTTGTTTCGGCCAATGAAATGTAAAAACGGTGGCAACCAGCCAGCTCTGTGAACCTGTGCTTTTTCTTGCATTCTTATGCCTCCACCATCACCAAGAGAAAAAGGTGCCCCTGCCAGCTGTGCAGGGGGTAAGACTGCAGATTAGGGGCTAACCCAGTCAGGGCCACACCTGCTGAGACTCTAGCCTGAAGCAGAACCAGCCAGTGACCAGCCTACACCAGCCTATACCAGCTGTGACCAGCCGACCAAAGACAGGTGAGATGCAAATCCCCATGCTTGCCTGGCGCTGTCCTGCCCTTGCTGGCTCTCCCTCCCTCCTGCTCCATTCCTTGGCTCCTCCCTCCTGCCCTCTGGGGCTGCATTCCCCTTAAATGGGGGGCATTTCAGCCTTGTCCTCAAGTTCTGGTTTCTGAGGAGCCCAAGGCTAAACACTGAAGACCAGGAGTGGCTCAGGAAAACAGCACTGCAGGATGGATTTTTGGAGCTGGATTGTTTTCTGGTCTGTTGCTTGAAGTAAGAGGGTCACACATACTAATGGTTTTCTCACTGCACAACCCTTATAACTACCACTGCCCCAAAGGCCACAGCTTCTGGGGCTAAACACATTGGAAGCCTTAAAAAAAAGAATACGTGTCCTTAAAAGCCATCTGCCAACAGAAAGCACACAGAGAAAGTCAGAGGGTCCCTAGGGTACCTTGGGAGCTTTCAACTCTGTGACATTGCAAGTGAACAAAGCCCTGCAATTTCTGCACCATGAAAACTGGCTCCTCCCAGGGAAAGAACCAGCAACCACAGGGCAGACTTGGCTGAAAATCTAGATCAGGCTCTAATGGTAAGAGTGGCAGAGCTGCAAAGAAGACTCGGTGCACAGCCTCGGCAGGTGTCCCTGACAAAGTAAGGGCCCCACAAGGGAAGGCATGAGGACTTCAGACCTGGCATGGGGACATTTGAGTGGCTGAGACTAAAAATCTTAAACCCCAAGAATCTTAAACCCCAGACCCCTCTGGCTTAGCAGAGAAAGAGCCTCCCCTTGCATTTCTTTGCCTGGAGAAGGTACACTGACTTCCCCAGCAGAAAATGTTCACAAGATAACACTTGTGTCCCTTCTGAATCACTCCTGTGAGCCCTGCACAGCCTGTAGGCCAATATCCAGGGGAGGTCTCAGAATAGCCAAAGACTGGAAGTGTAATCTTTGCCTTGGGATGAGCTAGCTTGCCTGGAGAAGGACTTACAGGGTTAGAAACCAGGATGTGATGATCGGAACAAATATTAAGTGTGTTGGGCGGGCAGAAGCAGAAGGTAAGACTGGGTAGCGAAGAGGTTATTGACTAGGGTCACTCACCCAGGACTTGGAATTCAGTGCTCTAGCACAGGCCTCTGTAGTAGGCCCTCCCAGTCAGAGGAGGCAGCTCCTCAAAACTTGGAAAAGAGATGGACAAGAGAAAATGGGTGGGGATATCAGAGCTTCCTTGTCCAGGGTGGGGAGGCAGGGACCAGGGAAGGTGTGGATGCTGGGGTGGATTTAGTCTGAGACCCAAGACCCCGCCACCTGTGCAGCACCTGCCTCTCTAAGCAGTCTGGTCATGCTATCCTTCGAAGGAGGTGTCGCCATGGTGTGGGCAGGGATGGAGGGACAAAGACAGAAAAGCCAGGGGGAGCACTGGGCCCCTGGAAGCAAAGTAGACACATTTCCAGTAGGGGCACAGGGACCTGTGGTGCTAGATGGGTGGCTCCTGGCCAGGGCACTGCCCCATGTGTGCAATGAAGAAAATGAATAGTTCAGAGGTGGTGGCAAAAGGCTGGTGCCACAGTGGAAAATCACGTTCATGCCGATTTACAGAGCTCAGCCAGCCTGGAGAACCAGATCCCACTGCAGAGTGCTCTTGAAGTGTATGGTTGAGAATGGCTTGACATCAGAAGAAGCAGCACAAATAAGCCCTGGGTTTGCAAAGGGGCCTGGTGTTGCCGAGAAGAGATCATGGCCAATATCGATAGAGCAGTGAAAGTGAGCCCTCTGCATAATGAACATCTATCAGTGAAATGACCCTAGGAGATGCCTGCTAGCCCAAGGCCTGTTATGTAGATGGCAGCACTGAGAGGTCAGAGGGACTGGCCCAAGGTCATGGAAGGAGTTGATGGTGGAGCCAGGACCCAAACCCAAGAGTGGGCTCCAGCATCTGCATTCAGAACCCCCATCCTGCCCCTCCCCACCATATGAAGAGTGTGGTGCATGCCGGCAATGCTCCTCAAAGGCTGATCAAGGGGATAGTGGGTCCTGGGCGAGCTCTGAGGAAGGGATCGCAGAAGGGAAGGTATGTCTTGGGTTGGGAAGGGATATCACTCCTGCTGGTAGAGCTAGCACTGGATGGGACTGAGTTTGATGAGTGCGCTGGTTTGAAACTGTTATGTTCCCCAGAAGAGCTTTGTTTAATCCTGACCCAGTCTTGTGGGGGCAACTGTTTCTTTTAATCCTAATTCAATATTGTAGGGCAGAACTATTTCATGAGACCATCTCCAGGGAGGTGTGACACACCCAATTGTGGGTGTGGCCTTTGATTAGCTGGAGATGTGTCTCCACCCATTCCAGGCGGGCCTTGATTAGTTTACGGGCGTCCTTTAAAAGAGAAAACAATTCGGAGAGGTCAGAGCAGATGCAGACACCTGGAGAGCAGTTGCTTCACAGCCAACAGAGAGATCTGACGTGGACGTTTGGAGATTGAGGCAGAAATAGCCCAGGTGCTAAACAAGGACTCACAGAAATAGCCAGAATCTGAAGAGGAGAAATCTCCTGCCCCAGCAAACACTAAGGTAAGAAATGAAATTCCCGGAGGAGCTGAGTAAAGGCCCCCAGATGCTTAGAGAGGAAATCACTGGCATCAGGAATTGGAAGCAACAGAACTGAGAATAGGAACCAACAGGTGCCAGCCTTAGGCCTTCCTGGATCACCCTTACTGAGCCAGGGCACCTTTCCCAGGAGACTTAGTTAAGACATATATATGGCCTTAGAACTGTAAACTTGTGTGTATTAAATTCCCTTTTAAAAAGCTATTTCTGGGCAGGCCATGGTGGCTCAGCAGGCAGAGTTCTCTCCTGCCATGCCGGAGACCCAGGTTCGATTCCCGGTGCCTGCCCATGCAAAAAAAAAAAAAAAAAAAAAAAGGCTATTCCTTTTCTGGTATAGTGCATTGCTGAATCTGGAGACACAGTGAGCTGGCTGCCTGCCGGGCACAGCTGGGGGTGGGGGCGGGCAAGTACAGACCTCCTCTGCTCCCGTCCCTGCCTTCCAGCACCCAGGGAGTGGAGGGATGTTCCTGGAGTCTCCTTGACATTTGGGAATCCCTGGGCCCTAACATAGTTCTAGAATTTTCAGTGACATGAGGTGATTCAGGGGGCGCCGGGGTCATCCAGCCTTACAGAATTTCTGAGGAGAAAAGAGGGCATTTGCAAATAAGGGCATTACTCCCTTGCCGAAGAATAGAGTGAGGAACAAAGAGGTTAATTAATTTTTTTCTAAGGTCTCACTGAGTCAACTGCATCACTGGATGAGAAAATTTAACTCTGGTGATTTCACGAACAACGTCCTCCACGTCCACCTTCCTTGTGTCCCTGGCGCCCACTGCGTCCGCAGGCCAGCCCGCATCCACTCCTTCCGCCAATCACTGCGCAGGGGGCTTGTGGAACCTTTTCAGCATTGACGAAACTTGCTCAGAAAGGTCATTTCATTCAGTCCTCAAAGTGTCCCCCTGTGGCAGCTCCTTTTACTCTGCATTTTGCAGCAACCGATGTAGAAGGGCTGCTGGGCCGCGTTCAAGGCGCAGGCGTCCCCCAGCTCACCTAGACCCTGGGACAACCCTGGGCTGCTCTTCTCTCCACTGAGGCCGGGCAGTGGCAGGTGCTCCTGAGCTCCCACAGCCAGTAGATGTATAAGGCCATGTTGGAGGCCCCGTGGGAAACAAGCACTCTTTCTCTGGAGCCCTGCCCCAGTTAGGAAGCTGAGATGTGCTGGGCCCCACCTGAGGACACTGGTCCCCTGCTCCCCCAGGTGCTGGGCTCCCCAGGATGCCAGGCCTCAGAGGACGGAGGCCATAAGCACACATCGGTTGAGCAATAGCCAGACAGTGGATGATGACCATGAGCATGAGACTCCGGACTGAGGACACAGCCAGACACTCCCCAGCTCTGTCGCTCTGGGTACAGGGATGGGGGTCTCCAGGGCAGAGGCCCTGACACTTGTCCTGACTTAGGGGGCAGGGAGGGGACCCCGTGAGTGCGTCCCAGGAAGCCCTCTGGTGTGTAATTTTGTGGGATATGACACTGAGTCACTGGTTCATGCCTCCATTCATTCAAGGCATACTTAAGTTGTGCCAGCTCTGTGCCAGGCCAGGGGTGACAGCTGTGGATGTTCTGGCCAGGCCGTGGCCTTGGAGGATCTGGGGTGGATGAGGGCGGCACTGCATCCCTGCTCAAGGATGCCTCTTGGCCAGCCTCCTGCCGCGGGCATTTCAAGACTCATTTGTTCACTTTGCCACACTCCATGGGTCCCCGGCGCAAGGAAGGGGCACATGGCCTTCACCCCATCAAGTTCGTGGCCTTGGGGGAAAGGGGAGAGGCATCCGGCATCCAGCAATCATACGAGTAAATGCACACCACAAACCCCGGGGCACAGTCAAGGGCACATGAGACCCCCCAACCTCACAAAGCAAAGAAGGCAGCTCTGCACCAAATCCCCAGGTAGCAAAAGGGTCTGCCAATCCCTGCCAGATACAACGTCAGCTGCCACATCCCACGAGGCAGAAGATACCTGAGCAGACCCGATTCCCTGCCTTTGGGAATGGATGGCCCTACTAATGACAGGACATGGTCATGAGGTGCAGCAGCTGGGCAGTGGGCCATGGCAGGATGTACCATGTCGGGGGGCGGAGGGGACTGTAGAGGGGACGGAGGGGAGGCTGGCTGCATCTCCGGGCTGCCTAGAACCCCCATCAGTGGCGAGTGGGCCCGCGAGTGCTCATAGCGGGAGTGGGCAGTGCCCTGCTGACCTCAGCTGTTGCCAGAGTAGAGGCAGACTATGGGCGGAATGGCCTAGAAACCATCCTCGCAGAGGCCCACTGCCCAGCACTGGACAGTGGTGAGGGAGCGAGGGAGAAGAGAGAGGCTGCTGGGTCCTAGTCACAGATGGCCGAGGAGGGGGTGGAGTGCACAGAGCGTGGCACTTTCACTTTCTGCAAATGGGCCTCCTGGGGCCCCTCAAAGGAGGCATACGTGCCCTCCCCGAGCCCCTGGCAGCCCCCTTCTATGGCTCTGGCTCCATTTCCTTCTCTGCCTCCAGGAAGCGTCTGGTTCAGTGGGACCCTGGGAAGGTTGAGCAGGTGACTCCCTGAGCCCCAGGACAGTGCTTCATGTTCCTCAATGTGTGCTGTTTTAAGCTGCCATGGGTATGGCAAATTGTCGCAGCAGTCTTAGGGATCTAACAGTCCTTGACCATGAAATAGTCCCTGCAGGAGTCGCTGACTGATGGCTCACTTCCCCCCCAGTTGGTCCTCCTACACCCGTGGCTGAATTCTCAGCACCCCAAGTTGGAGCACTTTTGAGCTGCTTTCTCCAACTCGGCAGCTGCGACAGTGCAGAGGGAGGCAGCTGTCCCAGGCATGGGGCCTCGGCCAGGAGGTCATCTGCCCTGTCATCCCCACCACTGACCTGGTGGAGGGACCTTCTCAGCCGTGCTGTGTCAGACATCCCAGCACCAAAGGAGCTGAGCCTGGAGCCCAGGGCGAGAGGCCCGACTCAGCCCCTCCCGCAGCTCTTTCCCTGCGGCTCCCTTGGGGGCAGAAGAAGGGGGCACAGGCGTGGGCACTGCCCGTTTCCTGGTTTGAGACCCAGGCCCTCCGGCTGCTTCTCCAGCATTCTGCTCTTTTCCACCCAGTCTCCGCATCCCCAGTCCCTGCACCTGCCTCTCTCTGCCGCTGTGCCCACTTGGTCCCCACTTATCCAGGGCCCTTGAAAATGCCTCTGTTCTCTCGGAACCACCTGCCTCCGAGGCTGCCAGGGCCCTGCAGGAAGGTGACCCATGGTGAGCACCTGTGGGAGCTGGCGCTGAGCTGCTGCTGGATGCAGGTCAGCTCCAGCTGCCCAGCTCAGGCCCCACACCCAGGCGCCCGAGTCCAGCGCACTGGGGCCGGCATACAGCTTTTGTTTTGTTTTGTTTTTTGTCCTACCTCTTTTCAAGGTTCCTCTTAAGCCTCAACTCCTTATCCCAGCATTTAGCAGCTTTCCAAATATAGAACCAATTTCTCATTTTGTTTAGCTCCCTCTGGTGGACACCCCCTCACACACATTTGCACATGAACACACACACGTGCACACAAGGGACTGGGTCCAGCAACCCAGACAATCCCCCCATTGGGGGATCTTCCTACAAAACTCGTTCCTGCAGAAGACAGGACGGTAGCTTGCCCTCAGCGACTGTGCTGGAAACGGGCAGATTTGAGGGCAATTTGCCCATCAAAATGAGCAATGATTTCACAAGCTGTACCAAAAACCTGCTTTTGCCCCAACCTAGACAGATATGATTGCTGACAACCTTTGGGATTCAACATGATTGAAGGCCTTTTGACAGTCACTGGCCCTTTCTAATTCCATCTTGGCCAGTGAAAACCATGCTTTAAAGGTTCTGATTTCCACACCTACTGAAGATATCAGTGATTCCATGAAGAGATGGGTAAACCCTAGTCTGATTGTCCCCTAACATAAGGTTGCCACTGCTGGGTGCTGATGCTAGCTAGGGGGCAGGGGATGGGGGGGAAGTGCTCCTTTGCTCAGCCGGGGCATCCCTGTGTGGGTAGGTGGATGTCTGTCCTTCTTGTTCTCAGACGCAGTCCCACTAGGGTCTCCGGCCTCAAGCTTGCCTTACAAGGATGGGGCAGCTCTTGGGCTGCACTTCCAGGGACTGGAGAGCCGGCTTCCTGCTGAGGCCCTCCCTCAAGTGCCTGCTCTCAGCTGCACTGAGCCCCTTTGGTGCCCCCCAGAAGGCCAGCTGCTCATCTGCTCCCAACTCTGACTGTCCGGGCACCACTGCCTCCTACCTTCCCCAAGCCCGGGGTCCATAATGTGAGCCATGGTCAGAGGGAAGAATCTCCCTTGCACAGGCAGGGCCTGAGCCTAAAGCAGGGAAGTGGTCTTTCCTAAGAATCCTAGTCAGGTGGACACTTGCTCCTGGTGCCTACCCCCAACTCCGGCCGGCTAAGGGGCTGCTAGGACAGCAGCAGGGGATGACCAGGACGTAGCTGGGTACCTCATGGCACCAACAGCCCCAAGTCTGGCTTAGCTGGGGCCATAATCAATGGGGGTAGGGACGGGCCAGATGGGACAAATGTCTCGGGTTTCACAGCCGGCTCAGGGAATTCTATCACTCCACCCCTGCCCACTGCATACCTTGCTTTATTTCCTTCCTAAGCCATTCCCCTTGATGCTTGCATTTGCAGGCAGCCCCCTCCACGCGGATTTGAATGTCTTTCAGCCCCAGAGATGAAGGGGCTCACCTGGGCCCCTCCAGCACCATGGACAGCAGGGCCTTGCCCCAGGGTTCAAAACACCTGATGAGACCTCTGGTGCAGGTCTCATCCTTCCGTCTGCCCCCTTCACCCCCATCCCCGCCCAGGAGTGTGTGGCCCTTCATAAAGGAAGCGAGGGGGTGAGGAGACCCCTACCACTTTTGTCGGCTGAGTGCCGTTAGCGATTCCATTGCTGTTTTCTTCTCAACCTGCCTCACCTGAGACCATGTTAACAGCATGCCAGCCTGGTGCTGGGCCCAGGTGTTCCTCTCTTAAGTGGCTGTTCTACGGAAAACAGACTCCTCCGGCTCCTGCCCGCCCCTCCCGAAGTGGCCAGAGGCCCACTTTCTACCTGGGGAAGGCTCAGCTCAACAGTCCATGATCCTCATGATGGCTGCTCCAGGTTGGTCAGTGGCCAATACTATTGGTGCCCAGGTGTGAGCAGCCCACCCACGTGCGAGCGAGGTCTCAGATGAAGCATGGAGTCAGGGAAACGCACCTCACACCCAGCCCCTTTCTGGAATTGGGCATTGGAATAACTGGTTGCCTCTTCCATCCCTTCCTTCTCCCCTCTAGCTGCCAATTCGATCTGTCCACTGTTAAAAAACACAACAGATGGTGCGTAAAATATGAAGGCACTTCCAAACTACATAAATTCCAATTCTGGGAGGCAAATGAAGCCTGATTAATCATCTGGAACAGAAGCCTCAACCTCCAGCTCAGTGGAAATTTGATTATTTCGGTACATGTTTAAATATTTTCTGGAATAGCAAGAAAATGCTCATTTTGGGGATGACAGAGTCTGGCTACGCAAAACGGGAAGCGATTACCCTTTGTTGGCACCTGAAGTTGTCATTTCGGGCTCGTTCCTCTCTCTCTTTCTGGTTAAGCCCCTCTCATGCCGTAGAGGAGCTCAGCCTCTCCTGAGAGCATTTTTGCGTTTGCCATTCAGACAAGTGACCTTGTAGTGCTGGCCCAAACACAGTGACCTTTGGGGGAGAAAAGTCGATATTGTGTTAGTAAGTGTGGTGCGCTGACGTATTCCCCAAAAAGATCTGTTGAAGTCGTAACCCCCAGTACTTGTGAATGGGAACTTATTCGGCAACAGAGTTACTGAGGATGGAACAAGTTAAGAAGAGGGCATACTTCAGTAGGGTGAGCACCGAATCCAATGTGACTGCTGTCCTTATGAGGGGAGAGGACACAGATGGACACAAGGGAGGGTGGTCATGTGACGACAGAGGGAGAGATTGAAGTGCCCCAGCTGCAAACCAAGGACTTCCAGCACTGCCAGGAAAGATAGAAGAGATTGCCAGGAAACTAAGGTAATATGTGAACAGGTCTGGCTTTAAAGGGAGCACAAAGCCTGCAGCTCAGATGCTCAGGGAGGAGGGACGTGGGTTTCAGTGCTCCCGGTGGCAGTGTATCTTGCTCTGTCCGTGGCACTGACCAGCTCTGCTCTAAAGCTGCAAGCACAGCTGCAAACGCACAGCCTTGATTCAAGTCAGCACACATCTATCATGCCCCTACTAGAGCGAGAGAGAAGGAGGGATGCAGCCTGTTGGTCAGCTTTGGTGGAATGCACCACATTTTTAATCACAGACACACATTACCTTTCGTATGAAAGGCGCTGCATTCCCGTAAGGGTTGTAGTGAGACAGATGGCGCTTTCAAAGAACTGTGTTCATATATCACTCCCAGGAACTGGGGTTGTGACCTTATTTGGAAAATGGGCCCTTGCAGATAAAACTAAGTTAAGGACTTTGAAAGAGACGACCCCGGATTATTAGTGAGGGTCCTAAGTCCAATGACAAGTGTCCTTAAGAGAGCCAGAGGGGAGAGGACTCAGGGAACAGGGGATGAAAAGGAGAGGTGACACTGAGGCAGAGAATGGAGAGAAGCAGCCCCAAGCAGCCCCCAGTTGGAAGAGGCAGGGAGGGCTGAGGCGGCGCAGCCCCACACGCCTGGGTCCCTCCAGGACTGCACGGCAATACACTCTGCTTTCTATGTCACCCAGTCTGTGGTTTGGTGCAGCCGTCCTGGGAAATGAACGTGGGGGGTCAGGAGCGAAGACCTGCTGGCTGCTGGGGAACTGGGGGCAGCCACTTGGATGGCCTCTCAGCTCAGTCCTGGCACCAGCACAGACAAGCCAGGCTCGGACGGTGCTGGGCCGGACAGGAATAAACCAGAATGTCACCCCTTCCTGCCCCGGCCACACCAGTCTAGCCGGCAGCCCAGGCAGGGGCTGTGGGATTTAGAAAAATAACATCAAACAGAACAGAATGCCTGCTTAAGTGTGAAGTTCACATAGACAACGAATGTTTTTAGCATATCTCAAATATTGAATGGGATATACTTATGTCCATTGTGTCCCACGTTTGTGTCCCATCTGCAATCCAACCCCAAGACAAGGCCACCCATGCTAGTGGGGTTAACATAGCTGACCCAGCCCCTTCTCTAAATTCCAAGATTATTTTTAGTGATAACTAAGTACGATCTTGATCCATTGTTTTAGTTCTAAAATAAGTAATAATTTCAAAATAGTGAATTAAAATTTTAGACATTCCAACTCAGTGAAATATTTCTGGTATGAAATAAACCATGTATGCTCCAAACAAAAACATTAACCCCCACAATTTGTGCTCTTTTTCACTGTTCGAAAATTTTTAAAGCAAATGGAAACTCCAAAAATAAAAGTGGCACAGGCTCTTACCTCTTTCTCTTTATTATCACTGTGCTAGCATTGCTTATTTCAAATCCACTATTTAAACATTAGTTTGGGGCAGGGGGACACAAACTTTTCTAAGAGAGTGCCAACATTTCCAAACTGATTTGAATTTTCTTTCAGAAGGAATATATAGAGCTGGATCCACCTGCGCCAGGGGCCACCATAAAACTGGGATGCTCAAAAACTCAAATTCCACATAGAATATAATGCCCGTTAGAGAGTGAAAAATTAAAATGAGCTAATTTGAAGTTTATACACACACATATATGTGAACATATATATTCATGTCTATATGCATATGTGCAGATATATGCATGTATATAAATATACACACATATATATTCCATGTGAATATACATGTATCTGTCATGTGTGACTATATCTATATATATCTCAACTGCAAACAGTAGATAGAGCAGTTCTTTAGAACCTAGACCAACAAAAGACTTTTTTCGGGGGGTGGGGAGACACAGGTATTTCATCCCATAGACTGTCCACGATTGACAGGCACAGGTGTCGGTAGGAGCACATTGATTTTCTTCGCTTTCACTCTTGGTTCTAAGTCCTCTGCAGACAATTGCAGCTTCCCTGCCGGCCCTGGGGTGGGGAGGGGTGTGCTGCTCCCACTGCGGCCCCAGGGGCCACAGGCCTTCATTACAGTCTGGCACATCTCGGACAGAAGGGTAGGATGTTAACGTGTTGGGCATTCTGATCCCTTACCCGGAACCCCAAAGTTACTCACTCCGCGGGGCTGCGGAGTGGCCTCACTCGTGTAGGCCACACGTTTGGGTATTCCCCTTTCTACCCACCAACTACTCAGCTGCAATGACCCACTCTCACCCCAGCTCCACTCTTTGGGGAGGTGCTGTCATCCATCCGACAGGCCCTGGTACAGTTGGGCTGCATGTCCTGTGGCCTCTGTCCATGGTTCCCTGTGGCCAGCTTCAGTTTCCCTCCTGGAGCCCCATCCCATGGGCTCTCCTCAGGCACATACACTTCATTCTCTGCCAGGATGAAGCCTCTGGTTTGCATGAGGAAGGGGAGGAAGACATGGGCGGTGGGGGTGCAGCACTCAGCCCATGTCTGACTCTTTGCAGTTGAGAACTCACCTCCCAGCCAGAGTGAGCTGCTGCAGCTTTCTGGTTACACTGAGCTGGCACTTGATGCCCATGACCCTGCTGGGGCAGACGCCATCTGCACTAGGCAGCATACAGGCCTCGGGCTGGCAGGAGGGCACAGCTGAGGCCCTCCTTCCTCCTGACCAGCCCAGTCCAGCAGCCCAGATCGGTCAGAGGTGTTGGGTCCATGCTGTCCTCTGGACTGTTCTTCTCAGGAACCCATGTCTTGCTCCTGAGAAGCACAGCTCGCATTTTATTCAAGGCTTATGGCAGACACTCAGTGGGTACTGGTCAAATGAATGGACGACCCTAGATGTGGCTTTCGGGCCCTATGTGAGAGGGTTCTAGAATAAATAAATGGCCTGTGTCCCTACTTGAAATCTCTGGAGGTTTCTCTTGGGAGGGGCAAAGTCCCGACTGCTTCCTGGACCAGGTCCTGCCCAGGAGACCCAAACCTCCGTGCTCCTCCCCCGGCCCCTGGCCTGTCCCCTCCCTCCACTCCCCTCCCTCAATTCCTGTAGCCTCCCCACCTTGGTGTGTCACAGTCAGGATTCTCCTTCCTGACTCCACCTGCGAGAGTGGCTTCTCACTGTGACAACTCCCATGTGGCTGTCAGATACACGTTCCTCTGTCCTCGTCGTTCCCGTTACCGGTGACTCAATCACTCTTTGAGGATCCTCTTAATGTCGTGATGGGACATATTGGCATTCAGCCGTGTTCCTCCGTCTCCTGGGCTTACTCTGAACTCCCAGCAATGTGCAAATAATCTCACTCAGGAGGAATCTCGGTGTACGTTTTTGAATGACAAATAATTTCACATTGCATGCCCTCCTTTTTTTTTCGGCAGAGGCCATGCATCTTTTAGGAGGAGGTGTACTGTTTCAGGAAGGATGTCCCACTTGGAGTCTCGTGACCTGGGTTCAAATTGTGGTTCTGACACAAAGTATGTGGGTTTGGATGTGCCCTTCTCACGTTCAATTATGATGGTAGTAAGATTGGGGTGTTAACATCCATTCCTACTATAACAGTGAGAATAAATGGGACGCATCTGGGAGCTGCTGGTCTGAGGCACGGCACTGCTCAGGTTCTCATAGCTAATCATTTGTCCTGCACTCGGGCGTCTGTTCAGCCTGCACCTGAACCCTGGTTTATGGGCAAAAGTGGATGCCGCCCTTATCTGCCCTGGGCCACTGCTTCATGGGCTCTTTGGTCTCATTTTGTCTTTGGCGTTCACAAAGTCATCCCATTTTACAACAAAAATTCTCAGCTCTACGTTAGATAAATGGAATATTACTTTCTATGGCAAAATTTGAAAATAATTCAACAATTTAGGCAGGGCACGTTTAATTCATTCATTAGTCTCGAGACAATGATTAAATGACCAATACCTGTCTTTCCTTGGATATGAAGTCATCTTCAGTATTTATTTTAAGAAACAATATTGAATTTGAAAGAAGCAGTGACTCAGGTGGGGCTGGTAATTGGATGGTCTCATTCCAGGGCTCTATACAATCATTCTTATGACATCATGGGGGCCTCATGTTCCATCTTAGCCAGAAAAGAAATAAGTGCATCTTGAGTTCTGGCCACCTTCCCATAGTATGGGCCTGCCTCTTGTGCCAAGAAGCTTCCTTGTACGTTTGCCGAAGGATCCGAGGCAGCATTTGGAGCTGGGGCTTCTGATATAGGGAGTACGTTTATTACACTGCAGGTGGTCGCCGTTCCTCAGCAAAATGCCCTTGCATGTTTAGTTATTTAATCCATCTTCCAGGAGATCCTGCTCTCCCTGGGGCATTGACACGTACAGACACACACACATGCACACACATGCTCACACTCACACCCCTCTAATGTAAGGAAGAAAACAATGTCAGAGAAGTCCAGAAAAAATATGATGAATCCTGAAATGAACTTCTGGATGCTGAGTATGTTCTCCTATGGCTGGGTTTATAGGCAAAGAAACAAAGTTAATAGACGGAAATAGAGAGGGAGGATGGAGGCAAGTCTCAAGACACCAAGGAGACCCAGCTCACGTCCTCATGCCATTCCACGCAGAGCAGCCCTTTGCATATCTCAGAGCAAGCGGAAGCTAAGCGATTTGAATGCTGAGAGAAAGCTTCTGAACTCCCTGGACATGGTGAAGGGTGATCTATGGAAGCGTACGTTTTTGGAGATTGCCTTTGTTTCTCTGTGTAATGATAGTGAAGGTTTACTGTTCGCACTGGGAGTCCAGGTGAAAGCTGAGGCTGTGGAGAGCAAAGGGTGGAACAAGCTGTCATCTCTCTCCCCAGAGTGCAGCCCAGACTCTCATTTTCCTTGCTCCACCTTTGAGTCATTTCTCCTCGTCTTCTGTAAATATCCAGAATGCTGGAGCCTTCCCCATTTCTGAAATTGTCTCATGCTCTTTTTCGGGATAATGAACTTGGGTTTCCCATAAATTTATTCCTTCGTTCTGTACAGTCCTTGCTTGCTTCTGCTTTCACCTCCCTTCCTATTTCATGCTAACTGATTTCCTCTGCCTTGGTAGTGCCCAGATTTTTTTTTTTTTGTACTTCTATGATGAGTCAGTGCTTCTCATTTAGGGTATGCATATTAAAGGCTCTCTGCAGTTCAGACTCATGGGGCTTTACTCCATTCTTCATTGCTAAAAACTCTGTTTCTGCTTCCCCTTGCCTGAGCTCTTGACTGCCTAGTTGTTCACTCATTTTAAAATATTTATTGAGGCTTACTCTGCACTGAGCATGGACTAAGCCAAGGCACAGCTATGAAAGCCTCAGTCTGGGCCCAGCCTTCAGGGGCCAAAGCCACACTCAGCTCCCGCAGAGGTTCGGGACAGGTGTTGGCAATCAGATTTCCTCATGAATACCAAGCATAGGTAGTGGGACCAACATGTGCTCTGAGGTCACACACACCTGGATTTGTCTCAGCAACAGTATTTATGGACTAATTGATTCAGAGAAATCAGCCAAACCATGGGAAACCCAATTTCCCCAGCTCTGAACTGGGGGCTGTCATGTCTACCCCACTGGCGTATTGAATGACTAGAGCTTGTGAACATAATTTGAGCCTTTGGATGCTCGGTCATGGTAGTCACTTATTAATAGTTTTAATTTATAACTTGTGTCAGATCCAGAAACAAGTCAGGGAATAGAGAAGTAGCACTTAGAATCCCTAAACTCAAGGGGCTGATCATTGACTTGTAGGAAAGGAAATTACTTTGCTCTGTCTAGTACAAGTCTGCCGAGTCTTGGCTGTGGGAGGGTATTTCAGGTGCAGGTGAGATGTAGAGAAGATGATGGGCATTGGCAAGGAAAGCAGGGCTTGCATGCTGACACTGGGCAAAGTGAACCAAATGCTCTGGGGTTTACAAATAAAGATCAATAAGGTTTAAATGAAAACTGTGGGGAGAAGATTTAGATGCCCTGATGTTTATAAAGAAGTTGATGTTTATGCTGAGCCCTGAAAAGTAGAGAAGTGAGCAGAAGCAAGGCATCTAGGGGGCTCTAGGTTTGTCTAGAAATTCCAGCTTGGTCTAAGTGTTGGCTGTAGCACAAAGAAAGAGCCCTGGGAGCTGAAGTTCAAGAGGTGGGAACAGACCACACAGGGCCTTTGACCTCCAGGCAAAGGGGTTCAGACCTTCTGGTGTAGGTGGTAGAGACCCAGCAATGACTGTTGACTAGGGAAATGGCTGAGGCTTAGATCTTTCCAGAAGCCATTGGAGGAAAAAAGTGAGAAATGCCCTCATGTAAGCCTAGCGCAGGCCCACACCTGGGAGGGCACTCCATGCCACTTGCTGGATGACCCTGCGTGGATAGCTCTAAGAGGCCACACAATGATAGATTTATCGTTCTTAACACGTGCCTCCAGACAGCAGCCCATTACCCTGGGTGAGGGTGCACCGCCCACGTGAGTTCCCCAGAAAACCCTTAAGGTTGACACCTGGATGAATGTTTAGGAACATGTATGGAGACATGCTTTGAAGCGGCCCTCAGGTCCTGGAGAACCCAAGAACTTCTGGCCTGATGCAGGAGTCACCGGCCAGCAACTCTACCAAAGAGGAAAATGGCAGAGACTTCCATTCCCTGGCCTGGCACGGTGACGATGGCTTTGCATGGATGGCAGCTTCGCAGTGGCCCTGGGGTCCTTATTGTTATTATTCTCATTTCACAGATGGGGAAACCAAGGACTGGAGACTGTGGGTAAGAGGTGCCAAGGGGTGACATCAGGATTAGATTTGGGAGATCTATTTCCAGACCTTGCCCTCTTAGCTGCTGCACTGGCATGCATCACGGCAAGGATGAGAGACTGGGCAGCCCAAGCCCTTCCTGTTCTTGAATGCACCTTCCTGGACACTGGACTCCTGGCCCTGGGGTTGCTGTCAGGATTCTGCAAACAATTTCAGCACACCCTCAGTTCTGGGACCATGAGCCTTGTCCCCAAGCCTCTTCCTTGCAGATTCCCAGGCTGGGCTCGGCTCCTTGAACTCTCGCTCGCCCACCTGGCGACTCCCACTCAGGGCCATCTGTCATTTAGCATGATGCCAGGACCGCCCACTGGACTCCAGGGCCAGCAGACCAAGGCGGTACCGTAAGCAGCTTGCTCCCAGGGGTGAGCCTTCATGACGATGACCTCCACCCCCGCAGCCACAGCCCACCACTCACCCAGGAACACCCCAGGCCTCTCCTTCCTGCCATGCCGGGGCCACTTTGAGTGCAAATTCAGGGCCTGGCGTTCAATAGTTGTGATGCTTTGAATCCATACCAGGGAGCAGCTTCTGTTCCGAGCATCTTCCCTGGATGGACTCACCTCACCCTGTTCATCACACACCCCTGGGAAGGAGGTTCCAACAACAGCCTTCACCCCCTCCCCCAGTGGAAACACTGCGGCCCAAGTTAGCCAGGCTGGGTGCCTGCTCTCACCACCGTGCCGCCCTGCCTCGTGCCTCGTTCACCATTTCTGAGCTTCCCGTGCCAAGCTTCTGTATAAGTTCTGGTGATCCAGATCTTATTGTCAGGTTTTTACATGTCCTGTTACGTTGACATTTTAAAAATGAACGTTCAAGTCCTTGGTGAAAACATTGAACAGAAACTAGCAATTTCTGCAGGTGTCTGCCTGCCTCCCTGTGTTTCTGGGAGTTATATGGCCACTTTCTTTCTCCTGGGCTGGGCTCCCAACCTAGCTGGGTGCCAGCCATTTTCCCATGCCCTTCACCTTGACCCCCAGGACCGGTCGTGTGGCTGGTGCCCAGACACGGCTGGCGCTCTGGGAACGTCTGTGGGAGGGAGTCCCCAGAGCGGAGCAGGACACGGCCAGAGATGTTTTTCCAAAATGGACGGCACTCAGCCCCCCCTTGGGGCAGGAGGTCAGCTAGCCCCAGCCCACCTCCGTGCAATCACCGTAACCAATGGCCACTTCCCACCGGCCATTAGAGGCGCGGAAAGGAGCGTGTGCTTTCCACCATCCTCAGGCTCAGAGCAGGGCAGAGAGGAGGGCAGGTGCTCATGATTACACAGCTGAATCTGAAGCCATTTGCCACGGCCAGGCCGGGTGCTGGTCCCCACTTCCTGGGTGAGGGCTCCGGGCCACGTTGCTTCCTCCTGTCCACAGGAGCATCACGAGTGACTTTGGCATATAGTTTTCTGATTTCCGGTGTCCAGGGTCCACAGTAAATCTGGACATGGAGGCCTCATGCTGCAAAAGGACTGGGCACCGCTGGTCCGCATAGACAACAGGAGGCTTCTGAGTAGGACCTTTGTAAGTGCTGAAAACAAACAGAACAAAAGCAAAACGCAACAACACAACTCGCAAACCATGTGCCTTCCCTCAAGGAGATTCTCCTGGACCCTCATTTCAAAGATGGTCTCATATTTAATTTTAGAGAGTCAGCATGCCTGCCCTCCTGCTTTCCATCCCTCCCTCCTTTCTTTTCTTCCTCAAACACTGTGAGTCACTCCCAGGTGCCCACCCATAGCCTTACTGGGAGAGAAGCGGGTGGGTAGAGCGAGGGGAAGGAAGTTGGGGGAGAATGAGAGAATGAGCGGGGAGGATACCATCACCCACTATCACGGCCTCAAGACTCTCAGAGCATAAAGGCCACCCTTAGGCCCTCCCTTTGAAGCCTGCTGCACAATGCCTAAGCGCCCACCCCCTGCCCCCAGAGCTAGGAGACCCCGTAGCTGCACGGCAGGCCGGGGACTGGAAGGAGAGAGCCCACCACCTCAGCTGTGCCTTCTTTCCCAAAACTCACGTGTCTTGCAGCCCAGAGCCCACCTTTTCTCTTACAATGCAAACTCTCAAAGGGAAAAAATTAAAATGTTACCTTTTCTAGGCAAAGCTCTCAGTTTCATACATTCTCTCTTTAGACAGGAATAGATTTTTTTTTTTTAGAAAAATTGAAGGTGGTTTTAAAATGTCAGATTTTCTGAGGACAAACTGTCTGTTAAATATCACATTTTCTAAAATTTACACATTTTTGTACCACCATCTTTTTTCTCCTGAATACAACCCAAGTCATAACACTGAGAAGCATCCAGAGAGTGATATTTCCTGCAGAAACGCAACAATGTCCAGTTTCCAGAACTATCCATATTGTGGGCATTTGGGATTAATTAAAGGAAAGCATCACTCTGGTTGGGGAACCCTTTAAGAGGGTCTCATATCCTGGGCTGAGAATCTGGACATCTCCCATCACCCACAGCAAGGGCTTGGCCCCATGGGTCTCTGGGTGCACTGAGATCAGGGGAATGACATGCAACAGGTTGGCCATGTCCACCTGACCAAGGTGCTGGGCTTCTGCCTGGACCCTCCCAGAGCGAGCCTTGCTCTGTTCCCTTCCCACCTTACAGAAGGCATTTGATTTCTTCTAGCATTGGATTCTTCCTTTACGAACCAGGCAGCCATAATGACACCATCACCTGCAGGGAAAGTCATCGAGATAAAGCACAGGAGGATGGCTTGAACAAGATGTAGGTAGGAGCTCAGTTCACCCACCACCCTGGTCAGTTCCCCCAGTGTGGACCAGGCCTGCCCCAGCAACCAGGAAGGGAGCAGAACACAGGGCAGCAAAGTAGAGTGATTGAAGATGGTCACTCGGCCAGAGACTAGATAGAACCTGAACTCTGGCCATGTTCCTTGTTTGAGTGTCCATGGACTGGGTTTAGAGGGCACAGTCAATGAGCACTGACCATGAGCCAGGAAATCCCTGTCCCCAAAGGATTCCAGCCTAGTGGGGTGAAGGCACAAGTCACCAAAAGAAGATTTCAGCTGGGGTGGAGGGGTCGTGTAATATGTTGTATCAGCTTCCTGAGGTGGCTGTAAAAATGACCATATATGTTCTTCATAGAATTGTTTCAAACAGCTTTGGAGGCCAGAAGTCCACGTCAGACTGCCAGCAGGATGGGTTCCTTCTGGAGACCCTGGGGAGAAGCTGTTATGCACGTGTCCCTGGCTTCTGGGCTTTGCCAGCCATCCTTGGCGCTCCTTACCTTGTAGACACATCACCAGTCACTTCCTCTGTTGCCCCGTGGAGACCACCTGGATGATACACCTCATCTCAAGAACTTAAGTTAATTATAACTGCACACACCCTTTTCTAAGTTGGTAACATTTACAGTTTCTTGGGATTAAGATGTGGACATATCCTTCTGGGGGCTTCATTCAACCTCTCTCCAGGGTTGAGGTCTAACCCATCTCAGGCGGTTGTGGGAGACCCTCTGGAGCAGGCAGCTCCAGGCCTCAGTTTTCTGAATTGAATGATGGGAATAATAACAGTAGAACAAAAATAATGCATCTCGCCCAGGATTCCTGTCAGGAGGAGAGAAGCAGTGTGTATGCACAGAATGATATTTTTAATAATAATATCTCCTGAGCTGCATCCCACACTTAATGGTAATTCTCACCATATTGCAAAAGCTTGATGGCTGAGAAAATCAGATTTAAAACTAATTCAGAAAGTCATGAAGGGAGTGTCTGCGCATTGGAGAACATTACTTGTATGCATTCAAAAGAAATAAATATGTCCTAGAGCTAGTCACTAGGCTTTTACAAGGCAGACTCCTCTGAGGCAACATGAGATCTCCTCTTGTCAGAACTCAGAATCCTTCTGCAGCTGGTAAATGCTCCTTTGGCTTCTGAGAAGTGCTCTATGTTGGGGCCAGATCAGATGGTCAAAAGGTGGCCAGAGTTCAGGCATCCAGTGAGAATGGCAATGCTGAGATCCCGAAGGATTGGAAATACACTGTTCATGGACCCTGGAATTGCTCAGGAAGTCACCATGGGGGATTCTGAATAACCTTCCCAGGCCAAAAGTCATGGTTTTCTTGTAATCCATATTCACTGTCTTCTTCCTTTTTTTATAATGGGAATAAATGGCTGCAACTATGCTGCAATGCTGAAGTTGAGAGTTGGAAACTTTTCAGATATTTAACTTGTGGAGGCATCACTTCTATACCCTGCTGTGGTGTCCTCATATCCCTGATGACCTTTGACAGATGTAAAGACAGTGGTCTGAGAGATGAAGCCACCTGAGAGCTAAGCCCAACAAAAAAATTCAGATCCCCAGGATGGGTGCCCATTCTCAGCATGCTCCAGACCCATGCTGTGGTGGAGGGGACCAGAAGACTGGGTAGTATTCTTCCTGTTTGCAGGTGAGCAGAGTCACCCAGCCAGTGGAGGTCTGAAACTCAGCAGGAACCCAGCTTTGATAACAACATCTTCAGTTCTGTACCTACTCTATGCCTGCCCTGAGCTAGATGCCGTGGAGATGTATCTTTTTGAATCTCAAAATAACTAAAATGGTCATTATCACTCATTTCACAGATGAGGGAACTGTCATTGCAAAGATGCTTAATGCATTTATCAAGTTATCTCACCCATCTGACCCCTCTGCCTGAGATTTCCAGGTAATTAAAACATTGGAATTATTCACCTAATTTTTCACACACAGTCTGTCATGGAAGGTACTGTCCTAAGCATGGCATCTGGCCCTTTCATTTTACAGATTTTGAGCCTGAGGTTCTGAAAGGATCAAGGCTCACCAAGATCTATGGGTAAGTTGGAGCAGAGCTGATAAGAAAGAGCTGGTTTTCCGATTTACCATCCAGTCTCCTTTCCCTGCCAAGCTCTTTGGATGTCATCTACCACCCACTGCTCAGTGAGCTGCACAGCTGAATAAACTGTTTATAAAGTTCTGGGAGTTCTTATACGCACCATGTCACATAAACACAAGACTGGGGATTGTCACCACTATCAACGTTAATTACAATAAAGAGAAAACAGCATTTCACTGTCACTCCAGTGAAGCCATAATCACCAACATTTCCAGAAAATACTCATGGAGTCAGTATCTCCATGCTACCCCTGCTTTATTTATTATATTTTTCTAAACAAAATGCCGACTCCAGTAAACACAGGCTCGAGCTGATGGCTGGCTTAGGGGTGAAGTTTATAGCAATAAGTTTGCTCCTGGTTCCTAAGATTTCAGGTTCCTGGGGGAAAAGCATTTTTGGTGCCATGCCTTCAGATTCTTTGCTGATGTCAGTTATAAGAAAAAATATATTTATTTATCCTCATTTTGGGGTCTAGTTCTGAAAAAAAGACATTTAGAAACCAGAGTATTCCCTCAGTCCTGTTGGGAAGAATCAGGTTAGGAAGACCTGGCCTTCTCCAGCTCTGTAGCTTGGGCTTGTTGGCCAAGGCAGACTTGCTCCCACCATCCCACCACCACCAATGTACCTTAGATAAGAGTAGAGCTGCAGGATTCAGGTGGTGATAGGGCTGAGTGAGTAGATGCACAGGTGGGGTGGGGGATGTTTTCTTCCTGAGGACAGGCTGCAGCTATACCAAGAGACGTGGGGCAGAAGAGCTCAAACCTGAGGAGGGCAGGTTCTATGCCAGTCTCTGTGTTGGGAGAACTTGACATGAGCCTCCCTGCTGACTTCCCATGGTGAGGTGTTTCTACGATTCCCAAGAGCCGGGTGGTAAACATGGCATGCAAATAATGTCATAAGTCAGGGCAAACGAAGGCAATGAGTGAGCAGCTGTGGGTATATTTGAACCTGGGCCTCTCTGAAGCCAGCACCTGGTTTCCTGTCACAGAATCCTCCTTCATGGGTCCCTGGCTGAATGACAGCCAATTCATCCTGTGAAATGAGTCTCTCCAGTTTACGGGACACTTACATCTTTGGGGATGAAATAAAATATCCGTGTGTTGAAGGCAATGGTGATGAAACTACCAGTGACGTTTTCTGCTTCCCGCACAAGAGGGCAACACTCAGTGCAGTAGTGAGCCAGAATATCTGAGCCTCCAAAGCCATTGCTCTGATCTTGGCAACATTATGAGAACTGCCCTCTTAAGAAAAGTTGGGTGGCCAGCACATCTCTACACAGATCAAATGCAACCTGTGGTCAGATTCAGCGTGTTGGCTCATCTGCGGGGAGAAAACGCCTGTGTGCACACTGTTAGGCCTGGGGAGAAGCACCCTTTCCCCCATGATGTGACCTACTCCTGGCAAATATTTCAGAAAGCTTCCCCCACCCCAATCCACGTCAGCCCACATCTTTTCACCCTCCAGCAGCTGCACTCTTGCAACAACCATCCATTACTCAACCTCCACCCTCTGGCAGCGGCATTCTTGTGATAAACTCCCCTTACCCAATATCCATCCTCCTGCAGGTACAACCCTGTATACCTAAGGCAATGCTTAGATCTTAAACTTCACCAATGGAAAGCTGCCAACTCTTAACTTAACCCTCTACTTCTAAAAACCTACCAATGAAAACTCACCCAAACCCTGGCCCCAACTCCTTATTCCCAAGCCATAAAAACCTTATCCCCCACCACTTCAGGGTGGTCATTTCTCTCTTGAAACACTTTCCCGCATGGTTCTGTTTCTTCCTGAAATAAAACCTCCTCTGCTCTCACCTCATTCTTGGTGAGTTTGTCTTTCACATACAAACCCTCTTTCTGTCCTGAAACTGCAGCTCCTTCCTTTCCCTTACAGATTTCCAGGAGAGAATTGAAGTGCTCCATCTGCTTTTCATTTTGTTTCCCAAGCATTATGTGTGCATGTGCACATGTACATGTGTATGTGTGCAAGTGTGTGTGTGTGTTCTGTTGCATTTAATGGCTACTGGGAAGACACAAAGGTGAGCTGGAACAGGGATAGAGACTTTTACCCTCAAATCAAAGAATTCATAGAGAGGATGGGGCAGGGGTCCTCTATGTGGGCTGATGGTGAAATTATACATTTTAAGCTGAATGTCTGAACATTTATTGAGTATCTACCATATGTTTGCCATTTTCACACAAGCAAAAAAAACATTTCCTTTAATTCTCACGGTAAGCCTTTGCTTATAATAAGATATTATATTGTGGTGACGTCCACTGCCAGGAAGATAGAGTAGATATATTTATATTTCTCCCTATTCTTTTAAGTACATCCAAGTCTTGGTAATTATTGTGAAAGAAATAAGGAAAAGAAGGAAAGAAGGAAGGAGGAAGAAATGAAAGATAGAGTGAGAGAGAGAGAATGAGAAAATAAAAGAAATGAAGGAAGGAAGGAAGGAAGGAAAAAAAGAGGAAGGAAGAAAGACAGAAAGGACTCTGAAAGTTAGAAAGAAGAAAGCATACTAGCCAGGAACCTTGGAATGACAGAGTGGTTGGTGAGTTTCCTGAGTTTTCCTTTTCAACTCTATATCCCAGGCTCGAGACTGAAGAATTCAGCAACCAGGAAGACAGCAACATTTCCCCAACAAAAAGCCTACTCTCCATAGCCAAAGGACAAAGAAAAAGGCAGCCTAGCAAGTCAGAATATTTAAACAATAGCTGATGTACTCCAGGAAAATACCACAGAAGCAAAGTGGCCCAGCCCTAAAGCTTGGGGTGAGAGGGGAACAGCCTTCCATCTTCATGAGGCTGTGATGAGGTACCCCAACATGGGCCCTCCCCCAACTTGAGAGGTGTCAAAGAAGTAGGAAGCTTGGACTTTTGTACCCACTGGGTAGAAATGAGTTCCTCGTGGATGCCAGTGGAGCCCATGTGGGAAGCCTGGACTTTCTCCCCATCCAGCAGCAACATGCCACCCCTTCCCTATCTGCTGAAAATGGCATCAGAGGAGGCCCCTGGTGATTCAAACTTTCAGCATTGCTCAGTGGTACAGAGGTGGCTCCATCTGGACTCCTCATGGAGAAGACATTCCTACTGCTCCCAGCCAAGCAACACCAGTGGAGAGCTAGAGGGGAGAAAGAACTACCCTGCTCCTCTAAGTAGCTTCCCATTGAAGCTTAGTGGGAGCCTGGACTTCTACCTCTAACCTCTATTTACCTGCTAGGGCAGTGTCAGAAGTAGCTGGCTAAAAAGAAGATTTCTCTGACATAATATGGAAATATTCAAGTTTCAATAAAAAATCAGTAAACCAAAAAGACAATCAATAGATACCGACATGTAGAGGATAGAGATGTTAGGATAACATTTTGAAGACTTTAAAACAACCTTGATAAAAATGCTTCAATAAGCTATTATGAACACACTTGAAGCAAATGAAAAGCTAGAAAGCTTCAGCAAAGAAATAAAAAATCTTAGCATATAATAGAAGACATAAAGCAAAGTTAAATGGAAATTTTAGAACTGAAAATGGCAACAATCAAAATAAAAAGTTCAGTGATAGGCTCCACAGCAGGATGGAGGGGAGAAGAGAAAAATCAGTGTATCAGAAGCTAGAATGAGCAATAGAAGTACCCTAATGTGCACAACAGAGAGAAAATAGACTGAACGAAGTTAACAGTCTCATGGGGCCCCGTCAAGATGGCAGAGAAAGAAGCTTCATGGCACTAGATCCCCATAGGAGTTTTGAAAAACAAGTGAAAACTGGCAGAAGCATCATTTTCAAAGCTTTAGAAGGCAGGACTGCAGTAACAGCTGAATCACAAAAAAAGGCCACTTAAATGTGGTAGGGTCCCCTGGTAGCCTGGCTGGTCTTTCCCTGTCCCCTGATCCACTCAGCGTGGAGCTGGCCAGTGCTCAGTGTGGATCCCTGGGCTTGGTTCCAGAGGGAGCAGAGCAGATATACCACATCTGTCTGGAGGTTCCTGAAGGACTAGCTCACCCTGAACTTGCCCTGCATGTAGAACACAGGTTGCAGGACTTGTCTACAGAATGCTGTGGGACAGTGTACAGGTTGTGCTACCTGGGAAAAGGGAATGCTGGCTATAGGACATACAGTGCAGTGCCTGGGTCCCTGAGGAAACTCTTTCCTAGAGAGGAGGGGACATTCATATCCACGTGAATTTGGAAAATCCTAGGGCCAAACCTGCATGCCCAAGGCAAGATGCAAGCACAGAAAGGACCAGGGGTCCCCTATGGTTTGGCTTTATGTTCTTAACTAAACTAATTGTATGGAATGTCCATGAAGGAGAGCACTCACAGTCTGCAAAGACTGGGAAAGCTGATTTCTTTCTTGGAATTGAAAGAAAGCTCTGTCATAATACTAGCCAGAAACAAGCTTAAGGAACAGATGTCTCAGAGACTGAATTCCAGTGATAACACATTAAATCATCAAAATGTCCAGCTTATAAAAAAACAGGAAGTGAAGGTTCAGACAAAGGAGAAAATTAAAGCATTAAAAAAAACAATCAACAAGGAGGACCATAGCTGGGACATACCAGACAAAGATTTTTGTAAAGTAGTCCTAAATATGCTCAAAGAACTAAAGAAAAATATGGACAAAGAACTTATGAAATCATGGAGATAGTAGGTGAACCCAAAGAGGACATCAATAGAGAGATGAAATTATGCAAAAGAACCAAACAGAACTGAAGAGCACAGTAACAGAAAGTACGAATTCCTTAGAGGGGTTCAACAGCAGATTGGAGCTGGCCGAAGGAAGAATCAGTGAACTTGAAGATAAGACAATTGAAGTCATCTAGACTAAGGAAGAGAAGGAAGAAAGAAGGGAGGAAATTGAACAGAGCCTGGGGAAACTGTGGGACCCCACTAAATGTCAATACATTCTGGGAGTCCAAGAAGGCAGCCTAGAAGGAGAAGCATGTGAGAAAGGGGCAGAGAGAAGCAATGCTAAAAACTTTACTCATTTAACAAAAGTTATGAATATTCACATCAATGAACTCCATACAAGATAAACCCAAGTAGACCCACACATATACATCAACTATCAAATGTGAAATCTAAAGAGAGAATTCTGCATGCCACTAGAGAGAATCAACATGTCACATATAAGGGAACCTCAATAGGATTAAGTGCTGATTTCTCAAGAGAAACCATGGAGCGGAGAAGGCAGTGAGATGACACATTTAAAGTGCTGAATGCAAAAATATATACTGCCAACCAAGGATTCTCTACCTGATAAAATTGTTTTTCAAAAATGAGGGAGAGGGCAGGCAATGGTGGCTCAGTGGCAAAATTCTCTCCTGTCATGCTGGAGAGACCCGGGTTTGATTCCCAGAGCCTGCAAAAAAAAAAAAAAAAAGAAGGAGAGATTAAGATATTTGTGGTTAAATGAAAGTTAAGGGAATCCAGCATGATTAGATGGCCCCAAAAGAAATGCTAAAGGGAATTCTGCAGGTTACAAGGTAAGGGAAGTTTAAAAAACAAAACAGAAATTACAGAGTCTCAGAGACCACATAGCAGAAGATGCAAATTCTTGTCATCAGAGTCCTGATAAAGGAAGAGAGAGAGGGCAAGACTGGAAAAAATACACAAAACTATAAAAGTTTTAGAAAAAAAATCACAGGACAAAATAATTGGGATCTATGACTAGGCAAATAATTGTTAGACTTGACACCAGAAGTATGGTCCATAAGAAGAGCTATAGGTAAATCGGACTTCATAAAAATGGAAAATCTTTACCCTGTGAAAAACCCTGTGAAGAAAAGAAAAACACAAGCCATGGACTGTGAGAAAGTCCTTGTGAACCACATATCCAGTAAAGGACAAGCATCCAGAACGTATAAAAACTCTCAAAATTCAAAAGAAAAAAAATCCAATTAGAAAATGGCCAAAATAATAGAAGAGACATTCACTGTTTACTGTAGAGGATGTACAGGTAACAGATGAAAACACAACAGAAGATGTTCAATATTATTAGCCATTACAGAAATGCAAATCAAACCACATTGGACATCATATCTATCAATACTGCTAAAATAAAAAAAAGCAAAAATGCCAAATGCTGGCAAGGATGCAGAGAAACCAAATCCTCCAGACATCGCTGCTGGGGGTGGAAAATGGTGCTGCCACTCTGGAAAACAGCTTGACAGTTTCTTAGAGAACTAAGCAGGCAGCTAACATACAGCCCATCAATTGTACTCCTGGGTATTTATTTCAGAGAAATAAGGATTTATGTTCATGCAAGGACCCAACATTAATCTTCCTAGCAACTTTATGCAGAACAGTCAAAAACTGGAAACCTAGATGTCCTAAAACAGGTTAATGGTCAAGCAAATTGTGGTGCATGCATATCATGGAATATAGCCCAAGCAACAAAAAGAAACAAATGCTCAAAATATGCAGCAGCCTGGAGGACTCTATAGAGAATTATGTTGAGTCAGAAAATCAATCTCAGAAGGTTTCATACTGTATGATCCCACATATATATATCATTCTTGAAGTTACAAAATTATAGAAATAGAGATTAGTGATTGTCCTAGATCAATTGGGGGAAAGGGATGTGGGAAGCGGGTTTGGCTGTGAAAGGGCCCCTTGAGGCATCCTTGTGATGAGGGAATGTTTTATATCTTGACTCTTAATCAATATCAAATAGAGTATGTGATACACTCTAGTTTCATGAATGTTTCCATTGACAGAAACTGGGCAAAGTTGACACAGCTCTCCCTGTGTTGTTTCTTACAGTTGCAAAATAAAAAGGTTTAATTTAAAAAATGACACATGCAATTAGCATTGCGTCCCCTGCTTGTACTGAGGTCCTCATGCGATTACAATGTAGAAGGAAACCCTTCGTTCCATTTCTCAGTTCTCATCAGGCCTAAGATCTTAGCCACATCTTTCAGGTTGCTAAGTACCTTCCAGCTCAACTCCTTACTAATGTGTGGCGTTGAATTTGTACCGGGTGAACTTAGCTCAACCGGAAATACTTTTCCTGGAATTTTCTCCTCTGCAAAGTCCTGACTTGGTTTGGTCACAGGAGATATTTTAAAGGAGATCTAGGCAGTAGAAGGACGGTAGCCTCCTTTCTTTTTAGACTTGAAAGTTCAGAGCAGGGCAAGGGGCATTTCTGCAGCTGCCTTGCATGCATGTTATTCCTAATCTGTTGACTCACTATTTGGAGGGAGGCAAAAGCATTGGCCCCCAACTCCCCAGATCTTGCCACTGCCCTCTGAAGCTTCTCTGTTGCATGGACCAGAGGCATGCTTGGCTCCATTGCAAGGCTTCTCTGGAATTCTCCCCACAATGAAGTTGGGCGTTTGAGGTGATGAGACAATAATTGTATCTGTGTCTCTGCCTGTCTGTCTATCTATCTATCTATCTATCTATCTATCTATCTATCTATCTATCTATCTATCTATCTATCTATCTATCTATCTATCATCTATTGCTATTTATCTGTGTGTCTGTTATCTGGCTGCCTTTCAGTCTATCCAACCTATCATCTGTCTATCCGTCCAGCTCACTATCCACTATCATATGTTTGTCTGTATCTATCCTTCACCCATGTATCGTCTATCGTGTGTCCATTCATCCCCCATCCTTCCATCCCTCTCTCCCTCTCCTTTCTCTATTTCTCTCTTTTCTCATTCTTTCTTTCTTAGAGGTTTGTCTCTCTAATCAAACCCTAACTAATATACTAGTTATGCAACCCTGGGCAAGTTTCACTTAAAGCCTCAGTCGCCTCAGCTATAAAGAAGGGATACTAAGATTTTCCTCCCAAGAGTCCCCTGGGGATTAAAAGAGATAGAGATGATAAAATACTTGTTATATGGCTTTCCTCCCTAATAAGAACTCAATTGATGCCACCAGCAGACCCAAACCTTTTCCTGTGACTCTCTGAGAGGTGCTAAGGAAAGCTGCTCCCCTCCCCAGCTCATGTCCCTCCACAGACCTGAGGGTCGGGCGGCACCAGCACCTCCTTAGCCTTGCCCCTGAATGACCTAGGAAGGCAGAGCATTCTGAGATGGTGGGGCCCAGTCTCAGGGAACTTGTCCCCAGGTACTCTCTCCTCTGAGGCTGCTTCACAGAGTTCTGTGTCCTGAATACCAGGCACATCCTCAGTATCCCCACCTGGGAAATGGCGGGCAGATCTGCTACTGATTTCAAAACAGATCTAACCAAATGCCCGGTAATCTGGAAGGAAAGCTCTAAACCAGACAAGGCTGCCAGTCTATTTAGACCTAAATTATAAGATTCAAGGCCACAGAGTCAGAGCATCTGTGTCACCAAAAGGCACTCCTGCAAGAAGAGAAATTAATTTGTGTAACCCAAAAATACAGCCAAGGTATGGGGGTGAGGGGCCTACTGCTCAAAATAAGAAAGTCCTTTATACTAGAACCAAGATACCCAGGAATGGGTAAAGAATAAGCTTGCTGTCATTAGAGGAAATCAAGCAAAGACTATTGGTTTTTACAAGAATAGCTCCCAATGAATGGCACAGCTTTGTCCAACAACCTTTACATGGGAAAGCACTCATCCCAGTCGAATGCAGCAAATGTGACATTGTTAGATTTCCATGGGCACTCCCTATGCTAAGGAGCTTCCAAGCAAGATGCTCAAAGTGTCAATGAGTTTCTTTTGGTTTCTTATGATAAGGTATGGGAAGAAAGAGATGACCTATACTGTTTAGATTGCAAGCAAAATTTAGAAGAAATGAAATAGACCCAAGATATACTGCAATGAAAATAAAATTGCTTCACATTCCCCATGTCTCAGCATACCAAAAAGTCTTAAGGTAAGAAATAATCACAGGGTAAAAGATCAAATTAAGCTGATGATTGTTTGACTCTTCATGAAACCCTACTAAAGCTTTACGTAATGCCTGGTAGCCTCTCAGCTGGACAAAACAGCATGTAAGAATCTGTCTTAATCAGGGAGAGACCTGTCTGGAAAAGATTATGGATTTAGTTTGTGAGGCGTGGAGAGATGGGCTTGAAGTACAGTGACAATTATAAGTGAAAAGGAACCTCTGGGTCCCCAATTTTTCCCAGGCAGGAAGAAGAATGAGAGAACTGCTCAGCTGCAATTTCTTTTCACAGAGGAAGCATCAGAGGGCAGAGCGACGTGTCCAGAAGGTGAAGCCAAGATCTGAGGAAAACAGTGGATTAGGGAAGCACTTCATCAAAGAACAATCCTGTCTCTGACGTTGGGGCTTTGGCAATGTGAGCCTGGCTGGATTTCAAATTTTCTATAAGGCAGTGACTGCCATGTGCTCTTCTTTTTCTCCCTCAAGGGGCGTCTCTTGAGATTATCCCATCTCTATTCTGCCACTGTCTTTTGGGACTGGATGGCAGATAAATGGTCCTTTTTGTTCAAAATTCTCTGGGTGGAGAGGATTCACAGCTGAAGAGTGTCACCTGCACTGGCCAGACCGAGACTCTAGGGCTGTGTGCCAAGCCCAGCACCATGGCCCAGTGGTCTCTGTGCCATTGGGTGGGTGTGGTGGTTAGATTCAGTTGTCAACTCAGCCAGGTGAAGGTGCCTATTTCTGTTGCTGTGGACATGAGCCAATGGTATGTGAACCTCATCTGTTGCTGATTACATCTGCAGTCAGCTAGGTGTGCCTGCTGCAATGAATGACGTTTGATTTAATTGGCTGCTACTTAAATGAGAGAGCTCAACCTACACAGCCTAAGCAGCTCAGCATACCTCATCTCAGCACTCACAGCTCAGCCTAGGCCTTTGGAGATGCAGAAAGAAATCACCCTGGGGAAAGTTGTTGGAACCCAGGGACCTGGAGAGAAGGCCAGCAGAGATCACCCTGTGCCTTCCCACATAAGAAAGAACCTCAGTGGAAACTTAGCTGCCTTTCCTCTGAAGAACCAACAAAATAAATCCCCTTTTATTAAAAGCCAATCCACCTCTGGTGTGTTGCATTCTGGCAGCTAGCAAACTACAGCAATGGGTGTGTCTGGGTTGTGAGAAGGTGCTTTCACCTGGAGGGTGTGTGAACCTCTGGGGCCGGAGGGTGGGCTGTGGAGCACCATACTAGCTCCCCACGAATCACAAAGCCCTGCTTGTGTGTCCTGCTCATCAAGAGGTGGGGTCTCTTCCCTGAATCTGGCTGGCCTTGTGATTTTTCACCGAAAGAGTGTGACAGAAGTGTTATTATTCACATTTGGAAGCTAGACCTTAGGCCTTTGCCTATCTCCCTGGGGAGACTTTGACCATCATATTGCAAGACCATTCTAGTTTCCTGGAGGGTGAGAGAACACGTGGAGCTGAGAGGACCCCAAATCCCAGCCAACCTGAGGACTCAGAATTATTCAGATACATTTGTGTTGTTTGAAGTCACTTAGTTTAGGGATGCTTGTTACACAGCCACTGATAACTGACAAGGACTAAATGGCAATGTGTCAGAGATGCAGGGCATGGGTATGGCTATGCCTTGGTGAGAATGTGGGATTTAGGTCCAGGGATCTGTCTGACTGCTGTAAATTAAGGTAGGGCCTTAGTTAGCTACCTGCATGGTTAGATAGCCTGAAGAAATGCATTTGTCCATCTGAGAGCAGTATGCCTGCTTCCTTTTCAATCCCATCTATTTACAAATGTGCCTCCAGATTCCATTGAACTTTGCCTGAGAATTTATGGCCTCAGCAGATTGACCACCAGTCGAATCATTCATTTTATTAAAGCCTCACCTCACAACAGGAAGTGAGCCCAAACATCTTTCTGAAAAAGGTTCCATCTAGCATTCATCAACATCATAAGCCATATCCATGGATTGATGGACAGCCAAAGGCTTTGCATTTGCAATTTTCCAAGTTATATCTGTAACACTCACAAAGGTGAGAAAAAGATCCTACTAACTTTATTCAGCTGTGAACTGCAGACAAGAAAATATCTCAGACAAAATAACCATAGCTTGCATTTGTTTAGCACTTCATAAATTTAAAAGGACTTTTATGCCAGAGATGATTTTGATCTTTATTACATCTTTGTGAGGTAGGAAACTGATGTGGTGTCATCCCCACTTCTTAGACGAGAAAATAGCCACTAAGGTCTAACATCGTAGAGCTAATAAATAGCTAAGTTGGGAAAACTCCCTGTCTTCAAAAGGTAAAATTTGACCAGTCCTGGCTGAGTTTATTTCTGTATCTACACTATAAGGCCTATAAATTATACTCAATACGTATTTGTCAAGTACATTTGCAAACACGTATACCTTGTTCGATCTCATCACCTTAGCTCCCAACAGGCTGTCAGGCACATAACAGATTCCCAAGCAATGTTTCTTAAACAGAATGGAATGAATTAACATTTAGGAACAATATTTTATAACAAGTTTCTTTATTCAGATTCCATTTCATAAAAGCTCACATACTAAATCCAGTTCACCTGTTGTTTGTTCGTGTTCTAGTAAATCAGCCATTGGTGATTAAAGGGCTTCCTGGAAAAATATTGACTGATGGTGGAACCTAAATTCAACACAAAAAACGCAAATACTGTGGTAGGTTGAATGATGTATCCCAAGGGAGGAGGGGGACATGTTCTTAATCTTAATCCATTCCTGTGGGCATGAACCCAATGTAAATAAGACCCATTGAAGATGCTATTTTTGGTTAAGATATGGCCCGTCTGAATGAGGTTGGGCCTTAATCCTCTTACCAGAGACTTCAAGAAGAAAATGCCACATGGAGAAGAAGATGGAAGTTAGAAAAGGACGCAGAAAGGAGAGGACACCCTCATGTGAAAGGAAAGCCAAAGAACCCAAGGATTGCTAGCCAGCTGGAACAGTACCTACCCACAGGAAGCAAGCCTTCTAGCCAGCCATGAGACAATAAATTCCCATTTTTAAGCCAACAAATTGTGGGGTATTTGTCATAGCAACCTGGAAGTTAAGACAAATATCTTTGGCAGTTCAAACGCATTCCCTTTTGCAGCTTTGAGGCCCATGGAAGTATCACTTATGTCCTCTGGACTTAAGATTTCCCACTGGAAAAATGGAATAATGCCACCAATGTCACTGGTAGTTGCAGTGATTGGAAGGTATAGGAGTAAGGTATGGGTCCGAGGTGCCCATTCATCCTGACTGCTTGCTCTTCACAGGGCAAACAGAGACCACCGGATGTTGGCCAGCATCGCTCACTCTGAAAGTATCACAATCAGAAGGGAAAGCATTTAGAGCATTATAGAGTAGAAGCTGCGTCCTCCTCTGAGTCTCACCTTCTCCTGGTGTCCTCTCGTCCCTTCTCCAAGGTTAGGGCCCAGATCTCTGCTTAACTCCGGTTGCGTCACATCCCCCTTGTATTCCAGACCTTACTGCTGTCATTGTAATGACACCTGTGACCACCTCGGCATTAGCCCCTGCACTGACCCGCCTCTCCACTCCCCCTTCACAACTCCAGAACCCTTAAGCTCAGTCTGCTGGAAGGCATCTTAGGAGGTGAATCAAGTTGAAAATTCCTCCCTTCCACATCTAGGACAATGATGTGCACATTTACCTCCTCTCCAGAGCCTCTAAGTGCACTCTGGCTGGGACACAGCCATCTTTTCATTTCCCTGTTGCTGAGTTGGGTTGAGCTGAGTTGGGGTTAAAGACTTGGGTTCTGAGGTCTGGGCTGCCTTCTCCTTTTCTTTGCACCTTCCAAAATGCACAGGGATCCTCTTACCCCAAATAAATAAACCCTCACCTTTGTCATCTTGCAAAACTCTGTGCTAACACTGAGCATAGAAAAAAATGGGTCATGAAGCAGATATGCTGTAAGTCTATCAAAGCACCCAGTTCTGTGCTCTGAAGGAGCAGCTGGCTCTACCAGGACGGGCGCAGAGCTTTGGTCAGAACTCTGCCTGGATAACTTATTAAAATGCTGATGGGGATTCAGCAGGCATGAGACTCTGCATTTTCACTAAGCTTCCTGGTGACACTGAGGCTGCGGGGTCCTTGGACCACCCACACCACAGGCTCAGTGCAGGACCGGATGCTGGATTGAGAGGTAATGGCTATGTAGCTATGACACACTGCTTGTCCTTAAAGTGAACACAGTGATGCCTGCCTCCTTGTGCTGTGGCTGAGATGATAAATTAATTGTGTACCTGGGCAGCTGTCACAGGATAACGGAGTCAGATAAGGTATACAGCTTCATTTATATGGATAAAGGAGGCAAGAATTTAGAGGCAGGAAACTACGAGCTGTAAGCTACTCAGAGCAGGGGTAAGCTTCTCTGGGCTTCAAGCCCACCCTACCCGGCCTCCACCCAACACGCTAATAAAAGTTCCAGCTGATCACAGACCCATGGTGCGGCTGCTCTTTGCTAGTCCTGTGCGGCTGCTCTTTGCCAGTGTTTTGCAAGCCGGTTTTCCACAGCTTGGGGCCGCTGTGCTTGCTGCTCTCTGGGTACAAACAAGAGTGACGGGCGCGATGAGTTCCAGAGTGTTTTTTCCAAGACTGGGCACGTGGGAGGTGAATTTCAAGGGAAGAATTTTCTACTGGGCTTGCACTGCCCGGTGGGGCCTGCCAGAGAGACAGCCCTGAGTACCTAGGGGCAGGTAGCTCTGGGCCAGTCTTAGAGCTCGCCTGGAGGAGCTTCCTGTGACCTTGCCCAGAGAGACCTGACCTCTGCGGAGTCAGGTCAGCACCCAAAGCCCCTGCTCTGCTTTCTGGTCCATGGACCTTGATCCAAAGAAGTGTAGAATTTTCCAATTTTGGGTGGAATAAAGGATACTTTCTATGGAAGCAAATGTTAGAACTCCTTTAGCTCTTGTGGTTGCTTAAGACCTTAAATACACTTTGGTACATATTCCTGGACTTCGGTCTGTTTCTTAGCTCTATCTGTGTCAGTTACCTGTTACTAGTATTTATAACTGGAGAATGTGTTTTAATGTGGCTTTATGTTTTTGTGTTTTAAATATTCTTCTTCAAAGTTGAATTTTATGTATAGTGCATTTGAAAGCTATGCCAAATTTAAATCACTCTTCTCTATGATATTTTTAATTGAGAAAACATTGTTTTTAAGGTATTGAAGTATCTGGCAATCTTACATCAATTTTTGCTAAATGCAGATACTCTGACTTCTAACTTTGTATTGAAATAGGCAAATATTTCATTTGCCTGTTTCAAATAACCTTCATCTTATCACAGGTAAGGTCAAAATAGCTTTTGAATTCTCTTTAGGGTATTTTCCTTGAGAAGTATTTTTAAACTAAATTCATCTTTTACATTTTCCTTATTTGTGCTTCTTTGGAATGATTCGCCATATTTAGGAGGCTGAAAATTATATGTTTTCTTGATCTTATTTGATAAATTTAGAGTTTACGTATTTATCCTGTTAAAACTAGGAATGCTGTTTAAGCTTTCAACAATAGAGTAGTAGTTCCTACCTTAGCAACTAAGCTACACAGAAAAAAAAATAAGAACAAATCATCGAAGACACTGAAGAGAAAGCAATTGGACGTGACAACAGATTAGAAATAAAGCCTATGCACCTGATATAGCAATAGATATTATTCACTACCAGGAACACAGAGAAAGAAAACTGAAAAATAGTAACAGAACCTTCATGAATGACTGAATTATAACAAAGAAATATTCCATGAATGTTATTTGAGTCCTATGAGGAGAGAGAGAATGGAGCAAAAGAAAATATTTGAAGAAATACTGGTCAAACATTTCCAAAGTTTGGTGAAAGACATACATTTGAGAGACTAAAAGAGCCAGAAAAGAACAATAAAGTTTAGCTACAAATAACTTTATGCTTGGGAGTCTCATAAACTGATCAAAATCAAAGACAAAAGAAATATTGAAATCAGTGAATAATATTGTTGATTCCTCATTTAAATAAATGGGCAGGAAAGATAGTGGGAAACATCTTTATAATGCTAGGAGCAAAAAAAAAATCAGAATTCTATTTACTTCAAAAAATATGCTTCAGGAATAAGGTAAAGCAAATATAAGGCAAGAAAAGGAAATAAGTGACACTCAGAGAAGAAAGGAAAAGTAAATCTGTCTTTATTTGCAGGCAGAATAAAGACATTTTTAGATAAATAAAAACTAAGAGCATTTGTCACCAGCAGACATGCATTGAAAATATGCTACTTTCTTTAGAATGAATAGAAATAATACTGAACAGAAATGCAAATCTTTAGCAAGGATTATAGAGCAAACATACAGATAAATGCAAAAGGCTCCATTTCCTTTATATCTTTAAAATACATATTATGATTTAATGCAAAACTTCCACTATTATACTGTAATATTATACTGTAATATTTCTAACATATGTAAGCATAATAACATAATAACTATAGCACAAAATACCAAGTATGGATAGATAAATAGAGCTAAAAGATTGCAAGTCTTTCAAATTTTACATAAGGTGGCACAATTTTACCACTAAATATACTGCAAGCAATTCAGAGCAATCATATTAGATAAATTAAATTAAAATTATGTATATATATATATCTTTATCCAAATTAATATATGAAAGGAGGAACAGAGGGGAAAAAGCAGATGTGGTAAAAATAAATTGGTGTACCTAAATCAAACTCTATCAGTAACTACATTTATGTAAACTATTAAACACTCCAATCAAATTCAGATTTTTTAACAAATTATACAGCAATACCCAATTACAGGCATACTTTACAGATAATGTGACTTCAGTTCCAGACTACCACAATAAAGGGACTATGGTAATAAAGCAAGTCACATGATGTTTCAGATTTTACATTGCATATAAATGTTACATTTCCAATATTCTGTAGTTTATTAAGTATACAATATTATATTTAAAAGATATATATGTATCTTAATTAAGATGAACCATGAATTGAGCACATGCTGTTGGAAAAACAGTGACAATGGATTTGCTTGACTCAGGGTTGTCACAAACCTTCAATTAAAAAAAAAAAACAACAAACCACAATAACCTTAAAGTGCCACAAAGTGAAGGTATACCTGCACATGTTGTTTAGAGGAAGGACTCTTGAAATACAAAAATGCATATAGGAAAACTGATGAAAATGGGTGAAGAAAGATATACCATGCAAACAGTCAGCCTAAAAAGCCCGGAAGGTTATATCAAATAAAGAGACAAAGAGAATTATTAGTGATAAAAAGGAATATTTTGTAAGGATAAAGTAGACAGAGCAATCATAAAGATGCACTTGCCTATAAATACATCTTCAAACTGCAAAGGAAAAACACTCAAACACAAAGAGAAAATTTTAAAAATGCATACTCATAGTTGAAGATTTTAACATTCTTCCCTCAGGAATTGAAAGAACAAATAAACCCCCCAAAATCAATGTAAAATAGATAGACCATATGCTGGGTCACAAAACAAACATTAATAAAGATAAAGTGATTGAACTACTACCAGTATGTTCACTGACTCATGGGAAATTAAGTTAAAAATAAATAATGATATAGGGAGGTGCAACAGAGGCTCAGTGGCAAGAAATCTCGCCTGCTGAGCTGGAAACCCAGGTTCAATTCCCAGAGCCTGCCCATGCCAAAAATAAATAAATAAATAAATAACAATATAATATCTGGAGAAAACATATATAGAGAAATGGAAATTAAATAGTATACTCCTGAATAATCATGGGTCAAAAAAAGAAATCAATGAAAAATAAAAAACTGCTTTTGGCTGAATGTTGTTTAAAATGCAACATATTAAAATCTGTGTAATGTAGTTAAAGCAGTGCTTTGAGGTGGAAATTACAGCACTCAATGCTTATACTAGAAAATAATTATGGTATAAATTCAATACCCTAAAAGTCCACCTTAAGAAACTAGAAATAGAAGCAAAGTTAACCCAAAATGAATAATAAGAAGAAATTAATAGGAAGTGTAATTAATAAAATTGAGAAAAGTAAAATAACAAAGTAATCAATGAACTCAAGAGTTGGATTTCTGGAGATCAAACAATTACTTCTGGCAATATAGGACAAAGAACACAAATATAGTGAATGAAAGAGGTGACATCACTACAGATTATGCAGGTATTAAAAGGAAATAAGACATTACTGTAAAGAGCTTTATGCCAATGTATTTGATGAGATAGATTAAATTGATTAATTTTGTGAGACATAAAATGTACTAAAATTGTCTCAAGATGAAATAGAAAATATGAATAGCCCTACATCTATAACAAAAGGGAAGATATACTTTGTTCATGGATGGAAGACTCAAATCATGAGTTAATATATGATATCACTTTTACCCAAATTCTTTTTTAGATTCAAAGCAATCCCTAAATAATCCCACAAGATAGTTACATAGAATTTGACAGGTTGGTTTGAGGCTTAATAAATAAATAGAAAATACCTTGAATGTTAAAATAAATCTTAAAAAGAAACAGATTTAGCAATTTACACTTCCTGATTTAAAACCTTTCTGTGAAACTACAGTAATCAAGATAATATGATTAGGAATAGGATAGACAGTCTGATAACATGGTAAATTAATTTTTGAAGAAGAGCACCAAAGCAATCCAGTATGGAAAGAAAAGTCTTTTCAGAAAGAGGCATTGGAACAATGTGATATATTTATGAAAAGAAAATGTACTTCAACCACTACTGCATGAAATGCACAAAAATTAATTTTAGTGGGGCACAGACCTAAACACAAAATCTAAAATTATAAAGTTACTAGAACAAAATACTGAAGAATATCTTCATGATTTGGGGGTATTTAAAGTTTTCTTAATAAGCAATAACCAATAACCATAAAAGCATAAAAAATAATTAATTTGTCTTCCCCAAATTTAAAGGTTCTTCTTCTTAACACACCATTAAGAAAATGAATGAACAAGCCACAGATTGTGAGAAATGTTTGCAAAATAAGTATCTGACAAGGACATTTATCATGACTATATAAAGAACTCCTGAAAGTCAAAGATAAAAAGACAAACAGCCAAATTAAAAATGAGCAAAAGATGTTAGGGATTATAATACAAATGGCTATTAAACACATGAAAAAGGGTTCCACATCATTAATCATCGGTGATTGCAAATTAGAACCCCAATAAGGTACTACTTATTCATATACAACAGAATAGCTGAAATTAACACCACGTATGACACCAAATGTTGGCAAGGATGTGAATCAGCCAGAACTCTCATGCATTTTTGGTGACATTTAAAATGCTGCAACCACTTTGGAAAATATTGGGCACTTTCTTCTAAAACAAACATATGCCCATGAAATAAAAGCATATGTCTAAGAAAAGACTTGCTCAAGAATGTTTCTAGCAGCTTTATACATATAGCCACAACCTGGAAATAGCCCATATACCCATGAGCAGGTTAATCAACAAACAAAGTGTGGTATATCCATAAAATAAGCTGCGGTATAACGAGCAGTGTAAAACCAAAACAAAACCAGTTACATAAACAACTACATGGATGTATCTTAAAATTGTTATGCTGAGAAAAAGAATCTTTTCACCAAAAATTTCATACCATAATTCTATTTCTAAAAAGTTCTAGAACTGAGTGACTTAGCCCAGGCTGAAGCAAATCAGAGCAGTGGCTGCTTCTTGGGTGGAGGTGGAAAGGCTAGGGGAAGTGGGAAATGGAAATGTCCTATATTTTGTTTTCATAATAACTATATTATCCAAACTTTTCAAATACTACCCTTAAAGTTTGTGCTCTAAGCAACATGTACATTTTTACTAAAATAATTACAAACACATATTAAAGTCTTGTTGGTAAGATGCAAGCTGATATATTTAGAGGGGAAATGTACGGTCGTCTGCAATTTACACTAAAATGTATACAAACAATACAATGGAATGATGGATGGCTAGAAGGATGGACAGGTATATGAAAGCAGCAAGCATAAGAAATTATTAATGGTAGAATAGGGCTGGTGGGTATTCTCTGAAAATTCTTTAAACTTTTCTGTACTTTTGAAATTTTTTCTAATTATTGAAGAAAATAAGAGATTCATAAAATGTTGCTTTGCACAAGTTGCAATATTGCAGAATGCAACTATTGAATTTCAAAATGACATCCCCTGTTGACTCTCATTGTTTAATTTGAATAGTTTCTTGCTTTAGGAGAAATAAATGTAAATGTCTTTATGTTCGAAAGCTCTGATTTCAATTATTGCAATTTGCTAAAACCTGTGAATCCTGAGTATTTTTGAGACTTCATATATAGAATTAAATATCTATAAATCACAGATTTTTTAACTAAAGGCAAGTAAAATATAGAATACTCCTTTTCAAAATTGTAAAACCATTGTAGGGCACCTAACTTGATTTAGAAAGCTATTCTTCAAAGATCCAAAAATCCAAAGACTAGTTCATTGTGAACTACAAAGAAAGTGCTCATTTATTTTTCATATTCAAAGTCAATTTTGTTACAAAAATGTTGTGGTTGAGTTACTGATTTGTGCACATTTAAAAACATTTATGAATCTTTGGTTCGTAGAATATTATAGTTTGAATGCAGTTATAAATTTTGAATGTACCACCATCAATTCTACATACATTATTGTCCCTTGGTTCCTTAATTTAGTAAAATAATTTTTGCCATAATTCTATATTTCACCAACATTTTATTTAAAATTTCTCCACAAAAACAAGTGATTTTACTTTCACTATTTAACACTTTATAGAATTTGTAATAGTCTTCACAATAAAGTCAGAATACATATGACATCTAAAAGTTCCCAAATCTTTGCTTTAATTTCATTAATTGTATGAAATAGCATGACACTGGTGGGAAACTTGAGTTATTTAAACAATTGCAAAATTAACCTAATGTGTTAATAGCTGTTGCTTTTGCTTTCATATCTTCACAAGAAAAACTGGAAAAGAAAATGCGCAAAATTAAATTGGAAAGAGTCAGTTGAATGAATTGAACAGGTTTAAGAAGTTAAAACACTGTAGAAGGCCACCAAATCTACCTGGCATATTTTAATGCAACTATGAATAATAATATTTTGAAAATGAAAACTCTGACACAAAATGCAATGCTGGACAGGACTCCGGGACAGTAGGCTTGAACTGGGCTGCCTGTCACAAACTGGGACATGCAGACATCCATCAGCAGGTATTTAGATGGCCCCACTGCAGACCTCTGTACATGACACAGGTGTGTCCTGGCCTGGCCAATGTGAGCAAGGCTTGCCTAGACAGGTGCCACTCCTGTCTTCTTTTCAGACTCTGTTCCCATCTCCCTTTGACAATGAAGGTGAGTCTGGATGTATGCATGTAAATGAGTGATGTATTTCCTAGGTGTATGTAATTAAATATCTTTCATGTATAAAGGAGACATAAAACCTTATTTCTTTCAAAGAAATCTCCCTGGATTTTGTAGAAAGAAAGAAGAATTATATGGCATTCTGTTTCTGAAATGATGGAATATTAGAGATTTAGATTCTGCTTGTTTCCAAATAATTCCCTCCACCCCTCAGGTACAGAAGGACTGGTGCCCTGCGACTGCAGAGGGCTGGTTTGCATACACAGTCACTCCCTCCTCTAGTGGCTCCTCACAGGGCCTCAGAAAATGTGGTTTGGGGAAGCCTAAAAGGTAAATCTGAGACATTATGGACTGTAAGACACCATGCCAATTTAATGGAGTTTCTGCTTAAAAAGAGGATGGGCCATTTGGTAAAACTCTAGTGTATGCAACACATTCTAATTTTAAAGCTATTACAATGTTAACCCAATGAATTTTAGAGTATAGGAAATTTACTTTTGAAATTTTTAATTTACAGGACATTTAATACTAATATCATTTTTCAGACACTTATGTGGCACCTATGACCTGGGAATGTACTTGGGAACCAGCTGACTCTGAGGCTGGACCTGAAGTGATTGCCACTTTTGTACGCCAGGAACGCCAGGGCGCTGGCAGTGTTATATGGCTCAGCCCCATACAGTGGAAACAATAATCATGTCTTCTGATTATGGGTCACTTATCACCTGCATCACACTTTAAATAGATATTGTTAAGCTTTCACAAACCAACCCAAGTTGGCATCGTTAACCTCCTTTAATAGATGAGAAACTTAGGTGCAGAAATGCACAAGTCATACCCTGGAGCTTCTACTGTTCGGTTGTAGGGGCCCGTGCCTCTGTTTCTCACTTTTATCTTCCTGCTTCTCTGCTTTTCTGGCTCTGTGCATCCTGCATAGTGCCTGGAAGCATTACATTTAAATCAGACTTCTTTTCATCTGAAAAGGATGCTCTCCCTGAGTTCCAAGCTGGAAAACAGATCTTCCCAATCATCAAAACATGGCCATGGGCGGGCCACGGTGGCTCAGCAGGTAAGAGTGCTTGCCTGCCATGCCGAGGACCTGGGTTCGATTCCCGGTGCCTGCCCATGTAAAAAAAAAAAAAAAAACATGGCCAACATGGGATTTGGCTGCAATATCAGACTTTTTCCCTGAGAAGCTGGTCAGAACTTTTACTACAACCATCTTTTACTCATAACTCTGCTATCGAATAGCGTCAAGGGTGTGACTGTCACATAACTAAACCCCCGACTCCAAGAGTAGTTGGGGATTCATAGATGGAGAAGGAGTTATGCCTACTTTATAGAAGGACCTTCCCCAGATGCTGCAGGGGATTTGGAGATCGTGAAAAAGAGAGAGAGAAAGAGAGGAAGTTCTTACCTCAAAGAGTTCCAACTATACACAGGAAGATGTCAGAGACAGAAAAAATATGATAAAATTCAAACTGTAATAAAGGATCCAAAGTCACTTAGACAGTCATTTAGAAGGAAGAAGGATACACAGCCATGAAAAGCGGCCACCTTTAAAAAGTCTTTCTTTTAAATTTTCAAACCCACACTAAATTTTTAAATATCTATACAAAAGATTGCATATAATGCTTATGCTCAATTTAAAGAATAATTTTGAATTGATAAAAGGAACACTCTTGGACCAACGATTCAGTATAAAAGTGAACCTTAAAAGCCCCAATGCATTGTTCTTCCTTGGGCATCCCCCACTCTTTGTTCCCCAGTATAGTTTATTTTTGCCCATATCTGAATTCTCTAAAAAAAGGACTTATGCTTTAGGTGTGGGGCAGGCCTGTAGGAAAGAGCCAGAGCTCTGCACTCTGAGAATCTACATTTCACCCCCAACCCTTCCACTTTCCATCTTTGTGGTGGGTGGGCAAGGTGCCAAGGTCACATTCCTCACTTGTGAAATAGTTACGGCAGTAATTGATACCTCATTCATTTCCTGTGAGCTTTGAGTTGACACGTGTCCAGCACTGAGAGCAGAGCCTGGTGCCTAGTAAGTGCCGTGTAAGTGACTGTCATCATTCTTCTTTCCCAGGCTTTATCAGCTGAGGATACATTGAGGAGTTCTATCTTAGTTCGTATATAGCAGTTTATTATTCTTTCTGTGGCATTCATATCTTCAGCCATATATAAACAATCAATAAAATAAGGGGCTGGAATTATTTCTTTAGGCAAAGGATTATTCATACTCATGAGAGGCATTTTTTGGCCTTCTGTTATCTTTCTCAACTCTGATGTTTATGACATGTTGAAGTATATCTTCTCTGTGGTTGCTAATCTCATAAGATGAACCCAGTCCTGCTCCTGGCACTTTCCTACAACAATTTATATCATCTCTCTGAGCCTTAGGGTCTTTCTTTATAATGTTTCAAATGAAATCAGAGTATTGAAGTGATTTTTAAAGAAGTATTTTAGTTTGCCAAACATGTTATGACAAATATCACACACTGGGTTAGCTTACTTGACAGTAATTTAATATCTCACAGTTACTGAGGGCGGAATTCCAAAATCAAGGTATCTGCAAGGCTATGCTTTCCCCCAAATCATTAGCATTCTGGTGATGCAGTCCTCTGTCACTTGGTGAGCACCCACTCTGGCTCTTTCTGACTTCTGACTTCTGGTGACTGATGCATCTGAACTTCCAGTGCTTGTAAGGCCTCCAGTCATATAGTTTAAGACCCACCATGAGTCAATTTGGCCTCATCTAAATAGAATCAAAGATCCTATTCACAAATGAATCCACATCTTCACTAATAACAGCATCTTCAGAGGTCCTATATAATGGGGTTCACATCCACAGGAATGTAGATTAACTCTTCCTGTTTTCAGTGGGGACATGACTCAGTACATAGATAAAAGAATTATGAATAAGAGATTCATGTTATCTAGTCAGCATTAACTGAACTTTCTGCCAGTGTGGGCAGATATCAGGTCTTTGGCATGCAGTGTTGATGAAAGAAGTAAAGGCAGACCTGCCTCAAGCTATTCTTTTCAACTTTATAAAACAAGTAGTGGAGTGATGTCTAAAGAATTTTAAGATAAAAACATTTGTACTTAATTATACTATAGCCTGCCCAGTTAGTAAAGTCAAGAAAATAGAGTCTCAGATACATAAAGTTTTTAAAATAACACATGTGCACCTTGTCTGGAAACATTCAAATCAATTGTGAGATGGATTAATAAATAACACAAAACAGGAATTAAAAGCCATATTGATGAACCCTAAAACAATTTTAACATATAATTAATATTTTATGTGATTATGGTTCCAAGCTATGGATCACAAATAATTCTTGAAATAGAATCTATATGTAGAAAAATGTTTGAAGTAAATCTCTATGACTTACAGAAACCAGAAATTGTATAGAGTGCATGTTTTATTAAAGTGAACTTTAATTCCATCATTTAGCAAAAAAACTTGAAAATTTGAAAACTGAGCCCTGGGAAAAAGCTAAAGTGAGGATTTCTTGTTCTTACAAAGGTAGAAGGGTCACTACAAAATTTGTCATTATAGATCCTGACAACTAGATTTTTAAGGTTAACAATAATGCTAAGCGGAGCCAGTAGAAGAATTATCATTGCATGTGTATCCTTGCACTCATCATAAATAGAAATATGGCAAAGGTAAACTGAAACAACAATAAGAAAACAAAAGGATAAAAGGTAAAAAACAACAAGAAAACCAAAAAAAAAAAACCCACCATCAGATGGATATCAGACCAAACTAATTACTTATGACAAAAGTTTATATGAATTAAATTATTTACTAAAGATAAAGACAGACTTTCACAATGGAACAACAAAGATTTGTCATTCACTAACTACAACAGATTTTACTAAAGCAAAGAGATGTGAAAAGATTAAAAGTGAAAAGATAGACAGAATGTACCAAACAAAAGCAAAGAAAGCTCAGGAGGCAAAAATAACCTAAGAAAAATGTAAGTCAAGGTAAAAATATGAACAGAGCAAATGGCAAATATTTTGCTGCTGACATGCTCATTTTAATACAACAAGATGATAGTCATGTGCCAAATAAAACAGCATCAAAGAAGACAAAGAAAAATTAGATTGAAATTCAAAGAGAAAGTGTCAGATATCCCAAAAGTAGTTGAATAATCTTCTTTGAAACATCAAAAAACAAAAAGAAATAGGGATCTACAGATTTTGATTATTATAGTTGTTATGGTATTTACTGTAGTTATTAAGGAATGTAATACTCTGTGACTATAGAATAATATCTATTGCAACATTTCAGGTGATATAAAATGAGAACATATTTAAAACTCAAAGCAAATCTCTATGACTTACAGAAACCAGAAATTGCATAGAGTGTGTATTTCATCTGTTATCATCAATAGTATCATAAATATCAATATTTGTACTCTCAACACATATTAAGCAAATATTTATAGAGTACCTTCTGTGCTCAAGGTTCTGTGCAAAAGCATTAAGGAAAAAACAATGATGAAAACAAAGTAAAAATCGCTACCCAAATGTTTGTCTTTTAGAAGAGTCACATGCAAAATAAGTAGATATATATATAGCCAATACATGTTTTCCATTAGTTATGAAAAAAATTGTAAGTCCATGATCGTGTCCAAATTAAGGCACCAACAAGAAGTTACCTTCAATCAAGAAAGGCTGATGCTGTCCAGAACACCCCTGTCAGCTGTGAAGTCATGTGGTTGGCATCTACCTGTCCCTTGCGCCCAGAATCTGTTGCTTTCAGCCTCTGCTTCCTGTGGGAATTCCTCACTTGCTGTGTTAGTTTGTGTCAGCTGTAAGGATGCAATATACCAGAACTGGAATGGCTTTTAAAACGAGGAATTTAATAAGCTACAAGTTTACAGTTCTGAGGAAGTAAAAGTGTCCAAATTAAGGCACTAACAAGAAGTTACCTTCACTCAAGAAAGGCTGATGGGTCAGGAACCCTCTGTCAACTGAGAAGACAAACTAGTCTCTTGAAGGTCCATTGCTCCTGGGTTCCATGCTGTCAGCCTCTGTTTCCGTGGGGGTTCCTCACTTTGCTTCTTTAGGCTGGTTTTCATCTCTTGGCTTCCTATGGCCCTCTCCAGGTTCTGGCTTGCTTAACATCTCATGGCAACGTCTGCTGGGCTTCAAGCATCTCCAAACATCCGTACCTCTGTTCTAGGTTGACATCTGTGTCAGCTCTGCTCTGAGGTTTCTGTTGGTTCTCTCTCTGTTGGCTCTGTTGCTTCTAAGGTTTCTCTAAAATGTTTCCTCTTTTAAAGGAGTCCAGTAAACTAATCAAGACCCACATGGAATGAGTGGAGTCACATCTCCATCTAATCAAAGTTAATATTCACAATTGGGTGTGCCATATCTCCCTGGAGAAAATCTAATCAAAAGATTCCAACAGGGCGGTGCAACGGTGACTCAGTAGTAGAATTCTCACCTGCCACAACAGAGACCCGGGTTCAGTTCCCAGAACCTGCCCATGTAAAAAAAAAAAAAATTTCAACCTACAATGTTGAATCAGGATTAAAAGAAATGGCTGCCTCCACAAGATTGAATCAGGATTAAAACATGGCTTTTCTGTAGTACATAATGTTTTCAAACTGGCACGTGGGCCTTCACTTAGCTCCTCTGGGACACAGCTCTGGGTTCTGGCTTGCTTAGCACTATCTTCAAGGAGATGTGACAAGCCCAGTTGTGGGTGTGACCTTTTGATTTGATGGAGATGTGACTCCACCCATTCCAGGTGTGTCTTGATTAGTTTACTGAAATCCTTTAAAAAGGAAACATTTTGGAGAGAGTCGGAGCTGGCAGAAACTTCAGAGCAGAGGCTGACACTTGGAGAACAGAGACACAGATGCTTGGAGGCCCAGCATGAGATGTTAAGCAATCCAGAACCTGGAGAGGGCCAAGGGAAGCCAAGGGATGAAAGCCAGTCCTGGAGAAGCAAAGTGAGGAGCTCCCACAGGAACAGAGGCTAAAAGCAATGGAGTCCAGGAGCAAGGGATCAGCAGATGCCAGCCACGTGATTTCCCAGCTGACACAAGTCCTGTAGACCCATCGGTCTTCCTTGATGCCTTAGTTTGGATATTTTCATGGACTTAAAACTGTAAACTTGCAATATTAAATTCCCTTTTTAAAAGCCGTTCCATTTTGGGTATATTGCATTCTGGCAGCTTACGAACTAATACACCTATACATCTTCCAATCTGACTCAAACGTCTTACACTCTCTACTCCTCCAAATCCTTTCTTCTGTGTCCTCGGAAATTGCTGCCTCTCATCAAAATCTCTCATAACTTTTATTTCTTCTTTGGATATTCTCTCTTCCTCTTGCCTTGAAATTCAACTGTTTCCTGAGAAGGTCATCTTCTCTTTAGTCTTATGACATTGAGACTACTTAAATCACACACCTGAACCTTAGGCCTGGGGTTTGGGAAAGGATCCTCCGACACTTTTGCTGCTTGCAAATCCATCTTTTTGTACTACATAAGTCCAAAACCCCAAACTTTGGAGTGTGGGCCATTCATCAGCTGCCCTGCTGTGGTCATCCTCTGAAATCAGGTTACTCCACAATACTTATTAAAGACTCTAGAGACTGGCTTCCTGTCTTAGTCTCCATGTTCACTTTCTCACCATCTTTTATTATTTCACCATCCACAGGGAGTGGCCCTGTGTTCTCTCAGCTACTTGTCTTCTAATTCACAGAGATCTTTTCCTGCACCCCTTCCTCTCCCATGACATGTCCTAGGCACACTCATCTTTAGACCTGCAGAACTCTTGGATTGTCACCTCTCCCTCTCCAGGGTCCTTATTCTAGAGTCCCCACTTCACAGTCTTCATTTTCAAAATTAAGATCACTTCATTATGATATTGAATGAACTTCATCAGCTACGTTTTCCAGGTCCATCATTCCCCTTATTCCCTGACTTCACCCTCTTTACAAATTAAATACCGTGTCCTACCATTATCAACCATCTTATTAAATACTTTCAGCCTCCTTGTCTTCCATTCCCTCTGACTTACTAAATCCCCTTTCTCTACCTACTCTGCCCCTCTACTCAGCAGAAAAATGTAGTTACAGTAAAGCACAAACTATACTAGCTGGACTTACTTTAAATTAAATTCCTAATAAAACAGGCAGCCAGAACTGTACAGCACCCTAACATATTTTGTAATATGTCTACTCCTTTTTGCAAAATAACTTTATCACAGCTTCTCCTATCACCTTAGTTTGTCAACATCTTATTCTTCATTGAGTAAACATGAGCTACCTCCTCTTTCCATCCCCAAATCTACCCAATTGCCTGCTCCTGTGCTCATATTTACCTCCTGACCCGTTTATACTCTAAAGAGAGTTCTCACTTTTATCAAAGACCCACTCCTCCACTTGTCTCTGCTTGCCTTCACAGAGATGAAATTGTACTCTTGCCATGTCCTCATTTTTCATCTTTTTTTTCTCAGCAGATCTCTCCTAGAATTGTCTTTAATATCATGGCCTTCACTTCTTCACCTCACCTTCTCTCCTAAACTCATTTCTTTCTGGCTTCTGCTAATAACCCCCCAGCCTGTTAATTCTTAGGATCACCAGTGAATTCCTTGTTGGCACATACAAGATCATGTGTCCTTTTTTTGCAAAATACATTATCTTGCCCTTTGGGATACCACCTATTCCAGGTGTTTATCTTTCCCTAGTGACTACTCCTTCTGCACTGGGGCTCTAAGTTACTGAGGACTCAGTCCTGGATCTTCTTTTTCTAGGCACCATAAGTGAGCTCATCCAGGCCCACAGCTCCACATTCTACCTCTAACCTGAGGATCCCCTGTGTCTCACTGGGCTTTATAACTATGAACTCCAACTGCCATTTTGATCTTGGATGTCTGATGTGATCTCAGATGTATCATGTCCAAAACTGAGTATTCATTTCCCTCCATTGGGCCCCATTCCTCTTTGTGTCTTCACCATCCAGTTGCTCAAGCCAAGACATATCAATCCTTGACTCCTCACATTGTTCAACCTTCTCCATTTCCCTCACACTGAATCTTAAATCAGTAAAATCCCAGTGTTCTTCCCTCCAAAAATATCTCAAGTCTGTCCTCACTTCATCTCAATTGCAATCTTCTGGTCCAAGTTATCATCCCTTCTCAAGAGGTCAAAGGTGATAGCCATTCAGGTCATGCTTCCACCTTCATTATGGAAGTCTATGCATCAAGCAAAAGCAAAAGCAATGCAATGAATATAGTCTGTGAACTAGCTGGTCAGATCAAAGCAATATGGGGAGGTCACCTATTCCATGTCTTTTCTGTGGCTTGTAAGGGCAAGAAAAAAGTCTAGCTGCTCAAGCAAGGTTAACCTCAAAATGAGACAGACTTGCAGTGAATTGAGCCAATCTTGGTTGGCCTCAAGTCAAATTGGATCATGAGCAGGAAGTGAGAAAAGCTTCACTGGAATTAAATGCTATTTAGATTGTGTTTCCAGTGCCAGGAAAGAGCTGGCTTCAAGATGGAGCAGAGAGCAATTTTTACCAAATAAATGATGGGAATGTCATCCCCTGAGACATTTAAAAATCTCCTTGGCATCTGGTTTTAATTACGCTATCTGTTCACCACTATCCCCAAGACAGTATTTCTCAAAATTCTAGAATATAATTTCAATTATTTCATTCAACAAAAATTTGCTGAGTGCTTACACTGCAACAGGCACTATGTGAGGTGCTGGCAACACAAAGATGAGGTAGACATGTGCAGAAAAGAAGATGCTTAGTAGACTACTTTATGTCCATACACTTTGCTGTAAGAAAAAGTTAATCAAGTTTTGTTGGAGTCATGGAATCCTAGATATGAAAGTGTCTTCAGCATATCCTACCTGGCCCAAGACTCCCCTCTTGGCACCTCCCACACCAGAGTGTGTGTTCATGAGGACATCCCTCTGGACAGTGTTTTCCAAGCAAAGTGCTCCTTTGACCTCCACTTTGTCTCTGCCATGCCCACATTAGGCTGGAGGGTGATGGGAGGGCTCACCAGACAGAGATTCAAAAGACTGTGAGCATGGACCTTACACCAGCCATGATGTGTGAGCCGGGAGTCATGGAGTCCCTGGGCAGGAAATTCTGTAAATACAATAACAGAGAGGAAATGTAATCTTCGCAATATTCTAGCTGTAATTGCAGTCAGTTATTTTCAAGAGGATTCCACATAGGCATTATTCCTGTAAGACGTCCTGAGGGGCAGAATGAAAAGGCATCTGGGGACAAGGGAAGAGAGGAGGAGGGAGCACTGTGTTTGGGCAACTTGACACACAGTATCTTCATTCATAAGAGGCCTGAGCTCAAGCAGTCACTGGAATAAAGATTCTGAGACTTTAACAATTGAAAAAATCCTGTTCACATTTACTTAAACCATCATTTCTCAAGCTTATTGATTGTGGATGCCCCCCCCCCAACCCATGGATTCCTTTGAACTTCCCATCCAATGTGCTTGTTAACAGTCCCACATTGGGTGGAAGGTTCAAAGGACTCATGAATGGAAGTCAAATGGAGATGACAAGTGGAAATCCAACTTAAGAAGAAGTTTGGGAAATAATTCTTTGTTGACATAAAGGTGATTTGTAATGATTTTATGGGATGCAAACACCACACCCATTGTTGGGCCTTGGGAAGTGTTTCATTACAGATCCTGAGTGGGTTCTATCTGCTCTTCAGAATCCATGCCAAGCTGGCAGAGGACCTAACTTGCAGATCACTTGCTGTAGACCAGAGGCACTGAAACAGTTCCAGTTCCAGTCTATATGGGGAGAGACTGTGCAGGCTAAATATATGACCAGCCAAGCCGAGGGGTAGGAGCCTATGGAAGTGACAGTCTCTGAGCCAGATACCACCCATCTGATGGGACCCTCACACCTGTGCGTCTCATCCTCCTGTGAAGTTGAGGTTGTATCCTCATTTTAGACACTAGGAGGGGCTCAGCAGCATCTATTATCTTCTCACCAGAAGGTGAGGAGGGGCATGAACTGCCTGCTATGCCCAACCCCTAACGGAGTCTCTCCTGTGCCCCATGCTGCCTCTGAGCTGTGTGGCCTGACAGGAAAGGACAAAGGCAAGGCTGTGGCAGAAACAGAAATGACTGAATGGGTTGTGCATATGCACAATCCTACGACTCGTCTGAGCCAGCTGCCCCACCAAGATCTGGGATGGTGAGTGGAGAAAACAGACCCAGCAGGGACGGGGTCCTGGGAAGAACCAGAGGCAGGACCTGTGGCCCTTTCTGGAGATCTTCAGTACCTGGGCTTCCCTCAGAGTACAGGGCTTAGAGGGGTCTTGGGAAGGAGAAGGCATACGTCCCAGTAAAGGAGTTGGCCTGTCTCAGCAGCAGCAGGCACGAAGGTCACTGTAATGGAAAGATGGACATCCAGCTTGGGTGAAGAATTGGTTTTCCACCCCAATTTGCCCTGAAACTGTGGGGCTTAAATTATAATTCTTGGCCCAGAAGGGACCAACTGATGGAAAAGCCAACAGTGTGCCAGATGCCCCAGCTTGTCCTTGCCTTTTCTCCATCCCGCAGGCCTAGGAGGACACCCCTCTGGGTTCAGTTCACAAGCAGGCACTTACAAACCCTGTATCTCCAATACTGAGGCACTGATGTGGCCATAAAAACAGCAGAAACAGAGCCCTGAAGAGCTTCTGGCATGCCACAGGGCAGCCCTTCCTCCATTTCAGGGAAGACAAAGCCTGCCCAAGTTAACAGACATGCCCACTGCAAATGACCAACAAGCCCCCAGGCCTCCACACAGGTGGACTTGGGAGCACTTCCAATGGGTGCCACTCTCCCTGTGATTTTGCCTGGTCAGCAGGCAGGTGTGAGAGCTTTTTGCATTGTTGGTGCTTCACAGCTGCACCTATCGACACGGGCTGGAGATCCCATGCACCAAGCACATTCCAGAGTATTCAGGTGAGATGAGAAGAAGAGGATTGCCCCATGGGTGGTAAGGTCACTGTAAACTTTGTCAGGATATGGGGACTGACACACCTTTAAATGTTAATTTTAAAAAAATTAGTAAGGGAAATAACAATAATTGAGCTTACATTCCACTACATGATTTCCAAAATGTTTTCAAAGAATTGATGTTGTGTAGTCAAAAGGACATGTAAAGATCTTAGAGGGCATTAGTCCCTGTTCCTACAAAAAGAAAAAACTGAGCAAATTGAAACATCTATTATTTTTCTTGAATCCATTAAAAAACTTGAGCCAGAGAGCAAACTGCAACCCCGCGACCTGCAGAGACAGATGACCCACACCTCATGGCCAGAGCCATATTGCTGTCCTGGCACAGAAATCCCAGGACCATGATCAGAGAGGAACACTTAGGTGGTCATTTGACAAATTCTGGAGGCCAACTGTGGACTGGCATGAGCATGAGCCTCTCCTGGGGCCGTAGCCTTAGGGAATCCCCACAGTTTTTTTTTCTTACAGGAACCCTACAGGAGTCTTAGGGTAAAGGTATGAGGAAGATTCCTTTATGGGTCTCGTAGGCAGAAGGGAAAAGTAACCATTTTGAAATGTACCCAGAGCCTTCTCCATAACAAATGTACCATAATAGAAATCATGTAAAGGATGTTCTTAAACTACAATGAAATTAAGCTAGAAATCCTCAACTGAAAGATAGCTGAAAAATTCCCAAATATTTATACATTACTCAGCACACTTCTAAATGACTCATAGGTCAAAACAAAGTCTCAAAAGAAATTCCAAAATATTTCAGACTAAATAAAATATCAAAATTTGTGTGATGCAATGAAAGTAGGGCTAAAAAGGAAATGTATATATAGCATTAAATGTAATACATTAAGAAAAAAGAAAAATCAAAAATTAATAATCAAAACTTAGGAAACTATAGAACAAATAGTAATATAACCCTAAAATAAGCAGAAGAAAGGAGGCAATAAATCCAGAGCATAATACAAAGAAATTGAAAACATGGAAACAATAGAGAAAAAACAACAAAACTAAAACAGGTTCTTTGAAAGGAGCAATATAATTGATATAACTCTAGCCAGACTAACCAAGAAAAAAAGGGAGATAATACAAGTTATTAATATCAGAAATGAAATAGGACTTAACACTATTTACCCATGTATATTAAAAGAATCATAAAGATGTACTATGACCAACTCAATGCCCACAAATTTGATAACTTAGATGAAATATAACAATTCCTTGAGAGACACACACCACCAAAATCTACACATGGAGAAATATATAATGTAAACAGGCCTCTATCTACTAACTAAATAGATTCAATAATTAATAACCTTCAAAAAAAAAAGGGAAAAAGAAAGCACCAGGCACTGATGGTTTCCCTGGTGAATTCTACCAAACACTTAGAGAAGAAATGATACCAATTCTCTACAATCTCTTCTAGAAAATAGAAGCAGAGGAAATACTTCCCAACTCATTCTGAGGCCAGCATTATCCTAGTACCAAAACCAGGTAAAGAGAGTACAAGGAAGGACCAGAATGTCTCATGAACATAACTATAAAAATCCTCAACAAAATATATGAAGTAGAATCCAACAATTTATAATAAGAATTATATCTCATGACCAAATCAGATTTATTTCAGGTATTCAAGATGGGTTTAACATTTGAAAATCAATTAATGTAATATACACATTAACAATCTAAAGAAGAACTACATGGTCATATCAATGGAGGCAGAAAAAGCATTTGAAAAAATCCAACACCCACTCATGATAAAAGTTCTCACTAAACTATAAACAGGGGACAATTTCTTTAATTTGAACAAAAAAATCCACAAAAGCCCTGCAGCTATCATTATACTTATTGGTGAAGAACTGGGTGTTTTTTCCCTAAGACTGGAACCACAGCAAGGTTGCCCCTCTCACCATTCTCATTCAACATTCTAGTGGAAAATGTGGTCAATGCAATAAGAGAAGAAAATAAAATAAAAGGAATATAGATTGGGAAGAAAAAATAAATAAAGGCCTTTTGTTCACAGATCACATGATTCTTTAAGTAGAAAATTCCAAAGAGTCACCAAAAGCTCTTGGAACTAATAACTGAATATAGTAAGGCCACAGAATACAAGGTTAGTATGAAAAAAAACAATGGCTTTTCCATATACCAGCAATGGACAATTGGAACTTGAGATTAAAATAATACCAGTGCCACCAAATATTTTTAAAAATGAAGTGCCTAGTTATTAAATGTATAAGATATGTATGGTTTCTGATGCACATGACTACAGAACATATGAAAAACTCAAAGAAGATCTAAAGAAATGGAAAAATATTACACATACATAAATTGGAAGTCTCAGTATTTATAAGATAACAGTTCTTCCCAACTTGATCTACACGTTCAATACGATCACAGCCAAATCCTAGCAAGCTCCTTTATATATATCAACAAACTGATTCTGAAGTTTTTATGGAGAGGTTAAAGAAAGGAATTGTCAACACAACACAGAAGAACAATGTCGGGAGATTGTCACCATCTGACTGTGACTTACTATGAAGCCACAGACAAAGATAATTCAGTGGAGAAAGGATAGTCTTTTCAACAAATGTTGCTGGAACAATTGGATTTCCATATACCAAAAAAAAAAAAAGAAGAAAAAAGTAAAGAAAAAGTAAAATGTATCTACACACAGATTTTATTTGCATTTTACAAAATTAACACAAAATGGATCACATACCTAAAGATAAAATGCCAAACTATAAAGCACCCAGAAAAAAAAAATTAGGAAAAAATTGACATGACTTTGGATTTGATGATGAGTTAAACACCAAAAGCATTATTCATGAAAGAAAAAGTGGTTAAGTTGGCCCTTATTAACATTTAAAACATCTATACTATGAAAGAAACTTTTAAAAGAATGTAAAGACAATTCACTAAATGGAAAAAAAATTTGCAAAGCACATATCAGATAAAAAATTTGTATCCAAAAAATACAAAAAAACCTCTTAAAGCTCAATAATAAGAAAATAAAAAACAATTACTAAATAAGCAGACTATTTGAACAGACACCTCATCAAAAAGATGTACAGATGGCAAGTACATGAAAAGTGCTCAACACTATTTCTCATTAGGGAATTGCAAATTAAATAAAACAAGATACTGCTATACCCCTATTGGAATGGCTAAATCCCAAACTCTGACAAGGCCAGTGGCTGGAGAGAGTTGGCATCATAAGAACACACATATTCTCTTGTTCCATCAACTCAGAGGGTCTAGAGGCAATTAACCCCCAGTAGCAACTAGGCCACCCAGCACCCAAATATTGCTTCTGATACTATTGCCTGTTGAAAGGAGCCAGGGATCCCTGGAGAACTGGTGATTCTAGGACGGCAACAGGACATACATGAGATGAGACTGGCACATCTTCGGGTGCCAGAAATGAAGAAGTGCTAAAAACACCGCCACAACTGACAGTAACAAAACAATAGTGGGGTTATGTCAAAGAACACAGGAACCAACTGAAGGAGCTCTCTATGACCAAAGTTGGAATAATCTGAGCAACACAGTGAATTAAATAAGATTGGATTATAACCCAATTTATAGAATAAATATCTATGAGACCATACTAATATCCATAAGTAACTGAATACATTATTAAATGGGGAAAAGAGATGTATCTCCCATGCAGAAGAATTCCAAATAAATTCTACAGAGGAAGTGGAGCCTAATTCCTTATTCCTTCCAAAGAGGCCAGGATGTAAAGGTGGGGTGGAGAGTGGAGGGCAATGCCGCAGTGGGGGGACAGGGCAGACCCTCCCTCAGCCAGGTGCTCAAGGTCAACCTGTGCAGCGGTGGTTCAGGGTGATGGCTTGTGGCTGTGATAGGATGTGATGGAAGTGACTCACCTGTGGGGTCTTCTTCCCCCAACCCCATGAGTTTTCTCTGGCATGAGAAAAATGTCAGACAAATCCCCATTGAGGGACACGCTTCAGAGTCACTAACCCTGATGGCCATTAAGGTCATCAAACATGAGGAAAGTGTGAGCAACTGACACGTCACAGCAGAAAGGGTCTAGGAGACACGGTGACTAAATGTGAGTGATTGGGGCAGCTGGTATTGTGTGTATGTGAGAACTCTCTGAACTACGTGCAGAGTTTCTGTGCAAATCTAAAACTTTTCTAACGCATAACATTTATTTTAAACCTAAAATAGTATTTCAGGAACAAAATGAAAAAAAAAAGGAAAAACAAACAATAAAGGATAAATTGTGTTCCATGAAATAGTCATTCAAATTTAACAAAATAAATGATAAGCATTAGTTTTAGGGAATGTAGTATCACTGTCCTCTTTGATCTTTAGAAAATGGGAACTCAGAATATTCCTGAAAACATTTTAGAAGCTAACACTGAGTTCGATTGATTTGAACTTTGTTAACACTTTAGATAAAGTTGTTGTTTTTAATTTATTTCTAAATGATAATGCTATCCTTAGGCTGTAAAGAACCAGGGAAGAGAGGTTCATAAAATAGTAATAGTAAAATAGTAAGTATTTATAACAGACCAAAACATGCACCGTTCTTCTCATAGGTATTAAGACATTGCCTTGGATATTTTGAAACCATTCTGAACAATTTATCCTGCAAATAAACAAAGCATATTAGTTAGTACATTGTTATGCTAAAAATCTATTGTATTATTAAACTAAAATAACTAAAAATATATATAATTGTAATTTTTAGCCTCAAGAGTACAATTAGTAAAATGTTACTCATAATAAATTTGAGGATTCTTTTGCAACTTGCATAGTCCAAAAATAATGGGCCGAACTCATCAGGGACTAATCTGAAATCTGACCTGAGGGGTGTGCAGCCTGGGACAAGTAGACATAGCATTGGAGCAAAGAAATACATTTATGGGAGATGATATTTTTAAAAACACATGAAAAATGGATTGTTGTGCCCATTTCGCAGATGCACAAACCGCCTCAACCTGGGACCACCCAGGCCATGCCCAGGATTGGTCCACTGGAGAAGACGAGCTGAGGGTCAGGGCTGAACACCACAGTGGAAGCAGATGAGGAGGAGAAGGCGCTGGGGAGCCTGGGGGAGGCTTTGGGAGTGGCTGCTGAATGCACCTGGCTCGCCCTGAGTTTCCATGTGGGGAGAACTGCAAGCCTATAGCAAAACACGGAGTTGAACTCCTGGACTCTTCGGGGTCCCTGACCCTCAGTGTTCACCCCTGACGGCTCCTGGTGGGAACGGGAGGAGAGAGGGTTTGGGGGAACAAGGAAGCTGTGGCTGGAAGTGTGTCCCTGGTGGGCTGCAGAGACCCAGAAGCAGGTGCAGGCTCCCCGAGGGGAAGGTGGGCAGCAGTGGGCACACTGGCTTCCAGAATTTCCTCTCTTTTCCCCTTAGAGACCTGGCCCTTATTTGCTGACTCACATCCAGGTGGAAATCCCCTGGTGCCAGGGTTGCTAATAAACCTTCACTTTGGCATAGCCAGGAAATGCTGACCTCCTTAGCAGATGTTTTCTTAAAGTCCACTCCGTATTCCCAATGCCCATTTCTTACCCTCTGATTCATCTTGACCAAATGTAATCAGGCTTCTCTTCTCCCCAGCTGCCCCTACCCTCCAGCTCACGCCAAACCTGAGCAGAGCTGAGGCCCCGAGGGCGGCGGTCACAACTGCTGCTGGCGCCCTGAGACCACCCCAAAGTCCCCAGACCCCCAAAGTTCCTGCGAGCCCTGCTGTCCCTCCCTAGAAAGAAAAGCCTTCCCAGTTTGACTTGGAGATGGTGAAGACTTTGGACCAGGGACTGCCCTCACTGTTGCCACGGTCCTTTAGAGTAAAATTTCTTCCTGTGGCAGTCCTGATTTACTTGGGACATCCGTCAGCTGTTGAAGAACCTGGGCACGCTCAGGTAAATGCTCTAACCACCTACCTGAAGCTGAGGTGAGACAAGTGCTGATTTCCTTACCCCTTCACAACTGGCTTGGATTGTCTTGAAAATGTCTCTGATTTCTTTTTTTTCCTGCCTTGCCTGCAGAAAGAAAAAAAGTACATTCATCCCAGGTGGCAGCTGGGGCACGAAAGAAGACCCCATCTCTCCGTGCACTCCCATTTGGTCTCCAGCGAAATCTAAGTGCACCACGTGATCCAAGACCACCATGGCCCCAGGCTCCTTCTCTGGAGGGGCCACATGGGCTGCGCCAGGGGAAGCTGGGGCACTAGCACCTTCTCCCCCCAGAGACTGCGGGGTGAATGGGGTGAGTGGGAAGCCCTGGGGGAGGCCGTAGGAGATGGATGCAGGTGGTGGAAATGACCCATCCCTGAAAGGACAAGGCAGGAGAACTTGGAGGAAGAAAGGGGGACAAAAGCTGCTGAGTTCCTCCTTGGGCTGGCACCGTGTCTGAAGCACTCCCCTCTGTCACAAGCTCAGTCTTCCTGACAACCTCTCCTCTTGAGCCCCTCCCCTAGCAGAAAGGGATGAAATTTAGAAAAGCTTCTGGAGTTTTCCAAGCTCGCAGTGCTATACTTGGTTGAGCATGGGTTCAAACTCAAGTCCGGTGGACTCTCTGTTCACTAGGGCTGCTATGGCGAACACCATACACTGCTGGCATAAACCACAGGAATTTATTAACTCACAGTTTTGGAAGCTAGAAATCCAAGATCAAGGTACCAGCAGGCAGTGACTTCTCCAAAGCCTGTTGCCTTCTCTGAGACCCACAGCCCTCTGCAGGGGTTTGCTGCCATCTGTACCTCAATCTCTGCCTCCATCACGTGGCCACCTGTCTCCTGTCTCCTCCTGTGGCTTGCACTTCCGGGTGCCAATTCCCTTTGTGTATAAGGACGCCGGTCGGATTGGACTAAGGCCCTGCCTGCCTCAGTTTGGCCTCATCTCAATAGGGCCTCTTAGAACCCCCAATGAGTTTACAACCACAGGATGGGGTTAGGACGTGGCCCAACCCCAACAAATTGTCATTTCAGGGGGGCCCTTAGTGACATCTCACCCCTAAGTCCCACAGGAGGGGGAAGGCAGGGGGTCAAGACCTGGACCTCTTGAAGTTGGTGACCTGGGCTCAGATGATGGCCTCTACCTCTTTGAAGTCTCCTGTGGCCTGGGTGAGTCACCCAGCCTCCTGAGACTCTGCCTTCTAGTCTACACAGGGGGGATACCAACTGTCCACTATGAGTAACGGGTCCTGGCCCCAGGGAGCGTGTGGACAAGGACAACCAAAGTGCCCCAGGGGGAGATGGCAGTGTGAGAGCACCTCCCATGGGAGTTGCCAGACGCTGGCTATGCCCGTGGTCTCGTGGGGCTGGGGCTTCTCACTGAGGGGAAAGGCCAAGGCTGCTCCTGGTTTCCCCTCGCGAACTCCTCCAGCTCCTGCTCAGGCCACTACACTGCTGCCTCCTTCCCTCCAGGTCTGCTCTGCGTCCTCCTGCCCTGGAGCCTTCAGAGGCTTTTGGACGCACAGTCAGACTGTGTCCCTATGCCATCGCATCTGAAGTTCTTGATGACTTTTTAACAAGGGCTTCTGTATGTGGTCAGACCTGCAGCAGACCCTGGTGAGCCCACCGAGGCAACCTCTTCGGGCTGCAGGCGAGGAGCCAGTGCCTCCCTATTCTGTCCTGCCCCCAGCCTTCCTCCCTCCGTTGGCCCACCCCCCGTTTTGCTGCCCTGGCCCTCCTCCCGGGTCCCCTCCTTGGCGGCCCCCCATGCGGTGAGGCAGGTACTGCAGGTCAGGTGGGCTCCACAGGAGTGACTGTGGTTATGGTTCCATAAGTCGAGGACTGGGAGAAGCACACCCCAAACTCTCTAAAGCTCACCCCAAAATGGGATGGGGAGAGAAGGGAGGGGAACAGAACTAACATTTGGGCCCCGTACTTGGCAACAACGGGTGGGGTATTGCCAGCATCTTGCAGAAGGGAAACTGAGGCTCTGAGTGGCTACAGAACCTGACCAAAGTCCTATACCTGGAGAGAGGAAGCAACTCGATGGACATGGCATGGACACCTGCTCCTGCCACAGCCCACACCATGGGATGCAGAGAGGTCCTCTCCAATGGACGCTTGCAGAATTCTCTGTGAGGCTGGCCCGGGGTGCAGCTCTCAGGGTGACACTGAGCCACAACCCTCCTGGTCATCGTGGTGAAGCCTGACCAGGGTTGCAGGGCTGTGGGTCAGTTGGGGGGAGGAAGCCAAGTGGCAGGTGCATGGATGGGGACAGAGCCCTGGGAGTGGCAGCCACTGCAGCTGTTCTGGAATCTCGAGCAGACCTTGGGCATCTGTCCTGAGGAGCCTGTGGAAGCTTTCACCTGGCAGTCGGAAACACAGTCCTGGGGCGCCAGCGTGGCTGAGCCCTGCCATGCCCTGAGATGCCAGCTACCCAACGTGTGAGACAGAGCCAGCAACTCCTGCGCTGTCTCCGACCAGACGGGCATTGCTGTGAAAATCCTAAGAGATGAGAAGTTATTTAAAAGTGTGCTTAAAACCATAAAGTATTAAAGAAATGTGAAATATTATTAGTTCTGGCATTTAATACAGCATCATTAAAGCTGTTAGAGTTTATTTTTAATTTTATAAGCTAAGCAAAAGCCTGTCTAACTTTGAAATGTTTCCCAAACCAGTCACGAGTACAGAAAGAGCTGGAATGATGAGCCTTGCAAACCTTGGGCCTCCTTGGGGAAAGGGGATGTATAATCGTGGGCAGAGCTTCCCCCACTAATCCACACTTAGAGCCCCGCCTCCTGAGCACATGCACGTTGAGAAAGGGTTTTCTCTTTGCCAAGCTTAGATAAGGTAAGAAGAGGCCTTGGGAGATGAAGGGGTTAGAGTGTGGCTTCTGAGCAGCAGGGCAAGTGTCCCATATCCCATGCCTATTGCTCTAGAATAAAGGGCCTCAGCCCCTCTTCTGAGATCCATTAATCCGATTTTACTTTGCTTATGGGTTCGTAAGTCCCTGCCAGGCTAGCTTGAAGGAAGTAAGGGACACTCAACATGGGAGCAAGAGAAGGAAGTTGATGGAAGAGTAAGCTGAAGCTGGACCAAGGATGGGCAGAGCCCCGTGTCTGAGCCACTTAGTGACGAGGTAAGACTGTCATCACAATTCAACAGGCCCCAAAGGCACCAGGTGGAACCAGGTTCATGGCTCAGCAAAGCCCTGGAACTGCCAACAAGCAAATCCATCCGGGTAGTAGTTAGTTTCTGTAACCCTGTACCCTTGGAAATTGCTATCTTAACACATTTTTTAATGAAAATAGCTCTTGCATTTGCCGCACACATCTCATCCGTCTGAGAGGACACTGGTGCTTTCCTGGACAGGCCAGGGTCCCCCACGCTCTGGGGACAGAGCGGCTGGAGGCGCAGGTGGAGGTGAGGATGCAGTGTTCCCAGCACGTCTGCTGCAGTGGAAGACAGGTGCTGTGCAGCTCGGCCTCCTGCCCCAGGACAGCGCCCCCTCAGCCTCGCCCCCTGCCCCACCCATCACCCCACAACCCCAACCCACACCCACTGCCCCCACCCCCCCACCCCCCCAGCCCATCCCCACCACACGCAGAGCTTTCTCTCCTTCCCTTTGCCCCTGTGCATTCTGCCTTGGGCCCTACCAGGCCCTAAGACCGAGATGCCTCCTTTGTGACCGTCAGGAGGTGGTAAACATGTTTTGTCTTATAGTCCAGCCTATACTTTGATGTGTTTATATATTAGGTATTTTCATTCCAGGCTGATGTAAGGATTAGATCCAACCCCCATACATGGAACAGCACTAGCAGGATGGGTCCTTCAGCCAGGGGAAAGGAGGTGGCAGTGGCCAGCTCCACAGAGCCACCCCGGCCTGTCCTCCAGAGACAGGTGACAGCAGCAGTTTGTTTGTGCTACATCCATGATGGTGGCCAGGAGACACACAGCCCTTCTCAGGATGTGGCACAAAACCCTGCTTATCTGAGCAGCTGAGCAGGTGTGACCACGTGCCCCAGGTTGCCACCATCTCTGGGTTTCCTGGACACGACAAAGAGGTGCTTGGGGACCCTCCTCTCCCACTCCCCATGGCCTCCCTAAGAGGTGATTACCCAAGGCAGTGCTGCCAGAGCTGTAGAGGGGGAGGGGGAGGCAGGGGGAGGGGGAGGCCCAGGGTTGGGCACGGGCTGGGTTCCTATCGTCATCACAGCTGAAATCACAGGTGAGCAGCAGGTACTTTATCCATTCACACATTTGCTTATTCAGGGATGGACGCAGAGACCCTGCCTTGGGGCAGCAAAGTGTCCGGGAAGGAGCAGCTTCCCGCCCGAGACCCAGTCTTCTACCCGCCACCAGTGGCCCATCACCTGCCTCCTGAGTGTCATTTTTCTCATATTTACATATGGACAAAAAATAATAGAACTTCCTCCAGATTCACTGTGAGAACTACCTGAGCGAATCCACATCAGCCTTTCGGCCTGGAGCCTGGGGCGCTGCACTAAATATATGAGCCACAGTGAATGTGGTCCTTATTAGGGTTTATGAAGGAGATAAGTACTCAATAAATAAGGATGTAAATAAATACATAACTAGAAATTGCAAAGGGTGCAGTGAGGGCAGGTAGCAGCCCTGGGTGCCCAACCTGCCTCGAAGTTGCTCCCAGCCCTGCCCTGATGCCCTCATGCCCGTGCGTCCCCCTTAACCGCCTTGTGTGTGTCCATCCCACTGCTTCTTGCCCATCTTACTCCCTCGACAGCACACTTCTTGGCATGGGGTCCTATCATTTCCCTCCCCAGGGTTTCCCTGAGCTCAGTGTGGGCTCTGGTGTATGGCTGCCACTTGGTAAATCTTCTGAAATGAGCAGCAGAGGAGGCATCTGTGTCTACAAGGGAACAGGGAGCCCCCGGAAAGCATGCATTTCCAAGGGTGAGGAGGTCTGGCCTCTGAGACTTGCTCCCCAGCTGGGAGTGAAGACACAGCTCAGATGAGCTTGGCCCTGAGCTCTGGGGAGATGGGGCTATGGGACAGACACACTCATGGAGGCAGAGCTCAAAGGCTGCTCCCCAGTGCCAAGTCTCACTGGGTGTGGGGAGCTGGGTCAGCTGTTTCCATGTGGCAGCAAGAGTTGGGACCCAGGGGTCATGGCTTACCACACAGGCCCAGCCTGGGGAAAACCAGAGGACCTGGAATTTGCAGCTCCCCAAATCCACCCTGGTGGTGACCAGCTGGGCAGCCCAGCAGTGGCTGCTTCAGGACCACCAGTGCACGGTCTGGTCTTGCCCAGCCACTGCAGCACCACTCCTGGGCGCTGGGACTGTGTCCCCAGAAGGCATAGAACAGCCAAGTCCAGCAAGAGCATCCATACAGGCAGGCAGTTCCAGGGCAGTTCCGGAAGGGACCTCAAGGGCATCTGCACGCAGGGGTCCACACTAAACATGCAAGGGCGGAGGCATCCTCAGTTCATGGGGGATGGGACTCAAAGTGGCTGGACTTGAGCCAGAACAGCCCTTCACATGGCTCCATTCCAGCCCCCCACAGGCAGGGATCAGGAAGACGGGGCCCACGTGGATGGGGTCCAGCAAAAGCAGCACATGCATGTAGACTCATCATGGTTCTCTTCTGCTCTCCCAAGTTGGGGCAAATGCACACACAGAACCTCCACTGCACACCAGGGCTGCAGCAGCTCTAGCATGGAGTCTCCGTCCCCGTCCTCAGGAACTTGCACAGACACCCTCCCTCCACTGTGCCTGGTCCACAGCTGCTCGGAGGATGTGGGGTGGGGCTTGCGTTCTAGTTCTCAAAGCTGGTGGGTGTGTGGGAAGGAAGAGTCCTGGGATCTGACAGAGGCCAGTAAATGTGTAGACAGGATGTCAGTGAAACTGCTGGATCCCCAGGTCTGACCCAGAGACAGCAACCCTCATTCTGACTGCCCGCCCCCACCTCCTGGGCTACACCTGCCCCTGGTCCGGGTGGGCACACGGGGTGGCGCTACTTAAACAATGAGCAGAGGAACTTGCTACAGTGGCTTGAATGTTGTTAATCTGACGTGACCCTCCTCTTTTAGGAGCTCACCCTGCATCTTCCTCCTGCCTTTGAAACATCTGTTAGAAGGTTGCATCCTTTTGTCACTCCTCTGTCCCCTGACTTTGTTAGGCCACTGTCCGTTCTTGCAAATTTCTTCCTCCTCCAAGAGAAATGACGGGGGTTCCTCTCCCTGCCCTGAGTGGAGGCCGAGGATACCTGCTGTGCCCCAGGGTCCAGAGCTCTTAGTGGGCTGGGCCGGCAACCCAGAGCCACAGCAGGGAATAAAGTTGCTGCAGGTACATGTCCCAGTACAGAAGATCTGGAGAAGAGGGTGGGCTTACGTGCCAGGGGCAGGAAGGAATTTGCCAAGCGGAGGTGAAGCCCTTTGGCGCCAACTCCCCTGGGTCCATACTTGGCCTGCCTTGTCTGGAGCTGGGCTGTCCAGAGGCAGGTCAGTCCCACGCCTCCTTGAGTCTGCAGCCGTGTCCATTAGATGCCTCTACACTCAGGCCCCCTCACCTGCAACACCTGAGAGTCGCTTCTCAGTTTCCAGGTGAGCTCCCTGTAAAGCAATGGCACCCCAGCCTTGTGTGCTTGCATCCCTGCATGAGCCCGGAAAGGCTCTGAAACCAGGGAGAGGATGCTGGGTCTCCCTCTCCCACTGTCAGTTCATGGGGAAGGGAGGCTCGGATGAGTGGGTTTACTCCCCAGGCGCCAAGGCAGGCGGCCCAGGTCCACGCTCACCTGTCTGGAGAGTTAGGGGAGTTCAGGCTCCTTTAGACCATTTAGTGGGGTCTGGTGGGGGTTGAATTGTGTCAGCCAAAAAAGACAGGTTGAAGTCCTAACCTCCAGGACCTCTGAATGTGATCTCATTGGAAATAGGGTCTCTGGAGGTGGAATTAGCTAAATTAGGTCATCCTGAAGTAGGCAGGCCCTAACCCAGTACGTCCAGTATCCTTTAAAGAAGATATGGAGAGACAGGGGTGAAGGCCAATTGATGGCAGGGACAGATGGAAGTGCTGCAGCTGCAAGCCAAGGACACCGAGGCCTGCCAACCACCATAGAGCCAGGGGAGGCATGGAGGGGTGCTATGGGAGCCTGGCCCTGTGGAGCCCCCTGGTCTCTAGGACTGTCTAGTGAGTGACAGTTAGCCACAGCAGCCCTGGGACACCCATACCAGGCCTGATGAGTAAGCACTTGACAGTTCTTCATCAGCCAGGACAGGCAGCTGAGGTCCCAGAGTCAAGTGTGAATGGAGAAATGTCCATTACTGCAACATCTGTGTAAACACCGAGAGGAAATCAATACGTGTTCCAGAAAATGTCAGTGGCTTGAAGGTGAGATCCATGATTGAGAGTGTAAGGCTGGCTGTTCCAGCCAATACAGGCTGCTGGGACAGGCTGTGGTCACTGTCCCCAGGACTGGGGATGGTGCCTCCTGGACTCCACATGGGACACACATTGCCTGTCCTTCTCCAGATGTCTTCCCAGCTCCTGGCTGGAATACCACGTGTCAGCTCCCTCCCCATGGCGTCTCTCCCACCTCACTTGCACCCAGGTGGGCTCTTTCTAATCCTTCTTGTCCCAGAGAGAGGAAACTGGCCATCAGCCCCCACCTCTCACTACCATGTTGGTCTTTAGGGTTTGACCTGTTTATGTCCCTTGGAGACTGCTCCATTGCCTGGGGCTGGATTTATTTCTGGTTTGTGGCCCAGTTGGTTTTAGTCCCCTCCTCCCACTGGGAGGCCAGTCCCAAGAGCAGGGCCCTGTCCCTACCCCTCCCCTCACACCAATCCTGGCACATGTGGACCTCAGCACATGTGGGTTGATTGCACAGATTCACTGCTTATACCTTGTCCTTGCATCGGTGAGCACAGAGAAGAAGAAACTTGAAACTCGAGGACCCAGGACCCTTGTGGGGTCTGCAAGGTCAGGCCTACTGTAGAGACAAGAGAGTAGCCCATGCCCTGCGCTGCTGGGAACCAAGGCCAGCCAGGACTGCCCTCTGCCCTGGCCCCCTCCACAGCCTTGGCGATTCCCACTGGGTCCTGAGAGGCCTGTGAGGTGGGGAAGTGAGCCGGGGGTCAGGGTCTGTAGGGGGAACCCAGGGTAACAGATTTGGGAGTCTGAACCCTCTCCTCTAAGAAGGGTTTTTTTGCTGAAGTGTTCCACTAAGAGGACCCTGTCAACCATTTCCCTCTGGGGCACACCAAGCCCCAGCAGGGTCCCTCGGGGAAGATGCTCTTGTAATTTCTCCCACTTGGTCCTGAGGCGGTAGCACTGCCCCTGGCCAAGGTCACGGGCTGGCTGGATTTCACGGGTAGCTCTGCAGCTCCAAAGCCAGCTCCCTCTTCTGGCCCAGCCCGGCTGAGCCCCACGGCCCCGCTTCCACCCCCTGTCCCACTGGCAATGAACTTGAACGTCCTTTCCAGGCATGGGCCTGGATGGGCTGCGTGTGCACCTGTGTGGACATGTGTCCACAGCCCCCTTGCTGACCTCTGGACCTGCAGGCCGTGGTCAGGGGCCTGACGAGGCCTTGGGCCCCCCTTTGTCTACACTCCTTTCTATATTAAAGAAAGCTTGTCACACATCTCACACGCTGTCGCCGCAGCCTCATTACTCTGAAATGTCACTTCACTTAGGAACATCATTATGCACGAACATATGCTGGGAGTGACAGGTATTGCAGGAAATTTGAGAAGATGTGAATTTTTTCAAAGCTGCATTTTAGCAGGGATGAAGTCAACATTTTGACATCGAAGAGAGACTTGGAAGGAGATGAAAGTTTCGGTGATATCCATGCAGATCTCAGGTGGTATTTTAAGCCTGATGGGTTGCTTCTCCTGGGAGAGACCGGCTGGGTAACAACAAGGTGGAGGACAGAGGTGCCCAGTAGCCCAGGGCCAGTGGGGTTGGGGTGCCCGGCGTCCCAGAGCCCCACCAAGGCCAGTGAAGGACAGATGTCCGCTCACAGGGGCTCTGTCTAGGCGCATGGCCACTCTGCTCTCTGCAAGGAGGAAATAGGCCACAAGCTGCAGCACGGGGTGGAGATGCTCTTCTTCCAGGTCCAACAGGATTCTGGGATTATGTTTTCATTTTGGGGGGAGTGTGCAGGAGAAGCGGAAAGACACGGAGCAGCAAATATTAGTCACTGATCTGGGAACTAGCTGATGTGGTTGTTAGCTTCCCTCTCTCTTTGGACAGGTATTGGACACCTGCTGTATGTGGTAAGAGGCCTTGGGGTGGGAGGAGAGGTGAAAAAAATCAGAGAGTTCAGAGTGATAGCGGGGGCCTAGGGCCTGCGGACATGAGGGTGGGTCACCCTCCCAGAAGCCCCATGAGGTCATGCCCCCCCCCCCCCCCATAGACGGGAACTGGCATTCAGAGAAGCCTAATGCAGACCAGCATCTCCTCCAGTCCCAGCCTGCATGCATGGAGGGGAGTCTGGCCGGGCTGCAGAGGCCAGTAGACCTCAGACCTGTGCTTTGTTGAAGCAGCTGCATTATCTTTTGCAGACCACTGCCCTGAAACGGCCAGGCTGTTATGAAATAGAAGGAATTGTTCGGTTGTGGGGGAGGCAGCTTCATGGGCCTGAGTCAGTGGAGGTAAGAATGGCAGAGGGAGAGTGTGTGTGCCCCCCACAGTGTCCTGTGATGCCCCCCTACTACTCCGCTTGTTCTCTCTGATGACCCTGATCAAAATGTGTGACCCCTTACCCACCCATTCATTCATTCGCCCACTCTTCTTTAATGTTTCTCTCCTCTACTTCAGAGTGATCTTCCGGCACTGAGACAATGGGTCTCCTATTATCTGTAATCTCAGCACCTGGCAGAATACCCAGGACCTAGTAAAAGTTAATTAACATTTGTTAAATAAATGAATGAATAAATAGATGAATAAGCACTGCAGGGGGAAAAAAAGGTAGGATGAGTCTAGGATGTACAAAGGCAAAGCTGGCAAGCAAATGAAGTTACCGAATGGGTTGGAAAAGGAGCAGAAAGAATTGAGCAGAAACTCTTGGGGGAGGGAAAGCCATGGATAGGGGGAGGGGGCTCTCCCCCAGGTCACTGAAGGGCTCACTGCCCAGTGCCAAAGGGCAGAGCCGGCTGGAGCCCTCTGCTGCCCGGCCAGCTTTGAAATAGTTTCAAAAGTTTTTCTAAGCCATTATTAGGACAGAACTAAATTACAAACTTGCACTCACTGAGAAAATGCTTCTTATCATATGTAAGACTTACAGGGCCAATAAAGGGTTATTGCATTTGTGATCTTAATCATGCAAGAGAGCAGTAAAAGGTAGCTCTGAGTCCATCTGTCTCCTACCAGGAAGCTAACCTCCTCCTCTCCAACTCAGCTTGGAGCCTGCTGTAACTTCTCTCTGGTTTGGGGAGAAGAAGGACAAGTCTGGATATCCATTTATATGTTTAATAGTTGCCATCATGTAATTTCTGAGGGGAGTTTATGTATTTCCATTTGGGCTGCTTTAAAACTTTTTTTTTTTTTTTATTAAATCTTGTTTGTAGGACGGCTCAGATAAATGTGGTTTCTCATTTCCCGGGTTTGACCTTGCTTAACAGAGTAAAGGGAGGGTCTGGAACCTTCCTTTGAGGCTTTACTCATTAATCCAGACAGCTCCCCAAGGATCGCCTTAGCTCAGACTTGGGAGAGTGAGCACATGCCGCCGAGGACGCTGCCTTAGGAACCTCGTCCAGAGAAGACACCCAGAGCCCTTGCGGCTGCGGCGATATCCGCATGTTGGCACGAGTGGCGGGCCAGTGTGTGCTAAGTCCCCGCCCCGGGCACCTTTTCATGTGAACACCAACACAGACACAAGGCTGTCACTATCATTCTTGTGCTGGAGCGAGAAACCCGAGGACGAGGCGCTTGATACCTGCCCAAGTCCCGTCCCGTGAAAAGTGGAGGCATCTGGATTATCATCTCTGCGCTTGCCTCCCCAGCCCTCTAACCCCCAACACAGGGGCCTCCTAATGAGCTGGAATCCCAGTGCCCCTCCTCCAGCTGGGGCTACATCCGGTCAGTGGGGAGCAGACTGCTGACCAGGGGTAGCAGTGGACTTAACCTGCAAGTACAGACCTTCCCTTGCAGATGGCAGACCCTGACTTCGGGTGGGCGTGAAACCAGATGCCCCCTCCTCGCAGCTCTAACGGTCCTGCCACTCACCTTTTAACCACGCTCTCTTGCGGCCCCATAGGGCAAGCACAGCTCTATGGGGTGGTGGAAGTGAGAGGAAGGGCAAGGCAGCGTTGAGTTAGACAGCAAAGGTGAAGCTGGAGATGGGGATTCCATCTCTTGACATTCAGATCTGGGGTCACAGCATCGTGACAGGCCCCATGACCTGCTTCCCAGTGGACGGAGCCCTTTCAGCAGCCACTGGCCAGCTCACTCCTTCCAGTGCATTCTCCCAAGACCTCTATGGTCACAAAGCCTCTTCCTTCCCCAGTGCCAGCCCCTTCCTACTCTAAACCAAAATCTAACTACATCTCAGGACTCGGCAGGGGCATTTTCAGGCATGACACCCTTAACCCGGAGTCTGGACATGTTGCCGGCCCCCTCGTCAGGTCGTGGCATTCTGGGAGGTTCTTCTGGGCTTTGCCAGGCACCTGGACTCCCAGCCAGGGCATGTTATCTCTTGACCATGGGTGAGCTGTATTTTGACTGCCAAGCTTAACGGGGGTAGCCTGAACAGAACTAAATTCCATCTAAGGCCACTTAACCAGCGCTACTCTCATATTGCCAGAGGAGATTCGTGTTCCCTGCCAATGAGTCTTGGAGGATATTTATTGGGACAGATGTTTCTATGACATCTGACAAAAGCTGCCGGCAGCCTCCTGGCATAATTCTTCACAAACACAAGCATTCCTCTTACAGGAAAGCATAGAAAAACAGCTTGTAACTTTGCTTCACTCTGTGAAAGTTCCTGTTCAAACTGAGTCCAGAGGATGCTATCTTGACCCATTTATCCAGTGGACAACTTCTGAATTTCAAAGGGGTTTGTGGTGCTGTGTGCTATCTGTGAAAATGATGGGCAATGCCAGCACTGGCTGACAGCCAAATGTATACCTAAGGCTGTGCTTCAGTTACCATCAGTGAAAACCAGGTCATCATTTGGAAAAATGGAAAAAAACATGAATTCTGTCCCAATTTTCCCACTTAAAGGACACCTAATCCCAGGCAAGTCACTTACCCTCATTAAGATTTAATTTCTTTACTACTGAGTGGTAAAAAATCTTGTACCAATGAGTGCCAACTCTACTTGCCTCAATAGCCGGATGTGAGACTTAGAATAAAATGCTCTTCGTAAGAATATTTCATATCATAAGTTATCATACACCTGTCAGGCATTCTCTGTACCTTTCATTCTGTAAGCATGCATTAAATGAATAACAAATGCCAGACCTTGTGCTGGGATCGCATATAACAGATCATTTGCCAGCATATTCAACAGGAAAGACATACCAGTTATGATTGATTGCATTGTGAAAATTTTTCCTAAGAGATTTGTGTACCAAGTGGAGAAGGGTAAAGGGGCAGATTGAGGAATCCCAAAGAGCTTTGCTGAAGCTTAATCTTGAAGCAAAGTTATCATTTCATCATCCAGAGAATGGGTATGGACAGTCGACTGACACTTCCAGCTGAGCAGGACAAACAGCTTCCTAGTCAGAGCCCTGGCTGAGGGGTGCCTACAGGATAAGAGGAGCACCTATGGAGAAAATAACTGTATTGGGAGGTTATGTCTATCATTCTGCATGATACATGTTCTAGTTTGCTTGCTGCCGGAATACAATGTACTAGGAATGGAATGGTTTTTTCAAAAGGGGAATTTAATAAGTTACACGTTTTCAGTTCTAAGGTTATGAAAATGTCCCAATTAAAACAAGTATAGAAATGTCCAATCTAAGGCATCCAGGGAAAGATACCTTGATTCAAGAAGGCCAATGAAGTTCAAGGTTTCTTTCTTCACTGGAAAGGTACATGGTGAACATAGTATCTGCTAGCTTCCTCTCCAGGCTTCCTGCTTTATGAAACTCCCTAGGAGGCATTTTCCTTCTTCATCTCCGAAAGTTGCTGGCTGGTGGACTCTCTGCTTTGTGGTTCTGGGGCATTCTGAAGCTTTCTCATGGCTGTCATAATTCTCCAGCTTTTTCCAAAGTGCTTCTTCTTTTAAAGGATTCCAGTAAAACCAATCAAGACCCACCTAGAATGGGTGGAGCAATCAAGTTTAATACTCGCACTAGATTGAGTCACATCTCCATGAGATAAGCTAATTAAAGTTTCCCACATACAGTACTGAATAGGGATTAGAAGAAACTGTTGCTCCCACAAGGTTGACTAGGATTAAAACATGGCTTTTCTAGGGTACAAAAAACTTTTCAAACCAGCACAACACATTACCCCAAAAGCCATCTGTTTCTCACTCAGAGGTTGGCAGTCAGGTGAGGTTGGGCTTAGTTAGCTGGTCTTGACTGCACTTGATTTCAGCCATGGGTTGGATTTTTAAGTGACAACTGAAGGACTTAAAAGCTGTGCATAGAAGACATAAATTGGATTTCAGATCCCTCAAAGAGAAAAGGCCCTAGAAAACAACTCTGACTTCATTTGATATCCCTGGAGGGGTACAGCAAGAGTAGAAACAAACTAAAAATAAGCCAGAATTCACAAATACCAACACCCAGCTTCATGTGAACTAATTTACAGTTTGACTAGCCCTTTAATAAAGACCAGCCAGAAGCAATAGTAAATCATCTTTGAAAGAAGACAACACATCACATTTCTATATAAATGGAGTATACAATGTCTGACATTCAACAAAACTTTCTCAGTTTTATTTGGAGCTAAATCCAAGAAAAGAAAAGCTAAGAGAAAAGACAAACATTAGAAACAGATCAACAGAGTTTCCAGATAGAGGAGTCATTCATAAGAACTTTAAAATGACTTAAATTGTGTATTTAATAATATAACTGATAAAATGGAGAATTTCATAAGAGAACCTAAATCCATAAAATACAAAAAATTTTAAAATTTAGTAATAGAAATTGTCAACTCAATAATAGATAGGGTTATTAACAAAATAGGCAGCATTCAAGAGAGGGATAGACGAGAGATTTCAGTGCAAATGGTGGAGTAAGGAAATCTGAAACTTCACTTCCTTATAAAATGAATGAAACAAATTAGAAAAAAGGTCAGAGTCAACTTTTTCAGAATTCTGGAAATTAACCAAAGACTTGCAGCAACTTTGGGAGCTTTTATTTTAATTAGCTAAATCTCAGTAAGAGAAGTGAGTTTTGCAGCCTTTTAAATTTCCCTAGACCCATTCCCTTCTCCCCAGCTCTGTGGTAGCCTTAAAAATTAACTGCATGAATTCCTGGTATCTCAGAAAGCAGCACAGAACAGGAGCTTTATCAAAGCCTATTCCCAAAGAATTATCCTCATTTGACCTTTCTGATAGTTCCTGTTAGTGTAAATTAGCCACTTATGAGGTTGAGTTGGAGTTTGAGTTCTCCCTGAGAAGACATTGATTGACACCAAAAAACTTAAAAGAAAAATGGAAGCATGATATATCCATTAGTTTTTTGAAAACCTTAAACATATTCCTGGGACTCGAGAAGGCCACATGTGTATGCTTCAGAAATACCTGTGAAGGACCTGAAATCTCCCTTCTGGCTGACTGTGAGACTCTGAAAAAATAGGAAGTAAAGGCTAAGGCAGAGTCGTAAGTGGTCTGGCTGGGTGTTAAGGACAGGCCCAAGGTGTACACACAACCTCTCCTGGAAAGAATGGATGGTTTATTTGCTACAGACATTTAAGGAAGAATCTATTGAGTCATTAGCTGACCATAAACTAAGCAAGTAGAGGCTGCATTGGCCATGCATGACAACAAGCAGCAACAGTAATAAGCCCCAAAGGGGGAGAAATATCTGATTTCTAGAGGTATCATGCTATACTATTTAAAATGTCAAATCTTCTATGAAAACTTATGAGATAGGTAAGAAACAAAAAAGTATATCACCTACACAGGAAAAGGTTCAATCAACAGAAACTTTCCATGATGAAGCCCAGATTTTGGACTTACTAGACAAACACTATAAAATCGTTATATTAAATATATTCAAGGAGCTGAAACACTGTTTAAGGATATAAAGGAAACTGTGGGAATGATGTCTCATCAAATAGAAGATAACAATAAAGAGACAGATATATGAAAAAAGAACCTGATAAAATTCTAGAGTTAAAAATACAATAACAATGAGAAATTTACTAGAGGAGCTCAACAACAGATTTGAACAAGAAGAAGAAAGAATCAGCAAACTTGAAGATAGTCTATTACAATGAGTCAACTTGAAGGGCAGAGGAAAAAAAGAAAGACTTAAGTAAAGGAAATAGGACTTTATGCACCTGTGGGTCATCATCCAGTAAGTTAACATGTGCATGACAGGGGTCCCAGCAGGAGAGGAGAGAGAAAAAGGGATAGACTAATATAGAAAATAATAATAATAATAGTCCAAAGCTTCCCAAATGTGATGAAAAAATATTAACCTACACATCCAAGAATCTCTATGAAATCCAGCAGTAAAAACTCAGAGATCCATGCCTAGAAACATTATAATAGAACCATCAAAAACCAAATCAAAGAGACCATGTAAAGAGCAACATAAGAGGAAGGACTTATCCAAGTAGAAGTGGTACAAGTAAGTGGCAAAGGAATGTTGTGTTCAAAGTTGTTTGAGTTTCCTGGCTGTTAAAACAAATTTCATGCAGTGCATTGGCTTCAAAACACAAACTTGTTGGCTCACAGTTTCAGAACCTAGAAGGCTTGCTTCCTCCTGGGGTCAGTATTTTCTGGCTGGCAACCTTTGGGATTCCTTGGCTTTATGTCACATAGCAGTGCACATGGTGATCTTCTTCTTCCTCCTCTGGATTCCTTTAACTTCTGACTTCCCCCTTTGGCTTCCCTCTCTGAATGACTTTCACGATGCACATAAAGGATTCAAAAAATCTGCATTAAATCCCTTCTTCATTTAATTAGGCCTCACCATAGCTGAATAGCATCTTGAAGAGATCTTACTTACATTGGGTCCTCAGCCACCAGAACACACACAAAGACCACATCCAAACTGTGGTACACAATTCAGGCCAGCACAGTCCACCCACTGCACCCCAAAAAGACATTCCCTCCCTGCATGCAAAACACATTCACCTCATAGCAGCATCCCCAAAACCTTAAGTCATTTCAATAACAATTCTAAGTACAAAGATTCATCAAATCAGTTATAGGTATGGGTCCATCCTAGGGCAAAATTCCTTTTTCTGATGGACCTCTGAAACCTAGAAAGCAAGCTGTTTGCTTCTACTATATAATGGAGGGACTAGCATAGTATAAACATTCCCATTCCAGAAGGGATAAATTGGAAGGAAAGCAGAGGCATGGGCTCCAAACAAGTCCAAAACCCAGCAGGGAAAATTCCATTAGATGCCAAGGTCTGAGAGTCATCTATGGATTGATGGGTGGTCATCCAGTCCTGATGGAGCAGTAACCCCATCCCCTCCATGTGCTTGCTCAGTGGCCAAGCTCATCCTGAACATGGAGATGAAGGTTCCACCTTCTCAGAGCATCAGGATGGTAGTCAGCCTGACCACAAACATCAAGACAAAGAGACCACCTTCCCTAAGCATTGGGGTAACAGCACTCTACCAGGAACAATGGGGCACAAGGCCCTCCCCCTCTAAGCACTTGAGTAGATGGCTTAGCCTCACCAAGCACAGGGGAGGACCTGCCCTTTCCACACACCTGGGCCCACTCTCTAAGCCTGAGGAGTTCTCTTGGGCCCAGAGATTTCTTCCATGGTTCTGACCTTGAAGTCATTCTTCCTGTAATTCTTCCTTTCTCTGACACTGCAAGTTTACAGTGGTTCTGCTTATGCAAATTTTGTAAAATATTTTTTGGCTTTGTGTGTGCAGTTTGTGCAGTCAAACCATCAGACAATATAACTTTCCACAGATCCTTCCCAGATAACTGCACTTCAAATTCTGAATTCCACTGAAATTACTGAATGATTTGTTCAGCCACAGCCTCTTTAGCAAATAGATGTTTAGTTAAAGTCTCATATGGAGCCTTATTCTCTGGGACTTACTTCTCAGAAGTTTAGGAAGGTTCTGAAGAGTGAATACTGGCCTTAGCCTGAGAGCATTGTCTGGATAGGTTGAAAATTGTCCAAATTATTAATTGTGCTTAACAGTATAATCTTCAGTTTATATTTTTCCTCTGTCATTTCAATATAAGCTGCAAAGCAAAAACAGGCTGCATCTTCAACACTTAGCTTGGAAGTCTGCTCAGCTAAGTGTCCAAGTTCATCGCTTTCAAGTTATGCCTTCCATCCAATATCAGAATTCAACTTTGCCAAGTTTTCTGCCACTTTATAATAAGAAAAACCCTTCTTCCAGTTCCTACTGACAATCATCATTTCCTTCTAAGGTCTCACCAGAAGTGCCTTTGACATCCATATTTTACCATCATTCTGTTCATGATTAATTATGTGCTCTTCATGACTATACAAACTTTATCTACAGCTTTCATTCATTTTTGAAGGCCCACATAATTCTTCCAGCTTCCACTCATGTTCTAGTTTGCTAGCTGCTGGACTGTGATATACCAGAAACAAAAGGGCTTTTAAAAAGGGTAATTTATTAAGTTGCAAGTTTACAGTTCTAAAGCTATGCAAATGTCCATTAAGGCAAAGATATAGAAATGTCCAATCTAAGGCATCCAGGGAAACATACCTTGGTTCAAGAAGGCCGATGATGTTCAGGGTTTCTCTCTCAACTGGAAAGGTACATGGCAAGTATAGTGACATCTGCTAACTTTCTCTCTAGGCTTCTTGCTTTATGAAGCTTCCGCAGGGTCATTTTTTTCTTCAACTCCAAAGGTCTCTGGCTGCATGGGCTCTCGTGATTCTTGGGGCTCTCATGGTTCTCAGGACTCTCAAGCTTTTTTCAAAATGTTTCCTCTTTTAAAGGATCCCAGTAAACTAATCAAGGCCCACCTGGAATGGATGGAGTCGCATCACCATGGAGGTAATCTAATCAAGTTTCCAACCTACAGTGATGAATAGGTAGGTATTAAAAGAAATGGCTGTCTCCACAAGATGGATCAGAATTAAAAATGTCTTTTCTAGGGTACATAATCCTTTCAAACTGGCACAAACCATTACCCAATTCCAAAGTCATTTTAGGTATTTGCTGCAGCAGCAGCATTCACTCCAATTTCTAGTATTTAAAAAAAAAAAACTGTATTAATCATAGTTCTCCACAGAAATAGAACTGACAGGATATATATATGTAAAATATAGTATCTATGTGTGAGAAATTTGCAATAGGAATTGGTCCACATAAGTGTGTAGATTGATGAATCTGAATTCCGTATGCAGACCACAAGTTGGAAGTCCAAATGAAGGTTTTCATGAATTCTTCAGAAGTTGGCTGGCTAAAGTTAAGATAGAAATTCTTCCTTCTGACTATTAAACTTTTCAGTTCTCCCTTTTAGCCCTTCAACTGAGTAAGACTCCTTTAATTTCTGAGAGAAGTCTCCTTAGATGACTGTGAATCTAATCAGCCATAGATACAATCAGCTGACTGATGATTTAATCCATGTGTTACTCAAGGTAACAATCGGGCCAGTGGTTGCTAGGCCAAACATCTGGACACCATAACCTAGCCAAGTTGATAAGTTGACACATGAACTTAACCATCATAAAAGGGCTGAAAGTTTAAAAAAAACTGTCAAAGAAGAATTCTATATCTGGAAAAACTATATTATAAAATGAAAGAGTCATTGAGACATTTGCAAATAAAAGCAAAGAATACATCACTACCAGACCTGCCCTACAAGAGATACCTAACAGAGTCCTTCACAGTTAAAATAAAAAGACACAAGAAAGTGAATTGGATCCACCTGAAGAAATAGAGAACAACAGTTAAGGTAACTACATAGAGAGATATTAAAGACAATATAAACATATTTTTGTTTGTAACTCCTTTAGTCTTCCTGTATCTAATTTAAAAGATAACTGCATATAAAAATTATACAATAATTACATAAATAAAGAGATGATTATAAATCTATGTTTATGTTTATGTAAGGTAAAAATACTTAAATTATCACAATAAAAGCATAAAGGAGGGAAGAATGAAGCTGTAGAAGAGAAAAGTTTTTATATACTATTTAAATTGTTACTAGTATTCTGAAATAAACTACTATAAATTAATCTGTTAATAACAGTCTGAAGAGCAACCACTAAAAAATAAGTAAAAGATATATACTAGAAGAAATGACAAGGTAATTAAAGGGTACACTGGGAAGTATTTACCACAAAAAATGTAGTAATAGAGAATTAGAGAAACAATATGGCATAAGACATGTTGAAAACAAATATCAAAATGACAGATGCAAATGGATTAAACTTTCCAATTAAAAAGCATAGATTAGCACAATGAATAAAACGAAGATCCAACTATATGTTGTCTACAAGAGACTCACTTTAAATTCATAGACACAAAGTGGTTGTAAATAAAACGATGGACTAAGATGGACTAAGATATACCATGCAAACAGTAATTAAAAGAGAGCTAGATTGGTTATTCCAACATCAAAAATTATTTCTAGGAACAAATATAGATATTTTATAACTAGTAAACGATCAAACCCTCAAGATGACATAGCAATTATAAACATATATGCATCTAATGAGAGATCCACAAAATATGTGAAGTAAAAACTAATAAAATTGTAAGGAAATAAATGCAATTCAACGATAATAGCTGAATACTTTAATACTCCAATTGCAATAATGGATAGAAAAAGTAGACGAAAGGTTGCTAAATAAATAAATAGAAGAATTGAACAACTCGCAACAACAGTGGGGTTGATATTCACTTACAATAACATCAACAATGTACATAGAACATTCTTCAAGATAGACCATGTATTGGGTAATAAAATAAGAAGAATATATTTGAAAGTATTGAAATCAAGGAAAGTATGTTTTCTGACCACATGGAATGAAATTAGAAATCAATAAGAGAAATAAACTTGGGAAATTCACAAATATGTGGAAATTAAGCAATACACTGCAAATAACAAACAGGCCAAAGAAGAAATCACAAAGGAAATTGGAAAATACTTTAATATAGATGAAAACAAAATGAAATGAAACATACCAACACAAATGAAACATACAACACAGCTGTAAAGACTTACATTAAAAACAAAATCAATTGAAAATAATGATCTAAGTTGACACCTTAAGAAACTAGAGAGAGAAGAAGAAATTAAACCCAAACCAAGGAAATAATAAAGATTAGAGAGGAAATAAATGAAAGGGAGAATAGAGAAAAATCAATGAAAAAAAAATTGGTTCTTTGAAAAGACCAAAAAAATATTGACAAGTCTTTAGCTAAAACTTACCAGTGAAAATGAAAAGTATAAATTACTAAAGTCAGATTAATTAAGGGCCATTATTACTGATATGATAGAAATAAAATGTGCCAAAAAATTGGATAACTTAGATGAAATAGTCAAATTTCTAGAAAAACACAAACTACGAAATTAGTTCAAGAAGAAACAGAAAATATGGGTAGACATTTAACAAGTAAAGATATTAGTAAAAGAAAACTTCCCACAAAGAAATCCCATGCCCAAATGGCTTCATTGGTGACTTCTACCATATGATTGAAGACAATTAAACACCAATTCTTCACAAAATCTTCTTAAAATGAAAAGATGAGAGAAGACATTCTAACTCATTCTATGAGGTGAGTATTACCCTGGTACCAAACACTGAGACCAAACACATCACAATGAAAGGAAACTTCAGACCAATATTCCTTGCGACTATTCCCAACAAAATGATAGCAAATTGAAACCAGCAGCATGTGAAAATGATTGTATAACCTGGCCAAGTGCAATTTATCCAATGAATGCTCGGTTGTTTCAATTTACAAAATCCAATCAAACATGCCATATTAATATAATAAAGGAAGGAAAATACATCATTGTTTCATCATACAGAGTAAAGATGTTTGACAAAACCCAACAACCTTTTATGATAAAAACACTCAGTAAAATAGGAACAGAAAACGTCTACAACCTGATAAAAGGAGTTTTTTAAAAGCCTTTTGCTAACATCATAACTTATAATGAAAGACAAGACAAGAATGTCCACTCTCATAATTTTGATTCCATGTTATACTAGAGGCTGTAATCAGGTCAATTAGGCAAAACAATGAAATAAAAGACAATCACATTGGAAGGGAATTAAGAAAACTATCACTTAGTATAGATGGCATGATGTTATAGGTTGATAAAACCTAAATAATCCACAAATATTTTTAGGGCTAATGAAAGAATTCAGCAAAATTGCAGGATATTAAGTTCTATACAAAAAATTCAGTTGCATTTCTTTACCCTATGAATGAGCAATCCAAAAATACAATTAAGAAACCAATTCCACATATAGTAACATCCCCCAAAATAAGATAGGAATATATTTAAGAAAAGAAGTGTAAGAAGTATACACTAAAACCTACAAACTATTGTTGAAAAACTTGATTTAAGTAAGTGGAAAGGCATTGAGTGTTAATGAGTTAGAATGTGTCATATTGTTAAGATGATAAAACTCCCCAAATTGATCTAAAGTTTCATCACAATACCTATCAAAATTACAGCATCCTTACCTCATTGCTAGGTATATACCTGGAGGAACTGAGTGTGGGGACATGAATGGACATTTGCACACTGGTGTTTACAGTGGCAGTGTTTGCAATTCACAATGGAAGGAGGTGGCTTAAGGGTACAATGACTGAGGGAAGGAATGGGGAACTGTGGTGTATACATACAACGGACTACTGAGCGGTTACAAGAAGGAATGAAGTTGTGAGGCATGCAACTAGGTGAATGAACTTTAATGACAGTGTGTTGAATGAAATGTCAGAAACTAAAAGACAAATATTATCATGCTTCATTCATATGGACTAACTAACTATAACGTACACACTCAGAGAATTGAAGTTGAGAGCATGGGTTGTCAGGTTGAAGCTTATTGTAAAGAAGCCTAGATTGTAAGCGCTTACAGCAGTCACATATATTCAGGAGTTGTAACTGTTATTTCTAAATTCTGAGATACTGAGCTATTTGAATATAACTTGATTGTTCCCTGAAACTTTGGGTATGTATGTGACATCTGAGATTCTGAGATCACTGAAGCTATGAAAGTCAGCATTACCCCATACAGCAACAGATAAAAAATTTAAAAAGTGATCAGACTTCAACTAGAGATGTGAATGAAGCTGATTTGGATAGGACTAAGGTAAATCAGAATACAGGGTAAAGGATGATATGGTCCATATTTTAAAACTTCAACTTCTGTGTCAGATCAAACGAAGAGATGTTTATTTGGGGCAAAATTTTCATTTTAGGTAGTATGTTATATAATTTAATTTGAATGATCAGTTTATTAGAACACCATAATTACATGGAATCTTGAATAGTGTGTGAGATTCTGTTGGTTTGCACGGGTAAGTGGGATGCCCTGATAGATCCCAGAATAATTTGGTCACAGAATAAAAGAAAAGTATCTGCAAAGTCCCCTTGGGGGACTGGGGAGAAAGGAGAAAATATTCAATTTCCTCATTTGGAGAATTCCTGATATTCTTGCAAGCAGCGGGGACACCTAATTCAATAGGCTGAGCCCTAGATCTTGGGGTTCTCCCCTATCAAACTTATTCCTGCAAAGGAGATGCTAAGCTTACTTATAATTATGCCGAGTCACCCCCAGAGAAGTTCTTTTGCTGCTCAAATGTGGCGTCTCTCTTAAGCCAACTTGGCAGCTGAACTCATTGCCCTCCTCCCCTAAATGGGACGTGACTCTCAGGGGTGTAAATCTCCCTGGAAACCTGGAACAGGACTTCCTGGATGAACTGGGATCTGGCATAATGGGATTGAGAAAGCATTCTTCACCAAAAAGGGGAAGAGAAATAAGAGAAAAGAAAGTTCAGTGGCTGAGAAATTTCAAATAGAGGCAAAAGGTTACCCTGGAGGTTATTCTTATGCATGATATAGATATACCTTTTTAGTTTATGATGTACTGGAGTGGCTGGAGGGAAGTACTTGCTGAGCTGTGTTCCAGTACCCTTCATTCTTGAAAATGATTATATAATGATATAGCTTTTACAGTATGACCGTGTGATTGTCAAAACCTTGTGTCTGGTGCTCCTTTAACCAGGGCATGAACAGAGGAGCAAAAAAATAAGTATAATAACTAAATAAAGGGAACAAAGGGTTAAAGATTGGGTAGATTGAAATACTAGTGCTCAATGAGAATATACAACTATATGGTGATGTTGTGAGCCACTGATTGTACACCATGTATGGACTGCATGTGTGTGAAAATTCATAAATAATTTTTTTTTAATTTCCAGCATTATTTTAAAGAAATGAACAAGCTGATCTTAAAATTCATGTACAACTAGTTGCGAGGAAACCAGAACAGCCAAAACAGTTTTGCACAAGAAGCACATGGACAATTCACACTTCCCAATGTCAAAACCTACAACAAAGCTACAGAAATAAAGACAGTGTGATACTGTGTAAAGATCCACACACAGATCAATAGAAAGTTCTGAAATAAAACCATACATCTATGATCAATTGATTTTGACAAGAGCTCTAAGATCATTCAATAGAGACATAAAAGTCTTTTCGAAAAATGGTCTTGGATAAATGCATACCCACATACAAAAAGAATGAATTTGAAACCCTACTTCATATAATCCACAAAATTAACTCAAAATGGATCAAATACTCAGGTTTAAGAACTAAAACTATTAAGTTCCTTAAAGAAAAAGTGGGGGTAAATCTTGTCACCTTGGATTACGTGACAGTTTATTAGATTTAATGTCAAAAGTATAAACAACCAAAGGAAAAGAAAAATATATATATATATATATGTTGGACTTCATCAAAATTAATTTCTGTACATCAAAAGACACTATTAATAATAGAATGAAGAGATAACCCACTAAATGAGAGAAAGTATTTGCAAATCATATGCTCGTTGAGTGTATATTATCCAGAATATATAAGTAACTTTTGCAATCTATCCATAAAAAGATAAATAGACAAATTAAATAGTGGTAAAAGTATTTGAACAGATGTATATCTCCAAAGATATACAAATGGCCAACATGCACTTTAAAAGATGCTCAACATCAGAGGTTCAGAAAATACAAACAAAAGCCACAATAAGATACCACCTCCTACCCACTAGAATGGGTAAAATTTTTTTTAAAAAAAAAAAAGGAAAATAAGTGTCCAGGAGGATGTGGAGAAATTGGAATTCTCTGCCTTGCTGGTGGGAATGTAAAATGGTGTAGCCATTATGGAAAGGGATTTGGCGGTTCCTCAGAAAGTTGCCATATGATCCAGCCATTCCTTTCCTAGGTATAAACCCAAGCAAACTGAAAGCATAGGTCCACAAAAATACTTCACTATTCACCATTGCCAAAAGGTGGAAACAACCCAAATGTAATGAACTCATGAATGTGATTTATCCATACAGTGGAATTATAGTCACCCACAAAAAATGAAGTACTGATATATCTACAGCATGGATGAATCTTGAAAACACGATACTAAGTGAAAGAAATTGTTCGCAAATGATATAATACTATCTGATTCCATTGACATGAAATTCCCACAATAATCAGGTCCATAGAGACAGAAACAACTTAATAGATGCCAGAGGCTGGGGAGTAGTGGGGAGGGGATATGGATTCATGGCTGAAGTTTATGGGGTTTCTTTTTGGGGTGATTAAATTTTTCTAGAATTAGATAGTGGGGATGATTGCATAATCTTGCAAATATTATGAAAATTTCTGTAATGTGATTTATCTCAATGCCATGTGTTTTATTTCAAAAGAAACAAACAACAAAAGCAATAGTAATGGAGGTATTTGGTACACATCGCAAATATACATTCAGAGGATGAATAATAAAAAAATAATTCTACTAAATATTATGCAAATGGATACTTGAGACTTAGAAAAAATTGTCATTAGAAGTATACATTATGAATTCAAAAGTCTTTTTATGTCAAAGCAACTCAGCTGGAAGTAAAGTCAGTGTGTTTTGGAAATCTGTCTTAGATGAGTCAAAACTGACTTTAATTCTGACAAAGACAGTAATGTCAATGGGGGACCTGAGGAGTTTACATAAAATACTTTTGTGAAATGTGAGATTGTTTAAAAGAAGTATTTCTAAATAAATTTTTTAATTATGTGATCATAAATATGTCTGGATGACTAAATTATTTAATACCATAGGTAGAAAAAAGGATGAATAAATTAGTAGTTGAGTAGACAATATCCAGATTGAAGCAATGAGGAAAAAAGAATGGAAAATGATTATTTTTCCAAAACTAGTCAAAAAAATCAAACCGCAGAACAAAAATGTCTCCGTATCCCAACCAGGGTTAAACACACACACATACATACATACGTATGTATTCAAGTCAAACTTTAAAAAACAAAAGCAAAGAGAAAATTAAAAATAATCATAGAGGGCAATGGTGGCACAGTGGTAGAGTTCTCGCCTGCCATGCCGGAGACCCGGGTTCAGTTCCCCATGCCTGCCCATGTTAAAAAAAAAAGTAAAAATAATCATAGAAAATGAAATACATTATCTTAAACAGACCAAAAATAAAAGTGATGGCTCAACGGAAATACCAGAGAACTATCATCTTTATAGTGCTAAAATAAAGTAATTGCTAACCTAGAGCTCCATATTCTGAAAGAATATTCTTTAAAAGGTGAAAATAAAATAAAGACATAAATGGACAACCATTGAAGTAGTTAATCAGTAGCAGGACTTTCACTGAAGAAATATTACAAGAGTTTTTCAGGTAGAAAGAAATAATTCCCAGTGGAAGCATAGAAATGCAGGAAGGAAAGATGCATAAATTGTATATTTAATTATAAATATAATTATGATTGTAATTTTGTGTGCCTTAAAGCACATATAAAATTATAAAGCAGTAAGGACATAAAAGAAGGGGAGATTTGAGTATTGCTCAGTGTTTCTGTTTAAGAAGTGATCAAATATTTTAGAATTTGGCAATTCAATGACATATGTAATGATCCACAGAGTAATCACCAGCTACATAGCAAAATGATACATAAATAACTATGTAAGATAAGAGAAAAAAGGAATGATAAAAAACATTCTGGAATACACCAAGAAAGGACAAAATGTGCCATGTTGAAATATTACAGCAGGAAACTCAGATGCAAACATCTCAGTGTTTACATCACATGTAAATTGATTAAGTATATTGCTTAAAATACAAAAATTTTTTATACCAAATAAAAATGTTAACTATATGTTGATTACAAGAGGTATATCTAAACATAAGGATACAGTAAAGTTGAATAGTAAAAGAGGGAACATACATACCATGAAACTATTAACTAATGATGAAAATAATTATGATGAAGTGAGACTGTTATCAAATATCAGAAAAAGTAGAGGTTAAGGAGGAAAGTATTTCTAGTTAAAAAAGAAACATTTCATAGCAATAAATGGGCTGCTTCTCTGAGAAAGTAAAATGATTCTAAATATCACCTCAAAGTATACATAGCCAAAACTGATAGACCTAAAAAAAAGAAATTGATAAACAGTCATAATGGATGTGTATATTGATCATTTACTAAAATTTCACGTATGTTGAGCCATAAAGCAATTCCCAACATATTATAAATGATCAAAATTGTGTATGGCATATCTTTTGACCATAGAAGAATTGAACTAGAAACTAGAAATTAATAAAAGGCAATTATAATAAGTAGACCATCCCCAAATATCTGAAAAACAAATAGCATAAGTTGTAGATTAAAGAAAAACAATCACAAAAGAAATTTGGAAATATTTTGTTTTTTATGGTTTTAAAACTATAGTGAAAAAATGTGTAGGATACAGTGACAGCAATGTTTAGAGGGAAATTTATAGATATGATTCGTATATTCAAAAAAGTTAAGAGCTCAAATTCTTTCCAGATATCCATTAAGAGAAAAATGAATAATAAATTTAATTTAAAAGGATAGTTAGGCTTATAATTAGATAAAAAGTGAAATTAAAGAAAGAGAAACAAAACAGAGAAAAAATCAACAATGACAAATACTAATTTTAGAATAGTAATGCATTAAACAGAATCCCAACAAAACTAAATAAAGTTTTTAAAAAGGAAAGAGGCATAAGATGAACCATAGACTATAGTTAATAGCACAATTATAAAAAAGTTCTTTCATCAGTTGCAACAAATGTACTGCATTAATGCAAGATGTTAATAATAGAGTAGTATATGGGAACTCTGCATTTTATGCAGGATTTTTCTGGAAACCTTCAATTTCTTTTATAAAATAAAAAGTGAGAGTAAAGGCAAAACTCATGAAAGTCAAAAATAAAATTGACTAGAACTGACTCAAAAATAAATAGAAAGTGGGTCATGTGGCTCAGCAAGCAGAGTTCTCACCTGCCATGCTGGAGATCCGGGGTCGATTCCCAGTGCCTGCCCATGAAAATTAATAATAATAATAATAATAATAATAATAAAATTAAAAAATTTGAAAAGTCCCACATTTATTAAAGTATTTGATAATTAAATTTGTAATTTAAATTTCCCTATACCTCCCCAAATTCTCCAATACTGCACAACTTTAAATTCTTCCAAATATTTGCAAAACAATAATACAGTATTTACAAAAGTTTTATATGCAAAATACTCTTCCAGAGAATAGGTAAAGAGAAAATACTTCCCAATCACCTTGATGAGGCCGGAGACATCTTAACAAAAACTTTTCAGAAAAGACAGATTAGAAACTGTGACAGGATGAATCCTGGTCCTCCAAAGATGTCTTCATAATGACTCTTGTAACCCATTAGTGTGTTGCCTCAAATGGTAAAAGGTACTTTGCCAATGTCATTAACTTAGAGATCTGAGATGATAGCCCTGAAGATGGAATCACAAGCATCCTTGTGAGAAGGAGGCAGAGGAAAAGAGTCAGCACTCTTTGGTGTGACAAAAGCCAGAAGTGGGCCTGGTGAAGGAGGAGATGGTGAACCACAGAACACAGGTGGCCTCTAGATGCTGGAGAAAACAAAAAAGTAGGTTGCTTCCTGAAGCTCCGGAAGGCCAACACTCTGATTTTAGACATTCTGACCTTTATTGATGGTTGTTCTAAGTCACTAGCTTTCCCAAATCCATCAAATATTAACAAAGGCAGTGTATCACAAACATGGTAAGTTTATTGCAGGAATACAAGGTTAGTGTAATATTTGAAAATCAGTCTTAAATAAGCACAATAACAAAAAAAAATAGACTCATATGGGACCTTGGGAAGATGGTCAAATATATGAGATTAGCCCTGCTCCATGGAAAAGTTAGAGAAGGGACAGGAGGGTGACTGAGGCAGCGATTCGGGAGTGCGGCTGACTTGGGAGAGCCTTTGGCACCACATACAGCAGCCCAGGTTGTGGAAGCCAAGGAACTGAGAGGCAGAAAGCTAGAGCCTGGCACAGAGGCGTGGAGCCCACAGGAGTACATGGACAGGAGCTGGGTACCAGGAAGTGAGCCAGACCACATTCCTTGGGTGCTGTTCTAGTTTGCTAGCTGCCAGAATGCAACACACCAGAGATGGATTGGTTTTTCATAAAAGGAGATTTATTTGGTTAATTCTTCAGAGGAAAGGCAGCTAACTTTCATCTGAGGTCCTTTCTTACATGGGAAGGCTCAGGGTGATCTCTGTTGGCCTTCTCTCCAGGCCTCTGGGTTCCAACAACTTTCCCTGGGGTAATTCCTTTGTGCATCTCCAAAGACCTGGGCTGAGCTGCGAGTGCTTGAGATGAGGTATGCTGAGCTGCTTGGGCTGTGCTATGTTGTGCTCTCTCATTTAAGAACCAGCCAATTAAGTCAAACATCATTCATTGCAGCAGGCATGCCTCCTAGCTGACTACAGAGGTAATCAGCAACAGATGAGGTTCATGTACCATTGGCTCATGCCCACAGCAACAGAACTAGGTGCCTTCACCTGGCCAAATTGACAACTGAATCTAACCACCTCAGGCGCACTATCCTCACCAGCATAGCCTCATGACTGGTGACTCACCCAACACCCCACACACCTGAACCCCATAACCCACTGCCATTCCCTGTACTCCAGGGAAGCCCACCCCACCAGCCCCAGTACACATACCTGCCTCCCAACCCCGCCCCAAGTGGAGCCCAACCCACCTCTCCTGTACCCCTTGTGAGCACTAACCTCCCTCTCCCTGTTCCCTGCAGGATGTTGCCAGTCATAAAGGCAGCAGGCACTAACCTCCATACTTAGGTTACCCCTGCACCCCCCCCCCCCCCATAGTGTCACACAGCCTCACTCTGCCTTGCCTGAGCAGAGTATATCTGTTTATGGCACTCCCAGGCCCACGCATGCACACGGGCCCCCAATCATATCATTCCGCTCTACGAACCATACTATATAGCAGTCCTAGAACTGTGCATGTGCACAGCACTCAGCCACACTTCCCAGCTCTAAGAAAGTGCTGACCTGCACAGTCAGATTATATCTACCCCCAGTCAATGAAGGCATAATGCTGACCTCCTGCCACAGCTCTGTGCATGTGCACAAAGGGCCCCATGCCTTAGACCAGTGCCCACCAGGGTTATGCACCCAGACCAGTGTACCTGCACAGCCACATCCTACCTGACTGCTGGGCACCCACATTCACAAGCATCAGTGTAACATCCCCAACCTGCACCTATACCTGCCCTGAAACAAATTACTGCACTGAGTGCCCCACCCTGTACCCTGTTCCCTGCTATACAACCATCCCACAAACACAAGGCCTTAGACTACTGAAATGAATCAACTCCCAAAGTAAATCAATCAAGATACTTACATGCCATGAAGACAGCAGAAGATCACTAGGCATATCACCATGCAGACAGATATAGCCCTGCCTAATGACCAAATTAAAACACCAAAAGACACGCAGACACTGGAACAACTAATCAAAGATATTCATACAACTCTACTTAATTAAATTATTGGAATAGCAAATGACATAAAGGAGATCAAGAAAAAAGTAGAAGAGCATAAAGAGGAATTTGAAAGAAGAAATAGAGAAATAGCAGATATCACAGAGATTAAAGACTCTGTTTACCAAATAAAAAACATACTAGAGGCACACAACACCAGATAAGAGACAGAAGAAAGAATGAGTGATATAGAGGACTGGATAATTGAATTGAAAGACTCAAAAGAACAAATGGCAAAGAAATAATAAACAAAACAAAGTGCAAAAATGTAAGAACCATTGGTGTCCCAGAAGGAGAAGAGAGGAGTAAAGGGCTAGCAAGAGTAGTTGAAGACATAATGGGGGAAAACTCCCGAACCCTCATAAAGGACATAAGCATACAAGTCAAAGAAGCCCAATGAACTCCAAAAAGAATAAATCCAAATAGGCCTTCCCCAAGATACATCCTAATCAGTCTGCCAAATGTTGAAGGGAAGCAGAAAATCCTGAAAGTGTCAAGAGAAAAACAGTCCACTGCAAACAAGGAAAACAAATAAGACTGAGATCAGACTACTCAACCAGCACCCTGGAGGTGGGAAGGCAGTGGTATGATATATTCAAGATCCTGAAAGAGAAAGTCTTCCAACCAAAATTTCTGTACGCAGCCAAATTGTACTTCAAAACTGAGGGAGAGATGAAAGTTTTCACAAACGAAGAAGTCCAGAAAGAATTTTTCAACAAGAGACTGACCTACAAGAAATACTTAAAGGAGTTCTGCAGGGTAAAAAAAAAAGACAGGAGAGTGAGATCTGGAGGAGGTCACAGGAATGAAAAGTACCACTAAGGGTAATTTAAAGAATACAAAAAGGGAAAAATACATAACTCTGACAAATAAAATTTAAAAAGATAAGAAATTCCTTATCAATAATAACTTTGAATGCTAATGGACTAAACTTACCAATTAAAAGATGCAGATTGGCAGAATAGATCAAAAAACATAATCCAGCTATTTGCTGCTTACGAGAGACTCATCTTACACAAAGATACAAATAGATTGAAAATGAAAAGATAGATAAACATTTTCCAGGCAAGTTGTAACCAAAAGAAAGGAGGAGTAGCTCTACTAATATCAGACAAAATAGACTTTAAATGTAAAGATATCTAAGAGACAAAGAAGAACACTATATACTAATTAGAGGGTCAATTCACCAAGAAGATATAAAATCAGAAATGTTTATCTCCCAATCAAGAAGCTCCAAAGTACATGAGACACCCAATGGCAAAACTGAAGGCAGTAATAGATTTCTCACCAATAATGCAAGTAGACTTCATTGAAGTACCACTCTCCTCTGTAGATAGAACAACAAGACATAAGAGCAACAAGGAAATAGAGAAGTTAATAACTTGATAAATAAATGAGACCTAATAGACATATATAGGTCATTGAACCCCAAAACACAAGATTATACATTCTTCTCTAGTACTTATGGAACATTCTCCAGGAGAGATCATATGCTGGGACACAAAACAGGTCTTTACAAATTTAAAAACATTGAAATTATTTAAAGCATTTCCTCTGATCACAAAGGGATGAGGATGGATCTCAATAACCACCAAAGAATGAGAACATTCACAAATACATGGAGATTAAATAACACACTCTTGAACAACCAATGGGTCAAAGAAGAAACTGCTAAAGAAATCAGTAGCTGTCTGGAGATGAATGAAAATGAGAATACAACTTATTAGAACTTACAGGATATGGCAAAGGCTGTGCTGAGAGGGAAATTTATTGCCCTAACTGCCTATATTAAAAACAAGAGCAAAATTTGAGGACTTAACAACACACCTGGAGGAACTTGAGAAAGAACAGCGAACTAACCCCAAAGGAAATAGGAGAAGAGAAATAACAAAGATTAAAGCAAGATAAATGAATGGGAGAAATAAAGAACAATAGAAAGAATCAATAATACCAAAAATCGGTTCATTGAGAAAATCAATAAAATTGATGATCCAAGAGCAAGACTGACCCAGAGTAAAAGAGAGAGGATGCAAAGAAACAAAATTAGAAATGAGAAGGGATGCATTACCACGGACACTGAAGAAAGAAAAGAACTCATAAGAGGGTACTGTGAACAGCTATACACCAACAAACTAGACAACTTACATGGAATGGACAAATTCCTGGGGACACACAAACAAATTTCACTGACTCAGGAAGAAATAGAAGATCTCAACAAACCAATCACAAGTAAAGAGATTCAACCAGTCATCAAAAATTTTCCTACAAAGAAAAGCCCAAGGTCAGATGGCTTCACAGGGGAATTTTATTAAACATTCCAAAAAGAACTAACACCAATCCTGCTCAAGCTTTTCCAAAAAATTGAGGAAAAAGGAATTTGTTTTATGACGCTAATATCATTGTAACACTAAAACTGGGTAAAGATGTCCTAAGAAAGGAAAACTACAGGACAATCTCCCTAATAAACATAGATGCAAAAATTCTCAATAAAATATTAGCAAATCAAATCCAACAACACATTAAAAGAATTATACACCATGACCAAGTTGGGCTTATAAACAGAATGCAAGGATGGTTCAACACAAGAAAATAACTTAATACAATACAGCACATTAACAAATCAAAAGGGAAAAATCACATGATCACTTCAATTGATGCTGAAAAAGCATTTGACAAAACTCAACATTCTTTTTGATAAAAACACTTCAAAAGATAGGAATCAAAGGTAACTATCTCAATATGAAAAAGGGAATATATGAAAAACTGATAGCCAGTATCGTACTCAATGGAGAGAGAGACTGAAAGCTTTTCCTCTAAGATCAGGAACAAGACAAGGATACCGACCTGTCACCACTATCATTCAACATTGTGCTAGAAGTTCTAGCTAGAGCAATCAGGTAGAAGAAAGAAATAAAAGGCATCCGAATTGGAAAGGAAGAGGTGAAACTCTCATTTGCAGATGATATGATACTATACTTGGGAGATCCTGAGAAATCAACAGCAAAGTTACTTGAGCTAACAAACAAATCCAACAAGGTGGCAGGATAGAGAATTAATCTGCAAAATCAGTAACATGTCTATACACAAGCAATGACCCAGCAGAGGAGTCCATTAAGGAAAAAATTCCATTCAAAATAGCAACTAAAAGAATCAAGTACTTAGGAATAAACTTAACTAGGGACGCAAAGGACTTATACACAGAAAACTACGTAACATTGCTAAAAGAAATCAAAGGAGATCTAAATAGGTGGAAAGACATTCCCTGCCCATGGATAGGAAGGCTAACTATAGTTAAGATGTCAATTATCCCCAAATTGATCTACAGACTCAAGACAGTACTAATCAAAATTCTAACAATCTACTTTGAAGATTTGGAAAAGCTAATTACCAAATTCATCTGGAAAGGAAAGAGAACCCAAATAGCTATAAGCATCCTAAAAAAGAGGAATGAAGTGTGAGGATTACCACTCCCTGACTTTAAAACCTTTTATAAAGCCACAGTGGTTAAATCTTCATGGTCCTGGCACAAAGAAAGAAGCACTGACCAATGGAATTGAATCAAAAGTGCAGAAATAGATCACCAAATCTATGGTCAACTGATTTTTGACAAGGCCCCCAAATCCTCTGAACTGGGACAAAATAGCCTTTCCTACAATTGGGCATGGAATAACTGGCTATCAATAGCCAAAAGAATAAAAGAGGACCTCTATCTTACACCCTACACAAAAATTAACTCAAAGTGGATCAAACATCTAAATATAAGAACTAGCACCATAAAGTTTCTAGAAGAAAATGTAGGGAAACATCTTAAAGACCTAATAATAGGAGGTAGCTTCCTAAACTTTACATCCAAAGCACAAGCAACAAAAGAAAAAATAGATAAATGGGAATTCCTCAAAATCAAATGTGTCTGTGCCTTAAAAGACTTTTTCAAAAAGGTGAAGAGGCAGCCAACTCAATGGAAGAAAATGTTTGGAAATCACATATCAGACAAAGGTTTGATTTCCTGTACATACAAAGAAATCATACAACTCAACAACAAAAGAACAAACAACCCAATTATAAAATAAGCTAAAGATGTGACTAGGCATTTTTATGAAGAGCAGATGCAGATGGTTCAAAAGCACATATAGAGATGTTCATTTTCATGGGCTATAAGGGAAATGCAGATCAAGACTACAATGAGATACCACCTTAAACCTATAAGAATGGCTGCTATTAAACAAACAGGAAACTAAAAATATTGGAGAGGATGTGGAGAAACTGGGACATTTATGCACTGCTGGTGGGAATGCATAATGGTGCAGCCACTACGGAAGACCGTTTGGCGATTCCTTAGGAAACTAAATATCGAGTTGCCCTATGACCCAGAAATAACACTACTTGGTATAAGCCTAGAAGAGCTAAAAGCAATGACACAAACAGACATTTGCACGCCGATGTTCACAGCAGCATTATTCACAATCACTAAAAGATGGAAACAAACCAAGTGCCCATCAACAGACGAATGGATCAGCAAATGTGGTATATACATACGATGGAATTTTATGCAGCAGCAAGACAAAATGATGTCCTGAAGCACATGACAAGGTGAATGAGCCTTGAGGACATAATGCTGAGTGAAATTAGCCAAACACAAAAGAATAGATACTGTATGATTCCACTTTTATAACCATAAAATTCCACTTTTATAGCATAAAGTTATGATCAGAGGCTTATATTATAGAATACAGGGGACTTAGAGATACATAGAAGTTATAGATGGGTGAACCATTAGCTAATGAGGTTGAACTCCAATGTAAGGGAATAGATAGGGGTGAAGATTGTTCTCTAGTGTGTCTATGAATAATATTGCCATACTGAAGATGAACAAGATTGAAAGGGGTTGTATAGACCTATGTGTTCCACCGATTAACACTAGAAATATGAATTAGTTCTCACAAGAATTACTTCAAGACATGATTCTTGTACAAAGAGTTTTTAGTCCAGGGTACAGGGGTAAATCTGCTATTGCATGCTATGAGCTATGTTCAAAAGTAAACCATCAGCACTACCACAGCAACAGCAGAGGTAAATAATGGGGGGAGGGACAAGAGCTAGAAGAAGGTTTAGATTTCCTATTTGGTGAGGGTATGTTTATTGGTTTTCTTTCTCTTGGGAACAATGAAATTATCTAAAATTGAGAATGTTAATGGACTGCGGACTTTGGGACCTATACATGATGCCTGATGAATACAGGTGACTGAAGGATGCACTGATGGAGAAATAGATTGGCGAATGATGGTGTATACTTATGAACAAAGGTTGTGCTGCGACAAAAAGGAACAAAGTTGTGAGGCATACAGTGATGTGAGAGAACATGAGGGACATTTAGTGAAACAAAATAAACCAGAAACCAAAGAACAAGAATGGTATGGTCACCTTTAGAAAATGCTTATAAGAAAACAGAGGCCTAGATTGTAAACTGTTAGAGCAGACACATTAAGTCTGGAGTGGTGATTATTATTTCTGGATTTTGAGAGGTTGTTTTATATACATAATCTTATGTTTAGAGATAAGAATGAAGCTGAACAGGTTGGGGTGAAAGTAATTCAGAACACATGGGTAGGGAAGATGATGTCTATATTTACTCTTTGAGACCAGTGGAAGAAAGGTTTATTTGATCTGGAGCTGAAATTTTCTGTAGTGCATAATCTAATTCAACCTATCTGTATAGCTCATTTGAACAATTAAAACACAGGGAGCCCAGAATAAAAAAGCAGTCCTTTAATCCTGTATAGATCATTTTAATACCTGGAAATATCCTAGAGTATATTAAGCAGATAATCAAAGATAATTGGCAAAGTCCCCTGAAGGAGTAGAAAAGGAATATGGAACTATTAAACTTTACCATCAGGGAATCCCCTGATACTGTGTCAAATTTTAGGGGCACCCAAATCTATAGGCCATGCCCTATAGATATAGATCATGAGGCTTACTCTTGCAAAGCTTATGTAGGTATCAGAGACACTTAGACTATCTATAGGCATGCCTAAAAGCTACTTCTGGAGGACCTGTTTCGTTGCTCAGATGTGGCCTCAGTCTCTCTAAGCCCAACTCTGCAAGTGAAATTATTACCCTCCCCTCTAAGAGGGACATGACATCCAGGAGCGAAAGTTTCCCTGAAAGATAATTCCCAGGGATGAATCTGGTCCTGGCACCATGGGATCAACAATTCCATCCTGACCAAAAGTGGGAAAAGAAGTATAATTAATAAAGTATCAGTGGCGGAGAGAATTCAAATAGAGTCGAGAGGCTACGTGGGAGGTTGCTTTTACGCAAGCCTCAGGTAGACCTTGCTACCTATCATAACCTGCCAACCCCCAATCAGGACCGTTTCAGCCAATCCTAAAGAACACTTAGGTTTAGATATAAGATTCCACAAGGGTTCCATGCAGTAGAGTAACTTTCCAGAAGCCTACAACCTCCAGATGAGTCCCTGGTCCAGATAAGTCCTGAAACCTAGCCCAGCCTCTCCAAAACATCAGATAATTCCATCTCCCTACCCCATGTTAGTGACAGACCCTTTCAATATGAAAATTTAGAATTGCCATAGCCTAGACACCCCTAAAGAGAGGTATGGAAAGATCAAAGGTAATGGCAGAGTTATACTTAGAAGATTGGATTTAACAAATGAATATGATGCTGAATCATTAAATTCATATCTGTTTTAGCCTCCAGTATTTTAGAGCAGCTAGAAGTAAAAAGGTAAAATTATGGAATTGTAACCCATGTCAAACTCTGAAATGTAACTCATGTCAAACTCTACAACTAATTGTGTGGTGCTGTGCTTTGAAATTTATAGTTTTTTGTATATATTTCACAAAAAAAAGAAGGAAAAAACTTGATTGTGATGATAAAAAAATATTTAAGCCCTCTAGCCTCCTATATTCTGGAGCAGCTAGGGGGAAAAATATGAGAGGGTCATATTGTAGTCCATGACAAATTCTGGGATCTGTCCTGTAACTACTTGTTAAAGAGTGCTTTGAAAACTGTTGCTTTTTTATTTCTTTGCTTTGTATATATGTCATGCTATACAATAAAAAAAGTTAAAGAAAAAAAATCTCATATGGTCACAAAATAAGGAGACTATCTATCATCACTTCTATTCAGAATGTGCTGGAAATTCCGGCCAGTGTGATAAGGCAAGAAAAACAAATTAGGGCTGTAATATTGAGTAAAGATAAGAAAACTCTCATTGTTTGCAGATGGCATGATTGTATATGTAGAAAATTCTAAGGTATCTACAGATAAACCATGATAATTAAATTTAACAAGAGCACTTGATGAAGGTCAATACACAAAGTCCCACTGTATTTCTATATAATGAGAACAATTGAAAATAAAATTTAAAAGAACACCATGAACTATGTTTTGAAAAAATTTAAATAACTAGTAATAATGACAATGTTTTAGTTTATCAATGTTGCCAGAAGGCAATATACCAGAAATGAGATGGCTTTTAAAATGGAAATTCATTAAGCTGTAATTTCACAGTTCTACGGCTATAAAAATGTTTCAAAGTAAGGCATCTAGGGAAAGATACCTTGGTTCAAAAGGGCTGATGGGTCTAGAACACTTCTATCAGCTGGGAAAGCATGTGGTTGACATCTGCTGGGGTCTTTGGCTTCTTGTTTCAAACAGCTTCCCCAGGGAGGTTTTCTTTCTTCGTCTCCAAACATCTGGATCTCTTGTTGACTCTGAAGCTTTTTTCAAAATGGTTCCCTCTTAAAGGGCTCCGGTAAACAACTCTACCTGGAATGGGTGGAAACATATCTCCATGGAAACCACCTAATCAAAGGTCCCCCCACAATTAGGTGGGTTACATCTCCATGGAACGAACTTAATTGAAAGATCCCACCCAATAATCCCAAATTAGGGCTAAAAAAGCATGGTTTTTCTGGAGTAAACAACAGTTTCACGATAGCACAGAAAATAAAAAGTGCAAAATCCTCTGCAAAGCATTCTTTGTAAAAATTAAGCAAACAGAAATAATGGAGTGGTTATACATAGTAGTTATAGGTTCATTATTTCCAAGTTGATCTATAGATTTATTATAATCTTGAGAAGATTCTTAGAAATTGAAAAATTAACTTTAAAATTTACATGAAAATACAAAAGGCCAAAAATAGCTAAGACAATTTGAAAAAGAATACAATTGGAGGCATCCCACTATAGGAAATCAGGATTTATTTTAAAGCTGCAGTGATTAACACAGTGTCATAACACAAGGACAGACAAGGAGACCAGTGAAGTGGAATTGAGTCCAGAAACAGATACATACTCTATAGACAAGAGATTTCTGATAATGATATTCTGAGCAGTGGGAAAATGATGTCTTTTCAATAAACAGTGCTGAGTCAGTTGGATACGCATGTGGAAAAAATAAATTCTGTCTTCACATATTATACAAAATTCATGTCCGGAGACATTGCAAATATGAATGTGAAAAGAAGAAGATTAGGGGAACAATTTTCAGCTGGCAAAGATTTCTTAAATAGGACACCAAATGCACGAACCACACAGAAGATTGATGAAATTTATACATAAAAAATTGGAGCTAGATTTTTTCATCAAAAGATATCAATATAAGAAAATTCACAAACCACTGAATGGGAAAAATATATTTGTACTACACATAACAAAGGACTCCAAAGGATAAAGAAAAAAAATACGTAATAAAAATATTGGCAAGGTATCTAAGCAGAAACTCCACCAAGAAAACTTTCTAGAGGGCAACTGAACTTGTGAAGAAGTGCTCACATTCATTAGTAATAAAGAAAATGCAATTTAAATCAAGAGATGTTATTGTACATATGCCATAACAGGTAAATTAAAAAGGTCTGTCCAAGCCAAGTGTTGACAAGGATGTGGAGCAACTAGAACTCTGAGACTTTGCAGGTACGAGTGTTAATGGTTGCTGTTAGTTTGGAAAACCTTGGGAAGTATCTTATAAAAATAAATATACATAAAAACAGAATCCAGCAGTTGCACTCTTAGATATATACCCAACAGACATACATAGAATAATCACATGGCCTTACCTGGACAGAACCCCAGTGTCCATCCACAGCAGAATGTTTAAACCAAATATGGTGTCATTACATGGTGGAGTCCTCCATGCTAATAAAAAATGAATAACTATCAAATCCCAAACCACGTGGATAACCATCCCAAACATAATATTGAGCGAAAAAAGCAGACACAAAGAAGTTTGTACTCTATAATTCAAAACAGGCAAAACTAACCTAGAGGTAGGTAATCAGAAAGTGGCTAACTTGGTCATGAAAGGGGTAGTTGTGCCGGAAAGGTATGCTGGGATGGACCACTCTGGAGGTGTTCTACTCTTGATCCTGGTAATTTCATTTCAAAGGATGTGTTTCGTTCCCGAAATTCAGTTAACTTAGGCACACCACACTTACAATGTATGTACTTCTCTGTTTGTGTATATTGTATTTTAATGAAAGAGACATCAAAAACGAACAAAAAAAAATAATGCAGGAGAAACTTCAGAGTGAGGACATATGTGCTTGTTTCATAGTGGCTGTGCCATGTCTGAGCCCAAGCAGGGGCTTCCAGCTGGCCATTGGGTTTTACTGGCTGTAGAATCAGGATTCAGCATATCTCAGTAGTAAAGTGTACATGAGATTGGCCAAAGCTGTGTCTAGAGCAAGTTGGGAAAGAGCACACCCAGTTTTGGATCTTATTCTGGTTGTGAGCTCAAAGCCTTCTCAGAGAGGCTTTCTCTGAATATCCTCTGTCCTACCTGACATTCCCGATTGGCATCAAGTTTATTTTCTTTAAAGTAATTATCGTCCATTACAATCACGTTGTTGTTCTGCCTACTCTACGAGAATACATATCAGCCTGAGAAGTGGGAACTGGCCCTTCTCATTCACTGTCATATCCCCGCCATCAGGACCATGTGTGACCTGCAGTAGCTCCCCTCTATGCAGGCAAGCCATGGGGCCAGTGTCACTAAGAGGATTTTTCCTTCTGTCCAGAGCCCTAGGTCTCCTAAAATCCGAACCACATCAGCACACCCCAGTGTCCTGGGGCAGGACTCTGGTGTGAGGAAGGCAGCAGTATTTGCAGGATCTTGACACATAATTGGCTTATCTAAGCCCATTCAACCAGCTGACTGGAAAGGTATATTGGAGTGTCTTCCCTGTCCATTGGGTTTCCAAATTCTGTTACTTGTGCCTTGCAGAGCCACCATGTAAATCACAAATCTGAAGAAATGTACTGAAACCCATCAACTGCTGCTTTTCCCTTTAAATGAAAATTTGGAAGTTAAATAAAAAACATCTACTACATTCGGCTTAGCCAATCAGGAAGAGTTAGCTATGAATTGTCTCTGCAGTAGTCATTCTCCCCATCAGTCATTCACCAAAATGAAATTACAGAAACAATGAAAGAATGAGGAGCTGATCACAACTGTATGACATCTACCTGCAACATTGCATTAGGAAGCCCTAGAGAGAGGAGAGGAAGATGTTGCTTGATGAGCAGAAGCAAACGACTTATGTAATGTGCTTTAGCATCTGCTTCCAGATTGAGGGTTGTGGTGGTGAATGGTACCACTTAACTTGTCAGATTGGCAGTTCCTGGGAAGGCAGCTCAGCATTAGGGGCTCAAGTAGCGAAGGTTCCCTGGGGCTGGCCTGCATAGAGGGACACAATGTCCAAAACATGAGAGGACTCCTGAAAACATCTCCAGGAGATAAGATTCAGAAGACCACATCACACACATCTGCCCACTGCCTCCCACTCCCTGCCGAACAAACAGACAACAGCACAAAATGGGCCCAGTGTTATGAGGGGACTGTACTTTGGAAGGTCTGCATTTCATCAGAGCCCATCTCATGCAGCAGTTGAGTTAACTGGGCCAGCAGTTGATGGCCCAGTTAAGTGAATACTGGGCCATCATTCACTTCTTGGGGCTCCTTGCTGCCATGCTACGGCTTGACTTGTCTCCTAAGAAGACATGGTCAAGCTCTGGCCCCATCCTGCACATGAAGCCTTAATGGAGGTAAGGTCTTTAATATGTGATTAGATCATATCTGGTCCCATATGACCAGTGTCTTTAAAGGGAGAGGAGATAGACAGACAGACACAGGGAGACCTTAGTGTGATGACAGAGGCAGAGATTGGAAGGGTGCAGCCACAAGCCAAGGAATGTCAAGGAGTTCCAGGGGCCAGCAGAGCTGGAGGAGCAAGCGTGGATCTTCCCATTGAGCCTGCAGAGGGAGAGTGTCCCTTCCAGCCCCCTGTGAGATAATAAATTTATGTTACTTTAAGACACTCAATTTGTGATTCCTTGTTATGGCAGGTTTAGAAGACTAAGGTAAGACGAATGAAAAAGACTCTGAAAATACTTAACTAAAGTCACAGTAGGAGCTCTAACTATCCTCTCTTGTTAACTGTCTCAACTGCCACTGTTTGACCACACGGCAGCTACCATGCCTGGTTGAAGTGAGGGTAAAGAGATGAGAAAGACAGTGGTGTCTTCGGGGGTGGCTCACAGCCCTGTGGTGCTTGGGGAGGTTTGGGGAGCCTGTGCAGGCATGGAAATGGAGCTGAGTCCAGGGGAGACACAGAGCATGGGTATGCAGTGGTTGTGGCAGAAACAAGGAGGTCCTGAAGCAAAGGGAGTGCGAGTGAAGAAAAACTTACAGCATAGAATCAGTGGACTTGGCAACTGGCTGGCCAGAATAAGTCCAGGATGACTTTTGGATTCAAGGATACTAGGTTGTTATGAATAAGTAACATGAGTCCTCTCATGCATGCCTGAGGAGTCAGACCCATGGTAGAATTGGATACAGTAGCACAATTTCAGAACCCTTTATATACATTGAAGTAGTTCTATTACGACTGCAGCCGGTGAGATGGAAACATATGGTATAACTGTTTGTTGAGCCCCTGCTCTCAGGCAGAAAATTGTTCTTGTGCTCTATCTCACAACAAATCTGCAAAAGATAAATTACTATTGTCATTGATAGAACAAGCACAACCCAAAGAACTTTCACAGTGATAGAAATATTCTTTAATTTCATATCATGAAATACAGTAGACATGAGTCATATGTGGCTACTGAACTCTTGACATCTGGAGAGTGAAACTCAAGAACTAAATTTATTTTATTCTATTATAATTAACTTAAATTTAAATGGCCACAGGTGGCTAGTAGCTCCATATTGAAGATATCGGGTGTAGAGGATGAAGCTAAAGGCACAGAGAGGTCAGATAGCCTAATCCAGGTCCCCCGAGTGAGCAGGAATGGGGTGGGGATGCTTCCTTGACTGTCCCATGTGAAGCCCTGCTTGTTCCTGTCCCACTCTGGTTCTCATAGCTGGGCTCTAATACCAGGAGTCATGAAATCATGTTCTAGAAAGGAACAGAGGACTTGTCTAATCCAAAGACTTCTACTTTTCAATTCCCCCTCCACTTGCCACAGGGGCCATGTGTTGTCCTCTGCAGTGGAAATGATAGACTGTTGTATCCATAATTCTATGGGTTCTTTCACGCCCTCCTCACCTTATGGTGTGCATCTCAAGCCCTCCTCTGAGCTCATATTCTTTGTCCTACAGTGAAATGCAGGTTTAAAAAAATATTTTTAAAAATGTAGTTTGAGATACGAACAATTTATTTCTCAAACACATTAGCAGAATAAAGCCTTGTATTTCAATAGATGCTTTCAGGTAGAGTCCAGAATACACTGCCCATTGTCTAGCTTTGAAGCAGCACAGAGCTCAGTGAGAGGTGCTAGACCATTCTTTAGGACAAGACATTGGCTGCAAATCAAATGGGATTTGTGTATTAAGCTCATGGCTGGGCAAGGGGAGACACTGAAAGAAAGCTTAACTGTCCCCATTGTTGAGGATTTCCCCCTCAGAGGGATGGAAACATTATTCTGACATGCTGAGGCTCACATCCTCCTGGCTCCAGGTGACCTGGCATGGCTCTTGTGCAGATACCTTAACCTCTTGGAGTCCAGTTTTCTTCCTTGTACAATTGAAGCAAGAGTAGATCTCTCTTGCCTGCTTCTTGAATTTGATGGCAAACAGAATAAAGTAAATCATTATGTTTTGAAAATTAAGGAAATGAAAACTAGCTGTCTTGGGAGCTGTCTCTGACAGCAGACCCTGGGTGGGGCTTCCCCGTCAGGTGATTTTTTGCAGGGAAAGGGGCAGTGGTCTTGAGAGGGAGAAGCAGGGTGGGGCAAGGGAAGGAGTGAGGGAGGGTTGGAAGGTAGTCTATGCTATATGGTCCATTCCTCTTGAGGCATGGTCCTGGCCTATTGAACTTGCATCTGCCAGGCCTGGGCAATGGTCTGTGGGGTAGATGGGGGTGGAAGGGTGGGGCTGTTCCTGCTCTCCTGTTTGGAGCACAATTCTTCAGAGAAAGGGACACCTGGAAGTTGTGTCCAGGCACTAAGGTGGGCCTGGGAAGGCTACCAATAGGAGCCAGGAAAGTTATTTTTCATTATTTTTCTTGGTGTTACACAGTGATTATGTGCTTTTCGCCCAAAGTGAAGCAAAACAGCATTTGTAAAATATATTCAGCAACAACATTAGTGCCTGTCACTTAGTCAGTATCCAATAATGAACAGTAAATGGACAACTGGGTGGATGGATAGACGTGTGTGTCTGTGTGTGGCCCTCTGTGGGAGGGCCAGAGGGAGGAATTAAGTTTGGGTGAATGGTTGGATGGACAGATGGATGGATGGGGGAATGGCTAGATGGGTGGATGGGTGGATGGGTAGCTGGATGGATGGATACATGGTGGCATTAAGTAGCCATTTGCATTTTAAGCCTCCCCTCTACCCAGCAATCCTTACAAAAGTGCTCTGAGTAGACCTAAAGAGATTATGTCAAATGTAGTGATAAGTTTAAAGTTCTGGTGGAAATACATCTGTGCAATACATATAAAATGGGTTCAGTAACATTCAATTACTTGCCCACAAAGTGCTCTGTTCCATACAGTATAGTAGTCTTATTTGGGTTGCCAGAATTAGCAAATAATAATGCAATATTTGGGACACACACTGTTCTAATTTGCTAGCTGCCAGATTGCAATATACCAGAAATGGAATGGCTTTTAAAAATTTTAATAAGTTACTAGTTTACAGTTTTAAGGCTGAGAAAATGTCCCAATTAAAACAAGTCTATGAAATGTCCAAACAAAGGCATCCAGGGAAAGATACTTTGGTTCAAGAAGGTAGATGAACTTCAGGGTCTGTCTCTCAAGTGAAAGAGCACATGGTGAACACAGTCAGAGTTTCTTCCTCATCTGGAAAGGCACATGGTGAACATGGTCAGGGTTCTTCTCTCATCTGGAAGGGCACATGGCAAACACAGTGTCACCTGATACCTTCTACTCCTGGTTTCCTGTTTCATGAAGCTCCCCGGGAGGCATTTTCCTTCTTCATCTCCAAAGGTCGCTGGCTGGTGGACCTGCTTCTTGTGGCTATGTCATGCTCTGCTCTCTCAGAATCTTTCTCCAAAATGTTTCCTCTTTTCTAGTATTCCAGTAAACTAATCAAGACCCACCCAAATGGGTGGAGACACCCCTCCACCTAATCCATCTTAACAACCACTCTTGATTAAATCATATCTCCAAGGAGATGATGTGATTACAGTTTCAAACATACAATACTGAATAGGGATTAGAAGAAATGGCTGCCTTTACAAAATGGGATTAGGATTAAAACATGGTTTTTCTAGGGTACATACATCCTTTCAAACCAGTACACACACTAAACATTTTTGTTAAGTTTATCTCAAATTCAAATTTAACTGGGTTTCCTGTATTTTAATTTGACAACTTTAAATTTATAGACACACAGGAGACGTTCAATAACTACAAATTAACTTGCACATAAGATGCTTTACTCTAAAACATATTTATTTTAAAAATCACCTGTGATTGGGACTTTATAATACCTGAGAATGAGCACAGGAATGAGCTTAGCAAAGCGATACTGTTTGTTTCACTCATGGCACCACTGTTTGAGTTTCTCACGCCCAACAAGAATTCACTGTATTTTCATGGACTAGATTCCCAGTAGAGAGAACTTAAGGAGGAACAGAGGCCACTGTTTCGATGTTGACCTCAGCTTAGCCCCAGGGGTTGTCTCTACCAGGTAGGTCATGTCCACTTCACTCTCTGATGCCTCCGGCAACTATGGCTATGGCAAAAGGAGCAGAAAACCCAATGTGAAGTACTTCAGGAAATACATTCTAAGAGTGGTTGAAAAGCCAGCATATTTCATTCTTAATCTTAAGAAGAGCTCCTTTTAAAAGTTCCTGCACTAATTAAATGTCCAAATTTCTTCTCAGAGAAACCCCTTTCCCAAATTAGGCTTTGTTCATTGACAAACTGTATCTTTGTCCACAGACTCATAAAGATGGATGTGATATTATCTATCATACCAGGTCAGGATATATTGGGTATTTGATAGAAGAAATGTTGAGCTTTTAGGAAATTCAATTCCATTAAATGTAGCAGATATCCATCGAGTGCCCTATAACTGCCTATCTTTTTCTCTTTTTTAACTGCCTATCATTGTGATGTGCAGTCACTCTTCAGGATTATTTTTCAAATTAGAGTATCCATTAGTCAAGATGCAACATGCCCAGTGGAAGTGTTGATCGAATCCTTTCTCCAAGTTAGTTCCCATCTGGAGCAGCAATCAGAGCCCCACAGGAGATGTTGTCCCAGGACCGATGTTTTAGTGAGTGAGATGTGATCGGGAGCCATGGTAAGGCTGAGCGGGAGATGGTAGGAGACGGAGGCAGGGAGACTCACTGAGAGACAGAGATCTGGATTCATTAAAAGGTGGGGCATTGCTTTCTTTTCAACTCCCCAGGTCTCCATCCATGCCAGCGAAAGGTGGATGGACATGAAATACGCTGAGACTGGTCAAAGCAAATGAATGGAGCATAGGAGTCAGCAGTTACACTCAGCAGAGGGACACAAAACTGAAAGCCCAGGAAAGGTTAAGTTTGGGAAACAATGATACCAAAATCTGATGCTTACACTCTGCATGTCTCAATGGTATCAGAATAATATTATGTGTGTGCTCACTTCTGGCTTCATTATTATTTAGCTTCCTTCTACTTCTCCAGAGATGGTCATTACCTCGGGGAGCATTTTGAGTTGTGGCGGGAGTGAAAGCAGCCACGAGAACCTGCTCTGGCTGAGTGCTTACAATGTGTCTGCGACGGCTCTCAGCATTTTACAGGCATCAGCTCATTTAATTGCCAGTACAACCCTGCAAGACAGATAACACCACTCTCTGTAGTTTACAGATGAGGAACCCAGGTGCAATGACATTAAGTAACTACCCAGTATCGTAAATAGGAAATGAGGTCTCCAGGATTTTCCCTGTCACCATGTGGGAGAAGAAAGCCAGTTTGTTAGGTGGGCCCAGCCAAGGTGAGGGGCATAGAGATCCACCAGCCACAGGATACAGAGTGCACAGCCAGGTGGCATGAAGACTTACAGGGCACCTGTGCTAAGCACCCCCTACGCTCATATGCTGCTGTCTTCTAGATAGCAGAGAGTTGTCTATTTATTCAACAAATATATCTTGAACTCCTACCAGGAGCCAGGCAGTATTAGGTGCTGAAGTTCATTGAGAGGGCCTAAGGGGGAGGGGAAGTAGCAGGTTTTCGGGTTAGCAAGGCTTTAAGGAGGGGGCAATATTGAGGTAAAGAGGTCAGTTGGGGGCTTTGGTGATTTTCCAGGTGTTTTCTGATGGGGAAGAAAAGACCGATTCCAGGCCAGCTTCCTCCCTGTTGAGCGTTTAGATGCTCTGACATCCCCACAGATTCCCCAGTCTCCTGCATCACTGACCCCTCCTTGGGCAGAAGAGCAGTTTGCACATGACCTCAGCATGGCTGGCTTTTGCTGCATAAAATAAGCTTTTGATGCTGCACTGGCACTTAAAATAAAAAGGAGATTCTAAGTTAGGAAAGGTGGACTATTGCTTCTGTCTTCGGGAATTACATAGTAAATAATTTCCTTTGGGTCACTTTGGGTGTTTCCACATGATCCATTACAGAGAACGTGACTGTTTGGCTCATCCATTAATTCAGAACTCCCAAATCTGAGTCATCACTCAAAACCTGGGGTAATAGTTGACATCATTGATCCAACTGTCTGGAAAATTATATTACGACAGTGCTTTCTCTAATAATCCATCAGGAAAAAAAATCATTTGGGTTCATCTTGCAGTTCTTTCTCTCTCAAGGTTCGACATCTCCTATAACCCTGCCATTGATCAATATTAAGCTAGATTCTTAAGTGCATTTTTAATGACTTTTTGCCATCGTTGGAAACAATTCGTTGGAACAAACGTAGGCCGTTCTCGCCTGCACTGGCCATCTATTTCCATCCCAGCCTTCTGGAGGTTTTTCTTCAGTTGCTTTTTGTCAGGCAATTGTTGGAGATAGTGGAAATGGACTCAAATTGAGGTGTAGATAAGTTGAAAGTTTAGAACACAAATCACTGACATTGCCTTGGAACTTAATTGCTTCTTTGCCATCTGACATCTCTCCTTCTCTATCAGTTCACAGCAATATCACTCAGAAATTTCCAGCAGACTTTGTGTGTCTGCAAATGAGTGATTGTAGAGATCCTACAGATTCAAAAAAGAGCAGACCATCAGAGCAGAAAAGAAGATGAGACGAGAGATGTGGCAGCCAGCTCTTCATGCTGGAGGTGATGAAATGGAGGAGAGAGCAGGTGATGCACACTCCAGGTCAGGCAGAGAGAGGGCAGGACTCTGGGCTGGGTTCTGTGCTCTCCCTGCTCCATCCTATGGCTTTCACTAGCCAAGTGCTTCCAGAAATATCTCCATGCCCATGAGAATATGTCCATTGTGGGGTGCTTCCGCTGTATTGAAAAACGGGACTGAGTTTGGGCCATTCGAAACATAGAGGAGAAGCTAGGACATGTTTTATCTATTAACTTTCAGGGTTAAAAGGGAATATTAAGCCTCTAAAAGAGTAGGGAAATAAATAAAAAAGAGTGCCAATAAAAATTCTCTTCTCCACTTTCTTGTTTAGGTAAAATGTGAGCAACTACAGCTTGAAAAGGCCCTCAAATTTATGGTAAAGGACAGGGTGGACAGGCCATGCAATCTGCCTATCTTTCAGTTTCCCTTTCTGTAAAATGACCTCAGGACCTACAGAAGGCTTTCTAGCTCTAACTGCCTACATTTGTACTTCTGACATTTTACAAAAGCTTTATAGCAGAAAAGTAGCCCGAATGCTGAACTTCATCCCAACCACCTTTGTAATAATGGACTACCCAAAGATATGGTTCTACTGGAACTGACAAAGCAAATCCCCAGCTACTGTCCTTGTCTGGTTGCCTTGACACTTTCTTCCACCTGCCTTCCATGTGCTCAAGTCCGTCCCTCTCTGGAGGATGGCTTTGCCCCCGTGTGAGCTTAAGCTTTTCCCTCTTTTGCATCCCATTGTGGAGAGGACTTTTGCTTTCTTAGTCATTTTCCATGGTACTGCATTTGTTTGATATTTTGTCTTGCATATTTTACATTAGAATGAAGGAAATAGTTAAACAAATGAATTGGGGTAAGAAACCAATGCCTAATATTGGAGAATAGATTATTATTGCCCATCTTATCTTTAGAGCTTATCCTGAGTCTAGGCTGGGAGTGCAGCAGTATCGGACTGGATTCAGTTATGACGCTGTTATTCTGTTAAAGCCAAGGGGTTGCAGACATCCTGATAGAATCTCAGTGGTAGATGAGGACATCAGTGAGGGCAAATGAGAAGAGACAGAGAACTGCGGTTTTGTACAACAAGGCTATTTCATCCATCCATCCGTTCATCCATCTGCCCATCTATCCATCCATCCATTCATCTATCCATCCATTCATCCATCCATCCAATCACCCATTTAATAATATTTCTAAAATAATCTTCTTATGTTATTACTGAGATTGGCTCTAGGCATGTAGAAATGACAGAGATATTAACTGGTTTTAATTGGATTATTGAAAGCTTTTAAATATTTTATGGTAAATAATTAATAATTAAACTCAAAGTTTTAGTGCCAAAGTTGTACTTACTTCTCTGAGCTTAGGACTGCCAGGTGTGCCCCAGGTGTGCTTTCAGAGCAAGACCCCCTTCCAAAGAGTTTTGTTCCATTTAAATGGCTTAACCTCTTGATTAGAGACACCATTTTTAAAACTTGAAATATGATATGCACACAGGTAAGGGCAAGCCCACCTGTACAGCATAGTGAATATATGTCTTGAATATTCACGAAGCCCACACTCTCGTGAATCCAGTCCCAGGTCCAGAACAGAGTGTCATTGCCACCCCATGGGTCTCTCTCAGGTCTGCTTCTAGGTCCTCAGGTAATCCTAACTGATTTCAAATATTACGGACTCATTTTGTCCTGATTATGTATTTTAAATTATTCTTCTTTTCTTCAACATTATGATTTGAGATATAGCTGCTGCTTCAGACAGTAGGCAGTTCATTTGCTCTTACTTTATATGGTATTCCATTGTATGGATACATCATAATCAATTTATCTTTTTACTGATGAGGACCTTTGCACTGTTGCCATTATTTCATGTTATGAATGAACTGCTGTGAAAGTTCTTGAACATATCTTTGGTGCATGAATACATGCAATTCCTTTTGGGTATCTTTTCAGAAACTCACATACCGTGCTGGAGGGAGCATAAATTGGTACATTCTGGAAATTCTTCAGAAGTCCATTACAACTGCACATACACATGTCCTGTGACCTGCAAGTGTATTCCTAGAAAGATACCCAACAAAGTTTTTAATTGTTTAAACTTGCTTTTAGGTGTCCTTGTCATCATTTGTATGTCCATAAATTGTAGAATTACCTTGTTGATTTTTACAAGTGAAAAGACTAATTTTAATTGGTATTATGTTGAATGTACTCATTTGGGAATACTTTACAACTTAAAATATTGAGTCACTGAGTCTATGAAGAAGGTATATTTTCATTTTTTAGGTCCTTTTTAATTTCTTTCATCCATGCTTTGCTGTTCATAGTGCACACATCTTGCACATATTTTAAGCTTATTTGCAAATATTTCACGCTATTTGATACTATTTGAAATGGCGTTATCTTAATTTCAATGTGCATTTTTTATGGCTAGTTTATAAAAATAAAATTGATTTTTATTAACTCTGAATTCTGCAAAATTACTAATTTTAGTTATTAGCTTAAGTAGCTTTTTTCAATCATTTTCATCCATTTCTCTATCATTTTGCATATATTGAATGTGTTTATAATAGACGTTTTAATATTTTTTCCTATGGATTCTATTATGTTGTTATGTTTTCCCAATCAAAATCAAGCTTCTTACTTGTTGAATGGAATGTGACTGTTTTAGCAGCTTTATTCATGATAGCTATAAATTGGAAAGAATACAAATGTTCATCCTCTGATGAGCGAATATAGAATTCTAGTCAATAATAAAGACTGAAAACTAAAGTAAAAAAACCTGAGTGATAATATGATAAATTTTAAAAATATGAAATAACATTGTTAAAATGAATGCAAATATAACCATAGTTATAATAAATGCAACTGGAATTAAATTACCGAAAAATTTACAGGGAGACTTTGTAAATATAAAAAATGGAAAATACAGACATGATCAAATAATATGATGCCTGCCAGAAACACAGTTAAAACCAATAATGTAGAAATATTTGAACCAAAAAACAAAAGCCAGAATCATGTGAGAAAAATACATTTTAACAGTTAATATATTCCAAGAAATTAAAGTAGATACTATATACTGGTACCTATACATTGATAACAATAAAAAAGAAGATTTAAGGTAATTGTGAGACATGATTTTCACAATATTGCCACAAAATGCATGTAAAAAGGAAGAATCTGGGGAAATAAATGTATCAATACTTGTACTTAAAGATTTTAGTACTATATTTCAGAAATTGAGAGATAACATATCAAAAATCAAGTAAAGCATAGAATATTTTTCTAAGTAGTTTAGTGAGATTGAATATGCATTCTTAGAACGCTTATACATATATTAACTAGCCAGCCCTAAAAGCACATTAAAGCTAACACATCATAATTAATAGGACTTATCCTAGTACCAAAAAAATCAACTAAGGTAATACATCACAATAATTAATTAATAGAGGGAAAAATACACACGGATTTATCAATAAATACATTACAATGATTTGATGAAGTTCACCTTTAATTTATGGTAGAAACTCATATGAAAATCATCAATTATTAAAAAATACAATCATCTATTGGAACCAGAATAACAATTCACACGATCAGAATTATCAAGAGAACGCAGTAAGATTGAAGATAAATGATGAATTTACTTACACCATTATATTCTTCTACATCAGAAATAATTAGCTAATAATACAATAGAAAAAGGGATTCCATTCACAGAACCAATTACAATGATAAAGAACTAACAATTACTCTAAAAGGAATATGCAAATTTATATGAGAAAATGTAAGCTTGAATAAATAAAATAATGTAAACCTTCAATAGATGGAGTGATAAAACTTGATTAAGGATGGGATAATTTAACATTATAAAGATTAACTTTTCCTACCATCTACTAAAAATTGAATGCAATATAAAACAAAATTGTAATTTTTTAATAACATTAACACATCTATTCTAAAAGTTACATAGGGATAAAAAAGTCCACAAATATCTAAGTAGATTTTTTGAAAGAGAAAAATAAAGATGGGGCTATAATCCCACTAGGTATAGAGAGAGCCTTGAAAGACAATGTGAAATTTCCTACAGTGTGGTCAGCTTGGCAAGGACACAGAATAGACAAGGAGAAGGTGGGACTCAAAAGCAAAACTTGAAAACAAGCATTGCATATCTGTGGGAATTGGGATGCAATATAAAGGTAAGTTCAGCAACTTCGCGTTGCAGGAGGGATCTTTCATGTTGGCCATCCCACGTGCACTGATGCATGCATGTCTCCGTGTTTGTGCGACCACAAACCAATGTGGAAAGAATGGATTACAGGCGTGATCATTGGATCTTAAATGGAAGAAAACACAGTTGGATCTCTACCTCATATCATACTCACAGGTAAACTCCAAACAGATTTTTTTTAAATACCTACATATAAAAGATATAGCTGATAGAAAGACACGGTGGGACTAAATTTGTAATTTTTTGGTGTGGGTGACTTCTTAATCAAGACCTGAAAAGCACAAATCTCAAGGCAAGAACTGATAGATTGAAAGTACAACAAAGTCAGATCCACTTTTAAAAAGACACCGTAGGGGAAAAAATAAAAGACTGGAAGAAATTACTTATAACATCTAAAACTGATAATAGTTGTTTCCTCAAATATACAAGGCAATCCTACAATTACACCTGAAATAAGCCAGGAAACTAATAAAAATATTTGCAAATAATATGGTAGATAATTCATAGAAAGGCAAAACTGAGTGGTTAAGAAATAGTAGAAGAGATACTGAAATTACTTAAAAGGAAGACTTCAGAATGGCAAAATATAGAAATGAAGTTAATTCCAGTTGACAATTAGCCTGTGGGGAGACAGAATCTTCTGTGGAGACCCAAACATAGGGATAGACAATTTGGCATATGGTAGGGAAACTGGATATGCACGTGTCCCAGCAACAGCCATCTCATTCCTCAGTGCTTAGGAATCCTCCCAGGACTGGAACTAGGCATAAGGATACTCACTGGTTCTGGCTGCAGTTTGGAAATGGAGGCATGGACAAACAAAAGGAACTGAAAACATGCTAACACTTTGCATGCGTTAGAAGCAGTGAATTGGTTATATACAGTGCATCAAACACGCACTGCTCCCTCCATGCGCTTTGCATAGATTGATTAAATATTCTCAAATCAACCTATGAGGTCGACACTTGCAGGATCTCTCCTTTACAGGTGAAGTACCTGAAATGTGAAAATTTTTTTCATTAGAGAAGTTATAAACTTACAGATAAATCATACCAAAGGTACAGAGTTTCCATACCTCCTAATACAACACCTTGCATTAGCGTGGTAATTTGTTATAATGATGAAAGAATAGTATTATAATTGTATTATTGACTATAGTCCATGGTTTACATTAAGTTTCACTGATAGTGTTCTATTTTATTTTCATTTTTACCCTAGTAACAAATTACATATATACATATATATGTAGAACAAAATTTCCACTTTAGTCATATTCAAATATATGACTCAGTGCTGTTAATTACATTCACAATATTGGGCTACCATCACCACCATCCATTACCAAAACATTTTTTCCACCTCAAATAGAAACTCTGTATGATTTAAGCTTTAACTACCTTTCCTTAACCCCATCCACCCTGGTAACCTGCATTCTAGCTTCTAAGTCAGTGCCGCATCATACAATGAGGAAGGCATTGGGTCGGATTCAAACCAGAAGTTTTCCCAGAAGTTGTGCTCTTTTAAAAAAAATTTTTAGTATGAGATATTTCAAACCATATTCAAAAATAGAGAGAGCAGTATAATGAACTCCCATGTGATTATCTTTCAGCTTTTACAGTAATCAATTCATGGAAAACCTTATTTCCTTTATGCTTCCACCCACTTTCCCACATCTTATTCCAGACTATTTTTAAAGTAAATTCCAAAGAGAGTATCATTTCATCTTTAAATGTCATAGTATGTATGTTTAAAATATAAATTCTTCCCTTTTTGAAAATATCACAATATTATAATCGCACCCCACAATTATCAACAATGAATTTTGACTACCATCAAATGCACCTTTAAGTGTTCACATTTCCCTGCCTATGAATGATTTTAGCAGCTTATCTGATGAATACACAACCATATTTTGCAACTGGTTTATTTTTTATTGTCTCCACTAATCATTTAAAAGGTTCTCCCTCACATATTTATCTACTTTCTCCCTGTGGATTTGATTTCTTGAAGATACCATGTTGCTTTTCCTGTAACGTTTCCCATTGTCTGGAGTTTTGCTGATTGTGTCTCTGTTAGTATGTTTATATGTTCCTTGTGTTTCCTAGAAACTGATAGTTGGGTCTAGAAGTTTCATCAGATTCAAGGTTGATTTTTTAGCAAGACTACCTCATTCATGGTACTGTGCATTTCTATTCTAATTTATACAATGTCTGCTTGCCTCCCTTTCTATGATGTCAGCTGCTGATGAGAATTGCCTACGCCCATTAGAATTAAAAAATCGGGGCATTCAGATTTCACCAATTTTTTATTTATTTGTTATCTGAAATAGTTTTGTATAGATAATACTATTTGGGTGACCCTGCGGTAAATTGGAACAAGAAAAGCAGAATGAATATTTTTCCAGTACTTACCAGTTTTCATGTTAAATGCATTGATTCCTAGTGTCTTCCAAAGTTAACTGATGAGTTATGTCTTCAGTATTATTATGAAGTCATGCATTTAAATATAGCTGATGTTTTCCAATGCATTGCAGTGAATAACTTTATTGACCTCAAATTTTTCCATTTTGGTTTGGTGAGAGCTGATGGACTCTGTGTTCCTTTGCATGACCCTGGCAGTCTTTGATAGCTTTTTTCCTGCCAGGAGTATGGAGAAGTTCCAGGCTGTTCTTAAACATTTTCTGGCCTGGACTTAGATTCAGCAGTTTCTATGATGGGCTTTGATTCCTTTCCATGGGAAATGATACTCAGACACTACACTATACCATCTCTCTGAATTCTAACATTGTACATTTGGGTAGAAAGATAAGAAACTAGCACAATACCATTTGTATATTGAAATACATATATAAAAATATTCTCCATATAACAAATATAAATTAGGTTTCAACACTGGAGTGGCATCCCATGAAGGAGAAATAAGGTGGTCAAGATCAGAGAGGAAATAGATCAGTTAAAAAAGAATAGAAAAAAAAAAGAAATAGGCTCATGTTCTATGAACTAAAATGTATGATGAATTTCACTTTTGTTATCTGAAGGTCAAGAAGTTAATAAACACATTTTTTAAAAAAGAAAGAGAGACAATCCATAAATAAAACACAGTGGTGCTTGACAGTGATTGGGGATAGGGGCGTATGTGGGAATGGGGAGTGACTGCTAATACAGGTTTCTTAATGAGAGGATGAAAATATTCTAGAATTAGATCATAGTGATATGAATATGCTAAAACCCACTGAACTGCACACTTTAAAAGGGTGAATTTTACGACATGTAAACTATATATCAATGTAACTAAAATGAAAGAAATAATGTGCCCTGTTTACTCTTCCAGGGGCGTACGTTAGAGAAATTCACCCGTGAACTTAAGCACATGGCAGCTATCAGGTGTTTTTAGGCAGACTGGATGCATATTAATTGTGGGGTTGGTTCAGTAATGTTTGGGAAATACCTAACATAACATTCCATGTGGCAACGGGAAGCTGTAATTATGAGCTACAGACCAACAAGGATAGATCTTAAATAATAGTGTTTATCGGAAAATGTAAGAAACCAAATGAGATTTATGACATACTATTTTATATATTTTTAAAATAGATTCGTATATATGCAGACCTATACACCACTGACTATTTTTCAAGGTTACCATTTATCCAGCCACATTCATCAAACACAGCAGTGCCCGCACCGATGAGAGAGGCGAGCTGGCTGTAGGCTGCTGCCGTGGAAGAGATCACAGCTGAGCAAAAGGACAAGAGCGAGGGGCGGCCCGCCTGAACTGAGGACAGCAAGGACCTGGCTATCAACAAGGATTTAGAAATTAAATTAAAAGCAGTCTCCATCCAACTCAAATCTATGCTGTGACTTTCTCAAAGTACAACAGAAGGAGGGAAGTATATTCTAAATTCCCTGCAAAGTGCCTTCAGCATGCTCTCTCCTCACTCCTGGAGCCTTCACTACCCTTCTCATAATGAGCTGTTCCTTTCAAAACCCTCCTTCTCTCTCACACTCAACTTCAACTCAAAATTGCCCCCTTCTCTGAGCTCTTGTCTTTCCTTCGCTCCCTTTTTCTCTCCACATCCAATCTTTCTCCTCTTCGGAGAGCAAATTTTACCTCCCTGGCTAATCACCCACTTTTGCTTCTCTGGTTCCATCCTCCTTTCTAATACTCAAATAGATTCCACATGCAGAAAACTTCAGGATTGAGACTGGCAAATGCCGCCTTCTGCTCTGAGGGTGGAGGGTGGAGGTCAAGGTAGGGGGTTGGGGACCTCCAGAAGAGGGCTAGCCAGTGCGGGAGAAGACATCCCTAATCATGCAATACTTTTTTTCAGAATCATCATTTCTGAATTATGATGTAAATGAATTTGCACAGTGACTCACTTTCTTGTGTAAATGTTAGGGCATGGATAGGAAGAAATGGGATCCTGAGACTTATGTTGAGTATTTGGAATGGACTCAGACAAACTTGGGAATTTTGAGTCCCTGAATCTCTTGGAGGGTCATTGCCAGCAGAAGTAGCCCTTCTTCCTGTCTCCAAGGAGTCCAGCAAACTCAACCTTGCAAAAGGATGCCTGTTCTAGGGTGCATGGGTAGTTTAGTGGTTAAAATGCTCACCTTTCATTCTGGAGACCCAGGTTTGATCCCCGGAACATGCACCCAAAAAAAAAAAAAGGAAAGAAAAAAGGACACCTGTTATTCCCCAAACCACCCTCACTGCCCCTTATCCATAATCCAGAGATACATGAATACAGAGTATTCTCTGTACTCTGTATGTATCTCTGTATTCTGGGAGGTGGGCAAGTATAATGTCTCACCTGGGTAGAGATTATCTATACTATGAAGAAATTACAAGAGTCTGACAATTTTCACCAGCAGAAATGTGGAGAAGATATATGGAAATGAATTTGAAAGGTGTCAAGCTAAAGAGGATGGAAGATAAAAAGGAATCAGTCCAAATTTTCTGGTAGTGGTATACTCACCACTCAATGTCTTAGTTCAAGAAGCTGAAAAAGTTTCTGACAGTTTTTTCCACTGATTGAAGCTTGGACTCAAAGCTCTACATTTGTTGGAGATTCCAAATCTCAGAAAAGAAATGCAAAGGCTTAGAAACCCAGGAACATTGGGGTTGATTTGTTGTATGTTCCCTGCATGTTCCTTCCCCCACAACCCTTCCCAGGAGGGCCCAGTAGACACTCCCTTCAAAAGGCTTTGAGATACGCATTTGGTCAAGGAGCAGAAGCATTCTTGGAAAGCTCTTCAGTAAGCTCAGGATAAGGGTGGCAGGTACCTCCATAGAATGGGGATGATGGAACCCTGAGTGTGAGAGGCTGAGAGGCAACACCTGTGTGGCACACACAGGTGAGCACATCACTAAAAGACAGAGGGACAAGGTGCTGACCTCTTCTTTCCACAAGGATCTTTGGCAGTGATGCTAAATGTGTCCCTCAGAGTGCAATCCATGGAAAACTCACTAAATATTCCTTAATTAAACATGGAACAATGTATGCTCTTGTGGGCAGAAACCCAGCTTGAGACACCACAGTGGAAAGTCTGGCTGTCCCTCAGTCTCCACGCCTGGCCCTCAGAGCTCCTTGACTGAAGGGCATGTTGATTCCTGGGCAGAAGGGCCTCGGAACATTCTGCAACTGTGTGCTCACACTTTCCTCCAAGCCTTACTCGGTGGCCTGGCAGTTGCTGACTGCACCGATGGTGGACTGGGAGAAGGGGAATGGCCTGGTTTCCTTGGTTTACTAGATACTGCTTCTGAGCTGATGCCCACCCATTTCCTGGAACCCAAAGGAGAATGTGATGTCCCCATTTCTGGGAGGACTCAGGGTAGATTTGAGGGTCTAGGTAACCACCTGTGAGGTTCCTGTGCCTGTTGTAACAATTGCCAAAACTGGATGGTTTAAAATGACGGAAATTACTCTCTAACAGTTCTTGAGGCTACACGTATGCAATCACGGTGAAGGCAGGGCATGCCCCTTCTGGGGCTCTAGGGGAGAACCCACCCCCTCATCCAGGCCCTGGAGGTCCCTGGTGTCCGAGCCAGGACAGCCACCCTCCAATCACTGCCACCTCCCCACTTTGTTTGTCTGTCTCTGCATCCAGACCTCCTGCTCTTTATAGGGATGCCAGGTATACTGGATTAAGGGTTTACCCCACTCCATGTGACCCCGTCTTTATTTAACCAATCCCATCCTCAATTTTGTTTCCAAATGAGGTCGCATTCTGAAGCACTGATGAGGAGACTTTGCCATAACGTTGTGGGAACAGAATTCAACCCATAACACTGTCAGTCTATGTTCCCCCATTTCCTGGGAGTAAAATTAGAGTGGACATTCTTAACAACTGGGAAGACCCCACTCTGGCTCCCCCAAAAGCCCTAGAGTTTCTCTGCCACACTGTGAAGGCAACCCAAAAGCCATTCACAACTCTCGGAGAGCTGCAAACCATTGTCGCCACCAAAACCCATGCCACTCGCATGGTGTCCTGGGCAGGGACAGGCGAGCCTTGGAGAGGAGGATGGTTGCGTTATCCTAAAATTAAACAGGAGGCAAACCTGGTCATGGTTTCTCTTCACCTGTGGTCTCTTCACCGAAGCAAGTTGGCAGAAACTCGCATCTGTGGCCATCCCTTGTATTAATTGTTCTCTACTCGCTGTATAGGCTCTAGTGAATTCTTTCTTTGCCGAAAAGCCACTTTGCCTAGTGGCCTTGGCAGGGGGGACGGGGTATTGGGGAGGGGAAATGGCGCCTTCAAATAAAGACTCAAGTATTGAATAATAGGCAGCCTAGACGGTTTTTAATTTCCAGAGCAAGATTGTGTTTTGTGGTTTAAAGTGAGTGTAGGGTTGTCTCTATTGAATAGAAAAGTCCCAGGACCTGTTTGGTTTGATCAGGGAAAAGGCTAATGTGCAGCATCTCCCTATTGATAAATCAAAAGGAGCAGTGGACAACAAAAATAAGCTCTGCCCTGCTCCAAGCAGGCACGCCTTCAGTGGGTGAGTTACACTTGCATTAGTGACAGTTATACTTTGCTGTGGGATTCCCCGTTCGGACCTGATTCCCCTGTGGGCGCTAATCCCTGTGGCCAGGGACACTCCCCACAATGCACGGGCTTCACGTGCAGAAAGGGGCTCTGTAAGGATGTGGTGAAATGAGTGAGTAAATAGGAATAAATGAATGAATGTCATGGCAGAGGAAATCGATTCCCAGAGAGGGAAAGTGGCCACCCAGGCAGAGGCCAGACCAGCACGACGGCACTCAGACTCACACCTGTGCACGCCTTGCTCGGGGTTATTTCCAGCCAATCAGGTTGAATTTCCTCCTGTCATCTTTTCCAGAACAGAACGTAATAAGATGTATTCTTACTGAGGCCCTTCCACGTGCTCAGCACTAAGCGCCTGCAGCCCCAGAATGAAGATATATTTTCCACCTTTTTTAATGGATCAGTATGTAAAGTCCTAGAGAATTCTGGTTCCTTGTTTTATATCAATTAATAATCATGGGGCCAGAAACGGAACATGCAGGCCTATGGAAGACATAAGATCCCCGGAAGGGAAGGGCTTTAACTTGTTGCCCACGCAGTGGCTCTAAGGAGTGGTCCAGTATCAGCAACCTCACAGCCTCTGGGGATTTGCTGGAAACGTGCATTCTCAGGCTTCACTCCAAACCTGGTCATAAACTACAGGGGCGGGGTCCAGACATCGTACTTTTTGCTTTTTTTAAATTACAGAATGCTCTGCAATTTGCTGGTCACCCTTGCACAGGGGCCATGCTAATCTTACTCTGTAGTGTTCCGCTTTTAGCACACATGCTGCCAAAGCAAGCACGGCCGCCCGTGTTTCAGTAAGCCCTCTCGGCAGTCCTGACCATGCTCAGTTTGCGATCCAGAGGACTAAGGAACGCCCAAAGCCTGGAACAGCAGCTGGAACAGACTAAGTGCTCAAAAATATTGAATGAGTGATTGAAAAGGATTCAAAAGGCCACACTTTCTCCAGTATTCCAGACCTTTCACTGGGATGCTAGAAATTTAAATGTCGTGATTCTGTATACACTCAAGTTCATTGCTTCATTAATATTCCAAGCATAATACCACAGAGCCAGGAACTACTTTATTAGCAACATGACATTGTAAAAATGTTAAAATGAAGGAAAGACTTTAAGAATAAAGCTTTCTAAAATTCAATGGCAAGGCTTTCTTTCATTTGTAAAGGAAGGAAAACAGGTTTCCCATAAACAGCTCTTCTCCTGACTGGCTTTACAATACGATTTGATTTATAAAAATTCAATTTATACAGAAATTTCAAGAGAGACATTTATTGTGGAAAGTGGGGTATTTGACATTTGGTTAAGATCGATAAGTCTGGGGACTGCTTTGAGTTAAGGACAAATGCCTTGTTCTCTCAGCTTGGCCGTGGGTCCAGGTGGGCCCTTTGCTCTGAGTCAGCCGAACGGGAGGCACAATTTCCCATCACACGCGATTAGGTCAGTGGCAAGCAATAAATCCACGGAGGGCCAGTGCCCAACCAGGCAGAATTATGAGGTCTGTAACATGTGTATTTACAGAATTGGACTAAATCGTTATGGGGATTTTTAAAAAAGTCAATCTAACTTATCTATCTCTCTGTGTAGAGAGTCTGCTTTACAGACAATGATCAATAAATGATGCCCAAGATAATGCCAATGATATAACAATAATAATGATAACTTACATAACTGTCTTCCCAGTCAGAATATGCAAATAAAGATGGACTAAACAGTGAAAGGTTTGATCCCAACAACTTTTGGGTGGTTGTAGTTCAGAGTCTAGTTCTTTAGGTATTTAATTTCAGATTCATCCCTCAGTTCTCGAATCAGGCGCTGCAAAAATTTTCTAAACTTCTGGGAAAATGTTCAAAGATACATATTTGAACTTTTCCTCTTCTGTCCAATTATGAAAAAAATTTTATTCTAGAAAATATTCAAGTATGTGGAAAATTATGTAATGTAAATGGCTGGAATTTGGGGGGATTTTTTTTTCTGAATCCACACTAGCTTAACAAATAATCTGTTTATAGGCATAGGTATGCAGAGGAGAGCCCAGGCCCCAGATATCCAAGCCTAAGAGGAAAGAGAGATATTGGATAGAGGAGCATAGGGTTGAATTCACTGCATGAGTTAGCTAATGCTGCATAACAATATTCCCCCAGGCATAGCACTTTGCAACAGCCCACATTTATTATCACACAGTCCTTATGGGCACAGCTTACTGCAAAGCTGCACTCTGGGCATTGGTTGAAGCTGGGGTCTCATCTGAGGCTGGGAAGGAGTCTGCTTGCAAGCTCATGCAGTTGGCAGCTGGCCACACCCAGCTCCTTACAGGCTGTCACACTGAGGGCCTTGGCCAGCTATTGCTAGAAGTTGGCTCAGTTCCTTCCACATGGCCACCTCCAGAGGGCGGTTCACACCTGGGCAGCTTGTTTCTTCCAAGTCAACAAGGGAGAGGGCCTCTCTGTAAAGCAGATGTCGCAGAATACTATGATGTGATCACAGAAACCACCTTCCAACCCCTTCACCATATCTTATGGGTTAAAAGCAAGTCAGAGGTGCACAGGTTGTTCAGTAGTAAAATGCTTGCCTTCCATGCAGGAGACCCAGGTTCGATTTCTGGACCATGCACCCTACCCCTGAAAAAAAAAAAATGAAGTCAGAGTCCCAGCCCAAATCCAAGGGGAAAGGAGCAGAGCAGGAGGTGGGGGTTGCAGGGCCACTTTTGAGTCTATCTACCTTGATTGTTAAATATAGAGCATGTCTAGGGTCAAGAGAGGTCTGATTAGAATGGTAAGTGAGATGCTACAAGAAGAAGACACTCATATTAATTATTTAATTCATTATGCACCCATCCATTTGTTTATTCATTCTCCAAGACTTCCAGGAAGGCAGATTATAGCTGCCTGGGAGTTCAGACCTCCTGTCACATGCCAGACAGCTTTGACAAGAAAGGGATATAAGTTTCAGGGTTGTGGGGATATCAACAGCAGGATGAGGGGCCCTCGCGATCCACAAACCCATTCATTGGTTTATCCACTGATGTGTTCAGCAAGCACCCACTGTATGCCCGATGCATGCAGCAAGTACTCACTGTGTGCCTGATGCATTCAGCCAGCACTTGCTGTGTGCCTGCACCATGGTGGGTGCAGCAGTGAACCAAACAGACAATGGCCCAGTCCCCTGAGCTTTCATTCTACAGACAGGTCGCCACCTGTCAGGGGTCAGGGAATAAGTACATCATGAAATAAACACGTAATTTCATGTCAGGTGAGAACTGGTGCTCTGAAGAAGGAGCAGTCAGAAGAGGATGCTCAGTCTTTAAGCTGGATTAACCTGAAAATCAACCGACCATCCAATATATCAAAAATAATGTCACCCAAGAGGTGGGAAAAGATTGCAGTTTTAAAACACTGACTGCAAGAAACTCAGGTGGAACACAGGCAGACCACAGCCTGCTCGAGTCCTCTGATGGGATAAGACCAGGGAAGGAAGACATCGAGAAGCAAGAGGAAATGGAGGGGCTACATGTGGAAAGGAAACCACATTTGACAAGCCCTTGCTGTTGGCTTTGTAAGATGAAGCAGAAGAGCGAAGAGCAGATTTGGAACCTGCAGAGATGCCCAGCGATTATATGGGTGCAGGATTGGGAAGCACCAGAATTTCCCCTGTCCACCCAGGTCTTTGGGACCGAAGCTGAGCCCTGCCATGTGGGAAGGCAGAGGCTCTGTGACAGGCTCAGAACAGAGCAGCTCTTGAGATTTATGGGGTGCCTGCTATTTGCAGATGCTGTTTTGGGGACCAAACACAGAACCGTGAACAAAGGCACAGAAACAGCCTGCAAGAGGGGGCGCAGCTAAAATCATGCAAACAAATGAGACAGTTCTGAGAACCTGTAAATGCTGGGAAGGTGATAATTGAAGATAATATGAAACAAGGTGGTTTGGGGTGGGAATTTGGAAGGGAACAAATATCCCTTCACTCAGATGCTCTGGAAAGTTCTGAGTGGTGCATTTAAGCCGAGGCCTAAATAACAAGAAGGAGGCAGCTATGTGGAGAAGTGGGCAAAGAGCATTCCTCACAGAGAGAACTCAGTCCCCATGGTCTCAATGGGCAGGGGGGTGGGGTGGGGGCTGTCAACACTTGTTTGAGGAGCAGCATGAAGTCCTGTGGAGTTGAGTATGGGGAGTCAGGGGCAGTGGAGGGAAAGAGAGATGAGTCTGAGAGCCTGGCCAGGGCAGAGTGGTGAGGACCGGCTGAAGATTGGAAGCACTGAAGGTTTTAATGGGAAATAAGCAGTTCTCAAGGGCTTAAATAGAATGCTTTGTCAAGCTCAAGAAGTATCTGAATCTGCATATCAAAAGTGCTCATTAAATATCAGGCAAACAGAATGCACAAAGAACCACACCTACATAGAGCACAGGATGACGACTGAACTTCACCATTGAAAAGCATCACCTTGTAAGCATAAAGCCAGAAAAGGCCTCCTGCCGAAAAATAGACTGAAAAATCAGACTGGCCTCAAATGCTTTGGGTGCTGAGAGAATTTCTGTAAGTTTGAAGGAGACAATTCTATTCGAATACCCCACGCCCAGCCATGCCACTGTCCACTTGTCAAAGTGGAAAGAGAGGGAGGGAGAGAGAAGGAGCTCTGCATGTCTCCCTTCCCAAAGAGCACAGCCAGCCAAAGTAAACCAGAGCCTGGCAGGTGGAGTTGGAGCCCAGGTGGAGCCGGGGCCCCGGAAGCAGGGTTATGTGCAAGTGACAGCCCAGTGGCATAGCTGATACAATCTTTCAGGTATAGCTCTAGCGAGGAAACAGTAGCAAAGCAATGTACGCACAGACACGACCATTGTCATGCCAGTGGTGGAGGGCATTAGGCTCGCAGGAGGATGATGGTTGTTCCCCCAGCGTGTGGCGGGAGACCCCTTCGGGAAGGGCTTCTCCTACTGTGCTGCCCAGCTCACCAAGAGGGGGGGTCTTTCTGTGCCAGTCCCCACACCCCCTGGGTCCTTGAATGAGCTGTGGGTGTCTCAGGTAAGGGGCCTAATGAGAAAAGGTGCACTGCAGGCCAGGTGAGCCGTGGCCAGGTGGCAGGTGGACTGTCGGGAGGCTGGGGTGATCTGGGGTCTGTGGGAGGGAGGACCACTTCGGTGTGTGGGGGTTGATTAGCCTTAGAGACCTAGTGGGAAGGGCTCATCTCTCTCCAGGGGGGTCTTGACAGAATGGAGATAAAGTCAGGCCCAGAAAGAGGATGTTGGCAACCCTTCAGTCAAAGGGCCAGCTGTGCAAAAGGGACTGACACAAAGCAAATGTGTCCAGCGTGTCTGGAGGGCAGCAAGGTGTTACATGCAAGGAGGGCCTGGTACAGAATACAATTTCGAGGGGACATCCACATGCCCTTTGGGGTGGAGGTGGGGGTGGGGCTGGCTATGGCCTTCTTTTTCTCAACCTGGGCCTCTTTCTTGCCCCTCTCTGGTGTGTGTGTGTGTGTGGTGGTGGTGGGGATTGGATAACTAAGCTGAAGGGGAGACACTTGCTCTCATTGGAGAAGCACTGAAATTGGCCTCACAAGTGAGAAGAAACGTGGTTTCCATTGTGCTTCTTTGGATTGTGCCTCATGGGCAGGTGGAAGCAGCCGAGGCTCCATCCTCCCCATCTAAGCCCCTTGAGGGGATGCTTCCCAGCAGGAGGGGCTGCCATCCCCTACAGTTTCCAGCCGAAATTTGTGGACAAGGACAATTTGAAGCAGGAGGCGAGACCTTTCCACATGCCCAAACCTGGCCCTCTCCAAAGCTCCCATATGGGCTGCTGCTTCTTTCCTTTTCCTTTCTTTTTTTCTTTTTTTAATTTTAATTTGATAGAATAAAAGGGAACAGAGTTGATCAGTTCCTCTAACTTTCAATAATGAGTCAGAAAAGATAAATACAAAAGGCCTCAAATTAATTCTAAGGAGCTTAATTATTTTTTCCTGGGATGCATTTGCCCTGAAATGAGTTTTTCTATCTTCCCTGTGTACAGCAGCCCCCCGGCATGGCAAAAGTTTATTTTGGGCTTGGGGAATGAATTTGCAATTAAAAACTTGCTGTCATAATCATAAGCATTTGCATAATATGGACTCTTCATTAGAGCACAGAGAATAAAATCAGTCTGATAATCAAATCAATTCATCTGCTATTTATTTAAAGTTGTTCAGGCCCCTGGAGCTGGGGGTTAACGGGCAGAAAGCAAAGCAGTGAAACTTGGGGCTGAGGACTCTGAGCTCGGGTGTTAGGAGAAATGTTTGGAGGCAGCAATCTCATTTCTGTGACATTCAGAGTGCGAGCTCCAGATGTCTGTCCCGCAGGACGACAAGGTAGCGATGCTGCAGCGGCATCTGAGCCCTTTCATAGAGGGCACACGTACTAGAACACACAGAGCCTCCTCAGGTAAAAATGCCCCAAGGTGGGGTTTCTTAGCAACTGGCACCAGGATCCTAGGGAGCAAACCCAAACGGAAGCACAGTCCTCAGCCCTTGCACATGTGAGGACACACACGCAGGCATGCAAACACACTCCCCCCCACACAGACATACATAAATACATTCACTCATGCACAACTGTTCCCTTATACAGTCAGACACTCACCTACTCTCTCACACATAGATACATACAGACACACATGCAAACACACTCCTTCACACATACACACTGACACAGAGATACATATACAGACACACTCCATCACACACATATTCAGTTCACTCCCACCCACCCACCCACTCACACCTACTCTCACACATTTACTTTTAACTCACATATGCTCTCACACACAGGCAAACTCTGGCATACTTTTATATGCCCTCATGCACGCTCACACTCATTCATACACACTCACACAGACATATTAGCTCACACACATTCATACAGGAACACACAAATACATCCACTCACCTACACTCACATAGACTCACTTGTATATGGATACATAGAAGCACACTCATGCATGTACACTTACCCACTCACACACACTATGTACATGCATACTCACACACTCACTTATTCATTCACACACACTCAGACACTCACTCCCAAATTCTCACATTCTCACACATGTGCATACACACACACCTGTCAGGTTGTGCTCATTCCTTATTTGCCTCAGTTAGTGTCAAGATTCAGGCACAGCATGTTTTGGATTCAGAGTCATGTGCTAAACATAGAAACTACGAATTGGTTTCTGGATAGGGAACTGCAATTTTGAAACAACTATGGGTGGAAAGAATTGCTTCTGAGTCCAATTTCTTATAAGGAAGAGCCATGTAACTCACCAAGGTAGGAAATCTTTGTACAGCAAACCTACCATGTGTGAGGGGAGTGCCAGGCCTTTGGGCTGAGCAACATTTGCTACCAAAACCCTTCCCACAAAGCTTGCCTGAGTCTGGATGAGAGGCTTGGGAAGGCACATTCTGGATGCTCCAGAGGCCAGGGAACACGCAAGTGACTAAGAAAGACCCACCCATGGCTTCCCACCTCCCATTCACTAAGCCCCTTGCTTCCTGTCTGCCCTTGTCTCTGTCCATTCTTCCTCTCTCACTGACCTTGATGCTTCCTCCAAGTCAAAGGTGCCCTTGCCTCAGTGGCAGTACCCTTAGCATTGGCTTTTCCTTGTGCAGGGAATGCTTTTCCCAAAGAAGCCAAAGGATTACCTTCTCACTTCTCAAAAGGCCCTGTTCAAAGGACACTTCATCAAAGAGGTCTTCACCTCAGTACTGAAGAACTCAACCCACTTCAATCTTAGGCCCTCCCCAATCGTCTTCCTGCATTAAATCCCACCACCTGATACACTACCTAAATATTTGTTTATATTCTGTGCCCACTGAAGTAGAAGCCCACTTGGGGCTTTGCCCATGGCTACCCCTATTTCCAAGGGAAGTGCTGGAGCAGAGTAGGTGCTCAATGAATACTTTTCAAATAAATGCAGGACGGAAGGATGTACTGTTCAATGGTCTTGGAGGGGTTGAGTAGCTTTCTCAAAAACATATGGCAGTAAATGGCCGAACTTGGGCTTCCTTGAAGATTGCTGATGATAAACACTTACCTCTTAATCCCTCTGCTATCCTGTCCCTGGAAATCTGAATGCTCAGGGGAGAGGAAGAAGGACACATGAGAGAAAAGGAGGGAAGCAAAGTGTCAGGAGAGTGGAAAGAGAGGTCAGACGCAAATATACGAGATGGTATACACTCCAGAGCACCCCAAGGCTGGGACTGAGTAGCTCCTGGTTTCTTGGGCAATGAGTAAATGTCCTTTGAAAGGAGACATGTGTAACATGGGTGATTGCAAAGGCCTTGGGAGAGAAAGTAGCACCCTGAATTTGTGAATGGATGGAGGGTGATCATTGGAACCAAAAGGCAGAAAAGTCTTCCTCTCAGAGTAACTCTGCCATAGGTGTGGGAACCACCAATGTCTGTCTCAGCAAGAAGCTGTCCTTGTATTGGATGTAGCAGCAGTTAGGGGAAGGGTGCAAACAGGCCTTGTTAGAATTAATTCAACATCACAAAGAATTTTGTGCAATGGGTGGGCAACAAGCTGTTTCTAGCTATAACCTCTTCAATAATTAGCTCTTCTCTTCTCTGTTCATCTCCCCTTCTGAACCCCCTTCAACAGACATCACCCTCCACCTTGCATGGACCCTACCCCTTGTTCTTACACCCCCGTATCTAAGTGTTGCACCATCAAAGTGTGGGACCTGGAATTACTAATGCTTTGCTGGGGAGCAGCTTCCACCTGAGCTGGGGGCGGAAAGGAAGGGTGTTCAGAATGAGGCTGTAAACGGTTGTGGATTCCAGCCTTCTTGCCAACCTGAGCTTTCTAACTTTAGTGGTGGTCAGTATTCTGGATGGCATCCCACTATCACCATTATTATCATTTTCTTTGTCCAAGCCATTCCTTCACTCTTTAAACATCTGTGGAGGGTTTCTTATATGCCAGGGACTGGGGTATACTGTTGTTGGTTGAACAGTGTCCCCCCAGAAGACATTTTAAGTCCTAACCCCTAGTCCCAGGAATGTGACCTTATTTGGAAATAGGGACTTGTATGTGAGATTAGTGAGCCCTGATCCAATATGATGTGCCCTCATAGGAAGGGGAGGGGAGACAGAGCCTGGAGGGGAGAAGGCCACATAAAGAGACAGACAAACAGAGAGAAGACAGATGAAGATAGAAGCAGGTGCAGCTACAGGCCAAGGAACCCTGGGGCCACCAGCAGCCAGGAGTAAAGCAAGGAGTGGAGTCCTCTACAGACTTCAGAGGGAGCACGGCCCTGCTGACACCTTGATTTTGGACCCCAAGCCTCCAGAACTGGGAGAGAATATGTTTCTGCTGCTTTAAGCCACCCAGTTTGTGGTTCTTTACTATGCCAGCCCTAGGGAACTAAGAGAAGCACTAAGTGGGAAATACTCAACATTGTTAATTATATTTAATTTTAGTTTTTTCATAACAGCTTTATTGAGGTATCATTAACATGCAATAAGCTGCACATATTTAGTGTATAATTTGATAAGTAGTGATGCTGCTTCTCACATCCTGATGATGGTAATTTGTTCTCAGTCTCAGGCTCTTTATGATTAGCCTGGCTAGAAGTTTATCAACTTGATTGATAATCTCAAAGAACCAGCTTTCTGTTTCAATGCTTCTCTATCCTTTTTTCTATTTCATTGAGTTCTGTGTTAGTTAGATTCAGTTGTCAACTTGGCCAGGTGAGCATACCTAGTCTTGTGGCTGAGGACATAAGCCAATGGTGCGTGAACCTCATCTGTTGCCAATTACATCTGCAGTCAGCTAGGAGGCGTGTCTGCTGCAATGAGTGACGTCTGACTTAATTGGCTGGTGCTTAAATGGGAGATTGCAACGTAGCACTGCTAGCAGCTTGGCATTCCTCATCTCAGCACTTGCAGCTCAGCCTGGGCCCTTGGAGATGGAGAAAGAAATTACCCCAGGGAAAGTTGTTGGAACCCAGGGGCCTGGAAAGAAGACCAGCAGAGACCATCCTGTGCCTTCTGCGTAAGAAAGAACCTCAGTGGAAAGTTAGCTGCCTTTCCTCTGAAGAACCAACAAAATAAATTCCCTTTTATTAAAAGCCAATCCGTCTCTGGTGTGTTGCATTCTGGCAGCTAGCAAACTAGAACAGAGTTGGTACCGGAGAGTGGGGTGCTTCTGTGGTTTGCAAATGCCAGATCTGTTGGAACTGTGTTTTGGATGGTTTAGGGGAAGACTTTGGAGGAACTGTGAAGAGATTGATGGAGAAGTCCTGGAGGGCTTGAAGAGACTGTTTGTGTAAATGGAACCACCGCCAATCTTGACAAAGGAGGGCAGAAAAGGGAGAGATTGGAGTTTGCAGAGTGAGAACCGTGGAAGTTCGGGTCTGAAGCCAAGAAACCTCGGCCAGGAGAGTGGACCCACCTGTATGTGTGGAGAGGGTGAGTTTACCCTGAAGGGCGAGGATGAGTCTCCCCTCTCATTGCAGTGGAATAGTTGTGCAGCCTCGGGCCTTGGAAAAGGCGTAGCACGCTCCTTGGGGGACTGGGAGAGCCTGGCTGCCACCATGTGGAGGGGTTGAGCGTGTGCCCCAGAAATGGCAGAGAGCCCAGGGGTGGCCCTGATGCCTGGAGAGAGTGGAGCCCAGAGGTGGTCTCCTCGATGTTCCCCGAGGTTGATTTGGAAAGAGGCCAGCCACTGCATAGGCCCTTGGAAGGGGTGGGACTGCCACTTCCTATAGCCCAAGGATGAATGACTTTTGGACTTTGAAATCCCATGGCGCTTGCCCTGCAGGTTTTACATCTGTGTTTCTTCCAATTTCTCCCTATGGAAATGAAACTCTGTATCCTGTGAATATCCTCCTTTGCTTATTGGCACTGGACTTGTTTTGAGATTCACAGGTCCACAGCAAGAGAATTTTTTACATCTGTTTAAGGTGATGCTTGAAGTTGCCAAGTTGACAAGGGGTGGACATGTGTTAGTTAGATTCAGTTGTCAACTTGGCCAGGTGAGCATACCTAGTCATGTTGCTGAGGACATAAGCCAATGGTGCGTGAACCTCATCTGTTGCCAATTACATCTGCAGTCAGCTAGGAGGCGTGTCTGCTGCAATGAGTGACGTCTGACTTAATTGGCTGGTGCTTAAATGGGAGATTGCAACGTAGCACTGCTAGCAGCTTGGCATTCCTCATCTCAGCACTTGCAGCTCAGCCTGGGCCCTTGGAGATGGAGAAAGAAATTACCCCAGGGAAAGTTGTTGGAACCCAGGGGCCTGGAGAGAAGACCAGCAGAGACCATCCTGTGCCTTCTGCGTAAGAAAGAACCTCAGTGGAAAGTTAGCTGCCTTTCCTCTGAAGAACCAACAAAATAAATTCCCTTTTATTAAAAGCCAATCCGTCTCTGGTGTGTTGCATTCTGGCAGCTAGCAAACTAGAACAAGTTCCATGGATATTTCTTAATTTCCTTCTTCTCTTTATGTTGATTTTACTTTGCTTTTCTTTCTCTAGTTTCTTAATGTGGAAATAGAGGTCTTTGAGACCACTCTTTTTTTGTAATATGGGTGTTTAATGCTATAAATTTCCCTCCAATTCTTGCTTTAGGAACAGTTCATGAGTTTTGATATATCATATTTTCCTTTTCATTCATTTCAAAATAGTTTCCCCTTTGACTTATTTGATCCATTGGTTGTTTAGATGTACACTGTTTAATTTCCAAATACCTGTGGATTTTTCCAGATATCTATCTCATTGATTTCTAATGTAAATCCACTATTGGCCAAAAAAGACTTTCCATCACTTGAATCATTTTACATCTACTGAAACTCATGCTATGGTCCAGAAAATGATCTTTCTTTGTGAATATTGCATATATATTTGAAAAGAATGTATTCTGGTGTTATTTGCTAGAGTATTCTATAAATTTCAATTAGGTTAAGTTGGTTGATAGTGCTCTTTGAGTCTTCTGTATCCATATTGAAAGTGTCTTCTTGTTCAATCAATTATTTTAAAAAATAGTGTTAAATCTTATGACTATAATTGCAGATTTTTCTATTTCTCTTTTTTGTTCTATCAGTTTGTGCTGCATGTTTTTTGAAGCTGTGTTATTAGGTACATAAACATCTAGGATCGTTATACCCCTGTGCTGTTTTGAAAGTGTTGTGTACCCCAGGAAAGCCACGTCTTTAAATCCTGATACAATACTGTAGGGTGAGAACCATTGATTAAGTTGTTTCCATGAAGATTGACCTACTCAATTGTGGATGCAGCCTTTTGATCAAATGGAGATATAACTCGGCCCATTCAAAGTGGACTTTGATTATTATTATTATTTTTTACTTTGAGTATTTTACTAGAACCCTTTAAAAGAACATTTTGAAGAGAGCTCAGAGCTGACACAGACAGAGACATTTGGAAACACAGAAAGAAAACACCCCCAGGGAAGCTATTTGAAACCAGAAGCCAAAGGACCAGCAGATCCCAGCCATGTGCCTTCCCAGCAGACAGAGGAGTTCTAGACCCACTGGCCTTTCTTAAGGCAAGGTATCTTTCCCCGGATGCCTTAGTTTGGACATTTCTATGGACTTACAAGTATAAACTTATAATTTAATTAGTTCCCTTTATAAAAACCAATCCATTTTTGGTATATTGCATTTCTGGCAGCATCAGCAAACTAAAACAGCTCCCCTTTATGAACTCACCCTTCATAATTATGAAACGACATTCTTATCTCTGGTTAATTTCTTTGCTCTAAAGTCTACCTTGTTTGAAATTAATATAGATTCTCCAGCTTCCATTTGATTAGTGTTAACATTGTGTATCTTTAGTCATCCTTTTACTTTTAGCCTATTTATATCTTTTTTATTTAAAATAGATTTCTTGTAAGTAGCATATACCTATGTCTTGCTTTTGTATCTACTCTGATAAGCCCTGTCTTCTAATTGGCCTGTTCAAATAATTTGCATTTAATGGAATTATAAATATGACTGGGATTAATATATATATATAATGCCATTTATTTTCTGTTTGTCACATTTGTTCTCTGTTTCTGTTTTTCTTTTATTACTTTTGTTTGGATTAATTGATTATACTTATGATTCCATTTTATCTCTTTTGCTGACTTCTTATGTATAATTCTTTATAATGATACCTTAGAATTTACTTTAAGGTTTATAATCTAGACCTTTCACTTATCATAGTCTATGTTCAAGTAATACTACCTTGCTTCACCTAGAGTATAAGAACCCTACAACAATATACTTTCAATTATATTAAATTTTTTTTTCTTCTAGTACCTTAAAGATGTTGTTTCACTGTCTTCTGCCTTGCATAGTTTCTGAAGGGAAGTCAGCTGTGCTCTATATCTTTGTTCATCTATATATGTGTCACTTCAATTTTACTACTTCTCTGAAAAAAATACTTTTTATTTTGAAATAGTTATAGATTCACAAGAAGTTTCAAAACTAGTGCAGTGAGGTCATGTGTGCCCTTCCCTCAGTTCTGCCCAGTGATTATATATTACATAATCAGAGTACTTTATCAAAGTCAGGAACATGAAATTGGTGTAATATCTGTGTAATTCTATGGCATTTTGTCACATGTGCAGATCAGTGTAATCAGTACCACACATAAGATACAGAACTATTCCGCCACCATGAAGCTCTCTCTCCTGCTGCCCCCTCTCCTTTCTCACACAATCCTATCCTCTGGCAACCACTAATCTGTTGTTTTTAAGTCTATAGTTTAGCCCCTTTACCAATATTATATGAATGGAATTATGCAGTTAGTGGTTTTTTATGATTGACTTTTTATATTTAGCACAATGCCCAGAGATACATCGAAGTTGCTAGCTATATCAAATTAGTTCCTTTTAATTGCTGATTAGTATTCCATGTTATGTATACAGCACAGTTTGATGAGCCATTTGCCTACTGAGCACAATTTGGCTATTCTAGTTTTTTACTATTAAAAATGAAAGTGCTATGAATAATTTCTGTGCAGACATAAGTTTTAATTTCTCTGGGATACATGCCCTGAAGTATAATTGCTGGATTATGTTTAAGTTTGTGTTTACTTTTTAAAGAAACTACCAAATATTTTCCAGAGTGACTGTATCATTTTTTTCCAATGTACAGGTAATGAAGTTTTTTCCATATTTGCCAGCATTTGGTACTGTTGCTATTTTTCATTTTAGATGCTCTAATAAGTGTGTGGTGCTTTCTCATCATGGTCTAATTTTTAAATCTGTCTTCTCTGCTGTTCATATTGCATGAGTTCTAATTTTCTATGTCAAATCCACTGATTCTTTACTTTGTTCATTCTCATGTTTCCCCATCCATTGAGGTGTTTTGTTGCTGTTGTTATTTCATTTTCAGTTCTAAAATTTCCATTTTCAGCCCTAAAATGCATAGTTCTAAAGCTTCCTCTTTTTGCTGAGACTTTATAGTTTTCCAACTGTGCCAGAGGGATTTGGAATTGCACTTTGAAGTATTTTTATAATGACTGCTTTAAAATTCTCCTCAGGTGATTCTAACACCTATGTCATCTCAGAGTTGTTAGCTCTTGACTATTTTTTCTTGTTTACGTTGAGCTTACTGGCATGGCAGGTGATCTCCAGTTGAACCCTGGACATTATCGGTATGTCTATGCAATTTTAATTTAATCCTTGCATTTTAGTAAGTCTTTTCTGAAACCTCTCTATTGGAGGAAGGGAACCCCACCTCATTCCTGGATGGACACCCAGGTTTTCCATCTGCTGAGGAGGTACTTCTTGCTAATGCTGTACAAGGGTGGTTGGCATTCAGGTGCCCCTTGGGTCCCTGACTGGCGAAGGAGGGGTGCCTTTTTACTGCTCCATCAACAATGAGAAGGTGGAGGAATGCCTCATTCCTGCCACCGGATGGTGAAAACCTTGACTTCCTACTCATTCTTCTCTGACACCACCCCAGTGGGGAGAGGAAGGGGCTTCTCAATCCCACTGGGTGGTGTTGGGAATCCAGACTCTCCATGTGGCTTCACTGAGGTGTGGCTGGGGATCCTTACTCATCCTTATCTGACACAGTCTTGGCATGTGTGTGAGTGTTAGGGCACCTGGAGATGACCCGTGCCTCGGATCTGGCACTTACTCCACTTGTAGGTAGGATAATACTTCTTCTGTAGTGTTTACTGGAGAAAAGCAGCAATTGTCTACAAGTTTACTCTGTCTAAGGAGAGCAACTTTTCTTGGGGCTTTATTTTCTTAGCTCCACCTGTTGGTATTTCTGCATTTCTGACTCTTCCAAGCACCAAGTCTGTGTTGGATGAGGCAAAAAGAAATTCTAAGGATCTTTCCTCCATGCTACTTCTTCTTTCCAGTTTTCTCATGTTTGTTTTATATATGATGCCCAGGGTTTATAGGTACTTAGCAGGAAGAACAGGCAAAATTACATCTGCTCCAAGTTTCAGGAAAAGGAAGCCTCCACCTTTGGCTCCTTTTAAGATTAATTTAGTCTTTGGTTTTAAGCAACTTGATTTCAACACTCCTTGGTGTGACTTTTGACATGAACCTCCTTTTCCTTAATGTTCTTTGAGCTTCTTGCCTCTGTGGGTGTATTCTTGTATTAGCCAGGGTTCCTTAGGGAAGTAGAACCAACAAGAAGTATCTGTAAATACGATGTTTATATAAGCATTGTCTCACATGACTGTGGGGATGTACATGTCCAAATTCCATTCAATGGATTTGCCAGGAGAAGCTGGCTGGCTGAAGTAGAAATGGAAATTCTCTCTTCTGACTCCTGAAATCCTCACTTCTTTTAAAGCTTTCTACTGATTGAATGAAACATCTCTCATGGCTGAAAGGTGTCATCAGCCATAGATGCAATCAACCTACTCATTATTTAAGTCCATGAATGTCCTCACAGTAACCATCAGGCTAGTTCTTGCTTGACCAAACAACTGGACACAACAGCATGTGCCAAGTTAACACATGAACTCAACCATCGCAATTTCATCAAATTAAAATTATTTTTCAGCTGCTATTTATTCAAATATTTCTTCTGTCTCTTCTGTCTTCTCTCCATTGAGGACTCTAATATATATTTGGTTTCCTGAAGTTATCCCATAGCTTGCTGATGCTCTGCTTCATTTTGGATTGTCTCTATATGTATGTCTTCAAATATATTAACTCCTTCTTTCCCAGTGTCTTTTCTGCTGTCAATCCTCTCTGGAGGATTTTTGCATCAGGCATTATAGTTTTCATCTCTATAATTTTGGGGGACATTTTTACATCTTTTGTGAATCTATTTTAAATGCTCAATGTTTCCTCTAGCTCCGTGGACATCTGGAATATAGTCATAATTATTATTTTAATGAACTTTTCTACTAATCCTATCATGTTTGTCAATTCTAGGTCTGATTTATTGCTTACCCTTTTTTCTCAATACTGAGTCAAAATTCTTCTGAACCCTGTCCCCAATGCTCCATGAAGTGTGCTGGTTTCTACACTGGCTGATGGCAATTGGAACTGTTCCCAGCTCTGTGTGAGCTTTGGGAATTGACCATTCTAATCATTTCAGTTTTTCTCCTGACTTTGGGTAGTCTGCTCACAGGCATCTGCACTCAGTTCTAGCCCCAAGGGACCATTTACTCCTCAGAGTTTTCTCCCTGTACATCTTTCTTTTCTCTGGTGCTCTGCCCTGAAAGCTTGAGCTGTGTTTATCTTTCTAGACTATGTGTCCCATCTGTCCCATCTCCTCAGACCAGAAGTGCTCCAGGTCCTGCCTGGGCTCTACCCTCTGGGCTTCATCCCGGCATTCTCTCCACATCATCATCTGGACAATTTCTCATTTGTCTCCACCTCTCAGGCCCCAACTTCCCTGTGCTCCCCAATGATCATTATCTTGAGAACCATTGCTGCAAACAGCTCACCCAGTTTCTAGTTGTTTTACTTGGGAGTTTAATCTATTCCCTGCTACTCCACCATGCTCATGAGCAAGAGTTCCTTGTCATTACTGTTTTCACAGTTGCTCTGAGTCCCTTCCTGACTGCCTAAGCCTGAGTAATCCAAGGAGGCAGACTTGTGAGTCTTGTGAGTTACTAATTCTTCACTGGGAAGCCCAGGAAAGCCCATCTTTGAGATTTGTTTTGAAAATGGTAATAGCAGAAACAGAGGTCAGACAGGTGGTGGCCGTGCAGAATTTCGTCAAACCCAGCACTGGGGTCCGATGAGTTTCTGCCCAATCAAGCTTTCACTAAAGGCAGTGACAATATGGGCATCTCAGGACCACAGAGATATCAGATCTCAGTTCCTGAGAGCAACCCTGTTGTCACGGAGATGAGAACACTGGGTTCTGAATATATGTCTCTTGGAGGATTGATCCAAGTCCGTATCGTCTTTGGCAGCTTTGACCCATCCCAGCCGTCTTTCATGCTACTGACAAGAAGTGTTTCAGATCATGGCACTCCCCGCTCTAAAACATTAGGTGACTCCTATTGTCTCAAAACATTGGGACTCATAAATTCTAGTTCTGGGGCAAATCTGGGTGATTTTCTTACTTGCCTTCCTTGGGGAAGCCTTCCTCATCCTCCCAACTCTGCTCAGCCACAACCCTCCTGCCATTGACCATTCCATGAAACCCCTGTTGGAATGGCCTCACTTTTCCGGTTCCTGTAAGATGCTACGTTGCTGTTGCAGCATAAATTTGCTATACCCACCTCCAGCTTTGCACATAGTTAAGAACCAAGAGCAAGTACCAACAGTGCGGGGGGGAGGGGATGGATAGTCCTGTATCTAATTATACTGATGGACATGGGACTTTGTTGAAGAATGAGCTGGATGCAGGGGTCTGCTGGTAGCTTGAAGACATATGGGAACCCATCCTCATGGTCTTTCCCTACCATGCTCTTCCAGCTGTTCACTGCTGGCTGGCACCTATACAGGTGAGAGCCGACTTTTCCTCTGAGAGAGGGACAATTGGTTTTCAAGCCACAGAGATGAGTAACTGGTCAACCTGGTCATTCCAGAGGTGCATTTGAGAGAGAAGAAGATGATGGGCTGTGCAGCAAGTGGATACATAAATCGGGATTGGGGCATGCCAGAGCAAGATTTGAGCCAAATGGGTGATTGGGGCATCTAAAAGAGCACACTTCCCTGACTGCTGGCCCCGAGGACTCGCCCAACCAGGGAGCCTAACCCAGTTGGAATGAGGAAAATGAAATTTCCAGTGATGGCAGCTCCTCAGAGTCGACCAGCGGTCAGCGTAACCAGCTTCTGCCAGAGCCGTCTTTAATAATAGTAATAGCCATGTTGACAAGAGCAATAATAATTTCAGTCGGAATGTCACTTTAACACTTATGAAGCACTTTCCCAGACATTATTTCATTCTTTTCACTAAGGGTTGTCCAACCTTCATTTCCTTTTTATTTTAAATTTGATTTATGGTATATATACTCATACTCAAATGCATACTTTACAAAAATGCATAAAAGCACACCGTTTATTTTCTAAATGCATATTTTTATTTCTTTTCCTTATTGACCTCTTTCTCACCCTCTTCCCCTCCTATCTTTACCCACAGTATCTGCCTTGCTTCCTCCAACACCAGGAAATCCAAATTTCCTAACTATCAATTTTTACTTCTGCTTCCATAATCATGCATATATGCATATATGTATGCATATATATATATATGTATATGTATATACATACATACACATACACAAACCATGTGTGTATACTTGCACACACAAATATGCTTTGCATGCATATATAAACACTCAAATACATATGCAAATCCATACATAAACATTCAGGCTTTATTCTTTGTTGTTGTTTTGCATAAATAAATTTCTTAAACACTTTTTAACATCTTGCTTTTCATGCTCAGTAATATCTTGTCAAAATCCTACTGAGTCACCTGGCAAAGCCCAAATTCATTCTTCTGAATGACTGCATAATGCTCCACAATATTTATTTTCTCAAATCTATTTACTTTCAAGTTTTTGTTTCAACCTTTCAATAGTTGTTGAATGTGAACTTTGTAGCACCTGCACACACTTTGCTATAAAAAAGAAAGCCACTCTTTGGTTTTGTTTTCACTTTTTCAGGATAAAACTTCAAAGAATCCTGGCATAAGCAATACAAAATTTATAAAATTCATCATAAGCTTAGAATCAAGTGGAATTTGCAAAGTAACAACTCATTAATTGGGAAGAAGTTCTAAATCCCTTTGAAATGCAAGTTTAAAAAATTCAGACCATAAGGGGTATGATAAAATTTGTGCTGTTGCTACTACTTCTGTTTTTTCTCTCCATCTCTTTCTGAATTTCAAAACCTATTAAGAAGCTGCAAATCATATTCTTCCCTTAACAGCATCCATTTAGCCCCTACTATGTCTGTAACGCTGAGCTTCAGACTGGCTATGGGAAGATGCTCGTGTTTGCTGCCCACAGATGTGTCTTTGTGTTTATGAGCCATTGGTACAGATGCAGGACTGAGGTTGAGGGTAGGGGGCACTCAGGGGAACTGAGAGCTTGTGACTTGGCTGAGCCCTGAAGGATTTTGACAGGGAGTCAGGGCACAGTAGGGAGAGCACCGCAGACCCTGGAGGCAAAGTAGGAAAAGGTGAGAGGTGGAAGGGCTTCATGAGGTGATCAGTAACTGAAAGTCCAAATGGCACCAGGCAGCTTTGTGGTGCTAGGGAATCAACCTTTAGAAGAACAGACAGAAATGTATGCTCACAAGGGATGTGTTCTCTCTTGGACAAATAATGGACCAAGAAGTACTGGTGGATTTAGTGGATTATTGTTATTTTTAATGGTGGATTCATGTCCTTGTGTAATTCCCTTCCTCAGTATAGACTGAACCTAGCAACTCACTTCTAACAAAGAGAATATAGCAAAAATGATGGGTTTCCACTTCTGAAATTGGGTTGCCAAGAGTTGGTAGCTTCCATCTTGCCTATGGTCTCTCCCCATTGCTTGCTCACTCTAATGACAGCCAGGTGCCATGTTTTGAGTTTCCCTATGGAGAAACCCACATGGTAAGGAACTGAGGGAAACCTGTGGCTAACAGCCAGTTAGAAACTGAAGTGCACAATGCAACAGGCTTGAAGAACTGAATCCCACCAATGACCATGTAAATAAGCTTGGAAGTGAGTCCTCCTCTGGTTGAGCCCTCAGGCAAGACCCCTAAGGCAGCCTTCTTGATTGTGAATGAATTTAAGGCAGAAGCAAACTGTAAGCCATACCCAGATTCCTGAAACACAGAAACTGGGAGATAGTAAGGGTTTCTTTTCATAAGCCAGTAAGCTTTGGGATCATTTGTCATGCAGCAATAGCTAGTTAACACATAGCTTTTCTGAGGATGAGCATAGTTCATGTTTGCTCAAGGTCAAGTTTATAAAAAGTTGTAGCAGAGAAAGTCTATATTAGTCTAATACAACAGTTTGATGGGAAGTCACCAGAGGAAATACTCCCCATCTTTATAATTGGGCAAAGAGCTATGAATGGCATTAAAAAAAAATTTTATTGTCTAACACAACATATATATATATATATATATATATATATATATATATATATATGGCAAAGAAAGAAAATGCAATAATTTTCAAAGTGCTCTTCAACAAGTAGTTACAGGACAGATCCCAGAGTTTGTCATGGGTTACTATACCGTCATCTCAGATTTTTCTTTCTAGCTGTTCCAGAACATTGGAAGCTAGAAGGAATATATATATTTTTTAACCTCACAATCAACTTCTTTTCCTTCATTTTTTTTTGTAAAAAATAACATATATACAGAAAAACAACAAATTTCAAAGCACAGCACAATAGTTGTAGAACAGATTTCAGATCTGTAAGGGTTGCAATTCATAATTTTAGGTTCTTACTTCTAGTTGCTCTAAGGTACTGCAGACTAAAAGAGATATCAATATAATAAGTCAGCAATCAAATTCATTTGCTAAATCCTACCTTCTCTATATAACTCCACAATCACCTCTGATCTTTCTCCAACTCTTTAGGAGTATTTGGGCTATGCTCATTTCAGCTTTTTCATTTGGAAAGGGCTGTTGACAATATGGGGTAGGGAGATGAAACTAGTCAATGTTCTGGAGAGGCTGGCCCTTGTGCATTGCAGGACTTATCGGGTCCAGGGACCCATCTAGAGGTTATAGCTCTAGAAAGTTACCCCAGTGCATGGAACCTTTGTAGAACCTTATATAATGCCCTAGGTGTTATTTGTAGAATCTTCTATAATGCTTTAAGACTGGCAAGAGTGGTTTTGTTTGGGGGTTGGCAGGTTATGATAGGTAGCAATGTCTAAATGAATGACCTCCAGAGTAGCCTCTCGACTCTATTTGAACTCTCTCAGCCTCTGATACATTATTTGTTCCACTTCTTTGTCCCCTTTTGGTCGGGTTGGCATTATTGATCCCACGGTGCCAGAGCCAAACTCATCCTTGGGAGTCAACTCATTAGGGCCTTTTTTGGAGGCTCCCACACACAGATGCTGAGGGAAAGCCCATAGTGGCTCAGGCCCCATTCTTAACCTGGCCCTTGGGATCTGGCTGCCGACTACCTTTGATAGATGTGAGGTTGGGGATGGGTACAGGGCTGGGAAGGGGAGAATTAAGCTTTTTGGAGACCAGAGACACCAAGTGGAGGAGAGAGGAGCTTGTAGAGGACAGGAAGACAGCAGTATCAATTGAATAATGGAATCAAAGATTCTGGGACAAGATGATGTTCAAAAATGCATATTCCTTTGGCATCATTCTCTTGTTTTTCAGTGATGTCCATTTGCAAGGACCTTAAGCATGAGGCACAAGTTACCTTTGTGTCCCAGCATATGGAAACAGACAAGACTTCTGAACAGAATAGAGAAGCTGGGCATTGAGAATGAGTTACAGGGATGCAGTCCCCAGCTGGGGTGGCTGATCCCGGTGGACGATGTCATAGTTTCAGTTCCAAGTTTGTCACTGGAAGACAATTTCCTTCTGGGCGAGAGCCCTGCCAGCCCTTGAACGTAGCAGACCACTGCTGGGGAAGAAGACATTTTTTAGGGTCAGCAGTGCTAACTGGACCCCTAATCCTGCTGTCTTGGGACCTGGAACCCTTCAGTTAGCATAATCACCCTCCCCTGGTCCTCTGGTGGCTGTATAAAGCTTTGGAGTTCTTCTCAGATCTCGTTCCCCCCAGAATACCAGGTCTTAGAACCTGCTTCCAAACCCTTAGGGGCCAGGGAGTCAGGAGAGCCATGCCGAGTCCTGGCCACTGTTAGAGTGGTGGATGGACTCATGTCCCACAAAGGCATGTTCAGGTGTTCCCCTCTTCCTGTGGCTAGGATCTTCAACAGAGCTTACCTGGATGAAGCCAAACTGAATGAGGGTGGTCCTCAAGCTCTGTGACTGGGGCCCTTAGGAACAAGGAAATTTGGGCACCATCAGTCAGTAGGAGACTGGGAAAGAGAGGAAGAGAGCCATGTCACTGAGGCAGAGAATGACCCACAACCAGAATGCAACAGACTCAGAGAGAGCATGGCATGGAGAGACCTCAATTTTAGATCTCCAGCCACCAAAATCGTGCAATAATAAATTCCTGCTGTTGAGGCCACCAGCCTGTGTATTTGTCCCAGCATCTCTGGCAAGTGAAGACACTGACCAGTCATGAGAACAAGGGAAGGTCACTTAGTGGAGGGAGCCTGTCTGATGGAGATAATAGCCCTTGTTGCCCCCAAGGCTGCAGGTAAGATTGACAGGGGCCCCGTACTACTGGAAGGTTGATGCTTGATGTGTTTGGAAATTCATAATTATTTGAAGTTTAAAAGAGCAACAGGATGCACTTAAAGTATTTCATGTAGCACCCCCAGTGGGATCAGGGACAGCACCTGTAATCAAACATAATAGAGAGTTCTGCAGCGAAACATATTTATGTCCTTGCAATCCAGGTCAAGCAAAGGCAATAATGAGCCTCAGGGAGCCCAGGAGAGACTTCGTCCCCAAAGGAAGCCGGGTTGGAGCAGGTCAGCTTCACCAGTCAATGAGCTACAAAAATACTTCTTTCTAGAGCTCTGTGGATGCTGGGACTTCAGGTAGGAGCCTGTGGACCAGGACTCATCGCCTAGAGATAATGGAGGAGTGGCCCTTACAGGGCCTGATGGTCAGCACAGCCTCAGGTGCCCAGATGGTCCAGCTGAGCATTGGAGCTTTCGCTGGCTCACCCCGGTCCCAATGCTTAGACAGGGCAGGGTTGCGTTGTAGTCTGTTTCCTCCTTTCCCCAAAGCCTCTGTCTGGGCTCTGCCACCTGCTACATGGTCCCTGAAAGTGCTCGATCAGCAGTGACATCTCGTGCGCGGTGAGCCGGCATCACCTGTGAAGTTCTAGGCAAGGGACTGCCTTTTCCACCTTCTTGCTTCCTCACCCAAAAAGTGGAACAAGATCAAGTTTCCTCAATCTCAAGGTTTTTGTTTCTAACAATAGATGTCTTATAATCCAGATGTATGTTTATAAGAGAGGTCCTGTTCCCCCAGAAGCTCGTGTGGAAAAGCTGGCTTCGCACTCTGCAGGGCAGTGGCACCGAGGCTGCTGACGTCGATGGCATGGTCAGCCTCACCCAGCAGTGAGGGCTTCCCATGGGCAGAGTCTTGGGAAGCTGCAAAGACCCAGTGCAAGGGGGGGGCTGAAGGTGCTCAGGAGATGGGCCCATATTAGCAGCACTTCAGCTCCAGGAGGAAGGATGTCCTGGGTAGAAAAGCCTGATGCAGGCAGAAGGGGATCATGGCCCACTAGAAGAATGAAGGCTGGGGGTCCCACAGAGGCACGCACACCGAGCTGCAGGGAGCGGCCCTCTAACCACGTTTCCCTGTCTTCTGCATGGTAACCTCTGTGAGTGTGGTCAGGGCCCCGGGCACATGGAGCCTCTGTGAGTATGGTCAGAGCCTCGGCACAGTTAAGTTCTGTGAGTGTGGTCAGAGACGGGCAGGGGCAGGAGTGGGCTGTGGCTTTACGAGATGCCCCCCGCTGGCCCACACCCAGCAGGGCTGCAGCTGCTTCCCTCCACGTAGCTGGACCTGACCTTGGCTGAGAAGAAGCTAGACTGGCTGAGGGCTCCCTTTTCAACATGCTCTGGGAATTCCATTTGTATCAGGAAAAGCCAGTTTGGTGATTCCTGTGGCCTCTGGGATGATGTGCACAGAGGAGCCCAGTCTCAGGGCTGGCCTCCTGCCCCCTGAGAACAGTCAGGGGCCCTGGACACAGCACGGTCCAGCTCTGGGCTCCCTTCCACTGCTCAGCATCCCTCCTTTCCTAGGGTGACCCCTTGTTCTCTGAGCCTCTCAGGGTCACAGTGAGCTCCTGTGCAGGTGGTTATCCTGTCCAGCCAGGGCACCTGGCGGGAAGAGGTCATCCCTGCAGGGGGAGGGTGGGAGGCATGACGGCCTCCAGGCCTGAGACTGACCTCCAGTGGGGTGAGGAGAGTGCTCATGGGGGTCCCAGGACCTTATGTCTGGATCTCGCTCTGCCCCTCCCCAGAGGTGACTTCCTGCCGTGTCTGCCTCACCCTAGGTAAGTGCTGCTGCTGACTTGAAAGAGGGGACACGTGACAGTGGGCTGTAACCTACCTAATCTGTCCCCAAATGCCAATATCTGCCTGGAGATGTTAGCTCTTCGGGCTTGGGGGCATTTTGCTGTATCTGTCCACAACAATGTTGTTTTCCCTTTATAGGTATTTTTAGTTATTTTTTTAGTTGACTAAAAAATATATTATTTTATTGTTATTTTTAATTGAATTTGAACTATGATGGACCTTAGGGGATCACACAATGTAACCCTGAATTAAACCATGTCATATGCTGCTGCTTCTGCTCCAGCCAGCCCCTGCGACGGGGCAGTCAGGCGCTGCTCTCACAGACCCCACAAACAGCCCCATTACCAGTGGGCAGCCTGTGGTGTGGACACCACACAGGCCACAGGGGTCAATGAGGAGTCTCTGCTCGGTTTCCCCAGCAGGGATTGGGTGAGGGTAGGTGAGCAGGGACACTGAGGAAGGAGAAGGAAGCACCAGTCCCTATGAGAAATGCATGGTGACAGTGCTGTGCCACTCTCAGAGGCCGCAGCCCTTAGATGTTGGGTAGGAGCTATGTGCTGGCCATAAATGCACAAACACACACACACACACACACACACATACACACATTACATCTACCGACGTTTAATCCTTCTGTGAACCCTGGGAGGCAGAGAGTGTATTGTCCCATGTTGCAGAGAGGCTCTTGGAGGCCCATGTGGATTCATAATCTGATCCCAGGTCCGTCTGACCCCAGCTCTGTCCTGAGATTCGGCCAGGGTGCAGGGCATGGGTGAAAGGCTGGTGGGAAATCACAGGGACACTGCAGGATAGAGCAGTGGGTAGACCAGCAGGCCTGGAATGTCACCCTGAAAATTTGGGATTTAATTCAAGCCAGTGATGATGGTGGGGGGTGGGGGAGAGACCTCACTCTCTGCTGTGGCTTAGGGACTGGAGCCTTTTAGGTGGGTGCTCAGGTGGGAAGACTCCAGGCAAACAGCATCCTGTGGGTGCGTTTTGTACCCAAGATGGCAGAATTCTGGGTGGGGGCAGGTAGAGGGGTGCTGCTGATCTGCCTGTGCCGTCTGTTACTCCATCTCCCTGTTCCTGAGGTCCCCAGGGCCCACCTGGGTGGAGGCAATGCATGGAGGAGACCTGAATACAGAATGTGATGCCAAGTTCAAAACAATTCATGATGATGCCTGATGCTGCACTGCAGTGAGAGAACGCCTCATCCCAGCACAGGCAGGAACGCATGCCGCCCGCAGTATAGGGCGTTCAGTGGGCCTCCCAGACTTCCCATGCTTCTGAGCAAAATTCAAGCTGAAAACTCTGGTGACAGGAATGGGAAGCGGCGTCTGGGGCAGTGGTGCCCGGACCCCCGCGCCGGGCTGCATAGTGTGAGCTGTGTTGCCGGTCCCAGGAGCTGTGCGCTGCTCTGGGCTCCTGCTGGCAGTGCAGCCCTCAATTCTCAGCCCTCCCACAGGTGCCTGCCCGCTGTGCTAGCTGAAAGCAGCTTCTGTCCACCCGTCTCCAGGAGACGCTCCTGTCCACCCACGATGTAAAATGTGGCTGCCCATGGTGCAGCTGAACTGTGGACACCTCTGCTGCAGCACAGCTTCCCCGGCCCTAAGAGAAGGGGTCAGGGGCCCTTCGCTCAAACACGTCCAGGTGCGCTCTTCTGGGTACAGCCCAGGCCCCTTTCTGGATAAGAGTCACCTGCAGAAACCAGCTGCTAGCCTCTGGAATCTAGAAATAATGTGACTGAGGCCCAGGCGGAGCTCTGCACCCGGGAACTCAAGCAGAAATGTTGTCAGCCCATGGCAATCCCATTAGGGAGCGGAGAGCTTAATGAATAGCGTGTTCTCTCTCACTTTTCCTGTCTGCCTTGGGCACGTTGTTTATCTACTTACTTATGGAAATCCAGGCTTTCTTAAGAAGCAGAGCAGAGAAGCAGCTTCTTGTCTTACTAAGGAACTGTACACAAATCATCCCATTCAGACAAAGCCTTGATTAGGCTCTTTAAGTTTAATAAGAGGTCCTTAACCCTTCCTCAACCTAGAAAGGGACAAAGGAGGCTCAAAGAACAAAGCAATTTCCAGGGAGGATGTGCCAATTTGAGGGGACTATATGCCCTAGAAAAGCCATGTTTTAATCCTGATCCATTTCGTGAAGGCAGCCATTTCTTTTAATCCCTTTTCAGCACTGTAGGTTGGAAATGTGATTAGATTATCTCCATAGAGATATAATATGCACAATTGTGGGTATTAACCTTTGATTAGAGGGAGATGTGACTCCAATCATTCCAGGTGGGTCTTGATTAGTTTCCTGGAATCTTTTAAAAGAGGAAACGTTTTGGAGAGTCTCTTCAGAACTATGAGGACCATGAGAGCCCAGGCAGCCAGACACCTTTGGAGATGAAGAAGGAAACGCCCCCAGGGAAGCTTCATAAAACAAGAAACCTAGAGAGAAAGCTAGCAGACAGCACCATGTTTGCCATGTGCCTTTCCAGTTGAGAGAGAAAGCCTGAACATCATCAACCTTTCTTAGGTGGAGGTAAAACTTTTTGTTGGTGCCTTAATTTGGACATGTTTATAGACTTGCTTTAATCGGGACATTTTCACAGCCTTAGAACTGTAAACTTGCAACTTAATAAATTCCTCTTTTTAAAGCCATTCTGTTTCTGGTATATTGCATTCTAGTTGCCATCAAACTAGAACAGTGGGGATTTTATTATAACAAAAGGCAGAAGTGGGGAGAGGAGTAGCTGCAGAGCGCACAGACCATGGATGAAGAGCTTGTGAAGGGTATGCAAGGTCACTAACGCTGGTGACTGAGCTATCTCACTATGCCCCAAGAAGAGGCCAAGGCTGGCCTTCCTCATGTGTTTCTCACTCTGGCTGCCTTCTCTCCTGGGCTGAAATTCAATCACTCACAGAAATAGTCCAATGGAGCACTGCTGGGTAGAGCTTCCTTGGAAGCCCTGTGACTGCAGATTGAGCCAGTGGGGAAGGGAGTCTCATTGGAGAAGCTAGGTCATTGTCAGAACAAATAAAACTGCCCTTGTCTGACAACAACAGCATCAGTGACCACTTTCCAAGCATCAGTTGGGCCCCAATCAGGGTGCTAGTGTCTGCTCTGGTCAGCCAATGCAGCATAACAAATTATTCCCACACTCAGCGGCATAGACCCGTTTCATTATGCTCACAGATTCTATAAGTCAGAAATTCTGGAAGGGTCTGGCTGGACAGTTCTTGCATGGGGGCTCTCCTATGGTTTGTGGTCATATGAAGCCTTCATAGGGTTAGAGGTCCACTTCCAATGCCACCTGCATGGGAAGCATTTGGTTCCATTCAAGGCTAGGAGCCTCTGTACATGTCCGTGGGATGGCCCAGGGGTCCTCATGCTATGGTGGCCAACGTCCCACAGGGCAGGCAACTTGCGAGATCCAGACAGACACTGGAATGATTTTTATGACCTGGTCATTGTCTCTGAATTCTTCTGGTCACATCACCCCAATTCAATGGGGAAGGGAACCTCACAGGGGATGAACTCTGGCTCCTTAGGATCAGCTTGGCACTGGCAGTCACCATCTGCCCTCTGGCTCCCAATGAGCAACAGCCCTCTCATATACAATGGTGAGACTTTCCACCACTAGGTAACAGGGTCCCTGCTTACAATAACATGTTTTCTCCTCCCTCAGAGACCTCACCAGCAGCCTCCTTGGAGGCTTAGGCCTCCACTCATAGTCTTTTCAGGGCTGTTCCAACTTCCACTCTCTGCCCAGGTCCATAGCAGCTGCCCCATTTTCAGATTTTGTGATGGTCAAACCCCACTTCTGATACTAAAATCTGTTGCAGTTTAAGCAGTTGTGCAAGACAACTTAGTGCCTTAAAACAACATGAGCATCTAAGTCACTAACAAATCTGCAATCTGAACTAAAAAGGGACATCTAGTTATCCATAAACCATGAGATAAATAATCTGAAAATACAATTCAATTTCAGCCCAACTTATTACAACAGCTACCTTAATATCCATTGGCATACAACCCCGCTCCCTTAAACTCTTCTGCACACAGCAGCCAGAATACTCTTTAATAATTTAGGTAGGATAATGTCACTCTCCTGTTGACAACCCTCCAGCTTTAACATCTCACTCAAGCTTCCTCCCAATCCTAACATGATCTGGCTCCAGCCCTTTTGTATCTTCTTCTTCCCTCACTACTCACCTCTCTCTCCTCATTCCAGACCCCGTGGCCTTCTGGAGGCTCCTTGGACATTCCCAGTGAAAGGACCTTGGCTTCGCTCTTCCATCATGGAGGCACAGTTTCTCCACTGATAGCTGCATGGCTCTGGGTCTCTGCTTTTAGATCCAAGGGGGCAGCTTCCTTATCTAAGACTGTCATTTGCTGTCCCCACCCCTTTACTTTATGTTTGGTATTAACATTTTATTACCATCCACCATATTATGTATTAGTGTCTGTTTTCTAAAATTAGGATATAGCCCTATAATGGCCGAGATTTTTGTTTCTGTTTTATCCCTTTTTTCTGTACTAATGCTTATCATGGACTAAGTACTGCAAAAGGATTTATTCTGAAGAAGAAAAGGAAGGAAGGAAGGAAGGAAGGAAGGAAGGAAGGAAGGAAGGAAGGAAGGAAGGAAGGAAGAAAGAAGGAAAGAAAGAAAATTTTATAATTTAATTCTTTCAACAAATAAATTTAATTCATTTAATTCATTCTAAACAGAATCTTGTTATAAACTTTAAACATGTGTAAGGCCAGATGGACAAAGGGCTATGTGTTTGGATCCATTATATTCTGGAATTGTGCATTTAATGCTTCTGTAGAGTATCAATGCATTAGGTTTGTGCTGGTTTGTAACTGTTATGTACCCCAGAAAAGCCATGTTCTTTTAATCAGTCTTGTAGTGGCAGACTTATTGTTGGGCGGGATCTTTTGATTTGATTGTTTCCATGGAGATGGGGCCCTGCCCATTGAAGGTGGGTCTTAAAGTCCTTACTGAAGTCCTTTAAGAGGGAGACATTTTGGAGAAAACACAGATGCTGGAGAGTTGACACAAAGAGCAGAGAGATGAAATGAAGACATAGACATTTGGCAATTCAGAAGGGCTCAAGTTGCTGAGAGGGCCATTGTGGAAACCACCCCAGGAGAAAAGGACCAGCAGATATCACCAAGTGCCTTCCCATGTGAAAGAGAAACCCCGACATGACTGGCCTTTCTTGAATGAAGGTATCCTCTTATTGTTGCTTAACTTGGATGTTTTCAGAGCCTTAGAACTCTGCATGTACAACTTAAGAAATCCCTTTTTTAAAAGCAAATCCATTTCCAGTATACTGCATTCTGACAGCTTTAACAAATCATAGCGGGGTCATACTATCAGTAATCTTCTGGCAGCCTTTTATTAATTATAAACGTATCTGAGAACTGGCTTATCATTTTTCTTCCCCATTTCTTGGTCAAGGTGTGCTAGAGTGGTGATAGCCTTGCCTGTGGCTGACCTTTTCTTCTTTTCACCCCCACATAGTTATGGCCTTTCTAAGGCTGCCTCTTGGGTTTGGTGCTGCCTTGAGATCCTCTCCCACAACTAGATGTACATTTGGGATTTCCAGGATGTATCAAGATGACTAATAAACCTGAGATTCTTCAGGGTTTGTGGGTGAATACAACAGTCCGAGTAGGTAAATCTCCCAGAAGCCAGAGAGCACTGGTTACCAAAGACACAGGGGACAGGGTTATGCCCTTGTGGATGATGCACTGGCCACCGCCCTCCCCACTTACTTTGAGAGCCTAGCCACGGTGTGGGGAGCAGAGAGAGCCAGGGGGAGAAGGGGACTTCACCAAAGGTCTTTATTGGGAAGTCAATAAATCTCTGGAGAAATCTATCCTTGAGCTAATTTTGGTTCCAGGCAACATCTTCTCCAAAGTTTTGGACTAACTATGTGTTCATAATATTTCCAAAGATCCTGTTTGTCAAATTCACTTTTTTTAGTTTGGTTGTTGTTTTAATATAGAACCTTAAGCATAATGCCTACTGAGAGAAGGGATTGTTAACAATTACAACATGGGAAATTAAGAGAAAAAACAACACATACCCTACTATAAAAGCTAAAATATAGGGTTCTGTTGAGAAAATAACTCAGTTACCAAACAGTGTTGTCTTCAAAAAATGCTGTTTTAGTTCCCACGTTGCTAAAGCAAATACTGTGCAATGTGTTGTCTTAAACAATGAAGCTTTATTGGTTCATGTTTTGAGGCTAGAAGAGACCAAAATCAAGGTGTCATCAAGGCAATGCTTTCTTCCAGAAAACTGACATCCTGGGTCTGGCTTTGGCAATCCCTAATCCTTGGCTTTTCTGCTTCATGGCAGTGCACATGGTGGCCTTTTTGGGCTTCTCTTCTGAGTTCTGTTGACTACCAGCTCTTGGCTGCTTTCTGCGGCTTACTCTCTCTCTCTGTGACCTTCCCTATAAGGACTCTAGTAATATCATTAAGAACCATTCTGATTGAGGTGGGTCACGCCTCAATTGAAGCAAACTCATCAAAAGGTCCTAGGTATAAGAGCTCATACCCACCAGAATGGATTCAGAATAAGAGCATGTTTTTCTGGGCTACAAAGTTCCAAGCCACCAAAGAGAGATTTCTCCCAGAACACAGCACTGGCAATCTCAGATTTGCTCTTGAAGATTTTTTTTCTAATAGACACTGAGTCACACAATCTTCCCTCTGCTTTGGCTGCTAGGCAACTCTCCGCCAAATCTGCATCCCACCATTAGCGACTGTTTGAGAACCCAGCTAGTGTATGTGAGAGCTGACCCAGCCCCTGGCTCTCTCATTACTTGCTTTTACTTCCACTGTCCCCCAGCAGTACCAGTTCTACAGTATTCTCTGACAATAAACATTTTGCACTAGCACAGCAGGGTCCAGGGCACGGGTATGTGGCTACTGTATGCAGACACCTAACTAACCTTGGAGCCTTCGTTAGCCTCCCTGAGTCTCAGTCTTCTAACCTGACAAACAAGGGTGAGGCTGTGAAGGACCTCGTATAGTTATTTGGAATACAAACTGAGACAAATGGATGCATGTGAATTGCTTCCTACAGAGCCTGCCACGTAAAGCTTTGACAAATGCAAGCCATTGCTATTATACATGGCAATCAATACATCAATTGCCAATTAGGAAACACACTCTTCTTCAGTCTGGGAGCCAGAGCCTTGGGCTGTGGATATCACTGCCCTATGTCCCCCTGGAGCTGTGTCCTCGGCCCCAGATGACCCAATGGCTTTGTCCTACATGAGCACAGAGTGCTGCCTCCAAGCTTGCACTCAGTCCAACTCTCCCACGCTTGTCACAACACATTCCCACCTACAGGGCTCAAGTACCATCCAACTCATGGAACCTTTTCCTTTCCACTCACCTCCCTCCTCGGTGCATGGGACCTCTCATTTTGGGGCTTTCCTCTAGCTCTATACTTCTATCTATATCCCTCATTCCAATGAAAAAGATCCACCAAAACTTGCATTACACAATTACAGTCCTCACACCTATTCACCTCATGAACTTATTCATTAACTCATACATTCATTCATTCATTCATTCATTCATTCATTCATTCATTCAAGAACACCTGCTGATTGTCCACCACATACCAGACTCTTCTCTATGCCCTCAGGACCCTGCTGGAAAGAAGGCAGCTCATGCTGGCTTTTCAAGAGCTTATACTCTAGGGGGAAGAAGACAGACATAAACTAATGATAAAGAGAAACTAATAAAAATGAAGTTAAAATGCTAAGTAATGAAAAAAATTGCTGCATAGAAAATTAAATTAAAACAAGAAAATGTTTAAAGATGTTTCCCTTTCTTCCTTCCTTCCTTCCATCCTTCCTTCCTTCTCTCTGTCTTTCCTTCCCTTCCTCCCTCTCTCTTTAAAAAAAAAAAAAAAAAAAAAAAAAAAGAAGTGCTAGAGTGACGAGGCAGCTACTTTAGCTGCAGTGCTCAGGGCAGGCCTCCCTGGCCAAGAGCTGTCAGTTGAAGTACAAAGGAAGCAAGGACCTGGTCCTGTGGACATCAGGAGGAAAATGATCTGAAGTGGCAGGAACTGCCAAGGCAGAGGGCCTGGGGCAAGAACAGCCTACCTGCTGGAGGAAGAGAGAAAGGCCAGTGATAACGCAACTCGGTGGCATGTTAAACTGCATTATGCTGGTTATACAGAAAAGAAATAAAGGTACAAAAATAGGAATTAAAGTTACCCACCAGCTTCAAGGTGGGGGCCCTCAGTACCTATTCCTAGGCTTCTCCACAACGTGCTCTCTGGAGATGCTACAGTCTAAATTTGCTGTTTCATTCCGTGCATCTCCTCATATTTTTATCATAAATGTATGAATTCCTGCACATTGTATTTTATCTTTCTCTTTATAAAATTGTGTCTAAATGAAATAAACATGTATGCATCTTCCTGCAACCTTCCTGCTTTTTCCCACTTTATATTTGTGAAATATATGCGTGCTATTTCATGTCATTCTGGTTCATTCATCTCCTCTGTATAGTGTTTCATTATCTGAATGTAGCGCAATTTATGTTTTCCTCTAGATGAGTTTCTGTTGTTTCCAGCTTTTTCTTAGAGCAAACTAATTTTAACTGCAATGACCAGTCTTGAAAGGGCACCCTGGCCATGTTGAGGGAATGGGTGTATACCTAGGAGTGAAACAGCTGCGTCAAAGGATAGATGCATTTCAGATTGACTGTTGATGATAAATTTAGTTTTGAGTACTTGTACAAATCCACACTTCTACCAGACTTACTCTCATTGCTTCTCATGTTCCCCAATTTTCCTGTCTGATGAGTGTGAAATTGTAACTCACTCTGATCATAATGTGTATGTCTCTAATTATTAGTGCATTTGCATAGTTTTCCTATGTAATTCAAGATTCTGTTTTCTTCTTTTGTCGACTGCTGTTTCATATCCTTTGATCATTTTTCTATCGCACTCCTTTTAGTCTCATTGATCCGTTGGGAGTTCTTTCTAATCCTCAGTCAATTATATACATTGAAAATATCTCTTTCCAATTTGTGGTTTGTGCTTCAACTTTGTTTATGGTGTTTTTTTAGAAACATAGGTTTTGATTTTTAACATCATTTGATTTTTAACATCATTTCCATGTTTTCCTTTATGATTTGTACAGTTTGACGGATGTAAAAATGTTATTTATCATGAAGTCATAAAACCATCTCCCTATATTTCCTTCTATTTTCCTCCTGTCTCTATCTCTGCATGTGCAGTTCTGGGTGTGTATACTTTCTCCTCTGTTTCACTGTTTATATGAGTCAATCCCTGCATCACAACCACAGGGGCTGACTAGCCACTGTTATAATAAACCATTTTACCTAGTGGGGAAAACTCTTCCAGGTAGACTGGGCCCTTTGCTTTTCCATATAAAGTTAGAATGAACTTGAAATATTTCATCAAGTACTTTGACAGGATTTTGGTTGGACTTTCTTTTACTTCATAAGTTAGCCCAGGAAGAAAAGAACATATTTACAATATTGAACCTTTATATCTGTAGATAGGTATAAGACTCCATTTATCTAGTTCTTTTTTAATGTTCCTAATCAAGATTGATATTTTCTCAATAACATTATGCACTTCTTTTGTTAAATTTATCCCTAGGCATCTTGAAGATTTTTGTTTCTTTGTTTTATAATTGGCATCTTTTGAGAATATTTTCTAGAAGGTTATTGGCTATTTGAATGTCCACCTTTGTGAAATGCTTATTCACGTATTTTATTTATTTTTTCTAAGTGGATTATTTGTCTCATATTATTGATTTGTATGAGTTGTTTTTAGATTCTGGATATCAGACTTTGGAAAATACGGACTTTGTGTGTATCTTTTCTTACTCTGTGATATCTTCATTGTATATTTTGAAAAACAGAATTTCTTAGTTCTAATATAACACTATGCACTGGGTTGGCTTAACCACAGGAATTTATGGGCTCAGGGTTTCATGGGGGATAGGGGAAGCGGGGAAGCTGGCCTCCTCCTGGGCTCGATGTCATCTGGCTGGCCGGGGCATCTTTGGGTCCCTTGGTGTTTCGGCAATGCACATGGCGGTGTCTTCTCCTACCTTCTCCAGCTTCTGATGACTTCTGGGCTCTGGCCGCCCCCACACTTTCATTCTGCCTATAAAGGACTCTGGCAATCTGGATTAAAGCCCAAGCTGATGTAGCTGGACCACATGCTACCTGAAGTAATTTCTTGAGATCTTGTTTAAGACGGGTCCACACACATTAGAATGTGGAGCTAGAACATGTTCAACTTGGGTCCACAGTCCAACCCACACCTGCCTTGGTCTATTCCAGTGCACTGATGTTCTCTCATCTTTTCTTCTAAAATTTGTATTACTTTATTTTTCACACTAACACCTGTAACCTATCTAGAATTTATTTTCTGAATAATGTGAGGTAAAGCCAAGATGTAATTTTCTTATATGCTTAGCCATTCTACGAAGAAAGATTTATTGAATAGACCATCTATTCTGCACTGCAATGTCATCATTGTAATAAATCAGGCAATTTGAGATTATGGAAATGTTTCAGGTCTCTCTCTTCTGTTCCATTGATCCATTTGCCCATCCTTGCACCAATACAAGGCTATCTTATTTATTGTAGAATCATCATAGATTGTGACACTGGCTGTATAATTTTTCTTTTTACAACTTGTTTTGGTTATTCTTGGCCATCCATAGTTCTAAAATAATTTTAAAATTATATTCTCAATGACAAAGAAAACCTGCTGACATTTTGATAATGATTGTTTTGACGAAAATGGTTCATTTAGGAAGAATGGACGTATTTATAATATTGATCTTCCAATCCATGAACATAATATATCTTTATACTAATTTAGATTTCATTTATTTTTTTCCAAGATATTTTTTAGTTTATAGTATAGAGAACATCTACAACATTCGTTACATGTAATCATAAACAGTTGACATATGAATGATATAAATTTTCTGTCATGTATTTTTCTCTTGTGGCATTTCATAGAAATACAATGAATTTTATATGTCCATCTAATATCCAGCACACTTAATAAATTCACTCATTAATTTCAATAGTTTGATTATCTTACAAATGCAGTCATTTTTGCCTATGAAAACTGTTCTTCTTCCTTTTAATATTTAGAGTTTTTATTCTTGCAATATTTCATTAGTTAGGATCTCTAAAATAATATTAAATAGAAGTGATACTATGAGCTATCATTACTCTTTTCCTAGCTTTTCGAGAACCATTAAATAATTTCTACTTGCCTTTTCTTCTCTTCTAACATATGTACTCAAAGTTGAAATTTCCCTCTGAACACTACTTTTGCTCCATTCTACAAAGTTTGACATGCTATATCTTAATAGTCATTTCAAAATGCTTTCTAATTTCTATTTTTTACTTTTTCACATATAAATTATTTTAAAATGCGTTGTTCAAGTTCTCCAAAGTTAGTGTTTTTTTAGTTATCTTTTAATTAATTCCTAGCAGAATTACATTGTGTTTAGGTAATTTACTCTGATTTCAATCTTTGGAAATTTGGTGGAGTTTTTGCCATGGCCTAGCATTAGAAAAAAATGTGAATTCTGTCATTATTGAATTCAGTGTTACTCTTTGTTTGCAATTTGGTATAGTATTATATACTGTTACTTCTTTTTACCTTTCAGTGTACATGTGTGTTTAAATGTGTCTATTATAAATATTAGTCCACCAGACACTTTGGTAGGATTTGACTATCACTGTCTTTAACTTGTGATTTTACCCTATTGACATTTATTCTGATTATTGGTATAGTTTGATTTTTTCTCCATAAAATTTTGTGCTTTCTTTTGGTCCTGACCTTCTCTACTACTTCTGTATTTTTGTTTACATACAATTTTTATATCATTTACTGTTATGGAAATTAAAGGCTTTAATTAAAATACACATATAACCAAGTCTAAAACTGTTCAATATTGCTTAATTCCAGTTACCTCCTTTACTAGATATTATGTTACTTTCTCTGTGTTTCAATATCAAAACATATTTTTAGTGTCAGAAATTAGCTACTAGTATCATTATTTTACACAATCAATAGTTGTGTAGAATTGTTCATACACACATCAATTTATGTCCTCACCAATTCTTACCAGATCAGTTTCTTGTCTTTTGGGGTAAAAACTTTCTCTCATCATCTCTATTTTTTGTTTTTGGAAATTAATTTATACCATGTTATAACTTTCTATTTCAAAATCCGTTATTTCTTCTGCTCTTGTATATATTCCATCTCTTTCTCATTAGGTGCTCCATATATAATTTCTTCAGAACTATATTCCATTTTATAAACTTTTTCTTTATCTGTACCTAATCTATTTGATACATCTGTGTGTTTTAATTTTGCTCACTTAATTATTTCTAAATTATATTTTTTGTTTTGTTTTTTCCTCTGAATTCCTCTGGTGTTTTAAATAGTGTTTTGTTCCATTCTGATGTTTTCAATTGTATCTCTTAATTTTTTACATTTTGTTTCCAACAGTTCTCTTATTTTAAACTCTTAATGGTCTAAATCCACACTTCGTTGTTTCTGAAAGCCTTTGTGAATGGTGGCAGGTTGCTCTCCTACATAAATGTTGTTTGATTTGGGAATGTAACCTCATATTTGGTGATAGCTCATCTTATGTAAATCTATAGGTGGCCTTGAGGGAAAGAGTATTTTCACAAAGAGAAGATGGGTTTGTTTCTACCAGTTTTCTTTGGATGCTATTGATCAAGGTCTACCTCATAGCAATTGTTTAACTTAGAATTTCCCTAGACCAGACAATTGCGGTAACTCCAAACCCCAAATCTAAGTGATGCAATACTCAATATCACAGAGGATCACACGCTACATTTGTATGTTTAAAAAGTATTTTTATTGACAAATCTTCACAGACACACATTCCATACATGGTGTGTAATCAAGGGCTCACAATATCATCACATGGTTGTGCATTCATCACCATGATCAATTTTTGGAACACTTGCATCTCTTCAGAAAAAGAAATAAAAATTAAAAAGAAAACAACTCATACATGCCATACCCCTTACTCTTCTCTCTCATTGACCACTAGTGTTTCCATCTACCCAATTTATTTTACCCTTTGCCACTTTGTTTTTTTGTCCAGATTTTTATTTTACTCATCTGTCCATACCCTTGATAAAGGGAGCATCAGGTACAGGGTTTTCACAATCAGTCACATTGTAAAAGTTATACAATTGTCTTCAAGAATCAAGGCTGCTGGAACACAGCTCAACAGTTTCAGGTACTTCCTTCCAGCCATTCCAATACACCATAAACTAAAAAGCGATATCTATATAATGCATAAGAATAACTTCCAAGATAACCTCTTGACTCTGTTTGAAATCTCTCAGCCACTGGAACTTTATTTTCTTTCATTTCTCTTCCCCATTTTGGTCAAGAAGACTTTCTCAGTCCCCTGATGCTGGGTCCTGGCTTCTCCCAAGATTTATGTCCCATGTTGCCAGGGAGATCTACACCCCTGGGAATCATGTCCCATATAAGAGGGAGAGCAGTGAGTTTACATGCCAAGTTGGCTTAGAGAAAGAGGCAACTTCTGAGCAGCAAAAGAGGTTCTCTGGGGGTGATTCTTGGACCTAATCTTAAGTAGGCTTAGCTTATCCTTTGTAGGAATAATTTTCATAGGGGTGAACCTCAAGATCACGGGCTCAGCCTATTGATTTGATTATCTTCACTGCTTGCAAGAACAGCAGAAATTATCCAAATGGGGAAATTGAATATTTCCTCCTTTCTCCTGAGGGAACTTTCCAAATACTTCTTTATCTACTGTCCAAATTACTCTGAGATATATCCGGGCTTCATAATGACTTGGACAAACCACCAAAATCTCATGCCCTATTCAAGATTCCATGTACTTACAGCATTCAACTAAACTGACCATACATGTTAAATTGGTAATGCACTACACAAAATATAAATTTTACACCAAATAAATATCTCTCTGTTTGGTCTCATACAGAAGTTGAAGTTTTAAAATATGGATGATATCATCCTTTACCTGTATTCTAATTTACCTTAGTCCTATGCAGATCAGCTTTATTCAAATCTCTACACACGGTCTGATCACGTTTTGAATTTTTTTTTTATAGTAGGAGCATTTATTTTAAAACTTCTAAAAGATATTTTGAACTTTTTAAACAGTTCCTACATGGGATAGTGCTGACTTTCATAGCTTCAGAGTTTTAACTCTGAGTCTCAGGTGTAACATAAATACCCAAAGTTTCTGGGAATGACCTGGCTATAAACAAATGGCTCAGTATTTCAGAATTTAGTAATAACAGTTTGTCATGGTCAGGTTCATGTGTCAACTTGGCCAGGTGGTGGTGCCTGGGGTTGTCTGGTTGGGCAAGCACTGGCCTATCGGTTGCTCTGAGGACATTTCATGGACTTGAATCATGATCATTTTGGCTGCATTCACATTTGATTGCATTTGGAATCAGCTAAGGGAACTGTCTTCCACAATGAGTGAGCTTAATCTAATCATTGGAAGGCTTTTTAGGAGGATTCAGAAGAGACAGTCTCTCTTCTTACTTCAGCCAGCCAGCCTCCTGAGAGGTCACTGAGGATCTTCATTGGAGTTGCCAGCTTGCAGCTGCCCTACAGACCTTGGACTTGACACTTCTACAGTTATGTGAGGTGCTTTTAAAAATTTTATATCTATGGATATCTCCTGCTGATTTTGTTTCTCTAGAGAACACTAGCTAATACACAGTTACAACTCCTGAATATATGTGACTGTTGTGAGAACTTACAATCTAGGACGATTTGCAATAGGCCCCAACCTGAAAACCCATGTTCTTGACTTCAGTTCACCAATTTTTTATATTATAATTAGTTATCTATATTATAGATAATATTTGTCTTTTTATTCTTGACATTTCATTCAATATGCAATCTTTAAGGTTCATTCACCTAGTTGCATGCCTCATAACTTCATTCCTTCTAGTGCTGCCCAGTAGTCCATTGTATGTATACACACAGTTCCCCCTTCCATTCCTCAGTTGTTGTACACTTAGGTCATTTCCATTCACTGTGGATCAGAAACACAGCTGCCATAAACACCAGTGTATGAATGTCCATTCTTGTCCCCACACTCAGTTCCTCCAGGTGTATATTGAGCAATGGGGTTGCAGAATCAGATAGCAACCCTGTCCTTAGCCTCCTGTGGAACCACCTCACTGCCCTCCAAGGGACTGCACCTCTCACTTTCCCCACGGACAATGAATAGGTGCATTTCTTTCTCTGCATCTTCTCTAGCACTTATTTCTCTGTGTTTATTTTTAAAAAGTATTATTTGTACTTCATATAATCCTACCTAAACATATAGACCTGCTTTTGCCACCATACTCTATATGATACATTTGTATTTTTTATCTAGAGTCTTGATTGAAGCTGAAGAGTGTTCTTTTTCTAGCAGGTGTTTTTTCTTTCTTTGTTTGTTTCTTCTAAATTTCTGTGGGTTTTTACTGAATGTATAGTCTTTAACTTTCCATTATTTATGCAGGAGTCCCTTTCACTTCTCCCTCCCTTGCATGGGTCTAAAGACTTGTTATTTTTAGTTTAAAACAAACTATCTTATTTATAAGTTGGGAAATATCCTTAGGGAAATATGAGCTTCAGTGTTGACAAACTATGCTTGTTTTAGGCACTCTTTAGTTTTGTTTCTCTTGGGACTTCCCTTAGTTTCATACAAACTTAGCTCTACATGTAAAAGATTTCTGTTATATTTTCTCCAGTTTGTGTATAGTTTTTATATAAGAAGGGATATCTTCAGATGATCTAGTCTCTACACTTGAGATTCACTGAAGCCTTTAAAGTGGGAAGTGTAGGCATGATATTTTTTTCCCAAATGACAAAACTACTATGGCTCAAAGACTTGGCTTAATTCTCAAGTAATTTAGAGCAATTCAAAGTAATTTATGAAACCTTGATATCTCCTGATGGCAAACCAATTGCCATTTCCATGATATCACTGATTCTTTAAACAGATCTCTGCATCCGCATTATTTACCATGTCCATCAGGGCATAAATCCTTAGTCAATACTTGCTGAATTTCATGTGTCTAGTTCGTGCACATTGTAGACCATGAATCATCATAGACATAGAACTGTGTTTTAAGACAATGATGCACATTGTCTAGCAAAGTGCTGGGTATACAATTTTTGCTCAATAAATAATGGTCAAATTGATCTAATTCCAAGAACCTGTTGCTTCTAAATCCTAACCTAAAGCTAAAGGAGTTGAAGTAGTTTGCTTCACCAGAAATTGAGTATGGACTAGAATATATTTTTCCCGTCTCTAGAGGAAGTTTAATTTTCACCCTCCCAAGGCTTTTGTGCAGAGTAGAGATCACATACATGAAGAAGCCAGTACAGCTTCAGGCACACATTAAGTTCCCCCCAAAAATGCTGGTTTCTATCCCACTGATAGTTTTGGTTTCCCTTTCACCATTACATACTCATATACTTACGATATACGTGGAAGAGATAGCCTGTGGGCAGAAGCTAGGAGATAAATAAAAAACTAAGGGGTCTTCCAAAATGTAGTTATAAATATACAAACCTCCCAGGGAAGAATTTCTGGAAGGAGAAAGCAGAGTCAGGAAAGGGCTGGGAGGGGCCAGTATTAAGGATTCCTGCAATTACTCCTCAGTTAGCTGGTGTCTATTGTCCCCAGTGTTGCCTCGCCCAGCAGGTGCCTGCAGGTAATGGATATAAGGGAAGGGAAGCCTGTCCTCTGGCCAGGGGGTACTACAACACCCACAGGTGAGGATTCTCCACAGCCCTTTAAGAGGTGAGGGCTGAAGAGAGGATTGGAAATCCCATAGGATGTGGATGTCACATCTGGGCTTGTAAAATAATGAGAAAGAAATCAAGGACAGTAGCAGTACATGGGATGACATCAAATGGAAAGCAAAAGCTAAGACAGAAAAAACGATGTGCAGAAGGGCTGAAGACAACACAGCTGGTGCTATTCCTTAGGGAGTAGTAGAGAGAGAGTGAGAGGGAAGATCAGAGCACAGGACATCAGAGAAGTCGGTTGTCACCAGGAAGGCAGGAGAGGTGCTCTACAGGCAAAGGACTGGACATGGCCACCTTCAAAATCTCCCCGAGAAAAATACAAATAATGGTAATGGATTAGGTTGGTTTATCTCAAAACAAACACCCTGGTTTAGCTCGTTTAAACCTCTGGGCAGTCTCTCGAAGCGGACAAGTTAGCGGAACCCGAGCTTAAGGGGTTCCTTTGAGGCATTCAGCTCTGAACTGTCATCCCCTCTTCCCTCAGCAGCAATAGGTAGGAATTGATCATACTGAGGCAGCCTTCCAAATAACAGGTGGGAATCGGGGAGCTGGGGAAGGGGCAGAAGGAGAGACATTTATTATAAAAAATGCTAAATGGGAAAGGAATTGTTATAGAATAGAGAAAAGGGTGAAGAAGATGCCATGCTTAATTTCTTCTCTTATTGCTAATTATATATTGAACACATTGACACTGCTTTTTTTTTTTTTTTTTTTTTTTTGCATGGGCAGGCTCTGGGAATCGAGCCCGATCTCTGGCACACCAAGCGACAATTCTGCCCCTGAGGACACATTTTCATTTTAAGATAATTCTAGAAGTATACAGAATAAAATAAGCATGTCCATTCCTTATTTGCATTTTTCTGATCAGATATCTTCAAAGTAATCTGCTTGGTGTGCATTTTAATCTTTCTCTCTCTCTCTCTCTCTCTCACACACGTCCCTCGTGATGCGCATGTATATGTGTATTTTAACATTAATGGGATCATGAACATATTATATCATTTCAAAAACTTGCTTTCTCACTTAAAATATATATCTTATTACGTTTTCAAGGACAATGTTGCACTTTACCTGAGACCTGAGCTCGTAGAAAACAGCAGCAGGTTAAAAAATACCCCCACCCTTTCGCGTTGCAAGGAAAAGATTACCGTGAAGGACCCCTCCTTCCCCATAAAACTTCTATAAGACTCACGGATAACCGTGCTTGCCTTCAATAAGGCCAGATTTCCTTTCTTTGTCTATAAATATTTAGCTGTGTCATTTATCCCCACTGACCAATCTGGATAAAACACTCGCTAACCTGACTTGACCAAACTTCAGTCAGTCCCCTTCCCTCCCTCCAGGGGCACCTCCATCCACCCTTGAACAAGCTTTGGAATGAGGAACAAACCCTCTTCAGTAGCCCCTCCAGAGAAGCCCCAACCCCAGGGAAGACGTTCCTTGATCACCTGTCCAACCTGCTTTCCGCTCACCCCTCCCCCACACCTGAATCTTTCTCGTCTTGTTTGTTCTTCCCTACGAAACAAGAGCCCATTCTGCCACACCTCGGAGGTGCTTGTAGATCTTATGACCACTGCATTGCTCCTGCTGCAGTGTCTGTTCCACCTAGTGCAAGAGTTTCTAATGAACTCTCTCTTTACCTAAGTCTGGATTTATTTTTATTTGACACCGCTCAGCCTTATGGATCTGCATAAAGCTAACTTATTTGACACATCAGCCTTATAGATCAATAAATCCCTATTGATAGGATTTGCAATGGTTAATTTAACTATTTCCCTTTTGTTCCCACGTTTTTGCTATTGCAGATAATGCTAGGATGAATTTTTTATTTATATAAATGCTCTATGCACATGGGTTGGTTCTTCTTTTCCATTGCTTTCTAAAATGTAATCAAGGGATCAAAGAGTCTATACATTTTATACTTTATGACTGATAAATTGTTTATCAAAAAATTGTATCAATGAATGCTTCCACTAAAATGTATAGGCAGTATGCTTTCTCCAATACTTGATATTATGATTTTTTACACTTCTTTCCTTATAAAAAAATTCTTGTTTGAATTTGTATTTGAGAATCTTTCTATGTGTTTATGGCGATTTGTATTTCATGTTCAGTGAGTTGACAGTCCATATTCTTAGACTATTTTCTACTGGGATGTTTTCTGTTGTTGATTTGTATGAATGCTTTGTAAATAATGAACCTTACTCTTTCACCTGTTTCTGTTGAGAATGTTTTGCCCATTATGTCAGCTAGTCACTTAACTTTGGGTATTTTGTCATTTATCAAATGAAATTTATTGATCTTTTTCCATTATGGTTTCTAATTCTTGCATATCATTTAGCTTTCCCCTGCCACAGATCATATAGAGACTTTTATCAAGCTTATATCTTTAATCAAACTGAAATTCAATTACGTATTTATAAAATAAGACCCATCTGCATTTTTAGCAAATATCCCAATGTATTTATTAAGTGGGTTTTCAATCCTCACGGATTTGAAACGCCACTTTTGTTGGCTATTAATTTAATCTTATTGTTTAGAAATCCCCTCACGTATTTCCTTGTTTCTGGACTACCTGTTCTGCTCCATTCTCTGTTTGTATTTTTGTACTAGCATCATGCTGCTTTTATTTTTCTAACTTATTGCTCATCAAATAGGGCCAACCCACATTCTCAATCATGCCGATGGTGTTTTTTGAAAATTGCACTGCCTATCCCCACACATTTTATTGTCCACATAAACTTGTAGATCAGCTCATCAGTTCCCATAATAAAACCTATTGCGATTTCCTTGGTTCTTGGATGAAATGCATGGATTTGTCAGGAGAAATGGCATCCTTACAATGGTGAATTTTGGCCCTGGAGAACAGAGATTTGACAGTGTTTCTTACACACTTTCCCTTTTCCTCTAGGCCCACAGGCGTTGCTATTTCCCAATATCCATCCCTTGCAGTTGGGTGTGGCCAGTTTCAGACAATGCAAAGTAGGTAGAAATGATGTAAGCCACCTCCAGGCCTGGCCATAGAAACCACCTGCAATGACACCCCCTATCTCTTTTCACCTGGCTGCCAGCTACATGCAGAGACTTCACAGGTAAAATCTGATGTCATGAAGAAGCTAGAGCCACAAGATAGAATGCGCTTGGTTTTCTGAATGGTAGTGTGAAAGTTCATATCCCAGAGGGCCATTGTGCAACTGTTACCTGTGCAAGAGATAAACTTAGGTTTTGCTAAGCCTCTGAGATTTTTTTGGATTGCTGGCTATAGAATTGGTCCACTCTGACCAATGTTGTCTTTTTTTGTATCTATTCAGGCTAACCTTTACTTTTTCAGTAGGCTAGGATTGCTGTGAGTTCTTTTATATTATTATTTGTGAGGTTTTTTCTATTAATTTTTTTATTTAATAGAAAATTAGGTTGAGGATGAGAGTGAGGAGGGAGGAGCGTGAGTGGTTGTTTCCGGTTAGAAAAGCTATTGATTTTCTGAACTCTCATAACCAGTTGGACTGTTATCAGTTGATTCTTCTGCCTTTTAATAAGGAAGTCTATTCTCATATACATATAATGCCATGTTTCTTAATGTGTGTTTTTCATTTGTAATTGGTCAGAAACTTCAGCACAATATTAAACAGTAATATATAGTCAGCATCCTGGTTGAGCTTATTTTAAGAAAATGTCACTAATGATTCAATATTAAGGTTGAGGTTTGCTTCAGTTTTCTTGTAACTGCGTTTCATCAAGATGAGAGTGTTCCATTATTATTTTTGTTTTCTGTGTGATTTTTATCAGGGGTGGGTGCTGCTTTTTACCAAATGCTTCTTCAGCATCTAGTGACAGAATTAATTTCTTTTATTCTCTTAACATAGTAAAACCTAAAGAAGGATTTATATAATCATATCCCTCATATTCCTATAATTAACCCTGTGTGATTTTGATGTTGTCTTTTTAATCTGTTGATCTTGATATTTGTTTGTCTGTTTAAGATGGACTTGTATATAGATTTCTTTTGCTTGCTTCCCTGATTGTGATGTCATAATTATAGTTATTTTAATAAGTAGCTATGCATTTTTTCTATTCTCTGAGGGACTACAGAACTTGTGAGTTATTAAATGAGCTTGAGCATTTGTTGTTATAATTGTATATTTCTTCGCTTTTAGCTAACGCTGTTGTAAAATGCAATTATAGATTTAATTTCTTAAATATTGATTTGTATCAGAGTTACAGAATACACAGTTGTGAAAAGTAATGTAATTCTACACGTCTTTTTTATTTTACAGACAAAGCAGCCCCTTGCACTAATATTCTCTGTCTCCTCCCCAGAGGCAATAATTTCATCTATTTTAGTGGTTTCTTTTGGGATTTCATATTTCTGAATAAAATGCTCTAACTGCAACTTTCAATTTTTCATCATTAGACATTCACTACTGTCTTCCTACAGAAGGAGCTGGGGATTTGGTTTTCTTATGGTTACCCTAAAATTTATGTACAACTTTCACTACCACCTAACTCTTTATACATGCATATGATAACCTTAGGATAGGTTAATATTCTGTATGTATATTATTTTGACTACTAAACATTATTTGCATTTGAACCATGTACAATTTCATTTATTTTCTAATAGTCCTTTAAAGTTTTTTCCTGAAGTTAACAACTATCTAGTTTTTCATGTTTAAAATAATTCATGCCAAATTCACCACCTGATTTGTATTTCTTTCTCCAAATATTTCAGTTCCTTGAGGCTTTCTCTATGAAATTTGATATTCATATACAAATGCATACATGACAAAATGACCACTTCATGAAATATCATAAGTTAAATTCACCCACATCCCAGGCCCGGAAATGGAAGATTATCAGTATCCTGGAGCATCCCTTCAGGTCCCCTCTCCTGCCGCCGCCTCCTCCTCAACATAGCCACCACCTTGGCTTTTCACACCACTGGTGGCTTGTGCCTGCTTTTAACACACACACATACACACACACTCACATGCACACACACACACACACACATACACTAAATGCTTTCACTCAACATAATGTTTCTAAGAGTTATTCACATTCTTCCAGGTAACTTCAGTCTATTTTATATTGCTTGAATATGATATTTTTTTTTAAGTTTTCCATAAGGTACTAACTCATTTTGTTAGTGGGCATTTGGGATGTTCTTTTCTAAGTTGTTGATTCCTCCAATGATGTTGCTGTGAATATTTTATGCATGCCTATTGGTGATTGTATGTGTACCCTTTTCCCTAGGGGGGCACGATATTTCTACTCTCACCATTACTGTAACAACATTCCAGGCTCTCCACAGTCTCACTAGCACTTGGCATTGTCTAGCTCTTTAGGTTTAGATATTTAGTGGGTTTTAGTTATATTTCCTTGATGACTTATGAATGGAGCATCTTTTCTCATGTTTATTGGCCTTTTAGAAATCCTCTTTTGTAATCTATTTGTTCAGTCTTTTCCCTCATTTCTATTGGATTGTCTTTATTATTATTGATTTGTGGGAATTCTTTATTTGTTCTGGTTGTCACTCCTTGGTCAGGGGTAGATATTGTGAATATCTTCTCATATCTGAAGGACATATATTTTTATTGTATTGACCTAATATTTATGGACATAAGTTCTTAATTTCATCAGGATCTAATTTCTTGAGCTGCCCCTGTTTTTTGTTGCTGGTCTTCTCATCTATGAAATTTCTGTCTACACCCGGATCTGGATAGCAGACAGCAGATATCTTCTTTCCATTCTGTGATTTGCTTTTTCAGTCTCTTGAGAAGGAGATTTTTTAATATTTTCAAGTCATCTAAAAAATCGATTTTTACTATTATGGTTAGTATATTTGCACCTAGATTAAGAAATCTGACAACAAGATCATTCCAAAATTGCCTCTGAAAAATTTTATGACCTTTTATATTTAGACCTAAAATATATCTGAAATTGATTTTGTATATGATGGTAAGGTAAAGGATCAAGGTAAAGTTTTCTCCATATGTGTACCCAATGTCCAAGAACCATTCCTTAAAAAGATGGGCTCTACACACCCCACTATGTTGCCATGTGTGCTGTGAATCAGGCTAACCCTAACATTTTCAGGACCTAGCTTAAAATACAAATAGAGGCTCTCCATATTCAAACGGGTCTGAATACTTAAATGTTGTAAGTCAAACAACAAATTATTGCATAAAATATAGTCTATTATACATATTGACCAATGGACATTTTTTCTTTTCCCATTTTTGCATTGAATAAAATAAATTTCCATTTAAGCATCGCTTTACCTTTAGCTTATTACTTCTGCTATGTATCATTTTTATTATCATTCAGTTCAAAATGTTTTTCCATTTTCATTTTGGCCCAAAAGTCATTTAAATATGTCTTGCTAAATTTCTGATCATGAACATTTCCCATTTACCTTTTTCTTATTTTCCCATTTTAAGCACCTTGATAATTTGCCATTATCTTCTGGCTTCCATTTGTTTCTCTTGAAAATTAACTGTTAGTTTCTTGTTGTTCTCTTGGAGGAAATCTTTTTTACTTATTTTTCTCTTTAGCAACTTCTACGCTTTTCTGTCTTTGCTTTTCAGAAGTTTTGCCACATTGTGATTGGCTGATTTTCTTTTCATTTATTCTGGCTGGGTTTCCTATGTGGCATAATTTGATATTTGTGGTCACTTTGGGGGAAATCTCATCTTACTGTTTTCCAATATTGATCCTGTACCATATTCTTTCCTTCTCCTGCTGGGATTTCACTTACACATATATTCAACTTTAATATTATAGCTCATAAGCCTCTTGTTACTTCTATGTATTTTAAAAATCTTTCTATCATTAAGTAAAGGTCTGAATATATTTTCTTGGCTTACATTGCCTCTCAATTTCCTGATTTTCTTTTTGGCTATGTCTAACATTTGGATTTAAACTCTTCCAGTAAATGATTAATGCCCTTTGTTTAATTCTATATTTAGATTTATTTTATTAATTTCTAATATTCTACATAAATTCTTAAGCTTCTCTTTTTTTTCTTTTGGGCAGATGGTGCATGATCCAGGAATCAAACTTGGGTCTCCTGCATGGGAGGCCAGCATTCTACCACTGCATTCGTGTACCCAAGCTTCTCTTATTTCCTTAAATATATCAGATGTATTCTTACAAAAATTATGTGATAATTTCATTATCTGAATTGCCTGTGGATGTGTTCCTATTATCTTTTATTTCTTTGGGTTGTTGATTGCTCTTTGTCTCCTCATATGCCTGGTTATTTTAGTGAACACTGGGTATTGGAGCTGAATAAATATAGATCTCATTAAACAATACAGATGATGTTGCCTTCTTCTGGGGAAGAATTGTGTTTACTTTTAGCCAATGGCTGCACTAGAAGCCAAGCAATCTCTGAGCGCTCAGTTATGAATGCAGGCAGCTTAAATCTGGGCTTTGGCTCCTCTTAGACCCGTCTCTTCCCTTTGTGCCCTTATTCCCAGGATAGAGTCCTTTGGGGCACCAACCCAAAGTCTGTGGAAGTTTCCAGGCCCATTCCCTAGGCTGGCTCTTCAGGAAACTGCGTAAACGTTGTGCCCACAGAGGTTTTATCTGGAGCATCCTTGGGAATTAGGGGGAAGAGTGGTGGAAGAGGGTCAGGTGGAGTGAAGGGTTGAACCAAGCTGTCCTGACCACAGAAGCCTCAGTTGATCACGAGTTGATCTTAGTTGATCAACGCAAGATCCCCTTGAGTTGTCTTCGATCGAGGCAAGGGAGCTAGGCCTTCGGACCTGTGGCCACCAAGCAATGGGTCTGGGCTGTCTGGGAGTGAGCATGCAGCAATGCCATGCCCCGTAGTGAAGGGCGACTGCCTGCCATCACTCTCAGCACCTGGAGGAGCGCACACTTTGGCCAGACATCACAAACCTTTCTACAAAGGGCCACGTAGTAAAGAGTCACATGGTCTCTGTCGCAAGCTCCACTCTGCCATTGTAGCATGAAAGTACCATAGATTATACAGAACAAATGAACATGGCCGCATTCCAATAAAAAGTTATGCACAAAGTCAGGCCACTGGTCATATTTGGTTCATGCCATAGTTTACCAACCTTGGTCCTTGGTCCTGAAGACAGAGTGGGTGGCACTAGAGAGCTTCTACTTCACATCCAACCCAGAGCAACCTCCACACTCTGATCCCTAGATGCTGCCCCCCATTGGTCAGCTAAGAGCTCCCAGCAGCTTCCCAGTCTCAGCAGCTTCTCCCTAATTTGGCAAATGCCTCTAGAGCTGCACCGTTCAATACAGTGGCCACTGTTGGCATGTAACTATTTAAGTTAATAAAAATTAAATGCAATTTAAAATTCTGTTCCTCAGCCACAGTGGCCACATTCCAAGTGTTCAGTATCCATGTGCAGCTACTGGCGACCATGTGAGACAACAGAGATGGCCAGCATCCCCTTCCTCACCTATAGTTCTACAGCACAGCTCTGCTGTGGGAGATAGCTGCTCTGAATGTCCTCCTCCTAGCATCTCGGGACACTATAATTCTTCTGTCCCTTGATATCTTTCAAATACCTTCAAATCGATTACAAAAATGTGTCATCCTCTTTTCTAGGTGTTTTTGGTGGGAATGTTGATCCATATTATTTGGTCCATCATAACCAGAACTAAAACTTTATGCTAGTTTTCCACTGTTCTTTTCCTTTTTTGATACAATCTACTCTTTGTTTGAGATTGTTAAATACCTCCTAATTTATTCGTTTATTTACTTATGGGGAGTGATCACTATTTTGGGGCATAGCTTTTCTAAGGTTATATGTATTTGGATTTTGATTGGGTAAGAGTAGTTGCGATTAAAGAGTATTAATTGGGTATTAGAGAGTAGTTGTGATTAAAGAGTGTTCCCAATATACTACACTGATGCAGACTACTTACTTGGAGGAACAGTGTAGTCAAAGGAAATCAGTACTCTTTTTTTTTATTAAAGCAATAAGCAGATCTTGGTTCTGCCAATTATAGGATTTATGACCTCCAAAATTTAGTCACAGATGATACAACTGAAAGAGGTGCTGCTATGCGCTGTGCAGTAACTCTTTTCCCTTGTGTATGGGGGGCATTTCAAAATGTTATTAACTATCAAAAGTCTTAAATTTTAATATAATGAAAACCAGAATTCCAATTCCAGGAAATTTATTGTGACCATCATTATGTCTATAAATATTTGGATTCAAGGGTTTTCAGTGAATTTTGTTTATAATAGCAAAATAGCAAAACATTGGTAAGTTGTCAAGTGTCCTGCAATATTGATTTGGTTAAATATTGGGTCATAGGATTTGGACTCTAGAGCAAACAGCTTGGGTTTGAAATACCCCCTTTTTAAACTCTATCTGCGATTTCCCTGTTTTCAGTTTCTTGGGTGGATTTCTGAAACTAATCTGTGTTTCTCATCTTCGGGGAAGTTATACATTGCCCAGAGCATCACATGTACCTGTCTTTGAGATGTATTGACTCCTCTAACTGGAGATGAATTTGTGTATGTGTGAGTGTGTGTGCATGCATGGTGTGTGCTGTGTGTGTGCACACTGGGTTTTTGCTTCCTTTTTAACAGAAAATTCAAGCCCCCCCACACTAACATACAAGCTCAGGTCTTCTTTGATCATGGATGCTTTGCTTCCATTTTTGGCATTGGAAGTTTGTCTCATTTCTGAGTAGGGACTTGAGATGCTGGGGGTGGCTTTTACGGTCCCGTTTACTCCATGAAGGAAGTCTGTCCCCATATTTGGGGCCTGGAATATGCTTAGCTTCAGGTTCTGGTGAGAATGGCTGTGCCCAGTGGGGGCCAAATGGCTTCTACCCTTTCTTGCTAGAGAACACATTCATGTTGCAGGCATGTAGTGGAGTCTCCATCTTTTCCATCTGAACAGTATATTTTATCCATCCAACATTAATTCATTCCAAACTTTCTGTGTTTGAATCAGAGGATTCCTCATATATGTTCAGTCTTCTATTTTGAGCAGAAATCCTGTGTATTTATGTTGCGAATATTAGAAAATTCAGTTCTCACATTGACTTCTAAAGAAGGATCTCAATCATTATTTCCCAGGAAAGGAAATGGACTTAGAACAATTATTAACTGTGGGATCTTGCAAAAGCTACCTGATATAAAATTCCATTTCTGAAGGCTATGATCTTTCCAACACTGAGTTCTAGAACATGGCAATAACTCTTTGCTTCTAAACCTGGGGAGGCCAGAAGATCCAGCAATCACAAGTAACAACAATCATGTAAGGAGCTAGGCTGTGAGAAGCAATAAGTTCAGAAAGAATATTTTTGAGCAGGAGCTTTCATTTGGCCTTGCACACAGAATGAAGTCAGTAAGTATTCAGGGAATAGATGTTCTGCTTCCATTAAGAATAGGCTGGACCGTGGAAGCAAGATGATGTGGAATTATCAGAGCAAATCCAACCTTTTATCCCTACATCCTCTAAAGAAGATCTGATAATTCTGCTGTTTTTTTCCCCTTTGAGTGATTTTGGGTAATGGACTGAATTAGGTCTCTAGACACCTTGAGCAATGAAAGGATATCACCCATCAGCAATAAGACTCATTAGGTGTTTGTAGAGTAGCAAGAATGCTTGGAGCACATTGTCAATAATATGATAAATATTCATTAAATGGATGGATGGACAGATGGGAGAATGGGTAGATAGAAGGAAGGATGGATGGTAGGTGGATGGATGGAAGGATAGATGGATGAATAGATGGGTGAATAGATGGATGGATGGAAGTATGATAGATGGATGGATGATGGATGGGTTATGGATAGAAGGGTGGTAGATGAATAGATGGATGGAAAGGTGGTAGATGGATAGATGGATGGAAGGATGGATGGTTAATGGGTGTATCAATGGTTGGATGGATGGATGGATGGATGAATGGATGGAAGAATGACTAGGATAAGAAATTCAATCATACAAAGCTAAAATAGAAGATACCTTTGATGTTGGTGAAATTATAACTGTTTGTTCTGATTCCAAACTCCACAGAACCTAAGATTTCAGTCTGACTATAGGTTCAACATGAGCTGATATAGTTCTGGAATCTGAGAGAGGAAATCAAATGCAAGAATAATGTACAAACACCAAGCAGGGCAGGAGGTAGGGGGTAAAAAGTTAGCAGGCTGCCTGGGCTGGCTGGGCTAGTTGGACCCCTATGAGGATGCCATGTTTGTTCTAGCTTCACCTGCAACAACAGCATGGAGAGTCACAGATCTGCACTTGGGGTGGACCACCAGAGTCTGAAAACTGAGCCAAGTGACACAATGGAACAAAGACTGACATTTCATCCTGGAGAAGAGGCCAGTCAGATCATTTAGATGGAGCAATATTTTCTTCAACTGTCTAAAGGCTGTTGCAAGGAGAGGGGACAACCTTCTGTAAGATAAAATATTCCTTCAGAAACCTATTTTTAAGACTTTTAACCCACTTCCCTTGGGAACCAGCAGCACTGGCCACTCTGTTGTGTTGTGTTTGCATTACTGTTTGCTCTCACCAGGGAGAAGGAAAGGAGGAGAGATGGTTTCTAAGGACCTTTGAAAAGCCATTATATAGAATCAGAAACAAGGGCTGGTTTATTTTATTCTGTGTTGTTTTTATTTTTTTCTGAAAGATCAACAGTTAGAACCTGTGGGCTGGCTCCCTTCTAAGGGACGGTGGGGAGCTGGTTGGTTTGGCAGTGATCGTCCATAATTGCCCTGCTTGAGCAGATAAGAATGACATGCAAATCACTCATGCAGCCCAGAATAACAAATGATGAGAAAATGTTTCAGGAGCAGAATTTCCCTGGAGAAATAGAATGAGCATCTGGCTTCTTCAGTGCCCCAGGTGGGCACTCACACCATGGTGGGCTTTGATCTGGGAGGAGGGCTGCTTCCAACACCTGCTCTTTTAAGCTTGTTCATGGGAGCCCAGGAGACAGCAGCCCAGAGAGGCTGGCTCCGCTGTGCTTGGACCCATCCCCTTCAGATGCCACCACGATGGCAATTCTAGGACCAGAGGCATTCCCAAGGGGAGCAGTGGGCCCATGACTCCCGCTGCTGGGAAGGTTAAATGTGAAACATGGGCCTGGGGCCTGGCCTGCGGGGAGCAGTACCGAGTGGCAGTTGAAGCTGAATTTGACACAGAAAACCTCACAAAGAAATGTGAGTCATGGATGTGGAGGAGAACCGGGAGTTGGGCAGACTTGGGTTTGACACTTATCTCTATGCCTTAATAGCTATGTGTCACCTAAGGCAAGTCAGTGTTCTCAAGCCAGAGGTGCCTCTGTGACAGGAGTCCTGAAATCTGACTCACAGGGATAGCAGGAGACAAAATACAATAGGGCATATGTCAGCCTGGCTTCTCCAGATAGAGAACAAACAACATTTATGTATGACTGACATATGTATATATATATATATACACAAAGAGTATAATCTAGAAGATGTGTATACATAAATACATGTATAAATAAATAATAAATAGGTAGGTGGTAGATACGTTATAGATAGATAGGTAGGTTTCTTTTTTTAAACAAGGGCAGGCACCGGGAATCGAACCCAGGTCCTCTGGCATGGCAGGCAAGCATCCTTGCCTGCTGAGCCACTGTGGCCTGCCCAGATTGATTGATTTTAAGGATTTGGCTTGCACGATTGTGGAGGCTGGTGAGTCTAAAATCCATAGGTGGGTCAGCAGGCTGAAAGCTCCAAAGGGATTTGATGCTGAAGTCTTGAGGAAGAATTTCTTCCTCTCTCTGGGACCCTCAGTTTTTTGCTCTGAAGACCTCTACTGAGGGGATAGGCGCACCCCTATCGTGCAGGGAACCTCCTTTACTTACAGTCCACTGATCACAGATGCTGATCCCATCTACAGAACACGTTACAGCCACACAAAGGCCCGGGCCTGACCAAACAGCTGGACCCTATAACGTGGCCAGGCGAGGCTGTGTGCTGCACGGTGTCTGGCAATCAACCAGCCTGCAGACCCCTGTGATGGGGAATGAGGCTGGCTCCTGCAGTGGCTTCTGGGCTGACGACAGTTTATCGGGACATGTGCATCCCTGACGGCCGGGCAGTAGGGGATTCTGGAAATTTCCACACTTCCATGCCTCACATAGCTGATGTTTCAACCAACCTTTACATCCTCTCGGTCTCAGAGAGAAGCCGCCTCTTGGCTAGTTTTCCCTCTGCCTCTCCTCTGTCCCCGTGTCTTGTCCGCACACCAAGCTTCTTGCTTTGTTCTTGGCTGTCTTGCCCCCATAACTCTGGTCTGTAGAGGGCTGCAGCGCACCCCCAATCCTGCCCGATCCACCTTCGAGAGTTTCCTGGGAACTGAGTGAGGATCTGCAACTCACATTCAAGCTGCGCCAAGGGACCCATGTTGGTTCAGCTCTCCTGGTTCCATTCTGGAAACACTGCAGCCCTTGAAAATATCTGCATGATTTGCTTCAATTAAAAACAAAACCCAAGAAGTGGCAGGTTGAGGCAGATGCTAGAAGGAGCTTTCTGAAATCAGAAGGGCACAGGCTGTCAGAAAACCCATCAAGAAGGCAGACTGCGACACCATCGGGCTCCATATGTCCCAAGACAACTGAACAAATGGGAGAGCATAGGAGGACCCAAAGCTCAGTTCCCCAACTCTTGCCCCTATGCTTGGGCTACTGAATATTGAATCAAAAAGTTAGGTGTTGTGATGATTCCACATGGGGAGAGGCGCAGGGAGGTTCACAGAGTGTTCTGAGCTGGTTGCAGGCACGGCTGGGTCTGGCCCTCATTCAAGGAGAAGAGAAGAGAGGAAAAACTGAAAGGGGAAATGCCTTGTGGCATAAATGAAGGGTAAGCAGCAGACGAATGGGAAATACTTTTATTTTTTATTTTTTTTTTTTTTTTATTTTTTTTTTTAGAGAGAGGAAAGGAAGGAAAGAAAGACAGAGAAGGAAGGAAGGATGGAAGGAAGGAAGGGAGGAAGAAAGGGAAACATTTTCTTATTTTTTTATTATATTTTGTTTGTTTGTCCGTTTTTTGTTACATGGGCTGGGGCCGGGAATCGAACCGGGGTCCTCCGGCATGGCAGGCAAGCACTCTTGCCCGCTGAGCCACCGCGGCCCGCCCCTACTTTTATTTTTTTAATGCTCACCTCTAGAATAAACTATATATTTGAACCTCTGGCTCCATCTAAATCTCAAGAATAAAATAGTGTGTATCAGTGCCTTCCTGTGCAAAGCATGATAAGAATTTTCAACCCTTCTTTTCCCTACTGCTCTTCCTCTTCTCCATTCCAGAGTTGTTTTCCTGGTAGGGAATTTTGCAGTCAATTGGGTAAATTAATACTGTTTTCTCGTTCTGTACTCTATTTCTATTCCACAGACTTCCACCCCAGCTGTGCTCTCTCTGTGTGGCTGGGGACTTACAGTTCCCTCTGCTTGCAGTCACAGTGGTTTCGACTAAGGACCTTTTGCTGCTTATCCAGCACCCTTTGCAGAGTCTCCCCAGACAGACCCCGTCATCCAGCGCCCCTCTCCATGCTTGGGGCTCCTGGCCCTCCTCTCCACCTACGAGCAGCTGCTCAATTCACATTTTACTAATGCATGTTTTGCCTCTCTCCTAGCATGGGGCATTCAAGAGAGCAGGGACCTTCCCGATTCCCTGCCTGCTGGGCCCCATCACCCACAGAGCCCTAAACCAGCAGCTGTTGACCTATGTCCCACCTCCTCCACATTTAATCCAGCACCAGCTGGGAACTGCAGGCCCTGCCCTCGACCTCAAGGAGAGGGAAGACAAGGAGAGACAAGATAGTGACAGCAGTAGGATGATATTCTGGGGTCAAGCAGGGGTTAAGCCATTTAGAAAAAAATGCCAATTCAGAGACAATATCAATTCAGGTATTAAAGAGAAATGCTGATTCTGCAGAAACAAAGATAATTGTAATGAAGGGAGGTGCGAGCACATTTCAGAGTGAAGAGTAAATGGGCAAAATGAAGAAAGACCTCAGAAAGCAAGTGAAAGGCACGAGGGCGGGAGGAGATTCCTGCATGCAGAAGCAGCAAGGTAAAGGCAACAGAAACAATGTAGACTACTCAATAAAAGGAAACCTCCCAGAACCTGGCAAATCAAAGGGCGCTCAGTCTGCTAAACAACATCTGAGAAATGTCTCTGAGAAATAGCTTGCTTTCAGGAATAAGCAAAACATGAATAAAAAAAGAAATAAAATTAAATTAAAAACGGGCAATGGATTCAACTTGGTAAGTTAAAAAAAGACAAAACTGGAAATGCAAGCATAAACAAAACCAAATTAATACAGGTCAGGGCAAAATTAAATGGATTACATAGTAACAAGATGTTATAACTGAAATGATCTCTGATTTTTGTTTTTAAATCAACAACCCTCCAGCCTATAGATGAAAGGTGAAACAAAAAGAATTGTAAGATAAGACTTCTAGAATCTGGATTCTGTCAAAATGACAGCTTACTAGAAAAGTATAAATTAACAAATTGAACTGAAAAGAGGAAGGCTGTGTGCAGAGCCCTTAAGAAGCCCCTCCCTGCACATCTGGAATTAGAGACCACTCTCTCCACTCCCGGCCCGCAGTGTTAGCTTTCCCAGAGCCCATTCTCCACACAGCTGCAAGCATCTTCCTTTCCAAATGTGCCAGTCCATCCTCCCATGTTCCAACCCCACAGAGGCTGCCTCCCTCAGAATAGCATCTCATATCCCCACTGCACCCCAAGGACCCTGGAAGGTACCCTCACGAGACACCTCCTCCCTCATGCCGTCTCCTCACTCCTCTCCCTGTTGGGGCAGCTGCAGTTGCACCAGCCTCCTTGCTCTGCTCCATCACGCCAAATTTTCCTGCCCAGGGCTTTTGCACATGTCCTTCCATACCTGTAGCGCTATCCTCCAAGGCATCACCTGAGTGTGCCTCTTCTCAATTGGATCTTTGCTGAAGTACTATCTTCCCAGGAAATCCAAAACAGCACCACTTTTGTACCCCCACACCTTTGTTCTTACATTTCACCACCTACTAGGGAATATATTTATTTGCCCACCTTTCAGGCCTGGGAATATATTTATTTGCTCACCTTTCAGGCCCTCTCTCTTGCTCCTCACTAGCACAAAAGTTATAGCTGCAACTTCTCCCAAGCCATTGTTGGGAGCCTGGGCGCTGCTTTCCATCTTGCAGCCAGCCTAGAATAAAGCAGGGTGGGGAGAGCACGCATGCTACCGCATTCACATTCACTTGTTCGTCCTTGTTATTTATGTACCAAATAATTTCCAGGTGCCTGGAATCCCCAGGTTGCCTTCCAGAACCTGGAAAAATGGAAGCAAATGAGATGAGTTAAGAGAAGCCTCAGTTCCTGGCTGAGATGACATTTGAAGAGGCTCATGGCTCACAAACAAGATACTTTCGGATTTTGAGAGAGGCCATGATGCATATGCATAGGGTGGTAGATAAATTTGAGCAGGGTGAGGCTGTATAAGCCGCAAAGTCAGAGGGAGTAGTCAAGAGCTGAGCACTGAAGCCAAAGAAGCCAGCATGGGGATCTGATGGGAGGGAGTAGTGGTAATGGGGGTGCTGGGAAAAGCATTCAGGCAGAGGGAACAGTACATGTGATGTCCAGAGTAAGGAAAAGGCTGCTGTGGAAAGGGTCTGAAAGGACCCCAGGCAAAGGGCAGGAAATGACTTAGAGCCTCTGTGCACAGTGCTGGGATTCCAATTTCTGCTCCCTAAATCCACTGCTGCTGCTACTCGCAGCATCAGGGTGCATGCACACAGAGATGCAAAGACAGAATCCCAAAAACCATGAGAAATCCAGAACAGGTGATCAAATCAAATGCTCTGGAGCTTGTAAGAAGATAAATCTTAATAAACATGAGTTCGGACTTGGTCTTGGAACAGCAGCAGACCCTGCCTGTGCCAGAATCATCGTTTGTCCTGTAGCAACACCCCAGCCCCATTTACTTTGTCAGAGAAGGCACAAGGAATGCAGAGGCTCAGCTTCCCAGGGCAACCAGCATATAAAATGCCAGGCATGATGGTAGCTGGGGAAGGCTCACTATGGTGCAAAACCAGCTTCATGGGCTGAAATAATTCATCTCCCCTGCTTATGGTTGGATAAAAGGATACCAGAAGTGGGTAAAGGAGAATTCTAGAAGGTCCCTTGAAGCCCCGCCTCTGGAGACTTGGCTTCCAGCCCCATATGCACTAGACCCTGCCATTAACCTTCCCTGCTCTTCACTCAGCCGCAGCGAGGGGTCCTTGGCAGGTGTGGGCGCCTGGAGGGGTGGGCCAGGACGTTGTCCAGCCTCAGCGCAGGGTTCTAAGTGTTCTGTTGGCAGCAGGCCCAGGAGACATTGATCAGCTGCAGGTGGGTGCCCAGGCTGGCACAGCCTTCCTACCCCCACCCCTGCCCCACCTCGGGGAGAAGGTTAGGTTTTCAGAGATGTGAAAAGGGTGGCGAGAAGGAGGCGGAATCCCATGGGGCTTGGGGACAGCCCTGGCCTTGCCTTCCAGTGCCGCCCCTGGGGTCGTGGCCAGTGGATGCTACTAGTCCAGGGCAGTGCAGTCCCCGAGGGTCACACTCTCCTTAAATCAACCTCCTGGCAGTTGCAGTCCACGGTAAATGGAGACGAGCACTGTCACTTACCTCCCCTCTCTGGCCTCGGCATCAGGATAGGAGAAATGAAGAAATTAAAAAAAATAATCTCCCCAGAGGGCCTCCAAGCTTCATGGACACCACAAACCTGTTTTGTGTGCCGGGTCTGCCATGAAATAGTCTTGTGGCCTCTGGCAACTTGCCCAACTTCCCTGGGACTCAGTTCCCCTCTCTGACACTGTCAATAGCAAAAGTGGCTTCACAAGGTGGGGTTGGGGTGGAGTCTGCAGCTGGGGGAGAGATTTAGTTCGTTAAATGCTGCCAGGATGCAAAATATCAAAAACTCAGTGGGCCACGGTGGCTCAGCAGGTAAGAATGCTTGCCTGCCATGCCCAAGGACCTGGGTTCGATTCCCAGTGTCTGCCCATGTTAAATAAATAAATAAATAAAAATAAATAATGAAATGGAGTTTGGCGGGCCACGGTGGCTCAGCAAGTAAGAATGCTTGCCTGCCATGCCCGAGGACCCGGGTTCGATTCCTGGTGCTTGCCCATGTGAAAAAAAAAAAAAAAAAGAATATATGGCGGGCCACGGTGGCTCAGCAGGCAAGAACGCTTGCCTGCCATGCCAGAGGACCCAGGTTCGATTCCCGGTGCCTGCCCATGTAAAAAATAAAAAATAAAAATATAAAAATGAATAAAAAACAACTCACTGGCTTTTAGAAAGGGAAATTTATTAAGCTGCAAGCTTACAGTTCTTAGGCAGTGAAAATGTCCAAACTGAGGCATCCAGGGAAAGACTGAAGAAAGGTTGATGGGTCCAGAACACCTCTGTTAGGGTGGAAGACCCAGGGAGAAGTCTGCTAGCTTTCTCTCTTCTTTTCATAAAGCTCCCCAGGGTGCGTTTCCCTCTGCTTCTCCACAAGTCTCTGGCTATGTGGACTGTCTGTTCTGAAGTTTATTGCAAAGTGGTTCCCTCTTAAAGGGCTCCAAAAGGCAACCCCACCTTGAATGGGTGGAGACACATCTTCATGGAAACCACATAATCAAAAATTACGATCCACAATTGGGTGGGTCATATCTCCATGGAAATAATCAAAAGATTGCACCTAGCAATCCTGAATGAGAATTAAGGAACATGGCTTTTCTGGGGTACATGATAGCTTCAAACTGACAGAAAGAGGAAGGGCTGAAGGCCAGAGCCAGGGAAGGGCCCTGGGTTCCAGCCGCCCCGGACCCTGGTAGTTTGTGCTTTCTGCCCTGGCTTCCCCTCCTCCACTGATGTGCCAGGGTCAGCAATGACTTCAGCCCCAGGCCCGGCTCCCCTCATCCTTTCTCCTTCCCCTGCATGTGGAGAGACACCGTGGGACCTGTGACAGGGGCGTGGCCAACCGGGCCCTACCTGCTCCACCTCACACAGGTGCCTTGTGCAAGCCCTCTGGGCCAAGCAGCCCTGGCCTCACTCATGTTGAGTGGAGCATGAGTCTCCTTACAGCCCTGGACCAGGCATACTTGTGCAGTGAACAACCCACCCGACCACCCCTGGCAGCTCTGAGCACACACAGGGGTCTCGCAGGCAAGCACGGGGGCGGTGCATCAGCTGATGAGGGAACTGAGGTCCCGAGATGACACCAGATGCTTGGCAAGTTGGCAGGTGTGGCAGCACTCTCCCACACCCTATACCACAAAAATAAAAAATTAAGAAGCAACTTCAGTAAAGGACTCAGAAGGTCAAATAATTTATTTGAAAGCACTTAAGGACGAGAGACATGCTCTGCTAAAGTAAGATTTACTTATCCCTCTGACCTCCAGGACCCTGGGGCGTATGGGGAAGAGGCAGGGAGGAAAGTCAGGGGTTTGCAGCCACCGACAGAAGGTGGAGGCAGGGACACCCGGGAGCAACTCAGGAGAGTTTCGCCAGCTAGGAGAGCGTCCAGCCTTCCATTGCAGACCTCAGAGCTGGGCGGAGGGTCGGAGACCTGAGAATCACCCTTGCCTTGTCGAACTTTGAGGGGTCCCCAGGGCACACTAGAGGGGTGGCCGGGGTGCTGCTCCGGCTTCGGGCCTGAACCTAGCCGTCACCCCACCGTGGAGTCCTGCAGCCATGGCCACCCCCTCTCACACCCTCTGCTCCTCCAGGCATGCAGAGGCCTCTCCAGGGTCTCCCACCCACTCCTGACTGGACCCTGACAACAGCCCACATGTGCGGCTTTGCTTTCCTGCTGCCCTGGTCTCATTTTCCCTTCCGATGGGGCTGAGGAAGGGCCCTGAGACAGGAGCACCCGGAGCCCAGAGGAAGTTGACAAGTGACTGTGTTGACATTTTTGGGGGGAGGTCTGGGGGCCTCTGCCATGGAAGGTTGGTTAATGCCCTGATGACCTCACTTCTCCCTCTCTAAAGAGTTCCAGGAATTCTCTTTGTTAAAAGTCTGTCTTGGTTTCTAATGCTGCTCTTCAACACAAGGCCAGGGCACCTTAGGGAAAGGAAAGATTCCAGAGCTGGGGCAGGAAATGCACAAGATAAGCCTGGGATATCTCATAGTCCAGAAAGAGAGGAAATGTGCACACAAAAATAAAAACCCACAATGTTGAGGGGACCCTACAGCCACCTGGAAGAGCTCAAGGGAACAGGGCTGCCATGATTATGACCAAAAGTATAAAATAATCACTCATGAGTAGGTAAATAAATGATGAGTGATTGATGAGTCAGAAAATAAATGAGAGAGAAGAGACAAATCCCCAATGCAGAAGAATTTCAAACAATTTAAACAGGTACCTCACCCTCAAGGAAGGGGAACATAACTGTTCTCCTTAAGCGTGGCCACACAAAATGACCTCCTTCCACAGAGGACAGTGTTGGAGGGAGAAGAAAAGAGAAGTATCCTAGTGGAGAAAGCTGACCACTGCTCCCCCAGCCAGGCAGTCAAGGTCAATGCTCAGGGATAAGCTGTGGGGACAGTACAGACCCTTGACGTGAAGACATTAGATGGGCAGTTCACCTCTGTGACCTTCCTCCCCCAAACCCATAACCCAGCCTAATCATGAGAAAAGACATTGGCCAAATCTCAGGGAGTGCAATGGTGGCTCAGTGGCAGCCTTCTTGCCTACCATGCCAGAGACCTGGATTCAATTCCTCATGCCTGCCCATGCAAAAAAAAAAAAAAAAAAAAAAACATTGACCAAATCTCAATGGATGGACACCCTACAAAACCCCTCACCAGTCTTTCCTACAATTGTCAAGGTCACCAAATACAAGGAAAGTCTGAAAAACCACCACTTCCAAGAGGAGCTTAAGGAGACATGATGGCTAAATGTAATGAGAGAACTTGGGTGGATTCCTGGGACAGAAACGAGGCATCAGGTAGAAGCTAAGGCGATCTGAATTAAGGATGGATTTTGGTTAATGAAAAGGTGTCAATATTGGCTCATTAATTGTAGCAGATACACCCCACAAATGTACGCTGTAAACAAAGGTGAAGTTGGTTGTGGGGATGTTATCTTTATATTTTCTTTGCAAGTTTTCTGTTAGACCTGTAAGTGTTCTAAAAGGTAAAGTTTATTTAAAAATAGTCACCCTATTGTTGAATGTGTTCTTTCATTTAGAACACACAGAAATTGGGCTTCTGCCACTGGGATCTTTCTAGAGTGAAAACCTGATGACCTGTGCCCCTTCCCAAACCCTGCAGCCTGTGGTCCCCGTGGCCAGCAATGACGAGGTCAGGAGAGCAGATGTGGCAGGGCACCCTCGCCTGGCCGGTCCCAGACAGTCCCTCATTGCCCTGGAGGGAAATATCCGCCTAGGAGGTAATGACCTGCAAGCAGATGCCTTTTATTACACGGAAGATTCAGCCCCCAATAACAGGCTGTGGTGAGCTCAGCTCCACAGTGGGGCAGACTCTTTTTGCCTAGGCTAGGAAGACTTAAAATTAAAGCAGCCTCGATAGCCTCCTTTATCCTTTGCGCACTCCCTGGCCCTCACACCTCAATCTTTTCTTATTGTCCCCCAAGTCGCTTCCAAGCCGGATAACACAAATGCCTCACCAAGGAGCATTTTTTTTTTTTTTTGCATGGGCAGGCACCAGGAATCAAACCTGGGTCTCCGGCATGGCATGCAAGAACTCTGCCTGCTGAGCCACCATGGCCCACCCACCAAGGAGCCTTTTGAGACTCAGAATCCAGATCAACCGCCCCTGCCCTGAAGTTCTGAGTGCAGAGGGTGCACAGAGGTTTGCTGTGCAGTGGGCATGGAAGAAGGAAGAAAAAGCCAGAGACAGCTGATCTTAGATCTTGTCTTCCAGAAGGTCGGGCATACCTAAGCAGAAAGAACCTGGAAGAATGGTGCAGCTGGACTAAAGACCAGTTGCTCTGTTTTAGGGAAACACATGCAAGCCAGAGGGAGAGTCAGTCTAGGCCCCTTCCAGGCCCACCTCACCATAGCACCATCAAATAACTCAGACTGGGCAAAACTCAGAGAGATGAAAGAGCAGGGGAGAAATGCAAGGCTGAGAAAGAAGGGGCCGCTAACTGCCCCGCCCATGCCTGAGGTTGGTTTCCTGCCCAGAGCAGATCTGAGAAGAGATGAGAGAAGCCCTCTCTTTAAATCAAATTTAAAGTTTTGATTATTATACTGGACTGAGCATACTAATAACCAACTTCAGTATTTTTTATTACCTGCAAGTGACAAGGAAATTCATGGGACTGCCTGCATTTCCTTCCAGGGGCAAGAGAAGAAAGAGCCCCACAGAATAAATTTAAAGGGTCAGTGAGAGAGGAAAATCACCCTGCTAAATCATGCTATCCCCCGATTGTCACATCCTTGCTTTCCAACATCATGGTAATGTATCATATACACGCACATCTGACATACGTATATGGGAGCATGTGTCATACTCATATATAATTGTAGCAACCATGAAATCAAAGTAGACAAAAGGTTGTGCAATAGTATAATATTTTGTAATATTGTTGCACATTAAGTACTTGTGAACATTTCCCATGATGCTTCTGAAAGGAAAATGTTCGGCCTGGTCAGGATTGAGGGTTGGGGGTGGACAGCCACGTGTTGAGACAAACTTCTGCCCGTGGGTATGGGGTCGTCTCCCCACTTCATCAGGAATGGCAACTGTGACGTGGTGGCCCCCACTCTCAGTCTGGCCCCCAACCTCGAGGTGCACAGCCCCCTCTCCAGCCTGCCCCGGGCTGAGCCTGGTGGGTCTCGCCCCCCTCATCCTGGACCCTCCTCTGCTGACGCACATATAGCCTGGCACACATAGCCACAATTGCCTGCTCTCAGCTCACCAGCACCCCCTGGGCTCCCCGAAAAGCGGCAAGGGTAGCCCCGAGGGAAATAAGACACCGAATGGTGCTGATTCTTCATGGTCCTCTAATTGACATTGTTCCTTAAGGAAATGACAAGGCTCTGTCTCTGATGTCCTAAGGAAATGCTTCCCCGGGGAGCTCTGGGAAGGTTCTATGGTCCCCAGTGGATTATCAAATGAACACGGCAACAGTAACAATTCTCTGTGGGTGTCGGACAATTACACACAATACCGACCTTCTTTATTGTGTTTATGCACGTTACATCATAGCCCGACACCATAAAACAACATTTTCTCAAGTTCTCACTGAGTGAACTGTTTAGTGTGGTTCAGTCGACTCCCGGGAAAGCCTGCTCTGCCCACATATTGTGTGGACTGTGTGTGCCAGGCAGCCTTCCAGACCCTGGGAAGCAGGAGTGAATCAAAAGAGGGTATCAGAGCTTGATGAACAATTAGCTAACCAAGACATTAAAGAGTGAACTATGCTCAAATTGGACATTAGAAATCATGACAAGCCCAAGAGAGATAAGAAGAGAGTGGGGGGAGAGCCAAGAACAGTGGAATGCAGTTGAGAATGAGCAGCCTGGGTCACGGACATTTACGGTAATGGAGTGGTCTCAAGGAGACAAGTCCTTGCATGTGGGAGGGAAGGAGGTGGCCAGGGTGGGAGGGGACAGGGGCCAGAAAGGCACCAAGGCAGGGAGAGGGTTGTGTGTTAGGATCCAGAAAGCCAAAGAACCTAGGACCAGAGCAGAGAGTGGTGAAGCAGAAGTTGCCAGTGGACTAGTCACGTGGAAACTTTCAGCCAAGTCAAGAATTTTACATTGACTTGCCAGGAGGTAGGAATGTACAGTGCAAGGTGATATGAAGAGTTCAGTAGGATGGTGAAATGATGGGCTCAGGGCCACTGAGCATCTCTAGGCTGAGATACCAATGTAGTAGTGGGTCATCATCTGAACATACAGACATGGTCAGTCGTCCCCACAAAGCATGGCCTGTCCAGACAGCAGAGAGGAACTGGGGCATCATCAAGGGACTCAGTTCCATGACTCCTTTGCCACATGACCATGGGCAGAGCAGCCTCTCTGGGTCTCCATTTTCTCAAATGCAAAATGGAAACACAGCACCCCATATTTCAGGATAGTTTCATGAGATGACTGATGAGTCACACATGGAAAGTGTTTATCAGCATGGCTAGTGGCCTGAACCAGATCAGTAGCTGCCTGCTGACCACAGGACCTGTGGAGTATGTAAATAAGGGCACTATAGGAAAATCTATCAGAGAAAACCACAACAATGGAGAGTACTGTCTAGTCCTAACCTTAAAATATTGACTGTTAAATTCCTGGTATGTGATTATTGTTCTGCTGCAAAAGAAATGTTTTGGATACTATGTAGACCTTGGAAGCCAAAAATGAAGGGTTGTAAGGACCTTCAGAAATGTCTAATTAAAATATCTACTGGCTCTTTTCTCTTGAACTAGCTCCATGATGTCCTATGTGACCACTGAGATCACAGACCCAGGAAGGACTGCAAGGACTGGAAGGCTGGGAAAAGTTTTTCATAGCCACTTAGGGATTTCAGCTGAGAGTCTCTGGAGGAACAGGGCTGCTGGATCTATGGCCTTTCAGATAAATGCAATAATCTCAGAAGTGAGGTTGGGACACTGGGTCCAAGGAGGGCAATTGTGTCTAGGAGACACACTCTTGCAGCTTGTACTCAAAGACAAGCAAAATTTAAGCAACCAGATATCTATTGAGACCCACTCAGTCATTTATTCATCTCTTCAACATTTTGTGATGTTTTTAATAATGATAATCATGTAACAGACTCAGAGCTAGGAAGGGTATTGCTTCCTTCCCTTGTGAAGCTTATATTCTATCAAGACACCATGACTCAATAGCCAACACACAAACCAAACAAAAAGAAATTAACAAAGAAAAGAACCAAGGAAGGATGATGGAGATTAGTGCTATGAAAGAAACACACATTGTCATGACTGAGAATACTATTAGAGTGGAGCATAAGCAGGTAGTCCAGGAGGACTCCTGTCTTGTTTCCAGGCTGCTCAAAGCAGATACTGTGAAATGGTTCTGCCTTAACAATGGGAATGTATTAGCTTACAAGCTCACAGTTTTGAATTTGTGAAAATGTCCAAATCAAGGCATCATCAGGGCAATGCTCTCTTCCCAAAGACCAGCTACCAGCAATGTTGGATTCCCCTGCCACATGGCCAGGCACATGGCAGCTCTTGCTGGCCTCTCTCTTCTTCTATGGATTTCATTGATTCCAGCTTCCTGTTTCTGTGGTTTTCTCTTTCATTGAATTTCATTCCCTTAAAAGGACTCCAGTAAAAGGATTAAGACCCATCTTGATTGAGGTGGGTCATTTCTTAACTGAAGTGCCCTTTTGAGTGGGTTTACAGTGGTTTTATATCCACAGGAATGGATTAAATTTCAAAACATGTCTTTCTAGGGTACTTACACCTTCAAACCACTGCACTTTGCCCTCTGAACTCCAAAAAGACATGCTCTTTATATATGAAAAATACATTAATTCCCTCCCAATTTCCTGAAAGCCTTAAGTCATTTCAATAGCAATACAAAGTTCAAAGTTTCATCAAATTCAGTTATGAGTGGGCTGTCCAATTCTCCTGTCTGTGGACATATGAAACCTAGAGAGCAAGTTGTCTTCTGATATACAATGAAAGGATAGGCATAGGTTAAATGTTCACATTCCCAAAGAGAGAAATGGAAAGAAAAACAGAGATCATGGGTCCCAACAATTCCAAAATCCTGTACATATCCTCCATTAGATTTTAAGGTCTGCGAGTCATCTATGGAGGAATGTTTTGCTCTACAGGCCTGACGGAGAGGCAGCCCCACTCCTTCCAAGCGCTTGTGCAGTGGCCTTGTTCTTCCTGAACATGGGGGTGAAAGGTTCACCCTCTGAGAACACTGGGGTGGCCCCACTCTCCCTGAGCAACAGGGATGGAGGCCCTCCTTCTCCAAGTTTCAGGACAGACTCACCCTTACCACACCCACTGTGGGCCCGCTCTCTGCTCTCTTGGCCCAAGAATATGTCCTCGGTCCAGACTTCAGCTTCCATGGTTCTGCCCTTGAAGTGATTTTTCCTTCAATCTGTCCTTCCTCTGTCCCCTTTAATCCAGGCTGATAGTGGTTTCATTCATACAGATCTCACAAAATCTTACTGGTTTTACATGTAGTACAAAGGGGTCAATCAGACAGTGAGACTTTCCACAGATCCTCCCTAGAAACCTGCACCTCCAAATCCTGACTTGCATGGAAATGGATGACTGGTTTCATGCTCGGCTAAACCCTTACATTGAGCCCTCTTCTTTGGTGACTTGCTTTCTGGATGCTTGGAGTTTTCCAAACCATCAGTTTCTGGTTTCTATTGTTCATTTCTCAGCTTATCCCTTTCCTCTTGCATTTTACCATAAGCTCCAAGGAAAAACTAGGCTGCACTTTCCATGTTTAGCTTGGAAATTTCCTCAGTTAAATATCCAAATGTCTTGAGGTTCATGTGTCATCTTGGCCAAGTGGTGGTACCTGTCTGTCTGGTTGGGCAAGTACTGGTCTGTCTGTTGCTATGGGGACATTTCACAGACTTAAATCATGATCACATCAGCTGCATCCACAGCTGATTTCATTTGTAATCAGCCAAGGGGAGTGTCTTCTTTAATGAGTGATGTTTACTCTAATCATTGCAAGCCCTTTAAGGAGGATACAGAAGAGACAGGCTCCCTTTCTGCTTCGGTCGGCAAGCCTCTCCTGTGGAGTTCGTCCAGACCCTCCATCGGAATCGTTGGCTTCACAGGCTGCATTGCGGATTTGGACTCTGCATTCCCAAAGTTATGTGAGACACTTTTATACATTTTATATTTGCGAGTTTCCTGTTGATTCTGTTTCTCTAGAGAACCCTAACTAATACACCAAGCTTTTCACTTTCAAATTCTGTCTTTCATCTGACATCAGGAATCAATTTTGCCATGTTCGCTGCCACTTCTAAACAAAGATCATTTTCCTTCCAATTTCCAATAACGCTGTCATTATTTCTAAGGCTTCATGAGAAATATCTTTAGTATCCTATTTCTACCAACAGTCTCATCAAAGCAATCTAGGCCTTTTCTGGCAAGTGTCTAACAATTCTTCCAGCCTCCACCCATTACACAATTCCAAAGTCATTTCCATATTTTTGGCATTTTCAATAGAAGCATCCCAGTCTTATGGTACGAAAATCTGTATTAGTTCCTTAAGCTTCTTAAAGCAGATATGATGAAATGGTTTGGCTAAAACAATGAGAATGTATTAGCTGATAAGCTTACAGTTTTGAAGTTGTGGAAATGACTATTTAGGCATCATTAAGGCAATGCTTTCTTCCCAAAGACTGGCCATCAATCATCCTTGGTTCCTCTGCCACATGGTCAGGAACATAATGGCACCTGCTGGTCTCTTCCTCTCTTCTATGTTTAGTGACTCTCAGCTTCTTGATTGTGTGGCATTCTCTTTCTTTCTCTGTATTCATCCCATTTATAAAGAACTCCAGGAAGAAGATTACCTTACCTGAACTAGTCTCATGAAAAGGTCTATAATTCACATCCACAGGAATGAATTAAATGTAAGTACATGTTTTTCTGGGGTACAAGCAGCTCCAAACCACCATACCTTTTAAAGGGGGGCACCACAGTGGCATGACAGGCCATGAAGGCAGGAGAACAGAAGGCTGAGAAGGAAAGGGCCTGAAACTAAACAACCCTGGAGTAGTTAAGAAAACAAACACACATGTGTGCACATGTATATTTTTATGTAATGTGTACATATGTATATAAATGCACACATGCACACACACGCACTGACGCTCAGCATGGTTGGGGCATCCTGAGCAAAGGGTGATGAAGCTGGAGAGGTCAGAGAGAGCTGGAATGGACAGAATTGCCTGTCACAATGAGTTTTGTTTTTGTTCTATGTGTGATGGAAACCAATGTAGTGCTTTAAGCAGGAGAACAATGCAATCTACTAGAGATTGTATAATTATTTGGGTGGCTTTGTGGAGAATGGATTACTTGGGGACAAGAGTGGCACCAGGGAGCCCAGGTAGGAGGTCTTTGAGGTAGGCTGGTGTTGTAGTTTGCTAGCTGTCAGAATGCAATATACCAAAAATGGAATGGCTTTTAAAAAGGGGAATTTAATAAGTTAGTAGTTTACAGTTTTAAGGCCAAGAAAATGTCCCAGTTAAAACAAGTTTATAGAAATGTCCATTCAAAGGCATCCAGGGAAAGATACCTTGGTTCAAGGAGGCCAATGAAGTTCAGGATTTGTCTCTCAAGTGGAAGGGCACATGGCGAACACAGTCAGAGTTTTTCTTTCATCTGGAAAGGCAAATTGTGAACACGGTCAGGGTTCCTCTCTCAACTGGAAGGGCACATGGCAAACATGGCATCATCTGCTAGCTTCTTCTCCTGGCTTCCTGTTTCATGAAGCTCCCCAGGAAGCATTTTCCTTCTTCGTCTCCAAAGGCCACTGGCTCGTGGGCTCTCTGCTTCGTGGTGCTGCAGCATTCTCTGCTCTCTCCGAATCTCTTATTCTCCAAAATGTTTCCTCTTTTACAGGACTCCAGTAAACCAATCAAGATCCACCCAAATAGGTGGAGACATGTCACCTAATCCAACTTAACAAACACTCTTGACTAAATCACATCATCTGGGGAGATGATCTGATTACAGTTTCGAACATACAGTATTGAATAGGGATTATTCTACCTTTATGAAATGGGATTTTGATTAAGACATGGCTTTTCTAGGGGGCATACATCCTTTCAAACCAGAACAGCTGGGGACAGATGGTCTTGGCTGAATAGATGATGGCAGTGAGATGGATCTAAGTGAATGGACTTGCGATATCTACTGTGTAATGGACAGGAAATATAGGTTAACAATAATGGGGAAGAAATCAATTTATAAAGAGACAGAATCAAAATTCAAAGGAATGTGGGCCAAAATTTTTCCAAAACTGACAGTTCACATCATCCTACAGACTCAAAAATTTCTGTTAAGTGAAGATGGATAAATTAAAAGAAAACCTGACCAAGGCATATCTCAGTGAAACTTCTGGGATGAAAAGAGACAAAGAAAGAATATTAAAGACATTTAGAGAAAATAAGTGCATCATCATCAAAGAGGAAAAAGGAGACCAAAAGCTGACTATTTAATATGAATGTGGAAACAGGGAGGTAAGGGAATCACATGTCATATTAAGAGTGCTTTAGAAACACTTACAAGGTAGAACTTTTCTACATAGTTATAGCATCTTTCTAAATGAAGATAAAATAAAGACATGGCAGACAATCAAAAACTGAAAGAATTTTTAACTTATAGATCAGAGCTAAAATAAATTTTCAGTAGACTTCTTTTGGCAGATAGAAAGAGAAAAAATGCCAGAGAGGGCATGGAAAGCCAAAAAGGAATGAAGATCAAAGAGAAGGATTACATATGGCTATATCTATAAGAATACAAATTGTACAAGAATACTAATAATTCCTGTGTAGTTTTAAATATACATATGAAACTAAAATGCATGCTAATATTAATGTAAAAATCAAAAGGTGGGCAATTGATATTAAAATAGTCTTTGTGGTTTTAATTATTGGGGTTCACTATAATAAAAGTTTTCCTTAAACCCATGAACTATCAAGACACACGCTGTCATAGGATGACAAATGTAGAATTATCAGAGAATGCATAATTATCAAGCTAAGAGAGAAGAAAGCAGATTATATCAATAAAGATCTAAATACAAAAGAGGGCAAAAGGGGCAGAAGAGGATTTGTTTTAAAATGGCAGTCAAGAATATTCCCCCTAACCACAATAAAATTAAAATAGAAATCAATTTAAAAATGTAACTAAATAAATCTCAACTGCTAGAAATTAAGCAGCATTATTCTATATAATAGGTGGTTTTAAATATCACCTTGAAATTAGAACATATTTTAAACAAAAAGACACTGAAACTCTGAATTGTGAAAACTACTAGGGTGCAGTGAAAGCTGCTTTTAGAGGGAGAACAGTAAAGTTTGCATCTCAAGAAGTTTGCAAAAAGATAGCAAATGTTTATTTACTAAAGAAACTGTACCCATTATTTAAACTTCTCTTCAAAACTCACTCAAAGTGACTCATAACAAAAATATCCAGGTCTTAATGCTTCCCAGGTGTATTCTTCTAAATACCGAAGGAGAAAGTAAATCCATTTGTACTCAGAAACTTGCAAAGACAGAAGAAGAAAAACCACCCAGCTTGCATAATGAGCCTAGCTTATTAGTTTCATGCAAAATGTGACAGAGATATTAGAAGAAAGTAAATTAGAAACTCATCTCCCCCATTGATTATGGATACAAAGTCATTAAATAAATTCTTAAGAAAATGAATATCCAGGAACACATACAAAGGTTATATTTTATATGGCCAGTTGATGGATATTCTGGGAAAGCAAAGTTAGCAAATATTTGGGAATGAATGAAAGTAAGTCACAGAAATAAAGAATAAAAAACAGTAGATCACATAATTGTTTGAATAAAATAAAAAAATGGATACATTTCAAAAAACATTCAGTTTAAACGCTTGGCAAGCTAGGAAGTGATAGGAACGTCATTAATTTGGTGTGTATCCACAAAGCACCTACCATGAACATCACATTTAAAGGTTAATTACTGAAACCTCTGCTTGTGAGATGGAGAAAAAGACAGTGGTAACTTTTATAGTTACTTCTATTCAATGTAATACTATACATCTCAGTCAGTGCAATGAGGCACAAAAAAAGAAAATGCCTAAGGATAGAAAAGGAATACAAATGTGGTTGAACAAACAGAAAATCCAAAGTAATCTACAGACAAAAATCAGAAATACTATATGAACTTGGCAGGGTCACTTGATACAATGTCTGCTAAAAAAATCTACCATAATTTTATATTTTAGCTACCAACAAATACAAGCAAAGAAAATGAACTTTTAAAAAGATACTAACTAAAATAGCACCCCATATCAAAGAAGTAGGAATGACTGTGTTAAAGTTTGTGGTAGACATCTATTCTGAGAATTGTATCATGTAATACATGATACATTGTATCATGTATTAATTTGAGAGAAATTAAGGAAAACCTATATAAATGGAAAGATACTCCATATTCATACATTAGATGATTCAAAACTGTAAAATGCCAATTCTTCCCACATTTATCTATTTACTCAATGTGATCCCCATAATAATCCCTACAGATTTTTCAGTGGAAATTGACAAGACTATTCGTAAGTGTCTATGAAAATACAAAGGATCAAAAATAGCCAAGGAAATTCTGAAGAAAAAGAATAAAATCAACGGACTTAAATTTAGGTATCAAGATATATTATAAAGCCAGAGTTACAAGACTGCAGTGCAAGATTAAGGGAACAGGACCTTGAGGCAAAATAGATGTAGAGAAACTGATACATACATTAGTGATATCACAATTCCATGGGGAAAGGACAGATTTTCAATACTGGTGATAGACAAATTGGAGATAAGGAAAAAGATAATAAAACTTGACACCTACAATACTCAACAAATATTTAGAGATGCACCACAGCCCTCTGGTTATCCTTTTAAAAATAACCAAAAAGAGTTCTAGAAGAAAATATAAGATCTTCCTGAATTTGGGATAGAGAACTATTTCTTAAATAGGATGAAGAGATACTAATTCCAAAAAAAGGTTAACTGAAGTACATTTAGAAAGAAAAAAGAAAAGAAAGAAAAACAACATATTTTCCTAAAAAAAAAAAATACCATTTAAAAAGTTAAAAGCCAAGATACAGAATTTTGCTTCTGGCTATCATAAAACAACTGGTAAAAGACTTGCCTTTTGACCTCTTCCACCTAAAACAGCTACAAAACACATTTCAGACATTGGCTGAAATCGGAACAAGCTGCGACCCTTGAGGAAAGGGAGGCACAGGCAATAAGTCCAGTCCTGAGCACAGCTTTCTGCCTGGCCACGGGGCGTTAAGATGGTCTCCAGGAGATACCAAGGTAGAGGCCAAAGAGATCTCAGAAGATGACCCTGGACATCTGCTAGGGGATGCGCCCGTGGTCCATGGCCAAGGGTTGGACTGCCAGTGTGCAGGGGAGACTCAGAAGGGCTGGTGTGCAGGACGAGACTCAGGAGGCCTAATGGAGCTGCTGATGGGGCTGAGCCCCCCCCAGATTCCAGAGATGGCTCTGTGCTGGGATCACTTGGTGGTTCTGATGCAGCAGCTATAGACACCTCTCTGCCATCTCAGAACCCAGAAAGAACACAACCCAAGAGCAAGGGCAGTGCCATGGTGTAAGAATCATGCTCTAGGAATAAGGACTAAACTTATGCTGTCTTTCATGCTGTCTTAAAAATAAATAAAAAATTCAAAGAAAACCTGACAAAATAAAACAGAAGTGCTTGTTGTTCAACTCAACAACAAAAAGACAGTCAACCCAATTACAAAATGGGAAAAAGACTTGAACAGACACCTACCAGAAGAGGAAATACGGATGGCCAAGAGGCACATGAAGAGATGCTCAATGTCCCTGGCCATTAGAGAAATGCAAATCAAAACCACAATGAGATATCATCTCACACCCACCAGAATGGCCATTATCAACAAAACAGAAAATGACAAGTGCTGGAGAGGATGCAGAGAAAGAGGCACACTTATCCACTGTTGGTGGGAATGTCAAATGGTGCAACCACTGTGGAAGGCAGTTTGGCGGTTCCTCAAAAAGCTGAATATAGAATTGCCATACGACCCAGCAATACCATTGCTAGGTATCTACTCAAAGGACTTAAGGGCAAAGACACAAACGGACATTTGCACACCAATGTTTATAGCAGCGTTATTTACAATTGCAAAGAGATGGAAACAGCCAAAATGTCCATCAACAGAAGAATGGCTAAACAAACTGTGGTATATACATACGATGGAATATTATGCAGCTTTAAGACAAGATAAACTTATGAAGCATGTAATAACATGGATGGACCTAGAGAATATTATGCTGAGTGAGTCCAGCCAAAAACTAAAGGACAAATACTGTATGGTCCCACTGATGTGAACGGACATTCGAGAATAAACTTGAAATATGTCATTGGTAACAGAGTCCAGCAGGAGTTAGAAACAGGGTAAGATAATGGGTAATTGGAGCTGAAGGGATACAGACTGTGCAACAGGTCTAGATACAAAAACTCAAAAATGGACAGCACAATAATACCTAATTGTAAAGTAATCATGTTAAAACACTGAATGAAGCTGCATCTGAGCTATAGGGTTTTTTGTTTGTTTGTTTGTTTTGTTTTGTTTTTGTTTGTTTGTTTGTTTTTACTATTATTACTACTTTTATTTCTTTTCTCTATATTAACATTCTATATCTTTTTCTGTTGTGTTGCTAGTTCCTCTAAACCGATGCAAATGTACTAAGAAACGATGATCATGCATCTATGTGATGATGTTAAGAATTACTGATTGCATATGTAGAATGGTATGATTTCTAAATGTTGTGTTATTTTTTTTCCGTTAATAAAAATAAAAATATATATAAAAAAAACACAAAACAGAAGTGCTTGCTAGAGCAACACCCAACAACCTTTAAAGGAAGAGGACATAGTGTGCTGGTCCTGAAATGTAGCACCACAACATCCAGAGCACAATAAATATATTATTACCCACGTAGAACACAGAAAATATGACCCTTAGGTGATAGAAAAGGCAATCAAGGCAAACTGAGTGATTTCAATGTTGGGATAGCAAACAAGGGCTTTGAAATAGTTGTTTTTAATATGTACAGTGATTTAAAGTAAAGGATGGTCATAACAAGGGAGCAAATAGGGACCTCAGCAGAGAAACAGATGTGATAAAAAAAGAACTAGATGGAAATTCTCTAACTGAAAAATACAATATGTGAATTTAAAACTCCACTGGAGAGTGGTGCAATGGTGGCTCAGTGGCAGAATTCTCGCCTGCCATGCCTGAGACCAGGTTCAATTCCCAAAGCCTGCCTATGCCAAAAACAGAAAAAACAAAACAAATAGAAAAACAACCCACTCCACTGGAAAGGATTAGGAAGGATTGCATATTTCAAAAGGCCAAGTGGACCTGAAGAAAGATCAATGGAAGTTCCTAGTTTGAAGAACAAATAGTAAAAGATCAAAAATATATTGAACAGAGCCTGAGTGGCCAATGGGATATAATCATATGATCTACAGAGAGAAGAGGGAGGATATAGGGTACAAGTAAATATTTGAAAATGTAATTGTCAAATATTTCCTGAACTTGCTAGAAATCATCAACCTACATGTTCAAGAAGATCAATAAATCCAAGCGGGATGGATTGAAGGAGGGCCACACCTATGCATATCAAACAATGAAATACAATTTTAATAGAAAGTCTACAAAGAAGCTAGAGAGAAGAGAGACATTACACAAAAAGAGATGATGATACCATGTTTCCTCAGAATCTATGGAGGCCAGAAGGAACTTGTACACAGTCTTTAAAGTACAAAAAGAAAAATAAATAAAAAGAAACACTTAAGCCTGAATTATATAACCAGCAAAGTATACTTCATTAGTAGGTACGAAATAAAGACAATTTTAGATAAAAGAAAGGTGAAAGAGTTAGTCACTAATGAATCAAAACTAAAAGAAATACTAAAGGAAGTCCTTAAAGCTGAAGGAAAAATATTTGGATTGAAAACTCAGGTTTATAGAAAGGAATAAAGAACATTAAGTGAGCCATTGTTAAAAGTAAGAAACAATAATATTTTATTGAGGGATTTATATTGTTTTGAGATGTAAAATGTATGGCAATAATAGAACAAAGTACAGGAAGAGATTTAAACAGAATTATATTGTTGTAGAATTCTCAAATTTTATGTGAAATAGTTTAATATTAACTCTCAGAAAACTGTGTTAGGTTAAGGATGGATATTGTAATCCCCAGAACAAGCACTGAAAAAAAAACTAGTCACAAAAATGTGAAACTAAAATGCCAATAGAGGTGATAAAATGAACACTAAAATATATTTAAATAAAGAAGGCAGGGAAGGAGAAATAAAAGAACAAAATCAGATAGGACAATTAGAACAAACAGCAAAAAGGGTAAATCAATATTTACATGAAATATAACTAGGAAGCAATATTCCAAATTAAAGGACAGATATCATGGGACTGTACAAAAAAGCCATATTCCACTACACATCGTCTTCATGAGAAACTTTTTTAATTCAGAAGTAAAAAAAAATGGAAATAAGGTATATCATGCAAATAAGAAACATAAGAATCTGTGTGGCTAAAATTGTATTTTAAAATGTACACTAAGTGACAAGGAGTATTACCAGAAATAAAGAGAGAAACTTCAGCCTGATAAAATAGCAAATGCACTTCAGAGACAAAACAAGAGATGTATATGGTTAATCACAGTATTGCAAATTACATGAAGCAAAAATGGATGGGAATCCTCAATTATAGTTGGGAAATTTTAAATCTCTCACTGTAATTGGCATAAAAATAGCAAAAACAGGGCAGTGCAATGGTGGCTCAGCAGGCAGATTTCTCACCTTCACCTGCCATGCCAGAGACCTGGGCTGGGTTCCAGCACCTGCCCATGCAAAAAAAAAAAAAAAAAATAGAGCAAAACCAAAACAGTAAAACTATAAAAGATTTCAAGAGAACTATCAATCAAACAGACCTAACTGACATTTACAGAAATCTGTATGAGACAACTGCACCTTGCACATTCTTTTTTTTTTTTTTTTAATTTTTTTACCCTTTTATTTTTACACTGGCAGGCACCGGGAATTGAACCCAGGTCTCCAGCATGGCAGGAGAGAACTCTGCCTGCAGAGCCGCCATGGCCTGCCCTAACCTTTTTTATCATATGGTATAGCATATATACAAAGCAAAGAAATAAAAAAGCAATAGTTTTCAAAGCACTCTTCAAGAAGTGGTCACAGGACAGATCCCAGAACTTGTCATGGACTACCATATGAGCCTCTCGTATTATTTCTTCTAGCTGCTCCAGAATATAGGAGGCTAGAGGGTTTAAATATATTTTTACTGTCATAATTGACTTTTTTCCTCCTTTTTTTGTGATACTTAACATATATGGAAAAAAGCTATAAATTTCAAAGCACAGCAAGACAATTAGTTGTAGAACATATTTCAGAGTTTGGCATGGGTTACAATTCCACAATTTTAGCTTTTTACTTCTAGTTGCTCTAAAATACTGGATATTAAAAAAGATATCAATTTAATGATTCAGTATTCATATTCATTTGTTAAATCCTATCTTCTATGTATAATTCCACCATCACCTTTGATCTTTCCATCCCTCTCTTTAGGGGTGTTTGGACTATGGCCATTCTACCTTTTTAATACTGGTAGGGTCTGTCACTAATATGGGTTAGGGAGATGGAACCATCTGATGTTCTGGAGAGGCTGGGCTAGGTTTCAGGACTTATTTGGACCAGGGACCCATCTGGAGGTTGTAGGTTTCTGGAAAGTTACTCTAGTGCATGGAACCCTTGTGGAATCTTATATATTGCCCTAGGTGTTCTTTAGGATTGGCTGGAATGGTCCTGGTTGTGAGTTGGCAGGTTATGATAGGTAGCAATGTCTAACTGAAGCATGCATAGGAACAACCCCTGGAGGAGCGTCTCAACTCTACTTGAATTCTCTCTGACACTGATACTTTATTAATTACACTTCTTTTTTCCCTTTCGGTAAGGATGGAATTGTTGATCCCATGGTGCTAGGGCCAGATTCATTCCTGGGAGTCATCTCCCACATCACCAGGGAAACTTTCACCCCTGGATGTCATGTCTCATGTAGAGGGGAAGGCAATGATTTTGCTTGCAAAGTTGGGCTTAGAGAGACTGAGGCCACATCTGAGCAACAACAGAGGTCCTCCAGAAGTAATTGTTAGGCATACCTATAGGTAGTCTAAACTTCTCCACTACCTACATAAGCTTCATAAGAGTAAGCCTCATAGTCGAGAGCATGGCCTATTGTTTTTTATGTCCCTTAAGTTTGACACAGTATCAGGGGATTCCCTGATGGTAAGGCTTAATAGTTCTGTATTCTTTCTCCCATCCCTCAGGGGACTTGCCAATAATTTTTGACTATCGCTTAATATACTCCAGCATGTATCCAAGCATTACAATAATCTATATAGAATTAAAGGACCTCTTTCTTTTTCTGGGCTCCCTGTGTTTCAGTTGTTCAAATGCGCTATACAGATAGGTTGAATTAGATTATGCACTACAGAAAATTTCAGTTCCAGACTGTATTAGTTAGGGTTCTCTAGAGAAGCAGAATCAACAGGAAATATTAGTAATATAAAATTTATAAAAGTGTCTCATGTAATCATGGGAACGTAGAGTCCGAAGTGTGTAGGGCAGGCCGTGAAGCTGACAATTCCGATGGAGGGTCTGGATGAACTCCAGAGGAGAGGCCCAACAGCTGAAGCGGGAAAAGAGCCTGTCTCTTCTGAATCCTCCTTAAAAGGCTTCCAGTGATTAGATTAAGCATCACTCATTAAAGAAGACACACCCCTTGACTGATTGCAGATGAAATTAGCTGTGGATGTAGCCCATGTGATCATGATTTAATTCCATGAAATGTCCTCATAGCAAAGGACAGGCCAGCACTTGCCCAACCAGAGGTACCACCACCTAACCAAGGTGACACATGAACCTGACCATGGCACAGACCAAATAAACCTTTCTTTCAATGGTTTCAAACAGTATGTGTGGTTCTAAAATATAGACACTGTCTTCCTTACTCCTATGTTCTGAATAACTTTAACCCCAACCTGTTCAGATTCGTTTTTATCACTAAATATCAGGTTATATATATAAACAGCCTCTCAAAATTCAGAAATAATAATCATCAGTCCAGACTTAATGTGTCTGCTCTAAAAGCTTACAATCTAGGCTCCTGTTTTCCTGTAAGCATTTTCTAAAGGTGACCATACCATTCTTGTTCTTTTGTTTCTGGCTTATTTTGTCTCACCAAATGTCCCACATGTTCATTCACATCATTGCATGCCTCATGACTTTGTTCCTTTTTGTAGCAGCTCAACCTTCGTTCACAAGTATACACCATCATTCACCAATTTACTTCTCCATCAGTGCATCCTTCAGCCACCTGCATTCATTTGGCATCATGTAGAGGGCCCAAAGTCCACAGTCCATCAACATTCTCAGTTTCAAATACTTTCATTGATCCAAGAGGAAGAAAACCAATAAACACACACTCACCAAATAGGAAATCTAAACTTCCTCTTAACTCTTGTCCATCCCCCCATTATTTACCTCTGCTATCTATAATCTTACACTGGAGTTCAACCTCATTATCTAATGGTTCACCTATCTCTAGCTTCTATGTATCTCTAGGTCCCCTATATTCTGCATTATAAGCCTCTAATTATACCTTTATGTGAGTCATAAAAGTAGAATCCTACAGTATCTATCCTTGCGTGTCTCACTAAGTTCTCTCAGCATTATGTCCTCAAGGCTCATCCATCTTGTCATGTGCTTCAGAATATCATTTCGTCTTACTGCTGCATAATATTCCATTGTACATATATACCACATTTTGTTGATCCACTCTATTGTTGAGTATTTGGTTTGTTTCCATCTTTTGGCAATTGTGAATAATGCTGCTATGAACATCGGTGTGTAAATATCTGTGTCATTGCTTTCAGCTCTTTTGGTTGCATACCAAAGAGTGCCATTGCTGGGTCATAGGGCAACTCAATGTATAGTTTCCTAAGGAACCACCAAACAGTCTTCCATAGTGGCTGTACCATTATACATTCCCACCAGCAGTGCATAGGTGTCCTAGTTTCTCCACATCCTCTCCAACATTTATAATTTCCTGTTTGTTTAATAACAGCCATTCTTATAGGTGTGAGGTGGTATCTCATTGTAGTCTTGATCTGCATTTCCCTTATAGCCAATGAAAATGAACATCTCTTCATGTGCTTTTGAGCCATCTGTATTTGCTCTTCAGAAAAATGCCTATTCATATCTTCAGCCCATTTTATAATTGGATTGTTTGTTCTTTTGTTGCTGAGTTGTATGATTTCTTTGTATATACAGGAAATCAAACCTTTGTCCGATATGTGATCTCCAAACATTTTCTCCCATTGAGTTGGCTGCCTTTTCACCTTTTTGACAAAATCTTTTGAGGTGCACCTCAAAGTGACAAAGTCTTTTGATCTTGCCACCTTGCTGAATTTGTTTATTACCTCAAGTAACTTTGTTGTTGATTTCTCAGGATCTTCCAAGTATAGTATCATATCATCTGCAAATAATAAGAATTTTACTTCTTCCTTTCCAATTTGGATGCCTTTTATTTCTTTGTCCTGCCTGATTGCTGTAGCCAGAACTTCTAGCACAATGTTGAATAATAGTGGTGACAGTGGACATCCTTGTCTTGTTCCTGATCTTAGCAGAAAAGCTTTCAATCTTTCTCCATTGAGTACAATGCTGGCTATCAATTTTTCATAAATTCCCTTTATCATATTGAGGTAGTTACCTTTGATTCCTATCTTTGGGACTGCTTTTGTCAGAAAAGGATACTGAATTTTGTCAAATGCTTTTCCAGCATCAAACAAGATAATTATGTGATTTTTCCCTTTTGATTATTATTGTGCTATATAGCATTAATTGATTTTCTTGTGTTGAACCATCCTTGCATTCCTGGTATAAACCCCACTTGGGCATGGTATATAATTCTTTTAATGTGTTGTTGGATTCGATTTGCTAATATTTTGTTGAGAATTTTTGCATCTATGTTCATGAGGGAGATTGGTCTGTAGCTCTCCTTTCTTATAGCATCTTTACCCGGCTTTGGTATTAAAATGATATTAGCTTCATAAAATGAGTTAGGTACAGTTCCTTTTCCTCAATTTTTTGGAAAAGTCTGCTAATGATTGGTATTAGTTCTTTATCTAATGTTTGACAAAATTCCCCTCTGAAGCCATCTGGCCCTGAGCTTTTCTTAGTAGGAAGATTTTTGATGACTGATTGAATCTCTTTACTTGTAATCGGTTTGTTGAGATCTTCTATTTCTTCCTGAGTCAGTGTAGCTTGTTTGTGTGTCTCCAGGAATTTGTCCACTTCATCTAAGTTTTCTAGTTTGTTGGCATATAGTTGTTCATAGTATCTTCCTTTGATTTCTTTTATTTCTTCCGGATCTGTGTAATGCACCCCTTCTCATTTCTAATTTTGTTTATTTACATCCTTTCTCTTTTTTCTTTGTCAGTATTGCTAGTGGCCCATCAATTTTATTGATTTTCTCAAAGAACCAACTTTTGGTTTTATTGATTCTCTCTCTTTTGTTCTCCCATTCATTTATTTCTGCTTTAATTCTTGTTATTTCTCTTCTCCCATTTGCTTTGGGGTTAGTTTGCTGTTCTTTCTCAAGTTCCGCCAGGTTTGCTGTTAAGTCCTAATTTTTTGCTCTTTCTTGTTTTTTAATATAGGCAGTTAGGGCAATAAATTTTCCTCTCAGTGCAGCCTTTGCCATATCCCATAAGTTCTGGTAAGTTGTATTCTCATTTTCATTTATGTCTAGATAACTACAGATTTCTCTAGCAATGTCTTCTTTGACCCTCTGGTGGTCTAAGAGTTTGTTATTTAATCTCCATATATTTGTGATTGTTCTCATTCATTGGTGGTTATTGAGATCCAGCTTCATCCCATTGTGGTCAGAGTAAGTGCTTTGAATAATTTCAATATTTTTAAGTTTATAAAGACCTGTTTTGTGCCCCAGCATATGATCTATCCTGGAGAATATTCCATGATCACTAGAGAAGAATGTATAATCTTGTGCTTTGGGGTGCAATGGCTTATATATGTCTGTTAGGTCTAATTTATTTATCAAGTTATTTAACTTCTCTATTTCCTGGTTGATCTTCTGTCTTGTTGTTGTATCTATAGAGGAGAATGGTATATTGAAGTTTCCTGCTATTATTTTATCACTCCCTTCAGTTTTACCAATATCTGTCTCATGTACTTTGGAGCTCCTTGATTGGGAGCATAAACATTTATGATTGCTATATCTTCTTGGTGAATTGACCCTTTAATTAGTATATAGTGTCCTTTGTATCTTATGATATCTTTACATTTAAAGTTTATTTTGTCTGGTATTGGTAGAGCTGCTCCTGCTTCCTTTTGTTTACAGCTTGCATGAAAAATCTTTTTCCATCTTTTCACTTTCAATCAATTTGTATGCTCATGTCTAAGATGAATCTCTTATAAGCAGCGTATTGCTGGATTATGTTTCTTAATCAATTCTGCATATCTTTCTTTTAATTGGTAAGTTTAGTCCATTAACATTCAAAGTTATTACTGAAAATGTGTTTCTTGATTCCACCATCTTATCTTTTTCATTTTATTTGTCAAATCTGTATGTTCTTTTCCCTCTTTTTCTTTGTACTCTTTAAATTACCCTTAGTGATACTCTTCAATTCTGTCCCTTCCTCCAGACCTCCCTCACATGTCTTGTTTTTTCAGCCTGCAGAACTCCTTTTAGTATTTTCTTGCAGGGCCAGTCTCTTGTTGACAAATTCTTTCAGGACTTCTTTGTCTGTGAAAACTTTAATCTCTCCCTCAATTTTGAAGGACAATTTGGCTGAGCACAGAATTCTTGGCTGAAAGTCTTTCTCTTTCAGGATCTTGAATATATCATACCACTGCCTTCTCACCTCTAGGTGCTAGTTGAGTAGTCTGAACTCAATCTTATTTGATTTCCCTTGTATGTGGTAGATTGTTTTCTCTTGTCGCTTTCAGGATTTTCTGCTTCTCTTTAACATTTGACAGACTGATTAGTATGTGTGCTGGGGAAGGCCTGTTTGGATTTATTCTGTTTGCAGTTCTTTGGGCTTCTTTGACTTGTATATTATGTCCTTTATGAGGTTGGGAAGTTTCTCTCCATTATATCCTCAACTACTCTTCCTAGCCCTTTATTCATCTCTTCTTTTTCTGGGACACCAATGATTCTTATATTTGTGTTCTTTGTTTTGGCTATCATTTCCCATTCCATTTTTTCCATCTTTTTTTGCCATTTGCTGTTTTGAGTTTTTGGAGTCAATTATCCTGTCCTCTATATCACTTATTCTTTCTTCTGTCTCTTCAAATCTGGTGTTGTGTGCCTCTTGTATGTTTTTATTTGGTCACCAGAGTCTTTAATCTCTGTGATTTCTGTTATTTTTCTATTTATTCTTTCAAATTCCTCTTTATACTTTTCTTGATCTCCTTTTTGTCATTTGTTATCCCATTTATTTAATTAACTAGAGTTGTATGAACATCTTTGACTAGTTGTTGCAATGTCTGTGTCTCCTCTGGTGTTCTAATTTGGTCATTAGGCAGGGGTATATCTGTCTGCATTGTGATATGTTTAGTGATCTTCTACTGTCTTCATTAGATATAAATATCTTGATTGATCTACTTTGGGAGTTGATTTCTTTCAGTCATCTAAGGCCTTGTGTTTGCAGGATGGTTATACAGAAGGGAGCAAGGCACAGGGTGGAGCACTCAGTATCGTGATTTGTTTCAGGGCAGGTTTGGGCGCAGGTTGGAGATGTTACACTGATGCTTATGAACGTGGGTGCCCAGCGGCCAGGGTGGGTGTAGTTGTGTGGGTGCACTAGTCTGGGGGTGCGTCCCCATGGTGTGCACTGGTCTGAAGCACAGGGCCCTTTGTGCGCATGCTTAGAGCGGTGGCAGCAGGTCAGTTTTACACCTTTGTGGATTGAGGGCAGATGTGACCCAGCTGTGCAGGTCGGCACTTTCTCAGAGCTGGGAAGTAAGGTTGAGGGCTATGCATAAGTGTGCGGTTCTAGGACCGCTGTGAAGTGCGGTTTCCAGAGCTGAATGGCATGATTGGGGGCCCATGCACATACGTGGTTTTGGGCGTGGTATAAACAGATGCATAGAGTCAGGAGGGGCGGAGTGAGGCTGTGAGACACTATGGGGGGTGGGGGGGTGGGGGGTAGCCTAGGTATGAAAGTTAGTGCCCGCAGCCTTTATGTGCTGGCAACAGCCTGCAGGGAACAGGGAGGGGGAGGTAGTGCTTGGGAGGGGTGCAGGAGAGGTGGGTTGGGCAGCACTTGAGGTGGCGGTGTGGAGCAGGTACGTGCACCAGGGGCTGATGGTGTAGGGGCACCCCAGATTGCGGGGAATGGGAGCGGTGACAGGGTTCGGACGCCTGGCGTGTGGGGTGAGTTGCCGCCCATGGGGCTGCGCTGGTGAGGGTAGCGCACGGAAGGAACGCAGTGGCCTGCCTCCCAGTCCCAGGCCCCCATCCGGGCACTTCTGCGGGCTCTGCACCTCCGCTCCAGGCTCCAGCTTTCTGCCTCTCCCTTCCTCGGCCTCTGCACCAGGGCTGCTGCGTTCGGAGCAGAAGGCTCTCCCAGGTCAGCCGCACTCCCGAATCCTGGCCCAGTCGCCTTCCCGTACCTTCTCTAACATTTCCGTGGAGCAGGGCTGATCTCGAGCTGCTCTAGTCGGCCATCTTCCCAGAAGTCTCACACTTTCTTTCTGAGTCCACACGGAATCATCACCAATACAGACTATTTGGTGGCAGAAAAATAAGTCTTAGTAACATTTATGAGACTTAAATCTTATTGTACTGGATGTTTTGTGACTACAGGGGATTTCAAAAATAAAATACCCCCCCAAAATCCTCAAATATTTGGAAGTTAAATGATAAACTTTCAAATTTCCTTGACAGAGTAGTGTAAACTTGTCTAAAATCCAGTTTTAAATCAGTTCTAACTGCCCACAATTTTCTCATGCTTGTTTGCAATTTAATCCAAATTCTCACCCTCGTCATAGGCAAACGCTGATGTTTTCTGTCTCTCTAAATTGGCCTTTTTCTGAACTTTTCATGTAATGGGAATCATGAAAGGTATAGTCTTTTCCTTTTGCATACAGCCTCTTTTGCTTAGAATGACGCTTTTTAGATTCATTCAGCTTGTAGCATATACAAGTAGTATGTTCCTTTAAATTGCTGATTAATATTCCATTGTATGGATACATTGCATTTGTTCACTCACCAGTTCATAGATATTTGGATCATTTCTACTTAGGAGTCATTATAAACAATGCTTTGTGACCATTTATGTACAAGTCTGTGTGGATACATGTTTTCAGTTCTCTTAGGTCTATTCCGAGGAGACAAATTGCTAGGTCATACGTTTAACTTTATAAGAAACTGCAAAATTGTTTTCCAATGTGAATGTACCATATCACATTCCCATCAGCCATGGGTGAGGGTTTCCGTTTTTCCAGATTCTGACCACCGTTGATTTTGCCTGTCTTTTTGCTCTGTGTTGAGTGTGAGCTGATACATCATTGTGGCTTAATTTGGATTTCCCTTATGTCTATTGGTGTTGAGTAGGTTTTCATGTATTTATTAGCCACATGTATCTTTTCCTTGGTGAAATGTCTATTCAAAACTTTGATCACTGTTTAATTGGACCATTTGTCTTTTTATTATAGGGTTATGGGGTTTCTTTTTATATTCTGTACACAGGGTCTTTATCAGGTATGTGATTTGCAAATGTATTTTTCACACTTTGTGACTTGTCTTTTCATTTTCTTAATAGGGTTTTAAGAGGTGCAGTTTTTTGCTTTTTGTTTTTTTTTAGTTTTGATGAAATTCAATTTGCCATTTTTCTTCTGTTGGATCATGCTTTTCCTGTCATGTCTAAGATATCTTTGTGCAACCTAGGTTCAAAAGGATTTTAACCTATGTTTTATTCTAGAAGACTTTTAGCTTTAGTTATATTACATTTAGATCCATGATCCACCGTGAGTTAATTTTTATGCATGGTATAAAATAAGGGTCTAAGTTCATTTTAGTTTTTGGATGTAGATATCTAATTGTCTCAGCACCATTTGTTGCAAAGACTGTTTTCTATCCCATGTATTATACTGATACTTTGTCAAAAATCAATTGACCTTATATAAGGATTTATTTCTGGACTCTTGATTTGTTTCCATTATCTGTACACTTTTCCTTGAATAGAAACCACATTGTCTTAACTACTCTGGCTTTATACTAACCTTCAAAATAGAGTAGTCCGGGTCCTCCAGCCTTATTCTTCTTTTTCAATTTCTATCTATATTTCCCTATAATGTTAGGATCTGCATATTCATTTTTACATACTTACTGGAATTTGAAAGGATTCAGTTGAATTCATAAATTTGTTTGAAGAAAAACTTTATCTTGACAATATTGAATCACCAGATATTTGAGATAGAATATTTCTTCATTTATTTAGATTTTATTTGATTTCTCTAAGTAGAGTTTTGTAATTTCCATTCCAAAAGTTACACACTTTCTTGGTTAATTATGTTTCTAACGACTTCATTTTTATGCCATTGTGAATGGAATTGTTTTAATAGTTTCATTTTTGGATTGCTTGTTGCTAATTTATGAAAATGCAATTGATTTTCTGTGTATTAATTTGAATCCTGTGAACTTCTAAATAAAATATGCATCAAAGGAAAAACTATAAGGGGAGGTGAAAAAGATTTTTCAAACAGTGATGATGAAAATATGACAAATCAAAAGAATATGAAACACAGCTAAGGCTATGCTTTGAGAGAAATTTACAATATTAAATGCTTATTTTTAAAATTAAATCCAAAGTGAACAGAAGGAAGGAAATAAAATCAATTCAATAGAAAACAAACATTAGAAAATATTCAAAAAATTGAAATTTGATTTTTAAAAGATCAGTAAAATTTAAAATTATTTAGTAAGACTCATTAAGAAATAAAGAAAATATAAATTGTCAATATCTAGAATGAAGGGATAGACGTTATTACATATCTATAGACATCAGAAGGATAATAAAATTTGTACCAAAAACTTTGTGCTAATGAGGATTTAGATAAAACAAATCCCTTGAAAAGCACAACTTAGTAAAATTGACAGATGTTACCAGAACAGGAAAATGTCAACAATCTCTTCACATACCTAGATACAACAATAATCCTTAAAAATTATTAGCAAATTGAGTCTAGCAATATATTAATATGAAACATGCCAAGAGCAAGTGAAGTTTATCCCAGGAACGCAGGGTTGATCTAACATTCAAACTTTAATCAATCAGTTAACATTAGCAGAATGCAGGAGAAAAAATTATGACTCTAATCTTAAAACATGCAGAAAAATCATTTGGCCAAAATTAACACCCACTCATAATAAAAGCTCTCAGCAAGCTAATAATTAAAGACAACTTAATCTGTTAAAGAGCATCTACAAAAAACCCTATAGCTAATACCGTGCTTATTAGTGAAATATTAATATTCTTTCTAAGTTTGGGGAAGAAGGCAAGGATGTCTGTTCTTATCATTTATATTGAATATTATATTAGAGGGTCTATTCAGTTAAAGAAAAAAAGTGCAAGGCAAGGGAAGGCAAGAAAAGAGAATAAATTATTTGAAAGGAAAGGCTAAAATTTACTCAACTTTCAGACAATATAATTGTTATTTAGCAAAAAACAAGGCATCTATAAAAACAGAACCCAAACAACTACTGAGACAAATAAGTGATTTTAGCAAAGATGAAGAATAGATGGTCAATATGCAAAAATCAATTGCATATCTTTAGAGTAGCAAAAAATACAAAGTAAAATAAAAATATTATACTGGCATCAGAAAAAAACAATCTTGGAATAAATAAAGCAAAATATCTGCAAAATACCTATACTGAAAACTACAAAACACCTTTGAGATTAATTAAAAATCTAAGTTAATGTCTTCATGGATTAGAAAAACTCATTATTTTTGTGATAACAGTTTGCCCTAATTTAATGAATGTATTCAATGCAATTCCAATCAAAATTTAAAAAAATTGTTGTTGTTATTGTTAAAATTGAGAAAAGCTAAATTTATGAAGTTTCTAGATCCAAGATAGGTGATTATGTTTTAGAGAAGAAATGAAAAGCCATAAATTTTAAAATTATTTAAGATTGTGTAAAAACAAGAAATGTCTGCTTGTTAACAAATGCAATTAAAATGGAAAAGCAAGCCACAGACCTGGAGAAAATGTTTTATATATATATATATATATATATATATATATAAAACAAATAACCAATGTAAAAAATCTATTTATATGCAGATGGACAGACACATATATTTAAATGCAACATACATGCCTATATAATAAAATAAAAAATACTGACAACATCAGATATTTACAAAGATTTGGAGCAACTGCATCTCTCCCATCTTCTGGCAGGATTGTGAACTAGAACTACCACTTCTGTTAATTTATTATGTAGCTAAACATATAACTACCACTTCACTCCCCATTTCTACTTTTACAGATAATGAAAATAAATGTCCATTAAATGACTTTTGCAAGAATATTCATAACATCTTTATTCATTATAGTTCAAAATGAGGACTTGCACAAATATCAATTAACAGGAGAATGGATAAAGAAAAGGGTGGTATATTTCTATAATGGAAAGTTATTTAGCAATAAAAAAACATCAAACTACCAATACTTGTGACAACATGAATGGATGACAAAAATATGCCAGATGTGTGGGAGACGACCCCCAGGGGTGAACCTGGCCCTGGCAAGCTTCAGTTAGACCTTGCTACCTATCACAACTTGTCAAACCCCAACCAGGACCATTCCAACCAATCCTAAAGAACACCTAGGGCAATGTATAACATTCTACAAAGGTTCCATGCACTGAGGTAACTCCAGAAACCTACAACCTCCAGATAGTTCCCTGGGCCAGATAAGGCCTGAAATCTAGAGGGCACAGCTTCTCTAGAGCATCAACTAGTCCCATCCCCTGATTCCATATTATCAACAGCCCCTTCCAACATGAAAGAACTACAATAGGCACAATCTGAATACCCTTAAGTAGTGAGAGAAAGATCAAAGGTGATGGTGGAGTTACACAGAGAAGATAGGGTTTAACAAATTAATATGATTGTTGAATTGTACTGATATCTCTTTCAGTCTCCAGTATCTTAGAGCAGCTAGAGGTAAAACCCAAAATTGTGAAATTGTAACCCATACCAAACTCTGAAATCTGTTCTACAACTAATTGTTGTGATGTGCCTTGAAATTATTGCTTTTTTGTATATATGTTATTTTTCACAAAATAAAAGAAAGAAAGAAAAAACTTTCTTCTAGCCTCCAGGGTTTTGAAACAGCTAGAAGGAAAAATCTGAAATTGTGGAATAGTAACCCATAACAAACTCTGAAATCTGTTCTGTATCCACATGCTAAAATGTACTTTGAAAATCATTGTTTATTCTTTGTATATATGGTGTTTTTAACAATAAAAAACATTTTAAATTATGCCTACTATTAAGAGTCAATTCATACAAATATATGGAACAGAAAAATTTAATCTGTGAAGACAGAAGTCAGAACAGTGGTTGCTTCATCAGGAGGTTGTACTGGAAACGACTGGGCAATCTCTATGTTTATGGAAATATTGTATAGCTTGATGGAGCATGGGCCAAGTGGGAGTATGCATTTGTCAAAGCTCATAATGTTAGTATTATATAATCACTGTCCCTGCATCGCATTGGTTTGGAAAGTGCACCTCAGTGAAATAAAAAGCAAAACTTCATGCCATATTATGGGAGAATATATTTTAATATAGATATCCAGAACGCAACAGGGATCCTACAAAGAAATGAGAAAAAGATATAAACTCTAAGAGAAAAATGGGCTGAAGACTTGAGCAGACACTTCTCAAAAGGGGATCTCCTAATGGTTAAAATTATTAAAATTAGCCACAAACAAAATGCAAGTGAAGCCAGCATGATAAAGTCCCACTGAAATTACTTAAATGAAAAAAAAAATGATAGTACCAAATGATAGAATGTTATGGAACAATTGGAACTTTGATATCTACTAATGGAAGCTGAAATTAATTAATTAGATGAAACTCTTAGGAGAATTATGTTGCTGTACTTTTGAAGTCTTAGTACACCCATAAGTTTGGATCTAGTGGTTCTCCTCCTAAGTAAATGCTCAAATGTGTACATATTCTTCCCAAACGACAGGGACAAAAATGTTCCTAAATACTCTGTATACAATAATCCATATTTATTTTATATATGGATTTTACAAATTTTACGTATTTATTTTATATTTATTTATATATTTATTTACAGCCCAAATGCCCATCAACAGCTCAATGGATGCAAAAATTATGTCCTCATTCAGTGCACGTGTTATTGCAGTGAGCTTTGATTATAGCGTAAGCACCTATAAATCTCACGGAGGCCATAAAATTCTTAATGCGTGATTGTATTATACAGAGTTCAAAAATAACACATCCATGGCTAACAAAATGTAGAACTTACATTATTTAGTGTTTTGGAAAATGTGGAATTGAGAGATTGGTGGAATTTTGTAAATTGAGGTGCTCATTGATTTGGGCTAATTTAAAGCAGTTTTTGATTACTTATTTACAATTTTGGACTAGAAGCAATGAATGCTAAGTCTTTTATTTCTTTTCTTTTCTTGAAATTGGATAATGGTAACTCTTTACTCTCAGTGGAATACTGACTGGGAGGGCAATTAGGAGATATCTGAGGTATTGGCATTATCCTAAATCTTAATCTGGATTGTGACTCTATGTGAATTTACTTGTAAAAGTTCCTCAGTTTTAAAGCTTAAATTTGTGAAATTCATCACATAGAGGTTTACAACAATAAAAATACAGGGACTAGAAAATTATAAAAATGAATCTCTATGAATGAAAAGTATAATTTTTAAATAAAAATTTAGTGTTTGTGTTTTTAAAAAGCAAATGAAAAATCACTAAAAAAAAAAAAGGTCAACCTAGAATGTGTATTTGAAGAAATTATTCAAAAGTGTCTCAGAGAGATAAGGATATATAGAGTTTAATAGAAGAGTTAAGAGATAACAATGTTAAGCAATAACTGTGATAATAACAGTAAGCAAGACACATAGTTTTTACAATATGTCCTGGGGCTTTCTTTATATTCATTTATTTAATCTTTACATCAAAACTGCAAGCTGCTGGTAGCATGTTCATTTTGCTTGTGAAATTATAGAGGGGCAAACATTTTAAGTAACTTCTCCAAAGTCACACAGCAAGGTTCTTTTGGAAATAGGATTTAGACACAGGCAGTCGTCTTGACTTACAACCTGCTTACAACCACCACTCAGAGCTGCCTTTGGACGACAGAATGAGAGGAACTTATATATTTTCTTTCCTATAAATAAAGAAAAATAGGATGGAGAAATAAACATACTTGAAGAGATAATGTCTGTAATGTCAAAACAGATGAATTCACAAATATAGGAAGCATTGCATTCTAAGTACAAAATAAACTCTAGAACTAGGCATATTTCTGGTGTAACTGCTGTCCAAAAATACAAAGACAGCATCTTAAAACCAGTTAGAGAGAAAAAAAAGGACAACTAAATGATTGGTCCCAATCCACGTCCATGGACACATTCTGTTGCCTGCTTTCCCCTGCTCTCATAACCTACAGACTATGTAATTGGCCTCCCTGTGTGTCTACCTTCATCGATTTGGCCAATGGAAGTCATTGACGGGATTGGAGATGAGGACAAGACATTTTTTCCTTACTCCTGCCATACCTCACCACTTCTCTAGAAACCCCATCTTCAAAGACTGTACCTTCTCAAGACCACCACATCATAGGGGACCCCCGTCACACCACACCCAACTTTTGTCTCTGGCTTTTGGCATGGCATAGTTGTTATAGTTGTTAGTAGTTCTTGGCCACCTCGTATCCCTCATTTCCTTCCTCAGTGCTGTCTCTACTTTCACTACTCCATTTCATTTTATCCAGGTCTCTTCACTTAAACCATGTGCATGAATTTTCTTCTACCAAGGTCTTGACTGACACAATGGTTTCATTAGGAGTGGACCAGGAACCAGAGTCTCAAAATGAGATTTGTCACATAGTTGATGAATGCTCGGATGACTTCCTCACTGGAAGAAAGTTTTTAATGCCAATGCATGAACTACAAGAAGGGATGGCTACATGGGACAGGATACAGCTCTATGGTCAGCTTTGAGTGGTCAAGTGACAGTTATGCTTTGTCATTGTGACAACAGTGATGATTGAGCACATGAAGGAGGTGTGGTTGGCTTCTGGTCATAGCTCTGGAGAGTTTACAACAGAACAAATTAAAATAACAGCCTTGAACCAACAAGTGAGACATGATTGGGTGCCCAGAAAATGTCTATGGCAGCCATGGCTGAGTCCATTATCTTGTGTAGCCCCGGAGCTGACCTGGCTATAAGATCACAGAACTGTCCTGCCAACGTGTGTCAACAGGGGCCTGAGAAGCCTGTGTGGGAATGGATTCTGAGGGTGTAAGATCAAGAAGCATGAAATTTAAGTCTAGATCAATCCAAGTGAATTGATAAGGATACATTCCACTGAAAGAAGCTCTGAGAATTTTCTTTGATTCAATGCAACTGTGTCCTACATTCACTGAAATTGGAAGAAACAACTGCTCTACCATATTCTAGAGGAAGGAGTCTGAAATAGGGTGACCGAGTCGTGCTAGTCTGCTTAGGACTTGCCTAGTTTAAAACTGAAAGTCTCACAACTGGGGAAAATATCTCAGTCCCGGGTAAATCGGGATGGAAAATTGGAATTGTGGAATGGTTCTTTTACATGCAGCTTGCTCAGCTACAGATAAGCCACATCACTGAGAAGCTACAAAAAATACTTCCTTCAGCCAGCCATTAAGGAATCCTTGACAGAAATCCTTGAAAATGCAGTAGCCATCCCTTGAAGGAAGGAGACGATGGGGGCAGATTGTGTCCTTGGGTTCCCCGCAACCATTAAGAATGGGGACGGCAGGCAGTCGAAATCAGTGTGTCTGATTGTACAGAGGCAGAATGGTGGCTGTTTGACCATGAAATAAATGGGCAGCCTACTGAATAAATCCTTATTCCATATACAGGGAACAAAATCTAATTCTGGTGGCAGGAGAACCAGTTTGAGTCTCTGTAATGAGTTCACAGCCCCTCACTCTGTTCTTAGACCTATGCCCGTTTCCAGTCCCCAGATCACTTTGGGGGGAAGGCCCTCTCCCTTTGGGGAATGACCTTGCAATTGGGCCACACATGTATTATGTAAATCTTCCTCTCGGCCTCCCCCAGAGGGAAATGTGGCCATTTATTAGGGTGACTGTTAAGAAAAGGAAATACTTGGACTTTCCCGAGGTAATATGGTGCAATTCAGAATCGATGCTAATCCTGAGAACCCAAAACACTAGAGAGGTCAATCAGGCTGTGCTGGGGCTTATGGGGGTCAGATGATACATGGGGGTTGGCTTGAATGGGTCTCGCTCTGGGATCTAAGGCCTGCAGCACCATCCCATGGTTATTTATCCAGTGTCTGAACGTGGAGTTGGGGGAAAACGTTCATAGCAAGTTGTGCTACCCCCACATTGGCTTCCCGACCCATGAGGTGAGGATTTCATGGTGAAGTATAAGCCAAATATAAGCCAAGAACTGCTTACCTCTATCAGCAAAATAGTAAACCAAAAGCAATACCGTGTTCCAGGCCACTGCAGGGACTAGAACTATTAACTAAAACAAAGACAGTAGAGGGGAGGTGATTTCCCTCCCATACCTGTTTAAGTCACCTGTTTGGTCAGTGCAAAAGTCAGATGCGTGCTAAACAACTAGGGATTATGTTAAACACAAACAGGGGTTGTTGCAGGTTACAACTGCTGTTCCAGTTTTAGTTTCTTTACATGAGCATACATGTAGTTTCTTTATATGAGCACAGATACTGATAACTGCCCTTGACCCAGGGAAAATGATTTTTTGAGTTCAATTAAGAAAGATGAATAAAGCACATATTCTGTCTTACCTCAGTGTTACGTCAGCAGGTGAAGGAGAAAGTAAAAAATAAAAATAAATAAAAGGTCCAATAATTTCAGTAATGAAGATAAATGCAAATGGACAAAAATTAAAAATTAACAGAAAAAAATTAATTAAAATGTAAATTAAAAATGTGAAGGGCAACACAAAACAACATTCAAGTACATTCTATTTATAAGAGACTGACCAAAATACATATGGAGATAGAAAGGTTGAAAGTCAAGGACAAATCAGCAGTTGGCATCTCAGAGGCCGCCAGTGACCCAATCTTCTGGAAGTCATGACCTTGGACTGTGCCCTCCCCTTATATGTGGACTGGTCCCAATTCCTTGATTCTAATGAGCACAGTATGGATAAGTTGGTGGATGCCACTTTTGAGGTTAGGTTGCAAAGGCCCTGGCTCTGTCCTGTGCATTCTCTGGCTGGCTGGCATTCATGGAAGTCAGCTGCCATGCTGTGAGCTGTCTTATGGAGGAGCCCATCTGTTCAACAGTCCACAAGTCCTTGAGCCCCACTCGTCACACAGCCCCAGGGAAGTTGAGTCCAGCCAACAGCAGTGGGAGTGCATTTGGATGCAGATTCTCCCTCCATTGTGCCTTCCAGGGAGATGGCAGCATGGCCAGCCCTTGAGTGCAGCCTTTAGGAGAGGCTGAGCCAGAGGCACCCAAACATACAGCACCTGATTCCCAACCCAAAGCAAATCGTTGTTTCAAGGCACTAAATTTTAGAGTAATGTGTTATGCAGCAATAGATAACTAATATAGATGGAAAAAGATACATCAAGCAGATATGAACTGAAAGGAAAAAGAGATAGCTGTAATAAACGCAGGAAAGAAAACCATATTAAGGATGAAATCTATACATAATAGTAAAAAGCTTAATTATGAAAAGGGAATGATATTTTTAAATTCATTTTCCCTTAGTAAAACACATCCAGAGAACATAAAGCAAAGAACATCTAAACCATAGGGAGAAAGCTATATATATAAAATGATTACATGAGATTTAACACACCTCTCTGAATTTTTGATGTCGAGCAGATAAAAATTTAGCGAAAATATAAATGCTTTGAAAAACACGAGTGAAAACAAGATCCCTGCACTCAGTAATTAGAGAGAACATATTATTTTCAAACTTATGTGGATAATAATCAAAATTAGGCTATATACTAGCCCTACGAAATTCCAAATAATTGAGATTATAAAGATGTATTCACAGAATATGAAGAAATTTTTGCATAGGGATGTTAATAAACTATAAAATATATTTATGAAAAACCTATGGGTCAAGCAGGAATCATCATGGAAATTAAAAACACTTAGAAGTGAATGATAATAAAAACACTACATAAATTACTAGTAAAATCCAGCAAAACAGTCCTGAGAGGGAAATAAGCCTTACATGCTTACTTTTTGAAAGGAAGAAAGCCTAAAAGTTAGTGAAATAAATATCCAATTAGTAGTTATAAAAAGTACAGTGGAATAGAAACAAAATAGGAGTTGGGATATATTACAGTGAGAACAAAGTTAACGAAATAGAAAGGTGATAATCAATAGAAACAACAAAACCAATGAAACATTGTCTCTCTATGTGGGTGTCAGGGATTCCCCCAGTCCTGGGGGTGGGAACATATTTGTAAATAAGACTTTTGAGGATGTTATCACCTGAGGTGCCTGTGTTAGTCGGGGTTCTTAGAGAAGCAGAACCGACAGGTGAGAGCTGTATGAGATTTATAAAGGTGTCTCATGTAGCCATGGGAAACGAACAGTCTAAAACCCGCAGGGCAGGCTGTGAAGCTGGCAACTCTGGTGAAGGGTCTGGACAAACTCCACAGGAGAGGCTCGGTGGCTGGAGAAGCAGTGAAGGAGTCTCTCTTCTCCCTTAAAAGCCTTCAACTGATGGGATTATCTCATTGTGGGGAAACGTGCTTTAGTTGATCAGAGATGTAATCAGCCACAGATGCGATCAACTGACTGATGATTTAATACAGCAGCTTTGGGTTTATCACCCAGCCATGAAATTTCCTTGCGGCCATGGTCAGGCCAGTGCTTGCCTGACCAGATAGCTGGGCATTACCACCTGGCCAAGTGGACAGCAGAACCTCACCCTCACAGGGCCCAAACTGGATGAGGGTGGGCCTTCACCCAGTGCTGTTCAAAGCCTGATGAGCCAAGGGTATTGAATATGGAGAGGAGAATCCGTGGGGAGCAGCCAGAAACTGGAGGTCAACACAAGTCAAAAGAGAAAGAAGATGCCACCGTGTGCATTGCCATGTGATGGAAAAGCCACGGGACCTTGACAATCATTGGCAGCCAGTCATCCCCAGAATGCCCCATTCTTGGGGAGAAATTATCACCTTGCTGAGGCCTTGATTTTGGACTTTTTCTGGCCTCAAAATTGTGAACCAATAAATTCCCACTGTTGAAGTCCACTCACGTATGGCATTTATTTTAGCAGTTAGAAACAATAGTCTTTGGTGCTGGAAAATGGGGTGCTGCTATTACAAGTACCAAAAATGTAAATACTACTTTCAAATTGGGTAATCGGTAAAGGCTGCAAGAATTGTGTAGGCCCAAAAATGAGTGAGACCTGTAGAGAATGTCTGAATCATCTTAGAGAACACATAATTCATTATGAACAGGATATTGGTAGAAAAGTGGACTTCTGGTGACACCTTGAAAGTAAATAATGAATATGTTATTGGAAATTGGAAGAAAGGTGATTCTTGTTATAAAGAGGTAGAGAACTAGACAAAATTATGTTCTGAAGCTGGGTGGAATTCAGAATTTGAAAGCAATGAACATGGATATTTAGCTGATGATATTTCCAACCTAAATGTGGAAGGCTCAACCTGATTTCTCCCCACAGCTTACAGTAAAATAAGAGAAGAAACAGGTAAAATAAGGATTGGACTCTTAAACCCAAAGAAACTAGCAGCTGATGATTTGGACAATCCCCAGCCTGTCTAGACAGCATATTCCAGACTAGGACCAGAAGTGGCTCCATCAGGGGCCTCCAAGGGCTTTCAGGAAAGGGGTCCTAAGAGGAGAGGCTCCATGTGAGGGTTTTGGTGAATGCCCTCTTCTTCCCTCAGTGGAAGCTGAGGTCTGTACAAAAATACTGTCCTCAGACCAAGAGAGCGGGCCCATCCAAGGTTCTGGAAAAGATGTGGCCACACTTCCCCTTTGAGGGAGCAGGTCATCTGCCTTAGTGCTGGTGAGGGCAAACCTTGTGCCCTGATGCTCAGTGAGAATGCCACCACCCCAATGCTCAGAGATGGCTGAGGCTGTGCCCTGGCGTATACGGGGAGCCTGGTCTCCATCAGATGCTTGGAGAGAGTGAGTCCTACTCCCAGCATTCGGGGAGAGCATGGCCACCACGCAATCATTTGTGTGTGGCTGATGTTGCATGAAGGCTGGAGAAGGAAGCACAAGCCACAGATGACTCTCAGACCTAGAGAGCTAATGGACTTGCCCTGACGGTTTCTGGACTGGTTTGGGCCAGTGACCCCTGTTTAAGTTCCAATTTCTTCTTTCTGGAATGGGGATGTTAGCCCCATCCCTGTGCCATTATTGTACATTGGAAGCAGATAACTTCTTTGCTGGGTTTCATTGGTGCATCAGACAGAGGAATTTTGCCCCAGGATGGACCAGGCCCATAACCAATTTTGATGAGACTTTGTACTTGGCATTGTTACTTAAATAACTTAAGGCTTTTGACATGTTGTGCTGGAGTGAATGTATTTTGCATGTGGGAAGGTTATGTATTTTGGATTCCAGAGTGCAACCTGCTGGAGATCAAATCACATCCTCCGCAAAAGACATGTTCAGTTCCCAACCCCAATCCTGTGGGTATGAACCCATTTGTACAAGGTCCTTTGAAGACATTGTTAGTCCAGCTGTGCCCAAATGGAATGAGAGTGGACCTTCATCCGTTATGGCTGAAGTCCTCCTAAGCTGAGGAAATGAGACATGGAAGGAGAAGACACAGGGAGCAGCCAGATGCTGGAAGTCCAGGAGAAGATGCTGCCTCATGCATCACATGTGGCAGAAAAGTCAAGAACCGAGAATGGTGGGCAGACTGTCCCAGCATGCCACAGTCTTCCAGGGGAAAGCATTGCCTTGCAGATGCCCCGACAATGAACTTCTAACCCCCAAACAGTGAGGCAAGAAATTTCCATTGCTTAAGGCAACCTGTGTGGTATTTGGCTCAGCAGTTAGGAGACTAATATAGTGATTATGTTCTCAATTATCAAATAAACTTTAAGTAACTTACTGACCAAGCATGAGATAAGACATGGTCCCAAATAATTACACTTGTGATTGGAAAACAGTAAGGACCACGTGAAGGGCATGGCACAAAAATAACAACAGATCCTTTGCAAGATCAGGAAAGATGTTTCACCTGAATTTGAAGGATGGGAAGAAATTAGAAATACTGAGATAGAGAGAAAGCACATTTGAAATGGAGTGTGTGCAGAATAAGATAAGTGCCCCAGGTGCCTGCCTTAGATAGGCCATGGGGCTGTTGGCCTGGAGAAGAAGGTGAAGAAAAGGGACACATGTGACAGCGGGAAGTCATACCTTCCCACCAGACAGTGGACCCCCTGAGAAAAGCAGTCTTTATTTTTTAAATGTTTTACTTTGTCTCAGTTTTATGCAGACCCACACACATGCTTACACACATATATACAGCTACATACATACTTAAAAATGTACATAGTTGTTTTTAAAAAGATACTATATGACTTATAAGTAAAAACAGCCACTTCATGTTCCTTCATTGATTCCTGCCCCCCAGATGCAAGTACCTTATTCTGCTTTAACTCCATATTTATAAATAGCAAGCTTTGCTCCCTTCAGTTGAATTTGGAGTTTTAGATATTATGTTTCAAAGACGGGCTTGGCTCCATGTTCACACATACATGCCCCCACCCCGCACTCTTTCCTTGTCTCCACCCCTCCTCTCAGTGTGGTTACATCATGTGGCAGGCGACTATTAAATAGCTATATCATCATGACTGCACAATAATAGTCATGACTGGAGCATATGATGCACTGTGATTGCATTTCCTTTGAAGGACTTTTGTTTGTTTGTTTTCCTCCAGGTCAATCATTGTTTTATTTCGATCTTATTTTAGTTTTCAGTGTGCCTAACACTCATATATCCAAAAAACTGCTCCTAGAAGTGTAATCCTCCCTCAATATGTTTGAACCCAACTGATAATTAAAAATTTGACTTTTGCGTAGATGCACTGCCCTCCGATGCCTTCAAAGCAGGTAGGAAGTTCTCCAGCCTCTGCACAGTGCCACACTGTCTCGGGGGAAATCTCTGTGCTTCCTTCCCAGGATAGAGTCACTGCTTCTTGGAGCAACTTGGTTTACTGGCACGTTTTCATGGGTCATATCTTCCAGGAATTTCTCCTTAAAATGTGCATAGACACTACCTGATCCTATTCTGCAAGCATAAAACAGACAAAACAGTTTTTTTTTTTTTTTTTAATTATTTTTTTATTATTTTTTGTTTGTTTGTTTGTTTTTTACATGGGCTGGGGCCGGGGATCGAACCGGGGTCCTCCGGCACGGCAGGCAAGCATTCTTGCCCGCTGAGCCACCGCGGCCCGCCCAGACAAAACAGTTTTTATTCTCCCCTCACACGTGAGTAAGTTTGGGTGTAAAATGTTACACAAGAAATGATTTTCCCCTGAATATTTCAAGGTATTACTTATTTCCTAGTTTCCAATAATGCTTTTCTAGAAGTTCGACGTCCACAATCCATTCCTCACCCCACACAATAAATATGACCTGATTATACCTCTGAAAAATGATCTTCTGCCTCATTGAAATGTCACAATAATGGGCCTGTGTGGGTGTTTCTAATAAATTGTGTTGGCTAATCTGAGGACTCTTACAGCTTATTTATTCAACACATATTTATTTAAGTTTTGTCATGTGCCAAGCAGTGCTATAGATTCTGGGATGTGTCAATGAACAAAACATAGAAATATTCTTGCCTTGAGGGTCTTACTTTGCAGCAGGGGAGACAAAAAAAAAAAATTAAACAACAGACATAAAACACACGTAAAGGACTTAGCAATTTAAAAGGTGATGAGTGCTGCGGAATAAAAGAAAGAGTAAGTGGCAACGCCAGGGATGGCTGTGCTGGAAGACGGCATAGTGAAGCAGTAGGGTGCGGGAGAGAGAAGGCTCAGGGCCGAGAGCTGTGTAGGTAAGAGAATCCTGGAGAGAGTGAGGAGCCTTGGCAGAGGCTCTGAGATAAGAATGCCTCTGGCATGTTGGATCACCAGCAGGCACGTCCACGTGCCTAAGGGTGAGTTGGAGAAAGGGGAGTCATAGGAGATAAGGGGCAAGAGATGACAAGGATGGACCATAGGGGTCTGTGGGTTACTGTGGGGCTTCAGCCTGACTCTGAGTCAAGAAGAGATCCTTGTAGGTTTGGGGGCAGATCAGTGACAATGAATTAACCTGGCCTGACAGTATCACTCTGGCTCCAGAGTCAAGGATGCCTGTTGGTGGGGGTGGGGTGAGGCAAGGGTACAAGCAGGAAAACGTGGTGGGAGGCTGCTGGAGTATCAGGACAGATGACAGTGTCTCACACTCAAGCGGGAGCAGTGGAGAAGAGAAACAGTTCAATTCTTGCCACATCTTGGATTTTCTATCATATTGGATGTGGAAAGTGAGATAAAAAAAGCCATCAGAGATGATTGCGGGTTTCTGACCTTAGTATCTGAGAGGAGGCAACTATCATCGGCAGAGAAGGAGAAGGATGTGGATGAAGCAGAATTTGGGGAGAAGTTGAGGAGTTAAATAGATTGCACCCTGAATTTGAGATGACGATTAGACACCCAGTGAATGCACCCAGCACACAGCTGGATGTGTGGGCCTGTAGTCTTAAGCCTATGTCCTTAAAATACTCCTGAAGGGAGTGAGTTTGAACATGAGATATGAGATCAAGGACATGAGATCAAGGACTGAGGCTTGGGACACTCTGACACAAGTTTCCAAGAAGAGGAGGTTGAAAAGGAACCATCAGTGACAGGGGGAGGTGAAAGTGAGATGCGGACAAAAAGAAAAAAAGACGATATTCAAGAGATGTTAGATGTTAGAGAACTGAGCAGACAGGGTGTTCCAGCCGACTGCCACAAAGCCAAGTAATGTGACGCCCGAGAATTTGCCATCAGTTTGGCAGCAGGACAGTCACTGGTGACCAACCTCTGAGCTGAAGTGGGCATAAGAAAGGACTGGAGATGGGTAGCAGAGCTGGTTATCCTTGCTGCAAAGTGAAACAAAGAAATGGGGTGGTATGGTGCGAAAAAGGGAGTCAAAAGGAGTTTGCATTCAGAAACTCATGGTCTTCACTGCTGCAAATTTTCTTGAATTATTTATTTGATAATTCCCTCCCTTGCATAGGAATGTCTCTCCTTCTAAAACTTATCACTTGGCCATGTGTCCTCATGGACTGACCTTCTAATTTTCCTTCCCTGATTTGTATTTTCTTTCTCTCCTGTTCTCCATGTCTTTGTGATTCTAGTTGCTGAAAGATTTCCTTGGAATGTTCGCACCTCTAATAAAGTCTCATGTCTATACCGGCTCCCAGTGTCCCCAACAGGGTCACACTCCAGTTGTCTGTCTGTGTCAGACACAGCCCCCATCTCCCTGTTCACTTCCCCCACTATGGGTATTCTTTCACAAGCTACTTGAACTTGAATCCTTGTCTCCACGGGAACCCAAACCAAGACACTGTCTGCTAAATCCTCTCTCAGCAGTTCCTTTCCCATTTCTAAGACTGAGTTGCAGTTATCTGATCTCTTTGTCATATCGGTGCAGGCCTTCTGGAAAATCCTTTTACTGTAATGTTAATAACGTTTTGAGATGAGGCAGAGCTAAATTTGCCATATTTAACCAGAAGGCATTTCTTTTTTCCATTTTTATCTTGGAAACATAGATACAAACTAAAATTTCCCATTTTAACCGCATTCAGATATACCAGTAATGATGCTAATCACTCACACAGTTGACCCTTCTTAAGCACCATCTTAGTTGCATCGTCACACAGCCAAGTTGTCTCTTCGGGAAATTATACATGAATACATAAGTGCAAACTTGTCATTTCTCCCCTTCAAGAGAAAAAAATGCAATTCTGACCTGTTGCCTGTGATGCTTCAAAATGTACTAGAGTCCAAAAGTAAGTGCCATGTTGATGGACTCTCAGCTAGACCCAGGTACAGCATCTTTACGCGCAGTAAATAAGCAGCCGTCCTGCCATCCAAGGGTGAAAAGTGGATCTGCGCTCCCAGCTGCTGCGTGTCCCCACCGCCCTCCCACCCTCACGCTGTGAAAGCCATCCTTGTAACGCTAAACGCAGTGTTGCCACCAGCAAGGTCACTGCCAGACTCCCGTCATCCCTCGATCCCGGGCACAGCACCGAGAATGATGAAAAGGCTGACTTCCCAAGCCAGGCTGTGGGAAGCCCGTGTGCTGCCCTGATGATGCCATTAGAACAGTCCAAGTTGTTTTCATTAAAATACACCCATTACCGTAGATGAGAACAGAGCTCCATGGAGGGGGGGTTTCAGAACCATGCCTTGTTTCACTGAATTATGGAAAATTAACGTGCTTCCATCTTCATTTCCTACAGGTAATAATGCTCTTTTGATTGGAGGGACGGAGCACACCTGATTAGAGAGCCTGGAAGAGGAGTGTGTACGTCTAATTTCATTTTCAACAGCCACCACCGCAAAATACCTGCTCATTAAAAGCAGAGAAGAGATCTTTCTATATGAGACGAGGGCTTGCGATGTGATCCCTGGAGTGGAATGTCATAACTAGCTGTTAATTCGGGTCTGTTTACTAAGAATTTAATGCCTGCAGAAAATCTGTTGGAATCATTACAAATGGGGTAACGTCTACCAGGAAAAAAACTGGGCATGATGGCAGCGATTTGGGATGCACTTGAGTGTGCCGGAGCTGGCGTCTGCCCGAGCACGGCCTAATTAATGCTTGGGCACTACCCGAAGAGCAGATTTAAGCTGAGCAGAGCATCGATCAGCAACACCAGCCTGATGGTGCCAATGAAAGTCATTTTTTCCCATCCTAAATGTTTTTGCTGTTCATATGTGGCCCTTCAATGTTTTCTTTCCTCTCTTGATGAAGGGGGCTAATGATTGGGTTGATAATTCCATCATAAGATTTTGTTGTCCTGCCTGATAAAACAAAAGGCGCTTCGTGGGACAAGTGGGGGGCATGCAATGCAGTTGTGACAGGTAAACATGCGGCGCCAATCCCAACACACAGCCGCGGCTCAAGCAATGATGTCCCTGGAGAGCAGCCTGGTGGGCAGACCTGGGGACTCTCATCCAGGCTCCTAAGCAAAATGGGAGGAAAAGGGGCTTTGGTTTTCCAGACTCTTCAAATACAGCCCCCTTGCTGCCCGCCTTCCTGCTCTGGTAGGATTTCCTCGGGTCTTTCAGACGTCGTAGCCTTTGGGTCAAAAGACCAGAGAAAGTGAAACTGGTTTTGTGTTCCCTTCAGCCCACCCAGCTGGGGGTGTTACAACTGGTTGCAGATCCCCTCGGTGGGGAGAGAGCTGCATAAATGGCCTGCAGGGATGCCAGGCATCTGGTTCCAGAAGAAGATGAGGGTGTGCAGAAGGGGTGGTTGGTTTTCAAGGGTCTCCAAGCCACCACGGGGTCCAGCCAGGTCTGGGCCCAGTTCCACCTGGCTTCTAAGCCTGTTTCCTGCCTGCCAGGCCAGGTACTGCCTCAGTCTACCTACAATAGCCATTAGGCGAAGAACATTCCAGAGACTGGGGCTGGGGCTTCAGGCTGTGGTCAGTCCCTGACCTGGTGGCCTGGAGACCGAGAAGCTGCCCCACCCCAAAAGCCGACAGGGTGGCTTGGTTGGGTCCGGACTCAGCAGCTTCCTTCCCACACCGAACTGGCAAGGAACAGTCTCCACAGCTTTGGGCCAGGGGCAGTCTCAGATGTCAGCACTAGACCCCCCACCGTGTGAGCCCTCACATTGAGGGCTTTTCTGTCTCTGAGGGTCCTGGAGGGTCTGAGTTTGTTGTTTTGTTGGTGCTCTCTCCAGGCGTGGGACTTTATTCCTGTCCCCCCACCTGTGACTGCCTGGCTGTGCCTTGTCCCCACTGCACCCACAGGAGATCCTTCCACTTCAGGGTGCTTCCCTTCTTGTTTCCTACTACTGCTGTGTGGAGACGGTGTCTTCTCTACACGGCTGGGGCCTTTGCTTTCTCCTTAAAACTGTTTGGAGGACCTATGGGCTTCTGTTTCTGTTGTTGAGGGAATGAATGAGTGAATGGATGGATGAATGAATGAATGAATGCAGCGGGCCAGGGCAGACTCTGAGCAGGCTTAAGTGATCATCTCTGGGTGGAAAGGTGGAGGCTGCCCAAGGAAGCAGGAAGGAGGAGCAAATTCATGGGATTCCAAACAGTGGGAAAACCGGCATGGTACAAACAGAAGACAGAGAGGGGAGAGTGGGCTGCAGGCACGAGGCGCACTGTGGCTGAGAGTCAAGTGGGAAGTCCTTCATGGGCTTGGGGCACAGCCGGGAGGGACGGGGTGTAGAAATACGTGGCCAGAATGATTAGGACTTCCACTAATGGGAATCAAATCCATATGTGCCTGGGGTTCAGGGGAGGGAGGGATCCCTGGTGTCAGCTGCAGGAAAGTGGTCATTTGACCCTGTGAAATTGTGGCAGGTTTCATGGAGGACGTGACACATGAATGGGGCCTTGAAGTTCTGGGCTGCTCTTTGCAAACTGAGGACGCCATATTACAGAAAGACATAAAATCTGAGTAAGGCATTTGTGCTCATCCCATCCTCACCCTGTCCTTTCCCCACAGCCCCAGCACCGGCATTTGTTGCCTGCACATTCATCTAGTTTCCCCATGACCCAAAAGGAAAGAATGGCAATTAATATTTTATGCAAATGTTTTGTGCCTCAGGGTGTACCCTCACTGTGATTTATGAACAATGATTAAAAATAACTCATTTAATGTAATCTAACATGAACAAATAAAAGAAGACAAGATTAAATGAAATTTCTTCCCTCTGGAAACAGAACTTTGAAGGTCACCACCTTCTTGGAAATGCAAGTGATTTCTTTATTGGTGTTCAGGGTTTCAGGCCCTAAATCGAAATTCTAGAAATAAAAGACAATTGCATTTAATATGTTGTCCTGAAATTAAATCTATGTACCTGGTTGGTCTTGATTCACCTCTCAAGGACTCTGATTTTCCCTTGCCCATGGAGTCAAGACTGTGCATTGGGATGAGCTGGTCCATTGACTTAACACAATTGTTTCCCCTGAGCTCAGTAGCCTCTTGCCAGGGAGGGCCTTTCATAGGCTATGTCAGAAGGAACGGGCCAAGTGACAGATCACCAGATCTTCATCCTGTGTGCACCTTCCTAAAATTTCCAACCACACCCTCAGCATGGAACACGCCAGAATCACAGAAGATGGAGCCTGGAGGACACACCAACGTAGAAGGTCATCGACCCATGTCTCAGAATTAAGTTTTCTAACATCGCAGGCTTGGGAACTTTCACATGCACTGCCATTTTCAATTTCATTATTCGATATAATTCCATAATAGAAGGAAGGCAGTGTAATGGGGAAAGAGCTCAAAGAAGGGAGAAGGGAGAGTGTTTTCCCAGAGGAAATAATTCTTAGACTGAGAAGTAAGAGATGGCATGAAGTGTAAATCTTATGATGTCACTCTTTAAACATTTATTTGCCACCCAGAATTGTGCAAAGTCACCCAGATGTTTTCTCCCTGCAGCGGCTGCTCCCACATGTCATGAGGCTACCCATCCTCACTCCAGCATCACCCGGCCCGCCAAGGCACAAGTCTGTGCAGCGACAGACTCCACCATCACATCTTGAAGTGGGGGTCGGCATGCCAGGCACCGGGGTTGCACAGCTCCCCATTTCTGCAGCACCCTTCCTCAGGGAAGTTCTGACCTCAGGGGTCTCATCTCTTGCTGGAGATGATGATTTTAAGAGGATGTCCTGAGCCTCCAGGCAAGTGGGGCAGCTCATCCTGTGGATGGAGGGCTTGGGGACTCACCCAGAGCATCACGAACCTCAGAGACCCCAGTGACAGCCGTTTCCTCATGACAATGCCCATCCGTCCATCTGTCCAGCCATCCATGCATCCATCCACTTGTTCAAACACTTCTCAGGGTGTGCTCGCACATGTGAGGGGTGGGAAGACCCAGCTGTCTGCTCATCTGGGACCCCCCTGAGGCTGCTGGCTCACTGCCAGGCAAGAAGGGATGTATCTACATTTCAAGGGCCTGCTTTCTAGAGACAACATGTCAGCGTTATCTCACTGAATCCTCTTGATGACTCAGAACAACTCAGATCTGAAAAATTATAATAGCTGCATTTTATTAAATTTGTTCATGCATTCATTCCTTCAACAAGTCCTTCCTGGCACCCTTTTGTTCCCAGGGTTCTTCCAGGCACTGGAGAAATGATGTCACGTCCTACTGACAACCGTCTTAATCTCACCGAGCTACGCTGTAATTGAACACCAACTGAGGATGGGGGCCTTTCTGATATGCAGGATCGCAAATATAAAAGTCTGCCTCAGTGCATCGATTCTAGGATGAACTTTCTTCACATTGAAATGCCCCTGAAATCCATCACTTCATCATCCGTGTTGGCCAGATGGTGATCTAGGGGTCTGGGCATTCCCTGGCCATGTGCGCTGAAGGCTGTGGAGTGGGTGCAGCGGCTCGGAAAGAAATCCTGGACACCAGGGTGGGGTGCTTGCTTAAGGAAAGCTGTGCCAATGTTCTTGGATGGCACAGAGGGTGATGTGGGGAGGAAGAAAAAGACAAAAACAGGCTATTGTTCATCAGATTTCCAGGGAATCCTGCAGTAAATGTGAAGACATATTCAGAGTAATGTGCCCTCCTCCCTTCTCCGTCCCCAAAGGCGTCCCTGTCCTCACCTGGGACATCTGTGGCTGTGTGAATGTGTTACCTTACAGCACGCACACTGATCACCCTATATTACCTCAGCTGACCTCCAGAGAGGAAGGTCACCTTGGATGAGCCAGGTGGACCCAGGGGTACCACGAGGGTCCCCAACAGTGGAAGAGGAAGAACAAAAAGCCCGAGGAACTTGAAGATGCTGCACCGCCAGCTTTACAAATGGAGGAAGGGGCCACGGGGCCATGAACACAGAGGGCCTGCGAAAGCTGGAAAAGGCCAGGGTAGGGATTCTGTCCCGGGGCCCCCAGAGTGCAAGGCAGCTCTTCCAACCCCTTGGCTTTAGGCAGTGAGGCCCACAATGCACCTGACCCACAGAATGTGAAATAAATCTTTGTTGCCTTAAGATACCAAATTAACGATGATTAGTTTCTACATAAATAGGAAATGGATATGTTACTGAATTTATTTCACTCTCATTTTCCTCCTGTACAAACAAAGGTGATTGATATAGGATAAAAATCTACACTACCTGTACTTATTCTAAGTGATAGATATAAGATTAATTGGGAGATATTTTTCTTTCTTGTGAAACATGAATAATCAATGGCAATCGATGGTACCTTAGGTCCGATGAGCACCTTAACACAGAAGTTGTCGTTATACTCCGTGTTCAGAGGCCGAAAGAGGGCAGGGAAGAGCCTGAGCTCCCATCCCTCGGCCAACCCAAAGCCTGTGTCTGCCCACAGCCTCTTCCTGGCCCCAGGGGCTGAGCCCAGGCCCCCGGCGGAAGGGGTTGGGCACCTGGGAACAGCTGGGCAACACCTGGATTCTAAGCCACACCTGCCCAGCTGTGGGGCCCCTCTCACCGGCCGGCCGCGTAAGAGGAGAACTGCTGCTGGGCTTTGTTTCCGAGGCTGCCCTGGCGTCCTGTCTCCCCATGCAGGAGGCTGGGGCCGGTTTTGGCTCTGAGAGTCCAGATGGATGAGTCTGTCTGCCCGTAATCTGGAGAAATGAAAATCTTCATTGCTCGCGGCCCCGGGCTGTATTGCCGCACCTGTTTTTCTCTAAGAGAGCCGGTCACCGCGCCCAAGTTTGCAGTTGCAATTCAGCCGCAGTGACCCTCCTGAATATAACTCTCACAAAAATGTCACTTAGGAATCTTTATGACTCAAGCCGTTCATCTGTCTTCCCAACAGGTCAGCTCTTGGCTACCTGTGAAAAAGATTTTTCAGAAAACCCTCTCCAATAAATCACTAATTCTCTTTTCCTCACAACTTGAAGAACAAAACTTTGTGAACTTGAAAGGTAAAAGGAAAGAGGAAGCGGCGGTATGAAAGGCTCAGCTTACACAATAGGCCTTCCCGCGCCCTCCTCTCTGCTGTCAGAGGCCATTCTTCACTCTGCTAACAATCCGGGGGTGCGTTCAGCAGTTCTCTTGTTCTCATCCCTCCATCTTGAAGGTCACACCAGCGCGATTTATGTGCTGCCAGTGTAAAGGCAGGAGAGAGAGAGATGAGGTGCTGGACTTGCTCTGACCCGCGTGGAGTGAGCGGCATTCCCCCCAGCCCAGCCTGTGTCGGGGAAGAGGCCCATGGAGTTGTTTGGGGAGGGGTGGGGGACCACCAGAGCTTCTGGGACCCAGGACCGTGGTCTTCATCCAGGGGTCTCCCGGACCCCTGAGGACCTCGAGGACCTTCCTGGGTGCAGGGAGGCTGAGACTGCTGCTCTTCCAGCCCCCTCTGTCCCCGTCAATGAGGACAGCCCCGGCCCTGGCAGCCCCTTGCCCCAGGCAGGGATTTGGGCGAGCGCTCTGCAAAGGAGTGACTTAGAAGAGGATGAAGTCACAGGTGGCAGGTGCCGAAAGCTTGGCCCCACCGAAGGGCTTCAGGCAACCCCCAGCCCTTCCGAGGCTCAGCTTCACCACCTGTGAAAGGCAGATAACCGCAGCCACCTTCTAGGTCTGGCAATATGAGTAAGAGTTTGAAAGACAAGCATGGACTTAACAGCTACAAGTGGATGGTCAGAAGACGGGTGGAGAGCAAAGACACCCAGGAATTGGGGACCGTCCACTGAGCACAAGCCTTGTCCCATGCTTTGCTTTGTCTAATGTGATGGGGGTAGTACAGGTGGCATCCTCTTAGCTGTCAATGCCTCCCGACACTTCTGGCCACTGGCCTGGCCCGTCAATGCCCAATGACCTGTGCTTCTCGCTGTCCAGGGTTCCTCAGGGTGCATCATTGCAGTAGCATAGACAGATGGCCTGGAAGGACAGACATGGGTGAGGGAGCTTTTGGAAGGCAGCAAACAGCATGGTGGCCTTCTCTGGATTTAGGAAGTCCCCAGCTCTGGCATTTCCCAGGCTCAGAATACCCACTGGGTTATCCTGAAGTGGGGAGCTGGGGTGGACAGGGCACGTGGGTGTGGATGTCTGCTCCAGGTGGGGTTTTGTGGTGATGGGAGTAGTGGGGGAGGGCTAACTGTGACCAGGACCCCCAGCAGAGCCCCCACCAAATTTGTTGCAAGAACCCACTTTTCGAACGCACACCCCTTCCATGTCCCTACCCAGGGGCCCTCCATTTGGGCCCTCCATTTTGGGGCAGTGTGTTTCAGTTTGGGGACTTGTACAGGGAAAGGTTCTTCCTTAGACCACATACATGGTTTGAACAACAGTTGGCAATAAATAAAAGGCCAGGGATCCGGGCACCTGAGCTCTTTGCTCTGCTAGGCAAGTTCCTGCTTTTCTCCTCGGCTGCAAAGAGGACAACAGAGCCCCTTCTTAAACCCCAAAGACCCTTGGGTGCAGGAGCAGGGGGTATAAGGTGCTGACAAGGACACCCACAGCCTAGTGGTAGATGCAGGAGAGGCTGTAGGACATGGGTCAAGTGCCCGGTGGGGATCAGGAGGCCTGGCCCCCTTTGCCTGGCTGTTCCAATGGAAGGGAGAGAAAGCAGCGTACATCGCGCAGCAGTTCCCACTGGCATCTTCCCGGCCTTGTCCCTGGTGGCTCCCCTTGCGGCGTGTGGAGGGCACGTGGTGGGTCAGCAATTGCTAATTTGATTGGGCTGCATCCAAGCGTCCCATCTTCAATAACTCAGCTCTCAGCGTGGGGTTGGGGTCAGAGGACAGTGGCCACTGATTCTGAAGAAGGATGCTAGAGGGAGAAAGCACCAGGTGGACACAGAGGGTCGGATGTAGATGCCAGGAAACAACTAGTGCCTAAAAGATGAGCAGTGGAGGGCATGCTCAGGTCTCAAAGATACTGATGCGTCCAGCCTCCCAGAGGCGAGAAGAGAAGGGGGTGGGTGCTTTTCTACTGCGGCAAGGGAAAGTAGAGACTCCTGATTCTAGAACAGAGAAAGGTGACGAATGCTGCAGGAGAAAACCAAACACCTGCAAAACAGGTGCTGAGAGGAGCCGTGTCAGAGGCACTGATGAGCAGGGCAAGAAGGGAAAAACTGTGACAAATCACCTGCCCAGGTATTCTGCAAATAGTGTTCAGAGTAATACCCAAAGCTAGTGAGGCCCCTGCAGATAAGTTCAGATGACACATTTGGAAACAATGTAGCAAAAGGCATAAAAGGCTTTAAGGAGACAGGATCCTTAGAACTGAGCTTTCCTTAGTTCATTGGAACCCAGCTTTCCTTAGTGAGGTTGCTACGTGCTCAGGGTCACCAGGTAGGCCCTGTGGAAGGATTTAAGCCCAATTCTCAGAAGCACCAAAGCCTGAGCCCCAAGGCCTCTTGTGGTGGATCCCATGCTGGCCTGGACAAAGAAGAAAGCAGTCCAAATCCAAGGGACCCTTGAGACTGCACGGACAGTAAGCCTTGGAAGGGTGGAGACAGGGAGCCATCGAGGTGGTGTGAGGCTCCTGGGGGTTGCCACAGGAGGGAGGGAGGCAGCTGCTAGGAGCCAGCCCCACCCCAGCCTGCAAGGGAAAACAGAGCAAAGCTTCTTGGAGTGTCTGCCCAGGGGAAGCCAGCTGGGAAGGAGGAAGTGGAGCTGGGAGAAAAGGGCATGAAGAATGCAGAGCTGGAGTTCAGGCCAGAGGGGAAGCAAGGCAAAGAAAGACGGGGCGTGGAGGGGATGATGCGGGGAAAAAGCGAGGCTAAATCAGAGTACACTGTTGTCAGAAGAAACTGATCCAACTCCTTGATGGAGAGAAGGAAGAAACAGGGAAACTGTGGGCAAATTAGGGAATGGGGAGAGCATGGAGGGACATTCTCAAGGTTAACTACAAGAAGTGTAGAGTCTGAAGCAAGACGTGGTGGAGGCCTTGGAGCTGCACCCAGCCCCCAGCCTGGTCCCTCCAGGCTGGCTGCCAAGCTTTGCAGCCAGAGAGGACCCACTGATTTCTCATTAGCTTCGTGATTGTGGACCAGGAAGAATTAGATCTTTGAGCCTGTTTCTTCTTCTGTGAACATGTGCATAATAATAATAAGAAGAAGAACTGCAGATGCCTTCATTCATTTGCTTGCTCATTCATTCATTTACTCAAGAAACTCTTCTCCAGCACTTCTTTCATGTGCTCTGCCCTACGGCAGTAACTGGCTGTGAAAGACTCATTTCCTCAAAATAACCAGCACAAGACTTGTCACCTAGAAAGTGCCCTCCTGCACACTTTCCTGGTAATTTTATCCTGAGGATCATTTTGAGCCAGGAATATATAGAGCTGCAACTTCATAATTTGAGATTTATGTGTCATTAAGCTCCTCAAGTACATGGTAATAAATAAATGCTAAGTACCCAAGCTCCCACTCTGCCGAGGGAGAGCAGCTCAGAGCAGAGAAGGTGGGTGCAGCTGCCTCCCAGCGGCCAGCACTCGGGGCCTGGGGGACTGCGTGAAAGAGGACCAGACAAGCCGGAGAACAGGGGCCCAGGAGGCCGCAGAGCTGCTGGAGACACTGGGTATCCACCGACGCATGGGATGAATTTACCGTGACCAAGGTCAGGCGAGAAATGGAGCTCAGTGTACGTGGCCTCACCCAGAAAGGGGGTCAGCGAGCCCCAGGGTCCTCGCACCTGTGCTAGATTCCATTCCAAGGTCCTCACACCTGTGCTAGATTCCCCAAAGTTCAAGACTCACCTGATGGCAAGCAACAGACACCCACTTGGAAGCTGCTTAAGGAAAAGAAAGTTCAATTCGTTAGACATTATCTAGAAGAAATAAACAAATAAGGCCTAGTGATATAGACGCCAGGTGATTCCAGATACCTTAGCATCTACAGGTAACAAGTCAAACATCCTTATGCTCATTTTCTGAAGTTTTCTTTTTTTGAAGTATAATAATAAGTATTCTTTAATGTGTAATATTTTTAAAAGTTTAGAGAGGTGTAGAGAATAACAAATATCTTCCTATCTACCCTTTTCTCAAAGCATGCTATGTTGCTCTATTTGGTTTAGATATTCTTCTATTAGAGAAAAAATGTTAATGGGAGAGTCGAATTTCATTTTTATTGCAGTATAATATTCCATGGCATGGATATAAGTTTAACCATTCACTCATTGTTGGATCCATTGATGTTTTGATTTTGGGACCATGACAAATATGTCTTCCATGAAGATTCAGGCACAGGTTTTTGTGTGAAAATGAGTTTTCATTTCTCTGGAATAAATGCCCAAGAATGCAAATGACACACCATCTGGCAGCTGGATGTTTGCTTTTATAAGAAAATGCCAAGCTGTTTTCCAGAGTGGCTGTTTCATCCTACATTACCACAGAATGCATGCTTCAACCAGTTCCTCTGCATTCTTGCCAGAATTTTGTGTTGTCACTATTTTTTTTTATTTTAGCAAATCTATAAAAACATTGTTGTTTTTCTCTAGTAACTAATGATTTTGAACATTTTTTCACATGCTTATTTGCCGTCCCTACATCCTCTATAGTGAGATGTCTTTTAATGTCTTTTGCCCATTTTCTAATTGCATTGCTTGTTTTGCCTTTTACTGTTGAGTTTTGAGAGTTCTTTATAAATCCCTTTATCAGAAATGGGCCTTGCAAACATTTTCTCCCAGTTCATAGTCTGTCATTTCAACCTCTTCACATGGTCTTTTCCTAGTAAAATGATTTTTTTAAAAATTGATGAGGACCAGTTTATAAATTTTTGCTTTTATGAGTCATGATTTTGGTGTTAAGTCAGAACAAAAAACTGTCTAGTCCTGGATCCTAAAGATTTCCTCTTAGTGCTTTTCCCCTAGAAGTCTTATAGTTTTATGTTTTATGGTATAGTCTGTGAACCATTTCATTTTAATCATTGTATAAGGATTGAGCTTTAGGTCACGGTTTTTTGTTTTGTTTTGTTTTGTTTTTGTCTATCAATATCCAATTGCTCCAGCACAATTTATTGAAAAGTTTAGCATTCCTAGTTGCTTTAGCAATTTTGCTTACTGCCACAAACATTTTATCACTTCAAGGGAAGTATGGACACTTTACTTCCATTTAGGTACCTTAACCTTCACCACTTTTAAATGTCTTTGTCTTGAGTTTCAGATGTAATTTTTTTAAATATTCAAATATATAAAATCATGTGGAAAAAGATAGCCTACTATATATATATTTGCATTCTGTTTCTTTCCATTGCTTCTTTGTTCCTTTTGATGCCTCACAATTTCTTCTTTTATCATTTCCTTTCTGTTTGAAGAAATTCCTTTATCCCATCTTTAAAAGTAGGTCTCCTAGCAACAAGTTCTTTTAGTTCTCCATCACCTGAGAATGTCTTCATTTCACCCTTCTTTCCTAAAGGCTCGTTTCACTGTAGAAATGTGGTTGGCACCTTTCCCTTCAGCACTTCTTCTCGTCTCCATGGTTTAAGATGAGAAATCCGCTTTCATCCTATTTGGTGTCCTCTTTTGCTTTCTCTTCATGTTTAGTTTCCTGAAGCTCAATTGTGGCATGTCCGGGCATGGCTTTTTATGAGTTTATCTTGCTTAGGTTTCACTCAGCTTCTTGAATCTGTATGTTTGTGTCTTTTACCATATTTGGAATTTTTCAGCAATTATTTATTAAATTATTCTTTCCGTTCCCTCTCTTTCTCCTCTCCTAAAATTGCGATGATGTGAATGTTGGATATCGGTAATTATGCCACAGGTCCCTGAGGCTCTGTTCATTTTTTCAGTCTTTTGACTCTCTCTTATTCAGATTGGACAAATCCTTTTATCTGTCCTCAAGTGTACTGATTCTCTCCTTTAACATGTTCATACTACTATGGAATCCATCTGGCAGGTTTTTTTTTTTAATTCCATTATGATATTTTTCAGTTCTATAATTTCCATCTGGTTCTTTTTGGCAACACCTATTTCTTTTCTGAGATTTTTCTACTTGTTTTACTTTGTTTCAAGACAATTTGCAATTGTTTGTTGAAGCATTTTTATGATGGCTGCTTTAAAATCTTGTCCCATAATTCCAGCTTCTGACTCATTTTGACATCAGCATCTGTTAACTGCCTTTTCTTATTCAGATTTATTTTTCCTTGTTTCTCGGTGTGAGGAATGATTGCCAATTGTATCCAATTGTAGCTTAGTCTGCTATGTTAGGAAACTCTGGTCCCATTGAACTCTTTCAGTTTAGTAGGCATTCACTCTGCTTGGGGTGAATATGCCTACTTTGCAGCCTGTTATTATAACGATGGTTAATTTTCAGGGTCTTTGCTATGCCTTTCGCCTTGTTTGGATTTGCGTGCTGCTGTGGCCCCCACTCTGTCTGTCAGTGGGGGCCAGAGGAGTCTCCTCCAGGCCTGCCACCCATGGCTTTCAATGGGGGAGGGGCTCCAAGAGCTTCCCTGACCAGGCACTTGTGGTGGAATTTCCCCTTCTGGTGCCCCACAGGCTCCCAGTCGCTAGGGGTTTTGGTTTGCCAATGCTGCTAGAATGCAATACATCAGAAATGGACTGGCTTTTATAAAGGGGATTTATTTAATTATAAATTAACAGTTCTTCAGAGGAAAAACAGCTAGCTTTCCTTTGGCTTTTTCTAACACTTGGGAAAGCACATGGCAACATCTGCTGGCCTTTCCTCTAGCTTCTGGGTTCAAACAGCTTTCCCTGGGATGATTCCTTTCTCCATCTCCAAATGTCTGGGTTTGTGTCAGCTCTGAGCTCAGAGCTGAGTTGTGCTTAGCTATACTGAGTTAACTCCCCTTTTAAGCCTCATTCATTGCTGAAGGCACTCCCCCTAGCCACTTGCAGATATAATCAGGTGTAGATGAATTTCGCAGTCTGATGTTTTAAGTCCACAGCAACAGAACACCTGGGCACCATCACCTGTCCAAGTTGATACCTGTACCTAACTTCTACAGTGGGAGAGGGAAGTCTAAGGAAAAAGAGGCTTCCCTGGGGTGGAGGAGGATGGGGTTCCCTCTTGCTTTTATCTCCCATTCATCCCAGAACCTCTTAGGGGGAGAGCCACATCTGAGCCTACCTGAGAAAGAGACTGCCAATCTTGGCAACTTATTTTTTGGCAAACCTCCCAATCCTTCCCACTTACCAGTGGTGCCAGGCTCACCTGGTGTTTTGGGCGAGACCCCCTCTTGATTCAGGGGACAAAGGAGCCTACCTGTGCCACCTTCTATTGCTAGGTTAGGGGACAAGAAATGCCTGGCTCTTTTTTGGAGTGAGGAGACATAAGACGACCTGCTGCTGTGTTGTTCCTCTAGTACTGAGCTCCTTGGGTTTCCTTCCTCTTACACTTTGCAGAATTCTCTTCTGGTTGCCTCTGGTGTTATTTCCAGCACCTATAGTTGTGCTATTTTGTCCACACCATAAGAACCTCATCTTTTTGTGGGTCTGTCTCCTCTTTCAGATGTAAATTCTGTTGAGACTTCTTCAAGCTTCCTCCATCTTCCCCCCTTTTTCTCAAGCTATGCCTTCTCCATGGGGAACCATGTCTGCTTAGTCCCATGTCTGCTCAGATTTTACCTGCAGCTGGAGCCTCCACCTTGAGCTCCAGACTAGGATGTCCAACCAGCTGTGTGTGCAACATTTCTAATTGGAAGCTTCATATGTGTCTCGGCCCTGCCTGGCAAAAGAGAACCACTGATGTTGTCCTTAGATCCAAAACACCTCCAGCTTTTGGCACCTGAGAAAATTGTAGACCATCCTCCCAACTGTTCAAGCTCCCATATAATTCATTAGTAAGTCTTGTCACTTCTTTTCAACTTCAAAGTCATGAGCCTTCGAGTCAATGTCATCTTATGTTTCTCCTCTACGGCAGCCAAGGGGACCTTTGGGAAGCACAAACCAACCCATGTATATTAGTTTCTGAGACCTCCGTGACCAAGTGCCATGGGCTGGGTGGCTTAAAACAACAGTAGGAATGTATGGTCTCCCCGTTCTGGATGCCGGAAGTCTGAAATCAAGGGACTGGCAGGGCCGCCCTTCCTCTGAAGGGTCTGGGAGAGGGTCCTTCTTGCCTCTCCAGCTTTGGGTGGTCCCAGGCATTCCTTGGCTTGTGGCTGCATCTCTCCAGTCTCTGTTCTCTGAGTCCATGTATGTTTATGTCCAGATTTCTTTCTTCTTGTAAGGACACTAGACATATTGTATTAAGCCCTCCCTATTTCACTATGACCTCATCTAACTAATCACATCTGCAAAGACTCTATTTCAGACAAGGTCCCATTCACAGGTGCTAGGGATTAGCACTTGAAAATATCCATTTGAGGGGGCAAATGCAACCTAGACCCCCACGTTACTTTAAACATTCTAGTGCTTCCCCATTATACCTAGAACAGGAGCCAGATTCTGTGAGACTACATAGATTGAGCCCATCCCCACCCAGGCTTCTCTTTTCTCTCATCCACAGCATGTCCCCATATTGCCATATTTCTGACCCCAGAACCCACAAAATGAATTTGCAGTCCAGGGTGTTGCTTCTGTCCTTTATCCAGATCTCCATGTGGCTGCCTCCTTCTCATTTAGGTCTCAACCAACCATCACCCCCACACAGAGGCCTCCTTCTGCAGGCTCAAGCTGGTGCTCAGCATCTCTCCTTCTCCATCCTCAGGAACATTCTGTCTTTCTCCTAGCGCGATAAGTATTTGAATCCATTTACTTATTTAAGGCATCTATTAGCTGTCTCCCCTCATAAAACCCAAGCTTTTGTGAATACAAGGACCCTGTCCCTACTGTGCACCCCCATTCCCCCAGGACCCACAGGTCATCTCACACAGTGTAGGAGCACAAGACGTGCTGGATGAGTGGGTGAATAGAGTCAGTGAGAACCAGGGCGAGGGCATGAGAGGTGACTGGTAGCATTCTTAGCAGAACCACTGGTGTCTTTTCTACTACTGGATTTCCTCTTGCTTCCTTCCGAGTCTTGGCTTCAGCCTTGGAGCAGTTGTTCCAGCGGCCTGAAAAAGTAGACACCACACAGGGGAGCAGAGTAGGGGTGCTGGGGCTGGAGGGGAAGGTGAGGCTCAGGGGCTGGAGGGGAAGGTGAGGCTCAGAAAGAACTGACTTTGTTCATGTCTGTTGCAGCACCCAGATTTCTGGAGACTCAACCCCAGGTTGTCCTGTATCTCCACCTGTCCTTCTAAACTGACCCAAACAGACAAAGGCTCTGCTTACCACATGCCCCAGATCTGATGGAGATGGCATTCAATATGTGACCTACCTTCATGTCTCCACCAACTCTCAATTATCTGACCGGGCCAGGGTCTCTATGTTTATTGTGGAGGGAGGAGAAAAATAAGGCAGGAGGGGGAAACTGGGGATGAGGTAAAAGGGGAAGCAGGAAGGGAGGGAGACATGCCTGCAGGGAGATGGAAGAGAAGAATCTAATAAGCAGGGAAAGTCAGAAGCAAGCGGGATGTGAGACATAAAATTGAGAAATAATTCTTAAATTGGATGCCTGGCTCTGGCATGGATTTTATAGCATATTATGAGATTCTAATGCAAACCAGTGCCTCTGTTTTTTATTTATGCAGAAAAATGACTGAGAGATCAGTCTGGAGAGATTCATGAATTTGAACTATACCAGATCTAGTAGTAGTGATTTTTTTTTTTACCTCTGCCTCCCTATTTTTCAGTATGTGCAGCTCTCAATAGGGACATAATCTTTCCTTTGATTTCAAATGGTGCCTTAGTCTTCAGGATCCTCAGGGCTGTGCTGGGGAGTTGGTAAGCCATTCATTTGAGAACCTGGCCTGGTAGATATGGATTTATAGACACAATGTCTATAGATAAAGAATCTCTGGACCCAGAAGGACCATGAAGCAATTTCAGTGCAAAACATGGTCTTTTTTATTAGCTTCATCCATTCATTCATGAGCCACAGTATCACAACCATGCAAAGACCCAGCCATCCATTCCCTCATTCATTCCAGGGGCAGGTATTGAATATCCATTGTGTGGAGAGGGGCATGTAAGGCACTGCAGAGCATAGAGGGAGAACGGAAGCTCGCCTGCTCCTTGGAAAGACCAAAACCAGACTGCAGCAACTTACGAACATTCCCAGCTATGTGACCTCTCAAGCGTAAAATAAGAAGGCCAAGTGGTTATACAAGTCTTGAGGAGCCAGCTGCAGAGTTAAGTTGTGCAACTTTCCCAGATGATCCTGCTTTTCAGATTTCATTTCCCATTACCCGGTGAACATATTTGCAGCAGAGTTGGGAGAAAGCTATTTTATTCAGTAATTTCATCACTTTTGGAGGTGACAATAAATTACTTCTATTTTTTAATGTTATTGGGCAAAATTTCAAACATACCTAAAAGTAGAAAAGTCTGATTTTTCATATTTGCTTCATCTATTCACTTTTATCTTTTTCTTTCTTTAATCTGTTGTGTTCAAATGCCAGACATTATATCATTTCATTCCTACATGCTTCAGTGTGTATTTCTCAAAAAAAAATGAGCATTTTCATTTTTATATCCAAAATGATGTTATGGCACCTAACGAATCAATACTCATTTGTCACATTTCTCCAATACCCAGTCCACAGCCAAATACCCATAACTGCTCATGAATGTCTTTGTACAGTTGGTTTGTTTGGATCAGAATCCGCATAAGGCTGATTGGTTGGCATGCCTTCTCAGTGTCTCTCTTGCTCAGCAGCTCCTGCCCCTCTTTCACTTTGTACATTTTCTTGTTCCAGAAATCAGATCAATCGTTCTGTAGAAGGCCAACTGCATGGGATGTATGTGCGTGGCTCCTCATGGTGTCATGAAAGTTGATCTTCTATTCCCTATTTTTGTAGATGGAAGGTAGAGGCTTGATGAGTTTCAACTGTAATGTTGCTGGCAGGAATGCTTTGTATTTAATATCCCCCGATCTGTACTGAACCACACGAGGCAGCACTCTTCGTGCTGATCTCCTTTTGGGGATGCTACGACCAGTAAGTTCTCTTCAAGTTCTCACTCTCATGTTCTCCATCAGTCATTCAGCTAATGGTTCATGTGTCCATAATCGCTGCCTGAATCAATTAAGTCCTTAGTAACTACACAACAGTGATGTTTTAAATTTTCTAATTCCTTCAAAACTTAGAAACTTATGATTTTTAACAAATAAAATTAAATGGGACCCACATAAACTCAGTGGTGTGTCTGTGCATTTATTTTATTTCATGTGCAGTGGAGAAAGGGACTGGCCCCTTCAAGCCGTACACTTTTATCAACATTATGGAAGAAGATGGATGTCGAATGACCTGAACTCCATCAGCATTTATCGAGAGTTGACCCTGTGGTGGTGCCTGGAGATGGCAGATGCTTCCTGCCTTCCAAGACCCTGCAGCCAGGAGAGGAGAGGTAGCACACGCCATCCCCCTCCACTCCACATCAAGTAGTGGAGTTACCCACAAGGGATAGCATTGCCTCCATGGAACAAAGATGATTTGACAAAGCACGGGGCATGGAAAATGCCCCTTTGAAGGATGAGTTGTGTTTCCAAATAAATGTGGGTCGGAGTGCAGAGCTCCTTGGAAAGGGCGAAGTAGCACAAAGGGTCTAAGTGAGCCCCCTCAGCTATTTGGGGGGAAATATAAGTGGCCTGATATGGACAAAACATGGTGACTAGCCATATAATTTATCATCTAAACCAGGACCCACTTGAGACTGAAAAGGGCCGAATCCAATGTTATCTCAGGCAGACTCTGAACATATGACTCAAATTACGGAGCAATGGAAAACATTTACAATTTTCCATTGTAATTTCTGCTTAGACCCAAAATTTATTAAATAGTGTACCACTTAATTTCCAAACACATGGAGTTCTTATACATATTTTTTCAACTCTTGCTTAATTCTACCATGGTCTACTAGACTATATTATGCAAGATTTTAATCCCTTGAAAGTCACTGAGATTTGTTCCATAATCTATAACAAAGTTGTCCAATAGAGCATTCTGTAATGATACAGATGTTTTCCTGTGCTGTCCAGTTTTGCAGTCAGTAGTCACGTGTAGTTATCGAGCACAAGAAATGTGTCCAGTGCAACTAAAGAACTGCATTTTAATTTTAATTATTTAAATAAGTTAAAACAGTCTAATGGCTAGTGCCATATTAGACAGTGCAGGTCTAGAATATGGTAAATAAAATCTTCACAATCTCAAGCTGCTTACAAAAATGACATTTATTTTATTTTTTCTCAAGTCATGTGTTTGTGTTTGATGAAAGTTGTATGATCCCAGCTGGGCTCTGCTGAGTTCCACTGGGCATGGGTCTTTCCTATAGGTTGCTGGTTACCCTTGCACTTGCAGATGGTTGGAATAGGTTTCAACATGGGAAGTGGCTGAAGCACGGCAGGAGCAGTGGGGAACACTCACTACCTTGTAAGCTGCTGGACTGCCATTGGCCTCTGTCCATACACATCCCACATCCTTTTATAAAAGATCCATATATGCTAAAAGGAATGTGTATCCTGCTGTTGTGGGTTAATTATTCTATATACATATTATTCAGATCATCTTTGGAATCTCGTTCACAGCTTCTATACTCTTCCTGCCAATACTGCCTATTTTTATGTATTACTAAGAGAGGCCTGGGAAGCTGTGCTTGCGGATGAATCTGGTTCTTTTTTAAGTTCTGTAAATTCTTAAGGCTTTATATTAGGCTGATTGCTACATAATTTAAGAATGTGATATCTGCCTGCTGAATTGACTGATCACTGAAATGTCCCTTTTCATCTAGAGTCACTTACTGCCTTCAGTCTGCCATATCTGAGGTCAGTTTAGCTGCACCAGTTTTCTTTCAGTTAGTATTTTCACGGTGTCTTTTTTTTTCTATCATTTTACTTTCAACCTTACTGTGCTTTTCTTTTCAATTTAATTTCTGTTACTCTTGTTGCTTACATTTTTAAGAACTCCGGTCTGATCATCTTTGCCTCTTATTTGGAGTATATAGTTACATTTCTTTTAGTATATTAGATTGAACCATATGAAATTGTAAATATTTGATCATTTCCAATCAATATAAGGACAATTTCATGTGATTCAACCAAGTAATTAATATGTATTTAGTTTAAATGTATAATTTTGACCATTTGTTTTCTGTTTGCCCCAGATTTTTCCCTTCTCCTTTTCTTGAATTATTCATATTCAGAAAGTATGTTTTATTATTCCATTTTCTCTGCTATCCACTTTATTATTTAGTGATTAAAATATAGATTATAATAGATACCTTGATACAGCCTAACTTAAATTATAACTTTTACTGCATCCTGGAAATGCAAGGTCTTATAAGACATAAGCTCTACTCTCTATCCTCCATCCTTTGGGCCTTATTTTGATTGATTACTATTCCTAATTCTTCATAAACTCTTCAGTCACCCCCTGTGATAGGATTATAATTCAGGCCATTTCTCACTTGATTTTGCAGTTCCTCCCACTAGAGGAGGAAGAGTTGTGTTTCCCCACCCATGATGTTTGCCTAGGCCAGGAGGCTTGCCTTGGGATGTGTATGGACAGAGGCCAATGGCAGTCCAGCAGCTTACAAGGTAGTGAGTGTTCCCCACTGCTCCTGCCGTGCTTCAGCCACTTCCCATGTTGAAACCTATTCCAACCATCTGCAAGTGCAAGAGTAACCAGCAACCTATAGGAAAGACCCATGCCCAGTGGAACTCAGCAGAGCCCAGCTGGGATCATACAACTTTCATCAAACACAAACACATGACTTGAGAAAAAATAAAATAAATGTCATTTTTGTAAGCAGCTTGAGTGTGTGAAGATTTTATTATTATCATCATTATTATTACCCATCAAAAGCTAACGCAATGCTATTTTGGCATGCTTTTTTGTTTTATGGTATTTATTATTGATTAGTTCATACATGAAAAGCAATATGTTGTATGTATGACATATATATGTAATTATATGAATATATATATTTTTTTAGTTAAGAACTGGAATATCACTAAAGTTTCTTAGATTCTATTCCCTTGTCCAGTCAAAAATATTAACTTGAATTATTTTTTCTTCTTCCCTTGCTTTTTTTAAAACTTTTTTTATTATATAGAATAACATATATGCAAAGCAAAGAAATAAAAATACAATAGTTCTCAAAGCACTCTTCAACAAGTAGCTGCAGGACACATCCCAGAGTGTGTCATGGGCTACCATACGATCCTCTCCGGTTTTTCCTTCTAGCTGCCCCAGAATATAGGAGAATAGAAGGCTTAAATATTTTTTTATCATCACAATCGACTTTTTTTCCTTCTTTTTTGTGAAAAATAACATATATACAAAAAAGCTATACATTTCAAAGTATAGCACCACAAATAGTTGCGGAACATATTTCAGAGTTTGACATGAGTTACAGTTCCACAATTTACGTTTTTATTTCTGGCTGCTCTAAAATTCTGGAGACTAAAAGAGGTATCAATTTAATGATTCAGCATTCATATTCATTTTATTCATATTCATTCATTCCTATCTTCTATGTATAACTCCACTATCGCTTTTGATCTTTCCAACCCTCTCTTTAGGGGTATTTGGGCTATGGCCATTCTAGATTTTTCATATTGGAAGGGCCTGTCACTAATATGGGGTAGGGAGATGGAACTATCTGATATTCTGGAGAGGCTGGGCTAGGTCTCAGGACTTATCTGGACCAAAGATCTATCTGGAGGTTGTAGGTTTCTGGAAAGTTATTCTAGAATTTTGGCACGCATCTGAATTGCAAAAATCTTTTAAACTCCACAAGATATTTTATTACTGTGCTTTTGTTACCGTTATTATTTGTTTATTATTTTTAACAGTGAAAATTTATTTTGGTTTACTATACCTTTATCCTCCCCAGTGATTCCTCATTCCCTCTGGGATTGTTTTCTTTCTGCTTAGATCCAAAAGTTATGAAGTAATGTACTACTTAACTGCCAAAGATTTGGAAATTTTATAGCCATGTTTTTGTTGTTGAATTCCAACATAATTCTACTCTGGTCAGAGACAATATTATGTAAGATTTCCTTTCTCCTTACAGAGAACTTTTAAAAATGTATTCTGTTGTGACAACCAATTGTAAAGTTTCTTGGTCTGCAGATGCCTTTATTTGGCTTTCATTTCTGAACAGTATCTTCACTGGGTTTATTATTCTAGGTTAGCAGCTTTAGTACACTTGTACAGGATATGGAGTTTAGAAAGATAGCAATTTGGAGCAAGTTTTCTAAACTTTACTCATCACCCATTCAAATAAACCCTGTTTGATGATGTGTCTAAACTATTTCAGCTACTGTACAATGTGGTTTTATAATTTCTAGTTGATTATTTTTTATTGATTACAGTTCTCTGATGATCTTATCTACTGTTTTACCTATTTTAGCAAACATATTATTTATAGTTATTTTAAAGTAAGCGTCTTTGATGCCAGTGTCTGGATCACTTGCGGAACCGTTTCTTTTGTCTGTTTTTCCTATTTTTAGCTATTTTTATCCTGCTTGCTTATCAGAATGCCGGATACTTTGAGTAAAATGTTTGGAGGACTAGATGATAGTATACCATTACTTAGTATCAATTTTACTGTCAGGTGGATGGAGTATGTGAAGATTACCTTAGCTAGTCAAGACTGGTCTATTTTAGTCTGCACTTGGTCCACAGTGGAGCTTTTTCAAGGGTCTCAATGGAAAACCTGGGGCACGGTCTCGCCTCCCCTCCTTGGTGGGTCATTGACTGAGTCTATACCTCCCTAGAATTTTGATGTCTCTATGTTAATCTTAATCTTAGGTTTTGTGGCTATAGGACCCATTCAGACTGAGTTTAGGAATTTGCAAATACCTTACGGCAAAATTACCTGTAGAATGTCAGGCTCTTCTGAGACCAGTTGCTATGAAGTTGTTGTCCCTCAAGTTCTGGACATTTTGCGAGACTTAAGCTCCAGTTTTGTCTGCTCAGTTCAGTACAACACCCACAGGTTTGAAGCCACTTCTTCCTGCTGGGTGTCCATGCTCTGAGCTATGACTTAAGGAGGCTCTGAAGACAAAGAACTACAAAAGAGACACAGCTCCTCTAAATGCAATTTGCTGAGTCAAATTCCAGGTCCATGTCTGAAGTCTTCACACAGTTCTGGTTTTACCTAATGTTTTAGCTGTCCTCATTGGCATGATTAGTTTGATATGAATTATTTTGCCATAGCTAGAAAATAAAGTTCTCGCAGGTAACTTTGACCTTTAAATGTACATTGTCTTTTAAATATAAACCTGTTTTGGAATCTTCTCCCAAAAGTAGATTATTCCATAGCCATATTATTGAAACAGAGTTTGATACCTGCCAAAGTGATTGAAATCTTTCTACTGAACTTCCTACTAAAATGATGGCAAAAATTCTAAGTAATAAAAAAAATCATCTAGTATATATATATCCTAGATATAGTACCCTTCTCTTTGCTGTTTTTCCCAAAAGGATCTATAATGGATACCCCCAAAATATATCTAAACTTTGAAGATATACTGAAAGATTGAACTAAAAGTGAGAGAAACTATCTAATTGATGTCATTCATACTCAAGATGATTCTGCCTTAAAGAGACATTATTTTCTAAATGAGACTTTACTATGGGCCGGAAATGGTTCTAAATATTTAAAAGTATTCATGAGACAGATGAAATAACTAAACCCATGACAAGGCTGAGGAAATTGGGGTACATCAGAGTCAAGTAATGTGCCCAAGTCATAGGTGGAATGCAGTTTAGAACTGTGTCTGAAGCCAGTTACTCTGACTCCATTTATCCACTTACCCTGCTAATAAATAGTAATAATGGTAATTTATTGTGTAGGCACTGTTTCAAGTGCTGGAAATGCAGCAGTTGGGTGCAACCTTAGCCATGGTATGTCACCACACCCAAGCCTTCTCCATGGACAGAGCTGTATCTACCTACCTATCTATCTGTCTGTCTGTCTATCTATCCATCCGCCCATCATCTACCTGTCTTTCTATCTCTCTATCACCTATCTATAAAAACGCAATTTCCAAATGATATCACCAATTATAATCCAATACTGCAGGACCCATTCTAATTTTATTTCTTTCCATATTTACAATTTCCTTCCTGATGGAGAGAAATGGTTCATTATTCTTAAAATGCTTAAAATACTTACCTAGGAACCAATTTCTCAGTATATAACCAATGTGCCATCCCGTCTGCTGTCCTGACTCCCTCGTGGGTGACCTCGCCCACTCTTCTGGACACTGCTTTCCCACCATGGACCCTGTCTTTGCCTTGCCTGTGCTCCCACACTTCCTTTGTATCCCAGATGGGCTACCACCCCTTTACAGGTGCTTTCACAGATGTGAAAGAGGTGCTGTCCACCTCTACCACTGGACCCTTTCACACAGCGGTCAACACTAGCTGTTTCTATTGATCACTTCTTCTCCTGACCACAGATCTAACGTTCTTGCTCCTTCATGTGACATGTGATTTTTCATTTTATGCCGGGCCAGAGAAAATAATGTTTACATCCACGAGAGAGAGCATGTCTCTTCTCCTGCAGACCATTAGCGTCTGCGGTTGCAGTGGGGATGAGATCATCTACCCTGTAGGTGCGTTGGGTCTGGGCTTTGTTGGAGCTCTAAGTAGGTTCAGTTGACCACAGGATTCAAATATTTTGAGGGTGGTGTCAGGCCCCTCTCTCTGGCATGGGTGAACTGAGCATTGGTGGCGCCAGAAATCTTGGTGTTCTTAGAGCCCAGAAATCAGTTCCCAAATCATGGGAATATCTTTTTTCTGTTTTTCAACAAATCTGTCAGTTTGAGGGTTACTAGGATGTTGTTTTTCTCTGCAATCCTGTTACCAGCTTTCAGCACCTGTCTCCAGCCTTCTGCCTTATCTCAGCTTCAGAGTGCTCCTACAGGGCACTCAGTGGATGGCTCAAGGGCCCTGGAGAAACTCCTCTCAGGCCTCCAGCCTGTTTCCCACACTTTGGTGGACATTGGAGTACACTTAGTGGAGTCCACAAACCACGGGTCTGGAATAGTCAGCAGATATCAGATTACACATAGCGACACCTTGTCTCCTGTTTAAGCAGCTCAACTCATAAATTATTTGTGAACTACTAAGAAACATCATCATGCTCTTAAAATTCTACAAATGTCATGCACTGCTCCCAGTATGAATGTCTCAGAGTGTGCAAGATGTAGAAACGTATGAATATATGATTTGAGGAGAGAGCAAGTGAAGGCCACTTAGCCCATTAGAATGCATTTTGACTTTAATATCCAATTCCCTCTAGTTACCATTTAATTGCAGAGTGAATCTGGCGTTTTGATTCAATATTGTTCTTTGTTCCCCTTAATCTCCATGTATAGCCCCTTCTCTCTGAGCCTAAAATTGGAACTCCACTTCATTGACACTGTGTGGGATTCTAGCCCCTTGAATTAAATTATTGTTTAACAATTCATACTCTGGACTGTGAAGACCAAATACTGCTCAGCTTATCTGCAGAGAGTTTCTCGTTTCTCCCAGAACCAAGACAAACCTCTATCTGAAGGGAAGAACACCTGAGGGTCTGAAGCAGCCCCATGCAGAGCTGTAAACAGTGGCACAGCACAGGCTTTCTGCTCTGCTGTTGCAGGGCAGGAGTGAGCACTTACCACCTTGTCTGCCATTATTTCCTTAAGCCCCACCCCAGTGGAGCCAGGTCACATCCCAGCTCGGAGCTCCCTTGCAGCCCCCATTTTCCTAAGGCATTCGAGGCTCCCTGCCTCCTTAGCAGCACAGACCACCTGCCCTTTCAGTTTTATGCTGCAGGGCTCTGCCAGGCTTGGTGCTTGCTTCACCACTGCTTCAGCTATCTCCCTGGGACTTCCCTTTGTAGGAGGGCAGTACACACACCATATGGTGGTAATTGTGGGGTAGGAGTGGGATCTGAGATCCAGCCCTAAGGGAGCCTTTGAGGACATGACAGCTCTTTATAAATAGTTCATCTTTAATTCCTAATCATTTACATTCCATCGCAGTTCATATCTTCATGCACTTTCGTGCAAAATGAGGATTTAAATGATTTACCATTGAGCAATGTTAACAATGTGCAATAAGGCTAAAGATAGTAGTTATCCCTTTAGGTTATGGAGGCTCCGATGAGAAAACATGTGTCCAGCACAGGAAAATACTCTGTAAGTGTTGGCTGCTTTGATGATCTTACCAGGTGCCAGGTAGAGGGCAATACATTGAGATGGGAGGAAATAATGGAGGAGCGCCACTCTCCAGCAGGGGCCCAAGGGCAAAGGGTGGCCTTAGGACTCAAGACACAATGCTGTTCCTTCCGATAGCCGAGAAAGAAGAGAACCAATAGGAGAAACAGCGTCAATGTTGTAAATACCCAAATTGCAAAGAGTAGGGACTCACAGGAGGATCGTTGGGAAGCCAAGCCTATGGCTCCAGAAAGGCATAAATACCCAAATTGTTTGAGTTCCTCAAGTCCCAGGTAACTCAGAACCAGATGGGAGCCAAGGACCTGGAAGTGCACATCTGGGGTCACATGTGCCCCTGGGGTCCCCTGGGCTTCAGCACCTCCCATAGAAACTTGTGGCTTTAATGCAGAAATCCACAGAGCGCTTCTCTGGTGGGACAGTTTGGGAGATTTATCTTTAAGTTGCCTGCTCCAAGGGCCAGGCTTGCTGCTTGCAGGCCGGTGCAGCCTACCTACTCAGACCCTCAGCTCCAGCACCAGTCCCCACTTCCTGCTGGGGGCCTGCCTTCAGATCCCACCCACTTGGAATGGGCCACAGGCTGCTCCTGAGCTGAGCGGGCAGGAGCTCCGGTGATGGCCTCACTCCCGCAGGCACCGCCACTCCTTCCCGACCAGGTTGAGGGGTTTAGGCAACTTCTTCAACCCCGTTTGGATCCCTGGTTGTATGTCTGTCACAAAGAGCTCAGGGGAATAATAACTGCAGGATAACTAATGTGCTTTTTTTCTCTAGTAGATTTCTTTATTTCCTTATCTTAACTCCAGCGACAGTGCAGTACCTGGCAAACATTAGGCAGTCACTAAATGTTTCAGTGCATCAGTGCACTGATGAATAAATAAGGCGGGCCCTGCAGCCTCTGCCCTTTTTCCTGAAGGCTTTGATGTTGCTGTTTGTGTCGTGGACATTGCCGGCAGCCACACCTCTGCCACCTGGAGGCATGTCTTCAGCGCTGGGCACCCATGAAGCCTTGTCCAGGGAGCTTATCCCACCGTCCCGCAGCTGCACGCAGCGCGCTCCTTCTACCCAATACCCCCACCCCGACCCCACCCCCATGCCATCCAATTTGCCCGCCTGCCAGGAGAGCTTCCCTCCCATGGACAGGACTGGACTCACTCAGCAGACACGTCATGTGCCCCTCTGCAAGTCAGGCTTGGGGCCACCCTCGCCAGCCAGACAAACGTGGGATTTAACCTGATGGGGCATCCCGTCGGGAGACTCATTCATTTCTAGATCCTTCCTTGTTCCTGCCACAGCCTCCAGCTCACAGCATTTGAAGATGAGCGCAGCACCCTGGCTCTGTGCTGGGCATCTCCGCAGATGCTGCGGGCAGCGGAGAGCCTTCCTGCCCTTACGCAAACCCCAGAGTCTTCGTCCATGGCAACTGCAGGCTGCTGCGGGGCAGGGAAGCGCCAGCAGGTAAGCGGGGGCCAAGCACTGGACAGGAGGGGTGCACCGGGTTGAGCACAGGCGACGGTGCCTGGGCAAGCGAGATGCTCCAGCCTTGACTGGCCCAGCAACTTGCGTGTAATTCCCAGCAGTGACTGCTCATCCCCGCTCCTCCTTCCTGGGGGCAGAGGCCAGGTGGGGTGGCTGGACTCAGGAATATCTTGTTCAACGTCAGTGCCACGCTCCCTGCTCAGAAGAGGAGGCAGGAATGAGCCTGCTGGGAAACTGCACTGAGTGGCAGGGAAGCAGCACACCTCCGTGCAAGTGGGGAGGTACCTGGGTCTCCACTTTAAGTCTTCAGTCCTGGGATGACTTTGTGGAGTCACCTGGCCTAACTTGGAAAGTTCACTTTGCCTTTCTGGGCCTCTTCTGTAAAATTGATTCCTATGGGGCAAGTGATAGTGAGAATAAAAGATGCATTGAATGGAAAGACCTGGCACAGCCTCGCTGCAGAGCAGGCATGACTAAAAGTGGCAGGTGTGTGCATTCCTTAACTGGCATCACTGTCATTTCACGCTCAGTGCAACCGTCCCCTCTCCCAGCCCTGGACCTCCTTCCTCGTACGTCCCCTGACAACAGACTGAAAGCAAACCACCTTGTCTTAAATATTTGCATTTGTTTTTGAGGTACAGGAGTAATAAAGAAAATAATTCTCATGGTAAACAATCCAAATGATAGAGGCTGTGGAAATTCTCCTTGGCCCCCCACCCCCACCCCCGTTCCTCTGCCCTCCCTGGAAGTAACTCATGTTATCAGTGAGGTAGACCTTGCAAAATTATTTTTTTAATCCCAGAACCCCAATGAGCAAGCAAGAGCGGCTGCCGTTTTTCTTATTAACATCCGCACACGCCTCCGTCTGCGGTCAGGTGTGTGTCGTTCCCCTGCATCCGTCTTTGTGATCCTGCTCCGCTGGGTGATTATTCTGCAGCATATGTGCTGTTCCGATGACAAACTCCCCTCAGCCGCGCTGGCTGGCTCCCTAATTGCTTCGTATACACACATGCCCGGCTCAGCGCCCCAGCCTCGCGTCTAATGGAATGTCGCACCAGGCCTGAAAGACTGCCTCCCCACTCCCCACCTTTTGCACACAGGGAAACTGAGGCTTTGATGGAAAATTCCCCGAGGTCCTAAGAGGTAGGAAGTGGCAGATGTGGGACCAGAACTGTCACCTGATGTCTAAGCCAAGCTGTTTTCACTACTCCCTGATGCCTCAAAAAGGATATACAATGGTAACAAGCCACGCCTTCCTTGGTCTGTGAGTCCCTGAAGATCCAGGGACCAGGTAGCAGGCAGTATCCTAGGACAGAAGAAACTCAAACCCAAAACGCGTTTCTGTCGTTTTCACGTGATCCTCCAAATCCAGCCCATGTCGTTGTGCACACATTCACAAATACAGAGACAGAGTTTAAAGACAGAGGGGCGAGAGGGAGGGAGAGAAGTGGGGGAAAGAGAGCAGGAGGGGGCGTGGAATATTGGCGAGAGGAGAGGAAGTGAGACGTCCTTCTAGAGGACATGTAAATTCGCACTCTGGGCGCACTGCCCGGGATTCCGCACAGGAAGACCCGCGAGCGCCGCGATCTCAACAGGCTGCCCACAACCCGCCCCAGGGCAAATTAGGCCCTAACAATAACTGCGTTTGCCCCTTGGTGATGTTTTTGTCTTAGATGACAAGCAATAATGGATTTTGTGCCTTGCTTTTCACCCCTCGCCTTTCATGTGGAAGGCGTGAACACACGGTGAGGTTGTTGGTTCTCATTCCCACGCTTGCACCCAGGAGCCAGTGCCTGGGGTGCATCAGTGCTGCACCTCTCGTTTTTGATCATCCTGGGCCAGGCAGGAGGCTTTCTGGGGACCCACCTGCTGTCCATCCCAACAGGTGTGACCGGGAGGCTGACCACGCAGCGATGGCACCACTGAGTATCTCAAGGTGAACAGGGGAGACGGACAGACGGACGGCAGGAGCCTGCTCCCTGTGGCTCAGTCCTGGAGGATCTCAGAGGGCTTGAGTGGCCTCTTCCTCCGACGGTGCCCCTGGGTGGACTAAGTTGGGGCCCAGGACCCTGGTGGGGTCACCAGGCTTAGCAGGGGCAGCTCTAACTGGCTTGGGGAACTCTGCGATCTGCCACCTTCACTGCTCCTTAACCCCGCCCATGAAAGGAAGGGGGGGTGTCCAGGACCTTCAAAGGTGGGGGACCAGGTGAGGAGCTGAGAATCGGGCAGATGCATCTGCCTCGTGGCAGTTCTGGGGCACATGTGTACTAGACACTATTTGCTGTTAATCTGAAAGTCAAATTCAACTGGCCTCCCTGTATTTTTTCCTTGTTGAATCTGGCAACTCTGTCTTGAAAGGGATAGGCCTGGTGGCTATTCATGCATGTGATTTCATTTAGTCTATCAACAGCTATTTCATTAGCACCTACTATGGGCCAGGCATCCTTTAGGACTGTAAGAAAATGGCAAAGAATGAATGAATGTCAAGCCTATGTGAGAAGAATGTCAGAAAAGATTGACTACCAGGTATATGTGATTTAAATAACACAATAACTCCTGCTAAAACTTTTGAAATGCATTGAACAGTTACTTAGGTTTAAGGAAAAAGTATCACAGAAGAGCAGTTCTTTAAAGCAGATGTGATCAGGTTACCCCAAGGTACTTTGACAAATGCCCATGGCCTTAGGGGTTCTCTCCGATCACTTGGTGAGACCGTGCTGGTGTCCGGCAATGTCCTAGTGCTGGGGCTGCACCAAGAGATGAATGGAAGAGAGTTCTGGCTTGCTAACTCACTGTCCAGGTGGGGGAGATCTCATAAAAACAAGGAATCATCAAATGCAATCGTTAAATAAGTAGCCCTTTGGAAAACAATGAATGCTACAAAAAGGAGAAGAATAGAGAGGAGGGAGAAGACGGACAAAAATCTGCAGTTGGCGAGGCTGCAAAGCATGTGCATCCCCTACCTTCGTCTGCTCCAGAGACATCCATGGAGAGCCCTCTGAGCCCCACCCCGAGTTGGGGCTGTCCCCCTGGGAAGGCCGAAGGAAAGTGGTAAACAGTGTATGGATACATATTCTCTCCCCATGGCCTAAGAACTCTTCTTTCTTCTACTCCAGGCTCCCCCTGGTTTCCAGCTTGTTGCATGAAACTGGGAGGGTTGGAGAACTATTGGCTTGTATAAGTTGAAGGACAGAAATTGCCATTTTAATACACATTTTAGCATACGTATTTGATGATATTGTGAACAACTGATTGTACATGCTGGATGATTACATGGTATGTGAATATATAATATATATCTATAAAAAATAAAAAGCCATTAAATAATTGCAGGTTCCTCTGAATTGTTCAAATTAGCATGAGGGCCAGCATGCCTGCTGCCCAGCTCTTTCTCTGGCCTGGCATCCTCCTGCCAGCAGGCTCCAGAGGGACAGAATACACATGTGTAAGTGCAGAACTAAGTCAAAATCGCACTGTATTATTATCACCCCAAGAGAGCACTTCCTAGCAAGACTGAGTAGGAGCATATGGCTTGGGTACAGACCTGACTGTCCCTTCCTTTTAGGAGAGAAAGCAGTGGAGAGGGCAGTGTGGCCAGCTCACAGCTGCTGCTACATCTAAAATGGGAGGACTCACAGGGGTATGTGGCCGGTCACCCAGTGACCCCACTGTAGTAACTGGTCCCGGGCATGGCATGTCCTGGAATCAAGGCAGTGAGATCAGCTCCTCCCTCTCCCCCTCCCCCACAGTGTTCTGTATTCCTGGAAACAAACTTCCCTAGCTGCGTCATTCCCCAAACTCACCCTGCCCTTGATGGTGAAATCAAGCTGGGCAAAGGCAGGGCCTCAATACCCTCTCCATGGAATAATGTCCACATGGCATCCAGGGGAGGGGGCCCTTCTCGCAGTGTTCAGTCCATTTTGCATTTCTGGAAATTATCACTTATTATTTGGTCTCAGTTGATAAAGTGCCCGAATTCTGCACCACTTCCAGGATTTAGAAAGCATTCCACCTTTGCCTCAAACATCCTCTGATAGCCTCACCCCTTCTTCTGATGGCCCCCGATGGGTCACCCAAGTCCAACTGAATAGTTTGACCACATAGAGCCTCTGAGTCCTTCGCAGGGCAGGATCTCACCTTCCTAGCTGGACAAGAGCCCCTTCCCTGTACTCCCTTCTTCCTAGCCCCAGATTCCCCTAAAGACCATTGCATACCCAGACACCAGCACACTCTTTCTAAAACCCAGGCCTGCTGGGAAGATGGCTTCAAACTCTTCCATGGATCTAACACTCCTAAAGGAAGACATCTTATCCCAGCACATCATTCTCTCTATCCTTCCCAGATTCCTTGGAAGTATGTGTGCCCAGGCCCCGTCCCCTGCATCCTTCTCTCCTGCCTGGAACGTACTTCCTCCTCATTCTGTCTGGCTGGTTTCTACTTATTTGTTAAGACTCAAGACAAATGTCATTGGCCCCAACAGGTCTTCTCCTCCTCCCAAATCTGGGGCAAAGACTGCTTGTTTAAACTACCATTGCTTTGTGATTGGGGGCAAATCTTTAAGTGTCCTGGGGCTCTGTTGGCTCCTACGGCACTCAAGGCAGCACCAAAGCCTTGGGATTGCTGTGTAGATGATGTGAGTCAAGGACAGCCAAACTCAACCCTGTGCCTATTTTCTCTGGCTGTGGGGATAGTGGCTGTTTTTGTTGTATCAAAATTTTCATGACCTATTGCAGGCACAGGCCCACAGACCCATGCTAGACTGCAAGCTCCAGTCTTTATATCTCCCCAGCCTAACACAATAGGTGGCCAATAAATCTCAGTCCACTAGTGGACCATGAAAGACCAGCTAATGGCATGAGTTTGTTCCTCTTTAAAAGTTTTGTCCTCATCATTAAAAATAAGGACAAAAGTTCTAGATTTTGAGAGCTACTGGAACATAGTTCAGCTACACTGTGATGTGTTAAGTACAACTAGATGCAGCTATATAGGGGGAAATTTGGTTTGGCAGGGGAGGTCCTGATGTTGGGCTATTTAGATGATTTGCACATTAAAACAATCCATGGTAATTCAACTCAATCAGTGTGCAGGATGCCAAGAGGCACCAAGACAAATGAGCCATGTCCTTGCCCTGGGGGAGCACACAGCCTGCTTGGTGACAGACACACATGCTGGTCACTCTAAAGCAAGGAGGATCCCAGCTCATGTACAGCACCGAGTATAGGCTCTCAAGACAGTTCATGGGACAAAGTTTTGAAAGAGACATGGGGCCAATTGGGGAAATTGGGGGAATGGTGCTTTGCAGACAAGAGATGAAGACAGATGAGGCTGGGGTGGCGTGAAGAGTGCTTGAGGTGGAAGTTGGGGGGCATTGGTGACGGAAAAGCCAGTAAAGGATGCCACCAGTAGGTGAGGTTCATCATGGCTGAAGCCTGGGGAGGGAAAGAGGAATACACAGGAAGATCCAGATAAGGTTGACAAAGGGGGAGTGAGAATAGCAGTGGATTCAAGAGGTATTGGTCTTGGCCAGTAGACCACATGCTTTGTCCTTCACATGATGATCTCATTTAGTTCTCCCAAAAAAAACCCCCAAGTGTGAATGAGCTTTCTGCCTTCCACAGATGCTAAATCCCAGTTTCAGGGCCCCCTAAAAGCACAGTGAGAAGGCAGTCGAGTCCAAATTGAAGTCCAGGCATGCTGCCTGCTGTGGGAAGAGCATTTCCCGGCACAGCTCACCCTGGCCACACTTGGCGGGGGCTGGGTAGGAAGAGATAAGCAGAGGAGCAGGAAGTCTTGAGGCTTGTGCCAGAGGTTCACGCAGGAGACGGTACTCCTGGGCCAAGGGCAGGGGTCTTCCTGGGCCCTGAGACAATCCCACCCCCATGTCAGGCCTTGTTGAAGTCTCACCAGTCCTTCCTCTAAATCACAATTGCCACATGGCCATTCCCAGGCCTCCACCATGGCAGCCTGGTGGCCACAAAAGAGCACACATGAGCCAGGTGGCTCGGGTCAAGATTCTACCACATTTTAGCTGTTGATCTTGGGCAAGTTGGTTAATCTCTGTGCCTCAGTTTCCTCTTATGTAAAATGGGAATAATGATACCTACCATATAGGGTTATTTTGAAGATTAAATGAAACTGCACAATTATACAGACAGTTAAATAAAAATATTGGGATTAATATTAATAATGTTGAGCATAATGTGTTCCAAATGAATGCATGGTACACACTTACACTTAAAAAAAAAGTTTTTTACTTAGAATTCAAATTTAGCGTAAACTATTTTTCTGGCTACTGTAATGCACACATGCATGCAAATGTGTACATAGGCACACTGTTCTAGATTGCTAGCTACTAGAATGCAACACACCAGAAACGGATTGACTTTTAGTAAAAGGGGATTTGTTTTGTTAGTTCTTCAGAGGAAAGACAGCTAACTTTCCACTGAGGCTCTTTCTTACGCGGAAGGCACAGGATGGTCTCTGCTGGTCTTCTCTCCAGGCCCCTGGGTTCCAACAATTTTCCCCGGGGTGACTTCTTTCTGTATCTCCAAAGGCCTAGGCTGAGCTGCAAGTGCTGAGATGAGGAATGCCGAGCTGCTTGGCTGTGCTATGTTGCGCTCTCTCATTTAAGCACCAGCCAATTAAGTCAAACGTCACTCATTGCAGCAGACACTCCTCCTAGCCGACTGCAGATGTAATTAGCAACAGATGAGGTTCACGTACCATTGGCTTATGTCCGCAGCAACAAGACTAGGTATGCTTACCTGGCCAAGTTGACAGCTGAATCTAACACACACACACACACACACACATGTGGCCTTTGGAATTCCAGTCATGTGCTTCCTCAGCCTTGGCTATTACACTCTCATCTGCTGTCGCTTGAGTGGACAACAGTCCTTCATCTGCTCTGTCCCTTTCCCTCTTGGCCTCCTACTGACCCCAGCAACCAGCTGATGTTTCCAAATGACAAATCAGACCCTGGTATGGCCCTTCTTAACATCCCTGATGGATGCCTACTGCACTGGGCAGCACACCACCTCCTTATCAAGGCCCACGAGGCCCTCTGTTATCAAGCCCTTCACCTCCACCTCGGCCTCGTCACTCCTTCTCCTTCACTACTTTACTGCCACACTGTCCTTCTTTCAGATCATTCATTCAACAAATATTTATTGAGCAACTACTGTAGGCTGCAGTCTGGCATCCAAGAACCCAAAAGGAACTAAGACAAAGTTGCTGCCCTCAAAGGGCTGAAATGCCTGGTCTCCTGACCCACACTGCTTCCTTGAGGATGAGAACATAGTCATGCATGGAACACCCATTCTGGACAAGGACTGTGCTGGGCTCCTCTGTGCTATTCTACCAAATCTTCACACTGCTCTGAGGCCTTATTTTTCTTCCTGTGCTTCAGGTCAACACAGTGACTTGAGCTGGAAGGGCAAGGAATGCAGTTAGTGCATGGCTGAGCTGGGACTCAAATCCAGCTCACCATCTCCAAAGCCCATACCATTTTTCTTGTGCCACATTTCATCCTGTTAATAAAAAAATTCTGTAAATGACCCCACCTTTGAGACTCATGATCCCCAATGGCTTAACAGTTTGCACACACGTTCAGCAACATGTCTATGACACCAGTGAGACAGAAAGGCATCCAGGGCATCCTCTTAGATTCTTGCTATGACCAAATTATGGGTGCATCATGAGCGGAGGCATGAGACTGGGCACAGAACAGGACAGAGGCCTTCATAGAACTAGTTACAGGTTCTTCCCCTGAGGAACTCATGACCAGTGGACAGGTGATGATAGGGAAATTCAGATGCAGTAAAACAAAGAGCACAGGGGAAGGAAAAGCCACTTTGTGCTAGAGGGTTCAGAAGAAACCTATTGGAGAAGGTCATCATCCACCTGGGGAGGAAGGATGGGTGGGGCTTCCTCATGAGACAACTTGGTTGAAACTTGGAGAGCAATGGGCAACTTGGTTAAACTAAAACGTTGGAGAAGGGTTTAGGAAATCACTAAAGATATTATGGTAAAAATGTAATTTGGGGCCATGAAAAGGACCTGTATTCCAGGTCAAGGATTGTGATGATAACTGCAGGGGATGTTCACCCCCTTTAGGATTGAATGAACAAGGAAATGACAGCATTCATGGGAAATGGAAGGGAAAGCCTGGATGCTCAACTCTTTGAAAGGAGGTGGGCACATGAGTGTTGAGGAGACAACAAGCTCTCCAAGTTTCAACCAAGTTGCCTATAGCTTCCCAAGATTTAACCAACGTACCTACTGCTCCCCAAGGTTTAAAGGAGGTGCCTACTGCCCCTAAGGTTTAACCAAAGTGCCCAATGTTCCTTAAAGTTTAACCAAGGTGCCTACAGCTCCCCAAGGTTCAACTGTGATGACTAGTGCTCTCCTAGGTGCTACTCAGGTGAGTTCCACCAGATTGGACCACTCATCATTATCAATTTAGTAGCTTAACAAAATATATATTACCCAGTTTCAATCACCACACCAAAAAAAGATTTCAATTCTGTGGCTACAAAATGAGTCCCAGGAATCTCCACTCTAAAAGGTTGTCCAGGTGTGTGGTGATTGTTGGGGCTTGGGATTCTTGGGCCTGGCAGCACCCATCAGCTGACTGTGTGAGGGCTCCCTTGGACATGGCACGTGCAGTAGGACTTTTGGAGAGCTCTGTTTTGGCTTTATTTTGGTTCTTACAAGTCCCACCTGACCTGCAAGAATTTGGGACAGGTTAATATCTAACAAATGAGTTACTATTATTAGCTTATCACTCATGAGCCATTACAGCCTGCCCTGCCAGGTGCACTACTGGGGGACCTTGGAGGCAGGAAGAAGTAACAAATATGGAATCAAGCTCAAGGTCATCATACATCATTGAGCTCTTCTGGTTAACTCTCTTGATTCTGATTTAATTATGACCAATGAGACTATTTATCATTGTGAGATAAATAGTCATAGGAACTTATTTCAAATGATCTTGTTCAACACTTGTTCTCAAAGAATAGACCTGGACTCACCTCTGTGGCCATGAGACCTGGCATGGACCACCATCTGGGAGTCCCCATGAAGGCCTGTCCACTGCCCCATCTGAAGGATGAGCTAAAGGTCCTTGGGGAGTCATGTCCTACAGCCTCTCTCTCTAGTGGCCACATGTGCAGAAACCTCAGGATCACTTTCTGTTGAAAGATTTTCTAGAATCAACACCCATTTCCACCCAACCTCCACCAAATTCACACACACACACATGAATGCATACACACACACGTGCTTGCACACACACAGGTATGTGTACATATACATATGCATGTAGATACGTTATACTTACATACTCAGGTACACACACCCCAGAGGCCACATCCAGCTCTCTCCACATCCTTCTATGAACTTTTCCTATGAAAATCAATGAGTTATGGGAGTCAGAACCCACAAAAGCCTATCTGTGCAAACGCAGTCTCCAAACATCTAGATAAAAACAAGGGGAGTTCTGAGTCAATAAACCAGACACAAAGGATAGATACTGTATGACTTCACTTTTATGACCATGGTAAAAGTAAAATCAGAGGCTTATAATACAAAAAATATATAGGGAACTAGAGATACACAGAAGCTAGAGTTGGGTGAATGGTTAGCTAATGAAGCTGAACTCAAATGTAAGGGAATAGATAGAAGGGAAGATGGTTCTCTAGTGAGTTTATAAGTAATATTACCCCATTGAAGGTGAAAAGATTAAAAGAGGTTCTATGGACCTATGTGCCCCACCGATTAACACTAGAAATATAAATCAGTTTTTGAAGGAACTACTTCGAAGTTATGATTCATGTACAATGAGTGTTTAAGTCCAGGTACAGGGAAAAATGGCTGTTTTACGCTATAGACTGTGTTTAACAGGAAAACATCAGCAGTACAACAGCAACAGCAGGGGTAAATAATGGGGGGAGGGGCAAGAGTTCAGGGGAGGTTTAGATTTCCTATGTGGTGAGGGTGTGATTATCGGTTTTCTTTCTCTTGGGAACAATGACACTATCTAAAATTGGGAGTGTTGATGGACTGCGGACTTTGGGCATTATACATTGCCTGATGAATGCAAGTGGCTAAAGGATGTACTGACTGAGAAGTAGATTGGTGAACGATGGTATACACTTATAAACAAAGGTCGTGCTGCTACAAAACTGAACAGTCATGAGGCATACATTGATGTGAATGGACAGGTGGGACATTTAGTGAGACAAAATAAACCAGAAACAAAAGAACAATTATTGTATGGTCTTTAGAAAATACTTATAAGAAAACAGGGACCTAGATTGTAAGCTATTATAGCAGAAAAATTTAGTCTGGAGTGGAATTTATTACTTCTGGATTTTGAAAGGCTGCTTTATATATCTATAACCTGGTATTTAGAGATAAGAATGAAGCCAATCAAGTTGAAGTTAAAGTAATTCAGAACACAGGGTTGAGGAAAACAATGTCTGTATTTTAGAAACACACATACTCTTTGAAACCAAAAGAAGAAAGGTTTATTTAATCTGGAACCAAAATTTTCTTTAGCACATAATCTAACCCAACCTGTTTGGATAACTCATTTGAACAATTGAAACACAGGGAGCCTAGAATAAGAATGAGGGCCTTTGGTCCTGTATAGCTTAATGTAATGCCTGAATATATCCTAGAATATATTAAGCAGATAATCAAAAAGTATTGGCAAAGTGCCTTGAGCAATGGCAGAAAAAATATGGAACTATTAAACTTTAACATCTGGGAATCCCCTAATACCATGTCAAACATTAGGAACACCCAAATCAGAAGGCCAAGCCCTTGATCTTGAGGCTTGCTCTTGTGAAGTTTATATAGGTAGTGAAGAAGTTTAGCCAACCTATAGGTATGCCTATGAGTTATTTCTGGAGGATCTCTTTTGTTGCTCAGATGTGGCCTCACTCTCTCTAAGCCTAGCTCTGTAAGTGAATTCTTTGCCCTCCACGCTACATGATACAACATACAGGGGTGAGAGTCTCCCTGGTGACGTGAGAGATGACTCCTTGGAATGAGTCCAGCCCTGGCATCATGAAATCAACAATTCCATCCTGACTAAAAGGGGGGAAAGAAATGTAACTAATAAAGTATCAGTGGCTGAGAGAGTTCAAATAGAGTAGAGAGGCTACTCTGGAGGTCACTCTTACGCAAGCTACAATTAGACATTGCTACCTATCATAACTTGCCAACCCCCAACCAAAACTATTCCAGCCAATCCTAAAGAACACCTAGGGCAATATGTAAAATTCTTCAAGGGTTCCATACACTAAGGTAACTTTCCAGAAACTACAACCTTCAGATGGGTCCCTGGACCAGATAAGTACTGAAGCCTAGAGGGTCCACCTCTCCAGAACATCAGATAGTTCCATCTCCCTATCCCATATTATTGACAGACCCTTACAAAATGAAAAGGTTAGAATGGCCATAGCCCAAATACCCCTATAGAGAGATAGAAGGTGATGGTGGAGTTATACAGAGAAGGTAGGGTTTAACAAACAAGTAAGAATGCTGAATCATTAAACTGATATTTCTTCTAGTCTCCAGTATCTTAGAGCAGCTAGAAGTAAAAACCTAAGTTTGTGGAATTGTAACCCATACCAAGCTTTGAAATCTATTCTACAGCTAATTGCGTACTATGCTTTTTTTGTTTTCCATTTTTTTATTTTTTTGCACAGTCAGGCACCAGAAATTGAACCTGAGTCTCCAACTGTGCTTTGAAATTTATTATTTGTATATGTTATTTTTCATGAAAAAGAAAAAAGTTGATTGTAATGATAAAAGATATTTGTTCCTTCTTGCCTCCTGTATTAGTTAGGGTTCTCTAGAGAACAGAATCAACAGGAAACACTCACAAATATAAAATTTATAAAAGTGTCTCACCTAACCATGGGAATACAGAGTCCAAAATCTGCAGAGCAGGCTGTGAAGCTGATGATACTGATGGAGGGTCTGTATGAACTCCACAGAAGAGGATAAACAGCCAAAGCAGGAAGAGAGCCTGTCTCTTCTGAATCCTCCTTAAAAGGCTTCCAGTGATTAGATTAAGAATTACTCATTACAGAAGACACTCCCCTTGGCTGATTACAAATGGAATCAGTTGTGGATGCAGCTGATGTGATGATGATTTAATTCTATGAAATGTCCTCATAGCAAAAGACAGGCCAGCACCTGCCCAACCAGACAAACAGATACCACCACTTGGCCAAGTTGACACGTGGACCATGACAGTCCACCTCTTGTCAACTTGGCAGCTACACATATCACCTTAAACCATACCTAATTTCTAAATTAAAAACAATAAAACACACCTTTTTTTCTTTCACCTAATAATACAGAACTGTCCTGCATATAACTGGAAACATATTAAATCTCTCCATAATAAGGTGCAAGTCCTCGGGCAATATTCATCCTTAAACATGAGATCTTACAACTTAAATAGTATAACATGAACAAAATAGCAATACAGTTCTCATTTCTGTAGCTAAATATGTGGTTGTAGTTCATATTTTCACTATCTTCTTCCACTACCCATTTCATGTTCCCTTTACCCTCAGCAAGCACTTGGGCTGGCCATGGTTCTTTGCATGGTGGGGTGACCCAAACCGTTATTCCTGAAGTTTCAGAGCCATTGGAGCCCTGCCTGAATTTGGTTATTACAGTTTCCATTGATTTTAATCACAGGGCATGGTAGTACTGAAAAATGCCCTAGGGGATCTCCTATATTCCAAGAAAACTCTTCTTTACCTCCGTTGTGTAGTTGCAGTCCTATCTTCCCCTGATAGTCAGGGTCAATCACCCCAGCCAATAATGTAATCCCCTTCTTGGCTTGTTGATCCAGGGGCATAAGTAGCCCAAAGTGACCAGGTGGCAGTCTTAGATTCCAGTTCAATGGAATCATTGTTGTTTCTCCTGGTGGATGCACTCTCCCTTTTGGAACTAAAACCTGTAGACCAGCAGAGCTCAGGGTCACAGGGAAAGGAAGCAAAAATGTTCCTAGTGGATCACTAGGGGTAATAGTGAGTGGTACCACTCCCATTTGCACCCCTTGGTTCTTGGACCCATGTATCCGGTCTATGGGAGAAACAGTACCATAAAGAGGATACTGATTCAGAGTATATGCAGCTTCCTGGAGAACATTACCCCAGCCCTTCAAAGTATTGCCACCTAGTTGGCACTGTAATTGAGTTTTCAAAAGGCCATTCCACTGTTCTATCAATCAAGCTCCTTCTGGATGATGGGGAACATGATAAGACCAGAGAATTCCATGATCATGTGCCCATTCCCGCACTTCATTTGCAGTGAAGTGTGTTCCTTGATCAGAAGCAATGCTGTGTGGAATACCATGATGATGGATAAGTCATTCTGTAAGCCCACGGATGGTAGTTTTGGCAGAAGCCTTGTGTGCAGGGAAAGCAAACCCATACCCAGAGCATGTGTCCATTGCAGTTAGAACAAATCACTGCCTCTTCCAGGAAGGGAGTGATCCAATGTAATCAACCTGCCATCATGTAGCTGGCTGGTCACCTCAGGGAATTGTGCTGCATTGGAGGCTGAGTGTGGGTCTCTGCTGCTGGCAGATTGGGCACTCAGCAATGGCTATAGCCAAGTCAACCTTGGTGAGTGGAAGTTCATGTTGCTGAGCCCATGCATATCCTCCATCCCTATCACTATGACCACTTTGTTCATGAGCTCACTGGGCAATGACAGGAGTTTCTGGGGAAAGAGGCTGACTGGTATCCAAAGAATGGATTATCTTATCCACTTGATTATTAAAATCTTCCTCTGCTGAAGTCACCCTATGGTGCACATTCACATTGGACACAAACATTTTCATGTTTTTAGCTCACTCAGAAAGATCTGTCCATGTATTTCTTCCCCAGACCTCTTTGTCACCAATTTTCCAATTATGGTCTTTCCAAGTCCCTGACCATCCAGCCAAACCATTAGCAACAGCCCATAAGTCAGTATACAAACACACCTCTGGCCAGTTTTCCTTCCTAGCAAAATGAACAACCAAGTGCACTGCTCGAAGTCCTGCCCACTGGGAGGATTTCCCCTCACCACTGTCCTTCAAGGACACCCCAGAAAGGGGTTGTAGTGCTACAGCTGTCCACTTTTGGGTGGTACCTGCATATTGTGCCGAACCATCTGTAAACCAGGACCGAGTTTTCTCTCCCTCTGTCGATTCATTGTAAGGAACTCCCCAAGATGTGATCTCTGGTCTGGGAAAGAAAAGGTAATGTGGCAGGATTGAAGACCATGGGCATTTGAGCCACTTCTTCATGTAACTTACTTGTGCCTTCAGGATCTGCTCTGGCCTTATCTCTTATATACCATTTACCTTTTATGATGGGGTGCTGCTGCGCACACCCAACTTTATGGTTTGGTGGGTCAGACTACACCCAGCTCATGATAGGCATCTCAGGTTTCATGGTAACTTGGTGGCCCATGGTTAAGAGTTCAGTCTCTACTAAGTCCTAGTTGCAGGCCAAAAGCTGTTTCTCAAAAGGAGAGTAGTTATCTGCAGCAGATGGTAAGACTTTGCTCCAATATCCTAAGGGTCTGCATTGTGATTCCCCTATAGGGGCCTGCCAAAGGCTACAGACAGCATCTCTATTTGCCATTGACACTTCCAGCACCATTGGATCTGCTGATCACATGGCCCAAGTGGCAGAACCAGCTTGTACAGCAGCCTGGACCTGTCGCAGAGCCTCCTCTTGTTCAGGTCCCCACTCAAAATTAGCAACTTTTCTGGCCACTTGATTAATGGGCCGGAGTAGCACACTCAAATGAGGAATATGTTGTCACCTTCCAAAGAGACCAACTAGGCATTGTGCCTCTTTTTTGGTTGTAGGAGGAGCCAGATGCTGCAACTTATCCTTCACCTTGGAAGGAACATCTCAACATGCCCCACACCACTGGACACCTAGAAATTTCATTGAGGTGGAAGTCCCCTGCATTTTTGTTGGATTTATCTCCTATCCTCTGACATGCAAATGCCTTACCAATAAGTCTGGAATAGTAGCTATTTCTTGCTCACTAAGTCCAATCAACATGATATCATCAATATAATGGACCAGTGTGATGTCTTATGGAAAGGAGAACTAATCATGTTCCCTGCAGACAAGATTATGATATAGGGCTGCAGAGTTGATATACCCCTGAGGTAAGACAGTAAAAGTATATTGCTGACCTTGCCAGCTGAAAGCAAACTGTTTCTGGTGGTCCTTACTATCAGCTATTGAGAAAAAAGCATTTGTCAGATCAACAGCTGCATACCAGGTACAAAGGGATGTATTGATTTGTTCAAGCAATGAGACCACATCTGGAACAGCAGTTGCAATTGGGGTTATCACCTGGTTGAGCTTAGGATAATTCACTGTCATCCTCCAAAACCCATCTGTTTTCTACGCAGGCCAAATAGGAGAGTTGAATGGGGATGTGGTGGGAATCACCACCCCTGCATCCTTCAAGTCCTTAAGAGTGGCAGTAATCTCTGCAATCCCTCCAGGAATCTGGTATTGCTTCTGATTTACTATTTTGCTAGGCAGGGGCAGTTCTAGTGGCTTCCACTTGGCCTTTCCCACCATAATAGCCCTCACTGTATGAGTTAGAGAGCCAATGTGTGGGTTATGCCAGTTGCTCAGCATGTTTATTCCAACTATACAGTTTGGAACTGGGGAAATAACTACAGAATGGGTCCAGGGGCCCACTGGATACACTGTGAGATGAACCTGAGCTAAAACTCCGTTGATCACCTGGTCTCCATAAGCCCTCACTCTGACTGGTGGACCAGAGTGATGTTTTGGGTCCCCTGGAATTAATGTCACTTCTGAACCAGTGTCTAATAATTCCTGAAATATCTGATCATTTCCTTTTCCCCAGTGCAGTTCCCCTGGTAAAGACTGTTGATCTCCTTGGGGAAGGCTTGGAGGAAGATTAACAGTATAAATTTGTGGCAGTGTAACAGGGTCTCCCCCATAGGGACCTGGTCTCCCTTTCATTCAAGGGGCTCTGGGTCTACAAATGGTCTCAATCCGGGAACGTGATTAAGCGGCCGTGACTCTGTAATTCAGGTTAGACTTCTGCTCACTTGACCTAGAACTCTTTTGTTTACACAGCTCGAACAAGAATTTAGTAGACTGCCCTTCTTTTGTATTTCTAGGTACCCCATGATTTACCAGTCAATGCCACAAAACTCTGTGAGTCAGATTATTTTGACTCCTGCTTTGAGTTTGCTGTCTATTATAATAGCCACGTCTACCCTGTCTTTGGTGATTAAGTGCTGCCACCTGGCTTCTGCCAACTCGGGATCCTGTCATCCCCATTGTGTTTAGGCATTCCAGCTCAGTGACAGCAGTTTCTACAATAATATGTGACCTACAGAGAAGTGCAACTACAGAGTTCTTCAGGGATGATGGCGGTAGTCTCACAAACTTATTTCTCACTGTTCTGGTAAAAGGTGCATCCTCCAGACATTCCTGGGGTGTAAGAGCAGGCTTTGCATGATAAATCCACTCTAACATCCCAATCTCTCTAAACCTCTGGATCCCCTCATCTACATTATACCAGGGCAGTTCTGGCATTTCAACCTCAGGTTTTGTCAACCACCTTTTGATCCATGTTTCAGTCAACCATCCAAACAAACAGCTAATCTCTTTTCTAACCCCTCAAGCTATAACATTGAATGCAGAATCTCTGCTTAGTGGGCCCATATCAAAAAATTCAGTCTGATTCAGCCTTACATTCCTCCCGCCATTATCCCACACCCTTAAAATCCATTGCCACACATATTCCCCTGATTTCTGTCTATACACACTGGAAATCTCACACAGTTCCTTTGGAGTATAATGTACCTCCTCATGTGTGATACTTTGTACCTCACCTTTAGGGGCCTGTTGGGACTTTAGTCTAGTTATAGGTCCAGAAGAAATGAGGGGTGGTGGGGGTGGGTCATGAAAAGAATTAGAAATATTTTCCAAGCCATTTGCTTCAGGGCATTCATTTGCAGTTTCATCTGGTGAAACAGGATTAATCACTCTAGGGCTAATCCTTTCAGAAGTAGGTTGGGTGACCAACTTCTCAAGGCAGGTTGGAGGTGGGGCAGCTATGTCCTCAGGGCAGACTATTACAGGATTATCTAGAGAAGACTCAGCATGACCTAGGGTTTCAACTTCACCCCTGACATAATTATCAATCCATATGTCACCATCCGATTTTTTAGGGTCCCACTCCTTTCCAATTAATGCCCTCACTTTAATGGCAGACACCATGCAAGGCTGAGATTTCAGTTTACGTTGTAAAGTTGCTACTCTAACAATAAGATTCTGCATCTGATTTTCAGAGATCTCAAGTCTGCAGCTATAGGAAATAAGATTTTCCTTCAGGATATTCATAGAAACTTCTACATCTGTCAGACGGCGCTTAAGCTTCTCATTTGAAGCCTTACGCCCATTCCTTTCACTCCTTAATGTATCCAGTGTACCTAACAACAGTCAACCAACATCTCTATACCTCTTATTTCCACAAAACTCTGTAAAGGTGTCAAAAACATTATCCTCCAGAGCCTCGCTTCATTCAAGCAAAGCATTAGGAGAATCGAATGGTGATATTTTGACTATCTCTTTTGCCAACTCACTCCATGGATTGGGAGTGTCATTCTGAATATGGGAATCAGAGTCCTTAGTGCCTTTGAGTCCAGACAGAGTAGAAAACTGTTCATAAAAAAACATTTTTAAGATTCTGTTTCTTAAGAACCACTCCTGGTACCAAGTTGTATCAGTTAGGGTTCTCTAGAGAAACAGAATCAATAGGAAACACTCGCAAATATAAAATTTATAAAAGTGTCTCACGTAACTGTGGGAATGCAGAGTCCAAAATCTGTAGGTCAGGCTATGAAGCCTACGATTTCTATGGAGGATCTGGCTGAATTCCACAGGAGAGACTCACTGGCCAAAGCAGGAGAGAGACTGTTTCTTCTGAATCCTCCTTAAAAGGCTTCCAGTGATTAAATTAAGCATCACTCATTACAGAAGACACTCCCCTTGGCTGATTACAAATGGAATCAGCTGTGGATGCAGTTGACATGATCATGATTTAATTCTATGAAGTGTTCTCATTGCAAAAGACAGGCCAGCACCTGCCCAACCAGACAAACAAGTACCACCACTTGGCCAAGTGGACACATGAGCCTGATCATGACACCTCGTATATTCTGGAGCAGCTAAAAGGAAAACTCTGAGAGGATCATACTGTAGCCCATGACAAACTCTCAGATCTGTCCTGTTAGTACTTGTTGAAGAGTGTTTTAAAAACTGTTACTTTTTTCTTTCTTTGCTTTGTACATATGTTATGCTATACAATAAAAAAGTTAAATTAAAAAAACAAGAGGAAATGTCTATAAACTCATATGTATTTGTAACTACCTCAATTATTATTATTTTCTTGCATTTTATGCAGATGTTTGTCCTTAAGAAGACAGCTTTTGAGAGACATATTTCCTAGCTAATAAAGATGGTTTTGAGAATGAAGCTAAGGAGGGAAATAAAGACAATTTGCTAATAGGGCTTTCCCACAGAGGATACATGCAGTTGACAAGGGATAGTCCTCCCTTTTGTGTCCTCCTGGTGGAATTAAGAAAAGAGGCTATAGAATCACAGCTACGTTCAGGGGCCTGGTCTAAATGATGTTGATGATGATGGTGATGATGATGATGATGGTAATGCATATATTTGTGGAGGGCTTACTATATGACACATAGTCTCCCTTTTAATCCTTACAGCACAGCAGTTAGTCTTAATGACTCAATTTTGTAGATGTGGAAACTGAAGCATAGATAGGCTGTGTACCCCTCCTGAGCCCTCTGAGCAATTGGGCAGACTGGGCAATCATGGGGTCAATTCAGTCATTTAACAAACAGGAGGGTGCCACTAATTCATTCTCATCTCCACCCAATCAGCCACCACTGAGCATCTAGCCCTTCCTAGGAATGTGAGGGTTAGTGCAAAGAACACAGCAACATCCAGGATTTCAAGCCACCTAAATTCTAAGAAACATAAATGAAATATTTAAATAAATAATTATGCTGTGTGATGGTGTTCAGCTGTTGGGTCAAGCAAGAAGTAGCCTGGTAGTTACCGGGAAGGTATCTCATGGATTTCAATCATCAGTTAATTGCATCTATGGCAGATTGCATCTACAATGAACACAGGAGATTGTCTTAAGCAATGAGAGATGTCTCAACCAATCAGTTGAAGGCCTTAAGGGACAACTGGTGATTTCATTTGTCAGAAGGAAGAATCTCTATCTCTACTTCAGTCAGCCAGCTTCTTCTGGGGACTTCTTCCAAACCCACATCATAGTTCTCAGCTTGAGTCCTGCCCTGTGGAATTTGGTTTGCCAATTCCCATGAGCACATCAGCCAATTCCTATAATAAATCTCATAATACTTACATAACTATTTATCTCCTGTCAGTTCTGTTTCCCTGGAGAACCTTGACTAGTATCCACGCCAGGCCAAATGGGATTAAAGGCACAACAACTGTAAGCCAAGGACTGTGAAATCACAATCATGGGGGGAGACCCCTGCAAAGCAGCAGCCAACTCAGGTTTCCTGAGCTAAGAGTTGTTTTCTTTGGACCTTGAACAACAGGTGGAGTGGATTACATGAGCACATGGTAAGGACACCCCAGTACACACAGGAAAGCATCATTCTTGCAGCAAAGATGGGGTCTCCCCTCTGGCTGGTTATTAAGGATCACAAGGCAAGTGAAACTCAGTCTGACTCTGAGGTGCCAAAGCCAGGAGATATGGATGATGGCATGCCTGTCGGGGAGTGAGGCATGAGGCTGGACAAGCAGTCAGAGTTCCGGGATGGGGGCCTCAGAGGGTGTAGGAGGGTTGCCAAGATCAGATGCATCCACAGTGCATATTCAGAAGCAAAACCATGGAATGGGGCCAGAGCCCACTGGCGTCTGCCAAGCTCCACAAGGCGGTTGCTGGTGGATGTTCCCAGAGACATTGCTGTCCAGACACTTAATATAATTAAGATCCATTGCCATAGAAACAGCCAAAAGTAAGGATCGTGGGTAGCAGAGCGTGTTCTGAAAATCCGCTCCCAGCAGCAGCTTTTCCTTCTCTGCAGTGGCACGAGCCAATGGGCGGCAGGACCTCTCCTGAGGGCATGTGGGAGGGACCCAGCTGGGATGTGAGTGCCCTGCCCACACAGTCCCTGCTCTCACTGGGTCTGCTCCCCCCTGAACATGAACGGGCACCTCCTGTGCCCACGCTCTGTGTCCTGGCTGGCTGCATGTTCCTCCAGGTTCTCCGGTCCTGTTAAGCTTTTTGCATCAGATTGTTCCTTACATGCACCCTCCTGTAGTGGCTGGGCTGTGTTCCTACCACCTAAGCAATTCACCTCTCTAAGGGACCCTTTGGGGTGCCCCGCAGTCTCTGACTGAACTTCTACTGTTTTGCAGGAGAAAGACCCACAAGCTGGCATCAGAGGCCTCCAACAGAGACACCAGTATTGCCCTGTGTGTGGGCATCCTCTGCCCCTCTGCTCTGGGGCCACACTGAGCTGAGGACAGGCATAAGAGGGGAGCCTCTGTCCCCTCTACTGTGTGTGGCTGCCTGGGCCAGGTGGGGTGGGGGACAGGCATTGTGATGTGCCGGCCCTGCGCTGGTGCCTGTGCTTACTCTGCTTCACTATGCTCTGGGCTCTGCAGAGAGGCAGGCCAGCTGAGGCCGAGCATTCTTGGATGGCCAGACTGCCCTGCGCTCATGCTCTGCTCAGGAGGGTGACTGCCGGTCGCAGGGGACCCGAGAGGTGGAGGGCAGCACCTGAACCCCACGCTGCCCAGCCCTGCAGCCTATCTTTTTCTCCAGGGGGAGCTTGGATTTTTGCAGTGGAAGTTACTTGAGCACCACTTCTGGGTTTGCTCTCTTTCCTGGGCTTCATGCAAGACTTTCCAGCCCCCTTCTCTTAAAAACAGGTACTGAGGCTCCTGGGTCTCCAAAGCCCCCTTAGCCCTTGATGCAGTCTCAGCAAACATTGCTCAGTTGGTCTGATGGGCATTTGGACAGAAAGAAGAATAAATAAATGAATGAATGAGCATCAGTGACCCATCCCTTAAACTAGCCCAGGCTCATGAGTGGGAAAACACATCCAGATTTCTGAGATACAATGAACGGGATTTCAGTTAAATGAGAATCAGCTTGCCAAACAAAAGAAAGACATTCCTCCTTGTTCTTCAGGGAGTTTATTTCAAAGGCAGACAAAGGCATGTTTAATGCCATGCTATACTACAGTAGCAGCATGTTCAAAGGCAGGTGTGAGAGAGAGCAATTGCTTCTGCATGTCCCAAATAGCCACCCTAGGAAGAGCCAGGAGCTCCTGACCAAGTTCCTGCAAGGATCTGGGGAGCCCTCACCCCTCAGCCCGCCCGCTCCATCCTCCAAGCACACCCCAATACCCAAGCATTCCCTCTCTAAATGCCCCAAGCACCCCTACCCCAGGGAGCCTAGGTGCATACTGACTCGTGACCTGTCCCTATCCTCCTCAAATGTCCTCCTCCAGGAAGGTGTCCTGGCTTCCCACAGCTGAAGCTGGCTTCTCCCTTTTCTGCAAAGGGCACCTAAATCACATTGCCTGTGTCACCCGATAAGTGAGCCTACTGACGCGGGAGGAGGGAAGTGATCTCACAGGTCCAGGGAAGACCTGGAAGAAGGGACAAAGCAGGGAGAGCTCCATGAGCTGCCTTCCTCTCCGCTCCTCCATGCACTCCCCAGCCCACGCCAGGGAAGGAGACGCCTCATTGAGCTCCTGAATCAGGGTCCTGGAGTTAAGAGCTCCACAAGTGCTGAGTGGGCAATGTCAGTAGATGGAGTGTCATGGGTGGGATGTGCCCAGGTGGGGATACAGCAGGGAGGAGACAGAGGAGACCCCTAATCTCAGAGTTGAAACAGTGAGGGTCTGTCCACATTCTCATCCATAGCTTACCAGTGTCTCCATTGTCAGTGATAAGACGTTGCCTGAAAAATAACTGGACCCCTGCCATGGGTTGATCTGTGCCCCCCCTTATACTTATGTTGGGTTCCAGCCCTGATACCTCGGAATGTGACCTCATTTGGAAATAGGGAGTAAAATGAAGCTATCCTGGAGCAGGGTGGGCCCTTCGTCCAAAGGGACTGGTGTCTCATAGCAAATGGAGAAGAGACACAGAAACCCACAACAGGCACAGAGAGCGACGATGACCATGTGACATCCGGGGCAGACAGCAAGTCACTCCCCAAGCCAGGGGAGACCACGGGCAGCAGGCCACTGCCAGCTTCTTCCCTGCAGAGTCCACAGGGAGTGCACCCCCGCCCACAACCCTGTTTTCCGACTTGTGGCCTCCAGAACTGGGATAGAAGGCAATCCCATGTCTTCAGTCACCCAGCAGTGGTGCTCTGGTAGGATGGTCCTAGGACGTGGGGACAGCCTCTCTCAGATGGCTCAGGTTCAGATCTGGTCGGCTGTATGCAGACTTGGAGAGCCGGGTTTGGGTCTGATTGATCTTTGTACAAGTAGCTGGCTTAAGTAGATGGTCATTAAGGGTTTTACTGGGTGAATTAGTTCATTGATAGTCTGTGGCTGATGTGCAGATGCCCGAGCAGCAATGCCAACAGATAATCGACTTTTTCTCCAATGACTGCTCCGTATTGAATTCCTACCAGGAAAAATTAAACTCTAACAGCTCTTAGTTTCAGTCCGTGCTTAATTGGTTAGTAACCTCTTAGTCAAAAGGGTAGGACCAATATTCTGTGATTCAGAAGAAAGTTCTGGTCTGGAGAGCAAAGCATGTGTCTGAAAAACCTTAGGAATACTGGATAATACAGCCAGGAGAAAGCTACCATTTTCTCCTCGGTGCATTATTTTTACCCTATCTAGTGCTAATATTACCTTGAGGAGATCATTATTTTCTGTGTTCTTGTACATTTTGAATATATTCTCCAGCACTTTAATATTTCAGACATGTTTTTCTGAAGCAGTAATTCCCCTACATTATAAACTGTACAAAATTTATTAGAACCCACGTCTCGTCAAACTTCTTCTGAGCCTTGAGCAGCTTCGCTTGACCGTGTTTGAAGCAAGAGTACCTGGGGTGAGGGAGTGTTGGCAAGAAGTTTTATGGATAATAGAAACTGACACTCGTGGTGGCCGGGCATGCAGAGGAGAACTCTCGGAGGCACACCAGCGTGCTTGTCTTTTAATTAACCTTGAAAGAGAAAGAGTCTCGAGCATCAAAACTTTTCAGGTGAACCACAATGAAACAGAGGTGTCTGATTACCATAATAACATTTTAAACTCAATAATGTGTGGAACATTTGTCTAACACAAGTGTCTGTAAGTGCTCTAATAGGCCAGTTGTGATAATAAGATCAAACAACAGTCTTTAAATAACGAGAGCGATGAGAGGGAAACTTCTCCCTTGGGTCATCTTGGCTTTCCCTCGTGGGTGCTGGAATCCAGTTCCGGACCAGCTCTACCTGGGCTCCCTTGCCCCTTTCCAGAAGTCTCTGTGCTCCACACCGAGCTGGCTGCACACCTACCCCAGGGAGGTCCCTTCTGGCCACTCAGCACACAGCTGTCCACGAGATGGGGGCTCCAGGGGATCGCGCCAGCTGTCACATGTGGTGTGACGTGTCCACAGTGGCACAAAGGAAGGCCAGCATCCCCTGGGCTCCGACCCCTGCTTTTATCCCCACTGCTCGGTTCTCGCCACACGGCCTTGATTCGTGCCACTTATACCCTTCAACGTGTGCAGCGCAGTGACAAACGAGTCCCAAATCTTGCAACAACGTGCCGCTTCTCCCTGAAGCCACGTTCCCATGCCAGGTGAGGCTGAAGGACACTCTGCTCCACACACTGTGCCAGGACCTGGGCTCCTTCTCCCTGGCGGCTCTGTGTCCTTCCAAGGCCTCACATGCCTCCACCTCGCCCTCCACATCTTGCAGGCACAGGGAGAAAGAGAATGCACAGGAGGATGAAAAGGGCGCCACAGGGCCAGTGTGTTAGAGGCATACCCGCTTTTGCTCATGTGTCTTGGCCAGAAAGCAGGTGTTCGGCCCCATCTACCTGCAAGAGGGCATGAGAAACACCCAGAAGGCAAGTGAGGGGGACTCAGGGGAGCAAAGCATTTCCCTCCACCCCTTCGCTGCCTGAGCCATCTCTGCAAGGGCAGTAAGTGGCCCTGTTCATGGCTCTGCCCCAGTGCCCAGCACAGGGCAGGCATTAGATACAGGGCTTCTGAAGCTTTGCATGAGTTTATGGATACAATGAATAACTCTGATTTAATGTGAGAAGCATGGGGGAAAAAAGGGCATGCATTCACGAAACTCAGCCGTTGCATCCGACACCTGGCCTGGCACATCATACGCCGTCATCTTGGTCCACACTCAGCAACCTGGTGAGGGAGACTCAGATTCTTAAGTAACATGCTCAAGGTCACTCATCTCACCAACAGTAGGCCCGGGGATGCAGCAAAGCTCCTGCATTTACCACTGCTCTTACCCAAGGAGCAGGCTGAGACCTGTAGGAGGGAATAGCTCTTTCCCTGGAGAAGGACAAGAAAAGAACAAATGTCTTGGATGTCCTCTGAGAGGCAGTGACGAATTGCTTTTTCTTCCCTACACTTGAACCCAAAAAGACCTCTGTCCCAGGCTTGCCCTCCCCACACCTGGTGAAATGCCAGAGATGCAGCAAGTTCAGCTCCCCAGGACACGTGTTCTCTCTTTGGAGTCTCAGTCTGTTCTGTGCACTAATTATGGCTCATCACGCGGAACAAATACCTCATATGACAAGCAAGATAATTAATATGCTTAGAGAAAACTTTCTTTTTTTCTTAATTAAAGTACACAATTCCCTTTAAAAGCAAGAAAATATATCTATTGTTTCTAGTCAGTGCAAGTGCATACCAAATTCTGCAGAACACTGCCATTTTGTGATAGCGTGGTTTTATTTTGCTTTGTCTTGTTTAGAGAATTAGCTAACAGTTATTTTTCTTTTGGAATAAAATCTTCCAGAAGGTATTAAACAACAGTACTAATAATGGCAGCCATCCGGGGAGTACCTAATATATGTGAGGCATTTCGCAAACATCACCTCCAACGTCTACAGCCATTCTACCCAGGATTATCACCATCCCTACTAAATACAAAGACATAAACGGAGCATCAGGGAGTAGTGAGACACTTACCTTGCTGTACGGCTTGGAAACGGCAGAGCCAGGCTTTGAGTGCAGATGCCCCTGCCCAGAAGCCTGACTTATTCCTTTGAGACACACTATTTCTCTGGGACTGGGAGCAAAGCAGGGCTCATCCTAAAACACTTCTCAGGCCCCTGTCCCGTGCCAGGCACTGTGAGGCCCGTCGGCCGCCGACACAAAAAAATGGACCCGTCCACCCACCTGTGCAGGAATGGGACAAGCATGTCCCCTGGCAGATGCCCAGGGGAAAGTCAATGGTTTCAGTGGACCAGAGCATTCCCTCTGGCCCTTCAACATCCATCCTGCTCCATGGGGGCAGAGACAGTCCTGTCCCAATGTGTAACCCAGATAAAGTCCAGTCATGGATGCACCCAGCAATTCCATAGGCATGCAAACAAATCACAAACAAATGGTCAGAAACACTATTTAGGAAAAGGACAAAGCTGCAATTGAGCTAATTCCACCCCTCTGGAAACTGAAGTTTAGGAACACTAATTACTTTGCCCAAGGTCACTCCCTGAGGTAAGATGCAGGATACAGTTCTCATTTCTTGGCATCTAGTGCTTTATCCCTTCCATTTGGAAACAGGCAATTCAGTGTTTGTACATCCTGATTTATGTTCTTTCCTCTTCTTGAGAAATGTTCGATGCTATGGCTTTAGCCACCAAGGGAAAAAGAAAGAGCCCCAATTTCTTGTAAATGGCTCTCCCAAGCTTGCAGTTCTCTTTTGTCTTACTCAGAAAATGGCCAGGGTAGGGCAGGCACAGTCTCCATTTAAGCTGCCGCACTAAGCTGGCAGCCCTGATGAGCCCACTGGGATTTCACGCGGGAGAAACAGTTGTGTCTGGAGACCCAAAGGCTGCCGAGGAGTTAGTAGAGCGCAGTCGTTAGTCTGAAGTCTTTGGGGCGGGATTGGGTTTCCATGGAAAGGGCTGCACTGTCACCCTGGAGACCTCACGCTTGGAGGGGCGCATGCAGAGGTCTCTGGCTGTGCACCCCGAGACGGGGAAGCCTGGCCTTAGGGCAGGGAGGAGGGCAGGGGGCACCGCGTGTGCAGCCCGGGGGGGTGGGAGATCCAAGGGGTCGGGGAGGAGAATTTTGATCCCTGGGGCTCAGTTCTGGGTCAGTCCCCACCCAGGACTCTCTGTCGCCAAGAGAGATCACACAGTAGGGATAACGGGGACCCTGCTTGGCAGAATCAAGTCCTGATTTGCAATTCAAGTCTAAAGACGTGGTAACCATTGGCTCTTGTTCACGTGGGAAGATGAGGTCGGCCAGGGAGGGGGAAGCTGAGACGGTGGGGACCAGGCAGGGGGTTCCACAGTCCTCACCGTGACCGAGCACAGCCCTCCGTGGCACAAGCCTCAGGCAGCATCGGAGACCAAGACAGAAGCTCAGAGTGGGCCCACCCAGAGAGGTGGGTCATGGACACCCTGCCAAGCACCAAGGCCCAGGTGGACGTGGCAAGAAGAAGCTGGAGGGAATAATATAAGAGCCCAGACGTGGCAGAGGGTACAGAGAGGGCAGAGGCTGATCACTTGCCAAGCAGCATCCAAAGGGCCATGACAGTGCAGGTCAGGTCCCATCCAGGCTCCCTGTCACCCCAGAACAAGCCAAGCCCTCTACACGACCTGCAAGGGCTGCAGGACCTTGTCCTCCTTCCCTGCACCCCAGGCCCTGGCCTGCTTACTTGTTCCTCCAATGCAACGAACTGGGGGCCCCTCAGGGCCTGCATGTGCCCTCCCCTCTGCTGGGATGCAGTTCCTCCTGGTCGATGCTCAGTCAGCTTCTGGTTCAGCAGGTCTTGGCTTGCGTGTCTCCTCCTCCAAGCAGCCCTCCCTGATAACCCACCTAGTTTTTAATCACAAGACCCTGTATGTTTCCTACAGAAAGCCGTGCAGTTGGTATTTATTTGCCTTTGGATTGCAGTTTTTCAGAGAACTGGGGTGCCGTGTTTGGTCTTCCCGCTGTGGTAACCCTCAGAGCCAGGAAGTTAGCAACCTCCCACCCCAACAAATGTGCTGGGGCAGCATTCCTCCTGAGTTGGTTCCAGGAGGAACCAGAAGATGAGAATCGGTGAGCAGCAACATCAGCCATGGGGGGGTGCAGGAGGCAGCCCACAGAGTCACACCAGCATGCCCAATGTCGCCCAAAGCGAGGAGGCTGGTATTCAGAGCCCCAGCTTTGGGCGGCCTGCTGTACCCACTTCCCTTTATGAGCAGGAGGCCCTCAGAGCCCCCGTGGGAGGGGTGCTACCTGACCAGCCCCAGCACGCTCCCGAGTGGGGGTTCTACACCCGGGGACTGCCAGCTGGCCACCGCCCACAACCCACTTTGCTCTCCCAGGCAGCAGGGCGTCCCCACAGCAACTCTCACAAGGAGCCACAGCAATGCCTTGCACGAGATCTCCAGGCTTCCCAATCCTTCTCCATCTTTAAATAATTCAAAGCGCTGAGTCCTCACCATCCGCAACCTCCCGGGAAGCAGTTGGAATAAGAAGAAAGGGCTGCCTCTTACACCCAGAGTTCAAGAGATGGCTAAAGCTTTTAATTCGGTTTGACTGATTTAATATCCTGCATCCTGGGAGCTGGCGCCAGGAGCTGCTGGCCGCTCCTTCTCCTGCTCTGAGCCGACAGCCAAGCGGTGCTCCCCGGGCTGGGAAAACAAGCAGCCGCCGCTCTCCTGCTCCCTCCCAGCCACCCCAGCTGTTTGCACAGAGGAGCAGGGGCTGGCAGCTGCCCTGGGTCACCCAAGCTGGGCCTCTGGCCAAATCGGTCACCTTGCTGTGGGGGCCCCCACCCCCGCGTGGGAGAAGGAGATTTTCTGGCCCCTTCTTTGTGTACGCTGGCCTGGTGAGAGAGCCAAGGGGGACCCCACTCTTGGCTGCACAAGCATTTTACAAAGGGGCCTGCCCCCCACTCTGTCCCCCACCCCTCAGGGAGAAAGTTCATCGTTAAAATCTCTCACTGGGCCCCTTGCCCCAGGGACTTGATCCATCCTTCTTGGGGGCTCCGTGGCCCCCACACTGACCTGTCAGCTCATGGGAAGGGCTTCCCTGCTCATTTATTCAGACCTTGTCGTCTTTCACAGGTGTCAGGGAACCCCCGGGAGTGGGCTCTGAGGGTCCTGCATCTGCGCCTAGCCCCCTCCATGTCCGAGCAGGAAGGAGGGAGGCATGGATGGTGCAGGGAAGCGATGCTCCCGAGCAGGGGTCAGCAAAGCACACCGGGCCCAGCTCTGGCCTCCTCTCCACACAGCCGGGATGTGCGTCTTGCCCCACCATGCCACTGCTGAAAACAGCCACGTGTGTCTCCCCAGGGCCCCCTAAGTCAGGTCCCCTCCCTAATCCAGGGACCTAGAGCCCCACATTCTGGCTGATCCCCTCCTTCCAGCCGCACCCTGCCTCAACCAGATGGGATGCCTCAGTCTCGCTGGACAGGCTCCACGGCACCCTGGCCTCCCCACGCTGGTTCCTGATTGAATGGGGTACACACTCAATCAGCATGAAGAGCTGTAAATTATAAGATGGCAAGTGGCGCCAAGGAAGGTGCTTCTGGATAGGGTTTGTCAGCCACCAGCAAGGCCACCAAGGCTCTGCCCCCCTCAGGCTGTCAAGGTCAGCTTTCTCTGTGGTCCCAAGGCAGCCCAGCCATGTCTGGGGTCGAGGGAGACGCGGTAACCCCGAAAGTGAAGAGAGACATAGTCTCATGTGCACAAAGGGGCCACGTAGAGTCCTTCCTGATAAGTAAAAGGGTGAACCCCAATAATTCAGGCTCTTCCAGCTTCTGGAGAGGGAGCAGGGCCTGCCACACCTCCCCTGGAAGGGACGTCCACCCCTCTCCATCCACCACACCTCCAGTCTTGTGGTGGCGCCTGCAGATGGTGGCCGAGCCCACCCTCCCCACCTCCCACGGCCGACCTCACCTGGAACCTCCACGTGACACTGCAAGGGACGGCCAGCGTGTGTGGCTGCCACACAGAAGACAACCACGAAGGTGGGGAGAGGCTCCTTGAAGCTGTGACGGCCACAGACAAAAGCCCTGGAGCCACAGAGTCCCTCCTGGAAAGATGTGTGAGCCTGCGCCACCCTCAGCTCTGGCAGCTGCTTTTACCTGTATTATCAAAGTGATGGTCTTGGGGGGTGCGAGGGTGTTCAGTGGTAGAACTCTCACCTCGCATGCCGGAGACCTGGTTTGGTTCCTGGCCCATGCACTTCCCAAACAAAGAAACCAACAACAACAAAAAACGAATGAGAAAAAACTCAACATATGTTGCTGCAATAAAGGGATACTTACATGGAAAAAGAATAAAATGTGATCCCGCCACACAGCACACACACAAATAAAAGACTGTCTGAAGTTCGGAGCCCTGGACCATACATGGTGTTTGGCCGCTATGTGCGGGACACCAAACAGGACATCAGCTGCCCCTGCTCTCCGGGACCCCGTGTTCAAGGTCCTTGGTGTGGACAGCTGCGCCTGCCCGCGGCACTCCTGTGACAGCTTCTCGTGCCCCGGGACGCCCCTACCCCGCAGCAGGAAGGCCCTGCTTGGCGAGGGTGCACAGATGTGGAATGGTAGGGCTGGATTCGGACTGCAGACCGGGCAGTCTGCCCACCCGTGAGCAGCGTCTGAGGGCGCCTTGCATTTGGAAGCACCTGAAATATACCGAGATGGGCCCAGGGGCCACCTGGAGTCGGCTGCCCCCAGGCCTGGCCTGGCCGCAGACACGCGGCTCGTCACGTGGGTTGTGAAGGAGCCCTCGGAAGTGGGCCTGGTGCATGGCGAGGCATTGTCTGGTGTGTTCCCGGGGCCTCCAGGGGCAGGGGCAGGGCCGGCCAGGCAGGTGCCACCCAGAGCAGGTGCGCTGACCAGCGACACCAGCCCAGGTGGGCGGCCAGTGTCCCACAGAGGCCACAGCACGGGCTGGGGGAACAGAGCAAGGTCCCTCTTCCCTGAACTGGGCATCGGACATGTCCTAACTTGGGCCCTGATGAGGTGCAGGTTCTAGTTGCCCTACTATACTGGAATCCTTGGTCCCCTCGTTTGTTTAAGATGAGAGTAAGAGGAAACGTGTCATGCATTGGGGACCAAAATGAAATAAAACACAGAAAAGTCTGCCAAACATAGTAGATGGGCAACACTTGTCAGTTGTGGCATCGATTATCGCTGGAGCTGAAAACGTTAGGACAGCATGTCCCTCCAGGTGGCACCTGCCTGGCCGGCCCTGCCGTGCCCCTGGAGGCCCCGGGAACACACTGGACAATGCCTCGCCATGCACCAAGCCCGCTTCCGAGGGCTCCTTCACAACCCATGCAACGAGCCGCGTGTCTGTGGCCAGGTCAGGCCTGGGAGCAACCGACTCCAGGTGGCCCCTGGGCCCATCTCGGTATGGAGATGCTGTCCAGGGATTGCCAGGTTAGCTCCCAGGGCATGGGACAAAGGCTGGAAAGGCAGAGGAAGCTGGGATGGTCACGTCCAGATGCCGCCAGCAGGCAGCCCGCCAGTCGTCTCACCGTGGGCCGGGAATGCCACGGTTGGATGGAATTCCTGTTTTGGAGCTACGATGCGTCTCTCTTGTTCCTAATCTGCTGCAATGTGATAGTGATATTGCTGTGTATTTGTTGGTTGGTTGGTTGAACTCTTAGGGAGTTACAACTCTTGTTCAATACTTTGTCTTTGTGAATTGTGATGATAAGTATTTTCCTCCTTTAATCTCCTAATATAATAAACTATATTAATGCTTTTTTAAATGTTCCAAATTCTTTGCATTCCTGAAATAAACTATGGGGTAAAAGATACACTGAATTCAATGGCAATACTTTATTAAGGATTATGTTGGTAACAGAAACTAACCTGTCATTTCAATTTTTGTATCGTCCGTGTCCAATTTTGGTATTCAGGACATTTAAGTCTTTAAAGAGAATTAGGAAGGTTTCTCACTTTTTCCCCCTTTGTGTTAGAAAGGGACTATTTGTTCTTTCAAGGTCATGTGAAATTTATCTCAAAATTGCCCTTCCCAGAGCTTTGATGGTGCTTAGGGTGGGTGAACAGGGAGTAAGGGAGGAGAATGGAAAGAGTTTTCAGTAATAATGCAATTCATAAAACTGTTATTGGCCTCTTCTGGATTTCTGTTTCTCCTCGAGTCAATTTTAGTATTTTATAGTTTTCTATAAAATTTCCATATCATCTTAGATGTTAAATTTATGGGCACAAAATTGGTTCTAATAGAGTACTCTCATATTTTTAAACGCCACTGTATCTAAGTGATGGCATATTTCTAATAATTTTATTTGTGATTTCTTGCCATTTTTATTCATTTCCCAGAGTTTTATCTGTTTCATTAATCTTTCCAAGCTTTTGATTTTTGGGGTACTTTTTTCTATTATCCCTTGCTTTGGTATTTTATTTCTTTCTGCTTTTACCTTTATAAATTTCTTTCTTCTAGGTTGCTTTATTTGATTGTGGAGTATGTGTAAATGCATTTTTAGGCTCGTCTTTTTTTGTTCTTTCCATTAACTGATTGAGTTTAATGTTTACCACATTTTCAGCTACATATTTTAAAGAAAAAAAATAAAACATCACCCCTAAGCCAGTGGTCTAAAATCTTTGCCTTAAATTCTTAGTTGTGTATTATTGGTACACATGCCTCATATTTAAAATCAATATTTTTCTAGATATATTTTCCATCCCTAATTTTCCATTTGTTTGTGTCATTTTGTTTTAAATGTGCCTCTTATAAATACTCTTTATATCATTGTACGATTACCCTTAAATCTTTGCCTATCACAAGTTCAAGAAGATATTTTTCTATAAGTTCAAGTTCAAGAGGATATCTTTCCTATATTTTAACATAAACTAAACCTTATATTTTTAACTTTGATATTTAGATCCACAGTGTAACTGGGATTGATTTTTGAGTGTGGTGCAAAGTAGTTCTTGAGATTCATATTTTTTTATATGGTTATCTAACTGACCAACAACCAGTCCTCAGAAGCCATTAATTTTCAGCCTATTTTTCTAAAAGTCATTAAAATTAACTACATCTTTCTATTGGAGAAAATAAGTTCTTCACCATGTTTTCACTTTCTCCCTTCTTCCCCCCTTTTCTCCCTGGCTCTAACTGCTCTGTGTGATCATCCTCTTCTTTAATATTCATTATTTACTTTTTAATAATAAATATTCTTTTGTATTATGCTCCCGTTTTAAGTATGGTATAGGTGTTTAGTGATTTTTCCAAATTTCTTTTGCAAAGACTATATTCTTGACATGTGTAGTCACTGGAATCTCTGTTTCTTTAGCTTGTATGATTGAGCTTGGGTTATGACAGGAGCTGAGAAAAGAAAAGAAGAGAAGTCTCTCCCAGCCTTCCAGCACGGCTCTGCTGCAGGCTCCTCGGGGCTCAGCCACGGCGTGGAGCCTGGAGGAAAACCCTCTTCTGGGCTGGTGTCTTACTTGGGCATAGGTGCAGCTTTCTGAATTTTCCATACACGCGGACTCTCTGAATGCCCCAATGCCCAGCTCTGCACGGCACTCCCTACAGGCCCAGAGCTCTGGGACAGCCTCAACCACCATCTATCGGCCTTTCCCTCTGGGGCTGGGCAGCCGGGGTTCCTTCCAGAGTGCATTCTGGGGCTGGCAGGACAGAGCAAGCGCCTGGGGCCACGTCCTTCCAGCTGCTGCCAGATGGGTGGAGCAGACAGATGCAATCCAGTCCTCTGGATCTCCAGGCTGGGCCCTGCCCCTGGACCCCTGACCCGGGGTGGCAGAGGGAGGCTGAGTTGGGGAGGATGTCCGGGTGGGCGAGGGCAGTGTCAGGGACTGGCCCGGGTTGGTGCGCCTTTCTCTTGGCTGTTCCAGAGCTCTGAGGAAGTTGCTCTGACCATTTCTGTCGGTCTTCTGCCTTTCTGAGAGGATGGGGAGTGGCGGGAACTTGGAACTTTCTACTCCGCCATCTGCTGACCCCGGCCCCTTCGCTCGCCTTCTGCTCTTCCAGAGCGGAACTGCTCATCCAGCATTTGGCTAGGGCCACAATTTGAGTTTCTAATTCCATCATTTTTCCAAGACCACTGATAAGACTACTGATAAGGTCTATTCCTATTGTTATTTGTTTTTGTTTTTATTTTTATTTTTTTACATTTTAGGATGTAATCTGGGAGTCTTCCTGGAACGGAATCTCAGTTTAGCAGACGCGTTAAAGATTTAGCTCGAGCCCACGGGTGTGGGAGGGGCTGGCCCAGCTTTGTCTCCCTGCCTCACCTCTCCCTCCCTCCTTAGCCTCATTGCTCAGTTGCCGATTCCCCTCAAACAGATCATGATAAAATCCAACAGTGACTGAAGCTGAGTACATGCTGGACACCTAGAGGTCAGCTGCTGTCCCCATGGGCAGGGCTGGGACTCCCATGCAGACCTGGACGCCAGAACCAACGGGCTCTGCCACGCCATGTCCCAGCCTGTGGGTGGCATCCGGAGGCAGCTGCAGGGCTCTCTGGGCGGCCGCCTTGGTTTCGCCAGGACCCTGCCCACTTCCACTGGTGGTTTGCTCTGGTTTTCTCATCACTCTAACCCTATCCCGTCCCCCAGAATGTCTGCAGGATATCTGCTTCCATCGGGGCGTCTCTTCCTACTAGTCATCACCGTGTACTGATTCTGTTTACTCTCCTTCCGCCTGTCGTTTTTATGGGATTCCGGTGAACACAGAAGTGATTGCACTGCTGAATCTGCTGCCCTGGACCAATACAGCCATCTCGTCAATTGATCACATTTATCATCACCCCATTAAAAAGCTCTGCCGACCTTGTTGGCTCTAGTATTCTAAACCCCTTCGTGGGGTGCGGGAGACCCTCAAGGGGAGTGTCACCCCCCCAACCCAAACTCCTCTTTTTCATGTTCGCCACAGACATTCCCTGCCCTGCACTGCCAGAACATCTCCAAAATGTGCCAGGCAAGTGGGCAACTGCTGGCCCCACTGCCCCAATGATTTCCTCATGTCCTAACCACCAACCTGCAGTTTGTTGCCTCTGGACCCTCTCGGCCCGCCTCTTCCCCCGGGGCTGGGATGAGCTGGCAAAGCACTGCCCACACTCGACGCTTGTGCTGTCCTCTGCTTTTTGGGTGTTTCTAAGCTCCACACCTCTCAAAGGGCAGGAATCCTGCCTCCCTCACCTGCGCCTCACCTCCGTTAGTACCAGACCTGGCCCACGGTAGGTGTCCACAGTGTCTATCCAATGAGCTCAAGAATGCAGGGCAATTATCATCTCCAAGCATTGGTTGTTTCCACCCTGTTTACTCCTATCATTTTTCCTCCCCCATGCAATAATAGCTTTCATTTTTTTAATAATGATTTTTTTTTCAGGGAGCTTTGTCTTACTCTTCCTTGGGGCATGATTTCCTTGGGGAGAAGGATTTAGGATTTTATTGAAACCTTCTCAAAGCCCAACACTGTGTGGTGTGTAATAAATGCTCAGAAACACCTATTCAAAGGAGAAAAAGGACCCGGTCCTCAGCTTTGTTTCTGCCAGTCCAGCCCCAGGGGTGCCTGGTATTCACCTTCCATGTCCAGTCACGGACCACCCAGAGACCCAGTATCCATGGGATCTTCTGTGCTGTCCCCTCTGCTCATCTACGTCTTGCCCCTGGAATGCTCAACCCGCTGGTGCTGGGCTGCCCACCCTGTGCAAAGGCTCCATCTCAGCTGTGCAAAGCAGCTTTCCTCAGCCAGGCTGCAAGCCCTTTCAGAGCAGGAACAATGAGCAATATTGTTTTTGACCTCTACAAAATGCCAAAGAACAGTAGATCATGAGAGCCGCGATGTGTTAGCGTGTGGTTGCAGTGGCACCACAGCCAGGGGTTATACTCTGAAGGGTGTGGGCCTAGGACCCAACAGTCATCTCTCCCACACCCCAGGGCCCATGACAAGCTCAGGTGTGCGGGGCCTCAGACCTGCTGATCCTATCCATCGCCATGTGACCCCTCACCTTCCAGCCCACTATCACCCTCCCCACCCCCACCCATGGGTCCTCTCCTCTCTCCCTCTGCTTGGAGCCGAGCCCGATTCCCTAGAGGCTGGCTGTCACACTGCTGGTCTTGGGCCTCCCATGGCACCTGTGTCTGCCTCTTCGAGCAATTTTGAGTTGCCATTTGCATCATGTTTTATGCCTGTCTTGAGATGCCCAAAGGGTAGAGTGTGTGCCACATGTGCCTGTTACCCCCATTCACCAGCACGGGTGTGCTGCCCCCTCACAGGAATTCCTCTTTGATTATATGGATTGTGGTCCAGCCAGGATTTGGAACCAGGGTCATCTGACTTCTAATCCTGCTTTGACTGCAGCCCGTGACATTGCTTCTCCGACAAGGAAAGGGCCTGGAATCCATGGAGACTTGAAGTTCCTTCCTGAATTTTTAAAGTCGCTATAAAAATTTAATGCTCAAAAACATGGGGAAAAAAACAAAACATAAAAATACTGTCTGTGTCAAGACCAGAAACGTGTTTGTCTCGTGGGGCAGCCCACAATGACAGGAATTCCAGAGAAAGGCAGCAGGGAAGGGGCTAACATCACTGGGGCTGCTGCAGGTGGAAGGGCAGGGTCTGGCCTGATTGTCTCCAACCCAGAGGAGAGTCATCAGTGAGGAAGGGCGGGACAGGGGGCCCTGCCCCTTCTCCTGTAGGACCCAGAGAAATGGTGGCTGGACATGGCAGGCTGAGGACAGACCCTGCCTCATCCTCGGGTCTCCTGGGGAGCAGGTTCCCCAACTCCTTTCTGCAGCTCAAAGCCCAAGAAGGTGTAGAGCTGTACCTTCCCTGCCCTGCTGGGGATGCCAGGAGTCTCACAGCGCTCCAGGACCAGCTGAGACCCCACCCCAGTGGGACACCGGGGCCACCCCGAGACCCTCACCCTGTTGGTAGACTGGGATCCAGTGGGCACTCACCCTAGTAAGGGTTGAAACGTTGGTGCTAAAGCCAGCCCGGGAGGGCAGCCGTCCCAGCTCACTGGTCTGTGGGTCTGAGACTCTCTCACCCACGTGCTCTCCCCTCCCCTCCCAGCTCCATCACATCAGCAGCCAACATGTCCGAGTCCTGGCTGACCTGGACTAAGGTGAGCCAGAAGACTGGGGAAAGGATGATGTCATCCACACTTTAAAACTTCAACTTCTGTGTGAGACGAAAGGAAGAAATGAACACCATAACTAAAGGGAATCTTGAATAGGGCATGAGATCTTGTTGGTTTGTCCAGGTTGGTGTGGTGCCCAGATATACCCCAGAGTAATTTAGGCAGTGAATAAAGAAGTATTTGTAAAGTCCCCTTGGGGGAATGGGGAGAAAGAAGGAAATATTCAATTTCGGCATTTGGAGAACTTCTGATGTTCTCGCAAGCAATGGGGACAACCAAATCAATAGGCTGAGCTCTCCATCTTGGGGTCCTCCCCTATGAAACTTATTCCTACAAAGGATAGATTAAGCCTTCTTAAAATTAAGCCTATGAGTCACTCCCAGAAACCTCTTTTGTTGCTCAGATGCGGCCTCTCTCATTAAACCCACTCAGCAGGTGAACTCAGTGCCCTCCCCGCTAGGTGGGACATGACTCCCAGGGGTGTAAACCCTCCTGGCAACATGGGACAGAAAGCCTGGGATAAGCCAGGACTCACTCAAGAGATTGACAAAGACGTCTTGACCAAAAGGGGGAAGAGAGAAATGAGACAAAAAAAAAAGTTTCAGTGGCTGAGATTTAAGAATTAAGAATTTATCCTGAATGTTATTCTTAAGCACTGTATACTGCACAGTTTATGGTGTATTGGAGTGGCTAAAGGGAAGTACCTGAATCTGTTGAGCTGTGTTCCAGTAGCCTTGATTGTTGAAATGCGTGTATAAAGATATAACATTTACAATGTGACAGTATGATTGTGAAAAATCTCGTGTCTGAGATCCTTACATCCAGGGTATGGACAGATGAGTAAAAAATATGGATAAATAAATAAATAAATAGTAGGGGGGGTAAAATAAATTGGGTAGATGGAAATATTAGTGGTCAGTGAGAGGGAGGTATAAGGTGCATGGTATTGATGAGTTCTTTATTTTTCATTTCTTTTTCTGGAGTGATGCAAATGTTCTACAAAATGATCGTAATGGTGAATACACAAATATTGTAAGCTATTGACTGTACACCATATATAGAATGTATGTATGTGAAGATTTCTCAATTTAAAAAAATAGTATTTGAGTCCTGCGCTCACTTCACTATATACTAAATTTTAGTATATAGCACATATACTAAAATTGGATGAATACCAAAAAGACAGCCTCTCCAAGATTACCCACTGATTCCATCCCCCTATGCTTTAGTGCACACACCCCTTCTCAACATGAAAAAATCAGAACGGGCACTGTCCAAAGATCCCTGTAGATTAGGAGAAAGACTAGAGGAGAAGAAGGAGGCATAACAGAGAAAATGGGATTTAACAAACGAGTAGGGCTACCGAATCTCTTACTACATTAATATTCCATCCAGTCTCCAGTGTTTTGGAGCAGCTAGAAGGGAAAATCTGAGATGGTGGAATGGTAGCCCATGACACACTCTGGGATCTGTTCTGGAACTGCTTGTGGAAGTGTGCTTTGAAAATTAGTTTTTCCTTTCTTTGCTATATATATATATATATTGTATAGTATATATACATGCATATATATATATATATGCATGCTATATGCATAGTATATATATATGCATGCTATACTTTACAATAAAAAAAACACTGAATAAAAACTGTCTGAATCCTTCCATCTTAAAACAGATTAAAGAAATAGTGTTTTGAATCCACGACCTCTTTCACATACCTCCCTCTCTTCCTTGCTTCAAGCTAAACTTGCAATGATATTGAGCCACAAGCGCCACTGATTTGTCCTGAGCATCAGTCCACGGACCTTCCCAAAGTCCACAGGGATTTTTTTGAACCACAGGGTGAGCCTCCGCCCACCTCGCCAAGATCTTAGCCACACCAGGTGCCATGGGAACCTCGTCTTTGATTCCTCTCTCTTTCCCCCTGGTTCTTTCCACACTGTGATCTGTCCTTCTTAGGGACTTTTTTTTTAATCAAGATGTGGACCTTTTCCCTTTCCAATGACACACTTCCTAGGAAACCTTCCCCATTCCTGGTCCAGACCCAATCTCCAGCTTCTTGTCTCTTGAAACCGCTTTCCTTACTGGCTCCCAGCTGTGCCCACCCCGCCTTCTAGACCCTTCCACGGAACTTTCCGTGGGCATGGCTCCCTTCTCGCAGGGGCTGTGCTGCTCCCTGCTTGGCATCAGCTTGGCTCCCACACTGCCAGTCCCACCTCCCACACCTCACTGCCCCCTGACCTTGCTCAGAGCCAAACTGCCCCGTGGATGTTTCATTCATCAGTCTTCTAATTGCTGTAGCATCGAGCCCCCTTGTCTCTCGCAGCCCCGCACGGGGCTACCTGCTGTCACCACCTTCCCTCTGTGCAGGCAGTGCCGCCATGCCTCCACTTGTGTAGAGGTGTGGTGGATAGAGAGCAACTCGTTAGTAAAGTGACCTCGGCCTTCCCCCCTGTGGGTTCTGGAGATAAGAAGTGAAGATGGTAACAACACTACATTAGGGGACGGCTGTGGATTTGGGGATTTGATTTATATAAAATTCTAGAAGTGTGTCTGGTATGTATCAAGGACTCAACTGATGTTAGGTACCATTATTATCTGATGTTGTTATGCTACTATCCTGGGATTATAATTAAGGTCCAAATCGGACATCTCCTCCTCCAAGGAAACTTCTATGACCAAACCTTCTGTCAGTCCCATGTTGGCTTAAGCCCCACCCCTCACATATCACTCATTCTTCCACCACTCACTCAGTCATTCATTCACCCAACAACCTGTTGGTCACCTGTTACCCACCAGGCCCTGTCTGATCCTCTTGTGTGAGGATTCCCCTGTACTCTGGCATCCAGCGTGGTCCTGGAATGTAAGCATAGGCCCTTCTTACCTCTTGGTTAGACGTCCAAGCACAGGAGAAGGTCCCCGCGTGATGGATTCCCTGCCAGTGCCCCGGCTCTCTCACAAAGCTTCTGCCTCCGAGCACACATGGGAGAGGGGAGCGAGTTAATGGATGGGCTGCCTTGAGCCCTGATGCGAGGTAGGGAGACACATGTCGGGGGTTGACATAGCAACAAAGCCAGAAATATCATCTCAGCCTCTGCCAGGGAACAAAGCTGGAGCAGCACAGTTGCCCAAAGCCCTGCGCCACTTCAGAGCAGGGACAAAACGTGCCATATCGCTCCTGGGCAGCCTGGACTCTGCTCGGGGAGAGTGGATGGCCACTCTGGCCGCCATCAAGGAGACGGAAAGAACAGGACCAAGAGAGTGAGTTCCATTTCCCCAGCATCCCTAACAGCATCACTTTCTTCCCTTCACCTCGGCCGAATCTGAGTTGGCTTCGTGGACTGTGAGTGATACGAGACAGTCACATGCTCCTTTCTACCTCTAGGCCTGGAGTCCTTTCTCAGAACTTACCTGGGACTAGCACGTGGGAGGCTTGGCAGTCATTTGCTGTCACCTGAGCTTAAGAGTTGGAAAGGTTGAGGGTGTGGCTCCTCAATGGCCTCCTGGGTCCCCAGCACCAAGGACAGTGCCTGACACAAAATAGGTGCTCAACAAACATTTGTTAGTGCTGTTCATTCATTCTTCATTGGATCAAGTTAGTACTACCAATAGCAATTTGAATTGAACTCAGTAGACTGGCGGTCTGTAGCTCTGGTGGCAAAGGCACACAGCAGCGCCTGGCCATGTGGAGGCCTCTGTGCTACTTTCAGCAAACAGCAGATGGGCATCACATAGAGCCATCAAGGGGCCAGAGGCTGGGTAGGAAAATCATGAAAATAGGTAGGTCCTCTCTGCCACTGCCACTGCCATTGCCTGAATGCTGAGGGCGCCCAACGTCATGACATTTTCCTTATGTCCTAGAGCCCAGTCCACCCTCTGGAGTTCCCGCTGGGGGCCTGGACTTGACCTCACAGACCAGGGGGCCCATCTAAATCCTTCAGTGAGGGGAAGAGCATGTCTGGTGGACAATCCCTTTCTTGCAGGGTCAGGCCCGAGTTAGAAATCCACCCAGTCGGTGAGCAGATAAAATACTTTCCTTATCAACTACTCACATCACTGGTAAAGAACCTGCTGGGCCTACCAAGGATGTTTGGGAGGGGTAGGAGCTTTGGGAGGCACTGGGAACTAGGGGCCTGCTTCCCAGGTTTTAAAAAGGGCTGGGATTTGGGTTACACACTTGTCTCTCATGAGCTGTCTATCATCAGGCAAGAGGGGCTTTCTGGACCTACATGGCTCCAGCCAAATCCTGGATTTGTGGGTAAATTCACTAAAACAATGGAACCTGGTAAAACGGCCTGAGAACCCACTGCCACTGTCCTCGGCCCCAAGGCACAGCTGCGTATGGGACCAGCCTCGATCCCAAAGAGCACGGATTGTCATGAAGTGTCTCCCTGGTTTGATCCTAAACTCCACCCACCACTAACTTTCCATTTTTACGGTGCAATTATGTGAAAATTCTTTGCAAACTCGAAAGTGGTGTTTAATGTGCAGAATTCCTCCCACCATTATTTCATCTCAATAGAAGATTCATTGACCTTTCCCACCGTGGGGAGTTGGCAGTCTTTAGAAGACATGATGGCTTGGCTTACTCAGAAAATGATTTCCCGGCGGATCAGATAAAGCGCGCTCACGCAGTCCCGACTGGGCTGTAGCACAGAGATGCCGCAAGTCCTGCTCAAAGCCAGCAAATCCCTCAGATTGAACCTGATCAATCGGCAGGCTCTGCTGCAGGCCCCTCATCACTGAGAACCTGCGGGGGCCCTTAAAGCCTCTCAGTGGGAGGACGCCATCCTTCCCTTCTTCTCTGGCTCTGCTCACCTGAGCCCAGATCCTTCCCAGGGACCAGGGAACTTGACTCCCATTCAAGTCAGGGAAATTGCAGCAGACAGCCCTGGGCAGGATTCACGGCCGGTGCCCCCTGCCCTTGTGCTACGGCCGGAGTCACCCTCTTGCAGGAGGTCACGGCTTTCGCTGGATAATTGAGTTGAATGCACCTTCTTTCTTTCTGTTGATTCTTGGCAACGGTAGTGGAAAGCGTTTGTCTTGCTTCTCTTAGTACCCCTGCTCCTTTGAAGGGAAGAAAAATATTCCAAGGCAGAAGAAGCAGCCGGACCCCTTGGCCGTCCTAAGGAGATGGAATTGGTCACCACGGCAACGGGGTACTGCCCAGGGGCTTCAGGAGGAGGTGAGATGCTCAGGTCCCAAGGACCCTTCTGGCTGCAGTGCGGGGAATGGGACGGCCAGGAGAGCTGGGTGGGAAGCCGTTCCAACACTCCAGCACCAACCCGGTTCAAGGCATCACGTACCCGTTTACTGGGATGGGAGGATCCTTTCACTTCATTTTTTCCCTCATTTTGGTGCTTGATTTTCACATGCAATCCCGGCAGAGACACAGTGCAGGCAACACATTGTCTACTTCTCAGAATTTTTTTTAAATACCATTAAATTTTTAAAGTTGCATTTATAAGCTAAGGAATGTAAAATCATGTTTATATGCTTCTTCCTCATTCAACTTTACTTAATCCTCACAGAACTTCAATAGGAGGTCACGTCATCTGCATGTTAAAGAACAGGCTGGCACGACTAAGCTGAACCTGGCCCCCCACCCCAGGCTTGACTCGCGAGGAAGCTGAACCTTTTTCCCACAAAGTCTGGGAGTCGTAGGACCCTCACCCTGAAAGAGAGACAATGATTAATTCTGAAGGACTTCCCTCCTGAGGAGTCCTAAAAGAAACACCTGCCATTCCACTCTCTTTGTGGCTGACCCTGCCCCTCGCCCTGGACCGAGTCCAGCTCTCATACCACCTGGGGCGCCATGGGGATGGGCAAAGGGCTGGGCCCATGGCACCACAGTGGGTGCCAGGGAATGAGGCGACTGCAGGTAGGGGCGGCCACAGGCCAGGATGAGCCAGCTTCACCCAGCCCCCGGTTTCATCCACGCCATGCCTTCTTGGGGAACTCCCACTGTCCCGGGATATGCCTCCCCACACACTGAGAGAACAGTGACTGCTGCTGGGCAGGGTGCGTGTGTGGGGAACACTGTGATTGTCTCATGGTCTCTCTCCTGTAGCGTCTCCCGGGAGCACCACTAGGTGCCAAGCCCCCTGCCTGCTGGGGCTTAGGAGATACCAAAAGCCCCACAATGCATGCTGGACAGACGGACGCCTGCTGATGGGCTGCAATCCTCAGCCTCCACGCCTGTAAGACCACATGCATGGGTGGTTGTGAACTCCAGATGCAGGTGTGGGGAGCGTGTGGACAACAGCGACAGCTACAGAAATGCTTTCCTAATGTACATGTTTGTACAACAGATACTTGGGGGGTTGGGACAGGAGCTTCCCGGCAGAAGGATTAGAGTTTAAAAAAGCTCTGAGTTGCAGAGTGCTTGAAATGTCGGAGACTGCAAAGTGAAAGTAGCTAATATTAATTTAGTTCTTATCGTGATGAGGTAATTTACTGGGCAGTACAAATGCAATGGCGTAATAATAACCACCATCGAGCAATAGCAAGCTGCAGAGGCTGAGTTCTCACAAGTGGAAGTTCCTACAAAGGCTGCCTCTGCCCTCCTAGCACCCCCAGAACCCACGGAGGAGGCCCTGCCATTCCCCCATGCCGCTAACAAGGACACTGATGAGCAGAAATTGCCCAAGGCCACATAGCGACAGGCTGCGGTGGCTTCTGGTCCGTCCAGCAATCTGTACTTTCCCTCTTAAAAGCAAAACCCTTCTTCCAGAGCCTGCAGGATGCCCAGCTATTGAAGTACCTGCCCTGGGGCTCCCCCCATCCCATGTCATCCCAATGGTGCTGAGCCCCCTGCCCCAGACACCCAGACAGTGGTCGCTGGACCTCAACCTATTCAACCAGGTCCTTTTCCTGAGAGAGCAAATGTTTTGGTGTGGCCATGTGGTCCAGTCAGGGCTGGTTTGATGAAGCTGTGAGAGGAGCTGCCAGCTGATAAGATGGACTTTAGAGCTGCCAGGACCGTCTTGCCCAGTGTAGAGGGAGCCTTTCTGAGGATGTGGCAAAATAAAATCAAGCAGAACCAACGAAGGGAGAAAAAAAAGAAAAAGGTCTTGATGTATCATTAGAAATTCTGGATCAAACCATGCCTGAAGCCAAACCACCCTTTGAGATCTTCAGTTACTGAGCCAGTAAAGTTTGCTGTCACTACTGTTGTTTATGGCAACTTAAATTCCATTTCTTTTCTGTAACAGAAGAAATCTTTAAGAGTATGATAGAATCAGATTTCCAGCCCAGAACCCATGTTCCTACAACTGGGGCACAGTATGCCCTCAATGTTTGTCACCTGCTTTCAACAGTACTTGCAGGTTAACCCTGGATGAGATCAAGAGCAAGGTGCCTTCACTGGGCACTCTATGCCCAGCATCATGCCAAGCACACAGCAGATGGGATGCAATGTAACCCTGCCAACAGCTGTAGATGTGGCTGTCATATTCATCACCATTTTATATCCGAGAACCATGAGGCTGAGCAGGATGGAGTGATTTGGGGGTTGCCCACAGTCACCCAGCAGGGAAGTGAAGGGATTGGGATCTGAACCAGCCTCACCTGGCTCGAAGTCCACCCCACCCAACCTCTCCGTGAAACACTGGACCAGCCACCAGAGAACGGCGCTGTGGGTTTTTGTGGGGGTTGAGGGGTGTGTGGCTGCACCTCTGGCTTCACGTGGCACAAAGGAAGTTTGGAGCGACTTTAGAAGAGAAGTGTCTGAGAGTGATGGATTCTCATGTGCAGCCAGGGGAGCTGCACCCAGGGCAGGGAGAGGGGAGGTGCAGGAAGGAGGGAGGGAGCTGGCGAGTGCCAAGGCTGTGGCCATGACCAGTCAGGCAGTGGGCAACTTGGCCTGGGCTGGGGGGAGGGGGCAGCTGCGAGGGCCGCCTGGGCCTGTCCTCCAAGGCAGCTGGCCGGACTTTGTCCCCGACTCAGTACCACAGGCGATTCCAGACCTGCACCCAGAGGCTGTCTGCGGCTCCCAGCCTCAAGGCCAGAGCTTCCTAGGACTGTAGTTTATTTCATAGGTTATTTTATTTTGTTTTATCTTACTTTATTATTTTATTTTTTATATTCTATTTCATTTTATACTTTCATTTTGTTCTATTTTGCTTTATTTCATTTTTTTAAAAATCATGATACAGTACACAGCTTTTTGATATGCAATTCTATGAATTTTAGTGCACAAAGTGATTCATGTAATCCCCTAGACAGTCAGGACACAGAGCAATTCCACTGCTCCCCAAACTCGCTCACGCTGCCCTTTTGCAGCCACGCCCACCTCTCTGGGGCCCCCAGACGTGTTTCTGTCACTGATGCCTTGTCTTTAAGAGGGTTTCATGTAAATAGAATCACAGAGCGTTTGACATTTTGGAGTCGGCCTTCTGCACCTGCCTTCCCCCCAAACTCCTGCAGGTGCTGCGTCTCCGAGCCTCCCTCCCGCAGGTGGCCGGCCGCGTTCCAGCGTGGCGCATCTCCGCCTCATTCACCTTCGAAGGGCATCAGGGATGTTCCAGGTCATTATCAGTAAAGTTGCTGTGATCATCCCCATGCATAAGTTTCTGTGCAAACGTAGATGTTTTTCTTTCCCGAGGAGAATTACTGGGTCAGATAGTAGGTGTATGTTTACTTTTGTAAGAAACTGTCAATCTGTGTATCATTTCCCAACCATGGATGGGGGACCTAGTTTCTGTGCAACCTTACCAACACTCAGTATTCCAGTATTTTATTTTTTTTATTTTGGCGGTTCTCATGGGTGTGTACTGGTATCTATCTATCTCCCTGTGGTTTCAATTTGCACATTGTTAATAATAGATGATATTGAAATCCTTCGTGTGATTATTTTCCATCTTCATGTTCTTTTTGGTGAAATTGCTGTTCAAGTTTTTGGTCCATTTTTAATTGGGTTGTTTATGTTCTTATTCCTAATAAGTTATTAGTTTTTTTTATATTCTGGATTTTATAATATAAAAAATAAAGTATACGAAGATTCTGTTGAATATGTGGTTTGAAAATATTTTTCCCAGTCTCTAGCTTGCCTTTTCATTCTCTTTCAATTTAGTTTTTAATTTTGATATAAATTGTCAAGTTTTTTTCAATTGTCAAGTTTTTGCTTTTTCTTTTATGGATTGTTCTTTGTGTGTTTTGTCACGGCTAAGCATGCTTTGTCCAACTCCTGGCTGCAAGGATTTTCTCCATTTTCTTTTAAAGATTTTATAGATGTGCATTTTATATTTAGATCAACGTTACATTTTGAGTTAGTTTTATATAAGGTGTGACATTTAAGGTTGAGGTTTAAATTTTTAGCATATGAATGACCAGTTATTCCAATATCATCTGTTGAAAAAACTCCTTTCTCCATTGAATTGTTTTTTTATCACCATAAAAAATCCAGTGATCACATTTGTGTGTTTTGATGGCGAGATTCTGGTGTCAATTTGGCCAGGTGGTGATGCCCAGCTGTCTAGTCAGGCAAGCTATGGAAATTTCGTGGCTGGTTGATAAACTGGAAGGCTGGTGTATTAAATCATCAGTCAGTTGATTGCATCTGTGGCTGATTACAGCTGCAATCAACTAAGGCATGTTTCCCAGAGTGAGATAATCCAATCTGTGAAGGCTTTTAAGGGAGAGGAGAGACTCTCTCTGCTTCTCCAGCCAGCGAGCCTCTCCTGTGAGTTCGTCCAGACCCTTCACAGGAGCCGCCAGCTTCACAGCCTGCCCTGCGGATTTTAGACTGTTCCTTTCCCACGGTTGCATGAGACACCTTTATAAATCCCATACTTACAGATCTCGCCTGTCCGTTCTGTTTCTCTAGAGAACCCTGACTAACACATGTGAATCTATTTCGGGACTCAATATAATATTCCAATGACCATATGCCTAACCTGTGGCCAGTCCCACACTGCATTAATTGGAGTAGCTTTAGAATAAATCTTCAAGTCACATCAGGTAATTCCTAACTAAATTCTTCTTTTTCAAAATTCTTTATGTACTCTAACTCCTGTGACATTCCAGATCACTTGGGAATTATCTCATCTATATCTACAAAAATACTGCTGGGATTTTTATTAGAATTGTAATGAAGCTATAGGACAATTTGAGAAGAACTGACAGCTTCACTTTGCTGAGAGTATGATCCTAGCATGTCTCTCTGTCTATGTAGGTTTTCTTTCAAAGCTTTCATCATGTACATTTTATATTTTTCATCATGCAAATTCTGAACTTGTTTTGTTAGACTTATACCTATGTATTTCATTTTTAAAAAAATTACTTTAAATGGTTCATTTTGAATGTTGCTTTTTAAATTGTTCATCGCTATTATAGGGAAATAGTTGATGTGTGTGTGTCTCTCTCTGTGTGTGTTTTTAATTTTGATATAAATTGTCAAGTTTTTTCAATTGTCAAGTTTTTTCTTTTTCTTTTATGGATTGTTCTTTGTGTGTTTTGTCACAACTTAACCAAATTCACTCAATTCTAGATCAGGTTTTTCTTTTTTGGTATTTTTTAGATTCTTTGGAATTTTCTATGTAGGCAATTCTGTTGGCTATTAGGAAAGTTTCATTTTTTCCTTCAGCTAGTGTACTTTTATTTCTTCTCCGCATACTAAAAAGAGCTAGAATTTCCATTATAGTGTTGGACAGGACTGAGGGAAAGAAACTTCCCGGCTTTTTTTCTTAAGGTGGAGCTTAGATTATTCAGTTTACTAATTTCTTAAGGTGGACTGAGATGATTCATTTGAGGTCTTTTTTCTTTTCAGATGTAAACATTTAATGCTTTAAAGTCCTTTTAAACACTGCTTTAACTACATCCCAAAAGGTTGATATGCTGTATTTTTATTCAGTTCAGATAAAAGTATTTTCTAAGTTCTCTTGAAAATCTTTTGACACAATGATTATTTAAAAGTGTGTTGTTTAATTTCCCTGTATTTAGAGATTTTCCCGATATGTTTCTGTTCATGATTTTTACTTCACTTCCATTATGATCAGAGGCCATGCTCCGTATGAATGCAATCCTTTAACTTCATTAGGCTGTGGGATATACCAGGACTTGGTCTTTCCTGATGAAGGTCCACTTGGGCGAAGGGATTGTGTTCTGCCCTTGCAGAGTAGAGTGCTCTGTAAATGTCAAAGAGAGAGTTGTTCACTTCTCCATCTCACTAATCTCCTATCTGCTCGTTTCATCTCTTGCTGACAGAGGAGTGTTGATGTCTCCAAATGTAATTGAGTACTTTCCCATTCATCCTTTCTGCTTTCTCAGTTTTTGCTTCATGAATTCTGAAGCTCTTTTGTGAGATGCACACACATTTGGGATCATTAGGCCTTCTTGGTGAATTGATATTTTATCACCGTGTAATGTCCTTCTCCATCCCTGGTAAATTTACTTGCTTGCAAGTCTATTTTCTCAGATATTAATATAGGCTATCCATCTTCTTTTTAGTAGTGTTCATTTGGATAACTTTTTCCATCTTTTACTTTTAAACTACATATATCATTATATTTGAAGTGGGTTTCCTGTAGGAAGCACACAAGTAACTCTTGTTGTTTTATCTATTCTGACAATTCCTGTCTTTCAATGGAACAGATAGAATATTTTCATTCACTGTAATAATTGATATATTTGGATTTAATTCCATCATTTCACTACTTGTTTCCTTTTTGTTTCCTCCATTTCCCACTCTCTATTTCCTCTTTCCTGCCTTCTTTCAGGTTATTTGAACATTTTTATTATTATCTGTTATGGTTTTTACTATAGCTCTATGTCTAGGTTATTTTTTAAAACTAGCTGTTCTTGGGATTACAATATATATACTTAACTTTTCACAGTCTACTTAGAAACATTACCACTTCAAGCAGATTTTTCCATGTGGGTCACTTTATCATCTCTCTTTATGTGATGGCAGTCTTATATATTTATGTTTACACACATCAAAAAGCCCATCCACAATGGGACAATTTTTACTTTCAACCATCGAACATATTTTAAAGAACTCAAAGTGGAGAGAGATAAGTCTATTATATTTATCCACATGTTTACCACTTCTGTTATTCTTTCTTTATTCCTAAAGGTCCCAGTTTCCTTCTGCTATCATTTCCTCCTCTTTGAAGGTCTTCCTTTAGGAATTCTTTTAGGGCAGATCTGCTGACAATAAGTTCTCTTAGTTTTCCTTCAGCAGAGAAAGTCTTTATTCCATCCTTATCCCGGAAGGTATTTTCTCTGGACATATATTTCTGGGTTGACAATTCTTTTCTTTCAGAACTTTAAAAATGTGACACTTCTTTCTTGCCTCCATGGTTTCTAATGAGGAATCTGTAGACATTTGAATTGTTTTTCCCCTAAAGGTAATGCATCATTTTTCTTTCTGACTGCTTTCAAATTTTTTGTGTATATAGTTTTCAGCAGTTTTATTATGATGTGTCTGGGTATGGATTTCTTTGTATTTTGTTTTGTTTTGTTTTCTCTTTGGAGCTTCCTGAGCTTCCTGATTCTGTTGGTTTATGACTTTTGCCAAATTCGGGAAGTTTTTAGCCATTATTGTGTCAAATATTGGCTCAGTACCATAGTCCTTTTCTTCTTTTTGATTCCAAAGTCACAAATGTTAAAAATGTTGTGTCCCACAGGTCCCTGAGGCTCAGTTCTTTTTTTTTGCTGTTTTAATATTTTTCTTTGTTGTTCATACCATATAATTTCTATATATCTGTGTCTGAGTCCACTTACTTGTTCCTCCCTCATCTCCATTCTGCTATTGAGCTCAACAAGTAAGTCTCTTATTTTATTCTTTCCAAGACAAAAGTTTCCATTTGCTTCTTCTTTATATCTTCTATTTCTTTGCTGAGACTTTCCAATTATTTGGCTGATTCCAAATGTGTTTGTGATTGCTTGCTAGAATATTTTAATAATAGCTGCTATAAAGTCTGTCAGATAATTCTAACATCAACCTTATCTCTGTATTGCTGGGTGTTGATTGCCTTTTCTCACAAGAATTGAGATTTTCTGGTTCATCATGTATCAAGTAATTTTCAATTATATCCTGGACATGGTGAATATTATGACTCTGGGTCGTGCTTATATCCAATGGAGAAAGTATATTTTTATTTTTGCAGGTAGTTGAACTCATGTTCCATAAGTTCCAACTTGCATTCCCTGGGCTGCTGGGGCTCCAAGGCCAGCTTAGTTTTCTAAACCATGTGGTTCTGGTCAGACCTGCCCCACCTGTGTGTCTCAGGGGCCAGTCCGGGCCTGGTCTGAGGTCTGTTAGTACAATTCTTGAAACATTTTAAATTCAGAATGGAGTGAGATTCAAACTTGTATAGCTTACGTATATCTGTGAAGAGAGGGAGGGAGCCTTTTGGGGCCACTTTCCTGGGTTCCTGGGGCCATAAAGACTTAAGAGTTCCTCCTTTGAGACCACTTCTCCACCCATGCTCTCATCTGTGGCCACATGGCTGAGATGCACAGAAGGAAAATCAGAGTGGGGGCTGACCCCAACTTCTGGGAATCCCAGAGGCACAGGGTGCGGGGCAGTTTCCCCTGCCTCAAAGTATTGTCTCCTGTGAGCTCCCCTTACTGACCACTGTGAAAGCCTCCCTGTGGCTGCCTATGGGGCTGACCACGGAAAAGGGAGAAAACAAAGGAAATTAAAGGGAATGTCCTCTACGTGTTGGGAGTTCTCCCCTTACCTACACACAGGCCAGAACCACAGAGTTTCTCCTGATGCTGTCTCTCTCTCTTTGCACCCCGGGGCCATTTCTGTGTTTCCCACACAGAGAGTTCAAACCAAAAGTAGTCAGAGGGAAAAAGGGGATAAACTTTTCATCAGCCCAGTGGTACCTCAAATTTGCTGGTGTCTCCCCCAGTCCTGATATTCTTTACGTATCAGGGCCTGCAAATGGCTAGCTGCCCCTTATATTCTGCCCGGCTATTATAGGTGGATCAGTGGGAGAGTTGAGGTGGAATGTGCTTGCCCATCTTACCCAGATCCACAGCAGAGCCTGCCTACTGTGCGCCGGAGATGTATGTACTGTTTGCTAGACCCCGAAATGTGATATAACAGAAATGGAAAGTCTTTTACAAGGGGGAATTTAGTAAGTTGCTCGTTTACAATTCTAAGGATGAGATAATGTCCCAGTTAAAACAAGTCTATAGAAATATCCAATCTAAGGCACCCAGGGAAAGATACCTTGGTTTAAGAAAGCCTATAACGTTCAAGGTTTCTCTCTCAGGTGGAAGGGGACATGGCAAAGTCTGCTAGCTTTCTCTCCTGGCTTTGTGTTTCATGAAGCTCCCCAGGAGGCGTTTCCCTTCTTCATCTCCAAAAATCACTGGCTGCTGGACTCTCTGCTTTGTGGTTCTTTGGTGTTCTGCTGTGGCTTTCTTGTGGCTCTAAAAAGGGACTCTCTCCAAAATGTTTCCTCTTTTAAAGGATTAATGGGTAGAGTCATAACTCCATGGAAGCCATCTGATCAAAAGTTATGACCCACAATTGGGTGGCTCACATCTCCATGGGAACAATCAAAATGCTCCCAGCCAGCAATACTGAGTGAGGATTAAAGGACATGGCTTTTCCGGGGTCCACCACAGATACTAACTTTCCTAAGCTTCCCCTGCACAGTCCTCTGGGTTTTGTAACATCCTAACATGCGTTCACTCCAGAGCTTGGCAGCCGTGGTGGGTGCTGATGAGTAACAGGTTTTGATGACATTTTCTACATGTGTTCTTTTGTAACATTAGAAAGTGTGTATCCATGTAGTTTTATTGATTTGGATTTGGAAACATTTTTTAACACTTTCAACAGAATTCTTGTCAGTGGGTCCCAGACTCAAGTGTCTGGTAATAAAGTATGGAAAAAATGGATTTATTTTTCTCTAGGAAAATCAATACATCACAAGAGATGACTTCAATAATAAAAAAAGAGAGAGAGAGAGAAATGAAAGTCTACCTTACATAGCATTCATGTTGGAACAAGGTAGCGGTGGCTGTTGGGCAGTCCACACGGGACCTGGTGAGATATGCACGAGCTGGCCTGAGCTCAGAATGCACATTCTGGAATTCAGATGACATGAATCGACAGATCTCATTAGTAAGCCTCACCTCAAGTTCTGGGGGATGCCAGCTCTAGCCAAGCCAGCCATACCTTCTCCCCAACACCCTCCAGCCCCCTGGAGTGCTCCCCATGTTTCTCCACGCCATTCTTGGGTGGTTTCTCAGCCAGGGATGCCCTTGGGGCCCATCATCCAGGTCCAGTTCACCTGCCTCCCCAAGATGTGGCCCGACTAAGTGGCATCCACTGAGCTCTGGCCCACGGGGCCCACGGGGCCCACGGACGGAGGGGTGGTTGGGGTTCCTGTGTCCCGAGCCTCACCCTGTAGGGTCTGGCGAGGTGCAGAGAGTCGACAGATGCTGGAACTCCCTCCCCACTTCCCCGCTTCACTTACCCAGGCCGTATTCCACCAAGGAGGCTGGAGCAGGTGCTTCTTGAAAGAGAAGGAGGGACTCACGAGCAGATGAGTGGCAGCACAGATGAGCCAACCGAAGCGTGACTGTCTTCAGACTTTGATGTGATGAGTGTGGAAATACTGGTCAAGAGTGAGCAGTTCACAGGGGCTGGAATGTAGACTGCGAGGCGGAGGCGGCTGGGTTAGGGTATTCAGGTGGAAGAGCATGGGGGGGTCAAGGAGGAAGGGGTGGGTGGGATGCAAGGTGGAAGGGAGCCTGAGGGGTCTGCTGAGGGCGGGCAGAGGAGTACGTGTCTGACAGGCCCTAAGCAGGGAAGATGCACACATAAACACACAGACATGTGTGCACTCACACACACACACATTCACATATGCATTCATATGCACACATTCAAACACACTCTCTCACACAGTCACTCTCTAACACATTCCTTCTCTTACACACTCATACATGCACACACAAACACTCACACATGTTCACACACTCAGTTCACAGACCAAGAGAGGGTTGTAAGTGCCTTAGAGAGAAACGAGCTGAAGACAGAGATAGGGAGAGGGCATCTTTAAAATGGTATAGTCATCAAAACCACAATGAGATACCACGTCATACCTACTAGCAGGATTCGAATTGAAAAAAAAAAACCTGAATATAACAAGTGTGGGTGGGGATGCGGAGGAATCGGAGCCCTCATGTATTGCTGGTAGGAATAAAATGCTGCAGCCACTTTGGAAGACAGTTGGTGGTTTCTCAAAATGTTAAGTTTAGAAGTACCATGTGACCCAGCAATTCTACTCCTAGGTGTATACCCAAGAGAAGTGACAACAGGGACGGAAAGTGATACCTGTGCACTAACATTCATTATCCACAACAGACAAAACATAGAAACAACCCAAATGGCCCTTAGCCAATGAGCAGATAGACAAGATGTGGTGTGTCCACACAATGGAATATTCCTCAGCCACCAAAAAGAATAACTCACCATGCATACTGTAACAGGGAATAACCTTGAAAATATCCTGCTGAACGAAAGGAGCCAAATCCGAATACAAAACATGAGACCATATATTGTAGGAGTGCATTTACATGCAAAGTCCAAAATTGGCAAATCATTAGATACAGAAAAGCAGATCAATAGCTGCCAGGGCTGGGCGAAGGGGGTTGGGGAGTGACCGGGTCTGAGCATGGAGTTCCTTTTTGGGGAGATGGGCGTGTTTTGGAATTAGATAGTGGCACTGGCTATATAACCTTGTGAATAGACCCAAACAACTAAGTTTTTCCCTTTAAAATGGTAAGTTTTATGTTATGTGAATTATTTCTCAATTTTTATAAACAAAAATAAAAGATAAAAACCAGCATGGTTGGGAAAGCCTCTCCGAGAACATAGAGCACAGGTCTGTATAAGCATTTCCTCCCAGCAGAGGGAACTGATGCCCATGGGGTGTTTGGAGAAAACGGGTGCCCAGTTGGCTGGGTGGGAAATGGGTTTGGGAGGAACAGTGAGTGGGAGGTGAGGTCCAGGGGGAGGACCCTGGGGCACTCTGAGCTTCCGGGGCGGGGGGTGGGGTGGGGATGGACACCTTTAGTGGCTTTGAGTGGGGCAGAGGGATGTGGGCAGGCATGACACTCGGGGGCTGGTGTCAGGAGGCAAAGGGTTTTGCTGATGCCTGAAAGTGCACCCAGAGTGGAAAGTACGGGCCTTCCAGGAACATGGCGCAGTGAGAATCAGGTGAGCCACAAGGGTGAGGGGAGCTGTATGGGGTCAGGATTGAGCAGAGGACAGAGGGGAGGCTCGTAAATTCTTCCTGGAATAGGCAGAGAGGGCGGCGAGGCCGCTGCTGCTCAGGGGATGCCAGGCCCAAGCCTCGCTGAGGCACACGGGTTATGGACCCCCATTTCCCCCTGCTGATGGACGTGTGGGCACCAGGGGAGGGTGCTCTCACCCAGAGCGGGTGGACACTGGGGCTCACCATGAGCCCAGTCAGCAGGGGTGGGAAGGCGCAGTGAGCAGACTGAGAACCAGCAGACCTTTCCTTGTTGAATGCCGAATGAGTGCTCTGGACTGGACAGCTCTTCCCAGTTGATTAAGAAAGGACAGCCCTGCCGTCACAGCAACGGGAGCCTGATAGGTACTAATGTGGGCATTAGAGGTAGAGAATGAAAGTAAAGCATCTGTCTGCACAGGGCGTGAAACCAATCAACAGTGCATCGTAATTGTGGTGACGATTGTGGCGACTGACTGCAAAATGGGGCCCGTTCTTCACCTCTCCCTGTACCTGTTCCTCTTGTTCTGTGGCCTCACAGCTGCTCTCATTAAGAAGTGAATGAGAACCTGAACTGGTTTGGGGATTCGTTTTGGCCAATAGAATGTGCCAGAGGGGATGGTGTGGTGAACTTGGCTCAGACCTTGAGCAGCCGTGTATGCACATCCTCTATCTCTCTTGGCACCTGGGGGAGAATGAGTACAATTTAGCTCACCAGAGGATGGAGACCACGTGGAACATTGCTGAGGCATGCCAACCAAATCCATCCTAAGCCACACGGGCCTCAGCTTCCCCCAGCTGACCACAGATGCACAAATCATCCATGCCTGCAGAAACACCCAATGGCCCACAGACTTGATCGAATAGCAGATGGTTGTTGTATTAAGGCATTAGGTACTGGAGTGGTTTGTTACTCAGCAATACCTAACTGTTAAAAGATGGCAAAGGAAATAGAATAAGGAAAAGTAGAGAAGCAGAAATGAGTCAGAATCACCCATGATTCACTGAGAAGCCACCCTCTGCTGAGGACCATAGTGGCCCAGATTTTATGTGCTGCGGCTATTGGCTGGATGAAGGAAGGAAACACCTAGATGAAGCACAAAAACTCAATTCTGTCTCTGAAAGATTCCTGGTTCCAAATAAAGTCTCTTGGTAAATAAAACCCCCAGCACCTGATCAATCAGCCAGTCACTAGCCTGTTTATTTATGACCAGAGCTGGGAATAAACTCAAGAGGTCATGTCATAAGGGAAAGGTCAGGCACTGAGCAGCCCATCAGTGCAGAGAGAGGTGGTTGTATTTCTTTCATTCATTCAACAAACATCCATTTCATGACAAGTCTGTATACGGTACAAAATGTCAAAATGTATGGTTCTTCCTCTCAAACCACCCATGTGAAATGGTAGACACATATTAAACAATTGCTGGGTACAAAAGAGGAGCTCCAGGCTCTGGGGGATTGTGGGAGGCACCCATTGCTGCCGTGTGAAATCAAAGAAGGCTCCCTGGAAGAGGCACTATCTAATCCAAGTCCTGAAAAACAGGTAGAACATGCCATGCACAGCAGAGAGGGGCATAGGGCAACCCATCAAATGACTCTCTCACTGAGCACCTACTGCATGCCAAGAACTGACCTAAGCAATGTTTAGTCATCATTTCTGATCTACATTCAACCCTGGAAGGTTTGTACCTGCAATCCCAGCAGTAAGAAGAGGAAACTAAGCTCAGAGATATGAACTCACTCACTCAGGGTCACTCAGCAAGGAAGCCAGTAGAAAGAGAGCAGGAGTCATTCTGGGAACATGTGGCTGGAACAAAGACTATGAGGAGGAAGGCGTGGCTGCTGAGGCCCCAGGGGCAAGCAGGAGTGGGAGGACAGTCAGAGTCCATAGGGGACACAGGACCACTAGGCAGAACTGGCATGACTCAGTTGCACTCCAGCCAACTCCCTCAGGTAGTTGCTGGAGGAGGGCTGGGAGGGGAACTGCTGGAGAGGTGAGTGCTCAGGGCTGGCTGAGCCAATGGGGCTGGCCCCCATCTGCTGTCGAATCTTGCCGGGTGGACCCAGAGATGGTTCTGTCCCTCCTGCCTTTGTCACGACCTAGCCTGGTGCAAGGGCAGGGATGACTGCACAGGAAGAGCAAGGCAGGGGCAGCGCTTGAAACGGGGGCACTCCGACTCCTGCACAAGCTGGGCATGTGCCCAGCTCTGGCTCCTGACTATGACTGGGTTGTAAAATGGCCTGAATCTCTTCTCATACTCAGTGGGGAAGGGGATCTAATTGCTGCCATGACCCTGCCACGCCTCCTGTGCCAGGAAGGAAGGTGTCGTCTGAGACTCTGATGCTGGGGCAGAGGATGTGGGCTGGGAGAGCCCTTCGCTAGGCCTGTCAGTTCTCTCATGACCTTTCTTTCCGGCCTTGCTGCCAACTGGTCACAGGCCCATCTGAAGGCTGCGATGGGTCCTGGACCTGTGTCCCTACAGGGCAAAGCCCCACCCCCTGGGGCATGCTCTCCGGTGTGCCAAGGATCCATCATTGGGAGCCGCTCCAACCCAGCCTGGCTCATCACACCCACAACAGGCTCAGGCCTTAGACAGCACCAAATCTTACACAAGAGCTGTAATTGGTCTGCTCAGGTCTGCTTTCAGCAGCCTCTGATGGTAACCAACAAAAGCATGTCAGCAGTGTGATTGATTTGAGAATCTGGGTTTAAAGACTTGCATCTCCTCGGACTTGAGTGTATGCAGAGCACGTGGTGAGAAGAGGGTCTTTTCTGTCCACCACCTCCACATGCTTTCGTCTGCTTAAGAGTGATTTCCCTCACTTTATTAGCAAGCTAAGAGCTTCTCACTGAAATCTTGCTCCCAGAGAGTCCTGAGGGGAAAGAGGCAATAGCTGGTGAGCAAAGCTGAGGCCAGAGATTTTCAAAGATGCAGCCCGTGGGAACAGTTCGGCCCAGCGCTGCGACCAGGACAAGCTGGGTGAGTGAGACACACAATGAGGGTTCCGTTCTCCCACCCAGTCTTGTGGTGAACTTCCGCAAGTTCCATCTCTGAGGCCACCCAGGAATCCCTGAACTAGCACCGTACTCTGATCTGCACTTACTTTCTCTTTATTATCATCCACTCACCTTCATGCCTCCAGCCCAGCCCACCCCCCAGAGCCCTGAATCATATGATAGCCTGCTTCGCTGACATCTCTCCACCGAATGAGATGTGCAACTCAGCCCCAACACAGCTCCCATTCCCCCCAAGCCACTTTCCCACAGCAGCGAAAAGCAAACGGTGGCATCTGTCAATTTCCATGCTCTCTCATCCCAAGACCGGCCCCTCAGCAAATATTGCCAACACTCTCTTCACAGAAGATCCCAAATCCTACACTTCTTATTTTTTTTGGTTGCATATTCATCATCATGATCATTTCTTAGAACATTTGCATCTATTCAGAAAAATAAATAAAATGAAAACAGAAAAAAAATTATATATACCTTACCCCTTACCCCTCCCTTTCATTGATCACTAGCATTTCAAACTAAATTTATTTTAACATTTGTTCCCCCTATTATTTATTTTTATTCCATGTGTTCTATTCATCTGTTGACAAGGTAGATAAAAGAAGCATCAGACACAAGGTTTTCACAATCACACAGTCACATTGTGAAAACTATATCATTATTCAATCATCCTCAAGAAACTTGGCTACTGGAACACAGCTCTACATTTTCAGGCAGTTCCCTCCAGCCTCTCCACTACATCTTGACTAACAAGGTGATATCTACTTAATGCCTAAGAATAACCTCCAGGATAACCTCTCTACTCTGTTTGGAATCTCTCAGCCATTGACACTTTGTCTCATTTCGCTCTTTCCCCTTTTGGTCCAGAAGGTTTTCTCAATCCCTTGACGCTGGGTCTCAGCTCATTCTAGGGTTTTTCTTAATCCCTTGATGCTGAGTCTCAGCTCATTCTAGGATTTCTGTCCCACATTGCCAGGAAGGTCCACACCCCTGAGAGTCATGTCCCACGTAGACAGGGGGAGGGTGGTGAGTTTGCTTGTCATGTTGGCTGGAGAGTGAGGCCACATCTGAGCTACAAAAGAGGTTCTCTTGGGGGTGACTCTTAGGCCTAATTTTAAGTAGGCTTGACCTATCCTTTGCAGGGTTAAGTATGATATGAACAAAACCCCAAGACTGAGGGCTCAGCCTATAGCTTTGGTTGTCCACACTGCTTGTGAGAATATCAAGAATTCGACTTGGGGAGGTTGAATTTTCCCCAGTTCTCATCATTCCCCAAAGGGGGTTTTGCAAATACTTTTTTATTCACTGTTCAAATCACTCTGGGACCAAATCCTATACTTCTTAACCTACACAACCTCTCTCACCTGGCCTCCTTGATCCTATCCTTGACATCTGCGGGTCATTCTGGACAGGGAAGCCACAGCGTTTCATAAAAAAATATGTCAGGTCATGTTGCGGCTCTGCTCAAAACACTCCACTGGCTCTCATTGCACCCCAAATCTAAAACAGTTAGCCCAGCCACTAAGGCCCTATATGGTTTGCCTTTCCCCTACACTTTCCTCTCTCATCTTACGTCCTGCTTCTCTCCTCTTTCTTGTGTTACATAGTGCCATGAAATAAATTATTACACACTCGGTGGCTTAAAACAGCATACATGTATTATCTTGTAATTTCCATGGGTCAGGAGTCCAGGCATGGCTTGGCTGGGAGACTCTGCTCAGGGTCTCACAGATTGCATCAAGGTATTGGGCGGGCTGCGTTGTCATCTAGAAGCTCAAATGGGGAAGGAGCCACTTCTAAACTCCTCCAGGTGAATTCAGGATTTATTCTCTTGTGGCTATAGGGCTGAAGGTTTTACCTACTTACGTATGGTAAGCTGGAGGCCACTTTTATCTCCTGGAGGCTGCACACAGCTCCTAACCACATGGGTTCCCCCAGAAGGATCTGTGAGATCATGAAGCCATCAAGGAGAGTCCTTACAGTGAGTTTTTTATGGCAAAACAGTCTTATGCTACGGATCTGTCTCAGGAGTGGCATGTCGTCATCTCTGGCATATTCTACACGTTGGTATAGTAGCAACTCTGAGAGGAAGAGTGCCAATGGGCATGGGCACAAGGAGCAGTGGCTGTGGGGACCACCCAGATTCTTTCTGGTTTCTACATCCCTCTTGCTCCTCTTCATCTCATAGGATGCTATAATCCTTGGCCCAGGTGCCATCTTCTTGGATAAATGTGCAAGTGGAGCAAGGGAGCAGATGGCAGGGGGTTAGTGACATGTGATCACACCCTCTGGGGGCAAACCTCTGGCTTTCACTAAACCAGAGAGAGCAATACTGGCTCTATCACCTGTTTAGTCACAGGTGGTTGGTCATAGTCACCAACCACAATGTGAAAGGTTCTCAAATGTTCCACAAATATCTCCCATGGCTTCAATGTTCTGGATATTCTGCTTGAGTTCAAGTCAGAGCTGACCTGAGTTTTTAATTGCTGTTAGCTCTTGTCCAGATTCTGCTGAAAATGGAGTTTGGGATGACAATGAATGAGATTCCAAGTATGGTGCTTGTTGTGCTTAAACAATCTGAGAATTAAACTCAATTTCACAATGTGTTGTTTTCCAGCCTCTGTTTGTCTATAATAAAAAAATCTTTGTATTTTCCACCCTGTGAATAGCTTTTCACTATTCAGCTGAATGACATTTCTGAAAGATGTAATTTGTGCTGGGCAGTGAATTGCATATGTGGAATTTAATACATGATAACCCAGCCTCCTTGACAAAAAGACAGATGAGTGCTGAGTCCATCAGGTACTTAGATGAAGCTCTGCAGGATACAAAGACAATGGGGATGAGAACCAGCTTCTGATTATTAGCTATTTTGCTATTATATTGTTAGCCTCACAGACTGACCTTCAGTTTTAGTTTCTACCTATTCTGTGAATAGCCTTCTGCAAGCCATTCTCCTTCTCTAAGCTTTATTTTTCCAGCTAAAATGTATGGGTTTTAAGATACTTATTTCATAGACTTTCCCCCCGCATTTTGCGAATTTTAACGTCATTGATGTTTTTTGATCTACAGAAGTTTAAATATTTTATCCGATAAAATGTATTTACATTTTTCTCTGTGATTACTCTCATTAATTTTATTCTTAAAATGTCCCTACCTACTCTGTATCACTTGATCCTCTGCATCTGTATTTTACTCAAATTTTTGTCTTCTTTAAACATGCTACCATAATAATACATGTGAAATTATTGATGCATAGTGTAAAGTGAGCATTGTCCTTTCCATCTAGCCAATTTTATCAGCACCATTTCTTGTTTAATCCATTTCTATTGGTTACTTTTTGCTGCAATTATGCTGCATAGCCCACAACCCCCCACAATCACAATAGCTTAAAACAGCAAATATTTTTTTCATGCTAATAGCTCAGATCCAGGAAGCTCAGCTCCAGATGGAAGTGAGCTCCAGGGACATTGCCTGTGTCTTCTCCAGGACCCACGCTGAGGAGCAGACCCTCTTTGGGCCGGGGTATTCTCATGGTGGGGTTAGAGCCCACAAGGGCCCATGAAAATTTGTTGTGCCTCTTAAAGCCTTTTTTTGGAACTGTCATGCTTTCATTTCCACCCATATTCTAGTGGCCAAACAAGTAGAATATCCCAGTCCAGTAGCAATGCAGGAGTGTGCACGCCTCCCAGGCAAGGGGGAGGGACAGAATGCAAAAGGAGAAAGTGTGTATTTTCTGAACAATAGCACAATCACAAAAATTCACCCTTTTGTTCTTAAATAAAAAGTGCCAACATGAACCTTGGGTCCTGGGCAGATTTCTTATACATCTTACCAAAGATGTATAAGAAATTTGTGTCCCAAAGATCATTTTCCTTCAGACCTTATAGGAGGTATTTGGAACTCATCGGGCTTCACATGAACCACATTTTGGTCTTATTCCCCGAAACATTAATTCTAAATGAGAGGATTTCATGAAGCAAATGGGAGCAGTTTAACCCAATCATATGTCTTTAAAAGATGTGGGATCTGTGCCCTTGAACTGGCCTTGTTCCTGGTTATATCTTAATGGCCACACTCCCGAGGTGGTAAGAAACAGTCCATTTTACAATGAAAAGTCCAAGAATGTCTCAGCTTTCTCATCCTCTTTCATTTCAGCTCCTATCTTAACTCATAACAACCTTGTAGAATCCTACAAACTGCAGCTAATAATGGTCAACTGGCATTGGAAATACTCCCTCTTGAAAGATCCTTGCCCCAGGGTCACAAATTCATTCGGAACACTTAATGCCATAAAATCAGATTAACAGATTCACCTGTTGCCAAAATTTTCACAACTGCATAATATAAGTTGCCATTTTTCAAATTTCTTTAACCATTTCCACATCACCTGTTGCCTAGCCCCAAAAACATTTCCAAGAAATACCATATTTTAGGTTTCCATTACAGTAGCACTCACCCTACATTCTAATGTCCGTATCAGTTAGCTTTCGATTCGGTGATGTTTCGTAACAAACTCCGAAATCTCAATGACGTGAAACAACTTTCAATTAGCTTTGGTGGTTCAGCTCCAAGTAGACATCAGGTCCAGGCCCTCCCCAGCAGGCTGTCTGGGCACTGCTGTTCTCGTGGCCTAGTGCAGAGCTCAGGAGAGATGGAGGAGGCTTGAAGTTGGGGCCACCGTTTGGAACCGGCCCTCTCACATTTGCTCAGATTCCATTGGCCAAAGGAAAAATGGCGACCAAGACCATTATCAATGAAATGCCAAAGTATACTCTTCTGGAGGACTGGGAGGAAGTCAGAGTGAGTGTTTCTTGTTCAACAGTAAGACAGTCTAACACAGGGGCTTGAATCATGTCCCCCACAGACATTTTCAAGTCCTAGCCCTCAGTCCCGTGGGTAGGACTCATTTGTAAAAAGGATCTTCAAAGATCTAACTGAGATGAGCCCAAATAGAATCAGGATGGGCTTCATATGCTATGATAGTCCTTATAGTGAGAGGAACTGTGGACAGAGAAAGGGAAGGGGCCGGAGGGCACAAGAGGTGGTCACACGTGACAGGGCTGCTGGCAGCCACTGCCAGGCACTACTGTGTCGACACTTTGACCTTGAGCTTCCAGCCTCCAAAACCGTGAGGCCATAAATTCCTGTTGTTTCTGCCAAGCAGTCCTCCAGCCTGCGGTGTGCTGTTACAGCAACCCTGGCAAAGGAAGACGGTTCCTTTCTTCTTGTTTTCTAAGGCAAGCTTTTAACTACACCATTACAGGGAGCAGAAGTCAAGATAGCCACTCCAAGGGATAGTTACACGGTTATGTAAACACACGTAAACGGCTCCCACCTGAATCACAACATAAAACCCTATTAGCGCTCACCCCGTGCTGGTCACTAAAACATCTTCCACGGAAGTAAGCACCACCCTGACTAGTGTTAACTGTTGGGCACTTTTGCCTAACTCTGAAGTGTATAAAAGGGAAATGATGTGCTGTCCACTCCCCCGACGGGGTTCTCTTCACTCCACTTGTTTATAAGTCACCACACTCAAAGAGCAGTGGCTCTTGAGTTCTCACTCTGCCCTACTGCTTCTCTATGAATATTGCGTGATAAGATTTGGAGCAATGCTGGTTTGGGATTATCGTGACTGTGATGCTATAGTAATCCTCCACACACCTTTTGGCCCACAGATGTCTAATGTGAGAGAGGGGGAACCACAGCGGCTTAGGGTATGAGGATGTTTTATTTTAGTAGAAGATATTTGCCAAAGCGTTTCCAAAATGTTTCTGCCAGCAGCAGTAGACTGAATAATGTTGTCCAAAGATATTAGGCCCCAAACCCCAGAATCTATAAATTGTGACTTATTTGGAAAGAGAGACTTTGCAGATGAGATCAGGGAACAGGTTTAGAGAAGAGGCCATTCTAATTACTGAGCACAGGCCCTACATGTAAGCACAGGTCGGCTCAGAAGCTGGGAGGAGACGGAGAGCAGACTCAGACAGGCGAGATGGACAAACACAGAGGGGAAGCCGTGGGGTGATGCAGCCGCCAGTCAAAGAACGTCTGTGACCACCAGTGATCCCAGTGGGATGGCCTTGAATACACTTCTGTTGTTTTAAGTAGAGAAGTTTTTGATTTACATGTTGCAGCAACCAACACAAAATATACACAGATGTATGCTCCAACCAGAGATGCAGCCTCCCAACTCACCAGTACTTGCTATTGTCATTCTTCTTAACTTACCTATTCTAAGGAATGCCTATTGGTACCCATTTGGGTTTTAATTTGCATGTGCCTGATGACTAATAAAGCTGTGCCTTTTCATGTTTATTGGCCATTAGGGTAGCCTCTTCTATGAATTACCCGGTTGGCCCTTTTGTCCATTTATCTATTGAAATTCCCATCCTTTTTTTAAATGTAAAAGAGTCCTTGATACATCTAGGAAACAAGACTTGCAGGTTCAGCATATTTCATGTTTATATGTGGCTTAATGTCATCTTTCAGAGAAAATCATAGGAGGATTACAAAAAACGAAGTAAAATTAAATTACCTTTCAGATTTATATCTATAATACATCCAGAATCAATATTTGTAGATGATGTGTAAAGATGAAGATTTACTTTTAACATATCAGTAGCTAATTTACCCATTAGCTATTGTGCATTAAAAAGACTACTCTTTTCCCACTTCAGTGTAGCATCAAACTTGTCATAAATCAAATCCCAGGTGTGAATGATACACGGCCATGGACTCTCCTGAAACTGTTCTTGTGCTAACCCTGAGGAAACTTCATTATGCTAATTTTAGAATGTCTGGCTCCTTAGCATTAGAAGCCATCCAGCTTTGTTCCACTCCGAGATTTATTTGACTATGGTGGACCCTTGACATTTCCATATGCATTTTAGAATCAACAGGCCAGTTTCCATGAAGTACCCTGTCAGGACTTTGGTACAGACTTATTGTAAAGGCATTGGCATTGACTCAACATGCACATGGTGACATTTATTTAGATCTTTTTTTATTTGTTTCATTAATATACTGTAATTTTCAATGTGGAGAGCTCATGCATCTTTCATTAAATTTATTTTTATATACTACCTGCACATTAGTCTGGTATAAATGGTATCATTTCAGATGATTTAGTTTAGCTGTAGTGACGTATAACAATACAATTAATTTTTGCATATTATGTTTTTTACCATCAACCTAATTAGATTTACTTCTCTAATACTTTGTCTGGAGTTGCTTGTGGATTTTCTAAGATTCTATTATGTCATCTTTAAATAAGATTTCATGCTTTTCCTCTACAGTCTTTTTAAATTTGTATCTTCCTTGTTGTACTGGCAGACTTCCAATATAGCACTGGAATGGACTAACAGTGGTTTTATAGTTCAGCCTTTTATATTTTCTGATCTCAGAATGAATGCTGTTGGCCCTACCCTTTTATTTTTTAGTTGAAGCACTTACACTATTTCCATTAAATTTAATTATCAACGCGGTTGGTTTAAATCTATAAACAACTATTCAGATTTTCTATTTCTTCTTTGTCAATTTTAGTAAATTACGTTTTTTTGTAGGTTGTCATTTTCATCTAAAATTTCTAATTTATGATATAAAGTTGTTTGTGATATCCTCTATTCCTTTCTGAGATCTATAGGATCTGCAGTGATAATTCCTTTTAATTTTCTGATATTGGTCATTTGCACCTTCCTATGTTCTATTCATGAATAATTTTGCTAAGAGTTTAATAATTTTTTTCTTTTTCAAATACTCATTCACACTTTCTTTGATTTTTCCCTATTTTATATGTGTGGGCTTTTTAAATTTCAGTACTTTATAATCTTATAATTTTCTCACCTCTACTTTATTTGGGATTAATTTGCTGTTCTTTTCCTAATGTTTCGATATGTATGTGTATGTGTGTGTGATTTTTAGTCATTTTTCTTAAGGTAATTGAAAAGCTGAATTTAGTCCTTTTACAGTGTTTTAACCATGCCAATTAGACTGTGTTACTTTTGTTGCTTAAATCTTTGATATCTAAATTTAGATATCTATATCTAGATATGTTTATTCCTAGATATAAATCCAGATGAATGTGACATAGATTTTTTCCTAAGCACAGATTTAGTTTTATTTTATTTTAAATTTCAATTGCTATGTTTTAAATAACATTTAGTTCAATTCATTTCTTTTCATTTCCAATGTAATTTTTTTTCTTTTACCCATCACTATTTCAAAGTGTATTTGTTGACGTCCAGATATTCGGGATTTCCTTTTCTTCTGCTTGATTTGATTGCTGTCTTAATTCCCAGTGTGTTCAAAGGTCAGGTTCAAAATGACCTCAATTTTTTGAAATTTTTGGACTTGTTTTCTGTCCCAGCTGAAGGCATTTTTGTAAATGCTGCATGTGCACTTGACAAACTGTGAATTTTATCATTACTGGATTCAGTGTTGTCTAAATGCCAGTCAGGCAAAGTTCATTAACCTTATTGTTCAAATCCTTTGTACTCTTGCTAAATTTTTTCTGCTTATTTTATCCAGTATCGAAATAACTGCATTAAATCTCCCAATAGTAATGTTAATTTGTCTATTTTACCATTTAGTTTGTGACTTTTTTGCTTTATTTATTTAAAAAATGATATTATTAGGTCATATAAAATTTGGTATATTTTCCTGTGCATTAACTCTCTTACTACTGTAAATAGTAGTACAAAAAAAACTTTATATTTCTAATAATTCTTGCCTTAAATTCTAGTTTTTCTAACATTTGTTTAGCTATGTCAACTTTCTCCTGGTTAGCATTGTCAGAGATGTATCTTTTTCCATTGTTTTACTTTTCACCTTCCTTCAGCCTCGTATTAAACATGTCTCCTTTAAACATAATATATTTAGATTTTATTTAGTTTTCTTTTTACCCAGTCTTACTATATTTTTCTTTTAATTGGAATATTTGTTCTTTCTGTTTGCAACATAATTACCAATTTATTTGGCTTTGCGTCTGCTATTTTTCTGTTTGTTCCGCATGTTCTAACTAGTTTTTTCACTCTTGCCTTCTTTTGCCTAAGAATATTCTATTATTCTACTTACACCTTCTCTATTACCTCTTTTACTGTTCTTTCATTGATTTCCTTAGCGTTTTCTCTGTCTTATTTACCTATTAATGTCCAATTAAAATTAATACTTAAACACTTCAGAGAGAAGGTGAGATGCTGATAAGCCTGTAATTGCATGCAGCTGCCCCCTTTCACATTTTGCTGTTTACCTGCATCTTGATTTTGTATATTAAATTCCACAAGACAACATTATCGTCATTGTTTTGTCTGGACAATATTCATTTAAATTTACTCACTATTTAGCCATTCTTGTGTTCTTTATTCTCTCCTACATTTTGCGGTTCTTGTTTACTTGCATAAATATATTTAATTTCTTTAAGTATAGGATAGGTGTTAATGAGTTCTCTTAGGTTTTGCTTATTGTGGTAGTTAGATTCAGGTGTCAACTTGGCCAGGTAAAGGTGCCTAAATCTATTGCTGTGGACATGAGCCAATGGCTGTGAACCTCATCTGTTGCTGATTACATCTGCGGTCGGCTAGGAGGCATGTCTGCTGCAATGAATGATGTTTGATTTAATTGACTGGTGCTTAAATGAGAGACTCAACCTAGCACAGCCCAAACAGCTCGGCATACCTCATTTCAGCACTGCAGCTCAGTCCAGGCCTTTGGAGAAGCAGAAAGAAGCCATCCCAGGGAAAGCTGTTGGAACCCAGAGGCCTGGAGAGAAGGTCAGCAGAGATCACCCTGTGCCTTCCCACGTAAGAAAGAACCTCAGTTGAAAGTTAGCTGCCTTTCCTCTGAAGAATTATATGTTAACTAAATAATGCCCCTTTTACTGAAAGCCAATCCATCTCTGGTGTGTTGCATTCTGGCAGCTAGCAAACTAGAACACTTACCTATAAATGTTTTCCTTTAGACTGCACTCTTAAATATTGTTTTCTGCAGAGTACATAAAGCTAGGTTGGCATTTGTTTTCTCTTGGCACTTTAAAGGTACCAATCCAATGTCTTCTGACATATTTCTTTTGAAAACTTAGCTGTCAGTCTTATTTTGGCTTCTTTGAAGGTAATTTTTCCACCTTTATTCATGCTCTTAATATCTTCCCTTTGGTTTTGATTTCAATATTTTTATAATGTACCTAGCAGAATGTGTGCATGTATGAGTGTGTGTGTGCTGCTTCTGCACGGTTTTCATAGCATCGTTTGAATTTGAGATTTGATATTTTTCATCAATTTTGGAAAGTTATTGGCCATTGTTTTTTTCAAATATTGGTTCTGCCCTGCTATCTTTCTTCTGTCTGAGTGGACTTAAATATAGAGTTGACTTTTCACTTCTTTCAGATGTTTCTTGAGTTCCTTTATCTATTTTCTCTTTTTTTCTCTTTATCTCAGTCTGAATATTTTCTTACCTTCTTTCATTAGGTTCATAATCATTTCATATGCTGTGTTTATCTTTTTAGTCTCATCTACTGAGTTTATTATTTTAGTTATATAAGTTTGCAAGTTGAGAATTTATCTTTGATTATTTATATATTGCTGTTAATTAATTTTTCTACTTTATAACCTATTTCCTTATTTTTGTGTTATTTTATTCTATTTTTTTGTTATTTATAATGTGCTTGAGATTTCCCATACATGAGTCACCTGCTAATCTAATTTCTTATCAGATTTACCTCTCGTTTCTGTTTTCTGATATGCCTGCTAGTTTTTCATTGACTCCCAGTATGTGCAAGAGAATTGCAGAGGCTCTGTACCACATTATCCCAGAGGCTTCAGGTTATCCCCTCTGCAAGTGATTTGAGTGGGAAAGAATACGTCATCCCAACAGCAGTTTTCAGACTAGGCTTCACCGGTTTTAAGGCCCAGGCTACCTCTGGTTGGGCTCCAGTGTTACATTGTAGCCCTTGAAGTTTCAACTGACAGCCTGGAGGCTGGACAGGGATTTCCTTCTTAGGACCCAGCCTTGAGCCTGGTAGCTCTGTGCAACCACCAACACAACTGCTGGGCTCTCAGCTTCTTCTGTGGCTCTCACTCTCAGCAGATCAACTTTGGGGGAAAGCCTTGGGAAAAATGGTGCATAGCATGAGACATATTCAGTCCCTCCAGAACTTTCACTCCTCAAATCTGTCTGTCTTTGAGTCTATCCAAAGCCGCTGAACACTATAAAGATAAATTCATCTGTATTTTCTAATTTTCTCCCTGGGAGAGGTAGCCTGTCCTGCAATGTGGCATAGCTAGAAGTGGAACTCTTTCTTCCTAGAATTTCTATGATACTTGAAACTAGACCCATTTGGTAGCATTCAATGGTATAACTGAAATGAGGAGAACAATGATAAAAAATTGGTACTGTGATGATTCCTTCTATTATTTCATTAATGACAATAATTCAAGATAAAACTTCCAATTAAATTTTATTATTATAATCTAGCCTCTTTATAGAGACAGCAGATGTTGATTTTTCCTCTAACTCGATAGTCCTATTTCTCATCGTGATCTATTACACAGACATTTTGATCTGTGCATAATTATTTGTAAGTTTAGCATGAATAATAGTGATACTTGTAATGATAATTAAAACAACACTAATAGCAAGCAGCATGTATTAACCACTTAATATATGTCAAGTATGGTTCTGAATATTTTAAATCATTGTTTTTTCTTCCTCACAGAAAACCTATGGTGTAGATACTATTTTATCCTCATTTTATATACATATAAGAAATGAGGGACAGAGAAGTTAAAAAATTTCCTGGAGGTCATTCAGTTTTAGCACAGCAAAGATTTGTCCAGAGGCAATCAGTCTCCAATTCCATGTCCTTAACCACTGAGGCAGCCCTAAAAGTCTGAAGCCACATCAGGCACTGGGAAAAATCCCGAGTGTGAAATAATAACCCTGGGTATATGGGAAGTCCCATGCAGATGAACCATAGATTTTCTAGCCTACATGATATCTGTATATTTTCTGCTTTAATCTGACAGATATAAAATAAAGTATTTATTAAATACTTGTAGATGCCATCATGGTTTTTAAACCTAGGGTTCAATGACAGACAAGTTATATATGGCCTCTGTCCTTACTGAGCTTACTCTGTATGGAGAGGAAAGGCTTTGGTCAAAACTTATACCCACAGTCATTAATTGCAGTTGTCATCAGTTGAAGATGCTGAGAAAGTGGCTGCTTGGACATTCAGAGATGGCTTCTGAAGGAAGTGACGCTCCAGCTGCGATCCCAAGCAGGTGAGCTGGCCTGTGTGAGGAGCTGGGGCTGGGAGGAGTGGGCCCATTTGGGGAAACCGAGGAAGGTCAGCCTGAAGGCATCTGGTCACCCAGGAAGAGTGGGGCGTCATGGAGGGGAATTCAGCAGCAGAGCTTGCCAAGCCAGGTTTCGAATTGTGTGTTCACTGAAGAGCAAAGAGAAGCACTTAGGGGGTTGCAGGACATGGAGAACATGATGAGAATTACAAATTCTATTTTTTCTAAAGATCATTCTGGTTGTATTTTAGAAGGTGTATTGGAGATGAGCCAGAGTTGAAGCAGTTAGGAGATAACTTCATAACAAGGCTGCACTAGCTTCCCTAGACTGCTGTACAAGCTGCTCCAAGCTGGTGGCGGGAGTGGGGCGGGTGGAGTACTAATGTATTCTCTCCCAATTCTGGAGGCAAGGAGTCTACAATCAGTATCACTGGGCCAAACCCAGGGATGAGCAGGGCCGCAAGCCCTCCAGGGGCTCTAAGGGAGCCTTCTTCCTGCGTCTTCACCTTCTGGTGGCAAGAGGTACTCCTGGCCAGCTAAGCCAGGATCATCGCCCCATTTCAATATCCTGAGTTCAACCACATCTGCAGAAACCCTTTTTCCATATAGGGTAGTATTTTTAGGTCCTGAGGATTAGGAACTGATCTCCTTGGGGGAACGTTGTCCAGCCTACTAGGCCTGCTTAGACCAAGCATTTGGAGTGAGAGGGCAAAAGACCCGAAGAAGGTCTAGGAAGGAAGAAATTGCAGAACCTGATGCTTGACACTCAACCCAGGGTTAGGGAGGGGTTGACGTAGAAAACAATCTAAGTCTCTGGCAGAAGCCACTGGGTTGGTGGTGTGGGGACATTTCTCTGGGAAGGAAAGCACAGGTTTGAAGGGAAAATTCTCAAGGCCCATTTCTGATAGGTTGGCGGGGTAGTCCTTGGGAGACGCCCAAGTGGAATTTTCTAGTAGACAGCTGCAAACACCTGTTTGGGGCTTAAGGGAGAGATCTGTGCCAGACACAGAAATTCAGAAGTTGGTGCTGTGTAGATTTAATTGAAGCAATGGGATAAGATGGTATGTGTCAGAAAGAGAGCATATGTGTAGCCGGGAGGGGGCCCAGGCTGCCTCCTGGGAGAATCAGCAGCACTTCTGAGCATCCTTCCTTGAGTCTTTGCCTGTTTGCTGCCTTTGGAGGTGCGGGATGAGGACTTGTTCTTTTAGCTACTCTTCCTCAACTCCCCAAGAACCCTTTCTCAGTGGCGTTCTAATGTCCAACTCATCTCCTAAATAGGATCTGTTTCTTAGCCGTCCACACTTCTCCACCCATGGGCTCTGCCTTTATACCCCAAGGCCAGAACCCCTTCTCAAGTGCATGGACTTCTGTGATGGGCTCCTAAAAGGCTTTGCCTCCTCCGACACTGCCCCTTTTGGTCCCATTCTGCTGGGATAATCACCGCCTACATCAAAATGGATCTTGCTTTTCCCTTAACCAAAACCTCACTCACTAACTACTGCCTGCAGGTGAAGGTTCCAGGCTGTGGGTTATCTGCAGCTTCCAGGGGAGCTCTATGCCCTCATTTCCCAGGACAGTGACCAGCTGCCACCACCAGGCAGGGTGTCTGCCTAAAGCCTGATCCTCTGTAGCACCGAGTCTTTGCCCACTGCGTCCCCTATGCAGGAGGAGGCCATCCTTACTTTTTCAGAGATAAGGATATATGCTCACCACCAACTCCAAGCCACTGCCCACACCCCCAACCCCCGACACACAGGAAGACCCTAGTTCACAGCCATTGTATCTAGGTGGCACCATGTGATTACCTCTGACCAAGGGGATCTGGGCAAAAATGGATGAAGCTGGCTCCACATCTATCCTGCCCTTTGGCCCCTCCCATGGACACCTGGAGACAGCATGCAGAGAAGTGTCATCCCAGGGTGATGAGGATTCCAGGTACCTCGATGGCATCTAGCAGGTGTCACTGCCCCAGCTCTCCAACTACCTGGAGTGTGATAGGTGAGGCTTACACTTTTCCTGTGTTAGGCTCCTAAGAGTTCATCCTTTATTTGATGTCATGACATAACCCACCCCACCCTGACCAGCACACCCATTGTCTCCACCTTTCTCTTGCAGCTCACCCAGAAATTACGATGATTTTGTGCAGACCTCCCCACTCCCCAGGTCTTTTGTGCCTCTCTTCCTGGCTCCTCTTTGCTCATGGAGTGTTTAAAAATAGCATTTCACACATTGTTTAGTGATTTTTATGTCTGTCTCCTCCCTTAGAATGCACAACCCCCAATGGCAGGGGATAGGCTGTCTTCAGTTCCACGGTTCCTGATCTCCAGTTTTTAACCCACAATTTGCCATAGCCTGAGTGCTTGGAACAAGGATGGGAGAGGGAGATGGATACATGTTGTTGTCTTTTTAATTTGTCCAACAGCTCCTGCTCTCTTCATAAGAGCAGCTTCTGTTATGCCACTGGTCATGCCTCCCCAACTCTGGTGCCTTCTGGCAGGACAGGATTACCATGTCACCCAATCTCCCACGGACACGTGCCAGGGTCCCATGTAAGCACAAACATGGCACCACGTCCTCCAGAGGTGCGTGACCCAAGGCGAGCCCATTGGAGGCCTTCTCTAGAATTTTCTAAAATGTGCCCCATTTTGGAGATTCAGGTATGTCTTTCTCTTTCCCTCTGATCTGTAGGGTTGACACCGTGGAGCTACTGGCAGCTGTGTCCCCAGCAGGAGAAAGAGCCTGCCCACTAGGTTGGGTCCCAAAGCGAAGTGAAGATGATGGTGGTAAGACAGGGTCCCATTTGTACTGGTTAACCCTGAACTCTGGAGGTATTTGAGGAAAGAAGTCTATTCCCTCACCTAAGACAGCTGGAGTCAGTTATTTACTTGCAACCAAAGGAGCTCTGACTAGAAAGGACTTGTGGCTTCCCCCTCCACCTGTGGCTCTTAGGTTACATCATGCAGTGGGCACTGAGCCACATCCCTTCAGTTCTTCTCAGTGGTGACAATGAGTGTCACACACCTACTATGCAGAAGATGCACGAGGGGTTTGTGTGGTAGCATCTTGCATTTCTTCCACATTCACCTTGAAATTTTCTACAGAAATATTCAATATATATAAATGCAATGTATGTACATGTCCTATATTTGTATTTTTAACCAACCTCAACCGTTTATAAATACGTGAGATTTTTCAGAAATGTACAAATACTACTGCATGACAAAATTAACAGATGAGAAACATCACAGCATTTGCTCAGTATATCACATTATACCCTTTGCAGTCGTCAGAAGCATGTTTCAATTAAAGCACATGCAAAAAGTGTTTGTAACATAATTATTTACAAGGTGTAGGATGTGTACAGCATACAGCTCGATTGATTTCTTAACACTAACAAATGGTTTTTAGTGATTTAAAGCCTCTGCAGTTCAAGCCCTATCAGTGAAACTCTTCATTGCTTTCTTTCATTCTTTAGCTTCAAGCTCCATGTAGGCAGAAGCCTGCCCATTTCTGTATAAGAACTGAGAATTATAGAAGCCTCCCAAAGTGTAATAGTGTATTTATATCTATTTGAAAAGAAAATTTTAGAGTCATGCAAATGTCATATTGCCTCATCTTGAGTCAAGTAACATAATCTGAATGGTGAAGTTATTCAAATGTGTGAGATGCCTTTATAAAAATTTCACAAATGAATGGTAAAAACAACAAAAAATTAAATTTCATCCAATCTCAGCAAGGATTTGTTTATTCCCAGTATATGCAATGGTTTCAGCAATAAGTCATTCCAAAATGGCTTTCTAGAGTCTCAGAGATCACCCAATTGATTAGAAATGCTCATTCCCAAGATACCAACACCCAGGGCCAAAGACTCATGGAGAAAATCACAACTGCTTTAAAATATGCCAGCATCATACTTCTTTAGTGCAAGTCTGTTGTGGAAATTTACCTATGCAATTATTTGGGTTAACAAATAAAAGGTATTTTTTTTCTGAACTAAAAAGGAGAGAAAAGTATAATAAATATATCAGTGTTGGTGATAATAATAATGCTGACATTTCTAAGAGTCTCCTAGATGTGAGTCTGAAAAAGGAAAAAAGTCATGAGAGGTCAACCACCATTTCATGTGGCAGTTATTTCATCATCATGAAGACACCAGCTCTGTGAAAACGTGCATTAGGCAAAAATAGGATTTCTCTAGGCACACTCTTGGGTCTTGGGCACAGAGAGCGTATTGAATGTGCTGAGTTGGCCAGCCAGGCCACTTGGCATTCTCAGCCTAGAGCACATGAGTATAAAGTCAAGTATGCTTGACACTCCTAGGTTTCTAGATTTTATTTTCTTTATTACAAAGAAGACCAATATTTTGGTCTAAAATAATTAATAAAATAATGGAATCATAGAAACTAGAACCATGGGTCTCCTTGGCAAGTTCTTAGGATAAAAATGGTGTTGGTCAGGGTTGCATTGGTGGTTCAGTGGCAGAACGTTCACCTTCCATGTGGGAGACCCGGGTTCGATTCCCATACCGTGTACCTGCCTCCCCCCCCCCCTGCCAAAAAATGGTACTGGTGCATTTGTGGTAATGAATGTGATTGTGGTGATAACATAGTCTGATGACATGGTGAGCCATCGATTGTATGCTTTGGATGGATTGTATGGTGTGTGAATATATTTCAGTAAAATTGCATTTTAAAGAGTTAATTAAACACACCAAAAAAATGAAAGAAAAAAATGGTGCTGGTTCAAGGAGGGTTTGAATGTGCTGAAATATTATACAGCTTTGCTTACATGCGTGTCCAGCACACACTGTGGGGTGGGTTCCTCAATTAACAAGCTAATTAACTGAAAATTTTGAATTGATTCCATCTGTTAAATAGCCCAGTAGCCATTAACTGAGCACTCATTTAGTGACAGCTAATACTAACAGCCAAAAATTATTGAGTGTGTCCCATATGCCAAGTGCTGTTCCAAGAGCTTTATATATATTATTTGTAGATATCATTTATTCCTCTCAACAGCCCTGTGCAGGTAGACAGGTAATGGGGACCTCTGCCATTTGGCAGCTCGTGGTCTGGGGGGCAGGTAATAAGTGTGTACCAATGTATGTCACAACTGCAGTAGCAAGTGTACTAAAGATAGGACAGAGAAGAGGCTCTGGCAGAAATACCCATCTCCAACTGAGGAGCCAAGAAGTCCTACACAGAAAGAGTAGAATTGCTTGGGGCTCTGAGGGATGTGTAGGAGTGCAGCAGGTGAGCGTATACCAGCAGATCTTCCATGGAGTACCAATTACACAAGCAAAGACAGGGAGGCGAGGGGATACAGCTGGGGAGGAGCCTTGCAAAGGGTTAAAAGACACAAATTTTAAGAATGAGGGCTTCCAAGCAGGACAGACCTGGGTCCTAGCCTTGAACTGACATATAATAGCTTTCTGACTTTGGAGAAAAGACTGAACTTCTCTAAGCCTCCATTTTCACCAACTGCAAAATGGCAGTGATGATTTCTAATCTACTCCATTCCCTGTGAGCTCATTTCCAGAGGGCTCTGCCTGCTACTATTCTGGTTATCTCTAAAAATTCTCCGAGAGAACAGGAGCCCTGTTTTCTAAACTCTTAACCCTGCTGAAATGGACACAGACATACTCTCTTCCTATAAATTACTCTAGCAATACTCAAGGAACTAAATGGGGGGGGGGGGGACAACAAAAAAAGGCAGGATCCTGCTGGCAGCCGGGAGCCGTTTATCCCGCCTTCAGTTCTTGGCGAGGCTTCCGGGCAGAGAGAGAAAGCATGGGGTTTGGAAAGCTTATATCCCAGCTGTGCTGCTTGCCAGCTTGTGCCACTAAACACACCAACTCTCACTTTTCTCATCTCCAAAATGAGATTAGCATCTGCCCAGCCTCCCTCCCGAGACAGGGGGACGGCAAGAGGGGCCGTCGATAGGAAAATGCTTTGTAATCTCTAAAGTGCTGTTCATGGGTCAAGTGCTACATGGTGTTTTTGTGTGTCTGTATATGTGTGTGTGTGAGCAAGTTAGTGCTTGAGATTTACTTCTTCCAAATCTAAACGCTACTATTGACGACTTTTAAGTTCATATAAATCACAATTAATGGTAATGGAGAAAAGCAAAGAAAATTTATTTTGGTTAGGAAAATAAATGCCACTGTAATAAGTAAACCACAAGACTGTTAAACACTCAACAGAAAGAGGGAAAGAAGGAAAAAACAAAAGAACAAAGGAAGGAAAAACTGCATTTCTCTCTTCCAGCCTGGATATTGATTGAGTTGGAGTCAGCAGAGCAGGAAATAAAGGTAGACTTGTAAATCCCATAGAGATTTTTCAGATCTCCCCAACGCAGGTGCTGGCAGCATTAGGGTTCTCACACTTGTGAGTGCACTTACACACACGTGCACACACGAAGTAGAGAGGCAGGGGCTCTGTCCTGTGCACGCACGCTGAATGCCTGGGCTGAGTTGTCCCAGGGCTCTCTGTAGAATCAACCTGTCCTTTGGGGTTGCGCCTACAAAAGCAGCTCTGCTGAGGCCCCACTCCCCCGGGGGACTCTCTGGGCCAGTTGGGTGGCCTAGCCTCCCTCCTCCTGGAAAGCCAGCTTAGAGCACAGCTCCTCAGAGCTGCCCGTTGCTGGCCCAGCCCTGGAGCTCAGTAAACATCATGGAAGGCTCCTCCCAGGCACATGGAGATGAACAAACCCTGACATCTGTTTTCTGCTTCCAGAAACTTTCTCTTCAGTAAATGAGGCTAGGGAGGGAGCAGAGGAGGGGCTGTGGCCTGGTGAGGGCATGAGGGAGGGTGTAGGGACCCGACAACCTACCCATCTGGCAATGGGTGCAGGTTGAGAGGCAAGGGAGGATTTAGTACAGGTGGACTTCATGGAGGAGGTGACACCCTTCTCCACAAGGCCATGAGTTCTGATAGGCTGTTTGTCAGCTTCTGCAGGGAGCTTGGCAGGTAGCACCTTCTCAGTAAATACCTGCTCTGGGAATAGCCAGAGGACAAGAAGGAGCTGGCCCAGGCAGGACTGGTGAGCAGAAGATTCAGGCAGCCAGAACCAGGTGGGCAAAGGACAGACAGTCACAGAGGCCTGGGACATTTGGGGACCCTCAGATGTCCACTGTGGGTGGAGCAAAGATAAGAGGAAAGATGGAGGTGAGGAAGAGCTGGGGCTGGGTGGGGCTGGGCTGCTCACAGAGGGCCTGAGCAAGTCAAGGGGAGTTGTGGGAGCACGTGGAGCAGAGGTGCTATTTAGAAGGCTTTGGGAGCTGAGAGCAGGGAGCTGAGGGTGACCGGGGAGAGAAGAGAGAGCGTCCACAAGTCCAGGGCTCAGCCCCTGAGCCAGCTCTGCCCACCCCCAGCACCCAGGAAACCTCCCTGGGAGCCGCTCGTCCCCAGCGCACAGCAGTGGCAGCATCTGTGTGACGGCGAGGCTCTGGTGTCAGCTTGGCCAAGTGGTGATGCCCCGGTGTCTGGTCAGGCAAGCCCTGGCCTGACCACCACTGCAAGGTGTTTTGCAGCTGGCTGAGAAACTAGAAAGGTGGTATATTAAGTCATCACTCAGCTGACCACATCTAAGGCGTGTCCCCCACAGTGAGATAATCCCATCAGTGGAAGACTTTTTAAAGAAGAAGTGAAACCCTTTTCCTGCTTCTCCAGCTAGCAAGCCTCTCCTGTGGGGTGTGTCCAGACCCTTCATTGGAGCCGCCAGCCTCACAACCTGCCCTACGGATTCTGGACTCTTCCATTCCCATGGTTGCGTGAGACATCTTTATAAATCTCATATCTACAGATCTCTCCGGCTGGTTCTGCTTCCCTAGAGAACCGTGATTAACACAGCCTGAGAGCTGGATGATGTGGGACTTGGCCTGCTGAGTGCCAGGAAGCTGGAATCCTGACCCTGGAATCCGACTGGGGAGGGAGGGGCGCGGAGGCCACGGAGAATCCTCCAGCCTGGCCAGGAGCAGCAGCTGCCCTCCCCCAAAGCCCCCTTCCCGCCCCCAGCCGCCCTTCCTCAGGGCCTCCCTCCCCCTGGGCCCGCCTCACCTCAGGACCCGCCTCTTGGCTCCCACAACATCTCCGGACCTGGGAAGCTCTGGGTCCCTCCAGCGCGCGCCCTGTAGCTCCGCCACTCTGCAGGTATTCGGAGAATGAGCCTCATAAACTCACCCCAAAGGCCACACTCTGAGGAGAGTCTATTAATTCCAGTGACCTCAACTCCCTCAGGATTTCGGCGAGCGCTAAGGCAATAACTGGATGTGCTGTGTCTGGGGCAAGACCGGCTCCGGAAAGCCTTGGCCTCCGCGCTGGTGGTGCGCCCTGGGCTTCACATCGCTGCTCTCGCAGGACCGCGGAGGCTTAGACCTGCAGGAGCTCGGACGCCACCTTGAGCCGAGGCGCAGACTGCGTGTGATACGACCCACTGGCGGTTCGGGAGTGCCAGATGTGGCCCAAGCGCCTGACACTGGACGAGGCACACTGAAGTGTATATTGAATGTGAGGTGTATTATTATTTTATTATCATTATTTCAACTGGGACTCGGAGAGTGTAAGTTTCCAGATCAAACTTGTAACTTGTGAGCACGTCGTGGACCTAAGGCCTCTGCTCAAGTCCACGGAGCCCGGCGCTTGGTGACCTCCCCAGGCCCCTGCGTCTCTGGGAATCACCAAGGTCCCGCACGGCATTGAGTTCCCACGTGACCCCACTACCCTGTCCTCACACCCGCAGGTCCAGTTTCGCTGGATGGAAAACAGAGCGAGTGTGAATCGCCCGTGTCCTTGTTTCCCGGCCTGTGTCCAGCCCGACAGCAGGAGGAAGGGAGGCAGTGTCTCCCCAGCGGCCCACGAGAGAGGCAGCACCCTCAGAGAAATCGAATGGGGCTCCCAGGAGGGCCCTCTGGTTCGTGATCTGCACAGCCATGACCTCCTGCCCCTGTGGCCAGCCCCACCTGGAGAATTAACTTTTACTTTTCCTGTAGGTCTCAGCTCAGTTCTTATTTTCCCAGGGAAGTGCCCCCGCCTTGACCTAGGACAAGGTCAAGTTCCCCTGTCAACTCTCTCATAGAACCAGTTACTTCTCTTCCATAGAGAGTATCCTGGTTTCCTCATGGAAGATGTTTTGTTGGACTCAGATGAGGGCAAGAGGCAAAAAGAGGTCACCAGCAAATAGTACCATTTAAGCCACGGGTTGCTCTTGCTTCCATTCAAAGGGCGAGTGACTTAGAGGGAGCTGCTCCCAGCTGTCAGATGTTCATAGCAGAGACTGGCCCCTTTAAGAAGGGGGAGGACAATAGAAAGTCTGACAACAGAGCTTCTCCTGAAAGTGATAAAACTACCATGAAGAGATAAGGAGGGTTCAATCTAATCTCACCTGGGAGGCTAACCATCTGCAGTGCATCTTTGTCAGGTCCCCTGGTGCCAAAGATAGCATCGAAATCACATAGAGCAATATCAGGGGGAGGCGGGGTGGGGCTCTGTTGCCAAAGGGTTTACATGATGGCAGAACCTTTGATTTACTGAAAAAGATCAGGAAAATAATTCCCAGTGTTCCAGGCAGTCTTTCAAGAGGAAAAATAAGACCATTTCTGAATAACAATTCATGCTCTTCACCCAGACATTTAAAAATACTTTTTCCACTGTGAGACCAGACAATAGCAGCCCAGCTCTGAGAGTGCGAGGCTCAGAGCTACAAGAGGACAGAATGAGTGCTTCACTCTCGCCTGTATCATTTTGGCCATGCAGCCCAGTTCTTCAAGCACTTTGATCTATTCAGCATCCTTTCAATGTCTCATTTTGTGAGCACCAACTATGGACAAGGGATACTATGCCAGGAGCGCTGAGAATAAGAACCGGCAGGAAGCTATGCATGTTGATGGCAGGTTTGTGTGCTAAATGTGCAAATGTATGTGTTGCCAGTGCTAATGGGGGGTGTATTCTCTCTGCTTTCAGCTCAGGACTGAGGCTGCTCCATCCTCCGCCTTCTGATCAGAGGTGCTGGCTGTTTCTGAAGAACATGCTAAGAGCTCCACCACCCATCCGTACCTGTGTTACCCATCTGTAGCTAAATAACTGAGGAGAGTGGTCCATTTCAAAGATTGAAAGGGGCAGTCATTTGGACACAATAGTTAGGAGCTTTTGTGTTATTGTTACATTGTCTATTGGGAACTTGACTTCTGCCAGCCTAAGCCTGGAACAACTAGGGGAGAAAAGTTCCATCTAGGAAGAAGCCATTCAGAGGGCCACAGGACAAAGACTTTAATGAGACATCTGTGCACCTGGTTTGGGATCCCTTAGAGTGAGCGAGTGAGAGACAGAGAGAGCACTAAGTCTTTGGAATCCAACTGACCTAGATAAAATTCTTGGCTCCTTCAAAGAAGACCTATGCAGCCAAGTTAAGTTACTTTTTCTCTCTTTTTTAATCTCTCTTGAGAGTTTAACAGTATCTGAACTGCAGTGCGGTGGCAACAATGAACTACCATCTTGGAGACACCTAGCAGGAAGTAAGGCTATGTTTAAGGCTGACACGTGACATGGAAACAGTGTAGATTCTCCCCCTGTGGGTTCATCTTGCACCTACTGCCCGTTCTGTTCCTAATTCCTTTGCTTGAGAGCCCACGCTCCCTCTTCCTTCCTCTCTGCTCACAGGCAAAAGCGCCAGCCTGAGTTGCCCGGCATTCCTTAGCCCCACCCACCTCGCATCCTCCCTCTTGTCTTATCTCATTTGTCTAACAAGCTAACTTGATTCTCCTCCTCCTGTTGTGTGGGGTTTTTTCTCCTAAATGCAGTCCAAGTGTGACACCTACCTGGAATAAGTTGTGCTCACGTTATGTGAGGATTTGCCCCTCAATTGCTCCTGACTCACCCAGAATTATGTAGCAGAGCTCAGACCCCACCCTAACTCTGGCAGGGAAGGTGGCTCACCCCTCTTCTCCATGGAGGTCTGAGGAGTTGGCCAGGGCTGGGCCCAGGTGAGGGGAAGCAGAGCTCACAACTTCCCTGCCACTTCCCCAGGGCCTGATTGGGAGGATAAACCAAGGAAACTCCAGTGAAGTCACCCCTCTCTGCAAGAAGGCTGGGGTCCTGTTTAAAGCACGTCACCAAGTGATTGGCGCCACCCAGGGAGCGCGTTAGCCTTCACCCCATGCTTTGCCATTCCTCCTCAGCGGAAAACAGAACGACAGGGTTCCATTTTGCTCTTGTTAGAGGGCATCACGCAGGGTGAGGAAGGATGGGAGTGCTTGTATTTGAAAGTCTTTTCTTTTGTACAAGTAGAATATTCCATTTTCTTTGGCTGCATGAAGTGGGTATGAGCATTTTTCTTCAGTGCCTCAGAACACGCCTCCTTGCCTACCTGGAGGATACTCTGGTTTCCTGCGGTGGGGGGAGATAACTGACATTTCCAAAGGTGACGTCTCCTTTCTCAGTCAGAGCTTCCAAGGATCAGGGATGGCAAGGAAGTCCTTGCCTGACTTCAGCTGGGCTCTCTCCGTTTTTTCCCATATAGGACCATGGGCGAACACCAAGTGGCAGATACTTCAGGGATGAAGGTATGCATGCCCCTTCATTGCCAACCCTCGAGTAGGCCAAAATATCTAAGCAGATTTGAGTTGATTCTCCATGAATCGCACTTACCTCTGGCCACCCAGGTCATGACCTCAGGCCAGCATGCACTTTGCCCCAGCCACCTGCCACCGGCCCTCACTGCCCACCCTGTGCAGCCAGGTCTTTGCAAAAACTGAGTGGATGCCTGGGGCCTCCCATGCCCCATCCTTTTCCCTGTAGTCTGCTCCTAGTTTAATGTTCCCTCATCCAACGTGTCTCCCTTGGAGAACCCCTACTCATTTCTCAAGACCAGACTCAGACACCAGGTCTTCTGAGAGGCCTTTCCTCACCTTTTCAGGCTGATCTGGACTCACCTGCCTCTGCACACCGCCTCCCCTACCTGGTACTTACACAGCTCACTGGAGATGGTAGCCCCCGGGCCACAGGCCTGGGGCTTCTCCATCCTCATGTCCACAGCCTAGCATGAGGCTGGGGTTCAATGGGGACCCAACAAGCCCTCAAACAGAAATGGAAAAGTAATAGGAAGCCAAAGAAGGTTGATTAGTTCCCATGCCAGGTAGGTTCCCTTCCTTTCTTCCTTGAAGCCAGTAATAAAGTCAACATGTCCTGGGATAATTCACCCAGTCTGGATTTCCAGCTTCCTGAGATGCAAGCAGGTATGTGAATGTCCTTTCATTAACAGCAGTAAACCGCACCCCCCCCGTTTTAAAAATGGGGCCGACAAGAGGAGACCGATGCTGTCATCACCAATGTCAGACAAATCATAAACATCCTTTCATTGCATCCTCCTGATAAGACCACAAATAGATTCCGTCCCCTTTACATTTGATGAAATGGAAGCCCAGAATGTGGCTTGCCGAGATTACAGAGCTGGTGAATGGAGATTTCAAATCCAAATTTCTCTGATTCCAAATTACCAGCTATTTCTACCACAGTAGTTCATTTCCAGTTGTCCCGTGGACTTCTACTGCACGGCTTTTGTCGGTGCTGCATGGCACAATTAGTGGTGTGATTTTAAAAAATAATGTTAGTCTTTCCTTCTGGGCTGTGAGCTCCAAGGAGGTAAAGTCATTGCGTTCTTGTTCATCATTTTATTCTGACTGCCTAGCACAGAGCTCCTGTATACCCAGTAAATATTGTTGAATAAATGAACAAGTGAGTGATTGAGTGCTTTTACATAAGCAGAATTCCAGATGGCATTCCATTAGCAGACTCCACAATTTCCAACGCCAATAACTAAAAAATTGCATACATGCGATATTATGATAAGGGAAGTCTATTTAATAACATCAGAAGGAAGTCTTCTCCTAAGAGGTAAATTATCAACAATGACTGGAATTAAATGAGAAAGTGAATCATGAGGAAAACATTCCAGGCAGAGGAAATGTAAAATGTAAAGGTCCTAAAAAAACTCAGGATGTTTGAGAAGCAGCAGGTGGCCAGTGATTGAGAAGTAGAGTGAGAAAGTTAAAAAATGGAAAAGATGAGATCCAAGAAACAGCAGGGACAATTTCAATATGTCTCTTTAAGCCCATATTAAGGAATTCAATTTTTTTTTCCTAAATGTGATGGGAAGTCTTTGAAAAGTATTGAACTCTGATTTCTTCATATTTAAAGAACTATACGCCATGAAAAATAAAATGTAGATGGGGTATTTTAGTTTCCTAGGCTGCTCAAAGTAAATGCCATGAAATGGTTTGGTTTAAATAATGGGAATTTAATTGCTCTTGGTTTGGGACTGGGAAAAAGTCCAAATTAAGCCATCATTCAGGTGATGATTTCTCCCCAAGACTGTGGTTGCCAGAGAACCTTGTTCTTCAGTTGGCCATGTGCAAGGCATATAGTGTCTTCTCCTGAATTCTCCCTTCTCTTCTGGGTTTCACTGATTTCAGCTTCTTGCTTCTGTGGCTTTTCTCTCTTTGTCTGAATTTTATTGTCTTACAAAGGACTCCAATAATAGGATTAAGGTCCCATTAATAGGATTAAGGCATGGCCTACCTGCTGATTAGGTTGGGCCATGCCTTAACTGAAGTGGCCTCATCAGAGATCCTACTTACAATGGGTCCAGACCCACAGGAATAGATTAAATCTCAGAACACATTTTTCTGGGGTACATTCAGTCCCAAACCCCCACAAGAAGAGGAAGACCAGTCAGGAGGGTCTTCCACCAGCCCAGGAAAGAGATGACCATGACTTTGACCAGGCTGGAAACTTCAGAAGAACACCTTTAGCTATATATTAAAGTTAAGGCTAATAGGATTTGGGGATGGATTTGATGCATTGTTAGAAAAGACAAGAAGAACAAAGAAAGTGTCCAACGACTGTGGCCTAGGTGATTGAATGAAGGAAGAATCAATTTATCTTTGGGAATAGAGGGAGAAAAGCAAGTTTGGGAGTGGGGAGTGAAAAGGCAATCAAGAGTCCTGCCTTGAATGTGCCATAGAAATCATGTCACCCCTCCATTGCATCCCATCTCCCTCACAATAAAGGCAAATTCCTTACAGTAACCTAAAATTCCTACATGGCCTCCTCAACTACTGCTTTCCCCTCTCTCACCCTACTCCAGATACATTCCTCTTCTCACTGATGCTGGAACATGCCAAGCTGGCTGCTAGCTTGGTGCCTTTGAAATTACTGAAGTTTCTGTCTAGAATGAACTCCTGCCAGATAGATGCATTTCCAGTTTCTTCAGATGCTAGTCTCTCTCAGAGAGACCTTCCCAGCCACCTCACTAAAACTCTAGCCCTCTCTCTACCACTAACCCCTGTCTTTTTTCTTACTTTATTTTTGTATTAGCAATTATTACCATCTAATATGTCATGGGTAATACTTATTTTTAACGGTATTGTTCATTCACTATAGTGCAAGGTCCATGAGGACAGAAGTTTCTTTTTCTCTTTTGTTCATACACTTTCCTAGTGCCTCAAAGAACATGTGGAATAAAATAATTTGGGAATAAATATCTGTGGGAGAAAGTAAGAAAATAAGGAAGGGAGGGAATGAGGAGGGAAGGAAGAAAGGCAAGAAGGAGGGAGGGAGAAAGGAAGGAGGGAGGGAGGAACAACGGAAGGTGGAAGAAAGGAGGGAAGGGATATATTTAAATAGCAATATTAACCATTTTATATTTGAATCTACAGTACAAAGAAGAAGTTGTGGTTTGTGTATGAGGGAACCTTTGTATTGTACATTTATATTTTATCCAGACCCCTTACTGAGCCCTTTTATTATTATTAAAATATATTTCAGGTTTTTATGTTGTTTTTATTGTTTTGCTCAGAACTTCCACACAGGCAAATTGCCTGCAAAAAGCAAGTTTTGTTTCTTCCTTACTATGTATTTGTTCTTTTCTTGTCTTATTGCATTGGATAGGACATTCAGAAAAATGTAAAACAGCAACGCATCTGATATATATATATATATATATATATATATATATATATATATATGCACTGTCCCATTAAAGATTCTAAACATTCAGCGTTAGCTAGATAGATAGATATACTGTCCCATTAAAGATTCTAAATGTTCAGCATTAGGTAGGTTGTGTACCATGATGTTTTGTTGAAACCAAAGTGTGCTATGTATTTCTTCAGACAGTTGAAATTAGTTAGAAATTTTGTTCTTCTTATGAATGTTGTTGTTTCCAAACTCAAGCAACGTGGCTGGAGGATATTTTGTGACAACCAATGTGTTGCTATATAATATTAACTTGCAAAATATGTAAGAATTATTGGTGATGTTAGACTTATATCTCTAGCAGAGGACTAGGAGACAATTTCCCTGCTTGGAAGTTTTTTGTTTTATTTTGTTTTGTTTTGCATGGGCAGGCACTGGGAATGAGAACTCTGCCACTGAGCCACTGTGGCCCGCCCCCTGCTTGGAGGTTTTGGAGTTAATATTTTCCTCCTATAAATCATTTGTCATTAAAAACGTTTTCTATTCTTAAAGTTATAATCCATTCTAGATGTGCAAACTTCTGCTAATGGGAAACTGACAGCCTTCTAAATCAGCTATTTTGTTGATACGTAATTCTTTATTTTGGTACACAGTTTCTTATATTGAAGAAAAATGCTCTTCCATTCAATTTCTTTTATTCTGGAGCTTTGTGCTCTCTAACAAATCTCTGCTCTTCCAAATGCCACCCAAGTTTTTCTCTCTTTTTATTTCTTGGTTAACTTTCCTCAGTTCTTCATGGTTACTAGACTCCTAATTAAATACATGTTTATTGATTCTAGCTAGAAGAAGCAAAATTGTCAACTCTACTTTGTAATCAGGTAGACCATGTTCCACTCCATAGACAATTTGATTTCCAATGTCTCTGGAAAACAAATGCCTAAATTTAGATAGCTAAATAGGGATAAAACACAGCAAAAATACAGGGGAAGACAAAAGAAAAACTGAAGGAAGAGAAGCAAGAAGAGGAGGAGGAAGACAAGGCAGTGAGAGAAGGGAGAAAAGGAGAATAAGGAGCTGGAAGAAGAGAACAAGGATAAAAAAGAATGTGTTTATATCTGCTGAGAACAGAAACCAAGGTGGTATTTGACATGCAAGAGAATTTCCTGTGAAAGATAAGGGGCAGGGATGGGGCAGGAAAAGTAAGGGGAATCTAATAAAGTAGACAGAATTTATAGAAGATGGAATCATAAATGAGTATTTTTTCATTCAATTTACACTCTTTTAAGAGTGACTTTATGTTTATACATTTATAGAAATGTTTGTACACTTACAAAAAGAGCATTTGGGGCAGAGTCTTGTTTCCCAATATTAATGCTAGAAAACTCAGACAGTATATTTAAATTCTCCTATAGAGCTGCTCCCCATAAGAACAGTCATGGCCAAGTGAAGAATCGAAACAGCTCAGTAGGAGGTGGGAGAATGGTCCATGATACCCCCTTCTTCTCTGTGGAGAACAGAATTGTATTTGCATTTTGAAGAAATTTCCTTCCAAAGATCTCAGTCTCTCCTTCAAGTGAGAATCCATTGAATCTTCCTCAAGCATTGGGGGAAAAATAGAGTATCTCTTATTGGTCTTATCCCATTTGTTCCAGGAGCAATGAGGGCAGTGTGAGTGGAGGGGAAGTGGGTGTCATTGGCAACTGTGAGGAACCTCTGGGGAACAGACATAGAAGAGCCTTTCTAATGCCACAAACAGTCATAGGAGGAAAGCAGTGGGGGAGACCAAGCAGCTCATTAAAAGGAAATGTTCAAAACATTCAAATTTTTATTGGGGTGGGGCAGGGCAGTGGTTTGTAATTGGTCATAGTTTCAAAGAGAAATTTTAAATGAAAATTGAAAAAATATATAGACTCACTATAAATAAGTTATATCAAACTATCCACATTTCTTTAAAAAAAATTGATGTAAAATTTACATCCAAAGAAATGCATTGAACTTGACCGTACAATTTGATAAGTTTTGACATATACATACCATTTCTAATTTCTTAGCTACTAAAACAAGTGCATTGTCCTATTTATTGTAGTTTTATAGCAGGTATTGACATCAGTTATATGCTCTTGGCTTTTATATATTTCAAGTCCTTTGTATACTAAAACATTTTCAAGATCACATTATTAATTTTGCTCAAAGAAAGACTGGATTTTGAATGAAATTGCATTTAATCTATAAGTCAGTTTGGGAAGAATTGACATATTAATAATACTGATTCTCCCAATCTATGAACATGGTATACCTCTCCATTTATTTAGTTTTCCTTTAACTTCATTAGCTACATTGGTAATTTTTAAATAAAATGTTAAAATGTATCTTTTTTTGAAAATTGCCTGTAAGTATATTATGTTTTTAATATCATTTCCAATTGCTTGCTGCTATTATATGGAAAAATGAATTTTACATTTAATTGTTTCCTACAACAATTCTAAACTTACTTATTTACCTGTTTGGGTTGTTTTTGTGTTTTGTTTTTGATTTTTAGATAAAGATTTACTCCTTCCTTTCAAATTTTTATGTGCCATATTGTTTTCTTGTCAACTAACCCAAGATAGGACTTCCAGTGTAATGTTAGGTAGGAATGATAAGAGCAGATATCTTGGCCTTTTTTTCTGATCTTAATGGAAAACTGTTCAGTGTTTCACCATGGTTTGACATTAGCTGAGTATTTTTCATTTATGCTTCATTTTTTAATGTGATGAAGCACACCGATTGATGTTTTGAATGTTAAACATTATATTCTTAGGTTATATTCCACTTAATCATGGCATATTATACTTTTTATTTTATGTGATCTTATTTGTTATTATTTTGTTTAGGATTTTTGTGCCTACGTTGGTGAGGGTTATTGGTCTTTAATTTATTTTCTTGTAATTTTTTTTCAGATTTTGGTATCAAGGTGACACTAGCATCATGAAATGATTTGCAAAGTATTCCCTCCTCCTCTCTTTAATGAAATATTGTATAAGATTGGTAATACAGTTTGCCTTATGTTTGTTACATTCATTATTTATGCTACCTGGAGTTTTAATTATGAAAAGGGTGCTTAATCATTGAATCAATGTTCTTAATTGATATAGACTGTTTAGATTTTCTGTTTCTTTTTAATTAAGGTTTATTTTAGAGAAATATGTGCACTATATTTAAGTTATAGAAATTACTGGAGTAACATGTTCTTAATATTCCTTTATTGTCCGTTTAATGTCTGTAGTCTTTTTAGTGATATCCTCTCTTCCATTCGGATGTTGACAATTTGCAAATTTTCTCTGTGTGTGTGTGTGCTCCTTATTATCTGTCTTGCTAGAGTTTTACCAATTTTGTTAAACTTTTCAAAGAACTTTTAACTTTGTTAATTTCTTAATTTCAGGTTTTCTCCTTCACTTAATTCCATCTAAGCTTTCCTATTTTCATGATTCTACTTTCTTTGGGATTAATCTGCTCTTCTTTTTTTTAGCTTCTTAAAATAGATAATTAACTTTCAAACTTTCTTTTCTTCTAATTATACATTTAAAGTATAAGTTTCTTTCAAACCATTGTTTAAACCTTCATTCATACATTTTGATATATTGTCCTTTCATATAATTTCAGTTCAAAATGTTTTCTAATTTTCAATATAATTTCTTCTTTATAAATTATTTACAATTGTTTACTTTAATTGTTAACTATTTGGGGATTTTCATGATATTTTATTGCTATTAATTGAATTATTGAATTTAATTAAATTATCATTGTGTGGTTTTGGTACCAGGGTGTGGTAGTTAGATTCAGGTATCAACTCGGCTAGGTGAAGGTGCCTAGTTCTATTGCTGTGGACATGAGCCAATGGCATGTGAACTTCATCTGTTACTGATTACATCTGCAGTTGGCTAGGAGGCGTGCCTGCTACAATGAATGATGTTTGGTTTAATTGGCTAGTGCTTAAAAAAGAGAGCTCAATGTAGCACAGCCCAAGCAGCTCAGCATACCTCATCTCAGCGCTCACAGCTCAGCCCAGGCCTTTGGAGGTGTAGAAAGGAATCACCCCGGGGAAAGTTGTTGGAACCCAGAGGCCTGGAGAGAAGGCCAGCAGAGATCTCCTTGTGCCTTCCCACATAAGAAAGAACCTCAGTTGAAAGTTAGCTGCCTTTCCTCGGAAGAGCTAATGAAATAAATACCCTTTTATTAAAAGCCAATCCATCTCTGGTGTGTTGCATTCCAGCAGCTAGCAAACTAGAACACAGGGTTATGTTGGCATCACAAAGTAATTTGTAAAGAATTCCTTTCTCTTCTATTTAATTGTATCATTGCCAGATAATGCATTATTTATTATTTAAATCTTACAAAATTTACTGAGTCCTAATTTATACAATAGCACATGGTCAGTCTATCTTGTGTCTTTCTATGTGTGCATAGAAATAATGTATATTGCATGATTGTTGGATATCGTGTTTTATAATGTCAACTAGATCAGACCTGTTGATTATTTTTTTATCTTCCCTATCTTAATGATTTTGCATCAGTTTGTTTTATTATACTGAAGGATGGGTTTAAAATCTCCAAGTATGAGTGTGGATATATATCTGATTTCTCTTTAGCTTTGCCAATTTTTGTTTCATGTGTATTATTCATAAGTTATATTATCCTATGTGTTGAAAATCCTAAGGAATCCTCAAAAACATAATAGAACAGATAAACAACTTCAGCAAAGTAACAAGATATAATTTCAGTATGCAAAAATCAATTTTATTTCTACGTAAGAGTAAAGAACTAACTGATATGAATTAAGAAATCAGCAACATTCATAATAGAAACAATATAATAAAATACTTAGGAATAAATTTAACAAAAAGAAATGTTAGTCTTCTACACTGAAAACTATAAAATGCTGCTGAAATAAATTAAAGATCTAAATACGTGAAAAGATATTCCATGTTCATGGATTAGAAGACTCAATATTACTAAAATGGCAGTTCTTTCCCAAATTGATTTCTAGATTCAATGAAATTACAACAAAATACCAGCAAAAACAAAATACCAGCAAATTTCTTATAGGATAGGACATGGTGATCTTAAATGGAATGGAAATGCAAAGACCCTAGAATAGCAATGTCAAATTTGAAAAAGAAGTACCAGTTGGAGGACTAACACTTCCCATTTTCAGGTCTTACTCTAAAGATTGAGAGGTTGTGGTATGGGCATAAGGTTAGATGTATAGACCAGTGGGACAGAATTGGAGTCCAGAAATAAATCCTAACATATAAGGCCAATTGATTTTTCAACAAAGGCACCAAGACAATTAAATGGATAAAGGATAGTCTTGTTAAGAAGTGGCAACAAAAGGATTGGATATCCATAAGAAAAAGGACAGGGAAGGGGGAGAGGAAGAGGGGAAAAGAGGTGGGGGTGGGGAGAGAAAAACTTAGATCTTTACCTCTCACAATGTATGCAAAAATTCACTCAAAATGGATTATAGACCACAATGCAACCATTTCATCTTTAAAGCCTCTAGAAGAAATTATAGGAGAGAGTACTTGGGACCTTTGGTGAGGCAAAGATTTGTAAATTATAGCACCAAAAACTCAATCCAGAAGAAAATAATTTAATAAAATGATTTCAAAATTTAAAAAGTTTGCTCTTCAAAGAAACCATTAGGAAAATGAAAAGATAAATCAAATACTGGGGGAAATATCTACAAATTATTTATCTGGTATAGGAGTTGTGTCTATAACAGAAATTTTACAAACCAAAACTAAGATAAACAACTCAATATAAAAAATAGACAAAAAATGTGAATAAACTCTTCACCAATGAAAATATTTACATAGTTTTAAACACATAAAGATACAGCCATTATCATTAGACATTAAGGAAATGCAAATTAAATTTTCAATGAGATCCTACTTCTCACCCACTAGAATGGCTCCAATCCAAAGACAGACAATAATAGATATTGGCAAGAATGTGGAGAAATTGGAACTCTCAAATTTAAATAGTGGGAGTGTAAAGTGGTACAGCCACTTTGGAAGTAATTCCGGCAATTCCTTTAAAAGATAAACAAAAACTTCCATGTATCCAGCAGTTCTGCAAGTTGGTATATCTACCTAAAAAGAAATGAAAGCATATGTCTTCACAGAGCCTTGTACCTGAATGCTCATGGCAGCCTTTTTGTAAAGGCTGAAAGCCGTCCATTGACTGTTGAATGGATAAATAAAATGGCACACATCTAAATAGGAGGGAAGGACTCACCAATAAAAAGTATCCCCAATTTGTCCTTTTCTGTTGGTGCTTCCATAGTCAATTGTTTCTACAGCCCTTCTTTCAAGCTGCCTCCCCTTTTCCTCTGCACTCTCTGATTGCTGTTAATCCCTCCCGGGGTATTTTTATCTCATGCATTATCATTTCCATCTCTACACGTTTAATCTGGGTCTTTTCTATGAGTTAGATTCATCTTCTGTGATTCTAACAACTCTTTCAACATATGGATTACAGTTAGTATAACTGTTTTAATGTCATACCTGCCATATGCTAAGGGACTCGCTTTAACATTTCTCATTAGAGTCTGCAAATGGACCCCCAAAGCAAAATACACATTCCCAGCATGAAGGCAAACTGCCATGGGTCCTTGTAAATTGTTTTGGATCCTCGGGTCTGAAGCTGTGGCCCCCAGATCACATTTACAGTCATGTGGCTTGAGTCTGACCTTGCAGAACTCGCCTGGGAAGTTGTGGCCCACAGACCAAGGAACCCTTAAGTAGAAGTCCGTCTTCAGGTTTCCATATCCACTCACATGTCCATTCATTTGGCAAAGACTCAAGAGGCTGTCATCCTCTGTACAGCAGTGCTGGGTGTATTGGGAAGGGGCCATAGCTGAGCCACAAAGGAAAGACCTCCAACTTGGGCACGAGGTCCAGGGAGCTTGTTGGAGCAACGGGGATCCCTACGCTGAATCTTCCAAGGGAGGGGAGGTGGAGGGTCTCGCAGCCCAGGAGACAACTTGTACAACCCTGGGGGCATGAGAGAGCATGGAGTCTTCAAGGAACCCTAAATCACTGCTTCTCCTTGTTGCAATCTGTGACCAGGTCTGGCCCCAAACTCTTTGTTAACAGTCCACGATGAGATGAGAGCAAAAATTGAGAGTACGTGTTTGGAAATATTTATAGCAAATTGACAGAGTAATTTTACGTCTTCTGAAATTATTAATTAAAAGCTTGGAGTCTGTTTTGTATGCCTTTTGATTTCATTTTTCTAGTAATTTCTTTTTACTGCAATTTACAAAATATTGACTGTGACAAATAGAAAGAAAAAGGTCCCCACTGCAGATGCTGGAGAAGAACTAACAGGCTCCGCCAGGATAGAGCGGAGGGGACTCACATCAACATTTCTCACTAGAGTCTGCAAAGGTGGCTGGCATAAAGTGGGGTGGGCAGGCACCAGCCAGGGAGGGTCCCAGGAACTGGCTTGGGGAGTTTGGACTTCATACTAAAAACAAAAAGCTCCTGCAGGGTTTGCAGCAGGGCAGGTCTGAAAGGATTTGCCATTCGGGTGATTCTGGAAACTGTATGGAAGAAGCATGAGAGGGGGTGAGACTCGGCTAGACATGGAGAGAGGACCCCAAGTTTGGGATCCATCTGGGAAGTTTTCAGGTACACCGGAGATGTCCTCTTGGTAGCTTGGCAACAGCGTAGCATTCTAGAAGGAGCTAGGCCTTGCTGCTCACTGTCCTGGGCTCCACCCGCCCGGCTGGTCACCAGGTGCCTGGCTCTTGAGCCTGCAGGGTTAGCTCGGCCAAGACCCAGAACCTGGGATTCCTCTCGCAGCACAGGAGTTGGGTGCGAGGGGGGATGGCCAAGTAGTGTGGACGCAGCAAGATGGCCCACTTCACCTGTGCCAAGAGGGTGGCCAGGAAAGGAACTTGTCTTTTCAAGTTCACATACATTTGCTGTTGGGGGTAGAAACAGTTTTTGGGGTTTTTTTTTAATCCTTTAAAATCAGTGATTTGGAAGTGGTGTCCAACATGGCCAGGCCATCTGTCAGCCACCATACGGAGGCAAGGGGTATGGTGGAGAGAGCGTTGGAACTGGGGACTGCAGAGAAATGGAGAACCAGGGAGTTTCAAGGGGTGAGTATGTGTCACTGCACCACTCTGCCTTCTTTTGCTGCCATTGAAATTTAAAGGGAAATCAACAAATATAGAACAAGTCCTCCATGCCCTGCTCTTGGCTTGAACTCTACAAAGAAGGAGGACCAAGGTCAGGTACAAGTCAGAGTTCTGGGCCTGCCAATGGGGTTTCAGTTCACAAAAGAGCTTGAGCAGGCCACACCTTGACCCGTGCTGGAAGGGGGACCAAAGCCCAGTCAGAGGCGAGGCTGCTTCTCAGAGGAGACCCTGATCAGAGTAGGGAGAAGTGGGGGCATTGAGGCATTGCCAGGGGCATAGTGGGGCCCTGAGGAGGAGTGCTAGAGATGGGTTTTGTAGTGTAAATAGGAGTTTGCCACGTGTACAGAGCAGGAAAAGAGGGGATGGTGGAGAGAACAACATGACAAAGATGGATGTATAGGAGAGCATGGCGATCTGGGGCTCAAGCCTGCCTTGGTGTTCTCAGAGCACAAAGTAGGAGGACCTGAGGGGAATTCAGTTTTCAGAGGTTACCTGAGGTCACCAGGGTCATCAAAGGTCATCAGAAGGCAGACGGAGCCTTGTAGGCCAGGCTGGACTCTCTTCTAGACATGGGAGAGTTTGTGCTGCCTGAAGCAAGAGTGCTGATAAACATATGGGAGGGCAGCTGTGTGCGTGTGTGTGTGTGCACGCACTTGCATGCATGAGTGTATGTATTAGTATGAATGAACATGTGAATGTGTGCATGTGTGAATGAGTGTGTGCATGGGGATGTAAATGTTCTTGAGTATGTAAGTGTGTGTGATTGTGTGCATGAATATGAGATTGCATGCATGTGAGTGAGGATGAGTCTGTACATCTGTGACTGTGTGTTGAGTGTGTGAGTATGGGTGCTTGAGTGTGTAGATGTGTGAGTGTGTAATGTGCATGAGTGTGGGGTGTGCATTTGAGTGTGCATGAGAATGAGTCAGTGTCTGAGTGTGTGCCTGAATGTGCATGTGAATATGTGAGTGTGTGCATGAGTGAGAGCATGTCTGCATATATATGTGTGTGAGTGTTCTAGTTTGCTAGCTGCCGGAATGCAATATACCAGAAACAGAATGGCTTTTAAAAAGGGGAATTTAATAAGTTGCTAGTTTACAGTTCTAAGGCCAAGAAAATGTCCCAATTAAAGCAAGTCTATAGAAATGTCCAATCTAAGGCATCCAGGAAAAGAAACCTCAGTTTAAGAAGGCCGATAAAATTCAGAGTTTCTCTCTCAAGCGAGAGGGCACACGGTGAACACAGTCAGGGTTCCTCTCTCATCTGGAAGGGCACATGGTGAACACGGTGTCATCTGCTAGCTTCTTCTCCTGGCTTCCTGTTACATGAAGCTCCCTGGGAGGCATCTTCCTTCTTCATCTCCAAAGGTCGCTGACTGGTGGACTCTGCTTCCTGGTGCTGCAGCATTCTTTGGCTCTCTCCGAATCTCCATTCTCCAAAATGTTTCCTCTTTTATAGGACTCTAGAACCTTATCAAGACCCACCCAAATGGGTGATGACATGCCATCACCTAATCCAGTTTAACAACCACTCCTGATTAAATCACATCTCTAGGGAGATGATCTGATTAGTTTCAAATATACAGTATTGAATAGGGATTATTCTGCCTTTATGAAATGGGATTTAGATTAAAACATGGCTGTTCTAGGGGACATACATCCTTTCAAACCAGCACAGTAAGTGAATGGGAGTCTGTATGTGTGTGGTTGTGTGCATGAGTGTGTTTGTGCATGTGTGTGAATCCATGTGAGTATGAGTATGTATAATGAACTGGAGGCTAGAGGACTTGTCTGGAAAATTTTCTGATATTCCAGGAGTGGCTGGTGTGTGCTCTGGCCCTTCACAAAGCCTGTTCCCCGGGCCTGTCCACGCTGAGACCCCTGGGCATGGGGCCTGGCCAAAGCGGAACCCCGGTACATGCTGATGAAGAGCCCAAGTCTTGGGCTGCGTGGCTTCATACCTGAGACCAGGAGGTCCCAGCAGGATGGCCCCATTCTGCAGAGGGACAAACCGCCCCTCAGAGGGGAAGGCACTGCTGGCAGCCACTCTGGGTGAGCAGCGGGGGGATGGGAGGGGCAGGTGGCAGCCGGCCACGCTCCTGCCAGTCTCAGCCTGCCTCCACTGCTCGGGGCCCTTGGGTTGCTCCCGCTGATCTTGCTGGGGTGGGACTCGTGCTTCCTGGGATCAGGTGCAGACTTGAAGGGAGGAAAAGCACCTGCCCACTGTGGGGTGGGCTCAGGGTCCAGAAGCCAGGACGCTGGAAGGAAACGTGCAGAGGGCTGCCTGTGGCAGCACAAACGATGAAAACAGACCTCAAAATCCCCCACAGATGGGAGCAATGAACCCCACGCCTTGCTCTTGTATTCCTCCTGCCAGAAGGAGACCACAGGAACTGCCACAGGGCTAGGCGGGCACAGGGCCCCCAAGCCTGGAGGGACCCGGAGCTCTGTTGAGGCCTCACAGAAGAGACCCCCTCACCATGTGCCCCCAGAACCTGGGACAACCCCTGTATCCCAGCTGGGGAATTAATTGGAATGGGGAAGTCTTCCCAGTCTGGAAGGGGCCAGGTGAAGCTGCGTGTGGCAGAGGGTAACGTTCCACACAGAAGCTCTGCAGCGCGGGTGACTCCCAAATCCCGAGGGTCCCCTGGGCATGAGCCACCTGCCCAGACCTGTGAGCCAGGAACTTCTTCCTGACACCCTCTGGTGGACAAGGACAGGGGGACATGGCAGACTCAGGTCTGACCCAGTGTCTGCACCATCACTCATTCCTTCAACAGCCGAGCGCTCAGCTTATGTCTTCCCATGGCTCGGCAGGTACTCTACAGAGCCCTGGGGCAGGGCGGGGACCCCTAGACATTCATCCAAGAGGACCAAGAATGCCCAGAGGCCGGGCACCTACCCGGACCCTCTGGCAGATGACTCGGCCTAGGAGTGTGGATTTGGGGACTCCGTAGGGCGGCAGGCGGGTTGTACATTTGGGAGCTGAAGTTCTTGAAATGGGCCCCTGAGGTGCATCAGTGGGAACCCTGGCCGGAAGCATCCCCTACCGCCACTGGTCTGAGGGCAGGAAGGCCTCTTTAGAGGCCTGGGCAGTCAGACCAGTCACAGGAAGAGAGCGGGCGACGGAAGACTCAGAGCCATGGGAAGCTCGTACCACCCACCCGCCCATGAAGACAAAGTTGTGTCCGGGGGCTCAACCATGCCACAAAGGCAGCTTGCAATGGGCAGGGGATGGCCAAGCAGCTCCCCAGCCTTTTCTCTCTCCAGGGAAAGGAAAAGCTGCACCCATTGCTGGAGACCACCACCCCTGGTGTGACACTCGGGTGAGACTAGCCCCTGGGGGACCAGCCGGGGCCTGGGAGCGTCCCAGGGGAGAGGACTGGTGTTGGGGCCAGCAGGCCCATCAGTGCCCAGCACCCGGGGCTGTGCACATTGGTGGAGGGTGGGATTGCCAGCTCCAGGGAAGGCCTGGCCTGGGAATCTGTTTCGGGCCTGCGGGAAGCTAAGGGGCTCCTGCTGGACAGGTGGGGCTGGGGACAGTGGGGCGAGGGGGTCCGCGTTCCCACAGAGTTGAGCTGCCAAGCAATGGGTGGCAACCTCCAAGCTGCCACGCTCACACCTTGACACACTGAGTGGGAGCCTCACGTGGGCATCTGGGAGGTGCCAGAGAAGACACGTGGTCTGCAGGCATATGGGCACTGCCCCGTAGCCCAGGGTCCTGCCCGGAGCCCATGGTGATCTTCCCTTTCTTAAGGGACAAGCGGGGCTCTGCTTCAGATTTAAAACATTATTCTGTCGGCAAAGACGTGGCATCCGCCACTCATGAGACCAAGCCGCAGAGGGCCTGTGCCATGCCAGCTCAACAGTGAGCGGGAGATGCCAAGAGAAGCATGCCCCCGAGGCCTGGCAGCTGCCCTCAGCTACACCTGCCCAGAGGTACTCAGACCACCTGCACTAGGCTCCCATCACCCCCTGACCTGGAGGCTCACCACCCAGTGAACCCCAAAAGGTGGGCACTGAAGCCAAAAGCCTGAGCTCTACTGCACCTCACCCCTCAGTATCCTTGGCCCCCCATATCCACCTGCACTGCTGCACATGTCCCCACACCTGCTACTTCTTCTATTGCAGTGTCACAGGTACTACAAGAACCCAGAGAACCCCCTACCCTCTTCTCTATTCACGCTTCTCTTCCTAGTCATATCAGTCCCTCACTCACCCCCTCCCTCACTGCACACTTATTGAGAGTGCACACTTATTGAGACCTGCGACACCAACTGCTGGAATGCTACTAGTTGCCAGAATGTGATACACCAGAAATGGAACAGCTTTTAAAAGGGGGAATTTATTAAGTTGCTAGCTTACAGTTCTAAGGCCGAGGAAATGTCCCAATTAAAGCAAGTCTATAAAAATATCCAAATTAAGGCACCAATAAGCCATTACCTTCACTCAAGAAAGGCTGATGACATTCCAGGTTTCTCTCTCAACTGGAAGGGCACATAGTGAGCATGGTAACATCTGCTAGTTTCCTCTCCAGACTGCTTATTTCATGAAGTTCCTCTGGGGGCATTTTCCTTCGTTATCTCCAAAGGTCTCTGGTTGTACGGGCTCTGGCCCTTGTGATTCTGATGGATCTCCTCTCTCCAAAACATTTCCTCTTTTAAAGGATTCCAGTAAACTTAGTCAAGACCCACCTGGAATGGATGGAGTCACAGCTCCCTCTAATCAAAGGTTAATACTCACAATTGAGGAAGCCACATCTCCATGGAGATAATCTAATCAAAAGATGCCAGCCTACATTATTGAATAGGGATTAAATGAAATGGTTGCTCCCCCAAGATAGTTCAGGATTAAAATATGGTTTTTCTAGGTACATAGTCCTTTTAAATTGGCACACACTCCAACTCATCATCCTTTTCACCCAAGATCAAAACTACTGGACCCTGCCCCCTCTTCACCCTGGCCCCATCCCAATGACCCCTTGTTCCTGCTGGTCCCAACACCCTGTGTCCATTTCCTACTGCAGGAAAGGCTTCGAGCCATATACTAAACCACTCCTGCTCAAAGGCTTCTCCTCCCAGACCAGCTTTTTACCCCAACACAGACCCACTACCCTGCGAGTTCTGGTGGGGTCTCTATGCTGGCCACACCCAGAGTGGGAGGCACCCTGAGCCTTTAAGGTGAGGATTTTGTGCATCAACCTCCCCACCCAGGTACCTGGTAAATGTTCACACTGTAGCACAGTATTCCAGGTGCCAGAGACACAGACTTGAGAAACTGTTTAAGGAAAGGTGTTTTGAATACCTTGGACATTTGGTTTCATTCTTTTCAAAATTAAACTAAATCAAATTTCTTTGGAATGAAAAAATACCTAGCATTTGTGAAACTTTGTCAAAAGTTTGAAGTCCTTTCATTCATATCCTTTTAGTTAAATTGCCAACACTATCATGCCCATTTCACAGGTAAGGAAACTAAGGTCCAGAGAAAGATTAAGATTGTATTTTGGATTCAGCTTGCAGAAGCTTCCATGCCACCATCTTCCTTAAAAAGTAATCTGGAAAGGAAATTTTGGTAATTCAGAACATTAACTTTTATGCACAGTCTAGGTCACTGGGAAATAAAGGGCATGGAACAACACAGGAAGCCTTCGTGTGGTTCAGAAGCATTTCTAGTTACCTCCAGATGGTCCAAATGACTGACTTTGCTGGACCTCTGACCACATGGTAATTAAGGGCTCTGGAAAGTTCTGTGATCACTTTACATTTCAATGTCTAGGCTTTAAGAAGGACAAAAACTATTCAACAAACCCTCTTCAAAGGGACCCTTGCTACAAGTTAGGACAGTGTCGTGGCAGAAGCAAATCCCATGTTCTTAGACCCAAGCTTCTAACTAAAGAAGCTTGTCCCCTTGTAGAGTAAGTAAAGGAATCCAGTGCAGAAATCCTTGGTGTCCCTGTCAGTTTGGGACAGAATCTGTGCTTCTTGGCACCAGCAAGGTTTGTGGCAGTTTCTAATAACAATCTAAGTTACTGAAGTTTAGAAGTTCAAATGCTGCCCCAGGACTTGAAAGAGAAACAATATGCCTCATCAGCCAACTCACGCCCTGATATAAGGACACCCCTTCCTAACATAGCTTGTCCCATTTTGCCTCCGGCTTGCTGGCTTTAATCATTGTTTCATTAATGTAAAATACTGCAGGCAGCAAATTCAGCAAGGGAGAGAGGACACAACTCATCCAAGTTTTATAGGACAATTGGGGAAGTCCAGCTCAGTAGGATGGACACTTTTAGTTTCTGATAAAAAGTTAAAGCATACAAGTCTGCTGACCTTTTCTCAGCTAAATCCTGGGAATGCCATAGATGCCAGGGCAAGCAGGATGGCTATGCCGGGCATAAGAAAACCTGAGCTTGAAAAAAGTGGAGAATTACTGGTGTGGGAAACACAGCAGCCCGGAGTAACAGGCAGTGAAGGGAGGGGAGGGGAGAAGGCTAGGGAGAGAAAGGGTATGACTTTCCCCCACTGTCCTTCTTTCTCTCCATGTTTTCTAAGTGGAGCAATGCCAGACTTTGGACTATAAGGGGGAAACACGGCAGCCATCTCAGGGACACATTGTGTCCAGCTTTTTGCCTGACCTGGTGAGGGACAAGTAGAGAATTGAATTCCTTTCCCCATTCCCAGTCCCCATACACTGGGCCTCTCTCTCACCTCTGCCCTCTCTGCCCTTAGCAGTGTTGAGTGTTGGGGCCTGCTTGATCCTGCTGGCCCCCTACCCTGGAACAGGGCTGGCCCACAGAGATCACACGGCCTCTCTGGCTCCTTCCAGCTGCACCTTGCCTGGACGTCTTGAGTGGTATTGGGTGGCCTCTCCCATGAACTAGCTCTAGAATGAAGGCATCATTTTGGCTTCCTTCTCTACTCATTCTCAACACGTCTAAACCTGGGGGCCATGAGCAGGCAGGGAAAGTATCCTATTAACTGGCGGACCCCTGGAGACCCCAGAAGTAAGTCTCAGATGTTCATGGACTCGAAAAGTAGTTGGTTAACACAAAGAAAGAAAGTGTAAGGGTCAAGTACACACAGTGACACTGAAGGGCCCACCCTGGTTGGGTGTACAAGGAAGGCCCCAGTGAGCACTGGGATATCCACACACCCCAGAAACTGACCTCTTGCCAAAGTGGCTGGTATGCCTGGGATTATAAGCTCACAAAGCAATATTTTATGTGTAGGGGCTGCAATCAATACAAAAGAGAAAGAGCTCATGCCAAATAAAGTTGAAATAAGAACCAAGCCATTCAGGCATCTTAACTCAGTATAATGAAAAAGTAAATAAAAGACATTGATGCAACCAAAAGAAAGCAGGAGTAGCTTTACTAATATCAGACAAAATAGACTTTAAATGTAAAGGCATCATAAGGGATGAAGAAGGACACTATATACTAATTAAAGGGTCAATTCACCCAGAAGATACAACAATCATAAATATTTATGCTCCCAAGCAAGGACCTCCAAAGTACATGAGGCAGACATTGGTAAAACTGAAGGGAACAATAGATGTTTCAACAATAATAGCAGGAGACTTCAACACACCAGTCTCCTCTATAGATAGAACAACCAGACAGAATATCAATAAGGAAATAGAGAAGTTAAATAACTTGATAAGTGAGTTAGGCCTAACAGACACATATAGGTCATTGCACCCTAGAACACAAAGACATACATTCTTCTCTAGTGTTCATGGAACATTCTCCAGGATAGATCATATGCTGGGACACAAAATAGGTCATGGTAAATTTTTAAAAATTGAAATTATTCAAAGCACTTTCTCTGATTACAATGAGGTGAAGCTGGATCTCAATAACCACCAAAGAATGAGAACATTCACAAATATATGGAGATTAAATAACACACTCTTAAGCAATCAGTGGGTCAAAGAAGAAATTGCTAAGGAAATCAGCAGCTATCTGGAGATGAATGAAAATGAGAATACAACTTATTAGAACTTATGGGATGTGGCAAAGGCTGTGCTGAGAGGGAAATTTATTGCCCTAAATGCCTATATTAAAAAACAAGAAAGAGCAAAAATCGAGGACTTAACAGCACACCTGGAGGAACTTGAGAAAGAACAGCAAACTAACCCCAAAGCAAATAGTAGAAGAGAAATAACAAAGATTAAAGCAGAGATAAATGAATGGGAGAACAAAAGAACAATAGAAAGAATCAATAAAACCAAAAGTTGGTCTTTGAGAAAATCAATAAAGTTGATGGGCCACTAGCAAGACTGACCAAGAAAAAAAGAGAAAGTATGCAAATAAACAAAATCAGAAATGAGAAGGGATGCATTACCACAGACCTTGAAGAAATAAAAGAATCACAAGAGGATACTATGAACAACTATGCACCAACGAACTAAACAACTTAGATGAAATGGACAAATTCCTGGAGACACACAAACAAGCTACACCAGCTCAGGAAGAAATAGAGGATCTTAACAAACCAATCACAAGTAAAAAGATTCAATCATTCATCAAAAATCTTCCTACAAAGAAAAACCCAGGGCCAGATGGCTTCAGAGGGCAATTTTATCAAACATTCCAAAAAGAACTAACACCAATCTTGCTCAAACATTTTCAAAAAAATTGAGGAAAAAGAAACTGTAATTCATTTTATGAAGCTATTATCATTTTAATACTAAAACTGGGTAAAAATGCTAAAAGAAAGGAAAACTACAGGCCAATCTCCCTAATGAACATAGATGCAGAAATTCTCAATAAAATATTAGCAAATTGAATCCAACAACACATTAAAAGAATTATATACCATGACCAGTGGTGTTTATACCAGGAATGCAAGGATAGCTCAATGCAAGAAAATCAATTAATGTAATACAGCACATTAACAAATCAAAAGGGAAAAATCACATGATCAACTTGATTGATGCTGAAAAAGCATTCACCAAAACTCAGCATCTTTTTCTGATAAAAATACTCCAAAAGATAGCAATCAAAGGTAACTACCTGTTCTAGTTTCCTAGCTGCCGGAATGCAATATACCAGAAACACAATAGATTTGAAAAAGGGGAATTTAGTAAGTTGCTAGTTTACAGTTCTAAGGCCGAGAAATTGTTCTAATTAAAACAAATCTATAGAAATGTCCAATCAAAGGCATCCTTGCAAAGATACCTTGATTCAGGAAGGCCAATGAAGTTCAGGATTGCTCTCTCAAGTGAGAAGGCACGTGACAAACACAGTCAGGGTTTTTCTGTCATCTGGAATGGCATATGGCGAGCATGGCATCATCTGCTAGCTTTCTCTCCTGGCTTCCTGTTTCATGAGGCTCCCCAGGAGGTGTTTCCCTTCTTCATCTTCAAGGTCACTGGCTAGTAGACTCTCTGCTTCTTGTGGCTGTGTCATCCTCCACTCTCTCAGAATCTCTCACATTATCCAAAATGTTTCCTCTTTTATAGGACTTCAGAAACTTATCAAGACCCACCCAAATGGGTGGAGACATGTCATCACCTAATCCAGCTTAACACATTTGATTAAATCACATCTCCAAGGAGATGATCTAATTGCAGTTTCAAACATACAGTATTGAATAGGAATTATTCTGCCATTACAAAATGGGATTTTGGTTAAAACAGGGCTTTTCTAGGGTCCATATGTCCTTTCAAACTAGCACACTACCTCAATATGAGAAAGGGAATACATGAAAACATAACCACCATTGTACTCAATGGAGAATGACTGAAAGCCTTCCCCCTAAGATCTGGAACAAGACAAGGATGCCCACTATTATTCAACATTGTGCTAGAAGTTCTAACTAGAGCACTCAGGCAGGACAAAGAAATAAAAGGCATCCAAATTGGAGAGGAAGAAGTTATTTGCAGATGATATGATACTATACTTGGGAGACCCTGAGAAATCTACAGGAAAGTTATTCGAGCTAATAAACAAATTCTTCAAGGTGGCAGGATATAAACTAATATGCAAAAATTAGCAACATTTCTATACACAAGCAATGACCTAGCTGAGGAGTCAGTTAAGGAAAAAAATCCATTCAAAATAGCAACTAAAAGAATCAAGTACTTAGGAATGAACTTAACTAGGAACGTGAAGGACTTGTACACAGAAAACCATACAGCATTGCTAACAGAAATCAAAGGTGATCTAACAAGGTGGAAAGACATTCCCTGCTCATGAATAGGAAGGCTAAATATAGTAAAGATGTCAATTTCCCCCAAATTGATCTACAAATTCAACACAATACCAATCAAAATTCCAACAACCTACTTTGAGGATTTGAAAAAGCTAATTACCAAATTCATCTGGAAGGGAAAGAGACCCTGGATAGCTAAAAGCATCTTAAAAAAGAAGAACAGAGTGGAAGGATTAATACTCCCTGACTTTAAAATCTATTATAAAGCCACAGTGGTCAAAACAGCTTGGTACTCGTACAAAGATAGAAGAACTGACCAATGGAATTGAATTGAGAGTGCAGAAATGACCACCAAATGATTTTTGATAAGGCCCTTCTGAACTGCAACAAAATAGTCTTTTCAATAATTGGGCATGGAAGAACTGGATATCAATAGCCAAAAGAATAAAAGAGGACCCCTATCTTACACACCCTACACAAAAATTAAATCAAAGTGGATCAAACACCTAAATATAAGAACTAGCACCATAAAGCTTCTAGAAGAAAATGTAGAGAAACACCTTCAAGACCTAGTAATAGGAGGTAGCTTCCTAAACTTTACCCAAAGCACAAGTAACAAAAGAAAAAATAGATAAATGGGAACTCCTCAAAATCAAATGCTTCTGCACCTCAAAAGACTTTGTCAAAAAGGTGAAAAGGCAGCCAACTCAATGGGAGAAAATGTTTGGAGATCACATATCAGACAAAGGTTTGATTTCCTGTATATACAAAGAAATCATACAACTCAGCAACAAAAGAACAAACAATCCAATTATAAAATGGGCTGAAGATATGAATAGGCATTTTTCTGAAGAGCAAATACAGATGGCTCAAAAGCACATGAAGAGATGTTCATTTTCATTGGCTATAAGGGAAATGTAGATCAAGACTACAATGAGATACCACCTCACACCTATAAGAATGGCTGTTATTAAACAAACAGGAAGCTATAAATGCTGGAGAGGATGTGGAGAAACTAGGACACCTATGCACTGCTGGTGGGAATGTATAATGGTACAGCCACTATGGAAGACTGTTTGGTGGCTCCTTAGGAAACTATACATTGAGTTGCCCTATGACCCAGCAATGGCACTCTTTGGTATGCAACCAAAAGAGCTGAAAGCAATGACACAGACATTTACACACCGATGTTCATAGCAGCATTATTCACAATTGCCAAAAGATGGAAACAAACCAAATACCCATCAATAGAGTGGATCAACAAAATGTGGTATATATGTACAATGGAATATTATGCAGCAGTAAGACAAAATGGCATTCTGAAGCACATGACAAGATGGATGAGCCTTGAGGACATAATGCTGAGCGAACTTAGTGAGACACACAAGGATAGATACTGTAGGATTCCACTTTTATGACTCGCATAAAGGTATAATCAGAGGCTTATAATGCAGAATATAGGGGACCTAGAGATACATAGAAGCTAGAGGTAGGTGAACCATTAGATAATGAGGTTGAACTCCAGTTTAAGATTTTATAGATAGAAGCAAACGTGATTCTCTAGTGGGTCTATAGTTAATATTACCATATTTAAGATGAACAAAATTGAAAGGGATTGTCTCACTCATTCACAGTAGAGATATGAATTAGTTCTTGTAAGAATTACTTCAAAGATACGATTATTCTGCAAAGAGTGTTAAGTCCAGGGTACAGAGGGGAACTGCCATCGCATGCTATGAGATATGTTCAAAAGGAAAGTATCAGCACTAGTGCAGCAATAGTAGAGGTAAATATTGGGGGGATGGACAAGAGTTAAGAGGAAGTTTAGATTTCCTATTTGGTGAGCGTGTGTTTATTGATTTTCTTTCTCTTGGAACAATGAAAGTATTTGAAACTGAGAATGTTGATGGACTGTGGACTTTGGGCCCTCTACATGATGCCAAATGAATGCAGGTGGCTGAAGGATGCACTGATGGAGAAGTAAATTGGTGAATGATGGTGTATACTTATGAAGGAAGGTTGTGCTGCTACAAAAAGGAACAAAGTCATGAGGCATGCAACGATGTGAATGAACATGTGGGACATTTGGTGAGACAAAATAAGCCAGAAACAAAAGAACAAGAATGGTATGATCACCTTTAGAAAATGCTTACAGGAAAACAGGAGCCTAGACTGTAAGCTTTTAGAGCAGACACATTAAGTCTGGACTGATGATTATTATTTCTGAATTTTGAGAGGCTGTTTATATATATAACCTGATATTTAGTGATAAAAACGAATCTGAACAGGTTGAGGTTAAAGTTATTCAGAACATAGGAGTAAGGAAGACAATGTCTATATTTTAGAACCACACATACTGTTTGAAACCATTGGAAGAAAGGTTTATTTGGTCTGTGCCAGGGTCAGGTTCATGTGTCACCTTGGTTAGGTGGTGGTACCTCTGGTTGGGCAAGTGCTGGCCTGTCCTTTGCTATGAGGACATTTCATAGGATTAAATCATGATCACATGGGCTACATCCACAGCTAATTTCATCTGCAATCAGCCAAGGGGAATGTCTTCTTTAATGAGTGATGCTTAATCTAATCACTGGAAGCCTTTTAAGGAGGATTCAGAAGAGACAGGCTCTTTTCCCGCTTCAGCTGGTGGGCCTCTCCTCTGGAGTTCATCCAGACCCTCCATCGGAATTGTCAGCTTCACGGCCTGCCCTACACACTTTGGACTTTACGTTCCCATGATTACGTGAGACACTTTTATAAATTTTATATTTACTAATATTTCCTGTTGATTCTGCTTCTCTAGAGAACCCTAACTAATACAGTCTGGAACTGAAATTTTCTGTAGTGCATAATCTAATTCAACCTATTTGTATAGCTCATTAAGAACTAGCACCATAAAGCTTCTAGAAGAAAATGTAGAGAAACATCTTCAAGACCTAGTAATAGGACGTAGCTTCCTAAACTTTACATCCAAAGCACAAGTAACAAAAGAAAAAATAGATAAATGGGAATTCCTCAAAATCAAATGCGTCTGTACGTCAAAAGATTTTGTCAAAAAGATGAAGAGGCAACCAACTCAATGGGGGAAAATATTTGGAAATCACATATCAGACAAAGGCTTGATTTCCTGTATATACAAAGAAATCATACAACTCAACTACAAAATAACAAACAACCCAATTATAAAATGGGCTAAAGAAATGAATAGGCATTTTCCTGAAGAACAAATATAGATAGGCTCAAAAGCACATGAAGAGATGTTCATTTTCTTTGGCTATAAGGGAAATGCAGATCAAGACCATAATGAGATACCACCTCACACCTATAAGAGTGGCTGCTATTAAACAAACAGGAAACTATAAATGTTGGAGAGGATGTGGAGAAACTAGGACACTTATGCACTGCTGGTGGAAATGTATAATGGTGCAGCCATTATGGAAGACTGTTTGGTGGTTCCTAAGAAAACTAAATATAGAGTTGCCCTATGACCCAGCAATAGCACTACTTGGTATATACCCAGAAGAGATGAAAGCAGTAACACAAACAGACAGTTGCACACTGATGTTCATAGCAGCATTATTCACAATCACCAAAAGATGGAAACAAACCAAATGTCCATCAACAGATGAGTGGATCAACAAAATGTGGTATATACATACGTGCAATATTATGCAGCGGTGAGACGAAATGACATCCTGAAGCACATGACAAGATGGATTAGCCTTGAGGACATAATGCTGAGTGAAATTAGCCAAACACAAAAGAATAGATTCTGTTTGATTCCGCTTTTATAACCGACATAACGGTATAATCAGAGTCTTATATTGCAGAATACAAGGAACTTAGAAATACATAAAAGCTAGAGATGGGTGAACTGTTAGCTAATGAGGTTGAACTCCAATATAAGGGAACAGATAGGAATGAAGGTGCTTCTCTGGTGGGTCTGTAAGTAATATTACCATATTGAAGATGAACAAGATCGAAAGGGGTTGTATAGACCTGCATATTTCACTGAGTAATATTAGAAATACGAATTAGTTCTCACAAGAAATTACTTCAAAGATATGATTCTTGTACAAACAGTATTTAAGTCCAGGGTACAGGGGGCAAAATGCTATTGCATGCTATGTTCAAAAGGAAACCATCAGCACTACCACAGCAACAGCAGAGGTAAATAATGAGGGGAGGAACAAGAATTAAGAGGAGGTTCAGATTTCCTATTTGGTGAGGGTGTGTTTATTGGTTTTCTGTCTCTTGGGAATAATGAAATTATCTAAAATTGAGAATGTTGACGAACTATAGACTTTGGGCCCTCTACATGATGCCCAATGAATGCAAGTGGCTGAAGGATGCACTGACGGAGAAGTAGACTGATGAACGATGGTGTATACTTGTGAACGAAGGTTGTGCTGCTACAAAAAGGAACAAAGTCGTGAGGCATGCAACGATGTGAAAAAAACACGCGGGACATTTGGTGAGACAAAATAAATCAGAAACAAAGGATCGAGAATGGTATGGCCACCTTTAGAAAGTGCTTCTAAGAAAACAGGGGCCTAGAGTGTAAGCTTTTAGAGCAGACACATTAAGTCTGGAGTGGTGATTATTATTTCTGAATTTTGAGAGGCTGTTTTATACATGTAATCTGATATTTAGAGATAAGGACAAATCTGAACAGGAATAATTAAATAATATTATTATTTAATAATAATTACTTTTAATTATTATTAAAAGTAATTCAGAACTTACGGGTAAGGAAGACAGTGTCTATATTTTAGAACCACACATACTCTTTGAGACCGATGGAAGAAAGGTTTATTTGGTCTGCAACTGAAGTTTTCTGCAGTGCATAATCCAATTCAACCTATCTGTATAGCTCATTTGAACAATTGAAACCCAGGGAGCCCAGAATAAAAAAAAGGTCCTTTCATCCTGTATAGATTATTGTAGTGCCTGGATACATCTGAGTATATTAATCAGATAATCAAAAGTATTGGCAAAGTCCCCTAAGGAATGGGAGAAAGAACATGGAACTATTAAACCTTACCCTCAAGGAATCCCCTGATACTGTGTCAAACTTTAGGGACACCCAAATCAATAGGCCATGCCCTTGATCATGAGGCTTACTTTTGTGAGGCTTATGTAGGTAGTGGAGAAGTTTAGACTACCTTTAGGCATTCCTGAGAGTTACTTCTAGAGGACCTCTTTTGTAACTCAGATGTGGCCTCAGTCTCTCTAAGCCCAACCCTGCAGGTGAAACCATTGACCTCCTCCCTACGTGGGATGTCACATCCAGGGGTGAAAGTCTCCCTGGCAATGTGGGAGATGACTCCCAGGAATGAATCTGGCCCTGGCAATGTGGGATCAACAATTCCATCCTGACCAAAAGGGAGAAAATAAGTGTAACTAATAAAGTATCAGTGGTAGAGAGAATTAAAATAGAGTCGAGAGGCTACTCTGGAGGTTGCTCTTATGCAAGGTTTAGGTAGATCTTTCTACCTATCATAACCTACCAACCCCCAGTCAAGACCATTCCAGCCAATCCTAAAGAACACCTAGGGCAATATATAAGATTCCACAAGGGTTCCATGCAGTAGAGTAACTTTCCAGAAACCTACAACCTCCAGATGGATCCCTGGTCCAGAAAAGTCCTGAAGCCTAGTGCAGCCATCTCCAGAACATCCATCTCCCTACACCATATTAGTGACAGATCCTTCCAATATAAAAAATTTAGAATTGCCATAGCCCTAAAGAGAGGGATGAAAAGATCAAAGGTGATGGTGGAGTTATACAGAGAAGATAAGATTTAACAAATGAATATGAATGCTGAATGATTAAATTGATATCTTTTAGTCAATGAAGAACAGCCAGAAGTGAAAGACTAAAATTTTGGAAATGTAACCCATGCCAAACTGGGAAATATATTCTACAGCTAATTGTGGTGTTGCACTTTGAAATGTATAGCTTTTTTGCATATATGTTATTTTTCACAAAAAAAGAAGGAAAAAAGTCTATTGTGATGACAAAAAAAATATTTAACCCCCCTAGCCTCCTATATTATGGAGCAGCTAGCAGGAAAAATATGAAAGGATCGTATGGTAGCCCATGGCAAACTCTGGGATCTGTCTTGTAACTACTTGTTGAAGAGTGGTTTGAAACTGTTGTTTTTTCAAATCTTTGTTCTGTATATATGTTATACTAAACAGTAAAAAAAAAAAAGTTAAAAATAAAAAAAAAAGACATTGAGACCAGAAGTTGGGGTAAGTTATAAAGAAGAAACCAACTTAAGATAATGAATTCAAAAAATAAAATAGTTGACTAGTTGCTGTTTAAAATTAAATGGAGGGGGGCAGGCCACAGTGGCTCCGTAGCAGAGTTCTCGCCGGCCATGCCTGAGACCTGGGTCTGATTCCCAGTGCCCACTCATGTAAAAAAAGAAAGAAAAAAAGGCTTGAACGCCAGTTTTCCTGGAATTCCCTGCCTCTGGCCTACCCTCCAAAACCTGAATCTGCCAGTCCCCACAATCGCATGAGCCACCTTTTTCTAATAAATCTCACATATCCATTCCTGTTGGCTCTGATTCTCAGGAGAACCCTGACTGATACAACGAGATGTGGAGAACATGCAAGACCTTCAGTGGGAGAAACTGAAAGACTCCTAAACGGAACAAATACGAAAAAGAAAAAAATAATAGACAAAGTCAATGTAAACCATTTTAACCTTTAAGTAATTTTTGACAGTTACACATTGTATTATCTTAGTTTTTCTATGAGTATATTAAAAATGTCCCTGTTGTTCAGAATACCCAACATGATGGCTTCCAGGAATATAAGAAAAAGAGAGATTAAATAAATAAGGACTGTGTTTTCATTTACTCTTTGCAGTCCTTTCAGAGAACCTATTTTGGCACCCTATACTAAAAGCTGCTTTTTCCTATTTTTTTTTTCTATCAGTCAGCTACTGACTCTTCTGCTTGTCCCCTATCCTAGCTTAAGCTACATTTTTATATTAGTGATGTGGGTGATTTTAGTGTGGGTATGGGATTAGAAAATGTCCTTAGATTAAATTCCTTGGCTTTTACTGGGTGAAGGTAAATAGCAGCTATTGCTTTTGCTTTATTTTGCTTTGTTTTGTTTTGTTTTTCTATAGAGGGATCTGTTTAAACAAGTATCGCTTAAAGGAGTGGTTACTTAAATGAGCTACAATGTACTTAAGAGAATACTTTAAGGGAAAGTGGCTTTGTTTGGGTGCTGATAATTGACCATTTTAAGATAAATCCATCTTTTTCAGGCTTGAATTATGTACCTTGATTTCTTGTTTCCACAATATTAGAAATTACTCCATTCCATGTCAAATCTTTGAAAGTGGTCAGATTTAACATGTCACTGATTGAATGAACTGTAACTCAGTATAGTAGTCTGCTTTTTACCTTGATCATGAATGTTCAGTTTTATACAAACATTTCTTTATGTTTTTGTGTGTTCTTATGTTTATGTACATTATTTGCTAAAGACTGAAATACAAATCTTCCTATTTCAATATTAGTAAAGAATAAATAAAAGCACATAAAAAAATCTAAAAGCTTCTAGAAAAAAAAGACATATGTAAACATGAATAAAATCAAACTGGCATCACACTTATCAATACTAAATGAAGTCAATGGAATAATAATAATTTTTAAAATTATGTGATATCAAGTTAATCTATTATTTAAATGCTAGGCTAAGATAAGATTTTTTCAGGCATGAAAAATGATTGATGAATTTGACTACCCTGAAATTAAGGATTCTATTCATCAAAAGACACCAATAGTACAGTAAAATAAACAAGACAGAGTAGGAGAAGATATTTGCAGCAAGCTAACCAAAAAAGCTTTCATTATTCAAAACATATTTAAAAATGACTCATAAAAATCAATATGAAGACAGCAAACCCAAAAGAAAAGTGGACAAAAGACTGGGATAAATAGTTGGCAAGAGAGAATCAAAATGACTAATAAACATTTGACAAATATTCCCTCAGTGGTAATCAGGGATATGTAAAATAAAACCACACCATTACTTGCCCACTAGATTAAACAAAAACAAGTAAATAAACACATGCATGAATCTATTAACCCATTAAAAAAATCTGACAATGTTAGTATCCATGTGATGATGGAATCTCAGAAGTTCACCAACCCTGAAGATGGGATACACTAATTGGCATCTCAGCTTCAGGAAACATTCGATATCATCAGGCCAGTTGCAGGTACATTTATCATTTCCTGTGACCTGGCAATCCCACCGCTAGGTATATAGTCTAGAAAACTTCTTCAGCAGTGACGCTCACCCAGGTCCATATGTAAGTCTGTTCAAAGCAATCTCGCTTGTAGTTGCCCCAACCGGCAAGCAAACCTCAGTGCCTGTCAACGGGAGAAAGGAAAAATGCGCTGTCATGTGGTCATACAATGAACCACCAGACCTGGCTGAAAACGAATGAAACAAACCTACTCAAAACATGGAAGAAGCTCCAAAACATAACCCACCAAAACGAGACAGACATGAGGCCACTCATGAGAAATCCACAGGAAATTCAAAGTAGGCAGAACTAAACTGCTGATCGGGAAACAGTGGAGAGGGGGAAGGAAATGGTGGCCTGGGGGTCAGAGCGGTTGTTATCTAGAGGGGCTGGGGAGCAGCGCACGGGGGCCCAGGATGCGGGGATGCGCCGTTCCAGTCCCCAGGCAGGTTTCAGGGAGTCTCTTCTTACCTATTTATGAACATGGACATTTATGTTTCATGTCCCTTTCTATATATCTAAGTTACAATTTGGGGGTAAATGTAATAGGGAGGAAAGAGGGAAATGAAGGAAGGAAGGCAGGCAGGCAATGGGAGGGAGGAAGGGGGAGGGGGAAAGGGGAGGGAGGGGGGTGGGAGGCAAGAAGAAAAAAGCAAAAAGTGAAGAATGGCCTGAGGTGTCGGTCCTGGGGAGCGGGGTCCACCTCTGGAAGGGTGCTGTCGAGTCGCAGTGGTGCCCAGGCTGTAGCTCTCCATCCCTGAATATGGATTCAGTTCATAACCACAGAAAATCTATTCTAACAGTAAGCCCAGAATGTTGATTTATTGATTTATAAAGAGGAAAAAAAGAACCAGATATGGAAACCTAAATTGATGAATGAATGAATGAATGAATGAATGAAAAGGTAGGGTAGATGATAGTTTGAAAACTTTGCTTCAATAAGAAATTTTTAAAAATACAAGGTATTGCATTATTAGACTACTGCTCTTTAAGGTGAAAAGCACCGTAATGACAAAAAACAATGTTACATACTGACTAAAAGAATAATAGATCAAGAAGATCTAGTAGTTATGAATATATATGCCCTTTAAAACATCGCATCACAATATATAAAGCAACAACTGACAGAATTATGAGAGAAAGTAAAGGCAACAGAATTTATTGCCCAAGATCTTAACAAAGCTCTCTTAGAGACTGGTAAATCAGAGGGAAAAAAAAGCCTAAACAATAAAGCATAAATACATATAAAATTTTGAATGACAAGATTAATAAAAAGCTCAAGCCAATATATATGTGTGTGTGTGTGTGTGTGCAGAGGGACATTCACAACCATAAAGGGAGCCCAAATAATCCAACCTGCAGATAATGCATTCTTGGACCATAATGCAGCCCAGTTAGAAATCAATGACAAGAGATTTCAAATAAGTAAAATTTCACATGTCCAAAAACTTAAAAAAAACAACAACATTCTGCTGAAAAGACTTTAGGATAGGGAGTAAACAATAAAGAGAATCACAAAATAATGGAATTGTAGCAATGCAATCTAAGTATATGTATATGCAAGCAGAAAACAAAAGGAGAAACAGACTCACTGAAAGAAATTAGAAGACAGGAAGTAAAACACATAAGGACTGAAATTCATGAAGTAGAAATGAATAAAACCAAAAGCTGTTTCTTCAAAAGATCAGTAACATACATAAAGCTTAGGCAAATCGGATTTCTAGAATGGGAGAACATTCAAATTTGCAAAACACAGAGAACATAACTAAAGATACAAGAGAATTTTTTATAACAAAGGTATAAATTTGAAAATTTAGGCAAAATAGATACATTTCTGGAAAAGCAAAATATTCCAAATTGTTGCAAGATAAATAAAAAAATTCAACTAAAATATACAATGGTAATCTAAACCTCCCCCCAAGGAAAACAACAAACGAAATCAAAGCAGCAACAGAAAAATCAGGCCTAGAAATCTCTACCAATAAAGACCAAAATAAAGGAAATATACCATATTCAATGATGGGACAGATTGACATTTAAAAAGGTGATCATTCTCCCCAAATCCCATAAAGTGAATAAAATTCCAATAAAACTTTCCAGAAATTAATATTTGAAGACATCAGTAATCTTATTCTAACATTTATATGGAAGACTAGAGTCCTGGGGAAAAATAGATCAATTTCAAGGAAAAAGGAAAGAATGAAAGAGGACTGGTCTACAAAAATATGAAGACATTCTACAAAATTTCAGTTAAAAAATAAAAAGTATGGTTTTGGTGTAGAAATAGGTAAATAGATATGGGGAAAAAGAAAAAGCTCAACAGCAAACCCATATAAGCTTAGGGGCCTGTTTTATAAGCAGGTAACACACCTCTGTACACCACGATGCCGTAAGAAAGAAATGTCTTTTTAATTGATGGCATTAAGTTTAACTGGCTCACCCCGTGGGTAAAATGAAAATTGGACCTCTCCCTCACCTCCCAAACAAAATGATCTGCAGATTGACTAGAAAGCTAAATACAAAAGGCAAAGAACAATAAAGCTAAGAAGAGAAATTATTGGAGAAAAAGTTTTGTTGTCTTCAGTTGAAGATGCACTTTCAGAAAGATACACACAGAAAGCACAAAGGCTGAGACACACAAACACAAGATGGATTTCACTCTCTTAGGATGTGGGTTCAAGGACGAATGGCATCACCAAAGTAAATGGAGGGTGATAGATTGGGAGGAAAAAAAGTTTGCATCTTTAAAAACCAACAAGACATTGACATCTAGAATATGCAAGGAATCATTGGAAACCAACAAAATAAAGGCAGTAGGTTAAAAACAGGTGGGGAGGGGGTCTTAATAGGCAATTAAAAAAGGAAATTGAACGGCTAAGATCACATGAGCAAGAAATGCAGGATTGCTTGTGCAGGCATAGAAATGCAAATTAAAACAAAAAAAAAGATTTTATTTTTCACCCACCCTGATTGGCAGAAATTTGAAAAAATATAAGAACGTTGGCGAGGATGTAGCCAGTTAGAAACCCTTGTGTACTGCAGATGGGAATATCGACGATCCTAGGGAGCAAGCTGGCAGTGCCCGGGGAAAGTAGTGGGGTCCCCTGGGTCCAGCCCCCACCCCTGCGGGAAGATGCAGCTCCGTTCCCGTGGCCCCCAAGAAAGACACTGCCGTGTGTTTGTGGTTGTGTTATGCAGGTCACACAGGCGCCCATGACTGTGTAGGGTGTAGGTCAGGCGTGGGAGACGCAGGCTGTGAATTGAAGGTCAGCGGCTCAGGCAGGGCGCAGCTGCACGTTCAGCGCACAGTGCTGAGTGAAAACATCAGGAACCAGAATGAGCTCTGTGGCACGGTAATATGCTCAGAAATCTGAGATGAACACCGTCATCCTGGAAAAGTTAGGTGTTTAAGGGTTGCACAACTATGTAAGGAGAGATATGCATTCGAATGAGCGACTTTGTTTGGCAGGAGCCAGATGGTAGTGGGGTTCAGAGATGAAGAGGAAACAAAATAACACAATGAGAAGGGCCCCATTGGGAAGCGAATGATGATATACCAAGAGGCAAGGGGTGCGAGTAACACTGCATGTGAACCTGTGGACCAAACTGTTAATAATACCAAAGTACCAACAGCACCAACACAGTAACAGTGTCAAAAGTAAAGGTATTCGGACCCCGGGACGGCTCAAGCCGCTTCGGCTAGCGAACCCCCCGGACGGCGAGAGTTTTCCAAAGTTTAAGGTCCCACAGCACCTTTTACTGGTGGGACCCGCAGACAAACGTGTGCCACGAGCGCAACCTACTGGGCAGGATAAGAAAAACAGAACCCAGAGATTTCACAGGAAAATCTTCCAAACTTTTGGATCCAATACCCAGGGAAATCTGTCTAAATGAGCAGACGCCAACAGAAGATAACGGATCACGCTCAAATAATTGAAAATATGGCCCAGTCAAAGGAACAAACCAATAGTTCAAATGAGATACAGGAGCTGAGACAACTAATGCTGAATATACGAACAGAAATGGAAAACCTCTTCAAAAACGAAATCGATAAATTGAGGGAGGACATGAAGAAGACATGGGCTGAACATAAAGAAGAAATAGAAAAACTGAAAAAACAAATCACAGAGCTTATGGAAGTGAAGGACAAAGTAGAAAATATAGAAAAAACAATGGATACCTACAATGATAGATTCAAAGAGACAGAAGATAGAATTAGTGATTTGGAGGATGGAACATCTGAATTCCAAAAACAAACAGAAACTATCGGGAAAAGAATGGAAAAATTGGAACAGGGTATCAGGGAACTCAAGGACAATACGAACCGCACAAATATACGTGTTGTGGGTATCCCAGAAGGAGAAGAGAAGGGAAAAGGAGGAGAAAAACTAATGGAAGAAATTTTCACTGAAAATTTCCCAACTCTTATGAAAGACCTAAAATTACAGATCCAAGAAGTGCAGCGTACCCCAAAGAGATTAGACCCAAACAGGCGTTCTCCAAGACACTTACTAGTTAGAATGTCAGAGGTCAAAGAGAAAGAGAGGATCTTGAAAGCAGCAAGAGAAAAACAATCCATCACATACAAGGGAAACCCAATAAGACTATGTGTAGATTTCTTAGCAGAAACCATGGAGGCTAGAAGACAGTGGGATGATATATTTAAATTACTAAAAGAGAAAAACTGCCAACCAAGACTCCTATATCCAGCAAAATTGTCCTTCAAAAATGAGCGAGAAATTAAAACATTCTCAGACAAAAAGTCACTGAGAGAATTTGTGACCAAGAGACCAGCTCTGCAAGAAATACTAAAGGGAGCACTAGAGTCAGATACAAAAAGACAGAAGAGAGAGGTATGGAGAAGAGTGTAGAAAGAAGGAAAGTCAGATATGATATATATAATACGAAAGACAAAATATTAGAGGAAAATATTATCCAAACAGTAATAACACTAAATGTTAATGGACTGAATTCCCCAATCAAAAGACATAGATTGGCAGAATGGATTAAAAAACAGGATCCTTCTATATGCTGTCTACAGGAAACACATCTTAGACCCAAAGATAAACATAGGTTGAAAGTGAAAGGTTGGGAAAAGATATTTCATGCAAATAACAACCAGAAAATAGCAGGAGTGGCTATACTAATATCCAACAAGTTAGACTTCAAATGTAAAACAGTTAAAAGAGACAAAGAAGGACACTATATACTAATAAAAGGAACAATTAAACAAGAAGACATAACAATCATAAATATTTATGCACCAAACCAGAATGCCCCAAAATACATGAAGAATACACTGCAAACACTGAAAAGGGAAATAGACACAAATACCATAATAGTTGGAGACTTCAATTCCCCACTCTCATCAATGGACAGAACATCTAGACAGAGGATCAATAAAGAAATAGAGAATCCGAATATTACTATAAAGGAGCTAGACTTAACAGACATTTATAGGACATTACATCCCACAACAGCAGGATACACATTTTTCTCAAGTGCTCATGGATCATTCTCAAAGATAGACCATATGCTGGGTCACAAAGCAAGTCTTAACAAATTTAAAAAGATTGAAATCATACACAACACTTTCTCGGATCATAAAGGAATGAAGTTGGAAATCAATAATAGACGGAATGCCAGAAAATTCACAAATACCTGGAGGCTCAACAACACACTCTTAAACAACGAGTGGGTCAAAGAAGAAATTGCAAGAGAAATTAGTAAATACCTCGAGGCAAATGAAAATGAAAACACAACATATCAAAACTTATGGGATGCAGCAAAGGCAGTGCTAAGAGGGAAATTTATTGCCCTAAATGCCTATATCAGAAAAGAAGAAAAGGCAAAAATGCAGGAATTAACTGTTCAATTGGAAGAACTGGAGAAAGAACAGCAAACTAATCCCAAAGCAAGCAAAAGGAAAGAAATAACAAAGATCAGAGCAGAAATAAATGAAATTGAAAATATGAAAACAGTAGAGAAAATCAATAAGACCAGAAGTTGGTTCTATGAGAAAATCAATAAGATTGATGGGCCCCTATCAAGATTGACAAAAAGAAGAAGAGAGAGGATGCAAATAAATAAGATCAGAAATGGAAGAGGAGACATAACTACTGACCTCACAGAAATAAAGGAGGTAATAACAGGATACTATGAACAACTTTACGCTAATAAATACAACAAGTTAGATGAAATGGACGGGTTCCTGGAAAGACATGAACAACCAACTTTGACTCAAGAAGACATAGATGACCTCAACAAACCAATCACAAGTAAAGAAATTGAATTAGTCATTCAAAAGCTTCCTAAAAAGAAAAGTCCAGGACCAGATGGCTTCACATGTGAATTCTACCAAACGTTCCAGAAAGAATTAGTACCAATTCTCCTCAAACTCTTCAAAAAAATCGAAGTGGAGGGAAAACTGCCTAATTCATTCTATGAAGCCAACATCACCCTCATACCAAAACCAGGCAAAGATATTACAAAAAAAGAAAACTACAGACCAATCTCTCTAATGAATACAGATGCAAAAATCCTCAATAAAATTCTAGCAAATCGTATCCAACAACACATTAAAAGAATTATACATCATGACCAAGTAAGATTCATCCCAGGTATGCAAGGATGGTTCAACATAAGAAAATCAATTAATGTAATACACCATATCAACAAATCAAAGCAGAAAAATCACATGATCATCTCAATTGATGCAGAGAAGGCATTCGACAAGATTCAACATCCTTTCCTGTTGAAAACACTTCAAAGGATAGGAATACAAGGGAACTTCCTTAAAATGATAGAGGGAATATATGAAAAACTGACAGCTAATATCATCCTCAATGGGGAAAAATTGAAAACTTTCCCCCTAAGATCAGGAAAAAGACAAGGATGTCCACTATCACCACTATTATTCAACATTGTGTTGGAGGTTCTAGCCAGAGCAATTAAACAAGAAAAAGAAATACAAGGCATCAAAATTGGAAAGGAAGAAATAAAACTATCACTGTTTGCAGACGATATGATACTATATATCGAAAACCCGGAAAAATCCACAACAAAACTACTAGAGTTAATAAATGAGTACAGCAAAGTAGCAGGTTACAAGATCAACATTCAAAAATCTGTAGCATTTCTATACACTAGTAATGAACAAGCGGAGGGGGAAATCAAGAAACAAATCCCATTTACAACTGCAACTAAAAGAATAAAATACCTAGGAATAAGTTTAACTAAAGAGACAAAAAACCTATATAAAGAAAACTACAAAAAACTGCTAAAAGAAATCACAGAAGACCTAAATAGATGGAAGGGCATACCGTGTTCATGGATTGGAAGACTAAATATAGTTAAGATGTCAATCCTACCTAAATTGATTTACAGATTCAATGCAATACCAATCAAAATCCCAACAACTTATTTTTCAGAAATAGAAAAACCAATAAGCAAATTTATCTGGAAGGGCAGGGTGCCCCGAATTGCTAAAAACATCTTGAGGAAAAAAAACGAAGCTGGAGGTCTCGCGCTGCCTGACTTTAAGGCATATTATGAAGCCACAGTGGTCAAAACAGCATGGTATTGGCATAAAGATAGATATATCGACCAATGGAATCGAATAGAGTGCTCAGATATAGACCCTCTCATCTATGGACATTTGATCTTTGATAAGGCAGTCAAGCCAACTCACCTGGGTCAGAACAGTCTCTTCAATAAATGGTGCCTAGAGAACTGGATATCCATATGCAAAAGAATGAAAGAAGACCCATCTCTCACACCCTATACAACAGTTAATTCAAAATGGATCAAAGATCTAAACATTAGGTCTAAGACCATAAAACAGTTAGAGGAAAATGTAGGGAGATATCTTATGAAACTTACAATTGGAGGCGGTTTTATGGACCTTAAACTTAAAGCAAGAGCACTGAAGAAGGAAATAAATAAATGGGAGCTCCTCAAAATTAAACACTTTTGTGCATCAGATAACTTCATCAAGAAAGTAGAAAGACAGCCTACACAATGGGAGACAATATTTGGAAATGACATATCAGATAAAGGTCTAGTATCCAGAATTTATAAAGAGATTGTTCAACTCAACAACAAAAGGACAGCCAACCCAATTACAAAATGGGAAAAAAACTTGAACAGACACCTACCAGAAGAGGAAATACAAATGGCCAAAAGGCACATGAAGAGATGCTCAATGTCCCTGGCCATTAGAGAAATGCAAATCAAAACCACAATGAGATATCATCTCACACCCACCAGAATGGCCATTATCAACAAAACAGAAAATGACAAGTGCTGGAGAGGATGCGGAGAAAGAGGCACACTTATCCACTGTTGGTGGGAATGTCAAAGGGTGCAACCACTGTGGAAGGCAGTTTGGCGGTTCCTCAAAAAGCTGAATATAGAATTGCCATACGACCCAGCAATACCATTGCTGGGAATATACTCAAAGGACTTAAGGGCAAAGACACAAACGGACATTTGCACACCAATGTTTATAGCAGCATTATTTACAATTGCAAAGAGATGGAAACAGCCGAAATCTCCATCAACAGAAGAGTGGCTAAACAAACTGTGGTATATACATACGATGGAATACTATGCAGCTTTAAGACAGGATAAACTTATGAAGCATGTAATAACATGGATGGACCTAGAGAACATTATGCTGAGTGAGTCTAGCCAAAAACTAAAGGACAAATACTGTATGGTCCCACTGATGTGAACAGACATTCGAGAATAAATTTGGAATATGTCCTTGATAACAGAGTCCAGCAGGAGGTAGAAACAGGGTAAGATAATGGCCAATTGGAGTTGAAGGGATACAGACGGTGTAACAGGACTAGATACAAAAACTCAAAAATGGACAGCACAATAATACCTAATTGTAAAGTAATCATGTTAAAACACTGAATGAAGCTGCATCTGAGCTATAGGTTTTTGTTTTGTTTTGTTTTGTTTTGTTTTGATTTTACTATTATTACTTTTATTTTTTTCTCTATATTAACATTCTCTATCTTTTTCGGTTATGTTGCTAGTTCTTCTAAACCAATGCATATGTACTAAGAAATGATGATCATGCATCTATGTGATGATGTTAAGAATTAATGATTGCATATGTAGAATGGTATGATCTCTAAATGTTGGGTTAATTTCTTTTTTTCCGTTAATTAAAAAAAAAAAAAAGAGAAGGGATAATTGGAGCTGAAGGGATACAGACTGTACAACGGGACTGGATATAAAAACTCAGAAATGGACAGCACAATACTACCCAATTGTAATGCAATTATGTTAAAACACTGAATGAAGCTGCATGTGAGGTATAGGTTTTTTGTTTTTGTTTTTGTTTTTTTTTTCTTTCTATTATTGTTTTAATTCTTATTCTGTTGTCTTTTTATTTCTTTTTCTAAATCGATGCAAATGTACTAAGAAATGATGAATATGCAACTATGTGATGTTATTAAGAATTACTGATTGTACATGTAGATTGGAATGATTTCTAATTGTTTTGTTAATTCTTTTTTTAATTAATAAAAAAAAAATCTGTAAAAAAAAAAAAAAAAGTAAAGGTAATGCCAAAGTACCAATAATGCCACTAATGTTACCAAAAGCAACAAAAATGCCAAAGTACTAATGTCACCAAAAGTTCTGACCGTGCCAAAAGTAGTAAAACAATACCAAAAGTAACAACAATGCCAAAGTACTGATGTTACCAAAAGTTCTGGCAGTACTAAAAGTAGTAAGACAATGACAAAAGTAATAATAATATCAAACATACTAATAGCACCAAAATAGTGCCAAAAGTAAAAGTAGCACCAAAGGTAACAATAACAGCAAAACAGTAATAATGCCAGAGCACTAATGGCACCAAAAGTACTAACAATGCAGAGTGGTAAGAATACCAAAAGTAACAATAATGCCAAAGTACCAATAATACCAAAAGTACTAACAATGCCAAAAGTAGTAATACTGAGAGTAATTATAATACTAGAAGGGTAATGACAACGTACTAATAATACCAAAAGTATTAACATGCCCAAAGTAGTAATACCTAAAGCAATAATACCACAGCATCAATGATACCCAAAGTATTACTAAGACCAATAGTAATCATAATGCCCAAGGGAATAATAACACAAAAACCTTAATGATTCCCAAGATGCTAATAATACCCAAAGTAATAATCATAGCAGTAGTAATATTAGATTAAAATAAATATATAAATAGCTGTAAAGTAGGCTTATAAATCAAACCATGTACATGTCTTTGGACAGACCTGAGTTCAGCACTTCAACACACCACTTGGTTCATGTGAGGCCTTAGGAAAGTTCTCAACCATTTGAGCCTTAATTTTCCCACTCATGTAATGGAAATTAGAATAAAAAATTTTCCTAGTGCAAATTCAGGAAAGGACAGGATTAATTGTTCTTTTGCCATGGCAATAAGTAACTACCCAAATTGATTTTTCAGCAGTCCCAGTTGGCCAAGGGTGATTTTCATCCATCGCCACACTTCTGTGTGGTGGCAGCCGATCACTAAGTGCCAAATTGACTAAGATGGCATCGAGGCCAAGGCACCTCCAAGTGCTAAGCACACCCTCTTCTCAAGTCCACCAGCCCTGAGCACCATGCTTCCCAAGCCCTGGATGTGATTGGTAGTTTTCTTTGTTGGGAGGGATGGTGTCCTACAAGCAGCTCTCCCTTCTTAGCAAGAAATACACTCAGCTTTGGGGCACAGCTTTTTGCTTTAGTGGTGCCCTCTGGCACCAGCTCGACCGCATAATTAAGCCTACCCTGAAGAGATAATGTGAGGTTTGAATGATGTCATTGTGAAGAGCTCAAGAGTGGGAAGACCCAAGGGCTGGCAGGGCCATAGAGCAGGTCCAGCCAGAGCCTCTTGGGTACACCACAGAATGGAAAGTGGGGGCCGAGTGGAAGGAGACCCGATGAGGCAAGGAGCTGAGTGCAGCTGTGTGTAGTGGGCAGATGCAGTGAGCTGCGTGCAGCTGTGTATAGTCAGTGGATGCAGTGAGCTGAGTGCAGCTGTGTGTAGTGGGTGGATGCAGTGAGCTGAGTGCAGCTGTGTGCAGTGGGTGGATACAGTGAGCTGAGTGCAGCTGTGTGTAGTGGGTGGATGCACTGAGCTGAGTGCAGCTGTGTGTAGTTGGTGGGTGCAATGAGCTGAGAGTAGCCGTGTGCACACAGCAGATGCTAAAGGGGTTCTTTAAGTAGAAGGAACGTGGTCCCAGAAGGAACAAAGGTAAGGCAGGAAGGGATGAAGAACATTGGAAACGGTAACTCTGTGGGTAAATTCAATCAGTAGCGACTGTTTAAAAGTATAAAAAATAAAGTAAAGTATTATGGGCTTTAAAATTAAACTCATGGAAACAATAGTAGAAAAAGGCAGGATGCTGGGAAGGGAGTTCAAGTTAGGGGTCTGCATCGTCCCTAGCAGAAGCAGAAGTGCTCATATGAGATGGTCTCTCTAATGTCCAATATATGCTCAGTATAACCAGTAACAGAATAGTAAAACCTGAGATACCAACAGCTAACGTACACAGTAAAGGGAATGATGATGATAATTACTTGATTAGTCAAAAAGAAAGTGAAAAATAAAAGGAAGAAACAAAAAGCGAAAAAATCTGAGAAAAAAGGGTATCTTTAAAAAGTCAAACAAACCAAAAAACTTCCAGGGAGGCTTATAGTTTATGGTAAAATAAAGCGTTCTTCCTGGGATCAGTAAAGAAACAAGGATGTCTGCTAATTTTTACAATGAAGAAAAAAGAGGTAATTAAACACCTAACAATTGGAAAGGAATAAACAAATGTTTTTCGTAATTTCAAAAGGACACCAACTATGTGTATAAGAAAATCCAAAGCAATCAACAGAAAAATTATGACTATTATTAGAATGAATAAGAGAATTTTTAAAATTCCTTGATTTTAGGCCAACATACCAAATAAATTATCCCAGCAACATATAATTAGAAAATGAAATTTAAAAACACATACTATCTACAATATTATCAAAAGAATTCTAATATTCTGGGAAAATTAATGGAAATGCATATGATATCTACACTAAAACTATTAGGTATTATTGAAAAACATTTCAAAACAGACCTAAACACATCTGACATCCATGGATTTAAAAACGTAATACTGTAAAGATAACAATTTTCCTCAATTTTATCTATACATTCCATGTAATCCCAATGAAAATCTCAGTGGTCTATGCTTGTATGTATGTGAAAATAATAACATATAGAAATGAAAAGGGCCAGCGTAGCCAACATAATCCTGAAGAATGAGGCAAAAATTGGCATATTTCCATCACCAGGTCTCAAAATGCATTATGAAATAATAGCAATAAAAAGATAGTGTCAAAATGGTATAAAGAGAAACAAATTGATGACTGGAATAAAGAATATCCACAGACTCCCCAGATTTGTCATGTGATGTATGTCAGTGTCATTGCAATGCAGCAAGGAGAGGATTGCCTTTTCAATACTCTTGTTGGCTCATTGGGATATCCACGTAAGATATACAAAAACTGTAATACCTGACTCACACCGTGCACAAATCAATTCCAGGTGGATTGTAAACCAAAATGTGAATGGAAAAACACTAAATCTAGAAGGCAACACAGAAATATATTTTCATGGCTTTGAGAGAGGTGAAGATTTCTTAAGCAAGACACAAAAAGTAGCAACCATAAAGAAAAGAGAGATAAATTGGACTTCATTAAAATTAAGTACTCCTCTACATCAAATAAAGAACTTACATTAAAGAATGACCTTCAATGGGCAAAATGGTAAGCCACAGACAAGGAGGAGACACTTCCAGTATGTTTGCAATATGTTTGATGTATATACAAAAATAACTCTTACCATTTTCTTATTAGAAAAAGAAAGAAATGCTAACAAAACTTGGCCAAAATATCTGAACAAATACTTCATAAAATAAGCCAATATTTGTACTTCATAAAATGGCTAATAAACATGCAAAGGTGTCCAAGTTTATTAGCAGTCAATTAAATGTGTTTCAAAACCACACAAAGCTGCAACAGCATTCTTGCTGAAATGGGTAAATAAAAAAAAAAATGACAATACTAAGTGTCAGTGAGGATGTGAAACAGCAGAAATGAAAGAGAGCTGTTGGGAGTGGAAATTCGTATGTAACATTGGAAGCCATTTAATATTAGCTACCAACAATCTACATATGACTGCCTTGTAAGCCAATGCTTCTGCTCCTAGGTATATGAGGTGCGTGCACCGAAAGGCAAATGCATCGCCGAAGCAGTATTCTAGCAGCCAAATACCAGAAACAGCCAAGTGGTCACCAATCACAGAACCGATAAATACGTGGTGGTAGGTTCTTACAATAAAAGGCTGACAGCGAAAAAGAATGAACTGCTTCACCCAATGACATGGGCAAATCCCATAGACATGGTACTGTTGGAAAAAAAGGCAGACATGAAAAAGTAGCTACTGTCTGATTCCCTTTATTAAAGTTTGAAAAACAACAAGTGAAACAATGGCTAAGTAGGAACAGCAGTGACATTTGGGGGAGGGGGCAGGCAGTGATGGTGAGAAGGGCTGCAAGGGGAGTTTGTGAATTGATATGATAGCTTTGTCTTGGTGCGGAGATGTGAGTGCATTTTCTTTGTAAACATTCATTCATTTGCACATTCCAGCCTTACACTTTAAATTGTGTTCTTTTATATTAGTCTCCAATAAAAATTTTAAAAGAGTTTATCTTAAAAGGAATTAGAGAATGTTACCAAAGTTTATAAAGTGTATTGAAACAGAGAACTAAAGCCACTCCATATTTATTTGTTTAACTTATTGGGTTTGCAAGCATTATTTAAATGCTTGGAAGGTTTGTTAGTCATACAGCTGGAACAGAAAGAAAATCAAATATATTACACATATTAATTCAATTTAAAACGCTTAAGGGAATTTAATTACCCAAGTTTATACATAGGATCAAACATTAATCAAAGTTGAATTTAAATGGATAAAGAAGTTCTTGTTTTATTTGTGATCTTAATAAATCAAATAATAATTTTAAAACTTAAACCCATAAGTAACCTTTGAATCATCTTTTTAGTGGACCCAATCAGTCCTCAAGGATATTTGAAACTTCACCTCCCTACATGCGATGGAGTCACACAGCCACCCCACCTTCCTGTGGTTCCCTCTCACTTGGGTAGGGGGTACGTCTCTGGTCCACCTGGGTGTCATCATGGGGAGGGATACGTCTCTGGCCCACCTGGTGTCATTTGGGCTGCAGAGTGTCATGGAGAGTACAGCCATGGCAGGGTGGCTGCGGAAACGCCACCAGGGCGGTGGGCGAGAGGAAGACAACACGTGGGTGATGTGCCATCCACGGCACTGTCCAGCTGACCATTACGCCTGCGTTAACATGCCAGGTGGAGGCAGCAGGTCCCATCCGTGTGCTGATGGAAAGGCTGTGGAATCCAAAGCCAACTGGGAGGCGCTGGCCATGTTGCTGCTTTGGGGGGACAGTGACAGTGCAGAGATGGGCTCTGAACAGCTGAGGGACCAAAGCTCCACAGTAGAAGTTCATATCCCAGCAACTGTGGCAGCTGCACTTCATCTACCAGCGTGCTGCCTAGAGCTCACCCTGCATCCCACTGCCTCTTACCTTCATTGTCAGATCCAAGTCAATAAGTGCTGAGTACGGCCAGCAGTCTGGACGCTGGGCATCTGTGCCCCTCCATTGGCAGAGAGAACACTTTTAGAGAGGTGCGTGCTCCACCCTGGAAGAACCAGGAGCATCCCAGGACGAGAGGCGTGCTCTCCCAAGGAAGCTGGCCATGGGGTCTCAGCTGCCCACCCCAGGTCACAGCCCCAGAGACCAGTCCGAGGAAGGTGTGAGCTGCATCACAGGCCCAAGCATTTTGGTGGCAACGTTTACCACCTTAGTTTCCTGTACCTTCCATGAGAGAATTCCACAACTGCAAGGCTTGAAACAACAGAACATACTGTCTCACTGATCTGGAGTTGGAACCAGGGTCGAGGTGCTAGCCTGGCAGCCATAGGGCCTGGAGGCATAGTTCATGCTATGCCTTGGGGACATGGCCACCTTCCATCTGCCCATCTGTCTCCTACTGCTGGTGTCCAAATTCTCTCTCTTTATCAAAAGCCTCACCTCATCTAATCACATCACCAAAACCCTATTTCCAAACAGGATCCAAATAAGGTCACATTCATAGATGGGGGTAGGACTTGGACACGTCTTCTGGGCAACACAATGCCGTCTGTAGCAGTGGCAGATACTCACGTGCAGATTTCTGGAAAGGGAAGAAAGCTTACACGCCATCCTGTGAAGAAGCGAGAAGTGTCTTTGTCCTGGGAGAAGACACAGTCTCCCTGTACATTCCCTATGAGACCCCTGTCTTCAGAAGAAGCGGGGACTGAGGCCAAGGCCCACTGACGGGGGCTGCAGCCCTCCACAGCCACTGACCTGAGTTCTTATGGTAGATCTGCCCTGTCCGCCTGAGGCATCAGCTCTGTCCTGTCCAGATGTAAGAGCCTCTGCCCTGCTCACGCTACCAGTCCTAACGGGCTTCATAATGACTGTTTTTACTGGGAGTGATTAGCAATGCAGGAATATAGCATGTTTTTTGTTTGTTTGTCTTTTCTCAGAAGCAATCTCTTAGGATGGAAATTCGAAGTGGTGTGATTTTTTTTAAAGAAGCAGGATTTGTTTTTGCACCACTGTCATTACCTTTGTTGCTTTTAATAGAATCTGAATGAAATAAGGGCATAAAGGGACCCTGTGAGCCAGGCCTGCTGGAAGGGCAGGCTGGGGGAGGTTTGTGTCCCTTACACAGGAGCAGTTACACACACACACACACACACACACACACTCACTGGTGGGGAAGTGCAGGAGTGCGGGGAGAAGCCTGGGTGCCCTGGGCCTCTATCTTGGCAGAACTGTTTGCCTTGCAGCGAATGCAAGTCCTCCTTTTTGCAAGTGTCAGTAAAGGAGGGCGTCTGGGTGACACCCAGCCTTCGTGGAGGTGGACACAGGTCCTCCTCAATGCGGGTGGGGGACCCCACGTCAGTGTCACAGCTGAGGGGCTCAGACATAAGGCCCGGGGGTCCCCCGAGTCCAATCCTGGGGCCAACGGGGCCAGTGCCGGCAGATGTGGCCACCTCCAGTGCAGTCCACAAACCTGAATTTTCCTTCTCGCCTTTGCCCTGCCTTGTCCATACCTAGGAGCGGGATGTAGGTGTGGATGGGGCCAATGGGAGAGGAGAGGAAGCCGACAGGAGGTGGCAGCACCTGCAGAGACAGAGCCTGGCCACATGGAGTGTCCCAAGGAAACACAGGCAGCTCCTGGTTTTCCCAGCTGTCCTCACACTGCTGTCCTCACACTGAGCTGTCCAGTGTGACTCAGTGGGGACACTGAGAATGTCCCCAGCAGGGCTCTCCAGCTGCTTCTCCAGGCTGACCTTTGATGGGGTTGGAAGGCCCCTGGCAGTGGGTCCTTGATCCATGGCTCGCCAACCCCCCACACACACACTCTCCTGTGGCGCCTGTGGCTGTAGTGAGCCCGTCGTATACTTTGGGGTCGCATATGCCAGGTCCTAGCTCTCACCCTTTGGATAAATAGTGTCAACCCCCCAATCTTGGTTCTCTGCCTCCAAGTATCCAAGCACAGCGTATCCCACAGTTCAGGGTAGGGTAAAAAGGTACACAAGGGGCCGCCATATGCACCAGCTTCCACTCCAGGGAACGCGGCTAGGAGAAGTGAGTGCACATGGGTGCACAGACACGTGTGCATGTGCGTGCCAAGCGACCCTGTTTATGGCAGCCAAGGACGGATGCAGCCATGTGTCCGCCAGGGGATGACGAACAAACGGCGAGTCGTAAGCCCACGCCATGGGATGTGATTCTGCTGTGGAAAGGAACGGAGTCCTGAGACCTGGGAACTGCTGGGACAAACCTAGAGTAAAAGAGGCCGGAAACAAAAGGTCACATATTGCATGATTCCTTTGTTGTAAATGTCCAGAATATGCAAATCCATGCATGGAGTCAGAAAGTAGGTCGGTTGTGGCAGGGCCTGGGCTAGTTTAAAGAGCAGTCCTTGCCTACCGGCCTCCTTTTTTGAGGTAATAAAAGGCAACTCCAGCACTAGAGGGTGGCTGTGGTGGCACAGCACTGTAAATGCACCTAATGGCCCTGAATTGCACACTTAAAAAGGTTAAAATAGTAAATTTTATGTTGTGTGTATTTTACCACAGTAATAAAAAGGAGAGAGGAGACAGTGGCGGGCTCTGACGATAAGAGTCCTCCCCCTACTCCCTCCCTGGCCAGCTCCTCCTGACCCCTGGGGAGATGGAACAATGGATGCCCAGGCCCAGTCCCCAAGGTCTGGGCTCTGTGTCCTAGTATGGCAAAGGGGACTTCGCAGGTGGGATTAAGGGAACTTCTCCAGATGGGGCAATCAACCTGGATTATTCAGGAGGATCCAAGTCATCTCAAGAGGGAGCAGGAGCTTGGGGTGGTGATGTGATAAGGGAAGCAGAGTCAGATGCAGCCTTGGAGGCGTTATGGGGCATCTTTGAAGAGGAGAAGGGGCCAGGAGCCAAAGGACGCTAGTGGTCCCAAAACCTGGAAACGGGAGGAAGCAGGCTCTCCACTACAGCCTCAGAAGGAGAGCTTCCCTGCTGATCCCCAGAACTGCAAGATCACAAATCTGCATGGTTCCGAGCCACCAAGTTTGCAGTAATCCTTGCAGAGGCCACAGGAAGCTCACACAATCCCCAGCCCCTTCAGACCCCCTCGCTGCTCTTTGCTCCTCACCTCATCCCACTTCTGTCTCTCCTTCCATCCCTCCTTCCCCAAGATTCTTGCCCAAAACTCTTCAGACTGTCCTCAGGTCCTCAAAGCTCAGGGACTTCTCACTGGGGCTCACCTGTAGACACAGCCAAGCTCCACTTTGAAAAGCCCTTCCCCTCTGAAGAGTCCTTGTCTTTCCAATGGTTTCCAGCAGGAGGCCCGAGGGGGCAGACTGGTAATTATGCTCTGCTGCTCCCAGAAGCCAGTATAGAATCTTCCAATTAAATCTATTTTAATTCCCATTGTCCCACGGGCCCCAGCTTGGTCTCCTAGCCTTCTGATAAGGATGTTCCAAGGGACCACGGACTGCCCTGGATTCTTTCCAGGACAGATTTTCCAAGGCCCCCCTGAGCCCGCTATCTCTCCCTTTGGAATGCACTTTAATTATGCTTTGTAATGGCAGCACCTGACACCTGTGGTGAAACCGGCATAATCCCTTTAGTGACAATTAAAAGGGAGGATTTGCCTGCAGGTCATCCAGAGCAGCTCCAGAAGCATTGCCTGCCATTCCTCTCCTTAATCCTGTTATCTTTCTCCTTGGGTCACCTCTCCCTATTACTTTGAAAACCTTATCAGGAGAAAAATATTCAGAATAGCTGCATGATGGTTATCTCATGCTAGTTGGAATCCACAAACGCCATCAGGCGGAGCTGGGCTCGGAGAAGTTTTCTTTGAAACCATTCTGTCCAGGGAGAAGCGTCTCCAGTGCCTGTGCTTCCTGGAGGCTGCACTGGGAAGTATCCTGAGGCCATGGGTGGCTCCTGAGAAACAGGTATCCCACTGATTGCAAACATCTGCCCAGGACAGAGGGTGCAGGCAGGGGCACCAGGCTGCCTGCCCAGGCCCTCTCTCCTTTCACAGATGAAGCTCCGAGAGGAGAAGGGGCCCCAAGCTCCAGGACTTTTTGGCATACATGAGTAGTCTTTCTTCAAATATCTCAGCACCCTTTCAATATTCATGAATGAGAATGTAAAATAGGGCAGCCACTGTGGAAAGCAGTGTGGAAGTTCTTCAGAAAGTTAAACCTAGAACTACCGCACGAACCAAGAGAGCTGAAGAGAGGGACTCAAATGGGTGTCTGCATACCAGTGCTCATGGGGGTCTTATTCACAAGCACCAACAGGTAGAAGCAACCCAAATGTCCATCAAGGGATGGACACACAAGACGGGGTCTATCCATACAGTGGAGCATTATTCAGCCATACAAAGGAATAAGGTTCTGAGATTTACTGCAACATGGAAGAACTTTGAAAGCATGCCATAAGGACATTAGAGGCTACCAGGGGAAGCAGGCAAGGGGGAAGGCAGAGTTGGGTTTGGTGGGTTTATAGCACAAAAATAGTAAAAATAAATTAATTAGAGTTCTGGGGAACAGCAGAATAAGATAGGTCACATTCACCCCTGCTCCAAAGCACAGCTAGAAAAGGGACAGAAAAAATACCTGGAGAGCAATTCCAGGGTATAAGTGACCCGAGAGAGTCTTCTACACCACATAGGGAAGCTTTGGTTGAAAAAGCAGAAGAACTGAGATGCAGAGAACCGGACACCAGCCAGCTAGTGCACACAGCCTAGTGTGTCCATTTCCAGATGCAGGCTGAGCCCTCAGGAGTGTACACACAGGGAGACAGGGACAGGAAGTAAGTCAAGCCGCATTCCTTGAACACACTCACCACGCAGCCCCCACCCCGTGACCTGTGACTCCTCCCACACCCCATGCACCTCATCCCCATCACCCGCCCCCCACTATGATCCAAGAACCCCCACCCCATCCCCCTACACAGCCCTGCCTCACACCCAGACCCTGTGCATGTGTGTAAGCCTGTCCCAGCCCAACCCACATCTTCTGTGCAAGCATAGTCTTGCCCTGCCCCTCCCAAGACTCATGTACAGCATCCAGCCCCTAGACCCCCCCTCCCCCTCCCTGCCCTTTGTAGGCAGCCACCTGAGCATCCACACCCCACCCACATCCAGCCCATACATTCCCTCAACTCTATCCAGGCCCCCTGAGCTTAGTGCACATGCACATCAGCATCTGGCCCCCAAGATGCGTGAACACACACACACATGCACTCACACCATGCCCCCCTCAGCTCTGGGCAAGAGCTGACCTGCTTGCCCGGGCCACATCTGCCTCCAGCCCACACAGGCACAGTCCCACCCCACAGACCCACTCACCAGCATAGCAACATCCTCCCTGCAGGGCACCCATGTAACTGTGCACAGATTTCTTGACCCCTGCAACCCACCCTCCCTGCCCCACACATGTACACACCCTTGCCCCACCCAAGGGCACAAGTGCCCTTCTTCCACACCTGGCAGTTGCTCTCATGCACTCCTGTGCCACATAACCCTGCCCTACACAAGCGGACACCCCTACCCCACCCCACTTCACCCCTGCACCTAAGGACCCACTCTAGGGCTCTACCCATCCGTCATCACCCACCCCTGACACACATCCCACAACTTCTGTGACCTTTGCCCCACCCCTACACACTCCTACATCCACACCCCAGGCCCCCTGGAGCCCTCTCCCTGTGCAGCAGCCCCTTCATCCACCTCCCGCCATGCCCTATCTCTGTCCTCCATGTTGCACCCTGCTCCTGCGCTCCAAAGCCTGCCTGAGCAGCATCTTGCCCCAACATCCCACACACCACACAAACACAACCCCACTACCCACACCCTGTGCTCACAGACACCAGCATAGAGTCCTCAAACTGTGCATATACCTGCATCGCAACCCATCACCGCAATGTTGTACCCCTACCCACACCCCGCATCCTGCTCCATACCCATCCCACAAATACAAAGACTTAGACTACTGAAAGAAATCAACAACTAAAGTAACCCTATCAAGATATTTACATGCTGTGAAGACAGCAGAAGATCACTAAGCATATAAATATGCAGACACATATAGTCCAGTCCGGTGACCAAATTAAAACACTGGAAGAGACACAGACTTTGGAACAACTAATCAAATATGTTCATATAGCTCTACTAAATAAAATCAATGGGATGGTTACTGACATAAAGGACATCAAGAAGACACTGGAAGAGCATAAAGAGGAATTTGAAAGAATAAATAGAAAAATAGCAGAAATCACAGAGATTAAAGATGCAATAAATGAAATAAAAAATACACTAGACACACAGAACAGCACATTTGAGGAAGCAAAAGAACTAATCAGTGAACTAGAGGACAGGACAACTGATTTTGAACACACTAAAGAGCAAATGACAAAACGAATGAAAAAATTTGAATTGGATCTTGGAGAAATGATGAACAAAACAAAGTGCACAAATATAAGAATCACTGGTGTCCCAGAAGGAGACGAGAACAGTAAAGGGCTAAGAAGATTAGTGGAGGATATAATGGGGGAAAACATCCCAACCTTTATAAAAGACATAAATATGCACATCAGAGATGCCCAATAAACTCCAAATAAAATAAATCCAAATAGGCCTCCCTCAAAACACATACTAATCAGTCTGTCCAATGTTGAAGAGAAACAGAAAATCCTGAAAGCGGCAAGAGAAAAACAATCTAATAGATACAAGGGATAATGACGTAAGATGAGTTTGGACTACTCAACTGCACCATGGAGGCAAGAAGGCAGTGGTATAACATATTTAGATCCTGAAGAAGAAAGACTTCCAGTCAAGAATTCTGTACCCAGCCAAATTTTCCTTCAAAACTAAGGGAGAGATTAAAATTTTCATAGACAATCAAAGGCCGAGGGAATATGTCAACAAAGAGACCAGCTTTACAAGAAATACTAAAGGGAGTTCTGCCAGCTGAGAGAAAAAAAAAAAAAAAGACAGGAGAGGGAGGTCTGGAGGAAGACATAGAATTGAAGAGTACCAGTAAGGGTAACTTAAAGAATAAAAAGAGAAAAAGGGAGAAAAATCTATAGATCTGACAAATAAAATCCAAAGGATAAGATGGTGGATTCAAGAAACACCTTTACAGTAACAATTGTGAATACTAATGGACTAAATTTACCAATTCAAAGATACAGATTGGGAGAAGGTATTAAGAAAAATAATCCAGCTATATGCTGTTTACAAGAGACTCATCTTAGACACAAGGATACAAATAGATTGAAAGTGAAAGGATGGAAAAAGACTTTCCCCATTAGCTGTAACCAAAAGAAAGCAGGAATAACTATACTAATATCAGACAAAATAGACTTTAAATGTAAAGACAGCAAAAGAAACAAATAAGAACACTATTCTAGTTTGCTAGCTGCTGGAATGCAACACACCAGAGATGGATTGGCTTTTATTAAAAAGGGATTTATTTCATTAGTTCTTCAGAGGAAAGGCAGGTAACTTTCAACTGAGGTTCTTTCTTATGTGGGAAAGTACATGTAAGATCTCTGCTGGCCTTCTCTCCAGGCCTCTGGGTTCCAACAACTTTCCCTGGGGTATTTTCTTTCTGCATCTCCAAAGGCCTGAGCTGAGCTGCAAGTACTGAAATGAGGTATGCTGAGCTGCTTGGGCTCAGTCAATTAAGTCAAACATCATTCATTGTAGCAGGCACGCCTCCTAGCCAACTGCAGATGTAATCAGCAACAGATGAGGTTCACGTACCATTGGCTCATGTCCACAGCAATAGAACTAGGTGACTTCACCTGGCCAAGTTGACAACTGAATCTAACTACCACAAACACCATATATTAGTAAAAGGGACAATTAACCAAGAAGAAATAACAACCACAAGTGCTGATGCTCCCAATCAAGGAGCCCCAAAGTACATGAGACAGACATTGGCAAAACTGAAGGGGGTGACAGACGTTTCAACAATAATAGTAGGAGACTTCAATACACCACTCTTCTCTATAGATAGAACATCAGACATAGGATCAACAAGGAAATAGATAACTTCAACAATTTGATAAATGAATTAGATCTAACAGACATATATAGGTCATTACACCCCAAAATATCAAGATATATATTCTTCTCTAATGCTCATGGAACATTCCCCAAGGATAGATCATATGCTGGGACACAAAACAGGTCTTTGTAAATTTTTAAACATTGAAATTATTCAAAGTATTTTCTCTAATCACAATGGAATGAAGCTGGAAATCAATAACCACCAAAGAATAAAAACTTTCACAAATACATGGAGATTAAATAACACACTCCTAAACAATGAATGGGTCAAAGAAGAAATTGCTAGAGAAATCAGTAGCTATCTGGAGATGAACAAAAATGAGAATACAACATATCAGAACTTATGGGATGCAGCAAAGGCCATGGTGACCAGGAAATTTATTGCTCTAAATACCTATATGAAAAAAAAGAGCAAAAATCTAGGATTTAACTGCTCACCTGGAGGAACTTGAAAAAGAACAGCAAACTAACCCCAAAACAAGTAGAAGAAGAGAAATAGTGAATACTAAAGTGGAGTTAAATGAATGGGAGAACAAAAGAACAATAGAAAGCATCATAAAAATGAAAAGTTGGTTCATCAAAAAAATCAATAAAATTGATGGGCCACTAGCAAGACTGACAGAGAAAAAAAGAGAGAGGAGGCAGATAAGCAAAATCAGAAATGAGAGGGGGGTTGTTACCACAGACCATGAAGAAATTTAAAAAAATAGTAAGAGGATACTATGAACAACTATACACTAAAAAACTAGACAACTTAGATGAAATGGACAAATTCCTGGAAATGCACAAACAAGCTACACTGACTCAGGAAGAAATAGATCTTAATAAACCAATCACAAGTAAAGAGTTTCAATCAGTCATCAGAAATCTTCCTACAAAGAAAAGCCCACGGCCAGATGGCTTCACAGGGAATTTTAACAAACATTCCAATAAGAACTAACACCAATTTAGCTAAAACTTTTCCAAAAAATTGAGGAAAAAAGCAACACTAACTAGTTCATTTATGAAGCTAACATCACTTTAATACCCAAACCGGGTAAAGATGCTGCCAAGATAGGAAAACTATAGGCCAATCTCCCTAAAGAACATAGATGCAGAAATTCTCAACAAGATATTAGCAAATCAAATCCAACAGCACATTAAAAGAATTATACACCATGACCAAGTGGAGTTTAAACCTGGAATGCAAGAATGGCTCAACACAAGAAAATCAGTTAATGTAATACAGCACATTAAGAAATTAAAAAGGAAAAAATGATATGATCATGTTGATTGATGCTGAAAAACATTCAACAAAATTCAACATTCTTTTCTGATAAAAAACTTTGAAAGATAGGAATGAAAGATAGCTTCCTCAACATAATAAAAGGCATATATGATAAACCCATAGCTAGCACTGTACTCAATTGTGAGAGCTGAAAGTTTTCCCCCTAAAATCGGGGCTGAGACAAGGATGCCCTCTGTAACCACTATTATTCAACACTGTATTAGATATTCTAGCTAGAGCAGTCAGGCAGGAAAAAGAAATGAAAGGCCTCCAAATTGGAAAGGAAGTAGTAAAACTTTCATTATTTACGATTGACAAGATACTATACTTGGAAATCCTGAGAAATCTACAACAAAGTTACTTAAGCTAATAAACAAATTCAACAAGGTGGTAGGTTATAAAGTCGATGTGCAAAAATCACACCGTTTCGGTGCACAAACAGTGACCTAACCAAGGGGTCAATTAAGGAGAAAATTCCATTCAAAATAGCAACTAAAAGAATCAATTATCTGGGAATGAACTTAACTAGGGATGTAAAGGATTTGTACACAGAAAACTACATAACATCACTAAAAGAAATCAAACAGAATCTAAATAGGTGGGAAGACATTCTCTGCTCATGGATAGGAAGGTTAAATGTAGTTAAAATGTCAATTCTACCCAAATTGATCTACAGGTTCAATGCAATGCCAATCAAAATTCCAATAACCTACTTTGAAAACTTGGAAAAGCTAGTTACCAATTCATCTGGAAGGGAAAGAGACCCCAAATAGCTAAAAGCTGCCTTAGAAAGGAAAATGAAATGGGAGGATTAACGCTCCCTAAATTTAAAACATTGTAAATACTTCTGTCTTTGTGCCATGGTACTGGCACAAAGACAGAAGTATTGACCAATGGAATCAAATCGAAAGCACAGAAATATCCACCAAATCTATGGTAAACTGATCTTCAACACGGCCCCCAAATCCATCGAACTGGGACAAAGTAGTCTTTTCAATCAATGGGCATGGGAGAACTGGATATCAATAGCCAGAAGAATGAAAGAAGACCCTTACCTTACACCCTATACAAAAATTCACTCAAATTGGATCAAATACCTAAATTGGAGAACCAGTACCAAAATCCCATAGAAGGAAATGTAGGGAAACATCTTCAAGACCAAGTAATAGGAGGTAGATCCTATATTTTACACCCAAAGCACAAGCAACAAAAGAAAAAAATAGATAAATAGAAACTCCTCAAAATCAAATGCTTTTGTGCCTCAAAAGCCTTTGTCAAAAAGATGAAGAGGCAGCCAACCCAATGGCAAAAATATTTGGAAATCACACATCAGATAAATGTTTGATATCTTGTATCATAAAGAAATCATACATTGAGACCAAAGGAAGAAAGTTTATTTTGTCCAGAACCTGGGTTTTCTGTAGCACAGAACCTAACTCAACCTGCCTGGACAGATCATTTATCCAAAAACAGGGAGCCCAGAGTAGGAATGAGAGCCTTTAATCCTGTATAATTTAATGTAACCCCTGGATACATTCCAGAGTATATTAAGCAGATATTCAAAAAAGTACTGACAAAATCCCTTGAGGGATGGGAGAAACAATATAGAACTATTAAACTTTACCACAAGGGAAACCTTGAATTCTGGGTTAAACATTAGGGACACCCAAATCAATAGGCCAAGCCCTTGATCTTGAGGCTTGTTCTTGTGAAACTTATGCATGTAGCAGAGAAGCTTAGCCTACCTATAGGCATGCCTAAGAGTTACTTCTGGAGGACCTCTTTTGTTACTCAGATGTGGCCTCACCCTCTCTAAGCCCAACTCTGCAAGGGCTCTCCCCACTGCGTGGGACATGACATCCAGGGATGAAAGTCTTCCTGGTGGCGTGGAAGATGACCCTGAGGGATGAGTCTGGCCCTGGCACCATGGGATCAACAATGCTATCCTTACCAAAAGGGGGAAAAGTAGTATAACAAGTAAGGTATCAGTAGCTGAGAGAGTTTAAATAGAGTTGAGAGGCTACTCAGGAAGTCACTGTTACTCATGCTTCAGTTAGACATGCTACCTATCATAACTTGCCAAACCCCAACCAAAACCATTCCAGCCAATCCTAAAGAACACCTAGGGCATTACATAAGATTCTACCAAGTTTCCATGCACCAGGGTAACTTTCCAGAAACCTACAACCTCCAGATGGGTCCCTAGACCAGGTAAGTTCTGAAATGCAGAGGGACCAGACTCTCCAGAACATCAACGATTTCCATTCCCTCCCATCCCATATTATCAACAGCTCCTTCCGAAATGAAAAAGTTAGAATGGACATAGCCCAAATATCCCCAGTGAGTGGGAGAAAGATCAAAGGTGATGGTGGAGTTATACAGATAAGGTAGGGTTTAACAAATGAGTATGAGTGCTGAATCATTATATTAATATTTCTTTTAGTCTCCAATATCTTAGGGCAGCTGGAAGTAAGAACCTAAAATTGTGGAATTGTAACCCATACCAAACTCTGAAATTTGTTCTACAACTAATTGTTATAATGTACTTTGAAATTTATTGCTTATATATATATACACATATATATACATATACATATATATATGTTATTTAAAGAGAAGGAGGAGTAGAACAGAGAAAATAGGATTTAACAAATGAATATGACTGCTGAGCCATTATATTGGTATTTCAGTTTGTTTCCAGTGTCTTGGAACAGCTAGAAGGAAAAATTAAAAATTGTGGAACTGTAACTCATACCAAACTTTAAAATCTGTTCTTGGAAATTTATTGCTGTTTGTATATATGTTATATTTAGCAACAAAAAAAGTTTATTATAATTAATTAATTAAAATCAAATAAATATTCATCAAGAAGAAAGTTTGGGGGCAGAAAAAGCATTTTTTAGCCAGAAGACATAACTAGAGAATTCACTGGTCAGCAGGGCCTCAGGTAGAAGTGGGAACGGTGCACAGGTGCTGGCGTGACATTAGAATGTAGCCCATCAGCTTTGTGCATATTCAGAGGGTTCAAGAGAGCTTGCTCGCCTGTTCCCTTCTTGCACCTCAACCCCAGTACCTCTCTCCTGGAGCCTTCTTGCCTTTCTCCCACTGGGTTAGGGGCCAGGGTGACGTGGTCTTCAGCTTAGTATCCGAGGAGCAAGCACAGGAGCAGGTGGGCAGTGGGTGCATGTGGAGGGCAATCAGTGATCCCAGTGAACCACGGAGGAGACAGCTGGCCCCAACACACCCATTCTGCAGATGAAAAAGTGTGCTTCCAGAGCCGGTACGCTTACGAGGTGCTGTGACTTCCTTCCTGGCCTCTCTCCTCCTTACGCCTCCTTACGTCCGCTGGATGGGGACGGTGAGAGACTTACCCCACTGGGGCAGCCCAGCCTTGCCTCCCCTGCCCTGCCTTGGGCTCTGCTCTGCCATGCCCCTCCATCCTGACGCTCCTTGCAGTCTCCATAGGGGAGGAGTGGACAAGGCTCCCCCTCTCAGGAGGGATATCAGGAAGGAGCCGACAGGGCCAGGATGCCATTTGTCTGTAAGAAAAATGTCATCAGGGTCCCTCACCTCTCCCCTTGTCAGTGTCTAGTCACCTGGTTCCACATCCTGTCAGGGAAGGGAGTGTCCCTTGCCAGTTCCTGCAAGTTCCAAGCCGGGACTTTGCAAGAGCCTGCGTACAATAGTTCCTGCCTTCTCTGATGCGTGCACTGGACACCCTTAGAGGCCTGGCCTGAACTTGCAGACCAGCAAAGGGAGGCCAGAAGCACCGAGTTAGCCCTGGAAGCCCTGGTCACCAAGGCGGCTTCCGGCCTGTCCCAGACTCCACCTCCTCGACCTGACCAAGCAGTACAGGGCCCCGGGAGGCTTCCCACATGTCCTTACATCCTCTGACAGCCCTAGCACCTGGCAGGGCTCCTTGCTCCCACCAGGAACCAAGCATCCAAGAGTGAGTGACTGGCCAGGTGTTCAGCCTCCAAATGTTCCAAGAAACCCAGAGGGTGGCTCACATTGGGACAGGTTAATCCTGGCATTTAGGGTTGGATCTGACCCTAAATAGACAGTGTTAGGCCCAACCTCTTGCCTGTGAAGGGACAAGGGTGTTTGTCTCCCAGGGCTCCCATGAGAGTGAAGTGAGGACACAGAGAATTGCAGGACCCTGGCTTGGTAGCAGAGGGGGCAGGAGAGACTCAGCCACTTTCTCCCCTGGGGTTGTAGTCGCTGCCTGCTGGGGTCCAGCCTACCAATGGGCTCGGACAGCAGGCAGCTGCAAGGGTGGTCTGAGAAGGTGGGAAGCTCTGGGTTCCCCTGTGCTGGAAGGCAGGCAACACCCCAAGACAGCATCCGGAAAGCCGAGTCCATCAGAGCAGAGGGCCGGGGTGGGGTGGGCCGGGCCAGCAGGAGAGCGTGCGGGGAGGGGCAGGAGCTGGAAAGGTGGGCAGAGAAGGGAGGTGGCAGCTCGGAGGCTGGGAGCAAACACATGAAGACCCAAAATAGGTGAAGAGGTGAAGTAGCCTCCCTAATAAGAATGATAGTAAAAGGTGGGCTCGTGGAATCATTGACGAGGAGATGCTCCAAGAGACTCAAAGAGGAAGAGAGGCGCATTCAGGAGAGCAGACCTGGCGTTGACGGCCACTTACAGCTCTGGCCAGTGAAGTGACCATCTTGGAGCACTGGCTCCCGGCCAAGAAGGTGGCTGGGAACTCCCACCCAGCCCAGACTGGACAGAGCGGTGGAAGGTGCAGTTCCCACCCCAGCGCCATGGAGATGCCACATTCTGAGGTTCCCGGGGGCGGAGCACTCTCCCTGGTACTGCACACGTACTGACACACGTACTGACACACTGGCCCCTCAGCAGCTCCTGCTGACGCTTTGCTGCCATTTCCCATTTTATGGGTGAGGAAACAGCAGAAGCAACTTGCCTGAATCACCCCACGCTGGGGCCAGACTTGGCCTCTCCTGGATTCCCCCTGTCACCATGCTGCCCCTCTTTTTGGGAGTTGTTTTGATTGTCTGCTTCACAAGGAGGATACAGACAAGGCAGGCCCCTTCCTTAAGGGGCAAGCAAGGGAAGGCATGCGCCCCCAAGACGACTTGCAGGTAGACTTTGCTATTTGACCTCAGCTTTTCCTGTCCTTTTCCTTTTCTGATATTGAGATCAATGCTGTAAAATCCCAACACTGGCCGAAAGCAAAAGCTGTAGGCAAAGCGGTTCACATCCGGCAGTGAGCGATTGCCTGGGGATGCAAAACCCAAGCAGGAGGCTGGGACTCCCTCTCGCCCAGGACCTGTATCAGGACCCACTTGCTTCAGAAAGTGGCTCGGTTCACACCTGTGCCTTCTCAGGCCCCCCACCCCCATCCCTGGTGTGCTGGGGTTAGAATTCCTGCAAAGGCATAACTGAGGGGCACCGGCACTCTGGACATCTGCAGCGGGTGGAGGAGCTGGGAACACTGCTTGGCAGACTGGGGGTGATTTAGCTGCTCTCTCCATCCCCTCTGCATCTTCGCTGCATGTGGGCCCATCTGCCAGCCCCACCTCCTGCCCCTGTTAGAATTGCTCCCAGGTAGCCGTGAGACTCAGTGGAGGTGAGATTCAGGGTCAGCCTTATTAATTGCTGGGAAAGTGCATGGAAACCCCCCGAATCTCCTGGAAACAGCTGGATTGGGGATCACAGCTCAAGCCCAAAGCTAAGTTCCCCACCTGAGACCCACCTCCGGTGCCTCCTCCTTGATGTTCCTTGTAGGCTGTCCTTTTCCCACCTGCAGGACCGTTGCCACACCCAGATGCCCACCAGACCCTGGGGACATGAGTCCCAGGTAGGGGAGGCAGCTCCGGAGGCTGCACAGCAAGCTGGGGAGAGCAGAATTCTTTGTGACTGTCATTCTCGAGCTGGGACTCGGTCTACCCACTTTCCCAACACCAAGTGGGGCAGGGTCTGCACTATTTCTGCCCCTGAGAGTCCCGGGAAATCCTCCTGCCCCTCCAATCAAGGAAGATGTCGGAGCTGTTTGGAAGAGACTGGCTGCCTTTCAAATCACGGAGGTTCAGTGGACAAGTATGCAGAGGCTGCCATCTGAGAAGGCACGCAGCTGAGCGGTAAACCGGCACCAGGAGCGGTGATGGACGGCAGGGGGGCTGCTCCAGCTGGGAAGAGGCTGGAAAGGGAGCGAATGGTGGCCTGGAACTCACACTCTCAACCTGAAATTTTGAGCATGTGCACGCCCCAAATGCGCTCACACCCAGGGGCAGAAAAGGCCATTTGTCGCAGGAGACTCCAGATGCCCCTCTGGATCTCCCCTGCTTGCCTGTTCCCTGACACTCCCAGGCTGGCTGAGTGTCCTGTGAACACACATGTGGCCAAGCCAGCCTGCTCACAGCCTTTAAGACACCCACCCAGAGTCCACACCCCGGAGCAGAGGCAGGCTGCTTTGCAGGCCAGGTCTGAATTACCATCGATTGGGTCTATAAATATGAATCAATGCCTTTTATTTCCCTGCTCTCATCATTATCTTTCCTGCAGCTTTACTCCAGCCCAGAGGCTATTTAAATCTTTCACCTCTGCTCTGACTTTCCCTCTTTAATATTCAAAGGTTATTGCTCTTACAGGTGCCTCTTACTGAGTCGTGACTTATGTGTATGCCACGTTCCATCTTCGTGATATATCTGGGATTCAGGTGTGGTTTTCACCACCACCCTACGCATGAGGGAGCTGAGCCCTGGGGCAGCATGGAGGGGGCGTCCCAAGGTCCCTCTGGCTAAAAGTGAAGGTGAGTTGTGAACCAGGCAGTTGGAACCCAGAGCCTACCCCTGTTAAAAAAATGTTTTTAAAGCTATCCAAAACCAGGAAATCAGGCAAAAGAATAAGCTTCAGTGCCATCCCAGGATATCACCGAGCACCACAGAAGATTAGATCAATTCTTTAAGGTTGTGCCTTTTGTGACTTGCTCTTTACTATTGATTAGGGGCGAGAACCTGTGGAATTACTTGTTAATGTGTAAGTTTTTGCCCAGCAGAGATGCGAACGATTTCTGTCTGATAGAGAAGGTAGCCCTAGAGATTGTCGTCTTACTGCCCTGTAGGACACGAAGCAGCTCTGCCTTTAATTTTGTGTGCTTATTCCAGCCCACTTTCCCAGAATCCAGGTGAGTCTCATTAGGGGGAACATAGCCTGGGGCTTGAGTGAAGATCTCCAATCCAGCTGTTCTTCAAATTCTCCTTTGAACCATTTCCCTCTCCTGCTGCTTCCCTCTCCAACCGGGGAAGTACATCTTTGTCAAGTGCTCACTCGATATTTGTATGAGATTCATACTTCCAACTTCTCACAATTATACTCTGATTGCCCTTAGCCATTGCTACCCTTCTTTCCCCATCCACAGCTTCCCTGCAAGGGCTATTTTGAAGGACACCTCCACCTTAGTAAGCTTTCTTAGTCAGGCCTCCATGCTGTGACCACTGCATTCAGAGGCCCTTTATCTGTGACTGCACCCCCATGTTGTACCTCAGGGGCTACTGTACAAGGAGCTCTCAGCTGCTCAGCCCTCCTGTCTCGGGCACATCGTGGCTTCCAGCACTGAGGTCTGCACTCATGCTCCCTCTGCAAGCCCTGTCAGCCCCAATGAAGAGAATCTGGTCTAAGGCTTTCCATTTTAATTGCTATTCCATCAGAGGGGCAGCATTCACCTCCCGGACTGTTTGCTGAATGGATGAGCACGTGAGTGAGTGAGTGGAACTGTGGTAGATCAGAAGCCTTGTCTGGCCCTTGTTTGTGCAGTTCTAAAAAGCTGTGTCTTAGCTTCTAAGTCCCGTATGGCCTTGGGCAGACCATGTTCTCTCTCTGAGCCTCAGTTTCCCCATTCATTAACCAAGGAATTGGACCGGATGATTACAAACGCCTCTCCCAGCCCTTGGTCTCTGGTCATATTATATATGCTAGAAATTGATTCACAGACAAACCTTTGAACATCCAGACATCCAGTGACACAAAGTTGAGAAAATAAAAATATCGAGATGAATTCAAGAACAAAGCAGGGGCGGGCCGCGGTGGCTCAGCGGGCAAGAGTGCTTGCCTGCCATGCCGGAGGACCCCGGTTCGATTCCCGGCCCCAGCCCATGTAAAAAACAAACAAACAAACAAAATATAATAAAACAAGAAAATGTTTAAAGATGTTTCCCTTTCTTCCTCCCTTCCTTCCTTCCTTCCATCCTTCCTTCCTTCTCTGTCTTTCCTTCCCTTCCTCCCTCTCTCATTAAAAAAAAAAAAAAAAAAAAAAAAAAAAAGAACAAAGCAAAAGCTAGCCCATTAAAAGCTGAGTTACGTTTTCCAGGAAGCTACAGAAGCCAACATGGACGGGGTGAGACCACAGGCTTACACGTGCCTGTGGCTGAGCCCCAGTGATGTCCTCTCCATCAGTGTCAACTGGAAAGAGCAGGGAATAGGAAGCTTTCAAGACCATGATGGGCAGCACTGGATATATCCCCCTTCTCCCTCCTAGAGGGGAGCATGGGCAGTCTTCACCACCTGGACATCAGTCCCTGGCAGAGGCAGCTCTGAGTACACTGGACAGGTGGGCATGATTCAGAATCCCTAGCCACCTGCTCCTGCAGGTAATGGAAGAGGGAAGAGCTCGGAGCCTGGCATGTCCCCTTGGGTGGAGTAATTTGACAGCTTTGGCAGGGAAGGGAATATCCCCTGCTCCTCAGTGTTGGAACATGGCTTTCTAATGCCCAGGCATCTCTTGCCATTTCAATGAGGACTGATTTCCAGCTGTCGAGGACACCTGTAGTTCTTTTCTATCGAATTTGCATTGCCGTGATTGGAGCCTGCAGGGGATGGGGAGCCAATTTTTAGCTGTGAGTTTATCAATGCAGGAGTCTGCCCAAAGTTAACTTCATCTTGTCCCAGGAAGACTCCTCCCACCCCATGCCCAATCTGACACCTACTTCAAAATGAAAAGAAGAAAAGTCTGTAAAAATCAGACAGGGCCCTAGACTGAATCTTTAGCATGACTGCAGTGATCAAAAATGGGGAAGAATGTCTCAGGAACCCTGCATGGAGATGAGATGAAGGGATTCTGGCCTGAGAAACAGGCAACGGCTTTCTTCTTCAAAAGCCCTGGAATATCAAAGTCTCCCGGGGAAGGGGCTGCGTGGGCAGAAGATGAAAATTGGGTTTTGAAGACCTGTTAATAAACCTCTTCCAGCAAGACCGAAAAGTGCCCTCCAAACTGGTAAATTCCCACCAAAAGGACAGCATCCTGGTCATCGGCAGTCAGAATGGAAGATTGCTAGGCCCCAGATATTGGGCAAGGGTGAAGGGACCAAGGGAAGGGGGTCTGCATTGGCCAGAGTTAGGCCTGGCCAGGGATGGCCCAATATAGGACTTGCTGAGGGTTAACTTCTTAGAGTAGCAATCCAGTTGGGTGGAGACACTCCCTGGTTGTCATCTGAGCTTCAAAGCAAGAGGGAAGGCAGACAATTGATTGCACTTGGAAAGAACAACCTACTGCTTGGAGGCCAGCCAGCCTGCATCCCACAGGTAATGGCACAAGCAGAGCTTTTCCCAGGATTAAACTCCTGATGGCCAGGGCTGGGCCTGGGGTGCAGTGGGTAGAAGATGTTCTCAGAAACAACTGGCAGCCCGGGACCTCGGGCCCTCCCAGCCTCCCTCCTTGGTTGCCATGGGTAACCATCTCACTGCCAGGCATGTTGCTGGGGTTGACTTCTGAAATGCACAGAGAGCACTGGGGGGCTCCCCATGAGCCTCAATCACCTGTCCCCCTGCCCCACTGCCCCAAGGCTGAGGCCAAGAGCAGGCTGCAGCAGGGAGGGGCCCAGCGGGGTCCGGCAAGACCCTAGAGGCCTCGGGTCCTCTCTCACCGGGCTGGACCTGACTTACCCACCCTGACCCAGAGAGGAGGGGGTGCGGTTGGTCCCAGAAACTGGGAGAAGGGGTGCATGGCACCAGCCACCTCCGGGCAGCCAAGCCAAGCATGGAGATCAGATTCTACAGGCAGCAGCAAAGCTTTCTGACCCGACCTATGATAAATTCTCCCCTAAGTAATTCATGCATTTGATGTCACTCCAGACAAAATTGCAATAGAACACTTCTACAGCTTAACCAAAAGAGTCTCTTTACCTGGAAAAATAAATAGGCAAAAATAGCCAATAGATATTACAGAAAAGAAGAATGATGGAAAAGAGATTTTCACTATCAAATATGAGATATTGTAGTTTAACACAAGTAAGTTAATGTGGCAGTGGGGCAAGGATAAATGTATTGGTAGAAAGGAATAAAACTTCCAGAAGCAGATCAAAGTAAGCACAGCAGTTCATGGGGAATGACTCGACTTATTTAATAAATGGCCAAGATAATTTGACGCATAAGCATTTAGACGGAAACAAAGTTCAATTCCTGCCACATAGTATATAACAAATAAATGTAGGTGGTTTAAAAAGTTTAATATGAAAAAATAGAATCATGTAAGTATATTAAAACAAAATGTAGGAGACTTTATCTCATCTCAAAGCAAGCAAGTTCTTTAAAAACTAAAGAGCAAATAATGAATTTATAGAAAATATTTATGTTTTAAGCTGCATAAAGACAAAAAAAACAAATTTTGGGTTTTGAATGAACAAAAACAGAATTCATAAGACAAAACAATAAAAATTAAAAGTCATAACAATGTGTGCCAGCTAATGTCTTTATATGTAAGGTGCTCTTAAAAATCAACAAGAAAATTAAATAATATACATTATAAAATGAACAAGCTGGTAATCCATCAAAGGAAAAGGAAAAACTACTAAAGAAAGTGTATTTAAAAATACCTTCAATAGTAATCAAATGCATGCTATGCCATAATGAACTAACTTTTACACTTTCATTTTCTCAAAACTCACATGTCCACTTCTCTTTCATCTGCCTCTTCCTCCACAGCTCCCAGGGCTCTTCTAGAAACTTCTTTTAAGGCTGGCCATCGTGTTTTCCATGGCTCCAAGGCCAACCCCGCTGCAGGTACAGCCATCTCTGGGGACTGGGCCAGAGTGCCGATCCCACATCAAGGGAACTGCCCCTTGGATCCGGTCCTCAGATCCCACTGTGACAGCCTTTCCACTGTTGACACCAGCCATCTCTGGGCCGCCAGCTTGTCAGTTTTGCATTTGCCCTCCTTGACCCAGCCCCATCAGGGCCTACTCCCTGCCCACCCTCCATGCCCCTCCCATCCTCCCTGTCCCCACACAGTGTCCCTGCCCACCCTCTGTGGCCCTGCCCACCCTCCATGTCCCCACCCACCCTCTGTGGCCCCGCCCACCCTCTGTGTGGCTGGGGGCACATACAGGCCTTGCCACCCTTCTGCAAGGAGGTCCTCCATCTCCTCCCGGCACTGCTTAGGTGTGCTGAGAGCTGACCCTAGTCACTGACCCTAGTTACTGACCTAGTTACTGAGGGTCAGTAGCTAGGGTCAGTATCATGGGTCAATCAGGCCCAGCACTGTCATGTGAGCCAGGTTGTCCAATTTAGCAAATAAAAATACAGGATGCCATGTTAAATTTAATTTTCAGATAAGCAATGTATAGTAATTTACTATAAGTACGCTCCATGCAATATTTCAGATAAACAATACCTAATGTTTAGTCTAAGTGTGTCCCAAAGGTTGCATGAGACATACTTGAGCTAAACAAGTATTCACTGCTTATCTGCAATTCTAATTTAACTGGGCATCCTGTATTTAATCTGGCAACCCTACATGTAAATCAGGTACCTGTTCAGTTGAGCCTTCTCTATAATAGTCAGTCAATGGTGGTAGGGTAAAGGGTCCTCTAGCTTCCTAAAAGGAAGCCACTTCTGAAAACCCTAAGGGTTTCAGGGTATTCAAGAGGCTTCATTGTACCTGTCCAGGTGTCCTTACCCTGAGCCTGAGAGGCTCACACCTTCTCTACAAGGCCCTGGCTTAGCCATAGGAGGCTGTCCTGCCTGATACTCTAGTCTTCCCTGGAGTTCTGCCATTTTTATAATTGCATGCCTCATCTTCAATGTTTCTGTCCTCCAGTTGCAGGAGACAAGGGTTATGAAAATTCCTCAAGGAGGACCTCTGACTCAACCTTGCTTTAGGTTGGTGATTGATTCCCCAAAGCCTGTCCTTGTCTTTCTTCAGAACACAGCTCTTTCCATTCCTATGTCTCCATTCTTCTCAAATGCCAGAACTGTTACCTGAGATGGTGTAGCCCCTTCCTCCTGTACTTGATTTCTCTCTACCATGGTGAAAGATTTTACAAGTGACAGCTCCCAAGTACCAGGGACTAACAATCCCAACCATTCCCACCCACCTTCAGTGGTGGGGTCCTCATTGCCAGCCAGCTGGGAATGATCCCAACTCCAGAGTCCAATCCTCAAAGTCTGCCTCCTGGGAGGCAGATGGCCTCCGTAATCTGCAGGCAATTTGCCAGCAAGGGGAGCAGCTGTTGCCACTTGCCACTTAATCACAATAGCTGGGGTTGAGCAGCAGGCACAGTAAAAAAAAGGTCCAGCAAGCCACCACAGAATCTTCCATATATGGTGACCTTTCAAGGTCAAAGCTAATGAGCCCAGGTGATGTAGTACAGAATCTGAAGTGCTGCATGGGAATGGAGATGATAATGATGATGGCGGTGGTGAGGGTACCATCAGCTGACGTCATCATCAATTATCATCCTTGATATCATATTTTATTTTCCCCAAGTGGGAGTGTCATGATGATTAACAAGCAAAACTTTGCATTTGTGCCTTCACCGTCTATGAATTTATATGACCAGACTCCAGCTTTAAACCTTGGACCATCTTAGAAAACTGGGTGGCAACTTCCTGGAACCAAATGCTTCCTGCACACCCAGTTGCACCTGTTATTTCATGTAAGTTCTTGACCCCCACCCACCCCACCCCCCAAGGTCTCCTGTGTGCAGCAGGGGTTAGAAGCTAGGAACCACATTTCCTGGACTTTCTTGCTAGCAGGGATTTGGGATTCTGCCTGTGGGAGACGTCCCTGTGAAGTTCAGAAAGCAGACAAAAATGTCATCATTTTCCTCCAGGAGACTGATGTGTGGATAAATGAGGGACTGGAAATCGGCAGCAGATCCAGAGCAAAATTCTGTGAATTACCTGTCTAGCCACCAAAGGTAGCTGCTATCACAGGGAACAGATTCATTGTATCATGCTCCCCTGGAGTTCCAAGAGGTAGCAGGGTTTCCTCCTGAACTTCGGTCTGCCGGCCCTCCCAGCAATTTGGAAAGTTTCCTGTTTGAAATCCTTCCCTGCTTGAAACACCTAGAGCACTTTCTGGTTTCCTTGGTGGACCCCAATGCTATAACTCCCAACCCTTCCCCAACCCTCAAACAACCACCACCACACATCATTTGAAATCAGTTATAAATTAACTATCTCCAACCAAATAAATGATTAGGGGCTAGCAATGTTTGTATGAAGTGGGAACACTCAAAGGTGCCTGCACTAAGCCAGAAGGTAGTATGTTCTCAAGCAAAGATGGAAATGTCCAACCAAAGGCAACATGGCCTTCATAGGGCTCACACCCAAACAGGTTCTCAAAGAGAAAAACCCTTTAAGAACCTGAGCAGAACCCTAAACCAGTAATCGCGGCATCAGGTAGATGGGTGTCACGAATCATCTTACCCCATGTGGGGCCAGCCCACCCCTTCTGAAATGGCTTCTGGAAGCTGGGGCCTTTATGGAGGAGTTGGAAAAGCTCTGGGTCAGGATCAGCCCTTGGAGCACTGGGAGACTGTTGTCCTTACTGAAATAGCTTACACTCTGCTGTCACATAAGAGGGAGAACCTTCCTACTAGGTCAGACACCCCTGAAAGTGAATGCCCCTTAGCTCATGTGGAGAGGAAAGGAACCCCCTAGTCACCATGTACATTCATCATGCTCCTGTCTGGGAGACATACCAGATCCTGTGAGGCTCTTCAATGGGGCATCATTGCAGGGCTACCCCACCAGGCTGGGAAATCCAGCATCCTTTGTGCTATTCCCCAGGACCTGCCCTGTGGCTCAGGGTGGTGGTGTTTCTAACTAGAAAGCAAGTAAGTTCCTTTCAACAAGTCGGCTTCTTCTGCTCAGTCATAGAAATGGATTCCATGCTGCTCTGTAGGAACAGGAACTGCAGAGATGGGTCCACCACAAGAAAGCATCATCTCTACTGGGCTTATTGCAGGCCCAGGCCCAGGCATCCTGGCAGCAGGATCACCCTCCCACCAGGCACCAAATGCCACAGAGCAGAGACTCCCAATTTGGGGGCAAAGATGAGATCCATGGCAGTGACTGAGCAGTGGTTTTATTGCCTAGGATGTGGGATGAAGCATGATGAGACTTTCAATAACTTAAAATCCAATTGTAAGATATATAATTAGATGTGTGACCCTCCCCCCATCCAAACCCCCCTTAAATAGAGCAGAACATGACATTTGGGTTCAAGTTGAGACTTGGGTGGCATGAGGGTGGCACAGGGCATGGAATTCAAGAGAGCAGAAGGAGGATGGTGGCTGGTAGCCTCTCTGATTCTTGGTGGTCATTCCACCCCAGCACTTAGTGGCTTCTAGTACATACAGGCTGGAGGGCTCCAGACGGCATTTGTTGTAGATATACATAAGCATTCCTGGGAGTCCTTGGAAATGTTAACTGTGTATCCTTGAAAAAGCCTGATACCCCACTAGAGAGTGAAAGGGGGTCCAGAATAAAGACTTTGGATATCACCAGGAAGGGACATATTGTACTCTCTGGTGGCTGCAGAAAGGGCCAATTGTTCCTGGGTGGAGAGATGCTTTCACAGTGATTGGTACTAACCTAATGACTTTGTGGATCATAAGCTCCCTTCTCCTATAACCTCACCTGAAATGTCTGTGGCTTTCTATACTCTCTGCCTTGCCCTGTGTGTCCTTACACATAAAGCAGCAACAAGAGACCAGATCACAATGAAACCAGAAGTCTGTGGTCTATTTGTATTTGCCAGTCTTAACTTTTGTATCCTTCCTAGATCATAAGATTTTCCTAATTGCTAAGAAGATTATTTTCCTGTATCTAAACTACAAAATTCATTTTTCTAAACACCACTGACATCATCATCACCACCACCACCATCACCATCACCACCACCATCACCATCACCACCAACCATCACCACCACCACCACCACCATCACCACCACCATCATCACCACCACCAACCATCACCACCATCATCATCACCACCACCACCACCATCATCATCACCACCACCACCACCATCATCATCACCACCACCACCATCATGCCATCATCATCACCACTCCCACCACCACCATCACCACCATCCCAGCATTACCACCCCACCACACCCACCATCACCACCACCACCACCACCCCCACCATCATCACCACCATCACCACCACCACCACCACCATCACCACCATCACCACCACCACCACCACCATCACCACCATCATCATCACTACCACCACTATCACCACCACCACCAACCCCATCCCCACCATCACCACCATCACCACAACCACCCCCCACCCCCACCATCACCACCACCACCACCACCATCACCACCACCACTACCACCACCATCACCACCATCATCATCACTACCACCACCATTACTACCACCACCACCACCACCACCACCACCACTACCACCACCATCACCACCACCACCATCACCACCACCACCACCACCATCATCATCACCACCACCACCATCATCATCACCACCACCACCATCATGCCATCATCATCACCACTCCCACCACCACCATCACCACCATCCCACCATTACCACCCCACCACACCCACCATCACCACCACCACCACCACCACCATCACCACCATCACCACCACCACCACCACCATTACCACCACCACTACCACCACCACCACCACCACCACCACCATCACCACCACCACCACCATCACCACCACCACCACCACCATCATCTTCTTCATCATAATTTTTATTAGAATTAGAATAAGATTCATCAGAATCATTATTTTTACCCTGAAGTATTCTTCCTTCTAGTGCTCTGCTTTTTTTCTAAAGTCTGACATAGCTACATGACAAACTAATCAATAACAGGAAAGTGTTTTTCCCCCTCTTCTTTTAAATCTTCAGTGTCAAAACTTGTTACTGCCCCACTCTCCTATATCTACTGTGCCATCATACTTTCTTTCATAATTCTGACTTTTCTTATATAATTATTTCTTTGCTTTTACCTTTTCTGTTTTCTCAAAACTATTGTACTCATTTGTGTTTTAGTTTATCTTTTTGTAGATACTCTGCTTTGCTACACAAAGGATTTGAATACCCAGCAGTTACACCAGCCTAAGACTTAATTGGCTCTTACCTAACTATCACAACACCTTCTTGACTCTTTTTCCTCAGCTATACTCTTTGTGTTGCTATTGTCTTGATCTTCCTATATTATTTCCTGCTTGGTACCAAAAAGGCAAAATAAAAACTTCAATGGCTCCCACTGTCTCCAGAGGGAAGAGGAATCTAACATCTGAGGTTTCCAACATGTATTGTCCCTAATCTACATTTCCAGCTTATCTCATAGTCTGTCCCATCCTGCCTGAGGACCCTGAAAGCAGCAGTGTTGTGAAAGGTCACAAGAAGGTCAGCTGCCTTGAGCAATTTCCGACCAGCTCCTGGCTGCTCCAGGGCCTCCCTCTTTCAGACACATTTTATTCAGATGCTGCTCCTTCTTCAAGTAGGGTTTAGAGCATAGCACAGCATGCATGTGGGCACAAGCTTTATGACCCACCTGATTAGATTTGGATCTTAGTTTCACCACTTCACAGCTGGGTGACTCATGGGAGCTAATTAAAGTTCTTCTGGTCATAGGAACAGACATGGTCTATTTTTTTCACATAGTTGCACTGTTTATTCTACATGTTTTATAGGATTCCCAGAGGGCAATGGCCATATATTCCATGATCCCATTTTCATTCCTCACAAACCTCTTCCATATTAAGATGCACTCACACTGGGAGCTCTCTGTCTACAATGGCAGACCTTCTTGGAGGCAACAGAGATACCCCCCAGATGTGCATTTTGGGGTTTTGGGGTACAGTGTTCCACAGTGAAGGTCTCTAAGAAATTGCAGTGTGTGGTTGGCGTTTTCTCCTCAACCCTATGATCTCCATAGGTGACTCCAAAAGAAAAACAAACTAATTAACCTTTTAAAAACATTCTTCTAATCAATCACATCTTTTATGATTTCATTAGCTATGGGGGCCAAATTCAACCAGGCGATCATATTTAATTCCTTGCATATTGATTTATAAAGGCTAATTTATGGCCACCTGCTCATTAGCAATGTGAGGTAGGGCTCCTGCTGCTGGTTAATCCCTTTTATAATTAAACCATATTAGGGCTCCCGAGATGACACCGAGCCCTTGATGCCATGATGAATGGAGGGCTGCGTACAGCTTATGACCTTTGCAGGGAGATGCATCATCCTCGGTGTGCCTGCTTTTTCCATCATCCTTTCCTGGGTAGCCATTGCACTTTCACCGTAGGTGGCTTTTCTTGATTTGTTTGGCTTAACAGGCTGCAAATGAAGGCTTTTAATCACCCAATTGTTGGCCGTCTCAGTAACACTTTGTCCGTCTTGTCCATCTTAGCACTCATAGGTGCATGTTATGATTTGAACTTCCTCACCCTCAATGCCCTCAATCTCAGACGCATCATCAGCAGGTCACCATCTGCAGACTACGTGGCATTTGCCGACTGAACCCACATGAGACGGCCACCCCTGCCATCACACCACCTCGCAGAACTAGGGAGCCACTTTCCCTCACCTTCTCACCTTCCTGAGTTTATCTTGCACATAGAAAATAGAACAATAAATCCATCTCCACCTAGGCTTTAAAACGTTAGAATAAGAAGGAACTATCAAAGGCTAAAATTCTAAGACATGAACCGAGATTTTCCAAACCTGCCAACACTCCCTTGACTGTGACATTTCCCTGTGGTCAGTCAGAGGCCAAATTAGAATTTTTAATAACTTAAAGGTTTTTTTTAATGATCATTCTGTTCTACATATATAATCAGTAATTCACAATATCATCACATAGTTGCATAGTCATCATTATGATCATTTCTTAGAATGTTTGCATCAATTCAGAAAAAAAATAAAAAGACAACAGAAAAAAATTCATACATACCAAACCCCTTACCCCTCCCTTTCATTGATCAGTAGCATTTCAATCTAAATTTATTTTAACATTTGTTCTCCCATTATTTATTTTTATTCCATATGCTTTACTCATCTGCTGACAAGGTAGATAAAAGGAGCATCAGACACAAGATTTTCACAATCATACAGTCACATTGTGAAAGCTATATCATTATATATACAATCATCTTCAAGAAACATGGCTACTGGAACACAGCAGTTCCCTCCAGCCTCTCCATCACATCTTGACTAATATAACTTAAAGTTTTTAAAAGAGATTATTAAAATAATATTAAATATTAAACCCTTAAGAAAAATGTATTTTGGAGTTGTAAGAACTGGGACTGTTTAAGTACCAATGAAGCATGTGGATGCTATTAACTTTAGAAAAAATCCTGATGATATAAAAAGCTAGTTTTCCTACCAACAAAGAGACAAAATTCACCAAGTTATAAAGAGAAGAGGGAGGAGGAAAGAGAACTAGATTGAAAATGGGGCTGAGAAACTGGTGGATTGCTAGGAAGGGGATAATCAAGCTCTCTTTCTCTTCCTCGTCCCCAAATTACAAACCAAAGAAACTCACACAGAAGGTGGCTGCCCAGGAAGGATCCCGGGGACACCAGAACACCATCCTGGGCCTTACCTAGACTATCTCTTGCCAAGGCTAATTTATTCACCATCTGAATAAGTTCAGAATTTATTCAGTTCACCTTTAAAGTTTTCCCAGGACTGTGGACTTCCTATGCCAAAATCAGGAAAGAGATGAATGGATCACCCTATCACAGAAGTCATTTCATGTAAAGATGATTGGTCAGCACAAAGGGGCATGAGCAGGGTATAGTCAAAGAGAGTACAAGAAACTAAGAAAGGAAGGATCAGGGAAGTAAATGACAGATGAAGGGTTGTCAGAAATGTATTGTCTTTAAGGGCTCGAAAATCACAATCAAGCCTCTTCCTATCAATTTAGAGAACTTGGTGAAACAAGCCAAGAACTAAGTGAGAGCTCAGGACATATATGGAGGAACAGCACAAGAAGTTGAAAGGAAGTGGTTGAAGAAAATTTATGTTTATCACCAAATGAATGGGATAGACATTCCCAAAAGAAGAGTAAGGTATGGTTAAGACATGGTAGACAAAACAAAATGAGATAAAAAGGTACTAAACAAAGAATTTACAGTTATTAGAGAGGAAATCATAGATAGGTAAAGAAAGACATGATCTGTAAGGAACATAATAGATGTCCCTAAAGAACAGAGCCAAACAAAACAGAAGAAAAGGATGTAGATATAATTCAAGAAAATTTTACAGAAATTAAATACAACTTAAATGTAAAACCTAAAAGTTTCATCATATTCCAGGGAAAAAGGAAAATATAGAATAATCAATATTGCAGTATAACCTAATAAAATTACTGGGGTTTAATAAACATGAATGTCCTCTGAGCACAAAGGAAAACATATCAAGATTCCTGTAAGGGGGAAAAAAGTTCAAACCAGCCTCAGCATTCACTAAGAATTACTCAAGAAGATTAAGAAATCTGGCCTACAAAATTCTCAAAGAGTTGTTTTTTTTTTTGGTCAACTAAACTAGCATTCAAATGTCAGGGCCATAGGCAAATATATTTAAATATCTAAAAATTTGAAGAACATAATTCTGATGAGTGAGTAAAGAAACCACAGCAAAAATATTGATGTGAGGAATGAATCTGTTTCACTGCAGTATTAAGACCAAAATAAGTGTAAAAATTATGGCTATATGGTAGAAAGCAAATACTATAAATCATGACAATATAGCATTAATATAAGCAATGAATGTGGGAGAGAAAGAGGGCTAGAAACCAGGAAGTAGAGAAAGTATGTTCTGATATTTCTATCTTACAGAGTTGGAATCATAAGATAACACACAAAGCTGTAATATAAGAAAGGTATAATTAAAGACATTGCACCCAAGAGCAACCCAAAAAAGTTTCATGGATAAATCCTATCAACCCTTTAATATAAGCAATTACAGTGCTGCTTTTCCCAAGGACCAGGAAAGAAAGAAAGACTACCGATTGTTATTTTATTTTTTTATTTTTTTAATATTTTTATTTAAGAAAACAAACAATACACTTAGGAACACCAAACACGGATCTCTTAGTGAGCTTAACCCTAGTCATATTAAATACAGTCTCCAAAGAATCATTGTAAATCCTGTGTTTGTACAGTAAGCTTCATAAACCAATTTAAATTTAAGGCAACAAAGAAAAAATCTACAAGTTCAGATAGCAAACTTCTTAAATTCTAAATATTAAAAACTAACTTAAATACCATTTGATCAGCTGTCAAAACTGAACATTCTCAAAATATCAAGTAGAACGTTATTACAAATATCTGCATTGCTATAGTAATGACCTATGTTACTAAACATTTTCTTGATTTCAGGAGAATATGAAGATACAAATATTTTTATAATTAACATATGAAAATCTTACCCACCTTGTCATGGTTAGGTTCATGTGTCAACTTGGCCAAGTGGTAGTACCTGTTTGTCTGGTTGGGCAACTGCTGGTCTGTCTGTTGCGATGAGGACATTTCATAGAATTAAATCATGATCACGTCAGCTACATCCACAGCTGATTCCATTTGTAATCAACCAAAGGGGAGAGTCTTCTGCAATGAGTAATGCTTAATCTGATCCCTGGAAGCCTTTTAAGGAGGATTCAGAAGAGACAGGCTCTTTTCTATCTCGGCTGGTAAGCCTCTCCTGTGGAGTTCGTCCAGATCCTCCATTGGAATCGTTGGCTTCCCAGCCTGCCCTGCAGATTTTGCACTCTGTGTTCCCGCAGTCATGTGAGACACTTTTATAAATTTTATACTTGCGAGTGTTCCCTGTTGATTCTGTTTCTCTAGAGAACCCTAAGTAATACATACCTAAATGGTTTTTATGAAGATGGAATCATAGTGAAACCAAAACACTACAAAGAAGACACAAGAAAGAAGGTACTCTCTCAGTTATTAATATGCCAATGTAAAATCTTGAAAAATTAAAAAAACCCTAAATATGAGGAAACAGAATCCACTAACAACATAAAAGAACAGCAGAAGTATGATTAAGTGGAACTTATTCCAAGAATTCAATGATGGTTCAATATTTGGAGAATCAAATAGCACAGCTCATAATGTTAATTGATCAAAAAAGAAAAAAGCCAAATGGTTAAGTCCAAAGATGCTAAAAAGTCATTTAATTATGTTTAACCCCATTTGGGGCAGGTGAAACTCTTAATAACACAGATCTTAGTGGTACTTCTTTGCTATGATGTTTTTCCCCTCTAAAGACAATGACATTGAAAAATCTCCAAGACAAATGATTAAATGAAAAGGATTCAGAAAAGCTTATGTAAGAGCGGGCGGGGGAGGGTATACATGTGTGCATGTGCATGTGTGTGTGTGTGCGTGTGTGTGCGTGTGCATGTGTAGGCATATATGATTTTATGCATATACTATCTCTGCAAAAATAAGTAAGAAACTGGTAGTAGTGAGTGCATTTGGGAAGGGAACTAGGGGACTAGGAAACAGGGAAAAATAGAAAATAGTCTATTAAAATTTTCAAAATGAGCACCTTATAACAAGTATATTTTTGTAAATAACAATTTTGCAAAACTGTTATTACCCAGCGGTGGTTCTCAATCAGAACAGTTTTGCCTCCCAGGGAAACTCTGGCAATGTCTGGAAACAGTTTTGGTTGCCACAGCTTGGGGGAGGGGCAGGGACACCCCTGGCTTTGAGGAGTCAGGGACCAGGAATGCCACTCAACTGCCTTCCGTCCAACCCTCCACTCTTCAACACGTCTCATGACTGGGTTTAGCCCCAAGACTACTCGCTGTGAAATACACCTGAGCAGGGTCTAGCAGGATGAATTTTCCTCTTCATCTTGATTTCCCTTCTTCTAAAACTGATGTGAAGGAAAACGCTTAGGGTTCTATTTAGGAAAAGTTGGGTTAAATGTTGCTTCATACTCACATAATTAGTGACTATGCAATTATTATTTGTCAAGTTTATTGTTGCACTGGTATATTTTTAAATGACATTTAAGATCCCAAATACTTTTTTCTATCCTGGGAAGCACAACACAGGAGTAACCAATTTTAAGGTGCAGAAATCTCTGTCCACAGAAACACTGATTAGTCCCAAAAGCTTTATGATTGCACTGATGCCTAGGATAGGAGCTTGGCTTCCCTGGACTTAAATATTGAGTAGTAATCCTCCCTTACGTACGTTTAGGGTTCACAGTTATTTATGACTTTGAAGCAAGCCTGTGAGACAGGAAAGTCTGATCTTTTCAAGTGAGGAAACTGTCTGAGAAAGCCGAAGGGACTTTCCTGAGGTGTCAGAGCTCCTCCGGCATCCAAAAGGTGTACCTCGGCAGTTAACTTCAGATCTTAAACTCTCAGCCAAGAGCTGCCCCTGAAAGTACCTGAGAATGTAATATTCAAAGACACTTAGCATTAAAGTATGTTCAATAAAGCCAGTGGAGAATACAGAGCCCATCCAGACATCATCTTCATCAGACAGTGAAATTAAATTAGATTTCCCTGATAACCAGCTTTAGTGAGCCCATTTGCATTGAGGGTGTGAGATTACAAGTGGAGTAATTCGGTAATGAAGCTGCTTGCAGAATTTCTGAGCATGCATTTGGGCTTGAGTATATCTTCCATTTCAATTCAGAATCGTAAAGTTTCAGCTTCAATGTGGGCCTGGAGGTTATGCAGTCTAAACCCCGATTCAAGTCTAAAACACAGCGCCTTCCTAGTGGGCATCCGTTCTCTGCGGAATAGCCCCTTCTTCTGAACACCACCTCATGGGGACTCATGATAGCTCAAAGCATTCCATTCCACTGGAGGTTAAGCTCAAAAGGTGAAAAACTGATCCCTCCATCAAGACAAAATCCATCTTGCTAAATCTCCTCTTGATGTTATTTTGGCCCTTTGGGCCCACACAAAGAGACTGGTCCGTCTGCCACTGACAGTTCTAGATTATTTTGAAGGTTGCATCCCTTTCCCCTTTTTGACCCTTATCCTACCCTGTTCTCACTTACCTAACTTATCTACCTTTAAATGGTTTCCCTTGATGAGTGGGAGCCGATGGATATGCTCTGTAGTGGGCAGGGTGACAGCTCATCAGGCCGGGGCCAGACACCTTCCAGGAATGGAGGTGCATCCTCGGGCTGGGGCTGGGGCTGTGGCTGAACCTGAGGCAGAGTTCTGACTGAGAGCATGAAATAATTCGGAGCACTTTGTGCCAAAGCCAGATCTGGCAGCCATTTGGTCCCAGAGGAGGCTGATGTCACAATGGGCTCTGGCTAAGAAAGTGCAGCCGGGGCTCAGTGGGACCTCAGGCTCCCGGGCACCATGCCACTCCCAAGATCTGACACCTCTGGGGTCTCTTGCCATGTCAGGATAATGTCACTCTCGAGAGTCCCCTTCATAGCTGCCCCTCACCTCTGCTCACCAACTGCTGCCAGATAACTGCATCTTCTTTGTAATGTTTATTTTGCTGGTTTAATTAAATGAATAAGATACTTTATTGAAACATCCCAGTGTGTGTGAAGGAGAAGGAGGAGGAGGAATAAATGAAAATGAAGAAGGAGGAGGAGGGGAGGAAGGAGGAGAGGGAAAGAGAGGAGAGGAAGAAGAGAAAGAAGGAGTGGTGAAAAGATTCATTTGTAATCAGAACTTCTGTAAAATTCAAACTCTCACACCGTACAACTCCTGGTGGCACAGGGACTGATCGCAGCACCCTCACTGCGTATCTAGAGTGACTCCTGTCCAAGGCAAAGGTGGCCATCAGCCAGAGAGCCCTGGTGACCCACCTGGGGAACAGCTGTGCGTCAGTCTCCAACCCAGACTGCCCGCACTTGGCAAACCCACAACCCTAAGCCTTCGGAGGTCAGAGCGGGAGTAACCCCACGGGGAATGCAGGGTAAACTCATCAGTCCCAGCAGTCAACAGGAAAATAAGCTTCTTTCCTCAACTAAATGCATCTTGTTTACACATGTGGAAAAGAGAGGCTAAGCACTTATTTAGACAAGACACCCAGATGCAAAGCTCAAGCACCCACCCTTGCAGGACAGACTCCCCTACCTTTATCAAAGTAGTTCATTAGTAGCCACTTGACTAAAGGATGGTTACATTGTATCAGGGGAAGAGAATAGTGTTCTCTGGATCTATTGTTGCCTTTTGAAGGGAGATAACCTTCATCCATGGTACTGGCTGCTGTTTCGCTGGTCCTGGAGGGCAGGGAGGCAGGAGGTGTGAGCCTCCCCTCTACTCAACATCTCCTCCCAGCATGTGCCTGCCTTGTTGCAAAGCCACCAGGAGCCCCGAGGCCAGATTGTAACTATTTATCCTTTTATTCTTTGGCATCATACAGAGGACTCAGTGATGTGGCCTCCTCCTGCTTATGAATGATGAGGTCATTGATAACACTTGCCCCACTTACTACACTGACATTCAAGGTGCTACCCCAGCACTCAGTCAGTGCACATTGTCCCATCAGTTCCCGTGGGGGCTCCAGGAGACAGATGCCGCCCAGGAATCGAAACCAGGTCTATCTGGCCCCAAAGCTGATGATCCTGCCACTGTCTCACGCTGTCCTGCAATACCCACAATACAAGAGCCCTCCACCCCAACTAAGTATTTGTGTACATGTGCATCCCAGGTATGCACGCCAGGTGTCCAATTATAGGCAGGCCCCCATGCACATCATTACTCAGCAAAGCGTGCCTCTTCCTTGGAACTTCCTAAACAATGCCGATCCCATCATCTTCATGGCAAGCACAGATACTCATTTCCAGAATTAGGCAGTAGAAACTTTGGGTCATGATTTTAAAAGATAGGGAAGTGAGGCATCCAAGAAAAAAGGAAGGCAAAGAAGGAAATGGAGCAAAAGTAGACATGTGAATCATGTGGGAAGCTCCAAGAAGAGAGCCCAGTGATTGACCCTCAAGTGAGATCGACCCAAGGACTGGGATGAAGGCCAGACTCCAAGGTGGGATCAGAATCCATAGCTGGGGCCACCACAGGGTCAGCTAGTGGGCCCCAGTACCTCTCACTGTCCATGGAAAAACTATGAGCCTTTTGGAGAGGCCCAACTCAAGGTTTGGGACCCCTTTCCAAATCAAGACGAAGCAGATTTACCAACTTCTCATTGAACCTGTTAAAAGAGAGGTGCCAAAAAGTTCCTAATGAGCCCCAGTGGCTAGTTTCAATATTCCCTGGGTAGCATCCATTGTTGGACATTTACATGCATCCTCCATCATTTGGAAGTGAGGCTGTGGTTCTATTTTCCAGCATGAAACATTTTTATAAGGGTTTTCTAAGGACCTTCAAACATGCTCCCTCCCCACACCACCCAATTCTATCTTTGCCATTATTTCTGAAGTTCCTCAGCTGCAATCTCAACCCAGAGCTCCCATTAGGGAGAGGCATCCACCCTACTCCCAGAAGCAGCTCAGCCCCTCTACCACCTCGGCCTTGCTCTCTCTGCAGGGACCAATAACTCATGTCCAAACCAGGGACCTGGTGCGAAGAGAGAGAGAAGGGGCCCAGCTGGTAGCTAGGCTGAACCTCAGCTGTGCCCCAGGGGTGCACCTCGCAAACCAGGACAGGGACCCTTCTCCCTGCACATCTGAGCTGATGTCCACCTCCTCCCCTACCTCCTGCTGCTCTCTCCACATCCCAGGAATGGCCTGGCCTCTTCTTCCTGAGCCAGGTCATGGCCCAAAGCCCCTTCCCTGGCCTTCTGAGGGTGCATGCCCCCTCACACATTCAGGGTGCCTGCTGACCTCAAGAGCCCAATTCCGGTGATGCTCGCTATCTCCAAGCCCCACTCCCTAGTTGGCCACCAGCTGATCTCTCTAGTCTGGACTTTAGCGCCCCCCGGAAGCTCACCTGCCTCTACATGCATCCCCACCCTTAAGTTATGGGCAGGAGGCTATGGATACAGACTGTGGGGAGGCTGGGCAGGTGCACGGGGGTGGTGCTCATGAGGCTGATGGAGCAGGACAGAGCCAAAGGTGGGACGTGCCGCAGCACAGGGCAGGACGGGGTGTGCAGCTGAATTCCCACATGGAGGGTGCCAGCGCGCAGGGGTTCCCAGCTCTGCCTGCAGGTGCAGCAGAGGTGCTGAGGCCTGAGGTTGGGGCTGGACCTTCACAGGGAGTGGTGCTGTCCGTGAGGACGAGGGGGGCATAGACCTCGGGGTGCACAAGTCCTGGGGTGCCCAAGGGTGTACAGGGTGCTATCCACACTCAGGTCCAGGCTGGGAACAGGACCAGTCCTTCCAGATGGTGCTGTCCCAGGGGGAAGGGCAGTGGGGGGAGGGGCACGCTCCCAGGCTTCACACCCAGGTCTGACACACATGCCCACCTACCTCCCCAAGGCTCCGTTCCCTCCCAGGACCAATAGGGAGCATCTCACCCAGTGATTCAGTCACAGAAAGACCGCCCCAGGACCCGACACACAGCAAACACTCAGCAAATGAGTGGTACGTGGAAAATAATGCTTTCCCACCCACCCGGGATGGTGGGGGCGGGGAATAGGCAAGGTAAAGACAAACCTTCAAAAAGCTGAGTGCGGCACAGAAATGCAAATCCATATCATTATTATTATTAATCTCTCACTCTCAAATGTTCATTCATGCAGAAAAATAGCATGCATTGTCTTTAGAAGAAACGGAAAGAAATAGCAGGATTCCTGCAGATAAATGTGTTTCCTTTCCCGAAAGCTGTGCTTAACTTAGAAGTCATTATGCACCTACTGGTAGATACATCTTTAAATTTAACCTAGTAAGTAAATATATATGATGTTCTCAATGGCTATTAATCACCAAAATTTGTTTATTAAAAAAGAAAGAAAAGGAAAGATAAATCTAGAATATCAGAGGGATGATGGACTCAGGCAAAAGCTTGTTTGTAAAATTCAGAGGGTGTCCTCCAGACTGTGACCAGGCCGAGGGTGGAGGAAGCTGCCCCTGTGCAGCCCTGGATCCCAGCACCAGCAGCAGGTGATGCTCAATTGCTGGCAGGGAGCAGGTGGGTGAAAAGCTCCAGGGGAAGGTGCTCACCTGCCCTCCCTCTGCATCTGCTGTGCCCAGAGGCCGTCCTTACCATACTGAGTGTGTGTTAAATCAGCAGGCATTTCAGGAACGCATCACCTGCTCCTACCATGTGTCTGTTTGGTGTAGAGTCTGATGCCAACTCCACAAGCTCTTGGGTATAAATGGAACCATGGCACAGGCATGGGTCTGGAAGGAAGAGTCACAAGGGGTGGTGATAACTGGCTGGCGATGTCACAATTGTTGCTTGCATGCAGGTGCCTGTGCCTTGGAGATGAGGACAGGGGCCCTGAAGCTGCCTGGCTAGGGTCCCCGTGTGATCTGGGGCAGCTATAAATTACATTTCTCTTCCCAGGCACTCAGCCCTATAACAGCCAAGCCCAGGCACCACCCACCCCCAACACACACACACCTGACATTCCTTCCCATGCTTCTAGAACATCACAGAGCCTTCCTCGTGGCATGGAACATTCCAGTGCAAAGGCAGAGTGGAGGGAACCCTGGGGGTAGAGAGAACCATCACACAGCAGAGAGCCCCACCTCCCGCTGCATCCCAGCCTCCTGCACCCTGCCTTCTTTCACACTGTGCGCCATGGCTTGCAGGGGTTGTTACCCACACAGAAGCCTGGAAAAGTCACCAGCACGAGAAGCCACTGCCCTGACCTGGGATTTCTTTGTGCCTAATATTCCAGGACTTGGAGCCCCCTGGACCCTGGCAGAACAGAGTGAGCTGGAGGACCCCAGTCCTGTCGTAGCCCCCGGTGAATGTGTGGCAAGAATGACCTCATCAGCAGTCTCCGAGTTGAGCTGAGTAGACCAAATCTTTGCCAACAGGTGGACTAGTCCCATCCACTTGGCCATCCTCTAAATTCTTCAAAACAACCCTCTCCAAACAGGTCCCCACGTGCTTCCTGGTCACTCACACTTCTGTTTATCCTCACAGTGCAGTAAACGCTGCCTGTGGGACCTTGACCTCCGTGTCAGCACTAGGCTGGCATATGCAGAAAATAAGGTCCAGCTCTACTCAAGCCAAAAGACTGTCCTCAGAAGGTCACGTACAGCCACTCTCTGTGTTTCATTCTCTACGCCTCCGCACGATGTCCCTACACTGCTCACGGTGAGGGTGGGGGGATGGCAGGAACTGCACCAGGGAATCTCAGTACCCGCCTTTACCTGAGCTGGCTCCCCCGAGGGTGCACAACAGGGCGCCTCGCAGTCTTCCCGCAGGGAGCCTCCCTCCCCAGGGTCTTGCTACCTCCTGCTGATTCCCAGGCAGTAGCTGGAGTCAGCTTCCCCAAACACGAATTCTGCAAGGAACACAACAGCTGAAATTTAACAACCCAGCACAGCATTCTGGATCCTTCCGCCTGCCTTCCCCCTTTCCGGCCCTGCCTTCTGCCTCTTCTCTTACTCTCCACTTTCATGGCCCAGCCCCACATGCTTTTCGTAAAAGGCAAATATATTTAATTTTTTAAAATTACTGCTGGCAGAATAAAATAACCACACTCTATCATACCATGTAAATATGTAAGGTCTCTGTACAAAGAAATATGCCTGCAAAATAATGCGCAAGTTTAACCGAAGTAATAAAAGAAATAATGCACAAATAAAAGTTATGGGGTTACAAATATACAGTGAGGTTTCTTTCTTGGTATACTATATGGTGGGGTCACATTTCATTATTTTTCCATGTGAGCATCCTTTTATTGTAGCACCATTTGTTAAATTTGTGTTTCTTTGTTTTGCTTTTTTTATTTTTATTTTTTAGGAAGTGCATGGATCAGGAATGGAACCTGGGTCTCCCACATAGCAGGCAAGAATTCTACCACTGAACTACCCTTGCACCCCTACAGTGAGTTTTGATTCTCATTTCTTTAAAAAAAAGTTTCTGTGCAATTTTATGAGAAGAAACAAACAAACAAACCGAAACCCAACGAAAAGTACATAAAATATACTGGAAGCTGCACAACTTAATTACATATGTTTATGGCTTCAGACTTAGGTTTCTGGCTGGCTTGGGAAGCAGGCTGGTCTCGTTTTTAGTGTTTCACACAACAAAGATAAAAAGACATCCAGGAAAATCCAAACGCATTGAGAAACCCGGCCTCTCTTGACTAAATGACTCTCCATACCAGTGTTAGTTCTCCAACAAACACTCATGCACAAGATATCAACCTCAGGGAGGTTGGTGCATAATTGGCTTTTATTACTTACCCAAAAATTGAAATCCAGCCGATTTTTGTAAAGAAAGTTGAAAATCAAAAAATCCAAAAGGTAATACATGTCCAGACTGACTTGGCAAAAAAATGCCCTGCTCCATGTAGCTGCACACCCAGTAGATGTTTCCATCACTTCACCAGCCTCACGGCCTGGAAAGTACCTGTTTGCCATTTGTCCCTCTGGGGAAGGCTGCCTGGTCAGTCCTTCCTGTCCCCAGAGTCTTGCCTTTGGCCACAGGCAGCTCCAGGGCCCTGTACTGAGCTCTGTTGCACCTCCACCCAGCCTACCCTCCACCCCAGGCCCTCTATATCCCACGAGGGATGGCACAGGTTTCAGGGTGGACTGCAGGGGTTGGAACTCACTCTGCTACTGCCCAGCTGTAAACCAAGGATGTAATAATCCTAGCTACACTTGGGGGAGCTGGGAGAGTCCAATGCATGGATAGATGCAAAGCATGGAGACTGGTCCTGCACACACACACAAAGGACACCAACATGGGCTGCCCTGAACCAGCTACCGGAGCCCATCTCCAAAGCAACCCTGTGGCTGGCTGTGAGTGAAGTAGCTGGCAGGTGTGGGACATGTCCACCTTTGGGCCAGGGTGTGGATCTGCTCCATGAGCCATGTGGACTGAGGTGGGCAAGGGGTGGCTATTCATCCCAGAAAAATGAGGCCTTGGTGATGGGGGGGAAGAGAAGGTGAGAAAGTAAGTGTGCTGGTTTGAAACTGTTATGGACCCCCAAAAAGCCATACTCTTTTAATCCTGATCCAATATTTCAGGTTGGGACCTCTTGATTAGGTTGTTTCCATGGAGATATGACACACCCAATTGTGGGTATGACCTTTTACTTAAGTTGTTTCCATGGCGATGTGGCACACCCAATTGTGGAGTGCTCAAGGAGAGAGAAAAAGTTCAGAACCGACAAAGACACATATATGTAGAGACGATTCTTGGAGTGCCAACAGAGATGCTTGGATAGCTGATACAGAGAGAAGATGCCTAGAAACAGTTATTTGGAGATGTAGATCTCAGCAGACTTGCAATGTGCCTTCCTATGAGATGCTAAAGCTAAAGTGTATTGATGCAAAGCAAGTCAGAACCTGGAGAGAGCCAAAACAGAGAAGCTAAGCGAGGGCCCACAGACACTTGGAAAGCAAACCACGAATCAAAAGCACAAAGCACTGAGCTGGGAGCAAGGGTCTCAGAGGCCAGCCACATGCCACCCAGCTGACAGAGAAATCCTGGGTGCCATCCGGCCTTTTCTTCAGAGTCCTGGTATCTTTATCTGGATGCCTTAGTTTGGACATTTTTATGGCCTTAGAACTGTAAATGTGTAACTTAATAAAACCCCTTTATAAAAGCCAGTCCATTTCTAGTACACTGCATTCCAGCAGCTTTAGCAAACCACAACAGGCCATAGTGCAGAGTGTATCTACCTTTCTTCTTGTCTCTTGTTAGTGCATTTCACCAAAATCTCATCCAATCACTGCTTCCTGGCAGGGCCCAAAGCTCACTTCCCTCCACCTTCCAGGTGCTGGGCAGACTCAGGGAGTGGCCAGGCTTTGCTGAATCAAGATGAATTCTCAGACTTGCCAAGGAAGCCTCAGCAATTGAGCCTACTTCTGACCTGAACATTGAATCTACTTCCACTTGAAGCCCCTGTGCAGTTATGGCTTTATGGAGATAATTCACATGATGACACAAACCTGTCCATTCCTTCATTAATTTGTGCATTCATTCAGCAAACAACTTCAAGTCAATATATTCCAGGAACCATAACTTCATTGTGTGTTTGCAAAACTAGATTCCTACTACACAGTCCCTTTCCTGACACTCACACCAGGCTCACCATTCTATCAACCTGCCTGGCACTTACCTATCTCCATGTCTCACTTCTGCTGCTGCCTCTGCCTGGATCCCTTTCCCCTCCTGTTCCTCCTAGTTATCCTCCTATTTCCAGCTCGCTTCCCCTCTGTGGTGCTTTGCCATCCAGATTCCAGCTGCAGGCCACTTCTCCCTTATCAAGTCAATTGCAGCATACAATTCTGACTTAGGTGAAGTGCTGGCCCCATCCTGGTACCATTTTGGCATGAGCTTGAGCTGTCCTGACATCAGGCAGCTGAGGGCTAGGTTAATCAACTGTCTCGATTTGCTTGGGACTGAAGTGGTTCTCAGGATGCAGGACATCTAGCACTAGAAAGAGAGAAGTCCCAGGCAAAACTGGCCACCCTAGCAGGGAATGCTTTGTTCACCTGGCCATCCACTGAAAGACTCAGCCTCACCCCCTTCCTCCTCTTTATTTCCAGTCTGATCATGAAGACTCATTGATGGCCTCTGGTTCAAGCTCAATTTCAAGGGAATTGAAAGTTATCTCTCAGTTTTGTCTACTTCGGTCCATGCAACAATAGTAGTGTGACTTGACTTAGCCCATTGATTCAGGAAGAAAAAAAGAACAGAGAAACCTTAGTTGTGCATCGAGGAGATGAAAGCTCTGGGTGAGTCACAGGATCAATCTGTCCCTGACTCTGAGAAGATGAAGGGCTCTCAGTCAACAATCACAGTCAGCCAATGAGACATGTCTTGCTGCCCAGGGTGGCAGGTAGCAGTGCACACAGGGCTTCCAGAACTTCTGGCTCATGGTCAACCCTGCCTTCCCTTTGCCCAGCTCACACCCAAGGCCTGGTTCCCTCTGAGCTTCAGAGAAGTAACGAGCAGCTCTTCTTCTGGTGCTCCTGATGTGAATAGTCTATGTCTACACACTCAGGTTGTCAACACGTCCATTCACCATTCTGAATGAACTTGGTTTTTGTTAGTTTTGATAGTGGTGGCAGTGATTACGATATTAAGGACAACAACGATGATGGTGATGATGGTGATGATAATGATAGTGGTAGTGATGGTGATAATGGTGTGATGATGGCAGTGATGATGGTGATGTTGGGGATAGCAGTGATGATGGTGATGATGGTGTGATGATGGCAGTGATGGTGGTGGTGATGGTGATGATGGTGATGATGGTGTGATGATGGCAGTGATGATGGTGATGTTGGGGATAGCAGTGATGATGGTGATGATGGTGTGATGATGGCAGTGATGGTGGTGGTGATGGTGATGATGGTGATGATGGTGTGATGATGGCAGTGATGATGGTGATGTTGGGGATAGCAGTGATGATGGTGATGATGGTGTGATGATGGCAGTGATGGTGGTGGTGACGGTGATGATGGTGATGATGGTGTGATGATGGCAGTGATGATGGTGATGTTGGGGATAGCAGTGATGATGGTGATGATGGTGTGATGATGGCAGTGATGATGGTGGTGATGGGGATAGCGGTGGTGATGGTGATAATGGTGTGATGATGGCAGTGATAATGGTGATGATGGCAGTGATGATGGTGCTGATGGTGATGATGGTGTGATGATGGTGATGATGGTGTGATGACAGTGATGATGGTGTGATGATGGTGTAATGATGGCAGTGATGATGGTGGTAGTGGTGGTGATGATGATGATGGTGGTGGTAACAATTGAGATACTGATAACTAACATTTACTGGATTTATACTATGTGCCAGTGACTCTGGTGAGAGCTTTACTTGTAGTATAAGCATATAAACTTGATTTCCAGGTTTTTCTTTGAAGTTTTCCTTTGAACAAAGTATGTATATACAGAGAAATATATCAATATTTGAAGACCCAGCAATACTTTTACAACCATTTAAAATAGTTTTTGAAAAGCAAGAATCACCTGAGACCCATCACACATTTGCCCCAATCTCCTGGGTGCTTTGACAAACTATAATGACATATTACAGGAAGGTATTTTCACCTGGCTGGGTGTTTACCTAGCGTGTGTGTATGAACATGTACCTGCACATGTTCTCTGGTATGAGTGCCCAACTACACATCTGTTCTCATGTCCATATGCATGAGCACTTTGCAACTGTGTGACTTAAACTAAAGGTTTCCCTAAAATCACCTTCGTCATCCCCTTTGTCTTCCTCTGCCTTATTGGGAAGGAAGGAAGGCAGGCTTCTGTTTCCAGGATAGACAATTCGAAGCAATGCTGGCAGAACAAAACCTCAGCCTAATACCTTTCCAAAAAGCATATTGCTTTTTGTAGCTGCAGCAGCTGAGAATCCAACAGCTATTCCCCAGATACCCCAGCACAGAGCAAGGCTATTTTTAGCCTGTATCACACCTAAGAGTCTGTGCAGAAAAGACATTGTGCGCCAAGCAGACATGCCATTCCTTCCTCAATCACTTAGCTTGATGCAAAAGCAGTAGCCTGAATGCGTTTTTCTTAATGTATCAGATTCCAGTGACAATATGCTATTCTCTTTGAATTCTTTTCAAGTGTCTGCTACACATTCATACCTCTTGATAGCTATTATTACAGCACCTGATTGAGTCTGTTGCCAAATTGCAGGATGAAAACTGGAAAAAATAGCCACCATGTATATGCGTATTTGGGGCAGAGTATCCCTACATCTGGATGACTGAATGCATTTTGATGTTTGACTGCAGTTTCAGTTTTCACTGAGATACTTGGCATCAAGTGGAATATTCAAACCCCAAATAACATGAACATGGGCAAGTGCAAAAAGTTCTTTACATTATGAAGTTTAAAGCACTGGCACTTTGAGATGTTACAATTTTCCTGGGGATGGGATGCACTTGCTGACAAATTATCATTTTCATTAGCTTCATTACCTTTGTCCCTGCCATCACTATTATCAATACCATCATCACAGCTGTTATCACTATCATCCTTACCATCATCACCATCCTCACTGCCACCACCAGCAGCAGCAGCATCACCATCACCACCATTATCATCACTATATCACCGCCGTCATCACCACCACCACCACCATCATTATCATCATCACTATGAGCATCATTGCCATCACCATTATCACCACCACCACCACCATCATCACCATTATCACTATCACCATCACCATCCTCCTCATCATCACCATCAGTATGATACCATCACATCATCACCACCACCACCACTACCATCACCATCATCTTCATAATCATTATTACTGTCTGCACCAAGCAATTTCACACATTATCTCTAATTATCACAGCACCTCATGAGGTAAGCACTAGATCTTTTTGTAATGAGGGGTAGAGAAGTTAAAGTGGCTTTTCTAAGACTAAATAGCTGTAAATTAGAGGATCGAACCCAGATCTCCAAGACACCTTAGCCCTTTCCATCATACCATCTTGTTCCTTAATGCACCAAATTCTCTCCAGATGATGGACTTAGAATGGCAAGAGCCCTCATTAGGTAGCTCGTTGCCCTCTCCTGTAGCTGAAGAGTGTTCCCACATTGGGTTCTTCTTCCACTGCATCTTTGTCTCTCCTCCCCAACACGGCTTCCCCCAAATGACTCCCTGGGATCAAACCACTGTCTGTTGCCTACACAAGTGTTGAGTACACTTGAGCCAAGATTTCTACAGTTTCCTGGGAATATTTGACCCTTTATAAATGTTCAGGAAATGTTTATTGGTATGGACATTTTGCTAACCAAATCTCACTGGGGAGGATGCTTTATATGAAGAAACTGAGTACGCATTTTTGAGCAAAAGAGACCCATGACCCAGCCTATACTCCACCACCAACTGACTGGGTCGACTTGGGCAAGCCTCGGGGTCCTTGGCATCCAGGAATCTTTCTTGACCCCTCCCTTGCCTTCACATTCCCTATCTAATACCTCACAAAATCCTACTGGTTTTACCATCAAAGCTTTTCTGAAATCTACCTTTTCCATCTCAAGGTCCCCTTGAGATTCTTTTCCAGAATATTTCATATGCCACCCTTCAACCCTGTCCCTCACTTGGTCTTCCTCATCTATTTAAGTAGCCCTGCCCTGTCCCCAATTGTACATGGAAAACAAATGAACACACAAAACCTTGAAACTGTCCTTGACTTCTCCCCACTTTTTTCTCAAGACCTGTATCCCAGGAACTGCAAATCCTGTTGGCTGCAGCTTCAACTTAGACCCTGATGCTTCTTATATGTTTATTTCTACTCAAGCAGTCCTCAATGCCTCCTATATTGCTTGGGCCCATGCAATGAACTTCTGACTAGCCTTTTGGCCCCTAACTTGGCATTTTCACCACCTTTTTCCCACTTTACCTGTAACTCTCATATTTAAAACCATCCAGTGGTTCCCATTTCACACCATGTCAAATCCAAAATGGTGAGTACAGCCAGCAAGCCCCTCTGAGGACTGGCCCATTCCTTCTTCTAACCTTCACTTAAGCTACTGCCCCTTCCCTCTGCAAATTCTGCATACACAACTCCAACAACCCAACAGTTTTCTCTCCCCTTGGGGTTATTGGCATTGCAGCAGTATCTTCTTGGAAAGATCATCCCATTATGCTGTCCTGGCTGGCTCCTGCTCATGCTCTAGGTCGGAGTTGAAAGGTCATTTTCTTATAGGGGCTGCCTCTTCTTCCCAAGTTGGAGTTAAGTCCCTTTCTTGTTCATTTTCATAATACACATCATAATTTATGAATATATACTTAATTGTGTGCCAATTTGTTTTTCAGTTTCCTCCCTTACCTCTAAGTGCAATGAAAGGGCCATGGGGCAAGGACTTGCCTCACTTTTGGCCACATTCTGGCACCTGTAGGCATGTCTGACCACAGCAGAACTCCATACATAGATGCCAGGTAAAAGAATCAGTGAAACAATCGTTACAGACCTAGCCCTGCCTTCCTCCCAGATTGCTTTGAGGCTGAGAAAAAGGGATGCCTGCAGCCTCAGTCCAGGAGCATCCTGGAGGCAGGGGCAGTGTGAGGATTTGAACCATATGGGGCACCAGAGCAGTCACCCATATAAGGATGGATCCTCATGGTTCACTAAAATGAAGGGACCAAAAACATACCAGACTTTATAAATCAATGATCACAATTACTGATTCTAACAGCGTCTGAGATGGTATTCACTTTTACCAACTTACAGACAGGACACTAAGATGATAGCTTGCCCAAGGTGATATCCAGCTGTTAAGAGAAGACCCAGGATTCTCAGTGGGTTGAGCCCATACCCCAGACCCACCCTCTTCCCACTGCCCTCCTAGTCCCACTATTGCCTTTCCATTTCATTTCCCTGTGGATACACAGAAAGAGGAAATGTATACTTTCCTGCTCCTTGGAAGCTTTCTTCCTGACAGCAGGCAAATCTCCCTGGTGCTTTGTTCTGAAGTCCACTGTGACCTCTCAGTTACCCAGCCAAGCACACGGGCTGTCCTTTGGTCATACTCAGGCCTCTCTGTGCCACTGGGGCTCACAGGTTCTGCTTGAGAAGCTTCTGGCATCCAGCATGCAGCAGGTGACCTCCATCCCAGGCCTCCTGGCTGTCCTGGGCTGCAACTCCCACACTGATGGAGGCAGCACCCACACAACCATCCCAGACAGCTGACAGCCACATGTCAGACAGTTTATAACCAGACTGCTCTTCTGCATGGTCTACTTCTGTGGAAAGATGGGGAGACAAGTGGTCCCTAAGGGGACTCACCAGGGTAGGTGATGGACGGAGGCTTGTCAGTCCATCGCACCTCTGAGCCACAGGGTCCAACTCTGAGCACAGAGCAGAACTGCACTCAGAGGCAGAGTCCAAAGGGAATTTGGAGAGCCCACCATCCACCCAAATTATAAATAGAGTTCAACATCATACATAAATGGAACCAAATTTTTTTGAGCCCTTTCTATCAGGTAAATTGATAAAAAAAAAAAACAACTTTGAGCCACTTTACTTTGCGGCTTTGAATACAATGGCCAATTTCATATTTATAAATGATACAGCTTAAAGATGGGGAGAATGAGCATTGACAAATTATCTGTAAGCACAAGGCATGATTGACATATGCACTATCATGTGCCATTCCATTGAAGCATTTTAATCCTAAGAGCACAGGCTCCAGAGCATGACCACCCAGGCCGGAATTCAACTGTGCATCTTTGGATGAGACTGATGGTGGTGGTGCTGGTGGTGATGGTGGTGATGGCAGTGATGATGGTGGCGATGGTGGTGATGCTGGTGGACAGTGTTGATGGTGTTCATTGTGGTGACGGTGATGATGGTGGTGGTGATGGTGGTGAAGGTGATGGTGATAGTAATGTTGATGGTGATGGTGGTGGAGGTGGTGGAGGTGGTGGTGATGGTGACGATGGTGACGATGGTGATGGCAATGTTTGTTGATTATGGTGTAATGCTGTTTGTGTAGTGATGGTGGTGATGGTGGTGGTGATGGTGGTGATGATGATGGTGATGATGACCTCTGGGTTCAGCTCTGTCATTGTAAAATAGCAATGTTGCCAGAATCCATCTCAAAAGGATGCTGTAGAAACTGTGTAAATAACCATACAATGCACCTAGGTGATCACATAGCGCTTGGTGAGGATCTAATAAACTGTAGCTTTAATATCTTCTCTTTCAGATGAAGAGATGTGGTCCCAGGGAGTTGTGAAACACACCCAGCTGGCACAGAGAACATGGGGCAGAGAGAGGATTTGAACTCTTGCATTTGTAGAGCTGCCTCTCCTCCTTTGTTCGGTTCTTCTGGTGATAGACTTAGGTGACTGAGCTATGAAAGTGTTTGTGAAGAATGACCTCATCAAAGATGACGGAATTTAGAACATGGTAATGTCAGATGAATGCTGTGGGAAAAAGAGCAATAAAAGTTCATTTCCATGAGGGTGGTCCCTAACATGGAAGGAGGCACTGCACACACCTACTCAGGAGGAGAGGGAGGTGTCGGAGGGCAGCCGGAGTGGGGACATCTGTTTACGGGCTCTGGGTTTGCTCTTGGCCCCTTCATTAGTGGTTCTGAAATCCAGGATCGAGACCCACCTTCTCTCTGGACCTGAACTCCTTCCTCTCATGCAGTGAGAGCCGAGCTAAGAGATTATCCACATCCTTCCCACTTTCCATTCTGCAGAGCTCCCTCTGGTTTATGCAAAAGGCCCCACTGCCCCCTTCTGCCAGCCCAGGTGAGGAGCCTTGCACACTGAGGTGACCAGAGAGAAGCTGACATGAGCAGAGAGGCTGTTTTACACCACCCCCGGCCGTGCCTCCTGACCCGCAGTGCCAGACCCCGTCCCTCCCCATGCCTGTCCAGAGGCTGAAGGCAGAAGCCGTTAATTACTTGTGACTCCAGCTGTTCTACCATCCACAAGTCACAGAGGAGACGTTGTGTGGCACATCTCACCTCCCTCTATTAATGCCAGGACCAGGTGTGCATTTGTCATTCCAGCTCAGTGTCACTGTCCCCACAGGCCTCCTCTGATGACCTTCCTCCAACACCTGGCACCGCAGCCCTCACTGTCAGCAGCAGGGGCTTGCATTTGATGCACACACCTGCTTCCCAGAGGGAAGTGATGGACTCGTTCACCTGGGCTTCCATGGTGACCTGACAAATGGTAATTTGAAGCCAGTGTTCTTTGACTGCTAGATGAAGGAGGCACACTTTTCTCTCTAATTCTTTTCAGTTTCTCTTAGACTCGTTGCCCTCACATTTAAATAAATAGAAATGCAATGGATAGAAGATGATTGGCAGGTGCATAGATAGGTAGATAGAGATGAATGAATGGATGGGTGGATGAATAGAGAGCTGGATAGATAGATGAAAGAAAGAGAGAAAAGCCAGCTAGATCTTTGCCCTGCTGCCTCTGATTTCCTGCCTCCCTGGGGTGTGGAACCCCTGAGTCCACTTCTGCACACACGTTCCTCAGGCAGTTTGGGCTGTCTGTTCCCACCACTCTACCAAAGATGCCTCTGCTCCACTTAAAGATCCCTGCAGCCTCTTCATTTCAAATCCAATGGTTTCTTCCATGCGGTCAACATGCATGTCCTCTTGGGGACAGGTCTTCACTGAGGGACCCTCCTGTGGGACGCTTGCCCCTGGCTGCAGAGAGCCCTTGCCCCTTTTCCTTTCTCTTTCCCTCAGCCCTCTGCCACCACCTCTCTGTTCAGTGCAGGTCCTCAGTGGGTTCCTGTTTAAAATGTCCAATAGGACTTTTTCCAATGGCTTACTTAAAGATCTCAAAAAGATTTTAAAGTGTGCAAACCTGTGTTGTCATTAGAAGTACACTGACAGTCTGTGAGACGAGAAGAATATTAAGCAAAGTCTCGGACATATGAACGTGCGATGTTGGCAGAAGCTGAGCAGACTCGTCTTCCCAGGGGGAATGTCACCAACTGCGGTCGCTGAACAGGGCAGCACACTTCACTCTCAGAGCGTCATAAACACGTCCTGTTTGTTTCTCCCCACAGCTTTCAGTCAAGTCCTGTTGAATTTCTGGTTTTACAGATGAGAAAAGGAAACCAAGGTTAAACATGTCCAAGATCAAGCAGCAAGGAAGGAGAAGAGCAGGGCTTGGTTTGAGATCCTGCTCTTACCTTCTGCCATGAGGGCAGTGCAAAGGGCTTGTGGTGAGGGGCTCCTCTGAGTGCTCCCTGAGCAGACAGCTCCGTGTCTTCAAGGGCAGAAATGCCACCTTTGTACCTGAAAGAATGTGAGGTATACGGGCCACCCCTGGGGTAGCTGGCTCCCTTCAGCACGTGAGCACTTTTTTTCCTACTGCCAGCTAGAGACTGTGATTCCAGGAAAGAGGGAGGGGAAGATCCCGGCTCCAACGACCCTGAACTCAGCACTCTAAGACAGGGCTGGGCAAGGACAGACACCAGGAAGCCTTGTGCTGGAGAAGGCAAGGCTCTGCCCTTTCCTCTCTTCTTTTATTTTCTTCCCACTTCTTTTCTAAAGTAAACGTTCAGTAAATAGATTTTTTAGGGTTAATCTACAAATATTTCAGTACACATCTCTAAAAGAAAGATCCCTAGACAGTATAGGCACAATATCACAAAAATCCATTATGTGTTTACATTTCACCAGTCATCTAAACTTTAAATTTTGTTAATTTGAATCTGAATCCAAATGAAACTCATACTTTGAAACTAGTTGATAAATCTCTAAAACCTTGTTTTGTAATCTGTAATCTTCCCCTTTCCCTAGCCCCCATTTTCCTTTGTAATGTAATATGTTTAGGAAAGAAACCTATTGTCTTTTCTGTAGAGTCCTCTGAAGTCGGAAATTTTCTGCTAAACATGTTTAACTGGCCCAGAGGTTCCCGTGAATTGGTAGTTAGATTGAAGACATCATCAGATTCAGTTTTTGATTTTAGGCAAGACTACCTCATGGGCTGCGCTGAGCTACCGTCCACATGCCTCAACCCATGACTTCATTAAGGGTTGAAAATGATAATTCTAACTTTAATTCCTTATTCCTTAGCTATGCTATTTATGTTAAAAACCCTCCCCATTACAGTTATCTGTTTATCCAGAAGTAAAGTTCTTCTATGCAAAGCAATAAATACTTATTTCCTTTCCTTGATTTTTCTGTTTTCGAAATGAGTAAAGTCTCAGCATTCTCCAGTAGTGACCAGGATTTTTAATTAATTAGTTTTAATATAAACCCTAGGGTTGAAGTAGACAATGCATTGGGTCCATTGCATTACCCACCTAGTGATGCTAAACTTGCCCGTCTTTGCTTATGAGAACCTCAACTTTGGCTCTGAGTTCTCTTTTTCTTTCCCCATTCCTTTTTTTTTTTAAGGATTTTTTTTTAATTGTAATAAAATACACATACCATCCAATTTACCACAGCAACTGTTTTAAAGGGTACAAGTTTAGGGGCATTAAGTACATTTACAATGTTGAATGATCACACTTCTATCTAGTTCCAGAACTTTTTCGTCATCCCAAAGAAAACCTTGCACACAAATGTTCATAGCCGTTCCATTCAAAACAGCCCCAAGGGGGAAACAATCCAAGTGTCTGTCAACAGACAAATGATCAACAAAATGTGGTTCATGCATAAATAGAGTATTAAGGGGCACTAACAAGGAAGGAAGGGCTGATTCGAGTTACAGCACGGGTGAACCTTGAAGTCATGTGAAGTGAAAGAAGCCAGACACAGAAGTTCACATTTTGTTTAACTCCTTTTGACATGATCCCAGAAGATGCTACAGCTTCCTTGCTTTCTGGAACAAGACACTTTGGGCTCATCTTGTACTTTCCCTACAGCAGCTTTATAATCAAGCATTTTTCCAAGAAGCCTCGAGTGCCTTTCAGTGGTAAAATGGATTCCGAGATCACAGCCTGGGGATTAGGGGGTCTCACTGCTACTAAATTGTCATTAGTTCCCACACCTTTGAAGTATAGATTTTTTTCTTAATCTTTTTGCTGTTACATCACTAATCCTTACACATCTCCCTAAATGTCCTGGTTGTCCCCCCCAGCCCATGTCATCCCATGACACGCACACAATTGCCTCACAGAAGCAGCACTGGTGCTCCCACCACCATTTTCACAACCAAAAGCAGTTTGCGCTGCTCAGGCACTTGGTTTGTTTACTCTGGGCCCCTCCCGGGCATGGGCCTGCAGTCTCCTGTCTCCCTACAGCCATGGAAGGAGCCCGACTCTCTGTGGCACTACCACCCATCGCAAACCCAGCTCAGTCCATGCACTTCCTTTTGCTTTTACAGCTACTTCTGTTTTATATTACGTAAAACATGTATGTGGTTTCACAGTCAAATTCGTATGCAAAGAAGTTTGCTTTCTCTCCCTGTCTCCTCTGCCCCTGCTCCTTCTTTCCCCATTCGAGGTAACTTTATTTCTTTGCTTGTTTATATATGTATTTATTTTAATTTATGGTTCATTATGCTTATTATTTTAATATAGCCATATGCATACATAATGTTTATAAACATGTAGACATATTATGTACTTATATTTCCATAAATATAGAGAAATATTCTGTACTTAGAATATATTGGATAGAGACAATATACCATTTAAATATATATTATAAATGCATAAATATGTCTAGTCTTGCCTTGATTAGATATGCGTGAACAGGACACACACTTTCGCTCTGGGTTCTTTGCACCTTCCACGTTTCACGAGGCGTCACAATGACTAAGGTACAGGGCCGAGGCTACTTTTGTGAAACATGAAATATTTTCAATCTCAGGTGACTTCAAGAGAAACACAAGTCTACTTTTGAAAAGTTTACAACGAGGAAGACCACGTGGACCCACGGCCCCTCCCAGGGCTTGGCTGGGTGTGTGGAAGGGAGGAACCCCAAGGTTTAGCTCTTTTGGGCTTCACTATAAATAAATAAGTTTTGGGGCTTCACTATAAATAAATAAGTGTGAATAGGCCCCTGCTTGTGCCCTTCTTTCGATGTTTTTGCCACTGCATCACTGGGAACAATTCGTAGAAGTGAGATGGCTGGGTCAAAGAGTGAAGGCAAATATAGAATGTTGCTAGACATCACAAATATCTTTCTTTTGAGGTTGAAACACTTTTATTCTTGCCAACATTGCATCAAAGTGCCCATTGCCCACAATTTTTCCATCACAATGTGTTGTCAAACTTTTGGGGTTTTGCCAAAAATCTGACAGCTACACAATGGTGTCTTGGTGTAGCTTTAATTTGCATTTCTCCTATTATGGCTGAGGCTGAACATCTCTTCACATGTTTAAGGCTCTTTTATTACTTTTTCAGTAAATTATTCATTCATTTTTTTAAGCCCATTATTTTCTCATTTCTCTATCAGATGCTTGGCTTTTTATTCCCTATTTATAGAAGACCTGTTTTGCATGGTTAGCACCCTTTCGCTTTTCTCCTTTTTCAAAGTTTAGGTGGTTATTCTTAGCTACTCTTGACAACTTGTTTTTCCTAATGAAAAACATAATCAAGAAACAACCACCAAGGACTGGCAGAAACACCGTTCTCAAAGCTACAAAGATGGTTAAAGGGCCTGTAGAAACACGGTGAGCACCAAATCAAGAAAGTGGCTTTTTTAAAGTGGAGGGCCTCAAGGCTCCCTGGTTGGGCCATTCCCTACACAGGCCCCTGCAGTTCCCTGGTCCTGGGGAGCAGGTGTGTCTGGAAGGTTTTTCTGGTACTGCCTGAGGCATTCACCTCCCTGGAACTTGCCCTGCATGTAGAAGGTGGATCACCTAGCTCTTCTACATGCTGCTGCAAGAGAGAATTAAGTGGCTGCCCGGGGCAGGGATTGCTGGCTGTGAGGACACTATTTTGGAGGAAAGAGGGGACATCCCTACCCATGAAACCAGGGGAATTCCTAGGGCCAAATGAGCATGCCCCACATGAGATGCATGTGCAGAAAGGACCAGTGAGGCTCCTATGCTTTGGCCTGGAGCTATTGTTTGAACTCGCATGGATAAGCTCTGAAAGAGAGCAAAGTGTAAATCTGCAAAGACTAGGGAAGATCTTTTCTTTTTCTTTTTTCTCTTTTTCAGCTGCTGGCACTCAGGGAAAGCTTGATGGTAACACTAGCTGGATACCAACTTAAGAAACAAAAGTCTGAGACCCTAAATTTCAGCAACAACACATTAAAATATCAAAATATCCGTGTTTCAACAAAAAGAATTGTAGAATGCATAAAGATACAGAAAGATATGGTCCAGGAAAAGAAGAAAACTAGAGCTTTAGAATTCATCAATTAGGAGAATCAGACTTGGGATATTCCAGACAAAAGCTTAAAAAAAAAATGGTACTAAATATGCTCAACAAGCTAAAAGCAAATATGGGGGAAAAAACTGAAGGAAATCAGGAAAATTCAAATGAACACAAAGAGAATAACAGTGATGAGAACTATGAAAAGGAAACAAATAGAGCTGAAGACAACAGTAACAGAAATTTAAAATTCCTTTAGAGGAATTCAATAGCAGATTGGAGCTGGCAGAAAAAAGCATCAGTGATCTGAAGGTAAGACAGTTGAAATCTTCTAGTCTGAGAAGCAGAAAAAAGAAAGAATAAAGAAAAGTGACCAGAGCCTGAAAAAACTGTGGGGTACCATCAAGTGTACCAACATATGCACTGTGGGACTCCCAAGAGGAGAAGGAGATGGCAGAAAGAATATTCAAAAAATAGTGCTTGTAAACTTTGCAAATTTAACAAAAGACATGAATATACACATCCAACAGGCTCAATGAACTCCAAACAGTATAAACCCAAATAAACCCACACCATGGCATGTTATAATCAGACTGTCAATGCCAAAGGTAAAGAAAGAATTCTGAAAGCCCCAAGACAGAAGCAATATGTTTCATACAAGGGAGCCTCAATAAGATTAAGTGCAAATTTCTCATTGGAAACCATGGAGACAAGAAGGCAGTGAGATGCCATATGTAAATTACTGAAAGCAAAAACTTGCAGCCAAGAATTCTATATCTAGAAAAACTGTCTTTTAAAAATGAGGCAGGGAATCAAGATATTCACAGATAAACGAAAGCTGAGATATTTCATCACCTCTGGACTGACCATACCAGAAATGCTGAAGAGAGTGCTGTAGGTTGAAAGGAAAGGACACTAGACAACTAACCAAAGAAATAAAGATCTCTGGTAAAAATAATGATGGGGGTGAATATAAATAACAATACTACTTCATTTTTTGGTTTGTAACTCCACTTTTTACTTCCTACAGGATCTAAAAGGCAAGTACATACAATGTGATGATAAATCAAAGGTTTTATACTCCTGATGTATAATTATGTAATTTGTGACAAACACTATATATAGGTGGGGGGATGGTGGGTTATAGGAACATAGTTTGTGTATAATATTGAAGCTAATTTGGTATCTAAGCAAATGAGAATGTTATAGATTTAGGATGTTAAATTTAAGCACATGGTCACCGCAAAGAAAATATCAGAGGGTACGTCAGCTCACAGAGGCAGAAATTAGAGGATAGGTTGCCAAGGATAGGGGTCAGGGTGATGGTGACTTAATGCAGAATGTGTGTAAGGCTTCTGTCTGGTGAGAAGGGAAAGTTCTAGCAATGGACAGTGATGAAGTTCTAACACATCGTGACCGGGATTAATGCCCCTGAGTGGAGTGCTTGGGTGTAATTGAAACGGGAAGATGTGTATTGTGTATATGTTTCCGTGGTTACAAAAGGAAAGAAAAGTGAAAGAGACAATGAGAACTAATGCAATCCATGATACTGCGTGAAATCTAAGAACGGAGGAGAAAAGGCTCCAAAGGATATTATTGGTACTTGAATGCAGCCTTGGGAGAGATTATGGGCCAGAAGTCACTGGCTCAGCCAAGGCCAGATTCTTGACCTTTTAGAAACTGCCATGATAAAACTGTGTAATGATAAATGTTTGCTGTTTCAAGTAGGCAAATTTCGGTAATCTGTTATACACAGCGATAGGTACACATATATACATATATGTATATTTATGTATATATATATAAAAATTCAAACATATACACAGACATATTGCAATCGTAAATGGGAGCATCATCATCTTCTAACAGATTTTATATCTATGGTTGTTATTGATTTTTCCCATTGTATTTTTTTTCTTTTCTTTTTGGGTTTCTTTATTTTTATTAAAGAAGTGGAGGGTTTACAGAACATTCATGCATAAAATGCGAGATTTACCTACACTACCATATTATTAACACCTTGCATAGGGGTGAAATATTTGTTACAATTGATAAAAGCACGGTTTTATGATTGTACTACTAACTGAAGTCCATTTAGAAAGATGGAAAACTTTTGGTCACAGATGGTGGTGCTGGTGGTACATCACTGGGAATATAATTAGCAGCGCTGAGTTATATATCTGGATGTGGCTTATGGGGAAATGTTAGGTTGTATACATGGCAATAGAATAAATCTATTTTTAAATCCATAGTATTACACTACATAGTGAACTCTAAGTGAAATCCTTCTTATTTTTTAATTCAACTTTTAATTCCGAGATAATTATAGATGCACATGAAGTTTAGGAAATAGTACAAAAGATATCCTGTGCACCTTACACCGAGTGTTCGCAACTGAATAATTGCAAAACAATACAACTGGGATAATGACACGGTCAAGATACAGCACATTTCCACAGCTGCAAGGATCCGTCGTGACATCATTTTGTAGCCACACCACTTCCCTCCAGCCCCACCCCCTCCTCAGCTCCTGGCAACCACTTATCAGATCTCCATTTCTGTGATGTCGTCAATTGAAGAATATCATATACATGGAGTCACACAGCAGGTAGCTTTTTGAGGTTGCATTTTTCACTCCGCATAATTCTCTGGATATTCATCAGAGTAGTTTCATCAGTAGTTTGTTCCCTTTTACTGCTGAGTTGTATAGTATGGTTATATCACAGTTTCTTTAATAATTTGCCCACTGGGTTGCTTCCGGTCTGAAGCTAGCATGAATCCAGATGCCATAAGCATTCATGCATAGGTTTTTGTCTTAACGGACATTTTCATTTCTTTGGTGTTATATATATGGGAGTGAAATTGCTGGGTTATATAGTAATTATACATTTAGATGTTTAAGAAATATGTTCAGGGTGACTCTGCCATTTTACATCCCACCAGAAATATGTAAGTGATCCAATTTCTCCACATCTTCACTGAAACTTGGTGTCATCGCTATTTTTTTTTATTTTAGCCATTCTGATAGGTGTGAAATGGTACCTTTCTTTGGCTTTTTAAATTAATGGATATACTTTATTTTTAAGCAATTTCAGGTTTACGGAAAATTGATGAGATTGTACAGAGTTCCCTTACACTCCTCTTTACTTATTACTAAATCTTACCTTAGTGGGGTATATTTGTCACACTGATAAGCCAATATTGACACATCGTTATTAACCAAAGTTTGTCGTTTGCATTAAGGGTCACTCCTTGGTAGGTCTATAGGTTTTGGCAAATGCATAATGTCACGGTACCTGTGTTTTGTGTGGACATAAGTTTTCAACTCATTTGGATAAATACCCAGGAGCACCTTTTCTGGGTCACGTGGTGAGACAATTTGTAACATGGAAAGAAACTGCCAAACTCTTCTTAAGTGGCTGGACCATTGTGAACTCCCATTGGCAGTGAATGAGAGGTCGTTTGTTCCACATCCTTGCCAGCATTGAATATCGTCAACTTTTTGGATTTTGGTCATTTTACCAGTATGTAGTCATATCTCAGTGTGGTTTCATCCCCTCCTCACATTGCAGGGCAAGGTCATTTCCCTAGTGACAAAGATGACAGCGGAAGGTGCCGCTGATTTCATCGTGAACCGTCTGTCCCCATATCCCCCGGAATGGGCTGGCTTGGCCGTCACCCAGGCACAGCAGCAGGCGTGGGGGGCCCATACTTAGAGGCAGAGGCACGGGAGGAGGCGATTTTCATCTTAAATGTCAGAGTGATTTATAGACTATATTTCCTGGGGAAAGTGCAAAGATTTATTTCCAGGAGACAGGCCGTTTGTAAACACACAGCTCGCAGGTGCGGCCGTGTGGGCTGGAGGGCCTGCAGAGGCTCACGCCCTCCTCCAGGGAGAGACACACAGCCCTGGAGACAAGAATGAGGGCTTGTATCAGAACAAGACATCACGTTGAGTGAGATAAGCCAGACACAGAAGGACAAATATTGTATGATCTCACTGACATGAAATAATTAGAATAAGCAAACACATAGAGTCAGAATCTAGAATATAGGTTACCAGGAGACAGTGTGGGGGTAGGGAATTGGGAATTAAGGCTTAAAATACACGCAGTTCCTGTTTGGGGCAGTGGGAATGCCTTGGCAGTGATGGTGGTGATGGTAGCACAACACTGTGAGCAGAATTAACAGCACTGAAGTATGTATCTGAATGCGATTAAAAGGGCTGATGTTAGGTTGTGCATATGGTACTAGAATAAAAAATTTTTAAAAATCCATAGAGGGAGCTGATGCTTAATTTGTGCAGAATATGTAATAAGAGTGATTAGAAATGGTTGAAAATGGATGGAGGTGATGGGAGCACATTATAGTGAATGTAAGTAACAGTGATGATATGTGGGTGCAGCTGTGGTTGAAAGGGAGAGTTTAGGGTCATGCATGTCCCTGGAAGGAAAGCGAGAGGATGACACTGAAACTGTATGACATAGTGAATATTCCTCAGGGTGAAAAGCTTCTAGATCGATTGTGGTGATGTATACATAATGCAGCGACTGTACACTTAGATGGTTTGTATGGTATGTGAGATTATATAAATAAAAGTGCTTTAAAAATAAAAATATAGGGGAGAAAGGGTAGTTCAGTCGCAGAATTCTTGCCTGCCATGAGAGAGACCCAGATTCAATTCCCAGTTCATTATTAAAAAATGAAATAATAATTTAAAAATATTGCTGCAATAATGAGATAGTCACTTGGAAAAAGAATGAAATGTGACCCACTACATACAATATATAAAAAAAAAATTTTAATTCAACAACTAAAAATTAAAAAATAAAACCCTTGGAAATAAATAAATAAATAAAATAAAATCTTTAGTAGCAGAGAAAAAAATCCATAGAACTCCACAACAGAAACAGTGAGTTAAACCATGCACTATAGCTAATAATACAATTATTAAAATGTGCTTTCATCCATACTAATAGATGCTGCACACAAATGTAACGTGTTAATAATAGGGTGGATATGGAAATCCTGTTTTTTATGCATGATTGTTCTGTAACCCACAACTTCTTTAACTAAAATAAATAAATGAACAAAGTGCTAAGATTGAGAAAGGGGTTAGGAGGAACTGTGTTGAGTTGTGTGCTTCCCCTGAAATTAAGCAATAAATAGAATCAAATGAAATTTAAAAGAAAGGAAGGAAGGAGGGAGGGAAGGAGGGAGGGAGGTAGGAAGAAAGAAAAAGAAAGAACAAGGATCTGGACCCAGGTGACCTGGTCTTCTCTGGGCACCAACAGAGGTGTGGAGTAGCGGTTCATTTTCTCCATCTCCCCAGGGGAGCTGGGATTAGATTTAACTCCTCTACCTGTCGCCACTTGGGGGCATGAAAGGGGAGAGGATGCAAGCAGCCTTTCAACCAGGAGATATGAAAATTATAAATTTGTATGCACACAATAAACTAGTCTTAAAATATATAAAGCAAGCATTGGTATAAAAGAAGAAACTAACACATCTAAAATCAGCCCTGAAAATGTTACTGCACCTACCTGGTAACTGGCACAGACCGCATGGCCTCACGGGAAGCCTGGAATCCAGAGGGGTGAGCTTGGGGCGGACATGGGTGCAGATGGAGGACCAGTCCTGCAGACGCAGTCCAGAGCACCTGCCTTGGGCCTGGATGTGTGGAAGGAGAAACCTTCATGCAAGAATTTCAGGCCCCTTCATGTCCTCGATCACATACTTCTTCAGATTCCCGCAGTAGAACTCACAGCACATCTGAACCCACACCTAAAAAAATGCACAGCTGTAGTAACAAACAAGCCATTTGGAACAAGGCTCAGCAGAAACAGGAAATGAAACCACAAGGAAAAGAGACTTCAGCTACTCGAACTATCTTGTATTGTTTGTAAAGTAAGTAAATGTAAAGAAATAAAAGAGGGAACCAAAGACATGAGTGGGGTCGAAAGATGGCAAAAAACAAATAGATAAAAAGAATGAAACGAAATGTCCATCAAAGGAAAATGCCATCTCTCACCGTCATATTAAATCTATTAACTTATCTGTCGATGTTTTGGCTTCTTGAACCATCACCTTGTCTGTGTATGAAGGCATCTGAGGAGCTCAGATGAAAATGGGGCCCCCCTGGCCCTTGGACTGAGGGAGACTGCCTGCAAGCCCCCATCTCTTGGGCTGCCTGTCTGTGCTCCCACTTGCGTGCACAGCATTAGTTCCACACAAGTCAGAGATGGGAAGGCCCCAGCCTCCACCTGGCCCTCCCAGACCCACTCACAACCGCATGGGCTGGGATTTGGGAATTCATCGGATTCCAAGGAGCAATGGGAGGGGATGCACTGTGGAGCACGCAGGCTTCTGCCACCTCTCCAGCTCCATGCCACCTCCAAGCCCCCACCAGTCCCAACCCCTAAAAATTAGCTGAGCTCTTTCCTCACCTGTTCTAGTTTGCTAGCTGCCGGAATGCAATATACCAGAAGCATTTTTAAATGTCTTTTAAAAAGGGGGATTTTAGTAAGTTGCTAGTTTACAGTTCTAAGGTTGAGAAAATGTCCCAATTAAAACAAGTCTATAAAAATGCCCAATTTAAGACATCCAGGGAAAGATTCCTTGGTTCCAGAAGGCCAGTGACATTTAACGTTTCTCTCTCAGCTGGAAGGGCACATCGTGAACATGGTGGTGTCTGCTGGCTTTCTTGTGGCTTTACCAAAGGGGACTTTCTCCAAAGTGTTTTCTTTTTTAAAGGATTCCAGTAAGCAAGTCCACCTTCAATGGGTGGAGACACACCTCTATGGAAATCATCTAATCAAAAGTTACCACCCACAGTTGGGTGGGTCACATCTCCATGGGATTAATCAAAATGCTCCCACCCAGCAATATTGAATGAGGATTAAAGGACATGGCTTTTCTGGGGTCACCGGGGATTCAAACCAGCATATCATCATTTCACACATTCCCACTCACAGCCAGGCCCTGGCGGTCCCACCTTCTTCCCCAAACAGGCTTGTCAGGAGCTTTCTTCTGAATGAAGAGTGTCACCCTTTCCTAACACCCACCATGGGTTGAATTGTGACCTGCCCCCACCCCCATCGTAGGTTCAAGTCCCAATCACCGGTCCTGTGAACAGGGCCTTATTTGGAAGTAAGGAATGTGAAGATGTAATTAAGATGAAGCAAACCTGGAGGAGGTGGAGGGTAGGCCAGATCCCTGAGGACTGGTGTCCTTATGGAAAGAAATTAGACAGAGATAGGAAGATACCACAGGGAGGAAGGTCCCAGGAAAACAGAAGCCAAGAGAGAAGAGCTGCAGTCACACCCAAGGAACACCAAGGAGCATCACAGAGCACCAAGGAGTTCCAAGGAGCACCAAGGAGCACTAAGGAGTCCCATGGAGCATCATATAACAGCAAAGAATGTCAAGTGATGTCAAGGAGTTGCAAGAAATGCCAAGGAGCACCACAGAGTGCCAAGGATCACTAAGGAGTGCTATGGAGCACCAAGGAGTGCCATAGAGCATCATAGAACAGCAAGGAATGCTAAGCAACGTCAAGGAGTTGCAAGAAATGCCAAAGAACACCAAGGAGTGCCAAGGAGCCCTAAAGAGAGTCAGGGAGCATCAGGGAACACCAGGAAGTGCCAAGGAGCATCAGGAAGTGCCAAGGAGCACTAAGGAGCATTGGGAGCTGCCAGAAGCCAAAAGAACCCAGATGGACTCCTCCCAGACAGGCTCCAGGGGATGCACGGCCCTACCCACACCAGGGTTAGGGCTTTTGGCCTCAAGAATGGCGAGATGATACATTTCTGCTGTTGTCAGCCTCCCAGCTTGTGTTATGATGTTGGCGGCAGCCACAGAAGACTGAGACTCCTGCCCCGAAAAGAATTCAGGAGATTGTGAAGAAAGAACTTCTCTAACTCATTCCAGTTGATGCCTCAGCGTCTGGGACTTGGCTGGCCCAGCTCCATGGTACCTGGTGTGATTGGAGGTCTCCCTCCATTGCGTGTCTCCTTCCCATGGTCTGTGAGTTCTGGAGGCAGGTCCCTGAGCATCTTTCATGCCTGCTCCCAGGAGAAGGCTCCTGGAATGAGAGGTTAAAGGGGAGGGAGGTAGGAGGACAGCAAGGCAGCTGCAGGCTTTTGCCTCCCCTGCTCTCTAGCTGTGGTCCTTGGTACAGAACCGCCATCCCTTGAGACGTCCCCTTTTGCTACATCTGGCTTGGTCCTGCTGCCCCAAGGCTGTGGTTCTTGGCATGCTTTCCCTTGGCACCAGAAGTCTCCATGGGCAGCCAATAATGTATAGCAAAGTAGCTGCCTCTAAAGTCTTTAGGTGCCTGCAATATTAAAAGTAGTCCTTTGGAAATTATCAAGACATGATGCATCCCACCTGCAATTTTTATTTCTTCTTTCTTTCCCCCAAATGAAGAACTTAAAAGGCCTGAAACTAACATGTGCTCACACTCACACACATATTTACACCCTAACATACACATCCACCCACACCTGCCCTGCTCCTCCCCTCTTCCCTTCCACGCCCCTCCCCCTCCTCATGTGCGCCTGCTGGAGGCTCCCCTCCCCCTCCCACAGCCAACAAGACACCCCCAAACCGGCCCTCCTTAACACAGCATCCAGCTGCCTCCGTTTTTCTGCTCTTGGTAACCCAGAGCTCTGTCCTGACTTCTGAGCCCCTCCCATGTCCCCAGGCTGCTGTGCTAAGACCATGACCTCCAGGTTTCAGGACCCAGCGGGCCACCTGTCCCTTACCCTGAGTCCCCTCCTGGTTCCCTGGCCACCCCCTTCACCTGCACAGCAAGTCTATCTGCCAGGCTGGAGGTGCCTCTCGCTGTGTCACAGGCCCTCCCAGACCCCACCACCTCAGCTTCCCCCCATCCCCCACCCCTCCATCTGCCATGTGTCAGATCAGATTGCAACTGCAGGGGTTTAAACTAAAGGGAGGGTTACTTCCTCTTCCAGAGGACACCTGCTGTCAGCTGTCTGAGGTGGGCGTATGGCTCAGAGACCTTCAGGGACAGGCTCCGACACCTTTCTGGGCGACACCCCCGGCACTGGTTTCCGTCCTCCTGTGCTGTCCCCAGCTGGCTGTCCTGGGCAGCAGGCAGAAGGAAGGGCAGACGGGCGCAGGGGCTGGCCCCAGAATACACAGTCCCCCAGAGCTCTCCCTGGTCCCCTCTCCCACCAAAGGGGCGCTGGATTAGTTGCCTCATGCCCGGTGATCTGGACTTGCAGAGAAGAGCTGCAGGGAATGTGGGATTTGACCCAGACCCTGGAGCCTCCCTCCAGGAGGGGACAGGACAGGATGCAGCTGCCACAGAGACTAGGACCAGCAATGAGTGGGGAAAGGAGAAGGGGGCACATGGCTCTTGCTTTGCCAGGCAGAGGCGACCTGGGAGCACCTGGTCAGCAGGGCAGCCTGGGGACCACATGCCTGAAGGTGCCATCGCCCACCTGTGCACACCCCGGACGGGAGGTTGGCCTTGCCCCCGTAGCACCCTTGCCAGGACTGGTGGGGAGTGGGGGTGGGGTGTCCTGGACCCCACCTGGGCCCCTGGTGCCCACACATGAGACGCCTTTGGACACACCCACCCATGTTAAAACACACAAGTGCTGACAGCCTACCCGGCTGCATGGGGCACTCAACACAGGTTGCCCCGCCCCACTCAAGGACAGGAGCCTCCCAGTGAGGCGCTTCGAGAACATTTTGTTAAAGGCAATTTGTCAGGCGCATCTCGGTTTTTATAGGAAAAACAAGCCCCATCTTCATCACTTCCCCCACGTTCTCTGATAGCAAGAAACAGACTCCCTCTTCCCAGGCCCCCAGAGTGGGCAGATTATCCAAACCCTACCCCCCTGCCCCCCACCCTCCACAAGTGCACAGTGGCATCTCTTTGATTTGTGGGTCACGTACCCTGGCAGCCGGACTTCCCTAAAAGTTGGGAAATATGATGACTCACCATATTTAGCAGCTCATACATATATAAATGTATTTCAGAACATTTCAGCCTGTGCCCATTATAATTGGTAGCTGTATAATCACTGCGTTAGGCTGCCAAAATCAAGTGCACAATTCATATCAACCCCTCAGACCGGAAAGCGAGGGCTGGCTGGCGTCCCCCCTGCAAGAGGAAACATTACGCAGAGAGGAGCTCACAACAGTCAACCCTACTTCTGCAGCACGCAAATGCGTGGCTGCTGGTCTCAAGGTCACAGAGAGAAAGAACTCGGGGCCCCAAAGGTCAGGTCTCGTTCTGGGGACCCCCGAAAGACCGTGTGGCCCGTCCTCCTGCCCGGCGCAGCAGGCGGAGGGGGTGGTGTTCCCTCACAGTGCTGGCCAGCGGCTTGGGCAGGTAGGCACCAACTGCAGCCCCTGTAGGTGCAGCGAAGGAAACTCCTACTGCTCACTGGTTAGGTGGTCCCCAAAGAAGCAAAGCCACAGGGCAGTGCAAGCCCAGGTCCGCGGGATGCAGGAGGCTGAGTATCTTGCCTGCTCTCAGCTCACCAACAGCAGCGTGAGGCTCGCTGACCCCTCTGGGAAATGTCCAGGAGAGCCAGGGCCCAGCCAGTGTTTTGTAGAGACCCCCTGGCTCCTCCCAGCCCCATGAGCACCTTTTGTGGCTGGAGGACATCAGTGACAGAGTTACTCAGGCTTAGGTCATGTGTGAGTCCCCAGGCTGGGCAGGTGCTTCTCTTGAACCTCAGAGCCGGGAGAGGGAGAGGGGCTCCTCAAGGAGAAGTGGGGGTATCTGCCTGGCAGCACCCAGATGCTAAGAACACCATGAAGGCCTAGGTCCTAGGAGACCCTAGAGCTAAGATGTCACCCACTGGGTGCTTGAGACATAGGACGAAGGGAGGAAGGAGGCTGGATGAGAGGGAGAGCTCGAGCTGGTACTGGAGGGGTGCAGACAGAGACAGCTGGGAATTAAGCCAGCAGGACGGAAAGACTACTGAGGTCAAGTACAGGCAGGATGGGTGGGCAGAGTGTGAGGGGGGCCCAGACTCAGCGATGGGCTGGGTGAGGCAGGGGTAGGACATGAACTGGGGTGATGGCAGTGGTCTGGGATGACAACCGTGGGCTGGGGTGATAGCCACTGGCTGGGGTGATGTCCAGAGTTAGGGGAGAACAGCTGTGGGATGAGGTGACAGCCATGGGCTGGGGTGACATTCATGGGTTGGGGTGATATTCATGAGTTGGGGTGACATGCATGGGCTGGGGTGACATTCATGGGTTGGGGTGACATGCATGGGCTGGGGTGACATTCATGGGTTGGGGTGACATTCACGGGTTGGGGTGACATGCCTGGGCTGGGGTGACATTCATGGGTTGGGGTGACATGCATGGGCTGGGATGACATTCATGGGTTGGGGTGACATTCATGGGTTGGGGTGACATTCATGGGTTGGGGTGACATGCATGGGCTGGGGTGACATTCACGGGTTGGGGTGACATTCATGGGTTGGGGTGACATGCATGGGCTGGGGTGACATTCACGGGTTGGGGTGACATTCATGGGTTGGGGTGACATTCACGGGTTGGAGTGACAGCCGTGGGTTGGAGTGATGGCCTTCTCTTCCCCCTGAGCCCAGCTCAGTCCAGCTGCCCCTCCTCAGAGCTCAGCCAGCTCACCAGGGGACACCGATGGTAGAGATTCTGGGTGGCCATGGCCATCGTGACATCTCTTCTGAGGCTGTGGTTGTACCTGCGGCCATGTACTCCCACCACATCCCACTGCATCCTGCCATGCAGCAGAGATGCTGGGCCTGGACGGGTTGAGCCTCTGGCCCGAGGCAGTCAGCTGTCAGCACGGCCCTTGCCCCATGCTAGGTGCCGGGGCAGGAGTGGACACCAAGCAGGGCAAGGTGAGGAAGAGGAAGCGCAAGGACCTGCAGCCTGGGCACTCCCAGGCTCCCCCGGAGATGCAGGACGCCACGTGAGGCCTACGGTGGGGCACGGGTGGCCCAGTGTGGAGTGCAGGGGCATGGGTCAGCCGGGCCCTGCCGGCAGGCACTGTGTGGCACCCAAGGAAAGGGTGTGCGGGCGTGGGAGAGAGAGGGTGGGGGTAGGTGATAGAACAACACTCCATGTGCCGCGTGGGCTGGTCAGTGGCCAGAAGCTACTTTCCTGCACTCCACAGGTCCCATTCTCTCCAAAGCCCAAAATCCAATTTCCTTAGTTCCCAGCTCTGCCTTTGCCTATTTTTATTTTTATTTCTCGCCCAGAGAAAGTACAGAATGAGGACCATCATTGGGTGAGAAATCATTGTGCCTCCAAGGTCTATTTTTCACACTAAAAGTCATTACTTTTGTACCTGGAGCCATTTCTCAGGATCTTAATACATTTGTTTATCAATCAATACTTAATTGATGTCTATAAAGCATGTTCGAAATCAGAGGCAGGAGCAGCTCTCTAAGATCCAATGGGGAGGCGGGCTGACCTGCTAGCAGGCAGACCCTGGCAGCTGGGGGTGCTGGGCCTTGGAGCCCAAGGAAGCTCCCACAGGGCTTCCTAGCCAGCCCTCTGCAGGTGGAATCCTGTGACTTGGAGGTGTAACTGGTTAAAGCCCACCTGGCGAGCTGCAGCCACCCTGGATCAGAGGTGCAAATGTGGCGAGGTAAATGCACAGAACAATCTCTTAGGAAACTGGGTTCCTGGCCTGGAACTGCCACACATTCCTGATTGCCTTTGGACAAGTTAATAGACTTCTCTGAGCTTTTGGTTTCCTGACCAATAAAATGGTTGCTAATAGTCCCTCTGTCAGAAGGACGAGGGATGAAATCCGCAGCATGTCACATGCTCAGCAGAGGAGGGCGCCCAGCGAGGTCAGCTCACAGCATCACTGTCCTTCTGTTTCTTTGGCTCCATGGCTTGTATTAGTAGAGAAGTGTGGATCAGTGGAGGCCAGGGCTGTTTGTCACTCGTGATGAAGAGAATGGGTGCTGGGACCAAGAAGGCTTGAGTTTGAATCCCAGAGTGGAGTGGCCGCGGAGCTGCTGTGTGACTTTCGCTCGTCGTCACTCTTGCCCTCTGAGCCTGACTCCCCATCGGCAGCGTGGCTGACAGGGAGGTTGCACCAAGGGGAGCTGCGATGACTGTCCTCACCCCCCACCCGCATCCCATCTCCCTCGCTGCCCCAGCGAGCGTCTAAACAGCGCCCAGCCTGAGCGCAGGCAGCATGGCTCCTCCAGGCACCCAGAGGGTCTGGCCTGCAGGGACGGCCTCCTGACCAGGAGAGACTCTGGGGAGGACAACAGAGCAGGGACGGCCACCCCGGGCTCCCCTGTCCCCTGCTGTGCCTCTCCCCCAGAGGCCTCCCTTCCTAGAGACGCGCCTGGCCACACCCTGAGGGCCGGGAAGCGGCTGCTGCCCTGCCTCCCTGGGAGCAGTGCTGTCAGAACAGCCATTTCCCTCTCTCCTACAAGCAAGTAGCAGTGTAAACCAGGGTCTAATTCATCAAAACAGTCGCTTGTATTCTGCGCGGACTGTGTTCTCTGCTGAAATATGGCCCCTGCCCAGCCCCAGAACCGCACTGTGCGATTTTATGATATTTCTGTTTTATGGGAGACATCTCATTGATGCATGTGTCTTAGTGAACGATCATTCTGGAATCTATTTTGCCTTCAAAGAAGTGTCTTCTGCAATGGGCTGGGAGGGGGCGGGTCCCTGCTGTGTGTAAATCCACGGCCAGTGGCACGGAGCGGGAGAGGGAGTCACGCTGGTGAGGATGGAGCGTGCGCGCCTGGAGCCAAACCTGCCCTTTCCATCTCCAGCCAAGGCTGGGGTGGGACGAAAGGCGGCTGCGGCGTCCAGCCACCCAGTGTGGCCGCTCGGCTCCTCCGCTGGTCACCACAGGGCCTTGAGCAGCTTGGGTCCCTCCGGGAGTCTCTCAGGGGGTGTCGGTTGCACATCAGTGCCGCCGTCCTTCCTGTCTTCGACCTTCAGCCCCTCACAGGCAGGCAGGAGACGCCGGGGACTCCAAGGCACCCTTCCTGCTTCGTATTTGCTGGATCTCCCAGGCCACAGGGTCCTCAGAACTCAGACCCTCTGTTTTCTCTCCCCTGGCTACCTGGAGATCCCTTGTCTTTGATTTTTGTGACACATGTCCCCCCCTAGAATCAGAGAATGCCGGCTCTTCTGCCTTAGAAATGATGCCGACTGGGGCCTTAGACGGGTCACCTCTCCCCTTGGAACGTGTCTGTGGCTGAGGCAGGGGGATGGGCCCTGAGAAGCTGCCTGGTGCCGGAGGCATGGGGCAGGGGGCAGGGCTTCTGGCAGCCGTCCCACCTCACACATGCTGTGGGCTCTGGACACCATGTCTTTCAGGGCAGCTGTCAGCAAACAGGGGACGCCTGTTCCTCTCCCTTCCTTCAAAGGGAACGTGTCTGCCTGTCCTCTAGGGCAGTGGTCCTCAAAGTAGGGTCCTCGGACCAGAGCTTCGGCACCGCCTGAGAACTTGTCAGAAATATGAAGTCTCCGGCGCCTCTCCAGACCTATGGAATTAGAAATTATGGGGCTGGGCCCAGCAATCCAGGTTTGGACAAGCTGGGTTTGCTGTCTAGGGCTGCCATAACAACTCACTGCAATCTCCACGGCTCAAAGCAATACTAGCTCGTCTTCTTAGACTTCTGCAGGTCTGACGCCCAAAGGGGGTCTCATTGGCTGAAATCAAGGCAAAATAGCCTCCGTCCTTTCTGGGGGCTCCAGGGGAGAATCCAGTTCCTTGCTTTTTCCAACTTCTCGAGGCCACCAGCACTCCCCGGCGTGCAGCCTGTCCCTCCAGCCTCATGCTGTGGCACCCCTGGCCCTCCCTCTGTCATCTTCTCCCTCTCTGACCCAACCAGGACAGGTTCTCCATGAATGGACGGTTGAACAGCATTGGCTCCACCTGGAAAGCGCTGGACCACCCACTGCGAGCTCCTTGAATTCATCCCATCCAGGAAGTCCCTTTCACCATGCAGTTCAACAGTCATGGCCCCAGCAGCAGGACGTGGGCGTCTTCCAGGGCAGGTGGGGAGGGTTCTGCCGACTGCACAGGTCCTCCAGGTGATGGAATGAATGCTGGGGCTTGGGGTGCTCGCCTCTGGTGCATGTCATCCCCAGTTCGTGAGCCATCAGAAGCACGGGCTATGTGGTATGCACACATGCAGCCCCAGCACCCATCCCTGTGCCCACCAAGCTACAGAAGTTTAATAACTGAATGTATTCATGTGGCAATGAATGAACGGCTGAGGAGGCCGCCACTCCACTCTCACCTAACCTTCCTTCTCAGGGGAGCATGCAAGGAAAGAACTCTGGACTGGGAATCAAGGACAGATAAAACACAGGAAATCCAGCTAAACCTGAATTTCAGGTAGCAAAGAATAGTGTTTTAGTGTAAGTATGTCCCATACAATCTTTTTCCCTTGCTAAATCTGATAACCTTAACCCTGTGTCCCAGCCTCAGCCCAATTGGGGAATGCGCTGCTGTCTCCGTGACTCCATTTCCCTACCCAATGTTCTAGGATGCTTCTTCTTCCTTAGTCCAAACTCAGCACAATCTGTCTAGTCCCTCGAAGGAGGAGTCATCCGTGGTGGCCCGTCCACCTCTCGGAGCTAGGTAGAGCCTTCCTTAGAGAAGACAACCCAGAGGTGGTCCTGGGGGACTCCGAGGCCTGGAAGCTTCTGGAAGGACACAGAATGGGCAGGTCCTCATGTTCATTCCATGTCTCTCCTCCAGGATCAAGGAGGATTTGTGCCTGCCAGTCCGAAAGACCTGCAGGAAGCTCCAGGAAGCCCGGTGTTGAGGCACAGTTTGGAAGGCAGAGTGCACGGTGCTGTTGCCGGCGGCCAAGAGGAAAAGCCCAATCCCACGTGCTCTGGGCACAGGAGCCAGGGCTGGCTACCTTGTTTCCTCCACATCCTGGGGGATCCTTGTACTTGGATGGGCATTGTCCATTCCTATGTCCTCAGCACCAGCTCGGGAAGACAAGAAAACACCCCTGACACCTGTGAGCAAAAGTACACCATCAGCCACTCTTGTGGGTTCTAGAGACAAATACCAAAAAAAAAAAAAAAAAACTAATGAAAATGTGTGATTTCATCTTCAGAGACAGGAATGGAAGAGAAGATACATAAAAGAGAATCTTCTTAAACATGTGATTCATTCTTAGGGGAAAAAATAAAGCATGAGTCCAGGTACACATCAACCCACAGAGTTCAAAAGTCCCCCCTCCCTTCCTTTCTTCCCTCAGAGCCTCATTATCCTTTGATCTTCCTAATAATGTGTTTCTTTCCTGGTAATAGGTTTTCATCATCTTCACGGCCTATTGATTAGAACTCTTTTCCAGGGTTGTGAGATATTGGCTAAAATAAGGGATGAAATAATTCACTCTTCTGCTGGGACTCCAGAAGAGGTGTTTGTAACGTCCTCCACCCATGTGTGGCCAGGCAGGAAACCAGGGACAGAGAGAGTCCACTGCATGTCTGCTTTTCCACTGGCCCTTTTCACCTCCATTTTGTTTTGTGTGAGACAAATGGTTCAAGGAGTGCAGACACAGGGGCAGGCTGATGGGGGACCCCTCTGCACCCCTAAGCCTAGGGTCAACTGAGTGGGAGCTATGCATTTTAGGGGAAAGGAGCAAACCAGAGAGTGCATGGCCAGAGCTTCAGGAATGTTCTAGACCGTCCTGCAGTGGATGAAGAGTCAAGTAGAGCTGCACTTAGGGTGTGAGATGGAGGACTGAGGGGTTGAGCTGTTTGTGCTGGGGCCAGATCACAGAGCCCTTGGATGCCAGACTGGGAGCTAAGTCTCTGTGCTGACATGGGGTGCGGGCAGCAGACGCTCTTTAGGGGCTTCACTCAGGCGGCCGTGGCTGTGGGTCAGCGCTTGGCCGCTGCTTATCAACCGCAAACACCAAGGACGCTTCCATTGGCGGAGACGAAGGGCCCTGAGCTTAGACTCAGAGCAGAAATGCGTTTCGCTCCTTGCTAACCGAGGGGCCTCATTTCCTCATAGCCAAAACAGAAGTGACCACCAGCTCTTTCTATAAACGCACTAATAAGTAATTACAGAGCTAAGGACTAAATAGAAAAAGGCACGCTAAAACCCCCTGCCATAGGGTGGGCCATGGCGGCTCAGCAGGCAAGAATGCTTGCCTGCCATGCCAGAGGACCCGGGTTCAATTCCCAGTGTCTGCCCATGTGAAAAATAAATTAATTAATTAAATAAAATAAAACCCCCTACCACAGAAGTGGACCAAAATTCAACCTCTAACCATGGGGTGAGAGATTCAGGGTCCATATGACGAGGTAAAATAGTGCTTTTTCATTTGATTCTTGAGGAAACTGAATAGATACTTGAAAAAAAAAAAATCTGACTTTGCAAAGTGTTTGATGAGACAGAGAGAAAATGAGCGCTTCCCAAACCGAGCACTGGGTGGGGGTTTTGCCCGAGGCTTCCTTGCAGGGAGGCGCCATCCATCACCTTCAGAAGCTCCATGGAACTGCTGCAAATCCGATCAATCATCTCTTTATTGAATTAAGGCAAAGGGCTGGTTATTAATAGGGCTAAGATTTAATGAGGAAAACGGATAACACTGTGCAGTGAGAGGGCAAAGAAATGCATCTATGGGCTCTGCCCCTCCTTGGAAAGATCCAGAAGCATTTTCACTAAGGAAAGCCTCTGGCTGGTGACTCCTTGGGAATCAGGCTTCTGGTCTGTGCCCTTTCTCCATCACATCCAGCTGTGTGACCTTCAGTCCCGGCTTTAACCTCTCTGAACTCCGTCGCCTCTTGCACTGAGGGCTGGTGGAAGGTGCCAGGATATTCTGACGTGGACCATGAGAAGCACAGCCCTGGCTTCAATGATGTCTGGGTTCTGAGCAGGCCCATCCCAGCTTTGGGGACAGTGGGGGCGGTGCTGGGAGAGAGGTCGTTGGGGGCATCCCCATGTCCCTCTCGGCACAGCATTTCCAGGAGCCTCTGTTAATGAGTGCAGGAGAGGCATGGTGTTTGGAGCGGGCAGGAACACAGTTTGGGATGTGTGGTGTGTGTTTATGGCACTGCTTCTGGGGAAACAGATTGTGTTTATGTCAGAAAGAGGAGACCGTGTTTGGGGGTACTCGCTGCAGCTTGTTGGGTCAAATCCACACCCCCAGCCCCATCTGCCTGAGTGGGGGGCTGCGGCACTCTTCAGTGCCAACAGCCCTGGCTGGGCACCAGGGATGGCCACCCAGACATTGGGTCAGGCTGTCCAAACGTGCTTGGCTGTGCCTGCTCTGGCTGCTGCCTCAACTGGCGAATGGGACTGGAGGGGCAGCAGCTTTGGACCCAGACTGCAGGATCTCAGAGCCCAGGAGAAAGGCTGACATGCAAACTGATGCAGTGCAGCAGGGAGCTGGCAGGGGCTTCCCAGGGAGCAGGACCCTAAAGGCATGATCCCTAAGGCCACCTGAAAGCAAAGCTGAAGTCCTGAGGGTACAGTGTAGGCAGTGAGGTGGACCCACTGTGTTCTTTTGGGACCAGGAGCCACTTTTCATGCCAGGTGCGGGGTGGGTGCTCACAGCCAAATGATCATGACCTTCACTTTAGACCACACTGGCCTTGAGTTTTGCATTGCCATCTTGTCCCGTGTTGCCAGATTTGTAAAAGCAGAGCCGTAAAGGCTCCTCTGGGCTCCCGAGTCATGATTATGCTGTCCAGTGGAGCCACCCCTGTCCAGGTGGTCACCACAGTGAGAAAATGCAGCCATTCATGCTCAGCCTTCAAGACGGGAATTGCTGGCAAGCAGCTCCACTCTAAAGAGTTTCACTGATCCACTAGAATGGCTGCTTTGAAAGAACACTTAGAGGCTTGGAGAAATTCTCATGGCATGACAAGCACAGAAGGGGACAAAGTCAATACACAGGACCAAGGCCTCCTTAGCCAGCGCCTCCAGCAAGGAAGGGATGGCTCCAGTGGGAGGGCTCCCCCAAGATGGTGACCCACTCCCTGCTGGCGGAGCACAAATCTGGGACACTCTTGAGTCACAAACTCTTCTTGGGCCCATCTCCAGGAAAAACCCATCAGGGGTCAGCCCGAATTGCTGGGAATTCATGATTTAAAAAGAAAATTAAGTGATAGAGACTACTTTGTTCATTTATTGAGCAGCACCGGAGACACAACGGTGGACAAGACGGAGCTGCTCTTATCTCATATTGGATTGTGGGGTGGGTGCACCTGAGGGCCGCATCCGCCCCTTGCCCACCTTTCGGCTCCCATCTCCCCGGGCACTGGCATTTGCCACCCACAGAGAGTTGAGAACTGCTGTCTGAGCCCATGGTAGGTCCCAGCCTGACCCCCTTCCTGGGGCACGGCAGCACTGGCAGCAGCACCAAGCCCGACGCCTCGGATCCCCTACCTGTGGGCGATTCTCGTCTACACCCCACCACCACCACCTCCACCAGGAAGCAGCACTCCAGCAAGGCCTCCCACTGGACCGGGCCGTGAGCGGGTGGTAGGCCTTCTCCCCAGCCCTGCACTCCACGGTTCCCGGGAGACTTCCTGTCTCAGGCCGCAGCAGGGGAAAATGGAAACCCAAGCAGGATTAGCACCTTGAGTCTCCACCAAATGGCTTTCTGGAGGCAAGTCATATTAAAGCAATGCATTTCCTCTAAACTATTAAATACTCTCCTGAAAATTTATTCTCCCAAAACAAGCAAATCCAGATGTTTGCGTTAGTGGGGGGCAGGTCAAGCGCCGTCTATATATGTGGGCTGACTTAGCAAGGTTTCTACCATAGAGGAAGCTCATTTAGGGTATTTTTTCTCTCTTTTTTACATGCAAGTCCAAACCCTTCTGAGATGTCCATATACAAATACAATGGAACCCATTGCTGACCTTGCTTGCCCCTACCTTGCCTTCCTCAGAAATTTACAGCATGGCTGGAGACTTCAATTCTTCCTGAGGTTACCAATTTCAGACCAGCGGCTGCTGGCAGCTCCAAGCGTGCTATTTAAAAGCCCACTAACAAGGAGCCTTTGGCTGTATATAGAAGCTAACAGAATTGTGCTCTCGTGAGCAACTTATTCATTTTAGTGCCACTCAGAGAGGTCTAAAAAGACCTGATAAATACTTAAAATCAGAACGATCCTGAGAGCATTTTACGACACAACTGGTATTTAATTAGCCTCAATTCTGCGTTAAAAAAGGCCTGAGAAAGACACCGTTAAAGCATTTATGCACCCAGACAACACCTCCTCCCCTCCGGCACACCTACTGCCCCGTCTCGCTGCCTTGCTTCTTAGTGGGGAATAAGGCAAATAATTTCACAAAAAGCCATAAAGCAGGATGGGAGATGGTGTACGGGACTGGATCCAAGAATGGCCGTGGAATGTCAAAAGGACGCTGCGTTCATCTTGGTCTCCCACGTGATAAGCTGAGCACTGCAGGGCAGCCGGCGCCACGAAGACCTCAGTGGTCCTGGACCAACTGTAGGAAGGAGCTGAACTGTGGCTCTGCAGCGGAAAGGGCCATGTGGCCCGGAGGGCCGCCCACCACTCAGGCTGTCTCGGGGGCCCACATGAGCTCCAGGCGGCATTTGGGCATGATCTCAGGTAGGACACTGAGCTGTCGGCAGAGGGCTCATGAGGTCTGAGTGCTAGCTCTCATTTCATGTGTTCAGATTTGCAGGAAGAGTCAGCAGAGGTGCCTGCCTCTCTGCTCTCGTCCTGCTCCATCTTTCCTCCTAGGTATAAGGTGGACAGTTCATGGAAGCTGACCCCAGGTGGGCTGACTCCAGGATTCTAGACAGTGTGAATGTGACTCCCACAAAAAAATAAAGTGGTTATGGTACAGACTCAGCTTTGGAATCTAGATCTCCAGCCTTCCCTCCCTGCAAGGCTCGTGCTACTGTATGCTGCTCTTTATCTAACAAATGCTTATCAAGGGAATTCTATGAGCCTAGTGCTATTCTCGGGGCTGAGGACGCAACAGAGAAAAACAAAAATCCTTGCCCTTGGGAGTCTAGATGAGGAGGACAACTAGCAGAAACAGGCAATTTAGGAAGCACCAGGCGGAAAGACAGGATGAAGAAGAGAGTTGAGGGGCTGTGTTTATAGTAATAGGTCAGGGGACACTGTGCAGAGGTGACCCTCAGCAGTGACTTGAAGGAGGACTTGGAAGGAGCCAGGTGGGCACCCAGGGGAGAGGGTCCTGGGCAGGTAGGAGGAATAGCCAGTACAGGGGCCCCAAGGGGCTTGTGTGCCAGGAGAGCTCAGGTACAGTAAACAGCTAGGTGAGAGAGGTCAGGAGAGAATGGGGGTCTGAATCTCATGGGGTGTATTAGAGCTTGCAGACCCTGACTTGCAGCCTGATTGAGGTGCGAGTCATTCCAATGGCTCTGGGTTTGAGCAGGAAGGAGCACGATATGACTTGAGATTTTGAAAGATCACACCGGTCATTGTGTTGTGATTGGATGACAGGGTCCAAGAGAGAAGGCCAGTTAGGGAACTCATAATCCAAGGAAGAGATGATGGTGGCTCAGACCAACGTGTGAGTGTGTGGAGTGGTTAGATCTTGGGTATAAATTTAAAGATACAGCCTATGAGTTTTGCAGACAGCTTGGATGAGACATGGAAGAGAAGAGAGGGGCTAAGATAACTCTGAGTTTTGCAGTCTATGGTACATTGATGGGTAGGTATGAACCCATTGTGAATAGGTTCTTTGAGTATGTGAAGGTGAGTCAAGGTGTGGTCTCACTTATGATACGGATATTTGAAGGTCTTATTTAGCTGTGGCCAAATGAACCAGGGTGGGACTTAATCTGGATTCCTAGCGGCCCATAAAGATAACCCAGAAGCCAGAAAGGAGAGGACCTCACTGTGTGACAGGAGGCAAAGGCACAAACCAAGGACCCCAAGGATTGCCAGTAGCCAGTACCAGAATGATACAAATGCCAGGAGAAAGCAAGACTTGATATCTTGATTTTGGACTTCTGCTAGCTGAGCCAGTTTGGGTGTGGTTAAGTCAAAATCAATTTGTGGTATTTGTGATAGCAGTCTGGCCAACTAAGATAGCATCCAAACAATTGGAAAGTTGGAGGACTTATTGACTGGATGAAAGCCTTACCCACTTCCTTCCTTCATTCATTTGATAATCATTACTGAGTCCAAGCTTGAGCTGCCTGTTAGATATTCAGTGGAGATGTCTGGTGGTCAATCAGACATGACTGTAGATCTTGGGAGAACTCTGGGCTGGACACATCAAGTCAAAAGCATCCAGTGTATAGATGCTTAAACCCATGTGATGGCCAAGAGAGGGAGCAAGGGTCCAAAGACAGAGTCCACAATTCTCTAGCATCAAGAGGTTGGGGAGAGAAGGAGGAATGGCAGCAAAGGGGAGAAGTGGCAAGCTATGAAGAAGGAGAGGGACCAGGAAAACCACAGTGAAATAATGTCCCAAGGAGGAGGGAGAGACTGAATGTGTCAAAGACCTTTCATCTTGTAAGACGAGGTTGCAAAATGGCCATTGGGTTGGACAACATGGAGCTCATCAGTGACCCTGTCAGGAGCAGTTTCAGTGGGGTTGTTGGGACAAAAGCCTGAATAGAATAGGCTTGGTGTAAGAGTGAGTAGGGTGAGAGGTATTAGATATGGGGATGAATGAAGACAACTTCGCAGAATTTTGCTGGAAAAGGAAGCAGAGACACAGGGTGGAAGCAAAAAGGAAATGGGATCAGTGCAGAATTGTTCTAATAAAGGAGCGATCACAGCAGGTTTGCATGCTAATGAGGTGACCCAGAAAGGAAGGGAAAAGTGAAGATGCTGGAGAGAGGAAAGAGTTGTTGGAGCATGAAAAGCACTAGAGGAACCAGAAAGAAGGTGAGCCATCTGACTGCAGGCACTGGGGGTCTGTAGACACAGATGGGAGCCCATGAGGTATGATGTTCAGTCATGGAAATAGTAGATGCTTTCTAACTCACCAGCCTTCATTTCCCTCAGCATGTCCTGAAGGCCACTGCTGCCACTGATGATAATGGAGGGGATCTGGCAAGAGGGGTGGACTTTGCTGACCTCAGAAGAGGAGAAGGGGATGCATGGGGTTTAGATAGGACCAGAAGTGGCCATGGAGAAGGGTCCAAAGCAGATTTCTCTGCCAAACTTTCTCTTGCTCCCTTCATTTATTCATTTAACAAGTCTTACCAAGCTCTACCATGTGCCAAGGATGGTTCTGGATGCTTGGGATACATCGGTGAACAAAACACATCCTCTGTCTTCAGGGAACTTACCTCACAAGTGTAAGACCAACATTAGAACATCAGCTTGAAAAATCACAAACTCAGAGAGTGCTGGCAGCCATCACTGTTATAGGAATCAGGAAAAGTCGAGTGAGGTACAGGAGTCAGGGAATTGGATAGTCACCCTTGAGTAAAAACTCAAAGGAAGAGTTAAGTGACCAGCTATCTGTGAAGCACAGTCTTTATGATCGAAACTGCCCACCTGGGTTAGTTTTCTATCACTGTCACAAAAAAATCACACAAACTCAGTTGCTAAGACTGCACTCGTTTGTCATCTCTCGGTTCTGCAGGTCAGAAGTCTAGCCCGGCTCAGCTAGGTCCCATCAGGCCTTTGGAGTCCCACCAGGCCAGGCTAGCTGGGCTGGGCTCTCAGCTCGAGGCTCTGGGAAGAACTGCTCCCAAGCTCATTCAGATCATTGCCAAATTCAGCTCTGTGGTGCTTGTAGGAGTGAGGTCCTATTCCCTTTGTACCTGTCAGCAGGGGCCACTCCACTCCAAAACATGCCCCCTCCATCATCGAAGCCAGCAACAGTGTGTTGAAATGCCCCCCAGTCCCCATGCACTTTGAATCCCTGACCTCCTCTTCTGTGACCACCCACTTAAAACTCTGTTTAAAGGGCTTGCTTGGCAGGATCAGTCCACGTGGATAATCTCAGCATTTTAAGGTTTACCGACTTGGGACTTCCATGATAGCTGCAAATTCCCTTCTCAGCAGAACCTAGATTAAGGGTTGATGGAATAATCTGGGGTCAGGAATCTAGAGGGGCCATCTCTAAAATTCTGCCCCCCACACCACCCTCTACCCCCATTCATTTTCTTCCTGGCAGCCAGGTGATCTTTTCAGAGCAGAATCGAGCCACAGCCTCCTTGGCACTTCAGATCCCATCCAGAACCTTCCGAAGTCCCAGAGGCCCTACACAATCACACCTCCCCTTACTGCCCTGTCCTTATTTACCACTTCCCCCTGGCTCACCCCACTCCAGATCTCTTTGCTGCCCGTCAAATATGCCAGCAGCCCCTGCCCCCACACGCTTGCCTCCACCCTTCCTGGAACTCCAGCTGAGTACACAGGGGGTGTTCCCTGCTGCCTCCTCGCCTCTGCTCAGACCCCAGGCTCCCCTGCCCACTCCATATTGAAGAATAGCTCTACCCACCTCTCACCCCGCAGTCCCCAGCCCTGCTTCTTTACTCTCCGGAGCACTCCCACCGTTTGATTTTGCATGTTTGTAGACGTTCACTTTCTCACCTCCCCCTAGATCAGAAGCTCCATTGGGTCAGAGACTCTGCTTTGGCCCCTGCTAAACTTCCAGCACCTAGAAACGTGCCTGGCACCTGGCAGGACTACAACAGCCCGTACTGGCTGTTTGAAGGGCAGGACGAAGGGGCATTGTCAGCCCTGGGACCCCTCATTCCATTTGCCCGGGCCTTTCTCCCCCTCCTTGCCCACAGTCAGCCTGCCCCTTCCCCTGCACCTTCCTACCTGCCATTCTCCTTGACCTCTCCAAGGTTGCCCCACAGCCCAGCGTCTCCTTTCGGTCGCTCAGACCTACCCTCAGGTGTCACTTATTCGGAGGAGCTCTCCAGGCCCCTGCCATGGGCCCCTGTCACGCCCACCCAACGCCTGGCATTATTTCTCCAGGGAGACACCATCCAGTCAAAACATACTGGACCTGAAGTTGTCTAGAAGTCACCTAAACAAATGTAAGACGATGAGGGAGACACATCGTTAAATGTAACATGGTGCCCTGGATGGGGTCCTGGGACAGGAAAAGAACATTAGTTGGAAGCTAAGGAGACCCAAGAAGAATATGAAATTTAATTAGTAATAACGTATCAACATGGATTCATTAGTCATGACAAACATACCACACCGTCATAATGTGAGATGGAACAGTGGGGCAAACTGAGTGGGGGTTTAGGAGACTTTGCAACTTTTTGGAAATCTAAAGTTATTCTAAAATTAAAATGTTATATAAAAGATGTAAAGATAAATTTGTTTTAATGAAATATTTTATTTAACCCAACATGTCCAAAATACTGTCATTTAATTGTATGATGAATACAGGCAACATTGGCGGGACATTACTTGCCATTCTTCATACATGTCCTGTGCACGGGCAGCCTATTCCGACTGAGACGTGCCACGTTTCAAGTGCTCCACGGCCAGGTGAGGCTAGCGGCTCCCACCCGGCCAGGACAGATCTAGAACTCCTGCCATGCTCAGACGTGATCTTAACCATACATTCACTTCTTCATCACGGGTCTCCCCACCAGAATCTAAGCACCATGTGGGGAGACACTTCCTGTCCTGCTCACCCCTGCATCTCTAGACTTAGAGCAGAGCTGGGCACAAAGTGTTGCTCAACACATAAAATAAACCAGCCTCCAGGCCTCCTCTCTGTCCCCTGAGTGCCCCTTTAGCACCTCCCACCCATGGCTGGGTCACAAGCCACCCTGAAGCCGAGTGGCTTCAAGTAACACCTGTGTCATCTGACCACAGCTCTGCTGGGCAGCAATTTAGGCTGGACATGATGGAGATGAGTTTTTTTTGGTCTTGCCTGGGACTGCTGACTCATGTAACAGAGACACTTGCCAGCTCGTGGGGACTGGGCAACCCAACATGGCTTGCTCATGTGTCTGGCAGTCAACTGGGCCTCTTCCATCCTGAGGCTGCTGGGCTCCCTCCCTGGGAGGGGCATGTCGGGAGGGCAGGAGTGGAAGTAGCAAGAGTTCTGAGGTCTAGGCTTGGAACTCACACAATGTCACTCAAGGCAGCCCAGAGCCCAGGGGTGGGAGCTGGACCCCGACTCTGCATTGGAGAAGCATCTTGGACAGGGACACAGCAGAAAAGAGCCTGGGACCCTCCCCTTTGCCCCCGCAAGTCCCCCATTCTCAGCACCACTGGCCCCTCATTGCACAAGCCCATGGTCCAGTCCCTTCTTTGACTGCTCACTTGGCTTCAGTCCATGCGGCCCATCCAAGAACAAATCCTCAAGGCTCTACCTTCCATCTCTTTTTCCAGTTTCTCCATCTGACTGCCACAGTCCTTGTCCAAGTGGCAGCATCACTGGTGGGAACACATGGCTGGTTCCTCCACTTCCATTCTCACTGCCACCTACCCCAGCCCCCATGGTCCACTCTCTCCACTGCAGCCAGAGTGACCCCAGCACTCTCTCTTGGCAGCCCTCGATGGCCTTGGCTCTGCCTTGCTCCCCAGCTCCTTGGAGCCCTGCACAGCCTTCATGTGGCCTCCAGACAGATAACACTTTGTCTTCCTTCCTTGCCCCACACCCTGACCCATCCCAGCAGGGTCAGCTTCTCTGGCCGCTCAGCGAGAGCTGGCCTCACCACAGTCCCCATCTGTAACATGGCCTCATTTTCATTACTTGAATCGTCTGTGCATCCGGCTGACATATTCTCTTACTTACTACCCACAAGTGCACCTCCCTCTGGCCTTGTCCACACCTGTTCCCCTGAACCTCTACCAGCACGCGGTGTGTCCCAGGGGCCCAATCCGACCTGCCAGAGGGAGGCGTGACACCCAGATGAGGGATCCTTGAGGGCAGGAAGGGCTGCGGCATCTTTCCCAGCCCCCACCCCATGCCAGGACAGAGCTCAGCAGTCCAGCCCTGGAGCACAGAGGGACCACCCGGAGGCCACAGGCCACCTTGGCCGAGGCCCGACTCCCCAGCCAAACCCAGAGCTGTGATCCCCGGGACTGGCCCACTTTAAGGCCCCTCCAGGCCTCTTCACAGGCGGTTTCCCTCCTCCCCAAGCTGGGTCCGAATGCCAGCTGCCACGTCTCACCTGTCCTTGCCTGCACTGCTGAGGAGGGAAGTTCAGCGATAGCCTTGAAGTCCAGGTCATTTCTGGCCATAATTGGCTGCTGCGTGCTCTCTGATGAAGCCGGTTCCTTTGCCAGGCCCCATTCAAATCATCACCCGTGAGGATGGGCCTCCTGCCGCGGCCCCCACCTGGGCCCCCCCAGCTGCTGGAGGACTGCGGTGTTCAATCACCAGGCCCCCTCTTCTCCGCAGGTCCTTGCTGTGGAGGAGAACAGAGCTGCCCAGTGGCCCCAGACAGTAGCCTGGGAAGCTAAGGGCCATGACCGCTCGCATCACTGGGCCCAGCCTGCTAATCTAGACAGGATAGCTGCAGGCTGCATGGAGAGGGGACCTGAGCTCCTTCCAGAGTCTGGGGGGGATTTGCCTGGCCCCCGACGGGGGCTGAGCGCAGGAAACATGTTTTGGAAAGAGCATGGAGCAATGCTTAAACTGCGTCCACGGCCCACATGCTCAGCAGGCGCTTTTCCCTTCCTAGTGTGAGAAAGAGTGATTTCTGCAAAAAGCCAGTCCCCAACCCCTGGCTCCTTGCAGAAAGCTCTTCCAGCTTGAAAGTAGGCTGTTTGCTTTGTAGCAGCATCACCTGCGAGGGGGAGTCTATTACTCGGGCTCCTTCTCCAATGTCAGCAGGACTGGAAAGGAGAGGGCCACCCCCTACCCATGGCGCCAGGCTGCCCCGCATCCTGTGTCTCAGCACACGCTCTGACCTGGGGAGAGAAGCTCCCTCGTTCTAGCTGCACGGAGCCTGCTGACCACGTCCGGGCTTAATCGGCTGGCTGTGGCTCCAAAAAGATGTTTTCATTTCATTTGGTCAATTTGCAGGAAGAAATGGTGATTGGTTATTTGACTGAATTCTCACATTCTCCTTCCCAGGTAGTTTCCAGGGGTGGATCCAGGTACACGCCCAGACAGACGTGCCTGTGGGCGGTCAGGAGTCGGTACAGGACCAGCTGTCAGTGGGCAATGTCCAGGCCTGTGACACAGCCCCTCGCTCGGCTACTTCCTCTCACTGATGTTTTGAGGAATTTCAACCCATCAATATAAATTTCTTCATTTTGCTAGAAGATGCCCCTTCTGCTGAGATGCCAGGAGAGCTCCATGGTCGCACCTCCCACTGCCACCGGGTACTGTGCTGGGTGCTGCGGCGTGGGGCAGGGGGCCAAGGCCGCTGTCTCACCACCTGTCCGTCTAGGCCCATGAGCACTGCACAGGGAGCAGGCAGACACCGACGGCACAAGGAATTGAAGGCCAGCCGTGACACCCCGGCCATTCCCCTTCGGTCCTGATGCCTCCCTGAGCCCCTACAAGGGGATGGGGGCTCTGCTCTGATCCACCCCACCCATCTCCCTGCCTCTCCTCTCAGGAATCCGTCCTCTAGCACCCTCACTTTGAACATCAGCGTCACTTCCCTCAGGGGCTGGCTTCGCTGCTGGGCACACAGGACCAGCCAGACTGCTGCCCACCCTGAGCTCCTACAGAGCAGATATGCCAACGGGCACCTCCCCAGACGAGTGCTCAGGGTAAGTTCTAGAAAAAAGATATGGCCCGGGCAGAGGAGCTCGTCATTATGGCACAGAGCTGGTCTGCTCGACGTTCTGGAGAGGATTTCCCAAGGAGGTGGCCTTGGAGCAGAAAGTTGAAGGACGGAAGGAGCCAGGGCTGAGAAAGAGGGTCCTGGCTCTGTGGTCAGAGGCCAGAGCCATGTGCAGTGAGCTCAAAGCCAGACGCAGCCCCTTAGCCAGCAAGCAGTCCAGTCACCGTAGGAATTCCGCCTCTTTCCAGCCCCTGCTGCAGGGGGAAAACCTCGCCGACACTCATGCAGTGGAGCCGCAGATCTAATATATTTATCTTAAAGGCGCACTCAGGCTGCCATGTGGAAGTGGACTGTGGGAAGCAAGAGGAAAGGAAAGAGAGGCAGAGCTGGGAGCAGCGACAGCCACGGGGAGGATGTGAGCATCCTTCGGACATCAAAAGTAACAGAATGTGCAGAGGTCTCTGTGCGTATTTCATCTGAGAACCCCAAAGGCTGAGGACACGAGAGGGGAAGGGAAAGAGGCAGGAGGGGCAGGAGCAGAGTGGTAGGGGGACTTGAGGTTTCCTTCCAGCTCTACCACATCCAGCCCAAGGGAGTCCCCAGCCAGGGAGGGGACGAGCTTGGGTTTTGAATGAACTTTGGAGTTTTGACTGTTCTGTCCTCTGGACACAGGTTTCACCAGTGTGAGATTTTACCCTGGCAGCAGGGAGCACCTCAGGTCGTTTTGTCACCTGGCTGAGCGATCCTAAGTGTTTCCTAGCTGGCTTGAGCCTTCCCTGGAGGGCAGGGAGAGCCTTTCCACAACAGAGCCAAGGGGCCAGACTGCCGTCTGCTCAGGCAGAAGAATCTTTAATGTAAGTTTCCATACATTTTCCAAAGCTCTGCAATAAGCCCACATAAAGGTGCTGTTTCTTTAAAATGGGTAGCACATGAATTTGGCACAATAGATCTTTGCCCATTCCACACACTGCCAGCTGCCAACCTCCTCTCTGGAACCAGCGTTTGCTCGGGTACACAGTCTAGGCGCTCGGGGGAGCAGATGGCGCCCCGGATCCTGGATGTGTCCTGACTGGACCAACCACCCTCTGCCCCTGGCCAGCAGTTGGTCCGGGCACCAGGCCTCACTGCCCCCCACCCCGCACCGCCCCCTTGGGACAGGGGCAGGGACATGAGCTTGGCTTTCACACTGTGTGGGGACAAGCCAGCTACTGCTGTTATGCCCTGGCAGCGCCTTGGAGAACCAGCCTTTGATGACACCAACCAGAGGGAAGCTGAGCAGAGAGGCAGAAGGACTGGTCCCACCAGCACCTCAGGGGCCTCCCCTGCTCCACCCAATTTGGAGATGAAGAAATGAGGCCGCACACTTGGCAGTGGGTGGTAGTCCAAGCACAGCGCCGTCCACCCCTCCAGAGGAAGAGTCCATCATGTTTGCGGTTGTTTTAGTGGCAGACACAACATAACACACACCCACAATCTCCTGCCTGAAGGCTCTAAAGCAAGCTGCGGGCAGGTCTCCCCGGCCCCCCATGCTCCACTCTCCATGTGTAGCCTGGGTGGAAACCCACCTCTCTTAGAAGAAAGGGCAAACCATCCAACATTCAGGTGACACCGGGGACCGCCCTGCCCAGCCCTGCAGCCCCGCCTCCTGTGCACAGCTGACCCGCCCAGGCGCTGAGTCCCTCCTAGAGGGGACTTTGCTGACCTCTGGCTTAGGGTTGGGGTCCCGAGGCAGGAGGTGCAGGCAGCCAGCATCCCATGCCAGCATATTCAGCCCCTCCACCAACACAGCTTTGCACACAGGGCAGAGATGGACCAGCCCAGTTTCCAGCCAGCTCCTGTGCCTGGCACCCTGCGGGACCTGGTGGGTACACAGGAAGGCTTTGGGCAACAAATCAATCAAATGAAAGTCCAAAGCCCCTTTCATCTGTGAGAGAACAGTCTCGATGTGGAGCAAGATACCTGCATCGCTAAGGACAGTGCCCTGCCACCTTGGAGCCATCTCTGTGTTGCTTGCATAGGATCAGTAAAGGTGCACTTGCAGATGCCAGGCTGCCGGGCTGTGGGGCGGAACCTTCTGCAGGGTGCACGTGCTCTCCCCTGCCCCTCCAGCAGCAGAGGCAGGCCCCCTCGATAGGGTACGCTGATCAGAAGGACAGATTGCATTGTGCATGGCCATCCCTGAATATTTATTCCTTCAGCAAGCACTGCTCCTGCATTTCATCTCCTCATCAGTTTAATTTGAAGAGTGTAGCTTGGATCACTGGCTTGGTCCACACACAACTTTGAAGATGACTGATTTGCTTGAATCAAACACTGGCAATTTGGAATTTGGGCCCTTCTCCAGGCTGACCCATGTAAGCTGGGACATTTTATGTCTCCCCTTTTTGAGCTCAACCCACCATCTCTAGTTATATCTTAAGGTAAAAGTCTGGAAGAATTGCATGGTCAGAAGATATGCTTTTAAGGTATCACTGGTTGATTTGTCCCTGACTGGATGACACATGCTTATTCTGAAACATGATGGGAGCCCCAGGAATAAAGGAAATTAAATTATCACATCACCTATCACCTGGAAGTCAGAGCTGTTAACAGTTTGGTGTTTACTTTGGTCTTTTCTCCATATGCCCACCTCAACCCCAGCTTGAATTCTGGTCTGTGGTGTCCGCAGCCACCCAAGGTGCTGGACCTGTGAGAGGGACCAGTGGAAATGGCAGAGGCAGTGATGGGTCCGCAGGGGTCTCCTACACCCACCACAACCCCTCTCTGGCCCATTTTCCCCACAGCAGCAAATAGGAACACGTCTCCCTCGCTCAGCCCCTTATCTCAATCACATCTGCAGGTCCCTTTTTGTCAGTTAGGCAACATACACAGGTTCTGGGGATTAGGGCACACGGTGACTTCCAGCCTTCCACACCGAGGTGAACTTCAGCTCAGGGCTCACCTCCTCCAAGAAGCTGGGAGAAATCCCTTCCTGCAGAGCCTCTCCCCTTGCCCCGCATTGCTATGATCAGCCGTCACAGATGTGTTGCATGTCGGGGGAGCCCGAGAGCTGTGAGGAAGTGCGTCCACCAGCCCATCTCAGGAGGGGACCTTTCCTCCTTCATCTCAGGCTCCCCAGCTCCTAGCTCCGAGCTGGATCGGCACACTGGGTTGACCCGCACAGTCTTATTTGTCAGGAGCAATAAACGGGTCCACTTCTGTCTTGGAGAAGTACAGTATCATCAGCTCAGCAATGAGACGACAACTGAACAGCCCTATTCCCTTGCAGGTGATTTGCTATTTTTACTTAATTCCCAAGCAGGGAAGAGTGCTCTATTTAATTCTGTTCCCCTTACGGCAGCCACAGACTTTAACTTCCTGAGTGAAGTTTGTGAGAAAAACCTCAAATTGACTCCTCACCTCCCATTAGAGACCAGCAGAAATAAGCCTCCACAACAGGCCCCAGCAGGGGTCACTTAGGGGCTGAGTGTGGCCAGGTTGAAGGACGTGCTAACAGAGGAGAATCACGGACGGGCAGGGAGAACAGAAAGGTCTTTGGGGTTTTCTCCAGAGGCTGGAAAGATGCTGAAGCCAGGTCCAGTGGGCAGCGAGGCGGCTCAGACGCTGTACCTCTGCCTACCTCTGCCTACCCCCCACCCCTTCCTCCAGCCTTCCTTCCAGACGCAAGGTCTCAAGGAAACCTTCTTTCTCCCATGTACCTCGGAACTTCTACTGCTAGAACATCATCATCTGTTATTCCTGAGCCTGCCCACCCACCTTCCCAAGACGAAGCATCTACTTCGGGTCCAGTGACTGCAATTCCTCTGAAGGCTGTTCGTCTTGTAAAATATTATCCCGCACTGGTTGGTAACCTTCCAATTTAGAGGAATTCCTGTTACTCAGTGTTTTGGGTTCCCAGCTGCTAAAACAAATACTCACCAATGGGTTTAACAACAGGAATTTATGGGCTCAGAATTGCAGCGGCTAGGCGGCTGGGCTTGTCCTGGGGTTGGTATCCTCTGACTGGCCAGTCTCTGAGGGTCTTTGGCTTTTTCATCACATGGTAATGCACAGGGTGGCATCTTCTCCTTTCTCTTCTGGGTTCCATTGCTTCTCGCTGCTCCCATGGCTTCTATCTCTCCATGCCGGATTTCCTTTGCTTATGGGGACTCCAGCCGTAATGTATTAAGGCCCATCCTCTTTCAGTTTAGACATACCTTAGCGAGTAGCATCTTCTAAGGTCCTAGTTACAAGTGGGCTCACACCCACAGCCCCAGGGTTGGGCCCTGGGCATGCCTTTTCCTGGGGATGTGGGCACGATTCAGTCCCAAACACTCAGTATTTACCCTAAGGGTCAACTAAACCTGGCTGGGATTTTGAGAACTGGGGAAAGAGGAAGAAAGGAGTGGTATAAATAAACGTATTTCTTCTGCACAATGGAATACCCACAATGTTTAATACATTACAGTATATTTTGAATTTCTATAACAATATTTAGGATATGCTTTTCCCAAGAGCATTTGACCATAAAACAAGCACCTGACCACTGCTGTGGAAACCACAGCGAAACCCAGGTTCATTGGTAAGGCATTTCTGTCCAGCAGGATAATGACAACAACGAAAGGCTATGATGTACCAAATAAGGCATTCATTTCTCTCACTGAATGAGGTGCTCAGAGATGAGGGATGACTGGCATTAGTTCAGCAGCTCAGGGAGGTCAGAACTGAGGCCCCTATATGTTCATCTTTTCCCTCCACACCTCAAAGTTGGGACTGCTGCTCCAGCCATCCCTTCTGTACTTCAACAAGAACAAATGAGAAAAGAGATGGAGCATAGGGATTTCCATAAGCCCAAATGAAGTCTGTTTACCTCTCCTTAACCAGACTATACACAATTTCCTTTCTGCAAAGGAAATTAGGAATTGTAGTTACCAGTGGCGCATTGCTTCCCCCAATACCATCAAAGTTCATTTAATAACAAGGAACATAAAAATGACTACTGAGAAGACAAATAACAGTTTCTCCCACATCAAGTGGAACATATGCAGCTAGAGTCTAAATATAGTTCATTGGAGGGAAAATTATATATTATATACAACATATATATGATATTCATACATTGATATTCAGATATATATGAAAACAAATTCAGTGTTCCCACCGTAGGCCTTTGTTTTGAATGCTGAGCAAGTATCCCCATACAGGATTTGTGTTTCAATGTCAAAATGGTTTATTGACAATGCAAAAACACCTTTATAACTCGTCTGGGTATATTATATCTGCTTTACTCCAGGACTTTAAAATTTCAAACACTGATGCCCAATTACTTATTTGCTAGTATTTTTGTGCAGACAAAAGTACAGCACAAATGGAAGAAAATTAAAATTAGGAAATGCTCTCGAATATAAGGCTACCACATCCCAGCACAACGGAAGGCAAAGCCACAGCTGAGAGGAAAACGCCTCTGTCAAGGAATGATGAGCTTTGGAATTAATTCGCCCAGATTCTCCAAGTTACCCAACTGTTCATGGAACTCGACCGAGTAACAGAAGGAAAGTTGTACTTGAAGATGGCAAGGAGGTCCCACAAGGTAGGCAGGAGGGGGTTTCCAGGGAAGGAGTGGATGGGCCTAGTTCCAGAAGGGTAAAATCTCAGGCTAGGGAAAGGGTTTTTTTAGGGAGAAGGGATGATGGCAAATAGCCCGATAGGGCCCAGGGCATGTCTAGGAGAGTAGTAGGCAGGGCTGGGCCCTCAGGGATTCTCGTGCCACGTGGAGGAGCTGGAGACTTACCACACCCTCAGGGAAGCAGCATGGTTTTCTCCAGGGAGCCAGCTCACTAGCCCATCCCAGAGGCCGTGCAAGGGACCAGCACAGAGAGTGCACCCCTAGAGACAGGGAGAGCATTTAGCAAAGGCCCCAGCCAAAGACCGCAAGACCCGCAATTAAGCAGTAGAGAGAGAGAGATGCCGAGAGATCATTGAAGGTGAAATCAGCAAAAATTAATGCCTGCTGGACGTTGTTTGTGAGGTTAATAAAGGCACTGGAGACAGTTTCCCAGTGACCTACCCTTGGCCGCCTCTTGGAGAATCATTCTATTAATTAGAACAGAGAGGCAGGGGAGACACAGCCAGGGCCAAGGCTGCATGACTCTGATGCCGAGTAGGAAATTTGGGGGAAGGTCGCAGTTGGAGTCGCTGGTGATTGGAGGGAGCTGAGCTGGGGGGAGGTGGCTTACCCCTTCCAGGGAACAGAGCAAGGGGCTGAGGGCTCAGCCAGAACCCGGGAAAGGGGTTGGCAAGGGGCAGCCACGGAGCCACAGAGCCGAAGGTGGAGGAAAAGAGCATCCGTGGCAGGCGCCGGACCAGAGTGAGGAAGGTGAGGGCAGAGAAGGGGTGGGTGTGCGGACAGTGGGTGGGCTGTTGTGAGAGCCCCGCGCCTTCCCCCTTCATTACCCGGACTTCTCGGCACCGTTTCCTTTGAGTGGAGATTTCCTCATCTGCACTGTCATTTTAAGAAACAATTTCCAGTTAACATGAAAAACACAAAAATGCACATCTAGCTTCAATTTTGGGGGAAAAAAAAATGACACATCTTCCAGAAAGCAGGCTCTGCCAGAAAAATCACAACTTACAATTGACAGGGACAATTTGAAACAGCCAAAGTATGGGCTCAGTTCAAGGGGGCCAGCCGTACGCAAGGTCCATCACCCTGGGCAGTTCGCGTGGAGTGGACCTGTGACCCTGCTCCTCACGCTCCAATCTCCTGCCTCTGACCTTAGGCCCCTCCGATGCTGCTTAGAGTCTCCACGGAGCCCGTTCTTCTCAAGCAGAGAAACATCCAGAGAGAAGACGTCCCCTGTCCCCACCTAGCGGACCTTCCCCAAGCAGTGCTGGGAGTGCCAGTGCCATGTCAGGTCCAAAAGGGCACAGCTTGGGTCCCTGCCCCGTGCCCGCTGCAGCTCAGACTTGGGAAGCAAGAATGACGCTGCACAAATAATTATGAATGCAGTGAAGATTAAGAAAGGGGACGGTGAGAGCTGTGGGAGTATAGAAGGAAGGGGCTTCACCCAGTCCGGAGCGCTGAAGAACCTTTGCAGGGGGATTTGAGTCGAAACCGGTCTTGACCTTTGAGCAGGACTGTACCATTCCCCGAAGCTGTCCAATTCTGACGTCCCGACCTGGTTAGAGGAGTGGTCATAGCAGGTCAGGCGGGAATCGGAGCAGGGGCTGACTCAGGCAGTGCCCCCCCCGCCCGCAGGAGGCTCCCCCAGGGACCCCAGGCTGGGCTGGCCACCCTTCCTCAGGGTTCTCGAAGGTCCGTCTAGACAAACTTCAGCAAAATAGAGCTGCTCCCGTCTGAGAAGTCCATCCCCAACCGGCTAGTTACCACCTCCTGATGTAAGAGACAAGCGGGGCGTGGCAGCGGAAGAGAGCAGGATGCGTGTTTGTCCATGCAGCCAAACAGGAGAGAGATGGCGGGGAGCCGCCCCCTCTGGCTCCATCAGGCTCCCACGGAGACTGTAGCCCCTCTGCTGAAGGAACCTGTTGTCTTTGTGTCATGGTCTTAGTTTTCACGACTGCCGCAACAAAGTGTCACAAGCCAAGGGCTTCAAACAGCTGGAACGTATTCTCTCCCTGTTCCCGGATCCAGACATCTTAAAAGGAGGGCAGGCCCCCTCTGGAACCTGCAGCGAGGGTGTGGGGGTGTAGGGAGTGGGGAGTGGGGGGGGGGGGGGTGTTTCCTTGCTGCTTGCCGTTCCTGGTATTTCCCAGCCTCTTCAGGGCCCTTGGCCTGGAGCTGCAGCTCCGCAATCCCTGACTTCTTCTCCACGTGGCCTTCTCCCTTAAGTCTGTTTGTCTGTCTCCTGTCTCTAATCCGGACATCCGTCCAATAGTGTGGGACCCACCCTCATTCATTTGGCCTCATCTGAACTAATCCATCTTCAAAGATGTGTTTCCAGATCAGACCACATTCTCGGGATCTGGAGTCAGGACTTTGACACACCATTTGGTGGACACAACCCAATGTACAGCTGTCTCTGAGTGCCCCCGGGGCTGGCTGGGAACCGGCGCCGGGTAGGAGCCGGCTGGGAGTTTGGTGGTCAGAGGAGGGACAGGCTGCGGGGAAACTGGGGGCAGCACAGGTCCAGCCTGTCCCTCTCAGGGTGGACGTGGCGGTGCACAGCCCCCAGCCAGAGCAGCAGCTGGCCAGGCTGACCGGCCACCGGGCAGGGAGGGAGGAAGAGCCGTCACTGCTGGACAAGGTTTGCTCAGTCCTCGTGGCCGAGCACCTCGAAGACAAACGACTGTTTCTGCTTAGAACCATTTCCAGAAGGTGCGTGAGCGGCAATCGGCTACAATATACCTTGTTGAAGGAGAGGGAGTTTTTTAGACATATCGTGCCCTGGGGCTCCACCACTGCAAGTTGGAGATGTTTTATTCTTCTATTAGTCAGTCAATCATAAAATAACCACAGGAACAAAGTGGAGAGCAAATCCAAGTGGGTCTAACAGAAATTAGCCTCGTGGGAGGAGAGGCAGGAGCCAGGGCTGTCTGCCTTTGCTTTCTGCCACGACACCAACCGAACCTGGAGCCTTTCCAGCTGGATCAATTTCCAGGAGAGTGAAACGTCCCCTCTAAGGGCCCCGATAATTATTAGTATGAATCATTTAGGAGTAGAAATATTTTCTGGAGGCACTGAATGCCCTGGTGCCTCTGGGTAGCTCCCGGGTTTGTAGACAGGCATGAACATGTCCCCAGGGTCCCGGAAGGAGGGTCTGCCCTCTGCAGGGCTCTCGTAGAAGCGAGGTCTCGGTCACAGGCCCAGCCACACTGTGGGGTTCCTGGGGGGTGCGGGCCTGGGCCTAGGCTTCTCAGGGCACGGGGGAAGCTGCCCTCACAGGCTGTTAAACCACCGGGCACCAGGGCTGCGAGAAGCACCATGGCCCTCAGTTCAGCCGGAGTCCCAGGGTCCTGGCTGGGACACAAAGGAGGAAGCGAGGCTGGAACCAGGGCTCCTGACAGCCACCAGGGGCTTCTACTTTCTCCCTTTATTTATGCATTTAAAAATGACCATAACAGACCCATTCTATGTTCAGATATACTCCCCCTCCGCCATGCAGCAGGGATGTGGGTGGGTGCCCCACCTGCCAGGGCATTCTTTCCCACCTTGAGATGCAGCACACTGAGTCCCCTAGGGTGATAAAAGATGTCTCCACCTTCCCCTAACTTTAAAAATAATGTGTATTTTCGTTATACTGACCAAACCTTTTCACTATAGAAAAGCAGAGAAAAACACAAACATCCAAACAAGAGTTTGCGCCGGCTAGTACCCAGTCACAATTGCCAGTGACGGTCACTCTGTGCCTGGACCCTGGCTGGGTCTGCCAGCCTCCCTCCGCTCGGAGTGATGGGCACCAGTGACGATATGCCGATAGGCTTCGGTGGCCGCAGCCAGCCCGACAGGAGTAGGATGTGCAGCCGCACCCCTGGCTCCACCCCGCGGGACGCCGCAAGCCCCGCTCCCAGGCCGGACCAGCAAAAGTGGCTCCAGACATTTCCAGATGCCCCCTGACGAGCAAACTCAGCCCCAGTTAGGAACCACCAATTTCTGCCCTGAGTCAGGGAGGCTTCTCAGGGGGAAAGTGCTGGAATGTCTCAAGGATTGAGATGAAGAGATTTCCAGCCACGTCTACAGTTAGAGGGCGCCCCAGTGGAAGTCACATGTGGGGGGACAGAGGAGAGAGAGGACCCCTCCCCAAGGAAGAAAGAGCCTCCCCACCCTCCTCAGATGCCTGGATCCAGGGCAGCAGCAGGACCCACACCCAAGGGCCCCTGGGAGAGGAGTGAGAGGTGCCCAGGGCACCGAGGGGGCCCTGCAGGCGGCTGAGAAAGCGGAAGGGGGAGGGATAGTGTAAATGCACAGGTGCAGCACCCACTGCTGTCCAGGGGCTGTTGGCAGAGAGCTAATCCCGAGGGCACTATCCTGGGTGAGAGGGGCTCCTACGGTGAGCTCCTGTCTGCCCACAAGCTGTGGCTGAAGCGTGGGCCCTAGAGGACAAGCGCCTGTGGGCAGAAGGCCGCTGGGGTCCCACAGAGACAAGCAGAGAAGAGGGGCCGAGGGGGCTGAGCCCCTTCCACCCCATGGTCCAGCTGCTGTGCTGCTCCTTCAGCTGACGCAGTCACCCCAGGGTCCGTCCAGTCCTGTGCACTGGCTGCCCAGGCCCCTGTCTGTCCCCTTCCACCAGGGAGGCCTGATTGGTTCTGATCGGCCAGTGGAGCCGAGCACCCAAGGGAGTCTGAGAGCAGAGGGGGCTGGGGAGCAGGGAACAGGACACGGGAAGAGAGAGTTAAGGGGAAATGGAAGCGACAGATTTCAGGAGCAGATGGCTTGGCCTGTTGGATGCTACCATCCTGCAGCCGGATGTGTCATGGAAGCAACGCGAACAGGAGGGAGAATTAACAGACTGATAGCAAGTCACCATGCAGTTGCGCTGGGGGAAGCATGGAGCACGGAGCTGGGCAGGGCTGGTCCTAATCCTGGGGGCCCTCCCAGCTGTCGCAGGGACAGGTCATGTGCCCTAAACCCGAAATCAGGAGGAAAATGCCAAGTTCAGGGTCACGGCCAGGGAGCGGGCAAGGGGCCCTGGCGGCAGCGGTGGGGGCTCAGCGCTAGGGTCACAGGGACCGTTGCTGTTTAGTCCCAATGGCTTTAATGAGCCCCCAAGCTGAGGACCAAGCAGGGAGCCCCCTGACCCCCTCCCGGTGATGGCCATGGCTGGGTGAAGGAATGGCAGCCTCTAATGTCTGGAAATTGCTGGGTGACTTTATATTCACCGAGGGGATTTGACAGTATCTGGAAAGAAGGGGGAGGAGGAAAACAATGAAGGGCAGAGGTTCCCCTCGGAGGGAGCCAACGACTCCTGGCTAGTGCTGCTCATTCCCTGTGCAGCACTTTAGGAGCTCAGCCTGTGGTTGTGCTGAGCCAGGCAGGAGGCAGACGATCACATCATTTGGAAGAACGCTGCTGGGGACAGGGGAGAGCTTGGGTCCCAGGCCCACTGGAGGTGGCACACAGACAGCTTCTCCAGGTGCTCCAAGCCTTACTCAAGAGGGAAACAGTGAGGCTTCCTGTACCCCAGGCCTGCAGCTATGGGGTCCCCCCAAAGCTCGGGGGGCTCTCTTGCAGGCATGGGCATTCCTCTGCAGCTATGGGGCCTTGCAGATATGTAGGCTCCCCTGTAAGTAGGGGGATCCCCTGCATGCCCTTCCCATCCCCCACAGCTGTTGGGTCTGGGGACTCCCCTGCAGCTATGGGAGCTCCCCTGCAACAGGAAGGCATTCTCTCATGCTGGAGGCCCTAAGACCAGCACTGAGGCTGGCAGGGCCAGGCTTTCCCCTGTAGCGCTCCAGCTTGCACCAAAACTCCAACCCTGCCTCTGCCACGTGGCCGTCTCTCTGCCTCTGTCTCTCTCTGCTCAAATTCCCGTGTCTTTGAAGAACCCCAGCTGTACTCGGTTAGGGCTCACCCTAGCCCAGTTTGGCCTCACCTGAATTCAGAACACCTTCAAAGGTCCTGTTTACAAATGGGCTCTTGCCCACAGAGCTAGGGTTAGGACGCAAACGTGTCCATGTGGAAGATGCGATTCAATCCCTATCAGGCTCCAAGGAGACCCCACAGCTCACCTGTCACCACAGGAAGGGCCCAAAGAGCCCAGGGTAAGGTGAAGCTGCCCTCGGCGGCCCAGACCACGGCCGAGGTCGCTTCGTCTGAGCTCCAAGGCAGCTTCAGAACCTTCCACATGGAACACACTCAGACCTGCGAGCCCTTCCCCAGCTGGGATGCCCCTTTCCAGGGGGTGGCCAGCCTGGGCTTCCAGGGCCTCCCTGCCGAAGTGGCCGGACGGGGCATTTGTTTCCCCCGGGTGACGGCGCGTTCATCACTTCTGCAGGCTCAGCAAAGCAGAAGGACACGTTTGGTCTGCCAGGCCATTAGGGATAAGTGTTCCTAATTACACTGCTGTAATTCTGTAGAAAGCAGTATCCAGGGCTTCTGACAGGGAGGTTTCTACATTACTCAAGCGAGGCTTCAATTTCCATTGGAAATCCGATTACTGGTGTTCATTTTCTCTTGGAATTTTAATCCAGAATTATAATTTCTATAAGGAGATTCATCAAAGGATGATTTCTGTTCGATTCCAATTAGTCTGATTGGGTACCATAATGCAAAAATTAACTCAGCGCCTCTGATGCTTGTTCTACACGTGAACCCAAGCATGTTGGATCATCCAAACGCAGTCACCACACCAAGGACATTCATTCCACTTCATTGTCACAAGCATGGCAGCCCCTCTGCGCGGGACCGGCCCGTTGCAGCCCGTGGCAAATAGTCAGGCAAGGACCCAATTAGAGTGGGATGGACAGATGAATGAATCAGTTAATTACCATCCTTCCTCGTTGGTTTTTAAATATCCATAGGGACTGTGCACTTTCCTGGCTGTTTATCAAGTGCACCAGGGCAGGTAAGTCTTCTCACCGGTGTCCTCAGCCCACCTCAGTCCCAGCAGCCCCAGAGGTGCCCAGCAAACATTTGAGGGGTGATTGGATGTTCATGCCTAAATCCTTCTCTCAGCTGGCCCACAGTGGAAGTAAAGAGTGTGTGTCTCTCCAAACATGCCCTCCTTCTGTCGCATGCTTGTGTGGAGTCAGGAACTGCTCCAGAAGCCAACGTGCTGCCCCCATGCTGGGGCAAGCACAGGGTCCCACAGCATAGCGTTCTGCATTCAGATTCCCTGCATGTCCCCTGCTCCCTGCCTGCCTCCGTGCCCCCACCTGGTGTCCCAGGCCGCGCCTCGATGTGGCTGCCCTGGCACCTACCCAGGGATGTGCCTGCCGTCCCCCTGGCAAGACTGTGCACCGCCTAGGAGCAGGGTCAGCTTCTTCTTCGCACTTGTGAACCCAAAGACCAGGACAGGTCTTGGCATCCACGAGGGGCTCAACAAATGGTTCAGGATGGATGCATCCACCCTGGCATTTCCCCCCTTTGAATTCTAGCACTGTGCCCTCCAAGGTCCATTTATGGAAAAAAAAAAAAAAAAAAAGCCCTCCGTGTCCTCAGCTTGGCTCGTGGTTACTCCCTGGAAAACATGGCTCTTCACACCAGACGCCCTAGGCAGGCAGCTCTGCAGGAGACCACCCCCAAGGGGCATTCAGGCAGGCCCTAGAAAGTGAGGGGGGTGGGAGGAGCCCCTTCTCCAGCAGCAGTGGCAGGCAGGTGTGTGGGCATCCAGGTGGCAGGGGTGGGGTTCACCTGAGCCCCAAAATATGCTCCAGATAATCACAGGCCTTGGTGACCCTTCCTACCAGTTCCAGGCTCCCCGAATTCCAGAGAGCAATCTTCTGGGTCTTCCCTCCCCTGCCCTCCAAGGGGTTTAGTAAGCTCGGGCTCCCTGTGCTCAACCCCTTTCTTTCTCTCCAAAAGCTGAGAGTGGCCAGGAACTGTGGCACCCCACTCCCAGCTAACTTGCCCCCAGGCAACAGCAAGGGCTGCTTACACAGCCCCCACCTCCAACCTAGCAAGTCTCTCCTCACCTTCTCTCACACACAGCCCAGATTTCCTCCATTCATCATTCATTCGAGGAAACGATATCAAGCAATTGTGATGTGCCAAACTCCATTCTAAGTGCTGGGATCAGTGGTAAACAGAAGGCAAGCTGTCAGAACTCATGAAGTTTCAACATGAGAGAAGGAACATAGTTGTTCCATGGTAAAAGAAATGAATGGACAAGATAATCCACAAAGCATAGTCTACTGCAAAGGAAACAAACCAGGGAGATGGCTTCCTTTGGGTTGGATGCCAGAGAAGAATTCACCTGGGAGGCACTTCTTACAGAGACCTGAGTGGCGAGAAGGAAGCAGCCACCAAGCTCTGTGGGAGGAAGTGGTCCGAAGAGGCACTGCATGTGCAAAGGCCCTGGGGCAGATATTCCCCAGGGCCTCCAAGGAAGGCAAAGAAGGCCAGGGAACTGAAGCCAGGTGAGAGGGCCTGTGGTTAGGGTGATGGGAAGGGATTTTACTCCAAGTTCAGCTGGAAGCCAGTGGAGGGTTTTAGGTATGCCCTCTCAGTTCTACATTTGTGAAGAGTTGCATAGACAGCAGCCTGTAATAAGTAGGGTAGACACAGGGAGGCCACATGGAGCGAGGAAGGCAGCAACCCAGGGCAGCACCCCGAGCTGGTAGGAAAGGGCTGGAGCTGGTCTGGAACAGGTGCCACTGGAGGCTGGTGACAGGTTTCTCGACCTGGAGGGAGGAGGAGAGGCCAAACTCTATCAGAGGAGCTTTATGAGAGGCTATGCACAAGCAGCCGAATCCTAGATGATGACAGCTGCAAGCAGGGGAAGGGGTGCAGCTTACATAGGATGGTTGGCGGGAAGCAGGGAAAGGGAGGTGGTGGGTTTTCTTTGTCTAGTTTGGGAGCGGGAAGTTGGCAGGTTTCCACCAACTAGTTTGGTAGCAAGGCGCTAAGTTGGGAGTTGGCAGCTTTTCACTGGCGAGGTTTAAAATTTAAATGCTGCTGTAGTCACAGAGGGCTGCAAATGCTGGGGGATGGATGTTGGGGAAGGGAAGCTTAGTGCAAGATTGCAGCTGCCAGGGGGCAGGAGGGCACGGGCTGGGCGGGCTCGGTGGGTTTCCTGGAAATCATGGGTGTGGGGAGCTTGGAATATTTGCTGGGGGTTGGTCACGTCATGGGAGACAGGGTTCTGCCTAACAGTTGGATGTGAGCGAGAGACAAGGAGGAAACAAGACTAACTCCCAGGTGTGTTTTCCAGTGACTGATGGAAAAGATAGAGTGGGGAGCAGGTTTTGGGGGAGGGTGTGGCCATGCTCAGCAAGTAGCCACCAGAAAAAGGCCCTTATGGTACCGAAACAGACAGACAGGTCTGTTGGTGTCGACACCACAATGACAGATGACAGCCTCTTGCTCTGCCAAGTCCATGCAGGCTGTGACCCCACCCCCTGACCTTCATGCAGCCCAAGGCCCCCAGGCCAGGCAACTGGAAGGTGATGGAGGACATACCTTTGCAGGATAGTGACCAGGTGGGCGCTGCTCCCACGGCCTGGCCTGGCTGCAGGGGATGCTGGGAGAGGTAAGGCAGCTCTGTGGGCCATCTGAGGCCAGGGGACCAGACACACCCACCAAACCAGGCCCAAGTGAGGGATAAGCTGCAGAAAGGAGCCACTCGCCCAGCGGTGAGGCAGGGGCCAGCCTGGCACCAAGAGAAGCTGGAGTTGATGAGACAGCCTGGGGGTCATGGTAGAAGAGGGATGTCCTGAACTGACCCCAAGGGGCCCCATGCCCAGGGCTTAGGGGAAAGGCAGGCATCAACGAAGGAGGCTGAGAGAGCCCCAGGGAGGCAGGAGTAGAGCCAGAGCCGGTGGTGTCAGGGGAAACGGAGAGGGGACCCCCCACCCAAAGCCAGCCTGGCCCAGTGACCCTCGCCGCCTCCCCCTTCCCACTGCATTCCTAGGCTCACTTCCTCTCCTGCACCGGCACCCTTAGGTTTCTCCGTCCTCAGAGGTCACCACCTTGGACGGTGGGCACTTAATGCCTCTTTGTTTTTTTTAACTTGACTATGGTAACGTATCTGTAACATAACATTTGCCACTTAGCTGCTTTTGAGAGTACAATTTGGTGGCCCTACTCACATCTGCAATCGTGTCCCACCACTACCCAAATGTGCATTCACCCCACAGAACCCCCAGGCTCATGGAGGCTAATGCCCCCTTGGACGTGACTCGGCTTCGCTGCAAGCCTGTGCTGGGGAGTGGGGACTCAGGCCATTGCCCGCGGTTAGAGCCAGGGGTCTGCCTGGCTCCTTTCTGCAGCTTATCCCTCACTTGGGCCTGGTTTGGTGGGTGTGTCTGGTCCCCTGGCCTCAGATGGCCAACAGAGCTGCCTTACCTCTCCCAGCATCCCCTGCAGCCAGGCCAGGCCGTGGGAGCAGCGCCCACCTGGTCACTATCCTGCTGGGATAAGGGCTGGGAAAGCCACGTGCCCTCTCTCTCCTGTCCTCCACCCTGCTCGGGTGGGGTTCCCGGCACAATGGGACGGCCAATGTCTTTTGCAAACTGTAAAACTCTTTGCCAAATTGAGTTGTTACCGTATTTCTTCCCCAGGTGCTTAGGAGAACTTTGCTGAATCCGAAGGGAAGGCTAAATAAATGAGGTTTTTATCTGCCCCACAATATGAGAACAAGGTGTAATCGAATTTCCTAACTTCCACCTGCTGTTTTGAGTGAAAGAGACAATAAGTTCCTTGTGAGTCCCTTCATTACTCCAGAAGCATTTGAACAATTATCCTTTACATTCTAGAGTGAGCCACTGCACCAAACAATCCCTAGGGCGTAACCAGCCACCCTGGAGGTGAACTCACCCACCCCGTTGTGGAGACGCTGTGGGGTCCAGGCCTGGCAACACTGGCTGCCGGGGTGTGGATCTTTCCGGCGGGTGGGCAAGGGTCTTGGCGGGGGCAAGACATCACAATGCCCCTTGGCCGTGGGTTCGTCTTCTGAGAGCTCTGGAAACACACGTCCCAGCATGCTGGAGCTGGGGCAGGCTTCAGAGGCCCTCCTGGTGTGTGCTGGAGCTCTCATGCATCAGGTGGGGGCTCGAGTGTCCTCAGAGAGGGGGCACCTGGCTCCTGGCACCCAGCCCGAGACAGACGGTCAGCATGGCCCGTGTCACCACTCCCGGCAGCTTCCGTCCGTCCCTCCTCTCTGGGGAACCGCGTTTAACCCCTACAGCAGAGGTAGCCAGTAAACCCCTGGGGGAGGGTCAGACCGGGGTCCCCCACAGCAGGCTGGGGCAGGGCAGGGCGGTTTCAGCACAGGCCTTGCTGCTCGGTTTAGGACAAGCGGCTACTTCCCACATGCAGGTAGGTTCTTGCCTCCCAGTGGCAGCTGGCTCTCTCCTTCCCTTTCCTCCCATTGATTAATTAACATTTAAGCATAATGACCCAGAGAAAGACTAGGGGAAAATAGCAGGCCTGTTATCACCTGCAATGGCCCAATTTGAAGCAATTTTGCCAAGTGAGCAAAACAATCAGAGACTGCTAAGGGTGGGTGGTTAAGAAACTTTCTTTTTGAAAAAAAAAGAAATTGCTTGGGCAAATGGTTTGTGCCATATCAATGTGACTTATTTGCAGTTCAGCCTCCCCAGCTGGCAGTCCTTCATCTGTGTGAGGGAGGAGAGGGCTGGCGAGGAGCACGGACTCACCGAGCATTTTCACTATTGATTTTCTGGAACTCTTTGACTAATGTGGTGTCCCAGGGAATCTCAAGCCCAGTGTTGATTTGGGAGCTGAAACGTGCACTCCTGCTGGAAGGGCAGTGGGGAAAAAGTGTCCACTGGGCTACAGTTTAGAACAAATGCATGTCTTCTCTTTGGTTTAGATGACTTCTGAATGCAGGGGACCGCCTCATGCTAAAGCCAGTAACTCATGGCAACCTTTTGGAAATGTCTTACAATTGGAAAATAAAATTAAGCGACACTATTAACAACCTACAGACATGGTAATGCAGTAACCCTGGCTATTTACAGGGAAAAGCAGGGTCAGGCTCCCAGCAAGGCATGGCCGCCACGTCCTGGGCTGGCCAGGCCCCACCTGGCCGCATGTCCACCCTGGGGGCCATGTGTGAAGACCCAGGTGGACCCATTCGGCAGTTTGGGGGCCCTGAGGCCCAGAAGTTCTGAAGAAGGAGAAAGAACCAGGAGGAAGGAGCTGGGCAGGTTAGTGTCCCCAGGCCAGCTCCCCAGGACATTTCTCACAGTTGGAGCTGTCCCCAAGGAACTGTCTTGGGAAAGAGCAAGTGTGTACTGCAAAGAGTCATTTGTCCAGCGCAGGAGAGAAGAAAACTGTAGGCCAGCAGCCTGTGAGGTTGAGCCGAGGCCGGTGCCCTGCTCTCACTTAGGCAGATCTCAGGGGCTGCCCTAGTGAGCCTGTTAGGAGGCCCGATCGTCACAGCTGGTGCTGAGTGATGGGCAGCCCCGGCATCACTGGGGGCTCCTTCTGTAGCACCCTCTGAAGGGGGTCACAGGTGAGAGGGGTTCTTCAGACCTGCACGGCCCCCTTGGAGAAATCCGTGCTCCTCCAGGGACCTCTGAAAGGTAAGTTCACAATAGATTAGCTCCGGCTCTGTATTTTACCTTTGCAAAATGTCATCTATTCCTCCATGCGGCATCATTACAAATTTGGGCATTGCTGGCCGGCCTGCAGGGAACACCTCCACACTGGAAATGGGTTCCACAGCCACCCCACTTGGGTGCTCAGATCAAACCACTGAAGCTTGTCCTTTTGTCCGTCATTCAGCCCATGCTTCTGAGTAGCCGCCCCATGCCTGCAGGAGCTCATCAATCATTATTGGCTGCCCTCGGGGAACCCATCCGTATGCCACAAGAAAGGCTGGTCCCAGGCGAAGGAGTGCCTGGTCTGGGGTCCTTGAGGGTCAGGGGGTGTTCTCCTGCTGCCCAACCTCCACCTTGGGCCATGAAAAATCATCCCCTGAGCAAGAAGAAGTCTGGCTGAGCAGTGCCCCCCACCCACTGTGCAACCCACAAGCACACACTCCCAACTCCCAACAACTTTGTACAGCTGGTGATTTCTGTGGGCCTTTTTCCACCATCTGGCAATCAGTAGGCAAAAGCACCGAGCAGGGTTTGGGACAGGGTCTCGATGGTGGTGCAGGGTCTTTGGCTGAGAAGCCTCAATTATTGTTTAATGTGCGTCTCTGTCTCCCAGCCCGAGCATCCTCGTTACAGCACATCACCCAGGGAAAACGCCACAGACACAGCCATGCAGGGCCTCCACCTCCCAAAGCCCCCGATCAAAAGCGCCCAGTGAGGCAGGCACCCAAAGACAGAGGGGAAAAGAAACCTTTCCCTTCGCTGGACTCCAAACCCTTTTCTAACCACCGAGGGCACTGGTGTGTGTCGGACGAGCAGCTTGTACTCCAAAGTTTCATTTCCAAACAGAATTAGAAACTGAAGTTGGCCCCAAATGCCTCAGCCCTTCAGGAAACAGGTAAAACTAGTCAAAATGTAAAGCATGAGCTGAGAACACATACAACAGAGCTCCTTCTGGGAATTTAATAAAGATACGTTTGAAGAAGAGAGACGGGCAATAAAAATTCAACATCCTCCTTATATTCATGCGAGATGCCAAAGTGGATCCATGGGCCAAACCGAGACAGGTGGGTCTTGGCTGCCCAATGACAGCTCAGACTGAAGGAGCTGGGGCAAGGAGGGGGCTGCGACGGGAACCCGCAGGGAGCAGCTGGTGGAGGGGGTGGCCTTACCCTCTTTAGAGAAAAATGAAGACCGTGCTCGGTATTTACTGAAAAAGATGTTTCAATGCTTCATGATAGAAGAAAGTTTTCGGCATGCATTAAGAACGCTACCTACAATTCGGTGTGTTCTGAAAATTGCTATTGCATTTTAGAAAGGAAAACGATGATTGACTAGCCGCTTCTGAACTTAGTATAAAACATTTAAAAAGGAAAACTAGCTCACTCTGTGTAGTTGAAGCATGACACCTCCGTTGCACCCAGGTCACCCATCAATAAGCATTTGAAGTTGTCCGGAAGTTTGGAATCTTGGCCCTAAATAAATGAGATGATTGTCCCAGGAGGTGGCCTGAGCCGTCCCCTACCTGCTGCAGTGACTGCCTCTGCTGTGGGCACCTCCCAGAGCTTCCAGAGCTCCCCTGGGAAGCACAGAGCTTGGCGCACATAAGAGAAGTTCTGCAGCGGCGCCTCGCATTCGTATTCTTCCTGGGCGAGAATGTCTGTTTCTCACCATCCTCTGGCCCCCCTGAGAACCAGGGTTTGGGACAATAATCACATTGTCTCTGCAACCGTCACAGCTTTACCAGAACCTTCCTTCCCCAGACTTCATTTTTCAGATGGGATGGTTGCAAGAACATTTTGCTATAGTTCTCAAGCAGTTGAAGATGTCAGAGGATAGGAAGTGAGAGGAATAAATTCTCAGTTCATTAAAAATTTATACAAACAATTTACACTTTCAGGGGTTCCCCAGCATATGGGATATGGGGTGGCACCCTAGCTGCACGGCTGGTGAAGAGATTGGTGAGCAGTCTGCATTGGCCACATAAGGACAAGGAAAGAAACATATGCAGTCTATATAAACAATTATTTTCTTGTAAAACAATTAGGGAGGTGAACTGGAAGCTGAATGATGAAATGGACTTTTCATCACATCTAATGATGCTCTTCTTGGTGGCTGGGATTGCTGAACTGAAGTTAGCACTTGCCTGTGGAGCTGACAGCTGACCGCTTCCCCAGCACCTTGTGTGGGTGATGGCTGGTGGTGGGGAGCAAATTCAGCGCCAGTGATGATGGGAGAAGGGAGGTAGAGCAGACACCCTGAGTGGAATGTGGTGTGCTTCTGAGGCAGGGACCCAGCTGCAGGTATCCCACCCTCCCTTAGGTCAGGCAGAGTGGACATGCTGAGGACTTCAGGAAGGTGAGTCACCCCTGCTCCTCTGCCTCTCTATACCCTGCTAGTGGCAGTGGGGCTCTGCTGAGCATGAAAGTGGCCTTGCTTTGTGGACAAGCACTTGCAGCTGGACACCTGCCTCCCAGAAGCACCACCCACCTGTAGTACCTGTAGATCTTCAGGGGAATTGGAGGGTGGTCCCTCCCACTGGGAGAACAGGAGCCTCTGAGTCCAGCTGGATTATATCTAAATAATTCAAAGAGAGCAGAGTCAGCCTGTGGACAGCCCTCTCTCCCCATGAGTCCAAGGGAAGTCCAGGTTCAAAAGCAGTGGAGGAAATATGAAAGCAGGAAAGGAAGAGAAAGTCCTGGCTATGTGGCAGCAGGAGGAGAGGCATGAGCAAATTCAACAAGCGTAGCAGGCATCTTCTCTGTGCTACAGTTATCCTGACAACCACCCTGTGAGGAAGGAGCTATGACTCATGACCTACCATGTCACCAATGAAGATACAGTGGGTCAGAGAGGTTGAATGACTAGTTCCAGCCACGGAGCTGGAAGATAACATTTGCATTGGAACCCACATCTTCTGCTTCCAAGTCCAATAGTCTTTAGACCAACTTCACTCCCAGAGGGGGAATGGAGCCGTGCATCCATCCAGGCCAGCAGAGAGGAGGAAGTGGAAAGAGAAGAAGTGAAAACACAGGGAAAGTGTCGCCTGGAGATTCCACTGTTGTCACAGAGACCAGAACAGAGGAAATGTCTGTTGCAAAAAGGAGGCTCTTTGATGTGGTTTCTACTATATCAAAAGGAGCAGCTGAATTCCCAGGACGTGTCCATTCCAGCATCCGAAGTGAGGCACAGGTAGCATGTATCAGAAAGATCAACCCTGAAATCCACAGAAAGACAGGCAGAGGGAGGGCTCAGAGACGTGCCCTGGTGGCAAGAGGGAGAGTTCAGGGCCTTGGGCCTGGGTGTGTGTCCTCACTCAGATTCTCACCGCTCCAGCTCTGAGGACAAATCATGAGCTTTTCCTGAAGACGGAGGACACCTGGGAGGAGAGAGCGTCTTTGAGAACTTGAGCTGGGGTCCTCTGCCCTCGGCGGCTGATCACAGAGACAGGGTGCAGCCACAGAACTACGCACGAGCATCACACACACCAGCACCCAGTCCCGGCCACCCCAAATACCACAGGTGCACGCAACGGCAACCAGGGATGAAATAACAAGGTGACATGAAGTGCAGTTGCTGACCCCCATGTGGCAGAAGCAAGAGCATCTGCCCAACAGCTGAGAGGTCACAGACAGGTGCCAGGTGAGGCGACAGTTCAACGCATCTGCACTGAGAGCAAGCAGTGATGAGGACCAGAATTGTAGTTTCGGGGTTATCTTCCTGGCTGCAGTAGATGGACTGGAGGGGCCAGGCTGGAAGCAGGGCAGCTGGTTGGGAAAATGTGGGCTCGGCCTGGGAGAGGGCTGGGGAGATGTTGAACGGCGATGGAGCCAACCAGGGCAAAGCTTGGTGGCATTCGAGCCAGGTAGTTCTTTCCGTGACATGCTCTCCCTGTCCTTGCCTGCACTTTCTGACACGTTCTCGCTCTGACCCAGCTTCCAATCTTGCCTCGCAGGCTCTTGCTTTAGAAAAAGCCATCTGCCGGTGGCCGCGTGGTATCAGGCAGCTGTGGTATGCCCACCCTGAAGCAAATGCCCCTTGCTGGGGAGTGAAGGCATTTCTGGATGTGGCTTCTGTCACATTATTTATTTTTATGACAGGCTTCGATGGACAGCATCATCCTGTTGACATTATTGATGGCTCACGTGAATTTGCATTAAAAATATCTATGCTATGAAAAATGTTCTTGTCGGCCCACACTTCCCTGGGCCTCAGCTGCAGCCCCTCAACATGTGTATTCAAAGCAGTAAAAAACATGATTCAGCTCCGCCGTTCCCCGGACACTATGCCAGGCCCTGAGATGTACCCAAAAAGTAAGACACAAACCAGGAACTGGAGTTGCTCATGGCTGTGGGGAGGGAGTTTGGGATTCGGGGGAGAACGGACACACCCAGATCAGCCCAGTGGGGCTGATGAGGCCAGGTAGAAAGGGCCTGGAAGGTGCAATAGGCACTTCAGACTGAACGAGAGGAAAGCTTTGGAAGCATCTGAGCTGAACTTGCCTGTGAGTAGCTGCTATTGCTCTTGAGAGAAGAGCCATGCTTGGCACAACCACTGTCCTTGGGGACTGGCCATCCAAAGAGCCCCTGGAAAATGGACTCAATTCAAGTCAACATGTACCCTTGAAACTCCTTTGCAGAGCTGGGTTGGATCCCCTGAGATGGATGACAACAGAGAGAAGCTGCAGCTCTTTCCCTCAAAGAGTCTTCCCTCCTTCAGGAGTCCATGGAGCAGCGCTGCATTCTCACACAGAAGGGAAGCAGGTCAACAGCCAGGAAGTCGTGCACCCTGGGAGACCCACAAGACTGGCTCCAGCCCCTCCTGCCCGGGCACCTGGAATGCACAGCCAGAGCCCCCATCCCCCCTCTCTGCCCAAACCACTCACCGGCAACAAAAGTCCACTCCGGTGACAGCCCTGCCACTCCTCCCACCTGAGCCCGAGGACTGCACTGCCGTCCACCCCATCTGTCCCTCCCACCAGTTCAGCGAGCAACCTCCGCTCACCACCACTCCCCCTCTTTTATCTCCATCTTCCCAAGATTTTAAACCCAGAACTCCACCCCCATCCATAAATTCTCCCCTGAGCTCCAGGCTCATCTAGCTAACCCCTGGATGGATTCACAGGACTTCCCAATAGCATTTCAAACCTCCAGATGCCCAAGACCAAGTTCATCTCACTCCCACCCCACCTTCAGGAATGAGTAGAGGTCCTGCCACCCCTCGCCCACTGCTGGGGCCTCACTCGCCCTTGCCACCGCACCTCCTTCCGCAGTCAATCACTAAGCCTGCACAGCCCAGCCTCTATTTCCTGATGCCCCTCCACGTTCCCCAACATCCCTGCCTGGACACAGACTCGCCACCGCTCACCTGAATTGCTGAGGCCTCTGGCTGCGATGTCCTGCAGAGGTTCCCCATTGGGGTCAGCACGAGCTTTCCAAACTATCTAGTGCAAAGGTTAAAATAAAGTCCCAGACTCCCTGGGTCTTTCCCTATTTTAGCTTGTAAAAGCTGCCAGAATGCAATATACCAGAAATGGAACGGTTTTTGAAAAGGTGAATTTATTAAATTGCTTATTTACAATTCTAAGACCATGGAAAAAAAGTCCAAATTAAGGTAAGGCTATAAAAATGTCCAAATTAATCAGCCATGGAAAGATACCTTGGTTCAAGAAGGCCAATGACATTCAGGGTTTCTCTCTCAGCTGGAAGGGCACATGGTGAACATGGCAACATCTGCTAGCTCTCTCTCCAGGCTTCTTCAGTGACTTCCCTGGGGACATTTTCTTCCTTCAATTCCAAAGGTCTCTAGCTATGTGGGCTCTGTTGATTCTAATGCTTTTTCCAAAATGGTTCCCTCTTAAAGGGCTCCAGTAAGGAACCCACTTTGAATGGGTGGAGACACATCTCCTTGGAAACCATCTAATCAAAAGTTACCACCCCCAACTGGGTGGGTCACATCTCCACAGAAACAATAAAAAAGATCCCATCCAGCAATATTGAATGAGGATTAAGGAGCATGGCTTTTGTAGGGTTCACAACAGATTCAAACTCTTATAAGTGCTATGATCTGGACAAGTTCTTTAGGCTGTCAGAACCTCGGTTTCCTCATCTGTTAAGTGGGGACCAAGAAGTGTGTCCATCTCATAGGGACTCTGAGAATGCAGCTCATCGATGTGCAAACAACTATTTAGAGCAGGAACTGGAATCACAAAAGATCTGATGATAAACGTTGCTGTAAGAGCTCCTCCTCGATTCCAGCTGCACCTCCCGGTCTCCTGCCCACAGCCAAGTGCCAGCACAGCCCTACATGAGGCACTGCTGCTGGATCCCGGCTGCCATCTTCCGAGCAGGCCGCAGCAGCTCTCCAAGTCTCTTCCCCCGGGAAGCTCCCACATTTGCACACACACGCCCTGGCCTACACACACATGTGCACCCGGCGGCTGAGCCCTCGGGAGCCCCTGAAATGCCTGCTAAGAGAGGCGTGGACACCAGCTTGGCAACCCTGCCCAGAGAATGAAAGCTGCATGGGAGACCCCTGGCCCTGGCTCTGCTTACCCTGAGGGGCTCTGGACAATGCCTACAGTGGAGGCACCCACCATGGCCGATTCCAGGCTGCCCATCCGCTGGCCGTCAGCTCGCAGAACTCCTGAAGATGTAACCCTCGGCTCTCCCAGGCAGAATGACTGGTTCCAGGACACCTCAAGGCAGGAGGATAGGGTCCAGGGACAAAAGCAAGCTGTGCAACTTTTAGTTTAATAACACACAACAAGGGACTTCCGTGTCACCGACATGTTTTCCCTTCTCATGGGTGCCTCTGTTCTCTGAGGCTGCCGGAATGAATTTCTACAAGCTGGGGCTTAAAACAATCCTGGAGGCAAGATGTCTGAAATCGAGGTGCCAGCAGGGGCATGGTCCCTCGGAAACCTGTCTGGGGGCATCCTTCCTTGCCCCTCCAGCTTCCGGCATTTCTCAACCCTCCTTGGCACTCCTTGGCTTGTGCTGTGTCACTTCTGTCTGCACCTGCACCTCTCCCTGTGTCTGTCCATCTCATCTCTGCTGCTTCTGTGGGTGCAGTCTTGGCAAATCAGGGGCCAAATCCATGTGACCACATCTGAATTTAGCCAGTTGCCTCTGCAAAGACTGCCTTTCTGAATGAGGTCACATTCTGGGGTCCTGGGGCTTAAGGCAACAGCACATCACTTTGGAGACCCAGCTCAGCCCAGAACACCTGACACCTGAGCTGGGCAGGGAATGGTGCTCTCAGCACAGGAAGGTTTATCCACAGGTGAGCTGGGCAGCCTGGGTGTCCTGAGCCCAGCGCAATGCAGGCAAGGGAATGGGGGGCTGCAGGTGGGTTGGGGTACATCTCAGGGCAGGCACATGTCCCACCAGAGCAGAACGGGCTCCATCCCCCTTTCCAGCAGTGGCTGCTTCCATCAGCAACTCCCCAGGGGCCAGTTGCAGCTGTTTCATGCAAGCTTCCCTCCTTCCTTCTAAGAACTGTTGACCGTCATCCTGCATCGTGATTAGTTTGACAGGATCATTTGAAAGGTACCTTATTGAGCACTGCACCGCATTTTTCAGATTAACAGCTGGAAGCAGTCAGCTCCCTGGCCCCTGGCCATGCCCACCGCAGATGTCAGAATTCAGAGCAGACGCAAGAGCTCCTGGCTGCCTCTGGTGAAAGAAACACCTGTGAGCCATTGTTGGAATGGGAGCTGCCTTGGCATGGTTTTGAGGCGGAGATGCTTGTCTCCAGATATGCTGTCCACCAGACTGGACAGATCCAGTATTTCTGCAAAGTTTTGAAATTTGCGTGGCCCCGCTCTCATCCCTAAGGCCAGTCTGCTTGTGTTCCCCCGTGGCCCTGGCTCCCCGCCCCTCAAGCCCCCTGAACATGCAGAGATGTACATCCCCTCACTGGCATCCACGGCGGGAGCCTAGCTGGGTCCTGGGGGCGTCCGGCACTATTCTTGCCCACGGCCACAGACTCACTGGGCGTCCACCTGGCCCCACTCACTGAGGAAAACCAGACCTGCCCTCAGACCATTCAGTCCCTGGAGAGAGAGGGAAATCCACTCCATGATGCCAACTCTCCATGGGGTATGAGCCGCAGGACCATGGGGACACAGGGAGATATCTGATCTAAGGGGTGGGTGCCTGAATCAACCCCCCAGGGCATGCCCAGTGGTGCCAGCGTCCTGGGGTCTGGCTGCTGCGAAGGGCGCCCGAGCCCCGGCCCAGCAGGAGGAGTGCCTCTGGGGGCTGCACCACTGGATTTTCCTGTTTCCCTGGCCCCTTCTCCCTCTTGAATCCATTCCAGTCAAGCCACTGCCCAACCCCCCTCCAAACACTCTTCTCACAGTGAACCCTGGCCCCCTGCTCCCAGCCCTCATGCATGCTACCTCTGGCTGCATTTTCCTGGCTGGCGAATGTCCTCAGGGAGTGCCCAGCTCTGCTGGCCCTGGCTTTGCCCGTTTCTCATTATAGCTCCTCCTCAGTTTCCCCGGCTACGTCCTCTTTATCTCTTCCACCCCTACACTTGGCCTGGCCCCTTCCCCACCCACACCATGGTCTCAGGGGTCCCACCCAGTAGCCAGCTGCAAATACCTCCACGTGCTGACATGTCCTGTTGTCCCCACCTTGAGGTTCACACATCCAACTCCATCCGTAACACCCAGGGAATGTCTAATAAGCATCTCTGATCCCAGCCAGGAGCCTGGCTCTTGCTCTAACCTGCTGAACCTGTGCCCTCTATATCAGGAAATGTGGTCTCATCACTCAGGATCATCAGACCCAAATCTTCACTCTCCAGCCCTTCACTAGCCCTGTGGCTCCCACCTTCAAACTGGGCAAAGAGCTGGGGTTCCTGCAGAGTTCCTCGCTGCCTCCCTTCCCCAGCCCTGATCTCCCCACAACTATTTTCAGGGGCTGTTTGCTTTCCTCTGCTCAGAGCTCTCCGGTAGCTTCCCTTCTTGTGGAAGACAGTCGGTTCTCACGCTGGATGGCAAGGCCCCTCGCTCCTTCTGACTCAGTTGCATCCTGTTGCTCCTTTCCTCGCTGGCCCCACTCAAACACTGAGCATTCCTAGCTTGGAGTCTCTGCGGCTGTTGCTCTCCAGGCACAGGACACTCCTCCCCAGATGTGTCCAGGCCTCAGTCACCCCCTCCTTGACCCCTTCTCCATACCAAGTCCTCGGTGAGGCCTCCCTGATTTCCCTTTCTCCACACCACAGCTTGTCCAACTTCCCTGGGCTTTTCTGTTCTTCATAGAACTCATTAGCCAATGAGTTCATCATTTACTTACTTTTCTTATCTACTGCCTATTCCCACTGCCACCTCCAGAATATAAGTACCACAAGGCAAGATTTTATTTTTCTTGTGCATGTCTACACCCCCAATGCCTGGAACTCTGCCTGGAACACAGTGGATACTATATACAGAGTTGCTGAATGAACTACAAATGCGCAGGCATGGAGGCAAGATGATGCATCCAAGGAAGCCCAAGTGCTCTGAGGCAACTGAAACAAAAGCCACTTTGAAGAGAAGTATTGCGAGGCAAAAGAGAGAGCAGGTTAACAAAGCACTGCCCCAGAGGTGGTTTGACTTGCATCCTTAGACTCACTTGGAAGGATGAACACCTCCACACTGAGGGGGTGACATGACCAGGCCTGTGTGCTCCGCAGGAATCAGGCTGACTCATTGGGTGGCCAGTGGAATATAGAATGAGAAACCTAAGAAAACTGGAAGAGAAGGGAGAGGGTGCCTGATCATTCTAAGCAATGCTTCATTCAAATCCCAACTCTGTCCTCAATAACATTGACCCATGCTTTCTTCTTCCTTTTATCTCCCCCTCTCCCATTCTCCTCACCAGCTCTCATCCCATTTGACCCTCAGTGTCTGTCATTTTCACCCTAATTCTTCATAGCTGACTCTTCAGAGTAAGGAGAAGTGTACTGGTTTGTTTTCATGTTTCTACCCCTTGCCAAGACTGATGATCCCTTTCCCCTCAAAGGACATAAAGATGTGGTTGAGACAGTTTCTTTCGAACTCTCTTCTTTGAGTGCCTGAAATACTTGTGACCATCCTCTGCTATAGCACTCAAGGTGAACTGAAGTTTGTTTGTCTGTCCTCCTCCATGGCCATGAGCACGTGAGGACATGGATTGCGTTCCATTCATTTGTATATCCCCAGTGCTCTCAAAGGTCCTGGCACTTGGTAGGAACTTAATACTGTGCATTGAATAAATGCATGATGGATGCGTTGATGTGTGCATGGATGGATGGATGGATGGGTGGAGGGGTGGAGGGGTGGATGAATAGACAGACAGACAGAGGGATGGATGGGTAGATGAATGGATGGAGTGATGGACAGATGGATGGGTAGACGGATAGATGGATGATGGATGGATAGATGGATGGATGGATGGATGGATGGATGGATGGATGGAGAGAGGGAGGGAGGAAGGGAGGGATGACGTTTTGTCCCAGTATTACTCTTTACTGTGTAAAATTTTATGTATCTACAATTCCTCAACAACTGGTCAGACAAAAAGTAATAGAGTAGCCTTTCCTAGATGCAAAGAAAATATATCTAAGTCTGCAGTGATGTATTTAACAGGAAAGGGGAATATGGATTACCCTGAAATTAATGAAACATTTTCAAAAAAATTAATGATATGAAAAATGTCTTATGAAAGCAGCAAATAGCTTCTATTGACCACCTGCTATGCAATTCTCTACCTCCTAAATCATAATAAACCTTTGCTTAGAGCATTGTATACCTATAATAGGAACCAATTTTGAAAACACACTCACTCAGCCTTCTATCTGCCCTGACTCTGCCTTCAACCAGCAGCACCTCATTTTTCTGGGCTCAGTCCCTTCATCTGAAGATTGGAGACAATGATGACACCTCAGGCTCAAGGAGTCACTTTGAAGATGAAATGAAGTAGAGCCTTTAAAAAGTTAACATTGCTGTACAGATGTAAAGTATGATTCCTTTGCTCAACTAATTCAAGATTTAAGATAATTCAGAGGTGGACCTAAAAGTTACTCAACAAATATCAGAAAAATCTGACTACAGAGTACATAATCTGTCTACAAAGCAATAAATAGAATTGTAGGCATTCTCCATTACCTGGTTAAGAAAGCAAATTGATTTCATATCTTTAGACTCATTTAAATGTAACAGGCTTATTACAGACATGTCATGACTATAGTTTGTTAGGTAATTGTTTATTTGAATACTGTATCTAGTAATCATAAATTTCTAATTTTAAAAAGTTGCAATTCAGGCTTATCTGGGATCCATCCCTTTTCACATGTTAATCCTTAATTCTCCTAATCCAGGTGGTTGAGCCCTGCTGGGAAAATTCCCAGATATCCAGTGAACTGCATATCTTTATCAACATGTGGCCTCCAGCCCCACCTGGACCCTTTCGTAGGGACAGCGCTTCACTTCTCCATTCCTTATTCATCACCCACAGTCCTGGTGACTTATAAATTAGATGGTAGGAATTGGGGCAGGGGAGAAAAGGGAGATGACAAAGAGCACTCACTGTCACTGAGCTTCATTATTAGATGCTCGCATGAGGACATCCTTTTTAGCCAGTAGCCTGGACTCTCCAGGCTGAGAAGCATCTACCTCCCGAGTCCTCACAGACAACCAATAAATTTGCCTTCCTTCGGAAGTGTGCCTGCACTTAGCCACCTCCCTCTCCACTTTACACAGCACCCAAGCCTTGATCTTTGTTTCCTGTGACTGCTGTAACAAAGTAACACAAAATTGCTGGTTTAACACAACAAAAATATAGTCTCTTGTAGTTCTAGAGTCCTGACATCCAAAATAAGTGTTCCAAAAGGGTAGAGTCTTCCTGGGAGCTCTGAAAGAGTATCCATTCCAAGCCTTGATCCCAGCTTCTGGTGACTCCTGCCATCCTTGGTGATCCCTGGCTTGTAGGTGCATTACTCCAGGCTCTTCCCCCATCACACGGCCTTCTTCTCTACATCTCTGTGTCTTCTCCCCTCCTCTGTTTCTTGTAAAGACACCCGTTATTGGAATTAAAGCCTACTCTATTCCAGGATGATATGCTCTTGAGTCTCTTACCTTGATTTCATCTGCAACAACATTTATCCCAAATAAATCACATTCTGAGATATAGGTGGACATGAATTTGGAGAATATCATTCAACCCACTGCCCTCACCACCTCTGCCTCTGCTCTTGGCAGCTGGTTGGCCTGGCCTGGACCAGGGGCCTCAGAATAAATATTCAGGTTGCTTCAGCCCCAACCTGGGGTCACATTCATGGTGGTACCCCAATGCTCAGACACATTCTAGCATCAAAGGCCTCTTCTGAAATCCACTCCCACTCTACAGAGGCACCACACCCTCAAGTCCCAATGTGGCCATAGCCAGACTTCTCAGCCTCCTCTTATCTGGCAAAGAGCAAAGACCTGGGTCCACAGCACATACCTGAAACTGCCAACTGGCTCTGCTTTGCAGAGGGGGCTGCATTAACAGAGAACCCCACAGGGTCGGATCCTATGGGCTCTTCAGGACCAAGGCACATGTCTAGGCAGTATTCCCACTGGCTGCCCTGGGGTGAATATGGGCCTTCTGAGAAGACCCAGCACAAATGACCCACCGCTTCTTGTCTCCTCCAGATCATGGCATCACAATACCAGGGTCTCATTCTTCCCTCCCACAATCAGCTATGACCCAGAGCCCAACTTCTGTGGAATTCTGTAGATTCCTAAGACCACCTGGCAGTACCCAACTTCAATCAGGAATCTTTCTACTCCCAGTTCTCCTTCTCAAATGTCCACTTGCAACAGCTTAGAGAAATAAATACCCCCTATTATTTAAGCCAAATCCTCTGCCTTGTCTTAATTAAACCCTCCTTGCCCCTCGTGGCCCTGCTGGATTTACTGACCCCTCTTTTTCTGTCTCTTACATCTTCAGCTTCTCTCCTGTTGTAAAGACCACCCTTTCTTGAACTTTCAAGCCCTTTTCTATTTGAGGACGTTTTTGGAAATAATTATCAACACTTCTTCTCTTTCTTCTAGTACTCAAAATAAAATAATTCTCTCAAAAACGTCACCCTGGACCTATTGATGTTCACCAATGCCTACGACATAAATTTGTGCATAATCATAGCTTCTAGGCAACTATGTAAACACACACATGTAACCAGATGGGATACAATTGTAGGATGATTTTTCTCAACCTTTTAACCCCCCTACTTCTTTTTAGATAACCATAAAAATATCATACTGCCTCCTTCCAACCAAGGTTCCTACATGAACCCTCCCAAACTGCCCCAGCATGATGACCCCACTGGTGCGTTTCTCTGCCTGCCAAAGCCAATTTGGATGACACCCTTCCCCAGTGTATTAGTTAGGGTTCTCTAGAGAAACAGAACCAACAGGGAACACTTGCAAATATTTATAAAATTTATGAAAGTGTCTCACGTGACCGTAAGAACGCAGAGTCCAAAATCCACAGGGCAGACTGCGAAGCCGATGACTCCAATGGATGGCCTGGACGAACTCCACAGGAGAGGCTCACCAGCCAAAGCAGGAATGGAACCTGTCTCCTCTGAGTCCTCCTTAAAAGGCTTCCCATGATTGGATTTAGCATCACTAATTGCAGGAGACACTCCCCTTTGGCTGATTACAAATGGAATCAGCTGTGGATGTAGCTGAGGTGATCATGACCTAATCCTATGAAATGTCCTCATTGCAACAGACAGGCCAGCGCTTGCCCAATCAGATGAACAGGTACCACAACTTGGCCAAGTTGACACCTGTCCCTAACCATGACAGTCCACCCCTTGTCAACTTGGCACATATATATATATATATATATATATATATATATATATCACCTTAGACCATACTTAATTTCCAAATGAAAACAAATAAGCACACATTTTTTCTTTTACCTGACAATACTCAACTGTCCTGCATATAACTGGAAACACATTAAATCTCTCCAGACTAGCGTGCAAATCCTTGGGCAACATTCATTCTTAAACTTGATATCTTACAACTTAAATAGTATAACACAAACAAAACAGCATTACAGTCCTCGTTTCTGTAACTCATCACGTGGTCGAAGTTCATATTTATCACTACCTTCTTGCTCACTAGGTCCAATCAACATGATATCATCAATATAATGGACCAGTGTGATGTCTTGTGGGAGGGAGAAACGATCAAGGTCTCTGCGAACAAGATTATGACATAGGGCTGGAGAGTTGATATACCCCTGAGGTAGGACAATGAAAGTATATTGCTGACCTTGCCAGCTGAAAGCAAACTGTTTCTGATGGTCCTTACTAATAGCTATTGAGAAAAAAGCATTTGCCAGATCAATAGGTGCATAGCAGGTACCAGGGGATGTATTGATTTGCTCAAGCAATGATACTACATCTGGAACAGCAGCTGCAATTGGAGTTACCACCTGGTTGAGTTTACGATAATCCACTGTCATTCTCCAAGACCCATCTGTTTTCTGCACAGGCCAAATAGGAGAGTTGAATGGGGATGTGGTGGGAATCACCACCCCTGCATCTTTCAAGTCCTTAAGAGTGGCAGTAATCTCTGCAATCCCTCCAGGAATACGGTATTGCTTTTGATTTACTATTTTGCTTGGTAGGGGCAGTTCTAGTGGCTTCCACTTGGCCTTTCCCACCATAATAGCTCTCACTGCACGAGTTAGAGAACCAACATGGGGATTCTGCCAGTTGCTCAGTATGTCTATGCCAATTATACATTCCGGAACTGGGGAAATAACTACAGGATGGGTCCGGGGGCCCACTGGACCCACTGTGAGACGGACCTGAGCTAAAACTCCATTGATCACCTGGCCTCCATAAGCCCCCACTCTGACTGGTGGTCCAGAGTGACGTTTTCGGTCCCCTGGAATTAATGTCACTTCTGAACCAGTGTCTAATAATCCCCGAAATATCTGATCATTTCCTTTTCCCCAATGCACAGTTACCCTGGTAAAAGGCCATCGGTCTCCTTGGGGAAGACTTAGAGGAAGGTTAACAGTATAAATTTGTGGCAGTGTAACAGGTTTCTTCCCCATAGGGACCTGGCCTCCCCTTCATTCAAGGGGCTCAGGGTCTGTAAACTGTTTCAAGTCTGGAAATTGGTTAAGGGGCCGTGACTCTGTGTTTTTGTAATTCAGGTTAGACTTCTGTTCCCTTGACCTAGAACTCTTTTGTTTATACAGCTCCAACAAGAATTTAGTAGGCTGCCCTTCTATTGTATTTCTAGGCACCCCATGATTTACTAGCCAATGCCACAAATCTCTGCGTGCCATATAATTTTGATGCCTCCTTTGAGTTTGTTGTCTATTATAATACCCACGTCTACCCTGTCTTTGGTGATTAAGTGCTGCCACCTGGCTTTTGCCAACTCAGGATCCTGTCATCCCCATTGTGTTTAAGGATTCCAGCTCAGTGACAGCAGTTCCTACAGTAATATCTGACCTACAGAGAAGTGCAACCACAGAGCTCTTGAGGGATGATGGTGCTAGTCTCACAAATTTATTTCTCACTGTTCTGGTAAAAGGTGCATCCTCTGGACATTCCTGGGGTGTAAGAGCAGGCTTTGCATGATAAATCCACTCTAACATCCCAATCTCTCTAAGCCTCTGGATCCCCTCATCTACATTATACCAGGGCAGTTCTGGCATTTCAACCTCAGGTAATGTTGGCCACCTTTTGATCCATGTTTCAACCAACCACCCAAACAAGCTGTTAACACCTTTTCTAACTGCTCTAGCTATAACATTGAATGCAGAATCTCTGCTTAGTGGGCCCATATCAATAAATTCAGCCTGATCCAGCCTTATATTCCTCCCACCATTATCCCACACTCTTAAAATCCATTGCCACACATATTCCCCTGATTTCTGTCTATATAAATTGGAAAACTCACACAGTTCTTTTGGAGTATAACGTACCTCCTCATGTGTGATACTTTGTACCTCACCTTTAGGGGCCTGTTGGGACTTTAGTCTAGTTATAGGTCTAGAAGAAATGAGGGGTGGTGGGGGTGGGTCATGAAAAGAATTAGAAATATCTTCCAAGCCATTTGCTTCAGGGCTTTCATTTGCAGTTTCATCTGGTGAAACAGGATTAATAACTCTAGGGCTAATCCCTTCAGGAGGAGGTTGGGTGGCCAATTCCTCAAGGCAGGCTGGAGGTGGGGCGGCTATGTCCTCAGGGCAGACTATTACAGGGTTATCTAAAGAAGGCTCAGCATGGTCTAGGGTTTCAACCTCACCCCCAACATCATTATCAATCCATATGTCACCATCCCATTTTTCAGGGTCCCACTCCTTTCCAATCAATGCCCTCACTTTAACAGCAGACACCATGCAAGACTGAGATTTCAGTTTACGTTGTAAAGTTGCTACTCTAACAATAAGATTCTGAGTCTGATTTTCAGAGATCTCAAGTCTACGGCTACAGGAAATAAAATTTTCCTTCAGGATACTCATAGAAACCTCTACATCTTTCAGACGGCACTTAAGTTTTTTGTTTGAAGCCTTAAGCCCATCCCTTTCACCCTTTAATGTAGACAGTGTATCTAACAACAACCAACCAACATCTCTATAACTCTTATTTCTACAAAACTCTGTAAAGGTGTCAAAAACATTATCCCCCAGAGTCTGGCTTCGTACAAGTGAAGCATTAGGAGAATCGAATGATGATATTTTGACTATCTCCTTTGCCAACTCAGTCCATGGATTGGGAGTGTCATTCTGATTATGGGAATCAGAGTCCTTAGTGTCTCTGAGCCCAGTCAGAGTAGAAAACCATTCATAAAAACCCATTTTTAAGATTCTGTTCCTTAAGAACCACTCCCGGTACCAAGATGTATTAGTTAGGGTTCTCTAGAGAAACAGAACCAACAGGGAACACTTGCAAATATAAAATTTATGAAAGTGTCTCACGTGACCGTAGGAACGCAGAGTCCAAAATCCACAGGGCAGGCTGCGAAGCCGATGACTCCAATGGATGGCCTGGACGAACTCCACAGGAGAGGCTCACCAGCCAAAGCAGGAATGGAACCTGTCTCCTCTGAGTCCTCCTTAAAAGGCTTCCCATGATTGGATTTAGCATCACTAATTGCTGGAGACACTCCCCTTTGGCTGATTACAAATGGAATCAGCTGTGGATGTAGCTGAGGTGATCATGACCTAATCCTATGAAATGTCCTCATTGCAACAGACAGGCCAGCGCTTGCCCAATCAGATGAACAGGTACCACAACTTGGCCAAGTTGACACCTGTCCCTAACCATGACACCCAGTTCCACATGGCTACTGCAGAAGCAGCTGTTTTGCATAAAGTACCCACTGAATGGTTAGGGCGTGATTGCCTGTCTCATGCTGAACCAAATCAGAACCTCTCTTTGATTTTTGGATTGGTGGCCCGGAGAGTTGGGATAGTTTCTCTCTGGATATCAGGAAGTGGAGGGCTCTTGGTGGCCTTATTTTCTGCCTTGGGGAGCAATGAAGAAGCAGGGGTGGCTGGTATGCAGGGCTGGTATAAGTGTACAGTGGTGATGCTGAGGAGGAGATAATAAGTAGGAGATTGTTAAGGTTCATGAATGCTATGCCCCTCAAGACTTCTGTATTGATCCTTGTTAGGATGGAATTGTGCCCTCTACAACAGGTGCATTCAAGTCCCAAACCCGGGTCCTGTGGGTGTGCATCCATTTATAATAAGGAATTTTGAAGATGTTATTAATTAAGTGTACCCAAATGTAAAGGGTTGGACTTTGATCCAGTGTGTCTGAAGTATTTTTAAGGCAAGGAAATTGGACCTGGTAGGAGAAACACAGGGAGCAGCCAGAAGCTGGAGGACAATGGAACCCAGAAGAGAAAGGAAAAGAAACACCACATGCATTGCCATACGACAGTAAGGCCAAGGGACCCCAAAGATTGCCTGTCAGCCAGAAGATCCTGACCCCCAGGTGAAGCACACCTTCTAGCCTCTGAAACTACGATCCAATAAACTCCTGTTGTTAAGCCAACCCATTTTATGTTATTTGTTTTAGCTGATAGGAAATATAACAATCCTCATCCTTATAGAATCATAACTGTAGTGTATCTACTGGTGCCAATTAATCAACCTACCTTTCTGCCCCAAGTAGATGTGTCTCCCGTATTTGTCTTGTCATTGTTTTATACACCATGTAAAGTGAAACCACAACACCCACATGTATCTGAAAGCAATCACGCCTGCTTCTCTTGATCTCAACACCCACAGCCAATCCATCACCAGGTTTGAAGATTGGAGGCTCATTTTGGATTGACGTTGAACCTCTCTCTTTTCTTCCTTTTTCAAGATGCAAAAGGCCCTATGGAGGCCCTCCTTACCTCTCACAGTCCTCCATAACTTCTTGGGTCTCAGTCTCTTCAGCTACTCTTCACATTGTCACCATGTCATCTTGCTAAATGGCAAGCCTTTGCTGTCTCACCTGAAGCCTTCAATTCACCCCTCACCAAAGGGAGAAATCTCAAGATCCCTCCTGATCTGACCCCTGTGCTATCCAACCTAGTTCCATTTCCCAGTAGTCCCCCTCCCTCTATATCACCAGCAAGCCCAATTATTTGGAGCATTCCATAAGCCAAATAATGAAAGTACCTGTGCTATCTCCACGCTCTTCCCTCTTGTCAAAAATGTTATTTTCCATTGAATTCACTGGGTTAATTAAAAGCCAATCCTGGACAATTTCATTCAAATGTCCGTTCCTTCAGGAAGACTTTCTTGTGTTCCAACAACTTTGTTCTATTAAATGCATATGTTCATAAATGCACAAGCATATTCATTGCATTATCATCTATTTTAGAAATAAAACTGCAAACAATAAAAGTGCCCATCATTTGGGAACTGATCAGAAAAATATTATGGTGCATACAAGCAACAGAATACCATGAAGCTGTTACAAAGAATGAATATTTTACAAGCTTATAAAACCAATCAAACCAAAATTGAAATGAGCTCCCCCAAACCAAAAGCAAAATGAAACAAATAATGTAACTGGATACCTAGTTGGTGATTCAACCACAGAGAGAGAACTAATTTTAACCGAATTTGAAACACAATTATTTGACCATCTATATTCTTAATTAGATATATCCTAAAGTCAAAACATTTTAATATTTTTCAGCAATCATATTGCTAATAATAACACAAGTATTGTTATTTAGAAATAGTTTCAACACATATGTAAGATAAATCAAAGAAGTAGTTATGTTAATCATGAAAAACAAAGAACTTCACCATAAGAAAAAAAGAGATGCAAATAGAAAATCAAAGATGTTAAGTAAAAACCTGTAGCCTAGTGTTTAATTAGAAATAATAGTAGAAGCTCATGATATGATTTATTTTCTTCTAGGAAAACATATTTCCTGGCTCTAGCTATGGAAAAACTCTGGAATCAATGATCAACACAACAGTCATGGTCAGCCAGTACCTAAAATGTGGTCCCAGCGTAGCATTTTCCACTAAAAGGAACGAGGGAGGCTCATAGAAATGGCTCACTCTGGGTTGGGGCAAGGCTGGTATAAAAGGACCTAAAACATCTTGAGAAAGTGAGAGTAGGAACAAAGGAGGATGGGAAAAGGACCCAAGTGTCCACTTAAACAGTTCCACTGGCCAAACCTGGGATGGTTGGAACATCAACTTAATGATGGTAAAGGATGAATAAAATAGAAATCCAAATCATGCTATTTGTAAGTAGATAGATGATGGATGGATGGATGGGTGGATGGATGGATGGTTGGGTGGGTGGATGTATAGGTAGGAAGATAGATTATAGAAAGATAGATGGATAGATGACTGATAGATAGATATAGATAGATAATAAAAATGAAAATACCTCACAATAGAAAGACAACTTAAATAAAAGTAGAAGAAATTTTTATGGAATTAGAAAATCACCACTTGGTAGCCATCACAATAATATTTTATTCAAACAAGACACATCAGTGAATGTTAAAACTAGTAGCTGAAAGTTTGAAGTATAGCCGGATATTTACATTAAACTCAAACATGTCTCTACAAGAAGCTTGTTGTAACAAAGGGAAAAATATTTACTTTAAGATGGAGAAAACTGGCAGACGCACCCTTGCCACATGATCAAAGTTAAAATCACCAGTAAGGCACAAATGAATATCATGTGCCTCCTGCTAAAATGCACTGAGAAACACACAGTGGCTCACTCTTGCGATATTCCTCCTTAAAATGCCATAACCTGAATTTAATCTTGAGGAAACCTTAGACAAATTAAAATAAGAGACATTCTACAGAATAATTCAAAACTTCCCCGGGTCATGAAACTGAATGCAGACTGCAGCACTTTTCCAGGCTGGAGATGCAACATGTGGTCTGGGTTTTCCTTCTCTCTGCAGGGTCTCTTTGGGATGACCGGTGAAATGTGAATAAGACCTGCAGAATAGAAACTAGCACTTGTTTCTCTGATAACTTCCTGACTTTTATAACCTGCAGTTCTGAAAGAGAAGGTGGTGGTGTTCAGGAAACGCGCAACAAAGTCTCTGAAGGAGAAAGAGGATCAATCTAAAGTTTACCTCCACATAATTCAGAAAAGCACAATATGTTCAGGGAACATGGTAAATACACCACAGGGAAAATATCAACAAAATTCATAATATAGGACATTCTCCAGGACAAACAATAGATAAAGTGGAAGGGGAAAAAAAAAAGAAGGAAAAAACGTCTAGATTAAAAGAAATTCAGAGAAAATCCAAATAAACGCAATGCATGAATCTAATTTGAATCAATGCATGATTCAAAGAAATAGTTAATATAAAAACAAATAACAAAATAACTAACATTAATAAATATTCTAAATAACAATGAAATGAAACAGGATTATCAGCGATATTTCAACACTGATGATCTCATCACTGTAAAGAATCATCGTTAGCATGTGAATCGTGTTCTGTTACGAGGGTGGGCTAGGTGATGAGTTTGAACGAGATGAGATGAGCTGTCTGATTCCTACGGAAGGGGATGGTGGGTGCCGGGGTGTTCCTTATACCAAATACTTTACTTTCATATCTGCCTGAACTTTTCCATAACACAAAACTTAATAATTTGGGAGATCCATCTGTGCTGATATGGAAAAATGTATCCGGCACATAAAGAGAAATGAACAAAGTGAATCATGTAAATAGATAGGCTATACATCTCGAATTACACAGATACGAGTAATATATAGGGATGTCTTTGCTTGTGGATGCATGGAAACTTCCTGAAAAGGAACTGTTAGCAATGGTTACTTCTGGATATCAGGGGTGAAAAGAAAGTGATCTTTCTGCAAGGCTTCTGCTCTATTGGAATTTTTACAATGCACAGGTAGTAATTTTGCAATTTAAAACCAATTTACATTTCAAAATAATGATAGTATTTTTTAATCATTATTATAGTCATTATCATCTCTTATCACTATATTCTAGTATTACATTTTATTTTTTATTAAAGAAGCTGCGGGTTTACAGAAAAATCATGAAGAAAATCCAGAGTTCACACATACAACCACTCAAGCATGCAGTTTACCCTTTTATGAACATTGTGCATTAGTGTGGTAACTATGTTACAATTGATGGGATAATATGATTATAATTATACAATGAAGTATCCATAGCTTCCTTTACGGTTCATTGTTTGTGTTGTACAGCCCTGTGACTTTTTATAATTTTTATTCCAGTAACCTATACGGCCTAAAATTTCTCCCTTTAGCCACATATCCCATTCAAATATATAATTCAGTACAGTAAACTCCATTCATAGCATTGTGCTACCGCCACCACCATCTATTACCAAAACTATCCCCCAAACCCAAACTCTACCAATTAAGCATTGTTCTAGTTTGCTAGCTGCTGGAATGCAATATACCAGAAACAGAATGGCTTTTAAAAAGGGGAACTCAATAAGTTGCTAGTTTACAATTCTAAGGCCGAGAAAATGTCCCAATTACAACAAATCTATAGACATGTCCAATTTAAGGCATCAGGGGAAAGATACCTTGGTTCAAGAAGGCCAACAACATTCAATGTCTCTCTCTTAGCTGGAAGGGCACATGGCAAACATGGAGGCATCTGCTGGCTTTCACGTGTCTCTACAAAAAAGGGACTCTGTCCAAAATGTTTCCTCTTTTAAAGGATTCCAGTAAGCAGCTCCACCTTCAGTGGATGGAGATACACCTCCATGGAAATCATCTAATCAAAAGTTACCACCCACAATTGGGTGGGTCACATCTTCATAGAAACAATCAAAATGCTCCCACCCAGCAATATTGAATAAGGATCAAAGGGCATGGCTTTTCTGGGGTCTACCACAGATTCAGACCGGCACAAGCATTAACTCTCCATTCCCTACCCCCACACCAGGTAATCTGTATTCTAGTTTCAGAATCTACAATTTGCTTATTCTAATTACTTTTTATCAGTGAGCTCATCCAACATTTTTCCTTTTGTGTCTACCTTATTTCACTCAACAAGGTGTTGTCAAGTTTCACCCATGTCATTGCATATATAAGAACTTTGTTCCATTATACGTGTAGACCACATTTTGTCGGTCCATTCATCTGTTGATGGCCTTGAGTTCCTCTCTTCTTTTGGCTATTGGGGAGAATGCTGCTATGATCACCAGTTGTATGATATGAGATAGGAGTCCATTGTCATTCTTTTGCACATGCATATAGTTTTTCCAAGACCATTTGTTGATATTTATCCTATTTGAGCTTCACTGAGTTTCTTGAATGTGCATATTGATGTTTTTCATGAAATTTGGAAACCTTTATGCCATTATATATTTTTTTAACTTTTTTTTGTAAAATATAACATATTTACAAAAAAAAGCAATAAATTTCCAAGTACATTGTAACAAGTAGTTGTAGAACAGATTTTAGAGTTTGGTATGGGTTATAGTTTCATGATTTTTTTATTTTCTTCTAGCAGCTTCAAGACACTGGAGACCAAAGAAATATCAATATAATGATTCAGCAGTCATACTCATTTGTTAAATCCTTTTTCTCTTTTTTGTAAAAAATAGCATATATATAAAAGCAATAAATTCCAAAGTACATTGTAACAATTAGTTGCAGCACAGATTTCTGAGTTTGGTATAGGTTATAATTCTGCAATTTTAGGTTTTTACTTCCAGATGCTGTAAGGTACTGGAGACTAAAATATCAATACAGTGATTCGGCACACATACTCGTTTGTTAAACCCTACTTTCTCTATCTAACTCCACCATCATCTTTGACCTTTCTCCAACTCTTTAGGGGTATTTGGGCTATGTCCATTCTAACTTTTTCATATTGGAAGGAGGTGCTGATAATATGAGATTGGGGGGTGGAACTAGTTGATGTTCTGGAGAGGCTGGTCTCTCTGCATTTCAGGGCTTAACTGGTCTGGGGACCCATCTGGAGGTTGTAGGTTTCTGGAAAGTTACCGTAGTGCATGAAACCTTTATAGAATCTTATATAATGCCCTAGGTATTCTTTAGGATTGGCCTGAGTGGTTTTGATTGGGGCTTGGCAAGTTATGACAGGTAGCAATGTCTAACTGAAGCTTGTGTAACAGGAACCTCTAGAGTAGACTCTGGAATCTATTTGAACTCTCTCAGCCACTGATACCTTATTTGTTAAACTTCTTTTCCCCTTCTTGGTCCAGATGGCTTTGTTGATCCCATAGTGCCAGGGCCAGCCTCATCCCTGGGAGTCATCTCCCATGCCTCCAGGGAGACTTTCACCCCTGGATGTCGTGTCCCACCAAGAGGCGAGGGCAATGATTTCACGTGGAGAGTTGGGCTTAGAGAGTGGGAGGCCACATTTGAGCAACAAAAGAGGAACTGCAGAACTAACACTTAGGTATGCCTATACGGAGTCTAAGTTTCTCTTCTCCCTACATAAGCTTCACAAGAGCAAGCCTCAAGATAAAGGGCTTGGCCTATTGATTTGGTTGTTCCTAGTGTTTGACACAGTATCTGGGGTTCCCCCAGTGATAAAGTTTAATAGTTCCATATTGTTTCTCCCATCCCTCAAAGGACTTTGCCAATACTTTTTGATTATCTGCTTAAAATACTCTGGGATGTATCCAGGTATTCAATTACACTATACAGAACTAAAGGCTTTCATTCTCATTCTGGGCTCCCTGTGTTTGGTTTGTTTAAATGAGCTGTCCAGACAGATTAAATTGATTACATGCTACAGAAAATTTAGGTTCTGGACAAAATAAACCTTTCTTCCTTTGGTCTCAAAGAGTAGGTTAAGTTCTAAAATACAGGCAATGTCTTCCTTATCCCTGTATTCTGAATTACCTTAATTCCAACCCAATTGACATCATCCTTATCTCTAAATACCAGGTTATATATATATATATATATAATGTATATATACATATATATGTAAGACAGCCCCTCAAAATCTAGAAATGACAATTACCACTCCTGATTAAATTTGACTGCTATAAGAGCTTACAATCTATGCCCCAGTATTCTTATAAATATTTTCTAAATGATATCATACAATATTTGCTCTTTTGTTTCTGGCTTATTTTGCCTCATCAAATGTACCACAGGTTTATTCACATCATTGCATGCCTCACTACTTCATTCCTTTTTGCAGCAACATAATATTTGATCATATGTAAACACCATCATTCACCTATCTACTTCTCAGTCAGTGCATCTTTCAGCCACCTCCATCTACTGGGCCTCATATATAACATCTAAAGTCAACAATTCATCAATACTGTCAATTTTAAATAATTTCATTGTTCCCAAGAGAAAAATAATCAATAAACACTCCTTCACCAAATAGAAAATCCAAACCTCCCCTTAACTCTTGTCCCTCCCTCCATTATTTACCCCTGGTATTTCTGCAGTACTGTTGATATTTTCCCATTAAAAATAGTCCATAGCAGGCAGTGTGATGGTAGTTCAGTGGCAGAATTCTCGCCTGCCATGCCAGAGACCTGGGTTCAATTCCTGGAGCCTGCCCATGTTAAAAAATAATAATAATAATAGCCCATAGCATGCAATAGCAGTTTTCCCCCTATACTCCAAAATTATACACTCTTTGAACAAGATTGAAACCTTTTCAGTAGGTCATGTAAGAACTTATTTGTAGCATTGATTGGTGAGACACATGAGTCTATACAACCTCTTTCAATTTTGCTCACCTTCAGTATGGTTGCATTACTTATAGAACCACTAGTGAACTGCTTTCACTTCTATCTATTCCCTTATAATTAAATTCAATCTTCTTAGCTAACTGTTCAACCATCTCAAGTTTCTGTGTATCTTTAGGCCCCTTATATTCTGCATTATAAGCCTCTGATTTTACCTTTACTGTGGTCATAAAAGTGGAGTCATACAGTATATATCTTTTTGTGTCTGGCTTATCTCACTCAGCATTAAGTCCTCAAGGACATAATGGATAGATAATCATCCATCTTGTCATGTGCTTCAAGATGTCATTTAGTCTTACTGCTGCATAATATTCCATTGTATGTATGCACCATATTTTGTTAACCCAATCATCTATTGATGGGCACTTGGACTGTGTCCATTTTGGTGATTGTGAATACTGCTGCTGTGAACATCAGTGTGCAAATCTCTGTGCCACTGCTTTCAGCTCTTCTAGGCTTATACCAAGCAGTTGCATTCACGATCTCAGTAGGAAAGCTTTCAGTCTCACCCATTGAATAGGATGCTGGCTATGGGTTTTTTATATATGGCTTTTATCATATTGAGGAAATTACCTTTGATTCCTACCATTTGAAGTGTGCTTTTTAGCATCAATCAAGATAATCATATTATTTTCCCTTTCAGTTTCTTAATATGCTGTATTACATTAACTAATTTTCTTGTGTTGAACCATCCTTGCTTTCCTGGTATAAACTCCATTTGGTCATGGTGTATAATTCTTTTAACGTACTGTCAGATTTGATTTGCTAATATTTTGTTGAGGATTATTGCATCTATGTTCATTAGAGAGATTGGTCTGTAGTTTTCCTTTCTTGTAGCATCTTTACCTGGTTTTGGTATTAAAGTGATGTTAGCTAACTAAAATGAGTTAGGGGGTATTTCTTTTCCCTCAATATTTTGGAAAAGTTTGAATAGGATTGGTGTTAGTTCTTTTTGGAATGTTTGATAAAATTCCCCTGTGAAGTCAACTGGCACTGTGCTTTTCTTTATAGAATGATTTTTGATTACTGATTGAATTTCTTCATATGAAATTGGTTTGTTGAGATCTTCTATTTCTTCTTTAGTCAGTGTAGCTTGTTTGTGTGTTTCCAGGAATTTGTCCATTATTTCTAAGTTGCTAGTTTGTTGGTGTTTAGTTGTTCCTAGTATCCTCTTATGGTATTTTCTTATTTCTTTAGGGTCTGTAGTAATGACCCGTATCTCTTTTCTGATTTTGTTTATTTACATCCTATCTCTTTTTTTTTCTTTGCCAACCTTACTTGTGGCCCATCGATTTTACTGATTTTCTCAAAGAATCAACTTTTGGTTTTATTGATTCTTTCTACTGTTCTTTTGTTCTCCCATTCATTCAATTCTGCTTCAATCTTTGTTATTTCTCTTCTTCTATTTACTTTGGGATTAGTTTGTTGTTCTTTCTCAAGTTTCTCCAGGTGGGCAGTTAAGTCTTAGATTTTTGCCCTTTCTTCTTTTTTAATATGTCGGGAAATAAATTTCCCTCTCAGCACAGCCTTTGCCATATTTCATTAGTCCCAATATGTTATATTCTCATTTTCATTCATCTGCAGAAGCTACTGATTTCTCCAGCAATTTTCTTCTTTGACCCACTCATTGTTTACGAGTGTGTTATTTAATCTCCAAATATTTGTGAAAGTTCTAGTTCTTTGGTTATTATTGATTTCCAGCTTCATTCCATTGTAATCATAGAAAGTGCTTTGAATAATTCCAGTGTTTTTAAATGTATAAAGACCTGTTTTGTGCCCCAGCATATGATCTGTCCTGGAGAATGTTCCATGAGCACTTGAGAAGAATGCATATCCTGGTGTTTTGGGATGTAATAACCTTTATATGTCTGTTAGGTCTAATTCATTTATCAAATTGTTTAAGTTCTCCATTTCCTTGTTGATCCTCTGTCTGGTTGTTCTATCTATAGAGTAGAATGGTGTATTGAAGTCTCCCACTATTATTGTTGAAATGTCTATAGCTCCCTTCAGTTTTGCCAATGTCTGTCTCTTGTAATTTGGGGCTCATTGATTGGGAGCATAAACATTTATGGTCATTATTTCTTCTTGGTTAATTGACCCTTTTACTAATATATAGTGTCATTCTTTGTCTCTTATGATGGCTTTACATTTAAAGCCTATTTTTCTATGATATTAGTATAGCTACTCCTGCTTTCTTTTGGTTACAGCTTGTGTGGAACATCTTTTTCCATCCTTTCACTTTCAATCTATTTGTATCCTTGTGTCTAAGATGAATCTCTTGTAAACAACATACAGCTGGATTATATTTGTTAGTCCATTCTGCCAATCTGTATCTTTTCATTGGTAAGTTTAGTTCATTAACTTTCTAAGTTATTACTGTAAAGGCCTTTCTTGAATCCACCATCTTATCCTTTGGATTTTATTTGTCAGATCTATATATTCTTTACCTTCTTTCTCCTTTTATTCTTTAAATTACCCTTACTGATACTCTTCAATTCTGTGCCCTCCTCCAGACCTCCCTCTCCTGTCTTTTTTTCCAGCCAGCATAATTGCCTTTAGTATTTCTTATAGGGCTGGTCTTTTGTTGACATATTCTCTCAGCCTTTGTTTGTGAAAATTTTAATCTCTTCCTCCATTCTGAAGGACAATTTGTCTGGGTACATAAATCTTGGCTGGAAGTGTTTCTCTTTCAGTATCTTAAATATAGCATACCACTGTCTTCTCACTTCCACAGCATCAGTTGAGGAGCCCAAACTCAGTCTTATGTAGTTTCCCTTGTATGTATTATATTGTTTTTCTCTTGCAGCTTTCAGAACTTTCTACTTCTCCTTAACATTTGAAAGACTGATTAGTGCGTGTCTTGGTGTAGACCTATTTGGATTTATTCTATTTGGAGCTCACTGGGCTTCTTTAATTTGCTTATTTATGTCTTTTGTAAAGGTTGGGATGTTTTTCCCCATTATATCCTCCACTAATCTTCCTAGCCCTTTACTCTTCTCTTCTCCTTCTGGGACACCAATGATTCTTATGTTTGAGTGCTTTGTTTTGACTATCATTTCCCTAAGATCCAATTCACAATTTTTGATCATATTTGCCATTTGCTCTCTTATGTGTTTGAAATCAGTTGTCCTGTCCTCTAGTTCACTTATTCTTTATTCTGCCTCTTCAAATCTTCTGTTGTGTGTGTTTAAAATATTTTTAAATAGTTTAAATATTTAAAATATCCCTGCAGGGGCAGGGAGGGGAAGTGGGGGTTGAAGGGCTGGACGTTTGTGCAGGAGGGGAGGGGCGAGACTGGGAGCTTGTGCAGGAGAGGTGGGTTGGGCTGGGAAAGGCTTGTGCACATGTGTGGAGTGTGGATTTGGTGCAGGGATGTGGGGTGGGGTTGGGGGCACTTGGATGCAGTTGGGGAGCCAGTGACAGGGTTCAGGTGCATGGGGTGTGGGGGGAGTTGTGGATTGCAGGGTGGGGTCACTGTGCATGAGGGTACTGCTTCCTTCCTAGTCCCTGTCTCCCCATCTGTCCACTCCTGAGGGCTCAGGACGTCCGTTTAGAAAGGGGCACACCAAGCTGTGTATACTAGCTGGCCGGTCTCTGGTTCTCTGCATCTCAATTCTTCCACTTTTTCAACCACAGCCTTCCCATGGGTGTAGAAGACCCTGACAGATCACTCACACCCTGGAATCACTCTACTGGTCATTTTTCTGCCCCTTCTCTAGATATTCCCTGGACCAGGGGGGAAATCAACCTATCCTGTTCTGTCATCTTTCCAGAACTCTTAGACAGTTATATTTGACTATTCCTTCTGCCCCTTTCTTCCCTTAGGGACTCCTATAATGCATACATTACCTTCCTTGATGGTGTCCCACAGATCTCTCTGGCTCTGTTTGCGCTTTTTTCATTATTTTTTTCTTTGTGGTCCTCAGCCTGAATCATTTCAATTGCCTTGTATTCAAGTTCACTGATCCTTTATTCCCCCAGTTCCAATCTGTTGTTGAAATCCTCTAGAAAATTTTCCATTTCAGTTATTGTGGTCTCTTACCTCTAGTATTTGTTTGGTTCCTTTTAAAATGTCTCTCTCTTTATTGAGATTCTCATATTGCTCATTGATTGCTTTCCTGGTGGCCTTTAGTTCTTTCTTTGTGTTTTCCTTTATCTCCTTGAGCATATTGAGGGTCATTTTTTATACGTCTTTGACTGCCATGTCCAAAGTCTGGTCTTCTTCATTAACGGTTTCTGGATTTTTATATTATTCCTTTGGATGGAACATATTTCCTATTTCTTTGTTCTCTTATAATCTTGTGTCACACACTCTACATTTTATTATTTCAAGTGTTACCTCTGGGATTTGTCCCTGAGCTGTCTGTTCCTGAAGTGTGTATATAGTAAAAGATTTGACAGATTTTTCTGAGTTCAGGAGCTAACAGAAACAAACAAGACAACTCAACAAATGCATTTCACAGTCTTTGCACATTAGCTCTGAATTTATTGATGCTCTCCTGCAGAGTTTAGTCCTCCTATCAAGAAGATGAGCCCAAAGCTAATGTGAAATGCAGGATCCTCTCCACTTTTTCTGAGCCTGCATCTTTTCCTGGGTTTCTGTTGGCTGGTGTCATTAGGAAGCTCTCATTTACTGAAATTTGACTGGTCCTTCTGCTCCCTATGGAAAAGACTTACCCTCCTTCCCAAGTGACTTTTTGCATGATTTAAAGCAGGAAATCTTTTGCTCCAGGCTGCTATTATTTAATTTTTTCCTACAGTGCGTTAGCCATAGACAGGAAACTTCTGCCTGCAGGGCAAGTTCTGGGAGGGCAGCCAAAGATGAGTGTCCTTGTTCAGTATTCAGGCTACCACACAATAGATGGGTATCAATATACAGGCACACTGTGTGTGCTTTGGGTTACTCTGCTCCCTCTGGAACAGGGCCAGGTACCTGCTGTGGGAGTGCAGGCTGGCTCCACGCGTGCCAGAAAGGGGTGGAGAAAGGGCCAGCAAACGTGTCGTGAGGTTCTCTTACTATTTTGCAAAGCTGTGCTGTCTTGGTTTGGCAGTCCCCCTGTTACTACAACCATTTAACTGTCTCCTGGAGTTTGAAGGAATAGGGGTCTGCCAGTTTTTATTAGTTGTTCAAAAAGTCTGAGGGGAACAGAACCCTAGAACATCTTATGCCACATCTTGGTTGACCCATGAGCAATAATATTTTAAAAAACTGGAAATGTTTAAGTATCCAACAATGGGAGGTTGATTAAATAAATTAGGATGAAAGCAGATACCTGAAGGCTCGCATTCAGCCATTTAAATAATGATGTGGATCTAGTTTAATTGTCATTGAAACATGTGAAGCCAATAAAAAAGCATGATGCAAAATGACATATAGAACATGATTCCAATTTATACACTCATCTGGATGTAGGAATATCAAAGGATTGTTTTCAGTAGAAAGCTTGAAAGTGACAGTTCTTTTATTTTTTCCCTACCTGTATTTTCAAAATGGCTCTCAATGAATGCAAACTAATCCTATATTAAAAATTTAAACTCAACCCAATCTGCTGATATTATTTTCCACCCCACCCCCACCCCCGCTCCTTCAGAACAAGAGTTACCGCTGACTCCCAACCCCTTGCACTGTGCTGGCAGTACTGGAGCTTGGCGAACACTTGCCAATCTCAACTGAACTAGTTTGCTGAAGTTAGTGAAGTTTGCACATGTATGTAGTTTGACAGACATATGGCACATTCCTAATGAACTAGGCCATCTGTTTCCCCAGAACATGTCACACAGATCCATTCAAGCATCCAATACTGAATGTCTGACAGGAGGAACTTGGCTGAGTACGGGAGACAAAACAATGAATTAGACAGAGGCTCTGCTCTCAGAAGCAGACCATAAAGCATGGGGCAGGTACGATAAAGAAATACAGCATGGAAACAGCCAGAGCAGGGTGTGAGTGTCTGGGTAAGCCCAAGGAGCAGACTTTTCCTGGGAGATCTGGGGAAACTGCTCTGCTGATCCAGGTTGCTGGCCAACCAGCTGTGGCTCATGTAGGATTGAAAGGATGCATGCTAGGCAGCTTGCAAAGTTGATGTCAGAGATACGTGTAAGCCACATGGCAAGGCTCCACTACACAGACACAGCTGATGCATTGCCTCGGTGCATTGGCAGGTGCTGGTACAGCTGTGCATGTGAGAAAATATGGAGGCAGCAAGGGGATCATAGGTGCAGGGTGAAAGCAGTAGCTGATGCTGAACATATGCAGGAGACCATAAAAGCAACACAGCACAAGGGTAAGGAGGCCTCTTTGGGACTCCTAGGTCCTGCACTGTGCGTGGCTTTCCATATTTGGCTGAACAAGACAGCGAGGCATGCAGCAGTTGCACCAAAGAACAATGCAAAATAGGGTGGAGGAGCTGAGGGGAAGGGGGCTGAGCCACAGAGGTGAGTCTCCTGGAGAACATCATGAAGTCGATCGAGCTTCCCTAGAATAAGCCGTCACGGTGGAGTGTCAGAATCTTAAATCCACCCCTTTGCAAAGACGCAACCCTGGGCAAAGCATTTAACACTCTGAACTTCAGTTTCTCAATCATAAAATAAAAGCTAAGTTGACATTATGCACCATAGAGGGCTCTTGGTTGAATCTGAAAAGTGACTTTAAAGAACTTATAATGCATACATAATGAATCAAACACAAGTAGCTTTGTCACAATTATTACTTTATATTCTCGTTCATGACATGGATTTACCATTTGTTCATGTTTTCATGCCTTTGCTGGTTGAGGAACTTATTTAAACTCCAACCTGTAATTGTGGTTTTTTAAAGTCGCTTTACTCCCTTACAATGTGAAACATAAGTCCATGGGGCTTTACAAACCACTGGAGCTAAATGTGAATTACTTTGTTCTGGTTGAAGGAGCAGCAGGAGATCCATCCTTGTAGAGGCTGCTGCCAGAAGCCCAGCCAAGCCTCATTTCTACACAGCCGGGAAGCGAGGGTGTTCTGGAAAGGTGGAAGCAATGGGAGAGCAGCCCCAAATAGTTCCATACCATAGCCAGGGGCGGGGCTTCAGAGGCACCATGGACCATGGCCAGCCCTTCTTCCCACCCTTTTGCTTGTCTCAACCCTCTCCTGTCCTGAAGAAAAGTACCCCCTCCCCACGGTTTCTCCCCTCTCCCTTTCTCAGAGTTAAGGCAGGGAGAGGAAACATGCCCCACCACACCAAGGACGGCTCATGAGGGCCTGGGAACCCCTTTCCTCACTCAGCTGAGGGCGCCACCTGCGGGTCTTCAAAGCTATTCTCCTTGAGATACTTATGAGCAAGTTCAATGGGCAGGTTAGCGTCAGCATCTCATATTTGCCGCTGTGCATTTCAGTAATCACAAGGTGTTACTGATTGGCAAATTCAGATGCATATTGTCCTTAATTTGAGGTTAATTACATATAACATTTCAAAGGAGGTAATCTCATTAATTTTGATTTGCTTCTAACAGTATTAAAGCACACAGTAGAAGACTGACTCGATTAAAATGGAGCACATGGGGAGACAGCCATGCTCTCCCAACATTGTTACATGCATTTTATTAGCCACGGACAGCCAAGAAGGATGCAGATGGAACTTCTCCAAAAACAACAGCATGCCTAACTGAAGCTGCTTGACAATGGGACGGGCTCGTTCTCTGTGCACACTCTCAGCTCAGAGCCTGATACCTATCAGATGTGCCATCCGCAGTGTCGGAAGAGCAGATGAATGAGTGGGAGAGTCCACCAGGACGGTCACGGCAGAATATCAAACGGACATATCATGATCAGCATCATTCTTTCATACAACCAGAATTAAAGCACAGAGCACCGTCTCTGTAACCTGTGCTCTGCACGGGAACCATAGCTCCTTCCCCCCAAAAGGTGACACTCTGTTAGGAAGACCACTGGGAATTCACTTCAGTGTGAGCTGGTCAGCATTTATGGGCAAGGGGCTGGACCTTGGGGGATGGAGGGTGCTTGTTTCAGTTTTCTGGGCTGCCCCAGCATATATCATGAAATAGTTCAGCTTACACAAGGAGAATTTATTCATGCATGTTTTTGAGGTTAGGACAATGTCCAAACCAAGGCAATGCTTTCTTCCCAAAGATGGGCTGCCAGCAACCCTGGACTCCTCTGCCACACAGCCAGGCATCTGTGGTCTCTCCCTCCTCTTTCAGGCTTTGGTGCTTTCAGCTTCCTGCATCTGTGGCTTCCTCTCTTTCTGTATTCATTCCATTTATAATGGACTCCCGTGATAGGATTAAGAGCCATCCTGGGCCACACCTTAAATGAAATAGCTGCAGCAAAAGGTCCTACTTACAGTGGGTCCCACCCCAGGAATAGGTTAGCTTTAAGGCCGTGTTTGCACACAGATGCAAACCACCACCTTGGTGAATAAGGTGGAGGCTCCCCTGCCCTCACAGAACAGACAGCTGAGTGGGGACAGCTAAGGCGCCACAGTCCCAAGCAGTGTGCTAGAGCTGTGATAAGGAGGATGGGGCACGGCTCTGCATCTGATGCTCATCCCAGCAGACACACAGGCTGGCTGAGTCTGAAAGGGGGTGCATTGGGCGCAGGAGAGGATGCAGTGACTGAGGGGCAATGTTGGGGAACCTCGTTGCAGTGCATGGGTGTTTGCTGAGCTGAGGGCGGCTGGTGCTGGGAGATACAGCCAGACCCAGCAGGGGCCACACCAGGCATGAGGTCATGCCCAGCAGTTAGGACTCCATCCTCAGGGCCACATGAGGACCCTGGCCCTCTGTCCCCAGGGCATGGGCTCTTCGTGCCTCTTCTACCCCTTGGAGTTTCCTGCTGGCTGCAAACAATAGCCAAATGGGAGACATTTGTTAGCACCTGGGTAGGGGCCAGCTGTTCCCTTCCCGCTGCCCAGTGGGGGCTGTTCTGGAAAGATGTGATTCAGCCCCCAGTTTGGAGCCCCACCCTTAAATAGTCCATCATACCTGCTCACTTTTCACTCAAGAAGAAAGCACCAGGCATGTAGGTTTCCTGCCCTGTCTCAGGCAGAGAGGTTGGGACAGGAGGGGCAGAGATAAGAGGGGTTATCAGCCTCTCCACAGAGAAGGGAAGAAAGAGGAGTCCCCAGACCCCAGGGCTGGCTACCCACTGAGCACAGCTCAGGTGCTGAGGTCCTGACCAGGAGCTGCTGCCGTCCTGCGGATGCCGGGAAGAAGGCCTTTCTCCACACGGGGAGAGGGAGGGGCAGGAGGGCCAGGGTGTGAGCAGGGGGTCCCACTCAGGGCATTGTGACATTCAGTCCCAGCTTGGAGCAGGTGGGGACCAGGGGGTGATGGGGTATCATAGCAGGCCTCACCTGCTGACTGTGATGCCCAAGCCAGGGACACCCAATCCTCGGTGCATTTAAAGGTTGATGGCACTCTGCACATCATGATGCTATTCATGATATTAGACACTGCTATTTCCATCTCCAAAAAAAGGAGTAAGGAATGCCTCTTTAGGGGGGCATCACCCTTTCCATGATAAGTGAGTATATTCTGGGCATGGTGGGTTTCCTGCCCATGCGAATAAACAAACTTGCTGTTGCCTTTTACAAAAACCCTTTCTTTCTCCTGTTACCCACCATCTGCCCTAGAAGCAGGCCCAGGACAGGGTCTGGGTGGGTAGGTAGGAGGCAAGTCTGGCACAGCAAGACCTATATGGGGCTCTGTGCATGGCGCACCTGGCCAATGCCACACTCCACACACATGCAGCTATTTATTCTCTTGTGCTTTAATTCAGAGTCACCCACTAAGAATAGACCCTGGATGGGGCCTCCTCCCAGATTCTGAGGACACAAAGATCAATCAAACAAAATTTTACATTTGAAGAGCTCCCAGTCTAGAGGAGAAGCTGGACAGAAGTCCAAGCCAGTAACTTAAGAACCATGCTTAATTTCTGCTCCCAGAGACCTGACTACATCAGCAAAAGCGCATTAAGGGCTTATTCTCTCAGGGAGAACAGGTCTGTTATTAAGTGGTTTGGGGTTCTTATGGGAGCATCGGTCACCAGAGACCCAAGCTTCTATCTGTCAGTTCTAGTTTCCTTAGAGCTCATTTCTATCCTGAAGGACATAATACAGCTGCTCAAGCTCCAGCCATCACATCTGCCTCCTAGTTAGTGAGACATGTACTGATCAAACCAACTGTAACAAAAGTTTGGAAGTGTAGTTCTTTTAATCTGAGTATGTTGCCTACCTGCCCAGGATCAGGCTGCTCTCCCTAGAAAGAAGGGAAGAATGGATGCCAGGTCGTAGATGGGCATGTCTTTGCCCCAGGAGTGCTTGCTGAGCACCTACTCTATACAAAGCACCTGTGGTGCCTTGGAGCTACGTGCCCTAGAAGAACACATCCTTGGTCATGATCCTTTCCTGTGGGCCTGAACCCATTTTAAATAGGACCTTTTGATGAGGTGACTTCAGCTAAGGTTGGCCAACTGTATTGGGAAGGCCCTAGCCCTATTACTGCAGGCCATAGAGAGAAGGCCTCGGAGGAGAAAGACCCAGAGAGCTGCCAGAAGCTGGAAATGACAGAGTCCAGAAGAGAAAGGTGAAGCCAGAAGGGGCTGCTGTGAACCCTGCCGTGGGACAGAAAAGCCAATGAACACAGCTCCCTGTAAGCCAGCCCCAAATACCACAGCCTTCTTGTTGAAAGCATCGCCTTGCTCATGCATCGATTTGGGACTTCTCCTGGCCTCAAAGCCAGCTAATAAATTCCCATGGTTTAGTTCACCCCATTGCATGATTTGTGTTTTAGCAGCCAGGAAGCTAAAAGAGTCCCTGAGGGCCACTATTTTCTGAAACCTCATAATGGCCCTGCAGTGTTGTACTATGGCCTCCAGGACAGAGCAGGGTGGGGTGCTGGCTGCCTCGCTGAGACGATGCTGCACTAAGGAGCTGCAGAACCAGGCTCACAGGGGGGCGATGCTCTATCACACCCCTTGGCCCCTACCTGGAAGGACACAAGCAGCCCTTCCTCTCCTCCTGTGTAAAAACACCAGCTGGGATGGCCTGGAAGGGAAGCAGGAAGGTGGGGGCCTCACAGCTGGGAGAGCTGCAGAGATGGCCACAACCAGCTGCTTTAGGTGTCCATTTTAAAAACCGGCCCCAACAGTAACAGCAAAGCAGAGACAAAGTGGGAGTCGAAAATGAAACACCCATCAAGCTATCAACTCGGCATATATACATATGAGAACAGAACTAAATCACATATTGATCCCAAAGAAGAGCAAATTTGGGTGTGGTTTTTTTTTTTTTTTTTTTTGGTTTTTAAGGTGCAAAATAGCTTGGAGCCTCAACCAGAAGGAAAAGACACAAGTGGCAGAAACGGCAGTGGCTGACTCTGACCTAGAAAGGTCCTCAGTATTTGAATTGATTGGATAGATTTTCCACTTTATTTTGTTGGAGGGAAGTTCATTTTATGCCTTTTCACATTAAACTAGCTCAGACAGACACAGAGTGTTCCCGGGTGGGCAGGAGGATCCGACCAGAGGCATTCCCAGATAATTCAGGTGAGTTCAACTGTGCAGGGACATGGGGGTGACGGTGGGGACTGAGCTCTGCCCGCAGCTTCTGGAAGGTTCCATCGAGAAGGCAACGGGTGGTCTCAACCTGGCCAATGACTCGGTGGTCACCAGAGGAGGGTGACTGGGAGGAGCCCCCCGCAGAGGCTGTGCCTGAGCAAGGATGACACAGGGAACCCGCTGCTGCGATGGAATCACATCCCCCACAAGGACACGCTGGCCTCCTGAGCCCCGGTGTGGTCATGAGCCCCTCTCTTTGTGGGTCTAGGGTGATGGAGTCAGGTGAGGCCACACTGAGCCTGGTGACCTTGCTGCACATGCCTGGAGTCCGCAGCAGCAGAGGAAATTCGGATGCAGTATTGGAGGATGAAAGGAGGCAGACGGCTGGGGACGGAGGCGGGGGGCCGCATCGCGGTTGCCGGCAGGCCACCAGGGTGCTGCAGACCTCAGGAAGTGAGGCCCTGCCCACACCGTGGTTTGTTTTTCTTGCTGCCAAATGAATCACCATTGTTTGACTGCCCAGTCTGTGCCATTTGCTGCACCACCCCGGCAGACATGGGTGCTAGAGTTAAAGAAAGAATGGAGGTTAGAGAAATGGTGCAGATGGAGGCTTGGCCAGTCAGTGAAGGGATTCAATGCCTTTTGAGGAGGCCAGGCCTTACTCATTCATTCATTCATTCCAAAATACGTATCCAATGCTGGCTTCAGGGAGATGCTGCCTAGATTAGGGGGAATGTGGTTTCTGCCTCAAGATGCTCACAGCTCAGCATGGGAGATGACTATTCAGCACATACCAGGCATATGCGCACGTATGAATTATGGAAGGGATGCAAGACAAGATGCAGGTCTTGTGGGGAGCACAGGAGGGGCTCCCTGGGGGGGGACTGGGGAGGCCTTGCTGCAGCCCTGCAACGAGCCCAGAAGCCCAGTGCAATCTCCCCAGACACAGGTGGGGCCTGCATGTGGCACTGTGGGCAGAAGGCAGGGCACCGAAGAAGGACAGATGAAGTAATTAAGTGGTTGGCTTTATTCGACCAATCACAGATGCTAGGTAGAGAGGCAAAGCACAAGGGGACATGCACGGGAGCTCAGTAGATTTATAATCACAAGGTTACATTTCATTCTAGACACTAAAGTCACAATAATGTAAAAAATATGGCATTAGAATAAACAGGAAGAAAAGGAGAACGAGAAAGAGACAGAGAGAGGGGGAAAGACAGAGGGAGAGGGAGGTAGGGGAGGGCGACAGAGAGAAGGAGAAGGTGTCTGGAGGTTATTAGAGCGGTGATACTTCAAATTAAAGAGAAAAGGGAGGGCGTTTTCCAATAAACAGAGTATAATTAGTTACTCTTTTGGAAAATTATGAAGTAAATTTGCCTTTTTCACTTGCACCAAAATATATTGCAAATGAATTTAAGATTTAATGTATTTCTAAAGCATAAACCTGGGAGGAAGTATTTATTTTTATAATTATTGGGCAATAGTATTTTTATAATTATTGGTCAAGAAAAGCTTTTCTAAGTTTGTGTTTAATGGCAAATCTATAAAATAACAGGTCAGCAGATTTGACTATATGACAACTAAAAATTTCTGTATGGGGCAAATAAAACCATTAATGACGTTAAAAAGCAAATAAACTGATTTTCTTAATATGCAAAGAATTCTTATATAACAGTTATAACAACAGAAGCCCCAAAAGAAAGAAGTGCCAAGGATTTGAATTTACAAAATTTTGTATCACTCACGTCAAATAATTGCAAAGTAAAACTAAACAAGACATGTTCAGTTCATTGGATTGGCCAATGAATCACAATCTCCAGGTTTCATAGGGTGTGGAGAGCCAGGAGCTCTGCATGAGACGGCGAGATTCCTCAATGGCACAGCCTTTCTGGGAAGTAACCCAGGAATGACTACCAAAATCATTGGAAATGGGTGCATCCTTTTCTAGGGATTTACCTTAAGTACATAAACCAAGTCATGTGCAAAAGTGTGTGTTCAACTTGCTAATCAAAGCATCCCTTGTAAGAATGAGTTGAAAACAGCTTAGATACAGGATTTGTTCAATTTCATTTTTATAAATCCTATATGCAAGGCAATACTATGCACATACTAAAAGCGATGTAGATATATCTCTGTTGACATTGAGAGCTATTCATAATCTATGACAAATAAAGTGTTTTTTAAGCCTGCTTTAAAAAACAATAAGGCATGCCAACATTCTTGTTTAAAATGTTTTCTTTTAAAAGTTCTCTCTCTTTCATCTACTATCTATCTAACTGTCTGTCATCTATCTATTTATCTAACATACGCCTGGAAAAACTATCTGGCAGCATATACTACAACCAAATCTAAGTCCTTGGAGTTACCAGTATTGTTTTGATCTTTTTTTCTTCTTTAGACCTTTCTATATTTTCAGTATTTTTATGATAAGCATGTAATATTTTGAGAATCAGGAGAAAATAAAGTTATTTCAAAACAACTGCCAAAAATTATAGCTTACATCATAGCATATAAATGATTAAATGACTTCGTCTTTAAAACTGTATTTCAACACAGAAAAATGACAGGAAGGAAAGTGGTTAACAGAGGTAGTTGAATGATAGGATCCTGAGTGAATTTGGCATTTTCCCCCATGCTAATAAATTTAAAATTTTTGTAACGCGTATATATTACTCTTAAAGAGCACAGTAGCATAGGGTGACGAAGCATAGTAGTTTGGGTCGGGCTGATCCCGTGTTCAAAGACACTTGACAATACAGTGCCTTCACAAAGAATGGAGCTTTGTTTCCCGCTGACCCATGAGCAGCCGTCCCGTGGACGCCCTCATCTCTCTGCCACCCAACTACAGCCTTGTGCTGCTTCCAACGAGGAGGAAGAGGACACTGAGGTCTCCCAGCTCTCTGAAGCCCAGCCCCCGGGAGGGGCTCACTCTTCACTCTTGCTCAGAGTCCTTTGGCGGGAACATGATCACATGACCATCCCTAGCTGCAAAGGGTGCTGGGAAATGCAGTCCAGTCGGACTGCCATGTGCCGCTCTAATTCCATCCCTTAGCAGGAAGGGGAGAGAAGCGTCCCAGTGGGCTGCCAGCAATCGAAGTCACAAGGGACTGGTAAAAGGACCTCTCACTTCCAAGCGCTGTGTAAGAACTTCTACTAGAACAGCACTCTTAGCATTTCTCCCCTTCCCTCTCACTCTGAAAGTGACTAATCCAAGAGGTGAGTTTGGGTAAAGTAGCTGAGCATGCTCGGCTCGGTCCCTGGGATTCTCCCGGCTTTCAAATCATACTACCCAGAGGGAGGGTGTTTCCTGGTGAACATGCTGTGTGAACAGGCTGGGGAACTCTGTCCCCAGAGCAGATGGCTGTACGTACCCAGCTGTGCCAAGAACAGGTGTACAAGCCTCTACACTTTAGGGCAAATGTTCACAAGCCCATTTGGCATGGATCTAAAGCACATTTTTCAATCAGTTTTATCAACAATACAGCTGATATTTTAATCTCCCTTAGCTTGTCTTCTGCAGTTCATTTCTCATTTGCTTTCTATGCTAGTTGAAAGCATTATGTACCCTAGAAAAGCCTTGTTTTAATTCTGATTCAATCTTGTGGGAGCAGCCATTTCTGATTCAGTACTGGAGGTTGGAAAAGTTGATTAAATTATATCCAGGGAGATGTGACATGCACAATTGTGGGTGTGACCTTTGATGAGATGGAGATGTGACTCCACCCAATCCAGGTGGGTCTTAATTAGTTTACTAGAGTTCTTTAAAAGAGGAAACATTTTGGAGAAAGTCAGAAACAACAAAAGCACAGAAGTGACAGAGCCAACAGAAACTTCAGAGCAGAGCTGACACAGATGCCAACACGTGGAGAACAGAGATACAGATGTTTGGGGATGCTTAGAGCCCAGCAGACGTCTCCCTGAGATGTTAAGCAAGATAGAACCTGGAGAGAGCCAAGGGAAGTCAAGAGATGAAAGCCAGCCCTGGAGAAGCAGAGTAAGGAATCCCCACAGGAACAGAGGCTGAAAACAATGGAGCCCAGGAGCAAGGGACCAACAGATGCCAGCACATGACTTCCCAGTTGTTCCTGACTAATTGGCCTTCCTTGAATTAAGGTATCTCTCCCTGGATGCCTTAGTTTGGACATTTCCATTGGCTTGGAACTTGTAACTTCTTAAATTTCCTTTATAAAAGCCATTCTAGTTCTGGAATATTGCATTCTGGCAGCATTAAAGAAACTAATACACTTCCCAACTCAAGAAGGGAAGAAAAGAGCATGATCCATTAGCCTACCAAAACTCTATTTATTCATTTATCAGTTTTTAGCTTTGAGTCCCAAAGTTTTATTCACAGGGAAACATCACACACAAAGACACACCCATACAGCATCATAACAGAGGACCCAGTGGACCAAAAGTGAAAGTCTCAAGAAGTCCCCACCTCAGGACCCTTTGTACAAAATGTACAAGAGGTTTTCTCTGATCCACCTGTCATTTTGTAAATGTCTCAAACAATGTCCAGCAAAGGCAAGATACATTTACTTTGGTGATGAGGACCTGCACTATCAGAGATCCACAGGGCCAATGTGGGAGGGACATTTGGTCCAGTTGAGGTTCAGTAAGTCATCCTCTCTGCAGCACATCCATCTTCCAGGAAAGCATGTATTCCACACCATGAAGCTCTCCCTTCCCCTTGACTTTTGTTAGCAAATTCACTCTTGACACTTTGTCACACTCCACTTAACCACATGTGCTATTAACCTTTGCCAGTCTGGTTTTTCACTTTGCCTCGGGCTTTGTGTCTTCATGCACAGGTGCAACACTGACTTTGGGAAGAACCCACAAATACTGACAACTCCCTGCATGTGGCAGCTGAGGAAGATGAGCCCCTGCCACCTGCAGAGAGTGAAAGATGAAAATCAACAGGAGCCTGTAGGAAATGGTACACCCAAGTAGTCACTGACAGTTATGAAGGGGCTTCTAACTACTTTCCCTCATTTCATTATCATGCATACAATTGAGAGAACTGGTAGTCAGAGGCATTGGGTCATTACTGAAGATGACACAGCAGTCAATGAAAGAACTGAGTCTTTATCTACATCTAATTCCCCAAGCTCAACCTCCATATTAGTTACCTATTCACACGTAACTGATTACTCCAAAACATAGCAGCTTAAAATAGCAATACACATGTATTATCTCACTCAACTCTGAGGGTCAGGAGCCAGGGAGTACCTTAGCTGGGTGGTCGTGGGTCAGGATTACTCGCAGTTATGGAAAAGATGGCGGCTGGGGCTGCCCTTATCTGGAGGCATCCCTGGGGTGGTGGACCTGCTCCAAGATGGCGCCCTCCCGGATTCCTGGTGGGAGGCCTCGGTTCTTCAGCATGAGAGCCTCTCCACAGGGCTGCTTGGGCATCCTTACAACATGGCAGCCAGCTAGTGACCCAACAGAGGGGCAGGGGGGCAGCTGCAGTGCCTCCCATGCTCTAGTTTCCAAAGTCACACACCTTTGCTTCTGCCTTAATCCATTTGTTAGAAGCTGAGTCACCAAGTCCAGCCCATGCTCAAGAAAAGAAAAATAAAGCACTACCTCTCAAAGGGAAAAATGTCAAAGAATTTGTGGACACATTCAAATACCACTCCACCCTCTTTAGATGACCGTGGTTGTGTTTCTCAAATGTGACTTCACAGGCACACTGTCTGGGGGGGCTTGTTCAAATCCATCCTCGGATGCAGGGGGCCTGTGAAGGAGCTCAAAACAGAGCACATGAACACACTTGGAACTAGCCCGGCTTTGGGGAAGTATGGAGTCAGCTAGACTTGCAAGGGGATTTTCATCAATTTTCACCAGAGACTGGTGGGTCGGTTGCTGAGATGACAGAAAGTTCAGTTTCATGTTGCAGGCTCTGTCTCCTGGCCCGACTCAGTGCGGGCCATAACTTTTCAGCCTGGCACAACTGAAAGCGGGCATCTCCATCTGTTCCCAGCACACTTCTCCAAAACTTTGCCCAGAGCCCAGGATGTATGGTTCTTGGCCCAGCATTGTGCAGAAAGAAAGCAGAGGAGGGGATCTGGCCGTCCAGACCCTGCCCAGGGGAATCCAGAGGGTTCCTGGAGGAGGCTTATTGAGAAGCCAGTCCTGAATAGGCACGGGCGGGAGGGGAGGGAGGACGTAATGCAGAGATCCAAATTGAGCCGTTTGGGGAGATAACCCTCAAAGAGGGACCCTCAAGTATGTTCCCGTGTCTGCAACTCTGCCAAGGCCCTGTCCTCAAGGAATCAGTGCTCAAACGTGCAAGAGCTGAAAAGTGAAGCTCCCCATCTCCTTCCTCATCTCACCTCTGAGAAGATCCCTGGAGCACCACCCTGCCCGCCCCCCAACTGGTAGGAGCTCCCTCTGCCTTACCCACTAGTCCCACTTCCCCGTGACCAGCCACAGTGGCCCCATCCGCTCCCTCTGAGGACCTCCATTCCCTGTGCTTGAGGTAATCTGCCCCACCACCACTGCTGCAGCAGCAGTGCCCAGCCAAGCCTGTCCACCACCCCCATCTCAGTCTCCTGCCTCCGCCCATGAGCTGAACCTGGCTCACAGGCCACCCAGGCTTGATTCGGACTAGATGCAACTGCTTCCTTCACACTCTTCAAAAGGCAAAGAGCCGAGCAGTTTAAAAGCAGTGGGGTGAATCACAGGCAGTGAAGGGGACAATGTCGGAGAGAGACTTCCGTGAAAGGCAGCCAGGCTCTAACCCCAATGCCTGAGAAGCCCACCTGCATGGAAAACGCCACGCCAGCGCCCTCGCGTCCACCTCTCTGCTGGTCAAGCCACCTGGGCCAAGCACGTGGGTCACTGCACTGACCCCTGTGTCCAGCACAGGATCCCCTCCTGCTTCTCATGCGCCTCCATTCTGCAGGCACTGCTTCCTACCACCCCGAATGCCCTGTCTTTCAACACCTACTCATGCGAGCGAGGGCCCCTGGGGACATTTGTGTCCTGCCATCTCTTCAGCAGCTCCAGGTACCCAGGGGCCACTGTCCACATGGCCGTTTGAAGGGACAAGCATCAGCATGCCTTAACTCTTGAGAAATTGAGCTGTCCCTTTTCCCAGCGTCACCTGCGTCTCTAAGGTCACAGCGTGGCATCTCCCCCTCCCCAGCCTTTGCCTTGCTCCGGGGTCCCAGGTGCACCTCTTGCCTGTGAGTGCTGTGTGATGGGGAAACTCCGGCCCCGCGAGCCCAGGGAAGCTCAGTGCCAGGAGCGCGGGGGCATTTTCCTGAGATGGGTCCTCCGACAGCTGTGCCCTGCAGCCTGAGGCCACATGCCTCTTCCCGCCTGGGAGGTGCTGCAGGCAGGGGCTCCTTGAAGTCCAGCTCTGGGCCCTGAACCTTACCCACAATCCTGGTGAGCCGCTTTCTTTATTCTAGGCATTAACTCTACTTGTGCCAGAGGCCACCCACTGGACGTGTCACTGATTTCTCCCAAGAAGGAAACACAGGCAGGGCTGCAATTTGCAGTCAACAGTTTAAAACATCTAGCAAGCAGGAAACTCTGGAAACTACAACCGAGTTTGCTGCTGTTTGCTTTAAGAATTCTTTATCCTTACTGTGTTTTCCAATCCAGGCTGCTTTGGCTAAGACTTGACTGTCAGTTTAACTCCTTTCAACTTTTTGGTTCCACATACATCTGAAAAGACAAAGAATATTCTAAATATTAAATAGCCTTGCTTGAATTGTTTCCTTTCTCCTTTCCACCCTCAGCACCATCCCCACCTCCTGCCACCCAGATGTGCGTCCCTAAAACCCACAGGAGGCGTCACGTACAAGGACTAGGAAGCTGAATCCACCCTGCTTGTGTCTGGGGACCTTATTAGAATGTGCTGCTCTTAGAGACCATAAAAGGACAGTTTAGAAAGTCCTAACTCTCCCAGGGATTCTCTAGCCATCCTCAGACAGCTGAGAGAGAGATGAGTAACGAGCTCCCTTCTCAGCGCGTTCTGAGTGTTGCATTGAAACACAGCCTCCCCAGTCAGCACAACATCTAACTTCTAAAAATAGCCTGGGTAGAAATGCCAGTTACCTGGGATCCTCAGGGGACGGGCCTTCAACTGAGTCCCTGTCAACACTGGCAGAGCCAACGGAAGGCGCCGGAAATTGGTTCATGCAAAGGAAAATGAACGGCTTGCCTGAAATCGGGATTCATCCCACACAACTGAGGACGGCTCACATAATGCTGCTTAATCAGAATGAAACATCCTTCTATTTGCCCAGAGCTTTAGGGCTTCTGAGTCACATCCACATGCTACGCCCCATTTGGTCCAAACCATGAGTTTTGGACCTCATCAGTCCCCTCGGTACAGATGAGGATGGAGAAATGCCTCTTTCCTTAATGAAAGCTAAAATCCAGTCCCTCCAAGGCTGGCACAGAAAAAGGAGTGCCCAGGTGCAGGCCGGAGACAGACCTGGAGGCCCAGGTGCAAATCCTCTTGTGGGGTGCGCTGGTGCAGGTACAGCCCCAGGAGTAAGCCTCAGACCCAGGTGCGGATGGGACCTGCCACGTGGCTCAGCCAGAGCGCGAGCAAATCCCCTCTTTTCTCAAGGCCCATGAGAGCTACGGGTGTCTGAAGCATCCACTCCGTGAATAAAGTGCATTCAGTTTCTTCTGGGTCTCTTCCTGCAGCTGGATCTTTAAACATTTTCTTTGATGTCTTGGTCTTTTAAGAAACAGCTAATGTAATCTATAAAAGCAAATGGCCCACATTGCCCATTGCCTCTCGCCTTCCATCTTTCTTTACTCGCAAGAATGCCCGCATGCTCCTTTCCTTACATGGGTACTTAATAAATTTCTTACCTACTTGCTCTATTTAAAAAAAAAGGAAGAAGAAGAAGCTAATGCATTTGCACTCATTGTAATTACTGTTCTATTTGGAATCGCCTCTACCAACCTATTTTGTGTTTTATTTTGGCCATGGTATTTATTTGCTTCTTTTATCTCCTTTCCTTCCTTCTCTTTATTTGATGAAATCTCTTTTTTCGTTGTTGTTTTAGCCACTATACATCATATTCTTTAAAAGATTTGCTATGGCCTTAGTATAGACAATCAAATATGTATTTTCCTAATAATGCTTAAAGATACTCGGTATTTGCATCCTCTTCTCACACAATGTGAGATTTAAACACATCCCAACCACTCTATTCTTACTTTAGACCAGAGTTTTGCTTTCACCTTTTTTAAGCAAAAAATAACAAATATATATACACACATATATAGTAATTTTAATGCTAATAGTTTATTTTTTGCTTCCTTTTGCCAATTCCCTTTGTTTCTAGTGCATACATTGGCCCCAGGTGAGAGAATTAGATGAAACATCATCATGGCATCTTCCAGCACGGCAACATGACTATGGAGCCCATCCCACGTGCGCTTACAGCTCCTCCACTCGAGGGGAGACCTGTGTTCCCTCCCCTGGAACCTGAGCTGACCCTGGAACCTGAGCCAACCCTGGAACCTCCTGCGCCAATGGACTAAGACCTCCTGACATGACACATCTTCTGAGTCTGGGTCTTAAAGGACAGCACAGACTCTGCTGTCTTGCTCTCTCCCCGATGATGCACCTTGGGAGCCCAGAGTCAACATGGAAGATTCTAGATATGTGCAGCCACCACATGCAGAGTCCTCACCAACAGTGAGCAAGTTTGGGGAGACCCAGTCAGACCAGCCCCAGTTCTCCACGTCTCCCAGGTGCAGCTCCCGATGCTGTGGAAGAGGTCCAGGCACCCCCAGCATGCACTGGCTGGACGCTGACCCCCAGGTGCTGTGAGCTGAGCTAGTTGTTTGCACCACTAAGCTCCACGGCAAGCTGTTAGGGAGCTATCACCATCCAGCATGTGGCCCCTCTCGCCAACGGGCCATCCAGGGCCTCTCCATCTGGTGATGATGCAATCAGTTATCTGTAAGGATGTCGTATTATTGCCTGGACAATCATGGAGACCCACCTGCGTGGCCTGCCCACCGCTACCTCATTCCCCACCTGCCCCATGGCACCATCCACCTGAACCTGTTCCCTCGTTCTCTGGTCTCCTTTTGATGTCGTTTTATTGCTCCCAAAGCTGTTCCTGATGATTGTACACTTTTCTTTCCATTGTATGTAAATTTATTAAAAGGATATTAAATCCCAAGTGAATTCTTTTAGGACTTACTGCTGTTATTTAACATTCTAAGATTTGTCCATGGTGTTTTGTGCTGTTGTCCATTGCTTGGGCTGCCATATAATGTCCCATGTATGAATATCCCACAATGTATTAATCCACTCTCCTAGGGATGAGCCTCTGGGCTGCTTCCAGGATTTTCCAATCATGAGCAGTAATGCTCTGAATATTTTTACGTATATCTTTTATTATACCATAATAAAATTTATTTTATATCATTCCCAGGAGTTAAATTTCTGGGTTATAAGGTATATGAATGTTCATTCTATGTGTAAACTTTTTCATATGCATACATTTTATATTCATACAGTTGATACCAATTTTTTGTAAATTTTGTATCTTGGAAATAGCCCATATCTTGGAATTAGCCCATAATCTGTAAATTGCCTTTTTACTTTCTTTAATGGGTCTTTTGAAGGACAAAGTCCTTAATACTAGCATAATCAAATTTATCAATCATTTCTTTTATTATCAAAGATTTCAAATTGCATAAGAATTCGTTCTTTACCTTGCATTCTAAAAGATGTTCTCTTATATTTTATACTAAGACTTCACAGGTTTTCTATTTCAGACTTAAACCCTTAACCCATCTGGATTTTATTTTTGCAAAATGTGTGATACAGGGATATAATTCTGCATTTTGCTGTGTGAATACCCAAGTTTTCGAGCTCTACTTGATAGCTCATTCTTTCCCCATTGATCTTGCATGCCACCTCTCTAATATTGCCAAAGTTCCATGCAGGTAAGCACTGCTTCTGGGCCTCTGTCTTATATCATTGGTAAATCTGTCTGTTCTAGCCTCAACATTATAACAGCTAAATTGCTATCACCACACAATAAGACCTGATTTATCTAATACAGCAAGACCTCCATTCTTCTTGCTCAAAAGTGAACTGATTACTATTGGCCATTTATTCCTAAATATAACTGTAGAATCACCTTTAAAATATCATGAAGATACCATAAAAACACCCATGGGAAATGTAATTGAATGAATTCCATTGATTCTTTAGCTCAAATTGGGGAGTCTTCTTAAAGACTTATTTACTCTCCTTTAATATCTCATAATAAAGTTTTTACAACTTTCCCTGTAAAGTTCTTAAACATTCTCTGTTAGATTTGTTTTATAAATCCTTGATTTTATAATATTCTTGCAGAATTAATATTTTTAATATTAAATATAATTAATATTTTTGATTCTGTTGTACATTTTGTATATTAGTCTTTCAGTAAGACATTTTGCCAAACACTTTTATTTATGATAACCACTGCATGGATTCTGTTGGAATCTCTATCATATAAAATTGGTGACAGTTCTATTACCTCTTTCTAGTCCTTTGCCTCCTATCTTTTTTCCATTTTATTCTGTTAGAAAGAACCTAAAAATGCAATATTCAAGAGAAGTGGAAATACTGGTTATCCTTTTCATTACAGACTCTAAAGAATGTTTCCAACATTTCACACTTCGAGATTATGTTTGCCCTAGGTTCTTCATACTCTTTTGTAGCCACAGGAAGTTCTCTATTTCTAAATTACCAAGATTCTTTAAAATGAATGATTGAATTTTATCAAATGCATTTTCTTCATCTTTTGAGCAGATGCATTTTATTTAATCTGATCATTCAATAAGTGCAGAAAACTGAGTTTACGAAAACATATTCTTAGTCCATTCCTGTGGATATAAACCCTTCATAGATAAGGCTTTTTGAACATGGTATTTTTATTTAAGTTGTGGCCAACGGAAGTAGGATGGGTCTTACTCCTTGTATTAAAGGCCTTATAGAGAAAGTTACAAAAAATCAAAAAACTGAAAGTCAATGACACGTGGAAGAGAAAAGAGGGGACATCACCAAGTGCCTGGGCATGTGACAGTAAAACCAAGGACAGAAGCAGGGGTCCTGAGCAGCCAGCCCCAATTGCTTTGAATTTTAACTAGACTCATAACCATGTGACAATAAATTCCTGTTATTTAATCAGCCAGAAGACTAAAACCATAAGTTACATTTATAAGTTTCTCCTATTAAACCAACTGTGTGCAGCAGACTAGAACCAGCTTGTCAGTGGTGTATCATCTTTTTTATACAGCAGTGGATTTAATTTTCTAATATTCTATTCTGAGTTGTTGAAATATATTCATGAGTAAGACTCTCCTGTTAATTTTCTTTTCTTGTAATGTCCTTTACTGGTATTGGAACTAAAGTTTTGTTGGCATCACAGAATAGGTGAGGGAGCATTCCCTTTTCCTCTCAACTTTAAAGCCATTTGGGTCTATTTATTTGTTTTGCTTTCATTTTTATGGAATGATTTTTAAGTGCTTCAATTTCTTCTACTGTTACAGGACTATTTAAGCTTCTATTTTTTACTGAGTCAGTTCTGGTAAGTTATATTTGTTAATTTTCTCAAAACTATCAAAGCTATTAGCAACTAGGTACTGATTGTATTTGCTTTTTACCTTTTAAGTCTCTATTAATCTGTATATATTTCTCCCCTTTCATTCATAACATAGTTTATTTGTGTCTTCTTTCTTCTGTTGATATGTCTGTTTCTGAGGTTTTTTTTTTTTTGAAGAAATGGCTGTAGTGTGTGGATTTTCTCTATTATATCATTGTTTTTTAGTTTATTGATTTACAATCTTACTTTTATTAACCCTTTATACTTTCTTTATACTTATTCTGTTCTTTTTCTGACTTCTTAATATAGTTATATGGTTCATTATTTTAGGTTCTTTCTCTCCAATATAACTATTTACTATTATTCAATTCTAGATACATTTAATTTCTTTGTGATTTCCTCTGTAATCCATGAGTTATTTAGCAGTGTATTTTTTATATTTTTGTTTAATTGCCATACATAAATAGAAAAAGGTCTACAGTACATAGTTTACAGCTCAATGAATTATCACAAAGGAAACCACACCCAAGTTATCACAACTCGAGTAAAGCAATAGAACATAAGGCTGCTAGTTAGGCACTCCCACCCCAGCCTCCTAAGCTCCTCTCAAAAGCAGTGAGTCCCTCCTAACTCCATAGATTAGTCACGGCCAGTTTTGAACTCTGTACGAGTGGAGTCATGCAGCGCATGTTCTCATGGGTTTCAGTTTCGTTTTGTTTTGTTTTTTACTCATCATTTGAATGTGAGATTCATCTTGCGGATGAATTTGACAATATTTATATTTTCATTTTCCATGGTAGGTACATAACTCAATTTTTAATGCATTCTACAATCAACAAACATTTGGATTGTTCGTATATATTTTGGTGTTTTATATATATATGTACATATATATGCTCCTTATTTTTATTTTATTTTTGTACTTATATATGTATGTATGTTTGTGTATATATACATATATGTATATACATTTCTATAAGCTGTATGTCAAAGAGAAGAAATGTCAGGAGGTATATCACGGTCCATCTTACCAAACAGCTTTCCAAAATGAGTTGCTCCAAGTGCATTTTCACAAGCAATGTAAGAGGGTTCCAGTTTCTCCAAATACTTGTCAGCATTTAACATTTCCTGTCTTTTAAAATGTCACCACTATACTAAGTATGGGGTGCTATTTCATTGTAGTGTTAGTATGCATTTCCCTCATAACTCACAACATTGATTATTTTTCTTTTCAGGTGAAGTGTTATGTCCGTTTTTCTATTGGGTTATTTTTTTTCTTATTTATCTCTAAGTGTCCTTTATGTAACATGGGTATGAGAGGCTTGCTGAGGACATGTATCACAAACGTTTTCCAACTCCATGGCTTGTCTTTTATTCTCTTAATATTGTTTGATAACCAAAATTTCATATTTAAAAAAATTTTTTTTTGTATGCTGTATGGTGGGGGTCACAGTTTGTTCTTTTTCCATGTGAGTATTCCCTTATTGCAGCACCATTTGTTGAATTTTTTGTTTGGCTGGTTCTTTATTTGTTTGTTTGGGAAGTGATGGGCCAGGAATAGAACCCAGGTCTCCTGCATGGCAGGCAAGAATTCTACCACTGAATTACCCTTGTTACCCCCTCAAAATTCTACAATTTTTTATATCAGTCTTTCCTTTTGCGATTAGTGTTTTTGTCTCCTGTTTAAGAAAAATGTATCTATCCTAAAGTAATGATATTATATTTTCCTCTCTAAACTTTATTACTTTATTATTCAAATCTCGATCTACCGTGGACCTAGGCAGTGCGAAGGATCATCATAAATCAAGTATCAACATATGTGTGTATGTCTGAACTCTCTCTTCTGTCCATTTGTCTGCTTATCCTTGCACTGCCATATAATCCTACTAGAAATCCTACTAGGTTTCTTAACGAGGTTTGATCATCAGTTGGGTATATCCTACATTCATTGTTCTTACCAACATTGCTTGGAAAGTCCTTAGGATTTCCACATACATTATAAAGTCAGTTTATACATTTTCTCAGAAACTCTACTGGCAGTGTTCTAAGGATCACACTGGATCTGTAGATGAAAGCAAATCAAGTGGCTATCTTCACAGAATTGAGTTTTTCAGTTCCTGAACATGATGCAGCCAGTTGTGTGCTGGGCAACGTTGAACAGTTTCTGCAAGGGAAAAAACGAGTCTTCTAGCGTCTGACATTATCTGTGCGGCAAACACCACCTCTGTGGCCAATTTTGAGCTGCCTGTAAGAAGTTACTGGATGCACACTTGGGAAGAGAGACGCACAATCAGCTCTGACTTGACTTGAGTTTTCGAGCTTCCAGCGCGTACAGCCCTCTGTTTACTTAGGTCTTCTTTAAGCTCTCGCAATGTCTTCTGCTTTTATATGCAGACAGCTGCATGTTGATCCTTACGCTTTGGATCCTTTTGTAAATGCTGTTTTTAAATCATATTTTGCGATTTGTGTGGTTTATACCTGGGGCCACCAAGTATGGAAAGATAGGCAAATACGTAATACGTGTTTCATTGATATCATATTTCTACGCGGGAGAAAATAATACTATCTATGTTTTCAGACATTTAGACCATCCTAAAGAAATACAATTAATTTTTTATATTGGCTTCTTTCCAAAAACCTTGTCAAATCATGTCACAATTCTAACAGTTCATTTGCATTTCTTTTGGAGTCTTTGTGCATATAATCATGCTGTCTTTGAATAATGACAGTTTTATTTCTTGCTTTCCAATTATTATATCATCAGTTTCTATTTCAAGTCTTCTTTTTTTTTTTGTTGGTTAAGACTTGCAGTAAAATATTGATAGAAATGGTAATAGCAGGCATTCTTGTCTCCTTCCAGAATTCAAGGGAAAAGCATTTAATTGTACAACATTGAGTATGACGCATTCTGTAATTTTTTGGTAAATATCCTTTTACATATCAAGGGATCAGCATACTGCTTTTTCTAGTGTTCTAAAATGTTTGCATTATTTTTGTGTTAAATTTATCAAATATTTTATCTACCGTAACATGTAATTAGTCACTTTCATTCTGTTTTGCAATATATTACATGGAATGATTTTCAAATGTTAAGTCCACTTAAAATTCTCAAAATAAAACCAATAAGGTTGTGATGTATTATCTCTATATATTGTTCAATTCATTTTGCTGATATTTTGTTTATAATGTTTGCCTTTAGGCTCACAAAACAGGTTGTTCTGTAATTTACTTTTCTTTTAAAGTCCTTGTCAGATTTTGTAGTAAGGTTTTGTATTAAGATTTTTGTGTTAAATGAGTTGGGAGGACCCTCTTTTTCTATTATTTGGAAGAGTTTACCTAAAATTGGTGATTCTAGAGAAATAACCAGGGCAACTCCCTAGTACAGGAGTTTTCCTTGAAGGACAACTACTATTTATGGGTTAAATTTATTTTGTGTGTGTGTATATATATATATATATATATATATGACTTTTCAGATTTAATAATTTCTACTGTTTTGCTGATAAGTATTAATGTCAGAATTTTGTCCTTTTCATCTAAATTTTGAATTTACTGTGATAATGCATTTCACAAAATTCTCTTCTTATCTTATAATGTTCATGGGATACATTGTAATGTCCCTTTTTTATTCCCGAAATTGGTCATTTTTGCCTTCTATTTCTTAATCATTTGCACCAGAAATTTATTCGTTTCATTTAAAAAGATCCATTTTTTACATGATTGCTGCTCTACATTTTATTAATTTCTGCTTTTACATTTCTTGTTTCCTTCCTTACTATCTTTGAGTTTATTTGCTCTTCTTTTTCTAACTTTTTAGGTGAATAATTAGACATCAATTTTCACCTTTTATTATTTGCTAATTCACATTTTTGAAAACATAAATTTCTCTCTAGACATGGTCTTAGTTGTATTTCACAATTTTACTTATGACATTTTTTTTGGTATGCTGTATGGCGGGACAACATTTCATTGTTTTTCCATGTGAGTATCCATTATTGTAGCACCATCTGTTGAATTTTCTGTTTGTTTTGCTTGCTTGTTCATTTTTTGAAGTGCATGGACTGGGTGGGACTCAAACCCGGGTCTCCCGTGTGGCAGGAGAGAATTCTACCACTGATCCACCCTTGCACCCCCTTGTCTCATTTTTCATTATTGCTTATTTCATAATGTTTAAAAATTCCCATTTTAATTTCCTCTTTGACCCTTAATTTATTGGAGCTTTTCTAGTAATAATCTTATCAATGATTTTAGCCAAACTCTAATTTCAGTCATAGCATATACTCTATATGACTTCAATCCTTGGATATTTGGTTAAAAAAAAAATGTATTGTTGATATTTTGAAGATAGCATTTCAGCACTTTTAAACTGAGTTTCAGTCTCATTATTGAAAAATGAGACTTCTTTATGTATTCTAAATGCAGTGCCTTTATGAGATTTATATTTTGCATTTATTTGCCCAGTCTGTGGCTTGCCTTTTAATTTCCTGAAAGGTTTATTTTGAGGAGCAACGTTTTTTTAAATTTGATGAGGTCCACTTTATGATACATTTTTCTTTTAAGTTTGTGCTTGCTATGTCCCATCAAATCAATAGTGGCCTAACCCAAATTCATAAACATTTCATCTACATTTTTCTTTTGGATATTGTATTAGTCAGGGTTCTCTAGAGAAACAGAATCAACAGGAAACACTCGCAAATATAAAATTTATAAAAGTGTCCCACGTAACCATGGGAATGCAGAGTTCAAAATCTGTAGGGCAGGCTGTGAACCTGATGATTCCAATGGAGGGTCTGGACGAACTCCACAGGAGAGGCTCGCCGGCCGAAGCAGGAAGAGAGCCTGTCTCTTCTGAATCCTCCTTAAAAGCCTTCCACTGATTAGATTAAGCATCACTCATTGCAGAAGACATTCCCCAGGGCTGATTACAAATGGAATCAGCTGTGGATACAGCTGACATGATCATGATTTAATTCTATGAAATGTCATCATCGCAACAGACAGGCCAGCACTTGCCCAACCAGACAAACAGGTACCACCACTTGACAAAGCTGACACATGAACCTGACCATGACAGATATTTTATAGCTTTGTCTTGTATTTAAGTCTTTGATTCATTTCTAGTTAATTGATAACTTTACAACCAAATTAACCAATGGGGAAAAAGAGAAGAAATGAAAACCTAGTAAAGAAATAAAAGAGAAGACACTGCTCTGTACCTCCTAATATTAAAAGAATAAAAAGTTAATGTTGCTAATACCATGTCTATAAATTTGACAAATTAGATTTAAAGGGCAAGATACTTTAAATTACCAAAGTTCACTGTAGAAGATATAGGCCACCTGATCACCATATATTGCTTAAGAAATTGAATTGATATTTTAAAAGTGTGTTACAAGGAAAATCCAGAGCCAGGTGGCTTCCCTGCAAGTTTTACCTAATGTTTAAGTAAGAAATAATGTAAGTGCCACAAAAATACTTTAGAAAATGGAGAAAGGAACGCTTCTCAGCTGATACTTCAGTCAATATTACCCCAACACCAAAGAAATCCAAGGACCTTACAAGAAAATAAAACTTCAAACCAATATTCCTCATGAACACAAATGCAAACTTATTTAACCACGTTACCGACTATTACGAAAGTGATGATACGCCGTGGCAAAATGTGCTTTTATTCCAGGGATTCAAAGTTGTCTCAATATTAAAAATATCATTCAAAGTAATTAACTACATAATCAGAATAAAGTATAATATTCATATGGTCATCTCAACAGATGGAGAAAAGGCATCAGACAAAATTGAAGATCAATTCACGATGAAAATAGTGAGGAAACTAGGAATTAGAGAGAACTTCCTCCACCTAACTAAAAGGCATCTATGAAATGCCTACAACTTACATCACACTTAATGGTGGAAGAGTAAATGTGTTTCTTTTATGACCAGGAACAAGGTAAGGATGTGCATTTTCACCACTCCTTTTTTTTTCAAATATGTATATTTTTACTTTAACTGGAAAAGCACAAATGTATATTTTTTATCCACTATCCTAACAGATGGCCAAAGGCTTCTCTTTTAACAGAGTATTCATTGCATGGAATTTGACATTAGTTTTATTGCATAAACTGCACTCACCACACATCATCAAGGACTTTTAATTTGGGTTCTTTATATAAAGCTAAAAGTTAAAAACATTTTCAAAGCAATCTGAGCATTAAATCCTTCTAGATTTTTATGATTTTTGTTTCTAACTTTTACAATTACTTGCCCTGCCTAATTCACTTTGACAGCAACATTTTGAGTCATTACGAAGCACTGCATCTGTCTATGTAATATTTAATCAAGCTACACAATTACAATAACAAAGAGTTTGCCTAGAAAATGTGGACACAACCCCCTACCCTTTGGTCACCATTCTCTTGTGCTGGTGGACTTCATACATGGCCTTCTAGGGAATGATGACCTTCCAGCTGATGCAGCCATCACACCTTGTCATCAGGCCAGTATTTATTTATAGGGAAGAGGCAATGAAGAACGAGTAGCATTTAAGCAGTACGTCTGTTCAAGGGAAGGTTGGTTGAGAAACTTTCTATAGCTTTATTCTTTTTTTTTAGCTACAACATTTTTATTGTGAAATCATAACATGCATACAAAAAAAAAGGAAAAAGCAATTAATTTCAAAGTACATTGTAACAAGTTGTTACAGAACAGATTGCATAGTTTGGTTTGTGCTACCATTTCACAGTTTCAGGTTTTTCCATATAGCTGCTCCAAAACACTGGAGAATAAAAAAAGTATCAATATACTGGTTCAGCAGTCATACTCATTTGTAAAATCTTATCTTCTTTGTTATAACTCTCTTTCTCCTTTGATCCTTCTCCCAATCTTTAGGGATCTTAGGGCTATGCCCATTCTAAATTTTCCATGTTGGAAAGGAGCGTCGATAATAAGGGGTAAGGGGATGGAACTAGTTGATGTTCTTGGAGAAGCTGGCCTCTCTGGATCTCAGGGCTTTTTTAACCTAGGAATCCTCTGGAGGTTATGGGATTCAAGAAAATAAACTTTGTGCATGAAATTTTTGGAATCTCAGTGAGAGCCTTAGGTGTTTTTTTAAGGTTAACAGGCATGATGTTGGTTGAAGTCACTGATATTTGTTCTGTTACCTTTATTTTCCCCTTTTTGTCGATCCCATGTTGTCAAGGTCAGGCTCATCCCTGGGAGTCATGTCCCATGTTGTCAGGGAGACTTTGACCCCTGAGTGTCATGTTCCCCATGAGGGGAAAGATAATTATTTTCCTTGCAGAGTTGAGCTTAGAGAGAGAGAGGCCACATCTGAGCAACTAAAGAAGTTTCCTGGAAGCAACTCTTAGGCATAATTACAGATAATCTTATTTTCTTTAGTATGGAAACAAGTTTCATAAGGGCAAGACTCAAAATCAAGGGTTTGGTCTATTTTCTTGGGAGTCTCTAGTATTTAAGTGAACACCAGGGATTTTCCAGACAGGAAGGTTTAATAGTTTCATATTTTTTCTCCAGTCCCTCAAGGGACTCTACCAATACTTTTTCATTATCAGCCCACTACAGTCTGTGATGTATCCAGGTATTGCATTAAGCTATACAGAATTACAAGGCCTCATTGCGGTGCTGGACTCTGTGTGTTGGGGTTGTTTAAATGAGCTATCCAGTCAGGTTGGTTTAGATTGTGTGTTACAGAAAATTCAGGCTCTAGACATGATAAACCTCTCTGCCTTTGGTATCATGCAGGAGGTGAAGGTGCAGAGTGTATACACTATGATCCTTTGCCCTGTATTCTGGTTTGCCTTAGTTCCAACCAGATTGGCTTTGTTTTTACCTTAATTGAAATCTGATCTCTTTTTCAGTTACTTTAACAGCTGTTGTATGTAGCCATGCTGACTTTCAGAGCTGCGGAACTCCAGCTTTGTGTCTTAGGTGTCACAGAGGTACCCAAAATTGCGGGAGAAATACCAACTTATACACATATAGCCCAGCCTCTCAGAATCTAAAAAAATACACTTACGACTAAGTATGGCTGCTAAAAGACCTTACAATCTAGGCTCCAATTTTCTTAAAAATATTTTCTAAAAGAGAGTTTGTTCTCTTCATTTCTGGGTTGTTTTGCACAACCCAATGTCCCCATGGTTTATTCACTTCATTCTGTGCCTCATGACTTCATTTCCTTTTGTAGACACACAGTATTCCCTTCTATATATACATCACAGTTTGCCTTTCTATTTTTAACTTATTGTACCCTTTGGCCACCTCCATCTATTGGGCATCATGGATAATGTCCAAAATAAAGTCTATGTCTTAAAGTGTCCTCATTTCATATTACAATCAGTAGCACTCTCAATTTGAGGTAATTTTCACTGGTCCAAAGAGACAAAGACCAATAAACACAGCCTCACCAAATATCAAATCTAAAACTCCCCCTATTTCTTCTTTTTTTTTTTTTTTTTTTTTTTAGAGAGAGGAAGGAAGGGGAGGAAAGACAGAGAAGGAAGGAAGGATGGAAGGAAGGAAGGGAGGAAGAAAGGGAAACATTTTTAAACATTTTCTTGTTTTATTATATTTTGTTTGTTTGTTTGTTTTTTACATGGGCTGGGGCCGGGAATCGAACCGGGGTCCTCCGGCACGGCAGGCAAGCACTCTTGCCCGCTGAGCCACCACGGCCCGCCTAAAACTCCCCCTATTTCTTGTCTCTGGTATTGCTGTGGTACTGTTGATGTCTTCCTGTTAACTATAGACTGTACCATGCAATATTAGTTTTTCCCCTATACCCCTCTGTTATTGACTCTTTGTAACAGATAAAACCTTTGAGGTAGTTCATGCAAGAACTTATTTATAATTGTAGAATTTATTGGTGGGATACGTAGTTCTGTACAACCCCTTTTGATCATATTCACCTTCAATATGGCAATATTACTTATAACCCCCTGATGAATTACCATCACTTCTATCAAGTCCTTTACATTTAAGTTCAACCTCATTGGGTAACAGTTCACCCATCTCTTATCTTCTGGGTACCTGTAGGTCTTCTACATTTAAGACTCTGAGTTTATCTTTGCCAGTGTCATAACAGTGAAATCATACAGTATCTGTCCTTTTGGTCTGGCTTATTTCACTCAGCATTATGTCCTCAAGGATCATCCATCTTGTCATGTGCTTCAGAACCTCATTTCATCTTATGGCTGCATGATATTCCATTGTATGTATATACCACATTTTGTATATCCACTCATCTGTTGATGGTCACTTGGATTGTTTCCATCTTTTGGCAATTGTAATTGCTGCTATGAACATTGGTGTGCAAATGTCTGTTCATGTCATTGTTTTCAGCTCTTCTGGGTATCTACTGAGTATTGGTATTGTTGGGTCATAGGGCAACACAATGTTTAGTTTTCTGAGGAAACACCGAACTGCCTTCCACAGCGGCTATACCATTATACATTCCCACCAGCAGTGAATAAATGTTCTAATTTTTCCACATCCTCTCTGGAATTTGTAGCTTTCTCTTTGGTTAATAGCAGCCATTCTTATAGGTGCGAGGTGATGTTTTATTGGAGTCTTGATCTGTATTTCTCTTCTAGCTAATGAAGATGAGCATCTCTTCATGTGCTTTTTAGCCATCTGTATTTGCTCTTCAGAAAAATGGCTGATCATATCCTTTGTCCATTTTATAATTGGGTTGTGTGTTCCTTTGTTGTTGAATTGTATAATTTCTTTATGCATACAAGATAACAAACTTTATCTGATATGAGTTTTCCAAATATTTTCTCCCATTGAGTTGGCTGCCTCTTCACCTTTTTTGACAAAGTCCTTTGAGGCACAGAAGCATTTGATTTTAAGGCATTCCCATTTATCTATTGTGTCTTTCTTTGTGTGTGCTACCTCCTATTAGTAGTCAGGAATTTTATGGTATTGGCTCTTATATTTAGGTCTTTGATCCATTTTGAATTAATTTTTATATAGGGTATAAGGTAGGGATCTTCTTTCATTCCTTTGGCTATTAATATCCAGTTCTCCCATGCTCATTTATTGAAAAGGCCATTCTGTTCCAGTTCAGTGGATTTGAGGGCCTTGACGAAGATAATTGACCATAGATTTGGTGGTCTATCTCCACATTCTGTATTCAATTCCATTGGCCAACACTACTATCTTTGTGGCAGTACCATGCTGTTTTGACCACTGTGGCTTTATAATAAGCTTTAAAATCATTAAGTGTTAATCCTCCTTATTGCTCTTTTTTTTAGGATATCTTTAGCTATTTAAATTCTCTTCCTCTTCCAAACAATTTGATAATTAGCTTCTCCAAATCTTCAGAGTAGGTTGTTGGAATTTTGGTTGATATTGCATTGAATCTGTAGATCAAGTTGGATAGAATTGACATCTTAACAACATTCATCTTTCCTAACTGTGAGCACAGAATGTCTTTCCACCTATTTAGGTGTTCTTTGATTTGTTTTTAGCAATCTGTTGTAATTTTCTGTGTACACATCCTTAACATTCCTGGTTAAGCATTTTCCTAGATATTTGATTCTTTTTTTCACTATTTTGAATGGAATATTTTCCTTAATTTTCTCCTCAGGGATTACATATAAAGAAACATTACTGGGGTTTGTACATTAATCTTGTATCCCACCACTTTGCTGAATTTATTAGCTCAGGTAGCTTTGTCATAGATTTCTCTGGGTTTTCCAAGTTTAAGATCATGTCATCTGCAAATAATGAAAGTTCTACTTCTTCCTTTCCTATTTGGAAGCCTTTTATTCTTTTCTCCTGCCTGATTGCTTCTTCATCATACTTCTAGTATGGTGTTGAATAACAGTGGCGACAATGGATGTTTTTTTCACTCCTGATCTTAGGGAAAACGCTTTCAATCTCTCACCATCAAGTATGATGCTGGCTATGGGCTTTTCTACAATATTAAGGAAGATTCCTTTGTTGACTTTTGAAATGTTTTTATCAGAAAAGCATGCTGAATTTTGTCAAATGCTTTTTCAGTATCAATCAATATGATCATGTGTTTTTTCCCTTTTGATTCGTTAATGTGCTATATTGCATTAATTGATTTTCTCGTGTTGAACCAACCTTGCATTCGTGATATAAACACCACTTGGTCATGATATACAATTCTTTTAATATGTGATTGAATTCAATTCGCATGTATTTTGTTGAAAATTTTTGCATGTATGTTCATTAGGGAAATTCATCTGTAGTTTTCTTTTCCTGTAATGTCTTTATCTATTTTTAGTATTAAAACTATGTTAGCTTCATAAAATAAGTTAGATAGCATTCTTTTCTCCTCAATTTTTTGAAAGAGTTAGAGAAAGATTATTGATTGTTCTTTATGTAATGTTTTGATAAAATTCCCCTGTGAAGCCATCTGGCCCTGGGCTTTTCTTTGCAGGAAAATTTTTTATCAGTAATTGAATCTCTTTACTTGTATTGATTTCTTGAGGTCTCCTATTTCTTCTTGAGTCAGTTTAGGTTGTTTTAAGAATTTGTCCATTTCATCTAAATTGTCTAGTTTGTTGCTATATAGTGGTTCATAGTATCCTCTTATGATTTTTAAAATTTCTTCAGGATCTATGGTGACAACCCATGATCATTTCTGATTTTGTTTATTTGCATCCTCTTTTTTTTTTTTTTTTTTGTCAGCCAAGCTAGGGGCCCATCAATTTTATTGATTTCCTCAAAGAATCAACTTTTGGTTTTATTGATCTTTCTACTGTTTTTGTGTTTCCCAAATCTTTGTTAGTTCTCTTCTTTTATTTTCTTTGTTATTCTTTCTCTAGTTCCTCCAGGTGAGCAGTTAAGGCCTCGATTTTTGCTCATTCTTCTTTTTTAATACAGGTATTTAGGGTAGTAAATTTTCCTCTCAACACCACCTTTGCAGCATTCCATAAGTTCTGATATATTGTATTCTCATTTTCATTCATCTCTAGACACTTACCAATTTCTCTAGCAATTTCTTCTTTGACCCACTGGTTGTGTAAGAGTATGTTGTTTAATCTTCATATATATTTGTATAAGTTCTGATTCTTTGGTGGTTATTAAATTTTAACTACAATCTGTTGTGGTTAGAGAAAGTGCTCTGAATAATTTCAATCTTATTAAATTTATAAAGACCTGTTATGTGTCCCAGCATATGATATATCTTGGAGAGTTTTCCATGAGCACTAGAGATGAAGTGTTTTGGAGTGTAATGATCTTTATATGTCTGTTAGGTCTAATTTTTTTATCACATTGTTTATGTTCTCTATTTCCTTGTTGATCTCCTGTCTTGTTGTTCTATCTATAGAAGAGAGTGGTGTAGTGAAGTATCCTATTATTATTGTTGAAACTCCCTTCAGTTTCGCCGATGTTTGCCTCATGTAATTTGGAGTTCCTTCATTGGGAGCATAAACATGTATGATCGTTATTTCTTCTTGGTGAATTATCCCTTTTGTTAATATGCCATGTTCTTCCTTGTCTCTTATGGCATATTTACATTTTAAGTCTATTTTATCTGATATTGGCATAGTTTCTCCTACTTTCTTTTGGTTACAGCTTGCATAGAAAATATTTTTCCATCCTTTCACTTTCAGTCTAATTATGTCCTTGGGTCTAAGTTATATTTCTGTAAACAATATAGCAATGGATCATGTTTTTAAATCCATTCTACTGATCTGTACCTTTTAATTGGTGAGTTTAGTCCATTAACATTCAAATTTATTATTGTAAGAGTAGTTATTGAGTCTACCATCTTATACTTTAGTTTTTATTTGTCAAATATATATATATATTCCCTTCCTTCTCTCTCTTTATCCTTTAAGTTACCCTTACTGATAGTCTTCAGTCTGTGCCTTTCTCCAGAAATCCCTCCTCTGTCTCTTTTTAAGCCAACAGAACTCCCTGTAATAGTACTTCTAGGGCAGATCACTTTTTGACAAATTCTCTGAGCTTTTGTTTGTCTCAGATTTTATTCTCTTTCTCAATTTTACAACTAGGCCAGATAAAGAATTCTTGGCTGGAAGTCTTTTCAGGATCTTAAATATATCCTACCACTGCCTTCTTGCCTCCATGGTGCCTGCTGAGTAGTCTGAACTCAGTCATATATGGTTTCCCTTGTTTGTAGTGAGTTACTTTTCTCTTACTGCTTTCAGGACTTTCCTCTTCTCTTCAACAATTCAAAATCTGATTGGTATGTGTCTTGGGGTAGGCCTATTTGGATTTATTCTATTTGGGATTCACTAAGTGTCATTAATTTTCATATATATGTCTTTTATAAGAGTTGGGAAAATTTCCCCTATTATCTCTTCAACTAACCTTCCTAGCCCTTTACTCTTCTCTTTTCCTTCTGGGACACTAATGATTCTTATATTTGTGCTCTTTGTTGTCCATCATTTCCCTGAAATCCTGTTCCATTTTTTTTCCATCTTTCTTGCCATTTGTTCTTTTATGCATTTGAGTTCAATTGTCCTATCTTCTAGCTCACTTTTTCTTTCTTCCACCTCTTCAAATCTGCTGTTGTTTGTCTCTAGGATATTTTTATTTCAGTCTGCAGTATCTTTCCTCTTTGTGAGATCTGCTATTTGTCTATTTATTCTTTCAAATTCTTCTTTATGCTCTTCCCTTATGATATCCTTCATGTCCTTATGGATATCTTTGATCAGTTGCTTCAGATTGGGTCCCCTCCATGTGTTAATTTGGCATTTGGCTAGGCCATATCTGCCTTGGATCTTCACATGATTTGCATTCAGGGCATTTGACTATCTGGATAAGGTTATTTTGCAAGTTGGCTTCCTTACTCATCTAAGGTTTTGTATTTGCTTGGGTTTGTGTTGAAAGGCCTCTTTCACACTTGCTTTGTCAGTAATTCCCCACCAAACCAATGCCCAGTTCTCACGGAGGGAAAGTAACTCTACTTGAGGCTTCCTGGTAAGTGATATCCTTGAGCCACCTCTTCCCCTCAGGTCTGTGTCTCCCTGATTGTAGCTGCTAACTGACCTGGATGGAGACCTGATGTCATTCCAGTTAGGGCCACTGATCCACTTATGGGGCTGATGGGTCTGGTGGCCCCCAGGCTCCTGCTTGGGATGGCCTTAGGTTGTGGGGCTGGGTATTTCAGCTGCCCCTGTCCACAGCCAGCCCAGAAATGTCTGGCAGCCAGTTCTGGTGCATAGTAGGATGTCTGGTCCTGGTGCAAGGAGGGGTGGCTAGTGCAGACATGAGGTGGGGCAGCTGTTCATGGCACCCAGTAGTGGGGTTGTTGATGGCATCCAGCACTATTTGCTGCACCCAGTGAGTCCATTGTTTGCAGCACGGAGTGGAGGAACAGGGGAGGAGAGAGGGCAGGGCAGTTGTTCATGGTACCAAGTGGGGTGACTATTCACTGCACCCAGCAGTTTGGTTAGTTGCTGCACCTGGCAGGGTGGCTATCATTATGTGCGGCTGGGCATGCTGCCAGGTTCCCCACTGGAGCCCTCAGCTGTGAAACCACTATGGACAATTTCCCAAGCTAGCTGCGATGGTTGGCTGGAGTAGAAAGACAACCCACTCCTCCAAACCCACACTTCCCATGTGTTGCCATCTGCCCCTGATGGGGTCATGCCCAAGCTCACTCACCCTGCTCTCTCCATCTCAATTTCTCAGTTTCTTAAATCAAGACCTCCCCACATAACCCAGAAGACCTTCTCTGGTCACTCATGCCCTGGGACTGGAGTCCCAGTCTTTTATTCTGCCTCTTCTCTGGTGTTCTGCAGAACAGGGGTGAACTCAGCCTGTCCTATTCCACCATCTTCCTGGAAATCGACGGCTTTATTCTTATGTTCTGGAATAGTTTAAAGAGCATTTCAATTATTGGTTCTGAAGATTTGAAAGAATTTACCTGTGAAAATGTTGGAGATTGTTTTTTGTGGATTTTTTTTATGTTTTTTGTTTATTTGTTTGTTTGTTTGAGGAATGCTTTGACAGCATTATTTCCTTCTTTTTGGTTTCCTAATGAATTCTAGGGTCAATTTGAGTCAAATGGTCTCTTATGTTTCTGGTTGATCTCCAGCCTAAGATCTCCATTTAACTCATCTATATTCTCTTCTCTTATTATTGTTAAATTAATGGTTTAATGTATATTGCACGTGTGAATAAACCCAAGAGCAGCTCTTTCATTTAATCACCAGTTCTATATTTTTCTGTACTATAATTCACTAATTGCTTTTATTCCTTGAGTTTATTTTGCTGCCTTTTACAAGCTTGTCAATTGAGCATTTATTGAAGATTGTGGATTTTCTTGTAAACACAGGTTAGCCCAGGGGTTTTCATATGAAATATTTAAAGTGTTGTTATTTTTTACTCTTGATATTCACATTTTTTACAAAAAGGTAAGAAGAGTTTCTTCATACAATGTTTCTGGTGACCTCCCTTCCTCCTTCCTCTTTTTTCTTTGTATTTTCATTAAAAGTCCTGTTCAAGAGATGGTTGGACCCTGTCAGCCATCTGGGATATAACTTCACCATGCCTTTTAACCATTATACTGGAATCCATATCCATTGCAATACAATCAGAAAATGAAAGTATAAAAAAATTACAAAAATTAAATTTTAAAAAATTGCACTGATTGGAAAAAAAGTAATAAAATTGCCTCCATTTGCAGACATAATTGTCTGTGTGGAGCAGAGCAAATAATATATAAGACATACACAGAACTGAGTTTAGCCAGCTCCCAGTGTACAGGGTCATTGTGTAAAATTCAGTCGTTTTTCTATCTTATAACAATGAACAATTAGTAATTAAAAAATAGCACCTCTTATGACAAACAAAATACTTAGGTACAAATATTTTTTAAATACACACAAGATTTGTAAGCTGATAGCTATTAAACATTGAGAGAAATCAAAGGCAACATTAATATTGGGAAAGCTATACCATGTTCATGGGTTGGGAGACTAAACAGTGCTAAAATGTTATTTCTCCCTAAATTGATCCATATATTCAACACAGTCCCAATCAAAATCTCAGCAAACTTTTTTTCAGAAATCATCAAGCTCATTAAGGGTAATCCTGGGCTAGAATGAGTTAGGAAGGAATCCCTCCTCTTCTGTATTACGAAAGAACTTGAGAAGGATTAGTGTTAACTCTTCTTCAAATGTTTGGAAGAATTCAGCAGTGAAGCAATCCTATCTTAGACTTTTCTTCCTTAGGAGGTTTTTAATAACTGATTCAATCTCTTTACTTGTAGATCTGTTGAAATCTTCTATTGCTTCTTGTGTCAGTTATGTTATATGCATGTTTCAAGGAATTTGTACATTTTATCCAGGTTTTCTAATTTTTTGGCATATAATTTTACAGCATGTAATTTTTCATAGTACTTTAATCCATTTTGATCATTAACCATGCCCCTAATCATTGCTGATTTTAGCAATTTTTGTCCTCTCTCTCTCTTTTTCATTGTCAGTCTGGCTAAAGGGTTCTTGATTTTATTGATCTTTTCAAAAAAACAACTTCTGATTTTATTGATTCTCTCTGTTTTTCTAGTCTCTATTTCATTTCTGTCAGTACAATCTTTATTATCCTTTCCTTCTATTAAATTTGGATTTAGTTTGTTCTTTTTGTTCTAGCTCCTTTAGGTGTGAAGTTAGGTTATTGATTTGTGATCATTCTTTTTGAAAATAGTTGTTTAGAGCTATAAATTTGTCTCTGAATATCACGTTTGCTAAATCTCATAGTTTTGGGATGTTATGTTTTCATTTTAATTCATCTCAAGATATTTCCTAATTTTCCTGTGATTTCTTCCTTAAAAATGTGTTAATTTCCATATATAATTTTTTTTAATTTTCCAGTCTTCCTGCTATTATTGTATTTTCTTGCTTTATTCCATTGAAGGCCAAGAAATACTTTGTATGATTTCAATATTTTTTAATTTATTATAGTTTGATTTGTAGCCTCACATATTTTCTGTCCTGGAAATTTTCCATGTGCACTTGAGAAGAAAGTGTGCTCTGCTGTCAATGGGTGGAGTGTTCTATTATGTGTCCATTAGCTCTGATTGGTTAGTAGTGATGCTCAAGTTCTCTATTTCCTTATAAATTGTGTGTTTAGATTGCTCTATCAATTGTTTACAGTGATGTGTTGAAGTCCCCTACTATTACTGTAGAATATCTGTATCTCTCTTTCAATTCTGTCAATTTTTACTTCTCATATTTTGTGACTCAGTTGTAAGGTGCTTAAATACTTACAATCATTATGTCTTCTTGCTGGTTTGAAATTTTATCAATATGTAATATCCTTCTTTGTCTCTTATAATCTTTTTTTACTTAAACTCTATTTTATCTGACAATGATGTAGCCACTCCAGCTCTCTTTTGATTTCTGTTTGCATAGAATATCTTTTTCTATCCTTTTACTTTCAAACTCTATGTGTCTTTGAATTTAAAGTGAGCCTCTTGGACAGCATATAGATGGATCATGCTCTTGCATCCAAACTGAAAATCCTTGCCTTTTAATAAGGGGATCAAATCCATTGATACTTAAGGTAATAACTTGGAAAGATTTATCTCTGCCATTTGGCTATCTGTGTCCTGTATGTCTTTATGGGGTTTTTTTTCCTCAGTTACTCCATTACTGTCTTCTGTTATATTTAGTTACTTTTCTGTAGGGCACCATATTTATTCCCTTCTTTCCATTTCTCTGTATTTTTTAGTTATCTTTGCTATTCCAATGAATGTCTTAAACTAATAATAACCTAGTATGACTAGAACCAACCTAGTTCCAATAGTATACAAACTCTACTCCCTTATATGCCTCCATCCCTACATCCTTATGTGGTTATTGTCTTAGAACGCATCTTTATACATTATATGCTCATTAAAATAGATTGCAATATTATTTTATATATTGTAAATTAATTCATATAGGTGGAAAAAGTAGTTAAAAACCAAAAGCACGATTATACAGGATTTTATTCTTACTCATGCAGTTACTTTTACCAATTGTTCTAGTTTGCTAGCTGCAAGAATGCAATACACCAGAAATGCAATGGCTTTTTAAAAGGGGAACTTAATAAGTTGCTAGTTTACAGCTCTAAGGCTGTGAAATTGTCCAAATTAAAACAAGTCTATAGAAATGTCCAATCTAAGGTATACAGGGAAAGATACCTTGGTCAAGAAGGCCGATGACATTGAACATTTCTCTCTCAGCTGGAAGGGCACATGATGAACATGGCAGCGTCTGCTAACTTTCTCTCCAGGCCTCTTGCTTCATGAAGCTCCCCGGGAAGCATTTTCGTTTATCTCCAAAGGTTTCTGTCTGGTGGACTCTGGTTCTCTCATCATTCTGTCGTGGTTCTACGTCCCTCCCCTCATTCTCAAAAGGAACTCTCTCCAAACTATCTCCTCTTTTATAGGATTCCAGTAAACTAATCAAGACCCATATAGAATGGGTGGAGACGTGTCTCCATCTAACCAAGTTTAATATCCACAATTAAGTCGCATCTCCATGGAGATAACCTAATCAAGTTTCCAATCTTTAGTACTGAATAGGGATTAGAAGAAACTTGCTCTCACAAGACTGATTAAGATTAAAACATGGTTTTTCTAGGTGCATAAATCCTTTCAAACCAGCACACCAATGTTCTTTATTTCTCCTTACGACATCAAGTTACTATCTAGTGTTCTTTTATTTCAGCCTAAGGTATTCCCTTTCTTGTAAAACAAGTCTTCTGGTAATGAACTCTTTCAGCTTTTATTTGCTATTAATGCTTAATTGCACCTTCATTTTTAAATGGTAATTTTGCTAGATAGAGAATTCTTTATTGACAGTTTTGTTTTTATGTTTTGTTTTGTTTCTATAAGAATGTTAAATATGCCATCCATGTCTTCTGGCTTCCATAATTTCTGATGAGAATTCTGCTATTAATCTTCTGGGGATCCCTTGTATGTGAGAAGTAATTTCTCTTTTGCTGCTTTCAAAATATACCCTTTGTCTTTGGATTTTGAGAATATCACTATAATGTGCTTTGATGTAGATCTCTTAGAGTTTATTCAACTTGATGTTCATTGGGCTTCTTGGATGTGTATATTCATGTGTTTTGTCTATTTTGGGGGAGTTTTCAGCCATTATTTCTTTTCTTTTCTTTTCTTTTGGTTCCTGCAGTTGTTTTATTTTTTCCCCCAAGGTCATTTTGGGCAAATCTTTAAAAAAATATTGTCCCCCCTCCCCCAGCTTAACAAACTGAGACACATGCATTGCAAAAAATGCAACATCATAGAAATGAATGATGGTCTGCCAAGACCTCTTACTACTTCCACAACCAGAAATAACCCTTATTAATAGTTTGGGTATATTCTTCCAGGTTTGTTTCCTATGCACAGGCAGCATATTTTTTAACATTTTTTATTGTAAAATATAACATATATACACAGCAAAGAAAGATAAAAGTAATAATGTTCAAAGTACACTTTAACAAGTAGTTATAGAACAAATCACAGAGTTTGTCATGTGCTACCATTCCACTATCTCAGACTTCTCCTTCTAGCTGTTCTACAATTCTGGAGGCTTGAAGGACTATTAATACAGTGATTCAGAAGTCATGCTCACTTGTTAAGTCCTATTTCTCTGTTATACCTCCTCCTTTTCCTCTGATTTCTCTCCCAATCAATAGGGATCTTTATCAGCCGTTATTTTTGTTGTTGTTGTTCATAGCTACTTTATTCATGTTGGCAAAATACTGGAACATCCCAGATGTCCATCAAGAGGAAAATGGATAAATTGTGGCATTTTCATACACTGGAATTTGACTCAGCAACAAAAAGGAACAATCTACTAACACAACATCAATTATAAACCAACACATGATCATGTTGAAAGAAGTCAAACACAAATGAATAAATGCTGCATCATTCTATTTATATGAAATTCTAGATGGGACTTGCCTAGAATGTATCCTTCAGCCCTGCCTGATACTTTTCAATAGAAGCAATGTCTCAGTCTCCAGCTTTTTCAAATACTTGCTCTGCCCTTTTCTCTTTCTCTTGTCCTTCTGGGACTCCAGTGTACATATGTTGGTACACCTGATGGTTTCCCACAGATTCTTCATGCTCTGTTCATTTTCCTTCATTATTTTTTCTTTCTGTTCCTTGCACTTGATCATTTTAACTGTCTTATCTTCAAATTCACTTATCTATTCTTCTGGCCTTTTCAAATCTGCTGTTGATTCTTTCTAATGAATATTTCATTTCAATTACTGCACACTTTGCAGTCTAAAAATTTGTTTGGTTCCTTTTTATAATTTCCATCTCTTTATTTTTTCAGACAATATATTCCTTTAGTTTTAGTTTTCTGTATGTAAATTCCTTTAGCTCATTGAACATATTTAAGATAGTTGATTTAAAGTCTTTAACTAATAGTTCCAATGTATATGCCTCCTCAGGGAAGGTTTCTGGAAAGTTCCTTTTCCTGTGAGTGGCCCATACCCTCCTGTTTTGTATGTGTGTGGGGGGGGGTCATAATTTTTATTGAGAACTGATCATTGAATATCATGTATTATAACACTGGAAATTTAGTTTTCTCACTGCTCTGGGGTGGCTAAGTTAATTGTTTTTGTTATTTTTGTTGGTGTTATTGAGGACGGAACCACCAATTTGTGACTTTTCCAGATTATTTTTGCTCCTAATGGGGAATGGAAGGTTAAAAAAAAAAAGCATGACCTCTTTAAGACACCACTCACTGCCACTTTTCTCTGAGGGGATTAGAAAAAAATGACTGCTGTCATAGCCACTTCCTCCAGTGATATCAAATAGCTGATCCAAAGCAGTGATCAGTGATCAGAACACACACCCCTGGATCTTGGAAGTCTCGGTCCTTATAGCCCACCCTGGTACCAGTGAGCTGAGCCAGACTCTGGGCTGCAGTCCCCACTGCTGCTTGCTGTAAGGCTGGGGCACAGGGGATGGGAGACACATTGCAGAGTGTGTGGAGAAGGTGAAATTTATCACTATTTACTGTAATTTACCAGGCTCTTCTTCAAACTCTTTTCTGGCTGCTACACAGTGCTCCTCTAGACACCAGAGCTTCAAAATCATTCATTCAGATATCTTAGTGGGGGTAAGTAGAGGTAATTTTGATTCCTGAAGATTCCAAGTCCATGTTCTTCCCATAATCCTCCCTTGTCAATTGGTTTGTTCTCTTTTTTTTTTGGCATGAGCAGGCACTGGGAATTGAACCCGGGTCTCTGGCATAGCAGGCAAGAACTCTGCCTGCTGAGCCACTGTCGCACCACCCATCAATTGGCTTTTGACAAATATCCCAAGGCAATTCAGTAGAGAAAGATAACCTTTTAAAAAATGGTGTGAGAACAATTACTTCATATGAAAAAATCAGCCCATACCTTGTACATATAGAAAAATTAGCTAAATGTCAAACCTATTGCTTTTAGCTGAAAACAGGGGAAAATCTTTGTAATCTTGGATTAGGCAAAGAGTCCTTAGATAGGCACAGAAAGCATGACGCATGAAAGAAAAAAATTATAAATTGAATTTCATCAAAATTGAAATTCTCTGCACTTTTAAAGACACCATTAAGAATATAAAGAGATCAACCAGAGACTGTGAGAAAATACTGGCACTTCTGATGAAAGACTGGTATCCAGAACATAAAAGGAATTCCCAAAACTGAACAAGAAAAAACCAAATTAACAATTTTAAGAAAAGAAAAGGACAAAAGATTTAAATAAAAACTATACCAAGAAAGATATACAGATGTCAAATAAATAGATGAAAAGATGGTTGACATTAGTGTTCACGATGGAAATGTAAGTTAAAATCAAAATGAGTTACTATTACACTGTATGTATTAGTTAGGGTTCTCTAGAGAAACAGAATCAACAGGAAACACTTGCAAATATAAAATACATAAAACTGTCTCACATAATAGTGGGAATGCAGAGTCCAAAATCCACAGGGCAAGCTGTGAAACTGATGATTCTAATGGAGAGCCTGGACGAACTTCACAGGAGAGGCTTACCAGCCGAAGCAGGAAGAGAGCCTGTCTCTTCCAAATCTTCCTTAAAAGGCTTCCAATGACTAGATTAAGCATCACTCATTGCAGAAGACACTCCCCTTTGGCTGATTACAAATGGGCTCAGCTGTGGATGCAGATCACATGATCATGATTTCATTTTATGAAATGTCATCATCGCAATAGACAGACCAGCACTTGCTAGACAAACAGGTACACCACTTGGCCAAGTTGACACATGAACCTGACCATGACAGTCCACCCCTTGTCAACTTGGCAGCTGTACATACCACCTTAACCCATGCCTAATTTCTAAACAAAAAACAATAAAACACATTTTTTCTTTCACCTAACAATACTCAACTGTCCTGCAAATAACTGGGAGCACATTAAATCTCTCCAGAATAGGGTGCAAGTCCCTGGGTAATACTCATTCTTAAACTTGATATCTTACAATTTAACATGAACAAAACAGTACTACATTCCTCATTTCTGCAACTGGTCACATGGTCGTAGTTCATATTTATCATTATCTTCTTCCATACTCATTCTATGTTCCCTTTACTCTCAGCAAGCACTTCAGCTGGCTGTGGTTCTTTGCCTGGTGAGCTGACCCAAACCTTCATTCTTGAAGTTTCAAAACCATTGGTAGTCCTGCTTGGATGGGGTTGTTGCAATTTTCCATTGATTTTAATCACAGGGCATGGCAGTACTAAAAGACACCCTAAGGGATCTCCTATATTCCAAGAAAAGTCTTCTTTCCCTCCATTGTGTAGTTGCTGTACTATTTTCCCCTGATCGTCAGGGTCAGTCACCCCAGCCAGTAATGTAATCTCTTTCTTGGCTTGTTGATCCAGGGACATGAGTAGCCCAAAGTGACCAGGTGGCAGTCTTAGATTTCATTTCAATGGTATCATTGTTGTTTCTTCTGCTGGAAGCACTCCCCCTTTTGGAACTAAAACCTGTAGACCAGCAGAGCTCAGGGTCATGGGGACAGGAAGCAAAAATTTTCCTAGTGGATCACTAGGGGTAATAATGAGTGGTACCACTCCCATTTCTACTCTTTGGTTCCTGGACTCACAGATCCTGGCTATGGGAGAAACGGAACCATACAGCAGATGCTGATTCAGAGCATATACAGCTTCCTGGAGAACATTACCCCAGCCCTTCAAGGTATTGCCACTTAGTTGGCACTGTAATTCAGTTTTCAAAAGGCCATTCCACTGTTCTTTCAATCCAGTTGCTTCTGGATGATGGGGAACATGGTAAGACCAGAGAATTCCATAAGCATGTGCCCATTCCCACACTTCATTTGCTGTGAAGTGTGTTCCTTGATCAGAAGCAATGCTGTGTGGAATACCATGACAATGGACAAGGCATTCTGTAAGCCTACAGATCATAGATTTGGCAGAAACATTGCATGCAAGGAAAGTAAACCCATATCCAGAGTATGTATCTATCCCAGTTAGAACAAATCACCACCACTTCCATAAAGGAAGTGGTCCAATGTAATCAACCTGCAACCATGTAGCTGGCTGGTCACCTCAGGGAATGGTGCCATATCGGGGGCTGAGTGTGGGTCTCTGCTGCTGGTAGATTGGGCACTCAGCAGTGGCTGTAGCTTAGTCAGCCTTGGTGAGTGGAAATCCATGTTGCTGAGCCCTTTCATAACCTCCATTCCTATCACCATGAGCACTTTGTTCATGAGCCCACTGGGCAATGACAGGAGCTGCTGGGGAAAGAGGCTGACTCCAAAAAACAGGTCATCTTATCCACTTGATTATTAAAACCTTCCTCTGCTGAAATCACCCTCTGGTGTGCATTCACATGGGACACAAATATGTTCATGTTTTTAGCCCACTCTGGAAGGTCTATCCACATACTTCTTCCCCAGACCTCTTTGTCACCAATTTTCCAATTATGGTCTTTCCAAGTCTCTGACCATCCAGCCAAACCATTAACAACAGCCCATGAGTCAGTATACAAATGCACCTCTGGCCAGTTCTCCTTCCAAGCAAAATGAACAACCAGGTGCACTGCTTGAAGTTCTGCCCACTGGGAGGATTTCTCCTCACCACTGTCCTTCAAGGACAACCTAGAAAGGGGCTTCTGCAGCTGTCCACTTTTGGGTGGTATCTGCATATCATGCTGAACTATCTGTAAACCAGGCCCAAATTTTCTCTTCTTCAGTCAATTAGTGTAAGGAACTCCCCAAGAGGCCATAGCTCTGGTCTGGGAAAGGGAAGGTAATGTGGCAGGAGTGGAGACCATGGGCATTTGGGCCACTTCCTCATGTAACTTACTTGTACCCTCTGGACCTGCTCTGGTCCTATCTTGTATATACCATTTCCATTTTACAATAGAGTTCTGCTGCTTACACCCAACTTTGTGGTTTGGTGGGTCAGACAACACCCAGCTCATGATAGGCAACTCAGGTCTCATGGTAACTTGGTGGCCCATGGTTAAGCGTTCAGTCTCTACTAAGGCCCAGTAGCAGGCCAAAAGCTGTTTCTCAAAAGAAGAGTGGTTATCTGCAGCAGATGGTAAGGCTCTGCTCCAAAATCCTAAGGGTCTGCATTGTGATTCTCTTATAGGGGCCTGCCAAAGGCTCCAAACAGCATCTGTATTTGCCACTGACACTACCAGCACCATTGGCTCTGCTGGATCACATGGCCCAAGTGGCAGAGCAGCTTGTGCAGCAGCCTGGACCTGTCAAAGAGCCTTCTTTTGTTCAGGTCCCCACTCAAAATTAGCAGCTTTTCTGGTCACTCGATAAATAGGCCAGAGTAGCACACCCAATGAGGAATATGTTGTCACCAAAATCCAAAGAGACCAACTAGGCATTGCACTTTTTTTTTGGTCATAGGAGGGGCCAGATGCAGCAATTTATTCTTCACCTTATAAGAGATATCTCAACATGCTCCACACCACTGGACACCTAGAAATTTCACTGAGGTGGAAGACCCTTGTATTTTTGTTGGATTTAGCTCCCATCCCCTGACAGGCAAATGTCTTACCAGTAAGTCTAGAGTAGTTGCTACTTCTTGCTCACTAGGTCCAATCAGCATGATATCATCAATATAATGGACCAGTGTGATTTCTTATGGGAGGGAGAAATGATCAAGTTCCCTGAGGACAAGATTATGACATAGGGCTAGAGAGTTTATATACCCCTGAGGTAGGACAGTGAAAGTATATTGCTGACCTTGCCAGCTGAAAGCAAACTGTTTCTGGTGGTCTTTAATAACAGCTATTGAGTCAAAAGCATTTGCCAGATCAATAGCTGCATATCAAGTACCAGGGGATGTATTGATTTGTTCAAGCAATGATACCACATCTGGAACAGCAGCTGCAATTGGAGTTACCACATGGTTGAGCTTATGATAATCCTCTGTCATCCTCCAGAACCCATCTGTTTTCCCCACAGGCCAAATAGAACAGTTGAATGGGGATGTTGTGGGAATCACCACCCCTGCATCCTTCAAGTCCTTAACAGAGGCAGTGTCATGGTTAGGTTCATGTGTCAACTTGGCCAAGTGGTGGTACTTGTTTGTCTGGTTGGGCAAGTGCTGGTCTGTCTGCTGCAATGAGGACATTTCATAAAATTAGATCATGATCATGTCAGCTGCATCCACAGCTGATTCCATTTGTAATCAGCCAAAGGGGAGTGTTTTCTGCAATGAGTGATGCTTAATCTAATCATGGGAAGCCTTTTAAGAAGGATTCAGAAGAGACAGGTTCTATTCCTACTTCGGCTGGTGAGCCTCTCCTGTGGAGTTCGTCCAGACCCTCCATTGGAGTCATTGGCTTCACAGCCTGCCCTGTGGATTCTGGACTCTGCATTCCTGTGGTCAAGTGAGACACTTTTATAAATTTGATATTTGCGATTGTTCCCTGTTGATTCTGTTTCTCTAGAGAACCCTAACTAATACAGGCAGTAATCTCTGCAATCCCTCCAATAATCTGGTATTGTTTCTGATTTACTATTTTGCTAGGTAGGGGCAGTTCTAGTGGCTTCCACTTGGCCTTTCCCACCATAATAGCCCTCACTGCACAGAGTGAGGATTCTGCCAGTTGGTCAGTATGTCTATTCCAATTACACATTCTGGAACTTGGGAAATAATTACAGGATGGGTCTGGGGGCCCATTGGACCCCCTGTGAGATCGACCTGAGCTAAAACTCCATTGATCACCTGGCCTCCATAAGCCCCCACTCTGACTGGTGGACCAGAGTGACATTTTTGGTCCCCTGCAATTAATGTCACTTCTGAACCAGTGTCTAATAATTCCTGAAATATCAGATCATTTCCTTTTCCCCAATGCACAGTTACCCTGGTAAAAGGCCATCGGTCTCCTAGGGGAAGTCTTGGAGGAAGATTAACAGTATAAATTTGTGCCAGTGTAACAGGGTTCTCCCCTAAAGGGACCTGGCCTCCCCTTCATTTAAGGGACTCTAGGTCTGTAAACTGTCTCAAGTATGGAAAGTGATTAAGCGGCCGTGACTCTGTGTTTTTGTAATTCAGGTTAGACTTCTGTTCACTTGACCTAGAATTCTGTTGTTTATACAGCTCAAACAAGAATTTAGTAGACTGCCTATCTATTGTATTTCTAGGTACCCCATGATTTACTAGCCAATGTCACAAATCTCTGCGTGTCATATATTTTGAATCCTGCTTTGAGTTTGTTGTCTATTATAATGGCCATGTCTACCCTGTCTTTGGCAATTAAGTGCTGCCACCTGGCTTCTGCCAACTTGGGATCCCATCATCCCCGTTGTGTTTAAGGATTCCAGCTCAGTGACAGCAGTTCCCACAGTAATATCTGACCTACAGAGAAGTGCAACCACAGAGCTCTTGAGGGATGATGGTGCTAGTCTCACAAATTTATTTCTCACTGTTCTGGTAAAAGGTGCATCCTCCAGACATTCTTGGGGTATAAGAGCAGGCTTTGCATGATAAATTTAGTCTAACATTCCAATCTTTCTAAACCTCTGGATCCCCTCATCTACATTATACCAGAGCAGTTTTGGCATTTAAACCTCAGGTAATGTCGGTCACCTTTTGATCCATGTTTCAGCCAACCATTCAAACAAACAGCTAATCTCTTTTCTAACCCCTCAAGCTATAACATTGAATGCAGAATCTCTGCTTAGTGGGCCCATATCAATCAATTCAGCCTGATCCAGCCTTATATTCCTCCCACCATTATCCCACACTCTTAAAATCCATTGCCACACATATTCCCCTGATTTCTGTCTATATAAATTGAAAAACTCAACACAGTTCTTTTGGAATATCACATACCTTCTCATATGTGATACTTTGTACCTCACCTTTAGGGGCTGTTGGGACTTTAGTCTAGTTATAGGTCTGGAAGAAATGAGGAGTGGTGGGGGTGGGTCATGAAAAGAATTAGAAATATCTTCCAAGCCATTTGCTTCAGGGCATTCATTTGCAGTTTCGTCTGGTGAAACAGGATTAATCACTCTAGGGCTAATCCCTTCAGGAGGAGGTTGGGTGACCAACTTCTCAAGGCAGGCTGGAGGTGGGGCGGCTATGTCCTCAGGGCAGACTATTACAGGGTTATCTAAAGAAGGCTCAGCATGGTCTAGGGTTTCAACCTCACCCCCAACATCATTATCAATCCATATGTCACCATCCCATTTTTCAGGGTCCCACTCCTTTCCAATCAATGCCCTCACTTTAACAGCAGACACCACGCAAGACTGAGATTTCAGTTTACATTGTAAAGTTGCTACTCTAACAATAAGATTCTGAGTCTGATTTTCAGAGATCTCAAGTCTACAGCTATAGGAAACAAAATTTTCCTTCAGGATACTCATAGAAACTTCTACATCTGTCAGACGGTGCTTAAGCTTCTCGTTTGAACCCTTAAGCCCATCCCTTTCACTTCTTAATGTAGACAGTGTATCTAACAACAACCAGCCAACATCTCTATACCTCTTATTTCCACAAAACTCCTTAAAGGTGTCAAAAACATTATCCCCCAGAGCCTGGCTTCGTACAAGCGAAGCATTAGGAGAATCGAATGATGATATTTTGACTATCTCCTTTGCCAACTCACTCCATGGATTGGGAGTATCATTCTGATGATGGGAATCAGAGTCCTTAGTGCCTTTGAGTCCAGTCAGAGTAGAAAACCATTCATAAAAACCCATTTTTAAGATTCCGTTTCTTAATAACCACTCCTGGTACCAAGTTGTATTAGTTAGGGTTCTCTAGAGAAACAGAATCAACAGGGAACACTTGCAAATATAAAATTTATAAAAGTGTCTCACATGTCCATGGGAATGCAGAGTCCAAAATCCACAGGGCAGGCTGTGAAGCAACGATTTCCATGGAGGGTCTGTCCAAAATCCACAGGGCAGGCTGTGAAGCAACGATTCCCATGGAGGGTCTGGATGAACTGCGTAGGTGAGGCTCGCCAGCTGAAGCAGGAACAGAACCTGTCTCTTCTGAATCCTCCTTAAAAGGCTTCCAGTGATTAGATTAAGCATCACTCATTGCAGAAAACACTCCCCTTGGCTGATACAAATGAAATCAGCTGTGGATACAGCTGACATGATCATGATTTAATTCTATGAAATGTCTTCATCGCGACAGGCCAGACCCGCCAAACCAGACAAACAGGTACCACCACTTAGCCAAGTTGACACGTGAACCTGACCATGACACTATATAAGAGAAGCTTTTTTTTTAACTGGCAGCATCAACTGCTGACCAGGATGCAGAGCAACTGGAACTCTCTCACACACTGCTTATATGAGTGAAAAATGGTACAGCCACTCTGGAAAGCACTTTGACCATTCCTTTTGAAGTTAAGCATATGTTTACCAAACAATTCATCAATATCACTCTTAAGTATCTTTCCAAAATAAATAAAACCTTATATTTACACAAAGACCTGCATGTAAATGTTATCAGCAGTCTTATTCACAGTTGCAAAAACACTGGGAACAACACAAATGTTCATCAAATGATGAATAAACAAATTGTGATCTCTCCATAGCATGGAATATTACTCACCAATAAATGCAACAAATTACTAATAATTCCAACAACATGAATGAATCTCAAATGCATTATGTTAAGTGAAAAAAGCCAGACTCAAAGGGCTACTTAATGTGTGATTTCATTTATATAACAAACTAGAAATTGCAAAACTATAGAGACAGAAGACAGACCAGTGGTTGCCCATGACTAAGCAGGAAGAGGGGTTTGACTACAAAGGAGCATAAGAAAACGTGGGGAGTAAAATGATGGCAATGCCTATTTCTTAATTAAAACGTAGTTACATGCCTTCTTCAAAAGTCATAGAACTGTGCACTTAAAACAGGTGAATTTTACTGTCATATAAATTATAATTCCATAACCTAACTTTAAAAATAAACTGAGAGGATGCATAAACTGTGCAGAATTTTTAACCAGGTTGAAACTAAATGTCTGGAAATGGATAGAGGTGATGCTAGCACATTATGGTGGGTGTAATTAATAGTGCTGAATTATGAGTGTGACTGTGGGTGAAGGGGAATGTTTACAGTCATGTTTGCCACTGGAAAGAAAGCTAGAGGTTAAAGCATAACATAGTGACTCTTGTGATGCATGATTGTGATTAACAGTACAAATATTAAAATGTTCTTTCATGAATTAGGACAAATGAGCATCACTATTACAAGGAGTTAATCATAGAGGATGTATGAAAAAAGTGTACCTATTGCAAACCAAGAACTATAGTTAACAGTAATATTTTAGTATTCTTTCATGAACAGTAACAAGTGACCCACAACAATGCTAGGGGTCAATAATTAAGGGGGATAAGGGGTATGGATGTAAGGGGTGATGAATACAAAACTATGTGATGATACCGTGTTCCAGTGATTGTATACTTCTGATGGATAATATGGTATGTGAATATATCTCAATAAAATTGCATTAAAAAGGTAAAAAGATAGCTAATATGTATCTACTATATTTTTTGTTTTCTCTGTTCATTTCCTCTTTTGCTTTGTCATCCTAGTTTGATAATTCATGCTGCATGAGAGTATTTTGCTTGGACCAAACTAGTATTTACAATTAATATTTCTGTTTTCTTGCTTCAAGCAGGTAGTGCGATTTTTGATGATATGCTCATGAGCTTTCATACGTCAAGACAACAGCTAAGACTAAAGTCTCCATCCTGACTTCTCTGAAGGACTATTTCCAAATTCTGTACTATTTTGGGGTGTACCCAGATTCTATTCCTTTATTGCCAAACCTGTCCCAATTGTCTGTCCCTTACCTAACTACTGCTTTCTGTTGGACCAGGTAGTTTCAGATTTTGTTCACCACTCTAAGTTTGTGCTTCTGTTATTGGTATAACTAGATTTTATATGTTTCCTTGAGCTAATTTTGGTAAAGTATGCACGCTCACAATATCACTCATTTTGTTAAAATTTTAAAATATGTTCATACATAACTGACAATAAAATTCTCACATATCCTCACATTTTCCCATATCGCTCTTATAAAATACTTTTGCCTCTACTTTTATTTATTTTTGTTTCATTCTTTTTTGTTGTTTGTTGTTGTCTGATAATGTTAAAACTGATAGCTTTGTCAATTTAATTGCTTTTGTTACAAAGAACAATTTCTTGAATACCAGTTCCACCCCTTTTCTATTCTCTCCATCACTTTTCCTAGCTTTATTATTTAATACTTTTCCTGCTTTCTGTAACATTGTTTTACTGTGGTTTGTTATCTATTTTAATTACAAGTTGTAGTTGGTTTGCAAAAAATGGCTAATTCCTCTGTGTGCATCTTTGCCCATGTTTGTTCAACAGCAAATATGACACAGCAGAGACTGCTTCTGCAGGTGTGTTTACCCTGTCTTGCTGCAGTTGGGACCCTGAGGTCATCCTGAAAGCAAGCCCAAGGTTGTTTGGGAGAAAGCCCACGTAAAGGAGAAACATCATGCCTCACCCAACCGCCTGCCAACCACCAACTATGTAAATAAGGCAATTGCAGCTCAATTAGCCCACCCGCCAGCTGGCCACAGACTCATGAAAGAGCTCAGCAGGCACCAGCCACGCCAACCCAGACCAGAAGAACAAACCAGCCAACCCACAGAGCTAAATACAATGGTAAGCCTCTAAGTCTCAGGGCGCTCTGGAAAGCTCACGAACATAGTGTTGCCTCCATGTAATAAAGTAATTCTTGGGTATGCATTTTCCTCTGAGAATTGTTCTGGCTGAATGCCATAAGTTTTGGTACATAGTGTTCACCAAAGTTTATGATTGAAATACTGGCTTCTTTCTGTTTGTTTGTTTTTGTTTTTCTTTCTTTTGCTAATAGTAAGTTAATAGAACATTCACATTTCATCTTTTTTTAGGTTAAAATATTCTTAATAATTTCCATCTTCAGGGCCTTGTAGTTTGCAAAAGTAACCTGAATTTCCTGCTTTTTTGTAGTGAATTGCTGTTTTCTTCGTGGCTTCATAGTTAATCAATTTTTATGGATGATTCACCAGCTCTGGAAACAAAGTTGTATTCTCTAAAGGTTTCATACTTTGATGTGTCTTCAATGAGCCTTCCCTAGAATGGACACTTGATAGGAAAAGGATTATTGTGTGTTTCCACTGCAGTGTCCCAAACATGTAAATATTGCCTTATACAAGTGGATACTCAGTTGATATTTGTTGAATGAATGAGTGAGCTAATAAATAATATTAGTTGTACACTAAATTTCCTTATTACAGATTATTATTTGATTTATTTTTATTTTTTTGTTTTACTAATATGCCAAAAAGTAAAACAGATGCATTCATTATTTTGCTTCTACTTTACTAGTGTTAATTTCTCTGTATATTTCTCATCCTATTTTTCAACTATCTTTATATAAATAATATGTTGGGTATAAGGCTTCCTATACCTATGAAGCTGTGTTTGACCTCTATAAAATCATGATGTCTTGTGATATGTTTGCCATGAATTCTTCTTTGTCTTATATTAATACTGGAAATATTGGGAGTCCTTTGCCTGATGTATTTTTGCCTCTGCAGCACAGAGAGCTAGGTAGCCACCCAACTCTCATTCTCCCCTTCATTCTTAGTAACAAGCCCCACTTTTATTTAAGGCTTCAACATGTCCAGCTAAAAAGTTGTTCTCCCTAAGCAGGGTTGGTCGTGTCACTAACTCTGGCCAATAAGACTTAAGTGGAAATTGCTGAGTGAGACTTTGAGGGAAGCTCTTCAAGAGAGGGACAAACAGCCAGGGAATGTCATTGCATCCTTCTCCTTGCTGCCTGGCAGATGGATTTGATGCAGATGTTGCCACAGGCATCCTGAACCCTATGAACTTCTGAAGGTAAAGGTCATGCACTAAGCAGTGGGGGAACAGAAAGGGAGAAGGAGACCTGGTCCCTGTAGGGCTCCTATAGCATCCCCAGGATTCTCACGTCTGGGTATAGTGTTCCAGGACAAAATGAACCCTTATGTGCTAAATCCAGTGGCAGGTCTCTGTGGCGGCAACCAGACCCAACTCCAAAGCCACTCTCTCCAGTTAGTGGTCAAGAGGCGACTGAGCAGCCTTTATTTCAGATAAAAAATTAAGTGCCACCATCTCGTCTCCTTTGATTCCACAGCCCCATTCTTTTTCTTTCTATCAATACATTATATCCTTTATTTATAATATGTCTTTCCCTTCCAAGAATACTTTCTAACATTTTATTCACAATTTTTGAAATTGTTTTACATTTAAATAATTTCCAAGCTCAAAATAAATCCTGTTACACCATAACATCATCATCATCGGGCACTTACTTTTGTTTCATGTGTTGGCTGATGGCTCAGATCTCCAGATGATATCTGAAGAAGGTTATATGGGGATTAACTTTCTGACCCTTTTGCCTTCACACCTTAAAAATCAATCAATCAGTCAGCCCTGAGTAGATATCAGGTTATTGGATTATGAATATTTTCTCTTAAAATCTTAGCATCTCTTTATCTTTTTGGGTTAGTGGTCTTGGAGCTTCTCTTGGGAACCAGCGGGATTCTTTCTCTCCTCTTTCCTTCCCTGAAAGCATGCCTGAATAAGTAGGCCACAAAATGTAGATTCACAGGAAAAATACTAAGGATCCCAAGCCTAGGCAGAGCTCCATGAAAGAGTGTGGGCATGACTCCCTCAGGCAGGAAGTCAGCCTGGAAGATTTGGCTGCTGGCACTTCCCCAGCTGGTTAGCACCATCGAACTCTTCCTCTGACTCACATGGACAGCCAGTATCTCGGCACCCACGTGGGACTTCACAGGTCCTTGCATAACAGCTAGTATGGGGGTCAACAGGTCCAGTGGGAGAGCCAGGTTCTCTCCAGAGTTGCAAAAGTAAAATACATGGCTATGTATATGTCAGTGTTTTGCAAGAAAAATAATAAATCTGAGAATAGAATTGGCCTCTCAGCCATCCCAAACCAAGCCAGCAGGCTTAGGCTCAGCAAGAGCATTTGTCATGGATGGGGAAAATGTCTCTGGGATCTTAGAATGCAGAAGCAGCTGAAGGTCTTAAGGAACACAGAAACCTACTGCCAAGAGTCAGATTCTTGCTAGGGCCAGGGCCCAGGGTAAACACACTTTAAAAATGGGGATTTTCAAGCCTGCCTGACCACCTTGAGAGCTACAAGTGCAATTAGATAGATCCCAAGGCTAAGCATTGGAAGGTAAAAATCTACCTGTTCTGGTTATTTCCCCAGTCTACTGGCCTCGCCAGCTCAACTATACCCCTCTGCTGTGTCCAAGGTGAGTTTACAAGAGGAAAGTAGATACAAGAAAGGAATACTTGGGGTGCAGGTGATATAAGGGAGATTACGAGGTCCTTAGAGGAACAGAGAGTGAAGTGGTAGAGGTTATGGTGGTAGAACAGGCCTACCCTTGCTCCAGAAGGGTTCACGGGGCATCCACTCTCATGGGAAGGAAAAACCCTAATTTCACCAGGTTCAAGAAAATCACATGTCAGCATGATAATTTTTATGGTGGGAGACTTTTCCATTTGGGGTCAGCTCAGAAGTCCTGGAATCCAGACAAGCAGAAGAGAATGAATGTCACCTTGGAAAGACTGAGACCAAGATTTTTTCCTTTCTTTCTTTTTTTCCCTATGACTGCCACCATAGTCATGTGTGGCCATGGTGGCAAAGGATGGTCACTATCCTTAGGAAGCACCCAGGCTGCCTCACTCTACCTCTCAGCATTGCAGGTGACAGGCTGGGGCTGGAGTCCTCATGTCTGTCCTGTTGACTCTTTGGAAGGGGAGGAAGTGATGTGTGGTCCCATAGGAGCCTGGGGTTCACAGTCTCTCCAGTGTGGACATGGAACCTATTCACTCCAAGGACCCAACGCCCACCCACTGAGACTGAATGAGGCCCCTGGCTGAGCTCGGGCAAGAATTTCACTGTGGACTTCAGGGGGTTGATGGTGGCCCCCAAAAGATATGTCCATGTCCTAACCACTGGAATCTGTGAATATTGGGAATACAGTTTTTACAGATGTAATTAACTTAAAGATCTTAAGATGAGACCATCCTGGGTTCAGGGTGAGCCCCAAATCCTTAGGAAAGAAAAGAAAAAGGGAGATTCGAGAGAAGGCCAGAGTCAGGTTTTGGAGTGCTGCAGCCTCTTCTTCCAGCAGCTGGAAGAAGTGAGGATGGATTTGTGCCTAGAGCCATCAGAGGGAGCAGGCCCTACCAACCCCTTGATTTTGGACTTCTGGCCTCCAGAACTGGAGACAATACATTTCTATTGTTGGAAGTCACCAGATGTGTGGTCATTTGTTATAGCAGCCCCAGAAAACGAAGGCAGTGACGTGAGTCATCAGAGGGCACTTATTAGGAGTGTGTGCAAATCTTCAAAGTTGGGTTCATTTGTGCTGCTTTCTGGTAATATTGGTGGAGCCATCTCCATTGGGTGTAAAAGGAAATAGAACAGAGGGTGTGTTTGGGGCTGAGTGGGCTACCTGACCCAAGAGTCAGCCTGAATGATGCTGTGCTTTGACCCACTTCAGAGGCAGTGACCACAGCAGCACGAGCCTGGGCGCAGGAGCCAGGCCACCAGGCTGCAAGCCAAGTTTTGCACACAATAGCCAATGTAGACCTTGGGCAAGATACTCAACCTTTCTGGGTCTCCTTTCTGAGAAGTGGAACACCAGGATTTACCTCGCGATGATTAGATTCAATTAGTACACAATAGAGCGTCACATAATTACCATCATCTCCATCGTCACAGGCATTATGATCATAACATCTGAACTGTGAATGATGTGAAACTGTACCTGAGCCCTGTGCTCTGGGGAAGTGGCAGTGGCTAAGAACTTCCTCCCTAGTTCCGGTCAAGAAAGCTTCCCTCCAAGACAAGGCAAGCCACAGACAGGCCCCAGCTTCCTGGACCTACAACAGGATTCTGGGTTGAAAGACGGGTTTGAGTTACAACCCCAGGTCCTGTGACTGGGACCTCATTTGGAAATAGGGTCTTTGAAGACGTGATCCATTAAAATGAGACCAAACTAGATTAGAGTGGGCCCTACTCCAATATGACCAGAGTCCTTATGAGAAGAGGAGACTTGGACACTGAGCAGACATGGCAGTCATGGGGCGATGGCCGTGGGACCACTGAGGCAGAGACTGGAGCCCAAGGAGTGTCGGCCACCCACCCAATGCTGAAAGGGACAAGGGCTTGGGAATGGTTGAAATGGAAAAGGTCATGTTCTGTATGTACTTCCACCATTAAAAGGAGGGAGATAATGAGTAAAGTGACAATGATAATTAAATGCAATGCGTGATCCTGGATGGAATCTAGCAAGGGAGGAAAAAAGGCTCAAAAAGATACTATTGAGACATATGCAAGAATTGGAGGATAGATTGTAAGTTTTATTTCGATGTTATATTTCTTGAACTTGATGATTGTACTTGAGATGGGTACATGAGTGAATATCCTTGTTCGTAGGAAAAGTATACGCAGTATTATGTGTTCAGGGAGCATGAAGTGCACAGCCTCCTCTCAAATGTTCAGAAAATAGATGGATAAATAGAGAGATAGATGACCGATAGATAGATGATGATGATAACAGCTATTGAGGATAGATTGATCGATCCATAGATAGACGATAGAAAGAAAGACTGATGTGGCAAATATGGCAAAATGATAAAATCGGTGGATCTGGGTATCTTGGGGGGATTGTTGAAGTTCTCTGTATAGGCTTTGTATTATTTTTGCAACAATCCTATAAATTTGAAATTATTTCAAAATAAAAAGTTAAAAAAAGAGAAGACAAGGAAGGATTTTCCCCTTCAGACTTCAGATGGAACAGGGTCCTGCCATCACCTTGGGTTTGAACTTCCAGCCTCCAGAACTGTGAGGCAATATGTTTTTGCTGTTTTAAGCCAAAAACTAAAACTTTAAAAAAAAAAAGAAACTCTCCCCCCACATTCCCCTACGTTGTTTATTCCATGAAAGGGTTGACTGCAAAGGACGCCCTTCTCCCTGTGACTTACAGTGGACTCACGGATGTCCCCCATTTACCTAGGACAAGGCCAGACACAGGTCTCCCAAATCCCCATTCTTCGTCTCATAAAAGATTCCACATCAATCAATTGGAACAGAGTGCCTCTTAACTGACTCCACTGACCTTTAGTCTCTCTTCTCTCCTTTCCCAGGCCCCTGAAACTTTGACCCACCTTCAGCCTATGCCCACGGATACTGCAGCCCCCCACCCCCAAACAGCCCCTCTTAGAAATGCTAACAGCAAGGAGAGACGTTTCCTGGTCAGCTGCCATGCAGGCCACCCGATGTTCCCAGGCCCAGGCCTTTATAGCCTCAAGGTCACTCTCCCTGATCTCCCTGGCCCTGGGTGAGGAGACAACCTAGCAGACACACATCCCCCGTTGTACCTGGCTCAGCAACCTTTTCAGCAGATGCAGCCATCCAGGACTGAGAGAAGGCTGCTGCCCTAACTCTCTCCTCCCGAGACCTGTGCTGGGACCGTGGGCTCTCTGCCCACTGCTGTGTCACACTCGTCCTCCCTTGACATCTGTGTCCTGCAGACACTTTTCAAGATGGGATCCTGTGCAAAGAAGGACGTGTACAGGGTCTGGGAACTTCTAGGGCCTTGACTTCTCATCACGAAAGCCCACCGCTATGGATTAGGTTGAGTCCACCCCATTCACCAAAAGAGAATGTGATTCTATACGGAAATAGAAGCTCACATTCACAGGAAATTTTGAAGATGTGAGTAGTTAAGATGACACCAAACTGAATTAAGATGGGCTCTTAATTTGATATGACCAGGTTCCTTATAAGGAGAGGAAATTTCACAGTGAAAAAGAAAGAGATACAGCTGTGGCATAAAGGCAAAGAATAAATTTCGGTGCCACAAACCAAGGAATGCCATGGACTGCTGGGCCCACCAGAAGCCAGGAGAGAGGCATGCCAAGTCTCTCTTTTAAGAGGGAGCATGGTTCTGGGGACACCTTGACTAGGAATTCTGGTGTCCAGAGTGTGACACAATAGTATCCATTATTCAAATCAACCAGTCTGTGATACTTTGCTATAACTGAACAAAACTAAGACACCCATTAACCCACCTCTTAAGCCCTTGGCTGAGTTCATTTCCTTATCTTTGGGTATTCAATGTGGCAGAGGAGAAATCTAAGTCCAACAGGATTTTTGCTTATTTTGAAGTAACTTCTTTTCACTCTTTTAAGTGGCTATTTACACAATGGTACTCTTTTTCCTCACGATTAAAAAATTTATCTGGAGTCATCTCATTTTGAGTCTCAGGCAGTAAGTGCTTTCCATCTGAAAAATGAACTGCTTCTTCAAGGGAGAAAACTTATCTTCCACATCTTCCATTTTTGCTTCAATTCCGTGTCTTCGGGTCTTTTAACCAGACATATAAATTATCCACATGTTGGCCCTTCATACTCAGCCTGCCTCCTCCGCAGTCCTCTCATCACCGTCACCTCTCTGTTCTTTTCCTCTCCCACACATAGCTTTAATGAGTGGCTACCAGTGGGCCCAGTTTAACACCCATGGTTTATATCAAGGCAGTTACTATTGTCACTATTTTTAGATGAAGCAAGTCAAGAACAGAGAAGTTAAGTAAATTTCCCAAGCCCAATCAGCTTGTGAGGGGCAGAGTCAAGATTTGAAAGGAAGCTGCTGTCTTTTCCCAAGGATGATGAGAACAGACAGTTGGATGACATTAGGCATCCCTGTAGGGTCCCTGGCCCACCACACAAAGACACTCACATAGAGCAAAGGCAGAACTTTTGTTACTTTCAGCTCCAAGCATGAGAAGGCTGCCGCACAGGGCCACACCCTGGAGTCAGGGTGACAGCAAGCTGGAGCCAAAGGAAGCAACAAGGTGGGACTGGCTTAGTTCCCTGCACTTCTGGATCTGAGTAACTCGGTGGGCTCTGGGCATGGGGGTTCCCTAGTTGTTGGGTGCCTGGTCCCAGAATATGAGACACTGATAAAGGAAGGGATTGCGGTGAGCTGTTCAAAAAGAAGGAGTGGCAGGCCTCCAGCCAGGACCTCAAAACTGAACCAAGACAGCGTTTAAAGAATTTCGTGCTGCCATATCAACCTTCCCTGGACTCGGCTGGTCTACACAACAGGGATTTATTGTCTCACAGTTCTGGGGACTGGAAGTCGGGAATCACGGTGCCGGGAGGGCCAGGCTCCCTCTGAGGTCTGCAGGGTGCTGACATGGCTTGCCGGCTTCTACCTCTGTCGCCTGGCCATCCATTTGTCCCTCCATGTCTGCATCAGCCATCCGTCTGCCCAAATGTCCCCTTCTTCTGTGAAGACCCTGGGCATAAGGGTCAGCCCCCAACCCCAGTACAGTCTGCCGTCTTCTTAACCAATAACACCTTGGACAATCCTTCCTGCAAATGAGGCCACAACCACTGGACCAGGAGTGAGAACTCCAGCCTGCCTGGTGCGAAGACCCGAGGTATCCTTACCAATGAGTTACCACTTCCCTTCCCACTGGTGTCCTGTCCACTCTGGACCACGCCCAAACTCAAGGCCCTGCATTGGCTCTCTGTCCAGAGGGAGCCGGGTGTCCGGAGGCCTGACAGCCTCCAGACCCTTTCCAGGGGTGCAGAGCCGGTGCTGGGAGCGGGGGAGGCTCGCGGCAGGGCGGTGGGTTGCTCTGCCTGGCAGGGCGCGCGCCACGCACTCTGCATTGGGTGCTGTGCCGCCAGCGGCCGCAGAACGCGCCTTTTTAAAGGCATCCTTCCCCACACTGAATGCGCCAGATAATGCCTGAAACACAAACACAGCGCAAATGATGGCTTTGAAACTCACCCTGGTTTTTTTCCCCCTTTGCCGAACAGCAGCCTGTGCACACTTCAGCGCTTTTACAGCCTTTATTAAGAGAAGCGAGAACTCAGTCTATTTGATTTATAATTGAAAATCATAAACTATAGCGTTCACCTGCTGTTCCCATGTGCGGGAGAAATGATACAAGGCTATTTCATCACTCAGCCTGGTAATTGGCATGAGCCCGCGTCAGCGTGCCACGCCGCACCCCCGGAGGCCCACTAACAAGTTGATACAACTGCTCCGGCTGGAGAGCAGAAGTTTAGGAAAAAATATTATTTCATGCTGATTTGTCCTCTAACTTCTGCTCCACAAAGAGTTACCGGGACGCACAAGGGGCTTCATTAGTCCGGGAAGCAAGCGGAGTGCGAGGGCCAGCACGGGCGTGGTGCCCCCCAGGAATGCTCGCGGAGGTCAGGCGGCCCCTCAACTCCAGCCCGCAGCAGATCCTGGCAGTGCCTCCCGCACCACTGCCTCCCAGACTGGAGTGGTGCCCACTAGGGCACATCCGGCAGCGAAGACAAGGTTCAATTCCTGACCTCTCCGTTGGGGTCTGAGCCCCATCCAGCTCTGCAGAGTTAGTCTTCAGCCAAGCAGTGCTCTGGGGGCTAGGACCTCGGGACCCTGAGGTGACCCAGGCACAGACCCTGCCCTGCCCTCGGGCTCCAGGCTGGGGCGATGGTGGTGAGTGACCGGGACAGTGGAAGGTAGAAGAGAGATCCAGAGGAAGAATTGGGAATTGGGGGAGGGTCAGATATCTTGTGACTTCGTGCTCCTGAGCTTCCCTTAGGGAGTTATCCATTATCCACTGCCAGGGCCCAATTCACACAAGTTTAAAGTGCTTGGCAGGGCCCCCTAGAAGCTGGGACAACAGGAGAGGTAAGGGTGAACCACAGGGATCCTTTCCGGTGCTGTTGGGATATGGCAGGGAGTTGGGGTGCTGCACAGAGCCTTGGGGTGACCCACACTTTACATTGCCAGTCCAAGAAGTTCAGGTAACCAATAACAATGCAGTGGGGTCTTTTGTATATATTTTTTAATTGGTAAAAAGAAGTGAAAGTAACCAGTACTAACAGGTATTATGTATATCTATAGATGTTTTATTACCTCATATCATTTTAAAACTTTGATTTTTAAAATTAACATGCAGTAAAAGGGACTTTTTGGTGTACAGTTCTATGCAATTTACCCCATGTACAGGTTCATGTAAGTACCCCTCTATTCACCCCCTCATCTTCAGAAACCTCTCTCTTGCTGCCTTTCTGCAGACATGTCCCCCAGCCTCCCCCAGGTCATATAAATGGAACCACACAGAAACTATGATCATGACATTGGTTTCCTTCACCGGCATAATCCCCTTGAGACTTGTCCACATTGTTGCACCTATCCACGTACATTGATATTTTGTTGCTGTTTCACTAAGTGGAGCTGCCACAATTTATCCATGCACCAGATAAAGGCCTCTTGGGTGGTTTCCACTTTTTGATAATTATGAATAAAGCTGCTGTAAATATCCATGTTGTGTGAAGTTTGCATTCCTCAACAGTAACTAACAAGAAATGGGATTGCTGGGTTGTGTGATAAGTATATGTAGGATTTTATAAGAAACCACCAAACTTTTCCAGACTAACTGTGGTAATATTTTTTCATCCCTACCAGCAATGTGGTGTGTTCCAGCCACTCTGCATCCTCATCAGCACTTAGTATTTTCAGGTTTTTTTTAAGTTTCTACTTTTTTATTTGATTTGGTTTGATTTGATTTGATTTTAGCAATTGTAATGGGTGTGAAGTATCCTCTCTCATGGTGGCTTTAATTTGCATTTCCCTAATGGCTAATAATATTGGACATCTTTTCATGTGCTATTTACCACTCCCATGTCTTCTTTGGCACAGCATCTGTAAAAATCTTAAGCTTATTTTTTTTTCCTATTGGGTTTGTGCTTCTTTCAATCGAGTTTTGAGACTTCTTTATATACTCCGTACACATGACTTTTATCTGAGATGTGATTTTTAAATATTTTCATCCTCTTAACATGATTTTTGCAGAGCAAAAGCTTTTAATTTTGATGAAGACTTACTTATTTTTTATTTGGGGAACATGTTTTTGATGTCATATCTAAGATTTCATGGTATATCTCTCCATTTATTTAGATATTCTTTGATTTCTTACAACCATGTTTTGTTATTTTCTGCATGCTGATTTTGTACATATTTTGTTTGATTTAAAACCCATTATTTCATTTTGTATGAAATTATGTTAAAATGGTGCTACTTCTATTAATTTTAGTTTCCAATTGTTCATTTCTAATATAATAAAATATGATGCATTTTTGTGAGTACCCCTCTATTCCCCCACTCATTATGTCTTACAACCTTGCTAAACTCAATTACTAGTTCTAGCAATTCTTTTGTTGACCCCTTAGGATTTTCTATGCACGCAATCACATTATATACAAATAGTACCAATTGATTTCTTCCTTTCCAGTCTGTATATTCTTTATTTCTTTTTTGTTCCTTAATGCACTGCACAAGACTTCCAGTATAATGTCGGATATGTGTGGAGAGAATGTACATCCTTATCTGGTTCCTGATGTTAGGAAGAAAGCATTAAAACTTTCACCACTTAGCATGATACTGCTAAGCATTTTTGAGAATGTTCTTTATCAGGTTAAGGAGGTTCCAATTTTGCTGTCATTTTTACTATGAATAGTTTAATTTTGTCAAATGTTTTCTGAAAAATTTTGTATGATCATATGATTTATCTTCTTAGACTTTTAATATGGTGGATTACACTGATTTAACTTTGACCATTCAACAAATATTGCCTTTTGAGGCTAAACCCCACTTTGTCATGGTGTGTTACTCCTTCTATATTGATGGACTCAATTTACTAATATTTTGTTGACAAATTTTGTATCTCTGTTCATAAAGGATACTGGTTTGTAGTAGTTTTCTTTTTCTGTACTCTTTGTCTAGTTTTGCCATCAGGGCATTTTGGTGGCCTCATATAATGAATTCAATTCTCTAGAGAAATATATTGTATAAAGACATTTAAATACTTGGTAGAATATATCAGTGAAAACACCTAGGCCTTAGAGCCTTTTTTCTTTTCTCTTTTGAAAGCTTTCAAAACTATCAATTCAATTTCTTTAATAGATATAGGACAATTCACGGTGTCTGTTTCTTCTTTAGTGAATTTTGGTAGTTTGTGGCTTTCAAGGAATTGATCCCATTTCGTCAAATTTGTAGAATTCATGTGTGTAGAGTTGTGTGTAGCATTCCTTTAACATCCTTCTGATTTCTGTGGAGTCTGTAGGGCTAACCCCTCTTTCATTTCTGAAATTAGTCATGTGCATAGTCTCTTCCCCATCCTGTACCTCTCTTTTTGACCAGCCTAGCTAGAGATTTATCAGTTTTATTGATCTTTCAAAGAATCATTTTTCAGCTTCATTAATTTTCTCTAATTTTCTGTTTTTAATTTCATTGATTTCTGCTTTATTCTTTTCTTTTCTTTATCTTGCTTTACTTTTTCTGTAGCCTTAAGATGGACATTTAGATTACAGGTTCTTTTCTCATATAAACATTTAATGCTATGAATTTCTCTCTACATGCATCATTGGCTGCATCCCATAAATTTTTACATGTTGTAGTTTTATTTTTCTTCAATTTAAAATATTTTCTACTATCCTCTAAAATTTCCTCTTTGATCCTGGATTTTTTAGAAGTGTGTTGTTCAATTCTCAAGTGTTAGAAAATTTGCCAGCTATCTCTCTCATCGATTTCTACTTTAATTTCATTTTGTTCAGACAGTATACTCTGCAGCATTTCTATTATCTTAAATTTGTCGAAGGCTGCTTTATGACTTGGACATAGTCTATTTTGGTGAACATTTGATGTGTGCTTGAAAAGAGCATGTGTTTTCCTGTTATTGGTGAAAGTCTTGTATAAATGTCATTCAGATCCATTTGGTTGATGCTGCTGCTCTAGTGGCATAAATTTTCTCTTGCTTTCTCTTTGTCTATCAGTTACTAGAAGTCAGTGTCAAATCTCCAAATAAAATTGCCAATTTGTCCATTTTTTTTAATTCTATCAGTTTTTGCTTCATTTATTTGGTAGGTCTATTTTTAGTGCAAACATATTTAGGATTGTCATGTGTTCCTGATGAAATGGCCCTTTTTTTCATTATGTAATGCTTCTCTTTATCCCTGATAATTTTTATTGTTCTGGTGTCTGCATAGTCTGGTATAGGCATAATCATGCAGGTTCCTTTTGATTAGAGAGTACATGGTATATCTTTACATTGTTTTACTTTTAATTTACGTATATTGCTATATTTAAATTGGAATTTCTTTTAGCTATCGTTGTGTTCTTTTAAAATGAATTCTGATAATGTCTTTTTAAAAATATAATTTATTATACTATTTTTAATTTTAAATTTCTAATTCATCAATTGTATAACCATCTTGAGATGTATTTTAAATACTATAAAACTCCCCATTAAAAGCGTGCAATTGATTGGTTTTAGTATATTTGCCACCATCTAATTTTAGAATACGTTTGACATCCCCAAAACAATCCCATACTCATTAGGAGTCATTTCTCATTTCCCCATCCAATACACAGGAACCCACTAATCTGCTTTCTGTCCCTATGGATTTGCCTATTCTGGACATTCACACAAATGGAACCACACAATATGTGGTTTTTGTGACTGACTTTCAATCCCTGTCTTTGAATTAGTGCATTTAGATGATTTATATGTGTTTTTCTTTCCTGTTTCCCATTGCTTGATTGGGTTATTTTAACATTTTTAGTATTTTATTTTATCTATTGATGTTTTACTATCTCTTTGCATAGGATTTTAAATTTTTGCTCCAGTAATTATAATATGCATACTTTAATTCTATGCAAAATTAAAATGTTCCTACTTTGAATGGAATATAGAAAGCTGAGCATCATGAGCTTCCTCTACCCTCCTCCTTAATGTTGTATTATTCATCTGAATTACATCTACACTCATAGAAGACTCCATCAGACTATAATTTCCTCTGCTATAATTTCCCTTCCTTCCAAAGAACTTCCTTCAGCATTTCTAATAGAGGAGGCCTGCTGGAAACAAATTATCTTAGATTTCTTTCAGCCATCTATTTTTTACCTTCATTCCTGAAAGATATATTTGTGGGATATAGAATCCTGGGCTGACAGTCCATTTCTTCCATCATTTTAAAAATGTTTTCTCAAGTCCTTCTGGCCTCCTTGGTTTCTTACGAGAAGTCTGTGGTCGTTTGAGTCACTGCCTCCTTATATGTTATTTAGTGTCTTTCTCTGGTTATTTTCAAGAACTTTTTTCTTCATCTTCAGATTTCAACAGTTTGATCTTTATTTTTCTGGTCAAGGATTTCTTTGGGTTTGTTCTTTTTGAGGTTCTCAAATCTGTAAGTTTATATCTTTCTTCAAATTAGTGAAGTTTTTGCAAATATTTCTTCAAATATGTTTTTATGCACCATGTTCTTTTTTCTGTCCTTCTGGGATTCTGATGAGCTAAACGTTAAGCCTTAGGTAATTGTCTCAAAGATCCCTGTGACTCTGTTTTCTTATTTCCAATATGCTTTCTCACTGTTATTCAGATTGGATCATTTTGATTGATCTGTCTTAAAGTTCACTAACTCTTTCTTCTGTCATCTCCTATCTGCTATCAGATTCATCCAGTGGGTTTTTAATTTCATTTATTAAATTCTTCAGTTCAAAAGCTTCCATTTGGTTCTGTTTCCTTTGTGGAAACTTTCTATCTTTCCATTCATTTCCATAGTGTTTGCTCCTACTTCTTAGAGCATTGTTTTCATAACTACTTTAGTGTATTTTTCTGAGAATCCCAACACCTTTGTCAAATCAGGGTTGGCATCTATTGATAGTCCTTTTCCTTGCAAATTGACTTTTTCTCGGTTGTTTGTATGCCCTATAGTTTTGGGTTTGTATTTGGGCATATTGAATATTATGCAATGAGACTTGTTAAATACAATGGAGGATATTGATTTTTTTTATATTTCAGTGGATGATCAACCTGGATAGGTTCAGACCAGAAGTTCTGACATGCCTTCTGTGGGCTGAGGTCCCAATATCAGTTTAGTTTTCAGAGCCTTGGCAATGCTATTCAGCTCTGTCCAGTGTGTGCTACCAGGTGGCCAGTCTGGGGTTGGGGTAGTGGTGGTCAACCTGGAATTAAGTTCTCAGAATCTATGGTATGCTGTTTAGGGTCAGACGCATTCATGCACAGCTTGGAAATGAGCCATTTTACAAGACGCACCATTTTATCAGATAACTCTCTCAATTTCCTTCTTCTTCATGATCTACCTAATGCTTTCCAGTTCCATGGGGCCCCTTCTGAGTTCTCCAGCCATGAATCTGGGGCTGTCAATTCCTCCCCCCCCCAATTCACTCCTTGAATATGCATCTGCAACTGGGACAAAGAGCAAGAGTCAGAGATGGAACAAACCATAGGGACTCATCACTGTCCAACCACGGATAGAACCTTCTTCCTCAGAGTCCTAGGTCCAGCCCAGCCTCCATTTCTCCATTCTCTTAGGTTTACCTAGAAGCTGGGGTGAGATAAAATGGATCAAAGAAGGGAAAAAAATAAAAACAGTGAATTTCCCTCACCGTCTCTGACTCTTTGGGGTGGCTTTCCTATTACTCGGGCCAGAAAGCTTCACCTTCTCTATGTGGTGCCTGTGTCTGTGTTTAAGTCCAGGCTGGGCGACACCAGGAGAAAATAAAATGGGAAGCTCACCAGCTCTTTGGTGCTCCTTCAAATGCTGGCCTACTCCCCCAATATTCCTGCTACCTTCTACTGTTCAGGTCCTCAGATAGTGGCCCCATGCATCAGCAGGAGAAACAAGGTGAAATATGCTGACCCTTTCCTACTCAAAAGTGTTCCCCAAATGGTTCCCTCAGTCTCCTGCAGGGGAGCAATCACTGTCTCTGCATTGCAAATAAGAAAACTTATTGTCTCATGCAGGTAAAGAGGACTGAGCAGCTTCCAGCCGAGACAGCATTGGGGGTCCGACCCTGAAGCCACACTCCATGGCCAGCTCTCCTAGGGCTGCGTGTCTGCCCCCAGTGGCTCGTCTCTTGACCACTGTCCCTGCGGTGGGCCATAGAGCACCAATCCATCCTCCTATACCTGCCATGCTGTATGACCTCAGCCCCTCACACTCTGTGCCTTTGCAGGTACTGTTTCCCTTGTCTGAACACCCTTCCAGCCTAAAAACTTGGTGAAACCACTATCCTATCTTAAACCTCAGCTTGGCACTCTTCTCTTTTGTGAAGCCCTCTCAGGGCCCTGCTCACTTTTCTAGGGCACTCCTTGCCCTCTGCCAGGTACTGACTTGGCTTCTTACCGTGGTTACTTCTGGTCGGATCTCCCACTTCCCTGAGGCAAAGGTTTATGTCCACCATCACTGCGGCCTCAGCTCCAGCACAGCCAGTTGCCGGGACCATCAGGGCGTTGTTTTCCGCACGTCCGGGACGCTGGCCTCCTCCAGCCAGTAGTGTTTCTCACCAAGACCACGAGTGTCCTCAGGGCCTGGGTATCCCTGCTCCAGCGCCCAGTCCCTCAGGAGTCCCAGAGGTTCTAACCAGTGGTGGAGCCCTGTCTCCCTGCCAAGCCCAAGTCTCTCTGACCCTGGCCCACCCTTGGTGCCCTCTGCCCCCGAGCATCTGCCAGGATCCCCATTTGGCCACCAGTCTGCCCCAGCATCCACCCCAGCTCCAAGCTCACCCTTGCCTGGGGTCGACCCTGCTTGCTCTGTTCCACTTCTAAAGTATGGTCTTCATTTGTTTAGAGCAGAAAAATGCATTCTGTCTCTTGCTGGGGTCCCTTGCCCTGAAGGATTTAGGTACAGAGGCATTGGCCCTGCGTGCCCTCCCTTGGGCTGCTCAGACCCACATCCTGCCCCCATGGGGTGCCAGCCTTGCCCTTCCCCATCCAACTCCTGGCTGCAGGCAGGCAGGGTGCTATATCCTCCACAAATGGGGTTTTTCTCCACCATGGCTCAGAAGGAATAAAGCATTCTGGTGAGTCACAGAGAAGGGCAGCTACTCCCAGGTCCACGCTTCCTGACACGGTAGGTGGGCTGGGTCTCCCCATCTACGGGCACCGATAAGTCTGGCTGGAGGGAGAGGAGGGCGGGGCTGCCCATCCCCCACTAGGTGGTTGTGTGACCTTGAGCAATGTTGCCCGCCTCTGTGGGTCTCCCCACTCCTCAGCACCCGCCCAACCCCCTGCACCCCACCAAACGCAGGGCTGGCATCTGTGTTAGGGTAGCTCGGGGCTCAGGTTTGTGGCACCTGGGAGCTCAGCTAGTGCAGGTCCAGTAAACCGAATGTCTGCATCACTGCCTCAAGCGCCCCACTTTCTACATGGAGAAGCTGAAGCCCGGCTGGGCTCAGAGGGGCTGGGCGGCCCTGAGTGGGGAAACTGGTCTTCAGATCCTCCTCCGAGGGGCTCTTGGCTTCCCCGCTCTGGAGGCCCTGAGCATTTAACTCCATGCTGGGTGCACTGCCTCGCGCTCTGCTCGTGCCAGGACAGACGGACAGGGCCCAGAGGCCGGCTGTCCCTCACAGAAGGCCCATCGCTGTTGTTTGCTGCTACTGCTAGAGGATTCATTTCATTTTGTCGTTCACGGACGACAAGGAGGGTGGTGGCCGAGGCTGCTGGGAAGAAGAGGGAGGCAGCGAGACTGACCTGTAGGGATGCTCTGGGCCTGCTGAGGGCCGCAGGGGGACCACGGCCGTCCCCACGCCACAACCACGATGCCAACCACCCGCCCCACGGCTCATCCTGCCAACGCCAGCTGACCTTCTGCCTCTGCCCTGCAACGGATCTGTGCACACCGGGCCCCGGGTCCCACGCCAGCAGGCCCTGGGGGGGCTCTCACTCTGCTTCCTTGTCCTCGATGCTTCGGCTTCCTCCCGGTGAAGTGGACGTGACAGTACTAATGCCAACCCCACGAGAGGGACAGACAGGACTCCGTGAGATAAGGAGAAGAAAGTCCGCAGCCCAGCCCCGGGGTGCAGTATCTGCTCATTAAATGCTAACTAGATAATTAGCACTATCGCATTTGTGAAAGCCAGGGGCCCAGAAACAGATGACACACTCAACTCATGGTGAGTCAAGGTAGGAGGAGGTGTAAGAAAGCCCCTAGGGAGTGTTCAACCCCCCAGGGTAGTTACAGGAGGTTCAGACACTACAGGTAGAACAGGCAGTGCAGGTGACATAGGAGCCACAGGGAGTACAGGTGGACAGGTGGTATAGGTAGAACAGGTGGTGCTGGCAGTACAGGTAGTAGAGGTAGATTCTGCAGGGAATACAGGTAGTGCAGGTACCTAGGGATGCCACCATCCTTAGGACACAGGGGTGGGGAGGAAGAGCTGACCAGGCTCAGCAAGGGAGAGGTGGGGATAGGGGCTGCCCTGAGGCGAGCCGGTGGCTAGGGCAGAGGAGCACCAGGTCTGACCTCATTCTTTTCCCTGCCGCCCACCTCCTCCCAGCCCCCTGCTGGCCCACCCCAGGGGAGGTGGCCGAGGCGGGAGGGCAAGCGGCCCACAGAACGTCCAGGGCTTAGGGCTGGTCAGGCCTCAAGCATAGACAGTGAAATCACCTGGCACGGGCACCCGAGTTCCAGGGGAGAAGTGGTCCATGCACCCAGCACCAGACATGTCAAGAAAGGAGATGGGTTTGCATCCAGCGAAGCAGCAAGAAGGGGTGAGGGAAGAGGAACAGAGATGGGGCCTCGAAGCAGAGGGTGGGGGACTTCGAAGAAGCTGCAGCAGAGGTCGAGGCTGGGAGATGGCCTCAGGAGCAAGGAGGGCCACAGCCCAGCGCCCAGCTCCGGACTCAGAGGGTGAGAGGAGAAAGAGCCCCCACCAGGGGCTGCAGGGGAGGGGCTGGCCAGGGTGGTGCCAGAGACGCCAGTCATGTGGAGAAGATGCTAGAGGGTCCAGGGATGTCCAGCCAGCAGAAGGAATACTCCCACTTGAGCAAGGGACTCTGGCTTTCCAGAGGCTGCTCTTTGTTCACCTGGGAAAGACTAGGATTGGTCGGTTGGTTTTGCATTGGAAAGTAAACCAACTGCTTTCAATAACAAAAACTCTTCACTGCGTCTGCCCTGCTTCCATGAGGCAGCTTTCACGGGAGGGTTCTCTCCCCCCCGCAGAGGCATTTCTCATAGGGTGAGTACTCTCCTGGGGGTCCCCTCGAGTGTACCTCAAGGGGCCTGTGGGGGCTCAGGTGCCTGTGGCAGCCCTGGGAGGCTGGGCCAAGGGCACACGGCACCTTCCCGGACACTTCTTCACAACTCTAATTTATAATTATTCCGAAATAAAAAGTGAAACAGGTTAACAGAAAATGTTCGCTGGGCAGCTGTCTCCCTTATGTGTCTAAGCTGCTCACCGCCGGAAGGCCACCTTCCTGCACCCTCCTGGGAGCCTGCGTCAGCCCGGCGTGGAGTAGGCACCAGCTCCAGATGGAACCCACTGTGGCCCCGGCCCTGTCAGTCCCATTGGTTCTGTTGTGTTTCAGGGCCCTGGGAGGGTCACATCCCACCTAGGAGGGTGAGAGGGCCTGAAGACCCGAGAGACCCAGGAGCCATGGAGGGTCCCCCTGGGCACAGGGCAGGTGGCTGGGACGGGCAGCAGAGTGGACGGGTGGGCGGCTCAGGACTGCAGTGGGGACCAGCAGTGGGACTCAGCCTGGAGGGGCTCAGCACCCAGGAAGCCGCAGCACTGGGTACCCCCACCCCCCCACAGGCCTCCCGCTCACATCTGCCCTGGGGACCTGCTGGCTCAGAGGGCAGAGCCTGGATTCCAGGATTGTGGCAGCACAGGGCTCTGTGGGACCCCCAGAGGCAGAACCCAGGGGTCTTGGGACCCTGTCTGCCACTCATGTCCTGAGTGATCACTGGCCAGTCCCTCGCTCCTGGGCCTGGAAGGGAGGGTCAGAATGGAGAAAGGGGGACATTCCCAGATGTTCCAGGAGCTTGGGACAGAGAGAGGGTGCCGGGATGTCGGGGAGTGGTGCAGGGTCAGTGCAGCCTGGCTGGGCATGCAGGGGTTGGGGTCTTCCCTCAGGGCCAACCATGGCTGTTTGGAGGGAAGTCTTAGAAGGCCCAATGAGGCAGTAGCCACAGGACCCCAGGAAAAGGGCTGTGTGATGGAGATGGAAGGTCTCCTCAAAGAGAGCAGGTGAACATCGCACGAGTCACTGAGACGGGGAAATGAATCAAGTAGGCTGGCTGCCGGGACAATTGGAGGGGCAGGATTTCCCAGAGGGTCATCGTGGGTGGAGAGACTCCCCAGAGCTGTCCTGAGCATCCCCAAGTCAGGCCCTGCAGCTCTCGTTTCTGTTCCCCCTGCCCCACTGGAGGACCATGAGGTCACCGGGCACTGGACTGAGCTGACCATCCCTAGGCCCCAGCCCAGGTCCCACTGAGAAGGAGCGGGCATGAAAGGGTGGGCACAGTGGGGAGGGGAGGGAGGGGAAAAGCTATCCTGGGGCGAATAATGAGGGAAATCAATCAATCAATCAATCAGTCAATGAGGAAGAATTACACAATCATCTGTAAAAAGCACGTTTAGGTATAATTTGCACACATGGTTCCATTGTCCTTTGATTATGCAGAAGGAATGTCAACCCATTAGCTGCTTAACTCTCACCGGTTGCTTTAATCGGTCCCTCCATTCTTCTGTCCACACGGTCTTCTCTGGGAGCGTCAGGCTGGACCCTGGACAAGCAGCTAAGCAGAGTCCATCTGTGGGAGGCGAGCAGGGCCCAGGCCCCCAGGGAGTCGACCTCCTAGCTGCCCCTCTCCCCCTTTAGGCTCCATACATCAGCTCTGCCATGCGGCTCAAGAGCCTCACTGTCTAGATGGGGAATGGAGGCTCAGAGGGGCATCACCACAAAAGGCCATGCACCCTGGCTGGACAGCCACGTCTGACAGCCTTGCATTCCACCGCCCACTTGCTCCCTCACCCAAGCCCCTCCCCTTGTGCACGGGGTGTCTGTATGCCCTGAAGCCCCCGTCCCTGTCCCCTGGGAATCCACCAGGCCGAAGGAGGGATGAGGGTCAGGGTGGGTCCCACTTCTCCATGCTGGAGAGGGGATTAAAAGATGGGGAGTCGATGGAAGCCTCAGAAGTCTCAGGCTTTGGCCAGGTGGTCACAGCTGTTTGGTCTCCTCCATGTCCTCAGTAAACGTCTCTTTTCCCTGCAGCCCCCACCCCCACCCCAGGCTGCCTCCTCCTGGGGTTCTTTCCTTTCTCACCTGCCCTCTTGCTTTTTATCCCCACGTCCTTCTTGCTGAACTCCGTTTACTGTTGAACTTCTTTGGGCCTCTTTATCTAACACACTCTCCTCCACTGTCCCTTACCCCTTTCTGCTCCTCTCCTTCCTGCCTTCCAACCCTGCACCAAGGAAGCACCAGGAGATTATTCCATTAAAAAAGAAAGTAAAGAGCATGCTGTGAGCCTCATTCCGTCACTCCCTGCCTCATTCATTCTGTTTTGTTCGAGCTTTCATTCGGGTTCCAGAGATGAACTTCAGGCACACACTGACGGCTTCTTTCCAACAGGGAGGGAGGGCCTCGGCAGTCCACAGCCCCACCGCATGCTGGGCCCTGGGATCACAGGCGAGGATGCACCTGGGAGCAAGGCAGACAGGTGCCTACATGCAGAGCCGGTGCCCAGTGCGAGGAAACAGGACACAAGGGAGTACAGGAACGACCAACAAGACCGCCTCAGCCATGGCTCTAAGGGAAATAAGACACAGGTAGTTAAAACATGAGGGTGCGTGGGTGGCACTAATGCCACCAGCTAAGATTGATTAAGTGAATTCTTAGGATGTACTCGGCATCACTGCAGGGGCTTCATATGTTCCACATCTTCCTCCCCACCACGCAGAAGGGGAAACTGAGGCACAGATGATCAAGGAACTGAATAAGGTCTCACAGCTGATATGCATCCAAAGGAAGTTGAACTGGGTCCCCCAAAAAGATATGCCCAAGTCCTAACCACCCGTGCCCCCAAACAGGACCTTATTTAAGAAGAGAATGTTGTGAGTCAAATTGTGCTTCCCAGAATGGCATGTTTAAATCCCAACATGACCTTATTTGGAAATATGGTTTATGCAGATGTGATGAGTTTAAATGAGGCTAAATGGGGTGGGGTAGGTCTAATACAAGATGACTGGTGTCATTAGGAGAGGGGAACTGGGCACAGAGAGAAAAGGACCCAGGGGAGATGGCTGTGGGACAACCGAGGCAGAGGCTGGAGCCCAAGGAATGCTGGTGGCCCACAGAAGCCAGGACAGGGCAAGGAAGCATCCTCCCGATAGACGTGGGACTTCTAGGCTCCAAATCGGTGCAACAATAAATTTGCATTGTTTGAAACCGTCTGGATTGTGGTACTTTGTTTTTGTAGCTGCAGGAAACCAAGGCTTATGGTGATTGGCTCAGGGCAGCCCTGAGTAACTCAGACAGGGTCAGCAGAAGGCTACACCCAGGCAGTTTGTCTTCAGGGTAGCGGAGTCTGCCAATCAGACATAGCAGAAGCCACAAATGCTGGCCACATAGGTCACTTTAAATTTTATAAGTAGCCACATTTAAAAGACTAAAAAGAAATCTGTGAAATTAATTTTAATAGCATATTTTATTAAACCCAATACATCCAAAATATTAGCCTTTCATTATGCAGCCTATATGAATAAAAAAATAAGCATTTGAAACCAAAGAGGATTTTACACTCGGAGCACATCACAGGACAGACTAGCCACACTCGTGAGCTCAGCACCCTCGCCTGGCTCGTGGCTGCCAAGTCAGATTGGGCTAAGCATGGCAGGGGGATGGACAGCCAGGGAGGCCTTCTCGAGGGTACGTTTTAGGGGAGTCCTAAATACTGCAAAAGAACCTTCCTTTAGAATCTCAGTGAGGAGACTTTACTGGCCAAGGGAATGGGAACGCATTGGTCCTGAGCTAGGAATATGGAAGTTTTGAGGGATAAATAAAAGTGACCCTGAGCAGAAGCCCACTGGGCACGTAAAAAGGCAGCTGTGGGATCTTAGCAAATACTCAGTCTCCTCAACTGCATGGTGGGGAGAATGAGTGATGTCGACAGGTGAGCCTGGAGGAGGAGAGTGAGCAAATGAATGAGTGGGGGCGGGTCCCAGGTGCTTTTTTAGAGAAAAAAGCAGGAGGAGAACACACGACTGGGCATCCCCAAGCTCAGGAGCCCGCTGAGGGGAAGAGTCCTGAGCAGGAAGGGGAAGGAAACAGAAAAGGCTTTTTGGGAGCCACAAGCAAGCATGACCTCAAAGTCAAGGCAATGGTCTGCAAAACAAGTAAGAGTTGGCCCTTGGGATGGGGGGTCTGGCATTGTAAGGATGGAGGTGGGGGAAAGCACTCCAGGGACCTGAGCGTTTCCCGGGTTTGAACTTCCCCAGCATGTCTGGTCCACAGGTGGAGTCCAGTCTACTTGTGAAAAATCCCCTCCACCCTCAGCCCACATAAACCAGGGGAATCCAGCCAGAAAAAGCCACAGGAAACCGACTGCTTCTTGTTTGGGAGCTGTCTGGCTAGAAGCGCCTTGTTTTGACTGATGAGGAGGAAAGTGGAACAAAAAGGAGACCTTGGAACAAAAATAATAGCTCCCGCCCCAAGGCTGGCAGCTGGGCTCGTTGGACGCCTGGGGTGTGCCACCATTCCCTCTCACCGTGGCATTTAATAAACATGAAGTCCATCATTGGTTGCCATAGAAACCACCATGTCTCTTTAACCTCTCCAGGGGGCCGTGCACAAAGTCTGCTGTAAGTTTGACCTGAGTTTGTCACCTTCTCCGGGTTTATTTAAATAAGCAGACGCAGCAGGGAGCAGCACTGAGCCTCCCTCTCAGTCCATTTGCATAGCCCTATGTCCTTCAGCTCATACCAGCAATGGGCCGCAGGAGGGCCAGCCCGGCCACCTTCCTTAGGCATGAGCTGTTACTGGCCAGCTGGGTACGGTCCCTCTCAGCAGCCCTCGGAGTCCAAGAACAGGGCTTGGGAGGTACAATCATCTTCATAGCAGATCAGTTGGGGAACCGCTGTGAGAAAGACGGACAAAGGTGGGGCGCACTCGACAGATCTTTGTGGACCCACTACTGTCAGGGTCGCCTTGATGGGTGAGCCGAACCAAGTCCCTGGGACCGGAGAGTGGACGTTCGGGAGAGCCCAACTGCCTTCTTTGCCCCTTTCTCCCCGTTTGCCTTCCAGCAGGTTCGAGGCATCCAGTGGTGATGGCAGAGAAACACATTGTCTTAAATGCTGGGGCAAAAGAGAAAGGTCAAAAATATTTTAACTAAATTGTTTCACGTTTGAAGTTGAAAAGAAGAACAGAGGAACAAAGGGACTCAAGAAAGAAGAAAGAAAGAAATAATAAAGAAAGATCAAATTGATAAATAGACAACAAAGTCAACCAATGACCTATGTATTATTATGATCCCAGTTTGGCAGAGAGAAAGATGGGCACAGAATGGTGACTAGTGGAAAATGTATGGCTTTAAATGTAAAGATAATAAAAACTAATGTTGCATTTTAGAAGTTGAAAAAGAAGAGAATGAACACAGGAAGGCGGGAGAAAGGAGATAAAGAAGCCAAGTTTAAACAGAAAAGATAAACAAAAAAAATGCTGGTTCTTTGAAAAGCCTAATAATACAGATAAATCTTCTACAAGTTGGCTCAGAAAGAGAGAGAGAGAGAAAGAGAGAGAAGGAAAGAGAAAGAGGGAGGGAGAAAGAGAGAGAGGAAAGGAGAGAGAGAGAGAGAGACAGAAAGAGAGAGTACACGATGCAGTGTTGAAGCCAGGCAGGCCAGAGGGCACCACACCCGGCGATAGGAAAGTTAGAGGTCCCTGTATCCTACAACCTAGAAATTGCTCCTCTAGATGTGTATGCAGGACAAACGCCACACATGCTCACAAGGAGACATGTGTAAGAGTGATGGTTGGTTATTTAGAAAACAGTGGACCCAAATTAACAGTTCACCAAAAAGAGAATGAATACATAAATCATGGCCCACGTACATAATGGGACTCTAGAGAACAGCCAAAATGAATGAACTAGAAAAGCATGCATCCATCTCAGGATCACTCTCAAATAAATGTCCAAGGCCTGCAGAAAATATGACAGATTGCTCAGGAATATGGCACGGATAGCACCAATATGAAACAATAAAATCTCAGGATTGGGGCAATCCCAGAAGGGGAGGAGGGGACAAGAACTGGAAGGGGACACGCGGGCCCCTTTAGTGATCTTTTTCACACACAAAAAAATTATTTTCAGAAAAGACCTGAAGCAAAAAGTCTGTTAGATTCTAACAAAGCAATGGGGTGGGTACCTGATTTTATACGATATTATCCTGTTAGTTTTTCTCTATGCTTGAAATATTTTATATTTTAAAAAACGAATAGCAAATGCAATCAAGAGCAAATGTCTGAAAATAGACAAAACAATGTGATAGAAAAAGAACAGATGTAAACCTCTTTAGATATATGTAACATACATAACATCATTATAAAACCTCAGCGGCTCAAGCAGGGTGATACTGGCTCGCAGCGATATAATGTATTAGTCTCTGGAGCTGGTGGAGAAGCAGGATCAGAATTGCTCATATGAGGAAGTTGGCTGATGGCCACGGGGCCAGAACCAACAGGGGAAAGGTGGGCTGGTTGAGAGAAAATGGTGATAACAAATGAATGTCTTGAAATTATATTCTTTTGTCAAACCACACATACAGATGAATTCCAAGGGGATTTGTGCCTGCTGGAGAACAAAACATTAGGTGAAAATATCAGGACTATCTCTAGTTCCTCAAGGTGGGAGCATGTTTATTAGACAATACACAATCAGTGTGATACATGAAGGAAAACAGTGAGCAAGAAGACTATACCACTTAAAACTTTTGGCAAGCAGAAGGGACCAGAAGTAAACATGAAACCAGAGCCACAGGTCAGATGTTCTCAATGAGACCAGAAAAGCACTCATATCCAGTATCTATAAAGATGCCCTACAAACCTATAGGAAGAGAGCAAAGCAGCTTAAAGAACTTATGCACAGAGAGCTTGGCAGAAGGAAAAAGCCCAGAAGGAGTGAAAAGATCTCATTTTCTCTGGCAACCAGGGAAATGGAAATCCAGCCACAGAGAAGCGGCATCTCACTGCCCTGTGCTGTGACCTGCCAAAGTCCAGCCCCACGGAGGTGTGGTGAGGAGGTGCCCCCTCTACCCTGGAGAACAACGAGGCCATGTCCTTAGAGAGTTGAGAGTGCACATGCTCTGCAGGTGAGAAATTCCATCTCCTGGAGGACCTGCATACAGGTGCTGGAGGGTACTCACAGATTCCACCGCAGCACTGTTCCGATGCTAGGAAATTTTTAAAACACCCTCAATGCCAATCAATCAGGAAATGGATAGATACAGTGAAATGTGGTCGTGATCATGCAGTTATAGTGAATTTTAATAACAATAAAATATTAAAGATCAAACAAAAGATTATAACATATTTGTAACTTTTTAAAACAGAGCAGTATTATCATTGCTGTATAGACATATACAGCTAATAAAATATAAAATTGTGATTGCAAAAACGCACAAAAACTGCATGATGGTGACAAATTCTGGGGAAAAGCAGAAAAGTTTGGGAAAGGGTATAGAAACACCAGAGACTAATTTTGCTCTGTAATGGTCTATTTGTTTTATAAAAGAGTATTATCTGAAGGAATATCACAAAGTGTTAATATTTGCTCATGCTAATCAATAGATATATAGCTTTTTGTCATACTATTTATCATCTGCATTTTGAAAAAAAAGAGAGCATGATAAATTTACTATAATATAATAACAATCAAAGCTGCTCAATACTAGTGCAAAGATAAAAGAAATAAAAGGAAAAGCCAGAACCAGATACTTATATACATGAGGATTCAGCCCATGATACAGTGACATTCCAAATTAGAGAGGACTGTAAAAGGGGCTGCTTAATTGACTAGCTCTTGGGGAAATTGCTAGCTCGACTCCTACCTCACATTATTTGCCAATTAAACCTCTAAGTGGTATAAGTGGGGCGGGGGCAGAAACCGCCAAGGAATTGGGAGGAAGTGTAGATGAGTGTTTTTCTGACCTCAGGATAAGATGCATAGAATGCATAACATCAGAGAAAAGCACCATAAAGGGAAAGATTAATAGATTTTACATTTTATGACATAAAAATAAAAAATTTTATCCTTGCAAAAGCACCATAAACAACATTTAAAAGCAAATGACAAATTTTATAAGGTGGAAAAAAGAGCTGAGGATGAGCCAGAGAAGAGCAGAGCAGCCTCCAGGACAAAGGTCCAGACCGCTGGGGAAGCGGGTGACAAGGGAGAAAGAACCACAGAGGAGTCTGCCCTTGCCAAGACTGGGCGTGGGTCCTTCAGCAGCTCCAGTCAGCCCTTACTACCCATGGGGCCTGGGAGACCCCTTTATAAAGGAGCCATGACAGCTTCTTTCTTCTTCCCATCTTGCTCCAGCGCCCATGATGGACTGGTCAACCTCCCTCACTCAGGGTGTTGGCTAAGCTCAACAGCACAGTCCCTGGAAGATCAGCAAGAACCAGTGGACTGATGAAGTGACTCAGGAATGGTGGAATCTCAAAGCAATGTCCTCAGTTTCATATTGCATGAGCTTTCACTTTCTCAATGCCCTTACTTGCGTGTTCTGACCTTTTAGCTCAGAAATGTCTAAATACCCAAGATGTCTTTGTAGAAACTCTTCCTTCAAAAACTCTAAACTGGAGGATTGTGGTAAGGTGGGGGGATAGGAGCCTCCATCAGAATCAGGAATCAGGCCCTCCATCAGAACAAATATCAACAGGCAGGAAATGCCTGAATCGACTGTTTTGAAAGTCCAGACTCCAAGAGAATACAGTACAGTACCCAGGGAAGAGCAGGAGGAAGAGGCTACTACAATACGGAATAAATCGGTCTCTCCATGCAGGAGTTAGTATCACCCATCCCCCACTCTTGCAGCAGGCAGTAGTAGGGTCCAGTCCTTGACATAGCTTTCAGATGCCACAAGGGCCCGTGAAAATCTACTTCTCTAATATCCAGGGTGAGCGCGAGCCTATTGCTGATCACAGCTTGTGATTAGCTACTCCAGCCTGCTGGGAGTCCAGTTCTAAGAGAAAAACAGGAAGGACAACAAGGATGCCCACTGCCACCACAATTACTCAACATTGTGCTGGAAGTGCTAGCCAAAGTAATCAGGAAAGAAAAAGAAATAAAAGGCATTCAGATTGGAAAAGAAAAAGTAAAGCATTCCCTATTTGTAGATGATATGATCCAATACACAGAAAATCTTGGAAAACTCACACAAAGCTACTATAGCCAATAAATGAATTCAGCAAAGTCGTGGGGTACAAAATCAACACCCCAAAATCAGTAGTGTTTCTATATACTAGTAATGAACAATTGAAAAAAGAACTCAAGGAAAAAATTCCATTTACCATAGCAGCTAAAAGAATCAGAAGGGCTTGTACACAGAAAACTAAAAACAGTGCTAAAAGAAATCTAAGTCGACCTAAATAAATGGAAGGAGTTCTATGTTCATGGACTGGAAGACTAAATACTGTTAAGATATCAGTTCGACCCAAAGCTTTGTACAGATTCAACACATTCACAATCAAAATTTCAACATTCTTCTTTGCAGAAATGGAAAGCCATTTCCATTCCTATGGAAGGGTAAGGGGCCCTGAATAGTCAAAGCCTACTTGAAAAAGGAAAATGAAGTTGGAGGACTCACACTTCCCCATCTTAAAGCTTTTTACAAACCATAGTAATCAAAACAGCATGAAACTGGTGCAAGGACAGACATATAAAGCAATGAAAGAGAATTGAGAGCTCAGAATCAACCCTCACATTTATGACCAAATGATTTTTGACAATGAGACAAAGACTATTCAACTGGGAAAGAGAATAAATAGTCTCTTCCACAAACAGTGTTGGGGAAACCAGATTTTGATTTGCAAAAAAAACAAAACAGGAGGACCCCTACCCCACACCATATAAAAAGTCAACTCCAAATGGATCAAAGACCTAAATATAAGAGCTAGAGCTATCAACATTTTAGAAGAAAATATCGGGAAGCATCTTCAGGATCTTGTGTTAGGCAATGGTTTCTTAAAAGCACAAGCAATGAAAGTAAAAATGAATACATGGGATCTCCTCAAAATTAAAATCTATTGACTCAAAAGACTGAATCATGAAAGCAAAGTGATAACCTACACAATGGGAGAAGCTATTTGGAAACCATATATCTGATAAGGCTTTAACATCCAGATTAGATAAAGAAATTCTTCAACTCAACAACGATAAGATAACCCAACTTTTTAAATGGACAAAATACTTAAAAAGACATTTCCCCAGGGTATACAGGTGGTTCAGTGGTGGAATACTCACCTTTCATGTGGGAGACCCAGGTTCAATTTCCTGGGTCTATTAGCGGCACTATTCAAATTTGCCAAAAGATGGAAGCAATGCACATGCCCATCAACGAATGAATGGATAAACCAAATGTGGTATATATATATATATACCACATATATATATATATATGCATATATATATATGCAATTTCTGGACTATGCACCAAAAAAAAAAAAGACATGTCCCCAAAGAAGATATACAAATGGCCAAAAAGCACATGAAAAGATGCTCAACGTCATTAGTCATTAAGGAATACAAATTAAAGCCATAATGAGACACCATTTCACACCTACCAGAATTGGTAACTATTAACAAAATGGAAAATTACATGTGCTGGAGAGGATTTGTAGAAACAGGAAGACTCATTCATTGCTGGTGGGGATGTAAAGTGGTGCAGTTGCTATGGAAGAAATTTGGCAGTTCCTAAGAAAGTTAGATATAGAATTACCATATGACCCAGCAATTCCATCTCCAGGTATATACCCAAAAGAGTTGAAAGCAGAGATTTCAAACAGAAATTTGCACACCAATATTCCTAGCGGCACTATTCAAATTTGCCAAAAGATGGAAGCAATGCACATGCCCATCAACGAATGAATGGATAAACCAAATGTGGTATATATATATATATATATACATGCAATAAAATAATATTCAGCCGTAAAAAGGAATAAAGTTCTGGTTCATGCAACAACATGGATGGACCTTGAAGACATCATGTTACGTAAAATAAGCCAGACACAAAAAGGAAAATATTGTATAAGCTAACTGATATGAAATAACTAGAATAAACAAATGCATGGAGTCAGAATCTAGAATATAGGTTACCAGAGGGGACAGGGTGAGGGCAGCAAATAGGGAATGGAGATTTAAAATATATAGTTTCTATTTGGAATGATGGAAATGTTTTGGTAACGGATGGTGGTGAAGATAGCACAAACTTGTGAATATAATTAATAACACTGACTTTATATTTGAATGTCATTAAAAGAGGAAATTTTAGTTGGTATATATGTTACTAGAATAAGGGTTTTTTAAAAATCCATGGAACTGCACAGCACAAACAGGGAACTCGAAGTTAGACATGGGCCACAGTTAACAGTACAATTATAAAAATGTGTTTTCAACAATAGTAACAAACGTATGGTATTAATGTAAAGTGTTAATAATAGAGTGCTATATGGAAACAATGTATATGGGAACAATGTATTTTATGCATGATGGCTCTGTAAACCCACAACTTCTCTAATTAAAAAAAAAAAAAAACAATTAGAAATGGTTATTTCCCCACTTAGAAACGGAAATTTCCTGCCAAATATCTTGCCAATTACTCTGTTATCATTCACTGAAACTTTTTCATTTCCCCAGTAATTAATGAAACAATAACATATGTTAAATACTGAAAAGAAAAGCTTCCCAAGCTGGTGCATGCATACGTTTATTAGATGCTCTACCCATCATTCATTCATTCATTTGGTTATTCACTCAGCTACCATGGCCTGAAATTTCCATGTGAGGTCTGAATGAGCCACTGGCGTGTCAATCAGCACTCACAGTCTATGCCCGCCAGGAGCTTGCTGCCAGGTTGGAACCCCAGAAGCTGACGCTGCAACCAGGGTTTGAGTCCAGGGGGTGTTTATGACAGTTTATCCCAGGAGTGGGCAGGGAAGGCAGCCCGTGCTCTGTGTGCTCATGAGCAGATTCCTGCAGTGGGCAACTGAGGCTTGACCCAGCTGGGGGCTCCTGGGAGGTGGCACTGGGCATACATCACAGCTTTCCCACAGTGCCGTGAGGAAACCGAGCATTGACCCTCTCATCTCAGCCACCGACGCCTAAAAGCTGCCCCAGGCCACAACCAGCAGTGCTTCCAGCCTGGCCCTGTGGACACAGTCCCCAGGCAGAGCGTGCCCTGTGGAAGCCCCTAAAGTGCACAGAGATGGGGACAGGCAGGGGACCCAGACAGGGGGGTGCACGGAACACCAGGATGCAGAAAGGGGCGCACTCAATTCCAAGGCCATGGAAAGAGACCCAAGGGAGAAGCCAAGTCAGCTGAGGGTCTCGGGGGGACTGCCCAGGGGCGCCTCTATCCAAGAAGAGCCTGGAAGATAAGAAGAGAGTGAGTCCAAGAAGAGGAAAAGACTTTCAGACTGTGGTCCAGGAACTGAGCTACTGAAGGGGAAGATACTGGGCCTGAGGGGAGGGGCAGGTGCAATTCTGTGTGCAGCAGGTGGTAGGGGGTTCTGGGGTTTTAATGGCCGTGCATTTCATCTCTCTCCCCAGCATCCGCCCTGGTCATGGGCTAAGCATTTCTCTGCTGGGGGACTGGAGAGTCCTTCTCACAGGGGACCGGCCGCAGGAGAATAATTCTACTGCTTTTCTTTAGAATTGGAAGTAAAATTTGTGTAAACTCAGTTGTCAGAGTGCTAATACTCTGATTTCTCTCGGCAGGGTCAACCCTCTGAGCTCCATCTAGAAAACAAATGTTTGTCATCCTCCATAAGCACTTCTTAGGGATAAATAAATAATCAAGGAGCTAATCGAGTGTACACCTTGCCATGCGTTTATTCTTTTCCTTTGTACATCAATAACCACATTGGAATTGGACTTATAAATTCAGATTATCTCTCCTTACCTTTTTTTTATCCCCAACAGCAAAGCCAGCACCGATGAGCAAGAAGCAGCAGCTACCTGAGCTGGCTCACTGCTGCATCCTGTCCATGCAGTCTCCAGGCCACGGGAAGGTCTGCTGTTAAAGTCTGACTCACCTGAGCAGGCAGGAGAATCTCATATTTGCAGAGCATCTCCTGTGTGCCAGGGTGGGTGCTGCATTTTACTTGTGTCAAAGCAGCCCGCTAGTGTGGCTTTCCCTGACCACTTGCCCAGAGGACCCCCGCCCATTGTCTCCTGGGTTGGGTGGAGCGACTGTCTGGCCTCTTGGCCTCCAGGACAGCGGGCCCTTGGATAGCCAGAAGGTCCCTTCCCACCCACTCCCAGGCAGCATGCCCTGTCTTTGTCCACTCTGGGTGATAAGTGCTGTGCAGACAGCGGCCACATCAGCTCAGGGCCCGGCACATGGCAACCTGGAAGGGGGTTTTGAAGCCCCTGCCACAGACAAAGCCAACCTCCCCACTTCCCGCCTTCCTGCTTCCATTCCACCGCAATCTTCTAAGACTTCCCAAAATGCAGAGCTGGTCAAGCCACTCCAGGACTTTAAAACTGCAGCAGGTGGCCTCCAACATCGCCCCTGGGGATTGCCAGGGCCTACACTTCCGATTCTGTGCAGTGTCCTCCCACATCGTGCCAGGCTGGTCCGAGCAACCAGTAGAGAGCAGAAGCTCAGCCATGCCTCTTCCAAGACTCGGTGCAGGACTGTGGTCTCTTCCTCTCCCTCTCCCTCCCTCTCCCTCTCTCTCTCTCTCTCTTTCTCTGGGGTCTCTCACTGTCACGTCTGGACGGGTGCAGGTGGCGGCCAGCGGCCGGTGAACAAGGAGCCCCCCTACAGCCACGAGAGTGAGCCTTGCAGGGAGCTGAACCTCCCCCATGCCTGGCTGGCAGCGGTTGGGCACTCTGGCTGTCCAGTCCTCAGAAACCCAAATCATTTCTGTAGTTTTAAACCACCAAGCTCCATGCTCATTTGCTGCACAGCAATAGATAAATGCCAAACCTTGATGCTTTCTCAGTGGTGACAGCCACTGGGGAGGGGGGCTTAGTGGGCCATGTGATCTGATGAAACCGGGGGCCTGGGTGGAAAGCTGAGATCAGCCCAAAGAGGAGTGACTGGTCAGAAAGGAAGATGGACTGGACTAGACCAGGGAGAAGGGCTTGGGGGCAACCCTGCTTGGAGGGAGGGCAACAGGGCTCCCAGGAGGGCCGAGATGACAGGAGTCGGACTGCCTGGGCTTGCGTTGGGAACAAACTGGGAACGAGCAGCAGACTGGCAGGACGCTGGGACCCTTGATGGACAGAGGAGAGCACTGTGGGCTTGGGGTAGAAAAAGTCAGTTCTTTTTGGGCCCTGACAGGTTCAAGACATGTCACAGCTGGGCAGGGAGAGCTTTGCCTGGGCCCTGGGCTCAAGGGTCTGGAGCTCAGGGGAGGTCTGAATTCGAGGTCATTAGTGTAATAACAGCCAACGTGTTTAGGGTTCACCAGTGGTGCCGCCCCGAGGGCTTTGCTCCCGTTAATGCCTCCAGTCACCAGAGGGAGGGGGCCCTGTTATCCTGCCTGGAGGAGGAGTAGGTGGCACAGAGAGGCTGAGAAACCTGCCCAGGGTCACACAACTGGGATTTGAGCCTAAACATTCTGGCTTGAGGACCAAAGCCACAGTAAAGGTGAGATGGCCCGCAGAAAGAGCTTTGCAATGTACAGCTGGACAGTGTGCCCCCACCTAGACACCAGCCCCCTTCAGTTCTGGGAGAAGCACCAGGACCCCAGAAAATTGAGGATCCAGTGACCTGAACAGCACCCCTGAAGGAGAGACTGTGGGAGGTGAGGGAGGAGACCCCTGCTCTGGTAGGGACCGCAGGACCTGAGCCCTGGCCTCTGTCCCCAGCACTCAGTGTGCACAGAGCAGCACGCGGCTCGAGTCCATCCAGCCATAGGCATCTGCGGGCAAGACCTTGCCATATCACATTGGGTGGGGGAGTCAGATGGGTGAAGTCAGACAGACCTTGCAGGCACGTGCCTGGACCCTTCCGCCCCTCCCCTCCTTCAGCTTCCTCCTCGACCACGGTGGGCGTCGAGGTAATGAAATACACAAAGTGCTCACAGGGGATCCAAGAAGGTTTGCGAACAGGGTCACTAAATATTTTATTTGTAATGTTCTCCGCTCTGGAAGATCAGGAGAGGTGCAAAGGATATTGGGAACCCTGAGCACAGTGGGCTAACTCTGACTAGAGTGTGAAGGTGGTAGTGGTGGGGGGTTGTGGAAGGTTTCTCAGGGGTTTCTCAGACACTGAGGTAGGGGAGGCATTGAAGAGCTTGAGAAGCAAGGACAGATGCAAGCAAAAGTGGGGGCATACTGGCAGGTGGGAGAGAGCAGGTCCTGCAAAGGGGGGTGGGAGGCAGGCAACAAGAGACCACAGTGTCATGCAGGTCTGTCTTACAGCCAAGGAGCAGCTGGAGAACGTGCTTGTACAGGAGCCCAGGGGACCGGACCAGCCCAGGGCGGGGGTGAGCCAGGCAGCTCCTACCCCTGGTCAGAGCCTGAGCCCCGAGCCGGAGGTCCCCCACATGCCAGCCAGACCTGGCACACACCCCACTCCTGGGCCTCACCTGGGCAGAGCACCTGACTTTTCCCCACCGGCTTCACCCGTCCCTCAGGCAGGCGTGACATTGCCCACCTCCCAGCCCTGTAGACCTGTCAAGGCTTTTGGATACCACAGTGCATTTCCCAGACCCATCTCCCCAGGCCTCGGGCCTCACACCCGGATGGGCGGCAGCGAGTGTCACCCCACCCTCGTTATCACCTGAGAAGAAAGGTCAGAAAGGAAGAAAAGCAGCCGGGCGTGGCCCTGCTCCCAGCCACCTCCTTCCCTGGCAGGCACGACCCTCAGGAGTGGCCTCATGTCAGCAGCACAGTAGGGCAGGAGGAGTCTGAGGGGCCCTGGGGAGCCCTGGGGAGCCCTGGACGCCCCGTGGGGTGGGCTACACATGTCTGGCGGGGGGTGGCTGGCAGCCCTCACCTCCAAGCAGCAGCTGACCCCTGCCAAGGACCTTCCTGCCCCCTCCTTTCCTGCACCCCAGTCCCGTGGCCTTGGCCCGGCTGCCCAGGCCCCGCGGTGCCCCCACCCCGCCCCCTCGGCTCTCCTCAGGTCCTGCCTGTCCTGGGTGCTCCCTAAAAGGACACCATGAGTCACGGGTTTCTGTGGCCTGAGAAGTAGCTGCAGGCCGTGGAATTAGCAATTTCACTGCTGCACCTACTTTGCCCCAAAAGAAATAAACAAATTAAATAACTAAATGAACAGCCAAGGGCTCTCCTGCCCACCTGCACCTGCAGGCTGAAATGGGTGATTTCCTTAGCCCAGCCCCCGGGACCTGCGCATCAAGGGGCGTGTGTGCGAAGCAGTGGGTTCCCAGACCAGCCCCCGGCCTGGCAGCCTCAGGGAGCAGCCCTCTTCCCTTTGAACTGCAGCCGCTGGCACGGTAGGGGTCTGCGGAGCCTTTTGATGAGCCACAGAGGCCTTTTTCTTCTCTGAAATCCAGCCGGGGGCCAGCAGGTCTCCAGGAGGTGGCCAGGGCTGTTTGGGAAGCCGGCTGTCCCCAGGACACACCCTCAGCTCAGCTGACTCAGCACACCGGGGCCGGGAGGGAGCCAGCTGCCCATGGAGGGCACTCTGGGGGTCCCCAGGGGAAGGCAGCCCCCTCTCTCTCCCATCTCCATCAAGGGGGGTCCTGGGTGAGTCAGCACCAGCAGGTCCCAGTCCCCGTGGAAGGCTTGAATGGCATGCACAGAGCCGGGGGCAGAGCAAGTTCCAGTTCATTTGGGAAGGGAGCGATGATACCACAGCAAAGAGGTGACAAGTCAAAAGCTGAAAGAGGCGGCTCATCCCTCCAGGTTCTTGATTTTGTTTACTAGAAAAATGCAAACTGCCTCTCAACACATCTCCACCGCTGGAGAATCAGGGCTTCATTGCAAATCCTCCAGTGACAACCCAAAGAAGTGAGCTTATTTTGCCCGTTTTATAAATGGTGAGCTGAACTAGGTATCAGGACCACACTGGCCGGGCTAGGAAGTGTCTGAGCTGGTTTTAACCTCAGAGAAATCTTCCGTGAGGAGATATGATGAATGGGCAGGACTTATCTAGATAAAAGGATAGGGGAATGGTTAGGAGAGTGATGCCAGCAGAAGGGACAGCATCTTCAAAGGCCCTGTGGTGGGAGGCGAGGAGGCATTTTGAGGTACTGAAAATAAAGTTTGATTATAGAGCAGAGTATGGTCTCAGTAAAACCACCAGCCCTTGTCTTATCTTGAAGAGCTGCCTCAAGCAAAGCTGTTCACTGCTGCTGCAACCCCCACCTTCCCTCCAGGGCTGGCAGCCTGAGCTCAGAAAGGGTCCACGGGTGCCCAGGGACACACAGCCTCGTGTCAGGGAAATGACTGCCCGCCTGCCTCCCTTACCCCTAGCCGGCCACCACTGTGCAAGCAAGTCTGCAGTAATAAACCAAACGCTAACACTTAGCAGTGATGATGGTTTCACTTCATGTACGCCAGGCCACGAGCAGAAGCCATAAAGGGGAGAACAGCAATTGGATCCGGGAAATATGGCACTTTTAAGAATAGTTTACGAGTTCAACAAAAAGAAAACTCTAGTACTCCATTCTGGGATATTGAGCAATGCTCCTACGGCTATTTGGATTGTAAAGCATTATTGAGCTGTTCCTGTAATGTAAAGTATACAAAATAGACATAATTAAAAACAATTGATTCAATATTTTTTTCTGAACCTCAGGGTGAGAATATTAAAAAGTTAGTTATACTAGGGAAACGTCAGACCTGGAGTGACCTGGTTATTGGACCATGGGGACAGTGCAGGGGTCAGAGCAGTGGGGGGCCCCAAGACCAGTCAGGGGGACAGAGAGCAGGAGGGGGGATGCCACAGAGCAGGGTGGGCACACCAAAGAGCCGTGGGGGGGGCACCAAGGACAGTTGAGGAGGGACACCCCCGAACAGGAGGAGACACGGCCAGTGGCTGCACTTTCTCTCTGGGTCCATGGCGGCGGTGGCCACGGTTGAATGCCCAGCCTGGCTGGAAAGAGCGATGAGCACAGAACAGACCCAGCTGTCCAGTCCCTGGCCTCCTGGGCTGCCGTCAGGGCCGTGTTTGGGAACTGCTGGCCAGCGGTGGGGTGCAGGCAGGTTTCCCTCCTTCCCTGAGCTGGTTTTTCCCATCCTACCATAGAGGTGAGGGAGAGCTTAACCAGGGGCTGGAGGCAGAGTCCTCAAGGGGCCTTCCGGAGGCAGGGGGTCTTTAACCTTTTCCTTTGTTTTTGACCTATCGATGGTGCGAACCCACAGGGAGAGAAGAAACAAGCTCAGGAAGGCCCGGGTGTGTCCCCAGCCCAGAAAAGGGTGGGGTCCATGGCCGGGGTTCTCAGTTAAACGTGGGGGGCCCACTGGGCCTGCACAGCCCCCAGACACCACCACACACTCCAGTTCTTCCTCTCGTCTCAGTCTCTGGCCTGGGTCATCAGGAAGGGGGCCCAGTCCCCGCCCCCGCCCTGGCTCCTCATCAGCCCCTCCGCACCCTCTGTCCACCAACCCTGGGCAGTAAGCTTCCTAAATGCAGATCCTACGCGCCACGCACCTGAGGACTCTTCCACCTTCTCCCTCACCTCTCGGATACACCGCAGAAGTCTTACTGGAGGCAACCTTTGGTCCTGGTGGCGGAAATACCAAGACTTCCCCAACCCCCCCACCTTGCACCACCCATCCCCCCCCCACTCAGCTTGCCATGACCCTAGTCCGCTGGCCCCACCCCCAGTCCACTGGCCCCACCCTCCAGCCTGCTGGCTCCGCCCCCAAGTCTGGTAGCCCTGCAATGCACCTTCTCCTAGGTCCCCACCTGTCCACGTGTAGCTCACTCCGACAGATGTCCTCCTCGCCCCATCCCTTTGCCTACTCAAGGGACAAGTGTTGCATAAAGTGCTGCTGGGACCCTCCCCCCCATTCCCTCCTTCACCCAAACCCCATCACCAGAGCCTGCTGTGGCCAGTCCCCTGACCATAGAGTAGGTGGCAGGTGCTAGGCTCTCTGCCGAGGGTCCTTGGTGCCTGGAGTATTTACAGAACAAATGAATAATGGAGCCAGGGCGCCAAGGGTGAGACTTTCCTACCCCAGCAATGCCACCCCCTGCTCTGCGGGCCCCACCTCTCCCATCGCTCAGGGGTCCGCTCTGCCGTCACTGCCCTGCCCACCACACCAACCCACCCTCGCTGGCTCTGCCTGCCCCCACATCCGTGTGTTCTTTTGGAGCACTTACCAGTCCTTCAGATGACTCTTTATTTCCTCATTGTGTGCCACTCCCCAGCGTTGGTATACAAGTTTCTGGGGTCTGGAATGCAAATGCCCTGAACTGACTGATACACAGCAGGTGCTTAATGAGCATTTGATGAGTGAATGAATCAGGGAGGCCAGTTCCCAAGGCAGCACAGAGGGTGACTGCAGGACAGCAGGGCAGTGGGGCATTTAATGTGTGCCCAGGACACAGAGGAAATGGGTATGGCTTCCTGGAGCTGGGTGGGAATGGGAGACAATTTGGGGAGACCGAGGCATCCAGTGGGTGAGTGAGATTTCCCAGCCACACTGCTTACCCAGGAGCAAACCTGGGTCAGAGTGCTGTCCCCTGCCTCCCTGTCCGGCCCCTGGCCTGGGCTTGCCCTGCGGGTGGAAGGAGGGCCTCTGGAGATGACTGACCCCACCCCCAGCCCACCCCATCCTGCTGCAGACACACCTTGGCTGAAGGCACGGTGCTTCCATTTCCTAGGCTGCTTAAGCAAATACCGTGAAATGGTTCAGCTTAAAGAATGGGAATCTATTAGCTTATGATTTTGAGAGTAGGAAAGTGTCCAAAGCATCATCAAGCGATGCTTTCTTCCCGAAGTCTGGTGCTCTGGGGCCGGCTGCCAGCCATCCTTGGTCCTTGGCCGGGCACATGGTGGCATCTCTGGCCTCTCCCTTCTCATCTGGGTTCTGTTGACTTGAGCTTCTGGCTGCTCTATCTGTGGCCGTCACTCTCTCTCTCTGTCTCCTCTGTATTTATTCTGTCTATAAAGGACTCCAGCAATAGGCAAGACCCACCCTGACTGAAGTGGGCCACACCCTAACGGATTAGGTTTAAGGACGTTTTTCTGGGGTACACACAGCTTCAGAATTCCACGGGTGGGGAGATTAGGCATCTGATTCCAGGCATCTGAGCTTTCCCCCAATCTGGAACTGGGCAGCAGGGGTCAAGGGCATGGGTGGCCCCTCCAAGGCCCCCAGGGCAGCAGGGCCAGGCCTGATGGCTGAAAAGCTGGTCCTGTACCAAGCGGCCCACAGAGAGCAGATGAAGATGCAATCTCTGCTCTCAGAGAGCCCCTGGGCTGATAGCATCCTGCAGCCAGGCCTCTTGGGACTGTGGACTCGTCCCAGAACCACCCCCAGGCAAAGCTCCCAGCATACGGCTGTGCCCACCTAATGGAGGGCAGGCACACCCAACGCCACCTACACCCAAGATTCTCCTCACCTGAGCCGGTCTGTCCTGGCGCTACCCCCATACCACCACCTACCCATCCTCAGGGACACAAACAGGGAGGGAGGCAGTACCCTGCTGTGCCACCCACCAAGCACTGTCGGGATCTATCTCCGGCCAGTGCCCAAGGACACGCTGGCAGGGAGGCCTGGCTCTGGGTTGCAGCCTTGGATGGTGGAGCTGGGTCTGGGGAGCAGCGTCACCCTCTGGCAGAGGCCAAGGCAGAGCCCATCACAAGGGACTCTCAAGCCGCAGCCCATGAACCCATCAAGAGAAGCTGTCCTCTCTGGCATCTTTGCCTTCCTTTCTTCCCTTACGGACGACCTGCTGTGGGCAGGGTCCACCCCCATGGGAGCAGTGAGCAGGGGCAAGCAAGACCCTCCTGATGGGCTTAGCCCCAGGGTGACAGAGAGGCGGGACAACTAAATCCATCGGCATCCCACTTCATCCACTTTATTTAGAGAGTTTTACACAACCCTAGGTAAGAGGCTCCCCTTGTCGCAACTGCAGAGGGAAGGGCACTGTGGCCACAGAGAGGGTGTCGCTGCCTCGACCACAGCTCCAGGTGGCAGAATCAGGCTAGAGCTCATGTCTTTTCTAGACTGTGAAGGAGACTTTCCCGAAAGGCTCCACTGCTGGCGACCCTGGGGGCAGCCTGAGTCAGAGCCATTCTGGAAAGTTCCAGGAGGATCTGGCACCCTTCTGCCCATCCTCCGAGAGGCGTTCCTGAGCCCTCTCCCATAAGCCTGAGCTCTGGTCTCATAAGCCACTTCCTTTCTGTACTTTCTGAATGCTGAAGGAATGTGCTAACTCTGAAAAGAGAATCCACATTTTTGAAGAGGCAGGGTGAGGGCAAATCCAAGGAAATGAATATCTGCTGGTGGAATGAGAGACACTGCATGGCCTGAAAAGTTTAAAACTCTACCCAGTCTAATGTGTCCCTAGAACTTTTCCCACGCCACCCTCCCCACCCTCAAGTCCTGCCACATACTAGGGCCCATCAGGGATACCTCTACCCTCTCTCCCCTACCTGCCTTTACTGGGAGACTCCCAGTGACCATCAAGGCCCATGTCAAAGCATCACCTCCTCCAGGAAGCCTTCCTGGGCCCACTGTCCCTCATGGGCTCCAACGTCTCTGTCTTCCCCTCTTTCACAGCATCAACCACACAGGATTGTCCTTGCCTGTGAACATGTGCCCCACTCCGTGACACAGTCAGACAGATGAACAGGGACCAAGTCCTGCTCTAATTATCATGGGAACAAGGTAAAGGAAAGCCCCAACCCAGCTCCTGAAATGTGCACCCCAAACAAGGATCTTACAGGAAGGGAAACCTTTCTCCCCTGAGATATGTTCTTAATCTTAATCTGCCTTCCTGTGGGCATGAACCCATTATCAATAGGACCTCCTGAAGATACTATTTTTACTTATTGCATGGCCAGCAGAGTCAAGATGGGTCTTATTTTGTACTAATGGAGGCCTTATGAAAAGAGGGAACGCAGGTGCAGTCAGTCAAAGAAGGCTCTATAGGACAAGGCTAGAAATCAGCAGAATCCAGAAGAGCAGACACAGGCGAGGACATTGACATGTGACAAAGGTAGAGACACAAAGATGAGGAACCCCAAGGATTCTGGCAAGCCAGCACCAGGATGATACAGACTTTGGAGAGAGAGCATGGTATTGTAGACACTTTGATTTGGGACATCTACCTTCCAGAGCAGTGAGATAATAAATCTTCCATTGTTGAAGCCAATCCATTCTTTGGTATTTGTCATAGTAGCAGGCAACCTAAGTCCCTTGAGGCAATTTCCAAACCCATTTCCTACACAAAACCAATTCACGAGACCCCAACCAATGACAATGAACAGAAGGAATGTGATCATGGCAGACAGAAGCGTGACTGCCTTTTTTATTTTTTGTCAAAGTTATTTGTTCTAAGATCCTCCACCCCCCTCCTACCTGTTTTGTTCAAAGCATATTTGAAGCATGGAAGAACAAGAGGGAACAGATGTGAGTGATCCTTGCTCTCATGGAGTTTAGGTGATTAACAATTAAATTAGCATGTGCATGGGTGGTCCAATGGCGGAATGCTTGCCTTCCATTTGGTAGACCTGGGTTTGATTCCCAGACCATGCACCCTCCAAAAGAAAAAATAATTGGCAAGTGCAGACTGGGCAACCTGGCCCAATGAGCTTACCCAGACAATTTCCAACCCCCCCACTACAAGTAAAAAGAAAAGCTAAGTAAATAATAGTTTTCAGAAGCTGCAAACATAGCCTAGATTGAAAGAAAGTAAAGGAAATAGAGTGGGAACTCAAGGCCAGGGAAGCCCAGGGGTATTTGACTGAGATATAGCCCCAGCAGCTAGGGCTAAGTTCTCAAGCCCAGTCTAGGCAGAAGATATGGCCTTGCTTTAAGGCAGGATGTTGGAACTGAGACTGCTGCACAATGGCACATCCAAGATGGGATGTTCCACACTGAAAGGAGACAAGACACTTGCTGCAAAGTAGGGAATTGACCAGGGAGACCACATTTCCCCCTAGTTCCCGGTAAGGAAAAAGATTCTCATGACAATTTAACACACAACTCTTGGCTAAACAAAGATATGGTATCTGAACTTATCAGATCAGTGTGGAATAAAAGTTCTCAAATGAGCAAATTTCCAAGACCTTGGATCTTTTGACAGAGGCAAGGAAAGGGGGAAATATGTATATATGTATATACATATATATACATATATATATACACATACAAAATCAAAAACAAAAGCAACTCACAATGAAGATAAATTCATAGTAAAATATGAGAAAATAATCAACCATGAGAGTATCAGCATACATAATAAAAGAAAAATTACCCCTGTTTTAGTCGATTTACACTAGGTTAGGCTGTATAACAAACAAACCCAAAATCCCATTGACTTACAAAATAAGTAAGATTTTGCCACCCTCACTTTCTGTGAGGGTTACAACAACTGCAGGTTGGCTTTGGCACTTTCCATGAGTCTTCTTCGTCCAAAAATCCAGTCTTAATGAGCAAACTTTATTTGGAACATATTCCACTGGAAGAGAGAAAACTGCAATAGCCAAACTATACTAATGTTCTTAAAGTTACTGCTAAAATGTGGCACTTTTGCTCACATTTCACTGGCCGTGGTAATTTCAAAACTGATGTGGGGTGGGAAAGTACATTTTCCTATGGAGACGTACTGCAAGTCACTTTGCAATGGCAGGAATTTATAACCCTCATTCAGAAAAGGCAGAGAGAAACTGGGAGTCAATCAACAAGCTATAACAGGACCTCAAGGATTTGAGATATTAGACTTTTCTGAAGTCATAAAGTAGGTACACTATAATAATTAAAATGATAAAAGAAGGAATATAAAACATAGAGGTAAAATACAAGATTTGAAAAATAACAAGCAGGTTTTAAAAAGAACCAAATGGATCTTCTCAGGGGGAAAACTATAATCATTGAAATTAGAGGTCAGGTAAGCATTTAAATGGTAAATAGAAAAAGCCAAAAAGAGAATTAGAGAACTGGAAGATAGAATGAAGAAATATCCTGGAAAGTGCAGAGAGGCAAAGAATTTAAAATTATGAGTGAGGGATTAAAGGAAACTTGGAGTAGACTAACTAGACCCCTGTCTAACTGGAATTCCACATGGCAAAAGTAAAGATAATGAGGCAGAAATGAAAATGGTTAAGTGGTTTCCTAAAAACTGAAGAAATATCTGAGTTCTCAAGCTGAAGAAGTTCACTGAATCCTTAGCAGGATAATTAAAAATAAATGATTAAATAGATACAACATCATAAGGCAATGTGAACAAAAAGATTAAACAGTTTTCTTGAGGAAATCAGATAATAATGAAAAGAAAACAAAGAGGAGAAGAAGGATACAGAAGAAGAGGAGGGCAAAACTAGGAGGGCTAGCAATTGTATCATCAACAATAAATGTGACTGGAAGACAGCAGTGTAAAATCTTCAAAGTCCTGAAGGAAAATGGCTTTAAGCCTGGAATTCTATACCAAACTAAACTAATGAATACTCTTGTAAATTTGTAAGTCTATTGCAATATATTCCAAGACAAAAAGGAGTTTAAGCTATCACCAGATGATTCTTTTGAACAGATTCATTTTTAATGTAGGTTGTTTCAAACTCTGTTGGATCCAGGAGCAGCTTTTATTCTAGCAGCTTTTATTCTAGCAGCAATTAAACTGGGGGGACAGAAATCTCCCTCTATTTAAATTATTGCCATTACTAACAAAGATAAATCTTAATAAAACTTTTTGAGTGAAAAAATATATTATATCTCAAGCACTAATAAGGGTGGATTATATAGAAAAAAGGAGGGATGGTTTTAATATAGCAGATGTTCTATCAACTACATCTTCAAATTGGAAAATCCTTATCAGTCGGGAGTAAACTTTGCATCCAGAGCAGATCAAGGTTCTGAGAGCCTGGGCTATGTATTGCTTTCTTTCTCTTCCATCCAAAATTTTTAATGAAAATCTCCAGACTACTATCTCCCCATTCATGTATTCAAAGACAGAAAACCAACTGTCCTTCTTTTCAGAAATCAGATGCTAGGCAGAGGCAGTTTTCATTTTCAGAGCAGATGTCCCAATTAAATGACTCATCAAACCCTTCTCCCTTCTACTTTTCCCAAGTAGAGTTTCAAGGTCATTTCCTATGAGGCTTAAGGCATTGGATTTTCAAAGTCAAAGAAAACCTATTTGCAGCATATGTCAATAAACATGTATCAGAAAATATTAATTTCATAGGGAAATTAAATGAGGTTATCATAGTGAAATATATTGATTAATCTGTGGAGCATTGCACCAACCTCTAAAGTTTAGACTTTGGTGTAATAAGGACAGCATCTCAATAGCACCTGCATAGAGCTGTATAGCACAGCACTAGAGGAAGAGTGGACAGAAAGTGATAGAAATACTACCCATTCTGGGCCACCATTGTGTATAGCTCTGCAGCAGCTCCATGAATCAGGTATCAGCACAGTCTCACGTGTATTTATTGTACAATAATCCCTGATCTTAGATATTCTTTTTCTAGTAGCAAACATCACCAAAAATGAGTAGTGTATAGTTCCTACTATCGGAGAACCTAACATCTAATGGGGAGACAAACTTATGTCTGGATTCACACCAAGTGCTCATTTAACTTATGTGAACTCAATTCTATTCACCGGAGAGAGGTGGCAGGACAAGAGACATCCCACCTGTCACTGATCTCAATGAGTCTGTGCACAAACCCAGGTTCAGACAAGCCCAGAATGCTGAGGCAAACCAGCAGCCCCCTGGAAAGATTGTGGCATGTTGTGGGTTGGACTGTGTCCCCTAAAATGACATCTTCAAGTCCTAACCCCAGCCCCATGAACATGACCTTATTTGGAAATAGAGCCTTTGATAATGTAATTGATTAAAGTGAGGTCATATTGAAGTGGGATGGGCTCTAATCCCATAGGAGTTCCTTATAAGAAGAGGGAAATTTGGACACAGAGACGACACACGTCTTCACCAGGGAGAAGACGACCCTGTGAAGACAGAGCCAGAGCCTGGAGTGATGCAGCTATAAGCCAAGGGGCGTCGAGAGTTACCAGCCTCCACCAGAAGCTAGAAGAGGCATGGAGAAGACTCTCCCCCAGAGCCTGTGGAAGGAGCATGACCCTGCCAACACCTTCATTTTGGATTTCCAGCTCCAGAGCTGGGAGACAATAAATGACTGTTTTAAGCCACCCAGCTTGTGTCAGTTTGCTACAGCAGCCACAGGAAACTAATGCAAGCTGATTTCAAGTTTTTCCTGACCATTGACCAAGAAGGTAAGCGAGCACCTTCTTTTGGGGGCAACCATGGCTTCCATGACATCCGTGAAAGGGTCTTAGTGAACCACTGACAAACCAAGGTCAGAAAAACTGGCATATTATCCACAGAGTTATTGACACAAAGCCATGCATTCTGCTCTTTATGGGCAATTTAAAGGAATTTCAGGGATAATCGTGATTACAAGCGATTTTTACCTCCTGGGCAACTTTAGAACCAAACTCTATACAAGATGCAACTGCACCGTAAACAAGAAATTACCACCCAAATTGACACGCGTAATGACAAAAGGATGTTCAAGACATGGGGGTAAATAAAGAGGGCTGATTACCTCTGTTTGGGGTTTTCAAGGAAGATTTCAGACAGAAAGTGAGGACTGAATAGGGTTTGGAAAGTGAAAAGAAGCTTTTTTGGCTAATGAGTGTTGGGGGCTAGAAGAGGTGAAGGGCAGCATTTTGAAGGCTCAAACAGAAGGCAGCATGCGGTGGTCAAGAGAATGCAGGTGGTTTATGTTTCCAGAACACAAAGTATAAGAAGGGCAGCAAGAAAGCACGAGAGAGTGCGGGCAAGAGCCTGGCAGGCAGGACCCTGTCGCATTGTGCCCAGGAGCCCCTCTGCCCCCTGACACACAGAGAGAAGGTATGACTCTCTCAGGACCATAATAGGGTCAGATCTGCATTTCTGAAAAATGCCTACAGTTGCCGGGTAAAGAAAAACTACTGGAAAAGTTTCAAGGCTGGGAGCAGAGTAACATGTTTGTAGCTTTGGTGGTCTAGGAGGACACGCTGGGGTCCAATATGCGGCCAGGGTAGTGAGGACGGTGAGAAGAAGGTGAAGTACATTGATGCGCCATATTGGTGGGTGATTGAGAACGCAGGCAGGGAAAGGAAGAATGACTCCAGGTACCCAATCTCAGCGTCTGGATGGAAGAGGGCCACTTATCAGATGAGAAGGCACACTACACCCTCCAGTGCTTTACTATTTTTCAATCTGTCTCTTTCCAAAGCTCTTACAGGGTAAAGACCATGTCTCTCTTGCTTCCTCCCTATGCTTAGCACCAAGCAGACAACTCATGATAGGTAGCACCCAGTAGAGATATGTTGAATGAATGAATGAGAAGCGGACCTGCTAAGAAGGACAGTGAGGGATATTTTGGGTTTGTTGAGTGTGAATTTCATGATCTCATGGAGGGATTTCTGCAATCGGTTGACAAAAAATGCAAACCTGGTTTACAAATGATGGCATAGCACACTGCAAAAGCCAAGAGCAGATCCCAGGGGTATTGCAGCCCACTCAGGAGTGGCCTCAAAAGATAGTGGACAGTGGGAACCCTCTCAGTGGGCAGAGTTCTGAGCAGTACAGTGCATGCCCATTCGGCAAGGGAGATGGCCTGAGGGGCAGGTCTGCAGCTACTCATCACTGGCTAACAGATTGGCTGGATGTTCTACAGACTCAAGGGAACAAGAGAGAGGATAGGAGACAAAATGTTTGGGAAATGGATTGTAGCTAGAACCCTCAAAGTGTGAAAATATTTGGGTCCCTCTAAATATTCCCAAAAAGCATCACCCACAGGTGTGTGATCTGCCAGTCTCCGTCTTCAGCTCCCCCCATGCATCCTCAGTGGGCTTGCATGCAGAGCAGCCTTGGAGGCAAAGATGACCCTTTTTCAAGACTGTCCCAGCCATCATTGCACAATGTATAAAATCAGCAAACACAGTGCATTTGGTACCATATGCATAGGGAACCAGCCAACTAGGGGCAGATTGAATCTATTGCACCCTTTCTAACATGGAGGGGGTGGAAATTTGTCCTCAAAGAAATAGACATTTATTCTGGATGAGTATTTGCCTTGTCTGCCCACCTCACTTCTGCCAACAATGTCATTTATGGATTTTCCAAATGTTTTATCCGTTGTCATAGTACCATTTTCAGCATTGTTTCTGTCCAAGGAACTGCTTTGTGGAAGGGAGAAAGTGAGGCAAAACAATGAGCTAATTTTCATAGCATTCACTGGTCTTGCCATGTACACCCTCAACCAATAGCACACAGGGTTACAGAAGCCTGGAGTACACTTCTGCAGACTCAGTTATGATTCTTCCCAGAGACAAAACCATACATTCCTGGAATGCCACTCTGAAAAAGATGTTTGCTGTGAGCCAGAGCCCAAAATACAGACTAGCGAAATTCAAAGACAGGCCCCACACTTTGCCAAAATCCCTCCCCTTGAGCATGTGAATATGATGGAAGACCACTCCTATGACTGTATTAAGTAATACAACAGAAGGAATTTTTCTTAATCCCAGGTGGGCCTGACCTAATCAGGTGACTTCTGGAAAGGGACTGGGCCTTTTCTGAAAGGAGAGATTCCAAGCTGGAGGGCCAGATGGAGGGAGTCATGTGGCAAGGAATTAGTATGGCAAAGAATTGCAGGCAGTTTCTAGGAGCTGAGAGCAGCCTCCAGCCAAGAGTCAGAAAGAGAAGAGGCTCTAAACCCTACAGCTACAAGAAACTGCATGCAGCCAACAACTGTATGAGTTTGAAAAAGGACCCTAAGCTCCAGAAAGAAATGTAGGCTGGTCAACAATTTGATTTCAACCTGGTGAGACCCTGAGCAAAGGACCTAACTCAGTTGTGTCCAGATGTCTGCCCATAGAGACCACAGGGTGACAAATGGATGCTATTGCAAGCCTTTAAGTCTGTGGTCACATGTTACGCAGCAGTATAAAACTAATGCAGGCACTGCTATTCTCCTAACTAGAATATGCTTGCCAGGAACCACGGGGTGGAAGTGGAAGTGACACTTCTCACTCTCTCACTTAGAAAGATCCACCTGAAAAAATAGTGCTTCTATTCCATGCAGCTCTGGGCTCTTCTGGTTCAGATAACTTGATTTTGAAAGATACCCAATAATCATCCCACCGAATGAAATGCTGAGGCTGCCCACTGACCATTTCAGCCTCTTCCTGTCACTCAACAACAGGCCAAAGCAGGGAGGCTACTGTGTTGTCTGGGGTAATTGATTTCCGACTTCTGGTTTCCAGAACTATGAGAGAATTAATTTCTGCTTTTCTAAGCTGCCCAGTTTGGGGTAATTTCTTACACCAGCAGCATAAAACTCATAAAGTTGTGTTAGAGACAGTGAGCATGGAGGGAGAAGAGGCTCTTCCTTCTCCATGTGTGTAGGCATTTTCCATCTGTGCCAGCCTCCCTCTTGTGCTGGTTTGAAACTGTTATGTACCCCAGAAAAGCCATGTTCCTCTAATCTTAATTCAATATCGTGGGGTGGAACCTTTGATTCGGTTGTTTCCATGGAGATGTGACACACCCAGTTGTGGGTTGGACTTTTTGATTAGGTGGTGATGAGACCCTGCCTGTTCAAGGTGGATCTTAATGACTTTACTGGAGTCTTTAAGAGAGCTCATGGAGATGGAAAGAGCTCTGAGTTGACACATACAGAGATGTTTGGAGATGCAGAAAGAAAATGCCCCTGGGGAAGCTGTTTGAAACCAAAAGCCAAAGGACCAGCAGACACCAGCAACATGCCTTCCCAGCTGACAGAGGTGTTCTAGACCCATCAGTCTTTCTTGAGTCAAGCTATCTTTCTCTGTCTTAGTTTGGACATTTTTATGGCCTTAGAACTATAAACTTGTAACTTAATAAATTCCCTTTTTAACAGCCAACCCATTTTTGGTATATTGCATTCTGGAAGCTTTAGCAATGTAAAACACTCCACTTGTCTGAAATCTCCTTCAGAACAGGGCAGTGTCACCTTCTTCTTTCTACCCCAGCATCTAATACAGACTTGGAATTTGGTGGATGCTCAATAAGTGCTGAAGGTCAATGAACTGACCTCAAGGGCAAACTCAACAGGACAGAAAGAAAGAGAAGGAGCCACAAGCTGCCCATCAGCATGCAGCTGCCAACTTACTAGCATCAATGTGCTTTACACCAAACTTTACCTTGAGCAAAATAATGCCCTTTAATATGTACTTTGTCATTTCTCTCTTACAGATGGGGAAACTGAGGCTAAGAAAATGTCCAGAGCTGCACAGCTGTTATATGGCTCAGATAATGTCTGCTTAACTCTAAATCATGGTCATCTCCCAGTGTCCCAAAGGTGTGCAAGCATGAAAGCCCTGAGAGCTCATCAGGTTCCTCTGGGGACGGCTCTCCATCTATGCCCTTCATGCCAGGCAACAGCATCTATTCCACTGCAGCAGCCAGGGGACCAGATCAACACATGTAATTTCTGTGAGCTGGGATACTTTCCTGCAGACAATGCTCAGGAGATGGAGACCCAGGGAGACAGAATAAGCAAGAAGAGGACAGGCCAAGCACTATGAGGACCTGCCATCATAGAAGCCAAGAATATTTATTGCCATCAGATCCCTCACCATGTTTTCCCATTTAGGAAAGCTGCATCCCTTTTTCTGTGCTCTGCATGGAGATGCCAAACCCTTCTTAGTCAATTTCTCCAGACAAAGTGGGTCAACTGGTTTGTTGGGTGGTTTATAGATTGGTCATTTGGTTAGTTTCCTCCTCAAATCCAACAAAAATCTTTCTCACTGCACCAATGAGAAAATCTGAACTGAGTATTTATAATGGAGACATATCATATATGAATTTAATTTATAACCCTTCAACTCCATTTTCTTGGTACAAAAGAGAAAGAAAATAAAAGAATTGAAATAGCATCATTCACTTTTTCTGCATGAAACTTCTCCTCAATGGGTGAGCAAGACACAGGAGGCAAAAATCTGCTCTTTTTCCATTTGTGAACATCCCTCACAGTTTGAGCAACTTGCCAGCTACGTGGGAGTCTAGCATTTAAAGATAAACAGTGTTTTACACAAATGGCCCCTAATTGAAAGCCGGTGTCTTTATCTAGTTTTCCACCAAATACATATTCAACAGTGACGAGGTGGACTCTGAAAGCCACACTACAAAGACATCTATGGGTGATTTCAGGAGTTACCAAAGGAAAATGGGCATATCAAGGCATCTGCCTTCAAAGAGATTTAAATCCTACATGATAAGCTCCTTGCATGTAGAACATAAGCTGTATTCATTGACGTTTTCATGTGTACAAGGAGTAGAGCATATTTTTGCTCTCAGAGACCTCACTGCTCTACATGGAGAAATGCATCCTCAAACTGGAGAGCCAAACAATCCTTTATTCATTCATGCATTCATTCATTCACCCAGCAAAACACTCAGCAGGCACTATCATGCCAAGCTCTCTCCTAAGACCTGAAGAGACAGAGATATAAGCAAGACACCCCGCCATGGTAGCAGATGCTGGCCTCGGAATCGGGGATGCAAAAGCACTGTGCTAGCCCCATGAAAAAGGAAGCGTCTGGGCTAGGGGTATGCTTTGCAACACTTGTTTAGATGGCTACAGTCCTGCCTGCTTGGAAAACATCACCCGCACATCTTGGAAGCCATGTGTCGTATTTCAGGAAAATCAACCTGGCTCCAAAATGACCATTTAAACACACATGGCAGATAGGACCTGAATCTTGATGTGTCCTTCACCATGTGGACATTCATCCATCCTGGCATTGTGGGACCTCACCTTGCTGACCCTCACCCTTGCCCCTGACAACACTCACCCCACCCCGACCATCACCCCAGCCCACCCTCTGGCTGCGTCGAGAGCATGTCTCACCCTGCACATCCAAGAGGGTGTGAAAAAGGCACTCCCCACACCATGTTTATTCATGTTCTAGACTCAATTAGCTCAGAAGCAACTGAAGGCCCAAGTTCAGAAGTAAAACCTGACCCAGGAGTCTTTTAAAAAAATCCCTTTCCCGGTGGGAGATTTTCTGGAAACAAAAGCAAACCCATTTAACTTATTATTGAAATTGATTATCCATTCTGCAAGACTTGCTCTTAGAGGTCGCCTGGAAGGAAGGCGCATGACTAATTATGCCCAGAGAAAAATAGGCCAGACCCAGGCAGGGACTTTGCCCGGCAGGAGGCCTCCCATGGGGCACTCACCACCATCTCACATGGAACTGAGGGTGGGGGGCAGACTTAAAATAGCCCTCCCTCTTGCTGCAGCCAGCACCTGGCACCAGAGCTCCCACACCCTGTGCTGGCAGAAGGCTGGGTGGAGCTCACCACTAACCTCAATCAACTTTATTGACCATGTGCTCTCCAGGCACCCTGATCGATCAAAAGAGGAGGAGCACATCCTGCCCTCGTATTTGGCCACGTTAATGAGCTACCAGGTGACAGTCTGGGAAAGGGGAGTGAGCAGCCAGAAGGCGATCCCCACGGGTTTGCACAGTGTGGGGGCTCGAGGTAAGAATGGCCTTCCCCACCAGCTCCTCAGGGCCAAGGCATCCTGCTATTGATAAGACAAGGCTGCAAAAGGAACCCAAACACTACCAAGCACACATGTTCCTGCTCAGAAGACTTGAACTGGAGAAGAGAGAGGACCTCGACATATTTACACACCCCACAATAGGGTCCTCTTTTTATAACATTGAAGCTGGTTATTGCCCCATCCTCAGGCCAGTAGGGTTGCTCATTAAATGCAACTCATTAACTTCAACTCAAAGAGCTGTTCATTCAAGGCAACTCAGCCTCCAGAGATGGAGCCCCTTCCTTGGGCTTGCATTTGACCTGGGGACAGGAAGGAGAAGAAAAGGGGGTGGAGCCCCTCTGAAGAGCTGGCAGTCTGTGAGGTCAGTGGCAGGATGCACAGTCTGAAGAATATGTACTAGGGGAGATCAATTCAGACTCGGAAGCATGCATGTGTGCATTCGTGCACCAGGAACTGGCAGAGCCTCTGCTGCAGGCGTCACCCACCGTGGGGGAGAGCGTGCCCAATGTGCTCATCCCAACAGTGGCTTCCTGATAGGAAACACTGCAGCCCCTTTATTGTCCAGCAGTGGAAGTCAGGAGGGTGGAGTTGTTGGGACCTGGGTTTGCAGACAAACATTTCCCATCCTGATCCCTCCGCTCATTGTTCACATGACCCTGGACACAGTATTTCACCTCTATAAGCCTCTCACCTCCTTGGAAATGGAAGCAAGATGGCCCTATCAGGGGGTTGAGGGGCAGACCAAGCACTCAGCTCTCCCCCCAGCTCCCAGCACACGCTCAAACCACAAAGGGGGTTTGCTGTTGGCTTGTCGTCAGCCTCGTTCCCTGGAATGGGGGCAGCTCCCCACAGGCAGGGACAGCCGCCGGCCCCTCTGTCCTCAGTGGCTGGCAGAGGGCCTGGGGCGGAGTCAGCACAGGCAGGTTGGACACGTGGCACGCAAGCAGCCTGGCGGCCATGTCAGTATGGGAGGCCGGGGGACGGGGGCTGCTGGTCTCGTCACCAATGAACTTGTCTGTGGTCCGGGGCTCAGCGTCGGCTGAGCATCCTCAGCTGGGGTGGTCGAAGGGCCTGGTACTGACTGTCCACACGGAGAGGGCTGCCATGTCCTAGGAAGGCAGATTAGTCTAATTCTGGGTGGTCAACTGAGAGGGGGAGAGTCAACTGAGGACAAAGTGGAATGGGGTCACACATGGAGTAGGGTGGGCACTGGGGGGCAAGAGGTATAAAGCAAGGGAGGAGGAGAACGTGGCCTTGGGAGTCCCATCCAGGCATAAGGGACTGTTATTCTAGCGGGGACAGCTGGGCCTGGAGGCAGGCTGGCCAAAGAAGGGAGGCTTGTGCTTGTCCAAGGGCAGAAGACGAGCCTGTGTCTGGAGAGCAGCCTGGTGGTCCAGGGCCAGTGCCAATGTGCCCGGGGCAACCCTCTGGGGGCTTGGAAGGGGGCCTGGGTGTGGACAGGGAGGCAGGAAAGGCTTCTGAAGCCAGAGGTCAGAGTCAGGCCTGGAAGGTTGGATGACCACAATGGAGGAAAGACAGCATCATTTCAGTAATCAAGTACCCAAAATGAATCATGTCTTTTTGGAAAATTCAGTTTTTTGGAAAACTTGGGTTCCCAGCAGGAAACTAAATTCCACTTGGAGGTTGCGCTGGAGAAATTAATGGAATATGATGTACAGAAATGAGAGACGAGCTGAGGGGCCATGAGGAGATTGAGCTGCCAAGACCAGCGACGGCAGGAAGCTGTGGCCTCCTGGGGGTTGGGAAGGGGGAGGGGGAGTGGGAGGAACAGGGTGTTGGGACCCACGGGGGGCTGGATCCATGGGGGGAGTGGGAGGGGTGCAGCCTGTGCCAGTTTGAAACTACTGTGCACCCCACAAAAGCCATGTTCTTTAATCCTGACTTAATGTGGTAAGGTGGGATCTTTTTGATTAAGTTGTTTCCATGGAGATGTGGCCCACCCAGTTGTGAGTGGGATCTTTTATTTAGGTGGTTTCCATGGAGATGTGTCTCCACCCATTCATAGGTAGTTTCCATGGAGATGTGTCTCCACCCATTCAAGGCGGCTCTTCATCCCCTTACTGGAGCCCTTTAAGATGGACCATTTTGGAAGAAGTGACAGAGCCAACAGAAGACCCAGAAGTTTGGAGATGCAGAAAGTAAATGCCCCCAGGGAAGCTGTTTGAAACCAGAAGCCAAAGGACCGGCAAACGCCAGCCGCATGCCGTCTCAGCTGGCAGAGCTGCAGGGCCCTCCCTCCCCGCACACCTCGGGTTGGGAAGGGGGCTTCTGGCGTCCTCTGGGGCTGAGTAGGAAGAGTTCAGACCATAAGTGAATACCTGTCTCCTGGCTCCGTCTCACAGGATGAATACCCCGAGGCACCGTGGATTGGCCATGCTTGATGTTCATTAGCTCGTTCTTTCCATCAGTTTTTAGCAGCACATCTTATAAAAATGGTGGCTTGCATTCCCTGATAGTTTTTGCTTTCTTGTCTCCCCGCACATCCATCTCGCCTTCGGCCCACCTCTTCCTTTCCGTGAATTCACCCAGGTCCCTTTGCGCCCAGAAGTGCACCAGCCACCATACGTATTCTCAAGCATTTGCAGCCTGGCCGTCAGATCCGCGGTGACACGTGGGAACAGAAGGAAGCCCGCCCCAAAGCCTGGAGCCAGCCCTGCCTGGACGAGCACAGCCAGGCCAGGGTCCTGCCCCAACCCACGAGGCCCCGATTCAGCCGATCCGTGTTTGACAAGGGGAGAGCAGGGCCCTCCTGTGCACTCCAACTCTGCCAGGCCCTGGAGATGGGGAAGGGAGCAGGGTGGCATCTCTTAGGAGGCTGAATAAGACCCTGCCCATCTCCATCCCATCCCGGCGGGCTCCAGCTTGTCCAACAGAGAAGGACCCCAGAGCCTCCCCCAGGATGGCAGCGTGGGGTGCAACTGCCTGGGTCCCCCTGGGGCCTCTCCCTGCAGGCTGCAGTGGGGCCTCCCATCTCCTCCGCCCCAAATTAAGCTCACATCCTTGCCGTTGACTGTTATTTCAGTTTCTGCCCCCAGCTGCGGCTCCTGCACGGAGCCCAGACACCCAGCTCAACCCCGCCACCCCCAGCCCGCCCAGGTGTGCTCTGCCTGCCTTTTCGCTGAGCTTCCGGAGGCGCCTCCCACTGCGGACCCTGCTTCTGCTCTGACCACCCAAGAGGGGCCCTCTTGTGATTCCTGCTGGGCATCCGTGGGGTGGGACGGACCCCAGGAGGCAGCTCCACCCAAGAGCAAACCTTTGCACCCAAGGCGAGAGCCCGCCCCCTCTGTCAGTTGTCAGCCCACCGACCTGGGGCATTTGCTGTACAGAGGATGCTCCTTTGTGCTTAAATTCCCAGAGACATGACTCTCCCAGCATGTGAGTGACAAGTGTCAGCCACAACAGGAGGATGGGACCCCACAGATGGGTTTTAGGCTGCAACCCCTGATCCTGAAAAGAGGGGCTGCCACCCCCATCCTGTCCCGGGAAAAGCCCCTCCTGGGTCCGGCCCTAGCTACCCTCCCCCCCACTTCCCAGGTCCTGCCCCGCTTTGGCCAGCTACATCACCCAATCCCTGCCTCTGTCTCCACATGGCCGGCCCCCTGTGTGGACTCACGTCTCTGGGTCTCTGGGTCACTTCTTGTAAGGACACTGGTGATTGGACTTAGGGTCCCCCCTCATCCAGTGTGAGCTCATCTTAACCAATTGTACCTGCATATCCCCAAAAGTGGTCACAATCCGAGTTCCAAGTGGACGCGAATTTGTGGGACACCGGCCAGCTGAGCAGGGAGGGCTTGTTGGGGGGAAGGCAGTGTGGGGGCGCGGCCCAGGGGCAGTGGGGCATGGATCTCCACGCCCCCACGCTCCAGTGGCCAAATGCAGGCGCCGAGGCTGCCCTTTCCCAGGGCTGGAGAGGGGATTAAAAGATGGGGAGTCAATGGAAGCCTCAGAAGTCTCAGGCTCTGGCCGGGTGGCCACAGCTGTTTGGTCTCCTCCATGTCTTCAGTAAATGTCTCTTTTCCCCGCAGGCCCCACCCCCACCCCAGGCTGCCTCCTCCTGGGGTTCTTTCCTTTCTCACCTGCCCTCTTGCTTTCTATCCCCACGTCCTTCTTGCTGAACTCTGTTTACTGTCGAACTTCTTTGGGCCTCTTTATCTAACACATCTCCTCCACTGTCCCTTACCCCTTTCTGCTCCTCTCCTTCCTGCCTTCCAATGCTGTACCAGGGAGGCACCAGGAGATTATTATTTTCCATTAAAAAAGAAAGTAAAGAGCATCTTCCATCCATCCTATCTCTCCCAAACAACATAAAAACCTCACCAGGTGTTCTGTGAGGATGATTCTTCATAAATTGAGCTCTGCCCCTGCCAGCCTGGGGAAAATATTTCTTTAATATACCTAGCAATAATGGAGAACGCCGTTAATTACTGCCCAAAGTCATAAAAAATTGCCGATTAAGACAGAGAATTTGGAAGTGGCAGATAAGGAATCCTAGGCAGCACAGAGCACCAGGGACAAGGAGTACTGAGAAGATTCTCAGGCTTTGCTGCCCACACATGCAGCCATCTATCAAAGATGATTACTCCCTCTGAACTTGATTTTCAACCAGGCAGCATCGTTTTCACCAAGACGAGAAAAGTACAACCACCTCCCCGGGACAGTCTCTCTCTGACACACCCACTGATCCCAGGGAGGGCAGAGAGCTGGGCCCCCGCCAGCCTCCACAACTCCCCCCACATTGTCTCTGCTTGGCTTCTGCAGTCCAGCCCAATGCCATTTCTCCCAGGCAGTCCTCCTGATTGCCACTGGCAGGAATCCCCTATTCATCCCTCCCTCCTTGCTTTGTGGCACAGGAGAGGTTTGCTTTGGGTTGGTGAGCTGCACACTGTCTGTATCCCCCAGCAGCTGCAACATTGGACTCTGCCCTAAAAGGCTTCAACGACCACCCACAGCCCAGCCCTGACGAGGCCAGATGATGCTGACCAAAGATCTTGGGACACACCCTTTACCTTCAGCCCAAAATGTTGGCCAAGAGCCAATCTGGACACTGTAGCACCTGGAAGTCAGCAGATCAGCTTTAGAATGTGTAACCCCTGCCACAGAGCTGGTGAGCATCTTGCCCTAGAATCCACACCATGTTTTGGAAAATGAACAAGCTGTGCTTTTCATCCCTCTCTCCATTTAAAGTAATCCCAACTGTTCACAGAGAGACGAGAACAAACTTTGGAACTGATGTCAAGACGTCAGAGCTTTGGCGCTCCAAGTCAAATTTCCATGTGTTTGCATAAAATATTCAAATATTCTACAGCTTCCCTGCACATCAGAGAAGCCAGGCTCATCTCACAGTGCAAAACCTTGGCTTCCTGGAGGCCTGGGCCTGCCTCATCTGCTGGGGGCCTCAATTTACCCCTTCATCTCTGACCTGAGCACACTCTTTCCCTCTCGCTGGTTGGTGCATGTTGGGGAAACCCTGGCACTACCCGGGACTCAGCTCTGCACAGCTCCTGCGGGAAGGGAGAAAAGGAGCCAGAGGAGATGCCAAGAGCAGAATATCCTCAGATCAGAGTGGAGGGACCCAGTCTGCCTTGGCAGCCAGCCTTCCCTTTCCTTCTCGGGGCCTCAGCTTCCCTATCTGAGGCTCTGAGTCTTTGTGTCAGGTACTCAGGCCCAACCACCTTGGACTGGGTGGTTAGGAACCTCATGTTCCAGGAAGCTATGTGACCAGTGGGTCACTGTGTCCCTATGTGACCATGCCACAGCCCTCGGGGTCCCTCCCCCCACCTTCCCAAACTCTGCAAGCAGCAACGCGCTTCCCTGTACCCACTCTCCTATGTCATGCAGGCCAAAGTGCAGGGTGCTGCTAAGACGCACCATATGGACAGCCTTAGACCTTTGGCACTGCCCGAGGCTGGTGTGGGTCATGAGGTGGGGCCACCAAGCAGCTGGGCCAAGGGCACTCCAAGGTCACGGCCCTGCAGGGGCAGCCTGGACCCCAGGGGAGTCCGCAAACTCCATCGGGATGCAGAGGGGCTCCTCCCTCCAGAGAAGGCCACCCCATTCCCTGAAATGGCCTTTCCATGGGTGCCCCCAGACTGCAGCTGATGGTTGGCTTCTGCCCCCAGCATCCCCACGCCCCCTTCTTCTCTCCTACCTGCCCCCAGCAGTGTGGGGCCTCCCTCGAGCCCCTCCTCGAGTTCCTCCCTCATAGGCCATTCCACCCTTGGGACATCATGCCCATCAGGACTGCCTCAGCTCAGGCTTTGGGTCTGGGGCCCGAGTCCTGGCCACAGCTGTGTCCTCTTTCTTCTCCTCCCGCTGCCTTGGGCTTCCACACAGCATGGCGGCCAAGCTTCTGCAGACCCTGAGAGGGCCGGGTAGGGCTCCTGCAGCCACGGGCAAAGTCGCCTGTCCATTTAAAGACCAGGCCCAGAACTGCTTCAGCATCTCCTCCACCATATTTTATTGCTGCAAAACCAGCCAGGCCAGCCCAGGTTAGAGACGATGAAACAGAGCTCACTGTCAAGGGGGGAAACCAGAGAACCTGGCCCGGCTCGATTACAGACTTGGCTGCCAAATCAGTATTTCCTTCTCCAAGGTGAGATGGTTTCCTTCAATAACAGCATTGCCACCCACACTGTCCTCTGGCCATGGAGAAGTCAGCGAGCCCTACAAAGTGCCTGTTGCCAGCTAGCCCTACTGAGTGCCTCCAGATACATGCTCACTGGCTCAGAGCAAGCCATGAGCTGTTGGTCCTCATCCTTTCCACCCCTCACTTGTGCCTCACAGGCAGACGTGACCAGGGTGCAGCAGGAACCTCACTGTTACTTTTACCAGTGAGGGGATTTGAACTCCCAACAGTTACATGCATAGGTCACAGGCAGCTCAGCCCAGATGCAAAGCTTTATCCAGCACTAAACTCTTGGTCCCGCTGCTCCTCTAAGGCCAGTGCTTGCTTACCTGGACTCCAGCACTTTGCCAAGCAGCTAAAGCTTCCCATGCCATCCCAGGCTCCCCTCCTCTGTCACAGAAACTAGGAGAAGCCAGGGGCTTCTTCAGTGGGGAGGGACCCAAACAAACACAACTGGTACTGGTGGGCTCTCTGGCATTGGCCAGGAGAGAATCAGGACCCCACATTAGATTTGCCTGTTTCATTCTTACTCTCTCTCACTAGACATGGAAGATGGAAATCGAGTCTGCTGTGGTCAGACAAGTCCTCCAAAGTTGCTCATAAATATTTACGGCTTGAGTAGATGGACAAGTGATGGCCCATGGCTGGGTAAGAGCCCAGTCTCTGGAGCCAGCCCTGTTGGCTGTGTGGAAAGCAGGCCTGACCATGGCTCCCGGCAGGTCACTGGGAGGGCCAGGCCACCACCTGCACCCTCCACCCGCTTGCACCATTTATGCCCCTGGAAGATATGTTTATTTAGGGCAAAGGGTCTCTGCAGATATAATTAAGCTAAGGACCTCAAAATGAGATTGTTCTGGATTATCCAACTGGACCCTAAAGCCAATGACATGCAGAGAGACGTGATGAGAAGAGAAGAAGGTTGCATGAAGACGGAGGCAAAGGCCAGAGGGGGCGGCCATAGCCAAGGCACCCCGAGCCCCCAGGAGCTGGAGGAGGGAACAAGGTCCTCCCCAAGAGCTCTTGGAGGGAGCACAGCCCTGCCCACAGCTTGATTTTGGACTCTGGCCTTCAGAACTGGGAGAGAATGAATGTAAGAGAATGCTACAGAGACTGCTGCAAGCTCCCAGCTTGTGGTCACCCTAGGTCACCCTGGGAAGCTCGGGCACCACCGGATAAGCCCATGCACCACAGCCGTTTGAGGTCTCCCCAACTGGAGATCATCGCAGGATAATCCTCAGCGGAAGCTGCCGCAAAGACACTGGCCCTTGCAGAACCCCTGTGCACGCCACGGGCTCAGGAGGAAGGCGGTCCAGATGCAAGTCCACCTTCTGCTCTACTGGGCGTTCCGGCCTTCAGCAATTCACTTAACCTCTCTGACTCAGAACGTGGAGCTGTGTGGGCCTCAGTGCAATTAGGAGTTGAAAGCACTCTGCCATGCCTGGCATGCAGCAGGTGCTCAGTCCACTAGTAATTTCCAAAACAGCTCATGGGGGTGGAGGTGGAGGGGACGGAGAGCCTGTGGCAGCACTGAGGTCCACTGAGGCCAGGTGGCCGCCCGTGACATAAACTAACGCCAATCATCTGATCGAAGGAGCCCAGCCAGTCTGTTTAGTATCGATACACAACTCATTAATGTGAAACTTCCCTCCATTTAGCATGTCTTATTGCCAATTAGCAGTAATGTCTCTGTCACACTTTGGATGATTGCAAATTAATGGTTATCTACTTTCCTGGGACGGGTAAGCACGGCAAAGGGGCTCCGGAGCACCGGAACTGTGCCGGGCATGGCTCACAGGCAGAGAGACCTGGGAAACGGCCAAGCCCCCAGGCACCAGGCAACAGGAGCAGGAGGGCCCCAAGTCCTCCAACTCCCTGCCGAGGAAGGTGCCAGGCAGCCGCCAGGCCCCCGAGCAGCCCCAGCCACGTGTGTGCCCGGCCACCCAGCTCCCGTCTCTCTCCTCTGCTCTTCGGGTGATTAATGATCGCACGTTTGTGTCACAGAGTAAACAATGGGATTGTGCTACCAAGAGTTATGGGGGAAATAAAGCCATCTCTCTCCTGGCCCAAACAGATAACAGGAGTTATGGCAGGGCATTAAGCATCCTTTGCCAGGCAGAAATACATCGATTTTTGTTTAATGCATCAGGCTGTTTACGTGGTTGGCTATTGGGAAGCCTGGCCAAAAAATGTAGCATCCATTCCCGCAGATCATCTACTGTGGGGTGGAGGTGGGGAGGGGGTCCTGGGAACATTTCTCCAGAGGGGAATGGTGCGAGAGACCATAAAGACTGGATAAGCAATGGTCAGGCATACCTGGATTCTAGTTCCTGACCACAGCTGCTGTCACCGCCTTGGTGTCCGCACCTGCACAGGGGGCAATGGTGGAGTGAGGTGAAGGCCCTGCATGCTGGTGATTCCTCATTGGCTGGGTGGGCTTGGCAGACTCACTGGAGAGCAGGTCCCTGCCCCACTGGTGCACATACCATGTATGAACGTGCCCACCAGCAGCCTGCACTTGTGCATGCATATGCTCTGTGCACTCACGCAGCCTTGGGCCTCCCAGGCACTATGGATATGCATGTGCATGTATGTGTGTGCTTGTGGTGCACATGCGAGGGCAGGTATGTGTGCACAGAGGTGTGCTCTCACTCTCCAGTTCCCATGGTTCCTTGTTCATTCCTGATCACAGGACTTGACTCGTGCTGGCGACAGTCACATTAGAGGGGCCCTGAGTGACTGAGAGCAGGGAACCCCAGGGCTCATTTCTGAACCCAGCCCCATGCAGGGCTGTGTAATGTACATTTAATGGATGAATAGAGAGATCCATAACAAATACATAGTGTGCATAGGTATGCATATGTGTACAAAGGTATGTGTAGTCATATACAAGCATGCATAGGTGCATATAGGCATGCATAGTTGTGCATAGCTGTACATAGGCAGGCACAAGCACACATAGGTGTGCATAAATATAAATAGGTGTATGTAGGTGTGTATAAGTGTGCATAGGCATGCATAGTTCACTTTGATATAAATAGGTATGCATAGGTATAAATAGGCACACATAGGTGTACATAGGTGCATGGGCCTCATGCACCTGTTGAGCACATCTATGCCTATGCACACACCCACATACACATTCACACACTCAGCCCCACTGATGACCAGCCCTTGTACAGGCAGCCCCTTCTCACCCTCCCTGCCCCATGATCCCTGCTCATCTCCAGCTTTCCCCTCCTCCCAGAGGACCCCCCTCTGCCTCCTCTTGTAAGTATTTTTGAGTCTCCCATGATTTGCTTCTGTGTTCCCAACCATGCTTCTTGCCATTACACCCACAGCTGGGGCAGATCCCCATGACCTGCAGGCTGCCAGGGGCCTAACCATGGTGACCTTGCAAACCAGCCCCTCTGGATATTCTCTCCTCTATGTGCCCATCTGTCTTGGCACTGGGTCACTCTCCTTTGCAACAGAATCAAGAGTAAAGACTCTAGATCAGCAATGCTGGCTTGAATGCATCCCTTCACAGCCCCATTGGTCCAGAAGCCTTTTCCTGCCCTGAGATAACAGGGCCTGTATGAGTTTCTTGTTGCCACTGTAACAAATTACCACAAATTTAGTAGCACAAACTTAAACTTTTACAGATCTGAAAGCCAGAAGTCCCAAATGGTTTCACGGGGCCAAAACTAAAGTGTGGACAGGCCATGCTCCTTCCAGAGATTCTAGGGGAGAAGCTATCTCCTTGGCTTTTCCAGTTTCTTGAGCTGCATTCCTTGGCTTGTGGCCCTCTCCTCTATCTCCAAATCTCTCTCTGCTCCCATCGTTGCATGTCCTCCCCTTCTTCTAAAGCGGGATCCCTCTCTGCCTCCTCTTATAAGTATTTTTGAGTTCATATCAGGCCTACCTGATGATCCAGAGTAATCTTGCCATCTCAAGATCCTTCAGTTTATCACATCTGCACAGGTACTGGTGCTATGTGAGGTAGCATATTCTCAGGTTCCAAGAACTGGGAAGCAGATATCTTTGGGGGGTCATTATTTGGCCAACCTTAAGGCCAGAGTTCTGCAAAACGCAGAAACATGTATTATACTCAGAGTGGCTTCAGAGGTGCCAGAATCTTTTCTGCCAGTGAGAATCCACAGAGGAGTAGGGGAGTTAGGATCATTGTATCTTAGAACCTTAAAACAGGGAGATTGTTGTGGTGGGCCTGGTCTAATCAGGTGAGCCCATTAAAGCAGAAAGCTTTCTCAAGATGTGGGCAGAGGGGAAAAATGCATTCAAATCACGAGCAGAACCCCACACCACTGCTGCTTGGAAAGAGGATAGGGCTTCATGAGAAGGAAGGTGGCTGGTCTCTATGAACAGAGAGTGGGTCCCAGGAGGCAACCAGCTCAAACATGGGGGCATCAGACCTACAACCACAAGGAATTGGATTTGGTCAACAGTCTAGATTGAGCTTTGAAGCAGATTTTGCCCTAGAGCTTTCACAGAAGGGAACTACCCAGGTGACTCTTTGGCTTCAGACTCGAGAGATCATAAGCAGAAAGCCCAATCAACAAATAATGAACTTCTGAACCACAAAACTGTGATCTAATAAATGTGAATGCCTTTAAGACCCTGTCTGCATTATTTGTAATGCAGCAATAGAAACCTAATACAATCTGCCTGCACATACTCAGAAAGGCAAATGTATTAATGAGCATCATATTTTGGCACATAGGAAACTGTACCCACCAACTGAGCCACACACACATGCACACACATGTGCTCCACGCACCTGGGCTGCCCACACCTGTGCTCCACGCACCTGGGCTGCCCACACCTGTGCTCCATGCACCTGGGTTCCACGCATATGAGCTTCACACACCTGGGACTTAGGTGACAGGATTTGGGAGTTGCAGAGCCAGAGTGACAGCCTTAGGCTATGCCTGATACCCCTTCTAGGCTCCGCTATCTCTGCCCAGGGGACAAGCCTGATCCTTGGGCCCAGTGGAATGTCCTGCAAACAGCCTGACATTGAGCCCTCTGGGAGTCCGGCAGCTATAGTGACAAGGTTGATTCTGTGTCAGTGTAGCTGGTCTGTGGTGTCCAGCTGTTTGGAAACACTGGTGTACGTGGAGCTCTGAAAAGACTTTTTGGGTGGGATTATCATGCACAGTCAGTTGACTTAAGTTGAGGACATGACTCTTTTTTCAGGTGGGCGGGCTTCATTCCGTCTGGTGAAGGCCTGAAGAGCAAGAACCATGGTATGTCCAGGGGATGTCCAGTCACCACGATGGCAGGGTAAGATTCTCCAATGCCATTCCCCAAGGAGTCATTGAACAACTATCAAAAACTGGCAGAGGCATCTTTCTAAAAACTCTGAAACTGTTAAAGGGTTGCAGTAACTTGGAAAATGTCAAGTCAAGAAAAAGCAGCTTGAGAAATGGTAAGGGATACTCATGGTGCCCTTGCTGCTCCCCTCCCCCTCCCCAGCACAGTGCGGAGCCAGCCTGCACCCCCCTTGCGGGTCCCTAGCCCTGTTCCAAAGGGAACAGAGTAAGCCCCGTGCACATACTGGGTATGTGTCAGTGCCAGTCTATGGTGTTGAAGCCTAAAAAACTGAACCAAGGAACTCCTCTCTGGTTCACCCTCCCAGAATTTGTCCCGAAGGCAGAAAAGCAGCATGCAGATAGCTAAAGAGTATAAGAAATAACTAAGTAGAAGAGACCTGGGGCAAAGGACTACCCACATTAAGTCAAACAGTAGAAAACTCAGGGGAAAGTCTGTTTCATAGTGAGTAGAGGAAACATTTGAATTCCTGTAAACTGTGACTGTCTAAGACCAAGTGCAAGCCCGGGACAAGAAGCTGTCTCCACTCACACTCAGATAAGACAGAGTAACCAGCATTTCCCATACACATAGGGATGGTCTTCTCACAGGAGAGCTAAGCTCTGAAAAGCACCACCAAAGCAGAAGTTATTTTCAAGAACCATGAAAGTGCTTTTTGCTTTGATTTGTTTGCTTTTGCTAGCACCTGCACTAAGGAAATCTCAGTCATATCACTAGCTATATACAAACTTAAGAAACAGACAGCTCAGGGGCTAAATTCTAAAGTTAACACTTTCAAATATTAAAATGCAGTTTAGAATAAAATATTGCAAGACAAACAGGAAATGATGGTTTATCCAAAGGAGTGAGATAAAAATCCAGAAACCATCAACAAAGAGAACAAGACGACTGACATACTGGACAAAGTCATTTTTAAGAATAACCCTCAATATGCTCAAGGAGATAAAAGAAAACCTGGAGAAAGAACTAATGGATATGAGGAAAACAATAAACGAATAATACGCGAATCTGAATAAAGATAGAATTTAAAAAGAAACCAAGCAGAAATACTGGAGCTGAAAACCACAACACTAAGATGTAAAGTTCCTTAGAGGATTTCAACAGCAGATTGAAGCTGGGAGGAGAAATGATCATTGAGAGTGAAGACAAGACCACTGAAATGATTCAGCCTGAGGAGCAGAAAGAAAAAAATGTTAAAGCTAATGGGCTCTGTGGACAGGAAACGACCTGTGGGACACCCCCAAGCATACCAATTTATACATTAGAGGAGTCTCACAAGGAGAAGAGAGAAAGGGGCAGGTGGAATATTCAAAGAAATAATGGCAGAAATTTTCCCAAATTTTACGAAAGACATAAATATGCACATTTAAGAACCCCAATGAACTCAAAACAAGATAGGCTCAAAGAGAATCACCGTGGCCAGATACCTACTATCCAATGACAAGGAGAGAGTTATGAAAAGTGCATGAGAAAACCAATGAGTTTGTACAAGGGAACCCCAATAAAATCAAATGTTGATTTTTCCTCAGCAATGATGGAGACCAGAATAAAGTAGGACAAAATATTTAAAGTACTGAATGAAAATAATTGCCAACCAAGAACTTTATATCTGGCAATATTTTCTTTCAAAAGTAAGGGAAAGATTAAGACATTCCCAGATAAGCAAAATCTGAGGAAGTTCATTACACTAGATCTGCCCTAAAGGCAATACTAAAGGGAGTTCTTCAGAGGGCGGTAAAGGACAATAGACAGTGAATCAAAGTGGTGTAAAAAATAAAGACTTCCAGTAAAGGTAATCAAATGGGTAAATACAAATGTCAGTGCTGCCGTATCCTATATTTGTTATATGACTTCACTTTTTACTTTTTATAGTTTCTAAAATGCAAAAATAAAAATTAATAAAATTATGGTTTGTGACATGTAATATATAATAATAAAACTTATAACAAGTATAACAAAAAGGCAGGAGGACGGAGGGGCAAAAGGATAGTGTATGTGTATGATATTAAAGTTAGATTGTATATCAAATCAAGTGTGATTGTTAGGATGCTAAATTTTAACAACATGGTAACCACAAAGAAAATATGTTTTTAATGTACTGAAAGAAATGTGAATGGATTAAAAAATAGTGCAATACAAAAAATCACATAAATATGAAAGTAGGTATTAATGGAAGAATTGACTGTCAAAAATGTAAAAGACTTGCAAAGACCAAATGGCAAAATGGCAGAAGAAAATCCCATGCTATCATTAGATAACTTAAATGTAAATAGATTAAACACCCAGTTAAAAGGAAGAGATTTTCATAAGGGATTAAAAATTATGGCCTAATTATATGCTATTTACAAGAGTATCACCTTAGATTCAAAGGCACAATTAAATTTAAAGTTAATGGATAGAAAATTATATACCACCCAAAAGTAATCAAAAGAGCTGGAGTAGTTACATCAATATCAGATAAAATAGACTGTCTAAATCTGTTACAAAGGACAGAGAAAGTCACTACATGCTGATAAAGGGGTCAATTCAATAAGAATACACAGCAATTATAAATATATATGCACCTAGTGTCAGAGCCACAAAATATATGAAGCAAATATTGACAGATTTCAAGGAAGAAACAGTCAGTACTACACTAATAGTAGGAGAAAGAATACAGTAGGAGACAGAATGCACATTTTCCTCAAGCGCACATGGATCATTCTCCAGGATAGACCTAAAATAGATCTTAGGTTAAAACAAGTCTCAATAAATTAAAAAAATATCAAAAGCATAAAATGTATCTTCTCTTACCACAGTGGAATGAAGCTAGAAATCAAATAGCTTCATTCTCTGTGTTCTCCTAATAACACAGAGAGAATTGGAAAATTCACAAATATGTGGAAATTAAACAGTGTGCCATAAACAAACAATGGGTCAAAGAAGAATTCACAAGGGAAATTAAGAAATCACAAGAGAAATTAGGAAATATCTTGAGGCAAATGAAAATGGAAACATTCCAAAACATATGGGATGCAGCAAAGGAAGTGATGGGAGTGAAATTTATGGCCCTAAATGCTTACATTAAAAAAGAAGAAAGATATCAACTCAGAGACCAAACCTTAAAACTGAGGTTGTAGATAAAGAAGAGCAAAGCAAGAAAAAGGAGGGAATCAAAAAGATCACAGTGGAAATTACTGAAATAGATAATAAAAAATAGTGAGAATCAATAAAACCATAATTTGTTCTTGGAAAAGATCAATAAAATTGACAAGCCTTTCACTAGACTGACCAAGAAAAAAGAGAGAGGATGCCAACAACTAAAGTCAGAAATTAAAAGGGGGACATTACTATCCATCTCAGAGAAATAGAAAAGATTATAAAAGGATACTATGAACAACTGTACACCATCAAGTTAGATAACCAGTGCAACTGATAAACTCCTAGAAACACACAATTACCTGCAATGATTGAAGAAGAAATAGAGTACATTGACTAGTAACTAGCAAAGAGATCGATTCAGTAACCAAAACCTTCCAACAAAGAAAAGCCCATCACCAGATGGATTCACAGGTGAATTTTAACAAACATTCCAAAAAGAATTAACACCAATCCTGCTCAAACTCTTACAAAAACTTGAAGAGAGAACATTCTCTAACTCATTCTATGAGGCCAACATCACTTAATATTAAAGCCAGACAAAGATACCACAAGAAAAGTAAATTACAGACCAACATCCCTAATGAACATAGGTGTAAAATTCCTCAACAAGATATTAAGAAACTGAACACAACAGCATATTAAAAGAATTGCACACCACGATCAAGTGGGTTTTGTCCCTGTTATTCAAGGGTGGTCCAACATAAGAAGATCAACTAAAGTTATACACCACATTAACACAACAAAAGGAAAACAACACGTGATCATCTCAACTGACACAGAAGGCATTTGACAAAACCCTTTCTTAATGAAAGCACTAGAAATAGAAGGAAACTCCATCAACATGGTAATGAATAAATATGGAAAACACACCTCTGATACCATACTCAATGGTGAAAGAATAAAGGCTTTCCCTCTAAGATCAGGAACAAGACAAGGATACCCACTGCCACCATTGGAATTCAACATCATACTGGAAGTTCTAGCCGGAGCAATTAGGCAATAAGGAGAAATAAAAGGACCCAAATTGGAAAGGAAGAAGTAAAACTTCCACTATTTACAGATTACATGATCTTATATACAGAAAATGCTGGAAAATGTACAGCAAAACTAATAAAGCTATTAAATGTATACAGCAAAGTAGCAGAGTGTAAGATCACACAATAATGAGTAGCATTTCTATATACTGGTAATGAACAGTTTGAAGTGGTAATTAAGAAAAAAATCCATTTATAATAGCAACTCAAAGAGTCAAATGTATAGGAATAAATCTAACCAAGGATTATACGTGTGTATTAGTTTGTTAAGCTGCCACAATGTGATAGAGCAGAAGAGGGATGGCTTTTAAAAAGGAAATTTAATAAATTGCGAGTTAACAGCTCTAAGCCTATAAAAAATATCCAAACTAGGGCATCCAGGAAAAGATAGTTTAATTCAAGGAAGGCCAATGGGCCTGGATCACTTCTGTCAACTGGGAGGTCACGTGGCTGGCATCTGCTGGTCCCTGCTCCTGGGCTCTAGTACTTTGAGCCTCTGTTCCTGTGGGGGTGCCTCACTTTGCTTCTCCAGGGCTGGCTTTCCTCTCTTCAATTCCAGTGGCTCTCTCCAGGTTCTGGCTTGCTTAACACCTCATGATGACACCTGCTGGGCTCCAAGCATCTCCAGACTTCTGTGTCTGTTCTCTGCCTGTCAACTCTGCTGTGAAGTTTCTTTTTGGCTCTGTCTTTGCTGGCTCAGGCTTTCTCCAAAATGTCTCCTCTTTTAAAGGGCTCCTGTAAATGTATCAAGCCCCACCTGGAATGGGTGGAGTCACATTTCATCTAATCGAAAGATCACACCCACAACTGGTGTCACGATTCTGTGGAGAAAACCTAATCAAAGTTTCCACCCCACAATATTGAATCAGGAGTAAAAGAAACAGCTGCTCCCACAAGATTGGGCCAGGATTAAAACAGTTCTTCCTGGGTACATAAGATTTTCAAACCAGCAAAACATGGAAAACTATAAAACATTGCTAAAAGAAATTAAAGAAGACCTAAATGCATAGAAGGACATTCCATGTTTATGGACTGGAAGATTGAATGTGGTTAAGATATCAACACTATCCCAAACAGTCTTCTTTGCAGAAATGGAAAGCCAATCATCAGATTCATATGGAAGGGTAAGGGGCCCTAAATAGTCAAAACCATCTTGACAAGAACAAAGCTCGAGGACTCATACTTCCTGATTTTAAAACTTCTTACAAAGCCACAGTAATCAAAACAGCATGGTACTGGCACAAGAACAGATATATAGAACAATGTAATCAAATAGAGAGTTCAGAAATAAACCTTCACATCTATGGACAATTGGTTTGTTTGTTTTTTAATTGAGAAAACTTCATACACATACATTCTACAGATGATATAAAACCAATGGCTCACCATATCATCACATAGTTGTGTATTCATCATCATGATCATTTCTTAGAACATTTACATCACTCCAGACAAAGAAATGAAACAAAAAAACTCATATATACCATACATCTTACTCCTCCCTCTCATTGACCACTAGAGTTTCCATCTACCCAATTTACTTTACCCTTTGTCCTCCCTACTATTATTTATCCATATTTTTTACACATCTGTCCATATCCTGTGTGCTGGTTTGAAAGGATTATGTACCTTAGAAAAGCCATGTTTTAATCCTAATCTATTTTGTGGAGACAACCATTTCTTTTAATCTCTATTCAGACTTAAGTTTGGAAACTTGATTAGCTTAGATCCATGGAAATGTGACTCACCCAGTTGTGGGTATTAACTTTGATTAAGGGGAGATATGACTCCACCCATTCTAGGTGGGTCTCGATTTGTTAACTGAAATCCTTTAAAAGAGGTAGCATTTTGGAGAGAGCAAGAAAGCCACGGCAGAGTCACAAGAACCACCAGAGCCCATGAAGTCAGAGACCTTTGGAGCGACAGAAGGAAAACATCCCCAGCAGAGCTTCATGAAACAAGAAGCCTAGAGAGAAAGCTAATGGATGTCACCTGTTCACCATGTGCCTTTCCAGTTGAGGGAGAAAAACCCTAAATTTCATCAGCCTTACTTGAGTGAAAGTAACCTCTTGTTGGTGTCTTAATTTGGACACTTTTATAGACTTGCTTTTATTGGGACATTTTCACAGTCTTAGAACTGTAAACTAGCAACTTAATAAATTTCTCCTTTTTAAAAGCATTTCATCTCTGGTATACTACATTCTAATAGCTAGCAAACTAGAATGCCCTTGACATAAGGAACATCTGACACAGGTTTTCACAATCACACAGAGACATTGTAAATGTTATATTGCTACACAATCATCCTCAAGAATCTAGGCTACAGGAACACAGCTCAACAGTTTCAGGTACTTCCTTCTAGCCACTCCAATGCACCATAAACTAAAAAGGGACATCTATATAATGTATAAGAGTAACCTCCAGGATAACCTCTCGACTCTGTTTGAAATCTCTCAGCCACTGAAAATGTATTTTGTCTCATTTCTCTCTTCTCCCTTTTGGTCAAGAAGGTTTTCTCAATCTCTTGATGCTGGGTCCCAGCTTATCCTGGGCTTCCTATCCCAAATTGCCAGAAAGATTTACACACCTGAGAGCCCTCATGGGAGGGAGGGCAGTGAGTTCACCTGCTGAGTTGGCTTAGAGAGGGAGGCCACATCTGAGCAACAAAAGAAGTTCTCTGGGGGTGACTCTTAGACCTAATTTTAAGTAGGCTGAGCATCTCCTCTATATGAATAAGTTTCACAGGGGAGGATCCCAAGATCGAAGTCTCAGCCTATTGATTTGGTTGTCTCCACTGCTTGTGAGAATATCAGAAATTCTCCACATGGGGAAGTTGAATATTTCCTCCTTTCTCCCCATTCCCCCAGGAAGACTTTGCAAATACTTCTTTATTCACTGCCCAAATTACTTTGGGATTTAGCAGGGCATCACACTAACCTGGACCAACCAACAAAATCTCATGCTCTATTCCATGTACTTATGGTGTTCGTTAAACTGACCATACAAGTTAAATTAGGAAATGCACTGCCCAAAATATAATTTTGCACCAAATAAACATCTCTCCCTTTAGTCTTACATAGAAGTTGAAGTTTTAAAATCTGGGCGATATCATCCTTTACCCAGTCTTCTGATATACCTTAGTCCTATCCAAATCAGCTTCATTCATATCTCTACTCAATGTCTGATCACTTTTTCAATTTCTTTTTTTTTTTACTTTTTAAATATTTTAAGCAGTTCCTGTATGGGGTGCTGCTGACTTTCATAGCATCAGAACTCTAACTCTGAGTCTCAGGTGTCACATAAATACTCAAAGTTTCTGGAAAAGATCATGTTATAGACAAACAGTCCAGTATCTCAGAATTTAGAAGTAGCAGTTACACCTCCTGAGTACGCAGTTATACCTGCTGTAAAAGTTTACAACCTAGGATGCTCTACAATAGGCCCCAACCTGACAACCCATGCTCTCGAATTTAGTTCACCGAATTTTTATATTACCGTTAGTCCATATGATTGAAACATGACAATATTGGTCTTTTTGTTCCAGCCAGTTGGTTTCTGACAAAGATACAAAGACCACTAAATTGGGAAAGAATAGACTCTTCAACAAATGGTACTGGGAAAACTGGATATCCCTACGCAAAAGAATGAAGGTGAACCCCTACCTAATACCACATACAAAAATCAACTTTAAATAGGTCAAAGGCCTAAATATAATAAACAAAACTGAAAAAATCCAAGAAGAAAACATGGAGATGCATCTTCCAAACCTTGTGTTAAGCAATGGTTTCTTAGACTTTACACCATAAGTATGAGCAATAAAAGAAAAAAAATAGATAAATGGGACCTCATCAAAATTAGAAAAAAAAGCTTTTGTGTATCAAAGGACATTATAATGAAAGTAAAAAGACAACACATAGAACAAGAGAAAATACTTGGAAACCAGAAAAGACTTGAACAGACTTTTCTCCAAAGAAGATATAAAGATAACCAAAAAAGCACATGAAAAGATACTCACCATCATTAGCCATTAAGGAAATGGAAATCAAAACCACAATGAGATACCATTTCACAGGGGCAGGGGATGAGGACTTAATGCTTAAGTGATACAGAAGTTCTATTTGGGGTGATAGAAAGTTTTGGTAGAGATGGTAGCATGACATTGTGAACATAATGAACAGCACTCAATTATGTATTTGAATGTGACGTAATGATGCTACAAGAATAATTTCTTAAAAAGTTCCCTGGGGACCATACAAATGTAGACTGCCATATTCCAGAAAGACTGAGAAAGGGGCTGGTTGCAAACAGAGTTATGAAAGAACCATGGTTGCGGAGAAGAGGAAATTCTGTCTCAAGACTATACCATCTGCCCCTCTGTGAGTTTTCAGCCTGCCGGCCTCCCTATAGACTTCAGACCTGAGACTGCAGCATCGACCCTCCGTGGAATTTCCAGCCTGCCAACCTGGCCTGCAGATCTTGGACCCCCAGTCCCTACAATCTTGTGAGCCCATCCCTTAAGACATCTGTTTCTATGTATGCATATATCCCCTGGTTCTGTTTCTCTCGAGAGCCCTGCCTAACCCAGCAGGTCACCAGACACTTCCCGCAGCCTTTGGTTTTCCTCAGACCCTGGTCCAAGGTCCCAGGAGGGTCTGGAACTTGACCATGCAGGAGAGAGAGGCCCCCACATGCTCACCAGACCCAGGCTCCCCTTCCCTTCACCCTGCCACCACCTCCCTTTGCAAGGTGCCTGCCTGGGAGCGACACTTCTTTGTGAGGACCCTGTCTGGGGATCTGGAAGCAGGCAGCCCAGCCCAAGTTCCAGCGCAGGGTTACCAGCCAAGGCGCCTTGGGTGTGCATGACAAAGGCGCGTGTCCCTGTATGGAGCCATGAGAGAATTCGCATGCAGCCCCTGCCAGGGCCTTTCCGTGCTCACCACACAAGGGCTCTCTGAGCCTCCAGGGCTGCTGTGACAAATCACCACCAACAGGGGCCTGGAAACATTGGGAGCTCATCCTCTCCCAGTTCCAGGGGCTGGAAGAGTCCCAGTTGAGGTATTGGCAGGCCACACTCCCAGGCAAGACTGCAAGGGTCTGGCTGGCAATCCATGGGGCACTCTTTGGCTGCCATCAAAACTCAGTCTCTCCTTTGTCACATGGCCCTCTGTCTGTCTGTGTCAAAATTTCCTGTTCATATCAGGACTCCAGTCATCTTGGATTAAGGCCCACCCTGATCCAATTTGGCCTCATCTTAACTAATACATCTTCAAAGGCCCTATTTCCATGCGTGGACTTGGGTAGGACTTGGACATATCCTTTCCTAGGGAGATGCTATTCAATCCATAACACTATCATAACAATCTCAGACCCACAGGCCTGAGGTTTGGGGCTGTCACCTTTGCTTCCCTCACCTTTGTGTTCCCAGAGTCCTGGAAAGTCAGCAACTCACACCTGCTCTGTGATTTCCAGCCACAAGGAAGGGCCCTAGGGTTCTAGCAATTGAGCCTCAGGGCAGCCCATCAGCTGAGGCAGAAACCACTCACATGTCCATCTTAAAACTGAGTAGACCCAGGCTTCAAAAGTCCTTGGTAAGTTTCCCAGAATTGTCCCATCCAATTCCAGAGCAGAGGCTGGACGTGGGCCTGCATCCCTGAATCCCGGAAACTGACTGGTAGCCCGGTGGAGGGTGCTTAGGTCTCGGCTGCAGATGATCGGGTTTAAAGCCTCTCCAGCCACCTGGCCTTTCTGCATCCCTCTACTTATCCACCTGCCGACGCCCCCACCCTCACAGCAGGGAGTCGAGGGGCTCTGACTCGCGGCTCAGTGGGCGCCCCCTGTGTCCCCTCAGCCCCAGGATTCTCTCGCTCTTTGGCTTGCTTCTCTCAGTGGTGAGACTGAAGGTTCTGCACCTGACTCCACCATCTGACTGTGTGCTGTGAAAGGCCCAGACCTGCTTTCCTCAAAGCCTCTGCATCCCAGCACCCAGAGTCATGGTTTGGCCAGCATCTGCAAGGCTGGCTCTGGGCCAGCACCCATCAGAACCCCTCCGGGGTGGCTTGAGAACAGAGAAGCCCGGAGACAGAGGACATGCTCAAACCCAGGTCCCCAAAGGCCCAGCAGATGGGTGTCCTGGACCAGGACCCAGGAAACGGACAGGCTTTATTCTTACTGACACCTTAATCTGCTTGCCAGCTGGAGACTGTGGCCCTGTCGCCTCCACTTGTCAGGTGACCAGAGGCAGTCTGGCTAAGTCCACTGAGCCAGCAACCTATGGATTTTATGTCACCAGAAGACAATGAAGATTTTCCAGCAGGACTGGTTGCACCAGAGTTACCTCTGCTACCAAACCCAGGTCTGTCTCCCACCTGAGAAAGCAATAAGGTCCCCCTGCCCTCTCAGCTCCTGTCCCTGCCCCTCTCATATGGGGTCATCAATTCCTGGGCAGGGGGGATGGCTTGGGCAGGCCAGGACGAGGAGAAGTAGCTTCTGCAACCCGGCTAGCCATCGCACCCACCAGTTTTGTTGGCAGGCTCGGCTAAAAGTTGCACCCTAGACATTGCATCCAATTATTTAAATCCCAGGCTCTCCACTCGCTATGAAGATTGGACAGGATTGGACATTTATTAGCTAACTGAATGGCTGTAATAAGATAGCAAATCCAAAGGAGCAGAAAATTAAATGTTCTTGAGTTATCTTATTGAAATTTCCCTTCTACGCCTTTTATTGGAGGCGACAGCGCCAGAATCTCAAAGATGCATTTTAAGAGACTTCTTTATGGGGTTACAGCAAATGCTGCAGCCATCAAAACGTAGCCAGCCAGCCAGCCTCTGGGATGGACAGCCCCTGGGCACGGCAGAAGCATCGGCTTGGCGGGGAGAAGCCGCACGCTCTCACCGGCCTTTCTGAACAGTCCCGGGGAAATTCGGAATAAATATCCGTGGGCCCAGCTGATGGTTCTGCTGATGCAGACATTCCATTTTATGGGCAGAGTTCGCTATTTTATTCATTGAATTTTGATTACTTATTATCATAAAGAGATACACTGATTCCAGAAGTGAGGCAGGAGGAACAAACCACTAAAAGAAGCTGCTGCCAAGGTCCCAGGTCCAGGCTTTCTTCCAGAGAACAAGGGCTCTGCTGGAGCCCAAAGCCCGCCTTGAGGGGGACATACCAGGGCTCTTAAGGGGAGATGTTCTCCCCGCTCCTGAGCTGGAATGAGCGGCTGTCAGGAGCGGGGGTGGCGGCGGGAAGTGGAAGCCAGCCCAAGGGTGCGGTGAGTGGGATGGTTTGCTACTGGCTCCAGCAGGGCAGAGATTTCTCTTGCGGGCTGGGAACAGGGTTGACTACCAGGCTTCCTCACCCCCACAGCACATTCCCTAGAAAATTTCTCCCCATCCCTCATGACCATTTTGTTCCCCTGTAGATTCTGTGGGTATTAAAAATCATGGTAAGAGCACAGCATCCTGGCTGCCACAAGCAAAGAGGACTTATTTAATTCTACAGCCAAAACATAATGCTCATTTAAGGATGGATACAATGCTGAGCTGAGGGTCCTGACTGTTTTCCATGGCAGGGGTCAGGGAAGTGGAGGGCAGATCGTCCTTGTCTGTAGAAGGGCAGAGGAGACTGCATGTAGGCGTGAGCCCCACCCCCATGCAGGCATGAAACCCTCCATGCAGGCATGAGCCTCCCATGTGGGCATGAGCTCCCTCCCCCATGCAGGCATGAACCCCCCATGCAGGCGTGAGCCCCACCCCCATGCAGGCATGAAACCCTCCATGCAGGCATGAAACCCTCCATGTAGGCATGAAACCCTCCATGCAGGCATGAGCCTCCCATGTGGGCATGAGCTCCCTCCCCCATGCAGGCGTGAGCCTCCCATGTGGGCATGAGCTCCCTCCCCCATGCAGGCATGAACCCCCCATGTAGGCGTGAGCCCCACCCCCATGCAGGCATGAAACCCTCCATGCAGGCATGAAACCCTCCATGTAGGCATGAAACCCTCCATGCAGGCATGAGCCTCCCATGTGGGCATGAGCTCCCTCCCCCATGCAGGCGTGAGCCCCACCCCCATGCAGGCATGAAACCCTCCATGCAGGCGTGAAACCCTCCATGTAGGCATGAAATCCTCCATGCAGGCATGAGCCTCCCATGTGGGCATGAGCCTCCCATGTGGGCATGAGCTCCCTCCCCCATGCAGGCGTGAGTCCCCCATGCAGGTATGAGCTCCCTCCCCGTGCAGGTGTGAGCTCCCTTCCCCATGCAGGCATGAACCCCTCCATGCAAGCACCTCACATTCAAATGTTTGCTGGGCCCCCTTGCACTCAGCACTTTGCGGGGTGCAGAGACAAGGGTTGAACAAATTGGACAAAGCCCTGCCCTGAAGACCTAACCATCCACTGGGAGAGACAGAGAACACATAGACACATGTGACCTTGGCTACAAAGTGTGGAGGGGGAGGGGAGGGGACAGTGTTTTGAGCTAGAAGCTTTCCCAAGGAGGAGACATTTAAGGCCAAGACTGAAGGATGAGCAGGGATATCCCACCAACAACTGAGAATACTAAGTATGATCCAGGCAGGGGGTCCTAAGCAAGGAAGACAGTGGCCCTGAGAGCCACTTAAGAAGGCCAATGGGGTGCATCACCCCAACCTCTGCTTCTGCCATCTCATCTCCTTTCTCTTTGGCTCTCTTGCCCTCCTCTCTAAGGATACTTGTGATCACATTGGACTGACCTGAATAACCTCAGATAATATCCCCATCTCAAAGTCCTTAATTTGATCTCATCTGCAAAGCCCTTTTTGCCATGCGAAGTGACATATCCACAGGTGCTAAGGACTTGGATGTGAGCATCTCTGGAGGCACCATTATCCAACCAACCACAGGGCCGCACCCTAGAAGGGGTGACGTGGTCCTCCAACCACAAGAGAAAGGCCCCGAGTCCACACACTTGAACACAGGCTGGAAAGATCTGGAAAATCGTGTCCTTGTGTCTGCCCTTGGGAGGACCACCCTGGCCAGCCCAGCAGGAAATGGAGACAAGCAGGGGACTGAGCTCTAGTGATACCAGCTGTCAGCCTAGGACCCAGAGCATGCAGGGCTTCGCTGGTCACCTGGTACTTTAATTTCTCAGCTGTAAACAAATACCAGGCATGCACTGGCTTGGCTCAACAGCAGGAATTTATTGGCTCATGGTTTTGAGGCTAAAAGAAGTCCAAAATCAAGACATGAGCAAGACAATGTTTTCAACCTACAGACTGGTGTTCTGGGGCTGACTGCCAGCAATTCTTAGCTCTTGGCTTTTCTGTCACATGACAATGCACATAGTGGCACCTTCACCTTTATCTTCTGAGTTCCATTGACTTCCTGCCTCCAGCTTCCTCCATATGGCTTGTTTTCTTTCTATGTCCAATTATTTTTGCTTATAAAAACTTTGGCCATATAAGGATGGAGGCATACCCTTGTTCAATTTGGACACACCTTAACTAATATGCTCACATCCAAAGGCCCAGAGCTTAGGACCTGAACATGTGCATTGAGGGACACACAATTCAGCCCCCAATACCTGCTCTGGCCAGGTCAGCAGCTGCCCCTCCCCAGCCCCTCCTCCCCAATAGCTCCTCATAGTGTTGCGTCAACGAAGTCTCCCTGCATCTCCGTATGCGCCTGACTTTCACTCCTGGGGAGTGGGGATAAGCCACGTCTCCTTCATCAGCACCCAAACTTCCTGGCACAAAGAAGAGGCTCAAGGCATGTTTGCTAATCAATTGAATGACTGATAGGTAAGTTTATCATTGCCCAGTTATGGAAGAACTGAGAACCAAACTGAAGACACTGGAATTTGTTTGTAGGTACTAAGGGAGCCCAGGAGGCATCCAAGCAGGACAAAGTGGTTATCCAAGGACTGATCATGGCTTATGCAGCACGTATGGGTTCACTCCATCTCCAGAGCCATGCTGAGCTTTGTTGTAACAGGCATTAAGTGGACACACCCGGATAGGAGCTCCCTTACCCCGAGCAGTTCCCAGTACAGAGGAGTAAGCGACCAGTGAGAATTCAGTGTGGAATTTAAGAGCAGGTAGAGGGAGTGTGTGTCAAGAGGGGCAACCTGCAATGACTTCTTGGGGCATGAAAGCAGCCAAGGACAGTGCCCCCGAGAAGGAGGCCTCCAAATCTGGGCTTGGAAATGGAGGTCAGGGTTTACCAGGTGAGCAGGATGTGGTGGGGGAGAGCACCCCAGGAAGGAGGGGGTACCTGGTGTGTCCACACCACAGGCCTCGAAAGTGTTGAGAAGCACTGCTACAGTGGGGAGCTCAGGAGGACAATCCGATGCCCGACAAAGATCTGATGCTGCTGAAAGTTATCTGCGTGATCCTACTGAGAACTTTCATAAAGACATTGTACCACGTGACGCCTGCTCTGTGTTTTGTTGACGCCTGCTAAATCCATCCACGGTAGGGCCAAGAAGAGTCATTCTTGCTTCCTGCATTACACAAGACATCTGTAAATTGGATATTCTTCTCCTCCCTTTAAGAAATAATTTCCCTCAACCACGATACACAGACAATTTTACACTGAGGAGCCCTGGCTGCCAGGCTGGAATTGCTGAGTGTGAGTGGAAAAGGCAGATGTGAAATGATCCCCCAGCAACTGAGGTGCTTTCTGGAAACTGCAATCAAATACTTGATAACTTGCTAATAGTCTGGTTATTAAACAGGCTGCCTTCATCTTTCCCAGGGAGCAAGAAAATGTTTGAGAATTTGCAACACAATGGAAAACGGGAGATTATGAAAATGGCTTCCTTGTTGTTAATATTTACAGCACTTTACATTTCTAAAGGGTTCCTGATCTTCTCTGAGTTCCTGCCCCACCCTCCAGCTGCCCACAGAGCTTCCCCTTAAAAGCCCCTGAATATTAGTTATCCTCCCAGGGGTCTGCTCCTTGCCCCCAGCCCGCCCTGCCTGTGTCCCTTTACAAGCAGGGCAGTCCTGGGGGGCCTGAGCTGGACATTTACAGACCGTTCCGAGTGCTTACAAGTACATTCCAAGGGACCCCAAACTTGGTTGACCTCTTGACGCCACCGCTTCCCTACCCTTGAATTGAGAATAGAAACAATACCATCTCCTGAAGCTGTTAAGGTGAGGGAATGAGATCATGGGGACGGAAAGGGCTCAAAAGAGTCTCTGCCAGGTAGCAAGTCTCAATAAATGTTAGCAGGGAACTTCTGCAGTGAATGATGAAGTGAGAAAGGGCAGACCTTCGCCATCAGGCTGGAATGCTCCCTGCTGTGAAGAGACCCTACTCCCTGTGCAAACTTCAGGGTGGCAGGGAGCCCGTGCTTGGATTGGCAAAGAGAGGGGCCTGGGAAACCATCACCAGTCTGATGATAGGTTGGGATTACAACTCCCAGATTTTTTAATTCATTCATTCAGTCCTTCATTCATTCACTCAGCCATTCATCTATGCCAGGCACTTGGCTAGACACAGGATTTTAACATCGGAAGGGCCTTTGTGACTCAGCTGATCTAACACCCTGAACCCAGGCTGAGCCTTCACCCTCTCTTCTCTGCCAGCATGTTATACATAAGTAACAGTAGGCTCTTAAAAAGCCCAATGGCTGCACAGATCACATGGCCTGTCCATGGCAAGGTGGGCTTGAGAACCCTGCTCCCTTGACCTCTGCTTTCTCCACCTAGAGCCACTCCCAGTGCAGGTATGGGTTACAACCCTCCCAGGACCACACAGAGAGAAGCTTTTGTTCATAAACTGGATCAGCAAAGTTTCCTGGTGCCTCCCCACCCACTAACCTGCACACCATTCCCCATATGGGAAAGGTAACCTGTATGGCAAGGGGTACCGGGATATCCTCAGGACCAGCAGTGTCAGACCACAGCACATGCAGGGATGCTATAGGATGCATCCATGAAGGATAGGAGCCTGTTTGTAGTGTTTTCCTATCTGCTGTCCTAACTCTGAGCCTTGGTACCGTGGAGGTGCACCATTCACACCCCTTCAGGCTTGCCTTGGCCCCTGGGCTGGTGGCTCCGTGAGCTGCAGCCCTTTTTAGGGGCTGCCCCCCACCCAGCGGTGACAACAGTAAAGGTAGGGGCAGCAAAATGGCAGCCCTTTAATACAGTTGCTATTGCAGAAGTATCACTGATACAGTGGGTTCTATTGCTGTTGTCTCCACTTTACTAATAAGGAAACTAAGGTTCAGCCAATTCCGTGCAAATGATTGCTCACAGGTTCACGCAGTCCACAGTCCCAACTCAAACCTGGCATCCAGCTTCCCTTCCTATTGGACCCACACACTGGGCTCCACCAAAGGATTCACACACTACAGGGGGTAACTTGATGCCCCTCATTTTATTCTAAGACATTGCTCTGAAATACTTTCAAGTGAAAGTTCAGAAGAAAGGAACAAATATGGGAAAGAGGAAATCCAGAATGACCCTTGTGGTGCTGGATGGGAACTGGAGGTATTGTGCACTCATGGTTTCAGAATGTATAGACATACATATAGAAGCACAGATACAAAAGTGCATGTATATCCACACACCACATACACATATCCTAAGTTGTGTCCACTGAGAAAGTCTAGTAGCAGAGGCATCCCAGTAGCAATGGAAAGGAACAAGGGCTTCTTAGAGAGATGGCTGAGTCCACAGCTGGGCAGGGAAAGTACTAAATGAGGTAGAAAGGTCTTCTTAGATCAGAAAAGAAGGAAATGTTGAAAGAATGATGGGAATTGTCACAAGGCAAAGAAAAGAGTCCTGCTTCTAGTCAAATTTATACTGCCCCTAAAACAACTGAAAAAAAATAGACAAAATATGTGAAGCAATCATTTCCTAGACACCAGACATCAGGCAACAAAAGACAGTGATCTTGAGAGATGGAAAGCAAATCAGTTGGCCTCACGATTGCCGCAGATTACAATCCTGAGAGACTTTCAGCCCACGATGCAGGGAGGGGATGCCTGGTCAACCCAGTGGCCTCCCCGAGCTGAGGAAGCAGAGCAGAAACCTAGGGACACCAAGGTGGCTAGAGGCCACTTCACAGAGTGCCAGAGAGGAGAGAGCTGCACACAGAGAGGATCCCAGTGGTCAGCAGAGGGTCCTCTCAAGGGTTCAGCTGCATAATGACCTGACTGTGCCAATGGGGAAACCACTCGCGGTCAGGGAATGAACCATCTGAGAGGACTGGAAGTTGCAATGCCCAGTACCAAGGAGAGCGGCTGTTCACGCACGTGGTGGAGGAGCTCGTTCTTCACTGGGCATTGGGCTGTGAAGCCAGGAGAGCCCTGCCTCAGTGGCAGGGAGTGCACTGACCACTGCTTCTATCCTCACCTCACCAGTCTTAAAAGCAGGACCTAAAGGATCAAACTGTTTCAATAATTTACTGCATTTCAGGGGGAAAAAAATACATCTCAAGGATATCCAACATCAAACAAGGTAAAATTCACAAAGCTTGGTATTTAACGAAAGGTTATCAGGCATACAAAGAAGCAGGAACATATGACCAGGATGAGGAGACAAATTAATCAGCCAAAAATGACCCAAAATGGACACAGATATAAGAATAAGCAGAAACGGACATTCAAATAGTTATTATGACTGCATTACATATGTTTAATAAGTTAATTCCATATGTTCATGGAACATTAAGAATAAATTTTCCAAAATTGGATGTCTATAGATGAAAATTACAATGTGTGAAATGAAAAATATACTGGGTGAGATTAAAGGCAAAGGAATGATTAGTAAACTTGAAAACATAGCAACAGAAATAATCTAAAACAGAAAGAGAAGAAGAATTTAAAAAAAACAAGCAGCATAATAAATGTGTATTTGTTGTCTCAGAAGAAGAAGATGGAGAAGATGGAAAACAATAACAATATTTGAAAAAATAACGAGTTTCTTTTCCAAATTTGTTGATAAATTATAAACCCGCAGATCTAAGATTCTCAATGACCCTCAACCAAAAGGAAGATGAAGAAAACAATACCAAGTCATATCATAATCAAATTGCTCAAAACTGGTGATAAAGATAAAATCTTAAAAGCAGCCACAGAAAAAAAGACATGTTACACAAAAAGGAACACACTTAAATATGAAAGCAAACTTCTCATCACAAATAATACAAGCAAGAAATTGCACATCAGAAATGATTCAAGTAAAAAGACAGAGAAGCAATATCTTCAAATTCCTAAAAGAAAAGATTGCCAAGAGAGAATTTTATACCTATCTTGTAAACCACTGATACAAATATTTTACCCTTACCACTTCTGTTAACATTTTCCTGAGGTACTACCTAGTAAAATACAGTAAGAAAAGGAAACAAAAGGCATTCCTGATTGGAAAGGAATATGTGAAACTGTCTTCTTTCACAGATAATATCATCATCAATAGAGAATATCCAATGGAATCTACATATAAAAAACCTATCAAAGTGAAAAAGCAAGTTCAACAATTTCCAGTACACAAAATCAATGCACGGAAGTCAATTGTATATGTGCTAGTAGTAAACAGTCAAATTTTGAAATTAAAAAACAATACCATTTACAATAACATAAAAATATGAAATAATTAAGGATAAATCTGATAAAAGATATGAAATACCTGTAAATTTAACACTATAAAACATTGCTGATTGTATGGTCTTATTTAGAAAATACATATAAGAAAATAGGGGCCTAGATTGTAAGCTCTTATAGCAGTCACATTTAGTCCAGAGTGGTAATTATTATTTCTAGATTTTGAGAGGCTGTACTATATATATGTATAACCTAGCATTTAGAGATAAGTATGAAAATGATCAGGTCAGAGTTAAGGTAATTTAGAACACAGGGGTAAGGAAGACACTGTCTATATTTTAGAACCTTATCTACTCTTTGAGACCAAAGGAAGAAAGGTTTGTTTTGTCCAGAACCTAAATTTTCTGTAGCACATAAATTAATTCAACCTGTCTGGATAGATCACTTAAACAATCCAAACACAGGGAGCCCAGAATAAGAATGAGGACCTCTAATCCTGTATAGCTTAATGTAATGCTTGGATATACCCCAAAGTATATTAAGCAGGTAATCAAAAATTATTGGCAAAGTCCCTTGAGGGACTGGAGGAAAATTACAGAACTATTAAATTTTACCACGAAGGAAATCCCAAATACTGTGTCAAACATTAAGGACACCCGAATCTATAGGCCAAGTCCTTGGTCTTGAGGCTTACTCTTGTGAAGTTTATGTATGTAGCAGAGAAGCTTAGCTTCCCGATAGGTTTGCCTAAGAGTTCCTTCTGGAGGACCTCTGTTGTTGCTCAGATGTAGCCCTACTCTCTCTAAGCCCAACTCTGCAAGTGAAACCATTGCCCTTCCACTACATGGAACATGGCATCTATCTCCTTGGTGGTGTGGGAGATGACTCCCATGGGATCAGCACTGCCATCCTGACCAAAAGGGGGAAAAGAAATTTAACAAATAAGGTATCAGTGGCTGAGAGAGTTCAAATAGAGTCAAAAGGCTACTCTGGAGGTCACTCTTATGCATACTTCAACTAAACATTGCTACCTATCCTAATTTTCCAACCCTCAATCAAAACCATTCATGCCAATTCTAAAGAATACCTAGGGCATTATATAAGATTCTACAAAGGTTCCATGTACTAGGGTAACTTTCCAAAAACCTACATCTTTCAGATGGGTCCCTGAACTAGGTAAGTCCTAAAATAAAAAGGGTCAGCATCTTCAGAACATAAACTAGTCATCCCCCTATCCCATATTATCAATAGCCCCTTCCAATGTGAAAAAGTTAGAATGGGCTTAGCTCAAGTACCTCTAAAGAATAGGAGAAATATCAAAGGTGATGGTGAAGTTATACAGAGAAAGTAGGGTTTAACAAATGAGTATGAGTGCTGAATCATTATATTGATATTTCTTTTAGTCTCTAGTACCTTAGAGCACCTGAAAGTAAAAATCTAAAATTGTGGAATTGTAACCCATACCAAACTCTGAAATTTGCTCTACAACTAGTTGTTGTGATGTGCTTTGAAATTTATTTCTTTTTTGTATATATGTTATTTTTTCACACAAAAAAGTTGATTGTAATGATAAATGCACAGCCATATGATGATATTGTGAACCACTGATTGCATACTTTGAATGATTACATGGTATGTGAATATATAATATATATCAATAAAAAGTCAATAATTTTAAAAAAGATCAAAGGACGCCTTCACCGGGTCCTCCGCCACCGTCCTCGACAGCCTTGCCACCCTCACCTTTCCTCCTCCAGAACAGCTACTAGGGGAGTAGAAACGATACAGAACAGCTCCCAGAGCCACGACAGAGATCAAAAAGACAGCGTACCCCATCCTGGAATGGCTGACTGTCTGGGAGAACCAGCTCTGGTGAGATCACCGAGGGGCACAGGCTTTCCCGGGCGGGGCGGCAAGTGGCCGGAGTCCCTCCCTTCCTCCTTCCCGGGCCAGCTGGCAGAATTGGGCAGGCAGTCCACTCAAGCCGCGGCGGCTGGCGCCCCCACCACGCGAGGCCCCCCGGACCAACTGAGAGAATTGGATCGGAAATCTCCAGACTGCGGAGAACGGTGACCAGGGGGGGTCCCTTCCAAACACATGACTCCCCGGTCCGGCTGGGAATGGTGCACTCTCCCGGGCTGCGGCGGCTGGAGCCCTCCCACCATGCTTGGTGCCCCGGGCCGACTAGGAAATTCGGACGGGCGCTCTCCCAGGCTGCGGCGGCCGGCGACCCTCCCCGCGTTCGGACCCCCGGGCCGGCTGGCACTCTTCCAAGCTGCTTTGGCTGGCAAACCTCCCCCATGGCAAGAGTTTTCCAAAGTTAAAGGACCCACAGCACCATTTACTGGTGGGACCCGTAGACAAACGTGTGCCACGAGCGCCACCTACTGGGCAGGATAAGAAAAACAGAACCCAGAGATTTCACAAAAAACTTTCAACTTGTTGGGTCCAACACCCAGGGAAATCTGACTAAATGCCCAGACGCCAGCAGAAGATAATGGATCACGCTCAGAAAATTGAAAATATGGCCCAGTCAAAAGAACAAACCAATAGTTCAAATGAGATACAGGAGTTGAGACAACTAATGCTGAATATACGAACAGAAATGGAAAACTTCTTCAAAAACGAAATCGATAAATTGAGGGAGGACATGAAGAAGACATGGGCTGAACATAAAGAAGAAATAGAAAAACTGAAAAAACAAATCACAGAGCTTATGGAAGTGAAGGATAAAGTAGAAAAGATGGAAAAAACAATGAATACCTACAATGATAGATTTAAAGAAACAGAAGATAGAATTAGTGATTTGGAGGATGGAACATCTGAATTCCAAAAAGAAACAGAAACTATCGGGAAAAGAATGGAAAAATTTGAACAGGTTATCAGGGAACTCAAGGACAATATGAACCGCACAAATATATGTGTTGTGGGTGTCCCAGAAGGAAAAGAGAAGGGAAAAGGAGGAGAAAAACTAATGGAAGAAATTATCACTGAAAATTTCCCAACTCTTATGATAGACCTAAAATTACAGATCCAAGAAGTGCAGCGAACCCCAAAGAGATTAGACCCAAATAGGCGTTCCCCAAGACACTTACTAGTTAGAATGTCAGAGGTCAAAGAGAAAGAGAGGATCTTGAAAGCAGCAAGAGAAAAACAATCCATCACATACAAGGGAAACCCAATAAGACTATGTGTAGATTTCTCAGCAGAAACCATGGAAACTAGAAGACAGTGGGATGATATATTTAAATTACTAAAAGAGAAAAACTGCCAACCAAGACTCCTATATCCAGCAAAATTGTCCTTCAAAAATGAGGGAGAAATTAAAACATTCTCAGACAAAAAGTCACTGAGAGAATTTGTGACCAAGAGACCAGCTCTGCAAGAAATACTAAAGGGAGCACTAGAGTCAGATACAAAAAGACAGAGGAGAGAGGTATGGAGAAGAGTGTAGAAAGAAGGAAAGTCAGATATGATATATATAATACAAAAGGCAAAATGGTAGAGGAAAATATTATCCAAACAATAATAACACTAAATGTTAATGGACTGAATTCCCCAATCAAAAGACATAGATTGGCAGAACGGATTAAAAAACAGGATCCTTCTATATGCTGTCTACAGGAAACACATCTTAGACCCAAAGATAAACATAGGTTGAAAGTGAAAGGTTGGGAAAAGATATTTCATGCAAATAACAACCAGAAAAGAGCAGGAGTGGCTATACTAATATCCAACAAATTAGACTTCAAATGTAAAACAGTTAAAAGAGAGAAAGAAGGACACTATATACTAATAAAAGGAACAATTAAACAAGAAGACATAACAATCATAAATATTTACGCACCGAACCAGAATGCCCCAAAATACGTGAGGAATACACTGCAAACACTGAAAAGGGAAATAGACACATATACCATAATAGTTGGAGACTTCAATTCACCACTCTCATCAATGGACAGAACATCTAGACAGAGGATCAATAAAGAAATAGAGAATCTGAATATTACTATAAATGAGCTAGACTTAACAGATATTTATAGGACATTACATCCCACAACAGCAGGATACACCTTTTTCTCAAGTGCTCATGGATCATTCTCAAAGATAGACCATATGCTGGGTCACAAAGCAATTCTTAACATTTTAAAAAGATTGAAATCATACACAACACTTTCTCGGATCATAAAGGAATGAAGTTGGAAATCAATAATAGGCGGAGTGCCAGAAAATTCACAAATACATGGAGGCTCAACAACACACCCTTAAACAACAAGTGGGTCAAAGAAGAAATTGCAAGAGAAATTAGTAAATACCTCGAGGCGAATGAAAATGAAAACACAACATATCAAAACTTATGGGACGCAGCAAAGGCAGTGCTAAGAGGGAAATTTATTGCCCTAAATGCCTATATCAGAAAAGAAGAAAAGGCAAAAATGCAGGAATTAACTGTCCACTTGGAAGAACTGGAGAAAGAACAGCAAACTAATCCCAAAGCAAGCAAAAGGAAAGAAATAACAAAGATCAGAGCAGAAATAAATGAAATTGAAAACATGAAAACAATAGAGAAAATCAATAAGACCAGAAGTTGGTTCTATGAGAAAATCAATAAGATTGATGGGCCCTTAGCAAGATTGACAAAAAGAAGAAGAAAGAGGATGCAAATAAATAAGATCAGAAATGGAAGAGGAGACATAACTACTGACCTCACAGAAATAAAGGAGGTAATAACAGGATACTATGAACAACTTTACGCTAATAAATACAACAATTTAGATGAAATGGACGGGTTCCTGGAAAGACATGAACAACCAACTTTGACTCAAGAAGAAATAGATGACCTCAATAAACCAATCACAAGTAAAGAAATTGAATCAGTCATTCAAAAACTTCCTAAATAGAAAAGTCCAGGACCAGACGGCTTCACATGTGAATTCTATCAAACATTCCAGAAAGAATTAGTACCAACTCTCCTCAAACTCTTCAAAAAAAATCGAAGTGGAGGGAAAACTACCTAATTCATTCTATGAAGCCAACATCACCCTCATACCAAAACCAGGCAAAGATATTACAAAAAAAGAAAACTACAGACCAATCTCTCTAATGAGTATAGATGCAAAAATCCTCAATAAAATTCTAGCAAATCGTATCCAACAACACATTAAAAGAACTATACATCATGACCAAGTAGGAGTCATCCCAGGTATGCAAGGATGGTTCAACATAAGAAAATCAATTAATGTAACACACCATATCAACAAATCAAAGCAGAAAAATCACATGATCATCTCAATTGATGCAGAGAAGGCATTTGACAAGATTCAACATCCTTTCCTGTTGAAAACACTTCAAAAGATAGGAATACAAGGGAACTTCCTTAAAATGATAGAGGGAATATATGAAAAACACACAGCTAATATCATCCTCAATGGGGAAAAACTGAAAACTTTCCCCTAAGAGCAGGAACAAGACAAGGATGTCCACTATCACCACTATTATTCAACATTGTGTTGGAGGTTCTAGTCAGAGCACTTAGACAAGAAAAAGAAATACAAGGCATCAAAATTGGAAAGGAAGAAGTAAAACTATCACTGTTTGCAGACGATATGATACCATACGTCGAAAACCCGGAAAAATCCACAACAAAACTACTAGAGCTAATAAATGAGTACAGCAAAGTAGCAGGTTACAAGATCAACATTCAAAAATCTGTAGCATTTCTATACACTACTAATGAACAAGCTGAGGGGGAAATCAAGAAACAAATCCCATTTACAACTGCAACTAAAAGAATAAAATACCTAGGAATAAATTTAACTAAAGAGACAAAAAACCTATCTAAAGAAAACTACAAAAAACTGCTAAAAGAAATCACAGAAGACCTAAATAGATGGAAGGGCATACCGTGTTCATGGATTGGAAGACTAAATATAGTTAAGATGTCAATCCTACCTAAATTGATTTACAGATTCAATGCAATACCAATCAGAATCCCAACAACTTATTTTTCAGAAATAGAAAAACCAATAAGCAAATTTATCTGGAAGGGCAGGGTGCCCCGAATTGCTAAAAACATCTTGAGGAAAAAAAACGAAGCTGGAGGTCTCACGCTGCCAGACTTTAAGGCATATTATGAAGCCACAGTGGTCAAAACAGCATGGTATTGGCATAAAGATAGATATATCGACCAATGGAATCGAATAGAGTGCTCAGATATAGACCCTCTCATCTATGGACATTTGATCTTTGATAAGGCAGTCAAGCCAACTCACCTGGGTCAGAACAGTCTCTTCAATAAATGGTGCCTAGAGAACTGGATATCCATATCCAAAAGAATGAAAGAAGACCCATATCTCACACCCTATACAAAAGTTAATTCAAAATGGATCAAAGATCTAAACATTAGGTCTAAGACCATAAAAAAGTTAGAGGAAAATGTAGGGAAATATCTTATGAAACTTACAATTGGAGGCGGTTTTATGGACCTTAAACCTAAAGCAAGAGCACTGAAGAAGGAAATAAATAAATGGGAGCTCCTCAAAATTAAACACTTTTGTGCATCAAAGAACTTCATCAAGAAAGTAGAAAGACAGCCTACACAATGGGAGACAATATTTGGAAATGACATATCAGATAAAGGTCTAGTATCCAGAATTTATAAAGAGATTGTTCAACTCAACAACAAAAGGACAGCCAACCCAATTGCAGAATGGGAAAAAGACTTGAACAGACACCTACCAGAAGAGGAAATACAAATGGCCAAAAGGCACATGAAGAGATGCTCAATGTTCCTGGCCATTAGAGAAATGCAAATCAAAACCACAATGAGATATCATCTCACACCCACCAGAATGGCCATTATCAACAAAACAGAAAATGACAAGTGCTGGAGAGGATGCAGAAAAAGAGGCACACTTATCCACTGTTGGTGGGAATGTCAAATGGTGCAACCACAGTGGAAGGCAGTTTGGTGGTTCCTCAAAAAGCTGAATATAGAATTGCCATACGACCCAGCAATACCATTGCTGGGTATCTACTCAAAGGACTTAAGGGCAAAGACACAAACGGACATTTGGACACCAATGTTTATAGCAGCGTTATTTACAATTGCAAAGAGATGGAAACAGCCGAAATCTCCATCAACAGAAGAGTGGCCAAACAAACTGTGGTATATACATACGATTGAATATTATGCAGCTTTAAGACAGGATAAACTTATGAAGCATGTAATAACATGGATGGACCTAGAGAACATTATGCTGAGTGAGGTAGCCAAAAACTAAAAGACAAATACTGTATGGACCCACTGATGTGAACAGACATTCGAGAATAAACTTGGAATATGTCATTGGTAACAGAGTCCAGCAGGAGTTAGAAACAGGGTAAGATAATGGGTAATTGGAGCTGAAGGGATACAGACTGTGCAACAGGACTAGATACAAAAACTCAAAAATGGACAGCACAATAATACCTAATTGTAAAGTAATCATGTTAAAACACTGAATGAAGCTGCATCTGAGCTATAGGTTTTTTTTTTTACTATTATTATTACTTTTATTTCTTTTCTCTATATTAACATTCTGTATCTTTTTCTGTTGTGTTGCTAGTTCTTCTAAACCGATGCAAATGTACTAAGGAACGATGATCATGCATCTATGTGATGATGTTAAGAATTACTGATTGCATATGTAGAATGGTATGATTTCTAAATGTTGGGTTAATTTCTCTTTTTCCGTTAATTAATAAAAAAAAAAGATCAAAGGAAAAGGCGGAGTGTAAAAGAGAAGATAGGACTTAACAAATGCGTATGACTCCTAAATCATTATATTGATATTTCTTTTAGTCTCCAGTATCTTGGAATAGCCAGAAGGTAAAACCTAAAATTGTGGAACTGTAACCCATACCAAACTCTGAAATCTGTTCTATAACTAACTGTTGTGACATGTTTTGAAATTTATCACTTTTTTGTATATTTGTTATTTCTCACAATAAAATAAAACATTGATGAAAGAAAGTTTTAAAGGTATAAATATTTGGAGAGATATATTTCTAAGATATCAATTATTCCCAAACTGTTCTATAAATCTAATACTATATGAATAAAAATTCCAGCAGAGATTTTTTTTATAGAAATTGACAAACTGCTTCTGTAATTTCTACAGAAATACGAAGAACTAGAACAACTAAAACCTTTGCAAAAGAGAAAAAAGTTGGGCAGCTAACACTTCCTGATTTTACAACTTATAAAAAAGCAAATGGTAATAAAGAAAATGGCATTAAAATAGAAAAATAGATCATTGGAGCAGTATAGAGAGTTTAGAAAGAGACTCACATATATGGACAACTGATCTTTGACAAATATGAAAAAACAATTCAGTAAAGAAAGGATAGTCTTTCCAAGTAATTGTGCTAGAACAAGTGGGTATGCATACACAAAAAAATGAACTTCACTCTATACTTCTCACCATTTACAAAATTTAATTCAAATCTACAGACGAAAATATTAAACTTCTAGAAGCAAACATAGATGAAAGCCTTCATAATCATGGGTTAGGTACAATTTTCTTAAATATGACACCAAAAGCATAATCTAATAACAGGAAAAAAAATTAAATTATGTCTGGGTTTTTTTGTGTGTGAAATACACTCTTAAGAAAATGAAAAGGTTAATCACAGGAAGAAGATATTTTAAAATCATGTATCATTTAAGAGGCATATATCCAGAATATACTAAGAATTCTTAAAAACTCAAGAAAATGAATACTCTAATAAAATGGTTAAAAATTTCATCAGACACTTCACCGAAGAATATATGCAGATGGTACTGGAGCACATGAAAACTATTTCACATCATTGTCATTAGGGAGATGCAAATTTAAAACACAAAAAGATAATACTAGATGCATACTAGAAAGTTTAGAATTAAAGACTGACCTTACTAAGTGTGCAGGTTTGAAATTATTAAAAGCCATGTTCTTCAATCTTCATTCAATATTGCTAGATGGGATCTTTTGTATTGTTTCCACAGAGATGTAACCTACCCAATCATGGGTGGTAACTTTTGATTAAGTGGTTTCCATGAAGATGCATCTCCACCCATTCAAGGTGGGGTTGCTGACTAGAGACCTTTAAGAGGGAAACATTTTGGAAAAACCTTAGTGCTGACAGAGCCCACATAGCCAGAGACCTTTGGAGATGCAGAAAGAAAGTACCCCCAGGAAAGGCCTTTGAAAGAGAAGCTGGTAGAGAAAGTTAGCAGACATTGCCATGTGCCTCCCCAGGTGAGAGAGAAACCCCGAACGTCAAAAGCCCTTTCACTGGAGTGAAGTATCTTTTCCTGGATGCCTTAGTTTGGACATTTCTATGGCCTTAGAACTACAAACTTGAAACTTATTAAATTTACTTTTTAAAAGCCATTCCATGCCAGAGACCTGGGTTTGATTCCCGGTGCCTGCCCAAGTAAAAAAAAAAAAAAAAAAAAATCCATTCCATTTCTGATACGTTGCATTACAGCAGCTTAACAAACTAATACACTAAGCGCTCCTGATGATGTGGGGGAATTGAAATTAACAATGAGACTGTTACATGGTCCAACCAATATGAAAAACAGTTTGGCAGTTTTTAAAAAGTGTTAAATCAGTACCAAATATGATGACACCATTCTACTCTTAGGTATTTACCAATAGAAAATCAAGCATATATTTATGCAAAGATATGTACAAATATATTTATATGTGTTTCATTTGTAATATTCAATTGTATTTCAGAAAAAGGTATCTTAAAAGATGTATAAGTCAGCTTCAGTTTGTAGGGGTTCCTACTGGTCAAATTTGGGACTATGAGTATCAAAGTAAATTTTAATGGTAACACGGTCCTAGCACAACACGAGAGCTCTTGAGGCCAGACTGATTAATTAATTAAGGAAAACTCTTTCTCACTATAGAACACAAAATAATAAATGATTATTGGAAGGAATGATGAATTAGAAAATCATCACTGATCAACCAATATAGAAATAGGAATTACCTCAAGCAAGAAATATCAGAAGACTCTAAAACTAATGGGTAAAAGTGGAATGAGAAATGGTATTTCATATAGTCTCATATTATCTATTCATGGAATACTTATATATTACAAAGAATGTATAATCTTACAGAATAGAAATCTAGCATCCATTTTCTTAATCAAGTAATTGAAGCAGATGATGGTTCTCAAAGATACCCTCAGAAATAAGTCTCATCCCACATGCTCATCTCACAACATGACCTTCACAGTCCTCCAGTGAGTGGCAGGATCTATCCCTTCTCTGTGAACATGAACTCGTCCATGTGACTACCTTGGGCAAAACAGTATGGTGATAACAAGGCCTAAGAATTGCCTCCAGGAAGCCCCTTTGTTGTTCAGATGTGGTCTCTTTCTATATAGATATGCCCAACTCTGCAAGGAAAATCATTGCCCTCTCCCCTACATCATAAAGCCATTCAGGGGTAATAATCTTCCTGACAATGAGGGGCATGACTCCCAGGGATGAGTTTGGCCCTGGCACTGTCAGATCAACAATACCTTCCTGACCAAAAGGAGGAAAAGAAGTGCAATAAAATAAGGCACCAGTGACCAAGAGAGATCAAATGGAGTCAAGAGGCTGTTCTGGAGGCTATAGTCATGCAAGCTTCAGTTAGATAGTGCTAATTACCATGATTTACTAAACCCAACCAATACCACTCCTGTTGACTCTTAAGAATACCCAGGGCTCACATTGAGACTCTATAAAGGTTTAATGCACTAGGTTTGCCTTCCTGGAATATATAATTCCCAGAGGGTTTCTAGGTCAGATAAATCCTGAAACTCAAAGGGACCAGCTTCTTCAGGATTATCAGTTAATTACATTCCCCTAACCTTTGTTATGGACACCCCTTTTCAACATGAAAAAGTCAGAAAAGGCATTCACCAAAGATCCCTATAGATTGAGAGAAGGGTTAAAGGAGAAGGAGGAGGTTTGAAAATGGGATTTAACAAATGAGTATGGCTGCTGAATCACTACATTTGTATTAATATTCCTTCTAGCTTCCAGTATTTTGGAGCAGCTAGAAGGAAAAATGTGAGATGATGGAATGATAGCCTATGACAAACTCTGAGATCTGTTCTGTAAATACTTGTTGAAGTATGCTTTGAACTGCATTGCTTTTATTTCTTTGCTGTGTATATATGCTATATTATACAATTAAAAACATTTTTAAAAGAGAGCATGGTGAAAGTGACACTATATGAGCTCTAAGTCTAGGTCAGAAAAATGTCATCTGCTTCCACCTTGCTTTATTAGGACAGGCACTTGGGGGAAACCAGCCGCCATGTAAGTTGTCCAACAGCCCTGAGAGGATGACATGTTATGGGAAATCCCAAACTGGTCTAATCATTGAGACCACATGGAGAGCTCCTAAGACTATACACAGAGAGAGTTCTAGCCATCATATCACTGTCATCACATGAGAGACCCCAAGTCTGATCTCCTGTGCCAGTTTGAAAGGATTTATGCTCCCTAGAAAAGCCATGTTTTAATCCTAATCAATCTTGTGGAAGAAACTGTCTCTTCTAATCCCTATTCCGTACTATAGATTGGAAACTTGATTAGGTTATCTCCACAGAGATGGAACTCACCCAGCTGTGGGTATTAACTTTTGAATAGAGGGAGATGTGACTACCCATTCCAGGTGGGTCTTGATTACTTTATTGGAAACCTTTAGAAGAGGAAGCATTCTGGAGAAAGCTTGAGAATGATGAGAGCCATGAAGCAAAGGGACCACGCTGCTAGAGACCTTTGGAGATGAAGAAGGAATATATCTCCGGGGGAGCTCCATGAAGCAAGAGGCCTGGAGAAGAAACTAATAGATGTCACCATGTTTGCCATGTGCCTTTCCAGTTTAGAGAGAAACCCTGAACTTCATTGGCCTTTCTTGAGTGAAGGTAATGTCTTGTTGGTGCCTTAATTTGGGCATTTTTATAGACTTGCTTTAATTGGAACATTTCCATGGCCTGAGAACTGTAAACTAGCAACTTATTAAATTCCCCCTTTTAAAAGCCATTCTGTTTCTAGCATACTGCATTCTGGCAGCTAGCAAATTAGAAAAATTCCCAACCAAGCCCATACTGAATTCCTGATACAAAGATACCATAAAGGTAATAAAATGGTTTTGTATCATGCTAAACATTGGGGTGGTTTTATTACACAGCATTAATTCACTGAAACAGGAATGAAAGTTGGTATCACTAGCTATGGGAGAAATCAACATCACATGTCACCCAAGAAGGTGAAGGCGATGAGAAGTAACAACACTATATGTGATGTTCTGGCCAAAGATACATATCATATTTCTAATAATGAGGAAAAATCAGAAATCCCAAATCATTGGATATTCTACAAAATGGCTGGCCTGTAATCTTCAAAAATATCTAGGCCATAAAAGTCAAGGAAGGATTGAAGAACTCTTCCAGAAAGAAAGGACTAAAGAAGTATGACAAGTTACTACAATGCATGATCTTACATTGGTTCCTTTGGAAAGACATCTTTAAGAAAATTAGTAAATTGTGCACAGGTTCTCTGGGTGAAGGGTACCATTTTTGAGAATTTTCTGTAAATGTGAAATTGTTTCAAAATAAAAAGTAAAAGAGAAAAGAAATGGCTCAGTTTCTGCTACATTCTGATGAAAGTGCTGCTGTGTGCTCAAGGCTTACAAAGGAAGGTCATTTCTATCTCACTCGGGCTTCCTTCTTCTAGCCCGAGGGATTCATCAGGTGACGAGGCTCCGTTTAGACACCAAGACCCAAGAAATGCTATAGCCCCATTAGGAAGCTGACTCACTCACAGAGGTCACATGTGGGTAATCAGGGCAAAAGACATTTCAGTGGAAAGAAGCCTCCTAGGTCATCATTCTGCATATGGCTGAAATAATGCAACATCGAGTCTATTAAGCAGAATAAAAGGTAACTTTGGCCTTTGGGAAAGGATCATTATGCAAATTCAGGCAGAAGCAAGCTTTTTAAAATGCACATATTTAAGTAAAGTGTCCAGCGTTTTGGTCATGACTTTCTTTTTAAAATGTCCCTAAGAAAGCATTGTTTCCACCAATTGCCATCGTACAGGGAGCTGTTTTTGGATTCAAACCAACCAGGACACCAGCATCAAACTGTTGTTTTATTCAGCATTGAGGATGCTGTCTAAACTGTCTGAGCCCCGGTATTCTGACCAGTAACATCCTTTTCAGCCCTAATTAACATTTTTCTGGAATTCTGAGTTAGTGCGTAGGCATCAGGGTGGAGCTGTCCCGAGACTTGCGGTGCTGAAGCACTGGGACGCCAGGACTGGCATAAATATGCCTTTTGTAAAGTACATCTCTGGAATCCACCTGTACCATCCTATATGTGGGCGGTAGGATGCCTACTCTGAAGCCATGGAAACAGCTCTCAGAAAGGCAATTAGTGCACAGGTGTGTATTTCAAAATTGAGATATTTTGAATTTATTTATAACTGGAAAAGCAATTAGTCTGCATAATGAATTAATCACTTACTGGAATTTGGGGTTCTTTAGCTTTTCATGTGACACACATGTATCCAGCAAAATTTAGTTTTGTAAATGCTGATAATTAAACAACTCTAATTTCATTTCAATTAGATTGAGCACAACTATCAAAGTCGATTTTAAAATTGCCTTGTTTTGCAGTGTGTGTGTGTGTGTGTGTGTGTGTGTGTGTGTGTATGTGTTTCTCTCTACCTGCTGGCTAAAAATAATGAAGTTAAGAGAAAATATATCTATAATAGATAATATTCCTTTGGCAAACTTTCAAAGTGGGCAGGTAATATCCCCATTTTACAAACACGGATCTATTTTAGGAAGATTAAGGCTAATTTTAAAAATTATAGAGTGCCTATTATGAACCATAAAATATGTGCTGCATTATCTCATTTAATTCATATGAAAGTCCAAATATGTATTGGTGTACATTTATGGATGAGGAAACTAAATCCAAGAGAGGGAAGAGAAAGCTAACAAATAGGCGCATATACTACTGTTTAAACTCTATAACAAACCCAGTAGGGAGGAGATATTTTCCAAAAGCAGATGAGAAATCAAATTCAGTGACGTTAAGTAACTCACTCAAATTTATCCACAATAAGTGATAGATCCAGGTTTTAGATCCAAACCTGCCTGGCCCCAAAGCCCGGAGTCTCACCCAGTACACTGCAGCAACGCCAGGTTGCCTGAGGGAGCTGCCCTTGTCTGAGCTGAACTTTCTGAAGGGAGCACCATTCTGTTTATGTGAACTCAGGCTCCTCTTTCAGGATTCATCTCCCACCATTTTCTGCCTCCCCTACCCCTTCACACAGAGAAAACCTTATCACTACTTGATCTACTGTGCCTGGAGGTGGGGCAAGTGTCATCTTTGCTTGTCATGCCTCCTACATTAAATACACCAGTTCTAAATTTCATGTCTCAGACTCTTTCACCTACCATCCTACCTTGCTAAATTCATCCACTCCTGAATCACTTCCCTTTATTCCTCAAAGATCTCAGCTCCTATCTCAATGTCACTCTTCCCAATTATTCTTGGTGATGTCTGTCCAACACCCTCTCGGGTCCTTGCTCTCCAACCTACCTCACCTGCCGTCCTCCTCAGTCATGGTCTTGTCCTTGTCAATATGAATGTCTACAATACCTCTTAATAACAATGTTATTGAGCCCTGAGCTCAAAGTAAAATCCATAATTTTGCCTTCTCATTCCCCCTTATTATCTTATATCTAAAAATCTTGCCCTCTAGATCCTACATGCTCTTGCTCATTGAAAGATCTCACTTCAGTAATTCTCCCCACTCTTTCCTGGATCACCAATTTTCTTGACCTACTGGACCATTCCCTTTAGTACACTAACATGATATTATTTCTCCCACTTAAAAAGTTTCTCTTGACTACTTCATCTCCAGCTTCTGCCCCTTTACAGTAAAACACCTTGGAAGAGTGATCTCTCCTCACTGTCTCTATTTTCCCTCTTTCCATTTTCTCTATTGAATCCTCTCCAACAAGATTTTTGCCCCCACTATTCCAATAAAACTGCCTTTATCAGGCTTCAATGACCCCCATGTGGCTAGATCTAAAGGGCAATGCCCAGCCCTCACTGGCTTGATTATTCAGCAGTGTCTAGGGTTGTGATCATTCATTTTTCCTTCACTCATTGTCTTCAGTTGGCTCCAGGGACACCACAATCATTTGATTTTCCTACTATCTGTCTTGCCACTCCTACTCTGGCTCCTTCACTTCTTCCTCTTCATCTCTTAGAGTTTTCAATATTGGGATTCCCAGGGTTCAGTCCATGGATTCTCCTCTTCTTTAACTGCACTCAAACCTTGGGGGATCTCAGCTAGTTCCATGACTGTGACTTCTGTTTGCATGCTCATGAGTCCAAGCTTATTGTCCAGCTTTGGATATGCATCTCCTACTAGACAGCATGATAGTTTGGATATCAAATGTAACATATTCAAGTCTTGATATCCTGCTTTCCACCATCTTTAAACTATTCTTTTCATAGTCTCCCATCTCAGTAAATGATAACCCCAGTATACCAGCTCCTCATGCTAAAACACTTAGATGATTCCTTTATTCACTTCAAACTTTCAAACGCCATATAGAATCCATCAGCATATCCTATTGACTCTTAACTTCAAAAATAAATCCATAATCCAACCACTTCTTACATACTCCATCACTGCTGTGCTGGGCCAAGTCATCTCCTGCTAAGAGGGCTGCAATACACTGCCAGCAGATTCCCACACTTCTGACCTCCATCAGTTTATTGTCACCCATAACCAGAGTGATCCTTTAAAAATGCTGAGTCACATGATGTCGTTCTTCTGCTCAAAGCCATCAATGGCTTCCAAAAGCACTTGGAATAAAACCTAAATTCCTAATCCCTTCTTGAAGCCCTCTACATGACCTGGTCCTCCATCACCTCTTTAACCTCAGCCCCTCCTATTCTTCCCTGTCTTTTGCTCAGTTCAGTCACACTTGTCTCCTCGGTATGTCACAAACCCACCAGACACACTCTCATGTCAGGATGTTGGCACTTGCTTTCTTCTGCATGTAACACTCCTCCCTCAAACAACCCCATGCCTCACTCCCTCACTCCCTTTGGGTCTTTATAAATATCTCACTTTTCAGAGAGTTTCTCCTAGCCACCCTACCTACAAATTATTCCAATACCTTCTAACCTCCTTCCTTACTCTATTCTTCCCCTAAACTGTATTCCTATCTCATGCTATTAACCTTATTCCTTCATTAGGCTGAAAACTCCATGAGGGCAGGGATTGATGTCTGCATCTTCCCACTGTTGGACCTTCAGCACCAGGAAGTGCTTAGCTCAAGGTAGGAGCTCATCAAATATTGAGTGAATGAAACAAACTCCCCTTGTGCCCACATGACTAGCAGCTGTTTACAATTCCTTAAATGTGTATCTTATTTTATTGAAATGAAACCATCTTATTTTATTGAAACTATTTGCTAACCTATCAGTCTCACCTATGTCTTATTCATCTTTTTTTATTCCCATCAACAAGCACATGACCTAGCAAAGTGCCCAGCACATGTTTGCTAAATGAATGAATGAAAGCTGAAAACTGTTATGTAGCTACAGAGTATGTGTCCAATAAATTGTTTTCTTTTACTTCTTCTGGATTTAGTGCAGAGCTTTGCCATGGAACAATTTAGCCACAGTCTAAAATGCATGGTCAGTAATTCACTCATCTCTTCATGTTATCATTTGCCACCTTTGTACATCCTCCCACACGACTGTTAGCCTCTCAGGGCACCCCCCTCTTTTCTTTATTTTCTTCCACACTCCCAGGATCATAATAGCGCCCATGATAAAATAAATAGGAAAGACCCCTGACAATAAAGGAGAACAGTGGAGCTTTTAAGGTTTCCTTTCAGGGGATTTTATCCAGAGTTCTCCTCTTCTTCGTACGGTTATTGGCATCTCATGATATGCAGTGGCCCTTAAGCTGTTCTGCCAGTTTCAAGTGGATCAGGTGCTCTGACATCTTGGAGCTAAGTTCACTGTTTGAATATGTGCCCTCCCCAGGATTATCACTGAGACATCTAAACAAGACAAGCACTAGAGGCACATAAAGCCTGCACAACAAAGAGATAAACATAGCAAATGTATCTCTAACTTTTCCATCAAGGCTAGAGGGAATTCAAGATGACTAAAGATGCCAAGATGTTAAGAGCAGGTGTTAGCATCATAAAGTCTTCAAACTGGGATAACAAGGGAAAAAACAAATAAAATCAAACCAGGAAATATTTAAGAAGCTTTACTTTTAGTCTAGGTGTCTAACAGGTTGCCTTCAATTCTATAGTTTCTCTTTACTTAAGCACACTCAACAGGTAACATTAATAATGATTTAAAGTATAATTATATGGGTATAACTATTTTTCATTGTGAGAAAGATTTTTACAACCATTGTCCAATTTACCTGTCATAGCAAACCTGTGAGACAGGTATTATCCTTATCTTCATTGCATAGATGAGAAAACTCAGTCACTTGAGACATGAAGTGATTTGCCCCAAGTCACCCAATCAGTGGATGGAAAGCTGTGACTATATTCCTGATACCCGGCCCAGTGCTTTTGCCCCTGGTCTGTGCAAGGACGTAGCTCCTTTCTACACCATCTGGAAGCTGTAGGCCATCTGTCCCTGGACACCAGCTCTGATCACTACAGCCCCTACCTTAGAGAATCACTAATAGCCCCTGTCCACAGCTGTGGGCCAATTTTTATGAGTTACTCCATTAAAAGGAAAGGTTGGATAAACGCTGTGCTTTACGTGGATGTCCCCCATTTTTCTTTGCCACTGCTTCAAGCCTTGATGACTGTCCCCTGAGCACGCTAAATGTCTTTTCCTACTGCATAATCACCCTGCATTGTGTATTACTCTCACCTTGTTATTTAAACGCCAATAAAAGGTAAAATAAAAAGAGTTAATGGTCTAAAGCTTGTTTTTTTGAGCAATCTAAGGGGGAATTTTACTCATAAATGTAAGTAAGGAAACAGGATTCCATTTCTTTGGTTATGAGACAAATAAATATCTTGCCAAGGACTGCAGCCACGGTGGTGAGCAAGCTACCCAGCAAGGCTCTACTCAGTGGCTCTGGGGAGAATCCTTCTGTTCCCCAAAACTCCAGAGCTCGTTACAGTCCTGAGGAGACCTGTGTCTTCAGAGGGGAGGAGTGTAATTTGGGTAGTGATTTATTCAAGGAGCCCCACGGGCAGGGCAATCCGTTCACTCTCTTAATCAGTGGGCTTGGGTGGAGCGCCCATAACACAGCAGCACTAGGACGACAGCACAAGCCAGGCAGAGTTCCCACCTACTTACACAGGTAAACAGAGTAGAAACACAGCACGTTCAACTATTATTGGGGAAGGACAGGGTGTCAGTGGGGCTCAACGAAAGGCGCTCGGGCTGCCAGGGCATCCATAGAAGGCTTCCTGGAGGAGACTGGATTCAGTCTTGAAAAATGAATAGGATTTTGCCAGGTCAAGAGAAGAGCAAAATTCCAGGCCAAGGGAAAAGCCTGAGTAAAATTAGAACGGAGCAAGGAAGCACAGTTGAGCTCTGGAGCTGCAAATGGTTAAAGCATGGAAGCTAAGGAGTGGCAAAACAGAGACTGCAAAGACCCCAAATCCCTGCTGGAGCATAGGGGCATCTCAGTTCCTTTTTTACAATGGGGAATTGGGTGGACCCGATGATGGATGAGGAGTCTATGAAAGTCAAGTATCAGAAATTCACACACCTGCCCTACTGCTCTCTCTTGATGTGGGAGTAGACCCAAATTGATAAAAGAAGAGAGAAGTGGTTTTCACCTCCCCACGCTGGCTCTCCCCAAAGACTGTGCTCCTACCACATCACAAAGCAGGCAGTGCTCAGAGGAGAAACAGAGGAGAGGTTGGAGTGCTTAGGGGCAAGTGAGACCTGAATACCCACCAACAGCAAGAGTGAACCCCACCCTTCATGTTCTCCGGCACTTGCATGATTCTGAGCATGCCATCTTCTCTCTCCTGCTCTGGTTGAGGATTTTCACAGACTGTATTAGCAATAAATCTCTGTGGACTGGACTGAGTAACAGGGTGGGGTTGGGGATGGGGGTGATAATAAGTTCACTGAGCACCTGCATCCAAATTACAGAATATATATTGATTAATACCTAAGCAAACATGTGCAAGATACTCTGCAGGAGTCAGAGAGACTATGCCCTCAGGGGGCTCCCAGACTACAGAGAAGCAGCCTAAGAATACAAGTAACCACGAAATACTTAAATGTACCCAAGTGTCACTAGCTACTGGATAGGAATAGAATCACGACAGTATATTAGCTCCAAGCACCGCCTGCTCATGAAACTATTTCCATTCTCAACCACGCTTTCTTGGCATCCAGCAATCAGGACAAGCTCCCTCTCAAGGCTGGACCATCCCATGGGCCACATGACTTGCTTAAGCCAGTAAATAGTGTGAGCAGAAAGCTTGTCAGACCATCGCGTGGCTTTTTTAGATCTGCTGCTCCTTACCTTCTGATCAGAATGAAAATCTCCATGAAGAGCTTCTCTTCCTGCTCAGTTACCTGAATAAGGATATGTGGAGCAAAGCTGCAGCCAATCCACAGCCAATTTATAACATGAAATGAGTTTTTTGTGTTGCAAGCTATTGAGGTTTGGGGGGTTACATTCCCAGAGCATAATTTAGCAAAAGCTGACTAAGACAGGCTCGTCCCTCCTGTTTTGGTTTGCTAAGGCTGCCAGAATTCAATGCACCAGAACTGGACTGGCTTTTATAAAGGGGATTTATATCGCTACAAATTTACAGTTCTTTGAAGGAAAAGCAGCTTGCTTTCATCCGAGTTTCTCTTCCACATGGGAAGGCACATGACAATGTCCGCTGGCCCTCTCTCCCGGATCCTGGGTTCAAACAGCTTTGCCTGGGGGGTGTCCTTTCTACATCTCCAAATGTCTGGTCTGTTGGCTCTGAGCTCTGAGCTGGGCTGTTGAGCAATTTCTCTCTCTTCTGACCTCTCTCTTTTAAGCCTCCAGCTAATTAAATTAAATGTCACTTGTTGTGGAAGTTACTCCCCTCAGCCTACCACAGATGTAATCAACCATAGATGAATTCACATGCTGATGATTTAAGACCCCCCCCCCAGCCACAGAACACCTGGGTACCATCACCCAGTCAAGCTGACACTTGGATCTAACTACTACACCTCCTTACAACGTGACTTTTGATATTGCACATCTCTAGCCCCCACACACACTCCAGTCGGATCCATCAGCATAACTCTGTACCTTGTCTTAGACCTGGGAGACTGTTGCTCTCTCTAAGAATTTATTCAAGCACCATATAAGTTGGCGAATGCAAATGGGTAAATAATGGAAGGAGTGGCACCTGTTTCCACATTGGAAGTTTCCCTAGGATGGATGCTAAAATGACACCAGGGTGAGTACATGGTGCTGCAGGAGAGATCCTGGGCATTTAAAGGCAGGAGTGAGCCTCCCTCCAAGTTTCTCATTCATTCCTCTTTCCTGGAAGCACAATTAATGATTAATAAACTTAATTTAATAAAGCTGAGTTGAGTATCCTTGTTTCCAGGCTGCACACCGCCCAAATCTACTTCTACACTGCCTCAAAAGAATTTTTCTAAAATGCTCATCTGACCCTTTCACTATCTCACCTAAGTGCTCCTCTATATAAATAATAAGAGGTAGATGTTCCTTATAAAATCACATGCAATAGTAAGAAGAAATGTGCTTCAGGTAGATGCAGAATGGACAGATCTTTAAAACACATAGTCAAGTGGAAATAAAGGAAGTCATAAGATGACGTCTATAGCGCAATACCCATTTAGGTAAATTTAAAGTCATAGTTATAGATCATGATGATTGCAGATATATAGATTATATAAATATAGATACAGATATAGACAACACTAATTTGCATAGATTTTACCTTATGCAAAGCCATATACCAAATCTATTATAGTGGATGCTTAGAGACATAGCAGCAGAATGGAAATGGGGATAGAGAATGAAGGGGAAAACCTAGTTATAAAACAAAATAAACAAATAGCAGGAATAAAAACGTAAAAATGAACAAGCTTCCTGATAACAACTGAAAGTACTCAATAAGATGGTATTCTAAAAATCTCATTTGAAATGCCGTACTGAGTAGACAAGACATAGCAAATCCTCAGAGGCCAAACAACATGTGAACGTAGGATGCAAGAGCGAGAAAGGAGCCCTGATGCAGCTTTTCCCCAGTGACATCTGCAAACTCCTGATGACCTTGGCCTGGTGACTGGCTAGCTGCACAGCCTAAGGTATGGGGGACAGGCTAGGTCTGCCTAAGAGGGACCCCACATGTTGCTGGGACCTCCAAGTTACAAACACATGATGCAACACACACACATGCATGTTCACATATATAGACAAATGTATCTGTAGATAATCACCTAGAAATAAACTAAGACTTCAGGAAAAGGTAATATGGATTTTGCCTTGGCTCAAATTTGGTGGTAAATAGATGGAAAATTTTAAAACTCCCGTGACAGGATTTGATACCATAAGCCAGTCTTCTTGTGGTTTTGTGGTCTGAACTCATACTAACTGTGCTAAAACCAAAAAAATAAAAAAAACCTCAAGTGAGAAATTATTTTAAAGTTGTTCTACTCTGAGCTGGTGGCCGCCCAAGGCTCCTAAGAGAACTTAGTATAAATTATCTCCAACAGAAAGCACTTTCAATAGACCTAAAATAATTTCCACTTACAAAGTTATGAGAAAAAAAGAGCTGTGGTCAAAAATCACAAAATAATCAGAGGCAGGCTGCATGCGCAAGAGCCAGCAGAGACAACAGAGTCATACCACAGAGTCTTCAGCTATTGAATTTTTGTAAGCTGGAATATGAAATAAGCATGTGAAATATGATTTAGGAAATAAAAAATATAAATATGCATAAAGTACAAGAAACTCTAAGAAATAACCACGTACATCTGAAAAATAACTGAATAGAATCTCTGTAAATTAAAAATACATAATCAGTGAAATTAAAAACTCAATGGACAAGTTATGGAAGATTATGCACAGTTGATGAAATACTTAGCAAACTGGAATCTAAAATGCAGCCCAAACACTAATAGTTGCGGCCAATATAAAGATGAGTTCAGAGGAAAGAGCATAAGGAGAGTACATCTAACAGAGTTGCCAAAGAAGTTAAAATAGAGAATGGTGCAGAGGCAGTATTTATTAGATATTGGATGAGAATTTTCAGGAACTACAGAAAGGTACCAATCCTCACTTCCAGGAAATTTAATAAAATACAATGAGAATTTTTAATAGAAATTCATATTCATATCAACTTATTTAAACTATAAAATAAACAGAGAGAATATCAAACAGAAGAATTAAAAGCTGCAAGAAAGTAAACAAATATTACCTGAAAAGAAGCAACAAGCAGACTGAGGTCTGATTTCTCCAGAACAACAGTGGATGTCAGAAAAAAGCATAATACCTTCAGTGTTTGAGAGAAACAATAGAATTATGTACTCAGAAAAAAACTATCATTTAAGAATGAAGGTAAAATAAAGACATGTCCAGATACAAAAAAAAAAATGAATACAATAATGTGCCATCAGCTGAGCTTGTAACAGAAAATTCTAAAGAATCTACTTCAAACAGAAGGATAACCATGCCCAGAAGAAATTGTGAGATACAGGAAGGGATGGTGAGCAAAACGACTGATAAATATGCAAATACTTCTAAACAAAACCAGGCTACATAAAATCTAAACAACAAAAAAGCAACAGCAAATAGAACAGAACCCAATTTGTGGGGCTTAAAAAGCAATGTAGTATAAAGAATTAATACAATTTAGTAAAACAGGCAAAATGGCATATAAGTAGAGAGGTGATATTGTGGTGCTAAAGAATTCTAAGGTCCTTGAATTGTTTGGGAGTGGGGTAAGTTTTTGTTGTTGTAGGATGTGCTGGTTCGACACTGTTATGTACCCCATAAAAGCAATGTTCTTGTAATCCATTCTTTTGTGTGCAGCTCTATTGCTGGATAAGACCTTTTGCTTAGGTTGTTTCCATGGAAATGTGACCCACCCAATGCATGTTGGGTCTTTATCCCTTCCTATAGCCCTTTATGAGAAGGATCCGAGAGGTTTAAAGAGAGAAAAGAAATGCCTAGAGATGTTTTGGAGAGAGCCGATACAGGGAGCTCAGAGAGGTATCCCCAGAGAAGCAAGCAAGGACCCACAAATATTCAGAGAGAAAGACACTGGAAACAGCGGCTGAGAGCAATGGAGCCCAAGAGCAAGGAGCTGTCAGAAATTGCCATGCGCCTTCCCATGTAACAAAGGAACCTGAATGCCAGCAGCCTTTTTTCAGTCAAAGTATCTTCCTCCTGATGCCTTCATTTTCATGGCCTTAAAACTGTAAATTTGTAACCTAATAAATTCCCTTTGTAAAAGCCAATACGTTTTTGGTATATTGCATTCTGACAGCATTGGCAAAACAAAACATTGTGTATCAAGGCAGAAATTTATAGGGTGATAACTAAAGTAAAGTAAATAAAAGTGCAAAATATTGCAAACCAGTAATGGGAAAAAATGGAATGAATAAAACAAAACTCAATTAATATGTATGAACACAAACAATAAGTATGGGAAACAGAAGTAGGAGAAATAGTACAAAAATATGATAGCTTTTAATCAAGATTTATTACTAATTACAACAAATAGAAATGGTCCAAATTCATTAGTTAAAAAAACAAAGATGTCTAAACTGCATTTTAAGAGAACAATTGATCAATGAGAATTCAGGGAGGATCAAAGAAAATGATGTAAAAACTATAAAAGTCAGCCCAATATTAATCAAAAGGGAACTGGGGTATAGAATATATATATATATATACTATAAAATATAGTATAGTCTATACTATGTATTTACTAACATATAGTATTATATGTACATGTGTATATTAGTCAGACAATTTAGAACTTGGGTCACAATGCAAAGAAATAAAAAGGGTCACCATAAAATGAGAAAAGTTAGGCATGCAAAGATTTATAATAATTGTAAATAGAAATTAACCTAATAACATAGCTTCAAAATATATAAAGTAAAATGAAACAGAATTATATTCTGTCATAAAAAAATATTCTATCATGTAGTTATTATAAATGAAACAAATAAAAATCAGTAAATATACCCAATATTTGGATAACACAATTAACAAACTCATTTCAATGTGAAAATAAAAGCAAATGGAGAATACACATTCTTTTCAAATACACTGGGACATTTCTGAAAATAAGTACCTATTAGACAATAAAACAGACAACAAATCTCAAAAGATTAAGATTATACAGACCGATTTTTCAGACAAAATTTAGTTAAATTGGAAATTAATAGCAAAAAGATAATTATAAAGGCTGTGTACATTCAGAAAAGATTTAGAGCACACTTCTGAATGAATCATTAATCAAAGTAACAACAGATCATAATGGAAATTAGAAATAACGAAAATAATGAAATTTCAAACTTGTGGGATGCAGCTAAATCAGAACATAAAAAGGAAATCTATAGCCTTAATTGCTTATGTGAGAAAAGAAAGGTGGAAAATTAATGACAAGTATCCAACATATGTTAGAAGAAGAAAAGCAGCACGTATCAAAGAAAAGAGAAGGAAGAAAATCTTTTTAAAAGAAATTCAATTGGTAAGTAGAAAGTAAACAAATAATAGACAAAATGAGCAAGCTTTGAAAGGACTAAATGACAACCTTTAGGGAAAATAATGACAGCAAAAATAGAATAAAGAGGGTATTCTAGTTTGCTAGCTGCCGGAATGCAATATACCAGAAATGGAACGGCTTTTAACAAGGGGAATTTAATGAGTTGCTAGTTTACAGTCCTAAGGCCGAGAAAATGTCCCAGTTAAAACAAGACTATGGAAATGTCCAATCAAAGGCATCCAGGGAAAGATACCTTGGTTTAAGAAGGGCAATGAAGTTCAGGGACTCTCTCTCAAGTGAGAAGGCACATGGTGAACACAGTCAGGGTTCCTCTCTTATCTGGAAGGGTACATGGAGAACACGGCGTCATCTGCTAGCTTTCCCTCTTGGCTTCCAGTTTCATGAAGCTCCCCAGGAGGCGTTTTCCTTCTTCATCTCCAAAGGTCACTGGCTGGTGGACTCTCTGCTTCGTGGTGCTGCAGCATTCTCTGCTCTCTCTGAACCTCTCATTCTCCGAAATATTTCCTCTTTTATAGAACTCCAATAAACCAATCAAGACCCACCCAAATGGGTGGAGACATGTCATCACCTAATCCCATTTAACAACCACTCTTGACTAAATCACATCATCCAGGGAGATGATCTAATTACAGTTTCAAACATACAGGATTGAATAGGGATTATTCTACTTTTATGAAATGGGATTTATATTAAAACATGGCTTTTCTTAGGAAGCTTACTTCCTTTCAAACCAGTACAGAGGGTGAGAATGCAACATTTGAGCAAGATCTTGGAGGGGGTTAGATGAGAGCCGAGCAGCTATTTGGGGAATTAAACTACATTAAAACTACATTTGGGGAAAGTGAGTGGTTCAGGCAGAGGCAAGGGCAGGTGCCCTCTCCACAAGGCTTCCATTAAAAATCGCTACCCAAACACTCTGTATACCTCTCCCCAACTTTGTCTCAGTACCAATTCTAACCTAATGGGAAGGCACACACATCCAGAGACATATAATTATAACACTTGTAATATAATTGTAACACTTGACTTTTTAATGTAGTTTAATTGTTGTCTGTCTCTCTCCACTAGAATTTAAGCTTTGTGGGCTGTGATTATTGTCACTTTTGTTTGCTGCTGCATCTCCAAAGCCTAACGCAAGGTCCAGCACTTAAAAGGTACTCAATGAATAATTTTGAATGAATCAATCAACCAATAAGAAAAAAGACAAAACCTCACAGAAAAATGGGCAATATGCTTGACTGGGCACTTTACAGAAGAATAAATACAAATGACCTGTAAACATGCAAGGTGCCCAACCTCATTATAAATTATGGGACAGTGAATTAAACCCTCCATAGATACCATTTCACATCCACTAGACATGCAGATACTGAGAAGACACACAATGGCAGATGCTAGCGCGGCAGTGGAGCAACTCAAACTTCAAATTCTGCTGGCAGGAATATAAATTGGTATAACCACTTTGCATAATAATGTGGCACTGTCTGGCAAAGCTGAAAGTACGTATGCTGCCCTGCCCTGTGCTCCTAGGGTTTGACCTCTGTGTCACAAAGGTCATCAGCCAGGGCGCGTTGTTCTTGGGACTCTAGTTGAATTCATCCAGAGGTCACGGTATTTCTTCCCCTACTTTATCCCTGCCAGGCATAGAATATATTTCTGCCAGGGGCTACAGCCTTGACAGGCCCACGTCCTACAGTGTTGAGTGAAGATATGCAAGTCATTTAAGAATTCACTCAGCATAAATGCATTGTATAAGGTTCAACACTAAACAATATACGATTTATATATAATTTTTATATATGTATGAAATCATTATAAAGGATATATAAGGGAATGATTAACATACAAATTTGAGAAAATGGTTATACCTGTCAGAGGAGAAAAGTGATTGAGCAATGGCTAACAGGTGCTCCAAACTCTTTCTTAAGTTGGGTAGTGCATACAGAGCCAGCTCATTTTATTTTTATTCTTTAAATCTTCTTTGTGCATTATATATATAGTGTTGTATATATTATTATTTAATAACCACTATCTTTTTAATAACCACTAATTTTAAAAAGAGAATCACAGTTTTTCCAAAACAAAAATTATAATATTTAAATGGCCATGATGTTAAAATGGAATAATATGCACAATTCTTTTTTGCAGAACTTCGAGAAATTAAAAACAGCAAGAAGCAAAAAAGAATGTAAAAGTAGCCAGGGTCAAATTCTTCTAATGCTAAATTGTATATGGTATATATAAATAACAGATAAATTATTTATGAATAATAATTAGTCCAATATATTGCAAGGTCATAAACAAAGTTTTGTGAATGAATATATATTTAAGTACCCAACAAAAGCGGGACATATTTGTTTTTTTAGAAAAGAGAAATGGAGAGTATGATTAGTTCATCTCTCAGCATCCAAGATTTTTAAAAAGGAGGAAAAGCAGAAGGAGAAGGAAAGGAGCTAGAAGAAAAAAGGAGAGAGGGAGTGGGAGAGTGAGTGAGAGAGGAGAAAAGGAGAGAATAGAGAGGGAGGTAAGAAGAGGAAGAGAAGAATGGAGGGGTGAGGGAGGGAGGGAGGAGCAGGAGCAGGTGGAAGACCAGGATTAGTCTTTGGGTCAGTCTGTTGAGGGAGGGAAGATGCTAGAAGCAATGTAGCATTTGAATGGAGTCTCCAAGGATAAACAGATGAACGAGCATAGAAAGGAAGTTCCAGAAGAGACAAAAGCAGAAATGTAACATGGAAGTTTGAGGGTAAAATGCCTATTGCAAGAAGTACAAAGAGTTAGTGTTTGGGGAAAATTAAGATATCAAGGGTCAGTTAAAGAATAGGAGTAGTTTTAGTTCCTAGCTGCTAAAATGAATACCGTACAATGGGTTGGCTTAAACAACTGGAATTTATTGACTCATAGTCTTGAGGTTAGGAGAAGTAAAAAATCAAGGTTATACTTTCTCTCAGAAAACTGTGGTGTTTTGGTTCTGGCTGCTGGTGATTCTTGGTCTGTATTTTTTCCATCACACGGCAATGCACATGGCAGAATATTCTCCTTTTTCTTTTGGGTTCCCTTGACTTCCGACATCTAGCTGCTCCCCATGGAGCAATTTCTTTAGCGTCTAAGGGTTCAGCCATATTGGATTATGGCCATGTTCATTCAGTTTGGACACACCTTAATTAATAACATCTTCAAAGGTCACATTCATAGGACCAGGGGTTGAATCTAAACATGGCTTTCATGGGGGGCATGATTCAATCTCTAACAGGAGTCGTAAGACATAAAAGCATGGGTCCTCAAACATGACTTGTCCAGGTTTAAAATCTGACTCTTACATTTACCAGTTGTGTGTTCCTGAGATTGCTAAATTTTCATTCAATAAATATTTTAAAATTCATTAAAGTCTCTGTTCCTCCATTTCTTCATTCAATTGGGCATGATAATATCCCTCCAACTTGTAGAAAGGAGTAGATGAAATAATATACATACTGATGACAAGTCAAATAAATGTTTGCTATTTTTGTAAAACTGTGATGCCAGACATATAAGCTGGAAACAGATTGTGTAGCACCCTCATAGGTAATTTAAAGGAGTTTGGATTCTTTAGCCTCATGAACTCTGATAGGGGTTAAAAATGTGTGTTCCAGACACATCCTGCTGGCTGGGCAGGGAGGGGTTGAGGCATGTTTGCAGACCAATTAGAACCCCTCTGACAGCAGCCTGAACAAGAGATGGAGGGATAGACTTTAAGATACAAGGTGAATAAAAACAACTACACAGAGTAAATGTGGGGTTTGAGCCTAAGTCTGGAATGACCCCTGGGTCTCTGATTTAGGGAGCTCCTGTGACTGCTAGAGTGCCTCTTGTTTCTCCTCACCCTAACTCAATTGCTACCTCTTCTGAGAAATCTTCATAGAATGCAGGTCACACCTCCACTGTAGCCTTTTCCTGGCTCCCCCACTAGATTGTGAATGCCGGAAAGACAGGTATTAGTTCCTAAACATCTCTGAGACACTGAATCTCAGCACAGGGATGAGTGAGTGAGTGATACTATCTGGAACATCCTGGCCCAATGGGTCAAATGATTGCAACCCATTGGTCATGCTCACCACCCTCATGCCCCCTACTTCTCCAGCTTCATTCTGCAGCCCTCCCTTTTCTGGTCTAATGCTCTGCCACTTCAAACTAAATGAATGAGATCCTGGGGCATCCCTTTGGAATTTCACTAGGAATTTGGTTGATACAAAAAGAGAAACTAATTAACTGGGCTCCCTTGCTTGCTTGTTGACTGTTTATGCTTTTCATACATACTGAGGACTGAATTTTCCAACACCATCAGCTAAGGACATATTGTGTTCCAATCTTGCTCTGCTACCCCTGCCATCTAGAGGAGCTTCTCGCTCACTGCCAATGCCTGGCTGGGGGACAATCTTTATAAGATGCTCCATTTCATTCATTTTGTAGTGGCAAACTTCTCCAGTCAACTGTTTCTGCTCCTGTTTAAACAGTTTGCTCATCTCCTTTGTTCTTATCATAGCTTACCAGAAGCTGTTGCAGTTCCCTGTTTATGCTTAATTTTGAAATGCAATTCATGTGAAAATCTGTGTGCATGTAAACGAATCCATGTTGTTGCAATATGTGCTGTGGGTTATGGTATAATTTAGCAACATCTGGAGACAGCTCCCTGAGTTTTCAATGCCCAGCTTTTGCAGATGCAGTGTTTCTCAGTCAGCAGAAGAAGAAAAGAGCCAGGCAGATACTCAGACTTCCTTCTTCTGTCTCCTTGTTCTACTCACAGCCATAGGCACGGACCAGAGCTACCAAGAACACATGGGACTCACTTCTTCTACTAAGCCTGCAGTCTCAGAATAATGGTGTTCTGGAAGAAACCTCTTGAGCCATCCAGTACTACTTCCTGCCCAAAGAGGTATCTTCCACCACATTTATGATAGGAAAGTCACAGTCCTTCGAGAAGCTTCATTTTACAGTGAATCCAAATCTTCCTCCACCTGGCTTTCCCTATTGAACTTTCTTGGACACTCTGGAGCAGGGCTTTCCAGTAGAATTTCTGCAATAATGGACATGTCCATAGGAAGGTCTCTAGCGACATGTGGTTATTAAGCCCCGGACATGTGACTAGTACCACTAATCACATTAATTAGTCTAAATTTAAAGTATGTCATCACACATGACTAGTGGCTACTGCACTGGACATTTGGATCCTAGAATATTTATACTAGGAAACCTGTGGCAAAAAATAAGATGAACTGAACTAAAGGCACACTCCCCATTTCAAACCTATAGAAATGCAGAACAAATCCAACCAAACAAAAAGAGATTTCCTAAAACAGAGCCAAGTGCAATGCAAGAAAGAAAAACCCTCTTGCATGAGAAACACAAAAGAAATGCAATTCAGAACATTAGCATATATTGAAGTTAATGGGACTACAGGGGTATTGCAATTCCATGTAAACCTTGTGTCTGAGATCCCATGAAAGGACAGAAGTTGAGGACACATGAGAGGCAGCTAGTCATAATGGAATCCCATATTTTCTTGTTTTTCCTCTCCGATCTGCATTCTGGACCTGCCGTGCACACCGGGTCTCCCATTCTCTATTTCTCTCTATGACTGTATAAACTCTTTCACGTAAAATATCAATGGAGAGATTTTGAAATTATCCTTGATTTGATTTTTCAGCGCCATAATTTCAATATATGTTTTCAACTAACCCTGTTTTTTTTCTTTGGAATAATGCCTTCTTCTCACTTAATGAATTCTATCGCTTTCTTTTTCCATTTGACTTTCTCATGCCTTTGGTAAAGCCCTGGGAAGATGGTCTATCATTTCTAATTCCTCAGGGATGAATTCCCCAATTCATTTTCTGCTGACCATCCGGCATCATGATGATTTTCTTTGTGCCTGGTACTTTTTGTTTCATGAGCTCATCTTCCATGGATATTGTCCTCTGCCACACTGCTGCTGGTTCCCTGGAATATGAAGATGCTTCTATGGGATAGGTTTTTATAGGTTCTTAATGGGGTCACTGATTCTAAATCAGTTTTGACATTAATCTATTATATCAAGGTTTATACCCTGCAGTACTGTGTGAATTTGGAGTACAAAACAGTCCGGGCTTGGGATTCTCAATACTTGGGAGGAACTATTTCTGCCTAAGGAAGCTTGCTTCCCACCTGCTTCTCCAGTGAATTTTTTAGTTTTTCTATCTCCTGTCATTTAGGGATAGATCACCCAAATGCCTAAACTTTTTGGTGGTGCTTTTAAATACTGGGTCCTCCAGTCTTGACTCAAGACCCAGTGTAGGCACTGGGACCCCAGCTGCTAAGGTGTATATATGATTCCAATATCCATGAAGGCAGGTGATTTCATCTCCCCTCACTGCTCAACTATGAGTTCTCATTTACTTTCTAGCGCCTGGAGGGTTCCCAGTACTGCTTTTAAACCTGCGTGTTTTTTAAACAAATGTTTTATTTGACACTTATATGGTTCAGAGTAGGAAATGAGTTTTCCATATAGTTTATTTCACTATTGTTCCAAATACATATTACTCCCTAAAAAAGTAAAACAAAATTTAGTGACTTAAGACATCAGCAAACTTTTGTTTTATTGTTTACAAATCTTTAAATTGGGCAGAACTTAGCAATGATGGCTCATCTCTGTTCCATGTGTTCAGTTAGGGTAGCTCAAAAGGGTTGGATAAACTTCCAGGATAGCTCACTCACATGGCTGGCAAGCCTGTGCAGCTGTAAGCTGGAGCTTGACTGCTGCTGTCAGCCAGGGCTCTCAGTCTCTCTCCACAGGGCTGATTGGGCTCCCTCACAGCATGGTGGCTTGGTTCCACAAGCCAGTATTTCTAGAGATGGCAAGTAAAATTTTTAAGGCCTGAAAACTGTTCACACTGTGACTTCTGTCATTCTATTGGCAAACAGTCATGGAATCTGCCCAAATTCAAAGGGAGGGGCATATTTGGGTACTCCAAACAGGAGGACTATCAGAGACATTTCAGCCTCTTTAATCCACCCAACCATATTGGCAGATGTCTCCAATCCTCTTTCCCTCCACTTTCTAGATTTTTCCAGCATTCTCACTAGAAATGGGTTTGAGTGTCCCCAAAACCCCACCTTCCTCTGCATTCTAAATTATCCCTTTCCTCTTTAAAATAATTGCTAGGCAAAGCTAGGATGGAATGCCCTGCTGCTTTACCTAAAATCACAAAACTTGAAGCAATTTTCCTAATGATCAGTTACCTACTTCTAAGATGGTTTAAATGGTGACATATTTTTAGCATGTTTGTATACATTAGCAAATATTGGGCTGGGGTAGGGGAAGGGCCGTAGTTTGAGATATTTTTTAAAGTTTTTACTTATTCTTCTAAAAGTTTGTCTAAAAATATATTTGTGATAAATGTGTATTAAATGTGAAGCATTTAAAGATTATTGGGCCTGTTTTGCAGCCTTATATGTGTCTTAAAATTTTTTTTTAGAGAAGTTGTAGGGTTTCAGAAAAATCATGCAGAAGATACGAGCATCCCCATACATGCCCGCCCTCTCCCAGTCACACACAGTTTTCCCTGCTATTAACACTTTGCAATAGTGTGCTACCTTTGTTACAGTTGATGAACCAGTATGATTATAATATACTATTAACGAGGTCCATGTTTATATTAGAGTTCACTGTCTGTTCTGAATACTTCTATGGTTTCTTTTAATTTTTTTTATTCTAGGAACATAAATACAATTTAAAATTTCCCTAGTAACCCCATTCAAATACATAATTCAGTACTGTTAATTATATTCACAACGTTCTACTTTCATCACCACCATCCGTCACCTCAAAGAGAAACTCTGTCCCAACTCAACATTAGCCCCCGACTCCCTGTTCCCACCCCCAGCCCTGGGAACATGTATTCTAGATTCTGAGCCTATGAATTTTCTTATTCTAACTATTTCATATCATTGAGATCATGCACTATCTGTCTTTTTGTGTGTGGCTTATCTCACTCAACAAAATGTCTACAAGGTTCATCCATGTTGTCACTGTGAATAGGACACTGTTCCTTTTTATGGCTGAATAACATTCTACTATGTGTATAGGTCACACTTTATCTATTCTCTTGATTGACCCTTGGGTTGTTTCTATCTTTTGGCAACTCTGAATAACGCTGCTGTGAACATCAGCGTGTATGTGTGTCTTTTAAAATTAACGTTGAATTTGTAAAGAGGCTTTCAGTGTTTGATTACAATGCGCTCCATCAGTTGCCATGCCCCAAGCATTCTGGATCCATTCCCTGAAGCCCAGTCGATCTGCCTAAGGGACGCAGCGTCCTGTGCATCATGCCCCTGTGCATCATGCCCCTGTGCATCATGCCCCATCCTTGTGGAAAGCAGTCAGAGACTCCCTGGAGCCCCGAGCAAATACCAGGAACTGCTGCTAGACTGGAAGGTTCGTCCTAGAATTTGCCCTTGGCCAGCAAGTTTCTCATTGAATGTCGCTTATGCCACCCAAAGGAATGCATGGAGATAGGAAGAATGCCATAACTGACATTCTCAAGCACAAGGGGTAACACGAGAGGTAGGTACTCTGGGAAAACAAACTGACAAAGCAGACCTTGAAAGGGTTGTTAGAATTCAACAAGCTCACGCTCGTAAAGGGTGGGCCTTGTGCCTTGTCAGAGTAAGATACAAAAAATAAATGCTCTACGTTATTTTTATTTTCTGAGACTTGTCTCCCCAAATAGATTATAAAATTCACAATGGGGGGTGGTGGATGGAAGCTTTATCATATCCTTTACTTCCTTGTCATATCTCTGAAGACCAGAATGAGCAAAACTTGTATATGCTTAAGAAAATTGCCTGAGGAATGGGAACAGGAGGTTATAAAACCTCCTTCCTTTCCTTCCAATGACTATATTTTACATTTCTAGAATTTCCCTTTCATTCTTTCTAAATTACCTGTTCGTTTTCTTCATAATATCTTACTTTTACCTCTATAGTGGATTCCTTCATCTGTTGAAAAATTTGATCATACGTATTTTTAAATCTCTTTCAGATTGCTCTATTTTCTGTAGCTCTGGAATGCAAATTCTCTCAAGGGCTGCATATTCTCTGTAATTTTTACACTGAACTCATCTTCTGTGCAAATTGTTTTCCACGGGCGTTCTGAGTACCCAAGGCAGTGGGGCGTCCTGGGCAGTGCTTTGGCATTTATGGCTGCAGGAGGGCGGTGATTGTGACAATTCCAGACATGATTTTGCTGTGACTCCTCACCTCAGGGGCTCTGCAGTGTAGAGCTGGACTCCAAGCATCACAGGGCTGGCATTCCAAAGTCGGGGACCTGCAGCACGGCGCAGGAGTCCATTTTGTGGTCCCATCCACTGCAGCACTAGCTTCCTCAGATCCTGATGTGACCAAGGGACCTCTTACCTGGACCAGGAGCTGGGGCCTCACTTCAGACCAGTGTCCACTCTGACACTGCATTTAAGCCCCCAGCCCCACTCTGGCTCTGAGCTCCTTCTACTTTTGGATCCAAAGCTCTCCCTTCCTTGCCTTCAAGATCTTTCCCTTCAGTTACTACTCTTTTTTTTGCTATATATATATATATATATATATATATATATATATATTCTTTGTTATAAATATATACAATTTTTACATGTTTGAAGCAAAGGCTGGAATCTTATATCAGTTTGGTTTGTCATTGTTCATCATTTCTGGAGCGCAATATATCAGAAACGGAATGGCTTTTAAAAGCAGGAATTTAATAAGTTGCAAGTTAGCAACTTTTAGACCATGGAAATGTCCCAATTAAAGCAAGTCTATAGAAATGTCCAATCTAAGGCATCCAGGGAAAGATACCTTGATTCAAGAAGGCCAAGGAAGTTCAAGGCTTCTCTCTCAAGTGGAAAGGCACGTGGTGAACACAGTCAGGGTTTCAATCTCAGCTGGAAAGTCACATGGCGAACACAGCATCATCTGCTAGCTTCCTCTCCAGCTCCCCAGGAGGCATTTTCCTTCTTTATTGCCGAAGGTCGCTGGCTGGTGGACTCTCTACTCCGTGGTTCTGCGGTGTTCTCTGCTCTCTCAGAAGCTCAAGTCTTTTCCAAAAATGCTTGCTGTTTTAAAGGATTCCTGTGAAGTAATCAAGACCCACCTGGAACGGGTGGAGACATGTCTCCACCTAATCAAATTTAATACCCACACTGGATTGAGTCACATCTCCATGGAGATCATTTAGTTAAAGTTTCCAACATACAGTAGTGATTCAGGGTTAGAAGAAATGGCTGTCTTTTACGAAATGGGATTAGGATTAAAGCATGACTTTTCTAGGGCACATAAATCCTTTCAACCCAGCATAGTCGTATTGACTAGAAGTCATTAAAGAAACAGGCAAAGGCTTACATGAGAGAAAAACAAAGCAGACTCAAAATTAATCATGTGCTAAAACCTGCTCGTTTAACAAGTTATATTAGGAAATGGGAAAGTCCCATAAACAGAACAGTGAGAGAGTCACTCGAGAGCCATGGAGACAGTGACAACCTCCACAACTCCTTCAAAAGACGAGACAGCAGGCTGAGGGCTCGGTGGCGAGCGAGAGCGGCTGGGAGCAGCCTGTTTCCACGGCCTCTTCAGAATCGCCCTGAGCAGGGAGACACAAGACTCTGGCTTCAGCCTGAATTGCAGTCTCCCCTTCCATGACATGGAACCTCAGTGAGATGCTGTCACAATTCATTCCATCCCATGAGCTTTCCCTCTTCCTAGAGATCCAAGCAGACAAATTTTCTTTTAAAAACCAAAGCCGTACATGAATAAAGTGCATTATCATTTGAGACTCTCCCCTTGAGATCACTGGAGAAATCTGCCCTTTTATCTGTGTTCCCTGATCACACCATAATGTCACACGTTGAACCTTGGATAATTAATGAGTCTTCTGTCTTCCAAACCAGCTCCCAGAAAGATGTACATAGACTCAACACAGAGCTGGCAGGTGTCTGCTGGGAGCAAGGGCAGGGAGAGAGCATGGACAACCACTATCATCAGCAGCAATTAATAGTGATGATGATGATGATAACGGATAATCAGTTTTGAATCCAGTCCTGGGGCAGCCCTGTCCTGGATGTCAGTAAATCGCACGAAGCTACCACTAGGTGAATGTTACGATCTAGAATTTTATTAGTAAAGAAACACATTCAGAAGGGTTAAGCAACTTGTCCAGAGTCACTCAGGTAGGAAAAGGCAGGAACAAGAACTGACAGCCGGTGGCCTCCATGGCATGCTCTGTGCAGGAGGTGCCAGGAAGCCGCGAAGCCCACAGCAGGGTCTAACCCCAATCCTGCTTCAAGCCCCACTGCTGAAGGGGTGGATCTCCCTCAAGGGAGAGGACTGAGACCTGGCGTGGCAGGCTGAGCACTTGCTGGTGGGGTGTCCAGAGCTGAACTAAGGCCCACTCGTGGGACAAGCCCAGTCAGGGGTCAGCGAAGACTTCACCAGTGAGTGCAGTGACCCAGCCTGACCTAGGAAACCTCTCCAGGCTCCTCTCTACCCCTGGGCCCAAAACAGGGCTGGCGCAGAGAGGCCATCACCAAATGTTGAATGGACAGACGGATGGACAGATGAATGGTTCCCAGCTGGTGCCACTGAGGGACCCCACCCAGTCCCCAGATAGGAAACTTTTAACCAATGAGCCCAAAAGTCAAGGGATCATTTCCCTTCTCTTCTCCCCCTTTTCCTCGGATGGTCGCATGTTTATAGATCTTGAAGGTGTGGTCCATTGTGGAAGCTGTCGGCCTCACTTAGAGGGCCAGCCACATAACACAACCCCAATGTCCTGGCTCTCCCTCCCTCTCTTCATTCCCTGTGTCCCTCACTCACGCTCCCTGGCGTGTGACCCTCTAATAACACAGCATTTAAGGCGTGTGCCTCAGATTTATTTTCTAGAGAACAGAGTCTAGCGGCATTCACCAGCACAGACGTTTCTCTCCCCTGTGGAACTGTCAGCTTCTTGGTGGCTGCATCCTATCCGTACAGAACCTTCTAGCGCACAGCATCAAGCTTAGAATACAGCATAGCTCATGCCTGGTGTGTGCTGGACAGTGGGCTGCATTCAACTCATCCGCAGGAGGGATGAGTCACCAGTGAGGTGAGGGGAAATTCAAGGCAGAAAGCTAGCTCTGTTCCAAGGACTGATGGAGGTACTTTGCATACATAGCTGCGTAATCATCACAAAGGCCTCCAAAGTAGATGCTACAATTATCTCTATTTTTCAAAGGAAGTTAAGAGAGGTGAGTGCCTCACCCACGGTCACAGCTAATGAGGGAGGAAACAAGCTTCTTCCTTGCCTGGGTCTGTCTGCAGAGCCGGTGTTTTGGCTGTGACATCTGCCGGTGTTTTCCCAAGCCTGTTACCCAGGCAGCCAGCCAGCCCTCAAGTCCCAGCCTTTGTCCTGACATCTCTCAGCTCCCCTAGCAGAATGGTAGAGCGGGGCCAGAAAAGGAGGCAGTGGGAAAGGGGTGATGGGGAACCTGCGGATTTTGCAGGGCAGATAGATTTTGAGACCTGTTGGCAAACGATGGCTCAAGAGGGACCCAAGGGGTGTTTCGAGGGGAGCGTGGCTGCCCAGAATCGGCTGGCATTATGGGCACATCTCCAAATGCCAGACGCAGTGTCCTCACCACCATTTGTAGGTGTTCGTGCACTGGGCACCTTTGGTGGGGAGAAGACTAGGCCAAGAAAATAGGAGACGCGGAATCAATAACGCGGCTGGGTGGAGTGGAGGAGGGGAGGCCCCAGACACGCAGCTTCACTTGGAGGGAAAGTAACCACCGTCAGCAGGGCTCTGCAGGCTGGGGAGGGGGCACTGAGGCCAGGCTGCCGAGACCCTCCCGCTCCAAGGGGTCCCAGGGTCGAGTGGATCCCAACCTCGGGGCATCGTCTTCTCAGCCACCACCGGAGGTGGTAAGAGGCAAGGAGAATGGAATAGACGGACCCACCACGTCGTAATTCACACTCGGAACGGCTGCGCGGCAGGGTGGGGGGCGCAGCCGGGGATGGTTCCGACCCGGCGCCAGAGGTGACGCCCCCGCGAGTCCCGCCTCCTGCTCCCACTGGGGAAGGTGCGAGGAGGAGCCAACCCTGAACCCCTTTAGAGGAGGAAGGGGATACCCAGGACTGAACGGGGTCTAGGAGCCTGCGGTGAGCCCCTACTGCACTCCTGTTCTACAGAGCAGCAGACCCCACAGCAAGGTCACCAACTATGGCCCAGGGGCCAAACCCGGTGTGTCTAAAAATGGTTTCTGCATTGTACAGGGTGATAAAAGAAGAATATGCGACAGAGACCACAGGTGACTCAAATACTTACTGTCTGGTCCTATTCAAAAAAGACTTTCTGCCCCCTGCCTTGGAGGTTGAGAAGGGGCTAGAAATAGGGCACACAGGACCATGCAGAAGTTTGGAGAAGGGCAAAGAGGCCCAGGCGGGGCAGAGGCTTACCACTGAGTCTGCAAACAGGCAAAGGCCCCTGACCTGGGCACCCCTTTATAGGATGTGGGGGGAAGGCACTTGGAGCCCCTCTTCTTCCAGTCCCTCCGAGGGTAGCTTTGGGGTGCCCACTCCCCAATCGTGGCTAGGATGCAATGCTGACTGACGAACCACCTGCAAAGATGGGAAGGGTCCATGCTGCACTCTCCACGGGGAGCTGCGAGTTTACCTGGCTTTAGGCGGCTGGAGGCTTCTGTACAGGTCAGCACCACTCAGGAGCCGGGCCACCTGGACCCTGCATCCTGGTCCTGGCCCTCTCTAGCTTAGGCAATTGACTGACTTTGCTGTGCCTCAGTTTCTTCTTCTGAGGGATGGAGACAGCAGTAGTCCCTGTCTTGGGGTTGCTTTAAGAAACTGAGCTGATACATGTAAGCGCTTGTTTAACACAGGTTGGGTCGGGGGGGTGCCCTGAAGAGGTTACAGTTGTGATGACTTTGTGCTGCCCTCGGACTCCGCCCTGTAGAAACCATAATGGGACAAGAAACACCAGGTCCCCGCCCTCCTGTAACTTACACTCGGGGACAGGAAGCAGGTACCAACCAGATCATCATGCAGACAGATGTCAGGTTGTGACTGAGACAGGGGCAATGGGCAGGCCTGGGGGTTAGCCAAAGGAAGGCATCCCAGAGGAGGTAAGGCTTGAGTGAAGAGCCAAGAGGTGGGTGGGAGATAAGAGGACCAAGAGGAAAGGGAAGGTTGTTCCTGGCACTGAATCCAGCATGCGGTACGAGGACCATGCCGTGGGGAAGGTGAGTGCTGATTAACAGCAGAGAGCAAGTGGGCATGGCATAGGGTAAGGGCAGAGAGAGGGTTGGAGCTATACCTTGCAGGATCTGGAGGCCATGAGGGGGCAGTTTTGCTTCATCCTAAAAGCCACAGGGAAACCTGAAGGGGTCGAGGTCTCAGGAGCAGGGCTGCTCACCATAAAGCCTTTGCATTCCCAGGCCAGGAGGCCCTTCTCCAGGAGGACGGCATTAGGCCATGCAGGTGTGTCTCTCACCTCCCCAACCCTTACCTGCTCTGGCCATTAAGGCTGAGCACCTGCAGCAAACATGGTGGGCTGGCAGCCCTGCCCCCAGAGACAGCAGACCACACACCCATCCCCCCCGACCCTCAGACTCCCAAGGACACAACAATGCCCATACCTATGGGCTCTGGGTATATCCTCTGTATCGGCCAGGTTCTGCAAAGAGACAGAAGCAGCCGGATATATGCATATAATATATGTAACACATAGGAAGAGTTTTATTCTAAGGATTGGCCCAGGCAGTTGTGGGGACTGGCAAGTCCAAGATCCATAGGGAGGCCGGGAGGCTGGAAATGCAGAGAATAGATGGAGTGGTCGTGAGGCAGAATTTCTTTTCTCCGGAACCCTCTGTTCTTAGTCCTTCAGGCCTTCAGCTGAGGGGCAGAGCCTGCTCACGTTATTTAGGTAATTTCCTCTACTTAAAGTCAAGTGATTGTGGTTGCCAATGCCATCAACAAAACCCTTTCACGAGGACCCCTAGAACAGTGTTTGACCAAACAACTGGAGCCTACAGCCCGACCCGCTAGAATTCACCACCCCACCTCCCCACAGCCCGCTGAGGCTTGGAGAGTTGGGACGTTTGCCCAAGTTCACCCAACTGGCGGGGAGACGACAGGGCCCGGCAGGGCGGCCCTGGGTCCGGGTTCAGGCACTGTTAGTGGAGGAGGTGGGACCTCACCCCTGCTGGTGGCCTGGCCAAAGTGCCTGGAAGATCTTCTGCATCTTTTACCGGGACACACCCAATATACAGAACTCGTGCCGCTGCCATTTCCCCTGCATTCGCTCATCATCTTTGTCTGTGAAATAGAAGCACATCACTCGTTGGCGGGAGGTGAAGGATACAGCCAGAACTGGGAAGTCACTCCCTCCTAAGCCCTTCACGTGAGCAGCTCATCCTGCGGGCTGCAAGCCCCGGGCCCAGAGCCTCTGGCCCAGTGAGGACGCCTTGGGCTCCTAGGAGCACACTCCACCCTGCTTGGGCATGCCCGGAACATTCAACAAGACCCAAGTCCAGGACACCGAGTGTCAGGCCCGGGCTCATCTCCCAGGAGGTCTTCTGAACACATAAGTCCATGCTCAGGGCGGCTACAACCAGAGGTGTCCAAAATAACCTCCGGCGGCCACTTCCGGACTGCATTCACTACAGGGTTTCCGGTCAGGCCACCAGCATCTGACAGGTGGGCCGGAAGCAGGAGGCACATGGGCTGCAGGAAACTGTGGGGCCTGGAAGACGCAGTTCGCATCCAGGTTTGGCCACCGGCCAGCAATCCCTGGTCATCTTCCTGAACACTGCATAAGGTTCCTGGTGGCACTTCATGAGGTTTGGTTTCCTTTTTTCTTTTGGAAGATTAATTTAAATTAAATACTAAAGACGATTTTTGCAGGGGCTTTGCCATTTGAAGCTGCCAGTGAATGGTTTCCCATGATGTGCACCCTTCCTTGGCGGGGGCTGGAGGGAGTGGGGGTCCCTGGGCGTGAGTCCATGTTGAAGACCAGGCTTTACCCAGTCTTCAGAAAGGAATTTCCGGACCATCTGCTGAGTCCATCTGGTACAGGGCTATCCTGGCATGGATGTCCTTTCTCCCCCCTTTTCCATTCCCTCCTGTTCTCACCAGGGGACTCCCAGACAAGCTTCAGCCCTTGGCTCCAAGTTCACCTCCTGTGGGAGCCCTCCCCACCCCTGCCACCACCCCCGCCCCATGGGGTCTCCTGTGTACATAGCAACAACTCAACCATCTCATCCCATTTCCCCTATTACATTTTAATTGTCTGCATGCTCTCTCTTCCCTCATGTCCGACCACTCTCTCTCCCGCTCCTCTGCCTCCTGCTCCTCCTCCTTCCTCTCCCTTTCCTCCCCCTTCTCTTTCTTTCTCTTTCTCCCTCCCTCTTTTCCCCTCTCTATTCCCCTTCTCTGCCTAGCACCCAGCTCAGGGCATGGCACAGAGCAAGCACCCAGTAAAGGAGCCACGTATGAATAAGGAATAAATGGCAGCCCGAGGCCAAGGCCCCAAGAGGCTTACTGAGCCCTAGGCAGCTCCAGGCAGGCCTGTCTCCAAGGATGAGACCCTACTCCCCTCTGCCCCAGCCCTGGCCAGTCCTTCCAAGGACCCAGAAGGACTTCCCTAACATCTGGGCTTCAGGCGCCTGCCTGAGCGTGACTGCCACCCCTCTGATCACACCCACCCCTTAAAGAGGAGCCAGAGACCCCTGCTCCACTGACTATCCTGCAGAGAGAGGGGAGTAGGTCCTGAGATGGGGTAGCAGGGGGAGCAGTGACTTCCAGGCAGAATCACTGCTAGTGAGACCCAGGGGTGAGCTTTGCACCACAGGGGAAGGAGCCCTGGCAGGGCCTCCCAACCCTCTTCGTTCACTTTGCCAGCTCGCCTGCCTCAGTTTACCCAATTGTTAACACGAAAGGGCTGGAGATGGCAGTGGTTCCTCCTGCCGATATGTTAGCTTCAACTGAGGATCTCCAAGAAGCGAAGCCCAGAGAGATGCCCCATCCTAACCCTGCATCAGTCTCTGGGTTTGGCCGCTTTGGGGTTCGGGTTTGGCTTTTCCCCAAACACGGGCAGACAGAGCGGACATCTCTGAGTTCAGTGAGTAGGTCATGGGGTATTGGTGGCCTTCCAGGGGCCTGCAGGTCTAAAGAGACCCGGGAGGATGGCTGTGTGGGTGGTTTTAACTCTGCCGTGCTTTGCGCGGGCTGCTGGGTGCTCAGCATGATGCAAAAGGGAAAGTCCAAAGCCCTTTGTTTCTGGGGCATGGCTGATGGCACGGATTTGTGGGGATTTTAAAGACATTTTTTCCTAAAAACAATTGATGTTCATGTTACTCATCTCTCAGGCGCTATCTCCATTCTCCTCAGCCCATGCCACCCCCATGGAGTGGGGGCCCCAGCTGCCCCCCAGCACCCAACCAGCCCCAGTTTCCAGCATACCAGTGCAATCATGGCAGTGGAGGTTCTCATTTTGTCTCTGATGTCTTTTTTCTTTTTTGTATACTGTATGGTGGGGTCTTATTTCATTCTTTTTCCATGCAACTGTCCTGTTATTGCAGCACCAACTGTTGAATTTTTGTTTGTTTGCATGCTTGTTTTTGTTTTGGGGAAGTGCACGGTCCGGGAATCAAACCCAGCTCTCCCATGCAGCAGGCGAGAATTCTATCACTCAACTACCCTTGCACCCCTTGGTCTCAGATGTCTTGTAAAATGTATTGAGACCCAAAGTACTCTTGTTTGTGTGTATCTATCAATTTTATCATATTAGAAGCAAAAGCTGCGGGATCTGTAAGTATCTACTAATTAATTAAAATAACAATGCACTCATTATACATTAATATAAATAATATCTTATTATGAAAGTTAGTTGTAGATACCAAAAGAAAAGTGTACTGATAAAAGTGACAAAGTTTTACATTGTGCATAACTTTTTAAATACCTGGCTTAAAAGAAACAGCTGGAATCTCATATCTGCTTCTGCATTCCATCTGTTGTTTCAGTTAAAGTTTTGTGAAGAAAATCCTCACGCTGATACCTAAATGGGGTAAAAAGCAGCTTCTTAAATGCCTTTCAGACCATTGTGGGTGTTCTCTTTTGAAACTATGGCTAAACTCAAAAAGTGGTTGTTTCTGAAAGGTTAGTTGCAAAACAAAATCTGAAATCATACCAATGAATGTTTTATACTCTGCTGCACTAAAATCCATTGCTCTACCTTACAGTTGGAATGCATCTTTTGGCCACACATGGTTCTATAAAATCATGCAAACGCATTTGGAAATCATTGCTTCACTGGGTTGTGTAGAGCTTCCAAATATAAATACATTTCATTATTCAATATCAAAGTCACATTCGTTAATATAACCACCAATCACAGCCACCTGTCTTCAAGGATTGGGATGCTGATGAGCTCATAGTGGCAGATAAAAGTGTTACTAAATTCTAATTTTCATTGGAAAATTCAACGTTCATAATTGGTGATGAATATTGTCAGTCATTTCCCTTGGAAACAAGACTTCATTCATTTTTGAGAAAATATCTGCCAGACACCACGTTCAAATAATCATAGTTTGTTTGTCACTTGTTCTTTTGAATTGGAAACAGGTTCCGTGAAAAGAGCAGCTAGTTCTGCTTGCAATTCAAGCACCTTCATACTTCAGTATGCAGAAAAAGTGCTGTATATGTATTTCCGTTTGGTTGCATGGAATGTCAAAAAGATGTGAACTCAAGGGTTGACATTTAATAAATCCATCATTTTAACTGTTCCTTCAAGGACAGTCTTAGGTGAACTGGACAGTTTTGTTTTACTGCAATTATGGAGATGAAGAATATCATGGCCACTAATTTGAGGTGAGGGCCACCAGACCTTATCTACCGTTGCTTTTGTACTTGAGTGCAGATGCAAAACAGTGAGTGACAAAGGGAAATAATGCCTGATAATGACAGTGACGGTGATGCTGATGGTGATGATGAAAGTAGTTTCGACCAGTTGGAACCACTAAAAATGTTTTAGGGACACCCAGGGATCTGCAGAGAGCCCTATAGGGAAGGGCTTGCTACTCTACATTCACACAAGTCCCCTCCCACCCACTCCTGCCCTGGCCAGCATACTGCACAGGCTTCCGATCGCAAAGAGAATAACCCACCCACTTCACCTTGGTCCACACAGAGCCCCCAGCCTCACCAGCAGTCACTCTTTCCGCCCCTCACCAAACACCCAACACTGACTTTCCTTAACATGCCACCTTCCATCCCTGCCTGGAGACTTTTGCTCTTGCTTCTTTCTTAACCTGGTTCCTTCATGTCAACTATAATGTCCTCAGTGGCACCTCCCCTGACCACTCCAGCTAAAGTGGTCCCTCCTCTTCTACTCTCCCTATTGCAGAGCCCTTGAGCTCACTGTTTCTATCACAGCACTTATCACTATATAAAGTCATATGATGCACATGTGTGTGTTTGCATGTTTATTTTCCATCTTCCCATTGAATATAAGCTCCATGAGGGCAGGGACTCTGTGTCTCCGGGTATCTGTGATATTCCCATTGCTTAAAAGCATGGTAGGCCCTAGATGGTCTTCATTATATTTCTGTGCTGCAGCCATCAACCACGGCATACACTGGACATGGGAGTTGAGCCCAGGTGAAGGAGCAGGTATGCTGTCTGCCCCTTGGCCCCTCCTCTTCTCACCAACACCCAAGTTGGAGTCAGCAGCCAACGCCAGGCAGATTGCACAATCTAAGGAGTTTGGAGCCCAGACATAAGGAAGACAGAAAATGGGGAGCTCTGGCCAAGGGCAATAGTTTATAGAGAGGGTAAAATTTGAGTCGTAGTATCCTCTGCTGGTAAGGACAGACTAGGTAATTTTGACCAAACTTCCCACAGAGCACAACTAAAATATATAGACAAAAATATCTTCTGACAATCATTAGAGAACAAACAAAATCATGAAGATTTGGCAGGCCAGAATCTGAAGGAAAATAGAAGCCAAGTATTTTTTTCATTTTTCCATTACATTCTTTATTGTTGTTGTTATTATTATTAGAAAAGTTGTGGATTTATAACTATCATGCATAAAAAACAGGGTTCCCATTTACCATTCTATTAGGAACACCCTGACTTGGTGTGGTACATTTGTCACAGTGGACAAAAGCACGTTTTTATAATTGTACTATTAACTATAGACCGCCACTTACATTAAGGTTCATGTTTTGTGCTTTGCAGTTCCATGGAATTTTTTTTTGGTTGTCAAGATTATTATTTTAATCTACAATCATATATTTTCATTGATATATATTATATATTCACATACCATGTAATCATCCAAAGTGTACAATCAGTGGTTCACAGTGTCGTCATACAGCTGTGCATCACAGTAGACTTTTTTCTTTTTTGTGAAAAATAATGTATGTACAAAAAAGCAGTAAATTTCAAAGCACATTGCAACAATTAGTTGTAGAACAGATTTCAGAGTTTGGTATGGGTTACAATTCCACAATTTTAGTTTTTTACTTCTAGCTGCTCTAAGATACTGGAAACCAAATATAATGATTTAGCAATCATATTCGTTTGTTAAACCCTACCTTCTCTGTTTAACTCCATCATCACCTTTGATCTTTCTCCCATTCTAGGAGTATTTGGGCTATGCCCATTCTAACTTGTTCATGTTGGAAGGGGCTGTTGATAATATTGGATAGGGGGATGGAACTAGTTGATGTTCTAGAGGCTCAACAACACACTCTTAAACAACGAGTGGGTCAAAGAAGAAATTGCAAGAGAAATTAGTAAATACTTCGAGGCAAATGAAAATGAAAATACAACATATCAAAACTTATGGGATGCAGCAAAGGCAGTGCTAAGAGAGAAATTTATTGCCCTAAATGCCTATATGAGAAAAGAAGAAAAGGCAAAAATGCAGGAATTAACTGTTCACGTGGAAGAACTGGAGAAAGAACAGCAAACTAATCCCAAAGCAAGCAAAAGGAAAAAAATAACAAAGATCAGAGCAGAAATAAATGAAATTGAAAACATGAAAACAATAGAGAAAATCAATAAGACCAGAAGTTGGTTCTATGAGAAAATCAATAAGATTGATGGGCCCTTAGCAAGATTGACAAAAAGAAGAAGAGAGAGGATGCAAATAAATAAGATCAGAAATGGAAGAGGAGACATAACTACTGACCTCACAGAAATAAAGGAGGTAATAACAGGATACTATGAACAACATTACGCTAATAAATACAACAATTTAGATGAAATGGACGGGTTCCTGGAAAGACATGAACAACCAACTTTGACTCAAGAAAACATAGATGACCTCAACAAACCAATCACAAGTAAAGAAATTGAATCAGTCATTCAAAAGCTTCCTAAAAAGAAAAGTCCAGGACCAGATGGCTTCACATGTGAATTCTACCAAACGTTCCAGAAAGAATTAGTACCAATTCTCATCAAACTCTTCAAAAAAATCGAAGTGGAGGGAAAACTACCTAATTCATTCTATGAAGCCAACATCACCCTCATACCAAAACCAGGCAAAGATATTACAAAAAAAGAAAACTACAGGCCAATCTCTCTAATGAATATAGATGCAAAAATCCTCAATAAAATTCTAGCAAAGCATATCCAACAACACATTAAAAGAATTATACATCATGACCAAGTAGGATTCATCCCAGGTATGCAAGGATGGTTCAACATAAGAAAATCAATTAATGTAATACACCATATCAACAAATCAAAGCAGAAAAATCACATGATCATCTCAATTGATGCAGAGAAGGCATTTGACAAGATTCAACATCCTTTCCTGCTGAAAACACTTCAAAAGATAGGAATACAAGGGAACTTCCTTAAAATGATAGAGGGAATATATGAAAAACACACAGCTAATATCATCCTCAATGGGGAAAAATTGAAAACTTTCCCCCTAAGATCAGGAACAAGACAAGGATGTCCACTATCACCACTATTATTCAACATTGTGTTGGAGGTTCTAGCCAGAGCAATTAGACAAGAAAAAGAAATACAAGGCATCAAAATTGGAAAGGAAGAAGTAAAACTATCACTGTTTGCAGACGATATGATACTATACGTCGAAAACCCGGAAAAATCCACAACAAAACTACTAGAGCTAATAAATGAGTACAGCAAAGTAGCAGGTTATAAGATCAACATTCAAAAATCTGTAGCATTTCTATACACTAGTAATGAACAAGCGGACGGGGAATCAAGAAACGAATCCCATTTACAATTGCAACTAAAAGAATAAAATACCTAGGAATAAATTTAACTAAAGAGACAAAAACCTATATAAAGAAAACTACAAAAAACTGTTAAAAGAAATCACAGAAGACCTAAATAGATGGAAGGGCATACCGTGTTCATGGATTGGAAGACTAAATATAGTTAAGATATCAATCCTACCTAAATTGATTTACAGATTCAATGCAATACCAATCAAAATCCCAACAACTTATTTTTCAGAAATAGAAAAACCAATAAGCAAATTTATCTGGAAGGGCAGGTTGCCCCGAATTGCTAAAAACATCTTGAGGAAAAAAAACGAAGCTGGAGGTCTCACGCTGCCTGACTTTAAGGCATATTATGAAGCCACAGTGGTCAAAACAGCATGGTATTGGCATAAAGATAGATATATCGACCAATGGAATCGAATAGAGTGCTCAGATATAGACCCTCTCATCTATGGACATTTGATCTTTGATAAGGCAGTCAAGCCAACTCACCTGGGACAGAACAGTCTCTTCAATAAATGGTGCCTAGAGAACTGGATATCCATATGCAAAAGAATGAAAGAAGACCCATCTCTCACACCCTATACAAAAGTTAACTCAAAATGGATCAAAGATCTAAACATTAGGTCTAAGACCATAAAACAGTTAGAGGAAAATGTTGGGAGATATCTTATGGATCTTACAACTGGAGGTGGTTTTATGGACCTTAAACCTAAAGCAAGAACACTGAAGAAGGAAATAAATAAATGGGAGCTCCTCAAAATTAAACATTTTTGTGCATCAAAGAACTTCAACAAGAAAGTAGAAAGACAGCCTACACAATGGGAGACAATATTTGGAAATGATATATCAGATAAAGGTCTAGTATCCAGAATTTATAAAGAGATTGTTCATCTCAACAACAAAAAGACAGCCAACCCAATTACAAAATGGGAAAAAGACTTGAACAGACACCTCTCAGAAGAGGAAATACGAATGGCCAAAAGGCACATGAAGAGATGCTCAATGTCCCTGGCCATTAGAGAAATGCAAATCAAAACCACAATGAGATATCATCTCACACCCACCAGAATGGCCATTATCAACAAAACAGAAAATGACAAGTGCTGGAGAGGATGCGGAGAAAGAGGCACACTTATCCACTGTTGGTGGGAATGTCAAATGGTGCAACCACTGTGGAAGGCAGTTTGGCGGTTCCTCAAAAAGCTGAATATAGAATTGCCATACGACCCAGCAATACCATTGCTAGGTATCTACTCAAAGGACTTAAGGGCAAAGACACAAACGGACATTTGCACACCAATGTTTATAGCAGCATTATTTACAATTGCAAAGAGATGGAAACAGCCAAAATCTCCATCAACAGAAGAGTGGCTAAGCAAACTGTGGTATATACATACGATGGAATACTATGCAGCTTTAAGACAGGATAAACTTATGAAGCATGTAATAACATGGATGGACCTAGAGAACATTATGCTGAGTGAGTCTAGCCAAAAACTAAAGGACAAATACTGTATGGTCCCACTGATGTGAACAGACATTCGAGAATAAATTTGGAATATGTCATTGGTAACATAGTCCAGCAGGAGGTAGAAACAGGGTAAGATAATGGGCAATTGGAGTTGAAGGGATACAGACGGTGTAACAGGATTAGATACAAAAACTCAAAAATGGACAGCACATTAATACCTAATTGTAAAGTAATCATGTTAAAACACTGAATGAAGCTGCATCTGAGCTATAGGTTTTTGTTTTGTTTTGTTTTGTTTTGTTTTGATTTTACTATTATTACTTTTATTTTTTTCTCTATATTAACATTCTATATCTTTTTCAGTTATGTTGCTAGTTCTTCTAAACCGATGCAAATGTACTAAGAAATGATGATCATGCATCTATGTGAGGATGTTAAGAATTACTGATTGCATATGTAGAATGGTATGATTTCTAAATGTTGGGTTAATTTCTTTTTTTCCATTAATTAAAATAAAAAAAAAAGAGAGAGAGAAAGGGTAATTGGAGCTGAAGGGATACAGACTGTACAATGGGACTGGATATAAAAACTCAGAAATGGGAAGCACAATACTACCCAATTGTAATGCAATTATGTTAAAACACTGAATGAAGATGCATGTGAGGTATAGGTTTTTTGTTTTTTTTTTCTTTCTATTATTGTTTTAATTCTTATTCTGTTGTCTTTTTATTTCTTTTTCTAAATCGATGCAAATGTACTAAGAAATGATGAATATGCAACTATGTGATGTTATTAAGAATTACTGATTGTACATGTAGAATGGAATGATTTCTAATTGTTTTGTTAATTCTTTTTTTAATTAATAAAAAAAAGAATTGCACAATATTAAAAAAAAAAATTAGAGAGAATTAAAATATACAACAACACCGGTACAAGTAGGGAAATGAGAAATGGAATTCTTGTGTTCCCATGACCTTGAATTTTCCGGAGAGAGAATAAAATAAATAATTAATATTTGACTTTAATAAGTCAAGTATGCTACTCTGCAATATCCAGAGAAACCACTAAAAGAATATTAAAACAGTATAAAGGTAAATCAGAGGAGGGAGGAAAAGAAATAATAGAACATATAACCAAAAATAAGGCAATAAAGGAGAGAAAGGAAAAATAAAGCAGATAGAACAAATAGGATGATAAATTTAAACATAAAGGGTTAATCATATCTTAAAAGTAAATGCACTTTAATCCTCCAGTTAAAGCAAAGATTGACAAACTGATTTTCTAAAAAAAGGACCAACCACACAGTGTTAAAAAAAGATGACATATCTAAAAACTAGAGAGCAAAAGTAAAAGAAAAAAGAAAACATTATACCATGTAAATAGCTACCTAAATTTTATAAAAAGCTATGGTGCTGTAATTAATATTATATAAAGTAAACTTTAAGTCAAAGAAAGTGACGGATAAAGAGAAACACTTCATAATGATAAGATTTCAGTGCACATGAATATTTAAAAACTTCTAAATTTACTTGCACCTAATAACAAAACTTCAAAATATACACAACAAAATATGAGAGAACTAAACAAAAACATAGACAAAACTGCAATCAAATGGTATATTTTGACACATATCTCTCAGCTCCTGAGTAAACAAGCAGAAAAAGCAAAGAATTGAGAAAATTTAAAAACCATAAATAAGAAAACTGAATTAAGCAATACATGCAAAATACTGTACCCAACAAATGCAGAATAAATTTTACTTTCAAGCAACACATCAAACACTTAAAATGCTAAATGATAAGGTTGGGGCATCAAACAAGCCTCAGTAAATCTCAGAGAAGTAAAACCCTCCTTCTTATCCCCAAGAATGAGGTCTCCATCCCCTGCTCTGGGCAAGAGGGTAGAAACAGCTGCCACCAGGCAGGAATAGAAACCTCCCAGGGCCAAGCTTCTGTCTCCCTACAATGCAAATTTTTGATATCCCTGGAGGAAAGGAAGAAAACCCTATTCTTCATAAGACCCCTCACAGATGCAAGGCAGAGTTTGGCTGCCACGGGACTGGTCAGCCACACTGTCCTAAGCAGGCCCGAGTGCAGCGGAGGCCTCCTCTAGTCTCAGCGTACGTGCCACCTCCTCACCAGGGCCCTCCTGATGCCGCAGGAGAACCCCACCCACGTGCCTTGCCCTTTGTTCTCCCCAGCACATTCACTTACATGAAGCCACCTGGGAACTCCCCTGTCACTGCCTGTGCACCCTGGAACAAGGGATTCTCCCTGAGGAGAGCACCACCAGACACTCAGGCACTCTGCCATCGCCTGTTGAATGAAGGACCGGGAAGGGCTGTTACTGATAACGATAGAAGGGCCATCTAAGTGCCTACCTCTCGCCAAGCTTGATCCTGGCCAGTAACCCATGAGCGAGATACAATGTGAATGCCTGGCGAAGAAAGCGGGGCTCAGAGAGGATTAAGTCAAACAGCTAAGGAGTGGAAAACCGGGTTTACACTCAGGGCTGTCTGATGAGGGAGGTCTGTCGTTGATCCAACAGGGAGCCGCTGAGGTTTGTGCCCTCCAGGCCTTACAACCCATTCTGGGCAGGAGGGGAGGCCCAGACAGCCCTGGAAGAGGCCCCGCCTCAGCCAGGACCAGCAGCTTCAGTTCCAGCATGATCTGGGTCCAGCACAGGGCTCTGGCCCCGGCCTCCACCCTCCCTAAGGAGATGCTGCCTCCTGAGGTGGCGGACAGGAGCCCTGGGTTTGCCACGTCACCGGCCAGGCCCAGGGGCGGGAGCAGGCCGCCCCTCCTACCCCCATGCTGCCGCCGCTCACGGTGAGCTTTAAGCACCGCTGCTCCCCAACACGAATAATGAACAGCCTCGCTGGGCGGCATTTAGGGCACAATTAGCAGCCCAGCACTTAACCATCGAAATAAACTCCTCTTTAATGAGAATACTTTTCCTTTCGGTATTTTATGGGCAGCTGGATAGAGCTGCTTAATAAAAATCATTTGAACACCCGAAAGGCTGCATTGCTGATGGGGACGGTGGAGGGGCTGGGCTCTGAGCATTCCGTTAGAATATAAACTTGATGAAAACGCCAGGGCTACATCAGTGGCACTGGCGATGAAGGCTACATGCAGCTGCCTGGGACGTGGGAGGGTCAAAGACAGAAGGTGCCAGGGGCCAGCAGGTCAGAGGAGGGTGGATGAGAGCCCCAGGGGGGAGAGAAACCCGGTTCCCAAAGGCCAGCTGGGAGAGGACATGGACTGGCAAAGCCCCTCAGAGAAACAGGGAAAGCTAAGAATGGGGAAAGGCATGGGGGGCGGTGAAGGAGATCCTTACAGCGTCTGCCTTCGTGGCAGGCACTGTGCAGGAGTCCTCACGTTCATGACACAGACGATGTCAGACACGTCCTAAATGTAGCAAAGGTGCAGTGACCAGGCCCTCCTGACCCCACGGTGACAGGGACACCTATTGAGCCTCTCCTAACCCTAATATCAGTATCCATAACCCCCATCCCAGTGGTCACAGGGGTTTGCATTCTTTTTTTTTTTTTTTTTTTTTTTTTTTTTTTTAAAGGAAGGAAAGACAGAGAAAGAAGGAAGGATGGAAGGAAGGAAAGGAGGAAGAAAGGGAAACATTTTTAAACATTTTCTTGTTTTATTATATTTTGTTTGTTTGTTTGTTTTTTACATGGGCTGGGGCCGGGAATCGAACCGGGGTCCTCCGGCACGGCAGGCAAGCACTCTTGCCCGCTGAGCCACCGCGGCCCGCCCAGGGGTTTGCATTCTTATCGCCCCTCCTCCGGCCAGTCACGTTTCTGTGCTCTCCTTGTCCTAACTCAGTCAATGCCTGAAAAACTCTTTGCATGGGGATTATTAAGTTTTCCATTCCACAATGGAGGAAACTGCAGCAAAAAGAAATGCTAAGGCAGCATTTTAAATGCATCCCCAAATCAGGTTAAGATGAAACCAGAGATATTTGGTCAGTGTTTTAATTTACAAGCTGCTGGATTGCAATATAACAGAAACAGAATGGCAATTTTTTTTTTTTTAATGCAAGGTCTGGAAATCAAACCCAGGTCTCCCGCCTGGAAGGCGAGCATTGTACCACTGAACCACTCATGCACCCCCAGAATGGCTTTTAAAAGGGAATTTATTAAGTTCCAAGTTTATAGTTCTAACCCTAGAAAAATATTCAAACTAAAGCATCCAGTAAAAGGTACCTTAATTCAAGGAAGGCTGAGGAATATGAAACACTTCTGTCAGCGGGAGGTCATGTGGCTGGCACAGACCTTACTCCTCTGCTTTGTTGCTTTCAGTCTCCATTCCTGCGGGGGCCCCTCACTTTGCTTCACCACGGCTGGCTTTCATCTGCTGGCTTCTCTTGGCTATCTCCAGGTCCTGCTTGTTTAATATCTCATGGGGAGGCACATGGCAATGTCTGCTGGGATCCAGGCATCTCCGAACATCCATGTCTCTGTTCTCTCTGTCACCTCTGTGTCAGCTCTGCTCTCTCCAAAATGTTTCCTCTTTTCAAGGATTCCAGTAAACTAATTAAGACCCGCCTGGAATGGGTGGAGTCACATCTCTATCTAATCCAAAAATCATCACCCACAATTAGGTGCATCACATCTTCATGGAATAATCTAATCAAGAATGTCCAACCTACAGTTGTTGAATCAGGACTAAAAGAAATGACTGCCCCCAAAGATTGTGTCAGGATTAAAACATGGCTTTTCTGGGGTACATAATAGATTCAAACCAGCACAATCAGGAACCCATCATCTTGAACCTCTACGTTCTGTTCAGCCTCTGTCTTCTCCCCATCCTGAGAACCCCACAGAAGCCACACCACCCATAGTGACAAACCAGACAAAGGGACATTGACTGCAAGCCAAGAGTTTGGATCCCACATTTTGTATGACCTTCTGCAGAACTTGGCAGGGTTGTCCAATGGTTTGAGCATAGCTGGTGGCTTCAAACCCTCTTACTCTTCCATCTCCCCCCTCCCCAGAAGGAGAAAGGAGGCAGAAGCAAGTGGTGTGGACTGGCAGAGGGAGTGTGAGTGCCAGGAAGGGACCGCCCCAAAGCCATCTGACCAGTGCCCTCCGGTTTGCCAGCAACAACTACTTTCAAAGTGTAGCTGGGAAAGAAGGAAGGCGACCTGGCCCCAGTTGAGATGGGTTGGCCTAGAAGGCAACACTCAGTGCCTAAAGCAAAGGAGTTCTGGGCACACCTGAGGGAAGCAAATTGCACCTCAGGAATATTCTATTCACCCAGGAGGTGATGCACTTTAAAGGTGATGGACAAACATTTTCAAACATTAAAGAACTACGAGCCCCTTTTGATAAAAACATGAGATGATAAATTGCATCCAACCAAGGAATCAAGTGAAAAAAAGAAACAAGGAATGAGGATGGCACGGGAAAATAAATGGATCCACACAATTACCAGGCTCTGAAGCTGGGCCGACACAGAACCAAACAGACAACTTGGGGAACTATGTTCACAGTCGTCAATGCCATAAACTCACAGAATAAAGATAATACAAGCACCAAACATGGAAGGTGGATGTGGGAAAGTGGACAAAGGTACAAGAGCTCAGGTTTCTGCATGTTTCCTAGCAGGGACTTAATCCCAACTACGTAAATCTGAAAATGTGTTTTATAACAGAAAAATAATGACTCCATATTTTAATTTCTTGTGTGATTTCTTTTGTTATTCTTAATGAGATCATTTAAGTACTAATAACTCTTGTGATTAAAAACACTATCTGAAGTTCAGCAATTCCTTCAATTTTATATCAGTTTCTTTTTCTTTTGTTAAACCTAAGTAGAGCTAAATTTACTGATTCGTATTTTTTAAACCATGGTCAAAGAATTCCATTCTTATGGAAGTATTTCCATCTATAGCCAACTATATAGCAACTATTTGCGTATATGCCTAAAGAATATTCTGGAAAGGTGGTATCAGTTTCCAAGGGTGGACATATCAAAGCACCACCACCTGGATGACTTAAACCAACCGAAATGTATTCTCACACAGTTCTGGGAGCCAGAGGTCTGAAATCAAAGTGTGGGCAGCTTCCCCTGAAATCTGTAGGGAAGACACAGTTCCAAGCCCCTCTTCTGGCTTCAAGCGGTGGCCGACAATCCTTCGTGTTCTCTGCCTGGGTCGTCAATGGGTACTTTCCCCTCTCCCTGTGTCCAATTCCCCCTTCTCATAAGGACACCTGTCCTATTGCATTAAGGAAGCACCCTAATCAAGTTTGGCTTCCTTGTAACTAATGACATCTTCAAAGACCCTATTTCTCAAACAAGGTCACATTTGCAGGACCAGGAACTAGGACTTTAGGAGGACACGACTCAACCCACAAAGGATGCTGCTTGGGGCAGTGTATTTTCCAAAGACAGTACAACCTTTTCTTCCACCCCAAATGCTGTCTGGCAACATGACCTTGCCCTTCCCCCTTCAAGAGGTGGATGGAATCTAATCCTCCCCTTGAACGCAGGGCACCTTCCTGATTTGATTGTACCCCATAGACTATGATAGAAATAACCCAGTGGGACTTTGGAGAAATAACCCTGGTGGGTCAGAACGTATCTGGCTTGCAACTTCTGCCTTGGCCTCGTGGGGCCCTCTCTGGGTTCCCCATTTGTGGATGCACTTTCTCAGAGCCCAGCCTCCATGCCTACACCACATGGGCAGGCTCTGACTGGGGGGCTTCGACAAGCCCAGCCTTGCGGTCACCCCAGCCCAAGCACCGGGCACATGAGCGAAGCAGCTTCTAGATGATTCTAGCCAGCCAGGTCACCTCTAGCCATTTGAGTCTTCCCCGCTGAAGCCTGAAACACTGTGGAGAAGAGACATTCCTGACCCACAAAATCCATGAACATTAACACAGCGGTGATGGTCTTAGGCAGCTGAGTGTGGGTTCTTTGTTACATAGCAAAATAACAGCACAGTCACCACATGTGTGATCATTTCTGAGTGGTGGGATTACAGGTAATTTGTTGTTTTCTTCTTTATGTATTATTTGATTTTTTTTAATAATGAGTAGCCATCATTTTAATAAAAACAACAAAGCCATTACTTACTGAAAATATTCTTTCTGCTATAGTACCCTGCCCAGCAGTCAGCTGACTTTGCCTAAAGTTGTATCTCTGCAAATCCATGCTTCGTTGTCTGACTCCATTTAAAGTTAAGCTCCATGGGATGACATTGCCATCTCCTGCGGGCAGTCTGTCCCAGGTCCAGGAGGGCAGGCCTTACACGCAGGCCCTTGCTATACAGTATTGCCATTGGCAAGGACAAATCACCCAGTTTGGCAATCCATGTGGCCTGGTTGTCCACATCATCGTCACGTTCCAAACCACTTTGTACTGTGCTCATCTGGACGAATGTGCCGTGCCTCTGCCAGTCTGGGCACTTAATTCCCTGAAAAATCAGCTTGGCGGCTGGTGCACTTCGATGCCCTTCCAAGGGAAAGCTGTGCTGGCTTCTGCTATTCAACAGCAGCTCCGTCATGCAGCACTGGAAAAGCACCCTAATTAAAAACCTCTCTGCTCCAAATAGCTCCCTTTACTTAAGGCTGTTTCTTTCCCTAATCACAGAAGCTGCTGTAAAGTCACTTCTTAAACAGAAGACCCATACGTCTGCACTCTACTCTATTAATGGGATCAACAAAACAAAACAGAAAGAAAAATCTAAATGGCATAAATCGGCAACTTCTTAGAGTGAAGAAAAATATCACCAAAGCATATTTACAAATATGCTTATTAATGGGCCAGATGCATTAAAGAGATGTAAAATAATCATTAGGAAATTTGATAAATGAATTCAAAATTAAAAAATCCAATGTAAATGGACGTATTTTATGTTCAAAGACATTTTTCTAAAGGGAGGAAAAATCATCAATAGTGGAATATAGCAAGGCTGAAATCCAGGGTAGCAGACAGCCCAAGAGCAAGGGCCGTGGGTGAGACTCCAGGGGTTCATTCAGATGCCACTGTCCCTAACTCATGACCTTGGCAGGTCATGCAACCACCTGCAGCAGGAAATCGGATCCCAGGGCTGGACTGATGATTAAATGAGGCAGTCGACATAAAACATCAATCCAGGACCTGGCTTACAGTAAGGATGCCATGAATATTAACCAGTATTGTGAGATCCAGTACTATCTAGACAACAGTGAGGGAGTGAAGCAGTGAGTGAGTTCCCCGACAATGGGAGACTCCAACCAGGGAGGTGCTGAGGCCAGCTTGCACCAGCCCATGAGCCAATTGTGTACAATTCTTATCAAGAAAGCATTCGTAACCCATGTCACCATGATGGGAGTATTTACATTAGGGAAATTGGCAAACACCACAAATCAAGGCTTTATCGTTTTCATAAAGCGACTATTAACCACTTACCAGCCCACTATTGGACCCCACAGAAGAGAGATACGTGGGAACAATGTAGAAGACACCAAAGAACGAGATGGGAATGGTGGGTTACAGATTAGAGCCAGGGACCTCTCAGTGTCACTCATTCTTCAAACACAGGGTAGGCCTGTGTGTAGGAGACAGAGCATGGGCTCTAGAGTCTGAGCTGGCTTAGGGTTCTCCCACTTCAAAGACGAGGGCTCTGAGGCTCATACCATGGCTGGGACCTGCTCAGAAGAAGAGGTTTCAGAAGGCAGAGCCAGGATTCTTACTCAGCTCTGCAGACCCCGCCGTCTGCCTCCCCAGCCTCATAGGGAAGCCCTCTGTGTCTCCTTAACCTGGACCCAGAAGGCATCTGAGAGCCCTGAAGGTGTCTAGACAGGGACGTGACAGGTACGTGACCAATCCCTGGGACAAAAAGACAAACAGGGCAGTTTGAGTTTCTGATCCTGAGATGTGTGTTTTTCTACAAGAACAAGAACCAAATCAAACACCTGAAGCCCCAAATGAACCCACGTTGTTAAACCCCACTGAGAAACAGTTTTTTTAAAAGCTGCAGTGATTTCTCCATTTATTTGCAGAGGCTGCAGAGCTTGTTTCTTTTATTTTTACTGGGGAACAAGTTGAAACAGCCCTCCAAATTAAGGAAATAACTTTAAAAACTCAAATTTTATGCTTTCTTATTTTAGAAATATTCATTACCTTAATAAGTCTCTCCTATGTACTTATATAAAAGCATTTTTCTCTTCCACTCTCCAATTTTTAATGATTTTTCTTTCCTTCTGCTTACAATGAAGCAATCATTTCAAATTAATTAAGTTTTCATTAAAATATATTATTGTAATGTCCCAGGTACTGAATAGCGATTTTGTTTCCTGGAGAACAAGCCTACAAGAAAAAACACTAAATATTGCATGTAGACAGTGTGAACCCAATTCTTCCTAGTATCTAGCACACAGTAGATTCCACATAAATACTTGAGAGAGGAATGAATAGTAATAATAATTATCAGTGTCATTAATAAGGAGAGCACTTTATAGGGCCCTTTCAAAAATGCACAGCTAATTAGCATGTTATTTCATTTCATCCCAACCACCCTCTGATGAAGCCTGATGCTTTCTTTCTCTGTTTTTAAATGAGAAACCAGCACGTAGAAATGAGGAGTCATTCAACAAAGATAGCACAGTATGAGGTGGCATTGAGACTTGAACCTGGTTCTCTCCAATGCCAAATGCACTTGAGCACAGAAGGAGGAGATTGGGCTATTGGAACCAGGGGAAGTTCAAGGTGCCACGCCCGTGAGGTTCTCTTCAAACACCCAGAGCACATCAGTCTGCAGTTTGGAATAGTTTCTTTGTTTTCACAACCAGCCAACTCAATTAAAATTTTCAGATATTTTAACATTTTAAAAATATCAGGTAGCTTAGAAAATCTGAACACTGGAGGGCAAAAGAAAATGCTTGAATCATCTAGACCAAGAGGCTCTACCTTGATTGTGGAGAGCCATGAAACACTGTGAGATTTGGTCCTTTCTGCAAACACTGTGTTGGCCCTAGTGATGGGAATCCTGGTGTCTTGATGGGAAACAAAGATAAGTGAGCCTGTGGTGTTTTTTTCAGACACGTGGAGCCATGGAGGAAAAGAGAAAATACCAATTTGATGATTGAAGAGAACTGTCAATGTTCTCGACTTGGCATCTTACAGACTTGATCATGGAACCATCTTGGGTGGAAATCTGTGTTCTGGGGAGCATTTACATGCTGAGAAAGCAGGTTAGGTAGGTCAGTAGGGTGGACAGAAGACACCCATCTGGCATTTTGGCACAAAAAGTAAATAAATTCTTATTGCACCTGTTAGATGGGTTTTGTGATCTCCTTGCTCTGGGTCCCTGTCTTCATTTTCCACTTTATTCCATGGTGACATGGTGGGCACCCTTTCTTCCTACCCAACCCCGTCACTTGTGCGGAATGGCCAATGGCCTTCTCATCTGTACCCACATAGGTGGAGCAGCAGGGCAGAGGGTCATTCCTACCTAAACAACCTGGAGGCAAAACACTCCACAAAAGTCACCTTCTATCTACCAAACCTGGTCTCCTGCACCATCCAGCCTGCCTCCAGCCATTTGCTTGTGCCATTTCTCTAACTAGAACAAAGCACAACATGACAGGACACAGAGAACAGTGGCAGAAAGAGCACGATCCTTGGATCCAGCAGCCATGAGTTCAAATCCCGCTGGGCTATTACTTGTTGTCCCATCTTGGGCACAACAATTAGTCCCAGATTCACACTGGCAACACCCATGAGCAAACCACCTTACAGGCTCTTGGTAGTGCAGGTAAGTGGCCTAAATGCAGGGGATGCCCTGGAGAGTGTGTGCCAGCTCATTAGAACCCTCTCAGCTGACACCTAGCCCACCACAATGGGCAAAGTCAGTCATTCTGTACAACGTGACCCCACCCAGACTGAACTAGTGGGCAGTCCCTGCCCTGCCCCAGAGAGTGGAATTGAGCCCAAGGACAAATTTGTATCTTCCAGTACTTGGACATGTGCCATGAAGTTGGAGCCACAAGCCACCAGGGAGCAGGGGACACACATCTTCAAACAGAAGGGTGATGAAAATAGATGTGCCCAAGAGGGGCAGGACAAAACATGGGGGGGGGGGATTTGGACCACTTTCCAGACGTTCATCCCCACCCCTTCCCAAGGTCTAGTCCATGTTTCTGCCCTGAGTACCACAGGAACCTCAAGCAACCTTATAACCAGCTTGACACCAAACCAAGTTTGTTTCTGCCAACGGCAAACAAATGGCTTTAAATAATATCATAAATAAGGCATGAGTGGGGCTCAACACGTATCACCTTCTTTCTTCCTGCCCCCATCCACTGAATCTCAGCCTTCAGCAGGCACAAACCCCTTCTGAGTAAGGCTGCCCAAGGGGGCCCAACATCCATGCAAAAGCGTGAAAATCACACCAAGAGGACCTACACTGAGCAAGAGTGAGCAGGACACTTGCAGTGAGCAAGAGTGAGCAGGATGGGGGAGGGGATGCCTCTTTACCAGCCGCAGGTCACTGAGTGGAGTGCCCTCCTCTGCCTGCTGCCTGTGTCATGTGTACCTGTACTTCCAGCCCTGCCCCCGTGTCCACGGCACAGACGGAGCTCCAGGCTCTAGCCAGGGCCTGCCTACTAAAGCCAGAACCCCAAGGAACAAGGTCAGAACCCGAAACCCTGTCCCAGCTGGACCGCATGTTGGAGACCCTGCACCCCTTCACAGCAATGGCCCTTTGGCTAGGATGAAGGCTGCAGAATCCATGCTCCTCAATCCCCAATCGCATTATTTAAATTGCTTCTCATTTATCACTAACCCAATATGCAATGTCATTTTTAAGTAATTACAGAAAATATTGTCATCTAAGTGTTATTAAGTCAGGATCACAACTTCAAATAAATACTGCCTCTGCCTTCAGTCACCTCTGTAATGTGAATCGATCCCTACTGATTTTTCAGGGCATGCAGAGAGGTCCTCAAAGGCCATCGTTGCACTTGGGCATAAATCGCCTTTGTTAGAGAACGCAGCCCATGGCAGCCGGGTCTCCACCACGTGCCTTCCTGCAGATGTTTCTGGTGGGACCCTGAGGGTTCAGTAGAGGATGCGGGATCACTGCAGGTTGGGGTCAGCCACAGCCTCTACCCAAGATGCACCAAACGACTTTTCCCCCAGGCAGGCTCCAGCAAGCACCTCATTTATGTAAGTGCATCGTGCCCAGCAGTGTGTCCCATGCAAAGAGGGACAGGAAGGAAGAAGACGCCATCTCTGCCCAGACAATGTTCTAAATCTGATGCAGATGTTATATCATGAGATCATGAGGTTAGGCCCTGCCTCCTGGTAGCTGGTGGACCCTGAGAGAGTCCTCTTCTCTCTGAACCCCAGGTCTTCCCTTTGGAGAAAGGACCTGCCATAGCTGCCCCGTCTATCTCACACTGCAGTGGTCAAGATGACCAACTGAGGTGATCGATAAAGACATGTTTGCAGGATACAACGTGCTTTCCAAGACCGGGGAACTGCTGCTATGAGAGCAGGCCGATGACGAGTAGAAAATAAAGTAACCCATCAGGAATCAGAGGAACGAGAAGGATTTTCCACAGCAATAACTGCCATTCCACTCAACTTCTTGTAAATGGAAACAGAACTCTTAATATAAGCAATAAATAGCAAAATATGATTCCACGAAATGGATAATTAGGCAGAGACAGAAGAGAGGCTAGAGCTTGGTACATCATAGTGCTCAAAAATATTGGTTGAATGAATGAGTGAGAGACAAGTAAACGAGTAAGACCCAGAGAAGCTGGAGCCTGGGGAACCCAGGGTGAAAGTGACAGTGACAGAGGAAGCACCAGAGAATGAGACACGTCCCCCTGGGGCGGGGTCCCAGCCCTGGGGATGATGGGGGGCAACTGCCAAGCTGCTTTTGAGGGAGGGACCAAGGCAGAGGGAGAAAAATGGGGTGGGGGAATGTAAGCCAAACACCACTTCTCCCATCCATAAGGCATTGCAGTGCTAAGAAAGATAGATAATAGAATCAGTAAGTAGAACACAGAGTGACTCCAGATGAGATTAATTGCATGGAACAATTTGCCTAAGATTTTAACATAATTATGTTTAGAGTGCTCAAAAAGATAAGATATGAATGAAGGAAAATGAACTTTTAAAAGCCACAAAAGCTATAGGAAAATAAAACAGGCAGATAAGAAATAAGAACAGAAGTTTATAAAATAAAGAACCAAATAAGAAACTAGGAAATTTAAAATATTGTACTTGAAATAAAATATGTGATAAAAGGAGCACATTTTAGGCCAAATGGGGGGGAAGAGAGAAGTAGTAGATTAGAGAGAATATTGAGGTGCTTACCAAGCATATCTCACAGAAAGACAAAATGATATATGTAGATATAGAGATATGGACAAACTTCTACAGGTGGACATACAAACACACACACTGGATTTCATCAGTCCCATGTGCATTTTTTTTTTTTTTTTTTGCATTTTAACACTTCTGAAATTGGAGTGCATGTTCCCGGAGTACGCGAAATAAGGAATACTTACCTGAAATTGAGATTTGAATTCAGACTGTAAACCCGATTGTGTGCAGGCTTGGGGTTCGAACCCTCAGGTGAGTGCCTGCCCTCCTCCCTGCCCTTTCCACACGGCGAGCTCATTTCTTGGTTGCTCGTGCAGTAGATTGCCAGCCTTGGGTTTCCAGCTTGACGCAGTGTCCTCCTATCCTGCACAGTTCTTTCTTAGTGGTGCGTGAAACCACGGCTCCTGCTTCCAGCCACGGCATGTCAAGATCATCAACATGGGTTTATCTAACATCTGCACATGCTCACACCTAAGCAGGCCAGAGGTGTGGATGTAGCTAAGGAGATCCTATATCTAATAGAAATTCCAGAAGCAGGAATGAGGAAAGCAATATCTGAGAAGCTAATTGTTTTTTTCCCCCTCAGATTTACAGAAAAACCAAAGTGCTCAAATCAAAAGTATGGTATAAAAACAGATCAGGATGAACAAAAAAAGCCCACATGTAGACAACAGATTATCGAAAGTGGAAAAGTCAGGATGAAGAGAAAATCATAAAAGCTACCAGAGAGAAAATAGTGATTCCTATAAAAGATCATGAGTTAGACATACAATAGATTTATCAACAGCAGAGATCACAAGAATATGGAGTAATGTCTTCAAAATGCTGAAAGAAAATAATATGAGTCTGCATATTATACTGTGCTGGTTGGAAAGGAAGTATGCCCCCTAAGAAAAGCCACGTTTTAATATAAATCTCATTTCATAAAGGTAGAATAATCCCTATTCAATACTGTATATTTGAAACTGTAATGAGATCATCTCCCCGGTTGATGTGATTTAGTTAAGAATGGTTGTTAAACTGGATTAGGGAATGACATGTCTCCACCCACTTGAGTGGGTCTTGATTGGTTTCTGGAGTCCTATAAAAGAGGAAACATTTTGGAGAATGAGAGATTCAGAGAGAGCAGAGAATGCTGCAGCACCATGAAGCAGCGAGTCCACCAGCCAGCAACCTTTGGAGATGAAGAAGGAAAATGCCTCCCAGGGAGCTTCATGAAACCGGAAGCCAGGAGAGAAAGCTAGCACGTGACGCCGTATTTGCCATGTGCCCTTCCAGCTGAGAGAGAAGCCCTGACTGTGTTCGCCATGTGCCTTCTCACTTGAGAGAGAAACCCTGAACTTCATCGGCCTTCTTGAACCAAGGTATCTTTCCCTGGATGCCTTTGATTGGACATTTCTATAGACTTGTTTTAATTGGGACATTTTCTCAGCCTTAGAACTGTAAACTAGCAAGTCATTAAATTCCCCTTTTTAAAAGCCATTCCGTTTCTGGTATACTGCATTCCAGCAGCTAGAAAACTAGAACATATACCAAGACAATTACTCAATATAAAGAGAAGGAAAACAGTTACAATTACTAAAAGAATTTGCCGTAACAGATTTTTACTACAAGGACTCTGAAAAGATTCTTTTAAGAAGAAAAGTTCACCCAGAGAGAACTCATGGCAGACAAGAGTAAGCTTCGAAGAGGTATAGGATGTATGAGTTCTTTTTTCTTACTTTTATTTTTTTGTTTTTTGGAGTGATGCAAATGTTCTAAAAATGATTATCGTGAAAAATACATAACTATGTGATGATATTGTGAACCATTGATTGTATAATGTGGGGACTGTATGTGTGTGGGTATTTCTCAATAAAAATATTTTTAAAAGAGAATTAGCTTAGATATTGATCATATGTAGATTTAGAGTTTTAATTAAATGTTGACTCATAACGGTAGCCGGTTTTGGGCTTTTATGAAGGCAGAATTGAATTGCAGACAAGAGTAACAGGAAGGGCAGTGTAAGAGTGGTTGGCAAAGCGTGCTGAGATCCACACACGTTGAGCAAAAAGCAAGAAATATGAGCACCCACTGTGGAAAGTTTTCTCTCATGAGGCTTTCCCAGTAGAGCACCTCCTTGGCTTAATATGCTAACAAACTTAAATATCTTTTAAGGCAATATTTTCAGCAATTACGTACGCAGGAAAACATTCATATTTACACCATCAAAATTCAATTCAGCTTTTTAAACGAAATGATAGAAAATATTGAGTTATGCTCCAATTCAACTGGCAGACCATCAGACTCACATGTAAACACTGTGGAAAACCCACCACATGCCAAGCACAGGGTAGAGCAGCGTTTTCCACGATGACCACGTAGGTGCAGTGTTAAATATCATCTTCGAATGTCACTGAGATAGGAGGAGAAGCTTTAAAAGAGACAGCCTGATGTCGAAGAGCCCGTATAAGTAAACGTATGAAGTAGACATGAAGACATGAAGCAAAGCTGTGTTCTGCAATTGTTTCATTCAAAAGCACTGAGCAACTTCTCTGAAGATTTGTCTAGCCTCCCTCCTCAGGAATGCCCAAATGTTGGTGGATCCTTCCCCCATCTTCTGAGTCTGAATGCTTGCCCTAAACTACACTCTCACCCAGGTCCTCTGCCTGTTTTTCCTTCCACATGCATGTTCTAGTTTGCTAACTTTGGGAATGCGATATATCAGAAATGGAATGGCTTTTAAAAAGGGGAATTTAATAAGCTGCTAGTTTACCATTCTAAGGCCGAGAAAATGTCCCAATTAAAGCAGGTCTGTAGAAATGTCCAATCTAAGGCACCCAGGGAAAGATACCTTGGTTCAAGAAGGCCAATGAAGTTCAGGGTCTCTCTCTCAAGTGAGAAGGCACATGGCAAACACAGTCAGGGTTCCTCTCTCATCTGGAAGGGCACATGGCAAGCACGGCATCATCTGCTAGCTTTCTCTCCTTGCTTCCAGTTTCATGAAGCTCCTCAGGAGGCATTTTCCTTCTTCATCTCCAAAGGTCACTGGCTGGTGGACTCTCTGCTTCTCATAGCTATGTCATTCTGCTCTCTCAGAATCTCTAGCTTTCTCCAAAATGTTTCCTCTTTTATAGGATTCCAGTAAACTAATCAAAGCCCACCTGAATAGGTGGTGACACATCTCCACCTAATCCAGTTTAACAACCACTCTTGATTGAGTCACATCTCCAGGGAGATGATCTAATTACAGTTTCAGACATACAGTTTGAAATAGGGATTAGAAAAAATGGCTGGATTTATAAAATGGGGTTAGAATTAAAACATGGCTTTTCTAGGGTACATGCATCCTTTCAAACCAGCACAATGAGGGGCAGACCATGACTGCGGGCTCCCCCCGTGCCCCTCTTCTCAGCTGCCATGAGTCTCCACCTCACCTGGGGAGCAAGACTTGATCACAGGAATTTACCTTGAGTTTCATAATAAATTTTAGCCTTTATCTTTCTAAATAATGTATTTATTTCTCTATGTTATTTGGCATGCTGCTTGGCAAATGTAATGTTTGTGGAACAGCATGTACACCAGATATATCACTGACTATAAAGCAATGGTTTGTTAACAATCACAAGTGTTGGTGTTCTGGAAATTATATTTAAACATTTTATACCCCAGTAAAATAGGCTTGTAGTTTTAAATAAGCATTTTTCTGTGTTTTAGATGCATTCTAGGAAATTGGTTGAGAGTTTTGGGTTGATGTGTAATACTTGGCAATCCCCCCCCTTTCAAATAATGGGAAATAGACTCCTGGTTAATAGATCTAAACATAGGACTTCCACTTTTCAAAATTTGTGGATGTCTGACATGAAAGAGGAGATGCCTATACTGAAGTTTGTAGATTTCACAAGAAAAGAAGAGTTAAATGTTTATGCTTAAAATGTAAAGAAATCACTAGATAATAGAAATACAATATATAACCTCCAAACCAACAAGGAGAAAAAATTCATAAAGCACTATTAATTCAATGGAAGGTGAGAAAGTGAAAAAAGAAAAAAAAATGGATCACAAAAAACATAGAATAAGCTGATGAACATAAGACTAAACATATCATTAAATCATAATCAATGCAAATGGATTAAAATCATGGAGCCAAAGTCCAAAAGCTATTATACTGGACTTTTTTAATGCAGTTAAATCATGATTACAAGAAACATATCTGAAAGCAAATTACACAGAAAAGTTGAAAGCAAAGACATGGAAAACTACATGCAAAGAAAGGGAGGTAGCAAAGCACAGAGAGACTATAACTTAAAGCACAGAGATTTATTAGGTGGAAAAAAGAACATTCCATAATAAAAAAAGAACAAACTGTAATTAATAAAATTCATGAACTTGTAGGATAATTTTCCAAATTCATAATTATCACGAATATTTTTTAAACTGTAAAAAATTAATGTCAAACAAATAAAGGTTAGTGAGTGTATAAAAGTATGGATTTGAAATTGATATGGAAAGGATGAGGTACTCGAATAGGCAAAAAAAATTATGGAATAAAAAGTTGTAGAAATCCAATTGATTTCAAGACTTAGTATAAAGTTACAGTAAGCAAGACAGTGTAATATAGGCAAAAAGATAAACTTGCAGATCATTGGAACAGAAGACAGTCCAGAAACAGAGCCACACAAATACAGTAAATTTTTGTTTGTTTGTTTGTTTTTTGGGATGTGCATGGATCGGGAATCGAACCTGAGTCTTCTGCATGGCAGGTGAGAATTCTACCACTTAATTACAGTAAATCGGTTTTTGACAGAGGTGCAAAAGTAATATAATGGAGAAAGGATAAGCTATATTCAGCAAATGGATATAATGGACAAAAAAAGGGGGGGGGACTTTGACTCATGCCCTGCACTGTCTACAAAAATTATCTCAAAATAGAGCATACACCAACATTTAAAATGTAAATGCTGAAATTTTAAGAGGAAATCTGAGTAGAAATTCTACATAGCATTCATAGCTATGACACCAATGGTAAAATCCAAAAACGAAGAAATAGTTAAATCAGACTTCATCAAACTTTGAAACTTTCACTCTGTGCAAGGTGCAGTTAGGATAATGAAAAGACAAGTCACATATTTAGAGAAAATACTTGCAAATAACTTATCTCAGAAAGCCTTGTAATCTAATAAATAAAGAACTACAGAAATTCAATAATAAGAAAACAAACAACCTAATGAAAAACTAGGCAAAAGATTTGAGCAGACACTTCACCCATGATATCTAGAAGGCAAATAACCACAAAACAAAAAGGTGTTCAATGACACTGGTCATTAGGGAAATGCAAATTAAAACCTCAATGAGATGCTACAGCACACCCACTAGAATTGCTAAAACTAAGGCTAAAACTAACACGAAACCAACCTACAAAAAAAAAAAAACATGAAAATAGCAAATGCTGGTGAGTATGCAGAGCAACCGAATCCATCACTGCTGGCAGAAATGTAAAATGGCATAGCCACTATGGAAAAGCATCTGGCCATTTCTCGTGGAGTTTAACCTGCATTTCCCAAATGACCCAGCAATCCTGTTCCCTGATGTAAGAAGAAATTGAAACTTAGAGACACACAAACTCTGAATGCAAATATTTTTAATAACTGAAAACTAGAAACAACCTAAACATCCAACAGGTAAACAAATGAACACTGTAATTCACCCCATACAGTGGAATAGTAGTCAACCGCAGACAGGAACGAGGTTTTGATGCACACAGTGTGGGCAAGTTTTAAATACATTATACTAAGTAAGAGATGGCTGACTCAAGATGCTATACTCTGTATGATTCAACTTTTATGACATTTTGAAAAAAGAAAAACTATCGGAATGGAGAACCAATCAGTCATGGTCAGGGTTTGGAAGCAGGGAGAGGGACTGAAAGGGGCAGTACAAAGGAACTATGGAGAATGATGGGTGAATTCTATCCTTCTATTGTGATGTTTAAATAGCTATACATTTATCCAAACTTATAGCTCTACACAGTAAAAGGAGTAAATTTTACTGTAAATTTTTACATTTTTACGAAAAAAAGAAGGAAATCTATCTATAAGAAAAGATAGTTATACAGCAATATTACATAAAAATATGCTCATAAAAACAAAATAAAATGCCAGCAAACTATAGACAGCACTGTACATTGGCCAAATCAGTTTTTCCAATGGAATTCTAAAGTAGTTCAACATAAGAAAACATGATTGTGACACACTAGAGTTATAGAATAAAAGAGAACACATGTTATCACCTAAAGAGATACGAACATGATATTTTGTAAGATTTAATAGCCAATCAGGATAAAAATAGTAGAAGGCAATTTCTTTAACATGATCACAATTAGCAAAAACTCACAGCAAACTTTAGGAGCCATTTCATTAAAGCAGCAACCAGACAAAGATGGGCTTTTCATTGTATCTGTTCTATCTTCTGCCAGAGGCCCTAGGTAAGCAATAAGACAAGGAGAAGTAATGAAACATAAATATTGGAAGGCAAGTGACAAATATCTTCGTTATTTGGGTATCATGCCATTTTCTTTAGGAAAAAAATAGCTTTGTTGAGATATAATTCACATGCTATACATACACGTTGGTGAAGAGTACAATTCACTGGTTTTTAGTATATTCTCAGAGTTGCACAACAATCACTACAGGTAATTTTAGAATATTTTCATCCCACAAATAGAAACCCTGTAACCATCAGTGGTCACTCCCATTCCCCCCTCCTCCCAACCCTGGGCAGCCCCAATCTAACTTCCTGCCTCTAAAGATCATATTTTGAACATTACTTATAAATGAAATCATATAACATATGGTGTTTTGTGACTGGCTTCTTTCACTTAACATGTTTACAAGGGTCATCCATGTTGAAGCATATAGCAGAACCTCATTTCTTTTTATTACCAAGTAATCTTACCTTGTATGAATACACAACATTTTATTTATACCTTTGTCAGTTGATAGATGTTCTAGTTTGCAAGCTGCCAGAATGTGATATACCAGAAATGAATGGCTTTTAAAAAGGGGAATTTATTACGTTGCAAGTTTACATGTTCTAAGGCCGTGAAAATGTCCCAATTAAAGCAAGTCAATAAAAAATGTCCAAATTAAGACACCACAAGAGGTTACCTTCTCTCATGAAAGGGCGATGAAGTTCAGGGTTTCTCTCTTAACTGGAAAGGCACATGGCAAACATAGCGATGTCTGCTAGCTTTCTCTACAGACCTCTTGTTTCATGAAGCTCCCCCATGGGTGTTTTCCTTCTTCATCTCCAAACATCTCTGTCTGTATGGGTTCTGAAGTTTTTTCCAAAATGGTTCCCTCTTAAAGGGCTCCAGTAAGCAACCCTACCTTGAATGGTTACCACCCACAGTTGAGTGGGTCACATCGCCATGGGAACAATCAAAAAGCTCCCATCCAGCAATATTGAATGAAGATTAAAGGACATGGCTTTTCTGGGGTACCACAAATTCAAATTAGCACAATGGACATTGGATTTCTTCTACTTTGGGACTATTATGAATAATGCTGCTATAAACATTTGCATACAAGTTGTCACGTAGAAGTGTATTTTCATTAGTTTTGAGAATATACCTAGGCTTGGACTTGCTGGGACATATGGTAATTCCATGTTGATTCTTTTGGGGAACTCCCAGATTGTTTATTAAAGCAGCTGTTTTAGTTTCTTAGGCTGCTCAAGCAAATACCAATGCAATGGCTTAAATAGTGGAAATTTGTTAGCTTACAGTTTTGCAGCTAGAAAAATGCCCAAATGAAGGCATCATTAAGGCAAGGCTTTCTGCCCAAGACTGGCATTCTGAGGCTGGCTGCTGGCAACAGTTGGCTCTTAGCTTGTCACATGGCAAGGCATGGCAGCATCGCCTAGTCTCTTTCTCTTCCAGGTTCTATTCCAGCTTCTTGTTTCCTGTAGCTTTTTATCTGCGTGTCTGAATTTCATTTCACTAAAAATGACTCTAGTAATAGGATTAAGACTTGTCCTGATTGAGGTGGGTCACACCTAGACTGACATAGTCTCATCAAAACGTCCTACTTACAGTAGTTTCCATGCACAGGAATGAATTAACCCATTTTTAATTGGGATATTTTACTTTTTACTATTGAGCTGTATGTATTCTTCATATATTCCAAATAAAAGTACCTTATCAAATATATGATTTGCAAATATTTTCACCCATTCTGTGTGATTCCCTAATGCTCTTTCAGTTACTCATTTCCAATTTCATTGTGGTTGGAGAATATACTTTGTATAGTTTCATTACCTTAAAATTTATTGAGACTAGTTTTATATTCTAGCATATGCTCAATCCTAGAAAATGTTCCAGGTATTCTTGAGACACATGCATGTCCAGCTGTGGGAAGGGTTTTGTAGATGTCTCTTGGGTATAGTCCTGTCCAAGCCTTCTGTTCCTATTTATCTTCCGCTTACTTGTTCTATCCATTACTGAAAACAGTATGTTGAAGAGTCCTACAATTATTATTGGATTATTGATTTCTCTTTCCAATTCTGTCAGTTTTTGCTTCTTTTGCAGGCTCTGTATTTAGGTAGACTTTTAAAATTATTATTTCTTCCTAATGAATTCACCCTTTTATCATTATAAAATGCCCTTCTTTATCTCTAGTAGCATTTTTTAAAGGTTATTTTGTCTGATATTGGTTTAGCCACTCCAGCTTTCTTTTGATTGCTATTGGCATGGTAGGTCTTTTTCCATCCTTTTGTTTTTTTGTTTGTTTGTTTGTTTGTTTTTTACTTCATAGAAAATATAGAGGGAAGTTGGAATATTGAGACTTGCTGAGTTGTGACAAGGACTGAACTGGATGGACTAGACTGGCAAATTTTATAACAGTGTTAGTAGGTAGTAATTTAAAGTGCATAAGCAAATCTTTTAAGACTTAAGAAGCTGAGATCTTTACTCCCCATCAGCATGATCATGCCCTAGATGTTATCACCAGAAAAGGTATAATTTCAAGATATTAATTCAGACTTCTTTCTCCAGCTATATTCTTATTTTCCTAGTCTACATAAGTTTTCAACTTATACATACGTTTGAATCTATGTGTTTCTCCTGTAGGCAGCATATCTCTGAATTTTACATCTAACAATCTCGACTTTTCATTGGATTGTTTAATTCATGCACATTTAATTTATCATTACAGTTGGTCATAAAGCTGTCATTTTGTCCTTTGTTTTCTTTATCTATCTCAAATCTTTTTGTTCTTCTATTACTCCTTTACTGCTTTCATTTGTGTTAAGTGACTATTTTCTCATTTAATATTTTAATTTTTTAATGATTTAAAATATATATTGGAGTTATTTTTTTTGTACTTGTTCTAGGATTTACGATACACATCTTAACTTGTCAGAATCTACTTCAACAAGAAACTAAAAAAAGCAGACTACATTAAACAAATGAATTAGATAACATCAAATGTTTGTGCTTCAATTAGGCCTAAGAGTCACCCCCAGAGAACCTCTTTTGTTGCCTAGATGTGACCTCTCTCTCTAAGCCATCTCAGCAAGGGAACACACTGCCCTCCCTCACTACGTGGGACATGACTCCCAAGGGTATAAATTTCCCTGGTAACGTGGAACAGAAATCCTGGGATGAGCCGGGACCTGGCATCAAGAGATTGAGAAAACCTTTTTTTTTTTTTAACTTTTTTATTAATTAAAAAAATTAACAAACAAAACATTAACATATCATTCCATTCTACATATACAATCAGTAATTCTTAATATCATCACATAGTTGCATATTCATCATTTCTTAGAACATTTGCATCAATTTAGAAAAAGAAATAAAAAGACAACAGAAAAAGAAATGAAACAATAATAGAGAAAAAAAAGATTATACATATCATACCCCTTACCCCTCACTTTCATTTACCACTAGCATTTCAAACTAAATTTATTTTAACATTTGTTCCCCCTATTATTTATTTTTATTCCATATGTTCTACTCTTCTGTTGATATAGTAGCTAAAAGGAGCATCAGACACAAGGTTTTCACATTCACAGTCTCATTGTGAAAGCTATATCATTGTTCAATCATCATCAAGAAACATGGCTACTGGAACACAGCTCTACATTTTCAGGCAGTTCCCTCCAGCCTCTCCACTACATCTTGAACAACAAGGTGATATCTACTTAATGCATAAGAATAACCTCCAGGATAACCTCTCGACTCTGTTTGGAATCTCTCAGCCATTGACATTGTGTCTCATTTTACTCTTCCCCCTTTGGTCGAGAAGGTTCTCTCAATCCTTTGATGTTAATTCTCAGCTCATTCTAGGGTTTTTCTCAGTCCCTTGATGCTGAGTCTCAGCTCATTCCAGGATCTCTGTCCCACGTTGCCAGGAAGGTCCACACCCCTGGGAGTCATGTACCACGCAGAGAGGGGGAGGGTGGTGAGACTGCTCGTCATGTTGGCTGGAGAGAGAAGCCACATCTGAGCAACAAAAGAGGCTCTCTTGGGGGTGACTCTTAGTCCTAAATTTTAAGTAGACTTGACCTATCCTTTGTGGGGTTAAGTTTCATATGAACAAACCCCAAGACTGGGGGTTCAGCCTATAGCTTTGGTTGTCCACTGCTTGTGAGAATATCAAGAATTCAACTTGGGGAAGTTGAATTTCTCCCCGTTCTCACCATTCCCCAAAGGGGGCTTGCAAATACTTTTCCAGTCACTGATCAAATCCCTCTGGGATTCATCGGGGCATCACTCTGTACAAATCAACAAAATCTCATGTCCTACCTGAGATTCCAAGTACTTATGACATTCAATCAAACTATCTATATGAGTTATATTAGGAAATGCACTAGTCAAAATACAAATTTTGTAACAAATAAACATTTTTTGCTTTAGTCTTACACATAAGGTGACATTTTAAAGTATTAATTATCATATATTTTCAGCACCCTGCAATAATGACATTCCTTTCTTCTTCCCCACGCAAAAACATTTTGAAAATTTGTACATTGTACATGTCATTATTATTATACACTCTAGGCATTCCTAGATTATACCACCTCGATCTTTAACATCTATCTTTCTTTCTGATTTCATTTATGTCCCCAGACCGCCTCCCTCTATCATTCTCACATGCAGCTTCATTCAGTGTTTTAACATAATTACATTACAGTTAGGTAGTATTGTGCTGTCCATTTCTGAGTTTTTGTATCCAGTCCTGTTGCACAGTCTGTATCCCTTCAGCTCCAATTACCCAATGTCTTACCCTATTTCTATCTCCTGATGATCTCTGTTACCAATGAAATATTCCAAGTTTATTCACTAATGTTAGTTCATATCAGTGAGACCATACAGTATTTGTCCTTTAGTTTTTGGCTAGTCTCACTCAGCATAATGTTCTCAAGGTCCATCCATGTTGTTACATACTTCATGAGTTTATTCTGTCTTAAAGCTGCATAATATTCCATCGTATGTATATACCACAGTTTGTTTAGCCACTCATCTGTTGATGGACATTTTGGCTGTTTCCATCTCCTTGCAATTGTAAATAATGCTGCTATAAACATTGGTGTGCAAATGTCCGTTTGTGTCTTTGCCCTTAAGTCTTCTGAGTAGATACCTAGAAATGGTATTGCTGGGTCATAAGGCAATTCTATATTCAGCTTTTTGAGGAACCGCCAAACTGCCTTCCACAGTGGTTGCACCATTTGACATTTCCACCAACAGTGAATAAGTGTGCCTATTTCTCCATATCCTCTCCAGCACTTGTCATTTTCTGTTTTGTTGATAATGGCCATTCTGGTGGGTGTGAGATGATATCTCATTGTGGTTTTGATTTGCATTTCTCTAATAGCCAGGGACATTGAGCATCTCTTCATGTGCCTTTTGGCCATTTGTATTTCCTCTTCTGAGAGTTGTCTGTTGAAGTCTTTTTCCCATTTTGCAATTGGATTGGCTGTCTTTTTGTTGTTGAGTTGAATAATCACTTTATAAATTCTGGATACTAGACCTTTATCTGATATGTCGTTTCCAAATATTGTCTCCCATTGTGTAGGCTGTCTTTCTACTTTCTTGATGAAGTTCTTTGATGCACAAAAGTGTTTAATTTTGAGGAGCTCCCATTTATTTATTTATTTCTTCAGTGCTCTTGCTTTAGGGGTAAGGTCCATAAAACCGCCTCCAATTATAAGATTTATAAGATATCTCCCTACATTTCCTCTAACTGTTTTATGGCCTTAGACCTAATGTTTAGATCTTTGATCCATTTTGAGTTAACTTTTGTATAAGGTGTGAGATACGGGTCCTCTTTCATTCTTTTGCATATGGATATCCAGTTCTCTAGGCACCATTTATTGAAGAGACTGTTCTGTCCCAAATGAGTTGGCTTGACTGCCTTATCAAAGATCAAATGTCCATAGATGAGAGGGTCTAAATCTGAGCACTCTATTTGATTCCATTGGTCAATATATCTATCTTCATGCCAATACCATGCTGTTTTGACCACTGTGGCTTCATAATATGCCTTAAAATCAGGCAGCATGAGACCTCCAGCTTTGTTTGTTTTCCTCAAGATACTTTTAGCAATCCGGGGCACCCTGCCCTTCCAGATAAATTTGCTTATTGGTTTTTCTATTTCTGAAAAGTAAGTTGTTAGGGTTTTGATTGGTATTGCATTGAATCTGTAAATCAATTTAGGTAGAATTGACATCTTAACTATATTTAGTCTTCCAGTCCATGAACATGGTATGCCCTTCCATCTATTTAGGTCTTCTGTGATTTCTTTTAACAGTTTCTTGTAGTTTTCTTTGTATAGGTCTTTTGTCTCTTTAGTTAAATTTATTCCTAAGTATTTTATTCTTTTAGTTGCAATTGTAAATGGAATTCGTTTCTTGATTCCCCCTCAGATTGTTCATTACTAGTGTATAGAAACACTACAGATTTTTGAATGTTGATCTTGTAACCTACCACTTTGCTGTACTCGTTTATTAGCTCTAGTAGTTGTGCTGTGGATTTTTCAGGGTTTTTGACATATAGTATCATATCATCTGCTAACAGTGATAGTTTTACTTCTTCCTTTCCTATTTTGATGCCTTGTATTTCTTTTTCTTGTCTAATTGCTCTGGCTAGAATAGAACTTCCAACATGATGTTGAATAACAGTGGTGATAGTGGGCATCCTTGTCTTGTTCCTGATCTTAGGGGGAAAGTTTTCATCTTTTCCCCATTGAGGATGATATTAGCTGTGGGTTTTTCATATATTCCCTCTATCATTTTAAGGAAGTTCCCTTGTATTCCTATCCTTAGAAGTGTTTTCAACAGGAAAGGATGTTGAATCTTGTCAAATGCCTTCTCTGCATCAATTGAGATGATCATGTGATTTTCTGCTTTGATTTGTTGATATGGTATATTACATTAATTGATTTTCTTATGTTGAACCATCCTTGCATACCTGGGATGAATCCTACTTGGTCATGATGTATAATTCTTTTAATGTGTTGCTGGATTCGATATGCTAGAATTTTGTTGAGGATTTCTGCATCTATATTCATTACAGAGATTGGTCTGTAGTTTTCTTTTTTTTGTAATATCTTTGCCTGGTTTTGGTATGAGGGTGATGTTGGCTTCATGGAATGAATTAGGTAACTTTCGCTCCACTTCTCTTTGTTTGAAGAGTTTGAGCAGGGTTGGTACTAATTCTTTCTGGAATGTTTGATAGAATTCACATGTGAAGCCATCTGCTCCTGAACTTTTCTTTTTTGGGAAGCTTTTGAATGACTGATTCAATTTCTTTACTTGTGATTGGTTTGTTGAGGTTGTCTATTTCTTCTTGAGTCAAAGTTGGTTGTTCATGCCTTTCTAGGAACTTGTCCATTTCATCTACATTGTTGTATTTATTAGCATAAAGTTGTTCATAGTATCCTGTTATTACCTCCTTTATTTCTGTGAGGTCAGTGGTTATGTCTCCTCTTCCATTTCTGATCTTATTTATTTGCATCCTCTCTCTTCTTCTTTTTGTCAATCTTGCTAAGGGCCCATCAATCTTATTGATTTTCTCACAGAACCAACTTCTGGTTTTATTGATTTTCTCTATTGTTTTCATGTTCTCAATTTCATTTATTTCTGCTCTAATCTTTGTTATTTCTTTCCTTTTACTTGCTTTGGGGTTAGTTTGCTGTTCTTTTTCCAGTTCTTCCAAGTGGACAGTTAATTACTCCATTTTTGCCCTTTCTTCTTTTTTGATATAGGCATTTAGGGCAATAAATTTCCCTCTTAGCATTGCCTTTGCTGCATCCCATAAGTTTTGATATGTTGTGTTTTCATTTTCATTCACCTCGAGATATTTGCTGATTTCTCTTGCCATTTCTTCTTTGACCCACTGGTTGTTTAAGAGTGTGCTGTGGAGCCTCCACATATTTGTGACTTTTCTGGTGCTCTGCCTATTATTGAGTTCCAACTTCATTCCTTTATGATCTGAGAAAATGTTATGTATGATTTCAATCTTTTTAAATTTGTTGAGACTTGCTTTGTGACCCAGCATATGGTCTATCTTTGAGAATGATCCATGAGCACTTGAGAAAAAGGTGTATCCTGCTGTTGTGGGGTGTAATGTCCTATAAACATCTGTTAAGTCTAGCTCATTTATTGTAATATTCAAATTATCTGTTTCTTTATTGATGCTCTGTTTAGATGTTCTATCCATTAATGAGAGTGGGGAATTGAAGTCTCCAGCTATCATGGTAGATGTGTCTATTTCCCTTTTCAGTGTTTGCAGTGTTTGTCTCACGTATTTTGGGGCATTCTGGTTCAGTGCATAAATATTTATGCTTGTTATGTCTTCTTGTTGAATTGTTCCTTTTATTAGTAGATAGTATCCTTCTTTGTCTCTTTTAACTGTTTTACATTTGAAGTCTAATTTGTTGGATATTAGTATAGCTACTCCTGCTCTTTTCTGGTTGTTATTTGCATGAAATATCTTTTCCCAACCTTTCACTCTCAACCTATGTTTATCTTTGGGTCTAAGATGTGTTTCCTGTAGACAGCATATAGAAGGATCCTGTTTTTTAATCCATTCTGCCAGTCTATGTCTTTTGATTGGGGAGTTCAATCCATTAACATTTAGTGTTATTACTCTTTGGGTAGTACCTTCCTCTACCATTTTGCCTTTTGCATTTTATATGTCATATCTAATTTTCCTTCTTTCTACACTCTTCTCCACACCTTTCTCTTCTGTCTTTTCGTATCTGTCTCTAGTGCTCCCTTTAGTATTTCTTGCAGAGCTGGTCTCTTGGTCACAAATTCTCTCAGTGACTTTTTGTCTGAAAATGTTTTCATTTCTCCCTCATTTTTGATGGACAATTTTGCTGGGTATAGAATTCTTGGTTGGCAGTTTTTCTCTTTTAGTAATTTAAATATATCATCCCACTCTCTTCTTGCCTCCATGGTTTCTGCTGAGAAATCTACACATAGTCTTATTGGGTTTCCCTTGTATGTGATGGATTGCTTTTCTCTTGTTGCTTTCAAGATCCTCTTTTTCTCTTTGACCTCTGACGTTCTGACTAGTAAGTGTCTTGGAGAATGTCTATTTGGATCTATTCTCTTTGGGGTACGCTGCACTTCTTGGATCTGTAATTTTAGGTCTTTCATAAGAGTTGGGAAATTTTCAGTGATAATTTCTTCCATTAGTTTTTCTCCTCCTTTTCCCTTCTCTTTTCCTTCTGGGACACCCACAACACGTATATTTGTGCGCTTCATATTATCATTCAATTTCCTGAGCCCCTGCTCATATTTTTCCATTCTTTTCCCTATAGTTTCTGTTTCTTTTTGGATTTCAGATGTTCCATCCTCCAGTTCACTAATCCTAACCTCTGTCTCTTGAAATCTACCATTGTAGGTTTCCATTGTTTTTTTCATCTCTTCTACCTACCTTTCATTCCCATATTCTGTGATTTGTTTTTTCAGACTTTCCGTTTCTTCTTTTTGTTCATTCCTTGCCTTCTTCATGTCCTCCCTCAATTCATTGATTTGGTTTTTGATGAGGTTTTCCATTTCTGTTCATATATTCTGAATTAGTTGTTTTAGCTCCTGTATCTCATTTGAACTATTGGTTTGTTCCTTTGACTGGGCCATATCTTCAATTTTCCTGGTGTGATTTGTTATTTTTTGCTGGTGTCTAGACATTTAATTACCTTAATTAGTTTATTCTGAAGATTGCTTTCACTTATCTTACCTAGGGTTTTCTTGCTAGATGAGTTTGTTGTCTATCTGTTCTTTGACCTTCAGTTCAGCTTTTTCTGGGCCTCTAGTTTAAGTTTTGTTTGACAGAGGGTAATTTTTTCAGTTCTTGTTTTCTTGTTTCTTGTCCTGCTTGTAAGGTGCCTTTTCCCTCCCCACCCTTAGGAGGGTCTACATAGGTATTACAGACTCTAGCCGGGTTTTCCCGGAATAAACTGGTCTCCTATCAGGGGGAAGGAGTCACCTGTGCCAGTTTTCGCTGAGCGTGAGACCCAGAAGGTTGAAAGACTTTCCTGTGAAGTCTCTGGGCTCTGTTTTTCTTATCCTGCCCAGTATGTGGTGCTTATCTGCCTGCGGGTCCCACCAGCAAAAGATGTTGTGGCTCCTTAACTTGGGAAGGTTCTCCATGCTGGGAGCGTGGTGGAGATGGAGGAGAGGTTGTAGGCTGGTTTTAATGGCTTTAAACTGCCAAGCCCTGGGGTCTGAATTACTTGAGAGAGGGATTCCACCTAAGTTGGGCGTCACCCCTCCCCTGGGGAAGGCACAGTCGGGAGACAGCCCTGAAAGCAGTCTGTTTCTGCCTATTCCTGGGGCAGTTGCAGCCCGAGTAGTCCCACCACTGAATCCAGAGGCAGCCAAGCCTCCATAGAAACAGCCACAAAAACCTCTGTTTCGTCCCCTTTCCTCTTTTTCTGTTAGCCCAATAAGCAACCTCCACCTTGACCAGTTTCGCCTGAACTGGGGGCCTATTTTTAGTAGTCAGAATTTGTTTATTAATGCCATAATTGGTGTTTGGTTGGACTCAGTCCCTGATACTGTTAGAGTCTCTTTCCTTTCCCTCTGGGAAGCCGCCTGTGGGCAAGGGGCGCCGGGCACCAGGCGCCGGCTTGGGGAACTCACGGTTCTGGAGACTCGCAGCCGGTCCAACTGGTCCAGACTGGGGTACGCTGTGTGTCCAGTCACTATCGTGGCTCCGGGAGCTGTTCTGTACTGTTTCTGGTTATTTCGTAGTTGTTCTGGAGGACGAACTAAAACACACACATTGCTAAGCCACCATCTTCTCTCTCTTGACTTCGAGAAAACCTTCTTGACCAAAAGGGGGAAGAGAGAATTGAGACAAAATAAAGTTTCAGTGGCTGAGAGATTCCAAATAGGGTTGAGAGGTTATCCTGGAGGTTATACTTATGCATTGTATAGATATCCCCTTTCTAGTTTATGGTGTATTGGAGTGGCTAGAGGGAAGTACCCAAAACTGTAGAACTGTATTCCAGTAGCCTTGGTTCTTGAAGATGATTGCCTAAAGACCTAACTTTTACAATGTGACTGTGGAATTGTAAAAAATTTGTTGCCCCTTTTAGTCATATAGATGAGTAAAAACTATGGATAAAGAATATATAACAGAGGGGACAAAGGGTAAAATAAATTGGGTAGATGGAAATAGTAGTGATTAATGAGAGGAAGAGGTAAGGGGTTTGGTATGTATGCATTTTTTCTTTTGTCTTTTTATCTCTTTTTCTGGAGTGATGCAAATTTTCTAGAGGATGATCATGGTGATGAATATACAGCTATGTGATGATATGATTGTGAACCATGTATGGAATGTATGTGTATGATGATTCACCAATATAAGTATTTTTTTTTAAATCACAATGATATCAGCAGAGAGAAAAGAGTTTGGAGAAATTATTCTTCTTGGTAAATTACCTTTTAAAGAAATTTTGTGGTAAAGGAATGTAAGAAAAAGGGGGTAGGTAGAAACTGGAACTATTTGCTGCCAAAACCAAAACAAAGCAAAAGCATGTCTTACAGGGAGACGTCTGGATCTGCACCTCACACATGTTATTTAACCAAGCTGAGTCTGAGTTTTTCCAAGGATATGAGAAGAGACAACCTTGGAATCCAAACCCCTTCCAGTTCTAAGATCCTGTGACTCTATCTAAGGCCACACAAGTTTTTGAATATGTGAAAGACAGTTCTAATACTCATCTATTTGGTCAGCAAGAATTATCTTACCCTTGCAAATATTTCTTAGATTCATTATTTCTTCGCTCCCTTTCACTGGCATCACCTTAATCATGATCCTAAGACCTAGATGTTTGTGTTCACATCCAAGCTTGTTTTTATGTGATGTCTGTTCTGCACTCCGATAACAAGATGTTCATACATTAATTCATTCAACAAGTATCTATTAAATGCTACTATGTTCCTGGCTTATTTTATCTCAAGGGGTTCAGCAGTGAACAAAACAGGCAAAAACAAGAAAGATAATAATAAAGCAATAAAATGTGCACATGTCGGATGGTTATAAGCAGGATGAGGAAAATAAGCAGGGTGGAAATTTAAGTATGGATTTGGGGGTATAATTTTGTATAGGGTGGTTAGAGAAGGTCCCTGATAAAATGGCTTTTTGACAGAGACTGCTCGAGTGTTTACTGTGAGTACCATATTTAATGAGCTTCAAATATACATAATTCTGTGAGACATTTGTGAGAGGAGAAAATTTTTTATCACAATCCCAGAATTCAAGGAGATTAGAGTCCAGGGGAGGAGAGGAACAAAACATCAAGTAAACAAAGAAGCGTTTATGTTTTAATGTCAAAAATGTAAGCCTATATTCATACTCGGCCACTTTGTATAACCGGGCAAAGTTACTTAATATTGCAAACCTCAGTAAGCTCATCTATAAAACTGAGATTATAATAATACTTACACTACACAATTAAAAAGATAAATAGTGCTAGTATATATGTGTGTGTGTATGATATAGAGTTGTCACTTGTGTGTTAATTCAATAAAAAAACAGTAAATTACTGTCCAAGAAGTGATTTTTGTTTCACTGTTTCAGATATTGTACATAAACTATTGTAGAAATGTTTATGCTTTTATGGTAAACCTTGGTTAAAGTCTTCCAATTTTTGTTTATTTTTTTAGTTATATGAGCCATAAAAAATACGAGCAAAATTCATAATTGTAAATTGAAAAAAAAACATTCTTAAGAATGCCACTGATTAAAATGTTTTGCTCTATAAATATAATTTTATATATATAAATCTTTGCTCTATAAGTATAATTTTTTATGAAGAAAAATAAATGTTAACATTAAATCCACAAAAAAGAAAATGCTTGTGCTTCAAACAATGCCATCAAGAAAGTCAAAAGATAGCCCATCTTATACATGCAAATCATATATCTAATAATGAACTTGTACCCAAAATATATAAAGAGCACTTAGAACTCAATAATAAAAGTTACATAACTCAATTAAAAATTGGAAGGTCCCCACATGATCCATGGAGAGGAGACACCCATAGCCCTGGGACTACTTGGGCCATGATCAAGGAATAAATAGCTTCCTTTCCACACCTGAGGTTGAGGAAGGGCCTTTGTTGCATCCACCGTGAGGTGTGTTTTTCTTAAATAGTGAGCACAGAACCTTTCTTTTCTCTACTGTTCCCATGTGGTCTATTCTTTACTTTTTCAGGTTCATCCCCAGGGCACATGGCTCCAGGACACCACAGTTCATGTCCTGATTAATCATTTTTGCCATTCATTCTGGAATTTTGAGACAACCTGATAATAGCCATGTCTTCTATGGCTGGCAAAGAGCTTTCCCACTTAAGTTTGTTTCATTCTTTAGAAAAGCTGAGTGGGCTCATTACTAGTTATCACAAAAATAAGTTCTGGACAGTTTGGGTTCTAAGTCTAATATTCTTTCCTTGAGATAAGCAGCCATTTTTGTGTAAGAGTCAATGTAGGTAAACCACCTTCAATGAAGAAATAAAAATGTAAAAACCACAGGATATTGTCAGCATGGAAACTGAAATATCCCATGAAAAAACCTCCTCAGAGACTTAGCAAATTCCACTTGCTTTCAACTCTGGAGGACGTTAGAGATAGGAGGATGACTCCACAAATGCTGAATCGAAGACACAGAAAAACCTCAGGTAGAAGTCCATCCTAGACCTCTGGCCAGTTCCCATTTCCCTTTGAGTCCCCTTCGACTCAGGAGCCACTCACAAGCAGCACAGCTGTGGGTCCCTCCCACTTGGACAGAGACTGTTGACTGAATGACAGCAGCAAGTCAGAAGTCCAGGCATGTCCAGATACAGGGACATAGGTCTGCAGAGACCCAGGTGGAACAGGAGTCACTGAGAAGTGGTGCATATAAAAGGATCCTCAGGGCAGGAGCCAGGGGGGTAAGAGAGAGAGAGGCCACCACAGACCTGATGGAAAGAACTGTTGGGACAAATCCAGTTTCAGTAGGCTGGACCACCTAAAGGTAAAACCGACTTTTCTGAAGTGATCCACCTTTCTGGATTGCCTCCATTTGACTCCCCAGGGCACGATAGAAACAAGAGTCAAGAAAGCTCACAGAAAGGGGGAAAAAAAGGTGGGATTATTATTCTATCTATTGATGAAAGAGGGCACTGCTGTGAGATAGGAGGGTATCAGAACTGAAAATGGTACACTGAGCGAGGGAGAGAATTTAAACAAATCACAGGAGCTGAGGACAAAAGTCTGCACAAAAGCAAATAGCACAGATCAAGATTCCCAGAGAAGGAACAGAGTAAAGAAAGTTCTGTCCTGGAGGTGAAACAATTTCACAAAACGTGCAATCTTAAAAATGGCATCACATATCCAGGGGAAGACTCAGACAAAGAGGAGCTGAGAAAATCTGAACAGTTAAACACAGGCTATTCTAAAGGTCTAAAAAGAGCTAGAATAAGCATCAAAGAAGAGCCTTAACACAAAGCAACCAAAAATAAAACCCTAGACAAGAGGAAGAGTTAACCCGTCAAGTGAATCAGATGCCCAGACATCATGAAAAAGTTAACAAGTCATACAAAGAAATAGAAAGATAGGACTTAGTCAAGGGAAAAATCAAAACTTCGGAGGACACACAGAAGTTGGAACAACTAATCAAAGATATTCAAATAAATCTCCTAAATCAATTCAAGGAGATAAAGGAAAATATGCATAAAGAGATAAAGGACATTAACAAGTAAGAAGACAATGTGTGAGCATAAAGAAGAATTTGAAAATGTAAAAAGAAAAACAGAAATTATAGGACTGAAAGGCACTACAGTAGAAATTAAATAAACACTAGAAGCTGGTTTGAAGCTGTTATGTACTCCAGAGAAGGCAATGTTCTTTTAATCCATTCCTGTGGCTATAAACCTTTTGTGGGTGGGACCTTTTGATTAGGTTGCTTCAACTGAGATATGACCCACCCAATTCAAGGTGTGTCTTACTGGAGTCCTTTATGAGGATAAAAGACAGAAAAAGCCCAGAGAGATCAAAAGAGAGACACCCAGAGAGCTTGGAGAGAAAATCCCTGGAGATGCCAAAAGAGGACCCTCAAATGCTCAGAGAGGCAGCCAGAAGGCGAACCAGAAGCCAAACGCAATGGGTCCTGGGAGTGTAAGACCAGCAGTCGGCAGCCACGTGCCTTGTCATCTGACAGATGAATCCTGGATGCCAGCAGTCTATCTTCAGAGTCCAGGTATCATCCTCTCTATGCCTTAATAAGGATATTTTCATGGCCTTAAAACTATAAACTTTAAGTTAACAAATCTGCATTGTAAAAGCCAACCCATTTCTAGTACATTGCATTCCACCAGTGTTACCAAACCAAAACAGCATATAACAGCAGATTTGAATAGGCAGAAGAAAGAATCAGTGAGCTAGAAGACAGGACAATCAAAATCATACAGTGAAAAGAACAGAGAGGGAAAATAGTTTAAAAACTTGAGCAGTGTCTCAGGGATTTGAGTGACAGCAAGAAGTACACAAGAAGTATGTGTTATAGGTATCCCAGAAGGAGAAGAGAAGGGGAAAGGGGAAGAAAGAATATTTGAGAAAATAATGACCACAAACTTTCCATCTCTTATGAAAGCCAGAAATACATATATATATCCAAGAAGCACAAGGCACTCCAATCAGAATAAATCCTAACAGACCTATTCTGAGAAACATGCTAGCCAGAATGTTAAATGCCAAAGAAAAAGAGAGAATCTGAAAGCAGCAAGAAAAAAGTGACTGGCCACATACAAGGGAATCCTGATACAACTAAGTGCCAATTTTTCATCAGAAACCATGGAGGCAAGAATGCAGTGCTATGAAATATTTGTGGTATTAGAAGAGGAAAAACTGTCAGCTAAAAATTCTTTATCTAGGAAAATTGTCCTTCAAAAATGAGGGAGAATAAAATAACTCACAAATAAACAGAAACTGAGAGAGTTCATCAACAAAGACCTGCCCTATAAGAATTACTAAAAGAGTTCTGCAGGTTGAAGGAAAAAGACAGGAGAGAGTGGCTTGAGTAGTATGAAGAAATGAATATCATCACTAAGGGTAAGTAAAATGGTAAACACAGAACTCAATCGTACTGTATCCTCAATATACAGCTCTATTTTTTCATTATTTAAGAATTAGAATACAATTGAACAAGAAAAGCGCATATTTCCTGATAACAGATCTGCAAAATATAAAGTGGTAAAGTGGGACAAAAACATAAAGAAGGAAAACAGAGAGATATGGGAGCAGAGAATGTATATGCTATTGAAGCTACGTTGCTATCTTTTCAAATTGGTAGATTGGGTAGGATAATAGATATAGGTTGGGTAACATAAACACCAGGGTAAATACAAAGAAAGTTTAAAGAATACACAGAAAGAGAAATAAGAAAGGGATCAGTCAGATACATCACTAAAATTCAGCTATGCAGCGACGCGGGTTGCAATATAGGAAAACAGACAAAAAAAAAAAAGTATATGACATATTAAGACCAAAGGACAAAATGGCTGAAGTAAGAACTGCCTTTACAGTAATAATATTGAATGTTAATGGATTAAACTCTCCAATCAAAAGACACAGGTTGGCAAAATGGATTAAAGAGCATGCTCCAACTATATGATGTTTACAAGAGACTCACCTTAGACCCAAAGACATAAACAGGTTGAAAGTGAAAGGATGGAAAAAGATATTCCATGAAAATAGTATAAAAAAGAGCTGGGGTAGCTATACTAATATTGGACAAAATAGACTCTAAGTCAATAGCTGATATTAGAGACAAAGAAGGACGCTATATATTAATAAAAGGGGCAAGCCATCAAGAAGAAATAATCATAAATAGTTATGTACTTAATCACGGTGCTCCAAAATATATGAGGCAAATGCTGGCAAAACTGAAGGGAGAAACAGACATCTTTACAATAGTTGGAGATTTCCATACACCACTTTCATCAATAGATAGGACATCTAGATGGAAGATCAATAAGGAAACAGAAAACTTGAATAATACGATAAATGAACTACACCTCATAGACATATACAGAACATCACACCCCTAAACAAGGGCTCAAGGATCATTCTAGGATAGACCAAATGATGGGTCACACAACAAGTCATAATAAATTTAGAAATGTTGAAATAATGCAAAGCATCTTCTCTGATTGTAATAGAAAGAAGCTGGAAATCAATAATAGGCAGAGATCTGGAAAATCCAAAAATATGTGGAAGTTAATTAATACTCTATTAGACAATCCATGGACCAAAGAAGAAATTGCAGGGGAAATCAATAAATATCTTGAGATGAATGAAAACAAGAACACAACATATCAAAACTTAGGGGATTCAGTGAAGGCAGTGCAGAGAGGGAAATTTATAGGCCTAAATGCTTACATTAAAAAAGAAGCAAGCTGAGGGTATATGGGTGGTTCAGTGGTAGAATGTTCACCTTCCATGCGGGAGACCTGAGTTCAATTCCCAGACGATGCACCTGAAAAAAAAGAAAAGAAATACAAGAAGCAAGCTAAAATAAAAATCTAACTGCACTCCTGGAAGAACTTAAAAAAGAACAGCAAGTTAGCCCAAAGCAAGCAGAAGGAAAGAAATAACAAAAAATAGAGAAGAAATAAATGAAATTAAGATTTAAAAAAAATAGAATTAACATAACCAAAAGTCAGTTCATTGAAAAAATCAACAAAATTAACAAACCCTTAGCTAGACTAGCAAAGAAAAAAAGAGAGAAGATGCAAATAAATGAAATGAGAAATGAGAGGGGGGCATTACTGCTGATCCCACAGAAATAAAAAGGATCATAGGAGGATACTGTGAACAATGGTATGCCAACATATAAGATAATCTAGATGAAATGGACAAATTCCTAGAAACACAGTGCAGTAGTCAAGGTTCTATAGGGAAACAGAACCAACAGGAGATATCTGTAAATATGAGATTTTTAAAAATTATCTCACCAGCTGTGGGCATGCATGAGTCCAGATTCCATTAGGCTGGCAATTCAGATGAAGGTCTTTGATGAGTTCCCCAGGAGAGGCTGGCTAGCCAAAGTGGAGAGATTCTCTCTTCTAACTTATCCTTCAAAGTCTTCAGCTGATTAGAATAAATGTCACTCATCCTAGAAGATACTCCCTTTAGCCAACCTCTTAGCAGATGTAATCAACCATAAATGCAATCAACGTGCTGATAGTTTAACTCTACGTAGTGTCCTCACAGTAACAGATAGGCCAGTGCTCTCTTGGCCAGACAACTGGGTATCCTCACCTGGCCGAGTTGGCCCATGAATGTAACTATCACACACATGAACATCCCACTCTGACTCTACAAGAAACAGAAGATCTCAACCTACCAATTACAAACAGAGATTGAATCAGTCATCAGAAAACTTCCACAAAGAAAAGCCCAAAACCAGATGGCTTCACAAGTGAATTCTACCAATAATTCCACAAACAGTTAATGCCAATCCTGCTTAAACTCTTCCAAAAAATTGAAAAGGAGGGAACACTATTGAACTCACTCTATAAGGCCCACATCATCCTAATACCAAAGCCAGATAAAAATACATCAAGAAAAGAAAATTACAGACCAATTTCTCTCATGAATATAGATGCAAAAAGCCTCAACAAAATGTTTCCAAATCAAATCCAACAGCACATCAAAAGAATTCTACACCATGATCAAGTAGGTTTTATTTGAGGTTGCAAGGATGATATAACATAAGAAAATTTGGCATGGAAAATATACAAACAGCCAATAAGCAAATAACCAGATGTTCATCAACATTACTTATTAGGGAAATGCAAATCAAAACCACAATGAGATAACACTACACACTCACCAGGATACTCACAATCAAATATAGAAAAAATCAAAACAGATAAGTGTTGGCAAGAACATAGAGAAATCAGAACCCTCATACATTGCTGATGGAGAAGTAAAATGGTGTCACCACTTTGTTAAATGGTCAGGCAGTTCCATAAATGGTTAAACATAGGACCAGCAATTGCACTTCCAGTTTTACACAAAAGAGAAGTGCAAACATATATCCACACAGAAATTTGCACACAACTGTTCATAGCAGCATTATTCATAATAGTCAAAAAGTGGAAGCAATCCAAATGCCCATCAACAGACAAATGGATAAATAAAATGTGATATATCTATACAATGGGACATTATATGGAAATTTAAAAGAACTAAAGGCTGATACATTTAAAATATTCTAAGTGAAGGAAGCAAATCATAACAGACCTTATATTGTATGATTCCACTTATGTGAAATGCCCAGACTAAGCAGACAGAGGCTAATTAAGGGTTACCTGGTGCTGAAGTGGAATTGGAGAAATAGGACTTGACTGAAAATGCGTATTGTTTTTTTTTAATGGGGATTAAAGTGTGCAAAAATTAGGATATGGTGAGGTTGCACAACCTGGGGAATTTATTTCAAAACATTGAATTATACACTTCAAATGGGTGAATGCTATGGAATTGAATTATATCTTAATATGCATTTCTAAAAAGAGAGATTAACAAGGTTTCTGGATAATTAATACAAAATGAAATTAATAATAGTTGATAATATTTATCAAGTTATTACTATGAGAGAGGCATTGCTCGATGTTGTGTTAAGTCATTGTTTAAGTTATCACCTCAGAACAACTTTATGAAGTAGATACTATTTTTGTTCCTATCCTGCCCGTGGACAACTGAGACTCAGTTAATAATTAAGTTGTTGACTTATCAAGCTAATCAGTGGAGGATCTGTGCTGTAAACCCAGACATTCTGCCTTCAGAGCCTTCTCTATTAACTAGTATATCATAGCTGGATGCCAAGGGACCATTCAGAAGTCAAAAGCACTCCAGGCATATCAGTAGTAATGCTAGAAAATAGTATATAAGGAAAAAGATAATTAAGATCATACTTAAAATACAATAAGTACTTCAAATACAGAAATCGCAGGGCACCTATGCCTCTAGGAGAATGTGTCTATGATCTGGGTGGAGAACGTATACGGGACTTCCCATTTCAGCTCCAGCACATAAAGAGCATGGAAGCCGTCACTCCAATCCTCACAGCAAGCAAATCCTTCACAATCTGAAAATCAACCCTTTTTCCTGGATCCATCAGAGAATTGAGGTCTCCCAGCAAACCACCAACCCAATATCTGAAGAGGCCTGCAAATACGGAGAATCACAGCGGAGAGCTCACCAGAAGCTGCATCCAGTAACAGATGGGATCGCTTAAATGGCAATTGTCCCAGAGGCTGAGGGTGAAGAACTTGAGAGCTAAAACCTCCTGGAGAGATTTTAGGGGCATCCCCACTCTTGCATGTATTTTATTTCCAGGAACCTCGCCAGGTTCTCACCAAGAAGACTGGAGAAAAATCCCCTCATGTTTCCAGCACAGGGAGAGGGAAACTAGTGATTCCAATATGTGCCCAGAACATTTGCCATAATGAAGACCTGTCCCCCAAGGAAAACTACTTTGCCAGAGCCTTAGGTGACCTGGGAGAGGGACAGTCGGCCAGCTCCAGCCACCTCTAGCTTTGTCTCATATGAGGGGGAACAAAAAGAAGCTAAAAAGTGCTTCAGAATAAAAAAATGCTTCTGAGGGTCAGAGCCCAGGATCTAAGGCCCACCAAAAAAACTGGAGTTTAATCACAAGATTTAATAGTGACCCTCTACCCAGCTCCTTACTATCACATCAGCAGGTCTCCAGAGTAGCATGAAAGAGATTACAATTGAGAGAGCTGAAAGACACAGACTCTATTTAAGAAGTTCTTAGGGAAACCAAAAAGAAGTGGGAAAAAATTTTTAAAAAAGAGAAGAGAACAAAAAAGGAAACGGAAGCCTCTGACACTACAGCAATCATCAAACACACCCAGCTCCTAGACAGATTAACTAAAACTTCACACTAAAAGCCTAGTTACCTCAGTTCTTATTATCCAGTATATCATATCTGATTTTCAGCAAAAAGTTACAATGCATGTGAATAGGCAGGGAAAAAATTAGAAGTGCAAAATGAACATCAGAACCAGAATATGACACAGATTTTGAAATTATCAGATAAAGAATTTAAAATAACTATAGCTAATATGTTAAGGACACTGTTCTAGTTTGTTAGCTGCTGGAATGCAACACACCAGAGATGGATTGGCTTTTAATAAAAAGGGATTTATTTCATTAGTTCTTCAGAGGAAAGGCAGCTAACTTCCATCTGAGGTTCTTTCTTATGTGGGAAGGCTCAGGGTGATCTCCGCTGGCCTTCTCTCCAGGCCTCTGGGTTCCAACAACTTTCCCTGGGGTGATTTCTTTCTGCATCTCCAAAGGCCTGGGAGTGCTGAGATGAGGTATGCTGAGCCGCTTGGGCTGTGCTACACTGCACTCTCTCATTTATGCACCAGTCAATTAAGTCAAATGTCATTCATTGTAGCAGGCATGCCTCCTAGCCTACTGCAGATGTAATTAGCAACAGATGAGGTTCACGTACCATTGGCTCATGTCCACAGCAACAGAACTAGGTGCCTTCTACCTGACCAAGTTGACAACTGAATCTAACTACCACAGACTCTAATGGAAAAAATAGACAACATGCAAGAACAGATGAGAAATACAAACAGACAGGTGGGAAAATCTAAAAAGAAATACTAGAAATCAAAAGCACTGTAGCAGAAAAAAATGCCTTTGATAGTCACCAGTGTTTATAGCAACATAATTCAAATAGCCCAAGGTTGGAAAAGAACTCAAGTGTCCATTTGACTAGTGCATTTCCTAATATAACTTCAGTTTAACTGAATACCCTAAGTACATGGAATCTTGAGTAGGGCAGGAGAGTTTGTAGGTTTGCAAAAAAAAGAATTGAAAAAGAACAGTACACCCACGAAGTGTCAGACAATATGAACAGGTATAAAATATGTGTGAAGGAAATACCAGAAGAACCAGAAATAAACAAGTGTAAGAAACATTTGAAGTAATAAAGGATGAGAATTTTCCAAAGTTGATAGCAAAGATCAAACCACAGATACATGCAGCTCAGAAAACACCAAGCAGGAATTTTTTTTTTAAATGTCTACCTAGGCGTATCATATTCATACTACAGAAAACCAAGTCAGAGAAAATCTTTATAGAAGCCAAAGAAATAAAAAACCTATAGAGAAATATCTGTAGTAGAATAAACATAAAAAGTATATCAGACTTCTCATCTAAAACCATGCAAGCAAGGAGAGAGTGAAGTGAAATATTTAAAGTTCTTAAAGGAAAAACAAAACAAAACACCAACATAGAGTTGTGTATCCTTTGAAATTATCCTTTAAAAGCAAAGGAGAAGGGTGGGGCAATGGCGGCTCAGTGGCAGAATTCTCGCCTGTCGGATTGGAGACCCAGGTTCAACTCCTAGAGCCTGCCCAAGCCAAAAAAAAAAAAAAAAAAGTGAAGGAGAAATAAAAAATTTCGGAGACAAATAAAACCAGAAGAAATTTGTCACCAGTATACCTGCCTTGCAAGAAATACTAAAAGAATTTCTACAGAGAGAAGGAAAATGATAGGGGTCACAAGGTCAGAGCTACATAAAGAAAGAAAGAGCATTAGCAAGGTGTAAATGAAGGTAAAATATAGTCTTTTATTTTTCTAAATCTGAACAGATATCCGAGATAACTACTCAAATTAATAAAAGTAACAATGTATTGGGTGATTGTAGCACATGGACAAGTGAAATGAATGACACAATGTTGTAAGTGACAGAAGGGAGAAATTGGGAATATTCTGTTATAAGGTACCTGTACTACCCGTGAGGGATAGAGTTATTGCAAGTGGTCTTGGAATAGTTATAAATGCCTATAGAAACTTTAGGGTACTCCACTACAAAAATGTTAGAAAGAAGCATAATTGCTATGCTGAAAGAGGAGAGAAAATGGAGTCATATAAAATGCCCAATTAGAGCCAAAGAAGGCAAAATAAGGAGAGAAAGACAAAAAAGGAAAAAAAAAGAAGGGAAATAGGGAGGGAGGAAATAAATAGAAAATAGTTAAAAACATGGTAGATACTCATCTAACTGTACGAATAATCACTTTAATTGCCTAAATACATAATTCAAAAACAGAGACTCTCAGAGTGTTAAAAAAAAATCTGTATGTTGTCAACAGGAACTTCACTTTAAATATAGAAAGACACAGATAGGTTGCTAGTAAAGGATGTAAAAAAAAAAAAGCCCTGTTAACACTAATCAAAAGAAAACTGGAGTAAGCATCTTAGAGCAGCTAGAAGTAAAAACCTAAAATTGTGAAATTGTAACCCATATCAACTTCTGAAATCTGTTCTACAACTAATTGTCGTGCTGTGCTTTGAAATTTATTGCTTTTTTATATATATGTTATTTTTCACAAAAAGAAAAGAAAAAAGTCAATTGTGATGATAAAAAACATGTATTTATTCCTTCCAGCCTTCTATATTCTGGAGAAGCTAGAAGGAAAAATCTGAGATGATGGCACGGTAGCCCATGACAAACTCTGGAATCTGTTCTGTAACTACTTGTTGAAAAGTACTTTGAAAACTACTGCTTTCTTCTTTCTTTGCTTTGTATGATATATATCATACAACAAAAAAGTAAAAAAAAATCTCTAAGGGAAAATAATTGCCAATCTAGAATTCTATATCCAGCCAATCATGAATTAAATGTTTGCAGGCAAAAAAAAAAAGAAAACTGGAGTAGTTATACTAATTTCAGACTCACTGGACTTCGGAACAAGGAAAGCTATCAAGGATGAACAGGGCCACTACATAATCATAAAGGGGTCAATTTTCCAAGAAGACAAAACAATCCTTAAATTCTTAACATACATACACTTAATAGAGGATCAAAATATGTATGGCAAAAAGGATAGAATTGCAAGAAGAAATTCACAAAAACACTATTATAGTTGGATGCTTCAGCACCCCTCTATCAGTAATTGACAGATCCAGAAGCCAGAAAACAAGTAAGGATATAGTTGAAGTGAAAGGCACAATCAATCAATCAGATCTAATTTATAGAATACCTCATCAAACAACAGCAGAATGCTCATTCTTCTCAAGCTCACATGAAACATTCAACAAGGTAGACAATATGCTGTGCCATAAAACACACCTTAGCAAAGTTTAAAAATTAGAAATAATACAAAATATACTTTCACACCACTATGAAATTAAACTAGAAATCAATAACAGAAAAATAGATGGAAAATCCCAAAATATTTGGAGATTGAATACCACAATTCTAAATAATATATGGGTCAAAGAAGAGGTCTCAAGGGAAATTTTTGGATTTCGAACTAGATGAAAATACAATTTATTAAAATTTGTGAGATGCACTGAAAACAGGGAAATTTATAGCATTGAGTGTGTGTCAGTTTGAAAGCTGCTGAAATGCACTATACCAGAAATGGGAAGTCTTTTATAAAGGGGGTGTGGTAATTAGATTCAGTTGTCAACTTGGCCAGGTGAAGGTGCCTAGTTCTATTGCTGCGGGCATGAGCCAATGGCATGTGAACCTTATCTGTTGTTGATTACATTTGCAGTCGGCTAGAAGGTGTGCCTGCTACAATGAATGATACTTGATTTAATTGGCTGGTGCTTAAATGAGAGATTCAGCGTAGCACAGCCCAAGCAGCTCAGCATACTTCATTTCAGACTCCCAGCTCAGCCCAGGCCTTTGGAAAGTTGTTGGAACCCAGAGGCCTGTGCCTTCCCAGGTAAGAAAGAACCTCAGTCGAAAGTTAGCTGCCTTTCTTCTGAAGAACTAATGAAATAAATCCCCTTTTATTAAAAGCCAATCCTTCTCTGGTGTGTTGCATTCTGGCAGCTAGCAAACTGGAACAGGGGGATTTAATAACTTACAAATTTACAGTACTCAGGAAGTGAAAGTGTCCAAATTAAGGCATCAATAAGAGGTTACCTTCACTCAAGAAATGCCAATGCATCAGGAACACCTCTCTCAGCTGAGTAGTCACATGGCTGGCATCTGCTGGTCACTTGCTCGTGGACTCTGCTGCTTTCAGCCTCTGTTCCTGGGGGAGTCCCTCGGTTTACTTCTCCAGGGCTGGCTTTCATCTCTTGACCTCCCTTGGCTCTCTCCTGGCCCTGGCTTGCTTAACATCTGTTGGCAATGTCTGCTGGGCTCCAAGCATTTCAAACATCTGTGTCTCTGTTCTCCACACGTCTACATCTGTGTCAGCTCTGCTGTGATTTTCTGTTGACTCTGAAGCTTCTGTCATTTCTGACTCTCTCCAAAATGTTTCTCCCCTTAAAGGATTACCAATCAAGACTTACCTGGAATGAGTAGACTCACATCTCCATCTAATCAAAAGATTACTACCACAATTGGGTATGCCACATCTCCATGGGGATAATCTAATTGAAAGTTTCCAAACTACAGTATTGAATCAAGATTAAAAGAAATGGCTGTTCTCACAAGATTGGATCAGGACTAAAACATGGCTTTTCTGGGGTACATAATACTTTCAAACCAGCACAGAGTATACATATTAAAACAGAAGAGAATTCAGAAATCAATAATGTAAGCTTCCACATTCAGAAACTAGGGAATGAAGAGCAAAAATAAGTCTAAAGTAAGCTGAATAAAAGAAATAATACATTTCTTTTCTTCATACATTTGTTGTAACATTTGTTGTAGCATACACATATAAAGATCAGACCAGAAATCAATGAAAGTGAAAAAAAAATTGATAAAATTAATTAACCTCTAGCTAGGTTAACCAAGAAAAAAAGAGAGGAGACACAGATGACCAATGTCAGAAATGAAGGAGGAGTCTTCACTACTGAACACTCAGGCATTAAGAGGATGATAAAGGAACATTATGAACAACTCAGTGCCCACAAATTTGCAACTTAAATGAAATGGACTACTTCCTTGAAAAACACAAACTACCAAAACTCACACAGTGTGAAATGAGTAATTGTAATAGGCTTATATCTGTTGAAGAAATTGAGTTAAAATTAATAAGTTTCAAAAAAAAAGGAAGGCCAGGCACAGATGGTTTCACCGGCAAATTCTACCAAACATATAAGGAAAAAATGATACCAGTCTCCTATAATCTCTTTCAGAATACAGAAGTAGAGTGACAACATCTTAACTCATTCTATGAGGCCAGGATTGCCCAAAGATCAAAAACCAGAAAAAGACATAACACACTATGAAAACCTGTGATGTATTTCAGTAATGGAAGACTAATTCAACATTCACAAATTAATTAATATAATTCATCACATCAACAGATGCTAAATAAGAAGAAATCATATGAGTATATCAATAGATGCAGAAAAAACATTGACAAAATTCAACATCCATTTATGATCCAAACTCTCAACAGACTAGTAGAGGGGAATGTCCTCAACTTGATAAAAAATATCTACAATAAATATTACAACAAATGTATGCTACAACAAATGTTACAACAAATGTATGATGCTAACATCACATTTAATGGTAAGAAACTAGATGCTTTTCCCTTAATATTGGGAGCAAGTTAAGTATGTCCCCGCTAACCTCTCATATTCAACAGCATACTAGAAGTCCTAGCTATTGCAATAAGAGAAGAAAAGTAAATAAAAGGCATAAAGATTGGGGAGGAAAAAAATAGAAACATATTTGTTCACAGATGTCTGTATTATCCATGCAGAAAATTCCAAAGAATCAACAGAAGATCTTTTGTAACTAATAATTGATTATAGCAAGGTTGCAGGATTAAGTTAATATACAAACAACAATGGCTTCCATACATACCAATAATGAGAAACCAGAATTTGAAATTGAAAGCACAATACTATTAATATTAGCACACAAAAAATAAATATTTAGGTATAAATCTAACAAAAAGTCACAAGATCTCTGTATTAGTTTGTTAAATGCTGTAGCTGCAGGAATGCAGTATACCAGAAATGGAGCAGCTTTTTAAAAAGGAATTATTTAATTAATTTAAAAGGCATCCAGAGAAAGATACCTTGACTCAAGAAAGGCCAATGGGTCTAGAACACCTCTGTCATCTGGGAAGGTATATGGCTGGCATCTACTGCAGTCTTTGGCTTCTGGTTTCAAACAGCTTCCCTGGGGGCATTTTCCTTCTGTATCTCCAAATGTCTGGGTCTCATATTGGCTCTGGTTCCTGTATAGCTTCTGTCAGCTCCCTCAGCTCCTGGCATCTCCTGGGGTTTCTGCATTTGAGGTCTCTCCAAAATATTGCCCCTTTTAAAGAACTCCAGTAAACTAATCAAGCCCCTTTTGTCACATCTCCATCTAATCAAAAGGCCACATCCACAATTGGGTGTGTCACATCTCCATGGAAACAATCCAATCAAAAGGTCCCACCCACAATGGTTGTGTCATATTTCATTGGAAACAACTCAACTTTTCCACCAGATTAAAAGAAACATGGTTACCCCTACAAGATTGGATCAGGAAAAAGGGCATGGCTTTTCTGGAGTACAAAACAGCTTCAAACTGGCACAATCTCTATGAGGAAAACCATAAAAGTCTGATGAAATAAAGCAAAGAAAATCTAAATAAAGGGATCAATCACACCAATGGGATCTAAATTCCATGCAATCCCAATCAAAATCCCTGCAAGTTATTATTTTTTCTTTCTTTCTTTTCTTTCCCACCCCACCCCTGCAAGTTATTTTTTAGAAATCAATAAACTGATTCTAAAGTTAGTACAAAAAGCAAAAGACCAGAATAGTCAAGAAAATACAGAAGAACAAAGTTAGTAGAATGACAATACCCAACTTGAAGACTTAAGATAAACCACGTAATGAAGACAGTGGGTACAGCTGAAAGAGCTGACAAATTGATCAGTGGAACAGAACAGAGATCCTAGACAAAGACACATTCATAGTCAGCTGATCTTTGACAGAGGAGGAAAGGCAGTTCAATGGAGAAAGGATGGTCTTTTCAACAAATGGTGCCGGAACAACTGGGCATCCATAAGCAACTTAAATAAATAAATCTAGACCTGGACCTTACACCTTTCACAAAATATTAATTCTAAATGGACAGTAGACATGAATGTGAAATGAAAACCTGTAAAACTTCTGAAAGATAAACAGGAGAAAATCTTGGTGACTTTAGATTTGGCAATGCATGTTTAGAGAGGACACTAAAAGCATGATCCATAAAAGAAAATACAGCTTTATTAAAATTAAAACTTCTGCCCCATGAAAGACGCCATCTAAAGATTTTTTAAAAAACAAGCCACAGACAGAGATAAATTATTTGTCAAATACATATTTGAATTAGGACTTGTACTCTAAATATCCAAAGCAAACAACCCAATTAAAAATGGGCAAAAGATCTGAACAGGCACCTCACCAAAAAAGATATACAGATGGCAGATAAGCACATAAAGAGATGCTCCACACCATAAGACATTAGGGAACTTCAAATTAAAACATTGAAATAATACTGCATATCCATTAGAATGAGGATGACTTTAAAAAGCTGACAACACCAAGTGCAGACGAGGATGCAAAACAGGAGCTCTCACTCATTGCTGGTAGGAATGCAAAATGGTACAGCTATTTGGGAAGACAGTTTGGCAGTTTCTTACAAAGTTAAGCATAATCTTCCCATACAATTCAGCAGTTGCACTCCTGATATTTACCCAATTGAGTGGAAAACTTACATCCACAAAAAACTTGCACTTAATTATTTATAATAGATTTATACATAATGCCCTCAAACTGGAAGCAACCAAAGGTGGATGGATCAACTTTGAAACGTCCATACAATGGAATATTATTCGGCAATAAAAAGAAATACACATCAAGCTACAAAAAACATGGTGGATCATAAATACATGTTGCTAAGTGAAAGAAGCCAGTCTGTAAAGGCTACATACTATAGGATTTCGATATGACATTCTGGAAAAGGCAAAACTAAAAAGATAGTAAAAATATCAGGTTGCTAACAGTTTCTGGTGGGGAGGATGGGTGGTTTTTAGGACTACAAAACTATTCTGTATGATATTGTGATTTGGATACATGACATTATGTGTTTGTCAAACACACAGAACTGTAAAACACAGAGAGTGAACCTTAATATGTGGACATTAGTTAATAATAAGGCAGCAATATTGGTTCATCAATTATAACAAATGTATCTGTGTGTGCTTGGAGGAGAGCAGCAGTGGTAGATGAAAAATCTTTGATCTACTTAATTTTTCTGTAAATGTAAAACTGTTCTAAAAATAAAGTCTATTAATTTCAATAATAAAAATAACAAATGCCGGGCGGGCCACGGTGGCTCAGCAGGCAAGGATGAACCCGGGTTCGATTCCCAGTGCCTGCCCATGTAAAAAAATAAATCAATTAAAAAAATAACAAATGCAGGACATGGAGGGAGAGGTGATTAAATCAGGAGATACACTGCATATGCGAGGGAAGAGTTGACATAATGGAGATGTCATTTCTCCCCAGTCAATCTTTATCTTCATTGCAATTCCAGTCAAAATCCCAACAGGGTGCTTTGTGGAACCTGATAAGCTCATCCTAAAATTCATTAGGAAGAGCAAAGGCCCAGAACTGGCTAAGAAAATAGTGAAGTGGAAAACAAGATGGTGGGACTTGTCCGGCCAGAGGACAAGAGCAATTAAAGGAGGGTGATATTAGCACAGGGCAGAAAACAAACAGGTAGAACTGGGTACAGAGCACAAGAACAGACCCAGATCTCAACCAAAACTGACATTAGCCGAGTGTTATTGAAAATCACTGGGAAAGAGACCTTTGAATAAAGGGAAGTCTGGGTCTTCTTAGGGAAGGATCCTGCTATGCTGCCAACATTTATGCTGTTAATTTTCCTCACAGACTTCCCCAAAAGGATGTAGAGCCTTTTACCAGTGTGACTATGCATTGGGGCAAAGGAAATGATCAGGCATTTGGGGGAGGTAGACATTTCAGAGATTATTTTGGAAGTGATATTAATACCTGGAGACCCAAAACATCACTGTGGCCCACCAGTCAGAGTAGGGGTTTATGGAGGCTGAGTGATCAATTGAATTTTAGCTCAGATCTGTCACACAGTGGGTCCAGTGGGTCCCCACAACCATTCTGTGGTTGTTTCCCCAAATCCAGAAGGCTTAATTGGAATAGACACAGCACCTGGCAGAATCCCCACATTGGTTCTCTGATATGTGGGGTGAGGGCTATTATGGCAGGAAAAGCCAAGCAGAAACCACTAGAATTGCCTCTATCTAGCAAAATAGTAAATCAAAAGCAGTATGTTCTTTTATAGTATATAGATGTCCGTTTTCAGTTTTTGGTGTATTGGAGTCGCTAATGGGAAATGCCTGAGCCTGTTGAACTGTAATCCAGTAACCTTGATTCTTGAAGATGATTATATTAACTGTATAGCTTTTATGATGTGACTCTGTGATTGTGAAACCTTGTGGCTGACACTTCCTTTATCCAGGGTATGGGCAGATGAGTAAGAAAAAAAGACAAAAAATAAATAAGTAATAGGGATATAGGGGTCTGGGATGTTTTGGTTGTTCTTTTTTTACTTTTATTTTTATTTTTATTCTTATTTTTACTATTTTGATGGTAATAAAAATGTTCTAAAATTGATTGTGATGATGAATGCACTGCCATATGATGATATTGTGAACCACTGCTTGTATACTTTGATGATTATATGATATGTGAATATGCAATATATATCAATAAAATTGCATTAACATTTAAAAAATAATCAATAAGAAGGGCCCATATGGCATCCCTGTGCCTAGGAGTCAAGAGAGACTTGTCTCATGACTTTAGAGTCCCAAAAGCCCAGCTCTGAACCTCCCAGGGCTGAGAGTGCAAGAAGACTAGCCTGGACTCTCAGAGTCCCTGGGTCTGGCCAGAAGCTAACTTAAACCTTCCCCAAAGAAAGATAACCAGACCCTAGGCTTAGAATTATTTCTACAATATTTTTAATATTCAATGCCCAACATTCAATCAATATCAGCCAAGCGCATAGCAAGGAAAAACAAAAACCAGCAGGGGAAAAAATGAATTATTCTGTAGACGTTGCTGGAATGATTATACACACACGGAAATAAAATGGAATTTGAGCCCTGGAGGGGTCCTGCAGAGGACTGGGCTGGAGGCTTGGCTAAAATACTTCAAGACAGTGACAGCTTGTTTTCATATGTTCAGATGATATATGTTCTCAGGTGAGCCTACGGGGAAGCCAGGTTGGACTCTGTGTGGTCAGCATGGCTTCTCGCATCACCCACCACCTTGCTGGAGATGTACATGGCGGCGACAGTGGCAGGTTCAGGGTAAGAACTCTAATGTTGTCCATGGGCTCCTCTATGCCCCTTATATCTCAATCATGCCATGCAGAAACTCCAGCACAAATGCTTTATACGGTTGAAGAAGTTTTCCTTTAATAAGCCATATGCCTGAATCTAACATCCTGTTCTGGATATAATTTTTTCCTAGACTACCAAGCCCACACGGGTGCATTGTCCACAGAATACATAATAGTGACTAGAAATCACAAATGTGCAGTTCCATCTCAGTGACTAGCTGAGGACATGGGCACTGAGTCGTTTATATCACCCAGGAAGGGCTGCACCCAGCAGACAGCTGCTCACTGCCACCCCACTGCACATACACATACACACACACACACACACACACACACACACACACACACACATCTGTTTCTGCATGGCAAAAAGCAAACTGCAAAACTTTTGCAAAGAAAATACATGAGTATGTCTTTATAGCCTCAAGGTGGAGATGGATTTCTAAACAACACACACACATACACACAACAGAAAACACAAACCATAAAGGAAGATAATTTGATCATCAAAAGATAGCATAAAGATAAGTCACAGCCTGGGGGTGCAGAGATAATTCAGCCAACACAACTGATGGAGCATCAGTGTCTGGAATAGATAAAGGGCTCTGACAGATCAATTGTGAGAAGACCAAGAGCCCAATAAAGAATGGGCAAAACACACAAGCAGACGAGTCACAGAAGAGCAACGTGATTGGCCGTTAAACGTGAAAAGATGCACCACCAGCAATCAGGAAACACATGTTAAAAGCGTGAGGAGATGACAAAGCATTGGCAGAGGCAGGTGATGGATCATCCCGTGTGCCCTTGAGCAAGTGGGACAACCGACCTCTGTCTTCCCTACAGGCCACATAGACGATGGCTCCAGGACATTGGACAGTGCCTGGGCAGTCTTGCCTGCTGCTTACCTTTCTGGCTTCTTCTCAATGTGTGGCCCCAGGCAAGGCCTGAGTGGCTCAACTGTCTCTTTGGTAAAATGAGCTCCACATAATCCACATACCACAGACCTGCAGGGAGCATGACTGGGCCAACACATGCCATGTATGTAGAGAGGTGCTGGGCAATGTGTGCTGTGAGCACGCAGCAGCTTCTGGAGAAGAGGCACAGATCACAGATCGTACAATCCAACCATTCCATTTCTAGATGCTCCTCGCTGACTGCCCCATGAATTCATGGAGATACAGATGAGGATGTGCAAGGCAGCCGTGTGGGTAATGGCAGAAAATAGGAAATGACATAAATGTCCACCAGTTCGGGAATGTGCACATAATTCATGGTAAATACTATGCAGCAGTTAGAAGAAATGAACTATTGGAACAGGTCTTGAAAAAATAGGTAGAATGTGCCCAGTAGATTTCATTCATATGAAATTTTAAGCACACAGATGGTATTGGAATATTGTTTATGCACAAATGTATGCACAGGAAAAGACTATTAATGAATAGTGCAAACCAAACTCAGGATAGTGGCTGCCTCTGCAAATAAAGGGATTGTGGAGGGATAGAAAGGGAACTTCCCATATTACTGTGATGTTTATATATTCTTTTAAAGACAAACAAAAGAAAAATACAAAACCGATTTTGCAATTTTTTTCCTTTTATTTAAATCTGGATGGGTATAAGGATGTTCAATAAATGTATCTGTACTTTTCTAGCTCATGGGCCTGCCAACATTTTCTGTAAATATTTTTTCTGCAGTTGTAGTTGGAAAACAGCTAAATGGAATACCTAACCTAATGTATGGTCATGTTCCAATAAAACTGAATTTAAAAACCCAGGCAGCTGGTAGGATTTGGCCCCAGAGCCACAGTTTTCTAACCCCTGGTCTGGATGAGTGAAATATTTCAAAAGTTTTAACTCTCTTCAGCCAATTCTCTGCTTTGAGGCAAATTTTGCAATAAAAAACGGCCCTTCCTAAAGGCAGTCACCGCATGCTCTGACACCACACAGGACAGACACAAGGCAAAGAACGAGACCACCAGCACCCACCCACTCACCCTACCCAAGCCAGATCTGGTTTCTCTAGTTCTTTCCACTTGCCCTCAAACACTCTCCACTCAAAGACACTTGGCTCAGACCCATGAATTTTCTCCCACATAATCCTCAGAACAGAAGTCAGAAAAGGTGCCTTAAAATTTTTGAAAGCAAGAATCACTATAGATGGGATGTCCGGAGGGCATCATTCCATCATTCTATCCACAAGCTGCAGACCAGCCCCTCCCCTGCTCCTCACAAAGTCAGAGCCTGGTATGGGGGGTGGGGAGGGAGTGGACGCTGAGCCTCCCCATGTCCGCTTACCTCCAGATGCCTCTCACCACCATTTGGACAGCCCCAAGCAGACACCAAGTGCCCCCCACCCAAGGCCCACACCACAGGCCAACCACACAAGTGTAAGCGCCGGGAGAGCAGAACCTGGCCTGGCTCATATGACAAATCTGCTGCCCACATAGTAGAGACTCAGTAAAGAGTTGCCAAATTAATGAGTCATCCATGCTTAATTAAAGATTAATTCCTAGGTTCCCAATAAATGACCATGAGTGATCGGCTCATCTTGCATCAGTCATTTACTCTGCTGCAGAAGACTGAGACCACAGAGGTGAAGAAGCACCAAGTCTCAGAGCAGGGTAGAGGCCAGTCCAGGGCCAGTTCCTCAGTCTGTCATTTCCCAAGTGTTTTCTGTGAAACTCACTCCTGACAGATGGGAATAGGGGAGATGAGAAGCCCTGAGAGAAGGCTAGAACGTGTTGCCTTTCCCAAATGACCATGGAGATCTGTATGCATGGAGCATCTCTTGAGACCACTGCCCCCTAAAGCTGCTGTGGGGGCTCCTTCTCCAGGCTCCAGGGGCAGCTTTGGTCAGTGTCAGGCATGCCAGGGGGCTCAGAAGCACTGACCCTCCTTGAGCAATGGTTGTTTCTGACCACCCAGCCACCCCATCCTCTCTTCCCATTTGGCTGCTGTCTCCCTTCTCCTTTTTTGGTGTTTGATCTAAAACAGCTCACTATTATCCAGATGGGAAAAGAGGTCTCTGCTGAGGCAAGAGGGGGACAGTGGGACTGGCAGCCCCAGGTCTAAGAATGCCTGCTGGGTGCTGAGCTGAGCCCAAGGAGGCAGTGTTTTTGATGACAGAGCCACACAACTGTGGAATGACAGCCAGTTGGGGGGAGAGGACTTGGAACTAGAGGTTCTTAACACATGCAAGATTTATCAGCCTGTCATTCACCAACTGTGCTTACAATAGAACTCGACATCACACGAGTTTCTGGAACAAATATTTATTTGTTTTGTGCTCTGGCTTTGGAGCCCATCTGTCTCTGAACAGCACTATGTGCATGGATAAATACCTACCCCGGGGTATGACCACCCAGAGGGGAGATGCTGCCTTTCCCCCAAGTCCAGGGTCCTTGGGTTGGAGCAACCAAGGAACCAGCACTGCCCACCCCAGCCCTGGGGGCTCACTGGGCCCACCACCAACATGTTATTTAATCAGCAGTTCATGGAAAGATGCCTGGGGACCCACACTCGGGTCCCAGCTTAGCCAGCCCCACTGCGTTCCTGTACAGGTACCTGCCCTCTCTGAGATTTGGGGTCCTCCACAAACCAGGAGCTGTCACTCACCAGGCACACTGCATGCTTGTCTGGGGCCAGTTCCAAACGAGAACATGGAAGGCGTGTCGGTGACTTGAGCAGGACACGGCCACTGTGCCAGAGCAGAGGGAGCACGGTGGGCAGTTCGGGGACCTGCAGGGTCCCAACCCCTGTCCCAACTCAGGCCAGGACAAGACCCTCACATTCACACAGGGAGGGGAAGGGGGTGAAGAGAGAACGGGGAGCAAGGCAGCATTGTTGAGCACCTACGTTTAGGCGCCGAAGCTGGGGGGGTTTCATCCATCACCCCATTTAATTCTTACAATAAAAGCTATTAGCCTTACAATAAAAGCTTACTATTAGCCTCCTTTACAGATGAGGCCACTGAGACCCAGGAAAAGAGAAATGACCATCTGAGGCCATGAGACGGGAACCAGTAAAGCAGAGATTTGAAGCCAGATCCACCCGCCACCACCCCACAGACATGTTCTTCCATCACTCCGAAGATCTAGCTCTGGACCTGCTCCAGCAGCCATCGGGGGCATTCACAGCCCCGGCACGACACGCTGACCCAGTCTCATGGGACCCAGCCGTGCCCTCAGACCCTGCCTTTGGCACATTCCTCCTGCACCTGAGAGCCACCCGAGGAGCCAGGACGGATTCCAGACCTACCACCTCATCTCTCCCAAGGAAGCCCTCAGCCCCTGACCCACCCCCACCCCCCAGCCTCCCCTCTCCGTGCAGTCTGCAGCGCCTCCGTGCTCACCACCCAGCCTCAAGGCAGAACCCGGGGCTGCAGGCAGCTGGGAAAGGAGGCAATGCATGTCCAGGCCATCAGGCAGCTTTGGGGACTGTGATGATCATGTCAGCATCGACCCCTTCAAGGGTCGGCCCCCTTATTCCAAGTGGAATGCTGCCAAGTGTGGCCAGATCTCCTTATATTTCAAAGGCAACAAATAAAACAAAAGTCCAGATTTCCGATGAAAGCTCCCTGTTTTTAAGAATCAGTCTGAGATTGTGTGAAGGCATTTAATAAGTCCTGCGAAACCTGTCTGCAGGCAAGGAGCAGTTTGGGTGGTCCCCACCATGGAAAGGGGGCTGCAGAACAGAAGGGCAGCCAGGCTCGAGCAAGCCCTAAACGAAGGGGCCACTGCACTAAAACCGTGCTGACAGAGTGGCTCCCCAAGGAAGGGCGTCCACGGAGGCTGGCAGACGTGGCAGTGTCCAGGACAGACCTGCGTCCACAGGTGGCTCTTGGCTCAGCCCCTCCAGGGCAGGGATGAACTCACCCCACCTGGGCGCAGTGTGCGTGCACGGCCTCCTGCGGCACAGGCTCCTGAACGGTCGCCAAGCATTCGCACCTGCTCTGCTCTTCTTTACATTTTTTTAATGAATCTTTTCCCCCTGTCTCTGATGTGAAGCTTTTCAACATCACATTCAAACTCAAGTATGAAGCTCCTGATTTCTAGAGAATTCACGAGAAGGCTTGGACGAAGAGAAAATGGGCCTTCGAGACAAAAGCTGTTAATTACTGCGGCACTTCAGAGGTCCTGCAGGCTGGGCCGAGGGGCTGCCAGGAATCCCTCAGCCAAGCAGCTGCAAGACTTCAGCTCCAATCTAGTGGCAAGCAGCTTAGAGCCAGGGTTCTCCAAGTTGAGCACACATCGGCATCCCCTGGAGGCCGGGAAACTGCGGGGCCCACCCCCCAGGCTTCTGATCCCATAGGTCTGCGGTGGAGCCTCTGAAGCTGCATTTCTAACGAGTTCCCAGGGGACACGTACGCTGTTGGTGGGCTACCACCCTTTGAGAACCACCCACTGGCCTGAGAATGGGAAGATGGCAGCTGAGCCCACCGGCTCAAAGCCAAGGTCAGAATGGCCACTGATGGGGGCAGGGGGTAGTCACAACTGACCAGCTGCTGCCCTGGCCGCGTTACCTGCTGAGCCTCCACTCTGCCAACACAAATGGGGACAATCACATCCCCACTGACCTTGCATGAAGATGGAAACAGGAAAATGTCCATGTTTGTGCCTCTGTGAACTGACCAGGGCCAAACAGGATTAACTGATGCCCAAGACACACTGACCCCATCCCTAGTTCCCCCATCCCCCTGCCATTCACCCACGTTCAGCCCCTTCATTACTTCAGCGTCCACCATTGGAAGTTTCTCTCCAGACTGCCTCCCAGGAGCACCACAATGCCTCAGCCCTTACTCGGGGCTCTTGACCACACACTCTGTCCCTGACCAACACGTCCATATCCCATCAGCCCCACTCTGCACCACTGCTCAAGCTGACCACCAAGCCGCCCCATCCTCTTCTCCCATGTGGCTGCCGTCCCCTTCTCCCATTAACTGAGATGGACGAGGAGAATTCAGAAATAAATAAATCTGAGGGCTCCTCTTTGGAGCAAGTAGTGCAGGGGCAGAGAAAAAATGCACACAGAAATGCAGGCCCGATGCACAGCTGTGGAGATGCGAGGAAGAAGAAGGAGCCCACGTTTCTGTGCACTTGCTCTGCGTCGTGGCTGTCTGGCTGCTTTATATCCTTGTTCTCATTGGACCCTGGCAGTCACAGGGAGGTGGGCACTATTGCTGTCTCCAGCTTGGAGACAAAGAGACCAAGGGACTCTAGGAGTTGAAATCAGCTGCCAAGTGCCCACGGAAGAGCTGGGCAGGACTCAGGTCTGTCTGATCCCCACAGTCCATGTTCACTTCTCTACTCCCCGCACCCTCCTCCTTTGCCCTGTTCTGCAGATGTGGCTCTCTGAAATACGCCACCGGGTCCCTATCCTTACTCCGGGACAGAGCGTCACCCCAGAATCCTGACTCCCCACTTCCTAGGTCTGAGCCACCAGACCCAGCAGAGACCCGGCCCCTCCTCCAAGCCCTGAGCCCTCAGTGTCCGGAGCCTGAGCAGCTGCCCCAGCCTCGTAAGTGACCTCCTCTCGTGAACTCCTAGGGCTGTCACTCAAGATTCACGTTCCGACAGAGCTGAGTTCAAATCTCAGCTTTTCACTTACTGCCACTGTCTCAACTTCTCCAGGCCTCAGTGCCCTCAGTAGCACAAGGAAATGAGACCACCCAGTTACAATGACTAATGAGACCACGGCCAGAAATGCTTAACTTGTGTCATGTTCCCAGTAGATACCGCATGGGAGGGGCGACCTCAGCCACCGGCCAGGAAGCAGTAGCAAGTGCAGCATGGAAAACCTCACCAGCTAAGAGTCAGGAGATATGATGTGAGTTTCCCATGGGTGCTGGAACAAAGGATCACAAACTTATGGCATAAAACAATTGCATTGTCTTACAGTTCTGGAGGTCAAATGCCCAAAGTGGGTTCTCAGGGGGCTAAAATGAAAGCAACAGCAGTACTGGATTCTTCTAGAGGCTCAGGGGAAGAATCGGTTTCCTTGTCCTTCCCAGCTTCTAGAGGCTGCCTGCATTCCTTGACTCATACCCCCTTCCTCTGTCTCCAAATCCAGCAGTGTAGCATCCTCCAATCTCTCTCTGACTCTCTGAGCCCCACTTACTTATGATGTCTCCTTTCACTGACCCTGACCCCCCCCACCCCTGTCTTGTAAAAACCCAAGACCACCCAGACCACCCAGGACAATGTCCCTATCTTAAGACCCTTCACTTACTCATGTCTGCAAAGTTCCCTTTGCCATGTTAAGGGCACACATGCATGGGTTCCAGTTGTCCTCTTGGGTGACCCTGTCCTGCCTGCCATACAGGCTTCCACTCACCTTGGCTCTTGGGCAGCCCCTTCTCCCAGGCCTTGGTTTTGAAGACAGGGGTGCAGGCTCCATGCCTCACAGCAGTGACCCCTCACTCAGCCTTGGGGATCAGCAAGCAGGAGACACCCAAGTAGAATCTTGAAGGATGAAGGGAGTTGAGCTTGGGGAGTTGCGCAGTGTGCAGTGTTCCAGACAACCAGAGGCCTGCAGAGACCAAACAGCCTCTGTGCTTCTCGTTTCTGCATGGCACCCTCGACACGGAGCACACTTGGAGTCTGCTGGAGGTTGTAAACTTGTCAAATCCCTTTTAGCCCAAACTGCCAGCTCAGGCAACAGGAATTCCCTTACGTGCCTGGAGACAGCTACTTGAGGCAAAGAAGGGGAAGCAGATGGAATACGTGGCACATGGAAAGACAGAGGCCAGCAGTAAGGGAGCACATCCAGGAGAAGCCAAGGCAACCCCCAGAGCCTCCACTGGGGGGTTCAGACACATCCAGCAGCAGCCCCTCTGTGATGGATCTTCAATGAGTCAACAAGGTCAGGACGGGGCCACCCATTCTGAGGCAGATTTCAATCAAGTGGTGAAGCTGCATCTCAAGTCCTTTCCAGTCTTCCCAGAACAGACTTCACAGCTGACAGACAAAGATGAGAGACCAGCTCCAGGCATGCATGCCCCTGGAGAGGAGGCTTGCCTCTCTAGGCCTCCTGCCCACTCTGGAAGGGGGTCCCCAGGCACAGGCCCCTCCAGTGCTGCCATTTGAGACAGGACTCCTCGCCTTCCTTGGCATGCCTCCACGTCTCATAATCAATCCAGGTGACAGCCAGACAGCTGGAGGGAAGAGAGGAGGTGCCCTGTGCATCGCTTGGGGATCAGGAGAGACTAGAGCCTGGGTCCCTCGGCTTCCCACACACCTGGCTGTGCCTGAAGTCCAGGCACTGGGGGCTGGGGAGTGGGGGCTCCAGGTGGGGGGTGCATTCCCTTCCCTCAAGGGCTTCACCACTGGCTCAGCAGATGATTGTGGTAAAGCAGCAGCTCAGGGGGCTATGAGGGTAGAAAAAAGGGGTCACCTGAGTGTGCCCAGGTGGAAGTGGAAGGGCCTTTCAAGGTTGACATGACCTGAAGCCTAAGGTCGAGGAGGGGCCACCCAAACAAGGAACCCAGGGGGTGATTCAGATGGGCAGGCTACTAAAGGATACAGTGAACAACACCTCAAAACGCAGGCAGCACTATTCACAACAGACAAAAGGTGGAAACGACCCAACTGCCCATTGACAGATGAATAGATAAGCAATTTGGTCTCTCTATACGATGGAATATTACTCACACGTAAAAAGGAATGAAGTTCTGACACATGCCATACAACGTGGATGAACCTTGAAATCATTTTTGCTGGATGAAATAAGCCAGTCCCAAAAGGACAAATATTATATGAGTCCAGTAATATGAAATATCCACAAGAAGCAAAGTCACAGGTACAAAAACTAAATTAGAGGTTACCAAGGTCTGAAAGAAATGGGAAATGGGGAGCTATTGCTTCATGGGTACAGAATTTCTGCTTAGGGTGACGTTTTCATTTCAGTCTGCTAAAATACCATACAATGGGTTAGCCTACATGATGGGAATTTGTTGACTCACAATATTGAGTCTAGAAGTCCCAAATCGAGGCGTCAGCAAGGCGATGCTTTCTCCCAGAAGACGGGCATCCTTGGCTGGCTGCCACCCATCCTTGATCTTCAGCTTTTCCATCACACAGCAATACATATGGTAGTGCCTTCTTTTTCTTCCAGGTTCTATTCATTTCCAGCTTGTGTTTTCTGCATGTGGCTTCCCTCTCTGTGGCCTTCTCTGTAGGGCCTCCAGTCTTAAGACCACGACCCGTTCCAATTCAGCTGGGCCACTCCTTCACTGAGGTCACCTTGTCTGAGGTCCCATCTCTATAGGTTCACACCCGGTGGAATGGATTAAGACGCAGAACATGTTTTTCTGGCGCGCAGAGCTGTAAGCCAACACAGGTGGGGAGAAGCTCTGGAAATAGTGGTGACAACGTTGCTGCAACATCGTGGAAGTAATTAATGCCATTGGAGGTCACACTTAAAAAATGGTTAAAATAGCAAATTTTATGTTATATATATATATATATATTGCCACAATAATAATTTTTAAAAAGCATAAAAAATGGCTTTAATAAAAAAAACGGTGGCACAGCGAGGCGCCCCCCCCTAGCGGGAAGGCTGCTGACACTGGCGTCGTGGGCCCAGCTCGCAGCCTGCCCTGTCTCCCTCTCACTGCAGTCCTGGGGGAGCGTTTTGACTTGAGTCCAGAAAGCCCCAGGTTTGGGGTGGCTCTGCAGCTTGGAAGGCCCTGCCCGCCTCATATACTAACTCTGCACTCGTGGAAAGTCTGACCCCACTGGCTCTTCACAAACCACCACGTGACTGACACCATGGATGATGGAAACACCAACAGCGCCCCCTGTCTGAATGCCAGTTTAGGTCTGGAAGGGGTGCCTCCATTGCCCCACAGGCTGAGCCATCTCGCGGGTCCTGCTCAGCTCGCGGGGCCGGGACGTCCGTCACAGGGGCTCTGTCAGTGTGTCCTGATGTCCCCAGACCCAGCGACCCATCCCCCGTGAGTCCGAGGGAAGGATGGCCCTGTCACGGAGGGCAGACTTAAATAAAACAAATAGTTCTATTAGAAATAAAACCTCAACAACATTTTTAATAAAGGGGCATTAACGTGTCTCCTGGCAATGGGAAACGTGCAACTCACAGCCGAGTTTCAGCAATAATTCAGACACATTTTCCTACCTCGCACGGCAACGATTCTCCACAGATTCCTCTGGAATGATGGGTCCACTCCACTTGTTAGGACGTGGTCTTTAAAACTGAGTTATTCCTGGAGATCTCAGAAAATAGGGGCTCTTCATCTCACCAATTATGAAATACTGTCGACATCATTTGCTCTTGGAAGGAAAGATTTATCATCACGGATAATGGCAAGATACTCGGCTCACTCTCCCCCAGATCCAGCTCTCCAGTTTTCCATCATTTTGCAAGTAACATTTGGGGAGGATTTAACTACTCTGGTGGAGGGAATGGTGCTTCCCGGGCCGAAGCTGTCAGGGAGGGCAGTGATGGAAAGGACTGCGGCAGTGCCCGAAGGGGCAAGACATGGGATTTATGGTCGGAGAAGGGGTGGAGGCCCCCCCACCCGGCCACACACTCCTGTTCTCTCAGCAAGCATGCCCCAGTTCTGCAGAAGGTGCCGCAGGTCTGGGATGAGTAAGGATGCCGTGCCAGGAGAGCACGCAGAGAGCAGCACTGAGTCGGTAGCTCCAGCGGCGTGGACAATGCTTGCAGGAAGCAGGCGTCTTTGCCCTGGGAGCCCAGAGAAAGGGCCCTGGGAAGGAGAGGCAGGTGCGGGGCTGTCATTGGACAGGTAACTGGATTCGAGCTTGGGGGATGTGCAGGGGTCATGCGAGCACCAAAGGGAGGAGGCTTCCCAGATTGAAGAATGGAACTTTCAAAAGCAGGAGACCTGAGAAGGGACAGCTTCCAAGGAACTGCCAACCCCTAGCTGCAGCTGGGACCCAGGGCCAGGTGAGGCATGGAGGGGTCCCAGCACCCAGGGCCTGGTCCACTGTGGCGTGAAGCACAGACTCTGTCCCGAAGACACTGGGGTCCTCAATGATTCCACCTTGCCGAGTGGTCTGGCCTGGAGCTCAGGCACGAGTTCCATGGACTTGGGCATGGAGGATACAGGTTGGAGGCTGGACCAGTCTGCAAGAGGGCAAAGGGCATGGGTGGGGCAGGGCAGCGGGAATGAGAGAGCCAGTGGAGCCCACCAGCCTTGGTGTTCTCATCAGCAGGGCATGGTGGCTACAAAGTTCGGAGCAGGAAGGGGCCCTCCACTGGGTTAAGTGACGTCCCTCCCAAATTCATGTCCATCCAGAACCTCAGATCGTGACTTCAACTGGGAAGAGGGTCTCTGCAGCTATAATTAAGATCAGAATCTCAAGATGAAATTGTCCCAGATTAAGGTGGGCTCTAAATCTAATGACTGGGGTCCTTCTGAGAGGGGAGGGCCCTGTCCTTCAGCTGGAGGAGCCCAGGCTGAAGACCCCCCACATCATGGCTGGGAAGGGAGGGCCAAGGTCAGGCCACTGTTCCTTAAGGGCTGTGGTGGACACAGGATGCAGCAGCCCCAGAGCTGCTCGCCTTCGGGTCTAACTCACCCGCACATTTATTCAGCTGTCACGGATCAATCCCGTACTGTGTATGTATAAAGATGGACGGGCTCCAGCCCTCGCCCTCACACACATTAAGTGCCATTTCAGTGATAAATCCATGGACTCTATGAAGAGCTAGAGACTAATTTGTAACGTAAAATCACAGAATGCTAGGACCTCCCACCCAGCCAGATTTTGCAGATTTGGAAACCAAGTCACGGAAGTACAGGGACCTACGCAGACCACACAGAGCCATCTGAGAACCTGGCCTTGACTCCCAGCTCGGTGCTGCTGCCCCAGCTGCCAAGGGAAGCCCCTTTCCTGGACAAGGACTTGCTAGGAGGGTGCTGGTGAGGGGTAGGGTCCTATCTCAGAGGGGCCGCAGTACAACTCTGGGGCAGGGAGGAGAGGGGCTTTGCTAAGGAAAAGAAGAAATGTCTTCTTGCTCCAACTCAGTTGGAGACCAGAACCTCTTCATAAGGGGCCTCCAGATTGGTGAGGGTTCAGAGCTCCAAAGCCAAGCTTCAGAGGAGGGGTGTGGGCAGGGCTGCACTCTCTCAGGGGTCTCCAGGGGAGGATCCTTCCTGCCCCTTCTGGGCGCTCCATGTGCTCTTTGGCTTGTGGTGCCATCCCTCCAATCTTTGCCTCCCTCCTTGCTCGGCCTCTCCCTAGGTCTCTCTATGCCCCTCTCTTCTTACAAGGGCATTAGTCATTGGATTTAAGACCCACCCTAATCTAGAATGATCTTGCCTTGAAGCCCCAACCTTAATTTCACCTGCAAAGACCCTGTTCCTAACAAGTTCACATTTTGAGATCACATGAATTTGGGGGAACAACTCTCCCTCCAGAAATACCTCCAAACCCCACATGTTCAGCTGCTGACCTCTCTAGCCTTCCCTCACTCCATGCAGTCAGGCCTATAAAACACTGCCACATCATGCTCTCTGGGCTTCCACAGAAGATGGTTTTAGACACTTTGAAATTGGCAAAAACCTACTTAGCTTTGCCTAAAGACATCTGGGCTGTAACCGGAAATGAGGCTGCAGCCAGTGCATGAAGCAGCAAGTGGCAGCTGAAGGACCCAGCTCACAGAGTGCAGAATCAAGGTAGACCAATGCTGGCTCCACCAGCTGAAGCCTGGGGCCACGGAGACCAAGGTTCAGTGAATACCGGTGGCTGAGGCTTCCACATTGCAGCTTCTCAGGAGCAGGAATCGGTGCTTTTATCTGGCCAAAACAAAACCAGAGTAGGTTCAGACTCCTCTGAGAAGGCTGCAGCCTAGATTAGAGAGGACACTGGTTCAGAACAGGCGTCCCCAGGAAATGAGTGGCTGCGCGGCTTGCATTTTCAGTAGGCAACAAGGAGTGCGCGCTTCCTTCTATCTTAGCATTGCACAGGATCAGGGCTAGTAAAATGTACGAGCAAGGGGGTGCAATGGTGGCCTAGTGGCAGAATTCTCGCCTGCCATGCTGGAGACCTGGGCTCGACTCCTGGTGCCTGCCCATGAAGTAAAAAAAAAGAAATGTATGAGTGGGCTTGAAGATTCGGAGGTTGAAGTGTGAACTGGGACACTTGTGCAGGATCCAGAGACCTCTAACAATTAGAGGTCAATTAGCACATGAGCTCTGGCTAAACGACGTGGCCTTCCAGTGTGATGACACAGAACATGGAACACAGAAAAAGGATCCAGATGTGGCTCAGGCAGGCTGGGGACAGAAAATTATCCAAAGAGAGTAGGATGGAGAAACATTCCTTAGCCTCATCAATTCCTTAATGAGGAGAGATAGAGGCGTCATTGAATGTCACTGAGATGGTCATGTATATAAATTTTGTTTAAGTTGCTGCTAGAAAACCTCATTTAATTCATTCAAGTATGGTTCAGTCACGGTTACAAATCTCTTTGCTGGTGTCTTTATAAAGTCCGCACCAAATGAGCACTATTGATTGTTATAGCACTAGCCTTCTGCTTCCCAGAGCAGGAGGTGCCAACATTTCCAACTGTGCATTCTGTACTTATACAAGGTCAATCACTGCCTGGCTACACTGTGACTTCCACTGGGTTTGCTATCAATTCCTGATTTAGAAATACATTTCCAATTATTCGGCTTCACTGATAATCAAAGAAATGTAAATGGAAAGAACAGTTAGAGCAGTTTTTAAATGGCAAGGGAAAGACAGCCTTCTCCTTTTAGGTGCCAACCAAAAGCAAAAAAAGGAAAATAATAAACAGAAAGATATCTGTAGCCCTGAAGCTCAATGTATGAGGAGGGGCTACAATATGCAATAAATGTCAGACAGATATGTGCCACAGACCAAGAAAGATTGCATATGGTGGCAGATGTCTGAGAAAAAACACACAAGACCACGGTGAAAACCCACAGTCCCTGTTTGAGATAAGGGAGCAGTGCTAGAAGCATCCATGGATGAATTTGTAGGTATCCAGAAGTAGGAGAGTTGGGCCAACCCAGGCATTACACAGAGAAGCCATATTTGCAGGAAGCAGTTTGTTAAAGAGACAGAGAGAGGAGAGTGACTGTGTGGTGAGTCGAATGGTGAGCCAGTATGGTAAGTGAGAAGTAAAATCAAACTAACACAATCACAGCCTCAGCCTCACCAGGGAGCTCTCTGCTGGTCAGTAACATGCATGATTTGAAAAATAGAAGAACTCAATGGAAAAATCACTTCTGTAAATAGGAGTTCAAAGTGGAGAGAAAAGTATTGTGAGAAAACAGAAAGAAATGAAACACAGCTGACATTGCTTAGGAAAAAACATATAAGGAAAACACAAAACCAAATCTGAAACTTAAACCCAACTGAAAGCAATACAAAGGTAAACACAAACACTGCAGAAAGCATGGAAATAGAAAGGAATGGCGGGACTAAACAAAGTAAGTAAAATGAAATGGAAATCAGCACAACATTTAGAAGGGCAGAGAGAGAAAAGAAAATATAGAAGATGAACAAAGGATGTCCCACAGACACTTAACTGGGCTTCCTGAAGAAGAGAACAAAATTAATGTAATAAAAAAGTAATATGCAAGAATAATTTTCAGAAGAAAAGAAGACTTAGGTCTACAAATCAAAAGGTCCACGTGCAAGAAGGAAAAGCAGCAGGGAATGTTTAAGCATGGGATATGCTTTAGTAAGGTTGCTGGATTTTAAAGATAAGGAAAGAATTCTCTGGGCCCCTACAAAAAATAATCAAGTCACAAAAAAGGGAAAACCATTTAGTTGGGCCAAATTTTACCGTGACAATATGCAGTGCTGGATCCAGAAAATCAATGCCTAAAAAGTCCTCAAGGAAAGAAATTCGAATCTGACAATTTCACAGCCAACCAAACTAGCTTTCAGATATAAAGGCTAAATTTTTTAAAATAAAGAGAAAAAACAACTTAGAATGAGCCTTTCCTGAAAAAAAAACTACCAGAAAAACCACTCTGGCTAAACAAGAGATGAATGGTGAAACTGTGGCTAAACCAGAGGTAAACATGTTAATATATTTAACCATGAGACTAAGACTAAAACAAATATGACATATTGGTTGCCAGAGAATGTAAATGTTATATGTGAGAACAGCTTAGAAATATTTTAACTTTCAAACTCTAGGAGGGGAAGGAGAGGCTATTAAAGGGACAGTATAAATACACAGTGTAAGCACACAATAAATACAAGAAGTCTCGTATAACCAAGAACAGAAAATGTATTTAAGTCTTATAAATCTATTAATAGATGTGTAAGTATGTGTAAAAGTATAAAGAAAAAGCATAGGGATTTTAAATGTTATCAAACAAAACTTAGGAGGGAAAGCAGTTAAGATATACTAACTCTATAATTGCTCACAGTAGAGAGCCAATAGAGGATTGAGAAAAATATATCAAGTTCGAGTCCCAAAGATAGTTAAAACAAACTTACAAACCTTCTGTATAATGTGAGAATAAATAAATAGACAAGAGACAAGGAAAACATTGAGAACCTATAGTGCAAGATTTTTGAAAGCATGAGCAAAAGTAGAAAGTATAATGACAACAGAACCAACATCATACATATCTGCACACCCTAAAGGGTTAAACTTAAACAGGGAGGAAAACCCATCTACATGCTATAGACTAGAAATACCTAGAAAACAAAGCAACTCAAAGAGGTAAGACAAAAGCATACAAGGCAAATGCATTTTTAAAAAGGCAGGAACAAAATTCAATATCAGACAGGGGTTATTTTGGGACAAAAGGCATTATATAAAACCAAAAAGGCACTTTATAATGACAAAGGATGCAATCCATAAAGAAGACCTAGTAATTATGGATATTAATGCATCATAATGCAACATCAACATTCATAGAGCAAAAGCTCAGAGAATACACGAAGAAACAGAGGTGCATTAGAATAAGAAATGGTAATTTGCATCTCTCAGTCCATATCAGATCACGGCAGAAAAATGAAAAAGAACTCAGAAGCTTCAGAATATAATTAATATGGCCCACGGGCCACAGGAGAGTCTAGGAACTATATGGGACCACAACGTAGAATCAGTGACCGCCAACTGCCTCTCCACCCTAAGTGTAGCACACAACCCAGCATCCATAAAAGAACATACATATGATTACATAAAAAATAGTTTTAATCTTCATGTCAAAAACATGTACATAAACTAAATTGAGAGACAAAATACAAACTGGAGAAAGGATTTGCAATTTATGTCATGGACAAAGTTTTATTTCCTTAAAAAAAAGTTCTTCAGATCAATATGAAGACCAATAATAGAACAGCAAAATAAACAAAGGATACGAATGCAGTTGACAGAAGAGGAAATAGCTCTTACACACATACACACACACACACACACACACACTTTTGATATTAAAACTATAATGAAACACCATTTTTTACCTATCAATCTGGAACAAATTCAAACTTGGAGAGCCACTGCGGGATTTGGAGAGGCAGCCAGAGGAGGATTTGACAGGGAAATGGAGAACACTCCAGGTGCTTCAGTCGTGAGGGTATCCAACGCAGGGAATTACAGGCTTCCAAAGTTGTTGGGGAGAGTGAGAGCCAGGGAAGGTTCTGAAGCCCTCAATAATGCAGGAACTGCTGGAGCCACGGCTGATGGGCTCAAACGCCTTCAGTCCAGAGCTCCGTGATTTGCAGGAAGCAACCCTGGAAAGCCCCAGGCAGACCCTTACCCCAGCTTTTATTGAAGCTGCATCTTACCTCATCTCCAAAACATCAGCTTCTCCTTCGGTTGGGCTTCCACACTTCACATGAATGGCCCTTCTTGGCAGGCATTAAACAAGACCCTGCTGGCAAAGGGGTTGGGGAAATAGACTTCACAGCCTCCTGTCCCCTGCAGTATGGAGGCCCACATCAAAGGGAGAGGGATAATGATGAGAGGAAAGCAGCAGCTAATCCAGCAAAGGCTACAAACTGGTACTATCTCCACGGGTAGCAAAGTCCATCAGAGTGGCCCTGTGACCCAGCAATTACACTGCCAGGAATTCATACTACACGTGTTTTAGCATGTGTGAAAACAGACATATGCGCTAAGATATTATTCATAGCATTATTTGTAATATCAAAAGATTGGAAATACCATATATGTCCATTAATAGGACGGGCGAAATCAGTTCTGACACAGTCACATGGAATCAGGTGTCGCTGCACACAATGAGGCAGTGGTACATGGCAGCTAGGGTTCAATTTCCAAGATATATTATCAAGTGAATAAAGCAAAACAGTGTGTGCAGTGTACTGCCATTGTGTGAAAAAGCATACTTGTGTGTGAATTTTTAAATAACTCTATAGAAATGGGCTTTTTTATACATACACTCACTTTTCAGAGTTCACGAGAAATTGGCAAGTGTGGTTGCTGCTGGGGAGAAGAGCTGGTGGAGGGCTGGAAAAGGTTAACCTTTTGTGTTTTTCTGCCTATTGCCTAATCACAAATACTGTCTGTTGGTGTTCAATTAGGGAGGTAGAACCACAGAGAGAGGGGGGGGGGAGGGAGAGAGATGGAGAAGGAGTTAGAGAAGGAAATGGACATGGAGATGGAGTAGGAGATGTGTATTCAAACAGATTTTTGCAGGCCTTTAACCTCACCCAGCTGTGGGAGCTGGTTAAGCGGTCTCTGCAAGGGTGTTGCTTTTGTGTCTGATGCTGGAAGCAGCAGTGGGGAAGGGAAGATGGCCATAGGGCGGCGGGGAGCGAGACCAGGCTGGAACCCACAAGCATAAGCTGGAGCTCCTGAGGCCGGACAGAAGCCCATGTCAATTGAGTGGCCCTCAACCTTGGCGATATGGGGGGGTGTCCTGCAGAAGCCAGGGCCTGCTCGCAGAACTAAGCACCCACACCCAGCCCCAGGCTCCAAAGGGGGACCGAGGGGAAGGAGGAGCAGTTATAGGTCCGGCTGCTCACACCGGGGGGCCACCCACATGCCTGAGCTACCAAAAGGTGGCTGCCTCACGTCCTCCCTCCGAATCTCACATGAGGACCCCACGTGAGGCCTGCTCTAACCAGAAACACTCGGGGAAGGAAATTCTGGGAAACACAGCCCACCTAGCCAAGCTGACACATTGCAAAACCTCCACGCCTTTTAGAAAGAATAACGAGGTAGCATTTCATATCCACTTAAAAATATTGAAAAATGACTCTTCATCATGGCAAGAGTTCAATAAAATCGATGTAGTCATATGTTGTTGGTGACAGTATAAATCTGTACAGACTTTTGAACAACAACTCGGTGTGGAAGTCAAGAATCACGGGAGTGCTCGTACCACTTCTGGGAATTAATAATAATAATAATCCAAAACGGAAGGGGGTTTCCAATGCAGCATTATCTCTAATGACGAACTATTAAAGCAGCCTCCAGATCCAAAAACATATGTGATGCATACAGCCTCAGGGTTCACGACACTATTCTTTTGATTATGAAGGTTCTAGCAACATGGGAAATGCTCACAATGTTAAGTGAAAAAAAGCAGGACAACAAAACATCTGAAATTATGATGGAATCTACGTAATAAGACGAGTTATATGAGACCAAAGACCAGCATTCAAGGCCCCGTGGAGGCTCCCCTGCCCTCTGGGAAAGCCGCCACCCGGCCCTGATAAATCCCCAAATATCAGACCTTTTCCAGGAAGGCGGAGCCCGGGGCTGCCACTCGTCCATCCCGCACTATGCGAAGCGCTTCACTTCCAGCCTCCCAGCAGTGTGCGTTCTCCTCCCGACTCCCGCAGGGGGGAAACAGAGGCCCAGGCAGTTTAAGTCATGTGGCCAACGTTTCACCAGGACTAAGTGGGAAGGCTGGGACTCAGTGTCAGTCTCGCTCCAAAGCCGGGCTCTTTCTACTACACACACCGCACTACAATTTTCTCATCCCTCTTGGATCTCTAAAGCAGAGTGAGAGGGTGCCTGCTGGCTGCTTTTCGCAGGTTAATCTAATTCTTCATCCTACTCAAGGTAGGGGTTTGGCAGGCTTTTCTATTCCCTCACCAAGTCCGCTCGCATTGCATGGAAGCAGTTTCCAAATTGATTTAAAAGCCTTATTCCCAGATGGGAGATCCCAGCAGGTTGGATCTGCTTCCAGCTTTGCTTCTAAGTGATCCCGATTTATTTCAAAATGGAACTGACTATAGGAAAGATGCTTTTCCATGGAGCCTGTGGGAAGAGAGCTCGCTAGAAAGAGGGCTCACATGCCAGCACCATAACAGCCTGCATGTGGGTTTGTTCCCTCGAGAAATTGATGCCCAGAAGAGTTTATGACGCAGGAGTGGCAGCAGACTGCCCTCCACCCCCTTGACTGCCTCCCAGCTTATTCTCTTTCCTCCTACAAGGAAGGACAAATTGCAAGGCTGATTGGTCAGACCCAGCAGCATCTGGGCTGTGCGGTAGATCATTTGCAAAAATAGTTACAATTTCTCCCCTCCCTGTGTCCGGGCCCCTTTGCAATGTGATTTGCAGCTCTTCCCACCAAAAAGGGGAGTCTTTCCCTACCCCTGGCATCGGGGCAGGACATGTGGCTTCCTTTGACCAGCAGAAGGTGGTGGAAGCGCTGTGACCCTGTGCCAGGCCTGGGACCAGGCCCCAAGAGGCTGCTTGCTGTCTTGGAAACCCGCCCAGCATGATGCGAGCAAGCTCCGGCTACAGCCTGTGGGGCGAGAGAGACACGTTGCTCAGCCAAGCCAGGGCTCTGTGGATGGCCCCACTGACCCCAGATGAGGTCTTAATCCCATAAGACTAGCATCCTTATATGTGGGAAATTTGGACACAGAAACACAGACACGAGGGAGAAGACAGCCCTGTGAAGATGGAGAGATGCCACCACAAGCCAAGGAGTGCCTGGGGCTACCAGATGCTGGAAAATGCAAGGAAGCATCCTCCCCTGGAAGCTTCAGAGGCATGGTGGCCCTGCTGACTTGATTTCAGACTTCCAGCCAACAGAACCATGAAACAACAAATGCCTGTATTTACATTCACACCTGAAAGACTGCAGCACTTTCTTATGGCAGCCCCAGGAACCCAAAAGAGGGAGTTTGCTACATAGCACAAGCTAACCAATTCATGTGGAATTACCTAAATGAGACATCCTAAAAATGCTCCGTGTACTTGTCTCCTTCTCTCTACCAGGCACGGGTCAGCAAGTTGGGCCCACACTGGCCCGTGAGATGGGCTGCCCTCTTTTCTCTCTGGCTCCCTATGCCTCCATGCTCTTTGGGTGGAGACACCTTAAGCTTGCCTCCTGAAGTCAGCTTTGTCCATATCTGACTCAAACATGCTGGGAGCATGCAGCGCCTTGCCTCTAATTCATCCATTATGTAGGGGGCAGAAGGCGAGAAGACCCCACGATTCAGATTCTGGCTGAGGGAAAGACAGGGACCCTTGTTTAAGCTCCATCCTATGCTTCATGCTCCAACTCAGCAGATCCTAGAAAGCCTCATGAGGCTATTGGCACTAGTCAACTAGGAATAAAAACCTGTTATTACACTTTCTGCATAGCCTCTGCTCCCCAAGTTATCTCCTCTGGGGGACTCCACGGAGTTAAAACGCAACTGGCAGGGCAGGATGCGAGCACGGCTGGGTTCTTAGCCAGAATACTCCCAAACGCAGTCCAAATCCCAACTGGATCCCTTAGAAAGACATCTACTGCTGTTCATGCATGCCTGGGGTTCTATTTTAAGGAAATAATCGGAGAAGTGTATCAAGATTAATATTCAAGGGTGTTCACTGCAGCCTTATTATCATTGAAAAACAAAACAGGGGCCAGGTCATTAAATGCGTTATGGCACCAAAAGGGAATATCATTAAGGCACTGGAAGTCGCGCTCAGAAAGTGCATCTCATTAGAGTCCTTAGGCGCCAGCCACACCAGACCCTGGGGATCCACGTGGAAAGGAGTCCAGAGCCAGGGAGCCAGTGGACCCATTTACTCACTTACCCAGTTATTTCATCATTCATTCCTTGGCAAATAGTCCCCTAGGCCCTTTCTGTGCCAGACGCCAGCTAGGGTGCTGTGATGGCTGTGCAGGATGCCACCTGCCAGAGTGGGGAGGTGTCCTGGGAACCCCAGAAGAAGAGCATGGGAGAAGTCCCAGGAGAGAGACGCAGGGCTAGCTGGTCCATCTCACCTACATGGCCCCCATCGCAGCCTGGAAGTGCCTCATCCAGGAAGCCTCCCCTGACCACCCGCCTTGCCTCACCCTCTGTGTCCCTTCTCGGGCATCCACCTGCCTGCTTCAACCTGTCCTCTTCTCCACCAAGACCAGAGTGCAAGCAGACATCAGGGTCTTCCGACTTGGAAGCCCCTGCGCTGCCCTCGGGCTCTGACCCCTTGGATCACAGACATGCTCACATCACCTGCATGCCCTTCTTTTCCCTTCCAGCTGAGCTCACACCCCTCACCCTCCAATGAAGCTCCTTCCCCAAAGGCACAGAGGGCCTCCATGGTCCAACGCATGGGTGGTTCCTGAGCATCCTGTCAGGGTCTTGTACCAGCTCGGCCCTGCTGGCCACTCGGTCCTCCCGTGACCCCTGGAGAGTTCCCTGTGGCTGTCTCTTTTGCCTCTCAAACAGCGTCTTCTCTGCCTTTATTACTTGCTTTGACCCTTCTGTTAAACGCTGGGGGCCTGGGGGCTCCATCCTCAGTGCTTACAGCCTGTCCCTTTGCATGCTTTGTCTAGAGAAGCTCCTAAGTAGCCACCTACGAAAAATGACACGAACAATGGTGCCATTACCAGCTCCTGGCAGTCTTTCCAATCGCCCACCCACCCAGCACACTCTTGGACCCCTGTCCCACTCCCCTCAGCACAGACACTCCTGGAGCCTCACCTCCACCGCTATGGGTGCCTGCCCCTCTGCAGCCGCCCCCACCCACCCTGCATTCCTTCAGCGACTCCCATCTGCCTGTGGCACTGCCCCCCACAGCCCCCGTGGCCAGCTCTCACCTGGACTCTCTGCAGCTCTTCACCACCTCGGGCCTCCAGCACCACCCGCCCTGTCTAGCCCCCAGGAGAACCCCCATGTTCTCTGAACCCGGCTCTGTGCTCTTCAACCAAGAAGTTCTCAGAGAACATTTGAGAAGACAGAGACTGACTTCGTCAGCCTGGACTAGAAGGCCTTCTGTCCTGCCCCCGACTGGCCCCTGACCGCCACTTTCACTTCATCTGCCACCGCCCCCCACCCTCAGCTGCAGACACGGGGTCACCCTTGTCCCCGAGCACAACATTGCCATCTTCACACCAGTACCCCCTCCGCTGACACGCCCTCCTCACTCTCCCTCCTCGGAAGCCCCCTATGCATTTCAGGAATAGAAGAAAAGTCCCTTCTCTCTGAAGCCCCTCTCCCACCAAGTCCCCACAGCACAGTAGCCCTCACCTCCGTAGTTTAAGGACAGCTGCCACGCAGCCCTCTCCAGCACTCTCAGCAAAGGGAGGCCCCCCACCCCTCTCATGGCTGTTCCCTGGGGCTGCCCAAAAGCAGAGAAAACACAAAACATCCCAGCTGCATGCCCAGACCCAGGCAGAAATAACTCAGTCTCAGATGAGTTGGGAAGAGATCAAGAAGTTACCTACCTTATATCAGACCTGCCCAAGCATGAACAAGATGAAAAGAAAAACACAAGTATGCAAACTTGTTACAGAAAAGAAAAGAAATAGCTTCAACCCAAACTATTAGCAGCCCAGGGTAGAGGCAAGAAAATCAACCGATGGAAAAGAGTGAGTGCCTCCCAGTGGCTTCACGCTGTAGAACAACTCAGCTGGACCATGACTCAAATGAAATGAGGTAAAATATGAGATAGAATGAAATAAAAAGGGAGATGATAGAGCTATGAAAAGAAACTGAGGACCAAAGCAGTATCTTTGAGGAACAAATAACGCAGTTAAAAGCACCAAGGGAAAAACAGAAAGTACAATTCTCTGCACACGTTATGGGCAGGGATTTCTAAAGGCTGGGATGGGGCCACTGAAGATGCTGGAAGAATGAAAAGAATTAAAGAAGAGCTGGACAGGCAGACCTACTTCAGGGAGCAAAATAACAAAACCCACCCCAAACTCCACAGCAGCAGGAGCTCATGGACTCTCCCCATCATGGACCACATCAGATCACCTGGAAACTTTTAACTAAGTTCCCACGTGACACAGATGCATGCTGGAGTTTGGAAGCCACTGCACTAGACTCTTCCTGACCAACTGTAAAATTCAAGACCTTCCAGACAATCCAGGCGGCCCAGCGTAGGTCAGATGGCCACCCTGACACCTTTCAGGTACGTCCAGAGGGCAAAGACGCAGAGAAGAAATGTGGCCCCTGGTCACGTCAAGGGGCAAGGGGGGCGTCTCCAAATAAGGGGGCCATGAAAGCAGCCCAACAGGTGTCTTCCAACTAGTGAATAGATTTTCCCTACACCTAAGAGCCCCAGGGAGGCACTAACATGTTTCAATCATAGGATTATGGAGAATGGCTTGGGATTGGGACTTGAGTTCCAAGAAGAGAGATCTCTGAAGGGAAGAGCTCAGTTTCTGTAATCAAACTGTCTGGGGTTCAAATCCAACACTGCCACTTGTGGCTGTGTGGTCTGCGGTCTCTAAGCATTAGTTACTTTACCTGAAAGACAGGAATAACAACACATTCCTCAAGGCAGAACTAGTGTGCTGCTTTAGTGAGACACCTGAATACATTGGGAATTATTTTTCCCTGCAGGGAACCTTAAAATAGTCGCTGGGAATCAGTAGAAGCCTTTTGGTTGACAGCCCAGAGCTTGCTGAGCAGTTCTCTGATGCCATTGGAGACCCTGCTTCCTTATACTTTCTGCTTAGCCATCCTTAGTATGTGCTTGCTGTCCATTGATCACAAAAGGGCTGTTCCACCTCCAGCACCACATCTGTTTTCTAGGTAGGAGGAAGGGGGAAACAAAAGGCAGAAGTATCTACCTGCCTGCTGAATCTGCCTTCCTTTTGAAGAGCTTTCCTGAAAGCACCAAGCAGCTTCTACTTACATTTCATTGGAGAGAACTTTGCCATCCTCAGCTATAAGGAAGGCTTGGAAATGTAGCAGTGGAGGTAGTAGTGTGGTGGCAGCAGTAGCTGTTGCTTGGGAGCCAGACGCATTCCTATGCCAACAAGTTCAGAGTTCTGGTGACCACAAAGCGGGGTGAGGTAGATAATCTGAAGGCAACTAGCAGTGGGGATCAGGAAGGGCAGGTGATATTCTGGTCTTAAATTATGCTTTCTTTCAGGTGTCTCACTCCCTCCTTGTAAACAGGAAACATTTCTCAGGAAAATAATATGATACCTATCACTTAAATAACTTTTACTGTGTGCCCAAACCTGCATGAGAAATCCATGAGAGGTAACCTGGTATCCCCATTTTACAGATGAAGAAGCTAAGGCAGAGAGGTTAAGATACTTGTCCTTGGAATTTGAACCAAGTTTCCATCATCTCTCCACAGTGCTTAACCCATTCTGGTAAAGCTTGAAAAATATCTATTTGATTAAGTGGATTGAGTGGGAAGAAATATACATTCAGAAAGTCTAATTGGAGTCATTAATTAAAAACACACAAAGCCGTGCAGAAATGCTTTAACCCTCGGCAAGAAGTGAGCTGGGCAAGCTGAGGATTCTTTACTGTAAGGAAAGCTCCAGGGTCTCTGACTCTGGCACTGAGGGTACCAGTCAAGCCCCTTATTTCCATCAGAGCTGTTTGGATGCAAGCTGAATATTAATTTCCAGAAGTTATAGAAATAAATATTTATATTATCATCAAGAATAGCCCCTAGGAAACTCTTCCCAGCAGTGAGTTAGAAGCAAGCACTTACCAAAATTGACTCAATACTTATCTTCAGAGTCAGTTGAGAAAGCCCCACACCAAAGATATTTGAACTTTGACTTGATAATGTATATTTTGAAGTATCTCACCAGTCCGTTGTGCATTTTAACAAACAGGTAACTTCCATTCTCAGGGAAACCTCTACTCCCCGTTCTGGTTTCTCATGTCACAGACCACACTTTGTCATGAGGGTTTCTTTTTTTCATTTAATTTTAGTGAAGATTTTGGTGCCAGTTTTCCTCCACCTGCTTCTCTATTGCAATGGAGCCGAAGAACTATCCACTCCCACCGATATCAAAGAAAATAGCTCAGTTTTTCTACAAGGATCACCCTTTGCTGGTTCATCTGTGCTCCCAGCTGTCCCTTCTGCCCCCAAGTTACCCACCCCTTGTCCGTGACTTACATCCTGACCCCTCTCACACCACCCTGTCCTGACTCTCCATCCTGACCACGCCTGCAGGCTCCTGCCCGCCCAGCACTTCTGTAACTGCTCCCTCTGCCCAGACCCACTCCAGGCTACCAGCTAATTGTTCATTTATTTATCCACCAAACAATGATGGGACATGTGCTCCAAGGCAGGCACAGAGCTGGATGCTTGAGTGAGCTTGAAAGACAAAGACCCTACCTTCTGGTATTCAAATTTAAATAGAAAGGGGACAGATCATGGATAGCATCAATCTGATTGGATGCTGGGAAAATGAAAAATAATAACAATAATAAAGCAGAGGAAAGGTGAACATTACCGAGAGTGCCGTAGCCAGTCTCCAAGTCATGCAGATGACCCTCCCTCCTGGGAGAATGCCCCTGGGTGCCCGCCTTCTGCACTGACTCCCATTGATGGGTGGGGACAAGGGGATCTTGCAGACTTGAAAGAGTGACCCAGAGGCCAGTCATCAGGCACTGGGCTTCCACCTGGCTCTCTGGTATCACGCACTCTGCAGGCAGCCAGCTGTCACCAAGACGGCACTAAAGCAGTCCTGCCAAGACCCACCGCAAACTGCCAGCCACGCAAGTGAGGCATCTTGGGAGTGGGTGCAACCAAGTCCCAGGTGACTGCGGCCCTGGCCAACGTCCTCAGCACCATTCCATGAGACACCTTGCGCTGGAGCCACCCAGCTCAGCCACTCCCCAGCTCCAGCGTATAGGGATTGTGTGAGCATGCAGCAGTAGGCCACCTAACATGTTGAGGGTGTTAGTTTAATTGGGTGATTGAGAAAGTCATCTGAAAGGAGCTGCTTTTTGAACAGGTATTTAAATGACGTGAGCGAGACACTCGTGAGAAGATGTGGGGAAGAGAACTGTAGGAAGAGGGAGCTGAAAACCATATACGCTATGATATGCATATCATGGCTCTTTTTTTTTTTTTTGCATGGGCTGGCTCCAAGAATCGAACCGGGTCTCCAGCATGGCAGGCGAGAACTCTGGCCTGCTGAGCCACCATGGCCCACCCATACCATGGCTTTTTAAAACATAGGAAGCCTGTGTAACTAGCATGGATAAGGAAAAAAGAAGATAAGATTGAAAAGGCAGATAAAAGGCCAACCAGGTAGACCCTTGTAAGCCAAAATAGGGATTTTGGACTTTACCCTGGGCATAAAAGGAAGTTGCAGACAGAGGACAGAATTTATCTTTGTGATAAGAATTTCATTTAACTTAGTTGAAAATAACTAACTTCTAGAAAAACAAAGCTTACCAAAACTGCCTGAAGAACATATAAAAAATCAAAATTAACCTATCAATAATAAAATAACTGAATCAGTATTACAAACTCCTCCCATAAAGAAAACTCTAGGCACAGATGTCTTCAGTGAGAAGTTTTACCAATCATTTAATGAAGAAATTCTGAACTGACACAAATTCTTTCAGAGAATAAAGGGGAAAAAAGGAGCATTCCCCCACTTCATTTTAGAAAGCTACCCTGATATCAAAATTTTTGTCAGATGGTATGAAAATAAAGGAAATGATAAACAAACCTCAATTGTGAACATAGATACAAAAATCCTAACTGAAGTATTAGCAAACTGAATTATAAAGGATATAAGAATAACAAATACATCATGACCTAATCTGTTTATACCAGAATGAAAATTTATTTTTTCACATTACAAAATCAATCAATAAAATTTGCCATATAACAGATAAAGGAGAAAAATCATGTAAACATCTCAGTAAATACATAAACTCTGATTTATTAAAAGTTCATTTTTTATACATGACTTTACAAAAAGAAGAACTGAAAACAGTTAGGAATAGAATTAATCAGCCATAATCTGATAAAATATATCTACAGAAAACCTACAGAAAGTCTTACCTTTAATGGTGACTTATATAAGTCTTTCCTCAAAAGTAGGAAAGAAAATAAAATGAAAACTCCCATTTGGTAATGGACAGTAGGACTAGTCAATGCATTAAGTCAAGGTAAAGAAATGACATGATGTGAGTATTGGCAAAAAGATAAATGAAACTGTCATTACTTGAAGATGATATAATATTTAGGGAGTGCAAGGATTTTATTCTACTTGGGTAAATTTCGTTCTCCCTAAATTTATACATGTTTACTGATAAAACAAGCTAGTCTTAAATCTAGTAGATGGTGAAAATGTAAGTTTGTGTTTAATGAAGTTAAATTATTATTTTGGAAAAAAATTTTAAATAATAGGTGAAAATATAAGCTTGTGTTTAATGAAATTAAATTATTATTTTGCAAAAAAATTTTTAAATAATAGGGGACATTGGTTTTCAGTCTGATAAGCCATCTCATTCCTACTGCACACATAGCAATATACTGCTTCTTTCTTTGAAACCTTGGTGTCATGGGTTGGCTGTTGTGTGCATTAGACAGAGAACCCCACTTTTGTTCGGTATCACAGTTGTTCTCAGTGGCACAGCACACAAGGAATAGAGTTCAGGCATAAAATAGCATTCATAGTGATTTGAAGACTTAGAGGTTAAAGTTCAGGGCTGCCAGTATCTCTGTAAATTGATGATGGAAGTTTAAGAAAAGTTAGAATTGCGGAGAAGTAGGGCCCAAATGTGCATACAAATGCCCTTCAAGTCCTTGGTGGGTTCCTGAACTGAACATGCTTGGGGCAAAATTCCAATGAACTCAGGGGAAAACACAGGGCAGAAAAAGTTTAATATATTTTTTGCAGCTGCCTTATGTTGGAGAACTAGAGTTTGGCATTCATTTTCAACAAATAAGGGTTAATAAATCCCTTAGCATTTCCTCTGAAAACCTGTAACAGCCATTACGGAATGATAGGATCCTATTCCAGGATTAAGGGATATGCCCTAAGACCCAGAACAAAAAAGAAACAGCAACCAAAAAAATCAATAAAGCACCTATAATTAAACTGTCTTCAGAGGAAGAAAACAGGATCTAGAGCTTCTACATTGTACCATTTAAAATATCCAGGAAATAATAAATATTATTGTATATGTGAAGAACAGGAAAATGTAAACAGTAGTCAATAGGAAAAATCAACAGGAACAAACCCATAGAAAAATTACATGCTGGAATTAGAAAATAAAGACAGAAAATAATTATGATGAATGTAACATACTTTGTAGGAAAAGTAGACATAATGGGTGAACACATGGAGAATTTCAGGGCAGATATGGAAATTATGATAAAAAAAAGGAGAAATGGACACATCAGAAGTAAAAAAATGCAAACTCAGAAATAAAAAAACATATCGTATGTTATTAACAGCAGATAAAACAATGCATTAAAAGACCCAATGGATTTGAAAAAAGTCAAGAAAATTCCAAAATAAGGCATAGAGGAATTTTAGAATAAAAACAAAAGAATCTGAATGATCTGTGAGACAGTTTGAAGCATTCCAACATATGTAGAATTGGAATCCCAAAAGGAGAACAGGAAGAAAGGGAGGGATTAAAAAAAAAAAGATTGAAACAATATTGGTTGAAATTTTTCCAAATTTAACTAAAATCATCCACCCACAGCTTCAAGAATCTTGGCAAACTCCAATCAAGGTAAACCCAAAGAATACCTTATGTCGTGGAAACGGTGTGGAGTTACATGTACCCCAGAAAAGCATGTTCTTAAACTTAATCCATTCCTCTGGGTGTGGACTCATCTTAAATAAGAATTTTTGCTGAGGTTACTTTAGTTAAGGCGTGGCCTGACTCATTCTGGAAGGGTCTTAATCCTATCACTGGAGTCCTTTTTAAGGTACTGAAAGTAGGACACAGAGAAAGAAAGCACACAGCGGGAGCAGCCGGAAGCTGAGCACCAGTGGAACATGGAAGACAAGAGGCAGCCAGAAGACAGCACCATAGGCCTTGCCATGTAACAAGCTAAGACCAAGGATTGCTGGAAGCCAGCTCCAGAATACCAGCCTTCTGGAAAAAAGCATCACCTTGATAATGCCTTGATTTGTATTTTTCCAGCCTCAAACCATGAACAAATAAATTTCCATTGTTTAGGCAGACCTAAACATGATGTTTTGGTTTGCTAAAGCTACTGTAATACAATATACCAGAAATAGAACAGCTTTTAAAAAGGGAATTTTTTAAGTTTCAAGTTTATATTTGTAAGGCCATGAAAACGTCCTAACTAAGGCACCGACAAGAGTGGTTCACACTTTACTCAAGAATGGCTGATGCCATTTGGAACACCTCTGTCAGCTGGAAAGGTAGCTGGCGACAACTGCTGGGCCCTGCATCTCCAAACATCGTGTCTCATCTTGACTGTCTTGGTTCTAAAGCTTTTTCCCAAATGGCTCCCTCTTAAAGGACTCTAGTAAGTCAGCCCAACTTGAATGGGCAGAGCACCTAATCAAAAGGTGCCGCCCACAACTGGGTGGGTCACACCTCCATGGAAACAACTTAATGAAAAAGATCCTTCCCAACAATATTGAATGAGGATTAAAGAACATGGCTTTTCTGGAGAATACAACAGTTTCAAACCAGCACACACGGTTTTTGCTTTGGCAGCCAAAGGAACTAAACCACTTAGGTACCTCATAATCAAACCAGTGGGAAAAAACAGAAAAAAAAGAAAAATCTTAAAGCACCCAAAGGTGTCCCCAACTGAGTATGAAAGAGTACCTGGTATGGAACTTGCCTTCTCACCTTAAACATCTAGAAAACTGTACAAAATATATTAAGCAACTATTTTCACATTTAAGTGCAAAAGACAGTGCAGGACTGTCATCCCTGAGATAAAGAAAATGAACAATGTAAGTCCTGAAATAGCCCTGGCTTTCTGCATAGGGCAGAGCATGGCCACACTGATAAGGTGAGGAGAGGGAGACAGGAGTTTGGCGAGGCTGAAGCAGCTGGAATAGGCAAAGCAGATTGTCAGAGAAGGAGCCAAGGTGAGATGGAGCTACATAGACATTCACGAGAATCTCACGGAGATACTCACTGCACACTAATCTGTACATGCACATAGGGTGAAACAACATAAGGGCAGTCTGCTGCAGAGTTATCAAATAAAAATTCCAAGAGCATAGATTTTTATTCCATGTTGCCAGAGTAAAAGACTTTGGTAAATAATATTGAGAATCAATACAAACCCTATAAAAGGTATACCATGTTAGTAGGGCTAAACTGTTCAATCAGTAAAACCTGCTCTAGACTCCACTAACAAAGCAAAAAAGCAAGTCTCAAAGGCACCAACATGAGCCACAAATTTCTGTTGCAACAACCTTCAAAAGTCTTTAAAGGAAGATTACAAAACTGAAACAATCAACAATGCAAAATTTTTCCTGGCATCCAGTTAAAAGCTGTAACCTATAAACAGAAAAATAAATCAATTTATAGAAAAATCCAGGCTATATTATACAAGGAGCTAAAAACAGCTATTGTAACTATTTAAATTATAACTGTTTAAATCTGTCTAAATACTGAAAGGAAAACATTAACATAATAAGGAAAGAAAAATGGAACGTATCAAAAAGAGGCAACACCAATATCTAGAATCAAAAAATACAATCTCTAAAATAAAAATATTCACTAGATGGGGTTGACAGAATATTAAGCACTGCAGAAGAAAACATAACTGTATCCAAAACACAATAGTAGCAACTATGTAATATGAAGCACAGAGGGGATAAAGTCTTACACACACACACGCACATACTGAACCGAGCCTTGGTAATCTGGGGTTCAATACCAAGCAGTTTAAAATACATTTGGAGCCAGAGTCATGGGAAGAAAAACTTGAAGAAATAGCAGGTGAAATTTTTACAGATTTGATGAAAGCTATAAATACACAGATGCAAACTGCTCAATGGACCTCAAGCAGGATAAACACAAAGAAAACCACATGAAGGAAAAATCTAATTTTAAAAATGCAGAAAAATAGTGACAAAGAGAAAATCTAAAAAGCATCCAGAGGGAATAAAAAGGACACATATATGGAGGAACAAAGAGAATAAATATTCTGATTTATCATCTGAAACCACACACACCAGAAAACATTGACATTTTTAAGCACTGAAAGAAAAAAATTGTCAGCATACAATTCTATATCTAGCAAAAAAAACTTAAATAAAAAAAAGGCTCAATAAGAACTTTTCAGATAAGCAAAAATTTGATGGATTTGTTGTCAGTAAACCTGCATTAAAAACAAAAAGATGTGTATTTTTTTAAGTACCGTGGTGAAGTAATAGCAATGATAGGTGGATACATGGATTCACAAGAAGGACTGAAGAACTGGAGAAATTGTATATATGTGGGTAAGTATAAAAACTTTGTTTCCCTAATGTGCCAGTTTGAAAGGATTATACACCCTAGAAAAACCATGTTTTAATCCTGATCCATCTTGTGGAGGCAGCTGTTTCTTTTAAACCCTATTCAGCACTGTGGATCTGAAACTTGATTAGATTATCTCCATGGAGCTGTGGCACACCCAATTGTGGGTATTAACCTTTGATTACAGAGAAATGTGAATCCACCCATTCCAGGTGGGTCTTGATTACTTTAATGCCATCCTTTAAAAGAGGAAATATTTAGGAGAAAGCTTCAGAGTTACAAGAAACATGAGAGCCTATGCAGCCAGAGACCTCAGAAGATGAAAAGGAAAATGCTCTTAGGAGAGCTTTATGAAGCAAGAAGCCTAGAGAGAAAGCTAGCAGACGTCACCATGTTCACCAGGTGCCTTTCCAGCTGAGAGAGAAACTCTGAACTTCATCGGCCTGCTTGAACCAAGGTATCTTTCCCTGCATGCCTTAGATTGGACATTTCTATAGCCTTGCTTTAATTTGGACATTTTCATGGCTTTATAACTGTAAATGTGCAACATAATATATTCCCCTTTTTAAAAGCCATTCTGTTTCTGGTATATTGCATTCTACCAGCTTACAAACTAGAACACCTAATATAAAAATTTTCTCTAAAAGAGAATTAATTCTCTAAAAAAAAAAACAACTATTTGGAGATTTATAGCATTTGCAGAATTGAAATATACAGGATAACTGTTGAACAAAGGACAAGAGGGGGAGTGAAACTATATGTTGTAATGTTTTTATACTGCAGGTGATGTTCTATAATATTATCTGGAGCTAGACACTGGTGAGTTGAAGATATAGGTTGTAAGCCATAAAGCAAACATAAAAAAGTAAAAACAAATAAATGCTTCTGTCCAAAAGCCAATAACAAAGATAAACTGAGTCATAAAAAAATGATAAATTAATCCAAAAGAAGGCAAGAAAAGAGTGAAGGAAGAAGAAAGAATTGATGTAACATATAAAAAACAAATGGGCATGTATGTTACTGGAAGGAAAGTTAGAAGATAAGACATGGGACCGTATGACACAGTGAACCCTGTTGTACCTGATGGACTGTGGTCAATAGTACAAATATAAGAATGTTCTTTCATGAATCATAACCAATGGATGACACTATTACAAAGTCTTAAGTAGGGTGGTATATGGGAAAAAATATAGCTCATGTAATCTATGGACTAAAATTAAGAGTAATATTTTAATATTCTTTCATCAGTTGTAACAAAGATACTATTCTAATGCAAAATGTCAACTATAGGGGTTATACGAGAATATTCTATTTTTTTCATGACTTTTCTGTAAACCTTCACTCTCTCTAATAAAAAAAAACAATATTTAAAAAAACATTATGCAGGCAGTGCAGTGGTGGCTCAGTGGCAGAATTCTCACCTGCCATGTCAGAGACCCAGGTTCAATTCCTGGAGCCTGCCCATGCTTAAAAAAAAAAAAAGAAAAGAAAAAGAAAAAGAAATTATGTTAAGTGAAAGAAACTAGACACAGGTATTACAAAATATATATTCCATTTATATAAAATGCGAATATAAATAAATTTATAGAAACAATAGAATTGGTTATGTAGGGCTGGAAAAGGATACAGGGATTAAGAAGTGACTTAAAAGTATATGGAGGATAGCCTTGAGGACATAATGCTGAGTGAAATTAGCCAGACACACAAGGAAAGAAACTGAATAATTCCATTTTTATGACCAGCATAAAGGTACAATCAGAGGCTTATAATACAGAATATAGGGGACTTAAAGATACATAGAAGCTAGAGATGGGTGAACCGTTAGCTAATGAGGGTGAACTCCAATGTAAGATTATAGATAGGAGTGAAGGTGGTTCTCTAGTGGGTTTAGAAATAATATTACCATATTGAAGATGAACCATATTGTATAGACCTGCGTGTCTCACTGATTAACACTAGAAATATGAATTAGCTCTTGCAAGAATTACTTCAAAGATATGATTCTTTACAGTGTTTAAGTCCAGGGCACAGGGGGCAAACTGCTATTGCATGCTATGAGCTATGTTCAAAAGGAAACCATCAGCACTACCACAGAAACAGCAGAGGTAAATAATGGGGCGAGGGACAAGAGTTAAGAAGAGTTTTAGATCTCCTATTTGGTGAGGGTATGTTTACTAGTTTTCTTTCTCTTAAGAACAATGAATTATTTATAATTGAGAATGTTGATGGACTGTGGACTTTGGGCCCTCTACATGATGCCCAATGAATGCAGATGGCTGAAGGATGAATTAATGGAGGAGTAGATTGGCGAATGGTGTATACTATGAATGAAGGTTGTGCTTCTGCTAAAAGGAACAAAGTCGTGAGGCATGCAACGATGTGAATGAACATGTGGGACATTTGGTGAGACAAAATTAGCCAGAAACAAAAGAACAAGAATGGTATGGTCACCTTTAGAAAATGCTTATAAGAAAACAGGGGCCTAGATTGTAGGCTTTTAGAGCAGACACATTAAGTCTAGAGTGGTGATTATTATTTCCAGATTTTGAGAGACTGTTTTATATATATATAACCTGATATTTAGAGATAAGAACAAAGCCAAACATGTTGGGGTTAAAGTAATTTAGAATATAGGGGAAAGGAAGACAGTGTCTTTATTTTAGAACCACACATACTCTTTGAGACCGATGGAAGAAAGGTTTATTTGGTCTCCAGCTGAAATTTTCTGTAGTGCATAACCTAATACAACCTATCTGCATAGTTTATGTGAACGACTGAAACACAGGGAGCACAGAATAAGAAAGAGGTCCTTTAATTCTGATTATATTATTGTAATGTCTGGATACATCCTAGAATATTTTAAGCAGATATTCAAAAAGTATTGGCAAAGTCTCCTGAGGGATGGGAGAAAAATATAAAAGTATTAAACTTTATCATCAGGGAATCCCCCGATAACGTGTCAAACTTTAGGGACATCCAAATCAATAGGCCATGCCCTTGATCATGAGGCTTACTCTTGTGAAGCTTATGTAGGTAGCAGAGAAGCTTAGACCTATTGGAATGCCTAAGAGTTACTTCCGGAGGATCTCTTTTGTTGCTCAGATGTGGCCTTAGCCCAACTCTGCAAATAAAATCATTGCCCTCCCCCATAAGTGGGACATGACATCCAGGGGTGAAGGTCTCCCTGGCAACATGGGAGATGATGCCTAGGGATGAATCCAGACCTGGAACCATGGGATCAACAATTCCATCCTGACCAAAAGGGGGAAAAGAAGTGTAATTATTAAAGTGTGAGTGAGAGAGAGAGTTCAAATAGAGTTGAGAGACTACTCTGGAGCTAGCTCTTAGACAAGTTTCAGTTAGACATTGCTACCTATTATAACCTGCCAACCCCCAACCAGGACCATTCCAGCCAATCCTAAAGAACACCTAGGGCAATATATAAGATCCCACAAGGGTCCATGCACTAGAGTAACTTTCCAGAAACCTACAACCTCCAGATGGGTCCCTGGTCCAGATAAGTTCTGAAACCTATCCCAGCCTCTCCAGAACATCAGATAGTTCCATCTCTCTACCCCATATTAGTTACAGACCCTTTCAATATGCAAAATTTAGAATGGCCATAGCCCGAACACCCCTAAAGAGAGGGATGGAAAGATCAAAGGTGACGGTGGAGTTATACAGAGAAATAGGATTTAACAAATGAATGTGAATGCTGAATCATTAAATTGATATCTCTTTTAGTTTCCAGTATTTTAGAGCAGCTAGAAGTAAAAATCTAAAATTGTGAAATTCTAATCCATGTCAAACTCTGAAATATGTTCTACAACTAAATGTGGTGCTGTGCTTTGAAATTCTTAGATTTTTTGTATATATGTTATTTTTCACAAAAAAAGGAGAAAAAGTCAATTGTGATGACAAAAAAATAATTAAGTCCTCTAGCCTCCTATAATCTGGAGATAAGCTAAAAGGAAAAATCTGAGAAGATTGCATGGTAGCCCATGACAAACTCCGGGATCTGTCCTGTAACTTCTTGTTGAAGAGTGCTTTGAAAACTATTGTTCTTTTATTTCTTTGCTTTGTATATATGTTATACTATAGAATAAAAAAGTTAAAAAAAATTGGGAAATATAACAAAGCTTAAAAAAGATTTTCTAACTTGTTAATGATTAAATTTTAATTAGCAAAATATTCATATATTTGGACATTGTATAAATTCCTAAAAATTTAACAATATTCTCATTGTCAACGTCATATGCTAACACTAAGCTGTATAATATTAAAAAAAAAAAAAAAAAAAGGATATGGAGGGTGGAAATTGTGGCTCAGTGGCAGCATTCTCATCTGCCATGCCAGAGACCTGGATTCAATTTCCAGAGCCTGCCCATGCCAAAAAAATATGGATATGGGGTTTTCTTTTTTGTCATAATAAAAATGTTCTAAAATTGATTATGGTGATGAATGCACAATTCTGTGATTATTCTAAAAGCTAGAGATTGTACATTTTGGATGGATTGAATGGTAGGTGAATATATCTCAATAAAAATACTTCAGAATAAAAGATGGTAGATTTAAATCAAACACTGGATGGAAAAGCAAGAGTCAACAATGTACCATCTATAGCAATCTTTTTTAAATGTAAAAACACAAAAAGGGTTAAAAGTAAAGGGATGTAAAACTATACACAGCACAAAACATTATGCATAAGAAATCTGAATATTTCTATGGATAAAGAGAGACACTCCATCATGATAAATGGGTTAATCATTAAGAGCACAAAATAATCCTAAAGGGATATGCACCTAATGACAGAACTTTGAAACACATGAAGCAAAACTGATAGACCTGAGAGAAGAAATAGATTCACAATCATAATTGGAAATGTCAAGATTCTTCTCTAAGTAATTAATAGAATATATAGACAGATTATTAGTAAGGACATAGAACTTGGAAAGAATATCAAATAATTAGACTCAACTGACATTTACAGAGCACTCCCAATGACAACAGAACACATATTCTATTCAAGTATACATGAAAATTCACCAAGATAAACAATATGCTTGTCCATAAAGCAAGTGTGAATAAGTTTCAAATGATTGAAATTAAATACAACAGAAACTTGGTTTCCCTCATGAACGTAAATGTAAAAATTCTCAACAAAATGTTAGCAAAACGAATCCAACAGTACATTAAAAGAATTATACACCACAAACCAAGTGGGGTTTATACCAGGAATGTAAGGATGGTTCAACACAAGAAAATCAGTTAATGTAATACAGCACATTAACAAATCGAAAAGGAAAAATCATATGATCATCTTAATTGATGCTGAAAAAACATTTGACAAGATTCAACATCTTTTTTCCGATGAAAACACTTCAAAAGATAGGAGTCAAAGATAACTTCCTCAATATGATAAAGGAAATAAATGAAAAACCCATAGCAAGCATTGTACACAATGGTGAGAGACTGAAAACTTCCCCCTAAGATTGGGGACAAGACAAGAATGTCCTCTATCACAACTATCAATCAACATTGTACCAGAAGTTCTAGCTAGAGCAATCAGACAGAACAAAGAAATAAAAAACATCCAAATTGGAAAAGAAAAAGCAAAACTTTCATTATTTACAGATAACATGATTCTCTACTTGAAAATCCTGAGAAAACTACAACAAAGTCACTTGAGCTAATAAACAAATTCAGCAAGTTGGCAAGTTATAAAATTAATGTGCAAAAAATCTGTAATGTTCCTATATACAAGCAATGACCTAAATAAGGAATGAATTAAGGAAAAAATTCCATTTAAAACAACAACTAAAAGAATCAACTATCTAGGAATGAACTTAACTAGGGCTGTAAAGGACTTGTACACAGAGAACTACCTAACATTGCTAAAAGAAATCAAAGAAGATGCAAATAGGTGGAAAGACATTCCCTGCTCATGGATAGGAAGGTTAAATGTAGTTATGATGTCAATTCTATAGGAATTGATCTACAGATTCAATACAGTACCAATCAAAATTCCAACAATCTACTTTGTAGACTTGGAAAAAGTAGTTACCAATTCATCTGGAAGGGAAAGAACTGTAAATAGCTAAAAAGCATCCTAAAAAAGAATGAAATGGGAGGATTAACACTCCCTAATTTTAAAACTTATTATAAAGGCACAGTGGTCAAAACAGCATGGTGTTGGCACAAAGATAGAAGTATTGACCAAGGAAATTTAATCGAGAGTGCAGAAATAGAACACTAGATCTATGGTAAACTGACCTTTGACAAGGTCTCCAAATCCATTGAAATAAGACTTCATAGTCTTTTCAGTCAATGGGCATGGGAGAACTGGATATCAATAGCCAGAAGGATGAAAGAAGACCCTTACCTTACATCCCATACAAAAATTAACTCAAATTGGAACACCTAAATATAAGAACCAGTACTATAAAGCTTCTAGAAGAAGATGTAGGAAAACATCTTCAAGACCCAGTAATAGGAGGTAGCTTCCTGAACTTTACAACCAAAGCAAGAGCAAGAAAAGAAAAAATAGATAATGGGAACTCCTTGAAATCAAATGCTTTTGTGCCTCAAAAGACTTTACCAAAAAGGTGAAGAAGCAGTCAAGTCAATGGGAGAAAATATTTGGAAATACACATTGGATAAAGGTTTGATATCCTGTATACATAAAGAAATCATACAACTCAACAACGAAGAACAAACCATCCAATTATAAAGTGGACTAAAGATACAAATAGACATTTTTCTGAATAGCAAATACATATGGCTCAAAAGTACATGAAAAGATACTCATTCTCATTAGCTACGAGGGAAATGCAGATCAAGACTACAATGAGATATCACCTCACACCTATAAGAATGGCTGCTATAAAACAAACAGGAAACTACAAACGTTGGAGAGGATGTGGAGAAATTGGGAAACTTATTCACCACTGGTGGGAATGTATAATGGTACAGATGCTATAGAAGACAGTATGGTGGTTCCTCAGAAAACTAAATATCAAGTTGTCCCATGACCTAGCAATGCCACTACTCAGTATATATCCAGAAAAGCTGAAAGCAGTGACACAAATAGACATTTGCACACCGATGCTCATAGCAGCATTATTCACAATTGCCAAAAGATGGAAACAATCCAAGTGCCCACCAACAAACAAGTGGATTAACAGAATGTGGTGTATACCTACGATGGAATATTACGCAGCAGTAAGATGAAATGAAATCCTGATGCACATGATAAGATGGATGAGCCGTGAGGACACAATGCTGAGTGAAATAAGTCAGACACAAAAGGATGATACTGTATGATTCCACTTTTATGACCATGGTAAAGGTAAAATCAGGGACTTATAATACAGAATATAAGGTATCTAGAGATATACAGAAGCCTGAGATGGTTGAACAGTTAGCTAATTAGGTTTAACTTAATTGTAAGGGAATAGACAGTAATGAAAGCCATTCTCTAGGGGGTTTATAAGTAATATTACCATACTGAAGGTCTACATGATTGAAAGGGGTTGCATAGATTCATATATCTCACTGATTAAACTACAAATATAAGTAAGTTCTCGTATGAACTACCAAAAGATAGGAATCTTGTTCAAAGAGTGTATACTTTCTGGGTATGGAGGGAAAATGCTATTGCATGCTAGGGGCTATGTTTAACAGAAAAAACATCAATGCTACCACAGCAATGGAGGGAGGGGCAAGATTTATGGAAAATTCGGATTTTCTATTTGGTGAGGGTGTGTTCATGGCTATCTTTCTTATGGGAACAATGAAATTATCTAAAATTGAGAGTGTTGATGAACTGTGAACTGGATATTATACATGAAGGCCAGAAGATGGAATTGGTTGAAAGATGCACTGACTAAGAAGTAGATTGGTAAACAATGGTGTATACATATGATCGAACACAGTGCTGCTACAAAAAGGAACGAAGTTGTGAGGCATGCAATGATGTGAATGAACTTGTGGGATATTTGGTGAGACAAAATAAGCCAGAAACAAAAGAGCAAATATTGTATGATCTCATTTAGAAAATACTTACAAGAAAGCTGGGGCCTAGATTGTATACCAGTCACATTCAGTCCGGAGTAATAATTGTTATTATCGGATTTTGAGAGGCTGCTTCACATATGTAACCTGATATTTAGAAATAAAAACAAAGCCAACCAGGTCAGGTTTAACATAATCCAGAATACAGGGGTGAGGGAGAAATTGTCTATATTTTAGAACTTCACCTACTCTTTGAGACCAAAGGGAGAAAGGTTTATTTTGTCCAGAACATAAGTTTTTTAGCACATAATCTAACTCAGCCTGTCTGGATAGATAATTTAAACAATTCAAACACAGGGAACCCAGAACAAGAATGAGAACCCTTAATCCTATATACTGTAATGTAATGCCTGGATACATCCCAGAATATATTAAGAGGATAATCAAAAAGTATTGGCAAAGTCCTTTGAGGGATGGGAGAAACAATATGAAACTATTAAATTTTACCACTGGGGAATCCCCTGATACTGTGTCAAATATTAGGGACACACAAATCAATAGGCCAAGCCCTTGATCTTGTGAAGCTAATGTACGTAGCACAGAAGCTTAGCCTATCTATAGTTATGCTTAAGAGTCATCTCCAGAGGACTTCTTTTTTTGCTCAGAAGTGACCTCACACTCTCTCTAAGCCCAACTCTGCAAGTGAAATTATTGCCCTCCCCACTACATGGGACATGACATCCAGGGGTGAAAGTCTTCCTGGCAACATGAGAGATGACTCCCAGGGATGAGCCAGGCCCTTGCACCATGCGATCAACAATGCCATCCTGGCCAAAAGGGGAAAATAAGTGTAACAAATAAGGTATCAGCGGCTAAGGGAGTTCAAACAGCCAAGAGGTTACTCTGGAGGTCACTCTTACACAACCTTCAGTTAGAGATTGCTGCCTATCATAACTTGCCAAACCTCAACCAAAACCATACTTGTAAATCCTAAAGACTACCTAGGGCATTATATAAGATTCTACAAAGGTTCCATGTGCTAGGGTAACTTTCCAGAAAGCTACAACCTCGACATGGGTCCCTGGACTAGATAAATCCTGAAATGCAATGGACCAACCTCTACAAAACATCAACTAGTTCCATCCCCCAATCCCATATGTTCTAGTTTGCTAGCTGCCAGAATGTGGTATAACAGAAATGGAACAGCTTTTAAAAGAATGGGGATTTATTACGTTGCAAGTTTACAGTTCTAAGGCCATGCAAGTCCATAAAAAATGTCTAAATTAAGGCACCAAAAAGAGGTTACCTTCACTCGGAAAAGGCCGATGAAGTTCAGAGTTCCTCTCTCAACTGGAAAGGCACATGGTGAACATGGTGGTGTCTGCTAGCTTTCTCTCCAAGCTTCTTGTTTCATGAAACTCCCCCAGGGGCTTAGTCCTGCTTCATCTCCAAAGGTCTCTAACTGTTTGGGCCCTCAGCCTTGTGGCTCTCGTGGATCTGATCTCTCCAAAATGCTTTCTTTTTTAAAGGATTCCAATAAGCTAATCAAGACCCAACTAGAATGGGTGGATTCACATCTCCCTCTGATCAAAAGTTAATACCCACAATTGGGTGTGTCACATCCTGTAGAGACAAGCTAACCAAGGTTCAACCTACAGTGCTGAATAGGGATTAAAAGAAACTTTCTCCCACAAGATTGGATCAGGATTAGAACATGGCTTTTCTAGGGCACATAATCCTTCAAATCAACACATTCCATCCTATGGATCCTAAAAAAAGACATATTTTTCCCATATACAAAATACATTTACTCCATCACAATATCAAAAATCCTTAAACCATTTCAGTAACAACACAAATACAATTCAAGGTTAAAACCAATACAAAATCTCATCAAAGTCAGATACAGGCATGGTCTGTCATACAAAATTCTCCTCTGGCTCTGGACCTGTGGAACTCAGAACAAGTTTTTGCTGCCAACATATAAAGGAGGAATAGTCATAGCATACATATTTCTACTTCCATAAGGAGAAATTAGAAGGAACATAGGGATCACCAGATCCAAGCAGCTTAAAAATCCTGCAAAACAAATTCCATTAGATTTCAAAGTCTGAGTCATTTATCTTCAGGGCTTTACAAAAGCAGCAGTCCCACCCTTTCCAAGAACCTATGCAGTGGCCTGCCTCTCTCCAAATGCAACCTTGGGGGACATTGGGGAGACCACTTTTTTCTTTGCTCCACCCTCTCCAGGCATCGGGGCTGCACCCGAGCTCTCTACCATCTCAGAGGCACATGCTCAACCCCTTCATGTAGTGGCAGCCAGGCTCCCCCCAAACCCCAAGGAATGTGCTTCACCTTCTCCAAGGCCTGAGGCAGCATGACTCTTCACCGTAATCAACTACTGCAGTATGTTGAAAGAAATTAAAAGCTTTAAATATCTATGTTGGAAATGTAGAAAGATCTATAATTAGTGATCTTATTTCCCATTTTATGAAGCAAGATTAAAGACCATATTACATTCAGAGTAATTAAAAGAAAGAATATGATAAAGTTAAAAGTAATAAAGAAGGAAAAGAACAAACAATAGAGAGAGCCAGCAAAACCAAACTGGTTCTTGGAAACAATCAACAAAGTTGATAAAAACACCTACTTAACTGATGAAGACAATAAGAGCAAAGACACAAATTTGCCATATCAGGAATGAAATATATGACATCACTACAGATCCTACAATCATTAAAAGAATAATATGAGAATAGAAAAAAACTTTATGCTGATACATTCATCTACTTGGATAAAATGGACAAATTCCTTGAAAGACTCAAATTATCAAAATGGATTCAAAAGGAAACAGAAAATCTGACTACCCTTATAACTATTAGAGAAGTCAAATTCACAATTAAAAACCTTCTCACAAAGATATTTACAGGTCCAGATGGCTTCCTTGGTGAATAGTACTATATACCAGGAAAAAGTAAGCCAATTCTACATATTCACTTTCAGAAAATGGAGGAAAAGTCAACAGTACTTCACAATTCATTTTATGAAGCCAGCATTACCCATTTCCAAAACCAAACAAAGACATTATGAAATAACTGCCAGCCAATATTCCCCATGAATATAGATACAAAAAAACCTTAATAAAATCTTAGCAGTTCAAATCCAGCAACATATAAAAAGAAAACTATGATTAGGTTGGGTGTATCCCAGGAAAGCAAGGTTGTTTTAACATTGAAAAAAGACAACTGATATAATTTACCACATCAACAGATGAAGAAAAACTATATGCTCTTCTCAATAGATGTAGAAAAAGCATTTAATACAATTTTAACAGCCATTTGTGATAATAATTCTCAGCAAACTAAGAACAGAAAGGAATTTCCTCAAACTGATAAAGAATATCTACCCAAAACCTACAGTCAACATAGTCTTTCACTACTATTTAATAGACTAAAGATCGAGAAGAAGACACAGAAATGCTTTCATCATTTCTATTCAACATTGAATTGGAGGTTCTAGCCAGTTCCATAAAACAAGCAATAGAAATAAAAGGCATCCAGATTGGAAAAGTAAAAGAAAAACTCATGTTGTTCACAGAAAACAGGCTCATGACTGACATGGTTAATTCAAAATGAGTGACAGATTTACATGTAAGTGCTGAAGTTATAAAAGTTATAGAGGAAAAAAATCTTTGTGACCCTGGTATAGCAATGGTTTCTTAATGATGACATAAAAAGCACAATATATTAAAGGAAATATTGATCAATTACACTTCATCAACATTTTTAAACTTCTTTTATTTAAAACTAACTGATAAAATGAAAAGGCAAGCCCTAAACTAGAAGATATTTGTAACATATGTGTCTAACCAAAAACAGGCATCCAAAATGAATAAATTGTGGCATGCTCGTAAGATGAAATACCTTTCCACAATAAAAAGGGATGACTACTGAAACACAAAATGACATCAGTGAATCTCACAAACACTGTGCCGAATGAAAGAAGCAAGACACCAAAATATAAATACTGTATAATTCCATTTGTATAGAATTCTAAAACAGGCAAATCTAATCCACAGTGGGATGGTGCAATTGCCTGGAAAGTGACACTAGTGGACTTTCTTGATTGAGATTTTATAACTTGGAATATGTGTGTATGTTGTGTGTGTGTCAAAATACCAAATCTCATTGAACTATACTCTAAAGTCTATGCATTTTACTGTATGAAAATTTTACTTCAATGACAAAAACAAAGTAAAATCATTTATGATAATATCTGTACTAGTTAGGGTTCTCTAGAGAAACAGAATCAACAGGAAATATCAGTAAATATAAACTTTATAAACGTGTTTCATGTAACCATGGGAACACAGAGTACAAAATCCGCAGAGCAAGCTGTGATGACTCCAATGGAGGGTCTGGATGAACTCTACAGGAGAGGCTCACTGGCTGAAGCAGGAAGAGAAACTGTCTCTTCTGAATCCTCCTTAGAAGCCTTCCATTGATTAGATGAAATGTCACTCATTGCAGAAGACACTCCCCTTGGCTGATTACAAATGGAATCAGCTGTGGATGCAACCGATGTGATAATGATTTGAGTCTATGAAATGTCCTCAAGCAACAAACAGACCAGTACTTGCCCAACCAGACAAAAGGGTACCACCACCTGGCCAAGTTGACACATGAACCTGACTATGACAGTCCACCCCTTGTCAACTTGGCAGCTATATACATCACCTTAACCATACTTAATTTCTAAATAAAAAACAATAAAAGACACATTTTTCTTTGCCTAACAATACTTAATTGTCTTGCTTACAACTGGAAACACATTAAATCTCCCCAGAATAGGGTGCAAGTCCTTGGATAATATTCATTCTTAAACTTGATATCTTACAACTTAAATACTATAACATGAACAAAACAGCATCGCAGTCCTCGTTTCTGTAACTGATCATGTGGCCATAGTTCATATTTATCACTACCTTCTTCCACTACCCATTCCATGTTCCCTTTACCCTCAGCAAGCACGTCAGCTGGCCGTGGTTCTTTGCCTGGTGGGGTGACCCAAACCTTCATTCCTGAAGTTTCAGAGCCACTAGTAGTCGTGCCTGGATTAGGTTGTTGCAGTTTTCCAATGATTTTAATCACAGGGCATGGTAATAATAAAAGGCATCCTAGGGGATCTCCTATATTCCAAGAAAATTCTTTTTTGCCTCCATTGTGTAGTTGCAGTCCTATTTCCCCCTGGTGGTCAGGGTCAATCACCCCAACCAGTGATGTAATCCCATTCTTGGTTTGTTGATTCAGGTGCATGAGTAGCCCAAGGTGACCAGGTGGCAGTCTTAGATTCCAGTTCAATGGAATCATTGTTTCTTCTGGTGGAAGCACTCCCCCTTTTGGAACTAAAACCTGTAGACCAGCAGAGCTCAAGGTCGCAGACAGAGGAAGCAAAAATTTTCCTAGTGAATCACTAGGGGTAATAGTGAGTGGTGCCACTCCCGTTTCCACCACTTGGTTCCTGGACCCATGGATCTTGACTATGGGAGAAACAGCACCATACAGGGGACACTGATTCAGAGCATACATAGCTTCCTGGAGAACAAGACCCAAGCCTGTCAAGATATTGCCACCCGGTTGGTACTGTAATTGAGTTTTCAAAACACCATTCCACCGTCCTATCAAACTAGCTGCCTCTGGATGATGGGGAACATGGTAAGACCAGAGAATTCCATGAGCATGTGCCCATTCCCGCACTTCATTTGCTGTGAATTGTGTTCCTTGATCAGAAGCAATGCTGTGTGGAATACCATGACAATGGACAAGGCATCCTGTAAGTCCACGATGGTAGTTTTGCCAGAAGCATTGTGTGCAGGGAAAACAAACCTATATCCAGAGTTTGTATCTATTCCAGTTAGAATAAATCTCTGCCCCTTCCATGAAGGGAGTGGTCCAATGTAATAAACCTGCCACCATGTAGCCAGCTGGCCACTTGAGGAAATAGTGCCATATCGGGGGCTGAATGTGGGTCTCTGCTGCTGATAGATTGGGCACTCATCCATGGATGTAGCCAGGTCAGTTTTGGTGAGTGAAAGTCCATGTTGCTGAGCCCATGCATAACCTCCATCCCTACCATCATGACCACTTTGTTCATGAGCCCATTGGGCAATGACAGGAGCTGCTGGGGAAAGAGGCTGACTCCAAAAAACAGGTCATCTTATCCACTTGATTATTAAAACCTTCCTCTGCTGAAGTCACCCTCTGATGTGCATTCACATGGGACACAAATATCTTCATGTTTTTAGCCCATTCAGAAAGGTCTATCTATATACTTCTTCCCCAGACCTCTTTGTCACCAATTTTCCAATTATGGTCTTTCCAAGTCCCTGACCATCCAGCCAAACCATTAGCAACAGCCCATGAGTCAGTATACAAATGCACCTCTGGCCAGTTTTCCTTCCAAGCAAAATGAACAACCATGTGCACTGCTCGAAGTTCTATCTACTGGGAGGATTTCCCCTCACCACTGTCCATCAAGGACAACCCAGAAAGGGGTTGGAGTGCTACAGCTGTCCAATTTTGGGTGGTACCTGCATATCATCCAAACTATCTGTAAATCAGGCCCAAGTTTTCTCTTTCTTAGTCAATTCACTCTAAGGAACTCCCCAAGAGGCCATAGCTCTGGTCTGGGAAAGAGAAGGTAATGTGGCAGGAATGGAGACCATGGGCATTTGGGCCACTTCCTCATGTAACTTACTTGTGTCTTCAGGACCTGCTCTGACCCTATCTCGTATATACCATTTTCATTTTATGATGGAGCACTGTTGCACATGCCCAAATTTATGGTTTGGTGGGTCAGACAACACCCAGCTCATGATAGGCAACTCATGGTAACTTGGTGGCCCATTGTTAAGCATTCAGTCTCTACTAAGGACCTGTAGCAGGCCAAAAGCTGTTTCTCAAAAGGTGAGTAGTTATCTACAGCAGATGGTATGGCTTTGCTCCAAAATCCTAAGGGTCTACATTGTGATTCTCCTATAGAGGCCTGCCAAAGGCTCCAAACAGCATCTCTATTTGCCACTGACACTTCCAGCACCATTGGATCTGCTGGATCACATGGTCCAAGTGGCAGAGCAGCTTGTACAACAACCTGGACTCATCACAGAGCCTCCTCTAGTTCAGGTCCCCACTCAAAATTAGCACCTTTTCTGGCCACTTGATAAATAGGTCAGAGTAGTACATCCAAATGAAGAATATGTTGTCAACAAAATCCAAAGAGAGCAACTAGGTGTTGTTTCTTTTTTGGTCATAGGAGGGGCCAGATGCAGCAACTTATCCTTTACCTTAGAAGGGATATCTCAACATGCCCCACACCACTGGACACCTCGAAATTGCACTGAGGTGGAAGGCCCCTATATTTTTTTTGGATTTATCTCCCATCTTCTGACACACGAAAACCTTACCAGTAAGTCTAGAGTAGTTGCTACTTCTTGCTCACTAGGTCCAATCAACATGATATCATCAATATAATGAACCAATGTGATGTCTTGTGGGAGGGAGAAACAATCAAGCTCCCTGAAGACAAGATTATGACATAGGGCTGGAGAGTTGATACACCCCTGAGGTAGGACAGTGAAAGTATATTGCTGACCTTGCCAGCTGAAAGCAAAGTTTCTGTTGGCCCTACCAACAGCTATTGAGAAAAAAGCATTTATCAGATCAATAGCTGCATACCAGGTACCAGGGGATGTATTGATTCACTTAAGCAATGTACCACATCTTGAACAGCAGCTGCAATTGGAGTTACCACCTCCATACAATATCCACTGTCCTCCTCCAAGACCCATCTGTTTTCTGCACAGGCCAAATAAGAGAGTTACATGGGAATGTGATGGGAATCACCACCCCTGCATCCTTCAAGTCCTTAAGAGTGGCAATAATCTCTGCAATCCCTCCAGGAATCCGGTATTGCTTCTGATTTACTATTTTGTTAGGTAAGGGCAGTTCTAGTGGCTTCCACTTGGTCTTTCCTACCATAATAGCCCTCACTCCATGAGTTAGAGAGCCAATGTGGGGATTCTGCCATTTGCTCAGTATGTCTGTTCCAATTATGCATTCTGGAACTGGGAAAATAACTACAGAATGGGTCTGGGGGCCCACTGGACCCACTGTGAGACAGACCTGAGCTAAAACTCCATCAACCACCAGACTTCCATAATTCTTCACTCTGACTGGTGGACCAAAGTGATATTTTGGGTCTCCTGGAATTAAAGTCACTTCTGAACCAGTGTCTAATAATCCCCAAAATGTCTGATCATTTCCTTTTCCCCAATGCACAGTTACCCTGATAAAAGGCCATCAGTCTCCTTGGGGAGGGCTCAGAGGAAGATTAATAGTATAAATTTGTGGCAGTGTAACAGAATCCTCCCCGAAAGGGACCTGGCCTCTCCTTCATTCAAGGGGGCTCTGGGTCTGTAAACTGTCTCAAGTTTGGAAATTGACTAACGGGCTGTGACTCTGTGTTTTTATAATTCAGGTTAGGCTTCTGTTCACTTGACCTAGAACTCTTTTGTTTATTCAGCTCAAACACGAATTTAGTAGACGGCCCATCTATTGTATTTCTTGGTATCCCATGACTTACTAGCCAATGCCACAAATCTCTGTGAGTCAGATTATTTTGACTCCTGCTCTGAGTTTGCGGTCTATTATAATAGCCACATCCACCTTGTCTTTGGTGATGAAGTGCTGCCACCTGGCTTCTGCCAACTCGGGATCCTGTCATCTCCATTGTGTTTAAGGATTCCAGCTCAGTGACAGCAGTTCCCACAATAATATCTGACCTACAGAGAAATGCAACTACACAGCTCTTCAGGGATGATGGTGCTAGTCTCACAAATTTATTTCTCACAGTTCTGGTAAAAGATGCATCCTCCAGACATTCCTGGGGCGTAAGGGCAGGCTTTGCATGATAAATCCACTCTAACATTCCAATCTCTCTAAGCCTCTGGATCCCCTCATCTGCATTATACCAGGGCAGTTCTAGCATTTCAACCTCAGGTAATGTTGGCCACCTTTTGATCCACGTTTCAGCCAACCATCCGAACAAACTGTTAATTCCTTTTCTAACCCCTCGAACTATAACATTGAATGCAGAATCTCTGCCTAGTGGGCCCATATCAATAAATTCAGCCTGATCCAGCTTTATATTCCTCCCATCATTATCCCACACCCTTAAAATCCATTGCCACACATATTCCCTTGATTTCTGTCTATGTAAATTGGAAAAATCACATAGTTCTTTCGGAGTATAATGTACCTCCTCATGGGTGATACTTTGTACCTCACCTTTTGGGGCCAGTTGGGACCTTAATCCAGTTATAGGTCAGGAAGAAATGAGGGGTGGTGGGGTGGGTCATGAAAAGAATTAGAAACATCTTCCAAGCCATTTGCTTCAGGGCATTCATTTGCAGTTTCACCTGATGAAACAGGATTAATCACTCTAAGGCTAATTCTTTCAGGTAGAAATTGGGTGGCTAGCTCCTCAGGGCAGACTATTACAGGGTTATCTGGAGAAGACTCGGCTTGACCTAGGGTTTCAACCTCTCCACCGGCATCATTATCAATACATATGTCACCATCCTATTTTTCAGGGTCCCACTCCTTTCCAATCAGTGCCCTCACTTTAACAGCAGACACCATGCAACATTGAGATTTCAGTTTACATTGTAAAGTTGTTACTCTAACAATAAGATTCTGAGTCTGACTTTCATAGATTTTCAAGTCTACGGCTACAGAAAATAAGATTTTCCTTCAGGACACTCATAGAAACGTTTGCATCTGTCAGACAGCATGTAAGCTTATCATTTGAAGCCTTAAGTACATCCTTTGCACTCATTAATGCATACGGTGTAACTAACAGTAACCAGCCAACATCTCTATACTTCCTATTTCCACAAAACTCCATGAAGGTGCCAAAAACATTATCCCCCAGAGCCTGGCTTCATACAAGTGAAGCATTAGAAGAATGGAATGGTGATATTTTGACTATCTCTTTTGCCAACTCACCCCATGGATTGGCAGTATCATTCTGATTACAGGAATCAGAGTCCTTAGTGCCTTTGGGTCCAATCAGAGTAGGAAACCAATCGTAAAACCCATTTTTAAGATTCTGTTTCTTAAGAACCACTCCTGGTACCAAGCTGTCAGATTAGTTAGGATTCTCTAGAGAAACAGAATCAACAGGAAATATCTGTAAATATAAAATTTATAAAAGTGTCTCACGTAACTGTGGGAACATGAAGTCCAAAATCCATAGGGCAGGCTGTGAAGTTGACAACTGCAATGGATGGTCTGGACGAATTCCACAGGAGAGGCTTGCCAGCCAAAGCAGGAAGAGAGCCTGTGACTTCTGAATCCTTCTTGAAAGCCTTCCCTTGATTAGATTAAACATCACTCATTGCAGAAGACCCTCCCTTTGGCTGATTACAAATGGGATCAGCTGTGGATGCAGCCAACATGATCATGATCTAATTCTGCAAAATGTCCTCATAGCAACAGACAGGCCAGCACTTGCCCAACCAGACAAATGGGTACCACCACCTGGCCAAGTTGGCACATGAACCTGACCATGACAACATCTAAAAATTCAAGAGGGAATAAATCTAACAAAGATACAAAGGTCCTTATGTGGAAACTATAAAACACTATTGATAAATTTTTTAAACTCTTAAAAACAGGAAAAAATGCAATTTTCATTGATTGAAGGAATCAGTATTATAAATATGTCAATTTTCCCCACATTTATAAATTCTAAATCCTAATCAAGACCTTAAAAAGCATTTCTGTAGGAATTAACAAGTTAGTTCTAAAATGTATATGGAAATTTAAAGGGTTAAGAATAGTCAAGACACTGTTAACAGGCAAGAAACCCTGAGAACATTTACTCTACCAGACATCCAGACTTTTCATAAAGCTCCTACAACTATGAAAAAGTGGGTTTTGCACAATGGAAAAGAACAGAGAGCCAGAGACAAGCCATATGTATGTGGACACTGCTTTAGGAGAAAAAAGTCACTGCAGAGTAGCGAATAAGGAAAGTGGTGCCAGGACAACTGGTTATCCACATGAGAAAAAAAAATTAAACTTGACCCCTATCTCATTCATTCTAGACACATGGACATCTAAATGTGAAAAGCCAAAACAATTAATAAAGCTTTTAAAAGGATGATATAAGAGAACACCTTCACAACCTTCAGATAGGGCAAGATTTTTGAACAGGATTCAAAATGCAATAACCATAAAGGAAAAGGTGGATAGATTTGACCACATAAAAAATTACATATTTTTATTCATCAAAAAAAAAACAGTAAAAAAAGAGAAAAGGCAAGTCAAGCAGTGGCAGAAAATGTTTGCAACACATATAACTGACAAAATAATATCTAAAATATATAAAGAACATCTGAAAATCCAAAAGACTGCAAATCTAGTAGGAAAAAAAAATGGGTCAGAAACTTTAAAAAGCACATCATAAAAGAAGATCTCTAACTGGTCAATAAATGAAGAAAAAGGTACACAGTCATCATTAAAAAAAAAAAACAAACGCAGATTCAAACTTTAAAGAGAGACCAGAACACACAAGCAGCACAGATGAACTACAAGGACTGCTGAGAATACAAAATAATGGAGATGTTCAGGCAAAACTGTAGAATCTGGAACAGTGGGAAAGAGTTCAAAATTATCTAAGAAATTAAAGATGCACAGAAATAATGAGCAACAATTTTACTCCTAGCATTTCCCAACAGAAATATGTGCACAAGTGCACAGTTCTCAAATGTTCCTCATCAGCAACCTGGAAAAATAAATCTTAATATGCTGGAACAAAAATGAATGGATTACAGCTTATGTACTGTTATATTTCATATATATACATATAACTTGCAAAACAAAAGTATATTATTTGCACTTTCATACAAGGAAGTAAAAGACCTGTACCTAGAAAACTACAAAACATTGTTAAAAGAAATTAAAGAATATCTAAACAGATAGAAAGACATTCCCTGTTCATGGATAGGAGGGTTGAATGTTGTTAAGATATCAGTCCTACCTAAATGGATCTATAGATTCAATGCAATACTCAATCAAAATTCCAATAACCTGTTTTGAAGACTTGAAAAAGTTAGTTATTAAATTCATTTGGATGGGAAAGGAATCTCAAATAGCTAAAGATATTTTTAAAAAGAAAAGTGAAATGGGAAGATTACACTTTCTGACTTTAAAGCTTACTACAAAGCCACAATCATCAAAACAGCATGGTATTGGCACAAAGACAGAAGCATTGACCAATGGAATCAAATTGAGAGTGCATAGATAGACCACCAAATTTACCTTTGAGGCCCCCAAAGTACTGAATTGGGACAGAATAGTCTTTTCAGTAAATGGGCTTGGGAAAACTGGGTATTTATAGTCAAAAGATTCCAAAACCCTGCACTTCACCCCCCCCAAAAAAAATTAGTCAAAAGAATAAAAGAGGACCCCTATCTAACAAAGATTCACACAAAAATTAACTCAAAATGGATCAAAAGCCTAAATATAAGGGCCAGTCCCATGAAACTCCTGGTAGAAAATACAGGGAAACACCTTCAAGACCTAATAATAGGGGGTAGTTCCCTGAACTTTACACCCAAAGCACAAACAACAAAAGAAAAAATAGGTCAATGGGAACTCCTCAGAATCAAAAGCGCTTCAAAGGACTTTGTCAAAAAGGTGAGGAGACAGCCAACTCGATGGGAGAAAATATTTGGAAACATATATCAGATAAAGTTTTGATTTCCCATGTACGTAAAGAAATCATACAACTCAACCATAAAAGAATAAACAACCCAATTATAAAATGGGCAAAAAAATGAATAGATATTTTTCTGAGGAGCAAATGCAAATGGCTAAAAAGCACATGAAGATATACTCATTTTCATTAGCTATAAGGGAAATGCAGATCAAGACTACAATGAGATACCACCTCACACCTATAAGGATGACTGCTATTAAACTAACAGGAAACTACAAATGTTAGAGAGGATGTGGAGAAACTGGCACACTTACTGTATTAGTTAGGGTTCTCTAGAGAAACAGAATCAACAGGGAACACTTGCAAATATAAAATTTATGAAAGTGTCTCACGTGACCGTAGGAACGCAGAGTCCAAAATCCACAGGGCAGGCTGCGAAGCTGATGACTCCAATGGATGGCCTGGATGAACTCCACAGGAGAGGCTCACCAGCCAAAGCAGGAATGCAACCTGTCTCCTCTGAGTCCTCCTTAAAAGGCTTCCCATGATTGCATTTAGCATCACTAATTGCAGAAGACACTCCCCTTTGGCTGATTACAAATGGAATCAGCTGTGGATGTAGCTGACGTGCTCATGACCTAATCCTATGAAATGTCCTCATTGCAACAGACAGGCCAGCGCTTGCCCAATCAGATGAACAGGTACCACAACTTGGCCAAGTTGACACCTGTCCCTAACCATGACACTTACTAACTCTTGGTGGAACCATACAATGGTACAGCTGCCATGGACGACAGTTTGACGGTTCCTCAGAAAACTGAACATCGAGTTGCCCTATGACCCGGCAATACCACTACTCAGTGTATATCCAGAAGAGCTGAAGGAAGTGATACGAACACCCATTTGTACACTGGTGTGCATAATGGCATTATTTACAATTGCCAAAAAATGGAAACAACCCAAATGCCTATCAACAGACGGGTGGATAACCAAAATGTGGTTTATACGTGTAACGGAATATTACACAGCAGTAAGATGAAATGAGGTCCCGACGCACATGACAACATGGATGAGCCTTGAGGACATGATGCTGAGTGAGATAAGCCAGATGCAGAAGGACAGATACTGGATGATCTCAATATTATGACTCTGGTAAAGATGACAATGTCAAGGCTCAGGTGAGCCGAATGAGTTGCTCTGAATAATAGACCAAGAAGTATCAGCTCCCAGATGGAAAGTCAGTGCAGCTTCCTCTGACATTCTGCTGTCCTCCCACCTTACCCTCCCCCCTTTCTTCCCTCTTCTCTCTGTCCTCTTTTCCTTCTCCTTTCCTCTCTCTCTTTTTCTGCCTCTATTCTCTTTCTATTCCCTCCTTCCTTCCCTAAAAATGAAAAAAAATTTAAATAAACAAAAAAAGGATGGCAACGGCAAGGAAGGTTGTAAATGACATTTGGTTAGTTTTCCACAATATTCCTAGCTAGCACTTCATTATTCTTACTGACAAGGAAATTTTCTTAAATGTAGGTGTTGCTTCCAAAGCACTCAGTAAAAGCACGAAGGATTAACATCTAATGTTACAGAGGATGAGAAGTACCAGGGAAAGTCTCTACCAAGGAAGAAATACTTGAGCTGCATCTTGACACTGGGGTCTGACTTTCATAAATTAGACGTGTTTAGGTGGAAAGAATTTTTAAATATATTCTTTAAGGATGCCTACCCACCTGGGTGGTGAGGCTGTGAAACAATGTGGGGCGTGGCTGCATAAAGGATAGAATAATGGCTACTTTGGGTGGGGGACTGGGATTGGGGGGATCCCTTGGGGGCTCCTGGAGACTGGCTGGAAGTGGGGAAATGGGCATTAGCTAGAGGTGCTTGGAGCCAAGGGAGAGTTTCTTTTCTAAGACAGGCGCCAGTGCAGTAGGGGTGTTTGCTGAGCATCACGGCCCAGCAGGGAAAGCAGGGGATGATGGTGCAGGAGAGAGGAGGGACCAGAGGGGAGCTCTGGAGCCCTGTGTGCAGGGGAGGGGCTGACCCTGGGCACCTGGGTAGTTCACCCAACAGAACGTGGGGGAGCCAGAGCCCAGGTTCCCAGGGCAGGAGGCCGAAAGCTACAGGGGAGGGAGGACCAAGATTTCCTGTCTGGTGGCTTCTCCTTTCTTATGGAAATAGAAACCAGGTCAGTGGCTCCACCAGACCAGGGCTTCTGGAACCAGCCAGGTCCTCGGCCCCTCCGGGCCGGCCAGGCGCACACCACCGCCCCCAAGGCCCTGCCTGCTGGGGGCCATGGCATCTCACCAGGGCTGGACACTGCAAGTTCCACAAAGACAAGGAACGGACAGACTGGGATACGGAACACACCCTCCCACCCCCCCATACACACAGCTCTGCGGCCGCTGCACTCAGGGCTGGGGGCTCTCGCCTGACTGCAGAAATCGGTCTCCAAAGGGAAACGCTTAGCAACATGGTATCTGTGTTGTGAGAGAGTCCCCAGACTTCTGCGAGCAGGAGGGTCAAAGCGGCCACAATCCCACGGCAAAGGTCAGCAGACTCAGGCGACCGCACAGACGCTAAGCTACAGAGCCGGGAACCCGTGAAGTGTTTATTCTGGGAGCCCAAAGTTCAAGCTCGCACATGCAAAATTTGCCCGTAGATCTGCAATGATAAAATTGGGACATTTGATAAATACGATAAACATGAGCGGTCACTCATATTTTAAAACTGGATTCAGCCCTCTGCAAGGGCGGGGGCTCATAACCCCACACATTGCTCCTCCTCCCTACAGAGTGTTGGCTGTCCTAAAAGAACAGTGATCTCTGCTCTGCCCTTTCATTGAAGCACAGAAGCTGGCTGCAAAATGGCTTTGCTTACTGATGTTTTTGAGCACAGAAATAAATGTATTTGAAATCGCGAGAACCACATGAAAATTTAGCAATGTTTAAATGATAAAGTTTATAGGTTCAAAGCAAAAACTTCATCTTCAGAAGAGTGAGATTAGAAACGGCTCATCATCGATGCTTATAATTCGAATCCTAAAGAAGAATTATTAAGACTCTGGAAAAACATCTGCAGATGCTAAGTAAAACGTCATCATTATTTTGAAATATTTGATATAAAAAGTTCAATTAGATTCAAAATCCATTATCGCAAAAATATCCAACATAATATTTGTCAATGAAAAAAAAAGATGGGTTATCAGATTAAAAGAATGAATGCACCCTTCGAGTTCAATTCAGAGAGCTTGAATTATCCAAATTCTAGCTAATGATGAGAAAAGAGATTTTGCCAACCTGTGACACAGCAATAAATGATCTTCAGCTCTTTGCATCCAGCCGCTTGCCGGAGTTTATCGGTGCCAACTGGCAATCTGAGGAGACCCAGCCAAGAATTGTCTGGGGCCTTTTCAAATATTAGCCTCATGGAAAAAGGATCATGCGGCAAGCTCAAGTTTCTGATTTTTAAATTTTGGAAGGATGTCATTTTGAAGTTTTAAGAAAATTCAATATTTAGTTACCTTTCCTACTACTTTGCATTATTCTTAAAATTATATAATATAGGAATATTTTCACCAAGCCTCATATTTACAATCCCAAATCCCCCAAGGAACTATACAATTATGATCCTGTTCTCTGTCTGCCGGGTCATCAATAGAGTCAAGAAGCTTTTGAATCCCAGGCCTAGGATTAGACTAGGAGAGAAAGAGAAGATAGAGAGGGAGAGAGAGAGAGAGCAAGCCTGGAAGTGAAACGCAGTTGTGCCTCTAGAGGCTGTCAAATAAGCTACCAGGGGGCCTCTCTGAGCTCAGTTTCTTCATCTCTTAAAGGGAACTCTGACCCAAGAGGCATTGTTAACAATAAATGGGCAGATGTTGATCCATATTGACTATTCAATAAGCATCTGAAAGCACTTTGCAAAAGATAGGCAGCCAGGCCTAGAGGCGGGCCAGGCCCGGGGTCTTGGAAAGCCACCAGCCAAGGCCCCACCATTACATGGCCAAGGAAGCCTGGACTGGAACTCAGACCTGCCTGCAAAAGCCATCCCCATGTGTCCTGAGAACCTGGGAAATGGTCCCCTCCCCACCCACACCCACACCCACTACCTAGAGTAGGGCAAACTGGAGGGCACACACGTAAAACTCTAAAACTAGATGTTCCTATAGGAAAACTGGCCACCCCTGAGAACAAGGGGTACCTGGGCTCCCACCTTCCAGCCCAGGGGTGTTTGGGGTGGTGGAGCTGCAAGGAGAGCTGCATTCCCCTATTTCTGTTTAGAGAATCAAAGGGGTGTGGCACCAATCAACACCTCCTTACACTTAGGACAGGAGACCCTGGGTAAACTAAGACATTGGGCTAGGATACCCTCCCAGAGGGAGGGAGGAAAGCCAAGGGTGCCAGCAGCAAGGAGGGAATTATGTTTGGGTTGAGGACCCTGGGCAGGGGAGGAAGTAAATGTGCCCTTGGGGCATGGAGGGGAGCCTATGGTTGTAGAGAAGTACCAGAAGGAAGGGAACCCAAGGTATTGGTTTTGTAGGAACCCTGGACCTTTGAGGGGAGTGGGGTGGGAGGGAAGGAGGCATCTGCAGGGTTGCAGAGCTTCCCTTTCAACCTCCTCTCTGGACTCAAAGTTACCTAGGAAGTTAGACAGCAGTGGTTGCCCAGTGCCTGACTTAGAGTAGATACCAATGCATGGAGGATGGATGGATGGATGGATGGATGGATGGATGGATGGATGGGTGGTAGATGGGTGGTTGGGTAAATGGGTGCATGGGTGTATAGGTGAATGAGTGGATGAGTAGATGGTGGATGGATGTATGAATAGTGGATGGGTGGATGGGTGGATGGTAGATGGATGGATGGATGAATGGGTGCATGGGTGCATGGGTGGATGGGTGGATGGTTGATGGGTGGGTGGATGAATGGTGGATGGTTGGATGGTGGATGGATAGATAGATGGGTGGGCAGGTGAAAGTGTAGATAGATGAATGTATATATGAGTGAGTGGATGAGTGGGTACATGAATGGGGAGTAGATGGACAGATGGATGAGTAGGTTGGTGGTTATACGGATGGAGATGTAGATGGATGGATGGGTGGGTGGATGGATAGAAGGATGGGTGAATGAATGAATGAACATATGGTAGCAGCAGTTGAAAGCACCCTCTCACCTTTACCCACAAGTGAGGGCACAGCCTGGCATAGCCTGGGTCTCAGAGACTCACCAGAGCCCCTTTGGGGGAACCAAGAGCATTTCCTGGCAGAGCCGGCATTTGGTTGCTGCTTTGAAGACCCATGAGGTGGCCATGAGTGGGGCAGGGGCTGGGGCCTGAGGAGAGGCTCCCAGTAGGGCGAGCGTGAGGTCCTGAGGAGGAGCTATAGCAGCCCTGCCCTGTGTGGGCGCTCTGGCCCTGCTGTGTTAGTAAATTCAAACAGCTCGAACAGTAGGTCCTCGTACAGTCCACATGCCACATGAGTCGGCAGAGCTTGCCGGTGGGCCTGCCGCTGCCCTCAGACTGTGTGCGACTCTGCTTCTAACGGGGGTCCTTTGCCGTTCAGGGGGCATCAGCCCATCCCCTACCCCGCCCCCACAGCCCCATTGGACCCAGCTTCTGGGGAACCTCCCCCCCGGCCTGGAGTTTTGCTTTCAGCCTCCTCTCCCAGATGTGCGTTTCCCCTGGCCCAGTGGATGTCTGCCGACCGCTGTGGCCCCCCGGCCTGAGCACTGGCCCCTGTACGTTAGTTGCAGCAGCAAGTCAACTCCCAGGCCTGGGAGGGCCAATGTGCCGGGACCTTCTTCACTCCCAGCCGAGGGTCAGGTGGACACCCCTGCATGCTCGGGTCTCACCTCTGCCTTGGCCCCAACCCAGGGTGACCAGGCCCCAACAGCCAGGTGGAAGTAGAGGGAGGGTGGCAGAGGCTCCTGGAGGACACCCTCTCTTTCAGGTGCATCCCAGCTCACAGCAGGTGGGAGCGAAACCCCAGCACCCCACGGCCCCACCTGCTACCCAGGCCCCTAATCCAGCATCCGGCCTGGGCCTTTACCTGTACCAGGGGCGGTCTGAGGCTCCGAAGCAGCCAGCCCTGCCGCCAAAACCCAGCTCTAGGTGCTGGGACCCGGGACCAGTCGCTGATGCTACTTCCCGTGACGTTCTCAAGTCTTCTGACTTTCCTCATCTTCCTGGCAGGATGAAGGCCTTGCACTCAGTGCCCTCCCCATACTGGCCCAGCCACCACCTCCGGACTTCTAACTCCACCCAAAGGCAAGCTGGGGCCCCACGGAGTACGGGCAAGGGCGTTCACTGTCCTGAGCTGGCTAGCCCCTGAGCCATGGTCTGATGCCATCTCACAAAAATGTAGCAACCAGCCAGAGCTGAGCACCAGCGGCAGGCAGCAGGGGGCCTCGGGCTCCTGGCTTAGGCTCCCCTGCTTTGTTTCCTGTGGGTCTACCCCAGCCCACAGCCACCTGCGTGGGCCCCACACCCATCAAGGCTACTAGATTCACAAGAGGCAGCTGAGCCCCACCTGAGAGAGGGTGGAATTGCACAGAGGCTGGCAGAGAGCTGGGGGGCTGCAGAGCATTGGCCCCCACTCCACAGCAGTCCAGGGAGGGGCTCAAGGTCACACCAATGGTGCTGGGGAGTCCTCACTCCCCTCCCCCTCACAATCTGCCCTGGACCCTGCCATCCATGAGGGAGATTCGAGCTCAACAAACAAAGGCACCCTAGCCTGGCCCTGCAGCTCTCCCCTTCTCCATGTCCACTGAGCCTCCGCTCGCACGTCTGCAAAATGGGGACTTAAATATATCCATGACACAGGGTTGCGTAGGGAGGGCGTGAGGCTTTGCAGGTAAATTCCCTCAATGTGCCTGTCTCCAAGAGGGCTCGAAGCGGGATCACTGTTCCTCCTTTAAATGGGAAAAGACTAATGGAATAGTCAGGAATGACCTGGTAGACCCTTGGTGTTGAGGCTGGAGTGGCTGCCAGAACCCCATCCAAGGCCCGCCTGGCCAGGGCGGACACTGAGTATCTGGGCAGGTGCAAGAGCCCGTCCCTCCCCCTCCCCATCCCTTCCCCTCCTCCCTCTCCCCTCCTTTCCCCTCCCCTCCCCACCCTTCCCCTTACCTCCCTCTATCACAAAGAGCAAGCCTTGAGGAGGCCATGCGCCTTCTGCAGAATCAATATAAACACCCCAATAGCAGCACCCACAGTTTACTGAGAACCCCCCATTTTCTCGTCACCCTCACAACCACTGCGGATGAGATTCTATAACACCCCTTTGCAGAGAGATCAAAGCCAGCACCCACGAACAGCCAAGGCCCAGCCCAGGTCCCCAGCCATGCTGCCCTCGACTGGCACGCCCAGACTAATTCTAAAGGCTAATATCAATAATAACTTCCTGATCAGCAGAGAGCAAAGAGATGTCTCACTTAATTAAGTCTGGGGTCCTCCAAGCCCACTGCTCCATATGGCCAGGCTGGCCACAGGGTTGACTTCCCAGCTGGGGGCCCCCTCACTGGGGTGGGGGTGGTTGAGAGCTGGGCCTCCCCGGAGGAAACAGGAGCTCAAGCCAGCTCAGGGCATGAGCATGCAAGGAGCACTCCTGGTGTCAGGGGCCGAGCCGGGCACCCGGTGCTGGGAGTTCAAGACCAGAGAGCGGCCGACCTCTGTGTGCTGGAAGGGAGCGGCGGTGGACGCCACCTGCCAACTCTCCCTGCTTCCCCGGGGACCGCGATGGGTCCACCTGCCAGCTTCCAGGTGGGGCCCAGGGCAGTAGGTCCTCAGCACCGCTGAACAGGGGTCCGTGAAAGCTTTCTGAGGGCCAAGCAGACAATTTACATCAAAAGTTTTAAAAATGTGCATACTTTTCATCCTAACATCTACTTCTAAGGATTTACCCTGGAGAGAGTCATGGATTTGCATAAAAATGTATCTGTAAGATGGTTTCTCAGTGATCTTTATAAAAGTAAAACATGAGGGGTAATTTAAATGGCACATCCGTGAAACGGATTGCTCTGCAGCCCTCAAGACTTAGGCTGTCGACAAACGCCCGAGACAGGAGGGAAGTTTAGAATACATTATGAAGTGGAAAATGTAATCTAGAATCGTCTGCAATTAACCTTTCACAGAGGTGTATATTTTGCATGTGTGCCTGGACATTTAAGGAAAAAAAAATACAGCATAAAAATAAAGGCGGCTCAGCAAAATGTTCACAGTTTGTCACTGGGCATTGAAAATGCAAGTGACTTACCTTCCTTTGGACTACTCACCATATTTTGCAGATATGATACAATGAGGATGCATTACCTTTGCATCCAGAGAAACAAGGACTTTAAGAAATTGGTATGATCTAGTATTTGCGACACATGACAACCGATCCCCAAGTGGTGAGGGCTGGCTGACCCTAAGTGAAAAGCACGTGCATGCCACCCTTGACAGACAGACGATGAAGATGTCTGGCAAGCCATCCTTGGAAAGGAAACACGTGCACCCACCCGTGTCCACACTGAGACCTCGTTCCCCCTCCCGACACCACTCTGAGAGCCCGTGTTACAGATGCATGAACTTCAGCACTGACAGGGACCTCCTTGCCAGGTCTGACCCAGGGCCCCACCCCCATCATGGTTATGGACTGAATTGTGTCCCCTGCAAAGGCATGTTCATGTCCTAACCCCCTGTGGGTAAGAGCCCACTTGTAAAAGGGCCCTCTGAAGGTGGCATTAGCTAGGATGAGGCCAAACTCAGCCAGGGAGGGTCTTAGTCCTGTAAGACTGGGGTCCTTGTCAGCAGACGGATGTGCCCAAGTAGTAGGAGAGGGGAGGAGATGAGAGGTAGATGGCCGTGTAACAGAGGCAAAGATGGAGTGGAAAGCAGGACTGAATATAAAAACCTCAGGGAGAGCTTCAGTCTGCAGCACCTTGAGCTGGGCATCTGACTCCCAACTGTGAAACAAATCCCTGTTGCAAAGCCGACCAGTCCGAGCTACTTGTCACAGCAGCTTGAAGAAACAGACACTTGCCCAATGTCCAGATGAGTAGGTACACACAGGGTGGGATGCTCTGCCCCAAGGTGACCACTGTGCCTGCAGGCCATGCCAGAGAAAGCAGAGGACCTGGAAATGGGGTCCCAAGCAAGGCAGTGCAAGTGCACGGATTAATGAAATGGGGACCCTGCACGGTGAGAATTCACAGTCCCTACCACAGCCCTCCGTGCTGGGACAGTTGGCACCACATCTCGGCATGGCTGGATCTAGTGCCAGTGTCTGGTCAAGGTGGGCTGCTATGAAGGGCTTTGAGTGTGGGGTCAGCCACTGCAACCAGTTGACTTAGGTAAAGGAGATGCCCCTTGTGATAGTCAGGTTCAGGTGTCAGCCTGGCCAGGTGATGATGCCAGATTGTTCCGTTGCTGTGGACTTAAATCATCAGCATGTGAAAATCATCCATGACTGATTACATCAGCCATCAGCTAAGGGGAGTGCCTTCCACAATGAGTGACATTTAACTTAATTAGCTGGAAGCTTAGAGAGAGGTCAGAAGAGAGCTCATTAGCTCAGCATACCTCATCTCAGCACTCATGGCTCAGCCCAGACCTTTGGAGATGCAGAGGGGAATTGTCCCAGGGAAATCTGTTGGAATCCAGAAGCTAGGAGAGAACCCAGCAGACGTCCACTGTGTGCCTTCCCAGGTGACAGAGAAACTCAGAAGAAAGCTGGCTGCCTTTCCTCTGAAGAACTATAAATTTGAAACTAAATGAGTCCCCTTATGTGCTGGTTTGAAATGATGTATGTCCCCTAGAAAAGCCATGTTTTAATCTAAATCGCATTTTGTAAAGGCAGAATAATCCCTATTCTATACTGTATGTTTGAAACTGTAATCAGATCATCTCCCTGGAGATGTGATTTAATCAAGAGTGGTTGTTAAGATGGATTGGATGACGGCATGTCTCCACCCATTTGGGTGGGTCTTGATAAGTTTCTGAAGTCCTATAAAAGAAGAAACATTTTGGAGAATGAGAGATTCAGAGAGCAGAGAATGCTGCAGCACCACGAAGCACCGAGTCCAGGAGACAGCGACCTTTGAAGATGAAGAAGGAAAACGCCTCCCAGGGAGCTTCATGAAACAGGAAGCCAGAAGAGTAAGCTAGCAGATGATGCCGTGCTCGCCATGCGCCCTTCCAGCTGAGAGAGGAACACTGACGGTGTTCACCATGTGCCTTCTCACTTGAGAGAGAAACCCTGAACTTCATCGGCCTTCTTAAACCAAGGTATCTCTCCCTGGATGGATGCCTTTGATTGGACATTCCTATAAACTTGCTTTAATTGGGATGTTTTCTCAGCTTTAGAACTGTAAACTAGCAACTTATAATTCCCCTTTCTAAGAGCCATTTTGTTTCTAGTATATTGCATTCCAGCAGCTAGCAAACTAGAATACCTTATTAAAAGCCAATCCATCTCTGGTGTGTTGCATTCTGGCAGCTTTAGCAAACTAAAACACCCCTCAATAATGTCGGGAGCCCCATTGCATCAAATGAGAGCAAGAGCCGAGGTTTTCCAGAGAAAGAAGGAATCCTGCCTCGAGCCGGCACCTTCAACTCCCATCTGCCTTTCCAGCCTGCTGGCCTGCTCTACGGATTACGAACTTGCCAGCCCCCACAATTGCTTGAGTTAATTCCTTAAAATAAATTCCTCTGTATGTGTGTGCATGCATACGTGTGCGTGCATGCATGCATGTGTGTGTGGTTGCTCTTTCTGCAGGGCCTGCCTGAGACCCACACCGTCCTTGCAGCTTACACAGCTATGCCACGTACTACCGTCCACCTTACCCTCCTGTGACCCTATGAGACACACGAGCCCTTCTAAAACCAGGAAAACGAGTGCATGACCCACCAGAATGTGGGGCATGGGTGGGGGCTGAGAGGTCCAGTGGGAGAAGGAAGGTGGGTGAAAGGGGCAGCAGAGGTGCCAAGGCTAGCCCATCCCTAAGTTATGGCTTGTTGGAGCAGTGGCCAGGGTGGGCTGACTTTGGCTGAGAGGTAGAGGCCAACCTGAGGTTCCTGTAAGCAGCGATACCCCATTTCCTCCTCCTGTCCCTGATTATTGCCCCCACACTTCACAGGTGAAGAAATGGCAGTGCAGAGATTCAGGGGCAGGTGTGGGTTCACAGTGCAGATCGGGGCAGGCACAGGCTTGCCCAGAGTGGGGGTGCAAAGCAAAGGGGGAGCGCGATTTATCCAGAGCCTACAGTGCTCTGGCCCACGTGGGCTTCTCCAGACATGGCATCTCACCTATACCCTGGCTTTTCAGTGAGGCTCGGTGGCATCCCCACAGTCACACAGCTGGCACTCGACAGAGCAGACATCAGATCCAGGAAGGTGACTCAGCAGCCAGGTCCTGCCCCCACCCCTGAGGAGGCTTGTAAGCGTTTGTTTGTTATATAAGCAAAGTTACAAGTAAGAGCATGATCAAGGAGGCGTCTGCATTGCAAAATGAGGGCAGAGGCCCTCCATGTCCTCACCAGATACAGAGATAAATGATAAACAGCATAGAACAAGGGTAGGAGGGGGGCTTCCTGGAGGAAGTGACATTTAGTGCAAGAAACAAAGAACAAATGAAATGCACCCAGGTTTATCAGTCAGCCTTTGCTGCATAACAAATAGTTCCACCGCCTGAAATTTCTTCCCCCGACCCTGTGGGTCTCAGCAGGGCAGTTCTGCCATGCTGCAGGTCAGCTGAGCTGGGCTCCAGGCTGCAGGCAGGCCCAGGACTGGTCTGGAGCCCAGGCTGAAGGGACAGCAAACACCCTCCCTTGAATGTGTGTCAGGCCACCTGGGTCCCCCCTTCCTGGGGCGAGAGGAAGGGGTAGGGCTGATGAAGAGTGTTCCAAGCGAGGGGAGCAGCAATAGTGAAGCCCTGAGACCAGAAGGAGCATTGTATGTGGTTGGAGCCCAGAGCAGGAGAAAGTGGCCCGGAGATGTCAGGGGAATGGGAAAACCCAAAGGCCCTGAGGGCCTTCCCTTCGAGCTTGGCTTCTCTGCCAAAAGCAGAGAGATCCATTTTGGTGGAAGGATCTGGGAGCAAAGAAGCAAAGAGTCCAACAGATTGCTGCACATCTCTGGATCGATATTCAAGAGTCCAGCATGATCTTTATACCACCTCAGAAGTCCTTTGATGCCCTGTTCTGTCCTGGAGGGTATTGGGGGGGCTGGGAATTAGGGCCAGGCCATACTCTGAACCCCAGTTTGGTGACAAGGGCCTGGCACTGGGATTTTAGGCAACACCCTGGGGTCTTGTACTAAGTGATATTTCTGAAAACATGAGAAGCCAGGCAAAAAGGGCCTTCTCTCATCTCTGAAATGGCTCGTGGGCTCATCCACAGATTACAAAATCAGTGTTGGCACAAACATCCTCACTGCATCTTCCTTGAGAATTCCCAGCCCTCCCTACTTCAAATATCTCAGACATACCCACTGTGGCGGAGTGTGAACCGGTAATTAACTCCCAACCCTCCCGCGGAAACCAGTCTTCTTTGATTCTTGTCAAATTTCTTTAATTATGAATCTGCAATTGGCCTGCTCATAAATGCATTTGAGATGCAGGGCGTACTGTCTTCTGCCATGCTTGATTTAAAAAAAATTTTTTTAATGAACCTTGGATTTCAGCAAAGAAATGAACTTTATAAAGTTCATTCCACACGGTAGTGGAAGAGGTCCTGATTTCCACCTCCCCCAGGAAGCCTTCCCTGACCGGCAGACTCATCCCTTCTCAGCTTCCGTAGAACCACCTCCTGTGTCACTTCTGCAGAGAACAAGGGCTGGGGAAGAAGGTTTGCAAAAAACAGCCCAGATGCTCCCCGCCTCCCTGTACACCCTGGCCTTGCAGTGTAACTCGGCAGCCCTCCCCTCCCTGGAGAGGGGCAGCATCCCCCTGCCCCACCCCTGGGATTTGCTTTGGACAATAGGATTTGGTAAAGTGACAATGACAAGTCAGCCGGCTCCAGGCCTGGGCCCTGGGGCCTCGCAGCTCCATGCCCTCTGAGATCGTCCCAGCGGCCCATGAAGGGTGGCCTGCGGGACCAGGGCCAAGGGGCAGGAACGAGACACCCAGACCCTGGGGCCCATTGACCCGCCTTCCATTCACAGAGGCACCAGGGACCCAGGCCAGAGCAGCCGGGCAGACTGGGACACTCAGAGAAACAATGAACGAGTTTGGTTCTAAGCTGAAAAACGGGAGAGTTGGTTACAGATTGATAGCTAACTGGTGCAGAAATCGTGAGCTCCCGTTTCTTCATCTGCGAAATGGGGGCAACGCTTCCCACCTGTCTTAGCTTGCCAAGGCTGCTGCGGCAAATGGGTGGGATCTGTTGTGCTGTGGTTTGGGGGACCAAGGTGGGAAGCCTCAGTCTGGGCAGGGCCTGCTCCCCCAGGCTGTGCCTTCCTGTAGCCCTCGGTCACTGCGATTCCTTGTGTCTGCCCTCTGGCTTCCGCTGACCTTGGTTCCTCCTTCCTCTTTCTGTATCCTCATTTCCTTGCTCACGAGGCCTCCAGTCACATGGACTAAGGCCTGGTTCAGTTTGGCCTCACCTAAGTAGGATCTTAGGAGAGCCGACAGGCATGTGCCCACCCCGTAACTGATAACTAGGGCTTCTAAGGTCCTATTCACAAATCTTGTGCCCCCAGCCTTCAGCATGTCTTGGTGGGGGACACAATTCTGCCCCCCAGGCCTCGGGACAGACACTGGTCAGGCCAATCGGTTCCCCCACTGCTCTCCAGCCTGAGCCACCCCCACCCCTGCCTTCCGTGCCCCAAGGCTCCCTGGCCTTGCCACCCCAGCAGGCATCATCATGACCTAGCCCACGGAGATCACTCCCTGGGGCCACGGAGTCTCCCACATCCCCCCCACCACGTGCCCCCCAGAGCTGCTCCCTGTCGCCGCTCTGTGCCCCCGCACCCATTCCCTCTGCTTGGCGCTCCCAGCCCCTGCAGCTCCTGACCAACTCCCAGAGGCCCCAAGAGTCCAAAAAGCCCCTCTGCACCAGGGTCCCTGACCACCCTGGGTGTGGGCGGCCCCTCCACAGCAGTGCTGCCCAGTGGTCAGCGTGCGTGCTGGTAGGTAGACAGATCCCCAAGGTTTGGAGCCATCAAGCAGCTGGGTGACCTCAGACCTGTACAGGGGTGAACATTGTCCCCTCAAAACTCGTGTCCACCCAGAACCTCAGGAAGTGACCTTATTTGGAAATAGGGTTTTTGCAGATGTAATTCGTTAAGATGAAGTCATCCTGGATTGGGGTGGGCCCTAATCCAATACGGCCCATGTCCTCATAAGAGGAAGGCAGTTTAGACCCAGAAACAGAACCCCAGGGAGCAGGCCTGGTGACGACAGAGGCAGAGATTGGAGTGATGCATCTAAAAGCCCAGAACTGTCGAGGCCGGCCACCGCCAGAGCCGGGAGGGACACAAGGGATGGTCCTCCAGAAGGGTCTTGCACCTTGACATGGAATCTTCCAGACCAGGGAGGGCTCGTGTCTGCTGTTTGCAGCCCCCAGCTTGTGGTGCTTCATTACAGATGCGCCAGGAACCTCAGAAGCCCATTCACTAAGCTCTCTGAGTTTTAGCTTCCCCTTCATGAAGCGGCTGTAATTCTAGAACCTTCCTCACAGTGTGGTTACCGGGAATGAGGTGGCCCTCTCCAGGGACGGTGCAGGCCCAGGGAGAGCCATGGCCAAGGAACGGACATTTAGCAGAGATTTGAGGGCGCCATCCTCAGGGAAAGCGGGTGTCTGCAGCCTCCCACCCCATTTCTAAATTCGGGACCCCAAGGAGAGGGTGTCCAAGGTGGGCTTTCAGCCATGGGACGGGATTGGGGTGTACTTGGGGGCGTCAGCAATCACCCAGGCAGCCGCAGCGACACTGGCCACCTGGACGTTTGGAGCTGTGCGGACGCGCCACAGGCCACTCCCCGGCGCTGTGATTAGTCCCGGGCCCTGCAATTGCCGCTCTTTGAAATTCACCCTGAACCCTGACACCCGCCATGCTGCGATTCAAATGCCCCCGCTCATTCATTAATCCTCTCCCGGGCCTCGCTGGTGCACCTGCTCCCCGCCTGGGCACAGTGACTGGAGACGCCGCCTCCCTGGCATCCGCACAGCGGGAGACCGTCTCTGTGCCCCGGCCTGGCAGATTTCTCCTTTCCCTTCAATTTGCAGAAAGTGTCCGCTCGCAACGAAGGAAGGTGAGGGGAGATTAATTGGCAGAGCTGAATGAGGGCCATTCTGCACTCAACGTGGGCAAGAGGCCATGGGGAAGGCGCCGTTGGATTGGTTCTGTGTGACCCTCCCCTCCTATTTTTAATTTAATTCTAACTTTTACCATTTGAAGCTGCGTCAATATTAATTACCACTGCCTTTTTCTGAGTCAACGCTCAGCCAAGAAAGGGCATGTCTATTTTTCAAAGGGAGGAAGATGGAGCTGCAGACGGCCAGGGCTGAACACGACCTTGGAAATGCTGTCTCCAAGTCCAGCCCTCGCTCCTTGCAGTGGGGAAACTGAGGCCCAGAGAGATGTCACTTGGTCAGGGCCTCACAGCCTCAGAGCGGGCCTAGGACCACTGTCCTGTGTCCAGCCTGCCCTTTCTCCACCGCTCAGGGCCTCGTGCCTTATTTATGCATTTCAAGGAGAGAGAGAAAGAACAAAAGAGGGGTGTGGGAAGACCAGAAGAGAGAGAGACAGAGCAGCTCTTATTTATTTTCAAATCTCCACTCCAGGAGTCTCAGGTGACCGGGGCTGCTGCGAGTTTGGCGTGAACAGCAGGAACCTCTTGCCTGATGGTTTTGGAGACGTTAAATCCAACGCCCAGGTATCGGCAGGGCTGGTTCTGTCCCGGAGTCTGCAGCGCGTTGTCAATTCACCTCGCGTGGCTGTCTTTCTCCCCTCAGGTCTGCTCTGCTGACTCTTGGCTTCCGCTGCCCTCTGCGTCCATGTTACCTTGGCTGCTGTGGACTCACCTTTGTGGGGTAAGGCCCCTGATTCAATCTGGCCTTGTCTATGTAGGACTTAGAAGAGCCATTTACAAATAGGTCCACAGCTTAACTGCCAAGAGCAATTCCAAGGAGCATTCACGCAGTCCGGGGACCGGGGCTCGAACGTGGCTTGAGTGCGGTGGGCGGGGGGGTAGGGGGGTTACGATTCAACCCCAAGCACGTGTCTCGGGAGTTCTGAAAGAACCCCACCTTGCCGCGTCTGTGCCACAGAAGCCGAGGTAACCCAGAATTGCCAGCAAAGGCATCGGTCACATTGCTTCTTGTGAGGAGGACCCCTGGAACCGGGGGTCCCAGGTCTGGGGAGAGCATCTCCGGAGCAGTCTCGACCTCCCTGCCTGTGGGCCACCGCGCCACACCTGAAAGACCTTTTGGGAATCTCCCAGGCCTGAGTGGGCGCACGTGGGGCTGGGGCGGGACCAGGCTCCTCCGGGGAAGAAGTGTGCTGCACACAGGGGTGGGCATGCTAGCAGGAGGGCTGGCACGGAGAAGACCCTGAGGTGGCTGAAATGCGGGCGGCAGGGGGTTGCTGCGCGAACTGATGTTGCCCTTGCTGTGAGCATGGCTGGCCAAGGGGGCTCTGGGACAGCCATGCTCCCTCTCCGGCAGGTCCTAAAACCTGCAGGGTATGCAGGGGCCAGACTCCATCCCTGGGGAACCTTCCCCGCCTTCACCCCTGCTTCTTGGGTGCCCCTATATCCAGATGTTGGGGGTGGGGGCCTCGGTCCTGCAGCCCCACTGGGGCTCTGGCTGCCAATAAAGAGACCATTTCCTAAAGATGGTGTGAGGCTGGGGGTGGAGCTGGGGTCCAGCTGGCTCCCAGGTGGGGGACTCAGTAGCCAGAACCCTGGGACTGCCACCCAGGCCCACAGCTGACAGTAATCACAGATGTTTTCAACAATACCTGCCAGGTCCTAGAGCAGCATCCACGGAGCTGGGGATTCAGCAGGAAACGATGACAGGACACGGTCCAGCCATTTCTGGCACCCTAGCTCCCCGACACTCCAGATTCAAAGTTCAGGAAGGAGGATGTGATTGCCAGCCAGGCAGTGGTCACCTGTCCACCCCGGGCCCTACAGGCAATGACAGCCAGGATGGGGCAGGCAGCACCTCCTGGAAGGCCTTCCAGGAAGTGTGCCCGAGAGCGGGGCCTGGTCAGCCTAGGTGAGCTGGAGGGTGCTGGGCTCAGGGGAGGTGCCTGACATGGGAGCAGGAGTAGGGTCTTGAGAGCTGGGGAAGCTATGCCAGGGAACTTGGTATTGGCCCCAAGGGAGGGGAACCAGAGAAGGTTCAACAAGGGGAAGGGCTGGGCAAAGCTGTGAGGGTTTGGGAGCTCAATGTTGGGAGAGAAAATCTAGGGGGAAAGGCTTGGGGGGGTGGGGGCAAGTTCAGGAGCTGGAGAGCCAGGAGCAAAGCTGGGCCCACCACGACTCAGAGTGACCTGCAAGCTCCCTTACGATTTGGTGGCAACGATAGTTCTGTAGGGTCAGGAGAACCGCAGGGACAGCTCATGTCCAGCCCGACAGCCACGTGCAATGCTCTGCTTGCTCCTCACAGCCAGCTTCAGGGTGGTGCATTGGCTTTCTCTGCTGCTGAATGAATGGCCACCAGTGCCAACACCTAACACACATTATGTGCCCCAGGTGCCGGGGTCAGAAGTCCGGCACTGCGGGGCTGGGTTCTCGGCTTGGGTGCCAGCCGGACTGAGCGTTCAATTGGAAGCTTTAGGGAGAAAGTTGCTTCCGGGCTCATTCAGGTCTCAGCAGAATTCGGCCCTGGTGGCTAGAGGACACAGTCCCCATCTCCTCGGCAGCTCTCAGCCAGGGGCTGCTCTGGTTCCCCTCCCTTGGGGCCAATACCACTCCGGAGATGCTCTCCCCGGACCAGGCTACCTGCCTGCCTCACCACACAGCCCCTCCCTCTTCAAGCAAGCAAGGCCACACTGAACCTCGTGCTTAAGAACACTGCTTCTTACAGGGCCTGTCTGATGAGATCAGGCCCACCCTGGCACTCTCCTTGTCTTAAGGTCAAGGCTACCTTAAAACATGACGTCACCCCAGGATTGACAGCTCTTCTTCTCCACAGGTTCTGGGGATTGGAGTGGGGAAATTTTAGGGGGCCATTTTGGAAAATCCGCTTCCCATAGATAGGAATTCTAATTATCTCCATGTTGCAGATACAAAAACCAAGGCACAGAAAGGTTAAGCACTTGCCCAGGACAACCAGCTAATAAACAGCAGAACTGAGCTGGAGACCCATGCACCCCAGGGAGAGAGGGTCTCATTGGGCCCCTCTGGGACCAAATGGACAGGTCCCCACTTGCAGGCATGGCACCTGGGAACCTCCCCAGGGCCCCAAAAGACAAGCTGCGCAGGAGACTTACTTCTGTTTCTAGATTGGGAGCAAGGGAGATCAGGGGTGGGGAAACCACAGTTTATCCTCCCCCAGGACACTTGCAGGAGTGAAAAGGGGCATGACTAATAGCATACCAGGGCAACAGGCGTTCACAATGACTGTGCCAAGCAACTGGGACACATATCGTTTTAATCAGATACCTCCCCTCGGGCCTGGAGCCGGAACGCAGAGCCTGTCATCCGGGGCCTTCCTTCCCAGCAGGCTCAGGCCACCTGCCTAAAGCTTTAGGCCCCACTCTTCCAGAAGCCTCTGTCACTGGCTACAGAATGCAATCCTCTGAGCCGCCTGCTCTAATTGCAGACAGCGATTACTCCCACAGTTTCAGGGCCAACAGCTGGGCTAAGTGGCTGTCCCCAAAACCCATTTCCTGCCTGGCTGGGTACGGAATGTTCTTTCCCTCTAAGTAAAATAAACAGGTCTGAACTCATTGGGCTTTTCTATTTGCCGTCCACTAAAGGCTTCTAGCTCCTGGGTTTTTATACAACTAAGATTTATAGTATCTATTCTCACCAGTGCAGAGTCCCGAGATAATGTTAATAGATGGCTAGTTTTGCCCATAAATCCCTCCAGCAGTGGAGAGAAATATCTATTTCAGATGAGTTCTCTAGAGCTAAACCCACAGTCCAAGTGGAGGAGGGCACTTAGGCTGAAATGACTCCACTCACCAAAGGCAAAGGCACTTCTGCAGTATGCAGGGCCCTGTCCCTGACCTGGCTCCTGGAGACGTGCCAGGGCCGTTTGGGGGCCCAGCCACCTTCACAAAATGCCCTCAGATGGTAAACCAGATGGCCGCTCCTTCAGAAGTGTGCATCTATCAGTCTTGAGGAATGGAGCTCAAAGGAGATGCTTGCTAAATGCTTATCAGTAGGACAATTGATCAATCCAAACACGACATCCTCCCTTTAAGTCCATTTACTCTCATGGCTAATGTCTCTGCCAGCCTCAGGGTCGCTGCCCAGACTAGCAATCTCCAAAACAGCACTGACCTCTCCCCCACCTGCAGCCAGATGGTCACCTCTCTCTTCTTCCAGCCCCACCCCTGCCCTCCCTCAGTCTCCTAATAGGTTCTTCTTGCCTCAAGACAACCCCATCACCCCTCCTCACCCCGGGGCCAAAGAACTCATCCTACAGAACAGACCTTGTTCACTCCAGGTTTTCCATTCAAAATGAGTGGTGATTGGCCAGGAACATTTGAAGGGAGCCTCCCCGACAATGGCATTCAAGACACCTGTGATGGGGACCTAAGCTACCTGCCCCACACGTCCCCCCATCCCCTGCACATTCACCTCACCCAGAACCCCTGCCTTGGCCCCTTCTTCCCAACACTCTCTGCAAGGGGGACCTTCTCTCCAGCACCCCATCACCTTGCTGAGGTCACCCCAGGTTCCTGAGACCCAGCACAGGTGCCATCTCCTCCAGGAAGTTTTTCTGACCACTGACTCACCGAGGGCCACCCACACCATGCACAATATCTGTCTACCAATTATATGTCTAAAAACTGCATATTCGTATGACTTCAATGGTGGAAAACTAAAATCCAGATAGTCCCAGTGAAATTTGAAGGGTGCTGAACAGGCTCTGGGCCAGGCACTGTGTGCCCCCCATCACCCTCCATGGTGGGTCCCCCACCCTCTATGGTGGGTCTGGCACCAACAGTACTTCACAGAAAAGAGTAGGAACCCTACCCTGCCCCCACCCCACCAGGGTCCCCACTCGACCCAGGGCTGCAGCGTCTGACTTGGGGTTCTACCTGACAGGGTCTGAGCTGGTGCCTGGTAAGGAATGTGCTGGAATTGCAACCGCTTATACTGAGACTGGGGCGGTTTGCAATTTCATTTCCCTTGTACACATGAGGAGAAGCATTTTGCTGTCGTGGCCCCTGTGTTTGCATCCTACACCCTCCAACCCTGTAACTGAATTCATGGCCTTGGACAAGTCATTAAATTCCTCTGAACCTTAGTTTTCACATCTGAAAAATAAGGACATAAAAATTATAGACATCTCTTGTTGTTTCTGAAGAGTAAGTGAAACCAGCAGATACTTGGCCTAGTTTAAGCTTTGGTATGATGTAAACACTCGATAACATGTTAAGTGTCACTAAAACTCATATTAGTAGAAAATATTACTCTTATCATTGGAAAATAACTTATTAAAGAAAATAGATTTCTGGTCAAGTCTTCAGATAAATACTGGGACAGTTTAACTGTCATGAATTTTAAGAATTAACAGATGCAGAACTGTTTAAATAGTTGAAAAAGGGATCAGACTTTGACTAGCGATATGAAGGAAGCTGATCTGGATAGGACTAAGGTAGTTCAGAATACAGGGTGAAGGATGATATTGTCCGTATTTTAAAACTTCAACTTCTGTGTGAGACCAAGGGAAGAGATGTCTATTTGGTGCAAAATTTATATTTTGGGTCATGCGTTACCTAATTTAACTTGTATGGTCAGTTTAGTTGAACACCATAAGTACATGGAACCTTGAAGAGGGCATGAGATTTTGTTGGTTTGTCCAGGTTAATGTGATGCCCTGATATATCCCAGAATACTTTGGCAGTGAGTAAAGTATTTGCAAAGTCCCCTTGAGGGGCTGGGGAAGAAAGCGGGAAGACTCAACCTCCCCATTTGGAGAATTTCCGACATTCTTGTAAGCAGTGGGACCAACCAAATCAGTAGGTCGAGCCATCAGTCTTGGAGTTTGCCTCATGAAATTTATTCCTGCAAAGGATAGGCTAAGCCTACTCAAAATTATGCCTAAAAGTCAATCCCAGAGAACTATTCTGTTGCTCAGATGTGGCCTCTCTCTTTAAGCCAGCTCAGCAGGTGAACTGACTGCCCTCCCCCTTACATGGGGCATGACTTCCAGGGGTGTAAATCTCCCTGGCAATGTGGGACAGAAGTCCTGGAATGAGCCAGGGCCCAGCATCACGGTATTGAGAAAGTCTTCTTGACTTAAAGAGGGGAGAGAGAAATTTGAAAAAAAATAAAATTTCAGTGACTGAGAGATTTCAAACAGAGTCAAGAGGTTATCCTGAAGGTCATTCTTATGCATTATATGGATATCCCTTTTTAGTTTATCGTGTATTGGAGAGACTGAAAGGAAGTACCTGAAACTGTTGAGCTGTGTTCCAGTAGCCTTGATCCTTGAAGATGATTGTATAAAGATATAACTTTTACAATGTGACTGGGTGAGTGTGGAAATCTTGTGTCTGATGCTCCTTTTATCTAAGGTATAGACAGATGAGTAAAGAAAATGGATCAAAAATAATTAAATAATAAGAGGGATAAGGGGTAAAATAAATTGGGTAGATAGAAATACTAGTGGTCAATGAGAGGGAGGGGTAAGGATATAGTATATATGAGTTTTTTCTTTTATTTTTTCATTTCTTTTTCTGGAGTGATGCATATGTTCAAAAAATGATTATGGTGATGAATATACTATTATGTGATGATATTGTGAGCCATTTGTTTATATACCACATATGGATTGTATGTGTGTGAAGATGTGCCAATAAAAATATTTCTTAAAATAGTAAAAAAAAAAAAAGAATTAATGGAGAAAAGAATAAGTTGTATTTACTTTAGTGCTCTGTTTAACAATCGGCTCTCATGCCTCATTGCTGTCATACTTGTTTAAGATTAGCTGGATCCACTCTTTGGGTTTTTCTGTTCACCGTCTTCATGTATTCATGCACAGGGCAGGCCCCGTGGATTGGGCCAACTGTTCATGATGCAGAAAACATTATCCTGCTTAGTTTCTGAAACTTAGCGAGAGCTGTGACTCAGTAACATCTGTGCATATTCCTTAGGTCAGTTTCAGCAGCTGAGCAAGACTCCGTTTCCACAGCTTCTGGGTGAGAGCTGTTGTACCTGCAGTAAGTGCCTGGAAGCCAACGACTCAGGCATCCCACTCAATTTCTGAAACTGTGCAAGACACCATCTTCACCGCTCCTTAGGTCTGGACAAAGACACCATTTTCACCGCGCCCAGCAGACAGATGAAGACGCGGATGATTGGCAGTGGTCACACCTGAAGACATAGTAACCTTCTCAAGGCAGCCTATTTACAAGGGGTTCACGCCCTCAGGCTCACGGATTAAGATTAAGAGCATTGAGGGGCAATGCTCAGAGGGACACCTATCTCCCCAAGGGCTCACTGTCCTCTCTCTCCGCAGGTAAGGGCCGCCTGGCCCTGGAAAGACAGCCCTTCCTTCGGGGCTTCAGGCTCTGCCCCTTAGCTGGACCAGGAGGGTGAGTAGAGAAAGCCATGAAGTGGCAAGCTGCCCAGGGTCTGAGGGGAGAGCCTTTTGGCCTCACAGTCCTGACTTAGATTTTCTATTTCCAAGTTGCCCCCTCCCCACCAAGCAGCAAGCTCCCTCTCGAGGATCCCCGCTCCAGCCCACGCCCCAGGCAGGCAGTGCCACAAGAGAGATTCTAGATGGCTCTGTGGAGGGGCGTGAGAGGTGCCCAGGCTTAGTGGGCCTTAGAGCAGCGGGAGGGTGGCGGTGTGGGAGTGTCCAAAGCCCCCAGCACAGCCTTCAGTGCTGGCCAGGCTCAAGGGGCTCTCAGATGAGGGACTGGAGAGGACCACAAAGCACCGTGATGTGTCAACTTCAGAATTCCACCTCAGAAGAGGACATTCTCTAGGACACCCAAAGCCATGCGCCCAGAAAACTGGGAAGCACGTCCTTCCGGGGATCCTGAGAGAGGCTCCTCCCCGACGACGCCCTGCTTCCAGGCAGTGGGGGCTCTTCTGTCTTCACGTCTCTCTCAGAGGCCTTGTCACAGGACGAGAGGAGTTGGAAGAGGAGCCTTCTACTTGAGCAAGGGGGCCAGGCACGAGGGTGGGCTTCCCAGACAAGACAGGGGACACAGGTCCCCAGCCCACTCCTTGCTGGGCAGTAGGGACATTCTCACCTGGCCCCTTCCATGGCAGGGGCAGCCAGAGGGAGAAGAATCAAGGGGTGCTAGTTTGGGGCTGTTGTGTTCTCCAGAAAAGCCATATCCTTTTTCCTAATCCAGTCTTGTAGGGGGCAGACCCACTGTTTAGGGTGGAAACTTTGATGGGCTTGTCTCCATGGAGATATGACACACCCAGTTGTAGGGGGGTCTTTTTGACTAGGTGGAGATGTGACTGCACCCAACAAAAGTCCTTTAAAAGGGGAAACATCTTGGAGGAAGTTTAGACATTTGAAGGACTATTGCTTCAGAGCCAACAGAGATGCAGACATTTGGAGTGCCGACAAAAAAGAGCAGATGCCTAGACACGGACATTTGGAGATACAGAGCCCAGTAGTTGTCGCCATGTGCCTTCCCATAAGATGTTAAGCAAGCCAGAACTCAGAATTAGTCTCCCAGAGCAGCTGGAGTGAAGGCCCACAGATGCTTAAAGAGTAAGCTACTGGCATCAGAAGCCGGAGGCAACAGAACCAGGAACAAGGATCAGCAAACACCAGCCATGTGCCTTCCCATGTGACAGACATCAGCCTTCCTTGAGCCAAGGTATTTTTATCTGGATGCCTTAGTTTGAACATTTTTATGGCCTTAGAACTGTAAACTTGGAACTTAATAATTTCCCTTTTAAAAAAGCCATTCCATTTGTGGTATATTGCATTCCGGCAGCTTTTAGCAAACCAAAATACAAGGGAAGTCAAGAAATCCATTGGGGGGTTCTGCCTTTTGCCCTTCATGAGAGTGTGGTCTGACCCACAGAGGGGCTGATCTCCTCCAGGTCTGAAATGGGGAATCGGGTTGGATAGTGGACCCCAAACTGTGTCCTTATTCTTACATGGAAATAGAGATTTTTCAGATAGAATCAATTCAAGACTTGTGAGATGAGGACATCCTGGGCCCTGAGTCCAGCGAAGAGTTTTGGGATGTTTGAAGCTGTAAGGACCCCAGGAAATCGTGCTCTTAAAGCTCATCCACTCCCTAGTGTGGGACCGTTAGATTAGGTTAGCTCAGGGGAGGCCTGCCCCAGGTGGGTCCTCTTATTGGAGTCCTTTATAAGAGGTTTAAATGCAAAGAGAAGGACACAGAAGACAGAAAGGTACAGAAGCTGAGAGAGAAAGCCACAGAAACAGAAAGGAGTTCACTAAAGCTAGAAGCTGGAAGCAACAAAGCCTGGAAGAGAAGGGAGAGACCAGCAGACACCGCCATGTGCTTGGCCATGTGAAAGTGGAGTCCCGGATCACCAGCAGCCTGTCTTTAGGAACAAGGTATCGTCTTGATGATGCCTTGATTGTGACATGTTCATGGAACTGTATGCTTGTGAATTAATAAATCCCCATTGTAGAAGCCAACCCAGTTCTGGTATATTGTATTTCAGCAGCTTTAGCAAACTGAAACAAGTGTTCTTGTAAGAAGAGAGAGAAACACAAGGGAGCAAAGAGAAGGAAGGTGTAGAAGACAGAGAGAATGGAGGAATGCAACTAAAAGCCAAGGGGTGCCTGAAGAGGCAGCAAGGATCTTCCCAGAGCCTTCCGAGGCTGATTTTGGACTTCTGGCCTCCAAAGCTGTGAGAGAATACGTTTCTTTGGTTCAAACCACCAAGTTTCAGGTAATTTGTTGTGGTACCCACAGGTAACCAATTACAAAGGGCATCTTCTCATTCATTCATTCATTCATTCAAAAATACACAGTGGTCCCCTGCCCTGGCCAGGCACAATGGGTCTTGGGGCCACAGCCTGAGCATCTCAAGAGAACCCTGATCTTGGAGCACATACATTTGTCTCCAAACTGTCCTTATTCTACCCTGGGGGAAGCAACTGGTGTTGGGTGAGATCCTGGGGAAATTGGGGGTGCTGCATTCACCACCTCGACCCCTCACTGGCTCTGGGACTCGGCTTCCCCGCCTGTGTGAAGGACGGACCAGGGTCCCAGGCTTTTGGGTCCTTCTGAGCTGTGAGAGGTGGGCGTCTCTTCCTGGGAAACCCCCCAGCCCTCGCCTCAGTGCCTGCCCAGCCCTCACTGGCCCCTTCTCTCGAACCTTCGGCTCTCTGGGCCACATCCTCTCTTGGCCCGGGAGCAGCGCTAAAGGCGTCCTTCCTGCCCATGACCTAGAAACCAAGCCGAGCCCAGCAGGTGCAGGTGCAGGTGCGCACAGGGCCCCGCCCCCACCCAGCCTCACGAGGGTGCCAGGCAGTCACGCGGCCCTCTCGGGGTCCCTCCACACGGCTCATTCCCACCACCAAGCCTGGACCCCTGCCTGGGCCTCTCCACCGGGCAGCTCGGACCTCCAGAAGCCCCAGCGTTCCACCCCCAGAGGTCACCTCCACCAGCCCCCTGGGGCCACCCTGCCCCAGCTCACTCGCTGCTCTGGGCAGAGGGTTAGGATACCAAGCCACTCGCCAAACATGCTGTCTTAGCTGCCTGGGGGTGCTGGAACCAGCAACCCCAAACTGGCTTAAACAGCACACACTTAACCTCTTACCACTCCGGAGGCCGGAAGTCCAAACCGGGTCGGCAGGGCTACGTTCCTCACCAAAGCTCAGAAGGAGAATCCCTTTCCCCACCCTTCCCCTCCTCTGGGGCCGCCCACATCCCTGGCTCATGGCCCCCTCCCTCCCCCCGGCCAGCAGGGCCGCTGAGTCCCTCTCACCTGTACCTCTCACACTCTGACCCCTGCCTCCTCTTCCTCTTTTAAGAAGCCTCCAGGATAATCTCCGCGTCCGCATCTCGGGGACTTAAACTAATCCCATCTGTGAAGTCCCTTCTGCCATGTAAGGAGACACTTACCCAGGTCCAAGGTCAGGAGGCCTTTGCGTCCTGGGCAGGGCCACGGTACCGGATGCGCGAGGCCTGGCCCAGCCACACGCTCTGTACCAGGACACCACAATGCCGCGGAAAGGGGCCGGAGTGGGCGGCAACCCACCCCCCACTTTCTCCCTGGCAGCCCTTCTCCCCTCCTTCCTGTCCCCAATTTCCTCAAGGGTCCAGGCGGACATGGCAGCTCTGGCACTGCCAACCCCACACCCTGATGAGCCCAGAAGGGGCCACGGGAAGGGATGCAGGGCTACCACTGCCGCCTTTAGGATGGACTGACTCCAAAGCCCGGAGAACGGGGATGAAGACGAGATGCCAGTACCTCCCCCAGGCCTGGGACACCTCTGCTCACTGGTGCCTTCTGCCCCGCCCAGCCCCAGGGGTCAGCAACACCTTCAGGGCTTCCCCACCCTCTCAGGAACCCTCTTTCTCACTATGAGACCCACAGCCCCTCAGGCTCGGGATCCTAGAAGCACATTCAGAATGGACCCTTGTCGGCACGGACTCTTATAAAATACCCTTTTAGAACAGGGCCTCCGAGAATCTGAGAAACTTTGACTTCTTGGCAAAAATAAATTCTGGAGTGGATGGATTTTGGCATTAAATCTCTATCCTGAGAGGGATTGAGAGGCACTTTCTCCAGGAGGCCAAGGATTGCTGCTGCTAGCAGCACGGGCTCTAGGGCCAGCTTGCCAGGTGAGCAAAACACCCAAACAATATCAGAATTGAATAAACCTTTGTACATTTGTGCAGCATAGCCCCAGAAAGAACTGAGGTGCAGTTTCCCTGCTGGCTTTTAAAAACTCCCCAAATCATCGTGGCAGTGGAATGTTCTACCTTTTCTAACGGTTCGCTCCCCTTCCTCTCCCTCTGAGAGAAAAATTGGGATTACCCACACCTGCCTACTGCCCGCAGCCCTGGAGCACTTCCCTGGAAAGAGAACACTCCCCCAGTGACAGCAGACCTGACCGGATGTCGCCCTCTGGCCAATGAAAATCAAGCAGGTGTGGCCCCTGTCCCACCTGAGCAGCAGTGGTGAGAGCCAGGTCTCTGTGTCCTTGGCCACAAGGTGACAATCCTGCAGGGTCCTGGTCCCTGGCACAAAGGGGGCCTGTGGAAGAGGCTGCTGCAGCCGAAGTGTCACGCCAACAAGACATAAACTTGGCCTCTGAGAGTCGCTGAGCCCTGGCGTTGCCCACCCTGCCGCATAGCCGAGGGAAGGGGCCTGGTTATTTGCTGCCCGTGCCGGGCTCAGACAGAGGTGTCCAGGAGGGCCCTGGAAGCATTAACCCGACCCTCCAGCAGCGGCCACTCAGGGTGGATGGGGTGGCTGATACCCTGGCATTGGTATCATGGGCAGGCATTGCCCAAAAAGAGAAAATGACCATTTAGACCATCCTGGCTCGCTGGGGGCAGTGACAGCCTGATGGCCAGCCAGGGACCACCAGAGCCTAAGCCAGCCTTGTTCAGAGGCGGTCAGGTGGAGCGGGAGGCCGCACGGGAAGTGGTCAGCACATTCTGGCATCCCACCCTTGCCGGGCACGGCCACGCCCACCTGACCGAGAGGCAGCCAGGCTCGGGATGCCAGGGCACGTGTCTGCCGGGACTGCCACCAGCCTTCTCCGCACCCCAGACCACTGTCCCTTCCGTTCCCCGTCGGCTTCCTGAGCCCTACTCGCTTCCAAGAACGATCTCATCTCCCCGCAGATCTCCCAGAGACTCCCCTGCCCTTCTCTGAGCGTTTCACCAGCATGACAATTGCTCAGTCTTCTCCAAGTTGCTCAGGACTCACCCATCCATGAAATAGCAGAGCCGCTGTGCCTGCCAGATAAACTGACCATTTCTTAGAAGTGCCCCAAAAGGTTCTAGAGTCCAGGGAGACCAGGGCCAGTGGGGTGAGGTGGCGCGGGGAGGACACTGAAAATAAATGTCCCCCTTCCTTGTGTCTAAAGTTCTCATGCCCTGCTCTGCCTTTGAGAGAGTGGCGTTGTTTCATGCTGTTTTATCAACTTTTCCTCTAAAGGGGATTGCCTGGATTCAGAAGCTAATTGTATTGACATTAACCTGTTTTAACAGGTCTAAAGTATCAATAAATCATTTTTTAGTAGCTCTTCTTATTATAGCACTTTGTTAATGTATTGCACTTGAAGTGACAAATAGCCTGAGAAATCACTGCTTTCCTATAATACACTTTGTCTTTTTAAGTCTTTTCTTTCCTCCTGGTAGTTCAGATACTTCTGAAGTTGATTTAGAGGTGAATAAAAATGAAGGCAAGCGGGCTGCTGACCTCAGGCTGACAGCCTCCACTCTCTGCCTGGCCCATCTCACCTGGCCCATCAGCACATCCTGCCTTTTCAATAAGTTACCAGGATTGGAATAATTGCATGTTATTTACTTGTTTGTTTGTTTGTTTGTTTGTTTGTTTGCATGGGCAGGCTCCGGGAATCACAAGTGCTCTGCCTGCTGAGCCACTGTGGCCCTCCCTAAGTACTTGTTTCTAAGCAAGAAGAATCTGGAAACATGTATAATCAAAGATATCAGAAGACGATGATGTGACTGAGTATAACTAGAAACAAATCATCCTTTCTGGGCTTTTAAAGCACATCAAAATCCCTAGATGGGTGAAAAAATAAAAAAGTCCAACACAAGCTAATTTAGAGGCTGCCAAAGTCTAGCTCTGAGCTTACTGGCAGCCAAGGCCATAAGAGAAATACTCTTTGCCTTGCAATTGCTGTTTGGAATGAGAAGGATCTGGCTGCTTTCTCAGGCTGCGAGCTCTTTCACACTTCTGAATTCAAAGAAGAATGTGTCACTTGGATCCTCATGCAAGAGCTAAACAAAAAGAAATGGCAGTTTCTACTGAGCAGTCATCATGCCCAAGAGAAACCAATCCTCTAAGGACAGAACTTGTACCACCCCCATGTGCAGAAGAGAAACTGAGGCACAGAGAGGTTAGGGGACCGGCCCGGTGCCCTCCAGCCCAGAGGTGGCAGAACTGAAGGACAGCACCTTGTGGTCTGGGCTGGCATCCTGTCCCAGCCTCTCACAAAGGTCAGCGGCTCGCTGCCTTGTCCCCAGCAGGCAGCTCTGGCCAGAACTCAGCTGGCACTGGGATGTTCCCAAATGAACAAATGGATGTAGTGCTTTCGACGGACTTGCTTTCATTTCCAGTGGTACTTATTCCAAGATATCCCTTCAAGCATCACCTAACGAAAAAGTTGTTTTAAGACTGACTTTCAGACATACATGGTTCAAACCCCACTGGAACACTCACCTCTCCGCGCCTCGGGGAGAATCAGCCCCATCTCCAAAGCTCAGTCCTCACCTCTGTATACAAGGATAATGATGCCTTGATGTTTTGTGCAGATTAAAGGAGAAAATATGCGAAGTACTCGGCAGACTGCAAAATTTTCATAACCTCCCTTTCTCTAAGTACAAAGGAATTTGGGGCAAAACCTCCTGATGCCAGGTTTTGAGTGCAGATCCCGTGTGCGGGCCCCCCTCTAGCCCACACACACCCCAGGTCCCGTCAGTGAGTCCTGTCCCTGCTCACGAGCACGCGTCTTTGCTCTAACAGCTTCCAGAGGGTGTTTAGATTCCAGGCCTCGCACGGAGGCCCCGTTGGGAGGCGCCTTCCCAAATGAGAGGGCCTGCAGGAGGCCCGGAGGTGGGAACAGGAGGCCCAGGGCTGAGCCTCCTGTGCGCTTCCAGCATCTTCCAGGCTGGTGGGAGGCCTGGGGAGCTGCTGGCCAGAAGCGAGAAGCTGAGTCCTCCTTGGCCCCAACCCAGGCCCCCTGCCTGCTCTCCTAGAAGGGCCTTTCTCACCGAGACCACTGCAAGAGGGTGTCTCAGATGTAGGAAGGGGATTCTCACAGCCCAGGTGCACTGGGAAACCAAGAGATGGATTTCATGAGGGTGTCTCGAGTCCCTGGGATGGCCATGACAAAGCACTGTAAGCCAGGGGCTGAAAGGACCCAAGGTTATTCTTTCTTGGTTCTGGAGGCCCAGAAGCCCCACAGCAAGGTGTCAGCAGGGCCACGCCCCCTAAGACACGACAGGGGGTCCACTGCAGGGACACTGGCCTCTCCCAGCTTCAGGCAGTGGCCGGGCATCCCTGGGACTCCTTGGCATGAAACTGCATCCCCCGCATGGTCACACAACCTCCCCCCATCCCCACGCCTGTGTCCCTTCTATTCTTTAAGGACGCTGGTCGTATCAGATAAGGGGACCACCCTGGCCCAGGATGGCCCCATTTTAACCTAACTAGCTCCAAATGAGCTCCCCTTCCCAGGCCCAGGGTTAGGACTTAACTAGGACTCCTTGGGGAACACGGCTCATCTTACCAGTTGGGGGCCCAGGTTGGCCAAGCCACAGTTGTCAGCACGTGCCAATAACTGGAGACGGCTGTCCTGAAAGCACAGCTCAGCTTGGCCCCTGCGTGCATCCAGTGCTGGCTGGTGGGCACCCAAAGGCCCAGAGGGTGGTGGGCTCTGCCCCCGCCCCAACACAGACACCCGGCCCCCACCTTGGGAAAGAGAGAGGATTTGAAAGGAGAAAGTGCCTGGGTGAGAGAAAAGTCTGAGCAATGTCAAATCCTTTCCATCAAGAGCACAGATGCTGGAGATTCTGGTGTAACATCTTGCTTTTCACATCTCCTCAGTTCTGCAGCTATGAAAGCCTCTTTTCCCAGCAGCACCGAGACTACCTTTGCTGGCTTCCCTTTGGGTACCGTTCTGTGGTTTAGAAGGTGATCACACATCAGGAAGGTACATGTGGAAGCTAAGAAATATTCTGCTATGTTAAATTATTCTTATTTCTTTTAAATGCATATTTACACAGAATTATATGCAGCCTGCATGAAGTGATACCAATTCTTGACTTCACTGGGGAATCTAGATATCAAAGAGGATGATAGGGAAAATTGCAACACAAGTGATGGTGATATGGTATGATGAGATTAAAAGATTTGTGATTTTTCTATGCTAATGACAATATCTCATAAACAACCTCATTGCAGTGATTAAACATTATAGGTAAAATACATGGTTAACTTCCAAATCTACATACCCCTTTAAGAATTTTATTGATAATTCCATTTATTAGCAATGCCCTGGCAATGCAAAGTTCCTCCTAGCTGAAATTAATTTTAAAAAACTACCTGAAAACTACCATGACTCAAGGAAGGGTGCCTAATTTGTCATTACAATTAAATGTCAATTAAATGCAAATTGTGTGAAAATCTTAATTATAACAACATAATTAGTGATACTGCTGAAATGAAGGCAAAAAAAATAAATTTATAGAATAAACACACAATAATTTCTAGATTATGCTTCTTTTTGTTTTATTACTCATCCAAGCATTATTGGCTCATCAATAGAACACCCCACTTGCGATAATAATTAACTTCAGTTCTCTTTGATATTTTGCCAGCATTTAGTTATCAAAAAATAACCTGTAATGTTGTACATCTTATTCAATTTTTTGTTGCTATTCAGGCATATTTGTCAAGGCAGGCGCCTAGAACAGCTTTTATTTAACAATTCGTTGGCTTGATTTATAATTTTTAAATATTTAGGCCTATGGTATGTGCACCTGCATGGCCACTCTTGCCCTGAGCCCCACAAACGGTAGGGGTAATCCGGGGGTGGGGCCAGGGAAGGAGGGAGGGAGATAAAATTGGGAGAGAGCACACAGAGCATGCAACGGTGCTGGAATATTCTATTTCTCATAGAAGCATTCCTGCTTCTCTTTAAACTCGATTTATATTTTATGCTTTCTTTCGAATGCATGGTCTATATGACAGGGACAAATAAAACAAAAATTAAAATAAAGATGGAAAAAAAAAGGCTTGTCCTGTTTGCCATTCAGAGAGGACATGAATCCCAAATAAGAACATGTACAAGGAAGTACCTTGCAAGTGGAAGTCTTGCTCCCTTGGAAACTGTCCTTGCTGTTCATCTGCCAGTGGCCTGAGGGGTGGAACATTATCAGCTCTGCCGAGGAGGAAAACCCTGTTGACATTTTCCTTACCAGAATTTTTAATAACATGTTTTCTTTTATGCCCGTTCTAAACACAATGCTTGCTCGTTTGGGAAATTTGGAAATCAGGAATAAAAAGCAATCATAGATCTCACAACCTAAAGAAAACCACTGCAGAAATGCTGCCCAGTTCAATCGTTAAAAAAACAAAAGCTTCCATCTTTCCATCTACGATTTTCTAGGGTTGAGATCAGCCAACAAATACAAGTTTTCACCTTGTTTTTCTCACTTAATATGCACAGTATTTCCCCCATGTTATTACAAACTCTTTGTAAGCCTCTTTGGCTGCATAATCTACTTAATCATTTCCTCATTATAGGACGATTAGACCGATTCTAATTTCTCACTATCACAAATTACTCTGTGATGAATAACCAGTGCCCTTCCTAAGTCTTGGTGTGGACTTCAGCTTCGGTGCTCAGGATCAATACCAAGAAAGGGCCCTGAAAGAGTCTATAGACTTGCAGATGTGGCCATCAGAGACCTTTCTTGTGGACACACGTATCACTGACCATTCTGATCTGGCCTTAATGAGCTCTCAGGCTGGAAGGCAGCATCAGTTTTTAAGTGAAACTAAGAGCATGGCAGAGGCATGCGAACACCCCAGCTTTGCAAAAGGTCATCTGGAAGATGACAGGAACTACAATCTCCCTAAACCTCAAAATAACAAAGCTAGAACCACACCTACCTGGTATGTGACTTCTAAGGGTTAAAAGCAGCCTCAGTAGATAACCAGCCCAAATGCCTGGCACACAGTAGGTGCTCAATAAATGGTGACTAATACTAAAATTTATCAAAGGGCCTCTTCCCTAATTGTTTCAGCAAAAAAGTTGCAGGGCAGACTCTGACTGTCCTGGTTGAAGTCATGAGCCCATTTCTGTCCCGATTAACTGGGCCTGGGCCCCATGCCCACCCTCAGGCTGGAGAAGGGGCTTGGACCAGCCTGCCTTGAACTGCAAGGTCTGAGAATAGTGGGTCCCCAGGAAAGGGACCTGCTCCCACAGGAGGAGAGAGGCTGAGTCCCAGGACAGGCAGATGGCCATTGCCTCTGGCTCGGGCTTGGCCCAGGGGGGTGGGCCTCCTCACGGGCTGCCCACAGCTCTGCACAAGTGCTCCTCCAGGTGACCCCACCTGGCCCCCTTGCATCTGCCCTCCCCGCTACCTGTCAGGACCCAGGACCCATGGAGCACTTTCTGGCTTCACTTTCCCTAGCCCGGGGTTGGCCCCTTGGAGTGCTGAATCCTGATGCTCCAGTTAGGGTTTGGGGGTGGATGGACATGGAGCTCTCAGGGGTGTAGGCTCGGGACAGTTAGACCTGCTCAGGCCAATGCCTAGGCTTTGGTTAGGAGTAAGAGCACTGTGCCTCCCTGCTCTGCCAGTGTCCCCATCAGGGACTGAATGGCATCCCCAGAAGAGACACGTTCCACTCCCGGCCCCCGGCCCATGAATGTAAACTCATTTGTTAACAGGAGCTTTGACGATGTTATGGGTAAGAGGAGACAAACCGGATCAGGTGGGCCCTAATCCAGTAAGGCCAGAGGCCCAAAAGGAAAGGACATTGGGAAGGCAGCTGCGGTAGAGAGAGAAGGAGACGGACACTGAGCCACGGCTGGCGGGCAGCCCCCTGGGCCTTAGAGGAAACACGGCCCTGTGGCCACTCGACGTCAGACTGCTGGCCTACAGCTGGCTCAGTCCACCCGCCCTCTCACTGCAAAGTCATGGAATCACAGAACCTTAGGGTAGGAGAGGCCGTCACAGTCATCTCATCCACCCCCGGGTTGGGCTGATGGGGAAACTGAGGCTGGGGGTAGAGCTGGCTTTTCACAGCTCAGGTCAGGACAGGGGGGTTCTGATGTCCCCTAAACCCACTTGCAGACCCGATTTCCCTTCACTTCATCCAAAGTTAGGGTGCAACTGCCCTCTATAGCGTCCTACCTGGGCTCGGGCCCCTTCTTATCACCTCTTGGGAGACCTGAAGTCCCGTGTCCCGGAAACGTTTGTACCTTTCCATCTATGGAAAGCGGGTGGTAGCCCTATTGTCCATTCCTAGGAAGTATCCCTAAAATCTGATTCAAAACCATTCTAAATTCAAAGATAGAAAGAAACAGATGGCAAGAGATGCTGGCTATGGTAAGGAAACGTAGCGGCTTCCTGTAGGTCGCGGGACTGGCGTCCCTGTGGGTGGAGGGGAGATTGGACTCAGTGGAGCAAGTGGGGCCAAGGTCAGTGCCTTTGGCCGGTGACTCACACGGGAAGGGGAGCGCCTGCCTAGTCTCATGGGGCTGCGGGGTGGACCCTGGCGCGGGGTTTGTGTCACAGAGCGGAGCGTGCCAGGAACACAGGCCCACTCCTGGCTTCCACTTGCCACTGCCTGTTAAGTGGCATTATTTAAGCCTTCACAGTAGCTCAGACTTAGAGCTGGCAGATTAGTTTTATCTTAAATCTTTAGCCAGTGGAAATATTTCACATTGTAGCTTTTTACACCAGACACAGTGGCAAAAAGGAAACGGGATTTGTATTTGGGCAGCATCTGCCAATGCTGGCACTACAGCTCAGAAGCTAGCTGTTGCTGTGCAGCCCTTCGTGCATTTGCAGAAAGGAAGCTCTGGGAGGGCAGACGTCACTGTCTCAGTCACGGATGTGTCCCAGGAGCACAGAACAGCCCCAGCCCAAAGCTGGAACTCATGACCTATGTGCCAAACGGACAGCAATTTTACCCAATAAACATGTCCTGAGGGCATTTCTGTGCCTGACCTTGAGCTCGGCAGGTGGCACAATGCCAGGGAACAAGGCAGACTCTACTCTCAAGGACATAGAGTGGACACCCCATAGAGGGATGCAGGGGTTCCAGCAGTAACTCACTCAGCTCCAGCGCAGTCCAGGAGGGCTTCCTGGAGAAGGCGATGCTGGTCCTGTGAAATAAATGGGATTTACAGTAAAAAAAAAAATGTGTGGAAAAGGGAGCTCAGGAATGTGCTCATTCATTCATTCACTCCACAGATATTTACTGAGCACCTGTGGAGTGCCCAGCAGTGCCAGGGGCAGGAGGGGCAGTGGTGAGCTATGATGGCAGAGCCCTGCCCTGAGGAGCTGACAGTCCTCTAAGACACACAGACACCCATGAGATGATCACAGCATGATGACAGACATGGGACAGTCCAGGAAGGCAGGTGCCCGGTGCCAGAAGGAAGGAGAACTCCTGACAGGGACTCAGGGCCTGACCACAGCACGCTGGGGCCCCTCAGGCCTTTTGGTTTAGGGTGAGACTAAAGAGGTGGCAGCAGAAATAGAGGAGTGGTGGGTGCAAAAGAGGACAGAGTAACCCCCATGGGAGGTGCTACGTCTCCTGGCAAGAGAAGCCGGGGTGAGGGCAGGCCGTGGCAGAAGGTGCTGGAACATGGCAGGTGCCAGACTGACCCTTTTGGTTTGCGGTCTCTGAGAGACCCACCCACTCCATCCAGGGGCATCAGACCCAGCCACGCCTGACCCAGCCACATCCCAGCCACCCTCAGGAGGGGCCAGACGAGGATGCGTCCCCACTAAAGCACCTGGCCCATGCCCATTGGCCGGCAGCAGCCACGTCTCACTGTCGCCATCCAATAGTCCCATGCAGTGGGTGGGATAGAGTCCCCGCACCCTGTCGGAGAGGAGAGACAGGCTGGGATGGAAAGACACTCGCCTTCGCTGGCCCAAGGCCTGGGGAGCTGGGCCCACACCCCTTGCCAGCTCTATCCAGTGCCACCTGGCCTCACTGCAAGTGGCTTTGCCTGGACCTGCCTGCACCCATTCCCTAGGGCTGCTGTGACAAAGGGCCACAAGCCCAGAGGCTTAAAACAACACGGATGTTCTGTGGTGCCGCTCTGGAGGCCACAGCTCCTTCGGGAGGCTCAGGGAGGGGTGGGCATCCCCTGCCTTTCCCAGCCCCAGGAGGTTGTCCTCACATGGTGCTCATTTATAGCAACCCATCTTCTCCGCCCTGACCCTCCCCCTCCCCCTCCCCCTCTGAGGGCCCTGGTGGCTGCAGGGGATCCACTGAAGAACCCACTCATCTTCCCATCGCTAGCTCCTTCACTTGATCCAGCGCAAAGTCCCCTCTGCCCCGTGAAGTTACATTTCCACAGGCTCCAGGGATTAGCACACGGACCGCTTTGGGGGGCAGCACTGCTCTGCCCCCCACTCCTGACTTTCCTCCCAGGCTGGCCCCAGGAAGGCCCGGCCAGAGCCCCTTCCGTGGGTTGGGTCTCCAATTCCTGCCAGACATTGCCGTCAGAGGACTTTTGCAACCTGCCCAGCTGGTAGCAACTCAGCCTCAGGGCCCCTCCCTCCCTCCTGGAGCCCGACCAGGGGAGCTGGGGCCCAAGAGGGACAGGGCAGATGAGAAGGAGCCATCCCGTCTGTTACTGCAGAGGGCTGCCCACCCTGGCAGGCTAAGCTGGACCCCCAAAGCGGATCCCTCAGCTTTTCTGCAGGCCTCAGACCCAGGTTCAATACTCATCCTCCCCCAGAGAGCTCCCCTGAGCCCCAAGTCAAATAAACAGTATTTATGACTGTTTCCCACATCGCTGGACTCAAGCGGCCACCAAATGGAGAGTGTCACATCCTCACCTAAACCAAGACCAGAAATATTTTCGGCGGGTGAGAACCTGCTCCTGGCTGTTCTCATTAACTTGAAATTTGAGGAGCCGGCAGAGAGCAGCACTGACTCTCAGAGCTACAGAAGACAGAAAGGCAACTCGCTCTGATCTTTTGCTGGACAGAGGAGGGTGACACCTGCGGAGGGAAGCTGAAGCTGGGAGTGGAGGACAAACTGCGCGGCCCCCACCGGTGCGGGAGCCCCGACAGGCCCCTGCGCCTACTGTGGGATGCTTGCAGCAGTCACTCAAGGAGACAGTCGTAGTCACCTTACATGGACTTGGCACCAATATGCCCTGCCCCTCCCCACAGCCTCACAAGAGGACGTACTTCCGGCCCCACTGAGGCTGGCCTTGGCCATATGACTCATCTGGGCCCAAGAAATAGGCATGGAAGTGGCACGTGCTGCTTCCTAAAGAAAGTGAGAACATTGCACATTTCCTCTGCCTTGGCATCAGCAATGTCCCAGAGTGAAGAGCCAAAGCCGCCCATGAGGCCATATCTCTGAGAGATGTTACCCTGCGCTGACCGATACACATGGAAACCAGGACTCAGGGACTCGGAGTGCCCTGCCCAAGGTCACCTAGTGAGCGAGTAGCAGAGCCCTGCCTGGAAGCCAGATCACCCAACTCTCTGACCCTCTCCACTTCTCCAAGCAGCTGCCTGATGACACACAGTAGGATTGCAGCAGTGTTCCAGCTTGGCAAGGCGCTTGTGCTCAGGCCAGCATCGATGCGTTCATGACAGAAACAGCAGTAATCACTGGTATCTACTGAACAGTTTGTTCGTGCCTGGCGCCGGGTCAAGTGCTTCTCGGTCTTGCATCTGCTCTCCATAGGGATTCCCTGAAGTGGGAAAAATTTGGATCCTCAGGTCATAGGGGAGAACATGAAGTTGATGTTGGTATTTCATCTGAGTATAGATCTACCTTATTCTTTATAACCTCTGCATTATATTCCACAACATGAATGCAGCCAAGTGTATGCCTCATTCTTCTATTCAGAAAGATTTTGGGCTCTTCCAATACTTTGCAATTACAGACAACACTTCAGTGACTGTTGCTATACATGTATCCGTGCAGAATTCTATTTCCAGTTCGGTGGGGAAAGTCTCAGAAGGGGGGCTGCTGAGTCAAAGAATAGACACATGGGGAAACTAAAATATTATCCATCAAAAAGAAATAATATCTATTTTATTAGTTTCCACTCTTACCAATAGTACCAGGCAAGATGTTTCAGAGTGCTGCACATTAACAGTATTTAAAATGTGTGCAAACCTGATAGCCAAACAGTAGCATCCCATTGTGTTTTAATTTGGATCCTTTCCATGACCCATTAGGAGGTGCACTGTCTTTACAAATGTCCATCGGCCGTTTGGTTTTGTCTCCTACAAAAAGAAGTAAAGCACTTCCTTACGGTGGGGTAGTTATTTTGTGGTCCTTTATTCCCTCCCGAATCCCTAAGCTCAGGAAATGAGGCCTGCACCCACCGTATCGCCACAGCCAGTCACGGGACCAGCACAGGTCCGGCAGGTGGCAGGTGACCCATCCAAGCATGATTCCGGTCAACGGAAGAGGGAAAACTCAAGTGACCCTCCACACACGCCCTGCCGGCGCTCAGCTCGGGGGTCTCACTTAACCCTCTCAAGAACCTGCTGAAATAGCTACGCATTGATCATCCCTCTAAAATCCAAACCACTTTTATAATCCATTTGGTAGCAAAATTTGACCTGAATTCTCACCAGACCTTTTACAATCTTTGTTTACTGCCTTCATTGAATAGTCAATACTTTTGCTACTAAAATATTGAATTTGATTTTGGAATACTTGCCCTGGGCCCACTGGCAAGATTAGTGTAATCTGCACTGTATTACCTCTCCAAACTCAAAAAAGAAAAAAGTCTACGGGCCTGCAGGCTTGGGGCCTTTGGTGAGCATGCATTTATTATTGTCCCCGCGTTGCTGATGAAGAAACCTGAGTGAGGAAGGTTGCTAAACAACCAAGCAAGGAATAAAACTCTGGCCCTGGGCTCTCAAGTCAGCCCTCTTCTGCCCCCCTCCCCTCCCCCGGGCCCCTCCTGCCACATGAGGCATCCTTGATGTGTGGACTCTGGGACTAAGGGCAACAAATGGCTTTACTTTCAAAGGGATGGAATCAGGGTCACCAGGCAGGCTTGTCTCCTTGGGCTCTCGTTTGCAGGGGTCTCTAAATGCCGTGCAGGCCTCAGACCCCGCAGCCTCCTGCCCCAGGTGCAGCTGATGTCTGCCAGCAGGCCAGCTCCCTCTCTAACAGATTAGTTTAATTAAAAGCAGAAAGATGCTGGGATCGCGTCGGAGACAATCATTAGACAATCAAAGTGCTTGGGTACAAGGAAGTAATTGCATTTCACAGAGACCCTTTTGCCATCAAGGCAGAATCAATCAATAATTAAATAAGAAGTGAAAATGAGTTACTCATTTCACTAAGGGCCCAAGGCTCCCTGACTAACAGACACTTAATGAACCCCACTACGTGCTGGGGAAACGAGAGGAGGAAAGCACAGTCCCAATCTCCAACGTTGGCCAGCTTCGCCACGGAGCAACCCAGGATGAAGCACAGCGTGCTCTCATCGGTAATGGCCAGGGGCTTGTGACACCCGTGAGTCTCAAGATAGAACCATGTAGTATCTGCTCTGGTTAAAGGAAATGAGACAAGCAGGAGAGGGGGGTGGAGCAGTTAGCTATAGTCACGTAACAAACAACCCCAAAACTCAACAGGGAGTTGTAACAATAACCGTTCATCTCTCGTGCATCTGAGGGTGGACTGGGGTGGCTCTGCTGGTTTTAACTGGGCTGGCTCTTGGGTCTGCAGGTCAGCTGGGGTTGGTTAGCCTGGGCTGGACTTGGCTGGGTGCTTTTCTTCGACCCAAGTCCAAAGTCAAGGTAGGGGAATGCACCCACGATGAGGTCATGGCAAGGATGTGGTGCAGGGAAGGGTGCAAAATTGGGGCCAATCACTCAAAATCACAAGGAACTTACATTGTTAGAGCACCTTCTCTAGGCCAGTCTCTTTCTAAGCATTATCTCAAGACATCTATGTAAGATCTGCGAATCTGCACTATTGGTCCCCATTTTATAGCTGGGGAAACTGAGACTCCTTGATATTAAGCCACCTGGCCAAGGTCATCCAGCGAATGAGTAGCTGAACACTGGGCAGTGTACTTCCAGCACTTTCTACCACCCCATCCACCTTCCTGCTGGTTTGGGGCTCAGGGCAACTGGAGTCCAGTCCAGTCTGCCTCCCTTGCAGTGGGTGGCCCCAGGCAAGGCTCTCCCAACCCTGGCCTGAGTTTCTTCATTTGTAAACAAGGGGCTTCCAGGACCTCGCAGGCCCCAGAAAATTGGAGAGCCCTGGTCTGGAAGGGTTAGTTGTTGAACCCCACAGGTTTCAGTTGTGCTGAATGAGAGGGTGAGTGCTCAGGGGAGGAGAGGACATACCATGTGGGCACCTGCTGGCTGGCTCAGCTTGGATCCAGCCACATGACCTGGGGACACCGACAGTCCTGCCTGGAAAGGACCTTCGGGGTCATCCAGCTTAGTGGATTCCAAGTAATTCCTGACCCTGACTCTGGCCCAATCCTGAAACCTGTGACTATGTTACCCGACATGGTCAAAGGGACTTTTCAGATGCACTAAAGTTTCAGGGTTTGGGATGTGGGGAATATTCTGGATTATTGAGGTGGAACCAATCAAATCACATGGAAAATGGAGAGCCTCTCCTGGCTAGGGTCAGAGGTAGAGGGTCCCAGGGGATGCCCCCTGTAGCTGGCTTTGAATACGGAGAGGGGGCCGCCAGCCACGGAACATGGCAGCCTCAAGAAGCCACAAAAGGTCAGGAAACGGATTCTCCCCTGGAGCCCCCCAAAGGAACCAGCCCTGCCCACATCCTGATTTTAGTCCTGCGAGATCTGTCACAGACTTCCAGCTTCTGAGACTGAGTTAGTAAGCGTGTGCTGTTTTATGCCGCTCGGTTCATGGTAATTTGTTACAATGCACAGCCACGGGAAACTGATACAACATCTTCAATTGTACCATTTTGCATCACAGACCAGTATATACACACTCACACTCACACACACACACACACACACAAGTATGCATGCACGTAATTGGAGCAAATTTCCACCAAGTGAGAATCACCACGATAGTTTCAATTCCATTTCATTAAAAAGTAATTAACCTGGTTGTGACCCCCGGAACTGGTTTGGGGATCTGACAGCTGGTGCCCACCTTCAGCTTGAAATCCTTGTTCTGTGCCGGAGGAAGCACAACCGCTCCACAGGAACCCTGTGGGTCAGGCGCGGGGCTCAGGGCAACTTCTGCAGCACTGGTTTTGCCAACCTCCGCCGTTTGTTCCAATTCCCTCTCCAACATCGTCTCAGTCCGTCCTGGGATCAAGAGCTTTTGGCATCAAAGGAACAGCTTCCTCCGCCTCGGAACACCTCTGCTGACAGGTGGCTCTTGTCAGGGAGCTGGAACTTCCCACTGGACACCGAGTCCCTTCTGGGCTGACCCTCATGGGAGCTCCCATGCTCTGCTATGTGCCAGCCCCAGGGCTGGGTTGGGGAGCCAAGCAAGTCACCAGAATTTCTTTTTATTTGTCTGGAAGAAATTCCTGGGCAGAAGCTGGAGCCCTCAGTGCACCAAGGGGATGGAAGTGCCATGCTCGAGCAGAGAGGAGGGAGGCTGGAGAGGAAGAGATGCAGTGGCTGGCATCCCGCAGTGTGGGCCCCCCCACAGACCACCACTAACCTCCTGAGTCTGGGGTCTATGGACACGGGGACAGGCCTGGGCTTTGTGCCCAGGTCCTTCACGGTGTCATCAAGGCACTGGGGCTGGGGGCTGGAAGCGCACAGGACACAAGGCTAGGAGACAGGCTGGATTGGCTTAGGCTGAGCAGGTGGGCTCAGGCCCACACTGTCCACGTGGCCTCAGGACACCTGCTGGCACTGGTGGGGCTGCCTGGTCAGTGTCCTAGAGGGGTTCCGGCCCAGGAGAGGCACCCACGCAGACACACACACACACACACACACACACACACACACACACACACGCTTAGGGAGGCATGAATAAGGGCCACAGGGACCTAGAAGAGGGATAGTCAACCTCCAGGAGCCAAGAAAGGCCCAACAGGGAACGGGACACAGGAAGCACCCGTTGAAGGCACCACTGTTCGGAACACAGGGAGGTGGAGCCGAGTGAGACCCCAGAGCACCACCCCTCCTCCACAGAGCTGCCCCCAGCCCCACAGAGCTGAGCCCAACCCCAAAGAGCCAGAGTATCCCATGGGGCTCAGAAGCCCCAGGTGGTTCCGATGCTCAACCAGCCCGCAGAGTGGACACCCCCACCGCTGAGGCTGTGCGCCCTTCCTGGCCCCGGGGTACAGCATGGGTTTTGTCCGGAGCTGGGGGCCAGATGCAATCTCTACTACCCCCTCCTAGGGCCCAGTCCCCATCACAGATCAGTGAGAGTCTTGGGGGGAGATGCGTTGCAGGGACTCCGAGGCCATGTGCACCCCAAAATCCCCTGCCAGCCTTCAGCCCCCATGGAGGCCCCTTGCCAGGCCTGGGCATCTCGCCACGTCCAGGGCCCTTGCTGAGCGCTTCCTTTTGTCATCAGGCTGAGGAGCGTCTGGTGCTGCACAGCTGCCCGCATGTCCACCCCGCGAGGACAGGCTCCTCTGGTGGCACAAATGGAAATGAGGTCTGAGACCACTGGAACTTTTCAATAAGATGTGAGTTGGCATGGAAGGAGGGCGTGATAAAGTGGCTCTCCTCTAGAACCCCAGGGCTCCTTTCCGGGTTTGCCCTCGCTGGAGGTGGGTGCTGCACATGAGAGGGCTGTGCATGGGCCTCAGCCAAGCTCCAGCAGCCTCAAGGTGGTAGGAAGAGGAGGGGAGCCTGGGCATCTACTGAGCCCGGCCACACCCCAAAGGCAGCCTTCTGGAAGTTCAGGTGATACCCTGGTTGCTGAGGAAAAGGGGTTGGTGTGGACGGATCATTCCCAGTGCCCTGCTCTTTCACCTAGGATTGCTGAGACTGGAGCCCCGCCCCAGTGTCACTCCTCCCCTCTCAGAGGACACCCCACTCCAAGCTCCCCACTCCAAGCTCCACACTCCCGCTGAAGCCAGGCAGACGAGTGAGTCTCCCCTCCGGACTGCCGGGAGCCAGCAGTCGTCTGTGAATCTTCAGCACACGTTGCTTGAGCCCCACTGGGTCCCGGGCACTGGGGAGGTCTCAGGTGATGGTCATGAAGGAGGTGGACATGGTTTCTGTCCTCTCGGGAGCCCGGCAGGGAAGATCTGAGCTGGGAAGCCAGAGGGCAGAGTCTGGAAGTTTTGATGAAGCCTAGAGAAGAGCTGGGCATGGAATCGGAGGGCTTGTTGAGAACTTGGGAACCAGTGAGCTGGGCAGAAAGCTGAGCAGGTGAGCAGGACCACCATGCCGGCTGCGGACCCCTGAGGCTGGAAGTCTTTTCCTGTCACCCTGGTGAGCTGAACCATCTGCACCCAAAAGGCCAGCTGACACTCAGACCCTCACAGCTAGTTCTCACCACCACTGCAAAGTCACATTGAAATGTAAGAAAAGATGCCCCATACATCTGCATGGAGCCACCTCGGGGTGCCAGAGAGCTCTGTCCAGAGGGGTGGAGACAGGCATCAGCCAGTTGAGACACAGGCATAAAATCCAGCCCCAAAGAGGTGGCCAAGGGAGCATTCAAGGAAGGCCTCCTGGAGGAGGTGGACCCTAAATCAAGACTTGAGGGGTGGGGAGGGAGGCAGTCGAGAACAGCTTTTCCAGAAGCACAAACAGCATGGGCAAAGGCTCAAGGGAAAGAGCAAAGAAGGCAGCTGGCAATGGCCAATAAATTTTCTGGAGACTTAGTACATGCAAGGGAGAGGCAAGAGCGAATCTGGGTAGGGGTGGGGACCTAATGCTGGATGGGAATTCATTAAACCAGGGGGAGCCCCCTGGGTGTCTGGGAGAGGATGGGGAGACGGTGACACGCGTGGAGCTGAGTTTTGGAAAGACTCCACTGAACAGCCAATGAAGATGAGAATAAACCTTTCGACTTCATTAAGAATGATGAGAATGTAAGTTAAAATGACGCATCATTTCATACTAACTGGAAAACAGTCAAAGTCGGACGGTATCAACTGCTGAGTGGACCTGGAAAAGCCCTGGGGTGCCGGGGTGTCTGCGGCACCCTGCTTGCGGGACAGGCGGGCTACGTAGGCTCGGGGCAGTCGAGGGCACGCGCAGTCGTATGGAAATCATTCTACCCCGTGGGAGGGCCCCTACGGGCGATCAAAAAGGTCCTCGACCAGAGACACAAAGCAAACCCACGGTCCACCCACGTCCGTGGAAGGGGAGCTGATGGTGAATTTTGTTGCCGTCCAAAAGGCTGCTGCACCTGCGTGAAACGAATGAGCCACAGCCCCGGGCAACAACCCAGCTGGGGCTCAGGAATTTAACGTTGTAACAAAAACACTTCTAGCCCCACCCTGCATACAGTGAGATGCCCAGAACCCCCAGCCCCGGCACCCCCGACAGACGTGACTTCTGGCTCAGAGTGCACCCCTGGGGGGCATCTCATGCCCTGTCCCTGGCCTGGCCTGGCACGACCACCTGCCCCAGGGACGCAGGGGGCAAAGCTCCACTGGGGAGGCCCTGGGCAGATCAGGCCTCCCCCTGGCCCCCCACGGCGAGGGGGTTGCTCAGCTTGGAGAGCTGCTGTGAGGCCGCAGGACGTCGGCCCCCATGCGGCCAGCCTGTGCCCACCTCCCTGGTCGCGGTTCCTGCTGAAATGGTGTCATTGCACCAACAGCAATACCCGCCTCAGCAGCGGTGACTGAGCGAAGGGGATGGGGAAAGAGCACGAAGTTGGCGCTGTGATATGATAAATATACGCTGCAGCTGTCCCAGCCACTCATCCTGACAGACACCCCTGAGGGAGACGGGCATTTCATCCTTCCTGCATCTTCAGACACTCCTGGCCAACCTCCTGGCTCTTTGCATGCCAGAAGCCGCATTCCTGGCACAATATATCAAATGCACCCGCCAACTCATCCGTCTGCACGCCCGGCGGCGAGCAGGTCACCCCGCCTGGGGGCCCGCACACCGATCCAGCTAATAAACACATGTGGGGGGCAGGGGGTGGAGGAGGGGGGGTGCCAGTGGGGCGGGCCAGGCAGGGCTGAGGCCATCCTGGGCTGAGATGGGCCTAGGTCCCCAGGCCGTCCCTGTAGGCCGGCCCAAGCCACGCCACAGCCTTTCCAAAAGCAGATCGCCTTCAAGCTACCCAACTCCACCCGGCCTCCTGCCCAGGACCCACCACCTGCCAGCCCCTTCCCCAGGGCCTCCCACCCCAGCAGGCATCCCAGCCACAGAACAGACAGATAAAAACCTCAGTATAATCCTTTAGCTGCAAAACGTGTAGCATAGTCTTCAATAGCAAAAAACTGTGGTGTAATCACTTCACTCAAGCAGCCCCCAAGTTATTTCAAGCATAAGGAGCCCTTGTGGAAATGGTTTGCAGTTGGTCTCATCTCAAAAGCAACCGAAAACTTACTCTCTGTTCCCAAAACCCTCCCTTGATCTGCTTGCAGGAAGGAGGCATCACAGGAATTGCTATCAGCCTCTTCCTCCTCTTCAAGAAAAGATCACAGGCCTGAGTGGCCAGCAAAGAAAGAAGGGCTTCCGGGTAACAGGACATGCTGGCCAAAACAGAGCAGGAGACCATTAAGCAATTTTAATGAATCTTGTAGCTTTCACTTGGTTTTTAATTTTTTTCCTGCTCTCTTCTGGGCCTTTTGTCATTTCTTTGGTTGGGGTTATAAAAGCCCCAACCTCCCTTTGCACTCCAAACTGGTCTTGGAAAGCTTTCTTTTCTCTCCAGTTGCTGGGTGAGCATCTCCAATACACCCCCCTTTCTCCCCAAGACAAAGAGGCTCGTCTGAGGCTGGGTCGGGCCTGGCCACAAAGGACCGTGTTTTCTGATGTAACAGCACCCTAAGTCATGGCATGTGGCCACTTGCCTCAGTGCCTTTGCATGTGCTGTCATCCCCAGCTCACAGCTCCTCTTGCCTGCTTCCTCAGCATCAGCCCCCTACCCCCGCGCTGCCTCCACGCTGTCCTGCTGTCATCACGACAGGGGCTGCGGCCTTATCCCACCCCCGTGTGAGCTGCTTGCAGGAGGCCTGGCTCTGCCCTCGGTGGACACGGTACATGCGGGTCTTCCTCGGATCCCGTGGCCAGGGGCCTCATGTCTCCTCCAGGGCTCTCCCTACACTGCAAGCCCATCACGTCGCTCTCCCGCTGACACCTCTCCGGAAGCTCCATCACCCCTGGGAGATGCCCGGATTGCCCCCATGGGGCAACAAGCTGGGGAGAAGGAATGGGGTCTCCTGGGACGGCTGCCTCTGTGGCTCCCAGGCCTGGCCCGGCCCCTGCGTCCCTGAGCCCACGAGGCCCTGGTGGGGAGGCCCAGGACGGCGAAGGCTCACTTCAGAGCTGAGCACTCAAGCCGCATGGCCTCGGCCCAGGGAAGTGCCAAGACTCGGGGAGGCCATGGGGTCCAGAGCTCATCCTGAGCACCTGAGAGGATCCGGGTCTGGCTAGAACCGAGGAAAGTGCCAGAATCCAACCCCTCTGCCTGGGGCCTGCCCCATTTAGCAGCCACGGGGCTTCCCTCCGACACCCCCACCACGAATGCTGAGTGTTCACTCCAAGGCGCCTCTTTCCACGTCCTGGCCCACGGGTCCCCTTCCTGAGTTCAACCCAGTGGGCCTCCCTCTCCTCGAGGACGCCCAGGACCTGCCCTTTCGCTCCTGACACGTGGCTGCCCTGACGCGGTACCCGCGCCCGCCGTCCCCCACCCCCAGGTCCGCCCTGGGCTGTAGCACCCCCAGCACCCCCACTGCATGGGGGACGGCGTCCTGGCGGGTGAGATGGTGTCCAGGTCTCCCAGCATGGGGGGGTGGGGGCAGGTCCACCCCCGGGCACCTCTTGTGGTCTCGGCTCATCTTCACCAGGGCAACTCGGGGTAAGCCTGGACCCGCTCCTTCCCAGCCCACGGCCAGCTGCTGTGTGCCTCAGTTTCCTCTCGTGGAAACGCAGATACCTCTGACCTCAGAGGGCTGGCAGGGGCATCTAATGGAAAGTAGGATGCTGATGCAGACTTCACTGCAGAGACTTGTTTGGATGATGTGTTTCAAGAGAAGGCTCTATTTCAAACAAGGAGGGGATGGTCCGTAATTGATGCCTTAGCAACTGGGACCAGAACCTAATTAATTTGTATATCCAGATGACATAAATATTCACAACCAGTAAATCTAAGCAGGCTGGGTGACTGCAGCTTGCTCAGAAACATTCCCTACCCCAGAAAGTCTTGTGCAGCCTGAAGTGCTGCAATCAACCCTCCTTGTGATCTGTGGGACACTACATATGTGCCACCACCTCCAGGAAGCTCTCCCTGACCACCTTCATCCCCAGATAAATCTTTAGCATAGAGCTTATTCCAACTCTGGGCTATGTGCTGGATCCAAGGAAACCAATTAAGTAGGGACCCACCCTCCATAAGTCCCCACACAGGGATGGATGCACAAAAGAACAATAACCATGCAAGAGTCCTGACATGTCCACAGCCAATGCCAAATTCGGGGATGCCTCATGGGAGGAGAGTCGGGGGGACAGGGAGAAGGAGAGGGGGAGGGAGACCAGGAGAGAGGAGAAGAAATAGGAAAAGAGGAAAGCAGAAAAGAGGAGGAGGGGAGAGGGAAGAAGGGAAAGGGAGAGGGGAAGAGAGAGAAATAGGAGGATGGAGAGAGAGAAAGGGAGGTAAAGGAGAAAGAAGGGGAGGAGGGAGGAAGAAGGGAGGGAGAAAGAAGGGGAGGAGGGAGGAAGAAGGGAGGGAGGGGATGAGAAATGGGAGCAGAAAGGGAGAGGGAGTGAGGAGGCAGAAACAGGGAGAAGGGGAGAGAAGGGGGAGAGGGGAAGGGAGGCGAGAAAGGAGAACGCAATCGATCCCCTCCAGAAGAAGGGGAGAAGAGAGAAGGAGAGAGAGGAGGGTGGAGACGGGAGATGTGGAGGGGAAAGAGCAGGAGGGGAGGGGAAGTAGGGAAGGGGCGTGGGCGAGACAAGGCTGTGTCCTGAGAGCTCCAATATCCGCCCTTCAGGCCCGCTGCCGCTCCAGGCCTTCTCTGGCTCCTCCTGCGTAGGGGAGGCTTAGGGGGCAGAAGCAGGGGTTCCCTCATGCACTCCCCCATGCTGCCCGAGCCCCCACGGGACATGAGGTGCTGCGTCTGGTGCTGAGGATACAGCACAGGAGCCAAGAGCAAGGCCCCTTGCCCCCGGGCAGAGCTCACCCCCTGACCCGCTCTGAGCCCTCACCCCCGTAGCTGGCACACCTAGAGCCCATGTCTGACAAAACAGGGTGAGTAGGCTCTGACACAGTGAGCGACCTGAGGCTGCCCAGCAGGTGGGCAAGTTATACCGCCTACGCCTCGCCAGTTGCAGGTGAGAGGACATAAAGGTCCGCTAAGGCGTCTACTGGCCCAGGCGTGGAGTTCAGGGGCTGCAAACCCCGTGCCGGGGGGATGGCCAACACGCAGTCTTTCCAGACACCAGGTGGCCGGATGGAGGCTGGTTCAGAAACAGCTCTCAGTTGATCAGCACCAGGCTGGAAAGGACAGCGGTATCTGGATTTGCAGTTACTCTTGCGTCAACGTGCCACTCCTCAAAGCCGAAACTCCAGAGACATTTGCACCAGCAGGGGCCTGCCATTTAGGCTGGAGCTGGATTTGATGGTTGAATCAACAGGTGATGAATGGTGGGTCAAATGTAATATGCAGTTCCACTATCTTACTTTACACACAAGGAAACCAAGGCCCAGAACTGGGTCATCTCTCATGCAGTCACAGGGAATGTTTTCCAAGATTTGGGTGCAGGGAAGTCTCCTAGCTGGAGGTGGGCAGGGTGCCAGGGCCCAGGGCTGGGTGTGGGCAGTCCGGACCAGCAGGGACAGGTACAGCTGCAGTGTGGGACTCTGAGAAAGAGCAGGGTCAGCCCGTGCCCTCTGGAGACCTGGTCTGGGGTAACACAACCCAATCCAGGGCCCCCATCCTGGTTAAATTAAAAACAAACCTGGACTTGATAAGGAAACACAATATGCAAAAAGATTGTTATAAGAGTTGGGGTGGGGGAGCATTGCAATAGAGGGAGGGGGCTATGGCAACAGGGAGAACGGGCGACCTCAAGGTCTTTAAGCATCTCGAGTCAGGCAAAAAGAGTTTTTCTTTTACAGAAAGCAAAGAACCTGGAGTGGGGAAGTGGGGCAAAAGTGTGACATGATCAGATAGTGGATCTGAGAATATTTAATGCTGAAACAGCCTAACATCTGCTGGAGGCACCCGTGAGTCCAGCGGCCTGGAGGAGAGAGAGAAAATCTCTATGCATGTTTGGTCAACAAGCATTTGGCTCTTATTGATCAGTGGGGATGAGCAGTTCAGCTGATCATGAGGCAAAGAGTGGGAATTTGGGGTCCATGGACAGTCTTGTCCTAGGCAAACAGGAGGCATATGGAGAAGGGGGTTTCCTTTGAGGTGAGCCATTTTCCAGAATGCAAAGGGTGGGAGGATTTCTTCCCTCTTTTCCAGGATCACAGGGCTCAAGTAAAATTTAACATTGTCAGCCCTTCTCACCTGTGCCTATTCACCTGTGCTTACTCACCTGCCTGGGACACTGACTCTGCACCAAACCCAGCCCTGTGCGGGTGGCTCCAAGCTGCCAGGTCACGGTGTGCACCTGCCGCAGCTCCACCAACTTCTCCCCTCTCAACACTGGCAAGTGGAGATGGCTATTTTTGTGAACAAAGCTCTTACTTCCCCAACGATCACTTTTCTTATGTTTAAACCACCATCATTTTCCTTTTATGCCCTTGCATTTGTTTTCCATGAAGATGATTGCCCATTCATGGAGCATTAATGATCTATTAATTTGGGTAGGCTGAGGAGACATCCAGATTGCCAAAGAACACGTTTTTATTCAAATAAATTACATGGACTTTCATTAAAATGCTCCACTTAAAATGGATACTTAGTCACAACCCTTTCTGGGCATCAGCGGCTGATGCCTTCACTGTGGCCTCACTGAACAAAAGGTTTGTTAAAAAGCAGCCTATTTGGAAGTCCAGGATGGCCCCAAATCTCCTCATTCTCATTTGGTACATCGCGTCCTGGAATGCATTTCTACAGAAATAAATCAGACTCGCAGGCTGATGCAGAGGAAGGGAAAGCACTCCCTGCTTCGGGCCCTGCTTCTCCAAAACCTTCTCCCCTCATGTCCAGATTTATACCTCCAACAGTTCATCTGCACTCCCCTCCGTCCTCATCACTGCTGGCCACCAGCAGATGGTTGACCAGCTGACCCAAAGCCTCCCTCTCTTAAATAGGGATTCAACCCCACATCCATATCTGATTGCTCAGAAAAGTCCATTTCTCCCAGCGGCTCTGCCTTGGTCCTCTTCACAGCCTTGCAGCTGGCTATGACCCTGAGGGCTTCTGGATTGGCCCCAAACAGGCCTCAACATCCCTGAGACCAAACACATTGGGACTGAATTTGGCTGTGGAGAGAAAATGCTTTGGTGCCTCTTCAGGGTCGATCCCACCTGCAGGGTTCAAAGATGACACCATCTCCTGGGTGCTGGGACAAGGTCTCAGGCCCCTCTGATGGCACTGCTGGAGGCAAGGGGCAGTCCCAGGACCCGAGATGTCCCACGTCTTCATTTTGAGTCTGCCGCAAGTTTGCTGTTTGGTATGTCCACGTTTCTTCTCTGAGCATCAGTTTCCTATTCTGCAAGTGGAAATGACCAAAACTCAGATGTCAGCACCCAGAAAATACCAAAGAAATGCAGTACTCTTATCATTCTAACAGCTCCCATGGTTGCTTTAGAGACCTGCTGTGCAGAGAGACCAGTGCGAAAGGTATTATGGTTTCCAGTTGACAGATGAGAAGATCAATGTCCGGAGGTTACCTGACTTACCCAGGAAAACACGGATAAAAGGGACTGCATTTTCCATGCTACATCCCACACTGACTTCCCTCTGAGAAATGTCCCAGGCTCTCTGGGACTTGGAGGTCCCACTCTCCCTTCCAAGACCCACAAAACTTTCAAAGCAAGTGTTTGCTGAAATCTGGTTTGGCCATCGGACTTTTTGTACCTGAAACCAAAGCACAGTCAGACAACCCCAGCCGGGGCAATTCTGCCCAGGCCAGCTGGGAGGGCTCCCTGAGGGTGCAGCCCGGGGCCCACGAGCAGCGGAAGCGATGCAGGCTTCCATCCTGGAAGACTATTTCCCTGACCCCCATGCAACCCAGCTCACTCTTCCCAGCCTGCTGGCTCTGCAATGGCCCTCCTGGTCCTGCCAACCACCTGGGTTCCAGTCCCGCCTCCTCTCAGGGTGTGGCAGGGGCAGCTTTCAGACCCCCATATGGTTCTCATGCTGAGATAAAGCCCCTGCTCCGTAGAGCTGCCAGAGGAGCTGTGAGAAGGTGTGTGTAGAGTCCCTACTTGATGGGGTTGGGGAGGGGTGGGTCATCCACGCTGGGAAGACTTAGATGGGCATTGCAGGCCTACCCACCCCCCACCCCCCACCCCACCTCCCTTCAGCCTGGCCTCCAAGCTCTCCCGAGCCTCTGCAGACACAGCCTAGGGCAGGGGCTGGGCCCTCCTGCAAACCACCAAGAGGAGAGATTTAACCTCTGGCCTCCTTCCTGTGCCCCGTGAAGCAAGGGCCCTGGGGCCACCGCAGACTCCCACAAAGTGCCGTGTGGCGCTGGTGGCCGGGGAGCCATGCCACTGCCCACCCTGCTCGCGTGTGTTTGATGGTTGTGGCCGTCTGGGCTGAGGAGGGAGTCCTAGGAAGTCCCAGGAACCCCTGGGGCAGCCCGCAAAGAAGCGTGGACCTGACCTCCCTGGTCTGCCACCTGCTCCTGAGCTGGGCTCCACCTCTGGAAGGAGGAAGTGCAGGCTGAGACGTGGGCGTAGGGGGCGAGGTGGGTGGCCAGGCCCTGGGAGGACACCCACCCTGCATGACCCTCGGCCTCCTGAGCCAGGCTCGCAGCCCCTCGCCTCTCCATCTAAGCCCCTCCCTGCTCACGTGGCTGCGGGGAAGAACGTCTTGTCCCCATGGGGTGAGAGCCCTGGGTGGTGGTCAGGGCAGGAGCCACAGACACGGTAAAGACCCCCCCCACTCCGCCCACTGCCTTCCCCTGGGTACTGCGTTGCCCCTACCCTGGCCCCAAGCTTCTCTGGCTTCAAAGTGAGCTCCTCTGATGGTGCCCCTCCCTCCAAATTCCCAAGCCCTTAAAACAAGGACTCAGGGGGCCTAGCTGGTCTAGGGTCCGACAATGTGGATGGAGGGGCCCACAGCAGGGGTTGGGCTAGGAGGCCACCCTGGGGCTCTCTCTGGGGTTGGGGTTAGGTGGGGTGTCTGCACAGCACTTCCCTGACACAGTGCCCAGCATGGCCCGGCCACCACCCCATGTGACCAGCGTCCAGGCCCCGAAGTGGCAGAGCACTCACTGTCCACCACAATCCTTGAGCACAGGGCATTTGGCTCCGCAGGGCTGTAGGAGAGCCCACACTCCAGCCTCATCACAAGGGGAAATGGGAAGTTCCCCAAGAGGGTCATAATAGACCCTCTTTTTGTGAAGATGCACATCTGTGGAGGGTGTCGTCTCACTCACGTGACCAGCACTGTGCCTCCAGCTGCAGACGAGGCACCTGGTCAGGGAGTTTGAGTGACAGGCCCAGGTTCATACAATACAGCCCTGTTTGGGTCCCACCTCTGCCTCCCAAGGTGGAGTGGGCCTTGAGTGCTCCTCTTTTCCCTCTTTCTCCTTCCAGGTGAAACCAGGAACTTGGTGCTTGGTTCTGTGTGTTCCGTCACCTGGGGTGGGAGACCTGTGAAGGTCCCAGGTCACGGTCCTGGCCCAAAGCGTGCAAAACCCCTCAGGCAGCCTCTCACCCAGCTTTCACTTATTTAAATATTTACTTTCTGTATCTGATAAATCCAACTATGGAATTCTTGGGGGTCTAAACTATTGTATGTTACTTTGCTGACTCTGATGGCAGTTTGTTCTGAGTATGTTGGTAAAATCTTTTTTCTGAGCTCATTTCCATTGATCTTGATCAAGTGCCCTGGAGGGTGAGACCGGGGTTGCATTACACCAACAGATTTGCTTTCCTTCTTCCCAGGTTTGACTCGGACCCAGGACCGCCAGCCCCAGGAGGCCACGAGCTGGGATTGCAGATCACAGAGCGAGGGGTGGGCTCCCTGGCACCTTTCCCACCCGCTCACCTCCACACTCCACCAATGCTCTGGAGCCCCCTCCCCCTTAGTGACACCTCCCCCTTTCCAGCAATGCAATGAGAACTACGTTTGCTAGAGACCATTTCCCCACCATAACCACAGTGATATTTTTAGCAATAACAGTAGTAATAACAGCATCACGAGTGATAACAACATAACCACAAAGTCACTAGTGATAACACCTAACCACAAAGTTATACTTTTTTTAAGCCTTCAAGGAGCTATAAATGCAAACAAGTCTAAATGAACCAAAATCCGGACAAATGATGAAGCCTTCGTAGGTGAGCCAGACCAGTGTCTGCCATCGCACCAGGGAGCTTGGTGGGCTGGGGAGGGTGCCTGCCGCCGCAAGGGGCTGCAAGTTCAAAGAGAAATTGGCCAAACGTAAGCAGTGCGGCAGTAAAGGATGGGCTGGAATTTGAAAACCCCCCAAAGTTAAAAATAATTCCTGTGACTGGACAGTTCTGAGCAAGAGGCAGTTAGGATCTTGCAGGGCTGGAAGTCAGGGAGCGAGCTTGAGTCAGATGATGTTTAGATTCCAGGGCCCTGATCAGCTCCCCATGAAGCCAGCAGAAGTTGGAGGTTGGGGTGAAGGATAAGGAAAGGTCAAAATTGTTTCCTGGGGCTTACAGAAAGCAAGGGCTTGGCCTCACCCCTGGTTCATTTGAACCCAGAGAGGAACAAAAATTCATTAAAGTTGTGGGCCTAGCCTGAGCAAAACTGGGCTCTTGGTTGAAAATGTGACCAATAATCAAGAGAAATCACAGTGAACAGAGGCAGATACATAGATGACCGAGATGTTGGAATTAGCACACAACGATTTTAAATTATTATAATAAATATATTAACTAATTTAGAATATGGGCAGAATGGGTGAACAACAGGGAATTTCAGCAGTAAAATGGAAGCTCTACAAAGTAAAAATGGACTTAAAGGACTAAAGCCTATGATTTGTGAAATTTACAATTTACTGATTGGATTGAGGAGCAGTATGGACACAAATCTAACAAATATATCCTAAAAGCTCAGCAAAACCCAAACAGCTTGACCCATCATAGTCAAATTGCCCAAAACCAAAGATAAATAGAAAAATCTTAAGAGCTGGTACAGGGGAAAAAAAAAACATTACGTTCAGAGAAAGGACACTAAGAATAATAGGGACTTCAAATCAGAAACAACAGGTATCAGAAGACAATTTTTTAATTGCTGAAAGAAAAAAAATTCTACGCCTAGCAAAAACATCTTTCAAAAGAGAAGGTAAAATAAAGACATAATCATACAAACAAAAGCTGGGAGAATAATTTGCCAGCAAACCCACATGCATTAAATGCTAAAGGAATTTCTTCAGGTGAGAGAGAAATAATCCAGAGTGAAAATCCAATGAGAAGAACCAAAAGTGGTAAACATATAAATAAATATAAAAGGCTAATTGAAAAATTTCTTCAACAGAATATTGACTATTTAAAGCAATAATAATATCATACTATGGAATTCATAACATAAGTAGAAAAAAATTTGACAGAAATAGCACAAAGGGTCTGAAGGGCAAAGGGAATTAAACTGTCAAATGTTTTATATAATGCTTGAAGTGGTATAGTAATAGCAAAGCAAGATACACTGTGATCATTTAAATATACATATTGCAATATCTTAGAACAACTACTTTAAGGGAAAGCATTATGTAAAGCCAAGAAGAGGAGATAAAATGGAACACTAAAATACTCAGTTAATCCAAGAAAAATAGTAAATAAACATTACAGATATGACAAGCAGAAAAACAAATGAAAGCAGATATAAACCCACTCTTATTTGTAATTTATTTAAATGTAAATGGAATAAACATTCTAATTAAGAAATATGATTGTCAGATGGTATTGAAATCAAAATAAAATAAAATTACAGACCAATATCCCTTAAATCATAGATGCAAAAGTTTAGGATAAAATATTTGCAAATAAAAACCAGCATGTGTGTGTGTGTGTGTGTGTGTGTGTGTGCGTGTGTGTGTGTGTGTGGTGAACACATGGGATTTACCCCAGATGTAAGATTGGTTTAACATTTAAAATGCAATGTAATCACCAAACCAATGGAATAAAAGAAAAAAAATCATCTTAATAGATGAACAGAAAATATTTTGTAAAATTCAGTAGATGGTCATAATTAAAATAAGAACTTCTCGGCAAACTTAGAAATAGAAGAACTTTCCTCAACCTAACAATGAGGTTACACACAAAAAAAACTTCAACTAACATCATATTCATATATGAAACACTGGACACATACACTTTAATATCAGGAATGAGGTAAGATGACATCTGTCACCACTTGTAGCCAGTGTTATTGGATAGAAGGTGCAGTAAGTAAGAAAAATAAATAAAAGGCAAAAAGATTGTAAATGAAGACATAAAACTCTCTTTATGGGCAGACATGACTGAGTATATGGAAAATTCTAAAGAATCTATAAAAACTACAAAGTAATAAGCAAACTTAGCAAAATGGAAAATACGAAGTCAATATAGAAGAATAAATTTGTATCTACATACTAGTAATGAACAATTGAGTGACATTGTTTAAATACCATGCATAACAGCATCAAAAGCCATCAGATGGGTGGTGCGACAGTGACTCGGTGGCAGAGTTCCTGCCTGCCATGCTGGAGACCCGGGTTCAATTCCCGGTGCCTGCCCATGCAAAACAAAAGCCATCAGATGCTTGGGAAGGCATTAATAGAAGATGGGTAGGATCTCAGCACTGCAAACCACAAAACCCTGATGAGAGAAACTGATTTTACATACACGAAGGGATATGGCATGTTCACAGACTAGAAAAGGCTGTATTGTTAATATGTCAGTTCTCCTTAAACTCATCCCTAAATTCCATTCAATCCCAACCAAATTGCAGCAGGCTTTTTATTTATTTATCTTTTGAAGGGGGCAGTTTCATGGTCCAGGAATCCGGCAGGCTTTTTCTAGAGTGAAATGCTGATTCCAAAATTAATCCGAAAATGCAAAGGACCTAGAATATCTTTAAAAATCTTGAAAGAAAAGAAAAGAAGAAAGTTGGAGGACATTATGCAATTTCAAGATTTACTCTAAAGCTGCCATAATTAAAACCTTGTGGTAGTGGTACAAAGACAGACAAACAGATAAACAGAATAGACCGGAGTCCCGAAATTCATTCACACACGCACCACCAACTGAGGTGTCAGGGCAATTCAGCGGGGAAAGGAAAACCTTTTCAGCAAATGGTACCGGAACAGCATGGGTGGGAAGTAAATCTGGCCTTCTTCCCACCATACACAAATATTAATTCAGGATGGATTGCAGAACTAAAGATGAAAGGGGGAAGCAGGAATCTTCTAGAAGAAAACATGGCAAAACAACTTCACTCTCTTGGAGCAGACAAATATTTCTTAGAGAGGACTGAAAGGAGTAATCATAAAGAACAAATTAATTTACCTTCATCAAAATGTAAAACTTCTGGCCTTAAAAACACCATTTAAATGAAAAGCAGGCCACAGATTAGGAAACGATATCAACAATACATATCTCTGGCAAAATACTCATATCTATAATCTTAAAGAACGGTTACAGATCAATAATAAAAAGACAACTCAGTTAAAAATGGGCAAAGGCCTTGAACAGGCTATGTGTAAAAGCAGATATACGTATGGCAAACAAACGCTAAAACAAATACCACACAATGGATGTGCTTAAATAATGGGAACTTATTGGCTCATGGTTATGAGGCCGGAAGTCCAAAACAGAGGCATCGGCAAGGTGATGCTTCCTCCCTGAAGCCTGTGCACTCCGGGGCTGGCTGCCGGCCACCCTCGGCCCTTGGCTTTTCTGTCACACAGCAGCACACATGGCAGCCTCTCCTGGCTTCTCCCTCCACCTGACTTCCACTCCGCCAGTGATCTGATTGACGCTGAACTGGATTTAGCTGGACCACACCTCTGCTGAAGTGACCTCGTCCAGAGGTCCACACGCACAGGAGTGCAGTAAGATTGGACCATGTGTCCTGGGCACAGAGCTCCCAAGGACCACAGTGCAACGTGCTCCAGCCCATTACCCATCAGGACAGTGAACACTGAGAGCACTAACGTGTGCTTCACACTCGCCAGAACGGATAAAATGGAGAGACTGACAGTGACAAGTGCTGGTGATGACATGGAATAGTCAGAACTGTCTTACACTGCTGGTGGGGGTGTAAAACAGTTAAACCATTTTGGAAAGCTGCTTGGCAGGGTATATTAAAGTTAAAAGTTAAACAAGGGAACAAAAAGGTCCATGAAAATGCACAATACAGTGATCCCTAAGTTAAGTCATGGACTATAGTTAATCATATAATTACTAAATATACTTTCATCAAAGGTAATAAATGTGCCATGCCAATGCAGAATGTTTAATAATGGGGTGGTACATGGAATCCTGTATTTTATCCATGATTTTTCTGTAAACCCACAATTTCTCTAATACAAAAAAAATTAGCATGCATTTACCAAACAACCCAGTGCTTTTACTCTTAAGAATATACCTAAAAGAAGTCAACACATATACTCACATATATATTTCTCAAGAGCTGCCCTGGGCCCGGGGAGCAGCTGGGTGTATGTACATCGCGTGTCAGGCACGGTCTGGGCCACTTTGGTGTCCCCCAGTTGAGCACATTTCGGAAGCTGAGTCTCAGCATCCTCATCTCTCAAGGGCCACTCACCTTCCCATGCCCTCTGCTTCCACTCCGGTCTCTTTTCCTTGTGCCAGCCAGGGCTGCAGCCTGGCCCCTGGGCAGGGGCGGTCAGGTGGGCTGGCTGCGGGGGTGCCTGGCAGAGAGCTGGGTGCTGGCGGTGAAGTCGTGTGGATTTTTCTCCACGCAGGTGGGATGCAAAAGTGGACCCTGCTCATGAGTGTGTATGAAGGACTTCGCTGGAGCTCCTAACAGCATTGTTCACAATTCCCAAAAGGCGGAAGCAACCCAAGCGCCCATCAACAGGTGAATGGATAAACAAAACGTGGTCTATCCATGCAAGGGGATATTATTAAACCATAAAAAGGAATGAGGTTCTGATACACATGACAACTTGGATGAACCTTGAAGACATCAGGTTGAGTGAAACAAGCCAGACACAAATATCAGATGATCTCACAGATGAGAAATAATTAAAATAAGCAAACTTGTAGAGTCAGAAACTAGAATACAGGTCACCAGGGGTTGCGGCAAGGGCAAGGAATGAGGAGTTAATTCTTAAATTATACGGAGTTTCTATTTGGGATGATGGAAAAACTAGAGTAGCACGTTAAAACATAATAAACAGCATTGAATTATATATTTGAATGTGTTTAAAAGGGGAAAGTCTAGGTCATATATATAATGACCTAAAAATAAAATTTATTTTAGAATAAAATTTTTTTAAAAATCTGTAGGACTACACAACACAAACAGGGAACCCTAATGTAACCCATAGATTAACACTAATGCAAGATGTTAATAATGGGGGATGGGAATATGGTAATTGTATTTTCTGCATGATTTTCCTGTAAACTTACAACTGCTCTAATAAATAAAAATTAAGCTCCGCGATAACCACAGAGAAAATATCAAAGAATATGCAAACACATAGCGACATAAAGTAGAGTGCAGGCTACCAGGGTGGGGGGTGGGGCAATGGGTGGCTAATGCAAGGGTGGGTACTGGGTTTCTGTTTGAGGTAAAGGGAAAGTTCCAGTTATGGATGTGGTGAGGGAGCTGCAATATGACAAATCCCACTGTATGATGCTTGGGAGGGATCAGGATGGGATGGTTTATGTCATATACATATTCTCAGAATTAAAAAAAAAAAAGAGCAACTAAAGAAACAATTATAATTAAATGCAATACGTAATCCTGGACGACATTTAAAAATAGAAGAGAAAAGGCTCAAAAGGACATTATGGGGATATATTAGAAATTGAATACAGACTGCATTCAAGCTCTATAACACCAAGCTTTATATTAGTGTTAAAGTTTTTTAACATGAAAACTGCACTCAAGTGATTACATAAGTGAATATCCCTGTTCTTAGGGAAAGTACATGGAAATAGTATGTGTTCAAGGAGTGTGATGTGTGCAACCAGCTCTCAGATGTCCAGAAAATAGGTGATGTTGATGATGGATGATTGACAGGTAGATAGAGATAGATACATAGATGATAGATGATCAATGATAGGTAAATGATAGGTATAGATAGATAGATGATAGGTAGATAAATAGACAGATAGATACAGCTATAGATAGATAGATGATAGAGAGATAATAGAATGATATGGCAAAATTGGTAGATCTGGGTAACAGGGTACGGGGTATGTTGGCGTTCTCTGGTTTATATTATTTTTGCAACTGTCCTGTAAGTTTGAATTATTTCAAAGGGGAAAAAAAGAGGCTGTCCTCCCGTGCCCTGCCCTGTATAGAACAAAGCAAACCTCACGGGCGCCTCGACTGACTCCGATTTAAACTCTTATGAACTGGTGTCTCTTTCTCCTTCCTCGGGTTTTCCTCCGTGGGCTCAAACAAGGCTTCCTTAGAGGAGCCACAGAGCCAGCAGCTGCGTTGCAGCGAGGGCCCTCCCAGCCGCGGGGGGCTGCAGGCACCCAGACCTCCAGCCGGACCCCACCCTGCCAGGGCTCACTCAGCCTCACGTCCTCACCTTGGCCCCAGGATGTCTGCTCTCGGGGCACCGCCTCCTCGGCCGTGTGAACCAACGGGACTGGGCAGGGGCACAGCCTCGCCAGCTCTGAGCATCTCTAAACGGGACATTGAGCGCCCCGACGTCCCGCACGCCTCTGTCACGTGCACCAGTGCCGAGGAGTTGGCTGGCTCCCTGGGGTTTCCAAGGTGAGGGGACACCTGCCCTCGCAAAACCTATGGATGCCCCCCCTGGGCAGCACGAGACACAGCCTACCCCCAGCCCGCTCCCCTCACCATCCTCCCCATCATAGCCAAAGGCATCTTCATCCTTCTGGCTGCCTGGGGTTGTCCCTGACTCTTCTCTTTCTCAATCACCTCACATCGGCAAGTCCAGCGAGCTCCACTGTCCAAAACCACTCTTCTCACTGCCTCCAGCCTGCCCCTCCCCCAGCACTGTGTGATAAACAGGGGACTTGATCGTATGTACAGGACCAGGGTGACTGTCGGGTCACATGTGGTACTTAAATGTCAATGTTTATTTGGCTCTGAGCTTCCTTGTAGCTAATGCAAAAAGAGGAAGAGGGGCAGGTATATGGTTTTCACTGTACTTACAGGGATGAAAAACCCATCTCTCTGCAGTACCTTGGCTGTAACTCATATACCTGAGATTGTCACGCTCCTGCACCTTGCGGAGGACAGGGTAGCTGACATCATCTCAAAACCCCATGCGCTGTCGTTCATTCTAGCCTGAACCCCGACACCTCCAAAATGACATCTCTCTGCACTAGTCCGGGCACTTGATGGGCTCTGCCAGTCCCACAGGTCCCTGAGAGCAGGGCCCATCGCCCTTCCTGCCCACCTCCATGCCCCTCACCTCTGCTCCCTCAACTCTGGGGTACTCCCAGGCCTGGTATTTTTTTCTTTACAGAAAATGGATTTAAATTTAATTGCTGCTTGAAAGAGAAGGGGTGAGGACGGGCAGTTGGGGAGGAGGGACTGGTACAAAAGAGAGAGAAGCAAAGGACTGATCAATTGTTTCAATTTAAAGAGGCTACAGTAAAATGGTTAAGAAGACAGAGTTATGTGCCTTCTGAAAATGTGGCAATAAATAAGGGAAATCACCCAGAACAAATAGCACCAGCTGTTTAGATGAACAGAGAAGCCAGGAAATGTGAGGGATGGATGACTGCAGCTGCAATGGATGGGCAGGGCCAGGCAGGGGTGGGCAAGAGAGACAACTGAGGGCAAAGACCCTTATGCAGTTGCCTGGGAAGGGCTCCATTGTTCAGGGCCTCAGAGGAGGGAGTATGGAAGTGGCCCTCAGAAATCCCAAGTTGAGATGCCCTGGAGAGACTTAAGGGAGTGGAGAGTCCTTGGGGGAAATCCTCCAGCCTCCTTTGTCAGTGACCCCCAGCCAGGGCATGACAATATAAACTCATCTTGCAGTCTTCACTTAGTCATTCAACAAATGCCCAGCGAGCACCCATGCCATGCCCAAACATTTGCTTGTGCTGGGGTGCAGCATTGCATCAGATGTGTCCCTGCTCCCCATGGAGACAGGGGTCTTCAAGGGACCACCACAGAGTGGCCAGAGCTCGAATTACTCCATTGTGGGAATCACAGAAAGGATAAGCTGCTGCTTTTAGTTGTGGAAGAAGAGTGAGCTTGGAAGGAATTCCTGAGAACATGACTCCTGAGTCACGCTTTATTCATGAGTGAGGGATGGAAAGGATGTCCAGGCCAAGGGCAAGGTGAGCAAACATAGGTGGTTCCGTGAGACTGGCTTTGTGGTAGGGGGTACACAAGGGGAGATTGAAACTGAGGTGTGGATTAGGGTCTGATCACAGACAGCCTTGCTCTTGAGGCCAGAAATCAAAGAACCCTCTTCCCTTCAATCTCCTTTCATCCACTTAACAGGTGAAGAACCCAGGGATCAGAGAGGTAACTGATCTACCCAACCCTCACGCAGCATCTGCTTCCACAAGCTGTGCCCCCTCTACCTATGAACAACCTGAATGCTCTCAAGGAGGTACAGCCCTTCCCGTCCTACTTCTGACAAGCCACTTGGCCCCTGAGACCCTGGCAGGGGCCAGCTCAGGCTGAGCAGCAATTAGGACCTTGTGGGTTGGGTTTGCAGGACACCCCTCCCCTGGTTACCCAACAGCCAGGAGTGTTGCACAAAAGGCAGTCCCTTCACATGGAAATACGAGGGGCAGGAAATAAAGATTCCAATCTACCAGAGCACAGACCTCATGTTATCAATTCTGACCTTGTGGCTAAATGGAAAGAGTCCTGGTCTGGCATCACCTCCCACTGCCTTTACATCCATGGACAAGTAAGTTACCTAATTGAGCCTCAGTTTCCCCCTTTTGAAATGGAGATGACAGAATCCCATAGTTGAAAGGGGCCAGCAAAGTTACCAGGCTTAAACCCTTAAACCATGCTCAATTAATCTCAACTTGCACACCTCCAAAGATGGAGAACTTGCAATATACCTAGTCCATTCCAGCTGTGAGGATTAAGAGATTTCCCTTACATTGAACCAAAAGTTTACTCTCTTCCCTCAAAATGAAACATAGTGCAAGGGTCTCCAGCCTAGACTTATCAGGACAAAATATCCTCTGAAGACTGACCAGTTAAAATAATCCCAAGTCTTTTCCCTTCTCGGGGGCTAATGTTTTTTCCCAAAATGCTTTCTGACATCCTCATATAAACTTCTGGATGACGAGAATGTTGAAACCAACCCTGATGTTCAGTATGACATTGAGCAATCATGCTAGGCTTCACTGTGTCTCAGTTTCCCCACATGCGAAGTGGGGATGATAGTAATTTCTCCTCACAAGGATTTTGTGAGAATTAAATAAATTGATTGATGTGAAGTAGTTAGAATAGTGTCTACCAAACAGTTGTCACAAATCTTAGTGTTACAATCATCACCGCCATCACCACCATCACCATCACTATTATCACCATCATCACCACCATCACCACCACCATCATCACCACCATCACCACCATCATCATCACCACCATCATCATCATCATCACCACCATCGTCACTATCACCACCATCATCATCATCATCACCACCATCACCACCATCATCATCACCCCCATCATCATCGTCATCACCACCATCGTCACTATCACCATCACCATCATCATCACCATCATCACCATCATCATCACTATCATTGCCATCATCATCACCATCATCACCACCACCAACATCATCATCATCATCACTGTCATTATCATTATTTTGCATTATTATTACTTTTCACTCATCAAATCATCAGGTTGCAATGGATGCTCTGAAAGGAATTCCTCCTGTGCTGGAATTGAAAGACTCATATGCTCACAATCTTTGTCACATATTTCTGCTGCCAACTGACTGCTGCACTGCAAGCATTTGTGGGGTCATTTGTCCCATTGGTGTAATTGACCTAAACAGCCTTAATGAACTCAGTGCCTTCCCATTCTGCCCTCAGAATGAAAAGGGCTGCTCCTTCTCTGCTCATCCCTGACACAATGCACCCTCTGGGTGAAGTGTCACTCAGAGGAGAATGATTACATGCACATCATTGGCAATATTCATTTAGGGCAGCCCAGCTCCATCATCACACCTATAAAACCTGAGGCAATGGTTGGTCTGTTTCATGGCAATCTTGTTCAGATGGGATGTGAAACTTCTGACATCTCTATAGCAACCACCTGACCTGTAAGTTCACAGGCTTTTCCCAGAGTGTCTTTCTAATGTGCTGAGGATCTGGGACTCTCACTGCCATGCCACAACCTAAACTCTACCTCTCACCTGGGCCATTGAAGCTACCTCCCCCCCATCTCCGAGGCTCCAGACTCACCTCTTCCAGTAGATTCTCCACACTACCTCTGTTCCAGTGAGCTCTCCAGAAGGTCAATGTGATCAGGCCTGTTCCATGTTTACAAGACTTTAGGGACCCCCTGCCCACAGGATAAAGCCCAAACTGTTAGTCTGAAACCCAGCAACCCCCAGGACCTATCCCCCAACCCTAATCTTTCCAGTCTTGTCTTCTGCTTCTCCCTGCCCATGCTGGGTTCCTGCCACACCAAGAAACTCTCCTGTCCACTCCATGAAGACCACCTTCTGGTCTCTCAGTTTTGGAGGCACTACCACTGCTTTGTCCATGGACCATCTCTTGAGGTCACCTATTCAAGAAGCCCTACTGATTCTCAGCAGATGCATTATACATTGGACACCTCCTACATTGCCTACATAATATTAACATGTCTGTTTACATATTGGTCTCCACCATGTAGATGCTGAACAACTCAAGGATGAGAACTACAACAGAATAATCTTTGAATCCCAAGGGTCCTGGCCCAGGGCCTAGCACAGAGGGGATGCTTGGGAAGTGGTTAATGAATGAGTAATTGGATGGGTGAATGGGTATATATATGGGTGGGTGGATAAAAGGGTGAATGGTTGGTTGACTATGTGGATAAATGCATGCACAATTGTATGGGAGGATAATACCTCACTGACGGATGTCACTGGCATGAGCTCATCTTTGAATGGTAGAGCTGTGCAAGACTTTTAGAGTTCAAAAGAAGACAAGTCATGGGCACCAAAGATTCATGTCCTGAGATTATCTAGAAACTCGTCTACAAATGATGCAGAACAGCATCAAGAGGCTTTGTTAGAAGCCTCACTTTAACACTCTGTGAACATTTAGCATGAAGTCGAAAAGACCCTCCAGAGGGCATGAAAGCTGACTCATAACTCTCAGATTGGCTGCCCTGCAGATTTTCATCTTTGATGCCCATGACTTGTCCTCTTTTCTCTCCCACACTCCTCTGAAAATCTTGCTCACCTCTCAGCTTCCCTCTGGTTGGCATTTTTTCAGTGGCTGCAAAGAAATGAGAAGTCATGGACTTTGTGTTCATGGTCTCTGAAATCCAACTGGCAGGACAAAGCAGCCTAAGGAAGAAGAGAGACCCTTGAGAACACAACTAATCAACCAGAGGGAATGAGCACTAGATTTCTGGAAAGTCTAGAGGGTGTCATAACTGCACTCAGCATTTTGCGCATCTTCCTTCTTTAATCCTCTTAACAACCCCAAAAGGCGAGTGGTGCATTATCTTTGCAAAGCTAAGGAAACTGGGGTTCCAGGTGGTAAAAGGAAGTGCCAGAACTTCAACCGATTGAAGACCTGTGCTTTTAGCCTGCATATTTCTACTTGGAAGGATGACTAGGCCTACAGAGGCTGAGGAGGAGGTGGAAAGCGTTCCAGACAGAGGAAGCACTAGGGGTTAAGGGAGGGCAAGGCATGCCTGGAAAGGGTCCCATTCCCTGGAGGCCTTGGGGCCTGATGGGCTAGCTCAGGGCAGTGGTCCAGTGAGCCCAGGGGAGAACTGGTGGCAGGAAGAGGACAGTGAGGGATGCTGTCATGAGTTGAACTGTGTCCCCAAAGAAGACATGTTGAAGTCTTAATTCCCAGTATCTCAGAATGTGACCTTATTTGAAAATAGTATATTTTCAACTTTCATCATTGCAGATGAAATTAGGCAAGTTTAAATGAGGTCATTTTGGATTAACGTAGGCTCTTAATCTAAGATGACTTGTGTCCTAATAAGAGAAGAGGAGACACACAGGAGATAAGGCCATGTGAGGACGGGACAGAGACCGGAGAGGCACAGCACAGGCTACGGGCTCCAGGACTGCCGGCCAGCAGAAGTGGGGAAGCGGTAGAGAAGGAGCCCCCCCTAGAGGCTTTGAAGAGAGCGTTGTCCTGCTGGCATCTCGGTTTTGAGGTTGTTTTAAGCCACCTGGTTTGCGGAATTTCACAGTAACCCCGGGAGACTGCCGCAGAGGTCCGGGCATCCCAGGGACAAGCCTCCGGGCATCCAAAAGAGCGTGGATCCGGGAATCACACTGCTGGGTGCTGGAATCCCATCCGGCCATTCAATTGCCGCAGTTTGGGTTGAGTTCTGTCTCTTCTCCTGCTGCCTGTCCCCTGAGAGAGGGCTCGCTGTCCCACCTCCGAGGGCATCTGTTGGAGCTCAGCGGCATGCAGCATGTGAGGATGCCAGCTGCCGTGCGGGCGTGGCAGGGGCCCAGTGCAGGACCACTGCTCCGCCGTGCCCCAGAATGCTTTCCTCTCAGAACAGTCTTCCCATACAGGCCCCAAGCACCTTGCATGGAAACGGCAGCCAGCTCAGGATTTCTCTTGCTTTAACAGTGAGAAAACCGTCTTCAGTGACTCAACGTGCATTTTCTTTCAGGTGCATGATTGCCATGGCCAAGGCCAGCGACCCAGAAGGCCGGCACATGTGCTGGACGCCACCTGCCCAGGACACAGTGACGGCCCTGAGTCCCATCAGCACGCAGGGGGCCAGGGCCACAGCTGACCAAGAGGCTGCACGGGGCACACAAACATAAAGGATGAGTCAGGGCGAGGACCCAAAGCAGAGGCCAGCTGCCTCCTGGGAAATGGACACTGGGCGTGCAGTCCCTGTGGCTGCCACTGACCCGGACGTTTCCTCTGACCCTGGCGGAGGGATTGCCCTGAATAGAGAGAGTACATTCAATACTTGTTCTTAAAAGGAAAGAATCAAAAGATAAATGTTCATTCTTGTCATTGCCCTACAAAGCCATGGAAGCCAAAGGATCATTCTAAAAACATAAAGAAAAGCGCCTAACGAACTGAAAACAGGAGTAACATCACAAGAATCACTGGTTAAGAATGAAAGATCCAAATGACGATATTCAATCACCCAAAAACAATCTTCTAATTAAAGAAAGAACCTAAGAAATAAGCACAAACCCAAAAAACAAAGGTAAAACAGATCAAACATATCCATTAGGATCATAGATAAATAAATTGCTATTTTTTTAATAAAGGGAAAAAAACTACTTCAAACAGGGTTTTAAAATATTCACCTACAAATTACTCACCAAGATAGAGTTTCTAAAACAGAAAATAGAAAGCAGAGAATAAAGGTAAAAGAATAGGTGAAGATCTACCAACTAACTAGAAACAAAATGAAAACAGGAATGGCAATATTTATTTCAGACAAATTAGGATTCAAGGGAAAGAATTAAGTAGAACAAAGGGGGTCATTTTTCTGTCTCTGGGGTATATTTCCCAGTAGAGACATCAGGCTTGAATACAGCAGCATACATAAAGAAAATGCTGCACTTCGCCCAAGGAGTAGAGTCAGCGTTATCTCCCTTCTCCTTCTGAAATAATGCACAGGCAACACGGAGAATCAGAAATAGGACATCAAATTCTTTCTTTGACGAGCCAGAGACAAATCCCAAAAGGAAGACCAGCTGCCTAAAGCAGGGGTGGACAAATCGGATGAAAAAGTGGACAGAGGTCCCAGCTGGGAGCTGCAGCCGGCTGCCCACAGTCAGACATTCATCGCGAGATTCACCGGGGAAGGAGCCCTGGCTATGACCACGTCGGCTGCGTGTCCCTCTCGCCAGGGGACGGGGTGCCTGAAATTGAAGAGAACACAGGGGGGCCCCAGAGCATCCGTGTACTGCAGCCCCTTCCCCAGCAAAGGCCCAGAGCCTCTCTGTTTCAAGACTGTCTCTGCCATGCTCAAGGGGGAATTGGCCAGTGTAGAATAGCCTCCAGAGGCAATGCCTCAGCTCACAAGACGTCTGTCAGAAAACATTAAAGGTAAATTAAAAGAAATGGAATTTGACTGATAGAAAGTGGGGGTGCAAGTAGCATTGGAGGGCAAAGAGGCGCAGGCGTGTCCACGGCGGCTGATTGTTTCTGGGGTGCCGGCACTGGTAAATGCACTCGTGGTGTTTCCACGGATGACACTTTTTCTGTGTGGCACTAAATCAGCATTTAGCAGTTTCTCTTCTTGAATCCTTGAAAAGCTGGGGAAATACAAGGCCAGGAAGAAATGCGAACTTTTTAATATTGTTAGATATCTAGACAAAATAAAGATTAATAGGCCATTTGACAATTGAATCTGTTGAGTTGTAGGTCTTATATTTTTAATATTTTGATTTTGTTAGAATTTGTTTTTATTACATTTAGAAAGCAGAGAGAAAGATAGGGGAAAATCCATAATTCAATTGCTCAACTTAACCATAAATATTTGGGTATATTTTATATCAAAGCTTTCTTTTGTTTATTTGCAGGATTTAAAAAATATCATCTAATCTGTCCTATAGCTACTTGTTGAAGAGGGCTTTGAAAACTATTGCTTTTTTCTTTCTTTGCTTTGTATATATGTCATATTATACAATTTAAAAAGTTAAAAAAAATGTAATTCATCCCCTCTTGCTCAACCAGCTTAGGAGAAAAAATTCTTCACATCTTAAGAGGAAGGAATAAAGCACTGAATAATTATGGCATGGACATCACATTTTGCAGCAACATCTTCCTAAACAAAGTGAAGTCCATTCTCAAAAAAAAGAATATATGTATATATATATCATCTATGCAATCCTGTGCTCTGATTTTTCACTTCTCCCAATGTCATAAGCAGTTTTTAGTTCAATTTATTTGCATTATGATTTTCATATGCATAATTTAATAGCTGCATTTATTCCATTAGGTTTTACTATTGGTTATTTTTGCCATTTCCTTATTGGACAAGGCTTCTTTGTAATTTTTCACTATGATCAATAACTCTGAGATGAATTCATTTGTGCTTAAAGGGCTTTTCCTTATATTTTGAATTGTTGCCTTAACCTCATCCCAGTGTCTCTGCTCGGTTTTTGTCACCCTACCCCTTACACAGCTCGTCAGCCTACACAGCCATCCATTTTCCCTGGGGGCTGGGCACAGGGTCGGGGGCTGAGCCTTTCCAAGCTGTGCATCAAGGTAGCCCTCAATAAGACTCTGAGTTTCTTACCTTGGTTACTACCCAAACTCCCCCTATCTTGGTAGTGATTGTCTCTTAGGGTCCCTATTGCTTTCTCTGGCTACTTGATCTTATTTGGGGAACCTCAATCTAACAGCCACATTCAAATAACTACTGAAAACTCAAAAGGGAAAGGGTCAGGATTTAAATCATTTTTCACCCTTGAAGCCCCTCAGCAGATGTATACGTTTACCCACACTCTTTCTTCTCAACCACTTGTAAGTTAAACATCTAGACCAAAAAAAAAAAAAGAATAAACAAGTCAAAGATTTTTTTTTTTAAGGATCAGACAGAGACGCCCATTGCCGCAGATCTCAGGGATGGCTGGAGAAGTCAGGTTCCACAAACTTCATGGCTCACCCCAAAGTGCAAAAACCAAAATTCCCTCTCAGGAACAACTGGAACAGAGAAGAAGGATGGTTTTTTGAAGCTTCCTGGACAGAGTATGGCTCCCAGAGAAGCAGAAGAGGGAAAGTTGCATGAACCTGCCAGCCATGTTTGCAGGAAGCAGTAGGTGAGCGAGGCAGGTCAGCACTGTGGGGTGAGCAGCTCACGGGGGCTGAAAGAACACACTGTCATAAACAAGCTGAGGGTCACCGGAGCTGCTGCCACCTGGGAGCAGGGCCTGGGCCCCTTCCCACATGAGTCTCCTGCTTTAGGTGAATTCACCTCATTTAAAGACAAAAAATCAAAAAAAGAAGAACCACAGGATCTATAGACTAATACCACAAGAAAAGTGGAAAATTGAGCTTGCAAAGCAAATGACTGATGGACAGTGCATATCAGAGAAATGCTTCCGTAGAAGACAGAGAAATTGCGGCCAAATAGATTACTGTGAAACAAAATAATCTGATGAAGCAAGAAGGGGTTTAAAGAAGAATTGCAAGAGCATTGGGACGGCATGGCACGGTGGAAGAAGGCTGTGAGTCAAGTTATCCGGGCTCGGGAAGGAGGAGGAGAGGCAGATTCCACCTGAGAAGAAGCAGAGGGAAGAACAGCTGCCACTTGGAGACATAATAAAGGGCATAGTGAGCAAACTGAAACAGAAAAAGTATCAAGACCTTTTAAAAGGTTAGGGAGAAAATAGGTATGGAAAAGGAGATCCAATATGTGCATAATTACGCCCCCCAAAGAAACATATTAACGTAATACAACCAGAAACTATTTAAAGGTATCATTCAAGAAGTGTCCCAGAAATAAAAAAGAAGACTTGAATATATGAATTCAGAGGGCACATTCATGTCTCAGGAAAAACTGATTGAAAATGGTCAACATTGAATTACGCAGTAATGAAAATGGCCAACATTGAATTACGTCCTACAGAAGTTACTGGACTTCAGAGATTAAAAAGAAAATCCTTTCCAGGCAAAAATATTAAGTCTTCTATAGAAGAAAAAAATTTAATCAGACCAGCTCAGAATTTCTCCAGAGCAATATTTAATGCAAAAAGACTGTGGAACATTGTAAAAGAAAAGCGTGATTTAGGACATTTATAGCTAGCTAAATGTTGTTACGATATAAAGAAAAATAGAAACCTTTCTAAAAATGAAAAGTTCACGGAATATGTTTCCTCAAGTTCTTGAAGATAGTACGAGACAATGAATTTAAGCCAGACCAACAGATCTGTCAAGTAAAGGCAGCAAAAGGGCAGCCCATGAGAACTGAAATTATTTCACCATATGAATAAATCCAAGACAAACTCAGGACTAGGTCACTTAACAAAATCTGAGCGCCAAGCCTCTATACCCTGGACCAAGAGTGGAGAGAAGGAAAGGGAGAAAGGGGAGAGTGTGTAAAAATTGCAGATTTCTTTATCATCCACAGATGGGAATCAAGGGTAATATGGTGTATGTAAACGAAAGATTGCAGCATGACTATATTTAAAGGACACACTAAAAAAGGGAAGGGGGAGGAGATAGAGTTAGAAGGAGAGAGTTAATCTTCTGATTTCTCATTCGCCATGGTAGACAGGGAATAAAGACTGTCTAAATTAGTTATTCCCAGGGTGGAGTCCAGGAACTCCTGGAAGTCCCTGAGAATTTCACATAACCCTTTACATTTTATAATTCTAGGATGTTATTTGCCTTTTTCACTCTCTTTCACTTACAAGTACTCCGTGGAGTTTTTCAAAGGCTCTGTGACATGTGATGATGCCATTACCTGACAGTTAATGGAATGTGTGCTTGTAAATTCTTGTGCTTTCTAGAATTTTCTAAGGCAGGAGGTTTAAGTGTATAAATCTCTGGGTTTTCAGAGACTGAAGTTTTTTTTTTTTCTCGGTACTTCTGCTGTGTTCTTAATGCTTTTATATCTGCCACGATCTCTAAAACCTCATGACCATCTGCAAAATCATTATTTTGAAATCATGATTCTGAACTTCCTATTAGGAAAAAAGATAATAAGTAAGCAGACTCTACCATCCTGCTTTGTAATTTTTTTCAGTATTTTAACAAATCATCCAAATATTAAATGTTTATTCAAAAATTATTTTAGAATCTAGTGAAATTGTATTCTAAAATTAAAATTTATCTATAATGTATTTTTCTTCTATTTAAGGAAGGATTGTTGGCTCAAGAAGGAAGACCAGAACTCACTTTCTCAACCCTCATCAGCACCGTGCATGTCTTAAGACACTTAAAACAATGGAAGGGAGGGCTCGGCGCTGAGGGAACTGGGCAAAACTATAAACAAGAAGCAAAACTATGGCAAGAGCTATTCCCTCGGCTTCTAAGATGTTGATATGCACCTTAGTGTGTCTTATGTAACAAACATTCTCAAATAGTATCATGGCACCTGTTAAGTTGCAGCACCATCTTGAGACCAGTCCTTCAGAGCTTAAAGAAAAAGGAATGGAATCTTTTCAACATAGATGGAATGAGATCTCTAACAGGCAAAAATTGTTTGTTACAGCCTTCCAAAGTAGGAACGCAAAAGCTCCTGGAGCATCTCACCGAGGTACCACACGATATCAGCTGGAGAAGCCCATTCACTAGGTAGGCAACTAATAAAGCTACACACAGTTGGCATTGCTCAACAATTGCTGTATAAAAAGTCAGCGGAAGAAATCATAGCACTCCCGCTTTCCACTGATATGGTAACTTGTTGAAGAAATATTTAACTGCAAACATGAAGGCTGAGTTAAGATGCGTTCTTAGAACCTACAGACACAGCCAGACCCGCCGTTGGCTTGCATTTGCCTGGTGTCAGTGCCAATTTATCCGCTAAGATCTTCTTTTACGTGACTTCTTGAACACAAATACACATGGTTCTGAGATGTGAGGACAACAGAGTAACTTTAGTCTCATGTTTTGTTCTGGAACAAGTGTGTTGCCATTTGCAATGTTAGTGTGAAAGCAATGGTGGATAAAACTGACACAGTCACAGCTGGGACACCAACTCAAGCCAGCACGTATTGTCAACTGCACCACCAGGCACTTGTAGGGCAAAAAAAAGGCCAGTTTCACTTAAGAATGTTCTTGATGAGCAGTAAAAAGTATTATCTTTACTAAGTCCTGCCACGTGAGGGCATGCATTTTAACATCTCTGTGACAAAAGCGGAGTACACAGAAAGCACTTCTGCCCTGTCCAGAGCATCACGTTTGTCTTGAGGAAAAGTCCTCGTGTGAGAAACAGTTTCATCACTTTAAAAACTTGAGAAGGTTGCTTACTCTCCCCAAGCCTCAATAAATGGAGCTGTTTGGGAGTTTGATTTAAAATTCATCCAGTGTTTATACAATGCCCAGAACTGGGTACGAGCTATGTACAATGCTAAATAAATAAGTACATTGTCCATGTAAATTGGCAAAAATTATATGGATAAAAAAAATTAATCTGTTAAATTAGAAACGCAAACAGCTTCTAAATAGCAGTTCTACTTTCAGAAATTTCATGCTGCCCAAAATCTCTCGTGTGTGTGAAATGCATGTAAACATGGTCATTATAGCATCGTTTGAAATTGCAAGTGATCAGAGACAGCCTAAATGCCGCGACTTGGATTGGTAAGCACATTTAGGTACATGCGTGTAATGAAAATTGGAGAGAGAACAAGATAAAGCCAAGAAAAACCAAGAAGGGAATTAATGGGAGTAGGCAGAGCTTACTGAACTAGAAAAACAGAAAAAGGTAGTACCAGCAAATGAATATAATAGTGTCCATTACCTTTGCCTTGTGTGAGGAAACAGATAAATCTCCGAATAACAGAATCCAAAGAAAGGAAAAAACAAACAAAAATATACAAATGGCAAGAATACCCTATACAGTTTATGTTAATAAATTTTGAATGCTCAATGAAACTGGACATTTGCCTAGGAAAACATTTATTACCAAAAAAATCTATAGTCTCAATGAATAATAACAACACAAGGAAATTTTAAATTTTAATTTTAAAACCTCGAAAACCGTTCCAGGTTCAGGTGATTTAAAATGACAGATCCCTCCAGGGCCAAATCAACAGTTCTGGGCCATTAAAAATGTCCTGCAATTTGTTTTGGAACACCGTGTCACCTTGAACAAAGCCTAACAGTGGGATAGTAAAGAAAACCGCAGGCCAATCTCGCGTATCAATCAACATGCCAAGTCCATTTCCTCTCTGGGCAGGGTGCGTGTGGCCAGGGGCGGGCACGAGCCCCGGGGACCCACGGCTGGGATCTCAGGGAAGCGGGGAGTTGCACGGATCCACACACCTCTGCACAGCCAGGTAGGGGCTACGGGGGCAGGTGGAGGCACCTGAGGACCCGGCCAGGACAGGAAGGGCTGCCCCAGGACATGCCGTCTGAGCTGAGCTGGCAGGCCACGGTGGAGGAGGGCATGGGGCAGCCAGCAGGAGGGGCTGGGGCGGCCACGGGCTGAGTCCAGAGAACAAGGGGACAGCCACTTGGGGGAGGCAGAGGGCTTGAGAAATGGGCAGGGGTCCAGCAGACGGGACCTTCTTGTTTGGTCTTCTTGCCAAAAGCTGGGAAGCCCCGTGTGTCTGTGTGCACGTGGGTGTATTACAGGTGGGAGAGAGGCTGGCAGGTTGGACGTGACTCCTGCAAAGACGAGTGTGGCTGCGGAGTGGGCAGAGAATGGGCTGTGGCAGGAGTGGCTTCGGCTGCAGGATGACAGGGGAGCAGGGGGCAGTTTGGAGCTGAGGGTGGCAGGGATGGTCATGAGGCCTGAGTACAAGGGCCGGGCTTCTGCTTCAGGGCCCGACCCCAAGGGAAGACTCTCCTGCAGGGACCAGCTTGGGCAGGGGCCGGGAGGGGGCAGCAGATGGTGGGGGGTGGGGCATTCTGAGTGGGTGGAGCCTCGGAGGGACCGGGGTGGGGGTGGGGTGGCAGGGGAACACTCGGGGGCCCCGAGATCTGAACCTGGGATCCAAATGCTCACGGTTGGGCGTGAAACCTGTGGCTTAGTGAGATTTGAGGGGAGGGCAGGAGCAAGAGGAGGGAGCCGGGGCAGGAGGTCTAAGAAGCTCTGACATGAATCTCCTGGAAGATGAGCCTGCACAGCTGTGGGGCTGCGAGCCTGCGATTTGTGGGGAAGCACAGGGCAGGGTAAGGAGGGGGTTCAAGAACGTGGGGGAGGACCGCTTAGCCATCAGTGCAGGAAGAGGGCTCAGAGCTGCCCATGGCTTCAGAGGCTCTGGGACCGGGACCTTAGGGTGAGCTGTGCCCTGGGCAGTGCGGGTGGCAGTGGGTGGAGTGGGGCACAAGGAGGAGGAAGGGGCTGGTGACCATGCAGGAGGTCAAAGATTCAGGAGAGACAAAGAGTAACCAACAGAAATCCCCTGAGAGGGTGATAGGGTCTCTCATCAGAAGGGAAGAGATGTGAGCAGAGTTACCCCGGGGCACACATCAGCGTGGAGGTTGGCCAGCATGCGGGGCTCACTCTGAGGGGGGCGCCCAGGGAGCTACTCACCACCCACATCAGTGGTCAGGGAGGAAAGCTCCTGCTCGCCCGTAGGGGCCATAGAGAGAGTCGCTACAAGGCCTGATGAAGTCTCGTAGCAACTGGCATTCCAGAGCTTTCTAAACAGTGTCCGGCGGGCATACCAGTGGGAATGCAGAATGATGCAGCTGCCGTGGAAAATGCATTGGCTGTTTCTCAGAAAGTTCAATGTAGAACTATTATATGACCCAGAAAACCCACTTCTAGGTATTTACCCCAAAGAATTGAAGAATTAGGGTGCAGCCCCAGCCGAGGACGCACCTTGCACCATATTCTGTCGCCACCTTCTGAAATCTTCCTACTGGCTTCCCAGCAGGTACGCAAAGCAAACCACCCACCACCTACTCGGTATAACGCCGGAGTGGAGCTTTACCAAAGGCCTGAGAACAAACACCAGAAAACCCAAGAGAAGTAGCTTAAAAAAAAGCCTGCCAATTGATGAAAGCTTAGCTAATTGGCCAGATTCTAAATAAATATAAGCAAATCTATAATTTTTCCATATAATAGCAATAACCAGTTAGCATCTATAATGGGAAAAAAAGATTTCACTCACAGAGCAGCAGATAAAAAGCATGTAATACCTAGAAATAACTGCAATAAAAATGTTCAGTACTTGTGTGAAGAAAATTATACACTGTACTGAGAAAATCATGCACTCTACTTGTGTGAAAAAAATTATGCATTCAAACATACAGGACATGCTTTATTGATGGAAAATCTGAACATCATAAAATATATCAATTTTCCCAAATATTTGATCCAATATTTGAAATTTAAATTGGGTCAAAAATTCTAATTTAAAAACAAAACAAAACTTAGCAACATTATTCTAAAGTATATCCAGAAGTACTAGCAGAAGATAATTGTAGAGGATACTTGAAAGCCCTATCAGCTATTGCAAAATATATTTAAAGCAACATAATTTAGACAATGTGGTTCTAGCACAAAAGCAATGAACAGATAAATGAGGTAAAATACAGAGACCTGAAAAAGGCCTTCATAAAAGAACCTGACCGACAATAAATGAACTTCAAAAATAATTTCAGAATACATATCAAAACCCATATACCTCACACACTGTGCTGGTTTGAAAGGATTATGTGCCCTAGAAAAGCCATGTTTTAATCCTGATCCATCTCACAGAGGCAGCCATTTCTTTTAATCCCTATTCAGTATCCTATGGTGGAAATTTGATTAGGTTATCTCCACTGAGATGTGCACACCCGATTGTGGGTATCAACTTTTGATTAGATGGAGATGTGACTCCACCCATTCCAGGTGGGGCTTGATCAGTTTGCTGGAATCCTTTAAAAGAAGCAAGCATTGCTGGAAAAAGCTTCAGAAGGACAAGATAGCTATGAGAACCATGAAAGCCCACTCAGCCAAGGACCTTTGGCAATGAAGAAGGAAAACGCCCCCAGAGTAGCTTCATGAAACAAGAAGCCTGGAGAGAAAGCTAGCAGACATTGCCATGTTCGCCATGTGCCCTTCCAGTTGAGAGAGAAAGCTTGAACCTCACTGGCCTTTCTTGAGTGAAGGTTACCTCTTATCGGTGTGTTAATTTGGACATTTTTATAGACTTGCTTTAATTGGGACATTTTCATGGCCTTAAAACTGTAAATTTGCAACTCAATAAATTCCTCCCTTTTAAAAGCCATTCCATTTCTGGTATGTTGCATTCTGGCAGCTAGCAAACTAGAATATACACCCATTAGGATGGCTGCTATTTTTAATAAAAGGAAAATAACAAGGGCTGGTAGGGAGTTGGAGAATCAGGAACCTTTGTACGTTGCTGGTGGGAATGTAGAATGGTGCAGCCACCATGGAAAATGTATTGGCGGTTTCTCAGAAAGATCAGTGTAGAATTATCATATGACCCAGAAATCCCACTCCTAGGTATTTACCCCAAAGAATTAAAAGCAGGGGCCAAACAGATATTTACACTCCGATGTTCACAGCAGCATTACTCGCAATAGCCAAAAGGGAAGCAACCCACATTTGGAAAAATAAAATGTGGTCTATAAATACAATGGGATGTCACTCAGCCATAAAAAAGAAATGAAGTTCTGGTACATGTGACAATATGAATGAACCCTGACAACATCATGCTGAGTGAAATAAGCCAGACACAAAAGGATAAATATTGTATGCTCTCACTTACATAAAAGAATTAGAACATGAAAATTCATAGAGTCAGAAATTAGAATACAGGTTACCAAGGGTGGGGGCAAGGGAGGGGGAGTTAATATTTAATTGGTACAGAGTCTGCTTGGGGTGATGGATGAGTTTTGGTAATGGGTGGTGATGGAAGCACAAAATTGGGAGCGTGATTTACACCACTGAACTGTATACTTGAAAGTGGTTAAAACGGGAAAATTTAGGTTGCATCTGTGTCAGCAGAATAAAAATAAGAAAGAACCCATAGACCTTTACAAGAAGCGATCCCTGACGTAAACTATGGATTGTAGTTAATAACACAATTATAATAATATTGCTTCACCAATTATAACAAAAGCACCACACTAATGCAAACTGCTAATAATTAGGAAAACTGGGGGGTGGGGCTATATGGACACTCTATACTTACTGCATAATTTTTCCAAAAACCTACAACTGCCCTAATTTTTAAGAATTTGAAAAATTAAAAATGATTTCAGGAGCTGATGAAAATGTTCTAAAACTAACTTTAGAACACCCACCCTGGTAACTTACTGTGGCCCACAGACCAATCCCACTGCCTTAGAACTCAGCCATGCCGTCAGTTCATGCACCCTCTCTGGCCACTTTCACCCTAAAATGGCAGAGTCATGTCATTATGAGGGATTCAAGTGGCCCACAAAGCTGAGCACATTTACAAAAAAAGTTGCCACCCCTGGGCAGGGAAGTGAAATTCAGCAGCAGCCACTTCCTACTAATCAGCAGACACGGATAAAAATATACAGAGTAAAAGTAATTCCACGAGGCAGTTAAGTCCTCTAAATCACAACTCCAAAATGCCCTGGTGGTCAACTAATCCGTGATGAAACAGGATTAATGCAGGAAAAACAGAAGAGAATTTTAAATTTCTAATTAGCTTTCACAGAGAGGTTCAAAAGCATATTGCAGCCATAGAATAGGGACTGGCCACTGCTTTTTAAATGGGGAATTAGAGACAAGAAAGAAATCTTTGATATTACAAACTTGATTACAAAAAAATAAAACTCAGTCGAAGCTCTGAGTAACATGGCTGAAACCCAAACTGGTGAATTAGAAGACAAGGTCATTAAAGTGTCTCAGAGGGTAAAGAAATGAGAGAGATGGAAAATATGAGTAGTAGGCTAAGAGACATAGATGCCAGATCCAGGAGAGGGGTCTCATTCTAACAGGGTCCCCCAAGGAGAGTGGGGAAAAGAAGTAATTAAAGAAATAAGAGACATTCCCTCTGAGATGGAAAGAGACTTAAGCCTTGGTAACAAGGGCATCTACTGAGAAGGAATAATGAGAAAACAATACACTCCTACACATATCCTGGTGAAATTCCAGGCTCAAAAGACTAACAAGCCCTTTAAGTTCCCAACCTAAAGAAAAAAAAAATTAAATTGTCTTTAAAAAGAGAATAAAAATCACACTCCCATTGGTCATTCGCATCTGTAAAACAGAGATTCTTGTGCATTAGCTACAAAATTCTGAAGAAACAAGACTTGAAAACTAAAATTCTACATCCAGATAAAAGAGAATTCCATTTAGAGGGCAAAATAAACATGTTCACTATTTCTAATAGGTAAAATCTTATTTTAATGACTTGGAAAATACACTACACATTGCCCTTTCTGGTAAAAATCACTGTGAGTGCAATTTAGCAGAATAAGAATAAAAAAATAAGAAAAGGATGGCACTGGGCATAAGAAATCACAGTCCACAAATAGATCATTAAAATTACAGTTAAGTCCAAATAATTACTGAGAAAATGAGGTTTAACATAGTTATTAGAAAATAATTTCCCAAATAGACAAGACATAATTTTCCTAAAGTAATTGGCATAATGTAAAAGAAAATTAATAACATTCTGGAACTAAAATTCTAAATGATTGCAACAAAAATTGTGCCAAATGTCTTTTCATGTTCAAATAGTAATTTATGGGTGCTAATTCTTCAAGTTGATAGGAACATATGTTTTAATATTTTATTGATTAAGATTATTTTGGTTGCATGGAACAGAAACCCAACTCAACCAAGCTTAAGCAAAATTATGAGTCTATTAAAAGTATATGATTGGACCTCAAGAGAAAAATGGAACCTGGAATTCAAATGCCGAACGTCATCTCTGCGTCGCCATCCATCCCTCACGCCTTCTCACCTCTGCACGCGTGTGTCAGCCAACACATCGGCTGCCTCTGCCTCTGAGATCCACTGGCACCAAAACATAGTCATGCTGCTCCAGAACTTGCCTCTTCCTCCAAGGAATTCAAAAATGTCGAATTCTCAGCTGCAGTTTCAAAACCCCTTGAAAAGACCCTAAACTGCTGAGCTTGGGTCAAGCACTCAACCCAGAATCAGTCAACTGGGCCAGGGCAAGATCACAAGTTACATGGCTCATCTCCTTGCATCACTGGGCGGACGAGGGAAGTCCAGTTCTAGTAAGCGGGTGCTTGGCTATACAAGCCCTTAGGGACCACCACAGCCCACCCCCTGGCTGCCAGCCCCCACGAGCTCACTCACACTCACGTGCGCTTCTTTTCCATCCTAGCCTAACATCACCCGGCTTTAAACCCACCTCCCTCCCCACAGGGGACAGCCCCAAGGTGTGCCAACTACGACATCTGGAGACAGAATCCTAGGATGAGAATTCCGAGGTCAGAGCCCCCAGGCGAAGGCCCTTCCAAATGTGCTCTCCGCAGCCCCGCGGCCAGCAGGGTGAATGTTAATCGTAGCATCTGTACTAACCAGCTGCTGATGGCCAACGGGTCATCTCCAGGAGCGAGCCACCCTTTCCTGAACGGTTCCCCCAAGGAGGTATTTACCCAGAGAGAGCAAACGGCATCAAGGGAAGTGTCTGTGACCAGTACAGGATGGGACCCAAAACCCACCAGGGAGCTGCGGTGGGCTGGGCCCCAAGGGGGGCCCACTGCCTGGGCTGCAGGACTCAGAGCCTCAGCAGGCAGAATGGAAGCTGCCAGCCCAATCCCGGCCCTTCCTTACCGCCCCGGGTGCAGAGAGGCCATTTCAGGCGCCCTGACGGCCAGAGGGAAGAAGCTGGGCTAGGAGCAGGTCCCTGCAGGGAGGGGAGATGCCCATCACTTAACTGCTCCGGGGGCTGAGCCCACCTGGACATGTCCCATATGACACCTCCAGGTGTCCCGGCAGGGGCCGGCCAGACCTACCCTAGGAGCCAGTTTCTTCGGTCGCGGCCAGATCCCACAGCCACCGACAGGAGCGTCACTGCCCCAGAGCTGTGCAGGGACTGGGGCCAAGGACCAAGGAGGAGCCAACAGACTCAGCCCTGTGCTCCAAGGTCTGGGGGCAAGAGAGACCAGCTACTTTCACACGGCATCACAGGTTTAAAGGAAACAGGATCTCCGGGGCGGGCTGAGTGTCCCCCGGCTGTTCTCCTGGGAAGGTGCTCGGCCACAATTCCGAGGGCACTCAAGCACTGATCGGCCAGCGCATCCTTGCAGGTCCCTGCCCTGAGAGCTGCGGCCCTGACCCCCGGCTCGAGCAAGCGGAGGCTGCCCCGCCAAGCACCCCCTCCGAATGCGCGGCCTGGCATGGTCAGCATCTTACTTGGCTTCCCTCAAATGGTGGCCGTCGGGTGGCGGCCAGGCTGGAGTCCCGGGAGTCCCTCCCGCGGCCAGGCCCCTTGGTGCTGCCCTCCCTGCCTCCACCCCTACAGCAGGTGGTCGGTTTCTCAGGCGGGAAGGGCCACAGAGCCACTGGGCTGCCTTCTGTTGGCGAAAGGAAGGCCCAGGCCCAGAGCGGGACAGGGCAGTCCGAGACCCCAAGGGAGTGAGGCCGGATGGGAGGCTCCCTGGGACCCCCTTGGAGGCAGGTGTCCCCACCCTCTTGTCCTCCTGCAGCTGTAGATCCAGTGACTCACTCACGCATACCCCTTCGTGGTCTAAAGTGCTGCAGCACCCTGCCCGGCTGCATGTGGGGGGCCCTTCCCAGGTGCTTACGTAGGGGGCATTCATGGGGGGCCCTGCCTGGGTTCATGCATGGAGGGGCCCTGCCCGGTTCATACATGGGGGGGCCATGCCCGGTTCATACATGGGGGGGCCATGCCCAGTTCATGCATGGGGGGCCCTGCCCGGGTCAGGGAAGAGTGCTGAGCATCACCTCCAGAAGGAACCTTGTCAGCTGGAGGCCACCACTCAGGGTAGCAGGCATGGCCCTTGGCTGGAACGGGTGGCTGGGAGGGGCTATGGCCACTGTCCCCACAGGTAGGGCTGTTCCCAGACAGGCCGAGCTCCCCCCACCCCCGGGCCCTTCCTTTGGACCACCCAGGCCCAGCCCAACCCCGTCTGCCCAGGACCCCATTGTCTGCCTGCTTGTCACGTCGCCTGCTCGTGTCGAGGACTCCCTACGGCCCCCTCTCCTCTGCCCTCATGATCCAGAGAGTTCCGGAGACTTAGACACCAAAGAAGACACGCTGCTCTCTCTGCTCACCGACAGAAGGGGTTGAGACCATTTCAACAGTCAGGAGGGTGTGTAACGCGTCTGTCTAGCCTAGTGGCAGAGAACACCCCCTTCCCCCGGGCACCCAGCTCCGCCTGGTTCCCAGTGGCCACCTCCGTGGACCCCAGGCCCTTCACATCCACAGGCACCGTCCTCTCTGGGAGGAAAAGATTCATCACCATTTAATTAGGCAACGTTAGGAGGCCAGATAATCCGGCCATCCACTGGCAGAGGGAGGGCCGGGCAGGGGGGCGGGAGGCGTGTCTGATTAATTTAATGGGGAATCCAAGGAAAAATATCTCAAAGATGGAGTGAAGAGGCATTTTTAAAATGCAATGATAAATACATTAAACCGCACAGAACAAATAGAAGCAGCTGCTTTGCTGATAAATACTTCAGCTCTGCAAATTTCAAGATGAAGTGGCCCAGCCCGAAAGAGATTAGAGTTGTTGCTCAAACGATGACAGCCAGAGAAGACTCAGGGGGAGCAGCCCAAAGCTTTGCCTGCCGGGCACCACACCCCCGTCTCTCGCCACGCCGCCTCTGTTCCCCTCCGACAGCTGGGATAATTCCTCTGGGGAGATCTTGTTGCTTTTTGTTTTTAAGGCAATCTGACAGTTGTGATCTGTTGGTTTACTGCCAAGCTGTCATATATTTTTCATGGGCTGTGGACATATCCCTTTGGGGGGTGAGTCTGTTCTCAGGGTGGCACTTGGGAGACCCGAGGAGACACCTTAAGCCGGGCACCCTGACCGCAGGGGCGAGAGAGCTTGGTGTCAGCCACTCAGTCACCCCCCAAACTCGGGGCCAGCCTGGTGACTTAGGGCCCCTCAGAGACCAGCCCAGCACCCATCCCTGGCAGGGACAGGACCACAAGCTGCAGCCATCACAGGCACCTCGGGCAGAGACGATGGAACTGGGAGGTAGGTGGGGGTGACAGGGAAGGTGGGGGTGGCAGGGTGACAGGGGTGGTGGGGAAGGCAGGTGGTGGAGAAGGGCTGAGCTCAGAACTGGGCCTTGAGGAGTGAGAAGTGGGCTCATGTGACAGTCACAAACAAGGGCTCTGAACTCGGAGAGGCTGAGTTCAAAGGCCAATTCCCCACCACTTAGCAGCTGTGTGATACAGGGAAGTTTCCTAACCTCTCTGGGCCTTAATTGCCTCATAGGAAAAAGATGATCATAAAACTATCTCCACAGCATGGTGAACATAATTAACAGCATGGAATTATACATTTGAATGTGGTTAAAAGGGGAAATTTTAGGCTGTGTATATGTCACTAGAATACAAATTTTAAAAAAATCTAGGACCAGACAACAAAAATAGTAAACCCTATTTAAACATGGACTACAGTTAATAGCACATTTATAAAAATACTCTTTCATGGATTGCTAAAAATGCACCACAGTAATGCAAGGTATTACATAAGAATTATGCATTTTCTGCATTTTCTGTAAACCTACAGCTTTTCTAATAAAAGCAAAAAAAAAAAAAACTATCTCCTCTCTTATGGGGCTGCTTATGGGAAGTAATTTCTTATGGGAAGAGTGAAATGAGATAATGTTAAAGTGCCTTGCCCAATGCCTGGCTCACAGTAAATGTAGGAAAAGTTCTCAACTCCTTTTTTTTTGTATTAGTCACCTCCTGCTGTGTAACAAATCACCACAAAACTTAATGTCTTAAAACAATAAAAACCATTTGTCATCTCAGGGTTTCCATGGGTCAGGAATTCAAAAGTAGCTGAGCTGGGCATTCTGGCTCAGGGTTTCTGGGGGAGCTGCCCGGGTGTCTCCACAATATAGCAGACAGCGTCCCCCAGAGCAAGTGTCCCAAGAGGGGGCAAGGAGGATGTTCCTCTCAGGGGCTGTCCCTGTCCCTCCAGGTCACCAAGGACAGCCACATTCGAGGGAGGGGACGGGCCTCCACCTTTAGAAAGGGGCGTTTTCAAAGAATTCCCTGGGCATATTTTTAAAACCACCAAGTTACTGCTGGAAGGATAGGGCCACATCTTAGGGAAGGGACGCAAGGAAGTCATCCAGGACCACCTACAAGAGGGCCAGAAAGTGACTAAAAGCCCTTGGCAGTGCCTTTTCCCGCGTCTGCCTGAGAGCGTGCTTCTCACTGCCCTGCTGACTCTGAGTCTGGTTTTGCCCTTTGGGGTGCACAACCGGCTCAGTGCAAACTTCCTGGGGGACTGAGGCCTCCTGAGCTAGGTCCGGGCCTGGGTGTATGCTCACTGCACCCCAGTACTTCACACAGCCTGGGGTCCCCGAGGCGCAGAACCTATGGCCAATTGGCCCTGCAGCTTCTCAGCTGAGCAAGGGGCCCCTCTCGGCACCCCAAGGCCAGCTCAGCAGACACGGGGATCTGTGTCCACAGCCCACCGCCAGCAGCCGCCCTTCCCCCAGGGGGTCCCGGGCCTCACCCACGGTCATGGCCAGGGCAGGGCAGCTGCTCGCAGGCCCAGTGCAGCTCCAAGGACCCCACTTCCCAGGGTCTGCCCCCCACCAGCCCAACGAGGAGCCCACATCTCCTTCTGGTCACAGGTGACGGGGGATTACAAAGCTGACAGAAGTGCCTAAGCCAGGGTATGTTCTTTCTTTTCTAAAAACCTTCACCACGATCACATAGATATAACCCAACATTTCCCATCTCAACAACTTGCGTACGTACAATTCAGCAGTAGCGATCACATTTCCAAAATGTGGTGCTGATGCACATTTGCAAAGCTGAGCCCCCACAACCACCAGCCAGCGCTCATCTTTTCCATCACCCCAACAGCAGCATCAACCCCCACTCCCCTCCCCAGGCCCTGGTAACCTGCAAACGACATTCTGACTCTATGGACTTGGTGAATCTCAATATTTCATGTGAGTGGGACCATAAAACCCATGTCCTGTTGGGGGTCTGGCTTATTTCTCTCAGCACGACATCCTCAAAGCTCACCATGTAATAGCCTGAGCCAGAGCTCCACTCCTCTTCTTGGCTGAGTAATATTCCACTGCAGGGGAGGACCATTGTGTGTACGTGTTCATGAACCTGGGCTGCTTCCACCTCCTGGCAATTGTGACTCACTCCACAGTGAACACCAGTGTGACATGCCTGTGTGAGTCCTGCTTTCAAAGCTTCCAGGTGTCTCCCTAGGAGTGGGACTGCTGGGTCACGTGGTATCTCGTGTCTCACTTTTTCAGGCACTGCCCGTCTGTTTCCCACAGCGGCTACACCACTTTGCACTCCCACCAGCTGCAAACAACACATCCCTGTACTCGCCCAGGATCCTGGGGGCTCAGCAAGCCAGCCATAACTGGAGCACCAGGGCTCCTCATGGGAAGTGAGGATGTGAAGAAGGGAGCCAGGCATCGTCAGCACCTGACATGGCCTCCCCCCATAGGTAGGGGCCAGGGGGGCAGCCTGGGTCCCAGCCTGTCACCACTCAGTGCCATGGCTTTGGGTGAATCTCCTTCTGCCTCTTGGCCTCAGTTTCCCGCTCTGAGGGGGTAACAACACTCACCTCCCAGCAGCACTGGATTAAATTAGATAATACACTTGAAAGTGCCTCGTGGTTGAAGCGAATGGCTCTTGGCAGGCTTGCGAGGATTGAGAGAGCCACAGCTGTTGCCAGAGCTGCCCCCGCACCGGGCCCGGGCACCTTCCCTTGGGACCCAGCCCTCGCCCTCTGAAATGGAAGGTTAGATGATAATGCCAGGCAAAAAGGAGGAAGAAGAAGAGAAGAAAAGGAAGGAGGAGGAGGAGAAGGAAGAGGAGGAGGAGGAAGAGGAAAAGGGAGGGCAGCGGTGGCGCTGTCCTCTCCACGCTGCCACCAGCTCCTCTGTGGTCCAGAGGACACCAACCAGCCAGGGGGGACAAGAAGTCAACCAAAGTGGGGGAGGATTTTTATCTCGAGACCACTTGAACCTGCCTTGCATTCCGACCCCCAGGTGTGCTGTGTCCTAGGAGGGCAGAGCTGTGCGATCCGGCTGCACTTAGACCCAAGCACCCAGAAACGGAAGGAGCCCCCCTCAGCACCTTGTCAACCGTGTTTAGAATCATACTGGACGGACTTCCATACGAGGGGGCCCACAGAGCCGTGCTGCTGGGTGCCCTGAAGTGTCTCAGAGGGTTTCACCAGCAGGACACACCCACTCATCTAGGAGCCTCCGTCCTTCAGAGGAGAACCGACGCCTGGGCCGCCGTGCACCCCTGGCAGGGGACACCATGGGGGGTGCAGAGGAGATGGGCGGAGAGGCATGCGCACGCAGCGGGGTGCAGGCAGGGTGCAGGCAGGGCCCCCGGGAGGGCAGGTGGCCTGCGGAGCCCGGCTTTGCAGTCGATGGAGTCACTTTCAGTAATGAAATACAACAATTGCTTGTGGGTGTGCCATGGAGGAAAAATGCAAGAGACAGGATAGATTCTGGAAGGGGCTTTATGATTCAAACAATGTTTGGTGACAAATCGTGCGAGTTGAAGTTCCGACAGAAAGGCCGTGCGGACGGGGAGTTCCAGAAGTGTCCCGGGCGGGGCAGACCTTGAGAACGGCCCACAGGAAATGCTCTCTGCCCACCCCCCCCCCACAGCAGGGACATTCAAAGCAGAAGTGCCCAAGCCACAAGCTGTCACACAAACAAAACACAGTGGCATGGGACAAGGAATGAGTATAAAAATACTGCACACCACACAGAGGGGCACTAGGTAGTCAAATCAGCACTTTAAAGACAAGCCACAGTTTTCTTCTCCAAGAAGAAATTTGCTGCCCTTCTCTGCGATGACAGGAGCCTGTCAGGTACTACCTGCGACCCAGCGGATTTTTTTTTTTTTTTTTTTTTTACTGTAAACTCACGAAATACAGCCCTTCAAAGTAAAGATGACAATGTCAGCAAAGAAAGAGAGGCCCAGGTCACTCTCCAGAGCAGATCGGTGCTGCAGAGAAAACATTTTGGAAATGGATGTTGGATGTCGGGAGATGATGACATTGTTGAGTGTTTTGGGGTCTGAAATGGGGTCACCCATAAAAACTCCTATCTGCCCACCGTAACTTGAGGGAATATTTTCTAACCTCTCAAAAAATATCTCCTACATGAAAAGTTCCGGTGTGTGTAGAACTCGCCTGTTAACGCGTGTGTGTGTGTGTGTGTGTGTGTGTGTGTGTGTGTGTGTGTGTGTGAAGGTGCAACGCCCCACGGTGTGTTCACAAGAAGAGCCGATGGCCACGTGGGAAGAGGGGACTTTACCAGCCATGTCGCAGCACAACTCTTCTGGGGGTCGCGGGGGGCTGAAGACCTGAGTCAGGAGACAGGGGCACAGCCAGCGACACCCACATTGCTTGGTTCCGTGCGTCTTTGCGAGGCTCTTTTCCCTCTTCGGTGACCACTAAAAGCAAGTGCAGACGTCACGGGATTCAGAACGAGACTCCAAACCACAGGATCACAAAACACTAAACCAAGACTCCGAAACAGAGGCGCACCAGCAGCCAGGCCGCACGCCGCCAGCACTCCTGATGAAAGCAGGCGGCTTCACTGCTGTATCAGAATGAACTTCAAAACTTATTTCAACAACATGTCATTTCACCTTTACTCTGATCTTTCTCTCTTCTAGTGATGAGAATATTTCATTATATGCCTCATGCACGCAATGTATAAATGAGTGGATACACTCAGTGTTGAGTATCTACTAAAACTTACTTTCCACTGGGAAGGACGCTCCAGTCCGGGAATGTGGAGCCCAGCAGCAGGGGGCGGAGGGCGTGCTCTGCACCAGGGGAGCTGAGCTCAAATCCTTCTGCCCCTCTGGAGGAAGTGGGTGCTAACAAGCTGATGAGATGACATGACCCCAAAACCATCCTCAGCCCAGGGCTCGGGGGGAGTGCTCTGGCCCCCACCATGTCCAGCACAAACGACAGCCGAAGGGAATGCTTCTTTACTAATAAACTAAAAGCAGTCAGACGCATGCCTGCACATGTGCACACATGGACACACACATGAACACATGGGCACACACTCACGTGCATACACACAGACATGCACATGCACACACATCATGTGCACACAGAGACATGCACACAGGTGCACAGACACACACCTGCACACGCACACGTGCTGAGCCCGCAGTGGGGAGCCAGATGGAGCTTGCCAGGAGAGGGCAGGCAGGGTAGGAGAAGATGAATGAAGGGCCCAGGCAGCACCCAAACTGGACCCAGCCAAGCCACCCTCTTTGCCAGACAGTGAAGTGGTGAGGTCAGCGAGTTACAGAACTGGGATCCCTCCAGCTGGAACAGGGATGAGGGTTAGAAGGAACGTGGCAGCCCCAAAAGAGTGAGAAGGGGTGCTGGGTGGGAGGGCGCCCCCCCTCCCCCAGAGCACTAGAGTGCCAATAGGAGCTGAGTAGGGGCAGCTCGGGAGCCCCTTTCCTGCCTGGCTCCAGGGCTCCTCCTTGCACATCTCCGAGCTCCTCCCCTGCCCCCCACATCCCCACCCCGTCTCTAAGATGCTCTGCAGTTCTTCCACCCTCCCCATTACCCAGGCCGCTAGGTCCTGGGAACAAGTCTTTGCTAACAGAACGTGCCAGAACTGTCACTTCCCCAGAGCCACGAACAGGGGCTTGGAGGAACCCACCCAGGACTCAGGAAGAGGCACATGCACCAGTGAACCCCAACTGCAGTTACAGGTTCCTTTTGCACTAACTGGGAAGCAAGCCGAAAGTCACACAGAAACCTCACCCTTGTGTGCCAAGTCCCATCTGTACGCGTGGCACCCTTTTCCTTCGTCTTGCTGAGCCTGTGCCCCCTGCCAGGCACTGTGCTGCTTCTCCTTCTCGAGGGAGAAAAGTTCCCCCCACGCCCCGATGTTGAACTTGGCCACAACACTTGCTCCAGCCAATGGGCTATGGCCTTAAGGAACCAACTGCCAGGCCCAAGCCCAGGTCCAAAGGGACACTGCAGTTTTCCCCTCTGCTCTCTTGTGCCTCTGTCATCGGCCACTGTGGTCCAAGGACAGCAGACACCAGGAACAGAGCTGGACCCAACTGGAAGCTCAGAGCCAAGCCTGGATCTGCCAACCCCAGCCCTCAGGTACATGAGTGAGAATAAATCATTCCTACTGTAAGCCCCAGAGTTTTGGGGCTGTTTGTTATTTAGCATTACTTAGCAATAGCTAACTGATACACACAGAATAACCTAAAACATCCTCATATTCTCCAAACTGAGAGGAAACCAAAATGGACAAAGAAGAAACTTTCTGGAGCTGGGGACTGATTCTTACACATTTACACACTTGCACACAGACACTACACACCCACCCCAAATCACCTAAATAGTATTTTTTTCAGCTCACATCCAGGGGATAACCATGCTACCAGTTGATCTGATGAAGCAGCTGTCACCAACTCTGCCGAGATACCATTTTACAAAGTTCAGCCCTTGAAGCCTTATCACCACCCAGGAAGCACCACCACTGTCCCCACTTTGCAGACGAGGAGGTCGAGGCCCAAAGAGGAGGCCCAGCACCGCACTGCACTCAGGGCCCCAGCAGGATGCACGCCCAATCTGTTTGGCTCCAGAGCCTGTGCTCTTTGCCAGCTTTATCCTGCGTCCGTCCCCAGATGCACACATCAGCCAGGTGCCATGGAATTTTTGCTCCCCCCAAAAAATGAATCTTTAGTGGAGAACTAAATGTGATTTCCCTTTTGGGTGTTAGTGAGACTTTTCATATGACTAAATCTGTAAACCTTTTAAAATGTCATAGGCCCTTTGTTCCCCAACTTGCCCCTGCCTGGGTCAGCCCTGTCTCCCTGGGGGGCCTCACAACTGCAAGCTGGCCAGGTGACTCCACAACCAGCTACAGGGTGCACGGGTGGTTCAGTGGTAGAATGCTCGCCTTGCACGCGGGACACCCAGGCTGGATTCCCGGACCATGCACCCAAAAAAAAAAAAAAAGAAAAGAAAACATAACCAGACAACATGACATTAATGAGGAAGAATGGCCTTCTCTGAAGACAAGTCCCCAAATAACTGACCAGAGACCTAATGAACTCTATAGCAAAGCATTTAGCTTAATGGCCAGACGATAAAATCAACAAGGACGGGGGCTACCAGCTCTTGCTCTCGTCCCTCCTCGGGAGTGAGCGGCTGGGATTTGTCCCTGCTTCTGAGTGTGTGGTGTCACCAGGAAACACCGAGGAGGCATGCAACGGGGTGGCAGGGGCCCTGGCAGGTTCAGGGGGTTCCGGAACAAACCATGAAGGGGTGGCTCCCCTCCCCAGCCCAGAGAGAGCAGGACAGAAGGACAAGGAAGGACAGGAATGAAGGCACAGTGGGGAGAGAAGGCGACCCACCCGAGGAGAGCCAAAGTCAGTCCCACAGGGCAGAAGGGGAGCCCAGCCCATGGGAGCGTGCCACCTGAGGTGGGGAATGTCACATCTTTGTCGGCGAGGGGGGGCCAGGACTGGAGACTAGGGCAGGACTCTGGGGTTTGGGGTTATCCAGGCCGAACACAGAAAGGATATGAGCATCTGCGGGACGTGGCAAAGCTCTGATTGTCCACTGGCTACTGGACACCACCCCAATGGGCTGTGACTCATGTCATTCCCTGCCTGCTGCTCGCCAGGTCCTTCTATATCTGGCTTTACTGCCAGCAGATTCGCTTCTCATAGGGTCAGTGGAAACTCCCAAGTGAGACAAGCCGATGGGTCACACAGCAGGTAGTAAGCACCGAGTGTATGCAGGCACTGGGATGAGACTGTGATCACAGTGGGGCTCACACTCCAGTACAGAGAGAAACCAGTGACCAGATTCCAGGTCGGGGGTTGCAGGTGCAAGGGTGAAGGGGGAGAGGTGGGTTGACCAGGTGGACGTTGCTAAGGTGTCATTGGAGCAAAGAACTAAAGGAGACAGAGGGAAGGGTGACCCTGCAGGTGTCAGCAGAGGAGGGTCCCAGGCAGGGGGATGAGCAAAGGCCCTGAGGCAGGAGACTTCGGTGTGTCAGAGGAGCAGCAGGAAGGTGAGAGGGGCTGTGGGGTGGAAGCAGGGAGGGGTGGGATGAGGTGAGGGTAGAAAGGGAGCCTGGCCGCCTGGGACGGGACCACCCAGCTCAGCCAGGATCCTGGCTACTGGAGTAAGAGCCACGGAAGGCTGTGATCAGAGCTACACCCACGTGCTGTGCACTTACTTTAAAGACGACTCACTCAGGCAGAGCACAGACTTTAGGGGCACGCATGGAAGCAGAGATTTATGAAGCCAGTGCAGCCAAAGCTTGGACACTAAGTGGAAGTGGTGAAAAGTGACCAAATTCAGGATTTTGAGGGGGTGAAGATTGTTTTAGTTTGCTAGAACTGCTGGAATGCATAACACCAGAAATGGATTGTCTTTTCTTTCTTTACTTTTATATTGTATAATATAACACATATAAAAAGCAAAGAAATTAAAAAGCAGTAATTTTCAAGCACTCTTCAACAAATAGTTGCAGGACAGATCCCAGAATCGCCATGGGCCACCATATCACCTTTCGGATTTTTCCTTCTAATTGCTCCAGAATATAGGAGGCTGGAAGGCTTAAATACATATTTATCACCACAATCAACTTTCTTTCTTTTTTGTGAAAAATAACATATATACAAAAAAGCAATAAATTTCAAAGCACAGCACCACAATTAGTTGTAGAGCAGATTTCAGAGTTTGGCGTGGGTTACGATTCCACAATTTTAGTTTTTACCTCTATATTGCTCTAAGATGCTGTAAACTAAAAGAAATATCAATTTAATGATTCAGCAATCATACTCATTTGTTAAACCCTACCTTCTCTGTATAACTCCACCATCACTTTGATCTTTCTATCCCACTCTCTAGGGGTATTTGGGCTATGGCCAATCTAACTTTTTCATGTTGGAAGGGGCTGTCACTAATATGGGATAGGGAGATGGAACCAGCTGATGTTCTGGAGAGGTTGGGCCCTCTAGGTTTCTGGACTTATCTGGTCCAAAGAACCATCTGGAGGTTGTAGGTTTCTGGAAAGTTACCCTAGTGCATGGAACCTTTGTAGAATCTTATATTTTGCTCTAGGTGTTCTTTAGGATTGGCTGGGATGGTTTTGGTTGGGGTTTGGCAAGTTATGTTAGGTAACAATGTCTAATTGAAGCTTGCTTAAGAGTGACCTCCAGAGTAGCCTCTCAACACTATTTGAACTCTCTCAGCCACGATACCTTATTTGTTACACTTCTTTTCCCCCTTTTGGTCAGAATGGAATTGTTGATCCCAGAGTACCAGGGCCAGACACATCCCTGGGAGTCATCTCCCATGTTGCCAGAGAGACTTTCACCCCTGGATGTCATGTCCTATCTAGGGAGGACAGCAACGGTTTCACTTGCAAAGTTAGACTTAGAAAGAGTGAGGCCACATCTGAGCAACAAAAGAGGTCCTCTAGAAGTAATTCTTAGGCATAGCTGTGGGTAGGCTAAGCTGCTCCGCTATCTACATAAGCTTCACAAGAGTAAGCATCAAGATCAACTTGACCTATTGATTTGGGTGTCCCTAATATTTGACACAGTATCAGGGAATTCCCTGATGGTAAAGTTTAATAGCTCCATATTTTTTCTCCCATTCCTCAAGGGGCTTTGCCAATACTTTTTATTATCTGGTTAATATAGTCTAGGATGTGTCCAGGCATTACATTAAGCTATACAGGATTAAAGGCTCTCTTTCTTATTCTGGGCTCCCTGTGTTTCGATTGTTCAAATGAGCTATCCAGACAGGTTGAGTTAGATTATGTGCTACAGAAAATTAGAATGGCCTTTATAAAGGGAATTTATTAAGTTACAGGTTTACGGTTCTAAGGCCTTAAAAATGTCCAAACTAAGGCATCAAGAGAAAGACACCTTGACTCAAGAAAGGCAGATGTCTGTCACATGGGAAGGCATGAAGCTTGCATCTGCTTATTTCTGGTTCCATTGCTTCTAGCTCCTGATGTCAGTCGCTTCCTCTCTAAGTGCGTGCAAACTTCACTTAGCTTCTCCAGGGCAAAACTCTGGGTTCAGGCTTGCTTAGCGTCTCCTGGGAAGACATACGGCCACATCTGCTGAGCTTTTCATCTCCAAACGGACATCTAGGCATCTGCTTTCTCTATTGGCACTCCAAGCATCTCCAAATGTCTGCATCTGAGCTTCCTCTGTGCTTTGCCAAAATGTCTCCCCTTTTAAAGGACTCCAGTTTGAACTAACCAAGACCCACCTTAAGTGGGCAGTCACATTTCCATCTAATTAAAGGTCACACCGTAATTGAGTACATCAGTCTTCATGGAAGTAATCCAATCAAGAGGTCCAACTGTAAACAATAGGTGGGCCCCGCAAGATTGAGATTGATAATTTGCACTTGTTCTGTAAACTAAACTGCTCCTTCCCTCAGCCCTAAGGAGTAGAATGGAAAGACAGCCAGTTTTCAGATTCCAAGGGTTAAAAGGAACGATCTTGATTTTGTATCTGCAACTCTCTGCTCAAGGACAAAACCCTTCACTACTTGCCAGAATAATATTCAAGTAATCCTTCAGCACTCCGCCAAGTGTTTGTTATGCATCTTAACTCGCTGCTTTTTCTGTAAAGCAGGCTTTTTCCTTCTTTGAATAGGGGCCACTTCTTTTGGTCCATATTCCTGCATGGAAGAAATACCCTGTGCTTCAGAGAGTCTTCAATTTTCTCCTCCTCCATTGAATCCACAGTGGCACGACTCCAAAGTTTCTGAAATTCTTCATGCACAGGAAATTGATGGCTCTTTCCACCAAAGAAAAGATTTTCTTCTTTTCAGGATGATTTACAAATAGCATCTGGCCCCCTAAAGCCTTGACAGCTTTCTGGGAATTGGCAGACCTTCGTCTACGTCTTCTAAGCAAATTCCTCCTAAGCCTCACTGGCCATGCTTGTCTAAGAGCCTGAGGAGGACCTTCTTGGCTTTCGAGTTGTACTTGGTCTTGAAAACATACTTCCCATCTACTGTTTCAACTTTGGGATCACTGACCAATGCCTCACCTTTAGCCATTGTTTCTGCTTGAGTCCAATACCTAATTGCTGTGTTTCATCTAAAATTTCTTTTAAAGTTAGAGGATGTGTACCTCCTGGCTGATGCCATGTTTCATGTAATTCACAATCTTGGCAAGAACTCCAAACGTATATCCAGAGCTTCCTGATAGAGCTTTCAAGTTAAACGATCCATTGCTGTGATCAGAATTTTGTTTAGGGCCTGATGGCACTCCATGTTCTAGCTTAGCGTTCTTCTCTGATGATGATGATGATGACACAGAAGTTATTGAACATTTCTCTACTACAGGAGGAGAAAGAGCTCATTTTATGAACAGCTCCCTTTCTCTCATCTGCCATGGATCCATAATGCTGAGCCAGGGGGCCACCCCACGTCACCCACCACACCTTCCGGTGCCTCAGCCCCAGACAGCTGCCCACACTGGTGCAGCCAGCCCCACCTGCCCTCGCGCCCAGAGCTGACCTGCCTCATCAGGGTCTGAGACCTAGCAGTGGCAGCTGAGGCGGTGGCACAGCCGGGGCTCCCTGGATCAGCTTTTATAAAGGGGATTTATTAAGTTGTAAGTTAACAGTTCTAAGGCCCTAAAAAGGTCCAAACTAAGGTATCCATAAATCTTTTTTGGATACCTGGACTCTGAAGAAAGGGTGGGTGGTCCCCAGGATTCCTCTGTTAGCTGGGGAGGCATGTGGCTGGCATCTGAGGTCCTTGCTTAGCTTCTCTGGGGAAGCATTGGATTTCTTCTCTTTCCTTCCCTGGGCTCTCTCCAGGTGCTGGCTTTCCCGTACTGTGGGTCCTTGCTTAGCATCGCATGGGAAGGCACACAGCAATGTCTGCTGGGCTCTGTCCCTGTCTACCCTCTGATAGCTCTTTCAGCGCCTGGCATCTCCTGGGGCTTTCACATTTCCAAACATTCGTGCTAAACTCCAAGCATCTCCAAATGTCTGTGTCTGAGCCTTCTCCAAAATGTCTCCCCTTTTAAAGGACTCTAGTAAACTAATCAAGACCCACCTTGAAGAAGTGGACTCACATCTCTATCTAATCAAAGATCACACCCACAATTGGATGTGTCACATCTCCATGGGAACAATCCAATCAAAGTTTCCACCCTAAACAATAGGTGTGCCTCCACAAGATTAAGTTAGGAAAAAGAACATGGCTTTTCCGAGGGTACATAACAGTTTCACACCAGCACATTCTACTTTCTAGACCACAAAAAGATATGATCTTTCTGTATATAAAATACATTCATTTCATCACAGTATCACAAAAGCCTTAAACCATTTCAGTAACAATACAAACACAATACAAAGTCAGAAGCAGTACAAAATCTCATCAGAGTCAGCTACAGGCATGGTCTGTCCAAAGGCAAAAATTCTCCTCTGGCTGTGGACCTGTGAAACTCAGAACATGTTATCTGCTTCCAGTAGACAAAGGAGGAACAGTCATAGCATAAACTCATATTGCTATTTCTCATTTCCATAGTGAGAAATCGAAAGGAAAACAGAGGTCACCAGACCCAAATAGTTCTGAAAACCTGCAAGGCAAACTCTACTGGACTTCAAAGTCTGCAAGTCGTTTATCATCCTCATGGCCTCAGAGAGCAGCAGTCTCACCCTTTCCAAGGACTCACACAGCAGCCCTTTGCTCTGCAAACACTAGGGTGTGGGTTGGAACCTCGAGGAACTCTGGGGAGACCATCTTTTCCTCAGCTCCTCCCTCTCCAAGCATCAGCACCCAGACTGCCTTCAAAGGACCAACAGACACCAGCCACATGCCTTCCCATGTGACAGACATTGGCCTGTCTTCACAGTCAAGCTTTCTTTTTCTGGACGCCTTAATTTGGACATTTTTAAGGCCTTAGAACTGCAAACTTACAACTTAATAAATCCTCTTTATAAAAGGTGATCCATTTCTGGCATCGTGCCAGTTTGAAGCTGTTATGTTCCCCAGAAAAGCCATGTTCTTTTTCCTGATCCAATCTTGTGAGGGCAGCCATGTTTATTTTAATCCTGATTCAATATTACAGGGTAGAAACTTTGATTGGATTGTTTCCAGGGAGATGTGACACACCCAGTTGTGGGTATGACATTTGATTGGATTGTTTCCAGGGAGATGTGACACAACCTATTGCTAGTATGGCTTTTGATTAGATGGAGATATAACTCCACCCATTCAAGGTGGGTCTTGATTAGTTTCTTTGATTAGTTTTCCTTTAAAAGTAGAAACACTTGGAGGAAGCTCAGACACTTGGAGAAGATTTGCTAGAGAAGAAATATAGACACAGACACCTGGAGCTGTTGGAATGTCATAAGAGCTGCTTGGGGTACCAACAGAGAGAATAGCAACTAAACACAGATGTCTGGAAATGCAGAGCTCAGCAGACATTGCCATGTGCCTTCCCGTGAGATGCTAAGCAAGCCAGAAGCCAGAAGGCTCCACAGGGGCTGAGAGCCATTTGAAACCGGAAACTGGGAGAGGATGCAGATGCCAGCCATGTGCCTTTCCATGTGACAGATATCAGCCTTTCTTGAGTCAAATTATCTATTTCTGGATGTCTTAGTTTGGACATTTTTATGGCCTTAGAGTTGTAAACTTGTAACTTGATAAATTCCCTTATAAAAAGCCATTCCGTTTCTGATCTATTGCATTCTGCCAATTGCTGAGAGGAGGTTTTAGGGGAGGGCATGGGTACACTTCTGGGTCATGTTCTTGGGAAAAGTCCCTCAGACACTCAGGAGAAAATGGGGGCTAAGTTTTGAGTGCCTGGGAGTCAAAGGAGAGTGGACACTCCTGTGTGAACGTTGAAGGAAATCGCCCAGGAGAAGGAGAAATACTGACGATGCAAGACAGGGACTCCCGGGCTGGGGGGTGGTCCTGAATGGGGAGGGATTCTGTGCCCAAGGGGGAGGGGCTGGCTTTGGTAGACCAGTCGGTCGGCACCCTGCAAGAGGAGGGAAGACAGAGGATGCTGGAGTCTGTGGGTGGGTTGGGGCATCTGCTGCTCCAGCAGCTTACTGACTACTGGCCCCACCCCAGCCAGGTCAAATCGGCTGGGGCCAAAGGTACTGACCTTGACCCCCTCACCTAGGAAGCTCTCCACCTAGGGTAGCAGGTTTCTGTTTCTCCATCATTCCAAGTGCTCGAGTAGATGCTGAACTGGCAGAGCCGAGGGAGACGCTGACACCTTCCCTGTGTTCAGAGTGGAGGGTCTGAGACAAGCCCCCGGCCACTCCCAGCCCCACTCCTCCAGGGCTTTGTGCTTTACCCCAGTTCTCAGCTGGTCCCTGCTGCTGCAGGGTCTCTCAAGTGCTTTGTACTGGGTTTGCATTGAGATGGGACCTGCTGCTGGATGGGAAAGGGGCAGGCGCAGGTAGGGGGAGGGACGAGGGCAGGTTAGCGAGGCAGGGCGTCAGCACCAGCCCTCAACTGTGGACACGGCACGTGGACACTGCTGCCGCTGCCAAGGGGTAAGTAGAATAAAGGTTTACCATCGCGGCCATTCTTTGGGACACCCCCACAAGGAGGCCACTCCCCATGAACCCCAAGCCCCAATCCACAAACTGGATACAATCCAAAGATGCGAGAAAGTGGAATCAGCCTGTTGGGACGTTAAGTGCACAAGCCCCCGGGGTCTTTCCCCTCCCTGCTCACCACAGACCCGTGTGTCCTACAGGGCTAAAGGCAAGGCATGGCGGGCTGGGGCACCTGCACTGGCCACCCCCTCCTGCCACCCACCCGGGCTGCACCACCTAGCCATTTTGGGGGGAACTGCCTTACGTTTGCTGGTTTCAGCTTCTGCCTTGCTAAACCCATCACCTTTCTTCCTTTGCATATTCTCCTTGAATTGGCCAAGGAAGGCAAATGCTCCTTCTGAAGGTTCAACATTTCTTCTTCTTTGAGACAGCAAAAGTTCACAAGACATTTCCCGGGCCTTTGGAGGATCCCAGCTTCTGGGGGCTTGAGCTGCACCCCCTGTGACTTTCGAGGACGTGATCTTTGCAGATGGGGGCGGTGCCTAGGTCTCCATGGCTGCTCTCTGGCTAGGTGGGTCCAGGACCTGCTTTCACTTCCCCAGGCCCAGACCCATGAAGGTCAAGTCCAAGCTCCAGAGCAGCTCCAGGCTGTAGGGTTTGCAGCTTCGGGCCTCTGTCATTCCAGAAAACAGCACAAGAAGAGCGGTTTGGCAGGCCCAGCCCCCCTCTTCAGAAGGCATACCCAGAGATTTGCCTTGTTTTAGCAACACATAGAAAACGCTGGAAACTCAGTGTGCTTCCCATAGCAGCGCCAACAGGGAAGAAATATGGCCTCGGGCCGGCCCCACCTGCCCACCCAGCCCAGGGAAGGCAGGGCAGAGTCTTCCTGGTTTAGCAGGTATTTATGGTTTGTTAATGGTGCTGCTGGCGTGGGTGGGTCGTATAAATTAATGACCTCAGGTGGGTTTGGCAAGGAACGTCCTGCCAAGTGGACGAAACCAAGTGGAGAAACAACTCACCCGAAGCAGCAACTGCAGGTAGGAGTTTAAATCCCCGACCCCAAGGCAGCTGGGGTCCAAGAAGAGGTGACCCCAGGAATTACAGAGCACAGCCACCTGCAGGAGGCGCCTGCCACCCAGGACACATCATCAGCTCCGTGCCAAGGCGCCAGGCCCCCCGCAGGCGAGGGAGCAGCCTGAAGGCCACGCTGGGGGTGTGTATTCTGGACCTAATCCCCACCACCACCCCATGTGGACCCAGCCAGAGTCTGAGTCTTCCCTGCTGCCTCCAGACCTGAAGTCATTCCCTTGGCGTGGGAATGAACCTGCGTGGAATCTCTGAGTCCCCTGGGCCAGGTGAGGGGTCTAGGCAGAACCCAGAGGCCTGGAGGCACCTGCTGCCCCCAGCCATGACCTCGCAGTAGTGATGTGTGAGCTCGTAGTAATGACATGTGACCTTGCAGCAATGATCTGTGACCTCTGAGCCCTTGCTCACAAGCGTGGCTGCGGAAGTGCTGGTCTTAGATATGCAGCAGGAGGCCCCAGACTCCTTCCAGGGCTCACAATGGGCTCCAGCCCAGGGCAGCAGCAGGCGAGGAGCGAGGAGGGTGCCGAGTGGGGGAGACAGAGGTGAGGGATAGAGACCCAGCAACAGACTCCGATTGAGTCTCCTTCCCTGCGCTCTGCGTATGCTGTCCCCTCTCACTGGAATGACCTTCCCCACCTTCTCTTCTCTACCTGGACGTCTGGCAGCATCATCTGCCAGCACCGTTCAGCTCCTGCCCTCATGGGCTGACATCCACAGTTCCCCCCAGCCAGCTGTCTCTGAGCTGCTTAGTGCCAGTGGCCTGGAGACCACCTATATCTGCTAGCTTTGGCTACATAGAAAATCATACCACACATAGTGGCTTGAAAGAGCAAATGGTGGGTTGGCTGAGAACCGTGGTCCTGGCTGTCTTGGGGGCTGGAGAGGCCAGGGTGGCCCCCTCACATGCCTGGGGACTCTGCAGGAGGGGCCAGTTCCAGGGTGCAGATGCAGGGAGGGGCACCAAAGGCGGCACGTTTGCAGCCGTCTACTCCACACCCGTCCCCAGGAGCAGGGACAGCCTGGACACCTGGACGAGAAGAGGCAGCAGGCCTGGCAAACACTGGGGGACAGGAGCCTCCAGGGAGAAAGGCCCCTCCAGGCCAGGAGGAGAACAGAGAGGGGTCACACACCCCCAGCGGACTCCCTCAGAGCAGTGGTCCTCGCCCCCAAATGCGCCCAGGCTCCAGGGTGCAGGAGCAGAGGGTGCAGGTCCAGCCCCAGAGAGCACAGCCACAACCCACCCACTTTGGGGGCCTCCCAAGATGGGACCTTAGGCTTCTTGCATTTGCCTCCTGAAATCCAGGATCCTGGGTGCCCAGCTCCGCCTGGAGTCAGGAGGGCAGCACAACAAGCAAAGTCTGCAGGCGCGGCTCCCAGAGCTTCCCTTTCACCAGGTCCCGAAACTCCCCCTCGACCCCTGGGGGTGCCACCCAACTCTTCTCTTGCCCCCTTCCTCCTTGGCCAGCCCCGTGGGGGACACGCCGTCCAGATGCTGGCAACCCCTGAGTGTCCAGCTCTTCCTGGGGCCTCCTCAGGCTCCAGACGCCCTTGCCCAGTGGCACACCCTTCTTCTTCCAACAGGCATGGCCAAGGTCACATGTCCAGGACTAACCTTGACCCCAGCCCCACCTGAGAGGCGTTCCTCCCAAGATCATGGCATCTGAGGTCATGACACAGGCTTCCCCTCCCCTCGGCCAGAGTGACCTTTAGTCTTGCCAGTCGGACTGCTGCACTAGCTGTGTATACTCACGCTACAGGACGGGCTTCTGAACATGCTGTTCGAGGTCTCCAGGAGCTGGTCCCCACCTATTTTTCCAGCATTTTCTCCTGTTCCTCCCCTTCCCCCCACCTTCTTCCCCCCACTCTCTGCTCCAGGCCTGCTAGATCTCCAGCTGGTCCTTCCCTCACCTTTGTTTATACTCTTCCTTTTCCCAGACTGTCCTCTTCCATCCCACAAACTCCTACTCACCCTTCAAGGCCCAGCTGAAATGTCCCATTCTCTGTGATGATGTCCCAGATCCTCCCAGATTGAATGAGCCCCCAGGGCCCCTGTGCTCAAGGCTATATCCAATCCTGAGCCCCATCATAGCCACCTCTTCACCAACCCCCAGCCCAGTGTCTCTCCCACCCAGAGACCAGGTCATGAGAACTCTCTGTGGCAACCTCAGTACCCAGTTTAGGGCTCGGCACAGGGGTGCTTGAACGTGGAGGGTCAAATAAATGAATCTTGTTCTCTTTGCTAAAGAAGACTAGAGAAAGCTTTGGTGCAGGAACCAAGGGGGGGTGAGCCATGTGACCCTGCACTCCCCGAATCACAGGCCCTTCCACCCTCAGGCAGAACTGATCCCACCGAGAGAGATAAGGCTCCGGGAGGGGAAGTGCCCTAACCTTTCCAGGGTAATTATCGCACCTGGAAACTTGAGCAGCAGGTCTTCATTAGGTTACCAAATAAATTATTACAGTATTACATTTTAAGTTGACAAGTAAATCTTATTATAAAAGTGTAATGACACTATAAAAGACATTTTATACATTCGTTTAGTCCCCTCGTTCCCTTTGACACTTCATTACGGCTCCCGCGACTTGGAGAACTAAACCATTATTAATTCGGCAAATCGGTGGGAAGCTTTCAGGGACTGCGGTTTCCCAGCTCAGCCCCCAGAGCCCTGATGAAAGCGGAGCCAAGACCCCAGGCCTGGGCGGGGGGGGGCTCCAGCTCCCCCCGACGGAGACAGGACCCCTCTGTGGGAATTTTCTCAGGGAGGGGCTCAGCCAGCACCACCCCATGGGCCTCGCTGGTGCCCTGGAGTCTCACTGGGGGGTCCCAAGGGGCAGGTGCTGCTGGCATGCGCTGAGCTGGGCTCTGGGGTACGGGGGGGGGGGGGGGGGATCACGGCCCGGGACTGTGGGCCCAACCTGGGGTCAGGGAGAAGCACGTAGGGCCTCCTGGGCCGGGGGCCGCCTTGTGAGGAGCGAGGCACAGAGCTGGGCCTGGGAGACCTCCTGGGGGGACGCGCCCTTCTCCCCACTTTCCTCTATGTCCAAATTCCTCTTTAAGGGCCTCGACTATCACGGCAGAAACATGTACACGTAGACACAGACCTGCAGGGGTGGGAGGCAGGGCGCCAGTGGGGTGCAGGCCAGGCCGCGGCCTGGTGGGAAGGGCTGCGGCTGTCGCCGGGGAACGGTAGGGGCACGAGCACGGCCTCCAGGCCGGCGACCCCAACCCCACTGGAGGAGACCCCCACGGCCGCCCCCCTCGGCTGCCCCCACAGGCCTTGGCCCAGAGCCATCCTGAAGGTGGCAGGAGCTCAAGGCTCAGCAGGGCAGTCCCCCAGCCCCTCCTGGGAGGGCCAGCCTGCCCTCCCCACCTACTCAGGATGGACAGAGGCATGGACGGAGGGAGGGGGACAGACAGGCCGCAAAGCAGAGAGGGACGTGGACAAGGAGAGAGCCCGGCAGGAGGGGGTCTGGCTCCCGCCCCAGCTGCCCGAGTTCCTCAGGGAGAGAGGGTGGGGGGTGCCAGGGGGATGGGCAGGAAACAGCAGGTGCCCCAGGTGCCCCCAGGGTCCCAGCCTGGCCCTGCAGGGGTCCCGGAGCCAGCGAGGGCCGTCTCCCCAGTCCCGGGGCCGCTCCCCTCTCCCCATCCCTTCTCCCCTCCCTCCCCACCTCTCCCCTCTCTCCCTCTCCTGCTTCTGTGAAGACTGCTCAGCGTCATCACTGGGCTCACAGAATTAAATATCTCGAAGATGTTAGAAACGTATCCTAGTTTCTATGGCAACATGAGAATAATTCACATCTCCCGACCAAGCCAAGGCGGAATGCATGTCTCCTGCGTTAGAGGCAGCCAATTATTTTTAATAGCCGGGTCAGGGCGGGGCTCCCTGGCCCCTCTCCCTGTGAGCGCGCCCAGGTGCCCGTGACCCCTGGGAGTCTATGGCCCAGCGCCCTGCGGCCCCCACTGGGGCTGTGCCCACCCAGAACCTGCGGCTCAGCTCTGGGGCCACCAGTCCCCGGGAGAGCCGCAGGGATGGGGTGTGGTGGGAAGGGGCCCCGTTCCTGGGGCTGCCACCCCCTGGCCTGTGCTCTGACGTCCTGTTCTTGGGCACTCGGGGTGCCGACTCCTCAAATGGAATCAGGATACCTAGTCCGTGGGGTCCTCCACTTTCCCATGGATCATAGTTCCTGGCATACAGTAGGTGCCCAATAAATGCTTGTTAAGTGAAATAGGCAGTCAAGCGCCACATCATGTGCTCAGGTGGGTTTCCTCACTGTGGCTCCCTGGGAGAAACTGCTCCTCTCCCGTCACCCAGACAAGGGCTGCCTGGCAATCCTTGGCTGCAGGGGACAGGCTGAGTGCCGCGGGGGACCGGGCAGTGGACACAAGACCCAGGTCCAGCCAGGCCTAAGCAAGTAAACACAAAAGCACCACTGTCAGGGGTGGAATGCTCCGGAGAAACCCAAATGGGTGAGAGTGGGTGTGGCAGAGCCCCAACGGGGAGGGCGGGGACCTGGCGGGGGTCCCCCACTTCCCAGGCACCTTGTCCCCTCGGCCCAGGCCCCAGATGCCCTGCAGGATGGTCCGGCCGTTGCCAGTGACTGGCATCTGCCACGGCATCTGCAGTGGGTCCCCAGGCCCTGCCTCCTACAGGTCACCACGCAGGGTCTCAGCCGGAGATGTGAGGCTGGGCGCAGGGGCTGGGGAGGACACGCGTCCCTTAACCCATCCCCCACGCCAGACTTCCTTGGGGTGAGGAGGGACGCCGCAGTGCACACCCATTTTTCAAAGAAATTGGGAAATTACAGAAAAGAAGACCGAATAATGTAACGCACACACTTGCACCCACACCCAGGATCAGCTCCTGTCTGCTGTTACCCGAATAGTGTTTTAGGAAATAGTATTCTGAGGCGGCGGGCCCCGTGGCCGCCCGCGCAGGCCGAAGCTTTTACTCCGCGCCGCGACTTAAACCCCGCGTGTGCCCCGCCAGCCTTGCGCGCCCAGCGGCTGCGTGGGGCCACCGCGCCCCTCCCGGCCCTCCGGGTACCCCAGGGCCTGCGTGAAGCCCCCAGCGCGGGAACCCAGCCGCCCTTTCGCCATGGCCCCGCCTTCCTCCGCCGGGCATGTGAGGCGCCAGCTGCGCTGGGGTCTTCACCGACGTCCGAGGCTTCACCACGCCCTGGACCGCCCGGGATGCGCTCCCAGTGGCCACTGGGTTCTCAGGCTTGGGCCTGCTCGGTCCCTGCCTGCAAGGACGGCACAGATGGCCTGGAGAGGACGTCCATGCTGCGGGGGGCTATCCTTCTGCTCCCCCCACCCTGCGCCCTGTTCTGTTCCTGCTCTAATGCCCCCCACCCCCACCCCTTCCCTAGTCCCCTCCAGGGGTACAGACAAGGGGTGGCTGCATGTGTTTCCGCCTTCTGGGGTGGGGGTGGGGGTTTCCACTCACCCCGTCAGGCTGCCGGGCGGCCTCCTCCTTCATGGACCAGGTGCTGCAGGGCTGATCTCAGCGCCACCTCCTCCACGGCCGGGCTCGCAGGCAGGGGTCTGCCCACCCGGCTGCCTTCGGTGCCCTCGGGCTGCAGCGGCGTTGCTGAGCGGGCCCCCACCTCCACCCCACAGCCTTCCCATTGCTTGTCCTTACCGCCCACTCAGTCTCTGATTGCTGCCCACAGTTCCGGGGGCTGAGCTGTAAGGCACAGTCCCAGGTTTTAATTCATCTGATGAGCAACCTGAAGTGAAGATGTCCCCCATGTTCCTGCCGAGAGCCCCGAATCCTGTTCCAAACCATGTGAACGGGACCTGGGCAGCCCCCCCTCCACTGCTTGGGGCCCCCTCTGACGGCCTCACCCGATTACAGGTTAGTGCTGCCCTGTTGGCCGCGCAGCCCGAGGGGTCTGGGGGGTCTTGCCCTGCAGGCATGGTAAGAAAACACACCATTGTCTGTCCCAGCAGCAGGGCGCCCCCTCTGCCTGCACTGGCCTCAGCTAGCCTGCCCGAGCCCCCACCTCTCTCCTGAGGGCCAGCCTGGGCCAGGCCCAAATCCCCAGGCCCTCCAGACCCCCCACTCTCGCACACCAGAGGCCCTTTGCTTGGTCAAAGCCCCCACGGGCTTTTCGGGCTCTGAAGGACCCAGCGTCCCGGCCCAGGCACAGAGCTGAAAGCGTGTAACTGTACAATCTGGCTTTGTGGGTTGTAGCCCCCGCCAGCCGCTAAGGCGAGACCTCAGCGTGGTCCGTGGCTTGTGACTTCACAGCCGAGGCTCAAAGACCCTGCCTGGCTGTGCCAGAGCCCCAGTCTCCACATGCTGCTTTGTCCCCTAAAGTCTGATCCTGGGGTTTGGTGAAACTTGCCATCAGACCATCTGGGCATGGGGCCTTTGGAAAGGGAAAGGCTGTGACCACCCCTTTCAGTACTTTACAACGGTTGCTTTCTCCAGAATTTTTATTTTCTTCTTGAGTCAAGTTTTGTCATTTGCATTTTTCTAGAAAACTTGCCATTTCATCCAGGTTTTCAAATCCATAGGTGCAAAGCTGCTCATAGGATGTGCTTGTGATTTGTAAAATGTCTTTAGCACCTGTAGTTTTGCCTCCCCTTTTCTAAATACTACTGAATTTTAGTCCTTAGAAGTTTGTATATTTTTCATTCAACAAACAGTTTTCAGCAGTTGTAACCGAGAAGGTCGGACTCAGTAATAACTATGACTACAGAATCTCTAATAGACATTCCTTTCTACTCCTGGTCTGTTAGAGTAGACAGAGGAAACCACCTGAACTCTCTGAACTGTGATCCAGCTGCCCTGACTGCTGATAATGATTATATAGCCTTTATCGCATGCCCTTGTGATTGTAAAAACCTGGGATTCGCTTTATCCAGGTTTACAACCCCCTTAATGCTGATGGAGGAACCCGAACCAGCTCAGAACTAAGTATTGACTTAGTTCTAGCACAGCTCACTCCTCCACATTTGCAAATTGTTTCTACCTGCACTTGCTATGGAAATAAACAACCCCCTCTCCCCTCCTTCCTGCCTACACTGTATTGAAATGGTAGTGACTCCATTTTTCCTTGTTTAAATCCATAAAAGCCCTGAATTCCTTGGACTCAGAGAGACAGATTTTGGGGCCGATAGGCCAGCTGATCTCCTGCTTCGGGCCCAGCAATAAGCTCTCTATCTTTGACACCCTGGTGTCTCAGGAATTGGTCATGTGAACACTGGGCAGAGAACCCACTGCTTTCATACCGTGTCACTTACTGTGTTCAGTCCTGCCCTCCTGGGACTTACATTATCAATCAGTTCTAAATATCAACTTTTATTTTTCTTTTACACTTCAGTACTTTCTGTTTTTTAATTTATTATTTTTACATCTCTCTGGGTTTTTGTTGTTGTTATTGTTGTTTGCATTTTTGCTCTGTTATTCTTTTTCCAGCTTTTAATATTTATTGTCTTCTAATGATATATGTAAGGCTATAAATTCTCCTTTAATTACTGCTTTAGCTGCATCCTACACGTTTTGATATTTTCTGCTCTTTATTGTCATTTAGTTCTAAGTATTTTGTAATTTCCATCACAAGTCTACTTTCATTTCAGTGATTACTTTTAAATACATGGGTTTTGGTGTTTTTAATTTCTCTCTTTGAATTTTATTTCTAATGTTGCATTGTGGGCAGAAAGCATGGGTCTGTATATTTTCAAGGCTTTGGGAGTTTTTGAACTCGCACTTGTGACTATTTTCCATGTGCTTTAGATGAATGCAAATTCTGTTTGAAGTACAAAACTCTTTCTACTAAATCAAGCTTATTCATTTTTATACAGTCTTTTTTCTTTTCTGTAGTAGTTGTGTTACAATGTCCTATTATGTTTGTGGACTGTCAAGTTTTCCTTTTAATGTGTCCACTTTTACTTTGTGTGTGTTGTTAAATATTTCTGCAGGCCCATGATTGAGTACACTGGACTGCTCCTTTGATTGTATGAAACACTTCTCCTTGTAATGTGTCCTTGTAAATGTTTTCCTCTTCAAATGTGATTTAAAGGAATACAGTTATTGTCATTTGTTTTAGTTTCCCAGCTGCTAAAACAAATACTGCCCAATGGACTGGCTTAACAACAGGAATTTACAGGCTCAGGGTTGCAGGGACTGGATGGCTGGCTTCCTCCCAGGGTCGTATCTTCTGGCTGGTTGGAGGTCTTTGGGGCACTTTGACTTTTCTGTCACACGCAATGCACATGGTGGCATCTTCTCTTTCCCTTCCAGGTTCTATTCATTTCCAGCTCCTGGCTGTTCCCTGTGGCTTTTCTTTCCTCATCCAGTCTCCTCTGCTCATAAGACTGCAGGCAGTTTTGATTACATCTTAACCAGTAACATTTCCAAAGGTCCCCTCTGCAAATGGTTCCCACCCACAGGACCAGGGCTGGAGACATGAACATGCCTTTTGTAGGGGGAGCGATTCAGTCCCCAGTGCCACCCAAACTGTCTTTAGGGTTTTGATCTCCCTCGCATATATTTTCTCAGCCTTTATTTCAGATTTTGTACTTTTGTTTTAGGTATATCTCCTGTTAATTGGACGTTTTTGGATTTTCTGCAGCTTTTAAAAAATAGAGCATACCTATTTTTGAATAGGTGAGTTTATGTTATTTATCACAGTCACTGACATGTTGGAATTTACTTGGGCCTTGCTGACATTTTTTCTTTTCTTTTTCTATGCCGCATGGTGGAGTCATATTGCATTCTTTTTCCATGTGACTATCCCGTTATTGCAGCACCATTTGTTGATTTTTTTTTGGGGGGGGAAATGGGCTGATAATTGAACCCGGGTCCCTGCTGCACCACCCTTGCACCCACTGGACCATTTGCCCTTTTTGCTCTCTCCTGGCTTCGAAGTCGTATACTTTATTTCTATTCTTTTAAAAATTACCCTTAAATTTTAAGTAAATCCTTAAACTCATATTTTCTTAACAAATTCCCGAGTGAACCAGACAAGCAGGTCTGCAGCCAGGGTGGCAAGTCCCCGAGGATTTGGGGGCTATGGTTGATTTTGCTGATTCATCCACTTGACAATATTTGACTCAAGAACCGACTACTGGAAGTCTATTCTGGTAAAGTATTCAGAAGTGCAGGCATTTATGACAGCATCATTTGCAATAGGAAAAAAAATGGAAGCAATTTAGTGTACAATAAGGGACCAGCTAAACGAATTATGTTAAAACATGCAACAGAATATTATGTAGTCATTAAAATCAGGTTTTTGAAGAATTTTAATGACATGAGAAAATGCTCGTGATATTAGCACAACATGATGAGCAGGGCTCTTTGTATCTTGGCTTTGGTGTGGCAAGAAGGAAAGGGAGGTTGCCCCCATCACAAAGGGGACTGCAGAGGGGGGCAGCGGTCACTGCTCGGAGCAGATGGCTGTGAGGATGGGGCACTAGAGGCGGGAGGACAGGCATCTCCTCTGACCCACTGCCAGCAGAAGTACAGAGCCGCTGCCCTCGGCATCCCCAGGCCTGGAGTAGACCCTCTGGCACCGGGTCAGGGACAATGAATCCTGGGGTCCAGGCAGCAGAGCCCTGGCCTGGAGTTACTCAGGCCAGCTTCACTCTAGGGCATGGGAAGGGGGAAAGCTGGGGTGGCCCATCGTACCTGCAGTTACAGAACCTGGGGGCAGCTGGCCAAGGGCACACGGGGGAAGGCTGGGGTGGGCAGAGGTGGTGGCAGGGAAGGTAGGGGCACAGGAAAACGCCTCCAGCTCCTCCCCAAGGGGCCAGCAGCAGTGAGCCCAGATGCAGGAGGGGGAGTTCCAACAACTCAGACGGTCTGCTACTGATGCAAGAATAGATAAACAGACAAAGGGAACAGAGGAGAGAGCCCAGATACAGGCCACACCTACACGACCACATGAGCTAAGAGAAAGCTGTCACTGCAGAGCAGTGAGGGACATCGGTCATCTCTGTCCCAGAAGTGATATATAACCAACCATCCCAAATTCAGAGGTTTATAACAAAAACCATGTCTGTTCTTTCCTGTGCCTACAGGTCAGCTGGGGTCACCTGCTCTCATTGGGGCTCAGCTAGACATGCTTCCAAACTGCAGGCTGGAGGTCTGGTCTGACCCTGGCCTGCTCCCCCATCTCTCCTCCTCCTGGGATGGCAGGATGGCTGGGCTGTCAAGCTAATGCTCAGGAGGGAGAGTGAGACATGGGAGCCTTATGAGGCATTAGCACGGAAGTGGCACACTATCCCTTCTGCCTGCCTGCAGGGTCGAAGAATGTCACATGACCAAGCATAGGCGGGACAAGGGGAGGGACCGCAAAACCCTACGTCCATGTAGAGGTCCTGGGTAGAGGAGAAGGTGACGGGCAGAGCCACTATCATCTACTGCAGAGGAAAGAAAAACAACCAAGAAAATGTCTCCTGCCTTATGCCATCTGCAAGTCAAATCCATGTGGACCACAGATGTCAAAGTGGGAGGCAACACAGCCAAGCACCCAGAAGATGCTATAGAAGAACATAGGTATGACCTTGGGGTTGGACTACAGTAAAATGTAAAAACTTCTTTTAAAAGTACCAAAAAGAGAGAGAAAATGCAAGACCTAGAATGGGAGAGGATATTTGCAACACATATAGCAAATAGGATTTGTATCCATAATATGTAAAAAGTTACTGCAAACAAACAGGGCAAAGACATAACCACTACCACCACCACCCCCCAAAAAAGAAATGGAAATTAGATTTGAAGAGCTACTTCACCAAAGAAGATGTATGTATGACACATAAGCACATGAAAAGATGTCCCTCACCCTCTGTGCTTGGGAAATTCCACTCGGGAGCTAACGCTGACATACCCACCAGGTGGCTCAGACTTATGTTCCAAGTGTTGGTGAAAACATGGAGCAACGGGAACCCTCACAGCCTGCTGGTGAAGATGCAAACTGGAGAAACTCTCTGGAAAACAGTCTGGCATTACCTGTTGGCTGGCAGGAGCACGTCCAAGCTGCTGCAGCAGTCCCAGCTGTAGGTGAACTCCTACCCGAACTGTGGGTGTGTGAGCAGCAAGATGCACGCGAGTGCTCAGAGCAGTTATTTGTTGACAGCCCCAAACCGAAAACACTGACAAAACGCCCACCGGCAGCAGGAGGGACAGATTGTGGTCTACTCGCACACTGGAGAACCATACAGCAGTGAAAAAGCAAGCCATGGCTACCCGACAAGGGGGCTCACCAAAAAACCTGTGTTCTATGATTCCATTCATATAATAAAGTTTAATCCTAGACTAGATGAAACTTCAGTGTTAGGAGCCGAGGTAGCATCACACTTAGAAAGGAGGGGCCCCTCAGGGAATTCAGGGGTGCCAGCCAGGTTCTGCTTCTACCCAGGTTGCGGTTACACAGATGTTTGCCCTGTGATAATTCACTGCTGTTAGTTGTATGTGTGCGTGCTCTTTTCTGCTTGTATTACATTTCACATTTAAATGTAAAAGCAGATGCCAAAAATTGCTGCAAAAATGCCAGGAAAGAATATAAGGACTAAGGGAGAGCATCTTAGTTTTCTATTGCTAGGTAACCAATAATCACAAGTCTAGCAGCTTAAACCAGCACCACTGAATATCTCACAGTGTCCCTGGGCCAGGCGTTCAGGCCGGCTTAGCTGGCTCTCCACTGGGGTCTCACTGGGCTGCAGTTGGAGTGCTGGCCAGGGTACCTTTACTCTCTGGGGTGGATGGTTGGCAGAACTTGGTTCCTTGTGGCCGTGGGTCTGAGTCCCCATTTTTTCCTGGGTGTCAGCCGAGGGTCACGCTCTGCAACTAGAGGCCTCCACAGTTCCCTGCCACGTGGGCTCGTCATGGGCTGTCCCACAACGCGGCTGCTGGCTTCCTCGAGGCCAGGGGAGGATCTCGTTCATGGGTGCTGGCAAGCGCTCTGTGTGTCTCTCTGTCTTGAGAAGCCTAATGGCAGCAGGGACAGCCCATTCCTCTGCCATAGTCGACTGGCCACAGGTGCTGCCTGCCCGAGGGGAGGGGCTGTCCTCATTGGGGGCTGTCTGTGGGAGTGTCACCCACTGTGAGTGAACCTCACACCTCTTCCCAGACTTCTGTAATGCCAAACCCATTCAGCTGCATGAAGAAACTAGGTCACTGTACAATTTACAAGATTGCTTTGAAACTTTCTTTTTCAATCCAAAACTGATGATTTATGATGACTTTTTCATGTCATTAAATACAGATCTACATTGTTATTATTAATGGGTGGATAGCAGTCACTTGTAAGGTTGTACAGGGACATAAGCAGATTTCTAGGAACAAATATTTGTTTTCACTTTTTTCTTTTTCTATTATAAAAATAGCTGCTGCAAAAACTTCTGACAAAATTCATTCATTCACACATACATCAAATGTCTCTCTTGCCAGGCAGCACTCTATACTGTGACCTGATTCCATCCCCCACCCCCCCACACTCCATGTGTACCCCATCCTCTTGACGGAACAGCTGAGGCTGAGAGGTCAAGTGCACAAGGTCAGCTGGCACTGGTGGAAGCTAAAGGCTCTTGACTGCTTTCCCCATTTCTTTTAACTCTGATGAGAACCTCTTATGGGCATTTAAATCTCTCTCCTTGTGAACTGCCTGTTTCTTGTGCTGTTCTCATTTTATTGATTTACTAGAAATCTAGGATTAAGTAATTTACATGTCTTTCACCTGGGTTGCCAATACACTTGCCCAGGATTTATCATTTAACTTGGTTTATGGAGGTTTTTTGTGGTCATTGCAGATGGTGATTGTCATGCGGGCTCTAGATACTTATTGGTCTTTTTCTGCATTGCTTTTTACTCTGGGATTATGTTCAGAAAGCCCTTTATCACTCCCAATGATAAAAATATCACAGTATTTTTGAGTATTTGGGGGTAATTATTGTATATAAAGTCGATTAATCTGGAATGGATTTTGGTATATAATTTTTTTCCTAAATGCGTAGTTAATCTCAGTTTCTCAGGGAAAGGGGGATTCAGGGAGGCCTGTCTTACGCCAGCAAGTCCCCATGTTCTAAATAGAACCTGTTTGTTCAAATGTAGAGGGATTTACCTCCTTGCGGGTCCACAATTAACACCGTTACTGTCAGAAAACAGGGTCCTAAATAGTGAGGCCTGCCTGAGCTTGTATCAAACAGAAACAAGTCTCCCTGTCTTGGTGAGAAGTTTATTACAGGTGCACACGTAAGGAAATGGAGGGAAAACTTTCCAAACCAGTTCCTTTTATAACTCCAAACAGCAAAGAAATGGCCAGAATCCAGAAGAAAGCAGCAGACAAGAGAAAATAAAAATAGAAGAGGAAAAACTGGTTAGCGTGTTCTGTCATCTTGTAGGCCCTTCTTCTCGACCGTTCGGGCTTCTGATTTCGTCCTTCAAAAGGAGGGAGGTGCTGATACTAGTTTATATGATGCTTCATTTCTGCAGGCAGAGCAAGGGAGAGTGTCTGGGAACACAGAATAAATTTTCTTTTGTTGAGATTAGAGCAACAGCAAACTATTTCAACAAGGGCTTTTTTTTGCTTCAAGTAATTCAAGGCTCCTTGAGTGAAGTGATTATACCAAACAGTATTTTCAGTTATTGAAGACTATACTAAGCATTTTCCAGCTAAAGGATTATATTGAGTATTTTTAATTTATCCAGCTATCAACTTCAGCACATAAGGCCTTCCCACATATTAGACTTTGAAAGCATCCTTTCAAATGCACAAATCACTCAGACTTCTCGCTGTGCCTACCTCCAGGACCCCCACCCCACCCTGCATGCCAGACCTTGTCAGAGGTCTGGTTGCCCCCAGGTATCCCTGGCATTACCGACCCATCAGTCAACATTATCATCAATCTTCTTCATCATCACCATCTCTCCTGCCAATCTGGCAGGCCAAGTGCCACAAGGCAGGCACCACTGAAGCCCAGGGGCTTATCCCTGGATCCCTGGCCACCTTGTGAGGGGAGGTCTGTACGGGAGGTGAAGACCACCAGGCAGGCTGAAGGACCAAACCACTGAGCCAGAAATGCCAACAAGCCACAAGGTACTAGACAGCCACCACCGGCCAGGAGCCAGGCACTGTGCAGCCTCCTAAGTGCTACAAGAGGGGCTAGCCCTGTCATGGGGACAGGACCTGGCTCAGTCAGTGGACAACTCAAAACTGTAGGAGAACTCCTGCCATGGAAGAAATGCAGACATGGGTGTCAGGGAGGGCCAGGGCACCTGAAAGATTCCAGTGAGCCATGAGGGGCAGTGGACAGGCATTCCAGGAGGGGCAGGGAGGCAAGGAGAGGACAACCTGTGTGCCTGGAGAGGGAAGGCCTGGGCCCCAGGCCCCCAGGACCCGTCTCAGTGCCAGCATTTTGCACAGTGGACATTTGGCACATATGGCCAGGTGAAGCCACCCCACGTGCTGAGCCTGGCTATGGGTCAGCTAAGGACTGGCCTGGCTCCCGATGCTCCGCTGAATTCCAGCTCCGGCCACCAGCCAGTGTGGAATCTGAGGCCCAAGTCTTTCCTGCCAGGGCCCCAGGCAAGTGCCTTCACCTTGCCATCTGCAGAAGCACACTATCATGGGGTCCTTGTGGGCCTCAACAAGGCTGGGAGGCTGCTGTGCCCAATGCAGAGCGTGGCACACTGCAGAAGGCCTGGGTGGAAGGTCCAGAACTGCACGCAAGCAGCCACGGCTGCAGGGGCTGCCAAGGACAGAGGCCGTTCTGGGCTAGCATACCCCTGCTGCTTTGGAAGTGACTCCTCAAATCAAGGACCAAGGCTGGAGGGCAGTTGTCACTGGACCTTTATTCCATATGTTTTCAGTAAAACGTGCTCCTGACGGCACATACTTTTGTCACCCGATTGATCTGCCAGATACAAAGGACCGTCTTCCAGCTCCCTTGCTTCAGTTAAGCATTTGCATACATACAAAAATACACACAGAACTTAATTTAACTTTGTAGAGTGTTCCTATTTGAAAAATATACTATCTTAAAAGGTAAGTCTTTTCTGATTCCAGCATTTTGCCTGTGTCAAGTGATCTGAGCTACAGAAGGGGATGTTCCTGGGGTCCATGTTGGCTAAGTAAGGAGGGGCTTCCCACGCACAGACTGAGCACAGCTCTGCTGTAACTGGGTGCCCCTCACTATGAAAGGAGCAGGTCAGGGGAGGCTGCTCTGCGCTGGCGAGAGAGATGACCCTGGCCTGGGAAGGGAGAAGGGATGGTTCGACGGGCAGGAGTGCTCTCCTTTGGAGACTGCTCGAAGGCCATCAGGTCCCTCTCTGGGTTTAGGAGCCTCAGACATTGGCACAGCACTTTGTGCTAATTCTGATGCTACATGTAATGACACAGTCATTTTAATATCAAAAGAGCATGCACACCACACCATCTTTAGAGCTGTAGCCCTGGTCTCTGTGTGGAGCTTCCAGGCAGTTTCCTAACAGCCAAGATGTGAAGACAGGCAGAGGTGTAGGCTGTGGGCGGCCCCTGGAGAGCCTGCACAAAGCAGAGTCAAGTCTGAGGAAAGGGGGTAACAGAGGACACAGGCCCGTCCTGGGGCAGGGGCTCCTTTCTCCTTTGCATGCCCAGGGGGCACACGGGCAGCCAGCCCACAAGCCCCTAGAACAGTAAATCCTGCTCCGTACAGCCTGGCAGGGGCCCTCAGGGGTCCAAGTCGAGAACCAGCGGGTGGCAGGCGGCAGTCAGGTCTATAGGCCTGGCAGACCCAGAAAAGGGGAAGGGCTGAGACCAGAGCTGTGGAAGCCCCTGAAGAGCTGCCTTCCACCCCTAAGCTGAGCAGATGGCAGGAAGAGCATGGTTGTGCCTGGGTTGGAGAGCAGAGGGCCTGGGACCTAGGCAGCTGCCCGCACTCCCAGTGAGTCAGAGTCCTTGCTGGTGGCAAGTGCGGCTTGTCCCTAGGCCCCACCACTGCACCCCTCAGCCTCCAAGCAGGGCAGCTGTCTCCTGAAAGAGGTTAGAAGTGGGCAGTAAGGCCACAGCTGAGGGCAGCCATGGGTGCCCAGGTCCCACTAGGCACTTGGCCTCAAGCACCTACGTTCTAGCCGAGTTTAAAACAAGAAAGAAAATACATAAAGTTAAAACGTTGAACCCTTAAAGAGTTATGGCTGGCCCAGAGATTTCACAGGGTAGTGCAACTTTTCACTTATTTTGTCTATATTTTATTCTCTTACTCAACAGAATAGATTTTTGCATTTAAGAGTAGACATGGCTGGCATCCCCCTCTCTTGGCCCCTGCACATGGGACAGTGGGATGCCCCTGAGAGGGGTCTACCACAGCTGGGGTCCAAGGGAGGGGTGATTTGGCAAAGACCCTGCAAAAGCGGAGTGTGGGGCAACTCCCGGCCCTCTCTCGGCCCCCCAGCCTGTTCCTCCTTCTGGCTTGCTGCAATCTCAGGGAACAGAGCCAGCCCCATCCTTGCCAGGCCCTGGATACCAGTCTGGTGTGATCCTGGCCAGCTCCCCCATGGAGAGCTGCCCCTAGAAGATCTGCCCATAGCAGTGGGGCAGCCGGGGCCCCACAGCTCCATGGGCCCCACTCATTTCTTGTAGTGATTGGGGGCATCAGCGAAGGCAAACTTCAGGCGGTAGGCCTCGGCAAGCAGCAGGCTCACGTCTTCATTGCCCCAGTGGGCTGTGGGCAGGTTCTGGAGGAAGAGCAGCAGCTCCTGAGGAGAGATATAACCCCAGAGTCAGAGAGGGGACCAGCAGTGGGGGGTGGCTAGGGGCTTTAGGCCAGGGCTGCCCTGCAGCAAGAGCCCTCTACCAACCGGGCCTCCAGGTCTCGCCTCCTCCTGGGAAGAGGCCAGGAGGAAGATGCGCTCCGAGGGCTCTTGAGGGTTAGAAGCCAGGTCTGCTGAGAAGATGCTGAGGGAGGTGCCTGCTAGAGAGCCCTCCCAGCCCTCCAGGATGGGGCTGCACATGAATGGCCTCAGCCAGGGCCCAATGTCCCCCAGAAGTCTCCACTCAACCCAGAGCCGAGCTGTACCCCTGGGAATATTTTAGACCCAGTTTCTACATCTCAGGTGATATCCCACATGCTGGTCCATCCCAGGGAAGCTGCTGGTGAGGGTGCTCAGGCCCAGCCTCCCACCACCTCCATCTGCATCAGGGTGGTTCCTCATCTATAAATGGGGCTATCATGCCAGGCCGTCTGGGTACTGGGGGCAAGGGGAGACATGCAGAGGCCACGCAGCACCAGGTCCCAGCACACACCCCAGGCAGCCTGTCACTGCCACTTGATTAACAGTCAGATTTCCAGGAAAGAAGAGCCGTGAGTTTTTTGTTTTGTTTTTTTTCCAAATAGAGTTATTTTTAATGCGGTAAAGTATATGTTTTAGTTTGCTAGCTGCCGGAATGCAATATACCAGAAACGGAATGGCTTTTAAAAAGGGCGAATTTAATGAGTTGCTAGTTTACAGTTCTAAGGCTGAAAAAATGCCCCAATTCAAACAAGTCTATAGAAATATCCATCCAGGGCAAGATACCTTGGTTCAAGAAGGCCAATGAAGTTCAGGGTTTCTCTCTCAAGTGAGAAGGCACATGGCAAACACAGTCAGGGCTTCTCTCTCGGCTGGAAGGGCACATGGCGAGCACGGCGTCATCTGCTAGCTTTCTTTCCTGGCTTCCAGTTTCATGAAGCTCCCCCGGAGGTGTTTTCCTTCTTCATCTCCAATGGGCTCTCTGCTTCGTGGTGCTGCAGCATTCTCTGCTCTCTCTGAATCTCTCATTCTCCAAAATATTTCCTCTTTTATAGGACTCCAATAAACCAATCAAAACCCACCCAAATGGGTGGAGACATGTCATTCCCTAATCCAGTTTAACAACCATTCTTGACTAAATCACATCATCCAGGGAGATGATCTCAGTACATTTTCAAACATACAGTATTAAATAGAGATTATTCTACCTTTATGAAATGGGATTTATATTGAAACATGGCTTTTCTTAGGGGGCATGCTTCCTTTCAAACCAGCACAGTATACATAACCCAAATCATTTTAACCATTTTCTGCGAACAATTCTTTGACATGAAGTATACTGACAAGTCCTGGGACTTTCACCACTATTTCCAGACCACTTTCCTCATCCCAAACCAAAACTCAGACTCATTTAGTAATAAGTCCCCCACCCTTAGTAACCACTATTCTGCTTTCTATCTCTATGAATTCGCTTAGTCCAAGTATTTCATATAAGAGAATCATACAATACTTGTCCTTTTATGTCTGGCTTATTTCACACAACATGATGTCTTTCAAGGCTCATCCGTGTTATAGAAGGTAACAGGACTTGATTCATTTTACAGCTGAATAAAATTCGATTGCATAGAGAGCCACGCTGTCAGTGAATGGACACGGGGCTGTTTCCACTTTTGGCTCTTGTGCATAATGCTGCTGTGAACACTGGTGTACAGTATCTGTCCGAGTCCCTGCTTCGGTTCTTCAGGGTGTATACCCAGGAGTGGAACTGTCAGGTCATATGGTCATTCTAGACTTAACTTCTTGAGGACCCACCAAACCATTTCCATGATGGCTGCACCAGTTCACATCCCCACCAACAATGCAAAAGTGTTCCTATTTCTCCACATCTTTGCCAATTCTTGTTATTTTCAGATTTTTTAGCAGCCATCCTAAAGGGTGTGAAGTGGTATCTTGTAGTTTTCATTTGCATATCTTTAATGATTAATGATGTTGAATATCTTTTCGTATACTTACTGGCCATTTAAATATCTTTCTGAAAAACTACTCAATTCCTTGGCTCATTTTTTCTTAATTGGGTTGTCTTTTTGTTGTTAAGCTGCAGGAGTTCTTCATATTCTAGATATTAAACCCCTATAAGATATATGGCTTCCAAATATTTTCTCCTATTCTGTAGGTTTTCTTTTCACTTTCTGGATAATGTTTTTTGACGTAAAAAAGTTTTAAATTTTGGTGAAGCCCATTTTATCTAATTATTCTTTTCTAGCTTGTGCTTTGGATGTAAACCTAAAAATCTATTGCAATTACTTGCAATACAAGTCTGGACCTTATCCCTGCACTTAATTAGGATTATAACTTAAACTAATAAAAACTGAGCATACAACTCCATCCCTCCTCATTTATGTTGCTAGTGTCTCAGATCACATTTTTAGATAGTGTACACTCATTAGCATAGATTTAAAACACTATTTTACACATTTGCCTGTTGAGTCACATAAAGGGAAAAAGCGGTTACAAAACAAACATACAGGATTCTGTATTTACACATGAAGTTACCATTACCGGTGATCTTTACTCCTTATGGTTTCAGTTATTATCTAGTGTTCTTTTTTTCAGTTTGAAGGATTCCCTTTAGCATTCTTGGTAGGTCAAGTCTTCTGGTAACAAACTCAGCTTTTATCTGTAAACAATTTAATTTTTCCTTCATTTTTGAAACATAATTTTGCTAAAGTTAGAAGTCTTGGTTGACACGGTGCTTTTTTTTTTTTCCTTCAAGGTCTTCAAATATGCCAACCCAGTGTCTGATAAGAAATCCACTATTAATTTGATTGGGGATGCCCTGTCTGTGACATGTTGCTTCTCCTTGCTGCTTCCAAAATCCTATTTTTGGATTCTGACAATTTTTGTTACAATGTGTCTCTTAGAGTCTATCCTGCTTGGAGTTCGTTGAGATTCCTGGATATGTATATTCATGCATTTCATCAGACTGGGGAAGTCTGTAGCCATTATTTCTTCTAATACCTTTTCTGCCCCTCTCTCTCTGTCTCTTGTCCTTCTGGGACTCCAATGATGCCTATGTTAGCACACTGTGTCCCACAGGCCCCTCAGGCTCTGTTCATTTTCTTTCATTATTTTTCCTTGTATTCTTCACATTGGGTAATTTCAACTGTCTTGTCTTCAACATTGCTAATCCTTTCAACAGCCTGTTCAAATGTGTTACTGAATCCATCTAATTATTTTTTATTTTAATTACTGTACATTGCACCTCCATAATTTGTTTTCTTTTTATAATTTCTATCTTTTTACTCTGTTCAAACAATATTTTCCTAATTTCCTTTAGAGCTCTGTATATGGAGTCCCTTACCTCACTGAATATATTTCAACAGCTGACTTAAGATCTTTAACTAATTGTTCCAATATATGGGTTTCTCAGGCATGGTTCTGACAAAGTTGTTTTTTCCTGTGAATGGGCCATACTTTACTGTTTCCTTTGTGTTTTGTAAATTTTTTTATTTTTTGAGAACTGGATATTCTGTTGATGTAAATCTGGAAATGTAGTTCTCCCACTCCTCTGGGCTTGCTACTTTTTGCTGTGGTTGTTGCTGAAGGCTGGAGGCATCAGTGTGTGAGTCTCCCAAACTATTTTGTTCCCAATTGAGGGATGGAAAGAGAAAAAAGAGAGAGAAAAAATGGGTCCTGTCTTTTTAAGCCTCCTCTGCCACCCTTCCCTGAGGGGGGCTGGAACAGTGGCTGCCCTCAAAGCTGCACCCATCCACCCCCAACCCCCTGGTGATAGGGAGTAGCTAATCCAAAACAGTGATCAATGACCAAGCACCAAAGGATTCTGGAGGATTTGATCCTTACAGCCCAACCTGGCATCAGTGTGCTGCACCAGGAACCCGGGCTGCAGTCCCCACTGCTGTGTACTGTGAGGCTGGGGCACAGGGGCTAGGAGCTGCTGTGGAGGGTGAAATTCACCAATATTTACTGCAATTCATCAGCTTCTTCCTCCAGCTCCTCCCTGGATGCTGCACAGTATTCCACTAGATGCTAGAGTTCTAAAATAGTTGATTCAGTTCTTGTCAAGTAAGTAGTTATTCTGGTGGAGGGACTTATTCCCAGAGCTTCCTACTCCACCACCTTCCCAATCCTCTGTCCAGAGCCACACAATTAAGCAAAGAGCAAGGGACCTGCATGGTCAGTGACATCTTTCTGGAGCTCCCTCCACTGCCCACCCCCAAATCCACCCAGGCCTAATGGCTGAGCAGTGTCTCCGTGCAAGGAGGCACTGGTGCAGAGCCATGGGCTGGCACTGACTTACACATCTGGGGAGAGAAGGATCACTCAACTGCCCTTGAGATCAGGCTGGGAGAGAGCAGCAAGAGCCCAGGGTAGCCCCAGGGGCATGGCCATACGAAGCTCAGGCAGCTCGCCCACTGGCTGTCATGTCCCAGACTAGCCCCACTTGCCTGACCAAAGCCCATATCCACACAGCGGCAACCCGACCTAGGACAACAGGTTTCAGGGGAGTAGGGAGGTCACAGGCTGTGTGGCCAGGTAGCTTCCTAGGGCAGAGGGTTGGAGGAGGAATGGAGGGCTGGGCTCTAGTCTCCTTCTCAGGAAATGGCTGGACTCCTTGTGGGAAGGGTCCATATGATCTAATGGCCTGGCCAAGCTTTAGGCCTAGAGAATTTGGCCTGAGGCCTCAGGGGCCACCTGTAGAACTCCCTCCCCCCCTCATCCTGGGGGCAGGAGGAGAGGAGAAGAAACTCCAGAAGCCAGATCCAGGGAAGGTGGAATAGTCAGGGGCCTCTGCAGAGGCAGGCACTGCTCCCTCCCCTGAGTGCTGGCTGCTGCTTCCCATCCTTCCTGGTGACAACCAAGCCAGAGCCAGCTCTGGACTCACTTTTCAGAGGAGGTGGCTGGTGTTCTCCAGGTGAGGAAAGGGGGTGTGGCGGGGGATTCCAGCTCCCAAGAGTGGACACAGGACAGCATGGACATCCAACCCAGGGGTGTCCATGCCATCAGCCTCAAAGATGCACACAGAACAAGAGCCAGGCCATGGTGGGCACCAGGGAAGGCCATGGTTAAGGGCACAGACTCTGAGGCTGCCTCAGTACATGAGACTGTGGACCCTTTCTGGGCCTCAGGTTCCTTATCTGTGAAATGGGACCAAGCTCCCACCTGCAGCTGTGAGGAGGCATCAGTGCAAGTGTGCAGGGTGTTTGGTGATGTGCATTGGAGCTTGCTGCCGCCAGGGTGTCCCCACCTTCCTGAGTCCCACCCTCAGCTGCCGGGAGCACATGCACCCACCACACATAACACAAGTCACACATAGGGTACTCTCCTCTAATTGTTGTTGGTTCTCCCCCTTCCTCAATCCTACTTCCTTTTGTATTCTGAATACTTTCTGTGGGCCTTTAAATTGAATTCACAGAGCAAATTTCACTGGCAAGACATCCCAAGGGAGAGATCAACATCAATCTGCTGTCTTTCACCGTTAGATGCAACTTACACGGGTGCCAATCCAATTCTGAGCAGGTCATAAATAAATACCTTTGGTTTTATTTTTAATCCACTTGGCTTCATATTATCATGACCTCGCTACTTGCAAGGTGAGAAGCAATACTCCACCATCATCGCAACTTACCGACGACGCTACACACTCAATTTCAGAATCTAATTTAGTCCCCCAGTCTCCCTGGATGGAGGGAGAAGAGAAATGCCCAGAGCTTCACAGCCCACAATGCTAAAAGAGGAAAAATCTATCCAGGTGACCTTTATAGAGGCAAAGAATACAGCCAAACATGTCCTTAAATACAGATTCCTTTCTTAAAGAGGCCTGTTGTATTTGTGCACTCGGCATAGAGGCCTCGCATCTCACAGCTGTGAGCTGTGCTGCGTTACCCACCTTGTCCTGGGAAAGGGCCAGAACTCAGGAGGGTGCCATGCTCAAGTGCATTAAGGGGCTTTGGCTCTTCCTGGGGTGATGGAGCACGCAGAAAGGAATGGAAAGGCGGCCCAGCCAATGGAGCAGGCCAACAGATGGTGGATGTCAACTTGTTTTCAATCTTCACTTTTTCATAAACAATGCTAAGCCCATATCAGGAGATATAAAAAGTAAAGGTTTGCTCACAAACCTGACATCATAACAAATCAGAGCCTTGTCAAGTCTCAATAACTCTTTTCCTCCCCTAGTCTCCAAGATGCCACCATTTTAACAAAGCTTCAATGAGGGGCTGATTTGATTTCATCCCCCTGCCTTCCTCTATCACCACACCCAGGGCATTTCCCACATCAGTGCCTCACGTCCATGGTGGGCCTTCTGCAAGGACCATAAGTGAGGTGACTAAGACCCAACTATGGGGCTCCCAGCCCAAGGAGCCTGAGGAAATGCTGATGCCCAGGCCCCAGCCAAAGCCCATCTGAACTGGAATCTTGGGAGGTAGGGCCTGGGCAAACACATTTTCCCTGGTTCATGATACAAATCACCTCAGTAGCATTTGAGGCATTTGGGACAGCATCTGACAAGAGCATGGCTCCCATCTGACCTTCTGGCCACCCAGGCAGTCAGTCCCCTGCTGATGCAGAGGGAGGCCCAGGTGGATGCATTCCCTGCCAAGACAGGTGACCTGTCTGCTGCCACATCAGCAGGACCGCATGGTCCTGAGGCCCCCAAACCAAGCGGCACTTGCTGGAAGTTAGTGAACATCCCTGAGTGAATCAGTTTACTCAGGTAGCACAGAGTGTCAATCAAAAACACATGCCAAACTATGAGGGTCTTGAACCCCAGGCCTGGGCCATGTGGCTTGGGCATGGCTCATCAGCCTCTGGGCGTCGGTTTCCCAATGTGTCCCTCCCTCGTTGGGTGGTGGATCTGGACAAAGTGCCGGTGGGGGGCCCTGGGCTGTGAAGAGCACTCTAAATGTTACCTGCTGCCGCTGTGCTAAGTGGACAGTAATATTAGCGCCTATCAGTGGAGGAGCAGCAGCAACCACACAAATCAGTTACCATCTGCTACGGACTGAAATGTGCACCACCACCACCGCCCAAAAGAAGCAGGGTCAAATCCTACCCCCAGGTTCCTGAACGTGAACATACTGTACATAGGATCTTTGGAAACACTATTAGTCACAGATGGAGGCCAAACTGGGGTAGGGTGGGCCCCAATCCAGTAAGCGGGGTCCTCAGAGGAGAAGGGCTAGATGGAGGCAGACACTGAGTTATGCCACGGGCCCCTGCCAGAACCCCACAGTGTCCGGAAGGAGCACAGCCCTGGTGGCCCTTCAAGTCAGACGTCCAGACTCCAGAACTGCGAGCTGAAATGTTTCTGCTGTGTCAAGCACCCCCAGTTTGTGGTGCTGTATTACTGTAGCCCCAGGAACCAAAGATGCTGTTCATGGAAAACACTGTAAGTTTAAGAAGTCAAAATCTTGCCAGACAGACATTCAGAGGAGGCAGGACAACCTGCTACTCTCCTGCCGTGACCTCTGTGCCTTGGCAGGTGTGGGGTAAGGTCTGAGGAGAAGAGATGTTGAAAGCCTGCCCACAGGCTGGGGTGTGGGTTCCAATCCAGGGACCTCTGAGCCCGCTGACCCTGCCAACGAGCTCCCTGGAGAGGCTGCTGGGAAAGCTGAGCAGATACAGCTTTCTAACCTCTCGGGACAGGATCTTCACATTCTAATCTTGGATAAACAATGAACTGCATTTGGTTAAAATGTCCCCCATGCGCTGACTGGGGGTTGACTGGCCGAGCACAGAGCTGAAGGTCCCCACGTGTCCCCTCTGACACCCAGGCCGGGCCCCACTGCTGGGCTTCTGGCAGGATGCGGCCGGTCATGCGAGCTCACGGACGGACCCGGCCCACTCCCGAATAGCCAGTGGACTCCGCACCTCCGAGCCTCCCGCTGGGTAGGCAGGGGCACCATGCCCTGGTGGCGGGTGGTGGAGCCAGGCTGGCTCAGAAAGGGGCCACTCACCCAGTCCTGCAGGGTGCCACGGCAAGTCCCAAGCCCACAGGCTCTGCTGAGTGAAAGAGAAGCCCCCGCCCTACAGTCAAGGGGCCCCCTGGACAACAGGAAGTGGGTCTGTCTACAGAAGGAGAAACTTAAAGAGGTGGCAGCACACAGGCATGGGGAGACTGAAGCTCACCCCGCTCACCCTCAAGTCAGGACCTCCTGGAGGAGAGACGGACAGAAAACATCAGAGGGCAGGGAGCAAGGGCAAGGACTGCTCCAGCTCCAGCCTCCTTGTTCCAAGTTGTGATTTAATGAGAAGGTGAGCAGGAGCGGCGGTGGGCCCAGGCCCAGCACCACAGCCTCAGACGGACACCCAGTCAACAAGCACCAGCACTGTGGCTCTTCAGAAGTGATGCCTGTGAACTGCACGGAGCGATCCACAGGCCAGGCGGGCAGCCGCAGGGGGGGGTCCCAGGGCCAGCCAGCCCCAGGTCCTCCGCAGAAGTTGCCACTGCCTCACTCTAGGAGACGGGCCCCCACTAAGGGACGGGAATGTGCTCACCACACGGTGCTGTGGGACACACTGCCCTCGGAACTACGTGGCCTGGCAGCGTGCTTGTGAGCATGTGTGTGCTGCCCTCAGGCGTGTACAACAGGTCCTACACACACACGCATGAAAACCTCTGAGAGGACACATGGACACGTGTCCAAATGATATGAGAAGACAAGGCTAATTCCTGCTTATCTGTACTTCCCAGTCTTCTAAAAATCAACATGCATTAGCCCTGCACTAAAAAAAAGAAAAAAAAAAGTGGAGGGCTTGCTGTGAGACAAAGAGTTCTCTCTGGCTGGCAGTGTATGGGTGCAGTCCTGCAGCAGCACCCCATCTGGCTGTAGGGGCTGTGCCCAGAACACACAGAGGCAGCCTGGGGTTGTGGGTGATCCCCACCCTACAGAAGAACTCTCCCTTAGCCCCTCCTCAAACAAGTGGGGTGTAAGGTCCAGCCCTTAGTGCCTGACTTGGAAGCTCCTCCCTCCCTTGGCTCTGGGGAAGCTTTTCATTCATCCATTCATAAACACCGAGGACGGCCCATGAGCAGCAGGTACAGCACAGCACAGAGTCACACATCTCTGCCTCTGGGGCTGCCCCTGCAGTGGGTACACGCGTGTGCGTGAGGATGAGTTGGGGGTGGGGGGTTGCGGGTTATCAGGCAACAGACACAAATGCACAAGAAAAGAGACGCTATTCGGTCCCCTGCAGAGAGTGGAGACTAGGTGACGTGGGGGCCGACCACGCTAGCCCTGGCCACCGGAGTCTGCGCCGTCCAGTGTAAGGGGCAGGAGGTGCACGTGGCTGCTGAGCCGCTGAAACGTGATGAGTTTCTAGGCAAACGTGCCATGTGTGCAGGACACACACCAGATAATAAATGTTCAACTCTTAATAATTTCATATTGATTATGGGTTAAAATGATAATAGTTTGGATATACTGGGCTACCTAAAACATTTTATTTAAATTTATTTTACCTCCTTCTTTTTACATTTTTGATGTGGCTACTAGAACAGTTTAATTTCCCTGTGTGCTTCGCCTTATATTCCTATGGATGGCACAGCTCGAGGTAATGTCCCAGTCTGGTGGGCTTGGCCAGTAGCGCTAACCAATGCTCCACCGTCAACCCCCCCCGCCCCTCTGCCCGAAGAGAACGTTCTGGATGATCCCCACAGGCCCACGGGAAGGAAAGGAGCACACATTGGTGAGATGCATCAACATCTGCTCTCCAGCACCAGCAGGGAACACAAAGAGGTCTGTTTAAAAACCGCTCAAGTCAGAAGTTTATAAATAGCCAAAGCAAAAAGATGCATAAACTAGCCATGACAGGGCTAAAAGGGCCCACTTGCCCACTGTTGTGGTCTTCTTTCCTTAACTGGCAGGAGTGAAACGAGGACCGCTGGGCTGACAAGTGTGGGAGCAGAGCTAGTTGGAGTTGCTCTTCTGTTCACGTTCAGATACCCAACGTGTGCAGCGTGGCTGGAAGATGTGGGGCAAGTGGTGCTCGCAGGGGCTCAGGGCATCTCAGGGCTGGCCACATCCCATTTTTAACATCTGTACTACACCCAGTCCCTCTTCACCAGTAAATCAAAGTTCGCAGATGCCAACATGCTACACAGCAGGACAGAAAGTAACTATACACAGAGAGGCCCGTGGGCCCAAGCCTCCAAAGGTGGGGACTTGGGGGCCTCCAAACCGGCCGAAGTCCCTTCCTTCCTCTTCTCTCAGACCCAGCAACTCAAAGCCGAGGGACCTAGCACCTGAGAAGAGCCACTTTCTTTCTGTCTCTAAAAGGTGGAGTCACCTGGCAGTCTCCCCTCACTGCACTGTCCTCTCTGGCTCTAGTAAACGCCCCCCAGAGTAACTACGTGGCTTGCCATGGTCCACGCTGGCTTCGCATGGGCCAGGTCTCCATGGGTCAGCCAGTCCTGGGGCCCATGTCCTGCCTCCCTCCTGGACCATCTCAGAAGCCCTAGGGAGTGCAGCCTGTGACAGGTGATTTCTTTGACAATCGCGCTATTAGTTTGAAAGTTTTATCAAGTTCTAGACCAAACCTGGGCTAACAATAGAGAGAAGTACCAGCGGTGGGCACTAGCTAGCTGGTTGCAGACACGGGCCACCTGGTGGGCTGACAGTTCCCTCGGTGCAGAGGCAAAGGGAGGTGACACCTCAAAACCACCACCTGTGGAGGGGCCTGTGGGAGGGAGACGGGTTGTTCTTGTCATCAGTTCCTCACTGTGTTTCCATAAAAGGAATTCTAAAGAGAAAAACACCGCTAGGAACTGAAGAAACAAGCTGGGCATGGAACACACAATCAAGGAAGCCTTTCCATTTCATCTCTCTTTGCACACGGTTGAGAGACTTTTGATCAACACACAGAGAATATTTAAAATCCTGGCTCAGCAATTAGAGCCTGCTTCATCCTGAAAAGCCCTTTCTGCTTTGTGGTGTCTAGGGCCTGAACAGCTCATCAAAGGCAGGGAGGCTGGGAGCCTGTTGTCCACGGGGGTGGCCCGGGAGGCGGACCCTGGGCCCTCAAGCAGGATGCCCACTCACGGGGGGCCTGTGCCTGCCCACGTTTATCTACAAGGCAGCAGAGATGCTGCCTGTTCAGAAGGATCCAGAGGGGAGTCTGCCCAGCTGCTCCAGCCCCTTATCTCAGAGGAATCAGCAGGAGGGAGAGAGGCAGGGAGGAGCAATGAGAGGGAAGCGGGGTGGGGACACGACCTGTCTTCAAAGCACACATTGTGCAGCACTGGCCTGGATGGTAGTCTCAGCACACAGAGCTGTTCTGGGAGAAGCTCTGCCTGCCTGGGGCAGCAGCAGCTCCTACAGCCACATGGAGGGCTGTGCAACAGGCAAGCAGTGGACTAGGCATGAGCCCCTGGGTCCCCACATGCTTCCCAAGGGTTCTGGGAAGTCTACCCTGTTCTTTGCTGGGCTTTGTGCAGGGAAACAGTCTCTGCCCTGGGGAGCCTCCAGGCTGTAGCCACAGACCCTTCCCCACCCCGACTCCATCCCAGCCTCTGCCCTGGGGAGCCCATGGCCCCGCCTGGGTCCCATGACTGCATCCACAGGCCCTCCCCTGTTCTTCCTTCCTTGGCTTCTGCAGCCCTCCCTCGCACTGCTTTCTCTTCCTGCAGCCCCTACCTGCTGCCTTGTCAGATGCTCTTCACTGCATTTCATCGCTTGCCTCTCTGGCCACACCTTTCCAGGCTCCGCTGCAGGCCCTTCCCTCTGCCAGGCCTCTTGAGTGCTAAGGCCCTCAGCCTCTCCCCTTTCCCTGAACTCCCTCCCCAGGGGCTGAGGCTTGTCCCCCACCTACGTCCCCTCCTATGCCCAGCACCAGCCAGTCCCTGAGCTCCGTTTTGCATGCCTGCTACTCCTCCATGTCTCTACATGAACGCCCAAAGGCTTCTCAAAGGCATGTCCCAGTCCCATCCCCAAACCCCTTCCTCCCTCAGCCTTCCCACCTCAGTACATGGTACCATAGACCGCCCTGTTATCAAGTTAAAAAAAATCAAACTCCAAGAGGCACCCAGGATGTGTGGCTGCGCCCTTTTCAGCCCCACATCCAGGCCACTCAGGGCTCAAGCGCGGCCTCTAGGATACGGCCCAGCTGGCCGCCCTCCCCTCCCCAGCACTCACTCCCGGATGATGCCACCTGCTTCCACTCTACCCCCAAAGGGCCCAAGAGCCCACAGAGCAGGACATGGATATCTTCTCAATGAAGAAACCTAAGTCATGGTGCTATACTTTCTAAAAATATGTTAATGGTCTCCTACTGTGACAAAAGTAGAAGCCAGGCGCCTCCCTGCCCCCACCCCAGAGGCCGCAGGTGATGTGCGCAGACCTCCTGCCCCAGCCCAGTCCACCCCACTCTTCTCCAGCTAGCCAAGAGCCCACTGCAAACTGACACCACCCCCCCTCGCCTGCCTCCTGCCTAACATGCTCTCCCCGGCTTTCCACAGGACTCATTTCTTTCTCTCCTTCGGATCTTAAAAGTCACTTTAGAGATCTCAGTCCTAACCACCCCACCTACAGGAACCTCCCCCTTCCTGAGGCTCAGAGATGGTGCTGTGAGCGAGATCAAGCCCTCCCTTCGCAGCGGTTATCTGCCTGGAGGACACAGACCGCGAGTGAGTGACTTATTTCAAGATTTATAGACACTGAATGACTGGACTTTAGCAAGGCTGCAAGAACAAAATTAACACCCCTCAGAAGGAGAGAGAATCAAGAGTCATGAGAATATGTCACCCACAACCTCTAGTACGCAATATCAAATACTAGATGTTCAAAGAAACAGACACTGTCATCCACAGTCAAGGAACAAAGCAGTAAGTAGAAGCTGACCAGGAAATGGCCTGGATGTGGGTTTTACACACAAAGACGTGATGGCAGGTATTATAAATAATACTGTTTAAAAAAAGATTTGTAGAAACTGTGGCTTTAATGATTGAGGAGTTGAGAGATTTAGAAAGAAATGGAAATTCTAATAAAAGATCTTAAATATAACCTAGAAGTGAGAAATGCAAAGCCTGAAGGGGAAAATTCAAAGTACTTCAGTAGTGGGAAAGAAAAGCAACCAGAAAAAGGGAATCCCCCAGCCTGATTCCAGTTACTTGCCATTCTCTACTTGTTTCTATTTATTTCATTCAGAGAGGAATTGAACTGTTGCATTTATTTATTGGTTTAGTGCTAGATTTCCACCTCTCCCACTAGCATGTGTCTGCTCCATAAGGGCAGAGGTTTCGTCTGTCCACACTTAGCACGCAGAGGCCCTCAACTATTTAAGGAAGGAAGCAAAGTGTGATTAAAGAGCAGGAGTTTCAGAGATGGAGCCCTTCTGGGGGGGGCGGGTGACAGTGTCCTGTGACAACTGAAGGCTGCAGGAAAGCTGTCCAGAGAGACGAAGCCAGTTCAAGACAGAGGATATCAGGGAACAGAGTTCAGAGGTTGGGTGGGTCCTTCACATGGGTCCCAAATTGCACAGCATGGAGGCATGAGCCCTCTATTCAGGGGCAAGGAGCATGACCTGGAGGGCTGCAGGGCGAGGGCCAGGAGGGGCACCCTGAGCAGCCGATGCTTCTGGGGCACACTCACCATGCAATAAGAGGGAGGGAGAGCCCTGGTCTGGAGTCGGTGCTGGGACTAAGGAGGCCCCGTCTCTCTGACTGTCCTGCCCCACCTCAGGCCTGCTCACTCTCCCCTTCACATCTTCATCCCCTCTTAGGACTTCCTGTGCCAGGGGACCCCAAACCGTAACTCACTGCCTATTGTCAGACCCACCTATTAGACCCATTCCACTCAGACTCCCCACGGCATCTCCAATGCACCATGTCCAACTGGGACTCATCTCCTTCCCCTGCAAACTACACCTGCCCATTGATTCTTGTCTTGATGTAGGCAGCAGTGCCCAGAAAATCCCCCAGTAAACAAATCTGGGAGTTGGTTCCTCCTTCTTCCTCTCCATCCTCCCCTTGCCCCAACCCCATGTTCAACCAACCACTAGATCCTTCTGATTCTACCCCCTTCATGCTTAGTGCCTTTCAAACTCGCCTGCATCCTCTTCACCTTGTGCTGCTTGGACAATGGGACGACACTCACCCAGGTCCCAGCCTCCTGTCCACCCCACAGCAGCCAGAGGTCTGCCCCTCAATCTTTCTTGCTGGCTTCCCCCACACCCCCCATTTCTGCACTCCAGCCACCTAGGACCTCCCTCGGTCTTGCTCCCTGGCCTCCAGGTCACCACATATGTGGTTACTCTGCCTAGGTGCCACGGCAGCAACTGAAGATTACTGCTCAGTAGACAGTCATTTTCCCCTTTATACTTAGGAACAGAACTCTAGTTTTCTCCATGGAAACATGAGCTGAAATAAAATATCCTATTTTCCAGCTCCTTTGCAGTTAGATGTGGCCATGTGTCTTAGTTCTGGAATATGAGGTGTATTTGGAGATACTGAGTAAAATTCAAGGAAATCTAATAGAAGGAGCTGTCTCGGCAGAGAATGATGCCCCTTTTCCCTCCTGCTGCCCACCTGGAACATGACTGTGGGAGCTGGAGCTCCAGGAGCCTCCCTAAGTCATCAGGTGACTTTGAGGAGAGAGACCACAGATGGAAGAAAAGGAAGATAGGGCTCTGATCCCTGACAACATCATGAAGCTTTCTACCTCTGAACTTCCTTTATGTGAGAAATACATAGGCTGTGATGTTAAAAATTTTTTTGTGATAGGCCATTGAGCCTAATCCTAAGCAGTAGCCTACGTGCCCTGCTTCCACACCTGGAGAACTTCCACCCATCCTCCAGGACTCAGACAGGGGTCCCTGCCTCCAGCAAGCCTCCCTTGACCCATGTGTCTCCACGGAGAGAGTCATAGAAATCTGGGCTCTAGCCCCAGCTCGGCTGGACAGCCTTGGCCAAGCACTTGACCTCTCTGAGGCTCAGTATCCTGGCCTGTAAAATGGGAGAAACACCACCTTCCCCACCAAGACACTGCGAGGATTAAGCAAGATGACACGTGAACAGGCCATGCATTCAATACATACTAGTTCCACTTTATAATCAACGATGTCAGCCATGAGTGGCAAAGAGAAGAAGCTCTGTGGGTCTAGAAGGAGGAGAAGAGACTCACAGGACAGGTAGTTGAGGGTGTGATGACAGTCCAGGCCTGGGGGTTCTGACACCCCGCCACCTAGGGCTGGAGAGAGCTCCTCATGGAAGGCTGCCTGGTCTCTCTCCCCTCAGGATCCAGCTGCTGTGAGTGATCCAGAGGTAACTCTGTACTGGTCAGCTCAACCTGACCACTGACTTGCCCTGCCTCTTCAAGCCAAGAATAAACATCTCTTTTAAATACAAAAATAACAAATGGAACAGTGTGACCAGTTTCTAATCAGACAACTGCAGGAGAGAGCACATTTGAGGCTGGGCAAGCCAGACCTACCTGAGATTGGGGGTCGGGAAGGGGACATAGGAACAGAGCTGGCTGAGGAGACAGGTACTCAACAAGGTGGGGTTGCTTCAGAAGGTCTCCTGAGCCAGTCTGCTGAGGGACCCTCAGACTTCCCCCAAAGCGGGGGACCCAGAACTGCCAAGCAAGGAGCTATTGGCAGTCCCATCTACCCCAGAGAGCCACAGCACCACAGCCGGTGCATGTCAAGTGCTTGCTACACACCCAACAGAGCTAAGCACCCACACAGGCCCCCTTCAACCACGTGCAACCCCACCCAGACAGGCTGAGCCTCGCTCCTGGGCATGGGTACTAAAGAGGGGTTCCCAGAGGTCAGGTCACCTCTCCAGAGCCAAACAGCTGGCAAAACAGTGGAGCTGGGATGAACTGGCCATCTGTCAGGAAAGCTGCACCTTGGAGGAGTGCTTCCAGGTGACAGCAGCCAGAGAATGGGGATGGCTGATGGGTGGCAGTGCCTCTTTCTTTCCACAAGTGCCTGGGTTCAGAAGAACCACTCTGGTGGGCCCACCTGGTGCCACTAAGCAGTCCTAGCCCGGGAATCCTTGGCAAGACGAAAGGGCTCTCCTGGGCAGGAGGGGCCTCCAGACCTTCAGGAGGTCATCCCATCTGCTCTCCCCAGTGCCCAGCCCCTCCCAGAGGGATAGCTGTTCATCCCCAGATTTGTGACGGAGGCCAGACTGCCTCCAAGCCTGGAGGAGGTCGATGTGCCAGGCAGGGTCATGGCATATTCACAGCAATGAACCAAACTTTTGAAGGCCATACTTAAACATCTATGTGATAATGTTGATTTCCAGCAGAGTTGACTTTACAAGATTCACTAACAAAATATTTCTCCCTGTTCTATATATCGTAAAAGTCACTAAATTTCCAAAGTTGTTCAATTCTATGTGCTCACACTGATTTTTTTTCCTACTGCCAAGGAAGCTAGGAGGAAGGACGTGCAGTGTGGCTGAGCCCTGGAAAGGTCAGCTACTGTACTCACGCAGACCTGGGAGTCCTGGTCATCTCAGGCACGTGGAAAATCACTTGCTCAGCAGGAGAGAAGCACTATGCACCACATGGAGACCACGGCAAAGGATTAAAAATGAATGAGAAAAGCCAGCTCATGGGGACCAGTTCTCACCACGGCCCCCTACAAGGCCATGGGACCAAACCAGGCCCTTTCCTCCCCACCTGAGTGGGTCACTCACCTGAAGCCCACCTGGTCACCACTCACCATTGTCCCTATGGCTGGGGGCAAATCCCATAACAGGGAGGGGCATGAGGAAGGGGTCCACCTGGACCTGAGTGGGATCCCAGCCATCTGGCACCCACTCCCAGAGCACCAACCACACTCAACCTTGTCAGCTCCAACCTGGGTCCCAGCATCAAGTGTGGGATACCCAGGGGCCCCCAGCCTCTAAGATCAGCAGATGACAGGTGAGATGGCTACAGCACAGGGCACGCTGGGAAAACAAGCAGAGGATGCAAAGTTTTCAGGACAGGAACTTTTGGAAGGGCTGTAGGGTCTTCAGCGCCACAGTCCTTTCAACTAAGAGGCCTGCCCATTATCTCATGACCATGGCTTCATTTTTAAGATTTCTATTTTCTAATCCTTTACCCAAGCCCTGTGGCTATTTCTTTTTCACCTCTCTCAGGGATCTCCACAGTGCCTGATCTGCTGGGTGAGGGCCCCCAGGTGTTGTGGGTACAGCCCCTCTCTATGGCCAGCTGCTGCGGCTGGTTCTGAGAGCTGGATGGGGCACCTCTTCACCCCAGAACACACCTGCCCAAGCAGGGGGCCAGTCAGGTTCCTTCCTGTTGAGACCCTTGGCTTTCACCAGCTTGGCTGGTTTTTATTTTTCTGCTTGTTAATGTGGCTCCACATCTGCTCAAAGTGCTCTTTGGGATATGACATCTTGCAGTGAGTCACTTCCCTCCCATAGCCTCAGAGGACAGCAAGCTTCTCACCACAGCCCCAGCCTCCTGGCTGGAACTTCCCCTGCCTCTCCAGAGAGCATAGGCCATCAGAGTCCCAGCTCCCCAAACCTCTCAGACATCTCTGCCTTCCCCTTTTCCCAGACCTCAGCCATCCAGCCTGTAGTCCTCACCTGCCAGTCTCCAGCCCAGGCCTTTAGGCACACTACCCCTTCCTCCCGGGGGCCGGGCACCTGCCTAGCATCCTCAGGAAAAGCCTGGCCAAGCCCCATGTTTGTTCAGGCCAGGTGTCCTGGAGGGGACCCCTCTCCTGGTGCCATGTCAAGGACCAGGATTCTGCCCCAGGCCAATGGCAGTGTCTGCCTCGGTTGAGGAAGGCCTCTCCCAACCCCAGGTTGGAGCCTGGGGTTTCTGACCAAGGAAAGGGTGGACTTGGCCTAGGATCCCCACATGCAGTCAGGGAAGTGATGAGTGCACCCCTCTCCCCCTGAGGACATACGATCTCTGAGGGTAGAGGCCAGGCCAAGCCTCTGGCAGCTCCATGTTCCCCTACACAGCCTGGACCAGGAGATGCAGAGCATGTTGGACTGAACTAGAACGAGATTTTTCTAAAGAAGAACCATCAGACTCCTAGAGAAGCTCCGAGGTGAGGAAAGACATCTCCGCCTCCTTCCTCTTGGAAGTCCTAGAAGCCGCCCTCTGCGTGGCCTCTGAGCTAAGTGGGCCAGAACCCACGGAAGGGTTCTCCAGATTCAGCCGTGCTCTCTCGGCTTCAGGCCAGCTGACAGAGAGGAAGCGCTGAGCACAGTGGAGGCACATAGTGTTTTATGAATGAATGAGAGGCTGTGGGCCTCTCAGGACACCCCCTCCGCTGCCCCTGCCCCAACCTGGACAGTGGGCCATCCTGTTTCCTGGGCAGAGCCCTCCTCCAGGCAGGGTCCAGATGGGCCACTGAGGCAGGTGCCACATGTCAGGAATGTGAGTCTCACTGCCTCTTGGAAATAGTCTAAATCAAGGCCTGTGGCCCAGTCCAACATGTCATCTGATTTGATGATCTCTGAATGATCCCAGAAAGACGGAGGTGTGAGCAGTGTGAGTGGCCCAGGTGGGGGACAGAAATGCACAGCTGGGGAGGAGACATTAAAGAAAAAAATCTAACAACCCTGCCTCAGCCTGGCCCACAGAAGCTGCAAGACTGACTGCACTCTGCCTCTGGGAATGAATCTTCAGGATTTTCTCTCATTTCTATCTGCAGCTGTTTTCAAAAGGCTCCAACTTGTGTGTCCAGAATCTCAGCTGGGGAGACAAGCATCAACCATCCCCTCAGCAAGGCCGTCCCATGGATTCCAGGTTACCTGAAAAGCAAGCACGAGCAGACCTGGATTCCTGGACCAAAAGAAATTCCTTGGAAGAGTCGATCCTCCCGGGAGCTTCTCCCGGTCTTCTCCTGGAGGCCATCCCTTCTTCCTGGTCAGCTTCTGATCTGTGGGTGACCTGCTCGGAGAGCTAATGGAAAGGGGGACCCAGATTTTGTGGTCCCAAGGGTTATACAATTTGGGAGGCTTTCTTTAAGAAAGAAAAGTAATATAAAATATCAAATACAAAATTGGAGCTAGAGTAGATGTTTATGTAGACTGAGAAAAGAAATAAGGACAAATTACAAAATTTAAAAAGCTAGTAATTACCACAAACATCAAAATTTCCAGAAAAATAAAATTTGTATTAATTAATTGCCTTACACATCCCTACCAAATCCGCTCCTTCCTAGTCTCTGATCTATTCTTGTGACCATGCTTTTGCAATACTGTGTTCTAAAGAATGGGAAGATCTAGCACAGCTGATTAAAATTTATATTTTATTATCGATGGTTTAGAAGGTTTGTTTCTGCTTCTCAAATCCTCATTGGTAATGTGAGGTAAAATTCTAGGACTATTACCCAATTTGGGAAAGCCTCTATCTAGTCGCTTCCACATCTGAGCTGTAGCATTACTAGTCATTTCTAGTTTCCTGTGCTTAGGAGGATTGTGAATACTTTAAAGGTGGTGACATTTATTAACCAGTTTGTTGTCAATATCCTCATTAAAATGGTGTAGCCTGAGTTTTTTATATCTTCATCCATGTCAGCATTTCAGATCAAATCAGTAAGACATTTAATTCTTTTCTTCTTGTGTTCATGACTCACATCTCCTTATTATATCAAATAATCCAAGGGTATTCTTTCCTTTCATTCAGCATTCATCTCTTTCTTTTAGTGAATTTCCACTTTGGAACAATCTGAAGAAAAATGTAGTACAATTTGCTTCTCAATATCACAGCAATTTCTGCTGATGGCATGGGGAAACAGGTGGAAAATAAACTCCTTGTGTCAGTGCGTTTATAACCATCCATACCGCGCGGCCGGCGATATTCCTGACAAGAATTAGGAGTCAAACTTGAGCTTCGACTAGCGTCAGGGAGGAAATCCTTTGCTTCTCATTTTACTCCTGTGAGGACTCTTCTGAAGACAAACTTCTGTAGTTGAACAATTCAAACCATGCCCGAGGCCCATGCAGTCTCAGCATTGTGCCCGCGGCCCGTGCTTCTGTGTCCCATGCAGGGTCGGGACCACACCCGGGGTCTGCACTTCTGTGTCCCATGCAGTCTCAGCATTGTGCCCGCGGCCTGTGCTTCTGTGTCCCATGCAGGGTCGGGACCACACCCGGGGTCTGCACTTCTGTGTCCCATGCAGGGTCAATACTGTGCCCACGGCCAGTGCTTCTGTGTCCCATGCAAGGTCCGGGTTGTGCCCACGGCCTTGCTTCCATGTTCCATGCAGGGTCAGCACTGTCACTTGTGCTTTTGTGTCCCGTAAAGGGTCAGCACCACACCCGGGGCCTGGCTTCCGAGTCCCGTGCAAGGTCAACATCGTGCCCGCAGCCTGCCCTTCTGTGTCCCGTGCGGGGTCAGCAACACACAGCAGCATGTGCTTCTGTGTCCCATGTGGGGTCAGCACCGTGCAAGACAGCACTGTATGGGCCCCAGGACACAGAAGCACCTACAGGCCCACGTGGGATATCCCTCAACATTCAAACATGCACAAGCCCCCACCCAGAGCCCTAGAGAGCATACGGCCACTCCAGCACAGAGCGGGAATGGGTAAAGGGGCAGTCCAGGGAAGGGAAGAGTCACCTGAATATCCTGTGAAAACGCCTCACTTTTGTACATTTTACAAATCATGGCCCCATGAACGGACAGCAGCAGCCACCTCAGCCCACGGCCCCCACACACCCCTCCCAGACACTGGCTCGCCTAGTGGCAGAAACTTGCTTCTCTTTAAGTTCAGCGAAAGGTCATTGCCAAGTCCCTGGTCTAAGACTTATATGATAAATCCTCCTTTCCAGGTGAGAGGAGAAAAAAGCCACTCAACAGTGCCCCCATTCAGTGGCCAGGTACAGAGAGCCCTCCTCACCTGCGTGGGCCCTCAGTTCCCCCAAACCAAGCCCCTTTCACAATTTCCGGACTGAGGCCCTGGGGCCTTCCCCAGGGTGGGACAGGTGGGCCGGCGCAGCAGTGCTGGTGGTGGTTCTTGGCACTTGCCCCAGGCTGTGCAAGGGCTTCTCAGCAAGACAGGGTGGCCAGGGCCTCAGCCCACCTTCTACCTGCATCCAGGGCCTCAACAGGGCCCCAACCTCTGGAACCACTGGGAAAGATGCGGAGGCACTTCTCATCGTCACACTGATGAGGGTGGGTGGGACGTTCCTAAAATGCCAGTGTACCCAGCTGAGAAAGACCCTGGGCCAAGGGTCTCCACCCATGGTGGCCGCCACTCCTGCCTCCCTACAGCATCCACTGGCTTCAGCTATACCTCCACTTAAAAGACCCGAAGGGTGCCCCTGCACAAAGGCATTGCTGCCCCTGTGTCTGCCAGAGCCCCTCCCACCAGTGATACTGCTGCCTGAGGATGGCCAGGTCCCTGCACCCCCAGGGCCCTGGCTATAGAAGGCACAGAGATCCGTGGCCCTCTCATAGTGCTGCCAGGAGAGATGACACAATACACAGGCAGCACAGCAGCTGCCAGACCTGCACTTGGCATTGCAGGGCTGTTCCCAGCACCATCCTGCTCAAGACTCAGTGACATAGCTCCTGGGCTGCTGCCCTGAGCCCCGAGACTTCAGCCTGTGCTCACTCCAAACCCCATGGCCTCAGCCTCCAGGTGTCCTACCCTCAGTCCCTGTCCTGAAACCTGGCTGATGACAACCCTGATGTGCCCTGAGGCTGCACAGGTTGGCTGGAAGGGGGAGCACTTCAACCCCAGGGGTGTGCGAGTGTGTGGGTGAGTGCATGAGAGTGTTTATGTGTGTGTGTCTGTGTATGAGTGTGCAAGTGAGGGGTGGGGATGTGAATGGGTGTCTGTAAGTATGTGCACGAGTGTGCAGGCACCCCTCTTTGGATATGCCCTGCCACACTAAGGATGGGAAGGCAGGTTTGGTCACCATGCTGGGACCAGTGGAGGATGAATGCTAAGGAGTGGAGGGGATCACCCTGCGGGAGGCTCCCAGAACCTTCCAGCCCATCTTCCTGGAGGTCTCTCCCGCTGTCTCACTTCCTGAGGCCTGAGGGAGCCTGGACAGTAGGGCTAGAGGGTTCTGGTCTGCAGAGACAAGGGCCCTTTCCACCCCTTAGCCCCGCCCAAACACAGAGAATGTCCAGGTGGCTCAGAGGCCCTCAGGGAGAGCAGCAGGGGCTGCTAGTGCACAGACATGCAGGTAAGACCCATCCAGCAGGTACATGGCCCACTGTGGCCCTGGCAGCCAGGCAGGGCACCCAGATGGTCAGGGGTGGGGGGAGGGAGCCGGGATCTGCTAAAGAAGCAGCCACAAGCACACTGGTTGGAACATACTTCAGCTGGGTTCAGGAATGTTTTATGACTCCCAAGTCTTCAATTACATGAACTCATCAGTCCAGGGCATCTGGCCTTCTCAGGAGATGCCACCTGCCAGCCTGTCCCCAAGCCTTCCGGAAACCTGATTCCCAGCACTGCCCAGGGGAGGGCATGCCGCAGCACAGGACACCGGAGTGCAAAGCAGTAGGTGTGCACAGATGGGCACACAGAATCCATTTCACTGAGATCAGGGTTCCCCACCTCATCTAGCGACCTTTAGGCCCTGGCCCCCCTGCTGTGGGGCAGCTTCCCTCTGATGGGCCCTGCCACTCATCAAGTAGAACCCACACTGCAGGCACAGGTCCACATGGAGGCGATCAGAGAGCCCAGGGTACTGAGCAGAGACTGCAGCAGGGTCAGAGAGAAGGACCCCGAATTTACAAGACCCTCACTTCTGTTCTCAAAATCCCTTGCTCTCCATGCATTAGGCATTGTGGAAATCCCACTGCAGGTGGAATATCATTGCACTGGAGGTGTAGGGCAAGTGCATTTATGGGGATACTTAAAATGCAAGCTTATTACTGGAAGCTATTCAAAACTAATTAACTAGCCCCCACGGCAGGTTTTTACTTCCTGATTCCATTAAAACCTGGGCTGTAAATTCTCTGCTGTTAGGACACTTTCCTTTTGTTTTCAGGAATGTTAAAGGGTCACTGTCAAGTACTTTAGACCTGAGATTTATGTACTCAGAGAGGTGAAAGAAGATTCTTTTAGGTATTCATAAATTTGGAAGGTATGTAAAGAGGAAATACACCCTTTCTGCTCAAGGAGATCCGAAGCCTGGGGATGATTTGAGCTCAAAGGGTGGGTGGGGGTCAGGCAGGGGTTGATCCACCCAGACCTTTTCTCCTCCCAGGGAAGACAGAATCAGGGCTTCCTGAGAAAAGGCCCTCCTCCTTCCAGAACCTCCTATTGGTCGTGGTGTGCTTCCCTGCCACATCTCCACCTTCGGGGGACTGCATACGATTCTGCAGTGGCCCCCCATTCAGCCTCACTCAGAGTCCCCTAAGGACTGAGGCTCAGAAAGAATGCCCAGGCAGGACTCTAGGATGCAGAAAGGCTACTGGAATTGACAGTGCTTAATTCAGAGCAGCAGACGAGGTGTCAAATAAATGGTGAGTGGGTGAATCGATGGTGGTAGATGGGTAGGTGGGTGGGATGGTAGGTGGTGGGTAGGTGAGTGGATGGCTGGTGGGTGGTGGGTAGAGCGGGCGGATGGCTGGTGGGTGGAATGGGGTGGAGTGGGCGGATGGATGGTGGGTGGAATGGGGTGGAGTGGGCGGATGGATGGTGGGTGGAATGGGGTGGAGTGGGTGGACGAATGCGGGGGGTGGTGGTTTATTGGTAGGTGTAGTGGGTGGACATGAAAATAAAACAAACCAATTTCTGGGAACGGCCCAAAAATGGGGCTCATGACCCCAATCCTCCCAATAAGAACATGGAGGCCATTCAGCATGAGGTCTCAGGGGCAGATTCCAGTCTGAACTGCCAGAGCTGAGCAGAGGGCCATGTATACAGGAGGTTTGCTTGCTTATGTTCTGTCAGCGAAATTACTGATAAAACTGATATATAAAAATCCAAGTGAATTTCATGCCAGGAAATCATTTGGTAGACAGAAATTTTAATTACAACTCACGGAATATTATCCAGCTTTGTGCTACTTTGGGACTAATGAAATTTGATACATAAAACTGCCAATCTTTAAGATATTTCCTTCTTCTTTTCTTTCCCTCTCAGGAAAAAAACACAAAAATCTAACTCCTCAAAGAAACCCCCATTACTAAACATGACCAACAGAGGAAAAATCAAACCCCTAGACAGAGGAATTTGGTGTAAATCTCACTAAGGCCCTCCTTTCTCCTTTTCCTTCTAGAATCATGGTGCCCGCAGCTATCTGCTGGCAGGGAGAGATGATCTGAAGCAGTAAGAGCAGTCAGGCGCTGTGGGGAGCGGGACCCTGCTAGAGTCACAGGGCCCTGGGCCAAGCCATGAGACCCTGGCCAGGTAAGCCTCTCTAAGCTGTGCACGTGGGGTCAATCCCCTCTTGGGTGTGGTTGTTTCAAGAACTCAGACTTGTGTGTATGAAGAGCCTGGCAAGTTACATGGAGAAGATGCCCAGAAACAGCAGCACCTCCAAGGACTACTGAGATGTCAACCTGCCTGCTTCAGAGCCTGGGCAAGTGAGAGCCAAAGTGACCAGATCAAGGTCACGGCTAAATAGAGGCAGAGCTGGCCCTAAACCCAGGCTTTCCAGTCTAAACCCTGGCCCCCTCCACTCTGAGCACCCACTCAAGGCTGTCTGCTGGCAAGTGGGGGAGGCACACTTTTCAGCAGTGTGAGTTTTCCCTGTTCAGCTGATCTGTCTCAGCCTGGGCCCAGGGCTGGGGAAGCCAGGCAGCAACTGAGGACTCCAGGCTGCCCCCTGGGTGGAGCCTGGGGCAGGGGGCTCCCACCCCATCCCATCCCCCTAGGCCTCTACCAGCTCCCAAACACCCTGTTTCCTGAAACGAACTCCAACCAGCAGCATTTTTCACAACTCATGAGATCCATCTGAAAAGAAATGGCGTCGACCAGGCTGCCCGGGAAGAGCAGGCTGACTCGGCACCCGGGCTTTCAGGGCCTGAGCACTTTGATTGTTCCCAATTGATTTCTAAACACATACAGCTCAATTTCTGCCCAAAATTATGTCCACTGCTCCCAATGAGGAAAAACGGCTTTAAAAATTGCTAGGCTTCATCGCTGTTCCCAGCTACCCATCTCTAAAGTGACAGAGGTGTCATCTGATAATGATCATAAAAAGATATTAATGTAGCAGGGAGTGCAGACAGAATCACAGATTGGTATTTAAGAGTGAGATTCTAATCAAGAGTGATAATGTAATAGGAGATGTCACATTATTTGACTTTGTGACAGGCTCATACACTGGGATTCATGTACCGGCAGGAATTAAGTTTATTACAACGGAATTATTTGGAGACGTAAGCATGGCACCGAGCTCAAGGCTTCTCCTCCTGTGTCTGAGCCGGAATACAAATATGCACCTTAGCAAAGGCGAACAGGGGGAGCACCGAGCAAAACTACACCCCTCATGCCGGGACACTCCTGTCTCAGCAGGTCGCTCCCCGCTGCAGCCTCACACCAAGGCTACCCTGGGGGACCCACGGAAGCTCCCTGCAGGCGCCACCCACCCCAAGGGTCAGAGGGGCCCCAGCCCAGGCCGCTGAGGCAACCATTGTCCCCTGAGCTATGCGGAGCCAGGGGCTGCTCCAGACCGTCTTTGGGCCCCTATCCAGAGGCCCGTGCCCAGAGAAGGACCAGAGGAAGGGCCAGCCCAAACATGCCCACCCACAGTGGCTCAGAGCAAGGTCCGTTGGTCACTGCTGCCCTAGACACACTGCCCACAGTGATACCCTTAGCACTAACCAGTCTGCACAAGCCAAGTGGTGGCTACTGCATGGAAACTTCAAGTCTGCTCTCCACAAAGGCTCAGCATAGGTCCAAGAGGGCCTTGGCCAGGCCAAAGGGTCTGGATCCAGCCCGGGCCATGGGCAGGACCAAGGAGCGGGTCGTGTTTGCGTTGCAGGCGGCATGCAGACACAGCCCACCCTCCTGAAGAGGAACCGTGATGGCTTTGCCTGAATCTGCCTGACGCTTTGGAGGGGAAGCCGGTGTGGCTATACTTCGTTGACCAGACAAGGAGAGGGGGCGCCAGGATCCCTCTTCCGTGGGAGACTGAGGCCCAGACAGGGCAGTGACTCACCCAGGCTCGCATGAGGGGCAGGCGTAGGCTCAGAATATGGCTATGGAGATCTGATGTGCGTGGTGGCACCTCTCCCGGGGCTCCTCTGGGCGATGCCGTGCCCTCCACACTCCTCCATTTCAGGCCCACCTTCGGGGACCACCTTCTCAACCTACCGTGTGCCTCTCCCCCCACCCAATTCCAGCCCCTGGTTTGGGTCAGGACCAGCGTGGTGGGACGCCAAGCTTTGGGGTACTGGGGGAGACCCTGCGCAGAGGCAGCCCACCCCTTCCCAAAGTACAGCAGAACCCAGGGCAAGGCTGGCTGCATGGAGAGGCACAGATGGGGGTGCAGTGGGTGCCCCCTGGCTCTTTGACAGGGAACAGTGCATGGCAATGGGCCCATGGGCTGACAGCTCATCCAGGCCAGTGTCACCTGGCCTGAGTGTCCTGTCTGACCAGACCTGCCACCTCCCACCAGCACTGCTGAGAATCAGACACACTAAATAAAAGAAGAGCAAACATTTTTTCTTTGCATGAGGAATTAAAAGATCAATGCAACTTCTTCTGTGTGTTTTATCTCAAAAAACAAATACCCCAAAATTGAATTGAGAAATCCTATGGTGTTTGCACTGAAAATCCTCAAACTAATTAGGATAACGAGACGAGCACACTGTAGAGATCGAGGGCTTTCTGGATTGGAGGTGCTGAGGATCCTAACAGAGCACCAAAACTTCCTCAAGTCCTATTTTGCTTCATTTGCTCTATTTATTGCTTTTGTTTTATATTTTATTCATCGATTATTTTACTTACACCAGCACAAGGGTGAGCACGTCCAGAGGACCAGGGGCCCGAGGCCTTCTGCCTTGTGCCCAACCAGGGTCTGGAGGGCGGCGAGGTCGGGGGTGTACCTGACTCCATTTTGCGTGTGGTGACGCCAGGAGCACAGATTGGGAGGTGGGCCCAGGGGACCGAGGGACTAGGGGCCCCAGGATGGACGAGCCAAGTCCACAGGGGCTCAGGCAGGAGGGTGCCAGCATGCACGTACCTGTCCCTGTGTGGGTCACAGCAGCCACCGGCACCAAGAGCCTCCAAGGCTAGACAGTCAGCCGTTCCTACAGAGCCCCCAGCCACTCCCAGCACCACCTTGAGTCCCTTAGTCCCACCTCAGGAACCCAGGCGTGAGCAGAGGTTGCTGGAAGGCCAAGGGTGCATTCAGGGTCCCTGGGTGGTGGCTCACGTATGAATCCCGTATACTGAGGGGAGGCTGAGGCTGCACTGGGTTGGGGGATGGGCAGCTGAGCTGGTGGTTCCTGGCCGAGGCCAGGCCAAGGAGAGTGCTGAAGTCTATGGCCTGAACTTCTCCCGTCACAAGGGCAAGTTTCCCAGGAGGGCCGCAATGTGGCCGCTTCACTCCCCACTGTGATCGTCATTTGACAAAGTGAGGATAATCTACTGTCCCCAACTTTCTGCAGTTCATCACAGCCTTGAGCTGAATGAAGTCAGACCCAGGGAAGTAGGGGCACAGCCTGTGCAGAGCTCCTGTGTGAGGGGGAGAAGGCCACCTGCAGGATGTGACATGAAGTAGACAAGTCTGCCAAACAGCCCCCCGAGCACCCACAGGACTGTGTGGGCTGGGTAGTGGGAGAGAAGTCCCCACCCCCCACAGTCTGCACCCAGTCTTCAGGCCCTTCCACTTCACCAAGCTGCACTGTCCCCAAGTGGGGCGCCGAGGACCTCAGCCTACTCACTCCTGCCAGGCCCTAGGCCATCCCCAACTGCTCTCCCTGCCAATCCACTCAACCAGGGATCTGTGGAGAGGGCCTAGAGCCTGGTCCAGGGCCCTCTGTTAAGCTGCTCCTTGCTCAAGGCCCACAGTCACTTCCCTGTACACCATTCCCTTTGCCCACTGTGCAAGGCACCCAGCATGCATAACTGCCCCTGCCCTTGTGGAGACGAGACAGCACTCTGGGAAGAAACCCGCCTGGTTCCCATGGCTGCAGACCTGAGGGACAGGCCCTCTGCTGTCAGCACCCCTGTATCAGATCCTATCACACCAGCGGAATCTGAGCCCAGCCCAGAGCGCCACGAGGCTGACGCTTCATGTCTCTACAGAACCCCCCTGACTGCTCCCGGTGTGAAGCCCTTTCTTCCTGGCCCCACTCACTGCTTCTGTGACCCTCCCCCCATTGCTGGCTTTAGGGTCTGGCTCACAGTGCACTGCTGTTCTCCGGCCATAAATGAAGCTCCCAAGTGCGGGTACAGGCTCGCCATGGGGCCTCGTGTCTGCCTGCCTACCACGGAAAGCATATTCACCTGCCCATTCACAGCTGGACCTCAGCACTCGCAAAGCACCTGGCACGTGGAAGCACTCAGTACCTACTTGCTAAATCAAGCTCAAGGAAAGAAAATGGAATGGACATGGACCCTCAAAAAGGGGCCAAGGACATCCACCGCGCTGAATGCAGAAGACCAGGCCTGCCAAGGCCCCTGAGGGGTGTTCTGTGAAGGAGGACCCAAGCCCCATCCACTCAGCAAGGCCATGGGCAGTGTCCCCTCCCCAGCGGGGGTCTAGGCCTGGCCCTGCATACCAGAGTGATGGCCAGGAGGTGAGCTAAGGCACCAGTGAGTGTGCAAGCAGGTGGGTGGGTGAGAGTGAGAGGTGGTGAGTAAGTGAGCAGGAGAGCAAGCAGAAGCTGCATGAGTTTTGCCCTGACTCATCTCCCCTTGAGTACCATAAGCCACCTCTCCATTACAGAGCCCTGGAGGCTGCCTCCCTGCTGAAGCCCTCTTACCTGGGTGGTGGGTATCAACTGCCACATCAGAAACCCAGGACATGGTGAAATTAGCAGGATAGACCACCAGAGAGGAACAAGGAACCAAGTAGCCTAAGAGATTCTTTCCACAAAGGAAACACAGGTATTTGGAAACTGACCCAACTGATCCTGGGTTCAGCATTCCCAGGGCTGCCGGCTCCTACTGGGTTTTGTTTCCAGCAACCTCAGCCCCAGATCTGGACTGCGCATGAGAATGACAAGCCCAGGAGGTCCCCCAGCAGCCCTGAATTAGCTGCTCACACACAGGGCATCAGTGCCAAGGAAAGTACAGGGAACTTGCTGACCTGCTAGCCTGGCACACAAAGCACGTTCTTCTTGAATCTCCCGGCCAGTGGGTTTTACACACGCATTGGGGCCCCACCCCTTTGAGCCAGTACAATTCTATCTGCATACTGGATTTGCTTGGGTATCCGCTGCAAGGATCCAAAATGGACTGTGTGACAGCTGAGAGAGAGCTGAGAGGGAGACATTTCAATAAGACTGAAGATGTAATTACATTTCTTTAGGGACTGAACAGATGAGCTTCTCCAAGTTTATCTGCCTGAGATATCAAACACCATTAATGAGATAATAAGGGCCTTTCAATTAATGATTTGAATGGTGGTTGTAATTTTTTCTTTAGTGGCAAGACTAATTCATGGGAAGAAGTGAGCAGTCTAGGGGAGGGACTCTGACAAAGCCCTCTGCTTCTACTGCCCTCCACCTCACTGCAGACAGCAGGCAGCACAGCCCAGAAGCCTCCGGAATGATGGAACTCTGGGGGGGGGGGGGGGGCTGGGTAGAAGGGAGAGAGGGCTCCAGACTAAGAAGGGGAAGACTATTAGGTCTGGGGGTGAAATGTCAACCTTTCCCTAGGCAAGCTCCTCAGACAGGAGAAATTCTTTTTTTATAATAAAAGACAAGAGGAAGGGAGGGGAGGGAAAAGCAGAGAAGGGGAAAGGCAGGGGAGGAAGGGAAGGGGAGAGAGAGGGAAAGAGGGAGAGAAGAGGGAAAGGGAAGGGAAGGGGCCTCAGGCTGCAAGAAGCGGCATTTATTTTGCTCTGGTCGGTGCCTGCATTTCTTGGTTGTCTTACTCTCACTGTCAAGAGTGGCCCTGGTGACACACTCTGATTTCTAGGTGACTTTGGAGGCCTGTGGACCCCTAAGTGCCATGAACGCAGCGAGTGAGCTGAAGCTGGGGGGGGGAGGGCGGGAGTCGGAGGTGATGGGGTCACAGCCAGCCGCAGCCCATGGCTCCCAGGGACAGCAACACCCGTTGCGGGGAGAGATGATTTAATCAAAATATAGATATGTCTGAGGCCAGTCATGGGACAAAAATCGATTTTCTGCAGACTTCCACTTCCTTTCTTTAAAAACTGCCTCGTGAGTTCAGCGCTCAAAGGGAAAATGATCAGGGCAGATCCAGGCTTTATGTGGAGCCCATACCCTCTTGCCACAAGGAAGACCCTGCAGGAGGCAGGGGCAAGGGCCCATCTCTTGACACAAAGGGCTGTGGGTATGTGGGGACCGAGCACGAGGGTCGAGGCCAGTTCCCTCTCCTCGGTGCCTCCTGAGTGTCCAGGAGGCACACACAGCCTGCCCACTGCCCAGCCCCTCAGCCCCTCTGGGAGGAGAGGAAGCTGGGGAGAGTGGGCAGGACAGCGGGAGCTGGATGGCTGGGCAGGGGATGGAGCCCTTCAATCACTGGGACCTCCAGGCTGGCCCCAGGCAGCCAAGGGCTCTGAGAAGGAAGGAGCAAGAGGCTCTTCCCCAACCCTTAAGCCCCTGCTCATAGCAGTAAGTGAGGTGAGGCCTGTGGTCCGCCCACCCTCAGGGCCAGACTTCCCTGCAGCACTGAGAAAGGACACTAAGCTACTGCTTTGGACTTCAACAAAAGCAGACCAAAGACGGTCCCTCTCCAGTCACAAATGGAGCCACCTTCCCTAAGGACACTAGGATCCAGGTCGGCCAAATGCCACTCCGCTGAGGCTTTCATCACAACAGTGAAAGATGGAACCCAAACAAATTCTATGTGAAGCAAAGCAGTTTCCTGCATGACTATTTAAGCAAGAATTTACAATTTGCAAAGAGAAACAGGCTTTGTTTTTCCGAGATCAAAGAACAGAGTCAACTCTTTCCCCTGCTTTGTTTCATAACAGACACCAAGAGTGAGTGTGAGCACACAAATGCATGCATGTGTATGCTGCATGTGCCTCTGTGTATATGGATATATGCACACCCGTGTGTGTGTGTGTGCGCTATGGATATATGCACATACGTGTGTATGTGTGCATGTTTGTATGTGTTGTGTTTTCACAAATGGGGGTGTGCACATATGGATATGCACGTGTGTGTTTGCATATTGTGTGTAGAACGGGGAGAGCCCTGAGCCCCTGTTCTGTGTGTCATCTCATCTAATACCCCTCCCAACCTTGCTGGAAGCAGTGAGTTTGAAGCCCTCACCTCCCCTTGTGGCTGAAGAAACCGAGTCCAGAGAAGTTACAAAACTCTTTGCCTCATGGCCCTGCCTTGCCTTCAGGGCACCCATGGCCAAGCAGGGCACCCTGGTCTCGGCAAATGGCCAGCTCTGTGCTGACGCAGCTGATGGAGCTGTCCAGCCCCGGCTTGGCTCCCTGGAAGTAGGTTCCGCTGGAGGCTGTCCGAGCTCAGGGCAGGCAGAAAGGGGCATGGGAGCCCGGAGGCAGGCCCCAGCCGGCTGCTTCTCCCTGTCCTTGCGAAGAGAACACCTGCAGGGCTGGCCCTCCTGTCCACACTGGCTGCCAGTTGTGCAGAGAGTGCAAACACTCTCAGTCAGCAATGGCGTGCAGACGCTGGGTAGATGGACAAAAAGCCTTGGCTCATTTCCGTGGCAGCCTCCTGGAATCAGAACCGGGCGGGAAGGTGTTCCCACAGGCTGTGGGCTTCCTCCAGAAGGCTGGAGGCAACCGAACCCAGGATGTACCACTACTTCCCGGTCACTTCACCAAAGCCACCCACAGGGTGTCCCTGGAAGTTACTCCATAGAGATGCTAAGTAAGTCCTCCTTTTGGTATAACTTGGACTTCTCTTGCTTTAATCGAGCCACCACAGAGAACAGGATCTTGTTCCTCTTCTACTTGAAGGGGGCTGTAAGCCAACCCAGAGCCTCTTTCAAAATCTCATTCCTTTCATCTTTCGTCGTGCTCCATTTTCTCAACCTTTAATCATTTATTCCAATAGGAAAGTTGCTATTAACTTTGTAGCGTACACTCTACCTTCGTCAGAAATGACTGAACTTTCAAACTTCACTGCCATTATCATAATAAGAAGTATAATTTAATAAGGAAGCCCCATTTCCCAAAGTCTGAAAAGGAAATTACCTGCGAGGATTTATGTGTGAGGATGAGCAAGGGGAAACACTCTGAAAGACGGGCCCCCTGCTGTCTCTCCACTGTGTGCCCCTGAGATGCCCTGGAGCCTAGCCCCTCCTGGGAAGATCCCCCAGCCCCTGGAATGCTGGATGCTACCTGAGAAGGCCCTCAGGGTCAAAGCTCTCGTTGGGAACCCGTGGCCTCTCTCAGATGCCAGCTCACTGGGTCAGGGGTGGCGGGTCTCAGTTGCGCTAGAGGCTGGGGCTGCGGGCTGGCCACTGTGGGGACTCGAGGCTCAGAGGGGCCTCAGGACACACTGGGAAAGGCTGAGGCTGGCGCTGCACCTGGCTCTCCTTTTACCTGGATAGCGCCCATCCCAGGCAGGAGAGCTGTCATGGCCTCAACCCAGCCCACACCCAGCCCCACACCTGCCCTCATGGCAGGGGAACGTGCTCCCTGCCTCACTCTGTACCTTCCCTGCTCCCTGCCTCCCCTTTGCTGCCTGACCATAGGTGGCTGGGGCCCTCCTCACTGTCACGCAGCTTGGCGCTTCCTGCAGACCAGCTGGGCTCAGGCCTGGGCCGTGTCTAAACCCAAGCCTGTCACCTTCGAGTCCCATAGGCCATGCTGCCCTAAAAGCCTCTGTTTATGCAGCTGGAGCACAGCCATGGGCTCTCCTCGCCCTGTGCTGAGGGCTCCAGCAGCTCCTTTGGGCCCTGAGATGGCCCTCCTGGTCTAGTGCTCACGGGAACACATGCTCTGCACCAGACCCATTCTTAGACCAAGACAGCGCAGCCACAAGTTGGCCAACCAGTCCTCCCCCAGCCCCTCCAGAACGTGCTTGTCCCAAAGGCCTCTGGGCCCTCCGTCCACTGCCAGGCCAGGGCCTGCGGGGGAGCGGCCTTAGTCTGTGCCCTGAGTGTGGCCCTGCAAGCTACCTGCCATGCTCCCCATGGCAAGTGCTGTTGACGGGGAAGGGGTGCTAAGGAGAGGCACAGAAGGGCTCCCCAGGTGCTGGCCATGATTCACTGCCTACTTGTTCCAGATACTTCTAGGCCATACACTCTGTTGTGTTTTCAAGAGAAACGGCTCACAGCTGGGGGCTGAGCCATCAACTGCCTTTTCAATGAAGTCCAGATCTGGGACCATTAGTCAGCTGACCCTGTAACTCCTCTGGCCTATCTCCGTTTGGCAGTGGAGCAGGGTCCCTCAGTGCCAAAACATCCAGGCCATGCTGCTATGCTCCGCTGTGTCCACCACCGGCTGCACGCCCACCCAGGGGGCCCCCCTTACGGGCCAGCAGCCACTCGGCCAGCACCCATGGATGTCCAGGCACAGGGGAGATTTTCTCCTAAGGAGTCTCGAGATGGCATCAGAGCCTAAGAGGAACGAGGATGAGGTCCCTGAGAGCATGCCTCAGAAGGTTCCAGAAGCTAATATGGCACACAGAGCCACACAACCACCCTGCACCACGCAGTGACACAACCCACATATGCCCCCCCACAGGAGCACAGGGATGAACAACAGTTCACTTTAAAGGTTCGCCTTCAATTGACCCAATTTAAACCCTCCACAATAGAGAAGGAAAGAGACACTGGATCCTTACTGTGGATTTCGTGACATCTGCTGCTTCAAAAGAACACAGGCTCTACTCCTCCCCGGCTCACACACAGGGTCACCTGGAGGGCTCATTGTTGCCTACCCCTCCTGTGTGACAGAGCCATGGCCTGGGCCCTGGGCCCCTCCGCACCCTGAAGGGGCTATCTCCTGCGCCGCGCGGTCAGGCCTCAGGGAATCTGGGAGGCAGTCTGTCTGTCCTGAAGGCTGCTGGAGGCATATGAAAGCATGCAGAAGAGCACGGATTGGTGCACACTTCATCTTGTCACTGAGCCACGCTTCATGGGCTTCCCCAGTGTCAGGCATTAGATGGAAGCTACGGCCCCCTTAAGACCAAGGGCCACCACCACAGGCTTGGCACAGGCCCCGGGAGGTGTTGCCAGCGGCACAGGTGGAGGTGCCCCTCCAGGTGGCAGCCCATTCTGCAGTATGTGGGCACAAGACCCAGGGGGCAGCCCCGGAGGCTGTAGCAGATGGCTCTACACACAGAGCAGGGCTGCGATGGACACAAGGAGAGCCGCGGTGTGGGTCCAGGGGCTGCTGCAGGTCTAGGAAGCCCAGAGCCCCACAAGAAGGACTCTGCCCGCCACCACCGAGGGGTGCAGGCCTCAGAGCCCTAGTCATGGCTCAACCCAGTGGGGACGGACACAGCAGAGCGTCCACTGCTCCCCACCATCTTCCAGGTGTAATTCAAAAGCTGGAGTTGATCTTTAGAGCAACCCCTAATTATCCTGAGGCCCAGAGGTCCAAACAGGCAAAAGCTCTAGCTGAAGAATATTTGTTCTAAGTCTTCTCCTAAACCAGACTGAAGGAGCCCAAGGATCTGTGGCCAGAAGAGACCAAGAAGCAGCTCAGTGCCAGTGTCCCAGGGGGCAAAGGAGGGGGTAAGGGGTGGGGGTGAGGCCGGAGTGGGACTACCTTGCCCCCTCTTTGCCTGCTGAAGCAGAACTTGATCTCTGTGAAGCTCAGGACTTCAGCTGCTACTATTTTCTTTCTTTATTTTTTAATGAGGGATACCCAAGAGATACTTCCAAACTTCTAATATTTTCATCAGTGGTTTCTTTACCAAAGATCTCTGAAGTCTGCAGTGTGATGCATTTAGGGAGGCCTTCTGAGAGCAAGATGTGGGATGCTCGGTGGAGTTAGGGGTCAGGGTTCGGGGTCCGGGGCCAGGAGGGTCTCTGAGAGAGACTGGACCCAGGGGTGGGGTAGCCAGGGGTGCCCAGCCTGGAATCACCCTGGGCACACACACCAGCATTTGTCCTGTCTGCCCAGAGACCCCTCCTGGGTCACTCAGAGATGATACCACAAGATGGGGAAACGAAACTGCCAAGGGCAGCCTGGGCTGGCAAAGAGATTGCAGACCTGGGAGTGAGCTACAGTATACGGCACATCAAGAGGCCGCCAGCATGGCCACATTGCTCACCAGCACCTGCCAATTCTGAGCTGTCAGAGACGTTCCAGCATCCACTCTCGCCCTCTTTTCTGCAACCCCTTCTACAGTCTCGGCCCCAACTCCCAACCACCGCACACCTTCATCAGGGAGACACGAGGCACCTGTGGGTGTGCAGGCTCTTCAGTTGAGGGGTTCACAACAGCTGACTTTGAGGACCACAGAAGCGGAATGAGCATGCATCCACATGTGTGCCTCCACATGTGTGTTTCCACATGTGTGCACATGTGGGTATGTGGTATACATGTGTGTGTAAGTACATGCCTGTGCATGTGCCTGTACATGTATATATCTGCGTGTGTGTGTCTGCGTGTGTGTGCATGTGTGGGTATGTATGTGCCCAAGTACATGTGTGTGTGTAGTAGTTAGGTTCAGGTGTCAATCTGGCCAGGGGATGTTGCCAGTTGTTCTGCTGCTGTGGACTTACATCATCAGCATGTGAAATTCACTTATGGCTGACGACCAGCTGCTGCACTGCAGAGGGTGGTGGAGAGAAGTGCAGTCCAGCAGCCACCGACACAGGCTGGGACACTCAAAGGTGGGGTTAGCACATGGTCAAATCTTCACACAATAAACTTTCAACCTAGCAATGAGCCTCATTTAAAAAATAATATTTTTAAAAATAATGCTTACCAATCATTGAAAAGAGTATGGAAAAATACAAAAAAAAAAACTTCAAACAAGAAAAATAAATATCCATAATTCTACTAACCAAAAATAATCATTAAAAACATTTTGTTTCTGTTCAAACTTTTCTCCATGCTTATGAGCAAAACTGGAATCACTTTTATACTTATGCGCTTATGGAGATATATGCCATTTCATGCCATGCTTTTCCTCCACAAAGAAATACACTGAAAGCATTTTCCCATATCAGTAAATATTATTTGAAGACATAATTTGTAGGAGTGATAAAATATCCCTACCAGTTATGTATCATAAGTAGGTAGTTATTTTCCTACTACCAGGTATTTAGGCTGTTGCTAATTTACTTTCTCGTAATTAAAAAAAGGGGGAATCATTGGATCAAAGGTAAGAGTCCTGATATTAAACTATTATACAGCTCTCCAGAAAGGCTATGTTGATTTATACAGCTAGTAGGACTAAATGAATATGCCTGCTTCATGCTGCCCTCATCAATTTTAAAGAGCTGTGCTTTTAAAAGCACTGCCAATTTGACAGGTGGCATGTGTTCTGATTTCCAAGTCTTTCCTAATGACTGGAAGATACATGTCTATTTATTAGTTGGGGCAATTGCTCTTTGGGTTGTTCTGATTGACTCCACTCGTTCTTCATGAGGACATTTGTTTATTCATTATTCGTGTGAGTTCTTTGTATGTTAAGGATATAAGATGTGTTTGTTTCCGTTTGTGAAAGAGGTGTTTCGTTTCACTTTGTTATCTGCCTTTTAATTTTGTTTATGATGTTTCAGACATTCAGATACTTAAAACTTCTATGTTGGGTTTTAAATGTGTTACTCCAGAGAGAAATGACATTTTCTTCTGTTAGCACGTGGGGCTCTGACAATTTTAAATTAAATTTTTAGTGTGGGGTGTTTCACTCACAAGAGTAATATAAATTCTAGCCCCAAATTATTGGGAGGATGAACCTGTACTTAGAAAATCTTAAGAGAGATTTTTCTTCATTTCTGCTCCATTCACAGATAAATCTCAGATACATGAGAACTGGCAAACTTTTCTTGTTTATTTTCTTGCATGCTCTGGTCTGCTCACTCGGGTCCAAGGATCCTGGATTTTTGCAAAGAGCCTCCACGCCAGCCTCATCTCCTGTACATGACCCCCACTCTTTACACTTTGGAGGTTAAGTCAACAGGAACTATCAGATGCCTTCAGGGCAAAACTCAGTTCATGTGCTGGCTTAAAAACATACATATTTATAGAGCCCGTGGTGTGTGTGTGTACACACACACTACATGGGGGAAGCCTTCACCGAACACTTAGTTATCATACGGCAAAAAGGGAAATCTAGTCCTGATTCAAACGGGACTCCTCTAGTATTTCCCCAGGTATCAGTGACTGTCGATTTGAGATGTTCTATAGCAAGTTAATACAGTATTCTTTTATTTCTACCTTATTAAGAATAGTTATCTTCTGTGTTTATTAAACCCAGCAAAAACTATTGCATATCTTAAGAAACCACATGATTTCTTGCTCTTGACTTACTGACAGGGTCCTACAGCAACACGATGAGGAAAGAGTCAACAGGGCAGGCTTGATCTTTAGAGGGGCCTCGTGTGGTACTAGCCTTTGGGAGCTTGGCTCTTGAAAGGCCCCCTAAGTGATAAGGCTCTCCTCTGAACCATCTGCCTAGGCCGTGTGACCAAATAATTTGACTTATGATGAACATCTGCTTTCCTTCTGGGATGGTGGAATTTGGACGGGTCTATAAGACTAGCGTCCAGTTCAAACTTTAGAGTCCCTAGCAGGCTTCCCTGGCAGAAATGTGCTGTTGCGTTTCACTTCTGTGGTACAAGCACACTATGCAGCTGGGGAGAGCAGAACCAGCCTGCAGCTGACTCTCCCAGACACTGGCTGATGAATCTCACCCTCACTGGTCCACCTGCACCACCTGCCCTGTTGTGGAGATACACCTTAGCTGCAATGAGGATGACTATCTGCTTAGTACTTCTGCTGAGCCCTGCAGTTCTTGGAATGAAGCACTGAACAGGCAGGTGATTGTGGAACCCCTGACACTAACAGATTTAGAAATATTAAACCAATTCAAAATTTCTGGGGTAAAATGGAATTTAATGGGATTATTTTTTATTTAACATACTAATGAATTACATTTTCTTATTTTATTAAGGATATTTCATATTTGTTTCACAAGTAAAATTAGATTCTAATTTCATTCTTATGCATGCATTTCATATTAATAAATAAATCATTTATTCACTCTACTCCATGATTATTTATGTACATACTTGCTCTGTCAGGTGCTGTGCTAGGGGTTGAGGGTGCCTCATGAGCAAGGCAGACTAAATTCCTGACCATTTTAGATGGATGGGTGAATGGATGAAAACATGGATGGATGGACAGATTGATGGATGGTTGGATGGACGAATGGATAGATGGATGGACAGACAGATGGACGGATGGGCGGACAGATGGATGGATGACAGGTAGGGAGGTAGGTAAGTAGGTAGAGAGGTGACAGATAGATAGGAAGTGAGAGAGATACAAAAATAGGTAATAGATTTCTTGGAAGCAATTTTGGCATTTTATATTTTCACAAAATGTTGTTTTCCCTCATTTATCTTTGTTATACTTGCAAGAGTTTGCCTATTTTATTGGCATTTTTAAATGGCCCTCTAAGATGTACTTAGCAATTTTACTTAGCAACTCGGTTTTCTAATTCACTAACTTAGTTTAACTCCTTTATTTCTATATCTTCTTAATCATAATTGACTTCATTTTTCAATTTTTAAATTGAGTTAAAGACTTAGTTGATTTTTTAAATATTTTTAATAATAAAAGCATTTAGGCTTTGAATTTCTTTACAAAGCCAGTACCAGACACATCCCATAAGTTTTTTTTTCCCTTTGGCACAGCAGGAATTGAACCTAGGTCTCCAGCATGGCAGGCGAGAATTCTGCCACTGAGCCACCATTGCACCACCCTTTTTTTCCCCCACAAGTTTTTTAATGTCATTTCGTAATTACAGGGTCATTTTCATTTTAATCCATGTTATTTTGAAGAGGGCTCCTTAAAGTGCTTGACTATTAATTCTAACTTTATTATTAGTTTTTAAAGATTATGTTCAGTGAATGTAGCCTGTATTATTCCTGCTTTTCTAACTCTGAAATTTTGATTTTTGTAAAAGTTCCATAAATGCTTAGAAAGAAGATGTATTTTCTATTCAGACACAAAATTCCACAAAAAATTCTTTTAAACCACTATCTTTTTTTTTGGACATACAGAGTCACACTCCCCTTTTTTATCCTCATCAAATAGATTTCAAGTCTCCTCCAATAGTTGCTTCACTCAGTATCTTTCTGCATTGTTAGAAAGTTTAAAATTCAAGTTTAATATACAGACAGAAAAGCACCCAGATTGTGACTTGCGCAGAGTGAACACACTAACCGCCAGACCAGGAAAAGGTAGCTCTGAAACCCTATGTGTCCCACTGTGGAGGTGCTGCAGCCACTGTGTCCCCCTGGGGACCGTAACGCAGCAGGGGTGTCCGCTGTTTGCATCTCCCCCTCCAAGTCCCGCAGGCCTCCCCACCTGCGGTTTCTCTGAGCCATATTTCAACTTCAGTCCTAATCCTGGGTTATCTTTGGCACACATCCCTCTATCTACCCCACAGCCTCCTCAGGAAGAGCCAGTGCTTGGTCCACGCCGTCCCTTCACTCCCCCTGATGGGCTCCTGGCTCCAATCTGACCCTCACTGCTTCCCCAAGCCCACTGTCCATTGTGTCCTGAGTCATCCTTCCAAAGTCCCATCTGGTGGTGTCACTCCCCTGAGCATCCCCCACCCCCTACCAGCTCTGTAAGGCCTCAGGTACAGTCTATGGCTAAGGAAAGTGGGGCTGGGTCTCTGTTTCCTTCTCAGGCTCTGTGCTGGTTTGAATCTGTTATGTACTCCAGAAAAATCATGTTCTTTTAATCCATTCCTATGTGGATGGACCTTTTGTGGGTGGGACGTTTTGGTTAGGTTGTTTCAATTGAGATGTGACCCAGCCCATTCAAGGTGGGTCTTAATCCTTTACTGGAGTCTTCTGTAAAGAGGATAAAACCCAGAGAGCTTAGAGAGAAATGCCTCAGAGTTGTGAAGAAAGGACCCACAGGAGCTAAGAGAGAAAACTAATGAAACCAGAACCCAGGAGAGAAGGACTGGCAGATGCCACCATGCACCTTCCCAAGTGACAGTGGAACCCCAGATGCCAGCAGCCTGTCCTCAGAAAAGGTATCTCCTTTTTGATGCCTTCATTGGGACATTTTCATGGCCTTAGAACTGTACGTTTATAAGCTAATAAATCCTTGTTGTAAAAGCCAACCCATTTCTGGTATATTGCATTCCAGAAGCTTTAGCAAACTGAAACAGGCTCCTCTCCTGATAACATCACTCCTGCACTCTCAGCACTTTACCAAATTCCTTCCTCTGCAGAATAGGAAATGCTCTCTAGAGCCTCTGGGACATGCCCACTCTATCCCTTCATCTGGACCACCATTCTCTCTTTGGGTGGATCTACCCCACGCCTTCCCACCTGATTTGCTATTTCAGTCCCTCAGAGATAAGCCCACCTGTCTCCCGGCCCAAGGCTCCCTAGCACCCAAATCCCACCTCTGTCCCAGGTTTGAGCCCAACAGACCCTGAGCCGGGTGCCTCTGCTTCCCCCGGCCGACAGCACAGGCTTGCACAGCGAGCCAGGGGAACCAGAGAGCTGCAGGCTAGATTAAATGCAGGGATGTGCATAGCACCTCACCATTGCCCCATGGTTTCCCCCCTGGTAGATTGTAGGCTTCACAGGACTCCCCCCAGTGCCAAGGAGCCAGGAGGGGAAGAGGCCCCAGCAGGGGAAGGGGCTCGGCCAAGCAGGCAGCCATCTGCAGTGGTTCCTTCTTGTGCACACTGAGTGACCAGGGGCTCAGCACTGGGTTCCCCAGGGTGGGGAGGCCCTGCCCCTACCCTCTGACCTGCAGGCCAGGGCAGATGCCTCCTGGGCCAGCAAGCCGTGATCCACGGAGAGCCACTTCCCCACATGGGGCTGCTCTTTCCTCAGCAAACATGCAGCAGTGTCTTCATTTACTGGGAATATTTACGAACCTCTGAGTTCCTTAGGTCTCCACAGAGGTTTATGACTTTGCTGCAAGTCCTATGCACTGTTCACCATAAATTAACTGTTCTCTACTTTGAAAAATAAAACTCCACAAAGGGATGATATCTCTTTGTGTCTAAGGTATTCTGTGTCTTTCTCTAAGTGTCTAAGGGCACTGCTTTCTCTAAAACTAAAAGCAACTACCACCCCCAGCCCCAGACACACACAAAACACTTCCCAACTTCACAAAGCATGGGTGTCCACACTGCTTCTGGGCCAGCTCAGGCAGAGAGGCTACTGTCAGGTCCCTAGATGTCCTGGAAGTCAAGCTAACAAGGGCTTTGGGGGGGATAAAATGGATACAACATGAATTTATTGGGGTGTTTATTTTCTAATCCTCTTAGTGCTATGCCCCCAAATTATCAAAACATCCCAGAAATGCCAACATCTGGGGTTTAAAGGACTCCCCCACCCTGCGTGGTCAGATGGGCCTGCCAGCACTCAGCACAGGGTCCAGTCAGGGCTCAGAGCCGCTGTTCCCGCAGCAGGAGCCACAGGAGGCCTGGGAGGTGGTCGCTTCCAGGCTTCAGCAGCACAGGTGCCCAGGTGGTCCTCAGGCCCAAAGCAGGCAGAGCACAGGTGGGGGACAGCCATCCCTGGGGAAGGTGTTCTCTGCCTCCGGCCATGGTGCTCTCTGCTGTGTCCCAGCCCACTCAGTGGACTCAGGAGGTAGCACAAGGACAAGCGTGCAAAAACCAGACCGGGGCCTGGACAAGTCTCAGGAGCAGGGGCGGGCACAGGCCAGAGGCAGGGCCCCAACTTTCACTTCCTGCCCAATTTTCAGGAAATTAAACACAAGAAAGAAAAAAAAAAACCCAGCATAGGGGGCCTCCCAGCTGTTTAACCCCAAGTGGGTTTCTGCCTTTCTCTTAGGAATACCTTGTCCTTAGAAAATTACTCCATTCCTATGGAAATGACTTACAGCACATTATTTCCCAAGGGGCAAATTACAATGCTGCAAAGAGTGAGGGCTTTTAAAGTCATTTCCCATGAATGTTCTAATGGTGGAGACCCAGGCTTTGGGTCTGGCTTATTCAGGCTGTCCTCCTCGGGTGCAGAACCATTTTCCTAAAATGTCACCACTGCAAACGCAATTCCCCCACGCTCAGCAGGACTCCTCGGGTTCTTTCTTTAATTTCTGTTTTCTCTTATTTCCTTTCCCACTTAGTTCAATTCTCCACAACACATTTTGGTGTTCATAACTTGCTCTCTGCCCAACCCCCAAGACGTCAAAGTGCTACTACAGGCCCAGTTTGCCCCACTGCACAGCTTAGGGCACCCTGCAGGCCTGGCCTGGCCCCTACCCTGTCCTCCCACATCGCCGTGATCCCCAGGACTCTCACAGGAGCCAGGAGGGGGCCCACCGTCAACACTGCCCTCCATGCATGAGTCTACCTCCTCCAGACCACCTCAGCCCCCCACATACACATCCAGCGGGCTGATCTGTGTTCTGTCCCCTGGACCAGAGGGGGCTGTGGTCCTGCTTTGGGCCCCAGGGCAACTCTCTACCGCTCATCACAGTAGCAAGAAGAACACTCTCGCATGGGGATCACAGCCAGCATGCCTTACACAAGGCCTGGTGGGAATGGGACCATGGAGGCACTGCCCTATTCGGGCCGATCCACAGGCTCCCAGCTCATCCAGCCCCATCCCTTCACCCCAGTCCCATATATCTCCACAGAGCACATGCAGGAGACTGTGTTCTAATCTCCATGTTCATTCTACCTCACTCAGTAATGGGGAGTCAGTATGTCCTCTAACGGTCTCCACACTCCCCAAGTGCAGACAACGAAAAAGGGTGGGCAGGTGGTCCACAGCCCCAGAAATCCTGAAACAGGTCCCTGTTTTCCAGGCATCATTGCCACACTAGCCCGATGCCCCTACAGAGCACCACCGAGGCTCCTGCCTGGCCTCATTTTCCCACACCCACTGTGTGGTAGCGGCAGGAACACTGTGGGCTCCTAGGTAGGGGTCCTCACCCCTGCAGCCCTCTGTTGGGGGTCTGGAAACCTCCTCAGGAGACCTTCCCAGCAGCACTTCCCTGGCTTCTCCTACTGCCTACAGAGGATGGGGTGGGTGTTTCAGAGTCATTAGGTAAACACAGAAGCTGAGGTTCCAGGTCACCGCATGCAGAGCCAGGTCCCTGGGCCCACTGCAGCTGTCTCTCCACTGTGTTGCAGATACCTCCAGCTGAGCCTGCTGTGCTAGGTAGGTACCAGGCAGGTGGGCTACCAACCAGCAGGTGTGACAGGTAGCCCCTGTGCAGGGACAAGATGAATGCTCCAGGCAGAACAACACTCAGAGGTGGGGAAGGGGACTGTAGCTCAGTCCACATGGAGTCCCAAGGTCGGCACAGAGCCTGGAGGGAAGTACACTCAATAAACACCACTGAGAATGGGGGCAGATGTGGCTCTCCTAGGAAGTGACCAAGGAAACCAACTCAGAGGGGTGAAGCAATATGCCCCTAGCCACACAGCTCTCAAGGGCCAGAGGCAGGGTTGAAGTTGGCAGAGCACTCACCGATACCCTCCCTAATGCATAGCCCTTCAACTGCTGGCAGTGGGCTTTGGGGAGCCAGACCTCCTATCCCATTCCCTCCAGAGCATCCTATGACTGAGAACAGTCACCAATGAGTGAGGTTTCTCCGGGGGATTGTCAAACAGCCATGTGTGATAATCCACGATGTAAGCAGTTTACACCACACAGAACATGCCTGCTGCCAAATTTGATTCTCGACTGGGACAAGCTTCCCAATGGCAGGTGATCACGGGTGAGAAGCAGCCAGCGCTTCTCAAAGCTTTCACAAATAACCCTGTGAACTAAAATTTAATAAACCTCTCTTTTAAGAGAAAATCAAACTCAGGTTCTTCTGAAAAGGCGTTTACTTACTTGAAAATCTCTTTCTTCTAGAATTTCTTTCCTCCATCTCACGAGAAAAGCAGCACAAACGTACAAGTGGAAACGAGAAAAGCCCTCGGGTTCAGACTGAAAGAGAAGAAATAACCAAGGGAGAAATTTTAATGTGCTGAGCCATTAACGTAGCTGTAAAGGTATCTGCGATTGTCAGGGTTTATCTAGTCAGGGTTCGTAGAAAACCAAAGCTCGTGTTGACTTACTCACTTTTGCTTAATACCTTAATTTCAAAATCCTCATCTCATTAAAATGAATACAATTTCCTCTTTAAGTACCAGCAGGCTTATAAATGATGTGAAGAGGAGACCGAGCTCTAGGCAAGCTCAAAAATAGTTGTTCATTTTCTTCCCTTTCACAGAAAACAGCTAAGAATATAAACGGTGTATTCACTGAGCACCACCTCCAGGCAGGCAGTCTAGCCCTTGCACAGCCACAGAGGGAGGCCTTCTCCCATTGGCAGATGGAGCCACAAGCCCGGAGAATTTGAGTCCCTTCCAGGTAAAGGCAGAGGTGGCACTCCAGTCTGGCTCTGTTCAAACCCAAGGTCCCTGTTCTCCAGGTATCACGGAGAGTTGAAGGAAGGAACTGCCCACACTGCTGCAAATCACCATGCCATCCTGCCCCTCAGGTCTTTAATGAACTCCCACCTCCACCACCGCTTTCATCAACTTTCCTCTTGCTCATCCTTAAATGGGGACCAGGTTGCCGTTCCGGAGACCAATCCCAGATCACAGTGGGGTTCAGACCTCCCTCCTCAGGTTTCCCCCACCCCACTTCTTGTGGCTACCGCCTTAGAGCGCTCATCGCCAGTTTCCTAGACCAGGCTTTCCCAAAACCTCAGGTCTCAAGATGCCGTCGTCATATTTTTGCCACGTTCATGTGATGCCTACATGACCACCGCTAATGGTTTATTAAGTAAATAAGTAAAACAAATGATATATGCAATGCTGCCATACACTACAGAAAAAATAAAGTAAGGCAGAGGGATGGAAAAATACCAGACCTTTTTTTTTGTGGATAGTGGTAAGGTTTGCAACTTAAACAGGGAAGTCACCTAAGAAGGTGACATTTAAACAAAGGTCCAAAGAGGAAATGCCATGTAGATCTCTAGGGGAGAAACTTCCTAGGATATGGAGCAGCAAATGCAAAGACCTGAGGTAAGAGACTTCTGGACCATCCGGAAACAGTATAGAGATCAATGCAGCTACAACAGGGTATGAGATGCACAAAGAAGATGAGGGCAGAGGTTAGTGGGTGGCTGCGGAGGTGCAACCTGTGATGGCTGGAAGGCTGAGCAGCAGAAAGATACAGCTTAAACTGGATCCCTCTAGCTGGAACAGTGAGGAAAGAGCTGACCATGAGCATGGAGGGAGAGGCAGGAGCAGGGACACAGGTTACAGGATGACGGTAATCACAGACCCAAGAGTGTGGGGATTCGGGCCAAGATGGTAACAGTGATGTGTATAAAACACAGCCAAATCCCGGGCCGGTCTTGAAAGTTGAGTGGACAGAACACCCTCATGAACGCTCCAGGTGCGGTGGGATGAGGGAAAGAGAGGAATCAAGGATAACGCCAACGTTATCCTGAACCAAACAACTGGGAGGAGGAAGTTGCCATTTCCTAAGGTGAGGAAAAAAATTACAGGAGTGCTTTGGTGGGAAGATGAGTAATTTACTCTCTGGCCATGCTAGCTTTAAGACACTATGGGCTTCTCAGTGTCAAGGTCAAGCAGGCAGCTGGATATGCGAGTATAGAGTTCAGAGGCAGAATCCAGTGCTCCAGGCTGGAGTGAAAAGGAATAGCTGGTGAGCCAGGAAGAAACCCAAGAGAAGGTAGATGCTGCAGGAAAGTCATTAAGAGGAGGATTGAGAGTTGACCATCAGATTTAGCAACCGGTTGGTCAAAGGGCAGACAGAAAGGCTGGCTGGAGCACAGAAAAGGAGGGAAACTAAAGGCAAGGGCGAACTTCTTTATCTTGTTTCCTGGGCCAGCTGGATCAGTCATTACCATATTGAACAAAACTGCTGGTGGTGGCATCTTTCCTTCTTGTTGCTGATTTTAAAAGGGGATGCTTTTAACAGTTCACTACTGATGATGACTTCTGTTCTAGGCAGGTTTTGTAGATAACCTCTATCAGGTTAGAAAGGTTCCCTTCCATTCCTCATATACCAGAGTTCTTATCAGGGAGGAATAGAATTTAATCAGATGCTTCTCCTGCATCCATCGAGAGACGATTTTTCTCCTAAATCTGTTCTATGGTGAACCACATTTGTATAATAGTCATTTTCTAATGTTGCTCCAACCTCACATTCCAGGAATAAACCCAGTTTGGTCCTATTGGTCATACTATTTTTCAATCATGGCAGGTCCTGATTACTATTATTTCACCTAGAACTTCTGTACTCATATTTTTAAGACTGGCCTCTAATTTCCCTCCCTTGAACTGTCCTTGGCTGATATGAAAGCTATGTTTGCTTCCTTTCTCCTCTTTTTCCATTCTCTGAAAGATTCTGAACAAGACTGGAATATCTGCCCCTCAAATGTTTGCTAGATAGCTCCTGTAAAACAGTCTGTGCCTGATGCTTTCTTTGTGGGAAGATTTTTACTCCTTATTTAATTTCTACATGGCTATAAAACAACTCAGATTTTTTTACTTTTCCTTGAGGTAGTTTTGGATGATTTTCTTTTTCAAGGAATTTGTTACCTAAGTTTTCAAATTTGTTCATGATACGCTATTTTTCTTTAGATCTCTGCTGCATTTGTAGTAATATCCTATCTGAAATTCCTAATGCCACTTTTAGTATCTTTTCTCACCTTAGGTATTTACCATGCTAGAGATTTATTAATTTCATTAGTCTTGTCAAAGAATCAACTTTTTATTCTGACAATCAATTTTAGATCTGATCTTTCTCTTTCATTAATGTCCACTGTTATCTTTATTATTTTCTTTCTTTTACTGACTTTATTTCTCTCAAATTTTTATTATGGATATTTTCAAACACATAAATACACAGCATTTTCTTATTTGTTTTTAAATTTATTCAGTTGTTCCTTTTCCAACTCAAGCTGGATGGTTAGCTCATTAATGATTGCTTTTCTTTTTATGATATAAGTAACCATTTAAACCTATAAATTTCTTCCTAACTTCTAATTCAGCTGCAGCCCACAAGTTTTAATGTATAGTATTTTCATTGCCCTTAAGTTCTAGAAATTTTCTACTTTCTTTTATGATTTCCTTGTTTGAATCAAGTGTGTGTTTTCAGAAATCCATAAACATACATAGTTTATTTTTGTTCTGTTTTGTCTTCTTAGCTTTTTTTGGTTACTGATTCATAACTTAACTGTGTTGTAAGAGAAAGTGGCTTATATGATGCTGATTCCTTTAAGTTTGTTTAGATCGGCTTTTGGGGTGGGACACAATCAATTGCCACATGTTCCATGAGACACTATAGTTAGAGATCAAGGACATCAACCCTGGGGCCAGAATGCCTGGGTTAAAATTTTGGCTCTGCCACTTAATAACCATACTAGGACAAGTTATTTTACCTCAGTATGTCTCAGTTTCTTCATTCGCAAAATGTTATGAAAATTAAGTGAATTAAACTACATAAAACCCTTAGGAGGATGGCTGCAGCTCGGTAAGCCACATGCAAACAGCAACTATTGTTATTAGGTGCATTCTGAAAGGACATATACTCTGCAGTGCTTGGAGACAGTGTTTTATACCCAGGTCCAACAGCATTATTTAAATCACCTATAAACACTTATTGATCTTATGATCTATCAATAACCAACAGGTATGTTAAAAACACCGAGTATGACAGTGGACTTGATTTATTTCAGTTCTGATATTTGGCAGCTATAATTTTAGGTGCATGCAAATTAAAAATTGTTTTATTTTCCTGGTATAGTGAAATCTCTATCAATATATAAAACCTCTTTGTCTCAAGTAATGCTTTTTGCCTGAAAGCCTTTTTCTTTTTTTTTTTTGGGGGGGGTGGGCAGGGATAAGGGAGATGTGTGATATGACCCACTCAGTTTTCGATGGGTTACATATTTGTTTAAACAGCTTTACTGAGGTATAACTGATACATAATAAACAGTACCCATTTAGTTTGCTTCTTCTATAATTTCATATAAATGGAAGCATGCAGTATGCATTCTTCTTAGGTCTGGCTCCTTCCCCCAAATATTTCTGAGATTCATCCACGTTGTTGCATGAATCAATAGTTCACTCCTTCTTACTGCTGAGTAGTGTGCCACTGCATGGCTGCACCAATGGTTTGCCTATCCATTCACCTCCTGGGGGACAGACAGTTGTTTCCAATTTTAGTCTGTAACAAACAAAGCTGCTATGAACATTGGTATACAGAGTTTGTATGGAATGGCCAGGCCATATAGTAGGAGTATGTTTAACTTCTTAAGAAACTGCCAAACAACTTTACAAAGTGGCGGCACTATTTTCCATTCCCAGCAGTGAGTGAGGGCTCCGGTTCTATCACATCATGGCCAACACTTAGTGTGGTTAGAGTTTCTAATATCAGCCATTCTAATAGATGCGTAGTGCTATCTTTTTATGGTTTAATTCACCTTTCTTTAAAATAACTTTGAACATCTTTTCATGCGTATATTTGCCATCCTTTGGTGAAGTGACTGTTCAAAATCCTTCTAGCACCTTGTGTTTCTTATTGAGTTTTGAGGTTTTTTTAATATATTCTGTATATGAATACTTAACCAGATATATGCTTTGCAAATATTTTTTTCCAGTCCATAGCTTGGCTTTTCATTCTTTTAACCATGCATTTGGAAGAACAGAGGTCGTAAATTTTTATTAAATCCCATCTATTAAGTTGTTCTTTTATGGATCATGCTTTTAGTGTTTTGTCTAAGAAATCTTTCCTAACCCAAGGTCATAAAGGTTTGCTCCTATTTTTTTCCTAGCTATTACATAGTTTTAAGTTTTATATTTAAATCTAAGATTCACTTGGAGTTAATTTTTATACACGGTGTGACAAATGAGCTGAAATTCATTTTTATGTACATGGATATCTAATTGTTCAAGCAATTTCTTGAAAAGACTAGCCTTTCTCAACGAACAGCTTTTGAACATTTGTCAAAAAACGTGTGGGTCTACTTCCAAATTCCATTCTGCTGCATTAATCCATTTGTCTACATTTACACCAACACCATACCAAACACTTGCTTGACTACTGCAGCTTTATAAAAAGTCTTAAAATCAAGTATTCTTACTTCCCTATTTTTGTTATTCCAGGACTTTTGTGTTTCCATGTGAATTTTAGAATTAGTTTGTGAATTTCTACTGAAAAAAGTCTTCAGGCTTGGTTTTTCATTGGAATTGCACTAAATCCATAGATCAATTTGGGGTGACTGGCATCTTAATGATATTGTGTCTCCTCACCCATGAGTGGAGTGTATCTTTCATCATTTATTTAGGCCTTTTTAAATTTCTCTCAACAATGTCTTATAGGTTTCAGTGTGCAAGACTGTTATCTTTTGTGAGATTTTCCCTAGGCATTTAATATTTTTTATTCTATTGAAAATGGTATTTTCAAAATTTCAATTTCTGATATTTGTGGCTAGTTGGGTTATAATTTGCCTGGTATGTTTTCTCCAGTCCTTATTTTTTAAAATCCAGTAATGGTCCTTACTAGAGAGTCTAATACTGGCTGTCTATGATTGCTGACACATTTGGATTGATTTGCATCTTCTTATATTGCAGTTTCCAGTTGTTTCACTTCTCCTAATGTTTTTCATTCTTACCTCCGTGTGGGCTGGATCTACTTTCCCCCTCATTCCACTGTCCTGTTCACAGCTAATCTGGAACTTATGGAATTATTTCTATTATTTTAAAAGCTACCCTACAAAAAAAAAAAAAAGGTACCCTAGATTTTTAACACATATATTTAATTTAATGGGTTAAAATGAACTACCTTTATTCTCCGCCCAAACAATACAAGTTATTGGGAGTATTTTAATTCCAATCATACTAAAAACATATTCATCTTCCTTAGCTGTCAGCTATCCTGACCAAAATTTTAGTTCTGTCTTAATTTTCCTTAACTTTACAAATTAAGGTAGTGTTTAAGCTGTTTTATGCATGTTTGTTTAAAGTTAAAACTACCCTTTTCCCCTGCTCATTATTCCATCTTTCATCTCAAATCTTTCTTCTGAAATTATTCTCCTTGAAATTTAACTTTCAGAAGTTCCTTTAATGAGAGGGTCTTTTGGCCATAAACCCTCTTGGCTTTTGTCTAAAAATGTCATTACTTTATCCTCATTCTTGAAAGATTCAGGGGTTCTCAAATCCAACCACTATCCTGTTCAGTCTCCTGATTTTGTCTCCTGGCTGTGACTCCTTCAAACCAGGCTTTTAGATCCTAGAAATTAATTAGCAGATACCCCTAGGTAAATATCAGCTTTTTTACTGCTCCCTTACCTCTTTGGATTTATATTTTCTGATCTACACAGTCTCTCTTGCTTTCTTAAAAAATACACCAGCATCATTGGGTGTATTCTGTAACTCCCAGAACTGGAAGCCCCCGGACTCTAATTTTTCTCTAAACCAACTAACTTCCTAAAAGCCACAAATGGATTACTACTGGAGCTTTTTAGTATACTTTGATGTGATAAATACATATTTTTCCTAAAATTCATTAAAAATAAATTTCACCATTACAGTTTAAAATGTTTGCCTAGGTTGGAGCTAAAATCGCCGCACGTAGTGAGACGCGAGGAAGGCCTTCCCAGCACCGACCCTACGGCACTGCCAGCCTGCACTCTGGTCCCACACCAGTCTTCGCGTGATCACTAGGACAATCTTTCTAGCTAAGCTGACTCCCATCTTCCCTCAGTCCAGTGCCTTCAGGATAAAGCCTAAACTCGTTAACAAGATGCATAATGCCCCTGACACCTTGACCCCTGTCCTCCTCGACCTGACGTGCTGAACACTCAGATTTCCCCCAGTGGGCCAGACCCTTTCCAGGCTCCACCAGATTCTGCACCAGCTGCCACCCTCCAGCGAACTCCTCCCTTCCTCCCCCTGCCTGATACACCAGCCTGCTGGCCTTTCCCCAGTGCCTGGTCACCGTGCCCTGTCCTCATCACGCCTCCCTGTCTCCACTGGACTGGGAGCTGCTGGCTCTGGGGCCATAGTCACCCCTTCCTCTTTGCAGTTCCAGTTCCAAGCCCAACAGTGGGATTAAAGACTGAATGAAATTGCACATACATCCTCCCCACCCCCAAAAATGTACTAATTTGGGTTACCAGGAGCATGGGGAACCCCCCAGGCTGAGTTAGTGGGAGCCTGAATCTGAGACTATCTAAAGAAACAGGCATTATTCCTTGCAAACATCCACGGTGACCAAACAGGCAGAAAAACCTCAGATCTTTAAGGCCTAAAGGGAACCAGCCCTAAGGAATGCAGGATTAGAAATTAGCAATGCAAATGGAGAAAGGGAAAAGGTCTCCAGGAGTACTTAGGGATGCTCCAGAAAGATGGACTCTCCACGGGGATCCTGTTTACACTCTTAATTTGCTTAACAGCCTTTCATTTAACCAGAGAGTGCAAAGGTCAGCTCAGGCCAGCCCTCTCACCCACCCACATTCAGAATTAATAAGGTTAGACTATAAATTCTGCAGCCCCACAAGGCATCTGCAACTGACAAGCAGAATGTAAGATAAGCCACTCTTTCTTAGGAACCAGCACTAAGGGAAAAAATGGAGTTTTATAGCTTTACCTAAGTGGATTATTTGTCTTCAGTGACTTGGTAAATTATATTAAAATAGCAATTTAATAAATAAAAAACTCATATCATAAATGGAAAATGGGCCTCTGCTTTAATGAAGCTTAACCTAGACAATAAATAGCACTATCTGTCCCGCGCTGCATGAGCACAGGGCTCGGTTCTCAGCAGCGCCCACTTACAAGTCAGAGGCCAGCTCTGCTCCCAGCTGGGCCCAGGGCCACGGGCAGGGTGCCCTCCTTCTGACTCATGTCCACCAAGGAGAGAGGGGCCTCTGTTGTCTTAGCAATCCATCTGGGTTCAGAAGCCTGGCACATTCATTTAGAGCCTTCTCCTACTGGTGCAAAAGTCAGCCAAGTCCATGAGCCGGGGTGGTAGAAGACAGAGCAGAACTACACTCTCCAGGGACAAAAGGACAGGACACAGAGAAAGACCCCACGGTCTGTGGGAGAGCAGGGGCCCAACCATCCCAGAAGCACGGGACTGCAGCCACAGCAGAGCGCAGGCGTCTGGGGGAGATTCCCGACCCTGTCCAAACCCTCCAACCCAGGCTCCCGTCCACACCCCCACAGGGCAGCCAGGCACCTCCTGCAAATCCCCCTCAGCCCGCTGTCCCAGACTCCAGACCAGGGGGCGGGAAAGGAAGAGAGCCAGAGAGCTGTGAGGGCCAAAGCCCAGGATGGTTCTGCCTCCAGGGTTCCCAGACAGAAGCATGTGGCCCCAGTGGGCAAAAACTCACTTCCTCCCAGAAACCCAGGGGGAGAGGGTCTTGAGCTGGAGAACAGCAAACCTGTAAGCTTTGGGCCTTTCCTACAACCGAAATCCAAATAGGCCACTTTGGGAAAACACCATCTCCTATAACACATGGATTCTTCTGGACTGGAGGGAGGGTGGCTTCTCTTCCACCTGGACTGATCACAGTGCCACAGAGAACATAAGGGAGAGACGACCCTGGGCAGGTCTTGGTGATCAGCCTGCTGCTCAGCTAACGCCCCCTGGACCACCAGAGGGATGGATCTCTTCAGAATCACAAGGACCATCTTATCTCACTGCCATCCCCTACTCTGCTACACCAGCCCACCTTAACGCTGGCCCCCAACCCTGAGCCTGGGCCTACTCATGCCCTGTCTGTACCGGGTCCAGACCAGCTGAAGTCTACAGGGGCAGAGCCAGGCGAAAAGCCCACGAACGCAGTGCACCCCAGGAGCCGACAGGTCCAGTCAGGGTGACCTTAGGCCAGTGTTTTCTGCTTTCTTTGGCCCTCAGTTCCCTCATTCCTCATGGCAGAAACTTCCAATAGGCAGGGGCTCTGGACCAGAGATGTGGAGAAAGGGGCAGATGGAAGGATGTCCCGGGCAGGACAAACTGGGCCAAGAGGCCGCCAGTCCAGAGGGAAGCAATCCCCTTTCCCTCGGCTCTCTGTGGTTGGGGGCTATACTGACCCTCTTTCTGTGCTGTGACTTGGCAGAGGAGGCACACAAGTCACTCAAAAAGCACCTGAGATGGTGATGGGTAAGGACCAAGGTTCTTATTAACATGACAAAAGAGAATATTTTACCAAATTCATTTCAGATGATTTCAATATTGCCATCTTACTTGGCAATTAAGGAAAGAGAGCAGCTCAGCTGGCCTGCCAAAAGCACTGTGGATTGCATTCCCACCCACTCGGTGCATGCCAGGCAAACACTGGAGGGACTCTGCACGGGGAAAGGGGGACAGTTCAGGCTCTGTGCTCTCTCAAAAAAGCCCAAGAGCATTCTGCTCAGGCCCTCACTGTCCTGCCAGATGCTAAGTGACCCTCTGTACACCTCTGTCTTTGCAAAAACGGCCTCTACCTGTAGGAAAACTTAGGGGACATGCATTGACTCTGCACCTCAAGGCCCTGCAGGTAATGTGGGCCTGTGTGAGGAGTGTGGCTGGCCTGCATCTAGTGGGATGTCCCAAGCATGGCCTGGCAGGCCCACCCAGCCAGGTTTGGCTCCCTGGAACACCTGCCTTCCACAACAACCCTTTTTCTGCCTGCAGTGTAGATGTCCACCCCTCTTCTCCAGCCTACATTCTCCATCCTAAAATGTCTCCCCTGGAAAAAGGCCCAGGTTCTGGGAACAGGGAATTCTGAAGGTTAAGAAGAAACACTATCCATATAACAAATATCATTTTTGAAAATCATAAAATCTCTCTGGCTAAGAGAAAGAAAGCCAATTCAAGAGCCCAGATGCACTTGGAAATGATGACTAAAATGCCCCAATCTCACTTCAATTGGATCAGCAGCTAAAAGGTCCAGGTTTTTATTTTTCACACCACCAGCGAACTGAGTAAATAAACCAGCCAGCAGCCTGCAAAAGCTTCTCACTACTGGGGGGGCCCAGCACTGAGGACTCCTCCCACTCACAGGCAGAGCAGATGAAAGGAGCTTCTGGCAGGTCAAACCTAAGAGGGGCAGGCAAGGACTGGGCCTGTGCAACCTGCCCCTGCAGCATTCCACAGGGGGGAGGGGGCACCCCAGAGGATGCGGGGCAAGATGAGTGCAAGACGTTCATGGGAAAGTTGGAAGCGTGTTTGAAAGACATAAAAGTCAACCTAATTGAATGGGGAGACGCAATGGACAAAAAGCCTCAATACTGAAAAGATGGGTTTGTAGAATACAAAACGCTTATTCTAAAGTTGACAGTAAAGAGCGATGGGCCAGGAACAGAAAGACAACCCCAAGGAAGACAAATAAGGTGAAGTCTTGCCCTCTGAGCTGTCAGGACATTTTGTGATGGAAACAAAGACCATCCTGTGTACATTGCTGGTGAGGCGGGGTGGGGGTGGGAGAGCATTCGACAATAGCTAAATGTTCGTATCTGTAACCCAGAAATTTCTTCCCTAAACAGAGTATCTCCTACACAGAGGTGTAGGGAACGGGTACAAGAATGTTAAACTGAGCACAACTTGTAGATGCAACATACTGGAAACAATCCAAGTATCTTTCAACAGGAGAATGGATAAATTACAGCATACTTATACAATGGAAAACTGTAACACAGTGAAAATACCTGTATACAACCAAATCCATCAACTGGGATAAATATTAAAAACATAAAGTTGAGCAAAAATTATGATGCAAAAGAATATTTAAGTATAACGCCATTCATAAAAAGCTTTAAAATACTCATTATGATATTCTCTATTGTCTGTGGATACACGCATATATGGTAAATTTACTAAAACATTTTTAGAAACAAGAAAGACCAAATTCAAGGCAGTGGTTACCTCTGGTGATGGAGGAGTCCTCAAATGTAAAATTTTATTTCAAAATAAGAAATTTTAGAAAGATATTGAGCAAAATGGAAAAAAGGTTTATATGTGACAAAGCTGGGTGATAAGGACATAGGTAGTCATTAGATTGTCTAATTAGATATTAAATTATTATTCATTTCCGTACACTTGACATTTCTCATGATTTTAAAAGAAGGCCTGGGACCTCTGGAATGCTCTTTTGCAGGCCACAAGCAGGCTATTGGGGTTTTCAGGACACTGAGCTGGCACCCTGCTGAGAGATGGGGCCCCTGCTCCTGGCTGTCACTCCCACCCCAAGGCCACCTGGGGCTGGGCCCCTGTTGCTGGCCCCCTGAGCCCCTGCTCTGCTTGGCTTGGAGACAGCACACACCCACCCCCATCTGCCCTGTAACATTCGCTTGCAGGGTCTTTTTCAGCCCTTTATGGTAGGCATGTCTGCAGTTTTGCTCTCTTAAGAACTGCCTTCAGTCTTCCAGAAGCCAGGGTCCCAGATTTCTGAGGGACAGTCAAAAGGATGCACACCACAACAGGGAAGAGGGATTCCTCAGGCCACACTCGCTTTGCCTCCAGTCACCAGACGTATACCCTGAGGTCGTGAGCTTGTTTAAAACTCTGCATTCCACATCCCGGAGTGGACTTAGTTTTGCTTATAAAATGACAAAATGAGAGGGCAAATGGCTGCAGATTAACTAAATGCAAATTACTTTATTAACATATACTTTTTATAATGAAGGAAATAAAGAAAAGAAACAATTTTCCTGGTATTATTTATAATAGGGAAATTTTGGATAAAAGGAACAATTTTTCACATTTAACTGTATCCTTAAACTTTCCTTATAATTCTGGCACTAGAAGAAAAACGAATGGTCTCTGGTATCAGGTGATTGTTCCATGTATACTGTGCTGGTTTGAATGGATGTATGTCCCCTAGAAAAGCCATGTTTTAATCAAAACCCCATTCCTTTTTCGATACTATATGTTTGAAACTAATCAGATCTTCTTCCTGGATGATGTGATTTAGTCAAGAGTGGTTGTTAAACTGGATTAGGTGACAACATGTCTCCACCCATTTGGGGGGGTCTTGATAAGTTTCTGGAGTCCTATAAAAGAGGAAACATTTTGGAGAATGGAGGAGATTCGGAGAGAGCAGAGAATGCTGCAGCACCATGAAGCAGAGAGTCCAAGAGCCAGCGACCTTTGGAGATGAAGAAGGAAAACGCCTCCTGAGGAGTTTCATGAAACTGGAAGCCAGGAGAGAAAGCTAGCAGATGACGGTGTGTTCACCTTGTGCCCTTCCAGCTGAGAGAGAAGCCCTGACTGTGTTCGCCATGTGCCTTCTCACTTGAGAGAGAAACCCTGAACTTCATCAGCCTTCTTGAACCAAGGTATCTTTCCCTGGATGGATGCCTTTGACTGGACATTTCTATAGACTTGTTATAATTGGGGTATGTTCTCGGCCTTAGAACTGTAAACTAGCAATGTATTAAATTCCCCTGTTTAAAAGCCATTCCGTTTCTGGTATATTGCATTCCGGCAGCTAGCAAACTAGAACATATATCTATTTAAGCAGATGTGTTTTAGAGTCTGTTCAAACACAGGAACTCTTTCCCATTCTTTGCTCAGACGCAGTGCACCCACTTCAGCTGTACAAGCAAAACCTGTGCTATGACATCCTTTGGAATATCCATCACCTTCCCGTCACCCTGCAACCTAACCGACAGTCACGCAGAGCACGGCCATTTTAAAATTCACACCACCATCCCCAGGCTTGGGGTTTGGGCTGGTAACAAGAACTGTAAATCACATTTCATCATGCAGCCAAGCCCTAAAGCAGAGCTGTGCCTGGTGCTCCTCCAGCCAGCCTCAGAGTGACTGATCACATTTTCCTTAAGCCAAGCTAGATTATCTTTTGCCAGATATTTATTGGCATGTGTCTGTCCATGTCTGAGAATAGTGCAATTGGATAAACGACAATAGTCACAACCATTCGGAGCAAGGCTGTGAGCCACGGCGGATTCATCTCCATGGCCTCCAGAAGCTGGGCTGAGGAGAGGGTGTGAGCTGCAGTGGACTCATCTCCACGGCCTCCAGAAACTGAGCTGACGAGATGTGAGTTATGGTGGGTTCTCATCTCCATGGCCTCCGGAAGCTGAGCTGAGGAGGGGGCTTTTACTTTAACACATCAATAATGACTAATAAAAATTAAAATGGGGTCGGGGCCAAGATGGCAGCTTAGTAAGGTACGCGCGTCTTAGTTCCTCCTCCAGAGCAACTACTAGGTGAACAGAAATAGTGCAGAACAGCTCCCGGGGCCACGGCAGGGAATTAACACACAGCGTACCCCAGTCTGGACTGGTTAGACTGACTGCGAGACTCTGCTGCGGTGAGATCCCCGAGCGGTGCGCGATTCCACGAGCTGCGGCAGCTGGCGGCCGGAGCTCCTCGCTTGCTCCTTCCCGGGCCTGCTGAGAGTCTCGGAGAGGCAAGTTTCCCAAGCCGCGGCGGCCGGCGCCCCTTTTTTGCAGATGGCTTCGTGGACCGGCTACGAGTCTCGGATCAGAGGGCTACACAAGCCGCGGTGGCCGGCAACCGGCGCCCGCCCCCCCGCAGGCGGCTTCCTGGTCCGGTGGCGAGTTCCCCGGGCCGCGGCGGCTGGCGACCGGCAACCCTCCAGGGAGAGGAGGGAATTCCCGACAGTGGCAGGGACTGGGTACAACCAAACACCAATAGTGGCATTAATAAAGGAGCCACAGGGTCCCCTCAAGCAGCGGCGGCTGGCACCCCCACCACGCGCGCCCCCCGGACCAATTGAGAGAATTGGATCGGAAATCCCCAGGCCGCGGGAAACGGTGACCGGGGGGATACCTGCTGGGAACGTTGCACTATCCCGGGCCGCGGCAGCTGGCGCCCTTCCGCCACACTTGGCGCCCCGGGCCAACTAGGAAATTCGGACGGGCGCTCTCCCGGGCTGCGACGGCCGGCGACCCTCCCTGCTTTCGGAACCCCGGGCCGGCAGGCACACTTCCAAACCACTTTGGCTGGCGAACCTCCAACACAGCGAGAGTTTTCCAAAGTTAAAGGACCCACAGCACCTTTTACTGGTGGGACCCGCAGACAAACGTGTGCCACGAGCGCCACCTACTGGGCAGGATAAGAAAAACAGAACCCAGAGATTTCACAGAAAAATCTTCCAACCTATTGGGTCCAACACCCAGGGAAATCTGTCTAAATGCCCAGACGCCAGCAGAAGATAACAGATCACGCTCAGAAGATTGAAAATATGGCCCAGTCAAAGGAACAAACCAATAGTTCAAATGAGATACAGGAGCTGAGACAACTAATGCTGAATATACGAACAGAAATGGAAAACCTCTTCAAAAACGAAATCGATAAATTGAGGGAGGACATGAAGAAGACATGGGCTGAACAAAAAGAAGAAATAGAAAAACTGAAAAAACAAATCACAGAACTTATGGAAGTGAAGGATAAAATAGAAAAGATGGAAAAAACAATGGATACCTACAATGATAGATTTAAAGAGACAGAAGAAAGAATTAGTGATTTGGAGGATGGAACATCTGAATTCCAAAAAGAAACAGAAACTATCAGGAAAAGAATGGAAAAATTTGAGCAGGGTATCAGGGAACTCAAGGACAATATGAACCGCACAAATATACGTGTTGTGGGTGTCCCAGAAGGAGAAGAGAAAGGAAAAGGAGGAGAAAAACTAAAGGAAGAAATTATCACTGAAAATTTCCCAACTCTTATGAAAGACCTAAAATTAGAGATCCAAGAAGTGCAACGCACCCCAAAGAGATTAGACCCAAATAGGCGTTCTCCAAGACACTTACTAGTTAGAATATCAGAGCTCAAAGAGAAAGACAGGATCTTGAAAGCAGCAAGAGAAAAACAATCCATCACATACAAGGGAAACCCAATAAGACTACATGTAGATTTCTCAGCAGAAACCACGGAAGCTAGAAGACAGTGGGATGATATATTTAAATTACTAAAAGAGAAAAACTGCCAATCAAGACTCCTATATCCAGCAAAATTGTCCTTCAAAAATGAGGGAGAAATTAAAACATTCTCAGACAAAAAGTCACTGAGAGAATTTGTGACCAAGAGACCAGCTCTGCAAGAAATACTAAAGGGAACACTAGAGTCAGATACAAAAAGACAGAAGAGAGAGGTATGGAGAAGAGTGTAGAAAGAAGGAAAATCAGATATGATATATATAATACAAAGGGCAAAATGTTAGAGGAAAATATTATCCAAACAGTAATAACACTAAATGTTAATGGACTGAATTCCCCAATCAAAAGACACAGATTGGCAGACTGGATTAAAAAACAGGATCCTTCTATATGCTGTCTACAGGAAATACATCTTAGACCGAAAGATAAACATAGGTTGAAAGTGAAAGGTTGGGAAAAGATATTTCATGCAAATAACAACCAGAAAAGAGCAGGAGTGGCTATACTAATATCCAACAAATTAGACTTCAAATGTAAAACAGTTAAAAGAGACAAAGAAGGACACTATCTACTAATAAAAGGAACAATTAAACAAGAAGACATAACAATCATAAATATTTACGCACCAAACCAGAATGCCCCTAAATACGTGAGGAATACACTGCAAACAATGAAAAGGGAAATAGACTCATATACCATAATAGTTGGAGACTTCAATTCACCACTCTCAACAATGGACAGAACATCTAGACAGAGGATCAATAAAGAAATAGAGAATCTGAATATTACTATAAATGAGCTAGACTTAACAGACATTTATAGGACATTACATCCCACAACAGCAGGATACAGCTTTTTCTCAAGTGTTCATGGATCATTCTCAAAGATAGACCATATGCTGGGTCACAAAGCAAGTCTTAACAAATTTAAAAAGATTGAAATCATACACAACACTTTCTCGGATCATAAAGGAATGAAGTTGGAAATCAATAATAGGTGGAGTGCCAGAAAATTCACAAATACGTGGAGGCTCAACAACACACTCTTAAACAACAAGTGGGTCAAAGAAGAAATTGCAAGAGAAATTAGTAAATACCTCGAGGCGAATGAAAATGAAAACACAACATATCAAAACTTATGGGAAGCATCAAAGGCAGTGCTAAGAGGGAAATTTATTGCCCTAAATGCCTATATCAGAAAAGAAGAAAAGGCAAAAATGCAGGAATTAACTGTCCACTTGGAAGAACTGGAGAAAGAACAGCAAACTAATCCCAAAGCAAGCAAAAGGAAAGAAATCACAAAGATTAGAGCAGAAATAAATGAAATTGAAAACATGAAAACAGTAGAGAAAATCAATAAGACCAGAAGTTGGTTCTATGAGAAAATCAATAAGATTGATGGGCCCTTAGCAAGATTGACAAAAAGAAGAAGAGAGAGGATGCAAATAAATAAGATCAGAAATGGAAGAGAAGACATAACTACTGACCTCACAGAAATAAAGGAGGTAATAACAAGATACTATGAACAACTTTACGCTAATAAATACAACAATTTAGATGAAATGGACGGGTTCCTGGAAAGACATGAACAACCAACTTTGACTCAAGAAGAAATAGATGACCTCAACAAACCAATCACAAGTAAAGAAATTGAATCAGTCATTCAAAAGCTTCCTAAAAAGAAAAGTCCAGGACCAGATGGCTTCACATGTGAATTCTATCAAACATTCCAGAAAGAATTAGTACAAACTCTCCTCAAACTCTTCAAAAAAATCGAAGTGGAGGGAAAACACCTAATTCATTCTATGAAGCCAACATCACCCTCATACCAAAACCAGGCAAAGATATTACAAAAAAAGAAAACTTCAGACCAATCTCTCTAATGAATATAGATGCAAAAATCCTCAATAAAATTCTAGCAAATCGTATCCAACAACACATGAAAAGAATTATATATCATGACCAAGTAGGATTCATCCCAGGTATGCAAGGATGGTTCAACATAAGAAAATCAATTAATGTAATACACCATATCAACAAATCAAAGCAGAAAAATCACATGATCATCTCAATTGAGGCAGAGAAGGCATTTGACAAGATTCAACATCCTTTCCTGTTGAAAACACTTCAAAAGATAGGAATACAAGGGAACTTCCTTAAAATGATACAGGGAATATATGAAAAACCCACAGCTCATATCATCCTCAATGGGGAAAAATGGAAAACTTTCCCCCTAAGATCAGGAACAAGACAAGGATGTCCACTATCACCACTATTATTCAACATTGTGTTGGAGGTTCTAGCCAGAGCAATTAGACAAGAAAAAGAAATACAAGGCATCAAAATTGGAAAGGAAGAAGTAAAACTATCACTGTTTGCAGACGATATGATACTATACGTCGAAAACCCAGAAAAATCCACAACAAAACTACTAGAGCTAATAAATGAGTACAGCAAAGTAGCAGGTTACAAGATCAACATTCAAAAATCTGTAGCATTTCTATACACTAGTAATGAACAAGCTGAGGGGGAAATCGAGAAACGAATCCCATTTACAATTGCACCTAAAAGAATAAAATACCTAGGAATAAATTTAACTAAAGAGACAAAAGACCTATACAAAGAAAACTACAAAAAACTGTTAAAAGAAATCACAGAAGACCTAAATAGATGGAAGGGCATACCGTGTTCATGGATTGGAAGACTAAATATAGTTAAGATGTCAATCCTACCTAAATTGATTTACAGATTCAATGCAATACCAAACAAAATCCCAACAACTTATTTTTCAGAAATAGAAAAACCAATAAGCAAATTTATCTGGAAGGGCAGGGTGCCCCGAATTGCTAAAAACATCTTGAGGGAAAAACGAAGCTGGAGGTCTCGCGCTGCCTGACTTTAAGGCATATTATGAAGCCACAGTGGTCAAAACAGCATGGTATTGCCATAAAGATAGATATATCGACCAATGGAATCGAATAGAGTGCTCAGATATAGACCCTCTCATCTATGGACATTTGATCTTTGATAAGGCAGTCAAGCCAACTCATCTGGGACAGAACAGTCTCTTCAATAAATGGTGCCTAGAGAACTGGATATCCATATGCAAAAGAATGAAAGAAGACCCATCTCTCACACCCTATACAAAAGTTAACTCAAAATGGATCAAAGATCTAAACATTAGGTCTAAGACCATAAAACAGTTAGAGGAAAATGTAGGGAGATATCTTATGAAACTTACAATTGGAGGCGGTTTTATGGACCTTAAACCTAAAGCAAGAGCACTGAAGAAAGAAATAAATAAATGGGAGCTCCTCAAAATTAAACACTTCTGTGCATCAAAGAACTTCATCAAGAAAGTAGAAGGATAGCCTACACAATGGGAGACAATATTTGGAAATGACATATCAGATAAAGGTCTAGTATCCAGAATCTATAAAAAGATTGTTCAACTCAACAACAAAAAGACAGCCAACCCAATTACAAAATGTGAAAAAGACTTGAACAGACACCTACCAGAAGAGGAAATACAAATGGCCAAAAGGCACATGAAGAGATGCTCAATGTCCCTGGCCATTAGAGAAATGCAAATCAAAACCACAATGAGATATCATCTCACACCCACCAGAATGGCCATTATCAACAAAACAGAAAATGACAAGTGCTGGAGAGGATGCGGAGAAAGAGGCACACTCATCCACTGTTGGTGGGAATGTCAAATGGTGCAACCACTGTGGAAGGCAGTTTGGCGGTTCCTCAAAAAGCTGAATATAGAATTGCCATACAACCCAGCAATACCATTGCTGGGAATCTACTCAAAGGACTTAAGGGCAAAGACACAAACGGACATTTGCACACCAATGTTTATAGCAGCGTTATTTACAATTGCAAAGAGATGGAAACAGCCAAAATGTCCATCAACAGACAAGTGGCTAAACAAACTGTGGTATATACATACAATGGAATATTATGCAGCTTTAAGACAGGATAAACTTATGAAGCATGTAATAACATGGATGGACCTAGAGAACATTATGCTGAGTGAGTCTAGCCAAAAACTAAAAGACAAATACTGTATGGTCCCACTGATGTGAACGGACATTCGAGAATAAACTTGGAATATGTCATTGGTAACAGAGTCCAGCAGGAGTTAGAAACGGGGTAAGATAATGGGTAATTGGAGCTGAAGGGATACAGACTGTGCAACAGGACTAGATACAAAACTCAAAAATGGACAGCACAATAATACCTAATTGTAAAGTAATCATGTTAAAACACTGAATAAGCTGCACCTGAGATATAGGTTTTTTTTTTTACTATTATTATTACTTTTATTTTTTTTCTCTATATTTAACATTCTATATCTTTTTCTGTTGTGTTGCTAGTTCTTCTAAACCGATGCAAATGTATTAAGAAACGATGATCATGCATCTATGTGATGATGTTAAGAATTACTGATTGCATATGTAGAATGGTATTTCTAAATGTTGGGTTAATTTCTTTTTTTCCATTAATTAATAAAAAAAAAATAATAATAATAATAAAAATGGTACAGTCATGCAGTAGAAAAGAAAGCCATAAAAATCTCCGAAACATTTTTTGAAATTCCCATTGGGCGCTGCTCTTTGGTGGATGACCAACCAGACCACGGTTTTGACTTTAAATCTAAAAGACATTTGACAGCGCTGTGTCCGTAGGTCCCCATAAATGCCAAACAAATGGTTTAGAGATTCAGTTAATTAACAAAACATAAGTGGACCCTGAAGAGTTAAGAATTCCTATGATTCACAGATGAAAAGTGGCCCACCAAGTGTCCCCAGTGGGTGGCCCTGAGAGTGTTCTGGAAGCTGAAGGAAGTAGTACCTCTTTGCCTGTCAGTAACACCTGCTTCCTCTCTGGCCCTTAAAGGAGGATGTGATCCTTAAATGCAAAAAACACAAAGAGCAGCAAACACCAGTCAAAAACCAAAGATGAACAGTGACCTTGGTGTAACTGTTTTAGCAAAGGTCTCAAGGCAGATGCACAGCCTTCAGCAGACACACCCAAGCAGGCTATGCGCACTTAGGAGCCCCAGGGCCCCCTGACGCCCCAGGGGACAGATGGGGTGCCCGGCAGCCAGAAGCAGTCTCCTTTATGGATGAAATCAAAGACTGCCTTTTAATGCTGCTCTGTCAAAACTTCATGAAGTTTAGAAGCTCAGAAAGACCACGGGGGCCAGCGAGCTGCGCCACTCTAAGAGGGATTAACTTTCTGCACTAACCTCGGCTGCCCTTGTTATGCTACCCCTCCCTGCCCCAAATTTAAACATCAGATATCTGATGACTCAGCGCTTTCATAGGATGATGTATCACGGTCTGTTCTGTGAGAACTGCTTCAGAGGTATTTTTGCTACTCTGTCCAAACTGATAAACTCTACCGTTTTTTAATTTTGTCAAGGACATTTCTGACAAATTAAAAGGAAAAGGATCCTGCTGTGGGCCCTGATTATTTCTTCTCTGAAGCAAGAAGCGACATCACACTAGTTAATAATGTACAGTTTCAATTCTCTCTGCAGACTGAACTCAGCCAAAGGAGCATAAAGGTCAGGGGATAAGAGAGCGGGTGCAGCTCTCGGGTGACATGCACGAAGGCTCACCGTGGAGTATAACTGGGTCCCAGGCTCATGCCAGCAAGGAGGCCCTACAAGCATGGGTGCACTGTTGCCCTGAGCTCCACTTCCTGCGGCAGGCACCGGGGAGTGTACAGCCCCACAGCACCTGCCAGGCCACCTCCACCCAGCCCCAGTCCAGGGCCCCCACACCACTCTTCCCTGTGGCTCTGCTGTAACAAGGTCCGCAGAAGCACATGCTCACTCGCTAGTGGGCAGGAATCTGAAACCAAGGTGCGGGCAAAGCCCCACTTCAGCTGAAGGCTCCCAAGGAGGGTGCTTCTTGCCATGGCTCCAGGCCTCCTTGGCACATGGCAGCCTCTCTCCAGACTCTGCCTCTGTCTTCACACAGCTGCCTTCCCTCTGCGTCTATGTCCAAATGTCTCTCATCTGATGAGGACACAGGAGATTGGATTCGGGCCCAGCCTATTCCAGTTTGGCCTCATCATAACTTGCTACATCTACAAAGACCCTGGAACCAGATGAGGCCACAGTCCTCGGCACCAGGCCTGGGACCTGAACACATCATCAGGAACACATTTCACCCCCAACACTGCTCTCTCATCCTTCCTTCTTCTCCACCTCCCCAGGTCCTGCCCTCCCTTCACCAACACTCTGGGATCCGCATTTCAAGGACAGAACTTGGAGACCAGAAACAACCTTCCAGTTGTACTAGCCACAACCAAACGGCTTCACGACGGGCCATCCCAAAAGGCAATTCCTGCAGAAGGCCTTGGTCCCCTTACCCAACAGCAATCTCCCTCTGCAAGGTGAAAGGGATGCATTCTCACTTGTGCCAGTTTGAAACTATTACGTACCCCAGAAAAGCCATGTTTTAATTCTGACCCAGCCTTGTGTGGGCAGCCTGATTCAGTATAGTGGCCTTTTGATTAGTTGGAGATGTGACTCCACCCATTCCAGGTAGGTCTTGATTAGTTTACTATGAGTCCTTTAAAAGAGGAAACATTTTGAAGAAACTTCAGACGCAGATGCTTGGAGAATAGCTGCTTTAGAGCTGACAGAGACATGGGTATTTGGAAATGCTTAGAGTGGTGACAGAGAGAGCAGATGCCTAGACATAGGCAGAGCCCAGCAGACATCACCATGCACCTTCCCTCAAGTTGCTAAGTAAGCCAGAACCCAGAGTTTTGTCCTGGAGGAGCTAAGTGAAGGCCCATAGATGCTTAGAGAGAAAACCTCAGGAAACAGAGGCTCAAAGCAACAGAGCCCAGGAGCAAGGGACCAGCAGATGCCAGCCAGGTGCCTTCCAAGTTGACAGAGGTGTTGCAGGCAGCATCAGCCTTTCTTGAGTGAAGGTAACCTCTTGTTGGTGCCTTAATTTGGCATTTTCACGGCCTTAGAATTGTGACTTGTGACTTACTAAGTTCCCTTTATAAAAGCTGTTTCATTTCTTGTATATTGCATTCTGGCAGCTTTAGCAAACTAACACATCATTTAATATAAATTCTCTTGTTCTTGTGGCAAATAAACAAGAAAGCTATTCAGAGATCAGAAGAAAAACAGGCCCGAGGATGTGCAGCAACCTCGGGTTTAACACCTGCCCCCATCACATGTTCACTGGTTCCCCAGGGTCCACCTGAAAGGGGACAGAGTCATGCATTTATACAGTAGGCAAGACAGTATACCGACTTAGGCCAGTGTTTCAGGAATTTCAGTTCAATGACTGTGATGTCCCAAGAGGGGAGCTGGTGGTGGAAGAAACACACGTTCCTGCCCTGATGTAGTTCTGAGACAGCACTCTGTGGGCAGGCCCTGCACCTTACCTGACTCCATTCTTGGGGTGCCTCAGTGAGTGCTGGGTGGGAAAGGCTAAGGGGAAGAGAGGGGCCAACAGACACTTCTTCTCAGCACCTACATGCACATAGGGTCTCACAGTGACGAGACCCAAATCTCCATTTGCAACTATCTCCCTAGCTGGTTCTCACACATAGTCAAGTTTAAGTACCACTCTCTGGGCCAGCAGCCTCTAGAGCTGATGACCAACCTGCTCTTCTTTCCCTGCCACTCCCTTGGCTTTTAGCACAGGAGCTCTCAAAGAATGACAAAAGTAAATAGTGAATGAATGTGACAGTGAAGTTCCAAATTGTCTCCTCAGCTGGTAACTCCATGCTGAGAGGAGGCAATCCCACCTTCTTCGATCACTGAGCGTTTAGGGGGCCTCACACACATCCATGGGCAAATGCTTCGACCTGCCCCTTTGTAGACTAGGCTGTGCAGACTTTCTGCTTTGAAACTAAACTGAACAAAACAGATCCACATTTCACCTAATGGTCATTCTCAGGGGAATTCCTAGATTTAGCAGATTTCCCGTTATTCTATTTTAGAAGGGTGAAAAGACATTCTTATGCACGAAAATGACGAAAATTCCATATGCAGTGCCGCATACTAACAAACAAGGGAGAGCTTTAAACAATCTCACTATTGTCCCCAGGTCACTGCCAGCTTTCAATCCGGGACAATGCCTCACCTCCTCCAGCCTTGCCCTTTCCAAACTCCCCTGCCTAGGTCTTTGGTGCAAGTGTGCAGATGTGTGTGTGATATTTTTACAAACTTACCAAAATGAGACTTTCAAAACTCCCCCAAAGTAGAAAAATGCTGTGCATCTCTCACCCAGCATCCCTAATGATCAAATTATTCAGTTGCTCCAGTTTCAGCTGATTCAATTTCACCTGCTGCCAGCCCCCACCTCACCACTGCCCAGATGCTGCTGGGTTATCTGATCGATTCCCAGACTTCACAGTCCTTCCTCAAATGCCTCAGTGTCCATCTTTTAGAGCTAAGGACTCTTTTTAGAAATAGAATCATAATACTATTACTGTATCTACAAATTAATACTAATTCCTTAATCTGATCAAATATGTCTCCATTTGCCTCCTCACTGGCTTTTTACTGTGGTTTCTTCCATTCGGGCTCCAAATGAAGTTCACACATTGCAGCTGATAGGCATATCTCTTCAGCCTATTAAAGTCTTGAATAGTTTCCCCTCTCTCTGTTTTGCATTCTTGCCATTTAGCTACTGAGGAAATGGGGTCCTTTGCTCTGCAGACCGTTTCACATGCTAGATTTGGCTGATTTCATTCCCATGGTGAGTTTTGACGTTTCCCCTTTCCTGATATTTCCTGTCGAGATAGACTTAGGATTTAGAGTCTTGATCAGATTCAGATTTAGTTTTCTTCCCTAGAATGATCCATTGGTGGAGCTCTATATCTCCTAGCCCATCCCATCAGAAGGTGCATCCCGCTCAAGGTCTCTTTCTGGGTGATGGGTGTTGCCGGGCTGATCTGTCCCTTATAAGCTCCCCCATAGGGCTGGCCACAGTGGCTCAGCAGGCAAGGACGCTTGCCTGCCATGCCAGAGGACCCGGGTTTGATTCCCGGTGCCTGCCCATGTAAAAAAAAAAAAAAAAAAGCTCCCCCACAAGTTGCCTCTGCCAGTTCTCAAAGCTGACAGTGAGTGCTGCCTTCATCTGTTGTTTCAGTGGGGCGACACTGCAAGTCTTTCATTCTGTCTGCACTGTTGCTGTAATTCTGCTGTGAGGAGTAACTTGTCCCAACAACCATGCGATCAGAAAAGCAGAATACATGCTTGAATCTTTCCCTTTATTAACCAGCCCTAGCAACCTCCACAATACTGAAAAGCTAGGGTTTTAGTTAAGAATCTTATGAATTCATGGACTTCAACCTACTGGATGTGTTTCAAGACTGCAATCATCTTTGATACTCAATTTCCCCACCTCTGGACAATGGAAGCCACTTTAAATTGGGCTTTTGACAGGACCCCACTTTCTTTATGACAAGTTGTTCCAGACTCATCTTGACCATTTCTGCCCTGGAATCAGACATTTCTGAGCTCCTCCACCCGATCCCCACCCAACTGGCTCTTTTTGATGGGAAAAGGCAGGAGTGTGCATTTCTACTGGGCTGATCATTACATCTAAGGATTTTCAGTGCATAGAACTAGAAGATATGGTTTGCTTTTTAAAAGAGAAAAATGCATCATCAATATATAATCAAAGTCTTAATTCATATTTAAGAATACAGGGATTTTTACTTGTTTTTACTTCTTAGGCTGAAAATCTTAGTTCCTATAACACTATCAGAATTATTTATTTGTTTTATCCTAACACATATGTACAAATATACATTTCAGTCTCAATGTCTATAAATAATAGATTCAAAATAGCCCTAATACTATTACTAACAACATGATCACTGAATAGAGTTCAAATTCTTGTCAGTTCCTTTTGTGCTTATGATATATCCCACTAGGGCTGTACGTTCAAATTACTTGAATATAATTTTTCTTAGTGTGATTAAGCCACCAACTTGATATAAAGCTTAGGTTCATTAGGAAAAAAAATTGTTCTTGCTTTTGATGGACAGCTTTTTCATTTCGGTTTAATTTGGCTTTATAATTATGCAAAGCGATACTTGGTCCCAAAGCAAAAACCATAAAACAAGCTGCATCCAGAGAAGTCCTGCTCCCCATCCCCACACAGAATGCAGCCTCTTGTCACTGGGTTCTGGTTACCCCTGCACCACTGTGAGGTTCTTGCTTTGCTTAGTTGGGGCTGCAAGCACCTGTGCAAGCGCTCACGGCTGGGCCAGAGTGTGTGTGTGCTCAGCGTCCCCTCCAGCTCACAGCTGAACGATGGAACATGGCACACCCACTCTCTCCCTTGCTGTTCCCAGTTCCCAGCCCTGCAGAGTCCACCACAACAGAGAGCGAGCAACCCTGCATCGGTGCACCAGCCTGAAGTGCGTCTGCATCACAGCTTGGCCTGCCCGGCTGTGGCCGCCCCTGACAGACATCTGCATGGTTTCCAGGTCATCTTCTGCTATGACAATGAGTGTCCTCATGTAGAGGCCTGTGCACACAGCAGTTTGTGTCTCCCCCAGATTCTCTCTTGGATGGTTCCTGGGCCAAGGAGTGAAAGCATGTGGTGTTTGCTCCATACCCCTCTGCATCCCATCTCATGGCCTATCTCAGCCCTGCCCTTACTTTAAAGCTCTCTGCTATTTTCTTATCCACTCACAGGAAGTCAGACCTATTGACTGCTCTCCTTTGTTGGGCATTAGACAATATGACCTACTATACAAATGTGCACACGTAAACACACACTTAATTTATACAAACAAGGGTGTTTTAGTTTGCTGAAGCTGCCAGAATGCAACATACCAGAGATGCAACACATCAGAGATGGATTGGCTTTTAATAAGGGGTTGAATTTAATTACAAATTTATAGTTCTTCACAGGAAAGGCAGCTGGCTTTCCTCTGGCTTTCTGTGTCACATGGGAAGGCACAGGATGGACGTCTGCTGGGCTTCCTTCCTGGCTTCTGGGATCAAACAGCTTTCCTGGGGGTGATTCCTTTCTGCATCTCCAGACATCTGGGTCTGAGTTCTGAATGCTGAGATGAGGTATGCTGAGCTGCTGAGCTCTCTTCTCACCTCTCTCTTTTAGGCCCCCAGGTAATTAAATTAAATATCACTCACTGTGGAAGGCACTCCCCTTAGCCAACCATGGGATCAGCCACAGATCAACTTCACATGCTGATGATTTAAGTCTACAGCAACAGAATAATGGGGTATCATCACCTGGCCAGGTTGACACCTGAACCTGACTATCACAAATGGATAGCATATTTTTAAATTAAACTTTTTATTCTGATCATTATATGCTCACATATGGTGTGAGAAATAACATAAGAGCTCCCACACGCCCTTCTTTTACCCAGCGAGGGATGACATTTTTAATCCACAGTAATGGATTAAAAGTAAGAAGAACAGTGATCAACTACTCGCCAGGGCCCTGTGCATCCTATGTCCCCAGAACAGCACTAGGCCACAGTACTCAGCCAACAGTCTGACATCACAGCCAACATGATGCTTTACAACTGCTGCTGGGTCAGGTGATGTGTATCCATCCCAGTGGGCACGCGTGTGCTTGACCCTGCTCGCTGGAGCAGCTGAGTTTAATTTCACCGCACCGGTGAGTGTTCCCTTGGTGTGAGCTGCCCTCTCCTTAGTGCACGTGGAAAGCAAGGGCATCCGTGAACTCATATGCAGTGTCAACGGGATTTCTTCTGAATAAGGTCTAGCTATCTCCCACTATTGGTTTCCTGATAGACAAATATGAATTCCATCACACAAATTATACCACTCAGATCCCCAGACCTAACTCACATAGTAATGATAAAGAATTAAAGTTTTCCATTATAACTGTAATCTTTTAATCTTAAGACATATATATTTAATATTCTTTTGCTAGGATAAAATGGCTCTCTTTACTTAACTTGGTACAACTTTCCCTGAACCCTCTCTTTTTTTTTTAAATCTGAATATTATCACTCCTTTTTTGCTTCCACTCAGGTTTGACTGTGAGAGTGTCACCTGGCACGTTATTTCTAATCCTTCTCTTCCACAAAAGGGAGTGAAATACTAAGATGGAAGCTTCAAGCAAAACGCAGCAACTACTTTAGATTACATTGATGAAATTCATCTAATATTTAGGTAATTAAAATAATTGTTCTGGTGCTCCAAACTTTTCCTTTTTAGAAAAACTCCATGTAGACCAACCAAACAATCTTAAACTGTTTAAATAAAATTGAGTTAACCTAAAAATATATTTAAAATACATGAAAACTGAAAGGACAGAACAAATGCCCTTAAGGTAACCACCCACTGTTTAAGAAAAGTAATCTCTCTTGCTGGGCAATTTTCCTGGTTTCAAATCTCTGAAGTTAATCAAACGCTATTCTAAATTTTGTGTTCATCATATCCTTCATTTTCTTTATCATATCGCAGTTGTTTTCCTCTGGATTTGAATTTTAGAAAAAAAGCACATGCAAGGTATATATTAATCAATGACTTTTATTTCATTTAGCATTATGTTCCTGAAATACATTCATAGTGCCTCATGTAGCTACCAATCATTAATTTTCATGGCTTTGTGAATACTCCACAATTTAGCTATCCATTTTACTGTCAAAGGATATTTAAGTTCTGCTTTGGTGTTTTTTTGTTTTTTGTTTTTTGCATGGGCAGGCACCAGGAATCAAACCCGGGTCTCCGGCGTGGCAGGCAAGAACTCTGCCTGCTGAGCCACCGTGGTCTGCCCTATGCTTTGTTTTTGGCTATTAGAAGTCAGTGTTGCTATAATCCTCTTGCACATTTACAACAGTATCTCTGGAACATGCTTTTCAAACTGTTGGGTGCTCCAGAATTCCCTGGAGGGCTTGTGGAACTGCAGATCACTGGACCCCATTTCCAGAGTCTCTGATTCAGAAGATCTGAAAGGCCCCATGAATCTTCTTTTTTAACAAGTCTCAGGTGAGGCTACTGCTGGTGGCTCAGGAACCCCACTTTGAGAACTGCTGCTGTCCAACAGGACTCTACAGTGAGGGGAATGTTTTATGTCTGCTCTACCTCGTACAGTAGCCTCCAGCCACAGGTGGGACTGGGGCACCTGACAAGTGCTTACTGCAACTGAGGAACTAAATTTCACAATTTACTTAACCCTAATTAGTATTTATTCCAAGAGCCACAGTTGGCTGGTGATCACCGTGCTGGACACTGCAGCTCCGGGCGCAAAGAACCTAGAAGTGGAACACATGGGCCAGGAGCTATGCACCTCTTCCACTCTCCACGTACAACCAAATTATTTTGTAGAGTAGATTTTAGTAGTTCACTCCCACCAGTGAAACTTACTGGTCTACATCTTTCCTGAAGTGCAATATCTCCTCTCTTGCAGAGTCTCCCAAACGCTGATAACAGACATACATGCACGAGCTCAGGACAATAGAATGCCCTAGCACTCCGGGGACAGGGGCTCGGCTCTGAGCACAGAGCCATGGGGGCTACTTTACCCAGAGGGCTTTCCCCTTGGCCTTGCAACCTGGGGTGACCATGACCTTTGTCTTTATACCCTAGTACTTACTTGGCATAGTCTTGAAAAAATGAAGCTCAAGTTCACAAGATTCAAAAAATATGGCTTTAGTGTTTCACATACTCTGTGTTTGTCTTTTGACTCCAATTTTTGGCTTCCAAGTATTTCTAACTGGCATTTAAAAAGCTTTTTATCAATTATTTCTAAGATAGGATTTTCAGTGAAATGCAGAGATCTAAGGACACTGTTCAATGAATTTTGACAAATGAATGCACCAGTGTCACCCACATCCCTACCACCTGCAGAACATTTCCCCCACCTCAGAATATCTTGCACCTCCCACTGCTAACCAGAGGAAAGAACCGTTTTGAGCTCCATCACGACTGATTTCTGTCAGTCCTAGAACTTCATATAAATGAAAGCCTGTGGTATGTACTCTCTTGTGTTTGCTCTTTTTGGCTACGATAGTGTTTTTGAGCTTCACCCACATTTCTACAGAATGTGTTTACCTGTCTTCCAGCTGATGCAGAATTGAGCTGTTTTCAGTGTCTGGCTAATATGAAGAACGCTGCTGTAAACGCTCTTGTAGAAATATTTTTGGTGGATATGGACGCTCACTTCTCTTGTGTCAGCACCTATGAAGGGAATGGCTGGATCACAGGTTAGTTATGTTTAATCTTATAGGAAACCACCAGTTTTCCTACATGGTGGTACCATTAACCATTCCCACCACAGCCTAAGAGTGTTCCAGCTGCCGTGTATTTAGTACTGTCAATCCTTTTAATTTCAGTCTTCCAAGATGGTGTGTAGTGGTATCCCACGGCAGTTTAATTTGCATTTCCCTGATGACGCTAAATGCTTTTTCAAGTGTTTATTGGCCATTCATTTCACTTGTTTGTGTTGTGAAATTATCTGCTTGAGTCTTTCACCCATTTTTTCATTGGGCTATTTGTCTATGGGAATTTTATACATATCCTTGAAATGAGTCCTTTTGTCAGATAAAAGTATATGCATAGTTTTCTCCCAGCCCATCACTGACCTATTGCGAACTCTGCTCAGTTCCAATTTTCCATTACTTATCCTTATGTCAATACCTAAAGGCCTTGGTTTCTATAACTTTACCATTAAGTCTTGAAATCAGGAGGTTAAGTTCTTCAACTTATTTATTCTTTTATAAAAGTTGTAAATTTTGTTAGGTCCTTTGCATTTCCATATAAATTTTAGAGATGGCTTGTTGATTTCCACAAAAAACAAAGCCTGGTAGAAATTTGATTATGGCTACATTGACTCAAAGATCAATTTGAAAAGAACCAATATCAATATTGAGGTTTTCAATTCATAAACAGCTATCTCACCATACATTTAGGTCTTTCCTTCAAGTTCTCTCAATGTTGGTTTTTGTTTTTTTTTTTAATTCTTTCTACTTTTATTTATTTATTTATTTTTCTCAATGTTGTTTCATATTCCATGAAAAATTTAATTTATGGTCAACCAAACACTCTATTCTGGACTTTATCCGGTGGCCAATGGTAGTGCCAACAAAGGGTAATGGGCAGGAAAGTAGCATGTCAGCTCCTGGGAAGGAGTGGAGCTTCTGTTCCTCCCAGTACCAGCTGAACAACAGAACTGAAAGGGCACTGTTTATAGGGTCCTGCCTCTTCCCTGAGAAGCCAGGAACACTGTTGGCTATCAAAGAGAACTCTAAAAGGAGCTAATATTGAAACGTGCAAGGAAAGGGGATTAGGAGATCGTGTGCATCTATTTTTCTAAACCTACACTGAAAAGTAAATTATCCACTTGGGTGGATGTAGCTTAGAAACAACATGAGACACATTTCTCCAATGAGCCTGTTTCCCTCCAGAGAAAAGATGGCAAGAGTTGCCTGGAAGGGTTGAGACTCAGAATTAACGAAGTACCTGCTTCTAGCATCTCCTAAGTTGCCATGGTGACATCGCTAACCAGAAATGATGATACCAGACAGTCCTTTAAACTAAGCTTTCTTATAAATATGAAAGCACATGTTATGGAAAAACAAGTCCGTCCACTACAGCCAGTGTGGACAATCCTATCTAGTAGCTGACTCAGTCTCCAGTGGAAGCAATGACCCTGGCTTGGGTTATTGGTCTGAGAGGGACTAGGCCATGGGCATCACTTCCCCTGCTTTGGAGTAGAAACAACAGATGTCAAATGTGGGTCAGTCTTTCAATATTATCTTTTTAAAAATCTCCCATTGAATGATGTCCTTAAGGCCCACTAAGGAATAAAGGGCTGTTTGTACCTGCACTAAATGGCCCTGACTGCTGATGGATTTGAGGGAGCAAGTGTCTGGCTTCACAATACTTTCTCCTGCCTGTGACCTCCTCTAGAGTCTGGGTGCCAGGTTTCACTCCCGTTCCCCACTGGGCCTTGGACTTTCCAGCCACAGCCTGACTTCATCACTGTGGGAAGGTGGCTGAGTGGGCTGAGTGATGCCTGCATGAGTTATGGGCAAAGGCTTCCACGGGACCTTTCTGACAGTGCGGTCCTTCTTGCTTCTCTGCGATCTGGGTATGGAAGGCTGCACAGTGAATTTCAGAGACGGATGGTGCTACTCTGCTAATAAAGATGCCAAGAGCACAAAATAGATTCAGCACTTCAATATCCTGAACAAAAATTGTTTTGTCTACAGCCTGGAACAACATTATATGGATTCAGTTTCCACAAAATACACGATTTCGTATTTCCTCATGTGTTTTCTGGAGTACATATATATTTCTTCACTGAGTCTATACTTCTGCTTCAATAGTTAGAAGAGTCTTTCAAAATCATTTTTCCTGGAATAATTTGTGATCCATCATTTTTATGGCAGCATTAAATTTTAACAGAGAATTGAGAGGGATAGAAAATCTATTGCATATTCCAGCCCCTAAAGAAAGCCTTGATGAATTTAGAACTTTTAAGTTTTACATTCAGATCTGACCCCAGGACCAAAACCTACCTTCGTGCAGGAGTGTGGGGTCAGTCACCCACCTGTCTGGAAACAGGGCAGGTGGTTCTGCTTGGGTCTCCCAGCTGGCAAGCCAGGGGGTTGGTCTATTGAACCAGACTACGGGGCAGTCAAAAGGCCTAGGCAGCAGAGGCTGGAGGTAGGGCTTCACTTTTTTTCTTATATACAAACAAAGCTCTGTACGCTCTATGGGACGCAGGGCAATCTGGTCAGTGGTGCAAGCACCCACCCACTTATCAGTCCGGCTGTTAGCAGATGCCAATGTGCCAGGCCTAGGCAGGGAGAAGGGCAGAGCCTGTCACACACAGCCCCTTCCCTCAAGAACTCTCTTAGTAAGACAGATGGGGAAACAATGGCACCGCAAAATGCAGGGGCACTGACCGGGCCAGGCAGAGTGCTGTAGGAGCCCCAATATCTGGAACAGCCTGAAGGCTCCTCAGCAAAGACCACTAAGCTATTTGGGCCTGCTTGATGGCCAAGCACTGTGTGATGAAAATTGTAATAAGCTCATTTTAAGAGTTGAACCAACTTCTCTGTGCTGGAAAGACTATAAATGAGGCAGAACAGAAGGGGCAGCCAGCCTAACCTGGCCAAGGGAAGCCTGAGTTTAGTCCTAGTTCTACTGCCCACCAGCTGGGCAGGTCCCCCCCCACCACCTCCCCTGCACCCCATAAGAGCTGACCTCCCCAGCTCTACCGTTCCCTACTTTTCCCTCTAAATTCCTAGGGAAGCTTGGTAGCCTCCCCACCAAGCCTTGGAGGCCCCTCCACAAGCCACCTTTCTAACTCACTAAGAAGTCCATCATAGAAAAGTGGGCTTATGAATATACACAGTACGTGTAACCACGTTAAAAAATGTGAAGTCTTATACAATAACATTCTTAAGATTATGGGACACGTGAAGTCCAACACATCAGCACAGAGTACGAAGCCCAGGGCATAACTGGGCCTGGGTAAAGGGGCAGTGATCTCTGAAGAAGTGATGGCTGAATCCAGTCAATACAACACACACTTCGTCATCCCGACCTGGGATGTCGGACAATGAGAAATTGTTCCTCTACTTCAAGAACAAAAAGATTGATGTTTGCAGCATATTGACTTTCTAGGTTGAGAAATTCAAATGAGGAAATAATTTTTATTTTATTAGGACTTGTTTGTTTTCCTCTTTCCCAGAACTCCAGCAAACCACAGTCGGAAAGCATCAGTAAGTATGTCTGGATTGCTTGATCTAATCACCAGATGATTAATGGATGGCTTCTCATTTAAAAGAAAGAATGGAAACGGAAGGGTTGGACCTTTCCCTCTGTCCCTGAACCAAGAGTTTCTCATTTTAATTTGTGAAAGAAAAGAGGCCATCAAGGAAAGCCAAGGCACAGCCCATTCTCAGTGGGGCAGACCAGGGGAAGGCCAAGGAGCCCAGCTCCTGGGGGGCCTGAGCGAGGAGGAGGAGGAGTCCAGGAATGCACCAAGAAGCAGCTGCTAAAGGGCAGCAGGAGACAACAAGGGCCACACATGCAGCTCACGGCCTGGCAAGACCTGGTGGGAAGACCGTGCTTCTGAACGCTGAAGTGGCTCATGGCTTCCTACCGGGAGACCCTGGATAAAATGATTTCCTCTACACCAACTGTAAACTGGAGGGAACACCACACTCATCATGAGGCCACCGGGAGGATGGCACCAGCTAATGGGCCCAGAGCACCAACGGCAGTGGCTGACACACCCTGGGTTCTGAATAAGTCATTCTTACCATTTTTATTTTTTTCTCTCAGTTTGAAGATCAACTATTAAAAGGGTTAGGATGCTTACTAAAAAAAATATTTTAAGAAAGCAGCCTACAAATAGAGTTGAAATGTTTATGCACAGGCCTGTCACTTCAGCATCAAGAAACTTGAGCAGTGTACCCTTCACACTGGCGCTTACCCTGGGACCTCGGGGGCCCGTCAAGGGCAGGTGCTTGCAGCCACATGATAAGCGTGCTCCTAGTCCTGGAACTTCGTATTTTTTTCCCCGCAGAGCATCATTTTTACTTGAAGATTGTAATGGAATTACATGCAAAGTTAGAGTGAATTTTCATGATAAATTATGAGGTTTAAGAAATCTTAGGCTTGCAGGACATAGCAGACCACTTAGGCCCCACCCATGTCCCCTCGGCACCGCCTCCCCTGGGAGGCAATCCCCAGCTTACTGCAACCCCGGTTTATTGCAAACACCTGTGCCTCCTGAGGACTTGCTCTCTGCCAGAGCCCTGTTAACAACCCTGAGAACAGCCTGCAGCCAGTGCAAAGTGGTAGCTGGAATTTGAGCAGTTCAACTCCCTTGGCCCGTGTGTGTGTGTGTGTGTGTGTGTGTGTGTGTGTGTGTGTGTGTGTGTGTGTGTGTGTGTGTGTGTGTGTGTGTGTGTGTGTGTGTGTGTGTGTGTGTGTGTGTGTGTGTGTGTGTGTGTGTGTGTGTGTGTGTGTGTGTGTGTGTGTGTGTGTGTGTGTTGGGGGGGTGGGTCTGACTTGTGCTCCCCATTGTCTCATGGATGTCCCCAGTGGGATGGATCCCAGGTGTCCTCAGTGGTGACGTGTTCATTAATGCACCCTGGACTGGCTGCCTTTCCTTCCCTGGCCGAGAAAAGGAAAGGGAGGGAAGAAAGAGAGGAGGGAGTTTATACCTTTCTATTCCCAGAAATGGAATTGAATTCCCAGGCCGTCTTAAGATAATCCCAAATCCTAGGGAATCACAGGAAACAACCTAAGTGGCCAGCACTGGAATGGTCAGTCTAAGCCGGCTCATCAGACATTGGGCTGTTATATTACACAGCATCACCAGTGATTTTCACCAGGCATTTAGATCAGGTGAAATGCAAAGGTATTTGCATCAAGCAAAGATGGAGCCAGCAATGGTTCATCAAGCCTAGCAGGTGCAACCACAGAACTAGAGCTGATGCTACAGGGGGTGCAAATCATGGGGTAAACGTTCTGTTCACATCAAACTATGCCCGCCAACAACTGTGTACCCAGCCTGCAAGCTGACTGGGGCAATTTTCCATCGGGGCCATTGAATAAAAAACAAGTTGACTGTCTACATTGATTGTCAAGGATGATACTTAGGATCACATTTGCAACAACAGATTCTTTGGTGAAACTTTTTCACTTTGGGCAAAACACCAGACATTTCACTTCGTAATTTAGTCAAATTAACTCCTTTAAAAACTTACTTTTGCAACTTTTGTGGTATTATTAGATTTTGCAATAGGAGTAATTTTAACAGTGTACAATATAATTAGCCACTTAATGTTATTAAGAAAATTTATGGGCCTTTATGAGTTGAAAAACAGCCCCAACCAAACAGTATTTATTAACCATCCAGGACTAAAAATAGGAGCCTATTGCCTCAGTGAACCACATTTTTAAAAATGTACAGCCACAAATAATATGTCTAATTATGTATTAAACTAATTCTTGCCTTCACCTTTTGAATTTCTAAACTCCTTACCTCATGTATCACTTTAATTATTTTTCCAGTCTCTTCCCCAGGAAAGTGGCTGCTGGAAACTAATTAATGGGTACAATAAAAAGGCTGCAGGCTTTGTTTCCCCACAATCCAGTCCCGGCCTCATTTGCATGTCTCCTTTTATTCTAAACAATAGCACTGCTGAGATTTCAGTGCGAAATTGTTAGCTCATTAAAGAGGACACAATCATATCCATTTCCACAGATATTCATCAATAATCACATTTTACTGCAACACAAATCCATGAATAGAGCAACCACTCGAGTTTCTGGCCCCAGGGTTTAGAGATATTACAGGTGTTTAAATACTACGCTGCACAGCCCACTTGAAGAAATTATCTGGGATTATTTCAAACCCATAGAAAAATCCTACAGGGAAGGCAGACACTCTCCAAGGACCAGGACAGGAGGAGGCGTCAGGCTGTGAACATGTCAAAGCCCCCAGCAACCCCTTCTGGAAGGACCCCCAGTACTCTGCCCTGGGGCTCTGACCCAGGCCACCCTTATAGACCTTAGGGAGAGAAGCACTCCTGTGATGGGCTGGCCTTCGGAGGACCCTCAGGGTGACAGACGGCCACTCTATCCCCAGTGGTGCTGACCAGAAGAAGGGTGCAGGGGGCTGGTCCTCTCCCAGAGGGGTCCATGCAGAGGGCCTGCTCCCCACTCCCCCACACGGACTTCTGTCAGCAAGGCCCAGCACCACGGGCTACCGCCAAGGATGAGCAAAGGCGGAGTCCATGTCTGAGGGCTCTGTGTCCCCACAGCCCCACCCTGGATGGCCCTGCCCAGTCTTTTTTACTGACTCTGCTTGAGCTGTGAGCTGCCCCTTGGCCCTCAATGACCTGGTGGCTCCTCCAAGGCCAAGGCCATTTCTCATTTGTCTTTAAATCTCCAGCATGGAGCACCTGGCCAAACAGATATTCATAGATTCATACATGAATGATAGACAGGTAGATGGACAAAGGGACAAATGTGCACCAGTGAGACACAGGGCTGGCAGACCTAGAAGAGCCTGGAGAGGAGTATCTCCTCAAACGGTGCGCAAAGCCCTGATGTGTACTCTTGTTCTTTTGCTTCTTTCAGACTCAGCAAACATATGGCTGTGCTCCTTGCCCGAGGCCTTGGGCCAAACCTCAGCATCGATACTCATCCCAGCATCGATACTCGTTCCAGCCTGATCCCCGGCGACACCCGAGGTGGATGTCAGCCTACTGCCCCCTCCAGCAGCCCTGGGGTGTGAACACCTCTTCGGCTGGCACCATCATGCACGGCACACTGATGCCACTAGAAGCTCACTGTGTAGACACAAAGGCAAGCTAAGGACCACGTCTGCCTCTCCATGAGCTCACTCCTACCTCTCAGGAGCCCAGCCTTCGTTACTAGAATGAATAAAGGAGGAGGAAGATTTATTACTCTAAAAATAAGGCACTAGAATTCCCATTACAATGGGTTTTTTTCCTATCCCTCAAGTCCTAGGACTTTTCAAAATTATTTCAAAGAACCGGCACTAGGCAAGGTAAGCCCCATGCATGCTCAGAGGCAGGGCGGGGGAGGTTGTGGGAATCACTCTCTGAAAACAGATTTGCAACTACTCATCAGATACAAGTACCACATTAAAATAGTAAGCTATTTTACTATTTTACAGTGGGCCAAGGGGAGGCCCAGCACACCAGAAGGACTGGGGATTTCCTGGTCACCCAAGAGCAATGCCAGATCGGTGGCAAGATTCTCAGTCCACAGGCTTGCAAGAAGGTCCAGGTGAGCTCACCTTTACAGGACCTGACAGCAACTGGCATCTCGCCACCAAAACTCCCCCTCCTTTCCTGGGCCATGTCCTCACAGGCAGGCAGGCTGCACTCCCGGGCCTTCCCTTTGCTCAGCAAATGAGCCCAGCAGAGGCAGGTGTGCCCCTCAGGGCGAGTCTGGGCCACACCCCATTTGGGGCTTTTAGGGAAGCAACAGTGAGCCCTCGGGCCTTCCCATAACCCCTGGAGGTTATGGCCCAGCAAACAGGCATGGGGCAGCTTGTCCAGGGAATGCAGGCTGTGGCTCTGCTGCCTGCCCCGCTAAGGACTCAAGGTACATCACAGCGTCCTGCCCTGAGTATGAGGTCACTTGACAGTTGTCTTCATGCATTTTGGGATGTATTTTCCTTTTCAACCAAACCACCAACTCTTCAAAAAGTGGACATGTGCTTTATGTGCAAACTTAGTTTGTTTCACTTACAGTGGCTTAGTTACCAGTGTATTTATTGTAGGCATGGTACAAGGCTGAAATTTTCTATGAAGTCAAAAATTTCCCATAATTGTCCTCAATAAATGTGTTTCTTTCCATTGGCTTGCTTAAAGCACTCTAAAAACCTGTGGAGAGAGCAGCGTGAATTGCAGGCTGAGGTTCTACGTCCCTGGATCCATATGTCCAACTGTCCACGGGGCTTCTCCCCAGGATGCCTCCAGGGTCCTCAAACTCAGCGTGGCCAAGGTGGGCTCAGCATTCCTCCTGCCTACCCACTCACCACGCTAGACAGGGGGAGATGGCCAAGGAACTCAGTGGGGGATTCCAGAAGGGGTCCAGGAGCCCATGGTCTCCTGCCTAGGGACTTTGCTAAGCACATTCGCTTCAAAAACAACTCAGTTAGCCGCTTCCCGGTGGCATCAGACTGGGAAACAGAAAGGCCTCAGGCAGGTCCACAGGGAAAGGCAGAGCCTGATGCATCTTCCAACCATCACCCTCCTGATAGGTCCTTCCATCTCCTCCACAATCCAACGCTGCCATTCCAGGCCCTCCCACGGACCTGGTGGGTCTGGAGTAGAACAGCAGCCAGAGGTGATGGCTTTGTTAACCTTTCTTTCTTGTCCCTGCCCCCTACCCTGAGGGAAAGGGAGGGAACAAGGCCCCTTCCCTCCTCCGGAGACTGGAGAGCTCCAGGCGAAGGTCCTGTTCACCTGCTTTGGGTAGAAGTGTGTGTGTGTATGTGTGTGAGCGCGCACTATCACCACGATGAAGGTGGAGTTGGTGAAATGCCAAAATTCAGACCCAAGAAAATCTTAATTTATTTGAGATTCCTCTCATTTAAAAAAACACTGATAAATCCTTCAGGAATTGCCTCTTTATAGTCATGGTGATTAAAGCATGAAGCACATTTTTCAAAAAGACACTGACAATCGCAGGCTAGAAATTAAAGATACTTTGGAGCTAACATTCATTCTTTGTGAAATTTCATTACAAGGCCCATATCCTGATACCTGAACAAGCCAGACATTAAGAGTGTGAGGAAACACAAAAGAAACTTGCAGGGACTATCTCAGAACTACGGATACCAAGAACCTGGGATTTTATGGTGACCAGTGACATGGGTAGCTGAACTCGGGGTGGAGGCCCAGTGGGCAGGGACAATTGGCTCTAAGACCAACTGGTTTATCACTGACAGTGTATTCACATCAACAAGAAAAGGAATCTTTTATATCTTCCCATGAAAACGCCCTGCCATTTCCAGACCTCAAGCGCCATCAGGTAGAATGGATCAGATGGAACCACTTAAACCTTCCTGATGGGAACTGCCCGGAGTGCAGACACTAGACAGGGAGTGCCAGCTTTCCAGCCCCGAGTCCACAAAAGCACAAGGCCCCTGGGAAGCCTCCAGCCCAGCCACCCAGCACCCAGAAGCGCGACAGCTATTTCTGCGTGCGGGTGCGGAGGTGGGCCAGTTGCTGCTCATGGGCATGTCACCCTCATTACATGGGGCTCCGGAGACAGGGCAGTACCTGTGTATACATCTCTCCAGGGCCATTCCCCAAATGAATGCCAGGGCCATTTGGGGGCTCTATTAACTGCACAGTTGCACAGGCGTGCCCAGCCCAGGGCCTACTCACCAGGCCTCTCGAGGAAGAGGTTTCTCCTGGGGCCTAGGGGCTGAGCCCAGTCTGCAAGATGATAGAGATAGAGCAAGGCAGGGCTCTGGGAAGCAGGAGGGGCATGGAGAGCAGCCTGTCTGCTCCTGCCTCCCGACCTTCTGAAGGGGAAACGACGACTTGGGGCCAAGCACCATTTCCAGGTAGGATGCACAAATGGCCTTGGCTCTTCCCAGCAAACTCAGAGCCTGGGACTGCCTCAGAGCTGCTCTGCAGGAGAGCGGGCCGGCAGGGCTGGGCACTGCTGTACACCTAAACATGAAGGATTTATAAAGTGGCCTGTAAAAGACAAGTACAGAAAAGTTGAGTAATTAGAAACTTCCAGCCACTGAAGTCATTCTGAACCAAGAAACAAAGTGTGGCCCAAGGTCCTGTGGGGAACCCTGGCCACCTCCTCCCCAGAAGGAAGCCGCCTTTACAAAGCACACATCAGCTAAACACTGGAAGGTTAGCAGGGCACTGATTAAACAGCATTTGCATATGTATTCCCATTTTTTAATATTCAAAACATAAAAACTTGAACTACTTTCTTAATAATTTAGACGTAAGTCCTACGAAGCTGTTTGAACGGCTCCTACTTGCTTTGTGAATGGAGATGGAGCAGAATGCAGATGGCCTGCGGGGGGGAGGGCCCGCCGAGGTGAGGGCTGCCTCAGGGGGTCCTGGGGGCAAGGTCACTACCCATTCACCTAGGGGTTCCCAGAGACTGCCCATGCCTACCAAAGAGGGGGTGCTCAAAGGGGCTCGTGGCCCTGGGTGAACAGTTACGGTGTGTGTGAGCAAGTTCATAAGTGGAAATGAGGAAAAGCAAGTTTGCTTTATTTTAGACTAATAATTCAACCAAAACTCATTCTGAGAAAAAACTGTCATCATCTGGAACTTTCCCTAGGGTAATATCGAGGTAAATCTGCCTGCCCCCCACCCAGCACACAAGCCCTGGGAATGCCCAGCTCAGTACAGGCTTGGGTGGCTTCTCACCACACTGCTGCCTGCCCACCCTGAAATGAGCCCCGAAATGAGCCAGACGCGGTCACTTCCTCTCGGGGTCAGGCACGACCTGGAAGATCCACACATCTTCCCAGGGCCTCTTAAAGCAGGCTGCCCAGACCAAGGGGCCTGCAGAAAGCTCCCCACATGCTGCCTCAAGTTCGCCTTCTTTAAATACTAGCACATCAATGACTCTGGGGAATTTCTCAGGGCAAAGGGCAAAAATGGTTAATTTGGCACAACCACCTATTTGCCAAACAAATTTGTTCAAGGAGACATTTCTATTGCCTTATAGAAAGGGAAACACTGACTTTGGGGTGCCCCCATATCCAGGAAGCTGAGAGGGACCCAGAGGGGCCCACAGGTGGGTGAGGTTGGCTTGGCTCAGGTCCTTGAACCTCAGTCTAGAGGGCCAGGGCTCCATGCAGAGAGCCCAGGGCAGGGTGTTGGTGAGGCAGGGCTAGGGCTGCCCTCATTCTGGCAGCACCCTCTACTAAGAAGTCACAGTTTGAAAGTGTTCCACTGCTTTATGTTCTAAGTGAAAAGCACTTACATGGGGACGAGATGGCTGCTCGTGGCCTCTAAGGAGCCCTGTGCAGCTCTCACACTTTGCTTCTACCCATGGGAGCCATGGAGAGAAAAGGGGCCCCCTGGCCCACAGCCCTGGCTGAGCTGTGTGCTGAGCCAGCACCAGCTTACTGGCCAGGTGAGCCAGCCGCCACCCCCCCTCATTGAGCCCTCTATGCTAGAACATGTGCAAACTGCGTATCTGTGAGCAAAATAAGTAACCACTGTTATTTTCACTGTTATGTTTAGGGTGGATTGTTTTGCAGCAATAGGTAACCACCTGAGGGCTGCTTGGGTAGGTTATCCAGATGCGGTGGTGGTGGCCAAGCACAGACACTGAAGGGAACCCCAGGAGGAGGAAGAAGACCGGCTAACACTGCCCCAGGGCACACCCCTGCTGTGAACCCCCAGGGACCTCAAGCACAAGGGATCTGCCTGGTCCTGAGCCTGGGCAAGGAATGAAGGAGACAAGAGCAGAGGTGAACACAAGCCCAGGGAACTATCTAAATAGGAAGAGGGATGCTCTCTGAGCCTCCAGGTAAGACCAGCAAGGTCCGAGTGGGGCACTGGTAGGAGAGATGGGAAGAGACAGAGTCAAGTATTCCTGAGAGCAGCAGGACTTGCATCTGGGCAGAAGAGAAGGGAAGGTGTAGGAGAAGAGTCTAAAACTTGGCTCAACCCTGGAATCACCTGGGAGGGGTTTGGGAGCCAATAATGGTAGGCCCTGAGGCCCTGGTTTAACTCAGCATGGGACTCAAGCTCCCACATGAGCCTACTTGACACGGTTGAGACAGGCTGGTCGAGGAAACCTTCAGGTGTGCAGTCTGGATGACTGGACACCTGCTATCCACTTTCAGGGCCACACAGCAGGAGCACATCTGGGGGACACACAAAGAGCCTCCATTTGGGTCATGGAAGCCTGCGGAGCCTGTGAGACCTCGAGACATGACCACTCACCCCACTTCAAAAGGACATGGGACTATGACTGTTTCCTTGCCCTTCTCAGCATTTACATATCTCAATAGTACAGACATCTCTATGTCACTTGTGTCTTGGAGACTCCACCATATACCACATTTGAAAATAAAAAGAAATGATAAAATCCAGTCAGGACAAAAGAAGTATCCCATGTTTTGTTCAAGGAGCTGCACAGATATTTCCAATTCAGTGGTGACAGAAGCAGGACAAACTCAGTGAGTTTAACATCTCACAGCAGGGTCCTCAAATGTGAGCCTGCACCCTCCAGGAGGGCTTGCAGCAGCATAGCTGGTTGCCCATCCCCAGCACTTCTGATCTGTGGGTCCCAGGTGGGTCTAGAAACGTGCATTTCCAGGACATCCTGAGGCTGCTGGTCCAGGAGTCACACTGACCAAAGTAAAAAAAAAAAGGTGTGGGAGATCAATCTTGTCACATTTTGGAACTTCAAAGATAGGGAGGAAAATAGCCTAATGATTTTGCAGGAAAAAAAAGACTTTTCTAAAATGTTTTCTTCTTTACCAAAATCACCACTGGCCTGGGGTTTAAAAAGAATGCAGGAGCCCAAAGAGGTATATTTGTCCTGATGCCAAAGGTGTCAACAGCCACAGGTTCTGGGCCTCCACCCTTCAGGTCTGAACACTGGCAAACATGCATGTAGACCCCAGGCCTAGACATGGAGGGGCCAGAAAGCCTACTAACTTTGGGAAAGTGGATCTAAATAAGAGCTAAAACCATAAAACACTTATAAGAAAACATAGAGGCAAATCATGACCTTGGATTTGGCAGTCAATTCTTAGATATGACACCGAAAGCATAAGCAACAAAAGACAGAATAAATTGGACTACAACTGACTTTTGTACAGCAAAATTCATTATTAAAGTGAAAAGACAACCAATAAAATGTGAGAAAATATTTGCAAGTCATATATCTGATAAGAGTTTAGCATCCAGAATATATAAAGAACTCTAATAAGGCAACAACAAAAAGACAATTTAAAAATAGTCAGTGTCAGAATATGTTGAGCAGATCATTCAAAAGTATTGGCAAAGTCCCTTGAGGGAAAGGAGAAAATATATGGAACTATAAAACTTTACCATCAGGGACACCCCTGATACTGTCTCAAACACCAGGGACACCCAAATCAATAGGCCAAGCCCTTGATTTTGAGGCTTGCTCTTGTGAAACCGATGTATGTAGTGGAGAAGATTAGCCGATCTATAGTTATGCCTAAGAGATACTTCCAGAAGGCCTTTCTCTCTCTCTAAGCCCAACTCTGCAGGTGAAATCATTACCCTCCCCTCTAAGTGGGACATGACATCCAGGGGTGAAAGTCTCCCTGGTAACGTGGGACATGACTTTCAAATGGGGAAAGAAAATTGTAGCAAATAAGGTATCAGTGGATGAGAGAGTTCAAATAAAGTAGAGAGGCTACTCTGGACACTACTGTTACACAAGCTTCAGCTAAATAATGTTACTTATCATGGTTTGCCAAACCCCAACCAAAACCACTCCTACCAACCCTAAAGAACACCTAAGGCTTTATCTGACACTCTACAAAGGTTCCATGTACTACGATTACTTTCAGGAAACCTAAACACTCTAGATGGGTTCCTAGGCCAGATAAGTCCTAGCGGCCAACCTCTCCATCATATCAACTGGTCTTATCCCCCATTCCATATTATTGACAGTCCTTTTTCCAACATGAAAAAGTCAGAATGGGCATAACCCAAATACTCCCCCAATATTAGGAGAAAGATCAAAAGAGTAGGTGGAGTTATAATAAAGAAGATAGAATTTAACAAATGTATGACTGCTGAATCATTATGTTGATATCGATTCTAATCTCCAGTGTATTAGAGTAGCTAGAAGTAAAAACTTAAAATTGTGGAATCATGACTCATATCCTACTCTGAAATCTGTTCTATAATTGTTGCAGTGTGCTTTGAAATTCATTGCTTTTTTTGTATATATGCTATTTTTCACAATTAAAAAATGGGTAGTGGACTTGAACAGACACTTCTGTAAGAAGATACACAAACGGCTAACAAGCACATGGAAAGAAGCTTAACAGCATTTGAGAAATGCAAATCAAAACCAGAATGAGCTATGACTTCACACCCACAAGGAAGGCTACAATTTAAAAAAAAAAAAAAGGAAGATAAATGTTGGTGAGGATGCAGAGATTAGAAACCTTGTACACTGCTGCTAGGAATCTAAAATGTTACAGCCACTATGGAAAACGGTTTTGTGGTTCCTCAGAAAATTAAACATAGAATTACCAAATGAGCAAATCCACTCCCAGGTATATAAACAGAAGACATGAAAGCAGGTAACCAAACACTTGCTCGTGAATATATAACGCATGCTATTCACAATAGTGAAGATATGGAAACTACACAAACGTCCGTCAATGGACGATGGAGAAATCAACCATGATTGGTCCATACAATGGAATACTATGTGGCAACAAGAAGGAAGGAAGCTTTGACACATGCTTCAACTAGGATGAACCTCAAAAACATTATAATAAGTAAAATAAGCCAAGCACAACAGATCATGTATTGTATGATTCCATTTATGTAAAATACCAAGAACTGGCAAATGAGTAGAGAGAGAAGCAGATTGGGGGTTGCCAGAGGCTGGAAGGATGGGGGAATGGGGAACTGATTAATGAGCACAGGGTTTTATTTAGGGGTGATTAAACATTCTAGAACCAGACAAGGTGGTGGGTGCTTGACACTGTGAATGCGTCAAACACCACTGAGTTGCATACTTTAAAATGGTTGGTTTTATGTTATACCAATTTCACCTAAATCTTTTTTTTTTTTTAAAGTATAACACTTTCCTCATGATTCATCCAATTCACTCCCAAGTACTTCCCCAAAAGAAATGAAAACCTTGTCCACAGAAAGACTTGCACAGAAACTCTAAGAGCAGCTCTATTTGTACATAAAGCCACAAACTGGAAACAACCTAAGGGTAAAACAGCCTATGATGGAATATTGCTCAGCAAGTAAAAAGGCAGGAACTACCAGTAATGCAAAAGAATGGATAACCTCAAAATAATTGTGAAAAGTGAAAAATGTCAGAAAAATAACAGTACCTACAGCATGACTCCACTTATGTAAAATCCTAGAACGGACAAAACTAAATGCTTGTGAATGGATTCTGGTGTTTGTTGAAGACCACTCAATGCCAGGGTCTGCAGCCATTTCTGCCCCTCAGTGCAAACCTTCTGCAAGTACTGGCCATGCATTGGAAGCCCCCCACCGAGGACCAAGGTGGCCGAGAAGAACAGATTGGCCACCCATGTTCAAGGACCCCAGGAAACAAGTCGAGACCAGAGGCAGAGAAAAGAGTTAAGGAAAGGAGGAAGAAGGCACCTGACAAAACATCTGGGAGAATGAGCCAGTCCTTTCCTCTCTGGCCCAGGGAGGATACAAGCTTCTGAAGTTGATCAGAACAACAGTCTGACTGCAGCCACTCCTGGTCTGGGACAGAGAAGAAAGAGGCTGTGCCCTGAAGGAGTTCACAGTTCAGAGTCCAAAGGTTATGCTCATCAACTGTGAATGTCATTTTGCTGGCACATGTATTTTAATCAGGCAAAAACAAGACTCCTAACAAAAAAGGAGTAGGGACTTCCAGAGAGGATGGTGGCTTAGTAAGACGCGCGGGTCTTAGTTCCTCCTCCAGAACAGCTACTAAAGAAATAGAAATGGTACAGAACAGCTCCCGGAGCCACAACAGAGACCAAAAAGACAGCGTACCCCATTCTGGAATGGATGAACCGGCAGGGAGAATCCGCTGTGGTGAGATACCCGAGGAGAACGCGCTTCTCCGGGCTGGGGCAGCGGGCAGCCGGAGTCCCTCCCTCCCTCCTTCCCGGAACGGCTAGGAGAATTGGACAGGCGGTCCACTCAAGCCATGGCGGGCGGCACCCCCCTACCACGCGCGGCCTCCCGGGCCGGCTGGGAGAATTGGATAGGAAGTCCCCGAAGCCACGGAGGCTGGTGAACGGGGTCCCTTCCACACACGTGGCTTCCCGGTCCGGCTGGGAACGTTGGATCGGCACTCCCCAAGCCGCGGTGGCTGGCACCACCTGCAACGCTCAGCTTCCCGGGCCGGCACTCCCCCAAGCCGCGGAGGCTGGATCCCCCCACCCCCACCGACGCGCGGATTTCCGGGCGGGTTGGGAGATTTGAATCAGAACTTCCCCAAGCCGCTTCGGCTGGCGACCTTTCCCCACAGCGAGAGTTTTCCAAAGTTAAAGGAGCCACAGCATCTTTTACTGGTGGGACCCGTAGACAGACGAGCGCCATGAGCGCCACATACTGGGCAGGATAAGAAAAACAGAGCCCAGAGATTTCACAGGAAAATCTTTCAACCTTCTGGGTCCCACACCCAGGGAAATCTGATTAAATGCCCAGACGCCAGCAGAAAATAACGGATCACGCTAGGAAAATTGAAGATATGGCCCAGTCAAAGGAACAAACCAATAGTTCAAATGAGACACAGGAGCTGAGACAACTAATTCTGAATATACGAACAGAAATGGAAAACCTCTTCAAAAACCAAATCAATAAATTGAGGGAGGACATGAAGAAGACACGGGCTGAACAAAAAGAAGAAATAGAAAGTACGAAAAAACAAATCACAGAACTTATGGGATTGAAGGACAAAGCAGAAAAGATGGAAAACACAATGGATACCTATAATGGTAGATTTAAAGAGACAGAAGATAGAATTCATGAACTGGAGGATGGAACATCTGAATTCCAAAAAGAAACAGAAACTATAGAGAAAAGAATGGAAAAATTCGAGCAGGGGATCAGGGAACTGAATGATAATATGAAGCGCACAAATATACGTGTTGTGGGTGTTCCAGAAGGAGAAGAGAAGGGAAAAGGAGGAGAAAAACTAATGGAAGAAATTATCACTGAAAATTTCCCAACTCTTATGAAAGACCTAAAATTACAGATCCAAGAAGTGCAGCGCACCCCAAAGAGATTAGACCCAAATAGGTGTTCTCCAAGACACTTACTAGTTAGAATGTCAGAGGTCAAAGAGAAAGAGAGGATCTTGAAAGCAGCAAGAGAAAAACAATCCATCACATACAAGGGAAACACAATAAGACTATGTGTAGATTTCTCAGCAGAAACCATGGAAGCTAGAAGACAGTGGGATGATATATTTAAATTATTAAAGAGAAAAACTGCCAACCAAGACTCCTATATCCAGCAAAATTGTCCGTCAAAAATGAGGGAGAAATTGAAACATTCTCAGACAAAAAGTCACTGAGAGAATTTGTGACCAAGAGACCAGCTCAGCAAGAAATACTAAAGGGAGGACTAGAGTCAGATATGAAAAGACAGAAGAGAGAGGTATGGAGAAGAGTGTAGAAAGAAGGAAAATCAGATATGATATATATAATACAAAAGGCAAAATGTTAGAGGAAAATATTATCCAAACAGTAATAACACTAAATGTTAATGGACTGAATTCCCCAATCAAAAGACATAGACTGGCAGAATGGATTAAAAAACAGGATCCTTCTATATGCTGTCTACAGGAAACACATCTTAGACCCAAAGATAAACATGGTTGAAAGTGAAAGGTTGGGAAAAGATATTTCATGCAAATAACAACCAGAAAAGAGCAGGAGTGGCTATACTAATATTCAACAAATTAGACTTCAAATGCAAAAGAGTTAAAAAAGACAAAGAAGGACACTATATACTAATAAAAGGAACAATTAAACAAGAAGACATAACAATCATAAATATTTATGCACCAAACCAGAATGCCCCAAAATACGTGAGGAATACACTGCAAACACTGAAAAGGGAAATACACTCATATACCATAATAGTTGGAGACTTCAATTCCCCACTCTCATCAATGGACAGAACATCTAGACAGAGGATCAATAAAGATATAGAGAATCTGAATATTACTATAAATGAGCTAGACTTAACAGACATTTATAGGACATTACATCCCACAACAGCAGGATACACCTTTTTCTCAAGTGCTCATGGATCATTCTCAAAGATAGACCATATGCTGGGTCACAAAGCAAGTCTTAACAAATTTAAAAAGATTGAAATCATACACAACACTTTCTCAGATCATAAAGGAATGAAGTTGGAAATCAATAATAGGCCGAGTGTCAGAAAATTCACAAATACGTGCAGGCTCAACAACACACTCTTAAACAATGAGTGGGTAAAGGAGAAATTGCAGGAGAAATTAGTAAATACCTCGAGGCGAATGAAAACAAAAACACAACATATCAAAACTTATGGGATGCATCAAAGGCAGTGCTAAGAGGGAAATTTATTGCCCTAAATGCCTATATCAGAAAAGAAGAAAAGGCAAAAATTCAGGAATTAACTGTCCACTTGGAAGAACTGGAGAAAGAACAGCAAACTAATCCCAAAGCAAGCAAAAGGAAAGAAATAACAAAGATTAGAGCAGAAATAAACGAAATTGAAAACATGAAAACAATAGAGAAAATCAATAAGACCAGAAGTTGGTTCTATGAGAAAATCAATAAGACTGATGGGCCCTTAGCAAGATTGACAAAAAGAAGAAGAGAGAGGACATAAATAAATAAGATCAGAAATGGAAGAGGAGACATAATCACTGACCTCACAGAAATAAAGGAGGTAATAACAGGATACTATGAACAACTTTACACTAATAAATACAACAATTTAGATGAAATGGACGGGTTCCTGGAAAGGCATGAACAACCAACTTTCACTCAAGAAGAAATAGATGACCTCAACAAACCAATCACAAGTAAAGAAATTGAATCAGTCATTCAAAAGCTTCCTAAAAAGAAAAGTCCAGCACCAGACGGCTTCACATGTGAATTCTACCAAACATTCCAGAAAGAATTAGTACCAACTCTCCTCAAACTCTTCAAAAAAATCGAAGTGGAAGGAAAGTTACCTAATTCATTCTATGAAGCCAACATGACCCTCATACCAAAACCAGGCAAAGATATTACAAAAAAAGAAAACTACAGACCAAGCTCTCTAATAAATATAGATGCAAAAATCCTCAACAAAATTCTAGCAAATTGAATCCAACAACACATTAAAAGAATTATACATCATGAAAAGGAGGATTCATCCCAGGTATGCAAGGATGGTTCAACATAAGAAAATCAATTAATGTAATACACCATATCAACAAATCAAAGCAGAAAAATCACATGGTCATCTCAATTGATGCAGAGAAGGCATTTGACAAGATTCAACATCCTTTCCTGTTGAAAACAATTCAAAAGGTAGGAATACAAGGGAACTTCCTTAAAATGATAGAGGGAATATATGAAAAACCCACAGCTAATATCATCCTCAATGGGGAAAACTGGAAAACTTTCCCCCTAAGATCAGGAACAAGACAAGGATGTCCACTATCACCACTATTATTCAACATTGTGTTGGAGGTTCTAGCCAGAGCAATTAGACAAGAAAAAGAAATACAAGGCATCAAAATTGGAAAGGAAGAAGTAAAACTATCACTGTTTGCAGACGATATGATACTATACGTCGAAAACCCGGAAAAATCCACAACAAAACTACTAGAGCTAATAAATGAGTACAGTAAAGTAGCAGGTTACAAGATCAACATTCAAAAATCTGTAGCATTTCTATACACTTGTAATGAACAAGCTGAGGGGGAAATCAAGAAACGAATCCCATTTACAATTGCACCTAAAAGAATAAAATACCTAGGAATAAATTTAACTAAAGAGACAAAAACCTATATAAAGAAAACTACAAAAAACTGTTAATAGAAGTCACAGAAGACCTAAATAGACGGAAGGGCATACCGTGTTCATGGATTGGAAGACTAAATATAGTTAAGATGTCAATCCTACCTAAATTGATTTACAGATTCAATGCAATACCAATCAAAATCCCAACAACTTATTTTTCAGAAATAGAAAAACCAATAAGCAAATTTATCTGGAAGGGCAGGGTGCCCCGAATTGCTATAAACATCTTGAGGAAAAAAAACAAAGCTGGAGGTCTCGCGCTGCCTGACTTTAAGGCATATTATGAAGCCACAGTGGTCAAAACAGCATGGTATTGCCATAAAGATAGATATATCGACCAATGCAATCGAATAGAGTGCTCAGATATAGACTCTCTCATCTATGGACATTTGATCTTTGATAAGGCAGTCAAGCCAACTCACCTGGGACAGAACAGTCTCTTCAATAAATGGTGGCTAGAGAACTGGATATCCATATGCAAAAGAATGAAAGAAGACCCATATCTCACACCCTATACAAAAGTTAACTCAAAATGGATCAAAGATCTAAACATTAGGTCTAAGACCATAAAACAGTTAGAGGAAAATGTAGGGAGATATCTTATGAAATTTACAATTGGAGGCGGTTTCATGGACCTTAAACCTAAAGCAAGAGCACTGAAGAAGGAAATAAATAAATGGGAGCTCCTCAAAATTAAACACTTCTGTGCATCAAAGAACTTCATCAAGAAAGTAGAAGGATAGCCTACACAATGGGAGACAATATTTGGAAATGACATATCAGATAAAGGTCTAGTATCCAGAATTTATAAAGAGATTGTTCAACTCAACAACAAAAAGACAGCCAACCCAATTACAAAATGTGAAAAAGACTTGAACAGACACCTACCAGAAGAGGAAATACAAATGGCCAAAAGGCACATGAAGAGATGCTCAATGTCCCTGGCCATTAGAGAAATGCAAATCAAAACCACAATGAGATATCATCTCACACCCACCAGAATGGCCATTATCAACAAAACAGAAAATGACAAGTGCTGGAGAGGATGCGGAGAAAGAGGCACACTCATCCACTGTTGGTGGGAATGTCAAATGGTGCAACCACTGTGGAAGGCAGTTTGGCGGTTCCTCAAAAAGCTGAATATAGGCGGGCCGCGGTGGCTCAGCGGGCAAAGTGCTTGCCTGCTATGCCGGAGGACCTCGGTTCGATTCCCGGCCCCAGCCCATGTAACAAACAAACAAAATACAATAAAACAAGAAAATGTTTAAAGATGTTTCCCTTTCTTCCTCCCTTCCTTCCTTCCATCCTTCCTTCCTTCTCTCTGTCTTTCCTTCCCTTCCTCCCTCTTTAAAAAAAAAAAAAAAAAAAAAAAAAAGCTGAATATAGAATTGCCAAATGACCCAGCAATACCATTGCTGGGTATCTACTCAAAGGACTTAAGGGCAAAGACACAAATGGACATTTGCACACCAATGTTTATAGCAGCGTTATTTACAATTGCAAAGAGATGGAAACAGCCGAAATGTCCATCAACAGACAAGTGGCTAAACAAACTGTGGTATATACATACAATGGAATATTATGCAGCTTTAAGACAAGATAAACTTATGAACCATGTAATAACATGGATGGACCTACAGAACATTATGCTGAATGAATCTAGCCAAAAACTAAAGGACAAATACTGTATGGTCCCACTGATGTGAACCGACATTCGAGAATAAACTTGGAATATGTCATTGGTAACAGAGACCAGCAGGAGTTAGAAACAGGGTAAGATAATGGGTAATTGGAGCTGAAGGGATACAGACTGTGCAACAGGACTAGATACAAAAACTCAAAAATGGACAGCACAATACTACCTAATTGTAATGTAATTTTGTTAAAACACTGAATGAAGCTGCATCTGAGCTATAGTTTTTTGTTTGTTTGTTTGTGTTTTTTGTTTTTTTCCTTTTTTTATATATTTTTTTATTTTTTATTATTATTTTTATTTTTTTCTCTATATTATCATTCTATATCTTTTTCTGTTGTTCTGCTAGTTCTTTTCCTAAATCGATACAAATGTACTAAGAAATGATGATCATGCATCTATGTGATAATATTAAGAATTACTGATTGCATATGTAGAATCCAATGATTTCTAAATGTTGTGTTAATTTTTTTATTTTTTAATTAATAAAAATAAATAAATAAATAAATAATAGGGAGAACAAATGTTGAAAATAAATTTAGTTTGAAGTGCTAGTGGTAAATGAAAGCAAGGTGTAAGGGATATGGCATGTATAATCTTTTTTTTCTGTTATCGTTTTATTTCTTTTTCTGTTGTCTTTTTTATTTTTTTCTAAATCGATGCAAATGTTCTAGAAATGATGAATATGCAACTATGTGATGATATTAAGAATTACTGATTGTATACGTAGAATGGAATGATATCTTAATGTTTTGTTTGTTAATTTTTCTTAATTAATAAAAAAATTTTTTAAAAAACTGGAGCTCATCTCAGTAGGGCAGTTTTCTAAGTCTCATCCTTTAAAAGATATATAAAGATATTTTTAATGTTAAAAAAAAAAAAAGGAGTAGGGCACCTAGCCTTTAGCTTCCGCTGTTTTGACTGGCCTGTGCCGTGCTAACGAAAGGTGAGAAAGATGGTACACACTGAACCACAGAAAAGCTCTCACAGAGCACAGGCTGCTTATTCATAAAAAAAAAAAATCAGCTGCCCCTTTCTGTACATATTCCCCTGCTACGTAATTTGGCAATTATTTGCCTGCTGAACCATCAACAATTTCTCCTGAAAAACAGTCCCCCTTTAACGGGCAGCAAAGGCTTAAAGGAGCATCACTCCACCTGTTTGAAACACATGAACAGGCTTCCGGCATCTTGGTTTTAAGGCCTGACTAAGCCGACAAGTACATAATGGATGAGCCAGCCTCCAGGACCAGGACTGCCTGTCCCATCCAAATGAGGACCTTGAGCCAGAGGCCCCCAGCCTCCAGAGTCCCACTGAGAAGTGAGTGCATAACCGGTTCCTAGGGAGACCCTTATGTCCCAAATACTCACATACCTAACAGCACACAGCCCAAGAGACGGGGCACTCACTGCACTCCTGCACATGTGGGTCAGTCAGATATGCTCCTCTTATTGAAAAAATTTTTAAAATAAGGTACCTCCCCCCAACCTTCCGCTCTGAAAATCATGCTCACCGCGACAAACACACCAGCAAACCTGAAGAAGGGGTGCTGCAGAGTGGTACGTGCATTTCACTCAGATTCATTTATCATAGAAACCAGGAACGTGGATCCTTCTGCAGGAGTTCAAATCACCTCTTAGGAAATCTGATTCTTTTTTTTTTTGCATGGGTAGGCACCGGGAATCAAACCCAGGTCGCCGGCATGGCAGGTGAGAAATCTGCCTGCTGAGCCACCATGGCCCACCCGGAAATCTGATTCTTTACACATCTTCTTTTTTTTTTTTTTTATTAACGGAAAGAAAAAAAAAAAAAGAAATTAACACAACATTTAGAAATCATACCATTCTACATATGCACTCAGTAATTCTTAACATCATCACATAGATGCATGATCATTGTTTCTTAGTACATTTGCATCGGTTTAGAGGAACTAGCAACACAACAGAAAAAGATATAAAATGTTAATATAAAGAAAAGAAATAAAAGTAGTAATAATAGTAAAAAACAACAACAACAAACAAACCAACAAGCAAACAAAAACAAAAAAAACCCTGTAGCTCAGATGCAGCTTCATTCAGTATTTTAACATGATTACTTTACAATTAGGTATTATTGTGCTGTCCATTTTTGAGTTTTTGTATCTAGTCCTGTTGCACAGTCTGTATCCCTTCAGCTTAAATTACCCATTGTCTTACCCTGTTTCTAACTCCTGCTGAACTCTGTTACCAATGACATATTTCAAGTTTATTCTCGAATGTCCGTTCACATCAGTGGGACCATACAGTATTTGTCCTTTAGTTTTTGGCTGGATTCACTCAGCATAATATTCTCTAGGTCCATCCATGTTATTACATGGTTCATAAGTTTATCTTGTCTTAAAGCTGCATAATATTCCATCGTATGTATATACCACAGTTTGTTTAGTCACTCTTCTGTTGATGGAGATTTTGGCTGTTTCCATCTCTTTGCAATTGTAAATAACGTTGCTATAAACATTGGTGTGCAAATGTCCATTTGTGTCTTTGCCCTTAAGTCCTTTGAGTAGATACCTAGCAATGGTATTGCTGGGTCGTATGGCAATTCTATATTCAGCTTTTTGAGGAACCGCCAAACTGCCTTCCACAGTGGTTGCACCCTTTGACATTCCCACCAACAGTGGATAAGTGTGCCTCTTTCTCCGCATCCTCTCCAGCACTTGTCATTTTCTGTTTTGTTGATAATGGCCATTCTGGTGGGCGTGAGATCATATCTCATTGTGGTTTTGATTTGCATTTCTCTAATGGCCAGGGACATTGAGCATCTCTTCATGTGCCTCTTGGCCATCCGTATTTCTTCTTCTGGTAGGTGTCTGTTTAAGTCTTTTTCCCATTTTGTAATTGGGTTGGCTGTCTTTTTGTTGTTGAGTTGAACAATCTCTTTATAAATTCTGGATACTAGACCTTTATCTGATATGTCGTTTCCAAATATTGTCTCCCATTGTGTAGGCTGTCTTTCTACTTTCTTGATGAAGTTCTTTGATGCACAGAAGTGTTTAATTTTGAGGAGCTCCCATTTATTTATTTCCTTCTTCAGTGTTCTTGCTTTAGGTTTAAGGTCCATAAAACCGCCTCCAGTTGTAAGATCCATAAGATATCTCCCAACATTTTCCTCTAACTGTTTTATGGTCTTAGACCTAATGTTTAGATCTTTGATCCATTTTGAGTTAACTTTTGTATAGGGTGTGAGAGATGGGTCTTCTTTCATTCTTTTGCATATGGATATCCAGTTCTCTAGGCACCATTTATTGAAGAGACTGTTCTGTCCCAGGTGAGTTGGCTTGACTGCCTTATCAAAGATCAAATGTCCATAGATGAGAGGGTCTATATCTGAGCACTCTATTCGATTCCATTGGTCGATATATCTATCTTTATGCCAATACCATGCTGTTTTGACCACTGTGGCTTCATAATATGCCTTAAAGTCAGGCAGCGCGAGACCTCCAGCTTTGTTTTTTTTCCTCAAGATGTTTTTAGCAATTCGGGGCACCCTGCCCTTCCAGATAAATTTGCTTATTGGTTTTTCTATTTCTGAAAAATAAGTTGTTGGGATTTTGATTGGTATTGCATTGTATCTGTAAATCAATTTAGGTAGGATTGACATCTTGACTATATTTAGTCTTCCAATCCATGAACACGGTATGCCCTTCCATCTATTTAGGTCTTCTGTGATTTCTTTTAACAGTTTTTTGTAGTTTTCTTTATATAGGTTTTTTGTCTCTTTGGTTAAATTTATTCCTAGGTATTTTATTCTTTTAGTTGCGATTGTAAATGGGATTCGTTTCTTGATTTCCGCCTCAGCTTGTTCATTACTAGTGTATAGAAAAGCTACAGATTTTTGAATGTTGATCTTGTAGCCTGCTACTTTGCTGTACTCATTTATTAGCTCTAGTAATTTTGTTGTGGATTTTTCTGGGTTTTCTACATATAGTATCATATCGTCTGCAAACAGTGATAGTTTTACTTCTTCCTTTCCAATTTTGATGCCTTGTATTTCTTTTTCTTGCCTAATTGCTCTGGCTAGAACTTCCAACACAATGTTGAATAATAGTGGTGATAGTGGACATCCTTGTCTTGTTCCTGATCTTAGGGGGAAAGTTTTCCATTTTTCCCCATTGAGGATGATATTAGCTGTGGGTTTTTCATATATTCCCTCTATCATTTTAAGGAAGTTCCCTTGTATTCCTATCTTTTGAAGTGTTTTCAGCAGGAAAGGATGTTGAATCTTGTCAAATGCCTTCTCTGCATCAATTGAGATGATCATGTGATTTTTCTGCTTTGATTTGTTGATATGGTGTATTACATTAATTGATTTTCTTATGTTGAACCATCCTTGCATACCTGGGATGAATCCTACTTGGTCATGATGTATAATTCTTTTAATGTGTTGTTGGATACGATTTGCTAGAATTTTATTGAGAATTTTTGCATCTGTATTCATTAGAGAGATTGGTCTGAAGTTTTCTTTTTTTGTAATATCTTTGCCTGGTTTTGGTATGAGGGTGATGCTGGCTTCATAGAATGAATTAGGTAGTTTTCCCTCCACTTCGATTATGTTGAACAGTTTGAGGAGAGTAGGTACTAATTCTTTCTGGAATGTTTGATAGAATTCACATGTGAAGCCGTCTGGTCCTGGACTTTTCTTTTTAGGGAGCTTTTGAATAACTAATTCAATCTCTTTACTTGTGATTGGTTTGTTGAGGTCGTCTATTTCTTCTTGAGTCAAAGTTGGTTGTTCATGTCTTTCCAGGAACCTGTCCATTTCTTCTAAATTGTTGTATTTATTAGCGTAAAGTTGTTCATAGTATCCTGTTATTACCTCCTTTATTTCTGTGAGGTCAGTAGTTATGTCTCCTCTTTCATTTCTAATCTTATTTATTTGCATCCTCTCTCTTCTTCTTTTTGTCAATCTTGCTAAGGGCCCATCAATCTTGTTGATTTTCTCATAGAACCAACTTCTGGTCTTATTGATTTTCTTTACACATCTTTTAAAAGAGTTTATATTGTCCTCAAATCCTTAAAAAAGCAAGAATCTCTAGCTCATGGGCACACGTCCATCCCTCTGCCCGTCTGTCTGTCCCAGTATCTGGGCTGATCAATGTGCCCTGGTGCAGACCCTCTGGAGCAGGAGCGCTAGGCTGGGCCCTCAGAACAGGCAGACAAGCAATGCCCTCCCTCTCCACAGCTCACGCCCTGGATGAAGACTAAGCAACACCGACAGGTCTGCTAAGGGCTGCAGGAATGGAAACTCAGGGTACAGAGCCCAGAGCAGGGCACCTGGAGCAGGCAGGTGGACTCTCCTGGCTTGCCGCCACGGTTCAGCCCTGCCTGCATGGTGGGCCCATGAAAGGAGCAGCCTCCCTGCTCACAGGACCACATTCAGCTCCTGCTGAGCCCTTCTGAGGCCATGTGGCGAGTGCCAGTCACGGGCCAGACAAGGGAAGTTCAGCAGGAACGTCAGCCACTCAGGCCATACAGCGCACCATGGTACTATCAGGACTCACACTCGCGGCTGCTCCAGGGCCTGTGCTGTCAACTGCTGCCCTGGGCTCGGAGGACCAGAGGAGCAACCAAGCCAAGGAGACATGGCCCAACCAGGCACTCAGTAGCCCACAGGCCCCGCAGTCAGCACCATGCAGGGCTTCCCTCTCACCAATTCGCGATGGGGAGGAGCAAGCCTTGAAGGAAGCCAGGAATACATCTGTGCCCTGGTCCTCCCCAGGCAGCCTGTGGACTCCTCCCTAAGCAGTACACCACTCCCTCAGCCACCTTTGCAGGCACCTGCTCACTGGCCCTGTCACTTGACCTCAATCAGTAGCAAAGCACCCTTATTCTCTTATCACATCAGTGAGGGAGACATCAACACCCAGGACAGCACGGAGCTGTGGTGAAGTGGAACAGCAGTGAGCGATCAGGTCGGCCGAGATGCAGCAAGGCAGAGACAGCCACACAGGGCAGATGCTGAGAGGCACAGCCATGTTGCGTGTTTATTTTCTGTCCCAAATACTCTGGAATGTATCAGGGTATAACAATAAACTGTGCAGAATAACAAGATCTTGTTCCCTATTCTAAGTTCCATGCATTAGGTTGTTTAAATAAACTAAGCAGACAGGTTAAATTAGATAGTGTGCTATAGAAAAATTTAAATTTTGGAGAAAATAAGTGTTTCTTCCTTTGGTCTCACACAGAAGTTGAAGTTTTAAAATACAGACAATATTATCCTTTACCTTGTATTCTGATTTACTTTAGTCCCAACCAGATCAGCTTCGTTCATATCTCTAACTGGTCTGATCTCTTTTTCAGCTTCTTTAACAGTTGCTGTATGGGATAATGCTGGTTTTCAGAGCTGCAGAACTCTGAGTCTCTGGTGTCACACAGACACCCAAAGCTCCAGAGACCGTCCACATTATACACAAAGAGCACAGCATTTCAGAATTTAGAGATAACAGTAAAAAGTCAGGAGTAAATGTGACTGCTGTAAGTACTTATGCTTTCTATCCCCTAATAACCTACGCTCTCTAATTTAACCATAGAGTTTGCTTATTATATCTAGTTTATATTAATGAGACCATTCAATATTTGTCCTTTTGTTTCTGGCTTATTTTACTCAAGCTAATAAATGAAGCATGGGTTAGAATGGGACAACAACAGGCAGTTGCACAGATGCTGCAGGGCAGGGATACAGGTGAATTCACAACTTTGCCTTCCCAGGGGCACCCAGAAAAGCAGCCAGCAATATCCACGTACCAGGTCAGCTTTTCCAACACAAAGCAGCAGTAGACTCTTCTGTATGGACTACACATGTCCCCATTTGGCCTTTTCCCACAGCAGCGGCTACCAGCAAAGCCCTCCATGCTGTGTGCCTCTCCCTCCCCTCTTAGTCTCTGTGCCCCTGAAGTCATCAGTGCTGACAGTGCCCGAATCAGGGCCACACAGAGGTGGTGAGCAGGGCTGCCCACTGCCTGGGCAGGAGGACTCAGTCCCCACCCAGAAACCATGGTCTTTCAGGGCAGCCTCCTCTTGCCTAAGTAAGGGCCTAAGGGAGCAGCTCTCACCCACCACATGGGTATGCGTCCCCACCAGGTGGGCTCATGTCCTCCTCTATTTATCCCAACAGCCTCAAGAGAGCTCTCAGCACTCACTTCTATGTTCCCATAAGAATGGACATTGGCACAAGCACTCATGCCAGTGCAGGAAAGGCCCTCAGAGGGAGTTAACCTGTTAGCTGTTTAAGCAGAATCAGTAATGGGGCCTCAGCCAAAAATTAGCCTGATGAGGCATCATGAATCCAGCCCAAGGCAAACCTCCCTCCTCTTTTCTCAGACACACTTACCTCCCTAGTCTCTAGGGCTCAGTCTCTGCCCTTCTGCTCCCCCAAAAGGCCCAGCAAACATGGGCTCTGACTGGGAGGAATGCAGCACCATTATCTAAGAGGCTTGAGGAATGGCCCTCCTGGGGCCTCTAGAAGCTACTTCAAGAGCCTCCTCAGAGGGGAGGACAATCTTAGCTGGAGCCAGACAGCAAATCCCACTCTCAGCCTGGCCAGAAGACATGAGGCTGGACACAAGGCTGGTCAGTCCTCATGGCATCAGAAATAAACATCAGGCTGGAGAGGCTGTGGTCGTATCCAGATCCTATGAGAACTGAGAAGGGCAGAATGGGGCACTGGGCCAGGGCTCCCCTTTCTGGTGGGGCTGTGAGAACAGGATACATACACAGCGCTGAGGTCCAGGCCAAGGGTAGGCAGCATTCTGCAGCACTCAGGACACAGCAATGGGTCAGGACCAAAGGGCAAAGAAAGTACGACGGTGTGCTCTGCCACCCAGGAGGCATGGCCAGTGTGAGGAAGTAGGGTGTGGCCAGTAGCCCAGGTCCAGAGATTAGACTGAGGCCATCCATGGGGGGCCCTGAGGGTCTTCACAACCACCCTGTAATAACATGCGGGAACCCAAGTGGGCACACAGCAGGGATCTCCCAACTCTCAACGTGCAGATTCTGGAGTTCCCTAGGCTGGGGGAACAGGAAGAAACCCAGAAACTGAGAAAAGTGAACCCAACCTCACAATAAAAAAGGCTGACAAGGGGCTTGGGGCTGGGGCTGTACTCAGGCACCAAAGGAGCACACAGAGGAGATGGCAGGGAACGGGCTGCCATATCTACAGGGTGGCTCTTGGAAGAGGGGAGAAGCCTAGCCTAGGCCTGGGCCCCAGGAAGGGCAGCGTGGTCAGGTGGACACTCGTCAGAGATGGAATGCTGACCCACAAACAGGCTGCAAACCCCATCCAGCAAGGGCATGGGCATGCCATGTGGTCTGCGCCAGGTCACTTCCACCTTTGAGCTGGCCTCAGTCTTTTGTCTACCAAAGCCCAGACGCCCTCTCATTCTAAGTGGGTCAGAGAGAGCCCCCACCAGGTCACTGAGGCCACCCACTGCCCAAGAGGGCCCAGGACCCTCACACGCAGCCCTGTGGGGACTGGAGCCTTCCCCACACTGTTACAAAAAAAGCAGAGTTGGCCTTCTGACTGGCAAGGCTCATGGGAGTTGTTGGCTTGACCTCTGCACCGCTGAATGAATTCATAGTCCCTAACGGATGCACGCATTCAAGGTGAAGGCAAGTTACATACAATTATGTCCATAAAAACCAGGCATTGCATTTAAAGCATCCCATTTCGACTCCAGATGTGGCACCCACAGTGCATCCATTGCTTTCCACTTGACCTGGGAGCTCTGTGTGTGCTGGTGTCCATGTGCTGGTGGCCGTGTGCTTTCCTTCGATGGGAGTCTGAGAACACACACATGGTGCAGCCTCAGCGTGGGAGCACCAGGGCCTCACTACCCATGTCCCACGGCCCTCCCTGTGTCTCCAGCTCAGGCTAACCAGAGTCACCTGAAGGCCACGAAAAATAAGATACTCGGGGCATGTCCTTAAGAGGGACAGCTCTGCCCTCATTCACCTCCCAACAGAAGTGGCTGTTAATAGCACAAATATTTTGAACCACAGGGAGAAAGGAGGCCACTGTTTAAGCAAACTTAATTCTAGACTACAAAGTAGAGAGAGAAAAGATAAGTAAGGAGAAAGGGAGGAAAGAAAGGCCAAAGAAGAAAAGGTCCCACTGATCATGGACAAGTGCCCGCTCCTGCTCCCCCTCTCAGGGCCCCCTCTCCCGCCCAGCTCCTACTGCCCCGCCCATCCCCACTCCACTGTGCCACACACTGCGGGCCACCGGGCTGCCTCCCTGGCGACAAAGTTCTTGCTGGACCAGGCCCCTACTAAGCCAGCACAGGACAGGGGCTCAACCAGCACACGGTGTAGCATCGCAGCACCCAGGAAGGTGTAGATTGAAATAAGAGGGGTAAAGAATCCTCCAGACTCCAGATACCAGCTCCAATGATCAGGGGCTGCACAGGCAGCAGCTGTGAGGCAGGGGAAATACGGAGCAGAAGCAGGCCAGCACAGGGCAGACAAGCAGCCATGGAGGGGACATAAGGCTGAGGACTATGTTCTCCAAAACTAAACTGGCTTTCATTTTCAAAGATAATATTTTCTAAATGTGTGCATTTGTAAATATTAAAACCTTGCAAAACTATATATATGTGATATATGTATATGTTTGTCTACCTCTCCCAAACGAACGGTATCAGCACCACTCTATATTCCATGGCCCCTGAGCTCTGGGAGGGCAGGGTCTGCGTGGGTCTCTGCAGGTGCTACCGGGGCCCAGTACCTTGCAGGTCACATGTAAGGGGACTAAATTTACCTGAGCCACTCAGGTTCTAAGATGCTCCACCAGGAAACTATGGGTGAATCAAAGTTTATCTTAAAAATGTAGCACAGCCAGGTTAAACACATGGGAAACTTTCGAAATGTAATAGTGACCGAAGAAACAACATTAGAATCAAGGTGGTGCCATCTGCTACCTATGAATTAAGAAAGAGATGATGGTGGTGTGGTAGGGTGGAGCAGCCCTCTCCTCACGTGCCACAGGTGGTAAAACAGACCACTCCATGGTCTTCCAAAGCAATCTGATGTCTGCACCCAGTGCCCCTAAAACACCCAGGTCTGTTTGCCCCAAAGCTCCATTCCCAAGGCTGTCTTAGTGAACTGTTTTGAAATAAAGGAAAGGCTTTGAGAAGAAAGAAATGTCCTAGTCATATTTACTATGAAAAATGGCCCCACCACACTTCAGAACACAAACTATATCCACAGGGTGGAATATTATACAACCATTGAAAATGATGGTTCTAAAGACTCCAAAGTAATAATACAGAAAAAAATTATGGTGAAGCAATGTGGAAAGAGCAGAGAACAAAATTTTACATCATATTTGATTATACTCATGTTTTTTAAAAAAGGAGTGGCTATGTGGGCTGGAAGAGAGCTTTCTTCTTTTTACTAATCTCTCAATTTTCTGTGGTGTGCTCTTATGATACAGTAAAAGCATAGAATGTATGAGCATTTTCTCATGTTTGAGGAGAGGCCTGCTGGGCAGCTGACCACTGCCAAGGGGTCCTTCTAAACTATCAGCACTTGCAGAGCCTCCTCTGCCCAGGGCCCCTGAGGTTCAAATAAGACCAATCACCAGTACGTCCCTCTTTCCACAAGGTTTGTATAGTCAACAACCAAAAACAAGGAGGTTTGCCTCAGACCTAGGAGATTAATGCTTGGAAATTTTAATACTCCAGTAGCAAAGGGAAACCAATGGCTGGCCCAGGACATGGTCCTTGTGTCACCAAGCCTGGTCACCAACGGTGGAGGAAGGAAGATCCAAATACCTGCTTGGCCTGGCTTTGAACAGCAGTACTGGGGACCAAGGAAGCTGCTCTGCCTCATCTTCATGGTCGTTAACTAAAGGTCACAGAAAATTGGACCAGAAACCTGGAGAACATGCACCAAACCAAGCTCCTGAAAGCAGCTCTTAGGTTAATGTTTCTCTTTGGAATTTCTGCCCGAGCACATGGAACCCAGCTAGACCTTAAAAGAAAAGATCTAAGTCGCCCATGGGCAGTGTGAGTGAACAGTATGGAAGGAAGGACGGCATTAGGCCCTGTCCACTCCGCAGCTGTAGCTTTCTGCTGACAACCCCGGCACCTCCAGTGCAGGGGGCCCAACCCTGGTAAGTCAGATCCCCCCACCCCTTCTTAAGGTGTGCTTCACCTGAGGGACAGGTGGGGGCACAGTAATTTCAATGCATCACAAGATGCAAGGATCAAGAAGCCAAGGGGCTTCAGGGGCACAGGAGAGGGATGTGAGTCTAGGTGCTCACGGGTGGAGAACAGTACCCCAGTGCACAGGGCAGCTTGAGGGGCTCACTGCTATCCCTCTACAGGTGTGGAGTTGCTAGGTGAGTCCCGCCCTTTGCCGGTAAGGCCACTCTATAACCACAGACACGACCTGTTCATCCCAAAGCATAACAGGGCACACAACTGCATGGGCAGTGCCTGGCATTCTGGCATCCAGCTTCGTGCCCCATCGCCGGCCGAGTCTCCTGACTCCCCGCAGCACACCAACCAGGGAAGTCCGGAGGGGCCACTCCTCCCTTCCTGACAGTGATCATGGGTGACCATGCTCAAGGACTGCTGTGAGTGGTGCCTCCCCGCACTTGGGTAACCCTAACATTATCCCTAATTGACAGTGCAGGCTCACACACCAAATCGCTGGGGCCCTGCCCAGGAGTCTTCCTTGATTACATATTGGGAACTGGATTTCAGCTGGACCACAAGATGCTGGGACAGCGGCAGTACAGGGATAGCCCAGGTGGCCCAGAGAGGCACTCGAGCCTCTGCTGGGCCCCACTCTGACTCCTTTTTATTTTCCTGTTCCTACCTGCACACTTTGAACTGAAAGCAATCTGCCCTTCTATTTAAGGGGCAGGTAGATAGGCTGTATCTCTGTGTTCCATCAATTCATGAAGAGGAAGTCAAATCCAAACAGTTTGGAGAGGAGCCAAGATGGAAAGACTGAGCCAACTACCCCTTAGCAAGCAGGGTGGGGTTACTCCAGTGCTTCTAAATAGTCCTTCTGTGGACAATCAAGGATGATCAGGATAGATTGGACAAAAATATTTTGTGAGCAAAAGAGGACACAGCGTAAGCAAAGGTCGGAGAGGAGGTAGGAAAGAAACACTGTACAGTTACAAAAACCCAAATGGTTCACAGCAGTATAAGAAAATGCTTTAGCCTTTCATGTCCTTTGAAAGTCTCCACCAGTTCTCACAGTGAAGCTCCTTTCTCAGCCATCTAAGAATCCACCCCCACTTTGCTTCAACAAGTTTTTCCAACTCTATACCCGCAAAGTGGGTGGATCAAAACCGTCAGCTGAAGGAAGAGGATCTCCTGACCGTCCTCCGAGCCTGCAGAGTCTGCTGTCCTTCGTGTCCGCCCCCTGGCACACTGCAGCTCACAGTCCTGCCTCCTTGCCCTGCCCAAGGCTTTCTTTATATCTGTTTTTCCTGCACATGGTACATGCTCAGCCCATGCTGAGGGGCTGCCCAAATGGCCAGAGGGCTCCTTGAGGGCGAACATCTCACCTTTGCCTTCTCTTCCTCAACACCCACTGGGTGCCATTCTACAGGACCACTGGCCATGAATATGGAAGTTAAAATTTTTTCTAAAAACGCACTACTCTTATATAAAGGAAACTTCATTAACATCCTTTGTATGTTCATTTCTTCTAATTCAGATTATATTTTTTAAGAGAAGGGTCAGGGCTGGGTGTGGTATACAAAGAGCAGATTGCTGCAGCAGGAAAGCTCATAGGACCGCTTCTCTGCCCCACTCCTCAGTGTTTATCAATTATCATCAGAAATCCTTGTCCTAGTCCTGGCACACAGGAGGTCCTCAATACTCACCTGGTGAATAATAAAAGAAAAGAGCCTACAAAAGACTGACTTGTTATCAATGGAGCTTTATTTTGTGTGTGTTTTCCCTATTAAAAAAGAACTTTACTCACAGAAATAAAGGAGGTAATAACAGGATACTATGAACAACTTTACGCTAATAAATACAACAATGTAGATGAAATGGACAAGTTCCTAGAAAGGCATGAACAACCAAGTTTGACTCAAGAAGAAATAGATGACCTCAACAAACCAATCACAAGTAAAGAAACTGAATCAGTCATTCAAAAGCTTCCCAAAAAGAAAAGTCCAGGACCAGACGGCTTCACATGTGAATTCTATCAAACGTTCCAGAAAGAATTAGTACCAACTCTCCTCAAACTTTTCAAAAAAATCGAAGTGGAGGGAAAACTACCTAATTCATTCTATGAAGCCAACATCACCCTCATACCAAAACCAGGCAAAGATATTACAAAAAAAGAAAACTACAGACCAATCTCTCTAATGAATATAGATGCAAAAATCCTCAACAAAATTCTAGCAAATCGAATCCAGCAACACATGCAAAGAATTATACATCATGACCAAGGAGGATTCATCCCAGGTATGCAAGGATGGTTCAACATAAGAAAATCAATTAATATAATACACCATATCAACAAATCAAAGCAGAAAAATTACATGATCATCTCAATTGATGCAGAGAAGGCATTTGACAAGGTTCAACACCCTTTCCTGTTGAAAACACTTCAAAGGATAGGAATACAAGGGAACTTCCTTAAAATGATACAGGGAATATATGAAAACCCACAGCTAATATCATCCTCAATGGGGAAAACTTGAAAACTTTCCCCCTAAGATCAGGAACAAGACAAGGATGTCCATTATCACCACTATTATTCAACATCGTGTTGGAGGTTCTAGCCAGAACAATTAGACAAGAAAAAGAAATACAAGGCATCAAAATTGGAAAGGAAGAAGCAAAACTATCACTGTTTGCAGACGATATGATACTGTACGTCAAAAACCCAGAAAAATCCACAACAAAACTACTAGAGCTAATAAATGAGTACAACAAAGTGGCAGGTTACAAGATCAACATTCAAAAATCTGTAGTGTTTCTATACACTAGCAATGAACAAGCGGGGGGGGGAAATCAAGAAATGAATTCCATTTACAATTGCAACTAATAGAATAAAATACTTAGGAATAAATTTAACTAAAGAGACAAAAGACCTATACAAAGAAAACTACAAAAAACTGTTAAAAAGAAATCACAGAAGACCTAAATAGATGGAAGGGCATACCGTGTTCATGGATTGGAAGACTAAATATAGTTAAGATGTCAATCCTACCTAAATTGATTTACAGATTCAACCCAATACCAATCAAATTCCCAACAACTTATTTTTCAGAAATAGAAAAACCAATAAGCAAATTTATCTGGAAGGGCAGGGTGCCCCGAATTGCTAAAAACATCTTGAGGAAAAAAAACGAAGCTGGAGGTCTCATACTGCCTGACTTTAAGGCATATTATGAAGCCACAGTGGTCAAAACAGCATGGTATTGCCATAAAGATAGATATATCGACCAATGCAATCGAATAGAGTGCTCAGATATAGACTCTCTCATCTATGGACATTTGATCTCTGATAAGGCCATCAAGCCAACTCACCTGGGACAGAATAGTCTCTTCAATAAATGGTGCTTAGAGAACTGGATATCCATACACAAAAGAATGAAAGAGGACCCATATCTCACACCCTATACAAAAGTTAACTCAAAATGGATCAAAGATCTAAACATTAGGTCTAAGACCATAAAACAGTTAGAGGAAAATGTTGGGAGATATCTTATGAAACTTACAATTGGAGGCGGTTTTATGGACCTTAAACCTAAAGCAAGAGCACTGAAGAAATAAATAAATAAATGGGAGCTCCTCAAAATTAAACACTTTTGTGCATCAAAGAACTTCATCAAGAAAGTAGAAAGACAGCCTACACAATGGGAGACAATATTTGGAAATGACATATCAGATAAAGGTCTAGTATCCAGAATTTATAAAGAGATTGTTCAACTCAACAACAAAAAGACAGCCAACCCAATTACAAAATGGGAAAAAGACTTGAACAGACACCTACCAGAAGAGGAAATACAAATGGCCAAAAGGCACATGAAAAGATGCTCAATGTCCCTGGCCATTAGAGAAATGCAAATCAAAACCACAATGAGATATCATCTCACACCTACCAGAATGGCCATTATCAACAAAACAAAAAATGACAAGTGCTGGCGAGGATGCAGAGAAAGAGGCACACTTATCCACTGTTGGTGGATATGTTAAATGGTGCAACCACTGTGGAAGGCAGTTTGGCGGTTCCTCAAAAAGCTGAATATAGAATTGCCATACGACCCAGCAATACCATTGCTAGGTATCTACTCAGAGGACTTAAAGGCAAAGACACAAACGGACATTTGCACACCAATGTTTATAGCAGCATTATTTACAATTGCAAAGAGACAGAAACAGCCAAAATGTCCATCAACAGACAAGTGGCTAAACAAACTGTGGTATATACATACGATGGAATATTATGCAGCTTTAGACAGAATAAACTTATGAAGCATGTAATAACATGGATGGACCTAGAGAACGTTATGCTGAGTGAGACTAGCCAAAAACTAAAGGACAAATACTGTATGGTTCCACTGATGTGAACCGACGTTCGAGAATAAACTTGGAATATGTCATTGGTGACAGAGATCATCAGGAGTTAGAAATAGGGTAAGATAATGGGTAATTGGAGCTGAAGGGATACAGACTGTGCAACAGGACTGGATACAAAAACTTAAAAATGGACAGCAAAATACTACCTAATTGTAATGTAATTATGTTAAAACACTGAATGAAGCTACATCTGAGCTATAGTTTTTTTTGTTTTGTTTTTTGTTTTGTTTTTTTTTATATTTTTCTCTCTATTATCATTTTATTTCTTTTTCTGTTGTCCTGCTATTTCTTTTTCTAAATCGATGCAAATGTACTAAGAAATGATGATTATACATCTATGTGATGATATTAAGAATTACTGATTGTATATGTAGAATGGAATGATTTCTAAATGTTGTGTTAGTTAATTTTTTTTTAATTAATTAAAAAAAAAAAAGAACCCTAATCTTCTTAGAAAATGTCACTGCCATTAAATTCAGCCCTGGAATTAGCTAAGAATTCTTGTCTACATTGGCAGAAGTACAAAGAAATTTACCTAAACTGGTCAACCACTATCAGTTGGAGCAGTGCCACTCCACACTGAGTGGCGACTACAGGGAGCAGACTAGACTGTGGGATAGTTGCGGGACTTTGCCTTCCAGCCAGGAATGGAATCCTTGGTGCTCCTGGAGAAGCCTATGCTACTGAGACCTTCCAGAGCCCACATGGCACAGAGGGTGACTGCTGCGCTCTCCTCCCACTTTCCATGGTCCCCAAAAGCTAGCCACGAGGAGTGGCCCACTCAGCCAGTGCCAGGCAGCTGCAGTGTATAGTGACTCATCAAGTGGCTTCTAAGAAATAACAACTTTCCATCTGCTATAAATTTAGAAAACAGAGACTAACATGGTCTGAAAATCACTTCTCTTGCTACAAGGACAACTCGGTATTTTGTCTGCAAAATAAGACGACTGCCCCATGTCACAGTCTGAAGATGGACAGGTTTCCCAAGCTCTCACTTGGAGAGTCATCCTTGCCCAGGAAGCACTCAGGACACACCTCTTGGTCCCCCACATCTGGCCCAAAATGGTGGAGAGAACCAGACCTGTGAGGGAAGGAATCACTCCCCCATAGTCCCCAAACCCCAAATAAGCTCTGATAAAGCCAGCGTGATTGAAATATGAAGAAAGAAAGTCATAGAGTACTAAGTATATTCCACTATTATAACTATCTGTAAATCTAGGGAAACTGGCTTTATTGCCACTCTGAAGTAGCAGACACCCTATTCCAGTTCCTCCTGGGAACTTACCTGCAACAGCTGAGTCCTGCTGAATCCCTTCATTTCTAAACCCTTCCTCAGCTGACAGTGATCTTACACCTGCTTCCCATAGATGGGCAGGCATGAAAAGCTTACTCCTCAAATCTTAATGGGCTTACGGAAAAGTATGTTTTAAGGAGACCTGCTTCTCTAGTTTTATTCAATTAACCCAATCTGCCGGCCGCAGTGCCAGATTCAGAAAAAGGAGGGGCCAGGCCTCAAGGGTCCAGCAGAGACAGTGGAGCCTTCACCCAGGCATGCTGTATAGGCAACCTCAGGCGTTGGCAGAGGCTCACCTGCTACACCCTTAGGCCCTCGCCAGGAGGCTCCAGGCAGCTCTGCACACTGGGCGCTGCCCACCCACACCCAGTGAAATTCGGAGAGTGAAATTCCCACCCTGGCCTTAGTGCACAAAAGGCTCAAGTGCCTTCCTAAGAAGCTGCCATTCAGAACTAAGGGCCAGGAACTGTTTCAGACACAGCCTGGGTCAATGCTGTGTTAACCCCTCAGAACAGCCCCACAAGGCAGGGACTGTGGTTACAGTGCTGGGCCATGACCGTAGAGCCATGACCACGGGGCCCGCTGCCGTATCAGCGCCGTGAGGGGCACTGATCCCTTTTACAGAATCAGGATCAGGCACAGAGAAGTGAGGCCATACGTGCCCACCACCAGATGCTAAGTCCCACAGCTTCTGTTAGAACCCTAGGGCGGCACTCAGTCGGGGCTCCCCAGAATGGAGTCCATTAAGTTAACCTTCAAGTAAGAACCACAGGTCTTCAAGCCCAAAGCAAGCTGTGTAAGGGGGATTTCGCTGAAGAGGACATGAGCTCCTCAGGGTATCATGGAGTGTCCCACAGGCAGGGAAGGCAGCTACCTCCTTGGCTCCTGGATGCAGCAGTGCACCCTGGCAGCCTGGCAATAGGCCTCTGGACCAGCCCTCTGACCCTGAGGGGCAGCTTCCCCAAAAGCCCAGGGGCACCCAGGACTGTGGAACTGCCGAGTTGTGCATTCATCAGCACAATCAATTTGCAAACATTTTCACAGCTCCAAAAAGAAGAATCCCATACCCCTTATACACCCCTATTATTGACACTTAGTACCAATATAGTACCTTTGTTACAACTGATGAAAGAATAGGACAATATTACTGTTAACTATAGTCCATAATTTGTATAGGTTATATTTTTCTCAGAAGCTACCCTATTATTAACGCCTTGTAATGGTGACATACATTTGTTCTACTTCATGAAAGAACATTCTTGTGCTTGTACCATTAACCCCATCATTATCCACAACAGAGTTCACTATTTTATAAAGTCCCATGTTTTATCCTCTAGCATTCCTTCTAGTGACATACACAACCTTAAACTTCCCTTTCAACCACAGTCACACACAAAATTCAGAACTGTTAATTACACTCACAATAACATGCTGCCATCACCTCTATCAATTTTCAAACATTTATAATCAACCTTACTAAAAATTTTGTACAATTAAGCATCAGCTCCCCATTCTCTATCCTCATTCTATCTCCTGGTAATTTATATTCTAGATTATAATTTCATGAGCTTACATATTATAATTAGTGAGATCATTCACTATTGTCCTTTTGTGTCTGACGTATTTCCTTCAACATAAACAACACCCTCATGCTCACCCATGTTGTCTCATGCACCAGGACTTCACTCCCTCTTACAGCTGCATAATATTCCATTATATGTTATACCAAATTTTGTTTATCCATTTCTCAGTTGATGGACACTTGGGTTGTCTTCATCTTTTGGCAACTCTGAACAATGCTGCTTCATTAACTTTTTCTTACCCCAAAACACAACCCTATGTTATCATCCTCCCTTCCTCTAAACCCTCTGATGGCCCCTGCTGCCTTAGCCAGGCCGTGAGGATTAGCCCATCACCTTTACCTCTCTTCTGGGGGTCCGGCCCCTGTGCCCACTTTCAAGCAGCCCATGCTCCTTCTGCCTCAGTGCCTTTGCATGCTCTTTTCCTTCTGCCCTTAACTTTCTAAAATTTAGTTAATTCTTACTTATCCTTTACAGTTTAGCTAATATTTTATTTTCTTAAGGAGACAGTCATTTTAGGACTTTGCATTAACTCCAGGAAACCTGTAATTCTAAGTTTCTCTTTTTCTTTGTTCTTTTAATATGTATGTAATTTGAGGTATAAAAAGTGTAATGAGTCTCCTGGAAACTTTGCCATGTAAGGTCCTTATTTCTTTGTAATGTCATCAAGGAAGATCACGTTACAGTTTCAACTCTCCAGGTTCCACTCTCCAGTTTTCAGTTTCAAATCTGCCTTCTAATTTCCTGGGAAGTGAGTAGGGTAGTTGGGGGGTGGGGGGGTGGGTGGAGCCTGTGCCAGTTTGAAATTATTACGTACCCCAGAAAAGACATGATTTAATCCTGATCCAATCTTGTGGGGCCAGGCCTATTGTTCATGGTGGGAAATTTTTATTGGATTGTTTCCATGGAGATGTGAAACAACCAACCGTGGGTGTGGCCTTTTGATTAGATGGAGTTGTGACTCCACCCATTCAAGATGGGTCTTGATTAGTTTTCTAGAGTCCTTTAAAAGGTAAACATTTTGGAGAAACCTCAAATGCAGACACTTGGAGAACAGTTACTTCAGAGCTGACAGAGACACAAATGTTTGGAAATGCTAATGGTGCCGACAGAGAAAGCAGATGCCTAGACATGTGCAGAGCCCCGCACAGATTGCCATGTACCTTGCCATGAGATGCTAAGCAAGCCAGAACCCAGAGCTGTGTCCTGGAGGAAGGTCCATAGACCTTAGAATGGAAACCACAGGCATCAGAAAGAAGCTGGAAGCAATGAAACCGGGAGCGATGATGCAAGTATTTCTAATAACAACAAGCAGCAGCACAGTGGCTGACACGGACAGAGTGTTCATCACATGACAGGTATGGGACCAAGCCCTTCACATGCAGTAACTCGGTGGTCTTCACAGAGACCGTATGAGGAAGGTGCTGTCACGACTGCCTTTTACTGATGACAAAAGAGAGGTGCAAAGAGACTGAGCATTTGTCCAAGGCCACGGGGCTGGTGAGTGAAGGAGCAGAATTTAAACCCAGTTCCAAGGCCACAGCTCCCTCCCCTACATCAAAGTCTCCTTCCAACTTCTCTACCACAAAGTCAACTCCTCTAAAGACCCAATGTAACTCCAGTTTATTTCATTATTTGATCCATAATCTATGAAACAACAACCCAGAGTTCCTTCCATACAAAGGAAGTATCATGCCTATCTCCTGTTACACTCACATCAACGGCAACAGGTATTAAGATTCATCGATACACATGCAGGACTTGACAGGCCATATATTTTCATTGCTAAATAATATTTCATTGGATAGATATACCACAGTTTGTTTATCTATCAAACTACTGAAGACATGTTGGTTACTTCTAGTTTGGGAAATTATGAACAAAGCTGCTCTCAACATCTACACACAGGTTTTTGTGTGGACGTAAGTTTTCAAACCAATCTGCAAAAAACCTGGAAGTACAACTGTTGAATTTATAGTAAAACTATGTTCACCTTTGTAAGAAACTGTCAAACCATCTTCCAAGGTGGCTGCACCATTCTGTACCCCCAGCAGCAATGAAGGAGAGCTCCTGCTGCTCTGCAGTCTCACCAGCAAGGGGTGGGGTCAGTGTTTGGGATTTTAGCCATTTTAATAAGTCTGTAGTAGTATCTCATTTTAATTTGCATTTTCCTAATGAGAACACGGCTGAAATCTCTTCATGTGCTTATTTGCCATCTGTACATTTGCTTTGGTGAGTTGTCTGTGCAGATATTTTTGCTCATTTTTTAATTAGGTGATTTGTGTTATTGTTGAGTTTTACGAGTTCTTCATATATTATGGATACAAGACCTTTATTAGATATGTGATTTATTGGCAAATATTTTCCACCTGTCAGTGACTCGTCGTTTCATTCTCTTAATAGAGTCTCTCACAGAACAAAAATTTTTAATTGTAATAAAGTCCAACTTATTGATTTTTTTCTTTCATGGTCATTCTTTTGATGTTATATCAAAAACCTCATCACCAAACCTAAGGTCACACAGATTTTCTCCTATGCTTCCTTCTATTTGCTTCATAATTTTACATTCTACATGAAGGCCTATGACCCAAGTGGAGTTAATTTTTGAGAAAGCTATAAGGTCAGTGTCTAAGTTCACTGTTCCTATATGGACATCCAATTGTTCCATTTGTTGAGAAGCCTATTCTTCCTCCACTGAACTGCCTTTATGCTTTTGTCAGAAGTCAGTTGACTATTTGTTTGGGTCTATTCTGGGCTCTGGATTCTGTTCCATTATCTCTGGTTCTGTCCTTGTACCAGCGCCATGCTGTTTTCATCACTGTATGTCTTGAAATCAGGTGATTAGGTCATCCATCTCTGTTCCTCTTCTTCAGTATTGTGATGGACATTCTAGGTCCTTCATCCATTTTGTACACATTTTAGAATCAGTTTTTCAATATCTAAAAATTAGCTTACTGGGATTTTTATTATGTTGAATATATAGATCTAGTTTGGACGAATTCACATCTTAGCTATATTAAGTCTTCTAATCCATGGAATATCTCTCCATTTATTTAGATCTTCTTTGATTCCTTTCACCAGTGTTTTGTAGTTTTCTACATACAGATCCTGTCCATATTATGTTAGATTTATACCTAAGTACTGTATTTGGGGAGATGCTACTGTAAACGTTTTTTTTTTTTTTTTAATTTCAAATTCCAATTTTTCATTGCTGGTATATAGGAGAGCACTTGACTTTGTATATTGACTGTGTATCTGATGACCATGCTATACTCACTTACTAGTCCCAGGAGGTTTATTTGGTAGATTGTCAAAGCCACCATTTTGCAACATGGATCAGGAAGCAGTGTTCATAGAGCAAGCATTCAATATGTCTTTCTGGAGTGAAGGTCTGGATGAAGGAAGGAGGTTGCTGACCAAAGGTCAAGGGAGCCATCACCCTAGCAGCACATTTTCCCATTGCAGCTCTCAGGGGCCCAGCTGTGAGGGAGGGCATCCCTCTCAGGTGGCCAGGGAAGTGGCTCTTGTACACTCTTCTATTCATGACCTTTAAAATATTAGGTTATTTCTGAGTTAAAATAAGGGGCAAGAGAACACATGCCAACAAATAGCCAGACTCTCTGTATATAGCTTCAGGCTGAACTCTGATCCAGTGTTCAGGGAAACAGATCCCTTACAGAAGAGGAAACACTCTTGTGGTGATGGAATTACTTTCCCATATTCTCTTTTGCAAGGTACTGCTGTTCAGACCTGCTTCAGAGGAGTAGCACAGAGACTTTCCTTGTCACTGCTGCCTAGCCAGACTGAAAACACAGGTCCCAGACAAGGCCCTGGAACACTACTGGGGCAGCCCATGCTCGGGGGGTTCACAGGACGCAAACAGCCAAGAGCTCTGGAAGCTAAGGGGTTGCTGGGGCTTGCTGCCCTCAGATACACTTTGACCCTTACTAAATGACAGTGGGTTAGAGGAAGAAGTCCGGCCCCAAGTGTCCCCAGATAAAGCTCTGACGGCCACATCAGCCCATCATTGCCCTGGCCTTCAAAGGCATCATGCCCCAAGCGGGACCCAGGACCTATGACATGACAAGGGCAGCAGGAAGATGGCTGGGTACACAAAGGAAGAACCCACATCCTCACAGAAGCTGCCTGAGCCAGCCCCATGGCCATGGCCAATACTGGACAGCTCTTTCCCTCTATGGTCAATGGGACAAAGGGGGCCCACAATTGTGGGAGCCCAAGAGCTCTCTGCCCAAGGGGGTTGGTCAACGGCTCCCTTTAGGATGCAAGGTCAGGTGTGGCAGCTTCTCCAGCTGTGCAGAAGCCATGGGTAACACGCTGACTGCAGGAGAATGTTAGTGGCCAGATGGTACCACCACCCTGACTCCTCACATACCTGAGGATATGCTGATTGAGTGCAGAACCGAGGGGAGCAGGGGAGCCCCCTCGGAACTAACTCTGTGCAGGCCACAGTGAGAAAGAACAAGCCGATTTCCCCTTCAAGCTTCTTCAAATACAATAAATGGACTCATGCACAAACTCCCCATCTATCACTGCTGCTGAGAAAAGAAACTGCAAACACTATGTGGGAGGCATAAATACTACTAAAACCAGCTCCTGCCTGCCCTCCTTCAGGATGCTTTCCAGACATGCCAGCATATGGCCATCCTGCTAGGAGGACCCTCAGGCCCACTGGCTGGGATCCAGACCATGGGTGGCCTACTCCTGGGCTGGCTCCATCCTTTTCAGGGATGGAGACTTCTCCCCCTGCGTTCCTGTGGGACACAGGTGTACAATGACCTGTGGGATCCTGGCTCAGAGCCCCGGGGCTCAGTGGAGACGGTGCTGATGGCTGCCACGGGTCATTCTGCACCAGGGCAGCGCTAACTCCCATTCTCCATCGGGCTCAGCATACAGACCCCCAGGAAAAGAACAGACTTGGTCCCCCAGGTCCCAAAAGAGAAGGCCCAGCTCAAAGGAGCCCTGTTCAAAACCCAGCAGGCTCAGCCACCATTAGACTTGAAACACCCGTTTGATCATCTTCCTGTCAATTTGAACTCCTTTTATTCACTTTAAAACAAAGCCCGACATGCCTAAACACATTAGAGAAAAGGCTTATGAGGCAGGGAGCAGGGAACAGGGAGCAAATAAATAAAATAAGAGATAACTCAACCTGAACCACGGACAACAACGAACTTAAGAACTAATTAACTCAACTCCACAGCTGTGGACCAACTACACAGGAAACAAACCCAAAGGTTCCTTCTGCATTTGAGGTAATTAAAATCCATGCTCTGAGGCTGGTTGTGTAGGGCAGGGATAGGAGACAAAAGGCTGAGCTGGCACTAGTGTCTGTGGAAGGCCCCACAACTGGGTCTCAAGGCTGAGGACATCTGTGGAGGGGCCATCCCAGTCCACACAGGGGGCTCCCCAACATCAATGCATACTTCCTCTATGGAGAAGTAACACCTGATTGAATGAGTTTTCCTCAATCATTCAAGAGCAGGGACCATCCCTCTTTTGTCTTGGGGTATCTCTGGACTGTTTGTGCTCTTTTAATACCTTTTTTTCATGCTGAGACACTGCAACACGTTTGATTTTATACCACTATCTACATCTGGGCCTGAGACCCAGGTGGTTAATAACCTTTTGTTGACACAGGTCCCAAGAGAATTTTAAGCCAACTCATAAGGGATTTAAGTCACCAAAAGATATAATGACCCAATGAACACACACTCCAGTTTAGGGAGAGTAATCCCACAATCACGCTATGATTACTATGTATTTCCATGGCCAAAAGAGGCAATACAATTTCATGGTTCCTTGGCCCTGTAAGAAAGAAATACCCCCAGTTTTTAAGTTATGAAGAGGTTTATGCCCAGGGTACTGTCAGTTTCAGAATGAGTCCACAGTAGAAATGCACTAACTCATGAAAAAATTTAATTTCAGGCAAATTTACTCAACAAAGCTGCCACAATTGTGCAGAAAGTTTTCCTATTAGGAATCTTAGCCAAGGGTGCAGTACCAAAGAGAAGCAGATCCATTTTCTGGCACCTCAAAATGTGAATGACTTAATACCTAATTTATTCTTAGTGGGGATGGGATTACAATGAATTCTGTGCTTAATGACAGGAGAGCCTGGGTCTAGCAGTGCTAATTACAAATGGAGAGTGTTCACTATTTATAGGATGTAGACTTTTGTTTCCTGTAAGGCTTCAAGGACCTAACAGAGAGCACAGACTGACAGCTACTCTACCCAAACAGTCCAAGGGAAGGGTTTAGGTCCCAACAACTGCTACTGTCCAGAAATTCTGAAGTTGCCAAGCATGTGGGAGAGCAAAGTCAGAGGAGGGATTTGGTCAAAAAGACCAGTAATAATTTCTCAGTGAAGCTCACTAGAACGCACAAATTGAATAAAGAGAGCAAAGTCCCAGCCCAGCGCTGCAGAGCCACATGCTCCCACCACCACGCACCCAGGGCCGACCTCCCCATGGCCAGGGCCCATGCTACTGGGAGTTATTCCAGCGATTCAGACGGAAACATGCTCAGAACAGGAGACCCCCTCCCCCAGGTGTGCAGCCCAGCAGGAGGCACTCTAGGGGAAGATACTTTGTCCAGACCAACATCTTCCTTTTGTGGGGGAAGAAGGAAGCCTTAGGTGGGAGGGAGCTGCTCAGAAAATCCCAAATGCAGAACCCCCCACTTTAAGATCCCTGTAATAGGATGAATTTTGCACCTCCAAAACATGTTCTTAATCTGCATTCCTGTGGGGGTGAACCCATTATAAATAGGACATCTCTAAAATGAGGTATTTAGATAAGATGTGGCCCAAGTGAATGACCAAGGGATCTAAATGGAGTACTGGAGTTCTTTATGAACAGAATAAATTCAGACTTGGCCAAGAAAACCACAGGGAAAGGCTGGAAGTCAGTGAGAATCCAGAAGAAAGAGAAGACAATGCCATAGGCTCAAGGCAAGCATACAAGCAAGGAACCCCAAGGATTGTGGCAGGGGGCAGCTGAATGCTACAGACCATGGAGAAAAAGCATCACCATGGTGATGCCTCGATTTTGGATTTCTCCAGACTCAAAGCCCTGAGCCAATAAACTCCCACTGCTTAAATACCCATTGTATGGTATTTGTCATAGCAGCCTGGAAAGCTAAGATGGTCCCTGGGTAGACTGAACTGTGTACCCACTTTGGACATGTTCCTGGCCTTTCTTAGTCTGCGTTCTGTGGGTAAGGATCTGATAAAGAGATCTCTTCAGGATATGACTTCAGTGAAGGTGTGGCCCCACTGTGTCAGGGTGGGCTTTAACGTTGATCCCTAGAGAAAGTCAAAGGCAATGAAAGTGTGCTCGTTTGAAAGGATGTCTGCACCCTAGAAAAGCCACTGTTTTAATCCTAATCCCATTTTGTGAAGGCAGCCGTTTCTTCTAATCCCTACTCAGTACTGTATGTTTGAAACTGTAATTAAATCATCTCCCTGGAGATGCAACTCAATCAAGAGCAGTTGTTAAACTGGATTAGGTGGAGATGTGTCTCTGCCCATTTGGGAGGGTCTTGATTAGTTTACCGGAATCCTATAAAAGAGGAAGCATTTTAGGATGAGAGAGATTCTGAGAGAGCAGAACAATGTAGCCACAAGAAGCAGATAGTTTACCAGCCAGTGACCTTTGAAGATGAAGAAGGAAAATGCCTCCCAGAGAATTTTATGAAACAGAAAGTCAGGAGAGAAAGCTAACAGATGACACCATGTTCACCAAATGCCTTTCCAGATGAGAGAGAAACTCTGACTGTGTTCATCATGTGCCTCACCTCTTGAGAAAGAAACCCTGAACTTCATCAACCTTCTTGAATCAAGGTATCGTTCCCTGGATGCCTTAGATTGGATCTTTCTATAGACTTGCTTTAATTGGGACATCTCCTTGGCCTAAAAACTGTTAACTTGCAACTTATTAAATTCCCCTTTTTAAAAGCTGTTCTGTTTCTATTATACTGCATTGTGGCAGCCAGCAAACTAGAACAGAAAGTCAGATGGAGGGAAGAGCCAGAGAAGCAGCCAGAAGATGCACTTCAAAGAAACCCAAAGGAGAAAGGAGAAAAGATGCTGCCACGTGCATTGCCACATGGCAGAAAAGCCAAGGACCCCAGAGACTGCCAGCCAACCAGAAGATACTGGAAGATAGGCAGAAGCAAGCCTTCTAGACTCTGAAACCGGGAGTCAATAAATTCCAATCCTTAAGCCAACTCATTATGTGAAATTTGTTTCAGTAGCCAAGAAACTAAAACAGCCCCAAGTTATCTGCAACCATCTTCAGGGTGGTCCATGCACAAGGCTCCAATGGCAGATCCCAATCCAGTGAGAAGGACTTACACTACCTTACAAAAAGACCCCTATCCAGAAACCTGACACTGTGCCAAACATTAGGGACACCCAAATCAACAGGCCAAACCCTTGATCTTGAGGCTTGCTATTGTGATGCTTATGTATGTAGCACAGAAACTTAGTCTACCTACAGGTATGCCTAAGAGCCACTTCCGGAAGATCTCTTTTGTTGCTCAGATGTGGCCTCTCTCTCTAAACCCAACTCTGCAAGTGAAATCATTTGCCCCTTCCCCTATGTGGGACATGACATCCAGGAGTGAAAGTCTCCTGGCAGTGTGGGAGATGATTCCCAGGAATAAGCCTGGCCCTGCCACTGTGGGATCAACAAGCCATCCTGACCAAAAGAGGGAAAAGAAGTGTAACAAATAAGGTATCAGTGGCTGACAGAGTTCAAATAGAGTGGAGAGGCTACTCTAGAGGTCACTCTTACACAAGCTTCAGTTAGACATTGCTAGCTATCAAAGCCTGTGAACCCCCAACCAAAACCATTCCAGCCAATCCTAAAGAACACCTAGGGCATTATTTAAGTTTTACAAAGGTACCATGCACTAAGTTTACTTTCCAGAAACCTAAAATCTCCAGATGGGTCCCTGGAACAGATAAATTCTGAAATGCAGAGGGCCCAGCCTCTCTAGAACATCAACTAGTTCTATCCCCCAATCCCATATTATCGACAGCCCCTTCCAACATGAAAAAGCTAGAATGGGCACAGCCCAAATATCCCTAAAGAGTGGGAGAAAAATCAAAGGTCATGGTGGAGTTATACAGAGAAGGTAGCAATTGACAAATGAGTATTACTATAGACTAAAAGAAATATTTCTTTTTAGTCTATAGTACCTTAGACCAGCTAGAAGTAAAATCACACAGTAGTGGAACTGTAACCCATACCAACTCTGAAATCTGTTCTACAATTAATTGTTGTGATGTGCTTTGAAATTTGCTTTTTTGTATATGTTATTTTTCCCAAAAAAAGAAAAAACAGTCAATTGTGCTGATAAGTGAACGGCTATATAATGATATCGTGAACCACTGATTGTACACATTGGATGATTACATGGTATGCAAATATATAATATATATCAATTTTAAAAATTTTTAAATTTTAAAAAAGAAACCAACACACACACACAAAACGTCCCCTGCCCAGAGCTCCCTTTCCCAGGACCAACTCCCCACATCTCCAAAGCTGCAGTCACCCCCACAGGCAGGGGCGCTGCGACCCACACTGCAGGGAAAAGCCTGCCTCTTGGAGGGTAAAGAATAAGAAGCAACCATGCCCCTTTCCACAGCACTCCACAGAGAGTCCATTTCTAACCCCACATAATGGGTGCCTGTTATTTGCAACTGATGGTGAAAGGCTGGCAGGTAAACTCTCCACCGTGTGTCTTCAGCTTCAGCAAACATCTCAAACAAAATGAAAAGGTGCTAGAATAAGCAATGGGACACTGGGGAACAAAGGTGGTTTGTTCCAGAAAACTCAATCTCCTGAAGAAATGAATTTCATCAAAATTGGCACAGAGTAGAAAATTTCATACTGTACGGAATGTGTCAGTGATTTTTTAGAAACCTTTATTATAACTCAAAACACAGCCAGTGTGTGAGCCTGGGTGTGAATTTTCTTGGCAGAAGTAACTCAGACCTACCTCGAGTTTTAAGTATTACTCACCATACTCCTAGGCCCAGCTCAAAATGTAAACTGCCAGCTAACACATCAGGGGAATTAAATTTAGCTACAAATGGGACTACATAAAGTTCCTTCTCCCTGTTTTACATCTATTCAGATGACAAGAATGGCAGATATGAGCTTTAAAAGACTTCATTTCAGCTGAGAGGACACTTCGAAGGCAAAATTAAATGAACCACACAGATGTAGAGCAGAGCCAGGCAGGGGGCCTGGGTGAAGAGTGGGGCCCCAGCTCCCTGGAGGGCCCCACTGTGGGAGGGGGTACCGAGCACCCACATGACAGGTGTTCCACAGGCCCCGTGGGAGGGGGCACCAAGCACCCACCTGGTAGGTGTCCCACAGACGGATGGTGCAGTGGAGAGGCACTTCCCGCATCAGCAGGTTGTTCATCCAGCGGAAGGCAAACTGCAGGTACTTCACCTCGTGCTGCTCCAGGTGCCGATGAACTTGCTCTGTACGAAACAAACACAGGTCCACGGCCATCAGGGGGAGCCCTCCAGAACCCCACCAGGAGCCAGGGCATCTGCAACCCCAAGGACCCTGTGCCCACCTAAGCACCCCAGTCCTCCAACCAGGGAATCACAAGCCATAGCCTCTGAGGAGCAAAGAAGGAATTTCCACTAATAGAAGACTTTGGAGTTCTTGGGGCTCTTCCTTGAGGAAAAAGATTGATGATGGCAATGATGATCATAATAGGAGCCCCCAAGTAGCACAGGCCACAGTGAGGATACCTGATGCCACCTAACCCAGCAAGAAGAGCAAGACCACCCCCACCTTCCAGACAAGGATTCTGGCTCTGAGAGAGACCATCTGACAGGCCAGGGTGTGTGGAGAGCTCAGGCTCACACCCACATCTAGCCAGCACTGGGCAGGGAATAGGGTGAATGAGAGAAGAGAAGGGAGCTTGCCAACACCCAAAGGCTAACTTCCACCCTGCACCAGGTAAGATGCTCCAGCCAGCCCCAGGACAAACTGATGAGGGAGCAAGTGGAGCATGTTCCTGGGCTGGATGGCCTGTGAATTCCAGGATTGGGGGGACCCATAAAAACAACAGGCATCTACAAGAACAAGGCTCAACTAACTGTCTTTCCCCAAAGCACAGCACAATCTTCTACCGGCCACGAAACCATTCGTTCTCATCAAGCTACAACGAACAGCAACTCAGTTTAAGATCCCTGCCCTCCCTGCCAAGAAAGGCTTCAGAGCTTCAAGGTCTTGGGAATCCTGGAAATGTGATTCCAGGAAGCAAAACTCTGGTTATCAAGAAAGCAACACTCCTGTTCCAAAATCCTTCCCCTGAGGTGCCACTCTATAGCTCCGAGGAAGTATGGGTGCTGGTTAATAAAAATAAGCAACCACTGCCCAATTGACCAGGTTGTAAACTGGGACTTTTCCTTTTTTTTTTTTTCAAACTAGGGCCCACCAAGTGTTGCCAAAAGCCCTCCTTCCGTGAGTACACCTTCATTCTGTTCCTGGCGATAGTCCACAGTGGCTGTCCTAAACAGTGACCTTGGAAAAAGCTTATAGGGCCTTCAATTCTTCCAAAGAAAGTTCTAGAATTGACAAGCAGATACAAGAAAGAAGTTGTGTTCTATTTAACGCTTTTTTCTAATATTCCTGATACAGTGTAACATTTCAGAAACAGCTTTTCCAACTACTAAGCAAGAAGTGAGTGAGGCATACGAGTGGGGTGGAGAGCCCTGCTCCAGTCACCCCACAGCTCAGAGACCTGGAACTTTGGTGGAAACACAGAGTGGCTGGGAGGTGCCTGCAGGAAGAGGCCTGCTTTGGGAGGAGGCCTCTGGAGTTGGCCATGCTTTGTTCTCCATTCCAGAAAGTCAGTCCCTTCCTTGCACCCATTCATCTCTACCACCCTGTGCTGGTTTGAAATGATGTATGTACCCTAGAAAAGCACCATGTTTTAATCCTAATGCCATTTTGTAAAGGCAGCCATTTCTTCTAATCCCTATTCAGCATTGTATGTTGGAAACTGTAATTAAATCACCCCCCTGGAGATGTGATTTAATCAAGAGTGGTTGTTCAGCTGGATTAGGTGGAGGCAGGTCTCTGCCTATCTGGCTGGGTCTTGATTAGTTTACTGGAATCCTATAAAAGAGAATGATAAAAAAGAAAGCCAGGATATTCAGAGCAAGCAGAGAATGCTGCAGCACCATAAAGCAGAGAGTCTACCAGCCAACATTTTGGAGATGAAGAAGGAAATGCTTCATGAAAAAGGAAGCCAAGAGAGAAAGCTAGCAGATGATGCTGTGCTTGCCATGTGCCCTTCCAGCCAAAAGAAAAACCATGACTGTGTTCACCATGTGCCTTCTCACATGAGAGAGAAACCCTGAACTTCATCGGCCTTCTTGAACCAAGGTATCTTCCCTGGATGCCTTAGATTGGACATTTCTATAAACTTGCTTTAACTGGGACATTTTCTCAGCCTTAAAACTGTAAACTAGCAACTTATTAAATCCCCCTTTTTCAAAGCCATTCCGTTTCTGATATACTGCATTCTGGCAGCTAGCAATCTAGAACACACTCTCTCCCTCAAACTGCTGCTGAGTTAAGGACAGAGGCTAGGGCAGAACATCTGTGAGGCCAGATGTGCATTGAGAGTAGACCCGGACTAGGCCAGTTAACGAGGTGTAGACACAAGCTACAGACCCCGACAAGACTGGCCGCAAACAGGCACCTGATGGCTGGTGAGAGGGGAGAGGCTACCCTGCCAGGGGCTCAGAACCACCTCTGAGGAGGCTGACTGAGCCCAGGCAGCATGTGCGACCCAGAGGTTGTGTGGCCCCTACGTGCTGCCTCCGCAGTGATGCTGGCAGAGGCCCAGAGCTCTGGGGCCTAGCAATGGGCGGGCCCAGCCCTAGGTACAAGCATAGGACCAGGAGGCACAGGACAGCAGTGGGTGGTAAGGTCCAGGGGGCAGAGTGAGGTCCAGGAGGCAAGGGATGGCCCAGAAGGCCGGGGCACTGAAGTGGGGGCTCCTCCTGCTCCACGCAGATTGACAAGCAGCTTCTCCCCACAAGAGGCAATTCTCATATTGGAGGGTATGTGGGGATAGAGGGGCATTTGGGATTGTGTTTTTTTCTTTTTGTTTCTATACAAAAGCTCAGAGAATGGAATATCCTTGTGTAATAAGAAGCTGAGAATTTTGGTGATTGTGCACAAACCAGGAAACCCAGTGGTATCAGCACTAAAGTCAGCTAAAAACAAGCAGGGCGGTCTTAGGGCATTGAGAACATTTCACTGGGCAATTTAAAATACTATTTTTACATTAAAACTGAAACAAGTATGTATTATGGCACAAGTCAAATTATCCTCATAAGTATTAAGGATAAAGCCTGAGATTTCAATGAGATTTCCCCTTTGCACTCTGTATTCTCTCTTCCAAGCCTCCTGGCCTGTAGGTGGGGGCCCAGCCCCTCTACCTTGGGGCATTCGGTGACATGGGAGCAGGGGGACACAGCAGCTCGGGGGTCGGCTTGTCCAGGGTGCAGGGCTCCCAGGCAAGCTGGGCGTCCTGGTCACCCAGCGGCTGAGCAAGTGCAGATTTGGTCTTAGCCAAATTCCTCATGTGGGATCTGGATACCTGCATTTTCAATAACCTGCTAATAAGTCTTCTTAGCTTACTACATGGCTGCCTCGGGACCCAAAGTCATGTGATACAAGGAAGCCACCCAAACTGCCTTCCAGAAGCAGACAGAAGGGATTCCAGGCGTCTCCACCCAAGGCCAGTGGATACCACCGGCAGGGCCCACACTGTGGGTCGTGCAGCATTTCCTTCTCATCAATATACTTATTTTAAAAAGAAAAGAAAACTACCAAAAAAAGTTATCCTTTGCTCTAATTAGGGTAAAGTGGCAGGCTCCAGGCAGCTGGCTCTTGGCAGAATCTGGAATTGCAGCTTTTTATCGAAGGAACTGATGAGAACTGAGAGGGAGCAGCACTCTGGCCCTTTCAGCTAGGAGGTCCTTAAACCACAAGGGCTTTTCCCCTCCAGACCTCCTGAGATCCAGCGGCCCACAGTGTGAGGAATCCAGGCCCCCAAAAAGTCTGCATGCCTCAGACTGGCGCCTAGACCCAAGCTCCCTCCTCAGCCCCACCCCAGCCCAGCCTAGCCCCTGCAGCCCCTCAGAGCCTCTGGCCCCTCCAAGCCTCCAGGCCCCTGCTGCCTCCCCCTGGGTACTGCCTCCTCCCTGCCTGCCCAGAGAAATGTTGCTGGGGTGAAGAAGTTTGGAAGGTGCCTGAGACTCCCCATCTCCGGTCTCTCCTTGGGTGCTATTAAACCACCTTCTCTGGGAGTACCAGCCTCAGGGCGTCGGGCTGAGCTGCTTGGAGCCATGTCCACCCAACACCGTGCCTCAGCAGGCCCTATTTCTCCAGCCCCCAGTAGACACCAGATGGCCAGTGAATAGCCTCTTGGGGGAGAGAATGAGTGAATGAATGAAGGCCAGGGACAAAGGTGAGACTGAACAAATGAAGAAATCTCTATTCACAGTCTTCCCACCCTATTTCTCTCTGTCAACAGAGTGATATTGAGAGGTTGTTTTCAACAATGCAATTGTGTTCTTTATAAAGAATTTAAAGAGCTATTTCTAACTGAAATTATTTGTGGCAACAAGATAAAACCTGTGAGAAGTTCCACAGGCCCCTGAGAAGAGGGGCCAGCCCAGTCATGCCATGGCCCAGGCCACAAACATGGATGCTTTGAGCAACATTAAACCCACGTAAAACAAAGATATGAGAACTGGCCATTTGGAAAATGACTGAATTTACCAAACAAGTCTCTTTCACACAGGAAAAAAAAAAGAGAGAGAGAAATGAGCTTCCGTGAATATGCAGTTGGCCACAGATATATGGGAAGGTCAAAAGGACGATGACAGCTCTGAAAAACAGAATCACTCCCAAAAGCAAATCTCCCAAGGAAGGGTAAGACAGCTGCTCTCTGCTGTTCTGCCATGGTTCGACTGCAGCAAATGGGGGAGCCGCCTCAACCAGGCAGGCAGGCTCCCCATGACAGAGTTCCCCAGCATCAGGCCCACAGACCCTAACTGCTTCAAGACACCGCAGTGGCATCTACCTAGACATCGAGAGGGGAGCACTAAGCCCAAGTTTACCAAGAGTCATTCAAGCGGTGTCTGAACAGGGCTACATGACACTGGCATCTTACCCTTCAAGATCAGCTCACATCCATTTCTGAGCCATTCCACACAAGGCAGCAGTGGGCTGTGAGTTGAGGCCCCGTCAGGTCCAAGCCTTCCCTGGGCCCCTGCAACACACTGCAGGGCCACAAAAGCCGCACTGGCCCTCCTTCCCCATGACTGTGCCTTCCTTCTGCGTAGCCAGGTGGCCACACACACAGCCACACAGCCCACACACAGCAGGGTGGCCCCACCACACACAGAGTCCCGATGCACAGCCGGGCGTCCCCACTGCACAGCCAGGCAACCTCACAACACAGCCAGGCAACCGAAGCGCACAGCTGGACAGCTCCACCACACAGCCCAGAGACCTCACCACACAGCCTGGAGACCTCACCGCACAGCCAGGCGACCTCACTGCACAGAAAGACAGCCCCACTACATAGCCGGACAACCTCATCACACAGCCGGGCAACCGCACTGCACAGCCAGGTGGCCCCACCGCACAGCAAGACAACCCCACAACACAGCTGGGCGGCCCCACCACACAGCCCAGAGACCTCACCACACAGCCTGGAGACCTCTCCGCACAGCCAGACAGCCCCACTGCACAGCCAGACAACCTCACCGCACAGCCAGGAGACCTCACCACACAGTCAGGTGACCTTACTGCACAGCTGGATGGCCCCACTGCACAGTCGAGCAAACTCACTGCACAGCTGGGTGACTCCACTGCACAGCCGGGCAACCACACTGTGCTACCAAGCAGCCCCACCACACAACAAGACAACCCCACACACAGCCAGGCGGCCCTACCACACAGCCGGGCAGCCCAGCCTTATCCTGAGCCAACAGGAGCATCCGTCCTAGAACGACTGAACAGCAGCACATTTTCACAGGTAGCTGTCCTTTTCCACTGATCGCTTGGCTTCGTTGGAAGTAAGTAATGAAAAGTGATAAAGTGTGGCAGCCACAGGTTCCTCAACCCCTTCTAATAGGCATAATGAACTTGCAGCAAGGCTGCTTCCTATTTTGAACACGGTGAAAAATGGACTGCTAAACTATGGGCATTATTTTCCATTTATATACATTAGAACTGCAAATGTATATGCCGAAAAGATTCAACTTTCCTAATTTATAAGTAATTGTGAGCAGATGCTCTTTCACTGATAAAGGTAATTTGGTTAGTAATAATTCTGAATTTGAAATTTCGATTTCACTGGAAATTAGGGTTTACATAAAAAGAATGAGCAGGCAGATGTAATTATTGTCATCTTTCAGGCTGAAAAGATTTTCTTTGTGAACCCTTCTGTAGCAGGTTAGGGCAATGTGATTGTGTGAAGTCACCGCAAAGATGCTTATCACATCGGCATGCAGAAGAAACAACCACAATATTTGGTGAACACTTTCCACAGCACTTTGAACAGCAGATCTACAGATCGGAAATTCTGCTGAAACATCTTGTCTTCTTGATTAAAAATAAAAATAAATTATGCAAACATATTGTGTCCCAGGATTTATGCTAAAAAGAGAAAAAACATGTATCCCAGTGACTTGGCATAAAAAACATACACTGTTTATGTAGGGCCAGACACTACTTATATTCATTTGCCCAAAGAGCAAGCATAATTGTTCACACTTAGATATCTGACAAAGAAAACCTTTTCATACCCTTCCACAAAGCTGAGAACAGACATGAACACATCACACTTTTCCTGGGTAAGGCATGAATAAGCTTTGATTTGGGGAAAGATGTCAGTCCTCTAATCAGTTAAAAAGAAAAAAAAGAACAAAAGCAAGAGCCAACTGCCAGTGAACATGGGCCTCTTCACAGCCGAGACGACCCCCTCTGAGCACATCCCCCTCCACACGTGCTACACTGCTCTATGCTAACAGCATACCGCCAGGAAAAGGGCAGGGCCCAAGGGAGGAAGTGCCCAGCTGCACCCACCACCAGAGAGCCCAGGGCCCAGGAGAAGCTCAGGCTGGGGCTTCTGGTGAGAGATGAGCAGCAAGCCAGCCGGGGGTGAGCTGCGAACACGCCACTGAGGCACTCCAGGGGGACAGAGGCCAGAGAGGGAAGGAGCAGGGAACATCAAAACAGAGGAGCAGAACTCAGCGCACATTCCTGCCAGGCGAACGCTCCTGGTCTGGCTGCAGGTGGAGAGCCAAGAGCAGCCATGAGGAGGCCAGTTTGAGTCTGGGCCCCTGGCCTGTCCTCCCAGGCAGCGAGCAGAGCAAAGAAATTGGGTGTAGGGGCGGCTGGGCCTTGGCTCACGTCCCAGCTCTGCTCCTGGGCAGGTTCCTCAAGTCCCCAGCGTCTCCATGTCCCTGCCTGAACACAGCAAGAGCACCAGCGCCCTCACAGGGCTCCCACAGGAGTCAGAATCCAGGGCCAGCTCCATTATGGGCCCCCAGCAGGCCCCACCCAGGAGGAAGGAAGGAGCAGGGTCCAGGGAAGCCCCCTGAAGGCAGCCACAGCAACCACAGTCCCAACGGCACTGGCAGGTATGCCTGTCTCAGCCACTGCAGTGCACCACCCTGGGCAGCAGCGGCCACACCCTGTCCAGAGCCTCAAGGTGCCACTGTCACTGAGGTTGCCTTTGGAATACTTCTTTTCACCAGCACATGAGCAGTATGACAGAGGAGCTGGAAGTGAGGGCTGAAGATGTGAAGAGTCCCTAGAAAAGCAGGGGATGCAAGACGAGCCTGAGGATGCAGGACAGTTGGGGCTGTGGCAAGGAAGCAAGGAGCAGGCAGCCCCCATCTTGCAGTTCGGGGCGCAGCTGCGTCAAGATGGGCACAGGGAGAGGAAGCCCACAACAGGTAGGGGTCAGGGGACATGCGGTGACCCCACGGGTGGCTGAGTACAGGCCAGCTGGGGGATGTCCTAGCGGGAGGCCGGGATGGGAAAACTCTGAGAAGGATATGGATGTCCGGCTCTCAATGGACATTTGCCTGAATCAAACCATGCAACATCTGCCCCCAGGAAAGGCATTTCCTCATGAGTTCCTGCTGTTGCATTTCAGTCAGAGTCATCAGGGGTCTTCAGGACAAACACTTTTTCCTCAGAAAGTACAATGGAAATCAATAGAAATGAGATTTATTTAGAAAAATTTAATCCGCAGACACCACTTCAGGAAAGCGCAAGCCCCTCACCCCACCCCATGGGAACCAAAGGCCCAGCCTGCCTGGCACTAAGAACCTCATCTCCCCAATAATGCATGCCCCCTTGAGCCCCGGAGAGAGCACACGCAGAAGGTACAGAGAGAGCCGGCTGCTGACACGCAGTGGAGACATGCGTTTATACTTTCAAACACTAGGGATGTGCCATTTTGCAATGATTTGGGAGGCAACCGCGTGCCAAGTTTGAACACCCACCTGCAGCCATGAAACAGTCCTGATGGTTGAGACACAGACAGATGTCAGGGCAGAGGATAAATTAAAAATAAATTCCTCCAAATAAATCCTCCAAGGCCAATTCTAACCTCGGTGTCAACCACGCAGGCAGGACCTTCTACACATTCAACACAAGGTAGGGGTGTGATGGGCCAGACTCCAAAGGCACAGTTAAATGTCCACAAGCCGGGGGGGCGGGGGAACTGCCAGAATCACCCCACAAACAAGCCAGGCCAGATTCATCCCCAGGCCTCCAGAGACAGGAACACTTCCACTCTCAGCATAAACATGTGCGCAGGGTAAAATTAAGCCTCCCGGCAGGGTGTAAACATATAGCATTTATCTGACATCACAACACACAATCTTTTCATCTCTAGAGAGGTATTAAGGTATATTTTTTGACAGTAACATAATCTAAACTACAAGCTCTTCTACAGCGACATGGAATTGAAGTGAGGAGGCATTAAATCATTCTCACTTTACAGGCATGTTCGTGGCTTCTCAAAAATGCCCCCCAACCACGGCTGTGTGCACTATGAGCACACAATAACCCAGATGATCTGTTTAAAAAGAATGAAGGTGACAGATCAAGGCAACGAGGCCACCAACTGTTCTCCATACACCAGGGCACAGCACCCTGGCCATGTCCCCATGCTGCAGGTCAATGGCTGCCCTGGACAGAGGACAAGGATGAAAGACTGGGCAAGGACCATGGAGCCGAGGATGGAGGCTGGGCCATGGCTCTGTCTCATGAATCCTGCCACAGAAGCTCCTGACAGAAGCAAAGGGAGGGAACCCACAGAACACAGAGGCCAGAGGCCACAATGGGAGCAGGAAGCCGTCAAAATCCCAGGCTTGGACCCAGGGGCCCAGAGGGGCCAAGGGGCAGTGAGCTCACCCCGAGGGACTATCATTCTCATCTGCATACCCCCCACTGGTCTCGTTCTCCCAGACAGCACTCCACCTACCCAGCTTTCTCCAGCCCCGGACTTTTCCACTGGAGAGAGGGGACCCGCCAGGTAAAGACACTTCCACTAAGCAGCACAAAGGTGCAGACTGCTGCACGCACAAAAGAAAGAATGAGTGATAAGGCTGTCACAGCACCTAGATTTCAGGTTGTAATTACCAGGTAGGATGCTTGTGGCTATAATGAAGAAAACCCAACTTAAAATGGCTTAAATAACAAAGGATCAATCATCTCAGATGAGAAGTCTACAGTCAGTTCATGCAGTGGTCCAGGATATAGGTTTTCAAACTTGGCTGGTTTCACTGTCAGAGATTCTGATTTTACTGGTCTGGGCTGTGGCCTAGGCATTAAGTGTTAAAACAGCTTAACTGAGGTGTAAGTGACATGCAAGAAATGGAGTATGTTTAAAGAGTACAATTTGATAAGTTTTGACATATACATTCACCTCTGAAATCTTCACCACAATCAAAACAAACATAAGCATCAGTTCCCATACCCCCCTTAAAATTCCTCCTTTTTCCCTTACCCATTGCAACCTGATCCCTGGGCAAGAAATAATCTGTCTTTTGTCACTATAGATTTGTTTGCATTTTCTAGAAATTTATGCAAATGGAATTATACACCATGTATATTTCTTCTGGCTCCTTTCATTCAGCATAATTATTTTCAGATCCATCCATACTGTTGTATATATTAACAGTTCATAGCTTTTACATTGCTGAGTAGTATTCTACTCTATGAAAATGCTACAATGTGTTTATTCATTTGCCTGTTGATGGAAAGTTGGGTTTTAGAAGTTTTGGGGTAACAGAAAAAAAAAAAAAAAGCTACTATCAACATTTGAGTCTGTTTCAGTTTGCTAAAGTTGCCGGACTGCAATATACAAGAAATGGGTTGGCTCTTACAATGGTGTGCTGGTTTGAAAGGATATATGCCCCTAGAAAAGCCATGTTTTAATCAAAATCCCATTTCATAAAGGTAGAATAATTCCTATTCAATACTGTATGTTTGAAACTGTAATCAGATCATCTCCCTGGATGATGTGGTTTAGTCAAGAGTGGTTTTTAAACTGGATTAGGTGACAACATATCTCTCCCCATTTGGGTAGATCTTGATTGGTTTACTGGCGTCCTATAAAAGAGGAAACATTTTGGGGAATGGGAGATTCAGAGAGAGCAGAGAATGCTGGACTACCAGGAAGCAGAGAGTATGTCAGTCAGTGCTTTGGGGATGAAGAAGGAAGATGCCTCTCAGGGAGCTTCATGAAACAGGAAGCCAGGAGAGAAAGCTAGCAGATGACACCATGCTCACCATATGCCCTTCCAGATGAGAGAGAAACCCTGACCATGTTCACCATGTGCCTTTCCAGATAAGAGGGAAACTCTGTGTTCAACATGTGCCTTCTCACTTGAGAAAAAAACCCTGAACTTTATCAGCCTTCTTGAACCAAGGTATCTTTCCCTGGATGCCTTAGATCGGACATTTCTTTAATTCAGACATTTTCTTGGCCTTAGAACTGTAAACTACCAACTTATTAAATTCCCCTTTTAAAAAGCCATTCCTTTTCTGGTATATTGCATTCTGGCAGCTAGAAAACTAGAACAAATGGGGATTTTTTAGCACTTACAAATTTACAGTTCTAATCCCATGAAAATGTCCAAATTAAGGCAACAGGAGGATGGCTTCTCTGAAGAAAGGCTGCCAGCATCTGGGGTTCCTCTGTCACATAGGAAGGCACATGGCTGGCGTCTGCCTGTCCTTCTCCCCAGGTTTCATTGCTTTCAGCATCCAGCTTCAGTGGATCCTCTCTCAGCTCCTCCTGTTGTTGTTTTTTTCTCTTTGTTAGCTTCTCTTGGCTTCATCCCTCTCTCTGGGCTGTTGCTGTGTGTCCTTTATCCTCTTACAAAGGACTCCCAGGAAGGGATTAAAGATCCACCTTGAATGGGCTGGGTTACATTGTAATTGAAACAACCTAAACAAAAAGTCCCACCTACAACAGCTCTGCATCCACAGGGCTGGATTAAAAGTATATGGCGCGGATACGAGTCTCAGATAGGAGGGCTATCCAAGCCGCGAGAGCCCCCCCGCCACGGGAGGCTTCCTGGTCCGGTGGGGAATCCCCCAGGCCCGCTGCGGCCCGCAACCAGCCACAGGGTCCCCTCAAGCCGCGGCAGCTGACGCCCCCACCACGCGCGGCCCCTGAACCAACGGAGAGATTTGGATCCGAAAGCCCCAGGCCACGGAGATCGGTGACTGGGGGAGACCCATTCCAAACACTTGAGACAAACGTGTGCCACGTGCGCCACGTACTGGGCAAGATAAGAAAAACAGATCCCAGAGATTTCACAGAAAAATCTTACAACCTTGCTGGGTCCAACACCCAGAGAAATCTGAATAAATGCCCAGACGCCAGCAGCAGAAGATAACTGTCCACGCTCAAAAGATTGAGAATATGGCCCAGTCAAAGGAACAAACCAATAGCTCAAATGAGACACAAGAGTTGAGACAACTAATCCTGAATATACGAACAGAAATGGAAAACCTCTTCAAAAATGAAATCGATAAATTGAGGGAGGACATGAAGAGGACATGGGCTGAACATAAAGAAGAAATAGAAAAACTGAAAAAACAAATCGCAGAACTTATGGAAGTGAAGGATAAAGTAGCAAACATAGAAAAAATAATGGATAGTTACAATGATAGATTTAAAGAGACAGAAGATAGAATTAGTGATTTGGAGGATGGAACATCTGAATTCCAAAAAGAAACAGAAACTATCAGGAAAAGAATGGAAAAATTTGAACAGGGTATCAGGGAACTCAAGGACAATATGAACCGCACAAATATACGTGTTGTGGGTGTCCCAGAAGGAGAAGAGAAGGGAAAAGGAGGAGAAAAACTAATGGAAGAAATTTTCACTGAAAATTTCCCAACTCTTATGAAAGACCTAAAATTACAGATCCAAGAAGTGCAGCGCACCCCAAAGAGATTAGACCCAAATAGGCGTTCTCCAAGACACTTACTAGTTAGAATGTCAGAGGTCAATGAGAAAGAGAGGATCTTGAAAGCAGCAAGAGAAAAACAATCCATCACATACAAGGGAAACCCAATAAGACTATGTGTAGATTTCTCAGCAGAAACCATGGAAGCTAGAAGACAGTGGGATGATATATTTAAAATACTAAAAGAGAAAAACTGCCAACCAAGACTCCTATATCCAGCAAAATTATCCTTCAAAAATGAGGGAGAAATTAAAACATTCTCAGACAAAAAGTCACTGAAAGAATTCGTGACCAAGAGACCAGCTCTGCAAGAAATACTAAAGGGAGCATTAGAGTCAGATACAAAAAGACAGAAGAGAGAGATATGGAAAAGAGTGTAGAAAGAAGGAAAATCAGATATGATATATATAATACAAAAGGCAAAATGTTAGAGGAAAATATTATCCAAACAGTAATAACACTAAATGTCAATGGACTGAATTCCCCAATCAAAAGACATAGATTGGCAGAATGGATTAAAAAACAGGATCCTTCTATATGCTGTCTACAGGAAACACATCTTAGACCCAAAGATAAACATAGGTTGAAAGTGAAAGGTTGGGAAAAGATATTTCATGCAAATAACAACCAGAAAAGAGCAGGAGTGGCTATACTAATATCCAACAAATTAGACTTCAAATGTAAAGCAGTTAAAAGAGACAAAGAAGGACACTATATACTAATAAAAGGAACAATTAAACAAGAAGACATAACAATCATAAATATTTACGCACCGAACCAGAATGCCCCAAAATACGTGAGGAATACACTGCAAACACTGAAAAGGGAAATAGATTCATATACTATAATAGTTGGAGACTTCAACTCACCACTCTCATCAAGGGACAGAACATCTAGACAGAAGATCAACAAAGAAATAGAGAATCTGAATATTACTATAAATGAACTAGACTTAATAGACATTTATAGGACATTACATCCCACAACAGCAGGATACACCTTTTTCTCAAGTGCTCATGGATCATTCTCAAAAATAGACCATATGCTGGGTCACAAAGCAAGTCTTAACAAATTTAAAAAGATTGAAATCTTACACAACACTTTCTCGGACCATAAAGGAATGATGTTGGAAATCAATAATAGGCAGAGTGCCAGAAAATTCACAAATACGTGGAGGCTCAACAACACACTCCTAAACAACGAGTGGGTCAAAGAAGAAATTGCTAGAGAAATTAGCAAATACCTCGAGGCGAATGAAAATGAAAACACAACATATCAAAACTTATGGGACGCAACAAAGGCAGTGCTAAGAGGGAAATTTATTGCTCTAAATGCCTATATCAGAAAAGAAGAAAAGGCAAAAATTCAGGAATTAACTATCCATTTGGAAGAACTGGAGAAAGAACAGCAAGCTAACCCCAAAGCAAGCAAAAGGAAAGAAATAACAAAGATTAGAGCACAAATAAATGAAATTGAAAACATGAAAACAATAGAGAAAATCAATAAGGCCAGAAGTTGGTTCTATGAGAAAATCAATAAGATTGATGGGCCCTTAGCAAGATTGACAAAAAGAAGAAGAGAGAGGGGCGGGCCGCGGTGGCTCAGCGGGCAAAGTGCTTGCCTGCTATGCCGGAGGACCTCGGTTCGATTCCCGGCCCCAGCCCATGTAACAAAAACAAAGAAACAAAATACAATAAAACAAGAAAATGTTTAAAGATGTTTCCCTTTCTTCCTTCCTTCCTTCCTTCTATCCTTCCTTCCTTCTCTCTGTCTTTCCTTTAAAAAAAAAAAAAAAAAAAAAAAAAGAAGAAGAGAGAGGATGCAAATAAATAAGATCAGAAATGGAAGAGGAGACATAACTACTGACCTCACAGAAATAAAGGAGGTAATAACAGGATACTATGAACAACTTTACGCTAATAAATACAACAATTTAGAGGAAATGGACGGGTTCCTGGAAAGACATGAACAACCAACTTTGACTCAAGAAGACATAGATGACCTCAACAAACCAATCACAAGTAAAGAAATTGAATTAGTCATTCAAAAGCTTCCTAAAAAGAAAAGTCCAGGACCAGACGGCTTCACATGTGAATTCTATCAAACATTCCAGAAAGAATTAGTACCAACTCTCCTCAAACTCTTCAAAAAAATCGAAGTGGAGGGAAAACTACCTAATTCATTCTATGACGCCAACATTACCCTCATACCAAAACCAGGCAAAGATATTACAAGAAAAGAAAACTACAGGCCGATCTCTCTAATGAATATTGATGCAAAAATCCTCAATAAAATTCTAGCAAATCGTATCCAACAACACATTAAAAGAATTATTCATCATGACCAAGTAGGATTCATCCCAGGTATGCAAGGATGGTTCAACATAAGAAAATCAATTAATGTAATACACCATATCAACAAATTAAAGCAGAAAAATCACATGATCATCTCAATTGATGCAGAGAAGGCATTTGACAAGATTCAACATCCTTTCCTGTTGAAAACACTTCAAAGGATAGGAATACAAGGGAACTTCCTTAAAATGATAGAGGGAATATATGAAAAACCCACAGCTAATATCATCCTTAATGGGGAAAAATTGAAAACGTTCCCCCTAAGATCAGGAACAAGACAAGGATGTCCACTATCACCACTATTATTCAACATTGTGTTGGAGGTTCTAGTCAGAGCACTTAGACAAGAAAAAGAAATACAAGGCATCAAAATTGGAAAGGAAGAAGTAAAACTATCACTGTTTGCAGACGATATGATACTATACGTCGAAAACCCGGAAAAATCCACAACAAAACTACTAGAGCTAATAAATGAGTACAGCAAAGTAGCAGGTTACAAGATCAACATTCAAAAATCTGTAGCATTTCTATACACTAGCAATGAACAAGCGGAGGGGGAAATCAAGAAACAAATCCCATTTACAATTGCAACTAAAAGAATAAAATACCTAGGAATAAATTTAACTAAAGAGACAAAAGACCTATACAAAGAAAACTACAAAAAAACTGCTAAAAGAAATCACAGAAGACCTAAACAGATGGAAGGGCATACCGTGTTCATGGATGGGAAGACTAAATATAGTTAAGATGTCAATCCTACCTAAATTGATTTACAGATTCAATGCAATACCAATCAAAATCCCAACAACTTATTTTTCAGAAATAGAAAAACCAATAAGCAAATTTATCTGGAAGGGCAGGGTGCCCCGAATTGCTAAAAACATCTTGAGGAAAAAAAACGAAGCTGGAGGTCTTGCGCTGCCAGACTTTAAGGCATATTATGAAGCCACAGTGGTCAAAACAGCATGGTATTGGCATAAAGATAGATATATCGACCAATGGAATCGAATAGAGTGCTCAGATATAGACCCTCTCATCTATGGTCATTTGATCTTTGATAAGGGAGTCAAGCCAACTCACCTGGGACAGAACAGTCTCTTCAATAAATGGTGCCTAGAGAACTGGATATCCATATGCAAAAGAATGAAAGAAGACCCATATCTCACACCCTATACAAAAGTTAACTCAAAATGGATCAAAGATCTAAACATTAGGTCTAAGACCATAGAACAGTTAGAGGCAAATGTAGGGAGATATCTTATGAATCTTACAATTGGAGGCGGTTTTATGGACCTTAAACCTAAAGCAAGAGCACTGAAGAAGGAAATAAATAAATGGGAACTCCTCAAAATTAAACACTTTTGTGCATCAAAGAACTTCATCAAGAAAGTAGAAAGACAGCCTACACAATGGGAATCAATATTTGGAAACGACATATCAGATAAAGGTCTAGTATCCAGAATTTATAAAGAGATTGTTCAACTCAACAACAAAAAGATAGCCAACCCAATTACAAAATGGGAAAAAGACTTGAATAGACACCTCTCAGAGGAGGAAATACAAATGGCCAAAAGACACATGAAGAGATGCTCAATGTCCCTGGCCATTAGAGAAATGCAAATCAAAACCACAATGAGATATCATCTCACACCCACCAGAATGGCCATTATCAACAAAACAGAAAATGACAAGTGCTGGAGAGGATACTGAGAAAGAGGCACACTTATCCACTGTTGGTGGGAATGTCAAATGGTGCAACCACTGTGGAAAGCAGTTTGGCAGTTCCTCAAAAAGCTGAATATAGAATTGCCATACGATCCAGCAATACCATTGCTGGGAATCTGAAGAGATGCTCAATGTCCCTGGCCATTAGAGAAATGCAAATCAAAACCACAATGAGATATCATCTCACACCCACCAGAATGGCCATTATCAACAAAACAGAAAATGACAAGTGCTGGAGAGGATACTGAGAAAGAGGCACACTTATCCACTGTTGGTGGGAATGTCAAATGGTGCAACCACTGTGGAAAGCAGTTTGGCAGTTCCTCAAAAAGCTGAATATAGAATTGCCATACGATCCAGCAATACCATTGCTGGGAATCTACTCAAAGGAATTAAGGGCAAAAACTCAAACAGACATTTGCACACCAATGTTTATAGCAGCGTTATTTACAATTGCAAAGAGATGGAAACAGCCAAAATGTCCATCAACAGACGAGTGGCTAAACAAACTGTGGTATATACGTACGATGGAATATTATGCAGCGTTAAGACAGGATAAACTTATGAAGCATGTAATAACATGGATGGACCTAGAAAACATTATGCTGAGTGAGTCTAGCCAAAAGCTAAAAGACAAATACTGTATGGTCCCAATGATGTGAATCGACACTCGAGAATAAACTTGGAATATGTCATTGGTAACAGAGTTCAGCAGGAGTTAGAAACAGGGTAAGATAATGGGTAATCGGAGCTGATGGAATACAGACGGTGCAATAGGACTAGATACAAAAACTCAAAAATGGACAGTACAATAATACCTAATTGTAAAGTAATCATGTTAAAATACTGAACGAAGCCGCATCCGAGCTATAGGTTTTTGTTTTGTTTTGTGATGTTTGTTTTGTTCTTATTATTATTACTTTTATTTTTTTCTCTATATTAACATTCTATATCTTTTTCTGTTATAATGCTAGTTCTTCTAAACCGATGCAAATGTACTAAGAAACGATGATCATGCATCTATGTGATGATGTTAAGAATTACTGATTGCATATGTAGAATGGTATGACGTCTAAAAAAAAAAAAATGGTCAGCACAATACTGCCTAATTGTAATGTAATTATCTTGGAACGCTGAATGAAGCTGCATCTGATCTATAGTTTTTTTTGTTTGTTTGTTTTGTTTTTTTTTTCTCATATATTTTTGTACTTTTTATTTTTATTTGTGTTTTCTCTCTGTGTTATCACTTTATTTCTTTTTCTGTTGTAGTGCTATTTCTTTCTCTAAATCGATGCATATGTACTGAGAAATGATGACCATACACCTATGTGATGATATTAAGAATTACTGATTGCATATGTAGAATGGATTGATTTCTATTGTTGTGTTAGTTAATTTTTTTAATTAATAAAAAAAAAAAAGTATATGGGCTTTTCTGGGGCACATATCAGCTTCAAACCTTTCTATGGACATGTGTTTGCACTTCTCTAGAGTAAATGTCATAGGAGGGGTATGATTCAGCCATACGACAGGAATATTTTTAACTTTTTAAGAAACTTTTTCCAAAAACATTGTGCTAATTTCCATTCCCACAGCCATGTATGAACTTTCCAGTGCCTCCACATCTTTACAACATTTGGTGAGGTCAGCCCTGCAAATTTCCAAAATCCTAACAAGTCTGAAGTGTATTATCACAAGGACTAATGATGATAAGCATCTTTCTGTATACTTTTCTACCATCTGAGTATCTCCTTTGATGACGTTATCTGTCAAAATTTTTACCCTTTTAATTACTGGGTTGTTTTCTTATGAATGTATTTTGAGAGGTCTTTTATAGGTTTGTCTATAAGATATATAATTCACATACATTTTCTCCCAGCCTGTAGTTTGTCTTTTTATTCCTTTAAAAGAGCAAATATTTTAACTTCATGAAGTCTAATTTATAAAAAAATGTTTTTAATGGACTATGATTTTGGTGCCATTCTATGAAATCTCTGTCTAAATCAAGACAACCAAGATTTCCTTCTGTGTTTTCTTGTAGAAATTTTATAATTTTAGTTTTTGTACTTAGTTTTATGATTCATCTTGATTAATGTTTTAATATGGTGAAAGGTATGAATCTAAATTCCAACTGCAATGCACCATTTATTGAAAGGAAAGAAAAAACAATCCTCTTACCTCAGAACTGCTTTTGCACCACTGTGAAAAATAAATTATTCATATATGTAAGGCTCTATTTTTGAAAACTCTCTTCCAGTCCACTGATCCACTTAGTTTACTGATGTCCATAATACACTGTTCTGATACTAATGCTTTATAATGGTTGAAATCAGATAGTATTAGTTCTTCAACTTTGCTCAGGTTTTTCAAAGTTGTTTTGGTTATTCTAGGTTCCTTTGTATTTCCATATGAATTTCAGAATCAGCTTGACAATTTCTACAGAAAAGCAGGCTATTCTCATCAACAAACAAAGGGAAAACTGGATGTTCACATGTAAAAGAATGAAGTTAGAACCATACCTCACATCATATACGCAAATCAACTCAAAATGGGTCAAGGATCTAATTATCAGAGCAAAAACTGTAAGATCATACAAGATAACATAGAGGCAAATCTTCATGACCACAGACGAAGCAATGGACTCTTAGATATGAAAACAAAAACATGGGCAGAAGAAGAAACAACAGATAAATTTCACTTCATTAAAATTAAAAACCAAAGGAAAATATCAAGAAAATGAAAAAGATAGCCTTCTAGAATGGGAAAAATAATTGCAAACTAAATATTAGATAAGGGCTTAATATCTGAAATATATAAAGAACTTTTACAATGCAACAACAAAAAGACAACCCAACTAAAAATGCAAATCAAAATCATAAGATACCATTCCATACCTACAAGGATGACAATTGTGCAAAAAAAAAAAAATTTCTTTAAGGAAAGTAAGTATTAGAATGTGGAGAAATTGGAATTCTAGTGCATTTTTGTTACGAATAAACATCCACACAACCACTGTGGAAAATGACATGGTGATTCCTCAAAAATTTAAACATAAAATTACCATAAGACCTGACAATTCCAATTCTAGGTATAACCCAAAAATAAGATCTCAAATGAATACCTGTAGATCAGTGTTTACAGCAGCATTTGTGCCAGTCTGAATCTGTTCTGTACCCCAGAAAAGTCAAGCTCTTTAATCTTCATTCAATATTGCTGGGATCTTTTTGTTGTTTCCATGGCCATGCAACCCACCCAATTGTGGGTGGTAACTTTTGATTAGATAGTTTCCATGGAGATGTGTCTCCACTCATTTAAGGTGGGGTTGCTTATTGGAGCCCTATAAGAGGGAATCATTTTGGAAAGAGCCAACAGAACCAACAGAGCCCACATAGACAGAGACTGTTGGAGATGTATAAAGAAAACACCCTTGGGGAAGCCATTGAAGAAGCCTGGAGAGAAAGCTAGCAGACATCTCCATGTGCCTTCCCTGCTGAGAGAAAAACCCTGAACATCATCGGCCTTCTTGAGCCAAGGTATCTTTCCCTGGATGCCTTAGTTTGGACATCTTTACAGACTTATCTTAATTTGGACATTTTCACAGGCTTAGAACTGTAAACTTGCAACTTAATAAATTCCCTTTCTAAAAAGCCATGCCATTGCTGGTATATTGCATTCTGGTAGTTTACAAACTAAAACAGCATTGTTCACAATAGCTCAAGACAGAAACAACCTAAGCGCTTCCACTGACAGATGAATGCCTAAATGGAAATGTGGTATCTACACACAATGGAGTAGTATTTGGCCCTAAGAAACAATGAAGTTAAGAGACCTGCTACATGATGGAAGAACCCTGAGAACATTATGCTCAGTGAAATAAACAAGAATAGCAGGACAAACATTATGTGATACCACTTATAAGAGATGAACAGAAATACCAAATGTTCAGAGAAAGTAAATAAGAGTTTACCAGGAGGTGGGAGAGGATGTTTTAAAATATATCTATTTTTAAATCTGCATCGTGAATCTTCAAGAGAGGGACAGAAGTGTGAAGGTTCTTCCAAATTTATGTGCTCTCCCATTCTTGGAATAACTTTTAAGATCTCAAGGAATGTTCCTTGGAATAGTCTACCAACGTAACTGTCTTGGAAAACTAAAATTTACTTTTAAAAGATTGTGAACCTTCCAAATAGCTCATGGAAAGAAAAAAAAAATCATGCTAGAATTTTTAATGGAATTGAGCTGAATGTATAGATCATTTGGGGGAAAATTTACATTTTGATAATTCTGAGTGTTCTGATCTGTGAACACAGTATACCTCTCTACTTATTTAGGTCTTTCTTAATTTATCTCAGAAAAGATTTGTAGTTTTTTATTTATTTATTTTTTTTACATGGGCAGGTACCAGGAATCGAACCCGGGTCCTCTGGCATGGCAGGAAGCATTCTTGCCTGCTGAGCCACCGTGGCCCGCCCAAGTTTTGTAGTTTTCAGTATACATATTTTTATATCTTTTGTCATATTTTCTGTTTTCACACAGTTTGATGTTGTTATAAATGCATTGTTCATTTAATTTCTATTGCCAATTTTTTATTGCTAGTATATACAAATACAATTAATTTTCCTGTATTACAAGGAAATATTAAGGATCTTGTATCCTGCAACCTTGCTAACCTCTCTTATTAGTTATAGTAGCTATTTTGTAGATTCCCTCACACTTTCTAAAAGATGATCATATCTTTAAATGAAGGCGGTTTTACTTATTCCTTTTTGGCCTGGATGGCATTTATTTTTCTGGTCTCAGTGCAATGGATAAAGCCTCCAATGTATATGTTGTGGTGAGCACACGCCATTGCCCCATGCTCGGTCTCTCCCTACACTGCTCCTTTTGCTCAAACAACGGCCACCCATTTTCAGGCCCCATAAATTACTGTGCTGTTCCATGCCACCATTCCTTCAGGAATTACAGCTTACCCTTCCCCAGCAAACAACCTATGCAATACTCAGATCTCAGGTCCCATCTTCTGTAAAGCCTGCTCTAACCACCTCTTTCTGAAATTCAGACCTTCGTGCCTTGTCTATCAGAGTAACTATAAAACTTGATTGTACTAAATAGTCCCTCAGTCTGCCATCTAATTGAGTAAGAGCTCCCTAAGGAAAGGCTCTACCTAACTCTTCTTTGTATACTCAGGACCTAGCACAAGGTGGCTACTTCACAGATGCTTGTTAAATGAATGAAGTCTTTCAGGGATGATTTGGGACAGAAAGGGATGGACAATACGGAAAGAGATTCTGACAGAGCTGCTCCACTCACAGGCTGGCCACTTGAAAGGCTGATAACACCAACTCAGTACTATCCCCTTCACTAAAATGCAGGTTCCAGGGAAGCAGGGAGACAGGCAGGAATCCATGAGAGCAATGTGAGGAACTGTCACTGGTCTTGCCCACTTCTCACCAGAGCCTGAAATACCATTATGGCTGGAAAATATCTGCTGAATAAGTGACTCCAACTATAAGGGACCCGTGATGAGTCCTGCATTGACAGTGAAGTCTTTCAAAGACCGGGGGGGGGGGGGGGGGACATATACTTAAGTACGCCCCATACTTAATTCCTCAAGATATAAAACAAGTGACAGATGAGGGCCCCAAAGATCAAGTACTTATCTACATTCTGCCCATGAGATGGCTCACATTAATTTTCATCTCACTCAGCACAACCCACCAGCAGGAACCATCTCCGACAATGACATTAGAGGTAATGTTGCAAAGCAGCTCCTGCTATTATCCTGGGTTGAGTGTCTTTAGAGACAAGACCTAATGTTCTTAATGCATCCCAGTGCCCAGCGCCTGGTACAAACTGGACATTCACTAAATAGTCACTGATAGTTGACTTGTCCAAATATATTTGGGGAGTAGGCCAAAGGGGAGGGAGAGTGAGTAGGACAGACAGATTGGTTTCAAGAGGCAGGAGGGTGGGACCAAAAGGAAGGGGAAAGAGAGGGAGAGGACAGGCATTGGAAAAACCTGGGCTCCTCAGCTGGCCATGCCCAGGCTACCAGGGAGCAAAAAGCCAGAAACTCCTGGGCAAGTGCAGCCCAGGAACTGGTGGCAGGAGCCTTTGGCTTTCCCATTGCTGTTGGCTTTGAGGCAGCCATTGACAGAAGAAGCTCATTCACCCCTCTATGACCACCTAATGTGTTTTCAACCAGAACCATCATACGTGGGGGTGGCAGGGCAAGCTTCGGGCTCTCTTTCTTTCACAGGGACGATGGAAAAGTGGCTAGAGTGAGATCACCTAGCAGGAAACCGCACCTTCAAGGAGGCTGCAGCTGTCCTTGTCATTAGGAGGGAGACATTCCAGTGTAAAAGGGGTGTGACTGCGGCATCCTTAGGCCTCTATCAGCCCCTCATTTCAGCAGGTGACCGTGTCAGATGAAACAAGGGGAGCCCCTTGGTCACGTAGCTCACAGCACAAGGATATCCGCAGACGGCCTCCTCAGGGCCCCAATGCTTGTGCCTCAAAGTGCCCCCACCCTGCCAGCTCAGCTCTTCTGTCACTTCTGAGAGCACACCATGCGCCCACTCTGGTGCCCCAGTCACCCCAACTCTGCAGAAGTGGGAGAACCCCTAACAATTCCATGAAAACCTGGGTCTAAGGCAGCCAGGCCCAGGGCAGGGTGGCATGAAGAGCAGCTGGAGGGACTGCTGAGCCCTGCACCCACCTCCCCTCCTTCCCAGGAATCCACAGAAAGACAAGACGTGGAGCACTCGAGTGCAAAGAGGAGGTGAGGAAAGAGAACAACAGTCTGGGGCACCTGGAAAGCAGATGGCATACTTGTGGGCACCCAAGCAGAGCTAAGGAAGCTAAACCCCATGCCAGCATTGCAGACAGCCAAGCAGCTGTCCCATCTGCATGTAATAATCCATAATGCCCTCACAACTGCAGAACTGGTGGCATTATATAGCCCTGAAGAGCAGGCCCCAGTGGGAAGAGCACAGAAGTATGGCCTGGGTTCTCTGGGCAGCTGGACCCCACACACACACTCACACCCCAGGGCTCCTCGTAGTCTCAACACAGCACCCGTCCCACACCAGCTTCTCCCACCCCACAGAAAACTGGAGGTTTGTTCTCTACAAAGCACAGAACCAAAGGTATCTGCCCTGAAGGATCCCAGGCAGGAGAGGGTGAGGACTGGCTGCAGAAGAGCTGCGGCCATGGGGCAGTTTGAGCACATAGCTCCCAGGGCAGGGACAATATGGGAATGTGTGATGACAAAGGGGACAAACACGGGAGAGCACCACCCACCAGGGCCACAGGCCAAAGGTGGCCCCAAGGCCATCCCAAAGCTAACTGTGTAGAAAGTATAAAGATGACAGAACATGTCCTCCAATGCACGGCTCCAATGCCTTTTATTAAAGGGCTGGTGGCTTACTGGTGGAGGAAGGAAAATGACCTCCATAACAATTAACTGTCCTCATCCCGGCAAGCCCTGGCATAGAAATGTCCACCTGCAGATACTGCCTCCTAGCCTCATTCTAAAAGGGACATTTGTTCTTTATGATGAGGAACTCAAAACTGCTCATAGTCTCTCCAGCAACTTGTAACCATGATCAAAACCGACTTTGGGGAAACATTTCAAAACCAGATTTGATAACCAACATTTAAAACCAAGACATTTTCTTCTTAGATTCAAGGAGAAGAGTTTTATTTGGACGCCTCTATGTACAATTTAATTAACTAGTCTCATGTGGCAATAAACCCCAAACATCAATCTGCAAGGACAAAGGGTCTCTGCCATTATTAGCCCGGGACAGCACGTCTGCTTTCCTTGCACACAACGCTCATCACCCTTTCTCAGGGTAAGTGCAGTCCAAACCTCAGCAATGAGAAAGGAAGGTGCTGGCCCCACTATGTCTGTCCTGTTTCCAGCACTCTGCATGGTTCTGGGCAGGAAATGGTTGGGGGTGGGGGGGTGAGCAGTAATGCAAAAGAGCGAGCAGTGCCTGTAAAGCTGACAGAGAAAGGAGCAGAAAGAGCAGACCCAGGGAGATACTTCCCACCCCATCCCACGCTGCTCCCAGCAGGAAGGTTTCCCAGCTGTGAAGTTGGGGAAGGGTGCACGGACCATCTCCCAGGACCCTGCTGCTCTGAACAGTAAGGATTTTATGATTCTGTGGTAAGTGCAGCCTGAAAGAAAGAACTCTGGGAACAACTGTCAATGTTCTCTCACCTAATAAAGGACAAAACGTCCTCAGCAGACACAAGCCAACTACATACATCAGCTCAAGGTGTTAAAAAAAATAAGCCTGATGCTTCAATCCTGAAGGGAGATTACAGAGTGGAAGAGGGACCCCTAGAAGGCAGCTGGCTCCACGGGGTCCCTGTCATGCTCAAAGTGTGAGAAGAGCTCTCTCTCCATTTTAAGAAAATAAATGCCTTCCTACCTGCTCAGGAGAATATTTAAAACTTTCTTGAACTGAGAGGAAAACCAAAAGGGTTGGAGGGGGGAGATGGGGCAGTCAGCAAGGTCTAGACAGAAATAGCACAAAGGGAGGGGGAAGGAGACCCCAGAAGTGAACCAGGCAATAAGCTGCTCTCTATGTGCCACTCTGGGGTTGGGGTGGCCAGGAGACAGGTACGGGTAGAATTTCAATGTCCCAAAACAAGCATGTGGAGCCTGAAAATAAGTGCCCTGGGGTTGGGGACCTGCAACAAAGGCTGGCAAGTCCTGGGCAGGAAGCCCCAGCACACCCAGCAGAAGGGCTAGTCTTTGGCCTCAATGGCAGTGTGGCCTTCTTTTAGCCACAGGGTCTGCTGTCCCACTCAATCAATTGGGCCACAGCAGCCATATTTCACAGCAGAAGTGAATATTCCAAGTACTTTGGCATACATCACCTCCTGTGATTATCATAATGACCTTGGGATGGGTGGGAAACATATTTGAAGATGGTCACTCCAAAGCAAGCCTATTCCAAAGGGAAAACATTGCCTCTGCAAGCAGCATAACAGTCTAACTAGTGGGAAAAGCCAATTAAACCCAAAGAGACAGTAGGTAAAAAGAATGCAAAAAGGCACAGCCTAATCAACTGGGAAGGAGTTCTGGACCTTTACCTGGAGGGAATCTGGTAGACAATTTCCAGTTACTCACTGAAGGGAGATAGTTAGGTGAGATCCACATTTACCCAGTGAGAAACCATTTTCATTTACATGTACAATACTTTCCCATTCCCTTTACAGATGATGCAGCAGCAGCAGCAGCACAGGCCTCACTGGTACAAACTGTAAAGCTTACCCACACAGCTGAATGACTGAGTCTGTGGATTAAAGGACAGGCAGTGGAATGATGGCAGGATACGCTCAGGCAGCACAAAACCTACAGTGGAAACCCAAACGGAACAAGAAACATCTAGAGACTCAAACACAAAACTTCAGCCTCTGTTTTAGTTTAACTGCAGGAATGTGATATACCACAACTGGAACAGATTTTAAAAGGGGGAATTTAGTAAGTTACAATTTACAGTTCTAAACCTACAAAAATGTCCAAACTAAGGTAGGTATCTTTTCCTGGATGCCTATCTCAAGGAAGGCTAATGGATCAGGAATACCTCTGTCAGCTGGGACGTCATGTGCTGGCATCTACTGGTCCCTTGCTCCTGGGCTCCATTGCTTTTAGTCTCTGTTCCTGTGGCAGTTCTTCACTTTGCTTCTCCAGGGCTGGTTTTCATCTCTTGTCTTCCCTTGGCTCTTTCCAGGTTCTGTCTTGTTTAATATCTCATAGCAACATCTGCTCAGCTCCAAGCATCTCCAAACATCTATGTCACTGTTCTCTAAGTGTCAGCCCTGTTCTGTCACCTCTTCTCTGAAGTTTCTGTTAGTACTCTCATTTCTGAGATTTTTCCATAATGTTTCCCTTTTGAAGACTCCAGTAAACTAATAAGACCCACCTGGAATGGGTGATGTCACATGTCCATCTAAATCAAAGGGTCACACCCACAACTGTGGTGTCACATCTCCATGGAGAAAATCTAATCAAAAGGTTCTGCCCCACATACTGAATTAGGATTAAAAGAAACAGCTGCAAGATAGCGGCTTAGTGAGGTGTGGAATTTATTAATCCCCCAGAGCAGCTAGTAAATATCCACAAACAGTACAGAACAGCTGCTGTGTCCACATCAGTGACCTGATACACAGCGTACACCAGTCTGGACAGGCTGGGCCAGCTGAGACCCCACACAAAACTCTCACTGGATAGACCGTCAAGGTTTCTCAGTCTCCAGGACTGCCCCAGACCAGGACAGAATTAAGTTTGCCTGAGAGACAAAGTAACCAGTCGGGTGAAAGGAGTTAAATTGCTAAAGACTATACCTTCCCCAAGAGAAAGGTAGGGCCCAGCTCAAGTGGAATCACTCCCTCAAGGAATTCAGGCCCCAGGGACTGGAAAACTGAACCAATTAATACCAATCACCTCTGTCTCAACCACTCCCTCAGCAGGGAGAGTCTGCTGAAGTTAAAGGCACCACATCACTTTACACTGGTGGAAAGCCATGGGCAACAAGTGCCACATGCTGGGCAGGATAGGAAAAACACAGAGTCTAGAAGCTTCTTAGGCAAGTCTGCCAACCTATTAGGTCTCATCCTCAGAGAAAACTGATGTGGGCAACTTTTTCCTCCTGAAAGGAGGCCAGTCCATTCTAGAAAAATCTGACTAGGGTCTATAATATCTGAGGCGATTCTCCACCAAAAAATAAAAAGGCTTCATGTAAGCAGGGCAAGAAACAGAAAAACAAGAACTGAAAAATTTTGATCAATTAAACAGAACCTATGCTGCAGGTCTAGAACAATTTTAACTGAATGTAAAAGAATAGATAGAGAACAAAGCTATCCAACAAGAAAATCCTGGGTAAAGAGTGAAAACAACCTCCAGAATAAACTAATTGAGGATATCAAATGCCTAGCACAAGCAAAAAATAACATGTCATACTAGGAAAATTGAAGATAATGCCCAGTTAAAGGAACAACCAACAATTCAAATAAGACACAGGAGTTGAAACAACTAATTTAGGGTGTTCAAACAGACATGGAAAATCTCTTCAAAATCAAATCAACAAGTTCAGGGAGGATATAAAGAAGGCATTGGACAAACAAAAAGAAGAAATCAAAAGTTTGAAAAAACCTATTACGGAATTTATGGGAATGAAACGCTGTTCTAGTTTGCTAGCTGCTGGAATGCAACACACCAGAGCTGAATTGGCTTTTAATAAAGGGTAATTTATTTAGGTAAAAACATACAGTTCTTCAGAGGAAAGGCAGCTAACTTTCAACTGAGGTTCTTTCTTCCGTGGGAAGGCACAGGGTGATCTCTGCTGGCCTTCACTCCAGGCCTCTGGGTTCCAGCAACTTTCCCCGGGGTGATTCCTTTCTGCATCTCCAAAGGCCTGGGCTGAGCTGCGAGTGCTGAGACGAGTAATGCTGAGCTGCTTGGGCTGTGCTATGTTGACCTCTTTCATTTAAGCTTCCAACCAATTAAATCAAAAATCATTCATTGCAGCAGGCACATCTCCTAGTCGCTACAGATGTAATCAGCAACAGATGAGGTCCACATGCTATTGGCTCATGTCCACAGCAACAGAATTAGGCACCTTCACCTGGCCAAGTTGACACCTGAACCTAACTACCACAAATGAACAGCAAAAAATGAAAAAAAAAAAAACACAGTGGAAACCTACAACAATAGATTTGAAGAGGCAGAAGAAAGGATTAGTGAATTACAGGACTGGATATCTGAGACCCGAAACACAAAAGAAAATATAGGGTAAAGATAGGAAAAATATGAGCAGAGCCTCCAGGAACTGAATGACAACATGAAGCACATGAATAAACATATGGTGGGTGTCCCAGAAGGCAAAGAGAAGGGAAAAGGAGGAGAAAGACTAATGGGGCAAATAATCACCAAAAATTTTCCACCTCTTATGAAAGACATAAAATTTCAGATTCAAGAAGGGCAGTGTACCCCAAACAGAATACCTCCAAATTGACATATTGCAAGACATTTACTAATCAGAATGTCAGATGTCAAAGAGAAAGAGAGAATTTTGAAAGTAGCAAGAGAAAAGCGATCAATCCATCACATATAAGGGAAGCACAATAAGTCTACGTGTGGATTTCTCAGCAAAAACCAAGGAGGGGAAAAGGCAGTAGTATGGTATATTTAAGATTCCAAAAGAGAAATATTCTTGCCAACCAAGAATTCTATATCCAGCAAAACTGCCCTTCAAAAATGAGGGGGAAATTAAAACATTTCCAGAAAACAATCACCGAGAGAATTTGTAACCAAGAGACTGGCTCAGCAAGAAATACTAAAGGGAGTACAAAAGGCAGATAGGAAAAGGCAGTAGAGAGAAGAGTATAGTATGGAGAAGAGTATATAAATATAGACTATCAGTAAAGGTAAAAAGAGAAAAAAAAACTAGATAAGACATATAAAATCCAAAACGCAAAATGGTAGAAGAAAGTACTGCCTTTACAGTAACAACTCTAAATGTTAATGGATTAAACTTCCAAGTCAAAAGACAAACTGGCAGAATGGATTAAAAAACAGGACCCATCTATATGCTGTCTACAGGAGTCTCATTTTAGACCCAAGGATAAAAACAGGTTGTAAGTGAAAGGTTGAGAAAATGTATTTCATGCAAACAACAATCAGAAAAGAGTAGTAGTAGTTATACTAATATCTGACAAATTAGACCTTAACTGTAAAACAATTAAAAGAAACAAAGAAGGACACTATGTATTAATAAAAGGAACAATTCAACAAAAAGACGTAACAATCATAAATATTTATGCACCGAGCCAGAGTGCTCCAAAATACAGGAGGAAACACTGACAATACTGCAGGGAGAAATTGACACATCTACCATAATAATTGGAGACTTTAATTCCCCACTTTCATTAATGGATGGAACAAATCTAGACAGAGGATCATTAAAGAAAGAATTTGAACTATAGAATAAATGAACAAGACTTAACAGACATTTACAGAACATTACACTCTACAACAGCAGGGTACACCTTTTCCTCAAGTGCTCATGGATCATTCTCAAGGATAGACCATATGCTGGGTCACAAAGCAAGTTTTAATAAATTTAAAAAGACTGAAATTATACGAAAAACTTTCTTCAATTATAAAGGAATAAAGTTGGAAATCAATAACAGGTAGAGGGCCAGAAAATTCACAAATATATGGAGGCTAAACAACACACTCCTAAACAATCTGTGGGTCAAGGAAGAAATTACAAGAGAAATCAGTAAATATCTCAGAGGCAAATGAAAATGAAAACACAACATATCAAAATTTATGGGATGCAGCAAAGGCAGTGCTAAGAGGGAAATTTATTGTCTTAAATGCCTATATTTAAAAAGAAGAAAGCAAAATTCAAGGAATAAACTGTTCACTTGGAAGAACTAGAGAAAGAATAGCAAACTAATCCCAAAGGAAACAAAAGGAAAGAAATAATAAAGATTAGATCAGAAATAAATGAAACTGAGAACATGAAAACAATCAAGAAAATCAACAAAACTAGAAGCCGGTTCTTCGAAAAAATTAATAAAACTGATGGACACTTAGCAAGGTTGACAAAAAGAAAAAGAGAAAGGATGCATATAAAATCAGAAATGTTAGAGGAAATAAAACCACTAACCCCATAGAAATAAAGGAGGTAATGAGAGGATACTATGAGCAACTATATGCTAATAAACTAGACAACATAGATGAAATGGACAACTTCTTAGAAAGGCAAGAACATCCAACATTGACTCAAGAGGTAACAGATGACCTCAACAAACCAATCACAAGTAAAGAGACTGAATCAGTCATCAAGAAGTGCCCCCCCCCAAAAAAAAGTCCAGGACCAGATGGCTTCACCAAACCTTCAAGAAAGAATTAGTAACAATCCTGCTCAAACTCTCCAAAAAAAACTGAAGAGGAGGGAAGGCTACCTAGCTCATTCTATGGAGCCACCATAACCTTCATACCAAAGCCAGACAAAGATACTACAAGAAAATAAAATTATAGATCAATCTCTCTAATGAATATAGATGCAAAAATCCTCAACAAAATTCTTGAAATCAAATCCAGCGCACATTAAAAGAATTATACACCATGACCAAGTGGAATTTATTCCAGGTATGCAAGGAAGGTTCAACACAAGAAAATCAATTAATGTAATACTCCATATCAACAAATCAAAGCAGAAAAATCACGTGATCATTTTGATTGATGCAGAAAAAGCATTTGACAAAACTGAACATCCTTTCCTGATGGAAACACTTCAAAGAACAGAAATAGAAGGGAAGCTCCTCAACATGATAAAGGAAATATATAAAAAACCCACAGCTAATATCATCCTCAATGGGGAAAGACTGTAAGCTTTCCCCTAAGATCAGGAGCAAAAAAAGGATGTCCACTGTGACCATTGTTATTTAACATTGTTCTGGAAGTTCTAGCCAGAGCAATTAGACAAGAAAAGAAATAAAAGGCATCCAAATTGGAAAATAATGTTTTCCAAAATTTGCAGATGACATGATGTTATACGTTGAAAATCCCTAAAAATCTACAGCCAAGCTCCTAGAGTTCATAAACAAGTACAGCAAAGTGTCAGGGTACAAGATCAATATCCAAAAGTCAGTAGTGTTTCTATACACTAGTAATGAGCACTCTGAGGAGGAAAACAAGGAAAAAAAATTCCATTTACAATAGCCACCAAAAGAACAAAACAGTTAGGAATAAACTTAATCAAGGATACAAAAGACCTATACAAAGAAAACTACAAGAAATTGTTAAAAGAAATCACAGAAGACCTAAACAAATGGAAGGGCATGTGGTGTTCATGGATTGGAAGACTAAACATAGTTAAAATGTCAGTTCTATCCAAATTGGTTTATAGATTCAATGCAATATCAATTAAAATCCCAAAGATTTTACTTTGCAGAAATAGAAAAACCAATACCGAATTTATTTGGAAAGGTGCCCCAAATAGCTAAAAATATCTTGAGAAAGAAAAATGAAATGGGAGGTCTCACACTACCTGACTTTAAGGAATATTACAAAGCTACAGTGGTCAAAACAGCACGGTACTGATAAAAAGATAGATATACTGATCAATGGAATTGAACAGAGTGCTCAAACCCTCTCATCTATGGACAACTAATCTTTTATAAGGCAGTGAGGTCAACTCACCTGGGACAGAGCAGCCTCTTCAATAAATGGTGCTTGGAGAACTGAGTATCCATATGCAAAAGAATGAAAGAGGATCCATATCTCACTCCTCATACAAAAATTAACTTAAAATGGATCAAAGGTCTAAACATTAGAGCTAAGACCATAAAACTTTTAGAAGAAAATGTAGGGAAATATAAAACTTGTAACAGGAGGTAGTTTTCTAGATCTTACATCCAAAGCACAAGCACTGAAGAAAGAAATAGATAAAGGAAAACTCTTCAAAATTAAACACTTTTATGCATCAAAGAACTTTGTTAAGAAGATAGATAGAAAGCCTACTCAATGGGAGACAATATTTGGAAACCACATATCAGATAAGGGTTTAGTATCCAGAATATATGAAAAGATTGTTTAACTTAACAACAAAAAGACAACAACCCAATTATTAAATGGGTGAAAGACATGAACAGACACTTCTCAGAAGAGGAAATACGAATGACTAAAAGGCACATGAAAAGATGGTCAACTTCATGGGTTATTAAGGAAATGCAAATCAAACCACAATGTGATATTATTTCACACCCACTAGAATGGCCATTATCAAAAAAAAACCAGAAAATGACAAGTGTTGGAGAGGATGTGGAGAAAGAGGCACACTTATCCACTGTTGGTGGGAATGTAAAATGGTACAACTGTGGAAGGCACTTTGGTCATTCCTCAGGAGGTTAAGTATAGAATTGCCATATGATCTGGCAATCCCATTGCTAGGTATCCATTCAGAGGACATGAGGGCAAGGACACAAACAGACATTTGCACACCAATGTTTATAGCAGCATTATTTACAACTGCCAAGAGATGGAGACAGTCCAAATGTTCAACAACAATTGAGTGGCTAAACAAGCTGTGGTGTATACATACGATGGAATTTACGCAGCTGTAATACAGAATAAAGTCATGAAGCATGTAACAACATGGCAGACCTTGAGGGCATTATGCTGAGTGAAATTAGCCAGAAACAAAAGGACAAAGACTGTATGGTCTCACTAATATGAACTAACATTAATGAGTGAACCTAAAGAATTGAAGTTAAGAACACAGGCCATCAGAAGAGAGATAGGGTAGAGAGTGGGCAATTGGTACTGAAGGAATACAGATTGTGCAACAAGACTGATTGTAAAAATTCAGACATGGATAGCACCATAATGTAAGTACACTGAATGAAGCTGAAGAAAAAAAAAAAGAAAGAAAGAAAAGAAACAGCTATCCCAACAAGACTGAATCAAATAAAACATGGCTTTTCTGGGGCACATAATACTTTCAAACTGGCACAGCCCCTCTTTAAACAGGGCACTTCACTTTAAACTAAATTGAAGGAATCCAGTGTGCAGGCATGCCTGGAGCCCTGGGTGCAGGGTGCCATGTGAAACCCCTCCTCTGCTGCTCCACTGACCACTGCATGACCTCCACAGAGTGGGCACAGGCTTGGTTATTGGTAGCGTGAGGATGGGCATTAAGGCCCACGCTCCAGGCAAAAGAGAAGGGACTACCACTCTTTTTCTAACGAGGGTCACATCTGACTTTCTCATCTCCCATTTCATAGGCTCTTGAGGTGGGGGCACCACAGAGCACAAGGGGCCAGTCAGGAACCCCAGGAAGCAGGGATGGGTGAGGAGGGGGTTTTCAGGGGTGGGGAGCATCACCATGACCGCAGGCTGCCATTTCTAGAGGAAATCCTGGAGCACAGACATAGAGGCAGGCGCAGGGCCCACAGGACAACCACCGGGCTCCTCAAATGGCCGAGGAGGAGCCAGAGGGCTCTACCATGTTCAGGACCCAACCCAGGAAGGGCTAGAGGCACCATGCAGGTCACCATGCCTAACCATTTTATTTTACACACAGGGAAGCTGAGGCCAGAGAAGAGAAAGAGCCCTTAAAATGAGGTGAAAATACACCCCTTCATGGGGTTGTTGTGAAAAGCAACACAGTTAATACAGATGAACTGAGAACGGTGCCTGCACCAACTTAATAAACACCAACTGCCATTACTACTGTCATTATCATCGCCATCTCCAGCAGCCACACTGAGTCAGTGATGGAGGCGGAACAAGTGTCTATCTCTAATGTGCTGCTGATTTGAACTTGAATTCAAATTGAACTGAAACAAACTTCTTTTATTTCTTTGAATATTGTTTTTTGTATTGCGTCCTCCTTCCCCCAAATCCAACAAAATAGCCACTTAGATTTCCACCTGACGGTATAGCACATCAACTTGACTTGAGAAATTCATGATATCCTTGGAGTGCCCTCCTGGGGTGCCATAGACCCCAGCTTGGGGGGCACCCTCAGTCAGGTCTGCTATCTAAACGGCTGTAACAGGCCAAATAATGATTACCACAGTCACATTCAAGCTGTGAGTGCCCAATGGACAGCAGGCACGTGCAGCCAGAACCAACTGGCAGAGACAAAAAGCACCCGGGAGCACAAGCAAGCAGCTCCCGCAGGCACACATGACTTCAGACATTTGACTTAACCACAATTACGTGTGTGCTTTGCCGAATGCTGTGCTCGCGTGTCTAGAATGAAATACGGCCGTCATTTCCAGAGCTCCCATCAGCCCTTCCAGGGCCTAATGAGGACGCTGGCTGTGGGAGAGGAGCCTCATTATTTCTCAGCCTCACACACTGCATATTCCAAGGTCCTGAGCTGCACCACTGATTTATTCTCTGGTCTCCAGCGGCTTACCTTGCAGTGGTAATAAAAATATTTTCACTTGGGTGGTAATAAAGCTGAATCTAGTTTACTAGCTGAAACTGAATCCTATCTTAAAAGAATAAGTCCATTTTAACCTTACAATGTAGTCAAGACTACTCTCAGAAAAATTTCATTAAAATCACATTTAACCTGAATTAAAAAACATAGGAAAGGGACAATGTACAAGTAGATAAAGCAGATTAACACTTGTAGGAACTATTCTCTGGGAATGCATTTCAGCCTTTTCTCCTTTGAAAATGTTAACATATTATAAATAATAGCAAAAACAGCCACGGGCCTCCACCTCTCTGACTTCAGTCATAATTAGGGAGACTTGGCAGGGCCTGGGGCTGCCACCACACAGGTCCACAGGGCCAGCAGACCCAAACCCTTCAGACTAAGCCTCATTAGACTCAGAACCCACCCTGCCCCTAACCCAGCCCTCCACCCAAGTGAAGGCAGCAACAGCACTGGCTGCCGGGCTGAAGGGGCTGGAGGCTGCCAGGCTGGACGAGCTGGAGGCTACCGGGCCAGACCAGCTGGAAGCTAGGGGCTGGATGAGTGGAGGATGTCGGACTAGACAAGCTGGAAGCTGCTGGAGGCTGTTCTCCAGATGTTCTATGACTACCAAATCCACACTTCTAAATGTGGGCTGGAGCCAGGCTGACTACTTTCATGGCCAGAGCTACTAACACCCACTCTGTGAGATACAGTGGCTCAGATAAGCCAGAAACATTCAAGAATTATTTTTATTAAGTCCCAAACAAAGTCTACCAGCTTCTCTCCTCCTCTCACTCCCAAATTACCTTTTAACAGTCTCCCATTTCTGCTCATGGACTGACATTTTCCTGGTCTCTCAGAGAGCAAACTTTGTAGACTCCCTTTCCTTCCAGCCCTCTGGAAGATCTCTGACCAGGCCTGTGGTCCTTAGGCCTCCACCTGTCACATGCCTCTACCTGCCTATGCCTCTCCAGCACCAAGGACCAAGAGCCCAAGGACAGGGTCTCCACACCAAATAGGGGGGCAGAGACTCACCTTCCCTTGCTCCTGGCTGGCTCCCAGGGACCAGAACTCGGCTCTGCTTCCTACTGCCAAGCACCCCTGGAAGCCTTCCACGCAGGCTTGCCCTCTCCTTCCTGCTGCTGCGGAGTGGCTGAGGTGGCTCCAGCCCTCTGGGTAGTGGGCAGCTGCACTGGACTCCAAGTCTGCTTCAGAGACCCAGCTCCCCACACAGACTGCTGCTGGGAGTGGGTCCAAGGGAGGTATGAGAAAGCCCCCTTCTGGCTCAGGAAACAATCAGGGTACTGCAACAGTGTTTCCCATCTCTGTGTCTAGAGAACTGCTTCTGATCCCTACTGCTAGAACCTGAATGGGAAGGGGTAGTAACTGACCCCCACAAGCCCACACTCAGCACACTCAGCCCTGGACACAGTGACTGGAAGGCAGAGTCCAGCACTTATACAGCACTTTGGTTTCTTGAGCAGTTGTTCCCAGCAAGAAGCAGTTCTCTTCTGGAATACATTGACAAAATCTGGGTCTGCTATCCTTTTGGTGCCTTTGATCAGACAAACCTCAAAGCTTCCATAGCAAAAGGAACAAATGAAGAGTCTTCCTTTCCTTCCATTGTGTTGTTATTTGATTCAGAAAATTTGAAAAATTTGAAACTTGGTTCCTCCATTCCACCTGCCTAAGACACAATCAGACTTCTTGCTAATGGACAAGGATGATGAAGAAGAAGATGATGATGTCTTCTGCACACACTTTAATTTAAAGCATACATACACACACAATAACTTTCCCAAGCAATTTAGTTCTGGGAAAGGAAAATGCTCCTGAGGGGTTGTCTGCCCCTCCCACCCGCTTACATATAGGCCTTCCCCCCATGGCACTCACCACTCACCGCTGTAAGCAGCCACCTTGTTATGTGGATGCAATCACCATCCACAACCCACAAACCTGCACACTGCTTTGTGGATGGGGTTAAAGACCTAGTCTAGACCTCCAGCAGGCCGGCTGCTCAGCAGGCTGGCTAAGCCCACCATGGTCCCATCTTAAAGTGTGCTCTGAGGCTCCAAACCATGAGTGACAACGCAGAAGAAAGCTCGCAGGAGTGCTGTTGCCATGGGAGTTCCTGGGCCTTGGTCAGTGTGTCAGTGACTCCTTCTGAATGCCTGCAGCTCTCTCTGGGCTCTGGCCTAAAGGACGGGCCTCCTGCAGACCCTGACCTATTGCAGGCATACAGCGTTACTAAGAATGAGATTCACAAACCCTTCCCAGGCAAGCAGTTAGCCACTTTCTGTTCCTGATGTGCACGTTATCTTAGCAATTAAAGCTCCCTGGAGGCCAAGGTCCTGCCTGATACTTACTCCGTGCCAGCCCCCACCTCAAAACAAATATTTCCTTTCACCAGTAAGTACCACCTTAGATAGCTGACTTGGGTTGCTATGTGCAAAGAAAAAATGTGATGGCCAGAGGGTGGGAAGTGCTTTCCAGGGAAAGAAAATGATAAGCCAAGGCTCTAAGTGGAGGCCTGAGGTCTCAGGGGCTGATGGCAGAAAAAGGAGGCCCAGGGTTTCAGCACAGTGGGCTGCTGCAGAATGAAGAGCTTGGGAGGAACTGTGAAGGGTTTGGACACCACTGTGCTGAGCATTTGCCATTACACTGAGCGTCTGGAGATCCAGTTACTGTTAGAGGAAGATTGTCAGTGTGGAAGGAGAGCCAGAGAAGAAGAAAATGCAAATTTGATTAAGTGACTAAGAGGCAAAGAGAAAGAACCTCTTCTCAGATGGGCTTGCATCTGCCTGACATGGATGGCCAAGGTAACTGACCTGGGCAGCCAGGGGCAGGTCGTCATGGCAGGGTTCATGGACCTGAGCAGCATGGTGATTGATCCCAGGCGGTCACCCAGGGCAAAGCAAGCTTGGTCACCTGCAGAGCGGTCATCCTTCCACACAACAGTGAAGGCATTCATTACAGCCATCAAGGCTTCCTAAGCCAGCCTTCAGAGAAAAGAAGCGAGACAAAAGCCATCCAGAGGGCTGCTCTGGCCTAACGAAGAAGAGGGGCTTCACTGAGATAACCTGGGGGGCAGTGCTGTTACAAGCCTGTTACTCTACAAAGTCAGATCAGGTCAGTTACAGATCTGACTGACAGCTATCATTACCAATAGCGAACTTGCAGCCTTTTGGGAGGAGACAGGCCGCTTGTGGGGCAAGTCTCGACATACTCCACAGGCCAGGGGAAAACAGCCAACTCAAGTGCAATCACCAGACTGCCAAAATAAACCAGGCAGGTTTGATGAAAACCATTTATATGATCAGCATGATAATCATCTGTATAGTAATCACTAATCAAACATATATGTACATATGTGTATACATGTAAAATACATGACTAGTTTACCACCCATCCCATTTGCCACAATGCTCCAGACTTCAGCACTGAAAGTCCTGTATCTCAGGGAACCCTTCAGTCCAGAGCAAATCCTAACAGTTAGTGGTCACAAGTGTCATTAGGGGTCACTCCTGAATACTATTTAATTTTAGAGATTTAGCAAAACCATACTCTATTTTGTTTTCCCATGACTAATCTGAAATGATCCATCAAATTTAAAGCAGTATTTTCATGAGCACCGGAAATCTCCAAGAGGAAAGGTCAGCCGGGACCTCAGCACCGAGTCAGTATTTGATTTCACCTCACTCTGAACTCCCGCTTGGCGGGGCTGCCAGATAAAATACAGGAGGCCAGTTAAATTTGAATATCAGTATGTCCCCAATATTGCATGGGACATACTTAAAAAGTATTTGTTACTTATCTGAAATCCAAATTTAACTGGACATTCTGTATTTTTATTTGCTGAATGCAGCAACACTAACCCTTAGGTGGGATAAAGTAAGAAGATGCCATCCCCATTTTTTTACTAAAGGAAAGAAAAAGTACAGTTTCAATAAGAAAACTGAGAGAGCACTTTTTTTTCATTGGCCACAGCTTAGATGCTATTGACAGAAATACTACTGGGTTACCACCCATTGGTAATCTTGTTCACTGGATCAACTGGTGATCAGGCTTCTCCAGCCCCTCCCTGCCCACCAGGACCTCCCAGCTCTAAACTCTATTAGACTAGCCTGACGGCTGAGCCCAGCAGAACTGGGACCCCTGAGGGCCACAAAGGAGCCCATTTGGGAAGGCCCAGCTGAGCACCCGCTTCGTCCCTGCCTCAACGACTATTGGGGCTCATTGGCCCTCACAGTTTCACATTGAGTGAAAAGGATGTGACAGCAGTAAAATAATAAGATGAGCAGAGCATATCATTTAGCTCATTACAAACATCTGAGATTTTATTTTCAAATATACGTAAGCATTCTAAATATAATTTAGAGCAAAAGTGTGTGCTTTATATGTTGAAATTCCTGCAGTCAATTGGAACATCAATGCATATTTATTGTCACAGTACTAAATTACTAAATAATTGGTGTGAATTGTTAATTTAGAGACAAAATCATTTAATAAGTAGGGAACAGACTGAAAGTTAATACAAATATTGAGACAATATTAGCTAGACAACTATAAAATGAATATCATATCCTCTCTGAGCCAACAAATGTTTATAAAGCCTTGAACATCACATGGGAGAATAACATAGAATCAATTATATCATAATTTTATTTTTTGTGCACTTGTTTGACATATACCCTAACATAAAACATAACATAAAACAAAATCAACACTAAGATCTGTATTTAAATTTTAGTTACTTAATTGCCCTTAAGCAGGAGTCTTATTTTGGGAATTGACAGAGAGATTGTCCTTCCTAAGCAAAAATGCCAAGCCCTTAAAATTTCCCCATAAAACGTTTTAAGCTTCTGGGTCCAGTTCCAGACTTGCCCCCTCTGCAGTCTACCTCTGCTGATGACTGGGCAGCAATCTGGTCCACAAGGCATCTGGTTCTCACTAGCATGGTTCAGGGAACACTTCCCTGTCATTCCAATGTTAGGGGCAGACACCTGACTTGGCTCAGCCAAAGAAACACAAGCAGAAAGGATAAAGACCACTTCTGTGGAAATGTGAAGGGCCCACATGCAATCCCACAGTAACTGGACAAAAACACTCCTATGGTGGCTACAGCAGCTGGCTGAGCCCTGAAGTGGGGACAACTCAGAAGAGTGGCCCCAGCTAAAGCACGATGGATAGGTAGCATGAGCGAGAAATACATGCTTGTGGTTCTAAACCACTGAGATCTAGGGACAGTTTGTTCATCAAGCATAAGCAAGCCTCTTCTGACTGATACAGTGATATGTAACTTCAGGGCAGTATGGATTTCCCCATGCAGCCACTAAGCATTGGGCCAAGTGTTTTCAAAGCACTTCTAATGCAAGTTTTGGGAATGTTTGTGTGTACTTACGTCTATATGAAGAGTCAAGTTTCACCTGCCACAAAAAAGGCACAAGACACAGTATTTGCCAGAGTCAAGCAAGAATCTCCTGACATGCACCAGCCACCTGAGGAGATGGAGCTGCAGCTGACAAGAAAGAAAAGAGGAAGGAAAGGGGTACCACCTAGCACTGAGGGAATCAGAGAGGTATGACCTGCATGGCTGGGCACTGCTAGGGCAGAGGAAGCTAAGAAAGAATCAGAAGAAAGCAGTATAGCATCTGATGCAAAACCAATCCCTGAGCTCCACCTCCTACTGCAGGGTACCACAGACCTGGTTCCCCAGCCCACTTTCCACACACACACCTTTGCTTATGGGTCCCCTCCAGGTTTTGTGGACACCTGGAAACAAGGGGCCCAGGCTCCCCTAGAGCATTCCAAAAGGCCAGGACAGCTGCATCCCCTCACAGGTCCACCACTGCTCCCAGAACAAGCAAACAGAACCAGATGCACCATCTCAAAAATGCTAAAATGCTGTCAAGCCATGGTCAGCACAATTGGTGGCCTTTGGCTGGTTATCTTATGTGCAAATGCCTTCTGCATGTGGACCCACCAGTCAATCATGACTGGTGTTGGTGTTCTAGAATCAGCCAATGCTGGCAGGGCTTTCTCTGAATAACTGCTTTTGCACACAGCCTGTCCATCCTGAAAAGGAACGGCATTTTTAGCACAGGGAAGTTCAAGAGCAGTTTAACTACAAACCACACCTTCATATCAAGGGTTAATATAACCCTTCTCTCCAAGAGAGAAGAAAGAAAGCACATGTGATAACACAGTTTTAGAATTCAAGCACATACAACAAAGAAAATTTCAGGTTGCTTTCTGGATGACAGCTGCATAAATACTGTCTCAAACCCATCCTCTCCTCCTCTCCCTGACTGCCACCACCCTTGTCGAATGACATCACATCACCTCTCACCTGCATTATTTCACTAGTCTCCTAGTTCTGGGGCCCAATCCCTGTAATCCAACCTCCACTGGCAGCCAGAGTGCCCTCAAGAGAAGCCTAATTTCCCCTCAGGTGGGGGAAGGAAGCCCTGTTAGGGGCTCAGTGGTCCCCAACAGTGACTCATCTGCACAGCAGGCTGCTCATTCCACTCCAGGGAAAAAGGAAAGCACCATTTTCAGGCAGGAATGATAAACCCATAGCTGAGCCCACCCAAGAAAATGTCACCTAAGAATTCAGTTCCTGGAAGGCAAGTGCTGGCTCAGGACTGCGTTTCTGCCAAAGTCTTAGCAGCCACCCCCCACTAAACCACAAACCCTTAAGGTATTTATCATCTGACAAAAATTCTAGGTACATAGTATATTGTGTTTTTAATTTTTATTTTCATAAATTTTCACTGAAGTACACTGGGTTCCCTCCTTAATTTTCTCTCAAATCCCCACTACACTACTTCTCTGTTGTCTTCCTGATAGCAACACAGGCTGGCTCAAACATAGGGTGGGTGGGATCTAGTCCTATGGCTGCTCTATGCCACCCTACACTGCTGCTGCTAGCTAGAGAGGACAGGATCCTCAGGATAGGGCAAACAGCAGTGGGGAGGGCAGGCTAAAGATGGTGGGGGTGGGGGGTGGGAGAAAGAGCCAAAAGGGAGAGGGGCCTGCTCCCTGAACCAACCAGCAATGACATACTGCACTGCTGAGAGGTGGCCAGGACCCAACAGAAAATCATAGCTGTGATGTGTCCAGACAGCCCCAGAAGCAAAGGGGACTGAGACCAAAATGCCGACCATGCTGCCACAGCTTCCTGGGAAACAGCAGCCTGCCAGGGAGCGCAGAAGCCCTGGGAGGAGAGGAGCTAGTGCTGGGCACACACTCCATCAAAGCAACAGCTTTAACATGAACACAACTGCTCTCACTGGAGCGAGTGTCCTTCATCACCCAAGGTCACACAGGACACTGACTCAGGCAGCAGCAATCACTGGGTAAAACCTGCACCCATACAACCACCACCGGGATGGAGAAACATTCCACCATGCTGTGTTTTGTGAATACACCACAACATTTCAGATTATTCTGGTTTGGGGCTTTTTGCAAACATACTACATATAGTCCAGAGGAGATGGGCAGGAGGTTTTTTCAGAAATTGTACTGAAGTGGAACTACAAGGGCTACATACATCTTCAACTTTACCTGATAGGGCCAAACAGTTTTTCAAAGAGATGGTACCAATCTACATCTAATTGGTAGGACTTGAAAGTTCCCCTTGACCTTTATCTTCTCCAACGTTTAGCATGGTTTGATTTTTCATTCTTTGCCAGTCTGATGGATATGAGGGAGGAGACCATTAAGGTTTCAAGCAGTTCCTTAATTACTAATGACATGCAGCATCCCTCACTGATCAATTAACCATCTGAATTTCCTGTTCTGCATTTGACTGCTCAAGACTTTTGCTTGTCTGTCTACTGAGTTGTCTGTCATCTTCCTATCAAACCCAGGCATTCTTTATTTATTATGAATGAATATTTTATAGTTACGTGAGGTCAAGGTTATCAATCTTTTATGATCAGTGCTCTTTGGTCTTAAGAATTCTGTGTCTTTGTTGACTGAAAATATTTTCCAATGTTATCTTCAAAAAGCTTGAAGTTTTGCCTTTCCCATTTAGTTCTATAAAACAACTAAAATTGATTTTGCATTCTGGGGTGAGAAAAGGATTCAATTTCACTTTTTGCAAGAAAAAAACAATACACTGTAACTACCCTATTGCCCTGCAGTCCCACTTCGGTCATAAATCAAATGCCAATAGATGCAGGGCTTGATTCTTGGGCTCCGAAGTCCATTCCTTTTGCCTATATGTCACATGCATTCCAACACCTCACTGCCATAATTACATAAGATCTATAATAAGTCTTGATATGCAGTAGAGGGAGTCCTCCCATGTTGTTCTCTTGCTTTAAGAGTATCTGGATTTTTCTTGGCCATTTGCATTTCCATAAACTTACTTCACAAATGGTTTGTCAAGGTCCAAAAATTAACCCACTAGAATTTTGACTGAGATTGCACTGAAACTCCTACAAAGCCACTAGGAGTAAAATCATGATACGGATTTTTCCAAACCATGAACATGATGCATATCTCAGATTTAGACCTTCTTCAATGACGCTCAAAGTTTTATAATTTTCTTTAGAAGTTTTGCACAACTTTTGTTATACCTCTACCTAGGTACTTGCCTATTTTGTGATGCATTTCTAAATTGCATCTTTTATTTAATTTCATATTCCATTTGTTGTTAGCATATGATACCACAACCCAGATTTTAGAATACTGATTTCGTACACAGCAATCTAGCACCCACTGGACTTCTGTTATTTCTAATAATTAACCTATAGACTCCTTTGGGATTTCTAAGTATTCAATCAAATTATCCATGAAAAAGATGATTTTGTGTTTTCTTTATAATTCTTATATCCTTTATTCCTTTTTCTTGCCTAACTGCACTATAATCTCCAAAACAAAGATAAACAGCAATGATAGTGGATATTCTTGAATTGCTCCAGATCTCAAAGGAAAAGCTTTATAACATTTCAAAATTTAGTTATAATGTTTGCCATAGGTTTTCCAATTGGTATCTTTAAATAAGTTAAGGATGTTTCCTTCTATTTCTACATGGCCATAGTTATGGGTGGGTTGTTTGTTTTTTACATGAAGAATGTAGAATTAGACCAAAAACTATTTTTACCTCTGTTACAATGATCACATAACATTTCCCCTTTAATCTAAGTGGTAAATTACACTGATAGACATTCTAACGTACAACGAATCACGTATTTCTGGTATAAATAAAACTTGGTCATGATGTATTATTGTTTTTACACATATTGCTGGGTTTAATTTTGCTAATATTTTATTTAGGATTTGGCCATCTCTATTCACAAGGGAGACCGTGTTGAAGATAACTACCTCTGCCTTTTCCAAACTCTTTCATCCTGTAATAGCCTCCTCAGGAAAGATTCTTGGGTACCGTTTTCCCAATCTCTTGATTGTTTAAAGCTGTTTTCATATAGCCTTAACACCAGACGAATAACTGTTTCAAGGATAAAAAATCCTAGATTCAAAATTCTTCCCCTGAGTTGCTTGAAAATACTCCTGCAATGATATTTTTCTTTGTTTGAATAAACGTATACATGCATGTTTGCATGTCACTGTTTATTCTGCTTTCTGGTTGTTGCTTTGTTTTTTTTTGGGGGGGGGTAGGGGACTTTCATCAGTTGAAATATTTTGATTCTCATTTTGTTTCCTTCTTTTAGTAGCTTTTTATGGATATTCCATACTGATCAATAAATCTGATGCCAGTTTGATTTTCTTTCCTTTTTTAAGTATCCTCTTAGTCTGGAGTCCTTAGGTTTTGTTTGTGGTGTTTTTTATTCCCCCTTACCTTAAAAGTCTAATAATTTCACTTTTGGAGTTCACTATTCTGAGTCAATTTTCCTAAATACTGGGTTGGTATTTTCAATATGCAAATGTAGGTCTTCTTTTATTTGTATAGTTTTCTTGATTACAGCTTCAAATATAAGTCCTGCTTTATTGCTTTGCTTTGTTTTTCTTCTTCTGGGACTCCAGTTATACATATGTTAGATTTTCTTTGCCTGACCTTTATATCACTTGCTTATTCTCTAATTTTATTTGTTGCTCTTAAAAAATTTTTTTTGGTTCTCTTGGATGTTTTCATAACTGTCATTTTTTTATTCAGTTTTCAGTAGAATCTATTTTCCTTTAGATGCCTTATGAATTAGATTTCATTTCTATTATAATTTGGCAGTTTCTCCAATTTTATTCCTGAGTTTAGCCACCTCTTATTACAAATAATTTGATTTTTTTCTATTCTGAGTTTTTAAATTTGAGTTTTTCTTTTTCGCATGTGCAGGCTCCCAGAATTGAAACCAAGTCTTTGGCATGGCAGGTGAGAATTCTGCCCTTTAGCCACCATCGCACCACCCTATATCTGAGTTCTGAATTTCTTTTTTTCTATCTGAAAATGCTTGTTTATAGACTTACCATTCAGTAGAGTTTTAGGTTACAGTCTTCTTTTGCTCCATGATTGGCTTGAAGGAAATTTTTTCATCAGCAAAATGTTCTGATTCTTTTTTTTTCATTTTACAGTAGTTTTCTATGATGCACCCTTATGCTTTCTCATCATCTTTTCTTAGTTACATGATTTCCTCTGAAGCAGCAACGATAGTTATATGAGGTTTAGAGTTTAATTTGATTTCATAGTTCAAAGAATGTTGTCTTCTACTGCTAAAGAAAAGTAAAGTTTATCTAATGAAAGTGCTCTTTTGTGGGGGGTCAGTGAGTGAAGACTGGTTTATCTCCTGATTCTGTGATTCTCTTTTGTTTCCTTATGACCCTTAACTTCCTCCTTTTGCTTCCTTTCTTCCCTTCACCACCAATCCTCTAAGGGCTACTTCCCCTTCCAAATTACCCCATTATTCACCAGAAACAGGGCTTTCTTAAGAATAATGCCTAAGGCCTTGATGACTTACAAACCTCTTCCTGTTGATTTCCTAGAAGCCAGTGATTTGATCTACCACCTATCAGATCTGTTTTCAATATTTTCCAAATCTAGAAGGAATGTTGTCTTTCAGGGAGTGATTTTATCAGGTTCTATTTCCCCTGGGCTACTCACACACCACTTCACTTTTCCACATACTGTCCACATTGACTGCCCAACTCTCCCCACAGACATAGGCTTTGAAAAGGAGGGTCTTGTGGATTTGAGTGTTTCTCTGTATACCTACAGGGAATTTGAAATGCATAGTAACTGTGGTCTCCTACTACTTGGTTTGCTAAAGCTGTCAGAATGCAATACACCAGAAATAGCATAGCTTTTAAAAGGGAATTTACTAAGTTGCAAGTTTACAGTTCTAAGGCTATAAAAACATCCAAACTAAGGTATCCAGTAAAATATATCTTTACTCAAGGAAGGCCAATGGGTCTGGAACACCTCTGTCAGCTGGGACGACACATGGCTGGCAATTGATGAGTCTTTGGCTTCTCATTTCAAACAGCTTCCCCAAGGATGTTTTCTTTCTTCATCTGACTATGGTCAGCTCTGCACCTTTTTCAAAAATGGTTCCCTCTTAAAGAACTCCTGTAGATGACCCACCTTGAATGGGGAGAGACACATCTACAGGGAAACTACCTAATCAAAAGGTATCATCCACAATTTGGTGGGTTACATCTCCATGGAAAAGACAAAGATCCCACTCAACAATACTGAATGAGGATTAAAGAACATGGCTTTTCTGGGGTAAACACAGTTTCAAACTTGCACACCTACTTAATGCTGTAAGATATGTTTGCCTTTATTTGTTTTTGTTCTTGATTTATATGATATCTTGGAGGCCTTAGGTAACAATTCAGATATAAGTGGTCTCCATTTCCTAAAGTGATTTGGAATTTAAAATTAATTTCTAAAGGACATTTTACCTGCAAACAGACTCAAGGGCAACAGCAGTATTCTTTCAGCATATTGAATATATATTCTTGTACTTCTGTTGAGAAGAAAGTTCTCAAATAATTTGCAATTGTTAGAAAATATTTTTTCTCCAGCTACCTTTATGATTTTTTCTTTGTCTTTAGTCTCCTTAAATTTTTTTTGCAACATGCTTAGGTATAGTTTTCTCTTTATCAATCCTGCTCACTATTTTTGTTGGGCCTCTTGAATTTGTGAATCAGTGTTATTTCAGCAGTTTTAGAAAAAGCTTGGACATTATCTCTTCAAATCCATATTCATCTCCCTCCCCTTCTTCTACAACTCCAACTAAACATATATCAAGCTTTGGTACCATACTATCAGACCTTCCATATTATTATCTCTCCATGTGTTATTATGGATATTTTGCCCCAACTTCTAATTCAGTAATTTTCTCTTTAGCTGGTTCTAATTTGTTGAACACGCTGTATTGATTTCAAACTGTATGTACCCCAGAAAAGCCATGTTCTTCTAATCCAATCTTCCAGGGGCAGAGCTATTGTTGGGTGGGAACTCTAAATTAGGTTGTTTCCATGGAAATGTGACCCACCCAATTGTGGGTGGGAACTTTTCATTAGGTTGTTTACATGGAGTTGTGGCCCCGCCCATCCAAGATGGGTCTTAATCCTTTCCTGGAGCCCTTCATGAGAGAGAACTCAGAGCCAACACAGACAGCAAAGAGATGAAACCAGCTGACACACATCTGGACATGCAGACATTGCTGAGAGACCTGTCTGAATCCAGAAGCCAAGAGAAAAGGGCAGAAGACATCACCATGTCTTCCCATGGGAAAGAGAGACCTCAGATGCAATCAGCCTTTTTTGAAAATAGGAATCATCTTATTAGTGCCTTAATTTGGTTGAGATCACAGAGATTAATGCCCCACAGGAAGATTTAATCAAACATGGAACCAGTCACCCATTTCAGAAAAATGCCAAGATTGGAGATGGAGTTATCCACAAAGTATTTGTGGAAAAGCCTATTGCCTGATAGTTTGGGCCTCTGTATACTTCATGCTAAGCCAACAAGTTTTTGTGAGATCTGTATGAATGGAACTACTGATAGTCTGGACTAAAAGGGACACAAAAGGTCAGATTGAAAAAAAAGTGATTTCAAAGGCAAAACAATAAAAGCTAAGATCTGGAGCCAAGAAATCTCAGGCCAGGAGAGCATACCCAGCTATCAAAGTGGAAAGGGTAGGGGCCAAGATGGTGGCTTAGTGAGGAGTAGCATTCAGTTCATCCTCCAGAGAAGCTAGTAAATAGTCAGGAACAGTACAGAACAACAGCTGGGGCTACGTCAATGACCAGACACATAGCGTACCCCAGTCTGGACAAGCTGGACTGGCTGCAAGACCACCCAAAACCATGATTTCCACAAGCCGCATGCCCCTCCCCCACAGGCTACTTCCCAGGGAGGATAGGAAACAGACTTTACTTGAAGCAGGAGCTCAGCGCAACCCAGCTCCAACTGTGGAATTAATGAACAAATTCTGACAACTAGAAAATAGGCCCCCAGCTCAGTTGAACCTCGAGTAAAACCTGAGATCACTGGTTTTTGCCCTGGTGCAGAGGGGGCAGGGCTAGTGGAAAAAGAAAAGAGGAAAATAAAAACAGGGTTTTTGGATCAGATAGTACACAATACTTGAAAGGGTATGGGCCCTGAAGGAAAAGGAGGGGGCACATAGGAGCTGGAGATACACAGAGCAACATACCAACTTAAGCTCTTGATTGGCAAGCCTGAGGAAAGGGGCCCCTGCTCTACAAAGGATGTTTCTTTTTCTTTTTTGCAGCTGTGTTTCTATGGTTTTAAACTCTTTGGATACAGCTGCAAGGCTTCCCGGCCACCAACTGCCCCAGGCATAGGCAGAATTAAGATGGAGTGTTTTTCTGGAGTATATGCCTTCCCCAGGAGAGGGGTGGGGCCCAGCTCAGGTAGAATCCTCCCTCAAAGACTTCAAATGCCAGAGTCTGGAAAAGTGAAGCAGTTAAAGCCAACCTATAACGTCTCCTCTGTCTCAACCACGCCCCCCAGCGGGGAGAGTCTGCTGAAGTTAAAGGTGCCATATCACCTTATGCTGGTGGGACCCACAGGCAGAAAAGTGTCACATACTGGGTATGATAGGAAAAACGCAGAGTCCAGACGCTTCATAGGAAAGCCTTTCAACCTGCTGGACCTCACCCTCAGGGAAAACTGACACAGGTGACTCTTTTCTCCTGAGAGAAGATGGTAGTTTGGTCTGGGAAAATCTGGCTGGGGTCTATAATACCTAAATAGACCCTCCTAAAGGGTGTGTGGGGGGGAGGCACCACACAGGCAGGGAAAGAAACAACTATATGCTATCTACAGGAAATGCATCTTAGACCTAAGGACAAACATAGGTTGAAAGTGAAAGGTTGGGAAAAGAAATTCCATGCAAATAACAATCAAATAGGAGCAGGAGTAGCTATGCTAATATCCAACTAATTAGACTTCAAACATAAAACAGTTAAAAAGAGACAAAGAAGGACACTATGTATTAATAAAAGAAACAATCCAACAAGAAGACAAAACAATCATAAATATTTGTGCACCGAGACAGAATGCTCCAAAATACATGAGGCAAACAGTGAAAATACAGAAAAGAGAAACAGACACATCTACCATAATAGCTAGAGACTTCAATTCCCCACTCTCATCAATGGACAGAATATCCAGACATAGGATCAATAAAGAAACAGAGAATTTGAATAATACAATAAATGAGCTAGACTTAACAGACATTTATAAAACATTACACCCCACAACAGCAGGATACACCTTGCTCTCAAGTGCTCATGGATCATTCTCAAGGATAGACCATACGCTGGGTCACAAAGGAAGCCTCAATAAATTTAAAAAGACTGAAATCATACAAAACACTTTCTCAGATCATAAAGGAATGAAGTTGGAAATCAATAATAGGCAGAGGGCCAGAAAATTCATAAATATATGAAGGCTCAACAACACACTCTTAAACAATCAGTGGGTCAAGGAAGAACTTACAAGAGAAATCAGTAAATATCTCAAGGCAAATAAAAATGAAAACAAACATATCAAAATTTATGGGATGTGGCAAAGGCAGTGCTAAGAGGGAAATTTATTGCTCTAAATACCTATATCAAAAGAGAAGAAAGAGCAACAATTGAGGAATTAACTGTCTACTTGGAAGAACTAGAAAAAGAACAGCAAACTAACATAAAAGCAAGCAAAAGGAAAGAATAACAGAAAATTAGAGGACAAATAAATGAAATTGACAACGTGAAAATCGAGAAAATCAACAAAATCAGAAGTTGGGTCTAAGAGAAAATCAGTAAGATTGATGGACCCTTAGCGAGTTTGACAAAAAGAAGAAGAGAGAGGATGCAAATAAATAAAATCAGATATGAAAGAGGACACATAACCACTGAACATGCAGAAATAAAGGAGGTAATGAGAGGTACTATGAACAACTTCATGCTAATAAACTAGACAACGTAGATGAAATGGACAACTTCCTAGAAGAGCCTGAACAACCAACATGAACTGAAGAAGAAATAGATGATCTCAACAAACCAATGACAAGTAAAGAAATTGAATCAGTCATTAAGAAGTTCCCCAAAAAGAAAAGTTCTGGATCAAAAGACTTCACATGCGAATTCTACCAAATATTCAAGAAAGAATTAGTACCAATCCTGCTCAAACTCTTTTAAAAAATTGAAGAGGAGGGAAGCCTACCTAACTCATTCTATGAAGCCAACATCACCCTCATACCAAAACCAGACAAAGATATTACAAGAAAAGAAAATTACAGCCCAATCTCTTTAATGAATATATATGCAAAAATTCTCAACAAAATTCTTGCAAATTGAATCCAGTGGCACATCAAAACAATTATACACCATGACCAAACAGTATTCATCCCAGGTATGGAAGGATGGTTCAACATAAGAAAATCAATTAATGTAATACAACATATCAACAAATCAAAGCAGAAAAACCACATGATCATCTTGTTTGATGCTGAAAAGGCATTTGACAAAATTCAACATCCTTTCTTCTTGAAAACACTACAAAGGATAGGAATAGAAGTGAATTTCCTCAACAAGATAAAGAGAATATATGAAAAACCCACTTCTAACATAATGCTTAATGGGGAAAAACTGAAAACTTTTACCCTAAGAACAGGAACAAGACAAGGATGTCCACTATCACCACTGTTACTCAACATTGTGCTGGAAGGTCTAGCCAGAGAAATTAGACAAGAAAAAGATATATAAGGCATCAAAATTGGAAAGGAAGAAGTAAAACTCTGACTGGTTGCAAATGACGTGATACTATATATTGAAAACCCTGAAAAATCCACAGCAAAACCACTAGAGCTAATAAATGAGTACAGCAAAGTGGCAGGTTACAAGATCAACACTCAAAAATCTGCAGTGTTTCTATACACTAGTAATGAACAACCTGAGGGGGAAATCAAGAAAAAATTCCATTTACAATTGCAACCAAAAGAATAAAATACTTAGGGAACAAATTTAACTAAAGATACAAAAGACCTATACAAAGAAAAAAATTAAAAGAAATCACAGATGACATAAATAAATGGAAGGGCATACCATGTTCATGGACAGGAAGCCTAAATATAGTTAAGATGCCAATTCTACCTAAATTGATTTTGAAATTCAAAACAATACCAATTAAAATCCCAAAGACTTACTTTTCAGAAAAACAAAAACCAATAACCAAATTTATCTAAAAGGGCAGGGTGCCCAAAATAGCTAAAAATATCCCGAGAAAGAAAAATGAAACTGGAGGTCTCATGCTACCTGATTTTAAGACATATTATGAAGCTACAGTGATCAAAACAGCATAGTACTGGCATAAAGATGGATACACTGACCAATGGAATCGAACAGAGTGCTCAGATATAGGCCCTCTCATCTACAGACAATTGATCTTTGATAAGGCAGTCAAGCCAACTCACCTGAGACAGAACAGTCTCTTCAATAAATGGTACCTAGAGAACTGGATATCCACATGCAAAACAATGAAGGAGGATTCATATCTCATGCACTATTCAAAAATTAACTCAAAATGGATCAAAGAGCTGAACATTAGATCTAACACCATACAACTTTTAGAATAAAATGTAGGGAAATATCTTATAAATCTTATAAAAGGAGGTGGTCTTCTAGACCTTACACCCAAACCACAAGCACTGAAGAAAGAAAGAAAGAAACGTGAACTCTTCAAAATTAAACATTTTTATGCATCAAAGAACTTCATCAAGAAAGTAAAAAGAGACTTCCGGAGAAGATGGCGGCTTAGTAAGACGCGCGGATCTTAGTTCCTCCTCCAGAACAGCTACTAGTGGAGTAGAAACGATACAGAACAGCTCCCGGAGCCACAACAGAGATCAAAACAACAGCGTACCCCATCCTGGAACGGCTGACTGGCTGGGAGAACCCGCTCCGGTGAGATAGCCGAGGGGCGCAGGCTTCCCCGGGCCAGGGCGGCAAGAGACCGGAGACCCTCCCTCCCTCCTTCCCGGGCCAGCTGGGAGAATTGGACACGCGGTCCCCTCAAGCCGGGGCAGCTGGCACCGCCCCACGCGTGGCCCCCCAGACCAACTGGGAGAATTGGTTTGGAGATCCCCAGGCCACAGAGAACGGAGACCAGGGTCCCTTCCAAACACATAACTTCCCGGTCCGGCTGTGAACGGTACACTCTCCCGGGCCACGGTGGCTGGCGCCCTCCTGCCACGCTTGGGGTACCGGGCCGACTAGGAGATTCAGACGGGCGCTCTCCCGGGCTGTGGCGGCCAGCGACCCTCCCCGCGTTCGGATCCCCGGGCCAGCTGGCTCTCTTACAAGCCGCTTCGGCTAGCGAACCTACGCCAGGGCGAGAGTTTTCCAAAGATAAAGGACCCACAGCACCTTTTACTGGTGGGACCCGCAGACAAATGTGTGCCACGAGCACCACTTACTGGGCAGGATAAGAAAAACAGAACCCAGAGATTTCACAGAAAAATCTTTCAACCTGTTGGGTCCAACACCCAGAGAAATCTGACTAAATGCCCAGACGCCAGCAGAAGATAACGGATCACGTTCAGAAAATTGAAAATATGGCCCAGTCAAAAGAACAAACCAATAGTTCAAACGAGATGCAGAAGCTGAGACAACTAATGCTGAATATACGAACAGAAATGGAAAACCTCTTCAAAAATGAAATTGATAAATTGAGGGAGGACATGAAGAAGACATGGGCTGAACAAAAAGAAGAAATAGAAAGTACGAAAAAACAAATCACAGAACTTATGGAAGTGAAGGATAAAGTAGAAAAGATGGAAAAAACAATGGATACCTACAATGATAGATTTAAAGAGACAGAAGATAGAATTAGTGATATGGAGGATGGAACATCTGAATTCCAAAAAGAAACAGAAATTATAGGGAAAAGAATGGAAAAATTTGAACAGGGGATCAGGACTGAAGGACAATTTGAACCACACCAATATACGTGTTCTGGGTGTCCCAGAAGGAGAAGAGAAGGGAAAAGGAGGAGAAAAACTAATGGAAGAAATTATCACTGAAAATTTTCCAACTCTTATGAAAGACCTAAATTTACAGATCCAAGAAGTGCAGCGCACCCCAAAGAGAATAGACCCAAATAGGCGTTCTCCAAGACACTTACTAGTTAGAATGTCAGAGGTCAAAGAGAAAGAGAGGATCTTGAAAGCAGCAAGAGAAAAACAATCCGTCACATACAAGGGAAACCCAATAAGACTATGTGTAGATTTCTCAGCAGAAACCATGGAAGCTAGAAGACAGTGGGATGATATATTTAAATTACTAAAAGAGAAAAACTGCCAACCAAGACTTCTATATCCAGCAAAATTGCCCTTCAAAAATGAGGGAGAAATTAAAACATTCTCAGACAAAAAGTCACTGAGAGAATTTGTGACCAAGAAACTAGCTCTACAAGAAATACTAAAGGGAGCACTAGACTCAGATATGAAAAGACAGAAGAGAGAGGTATGCAGAAGAGTGTAGAAAGAAGGAAAGTCAGATATGATATATATAATACAAAAGGCAAAATGGTAGAGGAAAATATTATCCAAAGAGTAATAACACTAAATGTTAATGGACTGAATTCCCAAATCAAAAGACATAGACTGGCAGAATGGATTAAAAAACAGGATCCTTCTATATGCTGTCTAGAGGAAACACATCTTAGACCCAAAGATAAACATAGGTTGAAAGTGAAAGGTTGGGAAAAGATATTTCATGCAAATAACAACCAGAAAAGAGCAGGAGTGGCTATACTAATATCCAACAAATTAGACTTCAAATGTAAAACAGTTAAAAGAGACAAAGAAGGACACTATCTACTAATAAAGGAACACTTAAACAAGAAGACATAACAATCATAAATATTTACGCACCGAACCAGAATGCCCCTAAATACGTGAGGAATACACTGCAAACACTGAAAAGCGAAATAGACACATATACCATAATAGTTGGAGACTTCAATTCCCCACTCTCATCAATGGACAGAACATCTAGACAGAGGATCAATAAAGATATAGAGAATCTGAATATTACTATAAATGAGCTAGACTTAACAGACATTTATAGGACATTACATCCCACAAAGCAGGATACACCTTTTTCTCAAGTGCTCATGGATCATTCTCAAAGATAGACCATATGCTGGGTCACAAAGCAAGTCTTAACAAATTTAAAAAGATTGAAATCATACACAACACTTTCTCGGATCATAAAGGAATGAAGTTGGAAATCAACAATAGGCGGAGTGCCAGAAAATTCACAAATACGTGGAGGCTCAACAACACACTCTTAAACAACGAGTGGGTCAAAGAAGAAATTGCAAGAGAAATTAGTAAATATCTCGAGGCGAATGAAAACAAAAACACAACATATCAAAACTTATGGGACGCATCAAAGGCAATGCTAAGAGGGAAATTTATTGCCCTAAATGCCTATATCAGAAAAGAAGAAAAGGCAAAAATGCAGGAATTAACTGTCCACCTGGAAGAACTGGAGAATGAACAGCAAACGAATTCCAAAGCAAGCAAAAGGAAAGAAATAACAAAGATTAGAGTAGAAATAAATGAAATTGAAAACAATAGAGAAAATCAATAAGACCAGAAGTTGGTTCTATGAGAAAATCAATAACACCGATGGGCCCTTAGCAAGATTGACAAAAAGAAGAAGACAGAGGATGCAAATAAATAGGATCAGAAATGGAAGAGCAGACATAACTACTGACCTCACAGAAATAAAGGAGGTAATAACAGGATACTATGAACAACTTTACGCTAATAAATACAACAATTTAGATGAAATGGACGGGTTCCTGGAAAGACATGAACAACTAACTTTGACTCAAGAAGAAATAGATGACCTCAACAAACCAATCACAAGTAAAGAAATTGAAACAGTCATTCAAAAGCTTCCTAAAAAGAAAAGTCCAGGACCAGATGGCTTCACATGTGAATTCTATCAAACATTCCAGAAAGAATTAGTACCAACTCTCCTCAAACTCTTCAAAAAAATCGAAGAGGAGGGAAAACTACCTAATTCATTCTATGAAGCCAACATCACCCTCATACCAAAACCAGGCAAAGATATTACAAAAAAAGAAAACTACAGATCAATCTCTCTAATGAACATAGATGCAAAAATCCTTAATAAAATTCTAGCAAATCGTATCCAACAACACATTAAAAGAATTACACATCATGACCAAGTAGGATTCATCCCAGGTATGCAAGGATGGTTCAACATAAGAAAATCAATTAATGTAATACACCATATCAACAAATCAAAGCAGAAAAATCACATGATCATCTCAATTGATGCAGAGAAGGCATCTGACAAGATTCAACATCCTTTCCTGTTGAAAACACTTCAAAAGATAGGAATACAAGGGAACTTCCTTAAAATGATAGAGGGAATATATGAAAAACCCACAGCTAATATCATCCTCAATGGGGAAAAATTGAAAACTTTCCCCCTAAGATCAGGAACAAGACAAGGATGTCCATTATCACCACTATTATTCAACATTGTGTTGGAGGTTCTAGCCAGAGCAATTAGACAAGAAAAAGAAATACAAGGCATCAAAATTGGAAAGGAAGAAGTAAAACTATCACTGTTTGCAGACGATATGATACTATACGTCGAAAACCCGGAATAATCCACAACAAAACTACTAGAGCTAATAAATGAGTACAGCAAAGTAGCAGGTTACAAGATCAACATTCAAAAATCTGTAGCATTTCTATACACTAGTAATGAACAAGCTGAGGGGGAAATCAAGAAACGAATCCCATTTACAATTGCAACTAAAAGAATAAAATACCTAGGAATAAATTTAACTAAAGAGACAAAAAACCCATATAAAGAAAACTACAAAAAAACTGCTAAAAGAAATCACAGAAGACCTAAATAGATGGAAGGGCATACCGTGTTCATGGATTGGAAGACTAAATATAGTTAAGATGTCAATCCTACCTAAATTGATTTACAGATTCAATGCAATACCAATCAAAATCCCAACAACTTATCTTTCAGAAATAGAAAAACCAATAAGCAAATTTATCTGGAAGGGCAGGGTGCCCCGAATTGCTAAAAACATCTTGAGGAAAAAAAACGAAGCTGGAGGTCTCGCGCTGCCTAACTTTAAGGCATATTATGAAGCCACAGTGGTCAAAACAGCATGGTATTGGCATAAAGATAGATATATCGACCAAAGCAATCGAATAGAGTGCTCAGATATAGACCCTCTCATCTATGGTGGACATTTGATCTTTGATAAGGCAGTCAAGCCAACTCACCTGGGACAGAACAGTCTCTTCAATAAATGGTGCCTAGAGAACTGGATATCCATATGCAAAAGAATGAAAGAAGACCCATATCTCACACCCTATACAAAAGTTAACTCAAAATAGATCAAAGATCTAAACATTAGGTCTAAGACCATAAAACAGTTAGAGGAAAATGTAGGGAGATATCTTATGAAACTTACAATTGGAGGCGGTTTTATGGACCTTAAACCTAAAGCAAGAGCACTGAAGAAGGAAATAAATAAATGGGAGCTCCTCAAAATTAAACACTTCTGTGCATCAAAGAACTTCATCACGAAAGTAGAAAGACAGCCTACACAATGGGAGACAATATTTGGAAATGACATATCAGATAAAGGTCTAGTATCCAGAATTTATAAAGAGATTGTTCAACTCAACAACAAAAAGACAGCCAACCCAATTACAAAATGGGAAAAAGACTTGAACAGACACCTCTCAGAAGAGGAAATACAAATGGCCAAAAGGCACATGAAGAGATGCTCAATGTCCCTGGCCATTAGAGAAATGCAAATCAAAACCACAATGAGATATCATCTCACACCCACCAGAATGGCCATTATCAACAAAACAGAAAATGACAAGTGCTGGAGAGGATGCGGAGAAAGAGGCACACTTATCCACTGTTGGTGGGAATGTCAAATGGTGCAACCACTGTGGAAGGCAGTTTGGCGGTTCCTCAAAAAGCTGAATATAGAATTGCCACACGACCCAGCAATACCATTGCTGGGTATCTACTCAAAGGACTTAAGGGTAAAGACACAAACGGACATTTGCACACCAATGTTCATAGCAGCGTTATTTAAAATTGCAAAGAGATGGAAACAGCCAAAATGTCCATCAACAGACGAGTGGCTAAACAAACTGTGGTATATACATACGATGGAATATTATGCAGCTTTAAGACAGAATAAACTTATGAAGCATGTAATAACATGGATGGACCTAGAGAACATTATGCTGAGTGAGTCTAGCCAAAAACTAAAAGACAAATACTGTATGGTCCCACTGATGTGAACGAACATTCGAGAATAAACTTGGAATATGTCATTGGTAACAGAGTCCAGCAGGAGTTAGAAACAGGGTAAGATAATGGGTGATTTGGAGCTGAAGGGGTACAGACTGTGCAACAGGACTAGATACAACAACTCAAAAATGGACAGCACAATAATACCTAATTGTAAAGTAATCATGTTAAAACACTGAATGAAGCTGCATCTGAGCTATAGGTTTTTTTTTTGTCTGTCTGTTTGTTTGTTTGTCTTTTTTTTTGTACTATTATTATTATTTTTATTTTTCCTCTATATTAACATTCTATATCTTTTTCTGTTGTTTTGCTAGTTCTTCTTCTAAATCGATGCAAATGTACTAAGAAATGATGATCATGCATCTATGTAATAATATTAAGAATTACTGATTACATATGTAGAATGGAATGATTTCTAAATGTTGGGTTAATTTTTTTTTCTTTAATTAATAAAAAAAAAAAAAGGAAAGTAAAAAGACAGCCTACACAATGGGAGACAATATTTGTCTTCAACAGCACAAAGATAGACAACCCGATTACAAAATGGGCAAAAGACTTGAACAGACATTTCTCAGAAGAGGAAACAAAAATGGCAAAACGCACATGAGAAGATGCTCTACTTCCCTGGCTATTAGGGAAATGCAAATCAAAACCACAATGAGATATCATCTCACACCCACTACACTGGCCATTATTAATAAAACAGAAAACGACAAGTGCTGGAGAGGATGTAGAGAAAGAGGCACACTTATCAACTGTTGATGGGAATGTAAAATGGTACAACCGCTGTGGAAGACAGTGTGGCAGTTCCTCAGGAAGCTAAGTATAGAATTGCCATATGACCCAGCAATACCATTGCTAGGTCAGAGAACCTGAGGGCAAGGACACAGATGGACATTTGCAAACCAATGTTAATAGCAGCATTATTTACAATTGCCAAGAGATTTAAATAGCCAAAATGTCCATCAACAGATGGGTGACTAAACAAGCTGTGGTATATACATACAATGGAATATTATGCAACTGTAAGACAGAATTAAGTTATGAAGTATGTAACAACATAGATGGACCTTAAGGATATTATGCTGTGTGAGATTAGCCAGAAACAAAAGGACAAAAGAGTATGCTCTCAATGATATGAACTAACATCAATGAATGAACATGGAGAATTTTCAGTTAAGAACAGAGATCAGGACTTCCGGAGAAGATGGCGGCTTAGTAAGACGCGCGGGTCTTAGTTCCTCCTCCAGAAAAGCAACTAAAGAAACAGAAACAATACAAAACAGCTCCTGGAGTCACGACAGAGACCAAAAAAGACAGCGTACCCCATTCTGGAACGGCTGAACGGGTAGGGAGAATCCACTGCTGTGAGATACCCGAGGGGTGCACATTTTCCCGGCTGGGGTGGCTTGCGTCTGGGGTCCCCTCCACGCACGTGGCTCCCCGGTCTGACTGGGAACATTGGATAGCGGGGCCCTCCCGTCACGCTTGGCGTCTCGGGCCAGCTGGGCAATTTGGACCAGCACTCCCCCAAGCCACGGCCAGCGACCCCCGCCTCCACGCGCGGTTTCCCGGGCCGACTGCCCCGCAGACAAACGACCGCCACGAGCGCCACCTACTGGGCAGGAAAAAAAAACAGAGCCCAGAGATTCCACAGAAAAACCTTTCAACCAGCTGGGTCCCACACCCAGGGAGATCTGATCAAATGCCCAGACACCAGCAGAAAATAATGGATGACGCTCGGAAAATTGAAGATATGGCCCAATCAAAGGAACAAACCAATAGTTCAAATGAGATACAGGAGCTGAGACAACTAATGCTGAATATACGAACAGAAATGGAAAAACTCTTCAAAAACCAAATCAATAAATTGAGGGAGGACATGAAGAAGATATGGGCTGAACAAAAAGAAGAAATAGAAAATCTGAAAAAACAAATCACAGAACTTGTGGGAGTGAAGGACAAAGAAGAAAAAATGGAAAAAACAATGGATACCTACAATGGTAGATCTAAAGAGACAGAAGCTACAATTAGTGAACTGGAGGATGGAACAACTGAATTCCAAAAAGAAACAGAAACTATAGGGAAAAGAATGGAAAAACTTGAGCAGGGAATCAGGGAACTGAATGACAATATGAAGCGCACAAATATACGTGTTGTGGGTATCCCAGAAGGAGAAGAGAAGGGAAAAGGAGGAGAAAAACTAATGGAAGAAATTATCACTGAAAATTTCCCAACTCTTATGAAAGACCTAAATATACAGATCCAAGAAGTGCAACGCACCCCAAAGAGAATAGACCCAAATAGGCGTTCTCCAAGACATTTACTAGTTAGAATGTCAGAGGTCAAAGAGAAAGAGAGGATCTTGCAAGCAGCAAGAGAAAAACAATCTGTCACATACAAGGGAAACCCAATAAGACTATGTGTAGATTTCTCAGCAGAAACCATGGAAGCTAGAAGACAGTGGGATGATATATTTAAATCACTAAAAGAGAAAAACTGCCAACCAAGACTCCTATATCCAGCAAAATTGTCCTTCAAAAATGAAGGAGAAATTAAAACATTTATAGACAAAAAGTCACTGAGAGAATTTGTGACCAAGAGACCAGCTCTGCAAGAAATACTAAAGGGAGCACTAGAGTCAGATACGAAAAGACAGAAGAGAGAGGTATGGAGTAAAGTGTAGAAAGAAGGAAAATCAGATATGATATATATAATACAAAAGCCAAAATGGTAGAGGAAAATATTATCCAAACAGTAATAACACTAAAAGTTAATGGACTGAATTTCCCAATCAAAAGACATAGAATGGCAGAATGGATTACGACCCAGCAATACCACTGCTAGGTATCTACTCAAGGGACTTAAGGGCAAAGACACAGACGGACATTTGCACACCAGTGTTTATAGCAGCATTATCTACAACTTCAAAGAGATGGAAACAGCCAAAATGCCCATCAACAGAGGAGTGGCTAAACAAACTGTGGCGTATACCTACGATGGAATATTATGCAGCTTTAAGACAGACTAAACTTATGAAGCATGTAATAACATAGATGGACCTAGAGAACATTATGCTGAGTGAGTCTAGCCAAAAACTAAAGGACAAATACTGTATGGTCCCACTGATGTGAACCGACATTCGAGAATCAGCTTGGACTATATCATTGGTAACAGAGACCAGCAGGAGTTAGAAACAGGGTAAGATAATGGGTAATTGGAGCTGAAGGGATACAGACTGTGCAACAGGACTAGATACAAAAACTCAAAAATGAACAGCACAATAATACCTAAGTGTAATGTAACTAGGTTGGAACACTGAATGAAGCTGCACCTGAAATATGGTTTTTTGTTTGTTTGTTTGTGTGTTTGTATCTTTTGTTTTTGTTTTTTTCTTTTTCCTTTTTATATATATATATATATTATTAGTATTATTATTTTAATTCTCTTCTCTATATTAACATTCTATATCTTTTTCTGCTGTTTTGCTAGTTCTTTTCCTAAATCGATGCAAATGTACTAAGAAATGATGATCATACATCTATGTGATGATACTAAGAATTACTGAGTGCATGTGTAGAATGGAATGATTTCTAAATGTTGTGTTAATTTCTTTTCTTTTTTTTGATTAATAAAAAAATTAAAATAAAAAAAAAAAAAAAAAAAAGAACAGAGATCATCAGCGGATAGAAATAGGATAGATATTGGGTAATTGGAGCTGAAGTGATACAGATTGTGCAACAGGACTGATTATAAAAATTCAGAAATGGATAGCACAATACTAACTGATTGTAGCACAGTAATGCTAGAACACTGAATGAAGCCAAATGTGAGAAGCAAAGACGGAGGAAGCCTGGGGGCACAAATGAAATCAGAAGGAAAGATAAATGATAAAGACTGAGATGGTATGATCTAGAAATGCCTAGAGTATATAATAAGTGACTAAATGTACAAATTCAAAAATGTTTTTGTATGAGGAACAACAAAGGAATGTTAATACTGCAGGGTGTTGAAAGTAGATGGTAATTCATATTTTAAATGAATTTAGGTGTGAGGCTAAAGCAAAAAAATGTTTATTTGGTACAAAATTTATATTTGACTAGTGCATTTCCTAATATAACTTACATGAACAGCTTAATTGAACACCATAAGCACATGTAACCTTAAGTAGGGCATGAGATTTTGTAGGTCTGTCCAGAGTGATGCCCTGATAAATCCCAGAGTGATTTGAACAGTGAATAAAAAAGTATTTGCCAAATCCCCCCGGGGGAATGGTGAGAAAGGGGGAAAACTCAACTTCCCCATGTAGAGAATTCTTGATATTCTCACAAGCAGTGGGGACAACCAAAGCAATAGGCAGATTTCTCAATCTGGGGATTTGTTCATATGAAACTTAACCCCGCAAAGGACAGTCTAAGCCTACTTAAAATTAGGCCTAAGAGTCACTCCTAGGGACTCTTTTTTGTTGTTGTTGCTAAGATGTGGCCTCTCTCTCCAGCCAACACAACAAGCAAACTCACCACCCTCCCCCTCTCTGCGTGGGACATGACTCCCAGGGGTGTGGACCTTCCTGACAACGTGGGACAGAAATCCTAGAATAAGCTGGGACTCAGCATCAAGGGTTGAGAAAACTTCTTGACCAAAAGGGGGAAGAGTGAAATGAGACAAAATAAAGTGACAATGTCTGAGAGATTCCACACAGAGTTGAGAGGTTATCCTGGAGATTATTCTTACGCAGTATATAGATATCACCTTTTTAGTTAAGGTGTAATGGAGAGGCTGGAGGGAAATGTAAAGCTGTATTCCAGTAGCCATGTTTCTTAAAGATGAACGTATAATGATATAGCTTTTGCAATGTGACTGTGTAATTGTGAAAACCTTGTGTCTGATGTTCCTTTTATCTACCTTATCAACAGATGAGTAAAACATACAGATCAAAAATAAATAAATAATAGGGGCAACAAATGTTAAAATAAATGTAGTAGATTGAAATGTTAGTGATCAATGAAAGGGAGGGGTAAGAGGTATGGTATGCATCATACATATCAGGTTGCAACAGTTATGTACCCCAGAAAAGCCATGCTCTTCTAATACAATCTTATGAGGGCAGACTTATTTTTGGGTGGGACCTCTTGATTAGGTTGTTTCCATGGAGATGTGACCCTGCCCATTGAAAGTGAGTCTTAATCCTTTCCTGGAGTCCTCTATGAGAGAGAACTCAGAGATGACATGGGGAGCAAAAAGAGATGAAACCAAATGACAGACTTCTAGAGATTCAGAGGGAGCTGAAAGAACCTTTTGAACCCACAAGCTGGGAGAGAAAGACAGCAGACATCACTATGTACCTTCCAATGTGACAGAGAAACCCCAGACACAATCAGCCTTTCTTGAGAGAAGGTATCCTCTTCTTGGTGCCTTAATCTGAACATTTTCACAGCCTCAGAATTGTAAATTGTAACTTAAAAATCCCCTTTATAAAAACCAATCCATTTCTGGTATACTGTATTCTGGCAGCTTTAGCAAACCAAAACATCTGCCCATTGAATTCTTAATTTTGGTAATGATATTTTTCAATTCCAGAAGTCCTATCTGGTCATTCTGCAAATCTCATATGCAAATTCTATGGTTTCCAATTCCTCTCAAAACTTTTTGAGCTTTTCTTTTCACTTCATACATAATAAAGATGAGTCTGTTGAGATTTAAAAATCTCATGCTTTTTTTTTCTCACGTCCCAGCTCTGAGAAAGTGCTGACCTGCACAGCCGGGTCACATCTGCCCCCAATCTACAAAGGCATAATGCTGACCAGCTGCCATAGCTTTCCGCATACGCACAAAGGGCCCAGTGCATTAGACCAGCACACACCAGGGTTACATCCCCCAGACTGGTGCACCCACACACAGCTACATACTCCCTGGCCGCTGGGTGTCCCACGTTCACAAGCAACAGTGTAACATCCCCATACCTGCGCCCATACCTGCCCTGAAACAAATCACCGTACTGAATGCCCACCCCATGCCCTGCTCCCTGCTGTACAACCATTCCACAAATACAAGGCCTTAGACTACTGAAAGAAATCAACTCCCAAAGTAAATCAATCAAGATATCTACATGCAACAAAGACAGCAGAAGATCACTAAGCATATCACAATACAGACAGATATAGTCCTGCTTAATGACCAAATTAAAACACCAGAAGAGACACAGACACTGGAACAACTAATCAAAGATGTTCATACAACTCTACTTAATAAAATAAACGGATAGCAAATGACATAAAGGAGATCAAGAAGATAGTAGAAGAGCACAAAGAGGACTTTGAAAGAATAAATAGAAAAATAGCAGAAGTCACGGAGATTAAAGACTCTGCTGACCAAATAAAAACATACTAGAGGCACACAACACCAGATGTGAAGAGTCAGAAGAAAGAATTAGTGATACAGAGGATGTGATAACTGACTTTAAAGACTCAAAACAGCAAATAGCAAAAAGGATGGAAAAAACTGAATGTGAACTCAGGGAAATGACAGACAAAACAAAGCACACAAATATAAGAATCATTGGTTTCCCAGAAAGAGAAGAGAGGAGTAAAGGGCTAGGAAGAAAAGTTGAGGATATAATGGGGGAAAACTTCCCAACCCTCATAAAGGCCATAAATATACAAGTCAAAGAAACGCAAAGAACTCCAAACAGAATAAATCCAAATAGGCCTACCCCAAGGCACATATTAATCAGTCTGTCAAATGGTGAAGAGAAGCAGAAAATCATGACAGCAGCAAGAGAAAAACAATCTACTACATATAAGGGAAATCAAATAAGACTGAGTTCAGACTACTCACCTAGCACCCTTGAGGTGAGAAGGCAGGGATATGATATATTCAAGATCCTAAAACAGAAAGACTTCCAGCCAAGAATTCTGTACCCAAATTGTCCTTTAAAATTGAGGGAGACATTAAAGCTTTCACAGGCAAAGAAGTCCTGAAAGAAATACTAAAAGGAGTTCTGCCAGCTGAAAAAAAAAAAGAAAAGAGAGGGAGGTCTGGAGGAAGGCACAGAATTGAGGAGTACACTAAGGGTAATTTACAGAATACAAAGAGAAAGAGGGAAAAGAATATATAGATCTGACAAATAAAATAAAAAAGATTAGATGGTGGAACCAAGAAACATCTTTTCAGTAATAACTTTGAATGTTAACAGACTAAACTTACCAATTAAAAGATACAGATGGGCAGAATGGATTAAGAAACATAATCCAGCTACATGCTGCTTATAAGAGACTCATCTTAGACACGAGGATACAAATTGATTGAAAGTGAAAGGATGAAAAAAGATCTCCCATCAAGTTGTAATCAGAAGAAAGCAGGAGCAGCTATACTAATATTGGACAAAATAGACTTTAAATATAAAGACATCATAAGAGACAAAGAAGGACACTATATACTAATTAAAGGGTCAATTCACCAAGAAGATATAAAAATCATAAATATTTATGCTTCCAATCAAGGAGCTCCAAAGTACATGAGACAAACATTGGCAAAATTGAAGGAAGCAATACATGTTTCAACAATAATAGGAGGAGACTTCAATAAACCACTCTCCTCTAGAAACAGAATAATCTATAATAGAAGATAGAAGATCAACAAGGAAATCAAGAAGTTAAATAACTTGATAAATGAATTAGACCTAAAAGACATAAATAGGTCATTTCACCCCAAAGCACAAGGTTATACATTCTTCTCTACTGCTCATGGAACATTTTCCAGGGTAGATCATATGCTGGGGCACAAAACAGGTCTTTATAAATTTAAAAACACTGAAATTATTTAAAGCACTTTCTCTGATCACAGTGGGATGAATCTAGATCTCAATAATTACCAAAGAGTGAGAACATTCACAAATACATGGAGATAAAATAACACACTCTCAAACAACCAGTGGGTCAAAGAAGAAATTGCGAGAGAAATCAGCAGCTATCTGGAGATGAATGAAAATGAGAATACAACTTTACAGAACTTTTGGGATGTGGCAAAGGCTATGCTGAGAGGGAAATTTATTGCCTTAAATGCCTATGTTAAAAAACAAGAAAGAGCAAAAATCAAGGATTTAACAGTAAACCTGGAGGAACTTGAGAAAGAACAGCACAAAGCAAATAGGAGAAGAGAAATAACAAAGATTAAAGCAGAGATAAATGAATGGGAGAATAAAAGAACAATAGAAAGAATCAATAAAACCAAAAGTTGGTTCTTTGAGAAAATCATTAAAATTGATGGGTCACTAGCAACACTGACAAAGAAAATGAGAGAGGATGCAAATAAACAAAATCAGAAATGAGAAGGAGTGTTACCACAGACCCTGAAGACATAAAAGAAATCGTAAGAGGATACTATGAACAACTATATGCCAACAAACTAAACAACTTAGATGAAATGGACAAATTCCTAGAGACACACAAACAAGCTACACTGACTCAGGAAGAAACAGAAGACCTCAACAAACTAATCACAAGTAAAGAGATTCAATCAGTCATCAAAAATCTTCCTACAAAGGAAAGTCCAGGGCCAGATGGCTTCACAGGGGAATTTTATCAAACGTTCCTGAAAAAATTAACACCATTCCTGCTCAAACGTCTCCAAAAAATTCAGGAAAAATGAACTCTACCTAACTCATTTTATGAAGCTAATATCATAACAAAACCGGGTAAAGATTTTACAAGAAAGGAAAACTACAAGCCAATCTTCCTAACGAACACAGATGCAAAAATCCTCAATAAAACAGCAAATCGAATCCAGCAACACATTAAAAGAATTATACACTATGACCAAGTGGGTTTTATTACCAGGAATGAAGGGATGGTTCAACACAAGAAAATCAATTAATGTAATACAGCACATTAACAAATCAAAAGGGAAAAGTCAAATGATCATCTTGATTGATGCTGAAAAAGCATTTGACAAAATTCAGCATCCTTTTCTGATAAAAACACTCCAAAAGTTAGGACTCAAAGGCAGCTACCTCAATATGGTAAAGGGAATATACAAAAAACCAAAGCTAGCATTGTACTCAATGGAGAGAGACTGAAAGCCTTCCCACTGAGATCAGGTACAAGAGAAAGATGCCCACCATCACCACTATTATTCAACATTGTGCTAGAAGTTCTAGCTAGAGCAATCAGGCAGGACAAAGAAATAAAAGGCATCCAAATTGGAAAGGAAGAAGTAAAATTCTTATTATTTGCAGATGATATGATACTATACTTGGAAGATCCTGAGAAATCTACAGCAAAGTTACTTGAGCTAATCAACAAATTCAGCAAGGTGATGGGATATAAAATTGATGTGCAAAAATCAGTAACATTTCTACACACAAGCAATGAGCTAGTTGAGGAGTCAGTTAAGGAAAAAATTCCATTCAAAACAACAACTAAAAGAATCAAATACTTAGGAATGAACTTAACTAGGGACATGGACTTATACACAGAAAACTACATAACATTGCTAAAAGAAATCAAAGGAGATCTAAACAGATAGAAAGACATTTCCTGCTCATAGACAGGAAGGCTAAATATAGTTAAGATGTCAATTTTCCCCAAATCGATCTACAGATTCAACACAGTACCAATCAAAATTCCAACAACCTACTTTGAAGATTTGGAAAAGCTAACTACCAAATTCATCTGGAAGGGAAAGAGATCCCAAATAGCTAAAAGCATTCTAATTTTTTGTATATATGTTATTGTTCACAAAAAAGAAGGGAAAAAAAGTCGATTGTGATGATAAACATGTATTTAAGCCCTCTAGTCTCCTATATTCTCGAACAGCTAGAAGGAAAAATATGAGAGGAACATATGGTAGCCCATGACAAACTCTGGGATCTATCCTGTAACCACTTTGTGAAGAGTGCTTTGAAAACTATTGCTCTTTTATTTCTGTGCTTTGTATATATGTTATACTGTACAATTAAAAAAGTTTAAAAAAAAAATCTCATGTTTTTGTAGGCCTGTTTCTGTTAGCTGTAGTTTCTACTCGTTCTCACTCATGGAGTATTGAATGCGTGTGAAGACCTTTGACTTTCTGCAAGTCATTTCAACAAATATTGTAAGAATAATTTGAATACTGACACCTTCTTCCAGAAAAGATTTTGCTTTGCTTCTTCTGAGCATTTTGAGTGTTACAGTATAGAATCACCCTAATCAAGTTTCCAACAGGCCTTTTCCCAGGTGAAATCAGCTAGACTGCAGGACTGTATGAGAACTGTTTCCCTCTACTTTACCCTTATGTGTCACTGCTCTTGGTCTCAGAAAGTATATGAGAGCCTCTCAGACTGTCTATCTTGATAAAACCAGGATTTAACCTTCTCACTCCATCAGGCTATCAAAACTACAACTCACTTAGAGATTATTTCTTCTGAATTAGCAAATTCCCCCAGACTAGGCTGACTTCTCTGGGGGCTAGTTTTCTCCTAGATTGCTGGCCCACGAAGTCTTTGCTTTCTTGTTAGCTCTTCAATACTTTTAATAAATTTCTTCTCTGTTTACTTTATGGATTTTTTTTTTAATCTCATCCAGTTTTTTTAGTTGTCTTCAATGGGAAACTTGGTTGGCATTATCTGGAAGCCACTGCAGGAAGAAGTTCCTCCTACTCTCACACTTTTCCTTAATTCCAAATTAAGTGGCTCAACCCCTCATTCTGTAAAATTCTACAATTTCTGAAAAGATTGCAGGAGATTCCCTTGAAGTTTCTCATTAGCTGGTTGACCTCTTTCTCAAGATGGATCACTGCTCCCCACTCATCCTCCTTGCCACTGGGCATTCACTATGGCTACAACCCTCGTTCTTCATTCATAGCACCCTCACATCTCTGGAACCATATTTTCACTAAACATCTGGAGGTAAGAGAGAGGTGTTACAAAACAACTCAAAATAGGAAACTTATAAGTACTTTTATAATGTACAACACACAGTAAACTCTAAAGTAAACTATGGGGTATGGTTAATAGTATAGCTATACAACACTGTTTCATCAACTGCACCAAAAGTACTATTCTAATGTAAAGTGCTAATGATAGGGAAAACTATGTGCAGGGGATAGGGGTGGGGTGAGCACAGTTTGGAACTGTACTTTCTGCATGATTTTCCTATAAACCTATAACTTCTTTAATGAAGAAAAATAGTGCTTTTTAGAAATTCATTAGAATTAACCATCCTTCCACATTAGAAAACATGTTGGTGACTGTCACTCTTTAGGTCCTTCCCTCTAACCATCTTACTGTGCGCTTCCGTCTCCCTAGACCTTTTTCCTTTTCTAGTTTTCCATTATTTTCTGACTTCTGAGTACATATCCTTACTACACTACTGCTGGAACTCTAAAATTCCTTTAACTTCATCTTGCAGCACAATTTAGTTCTTTTCTAAACCATTCTTATCTAAGCCCTGCCCATAAAGCCTCACCTTTCTTAATCAAAAAGTCTATGAAGGTGTTTTCCTCCACCAAAATGCCAAACATTTCTGAAATAAATGCATCCTTCCTCTAAAATGCAGAAATGAGGTAGCAGTTTTTCTAAACAGCAATTTTTCTTCCTAGCATATCCTGCCCTTAATAAAATCTTTACAGTCTCGGCAAAAGTTCCAAGCTTACAAATTCTTCTCCCAGCGTTGAGAGATGAAACGGGGAGAGGAGAGTGGGAACTTCATTTGCCTGAGGCCTCTGGATCCTTCTCTCAAGTGGGTACTGAGGAATCATGGCTCCCAGCACGATGCCAAAGAGACCCCAAACTGCAGAAACCCTGAGTGTCTGCTACTTTGAAAGCCCAGGCATTCTTATTTTGATTCCATCATAGAAATTCTGTATTTTCTTAGAAGTTTCATCAGAAGGACAGAAACAAACAGATTACATAGTTTAACCTATTATGCCAAAGAATATTCTCTGTTATGAAGAAAGAACCTATGAATAAAAAGTTGTGTAATAAAAATGCCCTCTTCAGGAGCCACACTGAAAATAAAAATATGATTTATTAAAAAGTAGAGGTTTGGTGGGATTCCTTTGGTCATTGGTGCTGTTCTTTTAAACAATCATCCAGCATATCTGCAACATGTTTCTTTCTAAACCAGGGCACCAGAGGAAAATCAATTCAGCTGCAGCAGTGGAACAAACGAGCACTAAGAACAACTTTCCAACCTCCAAGAAAATATAAAATATGCCTTCTAAAGGACACAAGAGGAAAAAAGAGCCTGCTAAGAAAGTGTGATTCACATCTACTTCAAATCATATTTCAAAGAACTAAATGAGACTGGGGAACACTTGTGAAACTGCTCATAGGGAAAAATCCAACAATATCAGAAAACATCTCACCATGAAGTTAGTAATAAATGTATGTAAATGCATCTATGTAAGCAAAAATGCAGTATTTTGAATAAATAGGTTGAAAAGCAACTAAATATGATACTGAATCAAATCAAGTATTACTGGCAGACCTCTGTAAAACTCCATAATATAGAGATTAGGTAAAAACCATTAGACACGGAGTTGAAAATCAGATTCAATGAAGGTGTAAAATGGAGTTTATAATTTGTATGACTCCATTCTACAACATCATTCAATAGTTTCCCAAACCAAGTACCTTTCCAGGGAAGAATGCTTTTATTGTTTTCTACTACTAAAGGCACAGCAAGGGAAACAAAAGATGCAGTAACCTGCAAATACTCAAGAAGCTGTCACTGTGCTGCATATTACCACACCGAGATTTTAAAGTACAACTTCTCCGCACATTTGATGAAAGCAACTGCCAAGCTTATAGGCGACTCTTCATGAAAGAGTATTCTCTTTTTTGTCCCTCATCACTGACCGGCTGGTGTCACAAATACCCGCCTGATCCTGCTTGGCATCATGCTGTTAGTGCTCTGTTCATTAATTTCACAAACTACCAGGAGACTGTGCTGGGAATGGGCATGCATTATCTCTCAACTTTCACTTAATTAAAATCTTCTAGTGCAGAATGTCAGTCAGCACATCATTGAGGAAATCATTTTAAGGATGAAGGTAAAAGGTTATCTCAAAACCCCCTACTTAAACATGAAAGCATGATCTAAAATTGCCTGAGCACATACTATAATTTTCCTATAATATTAAAGATGTTCTTTCCTGACTTGGTAATTGATTGCATTCTGTAGAGAAATTATTCCAGCATCCTTGATGGCAAAATGGGTGTGAAGGCAGGGAATAGAATGCCAAAGCACAGCCATAAACAACCACTTGGCCGCCAGATTCTGACAATCATCAGGCTTAATAAGGAGTGAACGCTGGCTGCTTCTGGTGCACACTCATTATTTTCCTGCAAGTGGCTGCACTGAATTCTGATTATATGGCCTTAATACAAAGGAATGAAGTGGCTCAGGGTCTGGCACCTTGCCTTGGAAGGACGCACAGCAGCAACCGTGCATGGTGGTGCCACAGGCTGGGAAAAGACAGCGCCCATTCACATTGGCAGGGATCACTACCATGTTGCACATTTGACCAAGCCCCTCCTCCCAGCCCCCAAGTGAGGGGCTACCCGGGAAACTGGCTTACCGTCAATCCGGCTTACAAGTTCTTCCAACATCTTTACTTTCATTTGAATCCCAGGTTGGGCAAAAGTGTAGTTGTCCTAAGGAAAAATTTTTAAAATTAAGATACACAAAGATATATATATCAAAGAATCCAAAAACAACAAGCACGGATTCTCATTAGTGATGGTTTTCTGGAGAAGTCATAAGGACAAGGGCAGAGACTCATACTAGGAGCCAGGAAACTGGGTCCTGATGGTCCAGGGAGTAGCCCAGCTAACAGGTCACCTGACCCCACCCAGAGAACAAGCACTTCTTACAGGCTACTGTTAAGATAAGTGACAGTTCTAAAACACAACGGTTCTATGACATAGTTAAGAGAATTAACTAATCAAGTGCATTTGTATATAACATGCATGTACAAGAAAGCATGTTTTCCAATGGTTAAAAATCCATTGCAATAAAAATGAACAGTTTCAATAATTAGTTAGTATACTTAAGTATTAGAACCGATTCACAACCTAATAATATATTTTGACTTGAGAAACAAGCATGGGGCACACCTCATATCACACTGCCAATACCTAATACAATCGAGACTTACTTTAAGAAAATAAAGCCCAATATTTCGTGACATCACAAGATGTGCGTACATGTTTCAGGGGGTATATAATGGTGCATTTCTACAGGTAAATATAAAATATTTGCATTAAAATTGAACAAGTGGACATAAAGGTATGTAGCTGGATGAGTAGTTCTGTTTGCTGAGATAGACTGCTTGGCCAGGCAAATGGACATTGAGTAACGCCACGTGAGCTGATGGGAAATGTCAGGTGTGCCAAGTGGTGCCAGGGATGGTGTGATGCCAACAAGTCTAGTGCTAACAACATACTCACTGTGAGGAAGAGCACACATATGACTTTATTCTCAACGATTTTATTGGGTAGATTTGGGTGATGTCATGATTCAAGACAGGAAGAACACTGAGTCATCATCAAGAGAGAAAAAAGTCTAAAGGCAGACAGACCTGGAACAGAACCCCAGATCTACTACTTAGAGGCTGTATGGCCATGGTAAGTGCCATAACCTTTCTGGGCTTCAGTATCATCATCTGTAAACGAGGATGGTTTAAAGGATGTTTAACGAAAATAGTGCATGTGGAATATGTAAGAGGGACTGGGATTCAGCAGGTACTAGGAAATAACAGCCTCTATCATGTCTACTGCCATTATCTAAAAGTACAAAAAAGCAGCTGGGAGACTCAGCCAGAGAAGAATGGTGGCGCCCTGTCCATCCACCCCAAGAATACACAGGGCAGTTTCTAACTTCAGAGGAGTATCGACCCCACAGATACTGCCTGTAAGAGCCTCAGGTGGGGTCAGGGACTATTTCGAGCACCAGGGTTCCAGTGGACTCACGTGGCAACAGGCTGAATATATGTTTGTTGGCAACAAGTATGGAAGGATGGAGAACCAGACCATGGTCCCCAAGGAGGCCCATGTCCTAACCCCAGAACCTGTGAATGTGACATTACATGGCAAAGGGGTATCAGGGTTGTTAACCAGCTGACCTTAAAATGGGGGAAATTATCCTAGATTACGCACAGGGTGGGGGGGGGGGGTAGGCAATGCAATCATAAGTGTCCTTAGAAGTGGAAAAGAGAAGCAAAGGGAAATCAGAGCAATGTGACATGAGAAGGACTCAACCCACAACTGGTACCTTTGAAAATGGCAAAAGGGGCTATAAGCCTAGGACAGTGGGCAGCCTCTAGAAGCCAGAAAGGGAAAGGCAACGGTTTCTTCCTTGGAGCCTCCAAGAAGAAAAACAACCTAGCTGACACTGATTTCAGCCCCCTGATTTCAGCCCCCAGAGTCCCACTTTGGACTTCTGACTCACAGAACCGTAAGATAAATTGGTATAGTTTTAAGTCACCATGCTTTAAATAATTTGTTACATAATAAAAAACTGAAACAGGAGGTTCTGGGAGTGGTCTTTATTAGGGCCCCTAAGACTCACTAAAAAATAAAGGCAAGAATCAGGAGCAACCAAAACTAGAGAATAGCAGTTGAGGTTTCTTGTGCAGGTAAGAATAAGGGCTCTGAACTCTTCAGTGGGGAGACAGAGCTGCCTGATCTTGACAGTGTACACAGGCAGATGACAGGTCAGCTTTGAGAAACTACAGCTTACAGCAACCTTGTCCTCAGCCAGTAACAAGAGGGCTGAGGCCAGGGCCACAGCAAGCCCACACAGGCCCTGGCAAGGGCAGTGAGCCTCTGGCACACAGGAAGCATATGATCTGGTGGCTGTGTTTTCCTGACAGGCCCAGGCACCTGGCACCCTTACACTGGTACCCTTACACTGGAGGGGGCAAATGACTGTGGGCATCACTGGGTACAAGGGAGTTGCTGGCTACGCAAGATCAGGGGCAAGTTGAGGTCGGCAGCAATAGGCCAGCTGTCCCACATTTCAGTATGAATTCAGAGTCCAGGAGGGAAACGCAGGGACAGGTGATGACTTCATGTTTCTTATCCAGAGGATCAAATATAGGAAACCCTTAGACGTTCTTAAACAGGGGTGCCAACCACATAGACACGCTCTTGCTCTGCAGGAACATGCCCACAGAACTTAAAGAATCCAAGCGTGGAGAAAGGACTAAGAGGCCCATGCAGAGGGATGGTCTGACTGGGGCCTGCTGGCGCAGGGTGGGGTGAAAGTGGAGGTGGGAATGGGAGGTGTTAATTGCAATCACAGGCCCTCCAGCCTCAGGATCTGCAGAGGGGGTTGTCCAGTTGGAGTAAAGGTGGGCTGAGAGGATGACCTTCAGGCTGGCAATTGTTTCTGAGGCCTGAGGACCTGGACCACATCTGGCTCGGTGAGCATAAATCTGTAATGTGTGGTTTTCCCTCTCATACACACATGTACGCATACTTGCAGGTATGCATGCGCGCGCACACACTCACACACACACACACACACAAACACACACACCCATACAATACTTTCTAACAAGAGCAGGAGCAGCAAGCCATCAGGGCACAGACTAGAAATGCCTACAAGACATTGAAGATTCTTCGCAAAAAAAATGGGAAATGAAGAGTGCAACCTCTTGCTAGGAGATTTCTCCCAGGTGGGTTTCGTGTGACAGGATCTGCATCCCAAAGATCAAGCCTCTGAGAAAGTAAGGACAGTTCCGTGCACCTACTTCCCTCTCCAGGACGTGGAGGCTTCCCCATGATCTCCAGCAGGAGGGAGGAAGGCTCTCAGACAATTGCCTTGCCTGGGATGACCCTGGAGGGGACTGGGGATGATGTATTCTTGAGATTAGGTGAGCACAGGGCAGCCAAAGCTGAGAGAGGCTGTGGGAGCTGCAAATGTGAATGTTCAGAAAATGAGAGCTCTCAGGGAGCCAACGTCCAGAGCTCTGACCCAGCCCCTGGGGGAATGGCCCCAGCCCTGGGGGAGCTACCACACCACAAACCCAGGCCATGCCTCTAACTGAGGTAGAGCACAGGAAGGAGTCAGAGGACCAACTGAGAGCTTCAATGTATTAGAGCTTTAACAGGGAGAAGAAACCTTGACTGTGGACTTGAATTTCTGTGAATGACATCAACTTTGGACAAACTTGTAAGGGTTGGTCTTCAAGACTTACTTTTCCCTGGGGATTTGATAACGGGAGATTAACACTCAAATCAGGGTAGTTGGTGTTGATTCAAGTTTACATAATGTCATCCAACCTCATGGTGGACTTTATGGAGAGCCAGCCTGGATGCTGGCTAGAGTTTAGGAATGGGGAGTAAATGGGAGGGTGGCTTTGCAGCTTTAGGGATTGAGTGGCCTTGCGGATTGCTCTGTTCTCACTGACTCAGAGCTATCTGGGTTTGGTGCATCCCAAACCACCCCTCCAGGGGCCCCAGGAGAATATCAGAAGCACAGTGGTTCCACTGGGGCTGGCCTGGACCAGTGAACCGTGACTCTCTATGGCTCCCCTCCACACCTGGGAGGCCCCATCTCTGATGACCACAAACTTAAAGGTCAGGAGCAATACTCCTACCCCAGCCTGATGTCTTCTCCCATGTGGAGGGAATGGAAGAGGAAACTCCTACACTTTCCTCTCCCAAGACACACTCTGCCCAAGGAGGTGTTTTCTGAACTGCTAAGTCCGGGTGTGTAAGGGCTTGTGGCTCGGGCTCCCCTGTCATCCCTCCAAGTTGAATGCTCCCCAGAATCCCCTCTGCAAGATGGCCTGCCCTGGCCCTGGATGGCTGAGTTGGGGGGGAGGGGGCCTAAATAATCCTGGGATGCAGTCAGCCAGTTTATTTGATTCTCACACTAAGATGGGATTTCAAACCTCTCATTTAGGAGAAATGAAAGTTATTCGTTAGCCTCCACCTGCCACATTTTATTTTATTTCTCAATTCGTTCAGAACCCAGATAGGGAAGACGAGTTCTCTCAGAAATCCAAGCAATGAGAAAAGAATGACACCTAAAGGCCTATAAAAAAACAGATCTGTATCTTGGTGAAAGGCACTGAGAACAGATTGACAGATAGGGCCTTGGCACCCTGAGCTGAGGCCAAGGGATAAGGAAGTCAAGCCTACAAACCAACCGCACCACAGAGGATGGTGACTAAAACCCAAAGAGTAGGACCACCAGGGTGAAGGTACAGCATCTCTGACAGGAAGCGGAGAGTAAGTCCAGGTCGCTGGAGGGCCTGGCAGGCCGCGAAGCTACCCAAAGGCTATGGCAAGGGAGCAGACCAACAGTGGCAGGGGTGAGGAGACAGAAAGTTCTGTAGTCCTCAGTAAAAGCCTTTCTCTGGGAAGGTATTTGCCCCTCAGCCCCCCATCCCCACCCCAGCTGCCTATAATCCGTACATGGGCTCTGCCCGCTTAAGACCAGTAAAGCACGCTTACCTTCTGGACATTTACAGACACATAACGTCAACTAAAAGTAAACAATCAGATCCTTCCAAATTGTAATTTTATCTTGTATCTTTAAAAAAGGATTTACTTTACAAAGTCAGGAGAGAAGAAAGGGAGATCTGAGGAAGAGAATGACATTTGGGAGATGTTTTATAGAAGGCAAGGTCCAGAAGCAGAAATCAAAGAAAACATACTCAGCCTGTCTTGCAGCTGTTGCCACTCCACCATCAGACCTCCAGCAAAAACAAACATTTTCTGTGCTCTACAGCAGAAAACCAGAATAAAGTTTTCTGAAAGGACATTTTAGAGGAAAGTTTAAACATAAATTCATCTCGCCTTAGCTGGGAGGCACCACAACAACCACCTATTAAAACTTCCAATACACAGAGAACTAAAAACCTTTCTGGCATCTTTGACACGAGGCTCTTCCGCCTGAACCAGGGATCCCACTGCCTCCTGTGGTCCCACAGCCCCTCACCTGGGGCTGGACCTGCCTTCTGAACAACTCAGAAAATCCTTTGTACAAACACTGAAAGACCTCTGCCTTGTTCGGCTTTTACCAAGTTCAGTTCTGAGTATCCCTCAGGCCACCAAGGTCAGGGCCACCAGTGCAGGGGACAAAAGTTTGTTCCTGACACATCTGTGCCCAATTTTCATCCATTAATGCATTAACCCAATTGATGTAATTAATGCAATAATGTAATGTAACACTGAGTCATCAGACTTTAGTTCTATCATCTGTTCCACAAGCATTTGCTGAATGCCTCTGTGCTGGTTTGAAACTGTACTGTACCCCCCAAAAGCCATGCTCTTTTTTTTTTTTTTTTTTTTTTTTTTTTTTTAAGAAAGGGAGGAAGGGAAGGAAAGACAGAGAAGGAAGGAAGGATGGAAGGAAGGAAGGGAGGAAGAAAGGGAAACATTTTTAAACATTTTCTTGTTTTATTATATTTTGTTTGTTTGTTTGTTTTTTACATGGGCTAGGGCCAGGAATCGAACCGGGGTCCTCCGGCACGGCAGGCAAGCACTCTTGCCCGCTGAGCCACCGCGGCCCGCCCAAGCCATGCTCTTTTAATCAAATCTTGTGGGTGCAGACTTATTGTGAATGAGATCTTTTGATTAGATTATTTCCATGGAAATGTGGCCCTGACTTTTCAAGGCTTACTGGAGTCCTTAAAAGAGCCAACACAGAGAGCAGACACATAAACACAGATGTTTGGAGATGCCTGGAGATAGACAGAAGCTCAGAGAGGAGGCCACTGGAACCAGGGACTGAAAGCAATGAAACCCAGGAGCAAAGCGGCCAGCAGAGCTGAGATTGCTGTCCTCAGAAGGCCTGATGGCAAGGTGGGCCTAGGGCTGGGAACCTAGATTTTGCAAGTATTCCCATCCCTCTGAAATGATGAGTGGCTCCCTGTGCCACTGCTATTTGTGCAATCAACGGAGCTTATGCAGAACACCTGCCTTCCTCCTGGGACTCTGCAGAGCAGAGGGTAGCTAACGTGACCAGCTCCCATAAAAACCCTAGGCTCCACGTCTCCAATGAACACCCTTAGTAGAGAGCATTTCATACATGTTGTCACAACTCGTTGCTGGAGGAACTTAGCATACCCTGTGTGACTCCACAGAGAGAGGACTCTGGAAACTCAGACTTTGACCCATGTGCCTTTTCCTCTTGCACATTTTGATTTGTAGCCTTTCACTATAATAATCCACAGCTTTAAATTAAATAAATAAATAAACAAACAAACCACAGCTGTGAGTGTGACCATACACTGAGTGCTGTGGTCCATCGAAACCTGGGGATGGTCTTGGGGCCTCCAGTACAACCAGTGAGAAAAACAGACAAGGCCCTTCTGTTCATAGAGTTGACAGGCTGGCAGTTAAGCAAATGCATGCAAAATGCCAAATGTGCTTAGGTCAGCCCTGCCAGCAAAACCCCATCAGAGGACCTGCCCTGAAGGGCTTGTGGAGGATGCAAGGTATGACCTGAGATGTGAAGGACAGTCCAGAGTGAACAGGTCTGAAAGAAGGGAGGCGCTGCATAGGGCAGGAGGGAGTGAAGGAATGCCAGTGCAGCTGCAGGGACTGTGAGGAAGCTGGGCTAAGGCAGGGAAGACCACTACACGGCTGGGAGTCTATTTAGGGAATTCAGAGTAAGACCAAAGCAAAACCATGAAAGGAGTTAATGAAACAGAAATGCGGAGCCTCCACAGTTAAAGGATATGCATTTTGAAAAGGTGACTCTGACTACTAGTGTGAGAAGTAACAAATGGGGCCAAAGAAAATGCAGGAATGCCAGTTAGGTGACCACCACCACATGACGAGAGCCTCCCACTGATGATGCAGTCAACCCAAACTCTGAAAGCTGCTTTGTACTGACCTGTGGTGGACCAGATGCTTTTTTAACTTGAACATAGGACTTTACATTTATTCCTATTAGCTTGTTCAGCTGGCTGGTGCGCGGCTGGCACTCATTGCAAATCTTCATTATGACATCTATCACATTGGCTGCTGCCCCTTGATGATAAGAAGCACCGGTTAAACGTGTACCCCCCATGTATTCATTACCATCTCCGAGAAAAGAAGGCAGGCAAGGACAGGTTCTGCAGCATGCTTCTCAGAGAGCACTCAGAGCAGAAAAGCATCATAGAAATAATCAAGGCTCATTTTCATAGCTGCTGGTTTAATGTTTCTGACCTTCTATTCTATCATCTGTGAAATGGGGAGAGAATGGCTCCTTCACAAGAGCGCTGGGACAATTTAATGAGTTAGTGTATATAAAAGAATCTGTAACAGTGTCCATATACAGAGTGTGCATGCATGGCTGATATGGATCATGGAATAATGGTTAAGAAGGAAGGTTCTCTCTAGCCAGGACAGAGTAACTGGCACCTCTTACTGTAGACAAACTGAATAATGGGGAAAAAATACTAAACACTTGTTTTCAGACACTAGCCAATTTGCAACATGAAAAAGGTATGAGTATTTGAAGGCATACAACTTATAAGTGACAACTTATAAGTGTTTAATGTAAGGCAGAGTAAAACAACAACTCAAGAAAAAAATAGGAGGGGGATAGCCAATTAACCAAAATGGAAAAAAAAGAACATAAAAAGTATTTAGTACATCCAAAAGATGGTAGGAAAAAAGGAAGAAGGGGGAAATAAAAGATGAGACAAATAGAAAATGAACAGCAAAATGGCAGTCTAAATTCCAGCCATGTAAATAATTACACTAGACACATTACCTGAACATATGTGGACTAAACACACATAAAAATATCTTTTAAAGAGCCCAACTATAAAATGCACTTTAAATAAAAAGATACACAAATGGATCCTGTTTGTTAAAGCAGCTGAAATGTAACTGAAATGGATTGGCTTTTATAAAGGGAATTTATACAAGTTACAAGTTACAATTCTAAGGCAAAAAAAAGTCCAAAGTATGGCACCAATGAGAGGATATCGTCACTCAAGAAAGGTTGTTCGAATTCAGGGTTTCTCTATCACATGGGAAGGCAGACGGCAATTTCTGCTTTCCTTCTTTCTAGGCTTATTTCAAATGGCTCTCTCAGCATCTCCAAGCATCTGCCTCTGGTTTCATCTTTCTGCTCTCTGTGTCAGCTCTGACTCACTCTCTTTCATGAGCTCTTTCAAAGACTCCAGTAAACCAAGCCACACCTTGAAGGGGTAGGGTCACATCTCCATCTAATCAAAAGGTCCCACCCACAACTGGATGGGTGACATCTCCAGAGAAATAACTTAATCAAAAGGTCCCACCCAAACAATAGATCTGCCCTACATGATTGGATTAAAATGAAAAAGTTTGGCTTTTATGCAGTATATAACAGTTTCAAACCACCACAGACCCAAAAAAGATGTCTCACAGAAACAGCCTTCCTAAGAAAGATGGAATGCTATATTAATGTGAGATGACCTGGACTTCAAGACAAAGACTGTAACTACAGATAAAGAGAAACATCCCATAGAACTAAATAGGCCAATTCACAAAGAAAACATAAAAATCCCAACTGTGTATATAACAAATAACAGAGAGTCAAGTCACATGAAGGAAAACCTGAAAAGATTAAAAGAAGAAACAGATACTTGGAATTTTCAAAATTCTCTACTGTTTTGCTTAAAAAGTAGACAAAATCTGTAAGGGATCAAGACTAACCAATTTGACCTAAATGACACATATAGAACACTCCACCCAAACACAGCAAAATATACATTTATTCCAAGACTTATGAAACATTCACCAAGAGACAGCATGTGCAGACCTAAAACAAGTCCCAATCAATTTAAAAGACTTGAAAGCATACAAGGTATGTATGTTTATCACAATAGTAAATTAAAAATTGATCAAAAAAAGTATCTAGAAAATCTCCAAATATGTGAAAGTTAAAAAAAAAATTCTAAATAACCCATAGGATTAAAGAAGAAAACATAAGGAATATTAGAAAATATGTTGAATTGAATAATAAAGAAATTAGAACAAAATGAGTAGCAATTTTCTACTTTAAATGCTTATATTAGGAAAGAATCCATTACCAATGATTTAAGTTTTTACAGTGAAAAGCAAGAGAAACAAAACCCAAATTACACAAAAAAGTCAAAGGAAGAAAATAATAGATAAAAAATAAGGAACAAAAGTGAAACAGAAAGTGGTTCTAGGCAAAGATCAATAAAACTGATAAACCTCTATCTAGAGTAACAATAAAAAGAGGTAACATGAATTACCAGTATCAGAAATAAAAAATAACCCTATACTATTTGTAGACATTAAAAAATTAATTAGGGAATATCGTAAACAATGTAAGGTCAATAAATTAGACAACTTGGTTAAAATTCTCAATTTCTTTGAAAAACACAAATTACCAAAACTGACAAGAGAAGAAATAGAAAATCTGAAATATCCCTATAACATTCCCACAAAGAAAACCCCAAGCTGTGACTGACTTCATTGATGAGTTCTATTAAACATTTAAGGAGGAAACAATACAAATCATGTACAAACTCTTTCAGAAAATCCAGGAGCAGTTTATGAGATCAGTATTTCCCTAATGCCAAAACAGATAAAAACATTAGAAGAGAATAATTTAAAGACAAATATTTCTCATGAAAAGAAGTATGGAAATCTTTAAAAAGTCAATCCAGGTCATTCATTAACACTAACAAAATAAAATGGAAAAAGCATACAATCACTTCAACAAATGAAGAAAAAACATTTGAGAAAATTTAATACCCATTCATAGATCTTTAAAAAGTCTCAGCAAACTGTAATATCTTCCTGCTCTTCCAGCACCCACTCTTGAGAATTCTATCCTCAACTCTCTTCTTCCATTTTATACCAATAATTCTCAAAGTCAAAGGCATATCTAAATAAACCAGGATGCTTACTGAAAACATAGACCACTAACTGTGGGATCTGCTCTATCAACAGACATCATGATAAAGGCAGCTACAAAATAAACAGAATAACATCATACTTAACGGTGAGAGCCTGAATATGTCACATCTACACACACACACACACACACACACGCATGCACACACACACACACACACACACAAGAAAGATATGAGAAAGAGTCAAAGACGTCTGCTCTCATCACTTCTATTCAACTGTATACTTGAGATGCTTGACAATGCCACAGGGCAAGAGAAAGAAATAAAAGCTATATGATTGGAAAGAAAGAAGTAATTTCTTTATTTGCAAATGACAGTTTTGTACAAAGAATATTCTAATACACTTGCAAAATAAATAAAAACAGTTCCTTGAACTAATAAGTGAATTTAACAAGATCACTGAAAACATGGTGTCAGGGTCAGGTTCATGTATCAACCTGGCCAGGTGGTGGTGCCTGGTTGTCTGGTTGGGCAAGTGCTGGCCTGTCCATTGCTATGAGAACATTTCATGAACTTAAATCACAACCACACTGGTGGCATCCACAGTTGACTGCATTTGCAATTGGCTAAGGGGAGTGCCTTCTGTAATGAGTGATGCTTAATCTAATCACCAGAAAGCTTTTAAGGAGGACTCAGAAGAGACAATGACTCTTCCTGCTTCAACCAGCCAACCTCTCCTGAGAGTTGAGGCCCTACATTGGAGCTTCCAGCTTGTGGCCTGCCCTACAGATCTTGGACTCTTACATCCCCACAGTTGCCCAGCCAGCTTTTCCTGAGAGTTCGCTGAGGACCTTCATTGGAGCTGCCAGCTTGTGGTCTGCCCAACAGACCTTGAACTCTACATTCCCATGGTTAGGAGACATTTTTATAAATTTTATATTTACAGATATCTGCTGCTGATTCTGTTTCTCTAGAGAACCCTAGCTAATACACATGGTATGGCATATTACATTTTCCAAAGTTGGCCACAACAATATCTCCCATCCCACTTGCTATCTTACAATATGAGTGTGCCACTTCTGTATCAAGAGACGGAGTCTAATTTACCTCTCTTTGAATCTAGGTAGACTGAGACTGCTTCAACCAAAGAGTACAGTGAAAGTGACATAAGTGACATTTGAGGCTTAGCCATAAAATATTCATCTTACACCTTGCCCCCTTGAAGAGTCTGAGAGAAGTCTGACTACCTTAAGACCAGCATGCTATGATGATAATAAGCCACAGAGAGGGGCTTAGTGGGGAATTCAGCTACAGTTCCCGTCTTAGAGGCCAACCCAGGCACCAGGCATTTAAACAAATGAGTTTTCTGATGATTCTAGTCCATGGTCACCAAGTTGTAGCCAGCCTTTGGGTCTCCCGAGCCAGGGCTCCAGACACCGTAGTGAATAGATAAGTGATCCATGCCATGCCCAGGCTGAAATACTGACTCACAGAATCTGTGAGCTTAATAAAATGACTGCTTTAAATCAACAAGATTTAGGGTAATCTGTTATGCAGCAATACTAACTGGAATACTAGGTTAGTTTATAACAAGTATACTTGTATATATCAGCAATAAAAACAAAGTTATGCCATTTAAACTGGCTTCAAAAGAACAAAATATTTAGAGATAAATTAAAATATGAGCAAAATCTATGTAATGAAAACAGCAAAATGTTGGCGAAGATAAATTAAAGAATACCTTTAATTAAAGAATCTACCATACCCATGGGTTAGAAGACTCAATATTGTTAATATTGTAAATTCAAGGTGAGTGAATATATAGATTCAACAGAATCCCATTCAAAATTCAACCAGGCATTTTTTTTGTAGAAAGGATGGGCTAATGCAATGTTTAAATATATAAAAATGCAAACACTCAAGAAATTTTTGAAAAGGAAGACCCAAGTTGGAGAATTTACCCTCCCTGACTCTAAGACTTACAATGAAGCCACAGTGAATGCGCATTCACTTGAAGATCCAAGAGCTCAGTGGAATAAAGAATACCTAGATACAAACACACATTTCAACAGGCATTTGATTTTCAACCAAAGCGTCAATGCATTCCAATGTGGAAATGAAAGTGTTTTCATCAAATCATGCTATGTTAACTAGGATATCCATATGGAAAAATTAACCCACTGCCTTTCTCACACCAACAAGAAAATTAAGTCAAGACAGATTACAGCCTTAAAGTAAAAGCTAAACTTACAAAGCTTCTATAAGAAAAACACAGGAGACTACCTCGGCATCCTAGGGTTAAGCAAAGGATTTTTAGTCAAGACACAGTAAGCCATTACCATTCAAGAAAAAAGTGATGAATTAGATTTCATCAAAATTAAAATTTTCTGCTCATCAAAAGATAGTGCTAAAATAATAAATTGGGTTAGAAACTAAATACAGCTTAGCAGGGGCCAGGATGGGGACAAGGAATAAGAAGTTGATGCTCAGTTGGTGCAGAGTTTCTTCTGAAATGATGGAAGGGTTTTGCTGATGGATGATAGTGATGATGGCAAAACACTGAGTATAGTCACCATCACTGAATTGTATATTTGAGTGTGAGTGGAAGGTGAAATTTTGGGTTGTATATATGCAGTAGAATAAAAGTCACAGGACTGTACAACACAGTGAACTCTAATGTAAACTACAGAATATAGTATAATTATAATAATATTGCTTCAAAGATGTCACAAAAATACAAAGTGTTAATAATAGGGAAAACCATGGGGGTATATTTTCTGCATTATTTTTCTGTAAACCCACAATTTCTCTAATTAAAAAAAAAAGAGGAAGAACTGGGAAGTCACAAACTAGGAGAAAATATCCTTTCCAGACAGGAAAGCTATCAAGAATAAATAAATAAGGAACATCAGAGAAATGCAATGATGGGGAGGAAATGGAGCAACCAGAACTTTCATACATTGTTGCTGCATATGTAAAATGGTACAACCACTTTGGGAAAAGATCTGCCTATTTCTTGTTTAAAAAAAAAAAAAGTCCAAACATATTCCTATGACTCTTGGTATGAAAACATAGATCAACAAGAAGACTTGGCTACGACTGTTCATAGCAGCTTCACTCATAGTAGTCAAAAACTAGAACAGCTCTGGTTTCTACCAACAGAAGAGTGAATAAACAAAATGCAACATGTACACGCAATGGAACACTACTTGGCAATTAAAAGGAATGGAGTATTCATTCAGACAACAACACAGATTTTACGTTTTTAGGGGCTGTTGCAAACTGAATTTTTTCCTTTCCAACTTTAAATCATTTGCTGTTCAATCAACCTTCTGCTGCAGTCCAGTAACCAGCACATCCTGTCTGTTTAATAACCCTTTCTAGAATATTGCCAAGAACACTCAATTCTATCAACTGGGGCAGGTTCTAAAATCACATTTCCAGGATTCTTCCACACAGTGTGGCTCATCTGGTATTTGGGAGGGACAGGAACAGATTTAAACCTGCTAGGAGCTTCGTTCTTCCATTCTTCCACCCACTAATGAAACCCTCCAGGATCTTCTCATGTGCCAAGTACAGGGCTGGCTACAGGGATGAGGCTGTGTTCCCTCTACATGATGGCTCGGCTCAGCCACTCTCTCCAGGTAAAGAGTCTTCCAGGACAATGTGACAAAAGCTAAGCCACAGTAAAGTTACTGACCATCCTCCCTGCCACTTTCTCAGGCAGCAGACCAATCCCTTGTTTGGTCTTCCCTTTCTTTTGAGCTTAGTGTGCAGATACCACCCCACCCCTACCCCACCCCTGCGACTTGGAGCATGCCAGGTTCTAGCTTGCATTTCAGAGGTTCCTTGCGCCCTTGGCCACTAGCCTCTATCCTTGTGGGGGCATACACTTTAATAACTGGTATGTCTCCAAGGGCTCTCTGTGCAGGCTCTGGTTTCCCTTCTCTCCTCAAGGTCAACATACAACAACAACCATACCCAAGAGATAAACACCCCCTCGCTCCCCCAAGACACAGTCCACTGCAGTCCCCAGTCATAGGCCTAGTAGTTTCCCAGCCTTTCTCTAAACAGGTCACTATACTGCCACATTTCTGATCTTTTCTGTGACTCGTTCCAAGATAATGGAGCCACTCTCCTCCGTGCCACCAATCAGTTCATAGAATTGAGCAATTCTCCCCCAAGGAAAGGAAATGTAAATGACTAATTATAAAAGGCAAGGGTTCTTTTCTACTCAAAGAAGCTGTCCTATTAAGTAATGAATCTAAGAATAATAGTATGACTTCAGGGTAAGCAAGTGTGGAAGCCGTAATTCAAGAAGTAATATCTAACCGTCAGCCTTGGCGTTGATGCCGTTAGTGAAATATAAAGTCTGGCAAAAGGACAAGAATAATCCCCTGAAAGCCTAAAAAACGCTCCAGCCAGCCTGGAACTTCTAACTAGACAGGAACTCTAACCCCCAGGGGAGAAATCGATTAAACTCTGTAGAGTCTAAAATTCAGTGTGCACCTCAGCGGCTTCCAGCTCCCCGAGAGCACATAACAGACCAGTCATCATTGGGGTGACATCCTGTTTTAAAGCAATCTGTTTAAAAAAATAATCAATCAAACGGAAATGGACTTCCAGGTTTCAATCTCTTTCTAAAACCCTCAGCGCAGTCGACACAACTGACCTTCTTGCTTTGGAGCCTGGGTACTGATATGCTGGGCCCCCAGATGGGAAAGCCCCTTGCAGGGCTCCCTGTCTCCTGCTGAGCTGAGGACCCCTGAGGAGGCCAGCCTGTAGGCCCATGTTTGGCCAGCCCACAGCACTCAATTTACCACCAACCCCAGGAAAGTGGGCTGAAAGGCCAAACATGGAAGAAAATGAAAAACTGGCAGAAAAAGGGCATGGAATACTTCCCCCAATTACTCTTATTAGAAGTGTAAAAGGCACTTGCTGTCACACCCACCACACGACTGTGGAAGGAAACCCAGAAGCTCCATCCTCAGCAGCGAGCATCACCCATCATAGGAGGCATGGAATCGGACACACAGCCATGACTCCTGCACTTGGCACTGTCACCCCAGTGGTGACCCACCCCTCCTGCATGCCCCTGTCTGCATCCAGGAGCCTGGGCTGCCCTTCCAGGCATCGAAGCCTCTAATGCAGCCTGTCAGGCTCAAGCCAAGCAGCCCATTTCACCAGGAAATAGGATTTTCTCATGGGCTCCTCAAGACAATATCACCAAATTGGAATAATTAACAGGGTCACATAGGTGAGAAAATCGCAACCCAGATCTGCTGGCTATAAGCCCAGCATTCTTTCTAGACAGCGTTTCTTAATGGGGTGCTGTTAAGACTCTGCAGTGGGAAAGCTGCCTAAGCACTGTTGGACATTTAGTGCACCTGCTGCTGTCAAGTAAATGCCTGTGGCATCCATAGTTATAGCAACCCTAAGGAAGGATGCTTAGGACCACCTCTACTGCCTCCACTATGGGCCAGAGCTAACAAGGCTGACAGAGACCCAAGCCCCTCCCATCCCCCCACTCGAGTTTTGGCTTTGAACCTGGCTGCCGCTGCACCCTGGCCCAACACATAGCCCAAATCCTCTGGGGAGCCAACGACACACCCAGTGGTCAGCTCCCAACCCTTGACTACCCCCTCCTTTTCCCTCTGTTTGTTTGCATGCAGATATTTGGTAGATTTCCATTTGTGCTTGTTTGCCATCAGGTGAGATGTTAAATGGTAACCAGCTCCAGCTGCTCAGATACTCCCACAGACCTGATCCCCCCACAACTGTGCATATAAAACGCAGCACTGTCACTGCACATGTCCCTTATCTCTGATGTAAACAGAGGTGAGGGAGCTGCCAGCACCTACCCTGACCAGAGCAATGGACCTCCGGGGGGTCCAACCCAGGGGGTGCTCTTCCCCTGCTCATTTGGACCCATGTGCTTTGCAAGCAAGAAAGCAATCCTTTTCCTGGAACCTCTGCTGCGCCTGAGCAAGTGTCCCATGATGCATCATATAGCAACTTCTCCACATCCCTTCCAAAAGGGCAATGCTACTGGCCTCACTCCACTGCTCTCACAAAGCAACAGCGGCTTTCCAGCTCTATTCTGTGAAAGCAGTCTCCTGTGAGCCCAGTATGCCTGGAAAGGCAGCTGTTTCCCCTTTTCTCCCAGCACAGCTGGACTGTGGAGCTGGACGGGGGCATCTGAGCCCGGCACCCCCCCATGTCTAGCCACTGACCAGAAATGCTGTATAGGCTTGTCGGGACGGGAAAGGCCCTAATGCATATACGGTGATCCAGGCTGAGCACTCGAAACAGCCCACAGCACACAGTAAGTGGTCCACAGTATCAGTCATACACAGTATTTTCATCTCTTCTCATAACTCTGCCAAATTTCTCTATATCTCTATCTCTGTATCTCTATCTCTATTTCTCACCACACACAAATAGGTTGTCAAGATTGCATGTTCAGGATTATTTATCTTTTCCAACAAGTCTGCTCACTTCTCAATAGATGGTGATACTCTAGCCCTAATAACACTTTTGCCTTAAAATCTATTTCATCTAATAGCTACATGACAATCACTTAGTGACCTAAAAGTTATATAGGTACATAGCTATTATCTTATTTACTATTTATCAGTTGTATTTTTCCCAACTCTTCCCTTCCAACCTTGCTGTATCCATATATTTTAGGTGAGTATCTTATAAGAAAAACATTGCTGGACTACGTTTTTAATCCAAGCTAGGTAGATGGTTGTTTCTTTGGAACACTGGATGTACTATATTTCATTTTTCTCTGGTCTCTGTGGAAGTCTGTTTTCCATTTAATTGCCTTTTTTTTTAATTTGTAGAGTACTGGTATTTTCTATGAGATCAAAAGATTTTCTCTTATCTTTCATATATCATGGTTTCACTCTTGTCTATATGTGAATGTTTTTAATTCATCTTGCTTGAGAATTGTTTTGATTGTTGGATATGAGTACTGCTGTCTTTCATTGGTGCTAAAAAATTATTCATAAATACTGGCTTTCTTCCGACATATTTCCTCCTCCGGGTCTAATTGTTTTTTTGTTGTTGTTATCTGATCAACCCCTTTCATATTCTCAGTATCTCTCTGTGCTGCCTACTCAGTAATTTTCTCAGATACCCATTCTATTTTGACTAATTCACTCTTCTATTGGGTTCAAAGAGTTTTAAATTTCAATAACTATAATTTTGATTGCTGGAAGTGCTTTTTGGTTCCTTTTAAAATCTGTAAGTTCTTTTATCAGTCTTGTTTTTCATTTTAATTCCTTTAATTGTTAATAATTTTAAGCCTACTCCTTCTATGGCTACTGCACATTACCCTTCTAGTATCTTACATCCCTGGGTACAGACCATCCTACCTGCAGCATCAGCTGTCTATTTTCAGAAGACACTGTCTACTGTGAGCTCCTCTGTGGGTAGCTCTTCCAGTGAAAGCCCCACAGGCCTGAGAGAGAGCACCCACCAGGGCAAATTCTCAAAGTGTGGTCAGAACACTGGGGGTGGGGGGGTCCTGAGATTCCTCCAAGCGGTTCATGAGGTCAAGACTATTTTACAATAATACTAAGGCATTGCTTACTTACACGCATGTTGACATTTGCACTGATGGTACAAAACCAGAGGAAAGGCAGCTAACTTTCATCTGAGGTTCTTTCTTACATGGAAGGCACAGGGCAATCTCTGCTGGCCTTCTCTCCAGGCTTCTGGGTTCCAACACCTTTCCCCAGGGTGATTCCTTTCTACATCTCCAAAGGCCTGGGCTGAGGAGCACTGAGAGGAGGTATGCTGAGCTGCTTGGGTTGTGCTATGTTAAGCTCTCTCATTAAGCACCAGCCAATAAGTCAAACATCATTCATTGCAGCAGGCATGCCTCCTAGCTGACTGTAGATGTAATCAGCAACAGATGAGGTTCACATGCCACTGGCTTATGTCCACAGCAACAGATCTAGGCACCTTCACCTGGCCAAGTTGACAACTGAATCTAACTAACACAGCAGGCCATGGTGGCTCAGCAGGCCGAGTTCTCACCTGCCATATCTAAGACCCAAGTTTGTTTCCCAGGGCTTGCCTATGCAGCAACTAACAACTAACTAAACACTCTTTCTTCTCTCTAAACATTTTTGTTTTGGAAAATACTAATGTATCATAAAAATGTTATTTATGACAATGTGGAATGGGTTTTTCATTTTCTTCAATGAGTATCTAAATACTTTTTAATTTTCTCAGTTTTAATTTCTACTAAAGTAAATAGTCACAGATTTAAAGCACCTAAACAAACACTCTCTGCATTACTCGATAATTGTTAGAGTGCAACTAACGCAGGACCATTTTACTTTTGTTTCTGACAAGGAACGAGAGGTCTGCTTATGCAGGACCCTTTCAATCTTCAGTCTCAACACCTGCTAGAACAGGCAATCAACCTTGGCCAGAAGGTGCCTGCTCATTGACACCGCCCCCCCCATGTTAACACAGAGCCCGTCGGAGGCACCATCACCTTCCTTTCTGGAAGTCTCCCCCTGTTCCTAATATGTTCAGCTATGAATTTTAAACAAGTTTTGTTCAATATCGCCCAGCATTTCCATTCAGTATTTATTGGAGGACCAGTTCGTAGTATGCCAAGTTCCTAAAATTCCTTCTGTGCTCCTCTTCTGGCCCCCATCCCACCCAGCTGCGAGTGTCTCCACTGCAGGGTGATGACGACTCACTCAAACTGCTCTGTACATGGTAAACGCACACTACACTCTGGTCACAGTGATGAAGTTACACAAATAATTAATTTAATGGGCTGATATTTAGAATGAGTCACATGTCACTGAAACTCAGTGAGAGACATATTCACAGAGGCTACAAGGTGAGTAAGAAACAGTAACTTGAATGTTAGAGCTGTTACTATCTAGGATAAGGAAAGCAAAGGACAAAAAGATATGGCTGCTGCCCTCCAGAAAATCCCTTCAAGCTGGACCTTGCTTCCACATATTTGAGCGGGGAAGGTTGTAAGGTGGAGCAGAAAATCACCAGCTTTAGGGTTCTGGTCAGGCAGGGTTCCAGCACAAGCCGTGTACCCCTGGATGAGGTGCTTCACCCCCATGGTATCCATTCCTTCTTGTGGGCTGAGCTCCATGTGAGGATGCAAGTAGTGTCGGAATCAGCAAGCACACAGGAGGAGCTCAATACAAAGAGACTGTTGCTCCATCATCTCCCAGTCATGGAAATGATGGGCTCACAGTCCTTCAGGACCATCGCCCCTTGTGAGGAAGAGCCCCTGCTAGAGATCCAGCCTTCTGGTACATGATTTCAGCCACTAGGACATAATTTTGGTTCAGTGACTGATTCCACGGAAGTGTCTTTGGCAATGGCAGAAACTGTTACCACACTTAATAAAATAAAACTGAAGCAGATCGAACACTTGGGAACAACTGGAGAAGAGTTAGACATTTCACAAAATCAAAAATGAGTTTTCATGGGTTTTCCATCAAGGCATGGGTGATGAAGAGGTGCTTAAGGAAGCCAATTCCAGCAGCTCTCAGGAAAATGAAATCACGATAGGTGAGCTCAGGAGGAGGAGGAGGAGGTAGAAGCAGTCAGTAATCACCGACGGAGCTCCCAGGTCCTTAGGGAGTTTACCTCCTGGCCCATTTTCCCCTTGATTTTAAGTTAGTTCCTAGCCTTTCACTTAGTAACTTTAAAGGGCAGTCAGTGGTCCTTGCACATTAAAAAAAAAAAAAAACACCCACCTCAGGGCCCTATGACAACTATATCTGGAGGAAACAGAACAGAGCTCCCAAAGTTCCCCAGATGGTGGTGAAAGGTGAACCATCCCTGAATCCCAGGTGGAGTCAATCGTAACCACAGGAAAGAAAGATGGATGGGTGCTTGGATTGTACTGCTTTGTAAACACGTGCAGCAGAAAAGCATTATGCTTTACACTTACACTTGTCAGCCTTGTCAATAAACCATTTCATCAGAGAACAAATCTCAGGTGAAAAATGAAAAGCCAGCATCGATTTCACCATATAGCTGATTTTGTTTACAAACAGGTGCTAGATAATTTTGCATTTAAATGGCAGAAATTCCATCACTCATGATTAAAGATGTGACATTTGAAATTTATGAAATTTCATGTTATGGTTCAATCTCTTTTCTAAGGAGGGGAAAAACTAAGCTTTCGGGGAAAGACTAAAAATTAACAGAGGCTACTGAATGGCAGAGCACAGAGGCGGTGGGGGGTGAGACCGACTTCAGGTCTGGAGCCACAGCCCTGGGACCAGGCAGCTGGACAGGACACAGGGCGGCACCCCAGCCCTTGATGGATGGCGGTGGCTCACCTGAATGCCGTCGAGCAACTTGCTCATGCACCAGTAAGTGTCAGCCTCGATGTTGCGGAGGGCTTCCTCGGGCACGCTGGCGATGCCCGCAGCGTCCACGGCAGCGTCATCTGTGCAGAGCAGAGCAGAGACAGAGACAACAAGAGATTACATGCCAAGCAAGCAAACCGCGCAGGCGGGCATGCAGAAGCTGGGCCAGGGGGGCCTGCCCACCCCTCTGCACCCAGACTCAATGGCTGATGCCATCTGCCACCTCACCACTTAGTGGTTCTCAATTTTAATACTTAATTAGGTGCAGATCATTAATATTCTGAATCCTCTCCAACTAATTAACATGATTAATAGATAATAAATTATTGCTTCTCAGGCATTTCACATCTAAGTAAGAGAGAACCTGAAATACATCATTTATTTCTAACAGAGTTTAAGATTTTTAAAGCTCTGCTTTTAATAAATATATGCATTCATTCACCATTAATTCCTCTAAAAATCTGTTTCCAAGGTTAGATTTTCCAAAACCACACAGAGTAAATACTTCTATATTTAATCAAATACCAAAGAAAGCAGTGGCACAGATGCATTTGAAGGAAATGATAAGCAAGGGTGTTGTAAATCATTTCCTTCTTAAAGTATAAAAAAGCTAACGAGAAAACACAACTTCAAAGTTCGTAAAATGCAGACAGATGACTAATTGAAATGTCTTATCAGATATGTGAGCAAACTAATCTTACATTTTTACGAAAATTGCTAGCATTCAGCATTACACTAAACGTTTGAAAAACTGTTTCCTGTTTTTTTTTAAATTTTATTTATCTTTATTTTGCAAATGAACAGAGTATCATTTGCAAGGAAAATGTTCTTTAAGAAAAGAAACATTTCAGCCCAGAATGTATTTAGAAAGCTTTAAGCTGGTAGAAATTACAATAATTGTAATAACAATAATAACTGTGAATGTTTATTGAGTTCTTATTTCATGCCAGGTACTCTAGCACGCCCCAAACCCAGGGGCAGGCTGCAGGGGCCTGAGGAGGAGGGGCATCATCTGACCCCCGCACCCACTTTCAGAACATCCTCCCGCCAATACCGTATGGCGGGTACTGCAAAGGTTTCCCCAGCAGCGCTCCACACAGCTCCTAACCCATGCAAGAGGCCCTGGCTTTCTAACCCCTCATACTCCACATCGCTCCCAGAAGTGGCACATTGCCAAGCAGCTTCACATGGGTCTGAGGGCGCTGGCCCTGCACATGCCAGCATGGCCCGGGCACTCTAGTCCACCTTGCCTCTCCGGGTCTCTGGAGGCGCCATGTGAAATGGCAGGGGATGGGAAATGCCTTCCCCCATCACAGTATCCAGAACCGCCTGCGAGCGAGAGGAGCACCCTGACTCCCCCTTATGTACTCACTCCTTCACTCATTTCTTTAGCAGTGCTTTTTTTTTTTCCTTTTCTTTTGTTTTAACGAGATATAATTTACATACAATGAAACCCCCCATTTAAAAAAGTCTGTGGGCTTAGTGGATTCACCAGGGAGTACAACCATCACTACCAATTCCAGACCATTTTTTATCACCCCCAAAAGTAACCCCATACCCATGAGCGATCAATCCCCTCCCACCACCCACCCCAAGTCATAAGTAACCACCAAACTTTTCTGTCACCACAGATGTGCCTAAACTGGACATGTCACACAAATGGACACACATTTTCCGAGATCCATCCATGGGCCTCTGGGAGTGTCCCCACCCCTTGGCGACTGTGAAGGCTATGCAGCAGGTGGCTCCTGGGCAGGGCTTGGCCCCGACCCTGCTGGCACCGGGAAGAAGCTCATGGATTAAAGGGAGCTCTAATCGTGGGTTATACAAAAAATTTTTTAAATGAGAAAAACAAACATTTAGGCATGAGACAGAAGGGCCGGTCACTGTTCAGACCCCACTTAGGAAGACGGTCACTGGCAGCGTGCTGGATCCTCACTTGGCTTTGCCCGTGCGGCAGCATTGGTGACGGGCCACGACCTACACCTTTCTCACAGCTGACCTGCCCATGACATCAGCAAGCCCCTCCCAGCTCTGTCCCCCAAGCCTCGGGACCTGCCGTAAAGCCCACGGGGCCCCAGTCCTCAGGACTCGGCCGCCCCAGGAGCCCAACACGTGGATGCTGCCCTCGGCGCCCATGAGACTCTGCGAGAGATGCACCTCCGCTCCCTCTTCATGGCGGCCCGGGTGACAGAGCCGGGACGGGAGGTGGGGCCCCTGCCAGCCCTCAGTACTGGGGAAAGTGATCTCAGGGGGTTAGTCCCAGTGTGGTGTAGAGAGAGGAAAGACCAGCGAGGCCTTCCTGACACCCAGGCCCACTCGGCTTCCTGCCTCTCTGAGGAAGTGAAGCATGCCAGCCAACTCTGCCGACGTGCAGAAACAGCCTCCTCCAGAGCGGCACTCCTCGCCGGGAAGTGGGCTTTGTGACCTGCAGAATGGATTCAGCCTCCTGCCAGTTTGGAGTGCATCTGACTCTATTTTCCAATCTCAGGGAATTGAGTCAGCAGCAATAACCGGAAGACTGCTTTTGAGACGTTTTCCATTGACATATTCTCTTTCAAGGGCCTTCTCGGCATCGGGATATTTCCTCAGATGTAATAAAAGGCAAATAAGGAAATCAAACACTCCTCAGACACAAGATTCTCTCCTACAGTTTACAGAAGCAGCTATGCTAGCACAGGCCAAATTCACAGCAAACAGGCTGCTTCTGGACTGGCAGAAGCTTTGATTTTTCTTAGTCAGCTTTACTGGCTTATTATTTTATACAAGAAAATGTCAGTAGCCAATCTAGGTGTCACTTCTCACAGTGGGTCATTTGTTACTCTTCAATTGAAGGCAGTAACAACATTTAACTCAGGGAGCCCCTATGCTGATTTCTCTTCTAAACGCCAAGAGAATCAAAAACACCCTTACTGTTGAAATGAAATAAATATCCCCTCCACCAAGAAAGCAAAGAGCAGCCCAGAAGCCTCTGGAAGCTGCCAGGCTGCAGTCCACTGAGTCCAAGCCAAGAGAGGGGCTCTCTAGACCCAGCAGGCCAGTGTTTGACCCCGCAGGGAGGATGCTGGAGACAGCCCAGACAGAGTCTCCAGTGAAGTCGACACTTTCACTCCGCATCAAAGCCAAACCATGCAGACGTGGAAATAGGAGGAAGCCTGGCCTCGCATCCCTGGGCCGACAGGAGGGGCTCAGTAGAGGTGCAATGGCTGCAAGAGTCGGGGAGGCAGTGGACGCAGGGAAAAGGGCACCAGTCAGCTGGTGAAGTGGCCTCGGCACACACCGAGCCCTGCTGCTGTCCTGAGTATCAGCACCTCCTGAGAAAGGCATTGGTTTACCCATTGCACAGACAGCAGCATGGAAGCTCATCTCTCTTTCCTGAGATATCAGGCCCAGAACAGGGCCTTCCCAGGAGCAGGAGTACGACAGAAAGCAATGAAATCACAGGAAACAGCAAAGGACAGTGCTGATAAGGAGCCTGTTGGCACCAGCCCCCTCACTGCTCCTCACCCTCGCACCCTTTGGGGCCTCTTCATGCCCTGACAGCTGGTTGAGGCGGACCAATGCCAGCAAGTAGGAGCCTTTTCCCAGAGTAGCCAGCCCCGGGCAGCCCCACACCCTAAACTGCACACAGGAGCCTCACCCTCAGGGGAACCTCACTTAGCAGAGCAGGAAGCGAGCACAGAGAGGGCATGGAACTTCCCCACATGGAGAGGAATAAGGGAATCTCTGGATTTTAGCTCTGCTCACTTGCCATGGGTATTAGCCCACTGCCCTTCAACTTACAAAATGAGTGGGTCCCACAGCCTGTCCTCAGCCCCAGAAAAAAAAGAGACGAGCCCCGTGCCGAGCAAAGACTTGAGGTTTGATGCCCAACCCTCCTCTGCTCTCTGGCCAGCTGCTCTTCAGGACCCCTTCCTCCCCATCTGGACTCACAGGCAGGACAGGAGGAGGCCAGGCTGCTGTTTCGTGCCACCCTCTCTGTCTATCTCTGCAAATGCCCCACAGGCAGCACTGCAGCAACACCTCATCCTCCTCCCCCATAGGAATAGAACATGTAAAGGAGGCAGCCTGCCTCACAGACAGACCCAGCCCAGGGGACCCAAAAAACAGGGGCCAGCAGTGGCTCCCACATTTTAGCCCACGTCCAGAGCCCTGCCTGCCTGCTCACATTCATCACATAGCAGTTGCCATAGGGCCAGGGAGGCCAGCTCTGTGAGGGGGCCCCAAAATGACCAATAACCCATGACAGATCTTAAACCACAAACCATCTGATTCTGACACAAGCACACTTCCCACCCGAGCCTGCAGCGCCCCTGTGTCCCGTGGGGCAAGGCAGGAGGAGACCAGGAGGGAGCACACGGAAAAATGGGGCTGGCGGGCAGACCTGGGAGTCTAGCACTTAAACATTTGCAGTTGGGGAGCCCCTAAACATATGTCACCCCAAAGAACACAGTTCACAGAGGTGATATTGGAGGGGGTAGAAGATTCTTCAGCTAAGATGAAAAAGAAAGACAGAGAAGCTAAGGAATTCCAGGCAATCCCAGGTTCAAAGGACTTAGAGGAAAACAATGATACATTTTAAATGATAAGTTCACAGGTAACAAGCAGAGGAGAAGGCCGATTCATGGAGGGTGGAGCCCACCCAATATTGCAGCGACTGTGGCATTAAAGGGGTGCCACCTCTCAGGAGAGTGGAGATTTGGGTTTACAGATGTCTCTCCCAAGCCATGAAGAGGTGCCACAAGGCTGCTGGAGGCAGCCTGCTGCACAGGAGGTGATGACCCAGAGGGTACCCCAGGGCTTGGGGGGGGGGGGGTGCCGGGGGTGCAGGGGGGGGGGGCGGGTGTCAGAGAGGAGCAGGGCACATCTGCAACCTCCTCCCAACCTGACAGGCCTGGCAGAGCCACTGAGCACCAGCACAGGGAAGAATTTCTGTGCAACTCTGGGAGGTAACATTTATGCCAAAGACATTATTAAAAATAATGGAATGTAAAAAAAAACCTGTTTCACCTGAAACTACATCAGTTGTTATTTTTAACCTTCACCCTTTCATTATAAACCACTATTACCACAGGTATGTGTAACACTCGCTTTGGAATTATACCTACTACCTACCCCATTATCTTCAACAACTCCCTACAGGGGCCAGGCCCTTGCCCTGGGGTGTGAGCCCACAGAGTGTTAGGGAGCCTGACCTGAGGGGAATCTGGGGGTGGGGAAGGCACAGCACCAGGCACAAGATGAGCAGTCCCAAGTGGACCACAATCCAATATGAAGACAATGGGTGTGAAACAGGTATTTAATTAAAAATAATCTCACTTACCTTCTTAGCTCATAGCAAGGCTTTAGGGAATAATTTAAATAACCTTTGAAATGCTGCTCTGATATATTATTAAGTAAAAAATAATTTGTAAAATAATCCTACCTTCAGCAAACTATTCCATTTGTACAAAAAACTGTACTGTTGGATATCTGTAAACACACACACACACACACACACACAGACAAAGTCTCTCAGAAGGATGCCACAAATGGAGAACAGAAGAAGCCCCTGCAAAGGGGGTAGGAAACTTTCACTCTCAATTTCTACAGAAGAACACAGAGTAAAAAGAGAACAATTATTTTGGTAGTGGGGAAAAAATGTTGCTTAAACCATTCGGAATCATTTTCCAGATGTGTTTTCTTCAAGTGAATCTCCCTAGAGCAAGAGTGCCCAAGGGGCAGCAGCATCCTTGGTGGCGGTGGCGGGGCGGCATGATTAGGGTGAAGGGTGCAGCTGGCACCATGGGTAGAGCTGGAGGGGTTGCCCCACTAAGCCTGGGGACCCTGCATGAGCCGCACATCCAGCCTGAGCTGTGGCCAGGCCACCAGCCCACCACCTGAAAGCCCGCTGCATCAGCCACAGAGCTCACATCACATCCAAACGAATGTTTTCTACATGTGAACATCAAACATTTTTATACAGTTTTAATGTACATCAAATTTTCTAGCAAATTGGACAAGTTGGGGAGTACCATACTTCACTCTGCACTGAACTACACCAAAACTAGTCTACAGCTTCAAAAATTCCACCACCAGGGGCAACAATGCCCGCGGCATCAAGGCCACCATCATAACCCCCCAGGTTACCCTGCATTTATGGCTGGTGCATTCAAGGCAAGACTGCATATGGGCAACAGCACAGAACTACTTCGTATCTTCTACTATCCCGATGACCAAGAATTTTCATATTGAAACCTGTATTGTTTTATTTAAAGTTTATTCTTTCTGCTTTGTATCACAGTTAGGACATTATATTATTTTCAAAATAATGTATATAGATAGATAATCTATATAAAATTTCACTTCAGTAATGAGAGAATTAAAAACATTTGTTTGTTTGCTTTTTAAATGGATGTTGGATCTAGTACAGCTGGGAACAACCAGGTATTCAAAGTCATACCAATGAGCTTCCCTACAGTGGTCTACTGCCCCCTCCAAAAGACCCAGAAGTCCCCTTTTACACCCCTACAAAAGCCACTGCCTCCAAAGTGGACAATGCTTTCATACGTAAGGGGCTTGCCAGTGCCTGAGGACCAACCAGCAAGCCCAAGGGGTCCATCCAAGGCAACACACTTCCAGAGGGACAATGTAACCCAAAACAGTGAGAGAAAGGAACAGCCAAGAGGCTGTTAGATTACAATTGTCTCACTCGCCACCATATCTCCTGGCCTAGCACAAATTGATGTTAATAAATGTCAGGTGAATGGATGGATGGATGGATGAACAGACAGACAGATGGATGGGTGGATAAGTGGATGGAACAGCAGATGGACAAATGGAAGGAAGGGAGGGAGGGAAGAAGGAAGGAGGGGAGGGAGGCAGAGGGGAAGGGAAAGAAGGTGGGTCAGTAGATCAATGGATGGATGGATGGGTGGATGAATTGATGGATGGATGGATGGAAGGGAGGGAAGCTCAGTGGGTCAATGGAAAAATGGATGAATGAATAGATGGTGGGTAGGTGGGTTGATGGATAGATGGAAAGATGGGTGGATAGATGGATGGGTCGATGGATGGATGGATGGATGGATGATGAGTTAGGAGGGGTTGATGGATAAATGAACAGATAGGTGAGTGGATGGATAGGTCAATAAATGTATATACATATATATATATGTGTGTGTGTGGATGTGTTGATGAGTAGGTGGGTCAGTAAATGGATGGACAGAAGGGTGGGTAGATAGGTGAAAAGATGGTTGGATCAAGGGATGGACCAAGGGATGGATGGATAGATGGATGGATGAGAGGGAGGAAAAGAGGAAGGAAGGAAGAAAGGGAAGGGAGGGAAGGAGGGAAGGAAGGATTAATGGATAGATGGATGATGGGTGGGGAGAAGGGTAAATGAATGAATGTATAGACGAGTGGGTATATCAATGAATAGGTGGGTCAATAAATGGATGGAGGGACAGATGGGTGGATGGTTGGACATGGATAATAGAATGGAGAATATTCAGCCTAGTAAGGAGAAAACCACATATGGATATAGTTGTTACTTTGAAATATCTGAAATGTAGTCTTAGGAAAGTAAAGTGCAGAAATGTCCTGTCAAAGTGTCCATGTCTAGGAGATAAAAAGGGTCAGTGAAGGAAGGAAGAAAGAGGCTGATGGGCTCAAAATCAAAAACTTTCTGCTAATAAAATCTTCCCAGCTGAGAACCACTAACCAGGTAGTCCCAATACCTGCCCTCAACAACAGAGTACTTCTAAATTTTCAGTGACCTTCTTTGTGCTAAGGCCTTTATGTACATACACCGTCCCATTTAATCCTAAAACAGCCTAATGTGGGAAACATCCCTTTTTCACAGATAAAGGATCTGTGCTTAGAGAACTACAGAGTCCACCAGCAAGTGGCAGAATCTGAGCGTGATCCCATGCCTGTCCAACAACAGAGTCTGTGCTCTTTCCAATCAGTCTCACTGCCATTCAAATAACAAAGCCCAGCATGGAGGTCCCTGACTCAGTAAGGAGTGGAGCAAAGTTTCTTTAGTCAACATATACTAATCTAACTTGCGAAGCAACAGTTCAAGAAAAATATAAGTAAAAACAATGATGGATAGGTGGATGGATGAATGACAAACTTAAAAAAAAAGAACATGTATTAACAGGCCCATCTTGTTCTAGTTTGCTAGCTGCCAGAATGCAATATACCAGAAATGAAATGGCTTTTTAAAAAGGGGAACTTAATAAGTTACAAGCTTATAGTTCTAGGGCCATGAAAATGTCCCAATTAGAGTAAGTCCATAGAAATGTCTAATCTAAGGCATCCAGGGAAAGATACCTTGATTCAAGAAGGCTGATGAAGTTCAGGGTTTCTCTCTCAAGTGGAAAGGACATGGCAAACATGGTCAGGGTTTCTCTGTCACCTGAAAAGGCAGATGCCTAACATGGTGTCATCTGCTGGCTTCTTCTCTAGGCTTCTTGGTTCATGAAGCTCCCTGGGGAGGCATAATCCTTCTTCATCTCCAAAGGTCACTGGCTGGTGGACTCTGCTTTGTGGCTCTCATCATTCTGTCATCCTTCTCTGCTCTCTCAGAATCTCCAAAGATTGCTGGCTGGTGGACTCCGTAGTTCTTTCAGCCTTGTGGCTCTGCTCGGCTCTGCTGTGGCTTTCTAGTCATTCTTAAAAGGGACTCTCTACTTCATGGTTCTGCAGCATTCTGGAGCTTTCTCCAAAATATTTCTTTTGTAGGGTTTCAGACCCACCTGGAATGGGGTAGAGACACATCTCCACCTAATCAAGTAGAATACTCACACTTGATTGAGTTACATCTCCGTGGAGATAATCTAATTAAAGTTTCCAGCATACAGTGCCAGATAGGGATTAGTAGATACGGCTATCTTTACAAAACGGGATTAGGATTAAAACATGGCTTTTCTGGCATAAATAAATCCTTTCAAACCAGCACACCCCTCTTCCACCATATGTCAAAAGAACTTGTGTTGTCATCACAAGTTCATGCCTACAGCAATGGCCTCCTCGGACAAGATGCTGGGCCCTCATGACAGCAGGGAAAGACAGGAGCATCTGGGTTGCAGGGAGCTCGTGCCCTGCATAGGCCTTCAGGAGACAACAGCCACCATTGTAAAAGGGCAACATTCCACAGGATTTGATCTTTCCTTGCCATATTCAGAGAGTGCTAGAAAGTAAAAGCCTCACACTAGTTAAGTTCTCTCTCAAGTTAAACCAAATGGAGTGGCACGGCCACAGGGGGGGGAATCACCTCACTGTAAATAGTCGCTGCAAAGGCCTCAGCAACCCTGAGGACAGACCTGGTTTAGGTGCCAACAACCTGCAGCCCAAACACTGGTAGTAAAGCAATGCACTTGCCCATGAAGCCCAGAGCTAGGAGAGGGAGCACTGTTACTGTTGTTATGACTACGTTAATAACCTACACTGCACAAACCCTGCAATAAACTTCTCCACATAATTAGGAGCTTAACGGGTAATCACAAACATTCTCTTCTTTATAAGCAAGCTAGAATTGCTCTATGGATCTAATCTTTTACATTTCCCAACTTGGGACTTTTAAATTTGAAACCTGACACTTCAGTGATGGAGATTTTAGCATCTAATTATATAGATTTGGATTCCAAGGCAGAGAAAAAAACTCCTGCTTTGGTGAGAGTTAGCCTCACAACTCAAGACTATAAATTCACAAAACTCTTTGGTTCAGCAAAAACAACGAATGCTTAGATCAAATTAGCTTAGCAATAAGAATGTTTAATGCTAATACAATGTTTGACTCAAGGTCACAGCCTAAACCACCATCACAGCTGCCAACCCCGTCACAGGGTTGAGAGCTTAGGCCACTGGCATCTGTCCACACAGGCATCCTGGTCAGTGGATGGGACATAAGCAGATGATCATCACAAAATGACCACGATAGGCTCCTGACAGGCCCAGCAAGACAGCACTATTTGGCCATATCCAACCATCAACTTCTCAGACCTAAGAGGAATCCCAAATGCTGAGGATAAATGCTCTCTTCTCACAAACAGTGAGGCTCTGCTTCCCATTCCTGGTCCCACACTGTCCCCACCACCACCCCCAAGATCCTAATCCAGGGTCTCCCATGTCAAAGAAAACATCCCCTGCAGGAAGACACTGTGTGAGAGTAAGACAGCGGTTTGTAAAACAGTACGTCTAATGTTTGTGTGAGAAAAAGAGTATCAAATTCCATATGGGAGAAAATCTCTTGATGATACCTAGGGAAATGACAAGCATTGTAGGTTCTGGAGGTAAAGAATGGAAGAAAGATTATCTGTATCTCTGATAATCGTTTTTAGAATGCCATTTCGACAAAAAGAAAAAAAATTAATCACATAATATTCTTTTTGCTTGACTGAGTCTCTGCTTTTTTAATGCTGTAAGTAAGAGTTTTGTTAATAAAAATACTATTCGTTGAAATATTGATTCATTCTATCAACATGTATCGGACACTTTTTATGTTCAAGAAGCTGTGGAGTTGGAAGAAGGAGATGAATATGAAACAAAGAACCACCTTCAAGACTGGAGGGAGAGAGAGCATATTCGTTCATTCCCATATTGACTCTCTGATTCCCTCATTCTCCTACTATTTATTGACCAGAGGACAGAGTGATTCACATAATCCATGCCTACAAAATAAAGAACCAAGCAGAAAGTGAGTGGTGTGAAAAAGACAGATGGGAAAGCGCTGGCGGGGTCACAAGAATGCAAATCCCTAGCTCTAGGATATAAGGATGTTTAATGGAAGAAGTAGCATTTGAACTAAGCCTTAGGGGAGGGTGGGACAAAGCACACATGGTGCAAAAGATGCAAGGGGATGTCTACCAGAACCAGAGCCGGGAAGTTGGGGAGGAAAAAGAGTTCACGATGTGGCATCCAGGAATGCCAGAGCTGGACTCTCCTCTAGAGCAAAGGAGAAGTCTCTGAAGACATCTGAGCACAGGAGTCCCACTATCAGCTCAGTGCTTCAGGGAGAGTGCTGTGGCTGCAGTGTTAGGAAAACCCAGCCCAGTGGCATTGAGGCCTAGGGCAAGGTGAGTAACCCTGACTGAGACTGAGAGAGACAGGTGAGGAATGAAGAGGAGGCAAAGGCAGGCAAGAGCCTCCCAACCAGAGCTTGCAAGTCCCAGCCACCTAGTGAAGCACAGATAGAGAGCCTGGGTCCCACCAAAGTTGTCCTCTTGTGAACAAACACACTGCCCAAGGACACAGCAATTGTACCACCATGAAGGACCAGGCACTGGGCCACCTGCTGCAGAGAATGTGGTATGTTCAGTGCACCAACTCAGGTTTTGGCTGAGCTGTCACTCCTCACAGAGGTCCACCCAACCACACTGAGCTGCTCTATTTCCTCCCCAGCTTTTATCTCCAGCCACACCATGTCATGTATGCCTTCATTCGTTGGCTTCTGTCTCCCAAGCCAGGGAGAACACCTTGAGATCAGGACCAGGTCTATCTTATCCACCACTGCGTCCCCAGCCCCAAGTACAAGAGTACTTGGCAAACATTAGGTGCTTAATTAATACTTGCAAAATGAATGGATGGACTGCCTTCAAAAAGCTTACAGTCTAGGAGGAAGGATTTATTACACAAATAATTAGTACTTGAGCACAGTGAAAATTATGCCAAGAGGTTCTATGTAGAATGAAAAAATAACTTTAATACAATTTCTCTGGTTAGGAGAAATATTCAAATTGTTACTGAAGTTAAGACAACATATAAAATCTAGCTTGCTTCTACTAATATCAATGCAAACAACAGCTAAGTAAAAAATAATCTGTTCCTGCAAAGGATTCTTCCCAACAAGACCACACGCAATACACCCTAAGTGCCTCCTTGGTGCAAAAGCTCAGTTCTCTGAGAAAAAGGCAAAGCTCTACTGCCTTCTTCAGTTACCCTTGAAAAGCTACTGCTGTTAATGAGCTTGCCTTTGAGTATTTTCAGGGTGCTTCTCAGGGACCCCAAGGTCTCAAATGTGCAGACCCAGCAGGCTTTCACCTGTTTTCCTGCCCCTTTCTCCCATAGCCCATGGATCAGAAGCAAGGCACACACAACCGCCACAGGGACACAGCAAAGACTGAAACTGTGCAATGTGCATTTGGGATGCGGGACAGCTTTGAGCATCTCATCAAGTTCAAGGAATTTTACTTCTTGAATATTCACTGCATTAAAGGATTTAGGGCCCTCATTATGTCTTAATGAGGAAAGGAGCATAAGGCTTTCAGCTAAGACCTCTTTCTGATGCCATGCTTGCAATTAGGAGATTCTGTAGAGATGGCCATCTTTCAGAAAGCTGACAGTAGAAATTCACATAGAGAATAAGCTTTCTTGAGTCATGATAATATGGAAAAGCAAACTGATCATAAATCAATCCATTAAATTCATTTACTCCCTTTGTCTAATTAACTCAAAAATAATTCCTCAAAGGATAAATTGGTCTTTAAATCAATCAGTAAAATGCTCCCACGTTCAAATTATTAATGATAGAGCCAGAATGGAAAGAAAGATTGACCAGCCCAAGATTCATTCTCAGTTAGCGCCCTGAGGGGAAGCCCACATTCACTGCGCAGGTGGAAACTGCCCACATGGGCAAACTCTCTCACAGAGAGGCCTGCGTAAAAACATTTCACTCAGGGTGACAATGGAAACAAAAATGCAATGCCAACACCAAAGAACCTACCAGGCAGATATGTAGCCTGATCAGAAAAATCCTTCTATGCAAAAGTGTCAAACAGGGAAACCTGGTGTATTACCATATGTGCTTTTTTGAAACTGTTATATACCCCAGAAAAGACATGTTCTTTATCCCAATTCAATCTTGTGGGGGCAGACCTATAGTTTGGGTGGGATCTTTTTTACTAAGTTGTTTCCAAGGAGATATGACCCACCCAACTGCATGTGGGATCTTTTGATTAGGTGGCTTCCATGGAGATATGTTGTACCGGTTTGAAAATATTATGTACCCCAGAAAAGCCATATCTTAATACTAACCCAATCTTGTGAGACCTGCTGTTTCTTTTAATCCTGACTCAATACTATAGGTTGGAATCTTTTTTTTTCTTTTTTGTGAAAAATAACATGTATACAAAAAAGCAATAAACTTCAAAGCACAGACACTATAATTAGTCATAGAACATATTTCAGAGTTTGAGATAAGTCACAATTCTACAATTTTAGATTTTTACTTCTAGCTGTTCTAAGATAAACTGGACACTAAAAGAGATATCAATTTAATGATTCAGCAATCATATTCACTTGTTAAATCCTATCTTCTCTGTATAACTCTACCATCACCTTTGATCTTTCTATCCCTCTCTTTAGAGGTGTTTGGGCTATGGATATTCTAACTTTTTCATGTTGGAAGAGTCTGTCACTAAGACGGAGTAGGGAGATGGAACTATCTGATGTTCTGGAGAGGCTGGGTGGGCCCTCTAGATTTCAGGACTTATCTGGTCTAGGGACCCATCTGGAGGTTGTAGGTTTCTGAAAAGTTCCTCTAGCGCATGGAACCCTTGTGGAATCTTATATATTGCCCTGTGTTTTTAGGATTGGCTGGAATGGTGCTGGTTGGGGTTTGACAGGTTATGATTGGTAGCAATGTCTAAATGAAGCTTATGTAAGAGCAACCTCCACAGTAGCCTCTTGACTATTTAAACTCTTTTTGCCACTGATACCCTATTAGTTAAACTTCTTTCCCCCCTTTTAATCAGGATGGTATTGTTGACCCCACAGTGCCATGGTCATCCCTGGCAGTCCCTGAGAGTCATCTCCCACGTCACCAGATGTCATGTCCCACATAGTGGAGATGGCAATGATTTCACTTGCACAGTTGGGCTTAGAGAGTGAGGCCACATTTGAGCAACAAAAGAGGTCCTCCAGAAGTAACTCTTAGGCATACTTATAGGTAGGCTAAGCTTCTCCACTACCTACATAAGCTTCACAAGAGTAAGCCTCAAAATCAAGGGTATGGCCTATTGATTTGGGTGTCCCTAAAGTTTGACACAGTATCAAGGGATTTCCTGGTGGTAAAGTTTAATAGTTCCATATTTTTTCTCCCATCCCACAAGGGATTTTGCCAATACTTTTTGATTATTTGCTTAATATACTGTAGGATGTATCCAGGTATTACACTAAGCTATATAGGGTTAAAGGACCTCTTTCTTATTCTGGGCTCCCTATGTTTCAATTGTTCAAATGAGCTATACAGATAGGTTAAGTCAGATTATGTGCTACAGAAAATTTCGGTTCCAGATCAAATAAACCTTTCTTTATACGTTGGAGAAGAACATAAGTTCTTCTGATTAGATTATCTTCACATGGGTTCTGGGTGGGTCTTGATTAGTTTAATGGATTGGAGAGAGTCAGAAACGACAGAAACTACAAAGCTTAGAGAAATGGCAGAGGTCTCAGAGCTGACAGAAACTTCACAGCAGAACTGACACAGACGCGGACATGTGGAGAACAGAGACACAGATGTCTGGAGATGCTTGGAGCCCAGAAGATATTGCCATGAGCAAGCCAGAACCTAGAGAGAGCCAAGGGAAACAAAGAGATGAAAGCAAGCCCCGGAGAAGCAAAGTGAGGAACCCCCACAGGAATATAGGCTGAAAGCAACAGAGCCCAGAAGCAACAGACCAGCAGATGCTTCTGGTTTCAAACAGTTTCTCCTGGGCATTTTCTCTCTGCATTGCCAAGTGTCTCTGTCTGTGTTGGCTCTGAATTTTTTCCAAAATGATGCCCTCTTAAATGTGGGGATTAAGACCCACCTTGAATGGGTGGAGACATATGTTAGTTTTCAAGCTGCCAGAATGCAATATACCAGAACTAGTGCGGCTTTTATAAAGGGGAATTTAATAAGTCACAAATTTAAATTTATCACATTCTGGCAGCTTGCAAACTAACATGTGTCTCCACCCATTCAAGCTGACAGAGGTGTTCCAGGCACCATCATCTTTCTTGAGTCAAGGTATCTTTCTCTAGATGCCTTACTTTGGACATTTTTATGGCCTTAGAACTGCAAACTTGTAACTTAATAAGTTCCCTTTATAAAAGCCAATCCATTTCAGATATATTGCATTCTGGCACCTTTAGCAAACTAAAATACCACATAAAAATACAAAATTGTAAAATGGTTATAAATCTAAAACTTTAAAAGTAAAACAAATTAGAACATCATCTACAATATGTTACAGGGCAAGGATTAATATCAATAATCTATGAAGAATTAGTTCTCATTAAGGAAAATATATAAGTAAGGCCCATTGAAAATGAGGAAAGTACCTGAAAAGGGTACTTATAAAAGTCCATTAAAAATATGAAGTGTGAAACTTCTAGTATTCTATTCCAGCGTGAAACTTCACTAGTATTAAATAAACTCAAATAGAGACAAGACATGCCATGTCACCTAGAACTGGCCAAGATTTTAAAGTTTAAAATAGCCACGAGGGATACAGGTCACAGGAAACAGTCCCTACCCCAACCTACAGTTCTATGCAATGTAGTTCTCTATTCAGGAGGATAAACTGGTTCTGAAAAACAATCCAACAAAATAGGCCCAAAACTTTTCAAATCCCCAAAGTTCTGCTGAGCTCAGCCGGCACACCTGGGCTAGAGGAAATGGCCATGGAGCTTGCCCTTCACTACCTCCTGGTCTAGCTGGGTGGTGGAGCAGCCAAGCCAGGGTGAGCAGGTCCCACTGCCGATGGCAGCATCACACTTCACTGTTAATACAATGAAAAACCAAGACAAACACTTTCAGAAAATCATAGTGCAAACACCTCTGATGCTTACGTAATTTGGGACTGTCAAGTTTTTGGTCAATTGGAAGAGTCTGCTGTTCAAACCAACAGACAATCCAGCTCTCACTGACAGCTCAGACAAGGTGATTTTGCTGGAGCCATTTAAAAAAGAGTAGGTCCCTTTCATTATCAAGTCTTGATCTTAAATAAATCACTCAGACACATCAACGGGAAAATCCTGCTCATGTTTTTATGCTACTTACTTCACAACTGTGATTCCTCTTGTCAAGTGAAAGCAAGTGGAGAATGGTGTCTGCTTATGACGGCATCCAGGTTTCATTCACAAAGGCTGGACTGCCATTGCCCACTACCCGACCCCAGCAATTCCAGCATGACTTGCAAGAAAGGCTGCAGGTGCTTACACATGGGACTGGTCTCACAAGGTATCAGGCTAGCAACTCAGACCTTAGGCAGATTTCAATAGCCCTCACAATGCCAACACAACATATTGATAAATTTCAACACATTGATCCTCTCTATTATATCTAGCAGTAGACCATTAAAAAGGGGGTAAAAACCTGCTTACATGGTAACTGCCCCAGCTGGATGGAACATGACCACAGAAAGGGTGTGAGGCTACTATATCAAAACAAAAATGGGACAAACTGTCCACAAACTATAGCACAAAACCAAAGGACATGGGATGACTCTTTCCTTTCAACTTTTAAAAGACACACTTCTGTTCAAAATAGCTTAATTGTTTGGCTCTTCAATTTGTCAACAAGAAAAAAAGTCACTCTGAAAAGAACACAAGGAACACCCTTCACATTAAGGAGCCCTCCCTTCCTGCTTGTCAGACCCATCCTGGCTCATGGCCGCTGCAGGTTGTGTAGGGCATGAATACTTAGGGAGAGCCAGAGGGCCTGTGCATGCAAGAAAGGACTCAAAAGGCCCAACAAGTAAAACCCTCCAAAGTGACAGGACAAGGCCCACTGGTTCTGCAAACAGTGAAGCCACTCTCTGTCCCTGCCCCAGAAGCCTTGGGTAATTTGGGACCAAGACTCCAACCAAGTGTACAGCCACTTGCAGAGAAACCAACACATGCAGAGAAACCCAAAGGGTGCAGCCTGCAGCCAGAGGGGCCGGGGTCCCACCTCTCATCCCACTCAGACCACTGCACCATCCTCAGGCATCACCAGGGGAACATTCCAGTGACCCACAGAAACCAGCTGGGCCAGGCTGAAGTGCAGAACACAGAGGAAGGGACCGGCAGGCTCACCTATGAGTGGCATCCAGATAATAGGGCTCTTCACACCAGCTAGAAGCTCGGCTCTCAAACCTGCTACCTATCGCTCGTGTCATGACCTAGGGGTAAGGGCATCAAGGAGGCCTTGCACTTCTTCCAGCCAAGCAGTTGAGAGGGTCTTCTCAGCCAAGCTTCACACCTTGTCTCCACAGCTCGCCTGCCCTGCTACCACAGCCATCCCCCGGCCCAGCCTGGAGTTAGAGGAAGGCAGAGCAGACACAGGTTCTCAGAAGCTCCCCAATGGCCCGTCCCTGAGGTCTGATACTAGCCAAAGCTTCCATTTTCCTGAACATGGGAGCTCAGGATGCCAAAGGAGAGGAACTGTCATGAAATTTGTGACAGAACTCCAAACACTTGGCCACAGCCACACCTTGGATGGACCCCAAGCTGAAGCAGGAATAGAAGCACCTCAGGGCAGCAAAGAAGGATTGTTCTTGTTTCTAGAACTACACATGTATTTCTTCTTAAATTCAGGAAGTTTCCAGTAGAAGGTGAGACCCTTCCTACAAATGGGCCTGCCCAGGAGTCTGTCAGAGATACTTCCCACTCCCAGTTTCTGCAAGGCAGGATTTTCCCACTCTGTGCCCGCTGCTGCCAGCCCTGGCCCTCTGCTTGGCAGAGACATCTCTCAGTACACAGAGAGGAGGTAAGCTCAGCCCTCAGTGGCCATCCTTCTCTCCTGTGCTATCCCAGAGCACAGGTCCCTGTCCCTACCTCCCCCGGGCATCATCCAGGTTGGGGTTCCACACTGCACCCTCCTGCCTGGCTCTTACTTTAGCCTCCACCTGTTCTGTCTTTGTTTAATTTCTCAATTTCACAGCACTTTGGTGAAGGAGGGTGCCATTTATTGGGGCCACCAGACAATTGCATTTGATGTGTGGACTAGGCACCACAGCTGGTTGGAAGGTGGAGACGTCGGCATCATTTCCCAGCTGAAAAGCCTTCAGTGATCCCCTGTGGTCTTTGGGAGAAGTGCAAGAGGCTTAGCAAGGGCTTCATGCCCCAGATGGTCCCCCATGCCCCTCAACTGCACCCTCCAGCCTGGCCACAGACTCTGTGGGTTCAAAGGCAACTCCCGAAGGCACCACACTGAGGGATGCCCCCCACCTTCCCCCAAGGCTCTCCTCTCTCAGCTCAGATCAGGCTGGAACCTGCCTTAGGCCTCACCAGCCACAGAAAAAGGAGAAATTTTAGATCCTAGAAAATCAGAACTGTGGCAGTCCAGCTAAGCCTTCATCTGAAAGTTAAGAGGTGAAATGACTGACCCAGCCCTGCCTGCGTCTTCTTAGGCCCCTACGTGCCCTCTCACACTGGAACAGGACCCAACGCCCACTGGAGACTGCGGGTGACAAGCCCCGCACACTTTCCCCAACACCATGCCCTGAGAGTCACTCATCCTAGGGCTCAGCAGGGCTCTTTTAGCTCAGGGAGGAGGCTAGCTCCAAAGGAAGCCAGGGCCTTCCAGCTCCCTCTATACAGACAGGAGATGTGGGAAGGCATCTTTTATTACAATCCACGATTCTGAAAAATAATTAGAGGAGACAGGAAAAAATACAACAACAACAAAAATTTTTTTTAAGCATTCACAAATGCACTACACAGACCTAACTGGTCAGTCATTCAGTCGGTCGGTCTGTGGATCTGTCTGTCTATCAGTTGGTCTCTCTCCCTACTTCCCTCCCTCCCCACCTCAATCTCGCTCTCTTCCTCTCTCTCACACACACACACTCACACACATTTTAAAAAAACAAGAATTGAGACTAAATAGGAACCTATGGTCTATTGTTCTGTCTTATACTTGCTGAAAAATAATTTGTAATGACGACATGTTTAAGGCAGCACGGAAGGCAGAGTGCCACAGCTGGTTTAAACAGCCTCTGCTGCTGGCCATGTGGGTGGTCCTGGGCTTTCAGAACAAATGCATCTACAGGGAACACCCCCACCTCAGTCTCATGGGCACCTCGCTCCCCTTCCTTGGGGTAGGGGGGCATCCTGCCCTTTGATAAGCATGAAGCTGCTTTTCAGAACAGCTGTTTTATCAAAACATTATAAAAGTGTCAATCTCACCACACCTGAAAAGCACTATTATCTTTTTTAATCTTTGGTAATTTCATACACAAAAATAGAACTGCATTATTGTTTCAATTTGCATTTTCATTACTTGTGAAGCTAGACTTTTTTATGTGTATTAGTCATTTGTGTTTCCTGATTGTAACAGCTCTGCTATATTTCTGCAAAGAATTTTTTTTTTAGATATTTGTTTTTCACAGACATAAGAAACAGCTCATGAAGATAAACATTCCATAGAAAACCACACAGGTGTATAAAGGACAGTCACATGGACTGTTTTTAAAATGCAAAGATCACCTTCAACCATGAGCAATGCTTAAGGAGTGCCAATCAAAGCAAACATCTCCAGTCAATAGGAAGCCAACTTCCAACATAAACACAAAAGACAACTAAAATTATGATACCATTTTGGGGTGTAGCTAGAAAAGAATTTATTTTGTTTGGACTTTCTTATTCGCTTCAACATTAGAATACATTTAATCAAATATATCAGCATGTACTAATTAACCCTGCTTTGGATAAGTCAAAATTAACAACCACTTAAATAATAAATCAAAAAATAATAATTGCTATTTTAATTTTTTATAAGTAACATACCATGTAACACTAGACTGAATATTATATTACCACCATATAATTACACCACAACATATTATACAGCCCATCCTTACTGCTGTTATTAGACTCATAAAATATGCTTCCAAAATGAGAAAAAATAGCTGTCAAGAATCACATCATATTATTCAACTATTAAACTTTCTTAATCATCAATCAGTTTAATTGCTCCTGACACGGGTTATAAATAACATTTTGTAGTTCAATAAGATGCCACAAGGATAACCCCTTCACTCCCAAAGCTGATCAGAAAATTCCTCCAGCATTCTCTACTTATTCTTCAGTGGGGTTCAATCATTTCTATTTCCATTGGATTTAACATTTTGAAGCATTTTGCTAATTTATGCAGGAAAATGTTCAGCAAGAGCTGTATGAAACTGCATAGCATTATCTTCGAGTAAAGCCTTCATGGGTGGGTGACCCACTTCACTCCAGCCCAAAGCAGCCAGCTGAATAAAGACATGGATGCTCCTCATGGTCCAGGGCCTTTCCTTCAATTCCATCAGCTCAGTGCCAGGAGCTCCAGCTCTCCACCCGGAGCATGGGCTGCAGCAGAGGCAAAGAGAAGAGAAAGATGGCCCTTCCCTCCAAGTGACTTCAGTGAGCGAGCTCAGGCACACACACAAATAACCATGGTGGAATGCCACTGCATTTACCAATTCCACACTCTGTGATGCCAACTGCAACCTGGAGCCATGCACCAGCCATGGGACTCAAACCATGCACGGCCACCAGGGCCAGGTCCACTGCATATTAAACCCACTCAGACTCTTCTGTTTCTCTGCACAGGGCATAGCTGTTGTAAGTAACTGTGTAGACATCACTGTCTGTCAAGAGGACTCTTCCTTGCTAGTAGGCAGGGTCCGGACGATATCACGAGAGACACCAAGTCGTACCAGGCATCCAAGAAAGACTCAGGCAGCCTGGGTGCCTCGTGGGAAAGCTTCACTGCACAGCTGGCTGGCATGGGCCTGGCATGATAGACCAGCACAGTCCGTAAAATGCACACATGGAATTACCTCACTCTCCTGCTAAAATGGCTCCCACATTGCCCTCCTCAGATGCCTCAATGAAACCCAAACTCTTTGGCCTCTCAGACTCTTTGGGAAACCTGCCCCCCTTCATTTGAGTCATGATGAGGACCCGCTTGCAGGCACCCCAGGCTCTGAAACCTGGCAGCACCAGGCTGTATAAGGGGTGTCATGGTTAGGGACAGGTGTCAACTTGGCCAAATTGTGGTACCTGTTCATCTGATTGGGCAAGCGCTGGCCTGTCTGTTGCAATGAGGACATTTCATAGGATTAGGTCATGATCACGTCAGCTACATCCACAGCTGATTCCATTTGTAATCAGCCAAAGGGGAGTGTCTTCTGCAATTAGTGATGCTAAATGCAATCATGGGAAGCCTTTTAAGGAGGACTCAGAGGAGACAGGTTGCATTCCTGCTTTGGCTGGTGAGCCTCTCCTGTGGAGTTCATCCAGGCCATCCATTGGAGTCATCGGCTTCGCAGCCTGCCCTGTGGATTTTGGACTCTGTGTTCCTACGGTCACGTGAGACACTTTCATAAATTTTATATTTGCAAGTGTTCCCTGTTGATTCTGTTTCTCTAGAGAACCCTAACTAATACAAGGGGTATCCACCCCCACTGGCTGCCCTGCATGCCTGACCCCTCCTTTAAGTCCTCCATGCTCTGCTGCCCTCCCTCAGAAAGATTTACCCTGATATCCCACCACCACTGGACTGGGCACCTTCCCCCATCCAAGAGAGGCACTGTCCTCAAATCTGACCATGGGCCTTGCTCCCAGACAGTGGAGACCTTATAAGTTCTCCAGGACCCCAGGACCCAGGGCCTGGCACAACGGTCAGGTCAGTCCAGGGAAAACTGTTGAACCTGTTCATGGTGCAGGCAGATGAATGGATGAAAGTACCAAATGCTTAGCTAGTGCTTCATAGTTTATACAGGGCTTTCTCTTATATGGTGTCTGATTTTTTTTTCTTTTTAATACAAATGGGACTTCAAGCAAGAGAAGTAGCTGGACAAGAGGCCTGGGGGCTGGAAGAAGCCCGGAGCAGGTCTAAGAACCAGAGGCAGCAGGTCCGGGGTGAAGGGAGGAAAAGTCAGGAAGGAGCTGTGGGGTGGGGCTCTGTGGAACAGGATCCAGGTCTCGTTAAGAAAGTTGTAAGGAGCCACGTCTGCTCCCCGGAAGAAAGGCTCATTCTTTGGTTGTGCTTTAGAAAGAAGAGCTCCAGGGTAAGGGAAATGCAAGGCAGACTAGAAGGTGTGCCAAGCACTGTGGCTCTCAGCCTCAAAGGAAGAAGCTAATGTGGTTTCTGACAGGGACAAAAATCCAATATACTAATTGCACAGGTGTCCACTGAGCACAACCCAACCAATGACAACTTCCATGTACTGAGTGACGTACCAGAGCCACGTGGCTCATGAGGGGCCACGTTATTCTATCCTGACCTAAAGCAGCTGGCAAGGCAGCTGATCACAAACCTGTCTGCACTGGAAAGGCCTTGGCAAGGCCCAGGGTGTATTCTAGGTCATGGGGGTGAGAAGACAAGGCTAGGGGCACAGGGTCCTGGTCCTTGACATTCAAGAGCTTTAATTTCATCAGACAAAGTGATGTAGTGGTGAAAATGCAGGCTCTGGAACTAGACAATCCTGGTGTTGCTATATCTTAGTCAAGTGAGTTTGAGCAAATTGCCAGACTTTCTCCAACCCTCAGCTACTTTACCTACTGTGATGGTTTGGAGGCTGTATCTACCCCAGAAATGATCATATTCTTTTAATCCTTTCCTGTGAGTGCAGATCTATTGTAAGTGGGACTTTCTGGTTAGGTTACTTCACTTGAGATGTGACCTACCTCATTCAGGATAGGTCTTATCTGCTTTGAAGTCCTTTATAAGAGGATAAAACATAAACAGAAGCTGAGGATGAGATTAAAAAGCCATGAAGGATGCCCTAAGCAGACAGTATGTTGGTGTCCCCATAATGGACATTCAATATGCATGTACCCTGAGAAATCACGGATTGAGGGTTTCAGGTTAAACAAAGCTTTCCATGTAAAAAGATAGCAGAACCCAGGAGCTTCTACCAGCATCCTGAAGATGACAATCAGAGAGGAAAAGGAAGGAAATGTGAGAAAGGTGGGGGCTGCTGATTCTCCACCTGGGGACTATACCGCCTGGGTCCAAACATGACAACCATGCTGCCTCTCCTCATAGACTTTTTTGTGTACAACACACATGCCTTACTTCTGTCATCACACATTCACTAAGCATCAACTCTGAAAATAGGGTTGCAATCCTCGCAGACACCTGACCTGAAAGAATGCATAATCTAGAAGGGAAAGCAGACAAGTAAGTAACAAGTTCAATGAAGAATTCCAGGTTGCTGGTGCAATGAGATGATGGTTCAGGGAGATGAAGGAAGTCAGGCGTCTTAGATGGCAAGAAAAGGTGTCAGAGAAGCAGTTACACAGGAGCTGACTCAACTTCAGCTCCACAGCACCTGAGAGGGTCTGTTCTGGGCCAGCTCTGCATGTGTGCCATGCATCCCAAGACCAAGCCACCCCTGCCATTCTGGTGGTACTAAGAACCTAAAGGTAATCACAGAAGATCCCAGACAGGCAAAGGGTCAGGAATACCAGGAAGGAGCAAAGGATGACAGTGGCCTCTTGCAAGGAACACAGAGCACATTTGGAACGAGCACAACTGGTATGTCTGGAGCTTGAGTACAAGGATCAGAGTAGCAAGTTTAAGAGGTCAGTGTGTGGAGTGGGAGGCTGAGTGACATCCAAAAGGACAAAATTAGGAGGCAGGTGACTCTGAGGGTCTGGCCTCAGGACACCCTTGTTTGCGATGCTGAGAGCTGTGGAGCTGTGGAAGTCACTGAAGAACTGTGAGCAGAGCACAGTATGAATAGGTGTCCCAGCAACATGGCTGAGGACAACCTGGAGAAAAAGAGATCGTCCGGATCTAGACAGTAAGAGTTGCAAAAGAGAGGGGAGGATAGGAAAGATTTTCAGGAGACAGAATCAACAAGACCTGGGACTGGCTGTATGAGGGGAGTGAAGGGAGAAAAGGCAGCTTCACTGAGCCAGAGGACACAGCAAGGCCACAGGAGGGGGAATGCGCTACACCAGGTTCGCATTGGGCTCCTTGGTGCCAGGCTCTTCAGGATTTACCTAGGAGACAGGTGACAGGTAGGAGGGAGCTCAGGGACAGATCTGGTTTAGAAACCTCACACTGGACAGCAGTAGGAATTAAAGTTGCAGGCCAACGAGCCTTTTTCAAATCTGATAAAAACAACGGCCCCTCCCCAAAAAGATACACAAATAATATTTGGGATACTTTCAGGAGTTCACAATCCATTAAATCCACTCAGGAACTTCTGGGCAGGGAAGCCACCAATATGCAAGAGGTGGCCCAAGGAGGGAATGCAAGGTGAAAAAGGGAAAGGGCCCCGAGGAAAACTGGGAGGGCACAAGCATTTTGGGCAGTAGAAGATGAGCAGTACACTCAGAAGCCTGAAAAAGAGGAAAGAAAAAGAGCTGAGGGGCAGGTGAGGCTAGGAGGGATCCTGGTCCTGGAGCCAATGGAGGAGCAAGTTTTACAAGAGCTCAGGGTGCCAAAGAGATACGCCACAGAAAAGATTCAGCAAGAGCCAGCCTTGAGCACCCACCCCCAGCTTGCTCCCCAGGATGTGTGCATTTCTGCTGCTCCACTGTGAAAACCCCTACTGCTAGGCTGCAGGGTTCAGCAGAGCACATTCATCCTAAAAACTAATGAGGACCAGCCTCCTCTCCGTGACTTTCGCTCTTAAAGTAATAATTGATGCAACTTCAAGAAGCTAAAGGTGATTTCCAATGAAAGGAGATAGGTACAAGCGCTTTCCTAATTCCACCGCCTGTATATCTTCAGGGAAAGTATCAGGGTGCCTAAAAGAAAGACATTTCCTACAACATAAAGTACCAGATCTGAGCCTTTTGCTTCTAGCAGCACAAATTCCACTGGATATAAATCAAGTTCATGAATTTTATATGGATTTGAAAGAAATCACCCATCACCCTCCCTGCTCTAACGGGACAGCCGGCACAGGGTACTCGGCCCTCCTGACACATAATCATGGAGTCAAGTTCCACGGGGCCAGACACAGCAGGAAAGGCTGGTGAGAGCCTACCTGGCATGAAATGCATGTTGGTCCAGGCCTCCAGTCAGTCGCTTTTTTAGTACCACATGGAACAACCGCATATTTTCAAAACTCACTGCCTCAGCAATCCTGCACACCCTTGATTATTCTTTAGAAATACATAATACATGAATCATGAAACTAACTAGAAAGGCCCAAAATTAGACACTGTTGCACAACTTCAGAAAATGCTATCACATTAGAATGCTCTTTTGAAGTGAATTTGTGTTTTACTGGCAAACATGTATATTAGTATTGGCAATAACAGTGATTTAAATATAAATGCCATTAAGGCACTACTAGCAATGCACCTGTACTTTGTGATTTTATTTCAAAGACTTCACAGCATTTTACTCAAGTTCATTCACCTCCTAGTGAGAAGGCTGAAAGCCTTGTCTCCATTTTGCATATGGTGAGACTTAAGGCAGACAAGACAAAAAGAAGGAAGGCCAAAGACTACGTGCAGAAAACAGTAGAAGATGGAAAACCACAGATATACATGTACACACACATACATTCATAGATACAAGTACACACGCATCTCACAACAAACTCATATCCTGGATATTGATAAGGAATGCAAAAGAGAAGGAATATCTCGAGAGAGAGAGAGAGCGTGCGCAATGGAACTAAAACACCAGCAGTAAACTGGAGAGAAGTAAAATAGAATGGCAGTCCTTTTTCACTGTCTGCCTTTACAAAGACACAAGCATTCAGAATATACAAGGATAAATACCAGGCATTCTCTACTTTACCAGTACTCAGGCAACCTTCAGGCATTGTTCCAATGTCTACGCTGAAGATTTCCATTTATAACCACTACCATCCTCTCACCTTGCGGGCCCTCAGAACTTCTTAATAAGATGTCACCACTTCCTTAACAAGAAATGAAGAACAAGGCAGGAGAAGGGCTCAGAGATCAAGAGATGGTTCTGATTTTGGCTAGAAAATTGGGAAGAGGTCCACCACAAAACTTCCACTCCGGCATCTGCCATGGAAGAAATATTTCACAAGGGACAAAAAAGACCTGAAGAAAAAACAGCTCCCTAGGGAAAGAAGCATTTTCAAACAAGATAGCAATGTTAAAGAATCAGAATGTTTAACAGGCAACACAAGTACTATGCATCCAAAACTGAGTTCCTGATATGTCCCCAAAACCAGAACCTCTCCCTGCCAGCCCCATCACAGGAAATGGCAATTCCAGCCTTCCTGTTAGCGAGGCAAAAAAAAAAATCTTGGGATCATTCTTGGCCACTCTCTCTCATATCCTTCATCCAATCCATTAGCAAATCTTCTACCTTCAAAACAGAGCCCAAATCCAACGCTTCTCACCACCCACCGCACTATCACTTCTCACTGGGATCACCAGGATAACCTAACTGGTCTCCCTGAATGCAACCCATATTCTCCTTTCTATCAACAAGCTGCAAAAGTGTTTGCAGATAAGGTATACAAACTAGGGTTTATAAATAAAACCATGTTAAGCCTCTGTTTAATACCCTCTCTGATTCAGAGTAGATGCCAATGCTCTTCTAATGGCTCACAAGGTCCCACCCAATCCGGACCCCTCACAGCTCATACTTCAGCAGCTGGTACTATTCTCCCTGCTCAGCTTGCCCCTCCACAGCCATGCACAGGGCTAGCCCACATTCTCATCTTGACTGAACATCTCAATGGGGCATGCCTGGCCAACCTATCTACAATAGAAAAACTTTCTTTTCCTCTTTATATTCTATTTTTCTTCAAGAACTTGTAATTATTTTAATTCATTTACCTTATTTTATTTTGTCTGCCCAGACCAAAGGAATATAAATTCCCTGCATGTAGAGATGTCTGTTATATAGATGGATGAGCTGATATAAATTTGCCATAAATTTCCAGGATCAATTACTGCCAGGAAATAATTATTTGGTTCTATCACCAAAATAACTAAGAATAACATAACTGCTAGAAACTTCCCAGATCAACATGGGCGTATGCCACAGAACATTTAGAGCAAGTCATGCCCATGACAACCCCATACAGAGATTGTAGAAGGTAGGAAGTTAGAAAAAAAAGCACCAGTATCAGAAATGAATGACATTGGGTCAAGACACAGCTCTGCCACCTACTCTCTGGGTATCAGATTTCTCACCTGAAGACAGGGAGGATGGCACAGAAGGTCTCAACATACCTTCTGGAACTAACAACAATGACTGTTCACAGACATGTGTGTGAAGACAAGCACATCATATCTGGGTAGACCTTGGGACTGCATCTTCTTTGAGGATCAGTTCTAAAGGGAGCACTCAAAACTGGAATAGAATCAAAATTAACCACAAGCACTCTTTTACACTGGGAGTTTTTTCTTCCCAGACTGCAACAGATAGCTGTTTCTTCAGAAGTGTACAGATGAAATGACTGGCTTTCCTCTAGAGGACATGTTTTATAAAAAGATCTGTCTTTACCCCTTGCTGAGGTTAACAAGAGGCCAGATGAGGAAACCTCCAATACATGCCTCCCATCTCATGTTACTGCTTAGGTGAGGACTGGTCAAACTGCCCACATTACTTAAAGAGTTTTATCTGCTCTATAACGGGGTGTGTGTTTGTATATGTATGTATGTGTGTCTCTTTATGTTGGCTGAGTGCATATAGTTGCTCTGCAAAAAGTATATATAAGTAATGCATCTCTCCTATGAATTTATAATTTCACAATACATATCTATATATGAGATATATAGTCAAATATAAAGAAACTGCTTCCATGGGGAAAAGCACAGTCTTTACCTGTTACATGTGATCTCTTAGCAGCAGAGATGAGTTCAGTTTAAGCAACTATTATTTTATCCATGTCCCTAAGTTGCAGTTTCTGCCCCATAAGGATAGAGAACAGAGAGGAGAGAATCTCTTTGCCCACTCTGAAGGCATCCCAAACAAATCTGAGCAAAAAAAACATCTCCACAAAGCACATGGACACCAATTCTAAAGTTTATGTCAGCAGGTATTAGCTGATACAAAATAGGAGTTAGAAATCTGCAACAAAGGAAGTGGACAAAGCTCACGGCTGTGACCAAGGCTGCGAGGAGGAAGCCCAATGCCAGGTGAGCACAGGGTGTGGAAGCTCTTGCAGGTAGAGCTGTATACTGAGGAATGGCCACACCTAGCAGGTACTTGAGAGTTCATTTGAAAGATTGGACACTGTTTCTTTAACAAAGTCTTATTCTAGAATAAAACTAACTAAAAGAAGAGAAATAAAGTATGGACATTGTGCTGGTTTGAAAGGATGTATGCACCACAGAAAAGTTATGTTTTAATTCTAATCCCATTTTGTAAAGGCAGCTATTTCTCCTAATCCCCATTCAGTACTGTATGTTTGAAACTGTAATTAGATCATATTCCTGGAGTTGTGACTCAATCAAGAGTGGTTATTAAGCTGGATTAGGCGGAGACGTGTCTCTACCCATTCAGATAGGTCTTGTTTAGTTTACTGGAATCCTATAAATGAGAAAACATTTTGAAAATGAGAGAGATTCTGAAAGAGCCACGAGGAGCACAGAGTTCACCAGCCAGCGACCTTTGGAGATGAAGAAGGAAAATGACTGCCAGGGAGCTTCATGAAACAGGAAGCCAGGAGTGAAAGCTAGAAGATGACATCGCATTTGCCATGTGCCTTTCCAGATGAGAGAGAAAACCTGACCATGTTCACCATCTGAACTTCATCGGCCTTCCTGAATCAAGGTATCTTTACCTGGATGCCTTAGATTGGACATTTCTATAGACTTGCTTAAATTGGGACATTCTCTTGGCCTCAGAATTGTAAACTTGTAACTTATTAAATTTCCCTCCTTAAAAGCCATTTTGTTTCTGGTATATGGCATTCTGGCAGCTGGCAAACTTCAATAGACACCATCCTACTTTTCAGTTTAAGAGCTAAAATATAAATGAAATCTTCACTGCTTGAAGAGATTCAATTTCTTGTTTTCTCTCTTGCACCAAAACTGTTTTATTTGACAATATGCAGGTTTGTTGTTTTCATTTGTTTTGTTCTGTACCTCTCTGCTCTTTACATCTCTAAAGCTCCAGTCCTCCATCCTTGCACCCTCAAAGGCAAGTTTCCCAGACAACATACCATAGTGTTGAACACCTCATTTATGCATGTACGCAAAGAGTATCCTCTGCTCACTCACAGCTGGCATTAAAAAGTGAGTTTATCAGGTAAGAGTAGGATTCTAAAAGCCCCTGCAATTTTTTTTGTATCTCTCTTGAGAAGAAAAAGTTAAATAGGCAGTTCCCCAAAGCAGAGCCAGAATGAAAATGTTACAGCAGAATCCCCAGAAAGAACAGCCGGACTGTTGAACAAGCTCTTCCAGAGGACCAGGCTGCTCTGATAATACTAGTCAATTCCCTTCATGCAGGAGCCCCAGTCTACACCTATGCTTGGCTTCAGATTAGATAGATATATGATAAAGAGACAGACAGACAGATAGATACAGGCAGACATGGTTGGATGGATGGATGGATGGATGGATGGATGGATGGATGGATGGATAATAGGCAGACAGATAGATATACACCTTCCAGGACTGTAGTCAACATATGAAGCATACCACACCAGGCAACAGAGACAGGCAGGCAGGCAATGGTGAACAACAGACCATAGAAGAGCAACTTTCATAAGACCTTGGTTTGCTAGCTGCCAGAATGCAATATACCAGAAACAGAATGGCTTTTAAAAAGGAGAATTTAATAAGTTTCTAGTTTACAGTTCTAAGGACAAGAAAATGTCCTAATTAAAACAAGTCTATAGAAATGTCCAATCAAAGGCATCCAGGGAAAGATACCTTGGTTCAAGCAGGCCAGTGAAGTTCAGGGCTTCTCTCTCAAGTGAGAAGGTACATGTGAACACGTTCAGGGTTTCTCTCCTGGCTTGAAGGGCACATGGTGAACACAGCATCATCTGCTAGCTTTCTCTCCTGGCTTTCTATTTCATGAAGCTACCTGGGAGGTATTTTCCTTCTTCATCTCCAAAGGTTGCTGGCTGGTGGACTCTACTTCTCGTGGCTATGTCATTCTCTGCTCTCTCAGAATTTCTAGCTTTCTCCAAAATGTTTCCTCTTTTATAGTATTCCCATAAACTAAACAAGACCCACCTGAATGGGTGGAGACATATCATCACCTAATCCATCTTAACAACCACTCTTGATTGAGTCACATCTCCAGGGAGATGATCTAATTATAGTTTCAAACATTTAGTGCTAAATAGGGATTAGAAGAAACGGCTGCCTTTACAAAATGGGATTAGGATTAAAACGTGGTTTTTCTAGGGTACATATGTCCTTTCAAACCAGCACACTTGGAATAGGCTAAAGCTTAAATATAGTATCAAGAGTGGCACTGGCCTGGATAAGTAACTATGGACCGGGGTTGAAGGCCCGTCTCCACTCTATCAGCAGGAACTTGAATAAACCAGTCAGGCTCACCCTATTTTCTGACTTGTCCGATGAAGATATTGGGCAGGATGAACTCAAAGACCATTCCCCTCAGGCCCTCAGGGGGAGGCTGCTGAGTGCTGCTCAGACTCTGGCCTTTCAAATTAAGAGCAATGACCTAGTCGGAAGTTGGCTGCACTCTGAGGACAACAGACTAAAACCAGAATCAGCCACTCGCGTTTACATGTGTAAACCCAGACAGAGGAACTTGGGGGATCCAAAGACAACATGCAAACAATTCAGTCCTCAGATTTGAATGACTTGATAACCAACTGATATGGCAAACACTTCCTTGTCATCCAACTGTGTGCTTGTCAGCATTTCATTACAGTAAGTTGAATCACACTACAGATATGTACAAAAAGCACATATCAGTAATACAGCAGAAGAAACAAGGCATGGGTGCCACAGTACCTGGGGACATAGGTTCAGACTGTAATTAACAGTGAAACTTTAGATGTAACGTCCTTAATTGACAAGTCCTCCACTACTCAACTGCATGGGGGGCGGGGTGAACTTCAGAGTCTCTAAAGACCCTCTGGCTTTAAATTCTATGTCAAAGGCTCTTTGCTGCTAAGGAAGACTGTTGTTCAAAATGCAGGCCAAGGAAAATGATTATACAACTAGATTTCACCAAAAAAAAAAAGGGGGAACAGCTTATTACCACTCTAAAATCCACTAGGGCCACATAACATGCCAACACAAAGTAAGGGGGGGGTCAAGGGTGGGATCACACTGCAGAAAAGCCTTCAGTGATGTGCTCAAAAACTCTCCCTAGCACAGTTGAGCATGCCGTTGTGAACACCAACCCAGAGGAAAGGACTCCCTGCTCATTCGGGCGGAGGAGACTTGCAGACTCAAGTACTTCAGGGTGTTCAACAAATGAATGAAACCAATTCATCCCAAAATGAAAATGCCCTGTTCAATTTCTCAACAAGCCTAAGGGAAACTTCCTACTGGCACATGTGCCTGCTGCTCTTGAGTCTCAAGGCTTCCGAGGAACCTTTCAAGCCTGAGCCTGAGGGAACCCCTGGTCCCCAGAGAGTGTAAGGGAATACCCAGTCCCACCGTGTCAGGGGAACTTGTCCCCCACCTTCTCAGAACTCAGTGAGCACAATGGGCCTGTATACTTGGACTGACTCCCTCTTCCAGATGGAATGCTCTGCAGGCAAGTGTGGAAGCACTGCTTTGTGGCAGCCACACACTTGTGCCCAAGCAGGCACCCCTCCCAACAGGGTGGGCCAAGCAGGGCAGCATCTGTAGTGCAAGAGATTTTGTCAGCCTCTCTGGGGGTAGAAAAAATTAGCCTCAAAATAGGTTGGTAGACTCAAGAAAAACACACCATGCCCTCACTGGTGGAAGCTGCAGGCAAGCACCCCTAAGGGGTAAAATGGGAAAGAGGGGTTAACAGTATGCCAAGAGCCATTGGGCCTCAGAACACATCTGTTCTTGAAGCCAGAGTTAGTAATACACCAGAAGGGCACTGTTGTTTCAGCCACTGCTAAAAATCACTCTAGAGTCCATGAAGTCACAACTCTGAGTACGGAGTAGAAAAGCAACAAGTTCTAATGAAAAGTGTAGGAAATTTTCACATGAAAGATGCTCACTTCAATCACTTCCAAGCTACATGACCTTGGACAAATTATGTATCTCCTTTCTGCCTCAATTCTTCCTCTCCAGAAGGAGAATACCATTGAACCCACACAGGGCACCAGTCATTTCGTACAAGTGACAAGGATGAATCAAAATTTCATCAACACTGAGTTTGCATTGACAGAGATTAGCCCCTGTGAACTCCTTGTTCCTCTACAAGCCCACAGAGGAAATAGCTGAAGAATTAGGAGACTGAGTGGAAAATCTAGGCCTCTGGGACACAGCCCAAGTAGACTGGAGGGTCTGATATCAGCTGGCTGATAACAGCTTTCCCCAAAAAAGAGCAAAGCAGAAGACTGCCTGGGTTCAAATCCCTGCTCTAAAATATTCGATAACTTTAAAATCTTATCAAGTTATTTATTTTCCTCTCTTTTAATTTCCTGCTTTATACCTCAATTTTCTGATTTGCAAAATGAAGGCGATAATAAGCATAAACTTCATGAAGTAGTGATATAATAACAAGGAACATTCTTAAAAAGGTCTGGCACAAAGTAAGTGCTAAATAAATGTTAACCTCCACAGCCAACCACCACCACCACCACCTCCATCTCCATCACCATGATCACCACCAACACCACCATCAATACCAACACCACTTCCATCACCACGACCACCACCGTCACAATGACCAACAACAACAACATCATCACCACTACCACTATCACCCACCAACACCATCAACACCATCATCTTTGTTTTTCCAGCTCCTAGCAATAACTAGTAAATGAATGGATGGATGAATACCACTATCATTTATCTCTCCTAAAATTTAAAGTACCTAAGAGCAAAGACCATGTCTTACACATCTTGGTATTCCAAACACCTACCACAGTCAGTGGTTTAAAAATAAGTTGATGGAATTGAACTGAAAATTCAAGGAGAGCAGAAGGTAGGGACATCATTTCCACAAGAATCAAGGTCATGGTCTGCCCCAGCAAAACAAACAAACGAACAAACAAAAAAAGTACTAACGAAACAAAAGAAGATATCTTCATTTTACATATAAAGTTTAAGACCAGCAGTCTAACCAAGTCATGAGATTAAGATACAGCATGAAACCATTTATTTAAATTAAAAAAAAAAAAACGTCCATGAAGTATATAGACATTAAAGCTAACAAACGGAATGTAAGGGTTCAAAGATGACTCTGACAGTAACAAATACAATTGTAACATCAAGAATAAAATGGGGACTTCCGGAGAAGATGGCGGCTTAGTAAGACGCGCGGGTCTTAGTTCCTCCTCCAGAAAAGCAACTAAAGAAACAGAAACAATACGAAACAGCTCCCGGAGCCACGACAGAGACCAAAAAGACAGCGTACCACATTCTGGAATGGCTGAACGGGCAGGGAGAATCCGCTGCGGTGAGATACCCGAGGGGTGCGCGTTTTCCCGGCCGGGGCGGCTGGTGACTGGGGTCCCCTCCACGCTCGTGGCTCCCCGGTCTGACTGGAACATTGGATAGCGGGGCCCTCCCGCCACGCTTGGCATCTCGGGCCAGCTGGGCAATTTGGACCTGCACTCCCCCAAGCCGTGGTGGCCGGCGACCCCCACCTCCACGCACGGTTTCCCGGGCCAACTGCGAGATTCGGATTGGCAAGTTAAAGGAACCACAGCATCTTTTACTGGTGGGCCCCGCAGACAGACGAGGGCCACGAGCGCCACCTACTGGGCAGGAAAAGAAAAACAGAGCCCAGAGATTTCACAGAAAAACCTTTCAACCAGCCGGGTCCCACACCCAGGGAAATCTGATCAAATGCCCAGACACCAGCAGAAAATAATGGATGACGCTCGGAAAATTGAAGATATGGCCCAGTCAAAGGAACAAACCAATAGTTCAAATGAGATACAGGAGCTGAGACAACTAATGCTGAATATACGAACAGAAATGGAAAAACTCTTCAAAAACCAAATCAATAAATTGAGGGAGGACATGAAGAAGACATGGGCTGAACAAAAAGAAGAAACAGAAAATGTGAAAAAACAAATCACAGAACTTATGGGAGTGAAGGACAAAGAAGAAAAAATGGAAAAAACAATGGATACCTACAATGGTAGATCTAAAGAGACAGAAGCTACAATTAGTGAACTGGAGGATGGAACATCTGAATTCCAAAAAGAAACAGAAACTATAGGGAAAAGAATGGAAAAACTTGAGCAGGGGATCAGGGAACTGAATGACAATATGAAGCGCACAAACATACGTGTTGTGGGTGTCCCAGAAGGAGAAGAGAAGGGAAAAGGAGGAGAAAAACTAATGGAAGAAATTATCACTGAAAATTTCCCAACTCTTATGAAAGACCTAAATCTGCAGATCCAAGAAGTGCAGCGCACCCCAAAGAGAACAGACCCAAATAGGCGTTCTCCAAGACACTTACTAGTTAGAATGTCAGAGGTCAAAGAGAAAGAGAGGATCTTGAAAGCAGCAAGAGAAAAACAATCTGTCACATACAAGGGAAACCCAATAAGACTATGTGTAGATTTCTCAGCAGAAACCATGGAAGCTAGAAGACAGTGGGATGATATATTTAAATTACTAAAAGAGAAAAACTGCCAACCAAGACTCCTATATCCAGCAAAATTGTCCTTCAAAAATGAAGGAGAAATTAAAACATTTCTAGACAAAAAGTCACTGAGAGAATTTGTGACCAAGAGACCAGCTCTGCAAGAAATACTAAAGGGAGCACTAGAGTCAGATATGAAAAGACAGAAGAGAGAGGTATGGAGTAAAGTGTAGAAAGAAGGAAAATCAGATATGATATATATAATACAAAAGCCAAAATGGTAGAGGAAAATATTATCCAAACAGTAATAACACTAAAAGTTAATGGACTGAATTTCCTAATCAAAAGACATAGAATGGCAGAATGGATTACGACCCAGCAATACCACTGCTAGGTATCTACTCAAAGGACTTAAGGGCAAAGACACAGACGGACATTTGCACACCAGTGTTTATAGGAGCATTATCTACAATTGCAAAGAGATGGAAACAGCCAAAATGTCCATCAACAGACGAGTGGCTAAACAAACTGTGGCATATACCTATGATGGAATATTATGCAGCTTTAAGACAGACTAAACTTATGAAGCATGTAATAACATGGATGGACCTAGAGAACATTATGCTGAGTGAGTCTAGCCAAAAACTAAAGGACAAATACTGTATGGTCCCACTGATGTGAACCGACATTCGAGAATCAGCTTGGAATATATCATTGGTAACAGAGACCAGCAGGAGTTAGAAACAGGGTAAGATAATGGGTAATTGGAGCTGAAGGGATACAGACTGTGCAACAGGACTAGATACAAAAACTCAAAAATGGACAGCATAATAATACCTAAGTGTAATGTAACTATGTTGGAACACTGAATGAAGCTGCACCTGAAATATAGTTTTTGTTTGTTTGTTCGTTTGTATCTTTTGTTTTTGTTTTTTTTCTTTTTCCTTTATATATATATATATATATATTATTAGTATTATTATTTTAATTCTCTATATTAACATTCTATATCTTTTTCTGCTGTTTTGCTAGTTCTTTTCCTAAATCGATGCAAATGTACTAAGAAATGATGATCATACATCTATGTGATGATACTAAGAATTACTGAGTGCATGTGTAGAATGGAATGATTTCTAAATGTTGTGTTAATTTCTTTTCTTTTTTTTGATTAATAAAAAAAATTAAAAAAAAAAAAAGAATAAAATGGGGGTAAAGGGTGCAAGAGCAGTACAATGGCAGAATTCTTGCCTGCCATGTGGGAGACCTGGGTTCAATTTCTGGCCCATGTACTTTCCAAAAAACAAACAAACAAGCCAAACAAACAAAAAAAATCAACAAATGGCGCTGCAATAACAGGATACTCGCGTGGAAAAGAATGAAATGTGATCCCCACCACAGAACAAACAAACAAAAAGAATAAAATGGTACTAAACATATGGAAAAATACTTAACATTTTAGTCATCAGGGAAATGCAAATTAAAACCACAATCAGATAAATACAATTTCACACCCCCTAGGATGGCTAAAATAAAAAAGGGAGACAATAACAATTGTTGATGAGGATATGGTGAAATCATTCACTGCTGCGGGAAATATAAACTGGTGCAGCCACTTCAGAAAACAGTCAGATAGGTCCTCAGAAAGTTGAACTCAGAAATTACCTTATAAGATTGCAACTGCACACCTAGGTATATACCCAAGGGAAATGAAAACATATGTCCATGTGAACGCTTGTAAGCAGCATGATTGACAACAGACAAAAAGTGGAACAGCTCAAATGTCCACAAACTGATGAGTGGATAAATAAAATGTATAAGAGGAAATTCTTTGGTAATAAAAAGGGATGAAATGCTGATACAGGCTATAGTATGGACAAACCTTGAAAATATCACTTTAAGTAGAAGAAGCCAGCCACAAAAGGCCACATATTGCATGACTCCATTTATTTAAAACTGGAAAGTAGATCAGTGCTGTCCAGGGACTGGATGCAGAAGAGGAAACACGGGAGTGACTGCACATGGGTACAAGGTTTCTTTATTGGGAGAATAAATTTTCTGGAATGAGATAGTGTTGATGGCTGCATAACTCTGTGAATGTACTAAACACCCTGAATTGTGTATTTTTAAAGGGAAATTAAAAAATAAACAAAAACAATAAACACGTAGGAGATGAGGAGAGTTCATCTGTTCTCCTCTTTCTTCTCCATCAAATAACTGCTCTGGTCCTGGCAAACAAGCAGTACACTTCATTATTTTGTACTTACAAATCCTTGACAGTCAAACATTTAAAGCTCCAGCTAAAAGCCAATTTCCATGTATGCGGTGGTTTCTCAATTTTGGGTCTTACAGGTGATTTATTGCAAAATTGTATCAGATGAAGAGAACACCACAAATGAAGCTGCTCTCTAGTTAGTCCAGCTCCAGGCTGCTGGGCCGAGGGGAGGCGGCCCTGCCCCTGGGGCCTCTCCAGGCTGGGGAGGGGGCTGGGAGTGGGGCACCAGCCAGAAGTGAAGCCTGTGGCTTACTCTGAGGGACATTTCTCTCCTCACAATTAATAAGTTGCAATTAGCATTCTCCTCCTTCATACTCCTTTAGTATGACACATGCAGAGGCCTTCAGCCTTCCATTCAATGCCACTTTCCTGTTGTCATCAGAACTCATTTTCTACTTGGTCCCAGAGTGCAGAGCTTGGCTGCCCCACAGTTCTGAGTAAAGGTACCATTGTGTGAGCTCTACTTTCCCCAACCTACAGACACCTCACCTACATAACGAAATTAATTTCTCTCATAGTCAGCCCTGAAATAAAATTACCAGGGACAGACTTTATTTCTTCTTCATAATTCATTTTCCCTTAAGGAAATGTTTCCTAAGTAATAAAATTGATTTGCCTTTCTATTTGAGATGCAGATTTATTTAGAACAGCAAAGGGACAGAGGGCATGACATCTGCAGCACAGATACAGCTGGGAGGCTGGGAAGCTGGGAGGCTGGGAGGCGGAGACACAGCTGGAGACTGAGACACAGCTGGGAGGCTCGCAACCCCGCGAGCCAGAGCTCAGAAGGCCCCACAGACACTGACACCCAGCACAGGGCTCCCTCCTCCCAATGGACAGTGCAGGTAACTTTAATCTTACAGTTGGAAGACACAAAACAACTGATAAATATCACAGCGTTTGGCTCCTCCTTGAATACTACTCCACAGCTGTCACTGGGGCCAGCCCAGAGGTCTAACACTGATAGGAAGGGAAGCGACCCCAACAGAAGGCCCGAGTCGCCCTTTCTGGTGACCCATGAGAGGCTCCAGAGCTTCCCGAGAGAAACGAAACGCACTGGGAAAGCTCAGGCTTGCAGAAGTCAATGAGACATCCTCATAAGGCTGAGTATTTTCCCACAAATACTGAACAGATTTTTCCTATTTGTCTCTCAGAACGAAGACGAAGGAAAAAACAAAACCTCAACACAAAGTTTTAAAAAAAGCTTCATTACTGATAATGTGAACAGCACACAGGAGAGCCCATTATGTCTTAAAAGGTTTCTTAATCAAGAAAGAGAACAAAAGAACCACAACCTATTCAAAGGCCAGAAGACCTGGCCTTGTTCCTTAACTTCCAGAGCCCGCCTTCCTTAGCTGTAAGGTGGTGTTGTCATTATACAAGCCTTAAAACAAACACAATACACTGGGCCCAGGGCCTGACACACCCAGAACAGGGAGCCTACTAAAACCAGGCTCAATTTTTTTATTTTGGGAGTGGGAGAAAGAGGGAAGAAGAGGGAGAAAGGCCCTATAATCCAGTTTCAGCCTTTACAAGTTAATTTACCAAACCACCTATTCTTCAATTGAAGAACCAGCTGGCTATCCACAGAAGTGCATACAACTCCAACCCAAAGGCGCAGTGGCCCATTTGCCATGCCCCCACCCTCACCCCACGGCGAGAGACCCAGCACTCTGGGTGCTCCACAGGCAAGGCCTGGAGTCCTGGAAGGTGGGGTACACCCTCTGGGCCACTCCCAGAACAAACAACCCGGTGGGTGGAGCACTCTCTCCAAGAATCTCCCCAGGCAGGCAGCAATCCTGGTGTGTGAGGAAGTCCTTCCTGCTGATTAACTGGATGAGACACCGTTTTCCCTTTCGGTCCTTAGAGTTATGCCATCCATCCAACGAGGCTTGAGTTTGAGAAAATTCACGTAGGATATCTTCAGCAGAAGACACAGTCAGAGAATGTGCTTCTATGATCACTTTTCCCATCATCATTAGCAACTGAAAAACTGCTCTCTTTCTGTATTCATCGTCTGATCTAATAACGGGGAAACATCTCCCTCTGCCAATTTTCCTTTCTTCGCCACTTACAGGTGGAAAATAAAAAATTCTGCATTCTCTACCATGTTCAATGAAAACTATAAAAAAAGTCTACAAAGAAGGTGTCTTCAGATGTAACCTTCTTGACAGAAAGAAAACGCCATCGTTTCAGTAACAGAATAAGAAAACGGAAGAATGATATAAAAGGAAGGGTTTATTTCACTGTTACATAATTCTTCTGGGTGATTCCAATCATTCTTTCATTCTCCTATTATTTAAGTTTTTATTAGAATAGCTAGGAATAATTAATGAGTAATGATAAATTTGTAACATGATAAAATAAGAAAATATTTCAAAACATAGGAAAATATCAGTAAGATCTTATAATGTATTATGCATTTATGAAAAGGGAAACGGACCCATACGATAATTGCAAGACGGAATGGATTTTATTCTTCTTTTTATAAAAGTAAATTTTTTTCTTTGTCCTTTGAAAAATAAAACAAAAGTCATGACGTGCTAATCCTTATAAATAGTTTGAAATGTTTAAAATGGAAATTCAGATGGATCCTGAAGGTATATAGAGGGAAAAGGATAGGTCCTTTTCTTAAAACTAGAGAAAAACCCAGAACACACCTGTGCCCTGATAAAGTCAGGCAACCTTTTTCATGAGATCACTGAAGAACCCTATGTGTTCAAAAACAATAATTTTATATGTTTGAAAGATGTAAATTGGGTCCTTTGAGAATGATGAATGCTCAGGGTGAATGATGAATTCTCTCATCAGGCTGGTAGATGCTCAGGACTAACTTTCAGCTCTGCTGGGCTGGTGCATCCATGCCCGAGAGCTTCACATTTTATTCTTCTGTTCAAGGATCCATTGCAGAGCCAGAGCAGTTAACTGACAGCCCTTGTCCAAAATTTGACAGAAAGATCCATAATTACCAAGGGCCTGTCTCATACTTGCTAGTCTGGCTATTCAAAGAAGTTCTGTGGAAATGAAGGTCATCAAAGAGGATGTGTGCACCTGCCTGAGGCCTGGGGCCCAAGTGGGCGAGCATAAATGAAAGAGAAGCACCATACGCTGATTGAGCCACTGCATGCATATTCCAAGCAGCATGGGGTGCCCTCTGGAAAGCTCCTGACCAAGGAGGCTGTGCAGAGAGTGCTAGCTGAGGGAGGGCAGCTGAGTGGCCGTACCTCAACAGGACAGGCACACCTGCCAAGCTACCTGTGGCACAATGGTCTCCACCCTGAGCCCCAGCATATCTCACCAGCCAGCTCAGAAGAAGGAAGGATGGGTGTCCACGGAACTAGCAGACAGCTGACACCCTTGTGCACTTAAAAGACAGCAGTTATTTGTATGGTTAATGCCACATCACAAGAGGACCCTGGTGGGACAAGAAATTCAGATCCTGGCACCAACTCAGTAGCTAAGGGGGAGGAGCTGTGCTCCAGAAAAACATGTTTTTAATCTTAATCCATTCCTTTGGATTTAAATAGGACATTGGAAGATGTTATTTTTAGTTAAGGTGTTGCCAAGTAAATCAGGATGGGTCTTAATCCTATTACTAGAGACCTTAAAGAGAAAGCCACAAGGAAAAAGGAACAGAGGAATAAAAAGTTGGCAGTCAGTAGAACCCAGAAGGAAAAGGAGAAGATACCACGTGCGCTGCCATGTGCAGAAAAGCCAAGCACCAGGAATCACCGGCAGTCAACCCTAAATGCCACAGTCTTCTGGGAGAAAGCATCCCTTGCTAACATCTCAATTTTGGACTTCTAGCCTCAGAATTGCAAGTCAATTAATTCCTGTGATTTAAACCAACCCATTTCATGTTTATTTGTGATTGCAAACAGGGAAACTAAACCAGGTATTTATGGAAAGACAGTGACAGAAAACAGCCGTTAAAGCTTCCAAGTTCAGAGGAGGGGAGACCCAGGAGACAGGAGCATCATAGTAAAGCCTAGGACCACCTGTGAGGAATGGAGCAGCAGCAGGGCTGGCTGACAAATAGGCCAAAGAAAACTCCTGCATCACCTCCTGCATGAAGTGGACAAACCCCAGAATGATTCTAGACCCCTGGAAGGGAAGAGACGGAGCTGTTGGAACAAAGAGGAGAGAAATTATCAAAACTTGGAAGCCTTCAGCCCCTTCAGGACTGATCACTTCCAAAGCCCCAGCTTTCTACCACTGTGCTTCCACACGGCAGCCACGGCACTGCTGATGTAGGGACGGGCTGGGCTCTAATCGAGGTCGACTCTGCAAGCTCTGTAACCCAGAGGCAACTTCAGGGTCATATTTTTCCACTCACTTTTAACTTTAACAAGGATTTTCATTTTTCTTATTGTTTTGCAGGATGTCATTTAGCTTCTTGGATTTCTAACCAAATACAATTGTTGAAATAGAGCTAGTTCGTCCCAGGCCTCTGAATATGAACTATGGAGAAAAAATTTCAAACTTTGTACCTGTTTATTCTACTTGGCTGACAACAGAGATGACTACTTATACTTTCCTAAGGCGACTTTCAAAATATACCGACAGGTGGGTGGCTGGACTGGCTACAGTAATAACCAGCTCTATAAACCTTTATGATCTCTTCTAGGGCACCTAGGTGTGCCTGGCACTTTTAAAGTAACTCTGGCCTCGATTCACCAGAACAGTAGGCTATGTGAAATGGCCAAGCCTTCTGCCAGGAACAAAAATATCTGTGAGAGAGGACAACACATCCTGCCCAACACAGGGGTGATGAGAAAGCCATACCCATAATGGTGGACAAAGGGGACAGGGAGGATGGAGTAGCAAGCTCCTTTTGTCACTTGGCTTCTGTTGTTAAGCATTTCTGGGTGGGCCAAAGGATAGGCAGACCCCACTTCAACTGAGGTGCCTCCTTGACCCTGAAAACACTGCACAGGGCTGCAGGGCCCTGCTGCTGCACCAGATTCAGGCCCACCCTGCACACCACTCCACCCACCTGGGCAGTTCCCTCCATTCCCTTCCACTCAACAGATAGCACCTATCTCTTTCGGGTTGTGTCTTCCAGCATGGGAGCCACACACTACATGCAGCTATTTAAATTGCAACTAGTTAAAATTAAATACAATTTTAAATTCATTTTCTCAGTCCCACTGTTCATATTTCACAGACTAACTCCACAAGCGTCCAGTGGTTGATGCCCACACTGGAGAATACAGATATGGGACATCCCCATAATAGTGCACATTCTTTGGACAGTGTCCTCTAGAGCCTAAGTCTGGTTATGCCTTTGGTGGTCTCCCTTTGCCTCTGCCTTTAGAACTCAATGGTGTCTCTGAGCAAAGGTGCACAAAGGGATGGTGAATCAGGAAAGGGAAAGCAAATACTATTCAATCTGCCTCACTGGTTTGGCCAACAAAATCAGAGTCTGAAAAGAGGAGAACCCCTGCATGCCCAAACTCTATCTCCCAGGATCCTCCTATTTCCAAGTTGCCCTAAGGTCCAGGACAGGGAGAGACTTTGAAAACCACACCTACCTCGTGGCCACCCACCAGACCCCCCAGAGCTGTGCCCCAACCTGACCATGTACACTGCAACTCTAACAGTGATGAACTCCTGTTTCTTTGAAGAAAATGGTCCTGAAAAGAACACCAATTGCTGGAACTGGTGGCAGATACTAACAGCACATAGAAATGGGTATCTTATAGCTCTTAGGCAGAAAATAACTTCCAGAGAAAAGAAATCTGAGTAAAGACAGCAGCCACCCCAACTACTTCCCCCACTATTTCCTCCCAAAGCAAATGCACAACAAAAAGAAGGCAAAAATAAATATACACTGAAAACATGCCCTCGGCAAAGCTCAAAAACAGAGAATGTCCAAATCTCAAAACAGGGATCGGTGAAAAAGAAAACTCACCAAATCTCAGTACACAGCCTATTGCTCTTCCATCCTAACATCCTACCACCAGGCTATGCAGTCAGCAAAAGCAGGCCCCAAAAACTGCGGGGGCGCTAATGAAAGGGCCTGAAGGTTGATAAAAAACCATCCCCAGAAAGGTAAGTCCACCCAAGTCTGATAACACAGAAAGAGCATCAAAGGACCCCAAAGTATAAGCCACTGATTGCACACCAAATACGGAATGTTCATATGTTATGAATGTTTGTGTCTGTATGTTGTTTGGTTTTATCAGTAATAATCAAAAAAACAAAATAAAATAATAATGGGGTATAAATGTTATTTTTTTTTCCTTTTGGGAGTAATGCAAATGTTCTAAAACTAATTGTAATGATAAATATACAACTCTAAGAGCCACTGACTGTACACCTTGGATGGATTGTATGGTGTGTGATTAAATCTCAATAAAGCTGCTTAAAAAAAAGGTGGGCAACAGTGGTTAGTGGCAGAGTTCTCACCTCCCATGTCGGAGATCAGGGTTTGATTCCCGGAGCCTGCCCATGCCAAAAAAAAAGGAAAGAAGAGATGCCCACAGGCAGTGTGGTAGTGAGGAAGAAAGAATACTCCACAAGACTAAAAAGGACCACAAAATCAAAGGGCTCCCCCATTCTATCCACCAAAACAAACAAAACCATCAGACAAAGTATTATGTCCTCACTTTACTGACAAGAGGAGAAGACCATTAAACTAGGAATCTTATAAAACACCCCAATCCCATAAAAATGAACAAAGCAAAACTGAGATATCCATTCAGAAAATTCTTTACCTATGGAAAGAATAAAGTCCGTTCAGGAAAAGAACCATGAAGCAGGGGTGGGGGGGGATGTAAATGGTAAAACACTGCAACTGGGTACACTCTTGAGTTGGGTACACAAGCAACTGAGGATTGCAAAAAAAAAAAACTTAAGAACTAACAAATGATTATGATTAATGAATGACTATATAGCTGTTTTTCTTTCTATATTGTAGAATAGGCAGAAGCTAATTCCTGAAATTACTGAAACTCATTATCGGTCCAGTTTATACTTTTGTAATGGCTGTTCTAGTCTACTTTATTGGAATGGTCGTCCCAGCCAGGCCTCGGCCCCACGTAGACTTATATTGTAATTGTGTTGTAATTGTATATTGTAACAACTCCATCTCAACTTGTTTAAATCCATAAAAACTCTGAACTCCTTAGACTCAGGGAGACAAATATTTAGGCTGATAAGCTGTCTGATCTCCTATTTAGCACGTAGCAATAAACTCTGTCTCTCTTTGAAACACTGGTGTCAGGGATTGGCTGTTGTGTGCATCAGGAAGAGAACTCTGCATAGGTTTGGTATCAGTATTTCAAAACACTTAAATGAAAAATTCAAAAACTAATAAAGAACCGACCAAAACAGCAGGGTGAAATGAAAACAGAAATGCTTAAACTCAGAAAAGAAATGGAAGATAGGGAGAAAACAATCTCAAAAATGAAGAATAAATTATAAGGTTCTCAAAGAAGAACAGACTCATAAAAAATTTAATGAAGCATTTATAAATGGCAGAAAAGAAACGAAGTGAACAAAAATAAAAGAAATAAAAAAGAACTAGAGAGAGTAGTAGAAATAGAAGGCAGGCAAAGAAGGAAAATATTCTTCTAACAAAGACCACAAAGAAGAAAAACAAAAGAGAACAGAACTAATTTTTAAAACTATGACTTTTGAGAACTTTCCAGAAACAGAAAAAGGTCTGAATACATACTGACGAATCCAGACCTGAGAAAATTAACTCAGAGAGAAAGACCAAGTCCAAGAAGATAGCCCAGAAAAATTACTAGATTTCAAGACAAAAGCCTCAAGGCAGGGCAGGCCATGGTGGCTCAGCAGGCAGCGTTCTCGCCTGCCATGCCAGAGACCTGGGTTCGATTCCCAGTGCCTGCACACACACACAAAATATATCCTCAAGGCCATTAGGCCAAAAAAATTTTAATAATTTGAAAAACAAAAGAATTAAACTGGCAATGGACTTTTCAAAACCAATATAAAGAGCAAAGCAACAGGGCGGGCAATGGTGGCTCAGTGGCAGAATTCTCGCCTGCCATGCCAGAGACCCAGTTTTGATTCCTGGTGCCTGTTCCTGCAAAAAAAAAAAAAAAAAAAGCAAAGCAACAAAGGAGCAGCATTTTTCAAATCCCAGTGAAAAAGAGAGTAGTGGAATTACCATCCAGCCAGCCAGCCACTTTGTGCTTAAAGGATCAAGGCTAAGAAGAAGGCTAGACACCAACAACCCCTTAAGAGGTTCTGCCCCAAGAGCCCCTTACCAGGACCCATGCACAGTAGGGCCATGCACAAAGGGTCAGAGACCACAAACTACAGGCTTTGTGGCCACATATGATTTGTCACATGGTCTTATTCTTTTAAACATCTTTAAACATTTTCTTGTTTTATTGTATTTTGTTTTTTTTTTTTGTTTTTGTTACATGGGCTGGGGCCGGGAATCGAACCGAGGTCCTCCGGCATAGCAGGCAAGCACTTTGCCCGCTGAGCCACCGCGGCCCGCCCATTATTCTTACTCTTCTTTTTGTAACAACTGAAACAAAACGATTAAGGAAAGCTAAAAATAAAACGCACTGCTAACATCATACTCGATGGTAACAGACTGAACGTTTCCTCCCTAAGATCCAGAACAAAACAAGGATGCCCGATGTCGCCAATGTCATTCAATGTTGTACTGGACGTTCTAGCCTGAACAATAAGGTAAGAAAAAGAAATAAACCTCTAAATTTGAAAGGAAGAAGTGAAATTTTCCCTATTTGCAGATGGCATGACCCTACACAGAAAAAGTCCTGAAAAATCCACAACAGAACTACCAAAGAACATATACTAGAGACTACAAACAAGTTCATAAAGTTGCAGGGTACCAGATGAACATGCAAAAATCAGAGTTCATCTATACATTATGAATGAACAATCTGAAGGAGAAATTAAGAAAAAAAAATTACATTTACAATAGCAACTAAAATAATTAAATACTAGGAATAAATTTAACCAAGAATCTTGCCTTAATTTCTTAGCCTAGTTGCTAAAACAAATAACATACAAGGGGCTGGTTGAAACAACAGGAATTTATTCATCAAAGGTTTTGAGGCTAGGAGAAACCCAAATTCAAGGCATCAGCAAGTTAATGCTTTTTCCTCACTGGCTGCCAGCGACCCTTGGTGTTTGGCTTTTTCATCACATGGGAATACACATGGCTGTGTCTTCTCCTTTCTCATCCAGGTTCTACAGACTTCCAGCTTCTGGCTGCTCCCTGTGGCTTTTCTTCCCATGTCTAATTTCTTTGGCTCATAACCTCATTCTGCTTGGGCACAGCTGGTTGTACAAATGCCTCCATACCCACAGGACCCAAGGTTAGGACCTGCACATGCCTTTTGTGGGGGCATGATTCAATCCCCAACAGACACAAAAGACTTGCACATAGAAAACTCACTGCTGTTAGAAAACAAAGAAAATGTAAATAAATGGAAGGACACACTATATTCATGGGTTGGAAGACTAAATATTCTTAAGATGTCAATTACCCAAAGTGAGTTATATATTCAACACAATCTCAATCAAAATTCTAACAGCATTTTCTGTATAAATGAAAAAGTTTTACATATTTTAAAGGGGCCCTAAAAAGCCAAAACCATCTTGATAAAGAAAACTGAAGTTAGAGGACTCATACTCCCATTATATTATAAACTATAGAAATCAAAATAATGTGGTACTGGCTCAAGAAGAGACATACAGACCAATGGAATCAAATTGAGAGTTCAGAAATAAACTCTCATACCTATGACCAAATGATTTTTGAAAAGTGTACCAAGTCTACTCAATAGTCTTTTCAACAAATGATGCCAGCAATACTGGATAGCCATATGCAAAAGAATGGAAATATACCACTACTTCATACCATATACAATCATGAACTCAAAATGAACCAAAGACCAAAATATAAAAACCAAACTTGTGCTGGTTTGAAAGGATGTAGGTCCCCTAGAAAAGTCATGTTTTAATCTAAATCCCATTTCATAAAGGCAGAATAATCCCTATTCAATACTGTATGTTTGAAACTGTCATCAGATCATCTCCCTGGAGATGTGATTTAATCAAGAGTGGCTATTAAACTGGATTAGGTGATGACATGTCTCCACCCATTTGTGTGGGTCTTGATTAGTTTCTGAAGTCCTATAAAAGAGGAAACATTTTGGAGAATGGGAGATTCGGGGAGAGCAGAGAATGCTGCAGCACCACAAAGCAGAGAGTCCACGAGCCAGCAACCTTTGGAGATGCAGAAGGAAAATGCCTCCTGGGGAGCTTCATCAAACTGGAAGCCAGGAGAGAAAGCTAGCAGATGATGCCGTGTTCACCATGGGCCCTTCCAGCTGAGATAGAAGCCATGAACTTCACTGGCCTTTTTGAACAAAGGTATCTTTCCCTGGATGGATGCCTTTGATTGGACATTTCTATAGACATGTTTTAACTGGGACATTTTCTTGACCTTAGAACTGCAAACTAGCAACTTATTAAATTCCCCTTTTTAAAAGCCATTCTGTTTCTGGTATATTGCATTCCGGCAGCTAGCAAACTAGAACAAAACTATGAACATCCTACAATAAAACACAGGAAAACATCTTCAGGATCTTGTGTTAGCCAATGGTTTCTTAGACATTACACAAAAAGCACAAGCAACAGAAGAAAAAAACAGACAAATGGGACTACACAAAAATAAAAAACTTCTGTGCATCAAAGGATTTCATCATAAAAGGAAAAGACAACATATAGAATGGGAGAAAATATTTGGAAATCACATATTTGATAAGGTTTAATCTTCAGAATATTCAAAGAAATCCTACAACTCAAAAACAAAAAAGAAACAATTAAAAAATGGGTAAAAGACTTGAATAGACATTACTCCTAAGAAGATATTCCAAATGGTCAATAAGCACGAGAAAAGATGCTCCATACCACTAGCCATGAGGAAAATGCAAATCAAAAGCACCATGATATACCATTTTACACCTAATAAAATGGTTACTATTCAAAAAATGGAATCTAACAAGTTTTGGAAAGGATATGTAGAAATAAGAACACTCATTGTTAGTGGGGATGTAAAAAGGTGCAGCAACTGTGGAAGACAACCCGGCAATTCCTCAGAAAGTTACATAAAGATTTACCATATAACCCAACAATCTCACTTCTGAGTGTGAGACTTGAACAGATATTTGCTCACCAATGTTCAAAGCAGCATTAGTCACAATAGGCAAAAGTGAAAGTAACCCAAGCATCCATTAATAGATGAAAGGATAAAGAAAATGTGGAATTTAAGCACACAGTGGAATATTATTCAGTTAAAAGGAATGATGTTCTGATACACACTACAACTTGGATTATCCTTGAAGGCGTCATGTTGAACAAAATAAGCAAGACACAAAAGGACAAATACCTTTTTGTATAATCTCACTGATATGAAATAATTAGAAAACAAATTCATAAAGTCAGTAAACATGCAGGCTACCTTAGGCCAGGGTAGGGGAATGGAATGGAGCCTTGTTCTAGTTTGCTAGCTGCTGGAATGCAACATACCAGAGATGGATTGGCTTTTAATAAAACGGGATTTATTTTGTTAGTTCTTCAGAGGAAAGGCAGCTAACTTTCCACTGAGGTTCTTTCTTACGTGGAAAGCACAGGATGGTCTGTGCTGGTCTTGTCTCCAGGCCCCTGGGTTCCAACAACTTTCCCCGGGGTGACTTCCTTCTGCATCTCCAAAGGCCTGGGCTGAGCTGCAAGTGCTGAGGTGAGGAATGCCAAGCTGCTTAGGCTGTGCTACATTGAGCTCTCTCATTTAAGCACCAGCCAATTAAGTCAAACGTCACTCAATGCTGCAGGCATGCCTCCTAGCCGACTGCAGATGTAATCAGCAACAGAAGAGGTTCACGTACCATTGGCTCATGTCCGCAGCAACAGAACTAGGTGCCTTCACCTGGCCAAGTTGACAACTGAATCTAACTACCACAAGCCTTAATTCTTAATTTGTATAGAATTTATAGTTGGGATGATGATAGAAAACTTTTGTTAATGGATGGTGGCAAAGGTAGTAGCACAACATTGTGAACATAATTAACACCACTGAACTGCATATTTGAATGTGCTTAAAAGGGGAAACCTTAGATTGTACATATGTTACTAGAATAAAAGTTTTTTAAAAGCCATAGGGCTATATAATAAAAACAGTGAGCCCTAATGTAAAGTATGGACTATAATCAATAGTATAATTATGATAGTATTGCTTCATCAATTATAAGAAAAGTATCACACACTGTGCAAAGTGTTATTAATGGGAAACTATAGGAACTGTGTTTTTCTGCATTATTTTTCTGTAAAAGATTTTCTATAACCTTATAACTTCTCTAAAAAAAAGAATTTAAAAAAAGAGAGAAAGAAACCTAAAAATAGAGGGATAAACAAAAGATATACATAGGGCATACAGAAACGAAAGGAGAGTGGGGACAGCTGTTATACAAAAAAGAATTCATTTCTAAAGTATCGAACACTGAAGACTATTTATGGACCAAGTAACACAGTCACCCCCTTCATGAAGCAAAACCCTCAAGAGGCACGGAGACACAGACAGAAACGCACTTTTAAGAGACTGCAGTAACCAACTCTGGAAACAATCCAAATCAAGTGAACAAAGGCAGCTGTTGACATAGAATATCTCAACACCAAAATCAAGAAAACCTTAGGGGTCCACATTGACTCTACAGTGAAAGAGAGCACACCTTCTTCACAAGTGCCCATGGAACATTCACAAACACTGAGCATGGACCAGTTCACAAAGAAAAGATCAATAACTGCCATAAAGTGGAAGTATTACAAACAACATTCTCTGATCACAGAGCAATAAAATTAGAAATTATTAAAAAAAAAATCACAAAATGCCTTCTACTGGAACTATTTTTTAAATTATATTTTAAAATTTCCAGAATTCACAAAACTCTCTACCCACCAAGCAATAACAGCCCCTTTCTCCTCTTTCCACACCCTGGCCACATCTAACCTATTTCTACAAATTTGCTATTTCTAGATATTTCATTTAAATGAAATCACACAGTATACATTCTTATACAACTTGTTTTTTAACTCAGCATGTTTTCAAGTTTTATTTATGTTACACTAAGTCTCAGAACCTCATTCCTTCTAGTGGCTGAATAATATTCCATTGTGTGCATGCACCACATTTAGTTAATCATCCATCTGTCCATGGACACTGGGTTGCTTCACCTTTTGGCTATTGTGAATAACGCTGCTCCACACCCCGCTATGTGTTAATCTGTTTGAGATATTGTTACTCCATTATTTGGGTGTGTATATAAATATATATAAGTATATATACACAAGTGGAATTCCGGAATCTTAAAGCTAAATTCTATGAGCTTTTTGAGGAATCACCAACTGCTTTCCACAGTGACTGCAGCATTTTACATTCCATCAAACAGTGCACAGGGGTTCCAATTTCTCCACTGGGAAGATCTTTAAACTTCTCTTAATCCTTCAGTGAAAGAGGAAAAGCAAACTGAAGTTAACAGGTTTTTTTAAATCATAATGGAAACACTTCATATCAGAATCTATATTTATTGCCATTACAGAGAAAAATACACAGCACTCAACAAATTAATTTATAAAACTGATAAAATTAAAATAAATGAATCATATTCCCAGAAAATGTGGTCAAAAGGGGGAGGATTTATATATATATGAGTAAAACAAAAATAAAAATTTTTTAAAACTGTACAACACAAAGAGTGAACACTGATATAAACTACAGACTATAGTCAACACTATAAATGTAATAATATTGTTTAATCAACTGTAACAAAGGTAGCACACTCATGTGAAGTGTTAGTAGGAAAAACTATGCGTGGGAGGGGAGATATATCGGCACACTGTACCTTCTGCATGATTTTTCTCTAAAACTACAACTTTTCTAATAAGAGAAAAGGAGTAAAGTAAACTGAAAGAACAAGGAAGAAAATTGTTAAAAAGCAGAAATAAATGAGATAGAGAATAGAAAAGCAGGGAACCTAATTAATAAATAAAAATCATTATTAAAAAAACAAAATAGACAAACTGCTAGCTAATTTGATCGGGGAAAAAGAAAAAATATACAAAATAATAAACTGCAAGAGGCTTACTAACCAGTAAAATAGAAGAAACATTTAAAATCCTGAAATTTTGCAAATTTTGCAAAAGACTGCTTTGCAAAATTCTAGGCAACTAAATTTGAAAATCAAAGTGAACCTCATACATCCCTAGGGATAAAGATTAACAAAATCAACCTCATGAGAGTTACAAAGTCTAAATAGATGAATTTCAATAAAAAACACTGAAAGAGTAATTCAGGGACCACCCTCACAAGAAGCAACAGGCCCAGATGGTTTCACAAGGAATTCAACCAAATCTTCAAAAACCATGGAGTCCAAATGCACTATAAATTGTTCCAGAGTATTGAAAATGAAGGAAAGCTACCTAATACATTTTATGAAGCAAGAATAACATTTACACCTAAATATGAGAGAAACAGTAGTGTCCACAAATATAAAAAACCCAGAGACTAACATTACTTATGAATATAATGCAAAACTACAAGGACACACACACATTACAAAAATATTAACTAACAGAATGCAACATATCTGTTGAATTCCTTACTGGTCCTTCTCTTGCTACTATCTGGAGAGGTGATATAATACAGTGGAAAAAATTGTCAGTAGACTTGGTGTCAGTAGACCTGGCCACCCCACATACTTGACAGACACCTTTCAGGTGTTCTTGGGGAAGTCACGTCTCTCATCTGTAAAACGGGGAAACATCCCCAGGGGACTTTGGAGGATCATACATGGTAATAAAACAAGCACTTAGGACAAGGTGGGACATGGGACACTGCATTAATAGTTGAAACTGTTACATTAATAAAGTCTCACTTTGACTAACAAAATACTTGCATTTTCTTCAAACTCACTAATAGTTGCATCCATGAGCCAGGAAAGAAATCTCACATTCTCAGAATAAGTCATTCCTTAGCAATTGATCATATTTACAAGCAGGAACCTTTTCCCCAGCTTGTAGCACAGAGTTGGAAATATTAAAAAAAAAAAAAAAAAAAAAAAACCAACAGATAGCAGAGTATGTATAATAAGCATCTAGTAACTAATTGCCAGAAATTAAAAAAAAAAATGAAGCGTCTATGGATAAAACAAAAATAACTGCATAATATACAATAGCCAGGAATAGGTAAAAATACAGCTCCCACTAAAATTCTGTCAGGCAGCTTTGTGCCCACACACCCTGGTACTTCATAAACCTAGATCTGCTGGCATACTGGTCTGAAATACTCGCAAGCTGCTTTGTGGATCACTGCTCTGGGGTACAAACTTTTCTCAACAGAGTGGTGCTCCCCGATTTCCCTCTCTGTCCCACGCCTGAGCCGGCATACTGCATGTTGTGGCCCTCAAGAATACTGTCTACCGTGTGGGGCTCTGCAGAACTTCAACAACAAACACACAAGGAAGAGTCCACAGTCCTAGGGAGCTGTCACCCTTCAGCACTGGATCTTGCAACATGCACTACCTTAGGGAGGAATAAGTACACGGTGGGTTTCTATGAATTGTTTAAATTAATATTAATGAAATGTAACTTGGTTTGGAAATGGTTTTGGAAATGATAACAATGCAGCCTTTATGAAAAATGGAAATACCATGAGATGTCAAAAAACAAGATGGACAGTAACTGGTATTTGTGATGGAAAAAATAGTCTGCCAATCCCTTACTCTAAAATGGTGCAACAGAAAAATTCAAAGAGAGCTAGTGTTTGTGGGGAGAAAGGATGATGTTCTTCAAATGTAAAGGCCAAAGCCTTAACTCTAGCCTGCACCTCTTTCTAGGGCTTTAATGTTCACACGGGGGATCTTAGGCCAAGGAAAGGGGCCCATGAGATTCCAGAAACACTGTGCCACACACGGAGGCAAGGGTCTTGCTGGGAAAGGACACTCAAACGCAGCTGTGCCCACCAGAACCAAAAGAACTGAGTATAAATTTCACCCTCCATGGGGACTTTAAAAACCTTGGATTAATTTACTCTTGATTCCAAAGGCCCTGGGTTGATTACTGAGATATCTGGGCATTAAATCATATGGCATTATATTACTAGAGTCAAAGGTGGAAGGATCCTTCGAAGGGTATTTATTTGTTTCCTCTTAATCAGAGCCAGGACCACTTCAGCAAAGGCTGCAATTTAAAACAGGAAATGAAGAGAAACTCATTTAAAAGAAAGGAACTGAATCAGGGGGGGGAAAAAGGGAAACTGCTTTTCAATAGAAAGGAAATGGAACTTGTTCTTTGAAAAAGGATTTTACAAAGCTGTACAAAGGGTCGAAATTAACAAGGATAAAAGTCCCACCATCTCAGCCTTGCACAATACATTCAAACAAGAACTTTGGCAGTGTGTCATTAAGAAAAGCTATAGATTGAAGAAATTAATCCTTTCATTTAACTGTCAATTTCAGGCATAAAAACCACATGACCAAGTAATTCTGTGACAGGCTCCAAGAAGAACCAGGCTACAGAGCAATTTACTAAAACGGCTCCATCCAGGGGTTACCAGCTTAAACTGCTCTAGGGTTCAAACACGGGAAGTTGGAATGCCGGGTCTGCAATTGTATAACCTTCACAAGTTACTTATCCTTTCTAAGCTTCTCTTTCCAAGGCATGGGCAGTCGTGCCCATGTATTAAGAGAGATACAGAGTGACGTAAATTAGTTCGCAACTTCAGCTTATGTGAAACCACGCAGAGAGGGAAGGAAGGAGTCCTCTTGTTTATCTCCACAGTCCTAACTCATGTGGAATATATACAGATCCGTCCACCGCTCCACAAAAAAGAAACCACAATTGAAATGTAAGGAGAAGCAACAGGAATAAATTCTTGAATTCTGAGCATTCATGGCCATCAGACCCGGGGACTTAGAGGATTCTGAGGATGCTTTGACTCATATGGTTTCACTTTAAAACTAATCCATTCAGCACTGGGTGCACCGCACTCAGCTAGAGTGAGCATTCTATAGAGATATTGAGTGTTGCAACACAGAAAGTGCTTCACCAAGAAGTATCACTTTTGGTGATGTGGGAAAAGCCTACAGGCAGGCATGGTCTGATGGGAAGGGGGGTCAAGGCTTTGAGGAGAACACAGGAAAAGCAAGATCACAGGGTGCAATGTCACGGAAATAAGTCCAGAAGTCCAGAGAAAGACTTGTCTTCATCTTGGAGGGGCTTATGATCAGACAGGTTTAACCCTCATGATCTGTAGGGAATACCTGCATCTTTCACCACTTGAAAGTGTATTAGAGACACATGTGATCCTGAACCATGTACTATTTCTCCACAAAACTGCTCAATCTCCTCTATGACTATCTTCCAAACAGCTGAGAGATGCTTCCCAGACCAAGAAGCAAGCAACCTTCTGGGTAAAGTCATCCCATGTATCAAGTCCTGAAGTGACTGCTGGTCAAACACTTGCTTCCACAACAGTAGCAACCCAGAGCCCAAGGACTGCAACTACCAGGTGTTAATCCAATTATTTCACTTGCACACACACACACACCTGGCCTTTGCTGAGTTCCTAATTAGGCCAGCTGAATAAAGTGCTTTTAGACTGAAAACTCAAATATCAATACCAGATAGTGTAGGAACTGCTTCTGGTTATTCAATTAATTCACTAAGTATTCAGCATCTTTGAGCTTATGGCCCAAGTTGGAAGAGTATCACATTTAAACATTCAAGAATCTATAAATTAGTGAAGTACATATAAAAACATAAATAACATGGATCTAGGTCCTGTCTCATGCCTATCGAGAATGTACTAATAATTAATGTTCAGCACAAATCAAAGAGAGAATGAGATGGCAGTGTCTTACAGGGCTGGTGAGAGCATGCATCAGAACATCTTTCTGGAAAAGAATCAAACAAATGATATTGAAAATGAAAAGTACTCACAGCCATTGAATCAGGAATTCCTTTTCTAAAAATAATTAAAATAATTAATAATTAAAAATGGAATCAAGGACTTATGTATCAAGATGCTACAGGGCACATAATTAGTAACAGTGGAAAAGTAGAAACCACACAAATGTTCTTCAATAGAAAGGTGGCAAATTCCAGGATCTCCTCACAGTGGAATAATATGCCTGCACTTTTTCTTTAAATAGCTTCATTGCAATTGGATTCATAAATTACACGATTTATCCATTTAAAATACACTAGTCAATGGTTTTTCATATATTCAAGGGATTGTGAATCCACCACTACAATCTGTTTTTGAACCTTGTGTCCACCTCAAAAGAAACCCCAGACTCACCGGTAGGCAATCCCCACACATTCCCCATTCTAACCTGCAGATCAAATTGGGGCGTCTGGGCTATCTTACTATTAATTTTCCAATACATGAACATGGATTATTTAGGTCTTCTTTAATTTCTTTCAGTGATGTTTTGTTGCTCTCAAAACATACATTGCGTACTTCTTTTGTTAAATTTAAATCTTAATGCCTAAGTATTTTAATTCTTTTTAATATTATAAATGGAATTGTTTTCATAATTTCCTCTATTGATTGTTCCCTGCTAATATATAAAAACATAACTGATTTTCATATATTAATCTCACATCCAAAAACCCTGCTAAACTTGTTTATTAGCGCTCATAATTTTTTATGGATTTCTTAGGATTTTCTATATACAAGACCACATCATCTACAGAGAGATAGCTTTACTTTTTCCTTTCTAATCTGGATACTTTCTGTTTCATTTCTTGCTATAAGTTCCAGCTAGAACCTCCAGTACATGTTTGACAAGAAGTGTCTAAATCAAACATCCTTCTCTTGTTCCTGATCTGTGGGGGAAAGCTTTCAGTCTTTCAACATAAATTATGATCTTAGTTGTATTTTTTTCACAGATGCCCTTTATTAAGGAGGAAGCTCCCTTCTATTCCTAATTTTTTGAGGATTTCTTTTATCTTAAAAGGGTGTTGGGCTTCGTCAAATGCTTTTCCTAAGTCAAATCAGACCATCGTGTGGTTTTTGCCCTTTATTTTGTTAATACAGTGCATTACATAGATTGGGCTTCACACGTTGAACCAACCTCGCATGCCTGAGACAAATCCCACTTTTCATGACATATAAGTCTTTTTATATGTTGCTACATTTGGTCTGCAAGTATTTTTTTTTAAGGATTTTTATATCTATATTCATAAGGGATACTGTTCTATAGTCTCCTCTACTTGTGATGTCTTTGGTTTTGGTAACAGGGTAACACACTGGCCTGACTGAATGGGTTGGAATATGAGTGTTCTTCTATTTTTGGAGGAGTTTGTGAAACACTGACGTTAATTCCCTTTCAAATGTTTGGTAGAATTTACCAGTGAAATAATCTGGTCCTAGGCTTTTCTGAGTGGGACCTTATTTATTTATTTATTTATTTTGGTCATAAGCTTATCCAGTATTTTTATTTTTTCTTTAGTCGATTTTAGTGATCTCTTTCTGTCTATTTCATCTATCTATCTTTAGATAACCTTTAAAATTCTTCACAAATTTGCTTAATCCTGTCATTGCTAAAGTCATTCATGATTTTGGTAATTTCAGTGTTGTTGTTTGATTTTTAATTATACATTTATTTTTTGATCAGTCTAGCTAAAGAGTTATTGATTTTGTGGCTCTTTTCAAAGGCTCAACTTCAGTTTTCTTGATTTTCTCTGTTGTTCTTCTATTCTCTCATTCATCAATCTTAGCTCTAGCTTTCATTATTTCCTTGCTCTGCATGATCTGGCTTCAGCTTGTTCTGTCTCTAGTTTCTGAAATTGAAAGGATGAGTTAATCATTTGAGGTCTTCTTTAATATTAGGCATTAACAACTATAAATTTCCCTTTATCCCACAAGTTTGGGAGTGCTGTACTTTCATTGTCATTTACCTCAAAGTAATTTCTAATTTCCCTCGTGATATCTTTTTTGACCTACTGGTTATCTGGAGCATGATGTAAGCTTTTTACATATTTACGAACCTCTCCTTTTTCCTGATTCCTCATGGTCTGAGAACACACTTACTATGATTTCCATCCTTGTCAAGGTACCAAGGCTTGTTTTATCGCCTACCACATGATCTATCCTGGAGAAGGCAGCACGTGCACCTGTGAAGAATGTGCGTTCTGCCCCGATGCAGTATTCCGTCGGCTACATCTTGTTGGGTTTGAGCATTTTCTCTCCTCTATTTCCTTGCTGATCTGCTGCCTCATTTTTAAAGCTATTATTTAAAATAGTGTGCTGCTATTCTTTTTTTTTTAACATGGGCAGGCACCAAGAATTGAACCTGGGTCTCTAGCATGGCGGCGAGAACTCTGCCTGCTGAGCCACCATGTCCTGCCCTGTTGCTATTTTTTTTAAAAGGACATTTTAAAAAACACTTAAGGACTTCAGAAAATGCTTAGATATTAAACAAAAAGCAATTTTGAAACCTGTATGTATAATACAATTGCTGGTAGACTAAAAAGTACAGAGACAAAAAAGCCAGAAGGAAATTAGCAAAATGTTTCAGCAACAGCTTCTGGGATATAAAGCTATACTGCTACTGAATTTTCCAATTTTTTTAACAAGTTCATTACTTTAATCATTGTCAAAATGTTTTAAATAGAAAATATGAATACACATGCGTCCAGGGTTCTGCAAGGACACGGAGCTTGCCCTGTCATTTCTATGGACTTGCAAAACAGCAGTCAGCCCCCTTTAGTTTTCTAAACCACTGGCCCTACCAGAGCCCTCTGTGCTATGTCTCCCCACATGGGACAAAAACTGCCAAAGAAAATTTCCTATATTCAATTTGATTTTCTCCTCAACTCTGAGGGGCACCAATGCAGCAGACACATTTAGAAGCAGCCTCCTTTTATGGAACAACACATGGGGAATAAAGTGCAATGAGGTCAAACTTAGATGCAAACAAGGAAAGCTAAATCATTTCTAAAATTGTTATTTATCAGGAAGAAACTAGCAACAGCTCTTCTTTCCTTCAGTGTCATTCAAAGCCCAATTTACACTCTAATAATGAAAACAAGCAAAAGAATGACTATACCACTCAAATTTGGCTGATAGTAAATTCTCTGTATTATTTCTCTCCCATATCCTGACTGGTTGAGGGAAGTTACTTCCTTGCCAATCGTGTACTAATTAACATGTACCGCATACGCTACAATATCTTCTCTGGGAAAAATTAACAGGTATGAAAACAACCTATACTTTTGAGAGTCTAACTTAACAAACAGGAATACAAAAATACATAATCCTAATGTTGTTAAGTAAATACCTTGCTTATTCCAGTTCCTCTCCATATTCGTTTTCAGGAGTAATTTATTTTAAGAGAAAATGGCATATAAAATCAAATCAATTAGAACTTACACATACTGATAGTAAGATTCAATTGTAAAATATGCTTTACTTTCCAAAATGCAGTCATAATCATTCCCTCCGGGAAGCACAACCAACACTCAATTACCCTAAGGTGTCAGTCCAAATTGCCCAGTCGAAATTGCTTCTGAATTTTAATAGCAAAGAGGCATGAAAGGGGAGAAAAACCTACTAAATCTTTGTTTTTCACTATGCTGAAAAATATTTAGTTAAATGGAAATATAATTCTTGCTTAAAGTGGGCAACTCAAGGTGATGGAATAATACTTCTTAATTTTAAATCAAATTTAACATTCTTAAAAGGAATATGACAGTCTTTGTTTGAAAAATACAGGCTTTACTTAAAAATTATACTCGGCCCAACAACAGAAGAATGCTTTCATTAATTATACCACATCATCTCAATAGAATATTATGTGCAGGGTAGATATGATCTTTACAAAGATTCTCAGCTATAGGAAAAACTTATAGATAGGACAGATGAAAAAAAAGCATGAGACAAGATTAATTTTGTACATAACGTGCCCTGGATGAGGTAAATGTCACACCTAGGAAAAGGACTCAGAAGACACACATGCCAGAACAGTTGCCAGCCACAAGGGGCAGGTCTGGCCACAGCCTGTGCTCCCATCTCTGTGAGTCTGCCTGCTGGCACATGCAGCACCAGAACCAAAAGCTACACAAGTGCCTGGACCCCCTGCAGCTTAGGCTCAAGGCTGGATGAGTCCTCCTTCCCATCCTAAATCTCGACTCAGGGGCACCCAGGCTCACCTGTGCCTACAAGGAGAAAGTAGCTAGGAAGCCAGTTCTACTCCCCAACCAGCAGCCCGGAAGAGAGGCGTGGCTAGCTCCAAGGCCCGGCCAAGAACAAAGGGAGAGGTGGAAAAGGGCCAGACATGGTGCCCACCACACAGAGGCACAGGTGGGGCAATATCAGGCCACCCAAGTATCTGAAGTAGAGCCCAGGTGAGTGCAAGGCAGAAGGAGATTAGCAACACCTCCCTTGGAAGAGGAGTGCAGGATGGAGAAAGTGGGGAAAGCAGGGGATGGCTATGTAGGGAGAGAGGATCTTCCTAAAAGCACAGGCTACAATAGAAAGAGAGAGGTGGCAGTGAATGTTCCACCCCTTCCCAACACTGGGACTGCCAGGTATTTCAACTTTCTCCTTCACACTTGTTGATGCATTCCCATTTCCCTATGCTGAGCAATGTTTCTATTAAAATTATTTTAAAGGGTGGGCTACAGTGGCTCAGTGACAGAGTTCTTGCTTGTCATGCAAGAGGACCTGGGTTCAATTCTCAGTGTCTGCCCATGTAAAAAAATAAATAAAATAAAAAATCATTTTAAAGCCATGTTTTTCAATTGCACAATAAATACAGGAACTTCTTGTAAGGATCCAATTCAACTCCTGCTCTGAGCAAAGCTGCTGCCCATGTGCATAGAACAACCCCAGTTCAACAGCTGATCATCTATCAGGGAGGGACTCCCCAAAGACAGAAGAAACAGAAGGCACATCAGGGAGGAAGCAAAATGGAATCACAGCATTCAAAAACTGTAAGAGATGTATGCAAAGTTTCCTCATTGAAAAACATGCAAAAAGAAATATCATCATTAGTCAACAGGAAACTGCAAACAAAACCACAATGAGATGCCTCTTCACACTCATTAGGATGGCCATAATCCAAAAGCCAGATAATGACAAGTGTGGGTGAGGATGCAAACAAATTAGAACCCTCAAGAAATTGAAAACTAATGCAGTTACTGTGGAAAACAGGCTCTTCCTCAGAAGAGTAAACGTGGAGTTACCACAAGACCCAGCAACTCCACAGCTAGGTACACACCGAAAGAAATGAAAACACATGTCCACATAAAAACCTCTTCGTAAATAGCAGTATTATTCGTAACAGCCAAAAAGTGGAAACAACCCAAATGCCTACCCACTGGTGGTCTCTTCATACAGTGGAATATTATGAGGCAATACAAAGGAATGAAGCTCTAACACATGCTACACCATGGGTGACTCCTGTCAACATTCTACTCGTTGAAAGAAGCCAGTCACAACAGACAGTATGATATATTTATATGAAATATCCAAAACAGGCAAGTCTAGAGAGAGGCGGGTAGGTTAGTGGCTGCCAGGTGCTGTGAGGAGGGAAATGGGGAGTGCCTGCCAGTGAGAATGGGGCTTCTTTTTGGAGTGATGAAATTGGTCTAAAATTAGACTGTGGTGACTGTCGTACTACTCAGTGAATATACTAAAGAGCTCTGAATTTTCTTTTCAAAATGAGTATATTTCATGGCGTGTAAATGTTATCTCAATAAAGTTGTTTTAAAGTTATCAAAATTATACCTGAAGCAGGTGGAGGAATAGATGAAGCAAGAATGCAGATGATGGTCAGTGCTGAAGGCAGTGATGGTACGTGGAAGTTCACTCTATATTCGGTTAACTTTGTGCATAACTGAAGCTTAATGTAATAAAAAGTTCTTTAAAAACAGTTTTAAGAGGCCCCTCAGTACACTCTCCCCAGTGTAGGAATTTCCATTACACTATCGCTGAGAGAAGGACACTTGGTTCATAGAATAGACCTAATTCCAGCAGGTCACCAATGACAACCCTGTTGTCAAACCCTGTGGTCCATCCCTGCATCTCTGTGGCTTTGGACTCAACTGACCATTGTCTCCTTCCTGAAACCATGTTCTCCTCAGATTCCAGTGACACCTGGGACCCGATCACTTTCCTGCATTCAAAACACTGCGGCCCATTTCTTTCAAATAACTACCCAATTCTCCATAGGGCAGACACCATGGTTTGGGGATCTGAGAGCACATCACTCTCTTTCTTTCTCATCTCCTGTGTTCCAGAAGGACAGCCAAGAGCCTCACCTTTCCAGACACCTTTGCAGCTGGCAGGCAGGGCAATTGGTCACAGCCCATGAGGCCAATGAGGAAAAGTCCCTGGAGTGACTTTTAGGAAGTCTTCTGAACAGGACACACTCAACTAACACGCCCTTTGGCCTCTGGCCCTTTGGCCTTCAACCTCTCCCCTTTCTATGCCTAGAACCTGGACCCAAAGGAGGGATAGCTATTATACTACAACTCCATGGATGAAGCCAACACTAAGGGGCAGTGAAGGAGTGCAAGGATAATTATAACATCACCACTGACATCTACAGAACACTGACTAAATCCCATATATAGTTCTAAGCTCTTCTCATGGCACCCAAAGAAACAGGTGCTTTATCATCTCCATTTCACAGATGAGGAAATGAAGACATGGAGAAGTTACTAAGGGGCTCAAGGTCCTACAAAACCCTAAGGGGCAAGCCAGGAAAAGAACCCAGGAGGTCTGGATCCAGAATGGCACCTTTAGCCAGGGGGTCCTTGTTGGCCCACCCCAGCAGCAACACCAGCTCAAACTTTTGACCTCTGCAAGCCCCAGAAGAAATACACCAGAAGAAATGAAAACATATGTCCACATTTTTTTTGCATCACACGCCACTATTTTTCATGCCTCTCTTTTCTTGCATCACACGCCACTATTTTTCATGCCGCCCATGACTACTGGCCTCTGTCATCTCTACCCAGCTACATCCTCCATGTTCTCAGTGGAAAAGTACATCCAGACCCGGGACTCCCGTCTGCCACTTCCAGACCAACAATCCCCCAAATAACCTCTAGCACAGACCTCTTTTCCAAGCTTCAGGTCCCATACGTCATTTTGCTTGATGCAACTCTAATAAATCAAGCTCAACACATTCTAACCAGACCCACCAGCTCTTCTCCAAATTGCTTTTTCTACTCTTATTTCCTGCCTTGGAAAATCCATCATCCATCATTCAACATGGTGCCTAAGATGGGAACCTAGGCAGTCCACTACACGTTTCCTTCTCATTCTCCCTCCACGCCACTCTGCTGCCATATCCTCTCCATGCACCTCTTTAAGCTCTAAGGCCCCCATCCAGACCCAATATACCTTGTCTGGATTCCTACAGTAACGTGCATCTGGTATGGAGCCTCTCCTCTCTCCCCAAGTCTCACCCCACTCAATTTTTCTTTGCTTTCATCAACTGTCTGATGGCCTGGACCCCATCTACCCATATTCTAGACCAGCCTTCCTCAATGCCTGAATTAAGCCCAAAGTTTACTTGCTAGTTCCTCTGACTTTGAAAAAACAAACTCAGAAATCTGTCACGCAGCCTACTTCTGGCAGAGGTGACATCTAAAACAGGTATGCACAACTGCAGTCTACTGCACACTCATCTACCTCTGAGTCAAGGAACGTGATCTGTGATGGGGGCACATCCACATTCCAGCAGACATATCAGTTCTTGTTATCTACTCCCTCCCAGCTTTCAACCCCAGAAATTCATGGCTTCCCAGGCCCCAGATCTTCCTGGCATATTGTACCCTCTCACGATCAGTCTCTCTGTGCAAGTGACAGCCTCCCACCTCAACACCCCACATGTGAGATTCTCTCCACAGCCTTCAGTGGTGCTGCAAGCTTCTACTGTCTGACCTGCTCTGCAGGTTATAGCTCTAAGGCCACAAGTGTGTCCTGACCTCCTTCCCCAAGCATCCTTTATGGGGATGATGGGCACCACTGGGGCCAACCCAACCTGAGAGCTAATCATTTAGAGTCCACGGACCAAAATTAGCCAAGGGTCTGTACCACTTTCAGGTGGACAGACTGTGAGAAAGGAGTGTATGAGTGAGTATGTGAATGGGTGGGTGGGACTGTGCAGGCATACATGCACATGCAAGCACATGTGTTAAATTTGCATTTGAGGATGACCTATCCTTTGAGGGCAGGCTGAAACTGCCTGTTCCCAGGGTGGGAGGAATTACATGAGGCCTGAGTAAGTGATTCAGCCAGTGGGGTCAGGGGGCCTACCCCAACTGGGACCCCAGGCAGGGCCCCTAAATCTGCTTCTGAACCCCTCCTCCATGCTACTACTCCATGGCCACACCAGTCCAACTCCAGGCTGTTCTCTGAGCAGCTAGCTCTCCTCCCCACACACTGTTTCCTCGCCTCTAACCATCCACCGTGGGCAGCCTCCTGGCAGAAAAGACCCCTCCAACACTTCATGAGACCTCCTTTCTTGTTGGGAGGCAGTCTGGTGTAACAAGCCAAGGGCCTCCATACCAGCCATTTGTCAACCTTAAATGTATTAGCAACTGTTCACTCTCCATATCATTATTTTTCAAGTCAAAAGAACGTGGACTCTTTGTGTGTACATATAGATATAGAAATACACATATGCAGGGAGACACATTAGAAAAAAAAAAAAGAACGTGAAGTGAAGAGGCTGCCGAGCACCCACCCCTCCAAAAGCAGAGCCTTCAACCGAGAGGAAGAATGGACACCAACTGCTGCTTGGGAGTCACTGCTTCCCTCCTGGAACACCAAAGTCATGATTGCTGCCTTCCAGGCTGTTCCCTTCCTGCAAGAACTCCTCAGAGAGCTTAGGAGTCTCCAAGAGCCTGGCCACATCGCAAACACACATGCTAAGGAAAAGCCCAGCTCACAATCAGGTATTGCAGAGTTGCATTCTGCTGTCTGAGGGTCCTAAAGGACTCTGCACACCCAGGAGCTATGCTATACCTTCAACTTCCTACCACTGCTTTCTGTACGTCAGCCACAAAGACAGAGGGAAATCTAAGCACAACACCAGCCGGCCCCAAGCGAGGCTAGTTGAAGGCTGGGCACCTCAGGCCCCTCTCCAATGCCCATGACTCTCCAAGTGACTCTGATCCCCATGTTATAAACAGAACTCAGATTTAAAGCCCTGCCAAGAGGCTCAGGTACCATAAACATAAATCCAATTGTTAGAAAGCACCTGTATTAGTCAGTATTCTCTAGAGAAACAGAACCAACAGGAGATATCTGTAAATAAAAGGTTTATAAAAGTGTCTCACGTAACTGTGGGGATGCAAGAATCCAAAATCTGTAGGGCAGGAGCGAGGCTGGCAACTTCGATGAAAATCCTAGACGAAATCCATAGGAGATACTGGCTGGCTGAAGAAGCAGCAAAAACTTTCTCTTCTCCCTTAAAAGCCCTCAACTGATTGGATTTAATTCAAATAACTGGATTTTCTCATTGTGGAAAGCACAACCTTAGTTGATATAGATATAATCAGACACAGATGCAATCAACTGACTGATGATTTAACAAACCAGCCTTCTGGACTTTTAACCAGTCATGAGATGCCTTTGCAGTAACGGTTCAGCCAGTGCTGGCCTGACCAGACAACTGGGTACCTGTTGTATCAACCTGGCCAAGTTGATATCTGAACCAAACCATAACAGCACCCCTGAAGGAAAACAATGGATTTTAAAGATCTTCACTAGGCAAAGCATCAGAGATTCACTTGCTTAAAAACCCAGCGAATTAAGACTTCAGCCAAGCAGGAGCTCAAATGGCATTCCTGTCTCTGCCCATCTCTGGCAACACGGTGTCCAGGTCCTGGTCCATGAGCTCCTCGCAAACACCTTTCAGTCCGGTCTCCAAGCAGAAGTTAATGTACAGGTTTGCAGACACAAATGTCATTGCTCAATGTCTTCCTATACCCTGGCGATTTAGTCCAAAGTTGCTTCTGGGTCTCCTTAGCCCCAGTCCCACCCATGCCTGTCCTTCCCACCCTCCCAGCGCCATGGCTGTCACTGTTCTCATCAGCACGCTGCATACCCTCTGGCTCCTCAACTGTGCTTTCCACGCTAGCACCCCTGCAGTTCCCTCTATCCTCACACCTGCCCTTGACCAAGCTCTTGCTCATTCCTCAAGATGTGCCTGAAATGTTACTTCATCAGAGAAGCCTCCCAGGGCCCAGAGAAAAGGTTATATTCTCATAGCACCCCATACTTCCTCTTGATAACATGCCTGTTTAATTACTTTAATTAAACTTCTTAATTATTCATTTAAAATCTGTCTTCCCTGCTAAGGCCATGAGCTGAGAGAGGAGACAGGCGCCATGCTGCTCTTGTTCACCCGTGCCCCTACCAGCCAGCGGGGATACAGGCACTAGGAGGGGACCACACAGCATCTGCTGGCCAAGCTACAAGCATGTACAGCCAGGGCTCCATGGGGGACCCACACCACTGCCATGCTTCAGGAAGACCTGCCAACTGCAGTGGGCACAAAAAGTGAGCTTCATGAGAAAAACAAACATGAGGCAGGCATGACATCATAAGAGTGAACATGGCTAGAATATTAACATTCCCCAGCCTAGAAACAAGAGCTCAAAGGACTAAAGAGCACATTAGAAAGCCAGGACCAAAACTAAAATGCAGCCACCCAATGGAATAGTCAACTGCCATAAATGAGTGGTCCATTTTACACAGAGGTTCCAAAGCAACATGGCACATTCACTCAAAGCATGTGTGCGTCCATCCGTCCATGTTGGGGAGGGGGGTTAGGGGTTGCAAGGAGGCAGAGAGGCAAGGAAAGTCTCCTTGAGCTTATCTGAAGATATCACCTATAGAACACAAATTCTATTTCCTCCAGGTTTTCTTTCTTCTGGACTATTAACACCATGGCCATGTCCTCGGTCCTACCTGACTGGTAATTCTGGCAAATACATTAAGAGTCACTTGGGTCTCACAACATAAATTGGTGGGAAAGTAGTTAAGACAAACTTATTTACCACATTAATTAAATGGTCTATTTAACATGGAATATCAATTCTCTAATCACATCTCTGTTGAACTTCTTCTTTCAATTAACAACTCTGTAGCCTACTGACAGAGGGCCTACTGTTCTAGGGTCATTAAGAACATTTTCATTATCTGTCAAATGAGGGAGCAAGAAACAGAAAAGCAAGAGCTCTCAGGAGCGGGCCTCTCTCCTTCTTAAGAGATGATTGGGGAGCAAGCAGCTGCAGTTCTCATTAGCTGCTTAGCAACGAAAAACCTCCCACGAAATAATAAATGGAAACAAAGGATAAGAGGTGTAGCAATAAAATCTACTAAATGGATATGTTCTCATCCTCTGGGGATAATCTGTAGTCGATTAAACTTAATCTCTCCAGATTATGACAATGATGGAAATCTGAAGCACACAGGAAAATGAAATAAATGAAAGCACAATCTAATAAAAACAAGCAAACCCTAAGTCAGGGAAGTTAATGTAAAAAAAAATTAAAATTAGTTTTAAATAAAAATGCTAAAGCTAAAGAGCAAGACCGCTCTTTTATTTATTGTTTATTCATAGACAAAAAACAAATTCCTTATTTATATTATCAGAATTTAAAAAATATATATGTTCAAAACAGGTGAAGTTATATTACAGTTGACTGCTACAACATAAATGAAAGAAAAAAATATATATAGTACTCAAAAAGAAACCGTTTAACCCAACCTAAAGCTCTGTAAACTAATTATTTTGCATGTAATTAATATCCTCATAAAAGAAAATGTTACCAGTATATCAAACGTAGATAAGTGTTGAAATGCCACAGAAATGCAATTAAAGAAGATTCCGTTTTTAGCTTGTAAGCAAAACAGTCAAATAATATTCTATCACCTTAACCTTATCCATTTAAATCCAGATCATTAAAGCCAGTTCTTTCATGGCTATTAGAACTAAACCACAGTCCCTGAATATATCACATGTCTTTTCAAATATTATTCAAAAGAAGGTATTAATAAAATACCTGCATTTTAATGTCTTCAGTAACTGAGCACAGGGATTTAAAGCAATTTTTTTAAAACTGCTTTAAAGCATCACAGAGAAAACTATTATTCTCTATTATTGGTTGTCATTAATAACATAAGCAATTCTCTATATTAGTGTAATTCTGCATAGTAACACAGTAAATCCACTAAAGTTCATATTTAATGTTAGTGAGAAAAAATATGTTATGGCCTTACCTATGTATTCACAAAGGAAAACTACAAAGAAAGGAGTGACGAGGTCATTTATTCCCTGGACATAGCCACTGGCGGGGTGACGTATCGCCCATATAAACAGTATCCTTTCAAAAATCTGAAAGAAAATTGGACAGGTGATGAAGCAAAAAGTAAATACACTAGCGACTTTACTTCAAATTCATTCTTTTACTGAAAATACATTTATCAATATTTTTCAAGGTATCTAATATTAAAATATAAACACAAACATCAATTTCATTTCTTTTTAAAACTGCAATAATCTTAATTTTGTAGGGCTTCACATGTAAAGTGCAGTATCTTCCTCACCTGTGGGCTCACTATTCCTACTTGAGCTGGCTCTCAGAGAGGAGGCATGCTGCTCCTCCAGGCCCTCAGAAGACATGGGTCCCAGCACTCTGTTGGGCAGAACAGCAGCACTTGGGCTGCCAGTTAATAATTCCTCAGCAATGGATGGATGGCACATGGATATGTGGGCAGATGGATGGACAGATGGATAAGGGGGTGGATGGTAGGGTGGATGGTTGTATGGATGGATGGATGGTGGGTGGATGGATGGATGGATGGGTGGGTGGACAGATGGACGGATGGATGGATGGATGGATGGATGGATGGATGGATGGATGGATGGGTGGATGGGTGGATGGATGGATGGATGGGGATGACTGGCTGGCTAGATGGATGGGTAGGTGAATAAGTTGATGGGCAGGTGAACAGACGGATGGATGGATGGATGGGTGGATGGATGGACAGATGAATGGATGCATGTTAATGTTCCCCTCAAGTAATAAATGCTTTTTTTAAAATCCCTGGAAAGCTATGCCCATACACAACAATGTACTTAAGCATTTTCCTCATAGAAAAAAAATCCCTGGCATTCCCTGGGTCACAAATGTGGGAGTTATCCTAGCCTCCCCCCTTTCCTTAGAATACTCACCTTCAGTGGTCTTACCTCTTTACAACTCCTCATTCCCACCCACTTTTCTCCATCTTTATTTGTGAGGGATTTTACTATGGTGCGACACAATCCCATCACCTGGGACCACACACATATACACATAGCTTAGGAACTGTCACCTGTCCACACTTCCCACAAGACCAACCCAGAGGGGTTGTGCTGTGCTGGCGTTGATCCTCCCTGGCCGTGTGCCCACATTCTAGCCTCCCTGAACTAAAGCACCTCATCCTGTTCCCGTTGCCTGGAAAGTCTGTCCCTCCTTCACTCTGAAGAGCTCCCACTAACCTAGCTTTCAAGACGCACCCCAAACACTGCAGCCTCAGTGAAGATGCTGCTGATGCCTATCTCCTCCTCCCCCAGCCCCCTCCATGGAGCTGACCTTTCCCGCTTTGTGAATTTCCCTTCCTGCTTCTCCCCATAACAGACCAATGTGGTAGCGCCTCAACACCTCCTTTACTGCCTGCTTCCGCCTGAGACCACGTCTGTATGGTGTTCGTGCCCACACCAGGCTTTCAATAAGCTCGATGAACGACTGCGCAAATCAATGAATGAATTCCTTATTTCCAAACAATCCAAAGCTTGCAAAACCAACTGTATTGGTAACCTAGGAAGTCAATCCCTCCCTACATCGCCTATAATCTTAAATATTCTTGGACTTGGCTGCTGTCACCTCCCCAAATCACCACCAATGCCAGCATTTACAAGCAAAGTAGGTGAACAGCAAAATCTTTAACCCAGGGTATACAGGCAATCAGTGGAAACAAGCCCTAGAATCCAGCCCCCCACCCCAGCCCCACACACAAGTGACTGGGGTGACCCCAAATGCATAACAGTGTGGCCACCACTATTTAAAGCCCCACACTAGGCACAGCACCAGTGACACAGAAGGCAGCAAATAAATATTTGATGAATGTGCAACACATTCCTGTGAATATATTCACACACATTTTTCATTTTAATTTCACAGCTCTCTAGAGAGAACCGCCTATTTAAACAAAAAATCACTTAGCACCACAGCACCATTTAAGTATTTATGATGTACAGAACTAAGCAATTGGTACTGATGCTTGAGTGTTATGTTAGGTGCATTGCTGTTAAGCAAGCCAGAAGCAGTGACAAGACAGAACAGCCGGTAGAGTGACACCTCTGTTCAGCCCAGTGGAGGCAATGAGAAGGAAGGACCCCAGTAGGAAAGGACTCTCTGACCACGTCCTCTCTCAGCTAGAGGACTGCACAGCCCCCTGGGTAAACCTGTAAGGTGGGGTGGTGCAGCAGATAGGTGAGCTGATGCACAAGCTGGCATCAGTAAAGCCCAATGGTCCCTGCCACTGGGCCCGGAGGAGGTCAGAAGCAGACATGGCACAGGAACCTGCACACAGACGGTGTGGTGAAAAAGGCCACAAAACGGGTGTGCAGACTCCATGAGTGTCCACCACGTGGAGTAGTGAAGAAACAGCTAAAACTTCCTTACAGAGGAGGCCCAGAAGTATGTGATATAACTCCAGAGTGTTACACACAACAGTGGACAGTTTTAGTACTGACACGAGCTGGGTGGAAAATTCACTTACAAGAGTCCCTCACTCCCACAAGGCCTCAACAGTGGAGCCTACAACCAACACACCCTCCTGTCTGTCAGCCTGCTGGCACTCCCAAGTCCTGGGGCCTGCTCGGAGGTCTAAGCCCAGCACCCAGAAGAGGAAAACAGAGTTTAGCAAGTGACAGAATTTGTCTCTGCTGTTCCAAGGTGGAGTACAGTATTCTCAGCTCCTTTCTCTGCACACAGCTGTCCCGTGGTCCCTCACAGAGCAGCGACCACACGGTCAAAAGCTGCAGGCCAGCCAGGAGCAGGGACACCCACTAACAAGCACCAAGTGATGTGAACAGGGCAATATGCAAAGTACCTACAAGGTAGGGCATCAAAGTGGAAGCAGAGGACTTGGGGTCATCAGAGAGACAGCCAGGCCTCAGAAAGGCCACCAAGTAGAGGACGGGGTGGCGTCCACCCAGTCAGGGTAGCCTAAACAGAAGACTGGAGATGGGGCAGCACAGTATACCCTGCAGACCGCAGGGGGTAGGGGAAGGAAGTGGGGGCTGCCACAAACAGCCCATCCTTTAAGGTGGCTGGGGAGCGGTCTGAGTGCCTTGGGCATGCGGCCAAGTACAGGGGCTCTATTCCCTGGGCATTCGCTGGTGAAGATGACAGAGGTACTTGCCCAAGCAAGAGGAACTCACAATACTAAATGTTCACCACATTTGAGCATCCTCTGCTAACTTCCTCCATCCTCACTTAAACTCTCTGAGTCGGACGCATGAGGCAGGCAGACCCCAGGAGACCCCCTGACCCCTACCTCCTGCTGTTCACATCCTATTGGGCGACAGCAGGAAAGAGATAGACCGCTGAGCCCCTGGGAAGCAGGATCTGCATCTAATGGATATGCCCCTGCCAAAAGTTCAGCAGGGAGTCGGCCATGCAGCAGGGGCTCAACATCCATGTGTGTATATGTGTGCATGCGTGCATGTGTGCACGTGTCTGTGTGTGCACTGAAGGCAAAGCCAGAGCCCAGGAACATCTCCTTGCAATCTCACTCTCATCGAGAAGCTGGTGATTTAGGCAGTGCAGCAACCCCTGTCCACTCACTCCCTTCTAACCATGACCCACACTCAGAGAGTTTGTGAACACACACACAACATCAAGCCTACTCACGAGCACAAATATAGTTTTTCTCCTCAGTGGCCTGAGACCTGAGGAAAATCACTTGGCAACGAGATGAGCCCAGTTTTTGGAGGAACACAAGGGGTGTGACAGTCTCCTAGAGGGCAATAAGCCCCTGGCCTCAGTGGGCACACCCAGTGCCTTGCTGGCTGTGGTCCCCAGGCTTCCTGAAAGCCAAAGAAAGGAGGAGCCAAGCTGCAGGAGGGGGGCCCATGCCTCCCCCTCTAGAAAAGTGACACCTCTAGACTTACTCGAGGCAGCACTGCCACAAACCCCCAACTTGTAAAAAACACATCTGCTAAACACAATAAAACAAGGGGCACTTATACTAAAAGCCACTGAATTGTTTATTTTAAAATAATTTTATTTTAAGCAGATAAACAAGTGTTACATGAATTTCACTTCAATAAAAACATAAAACCAAAGGGAAAAAAAAGGTTACCGGCAGATCAGCCTTATCTAGACTCCCCTAAGGAGAAAAACTTCCATTAATTGTAATAAAGCAGAAAAGACTTCCATGTAAAGAGTACCTGGTGACACTGTAAGTGCATGACCCAGTGCTAATAACCCTGGGTCATGTCGCCTGCCACAGGGACAGCCTGAAGGATAGAACCAGGCAGCAAGAGTCTCAACACCTTGTCCCGAAGGCCCCCCCCATCCCCAAGGATTCCCCATCCCAAAGAAGTTCCACGGAACATGCCCCCACCCCTACTCCTTGCAGCCCCGGGCACCAACCACACATCTGCCCTCCCACCCTGGCCCGTGTCCTGCCCACCTGGGTGTCCTCCCGGGGCCGGGCTGTGTGACTGGAAACCCAGGCCCCAGGCCCCTGGACCCTTTCACCCCACAGCGGGGGCGGTCCAGGACACCTGGCACAGACCTGACCCAAGCAGCCACTCAGTCACTGACTGGCGCAAGCCTCTGACAGAGAAGAGAGCATCACAGAGCACGGGGCACCTCTATGCTGGCGTGTCCAAGGCTGGCAGCACAGCAGCCACACGCAGAAACCACTCATGTGGTTCTGAGGTCACAGCGCTTCTTTCTGTTTCTCCTCTGTTTGTGATTTTCTTTCACTGAATATGATTTGCTGCCTTATGCTTTATCTCGAATCACTTCATATGCATTATGGCTTTTTTCATTTGTTTGTTCAGAAATCACAACAAGTAGCAATTCCGATCAGAGCCATTGAGTATCGTTGAGAAAACTGCCTCCCCCAATCCTCTACAATCACCCTGCAGGGTGAGGGGCCCCACTGCCCCCCTGGAGTGTCCGTCCTCAGAACCCACAACTCCTTTCAGGACAAAGCCTTCTGACACTTGAGTTCAAATGTTTTCCCATCTCAAACCCAGCACTGCCACGGGGCCCACCGTGCCAGGAAAGCACTCGAGCCCATCAGAGCTTCATGGCACCCCTGCCAGTCAGCCTGGGATGATCCTGACATGGTTCCCACCATGACGAGCTCTCCACAGGCAAGACATAGCCAAGAGGAGGCGGTAAGGAGATGTCCTGCCCCACACACAGGGGCATGCGGCAGGGCCTCCACGCCTGGCATCAGACAACTACCCAAAGTCATTTTTCAAAGAACACATTTACCCATTTCTAAGCTTTTACTCGCAAACTGGTAAAAAGCCTCATCAACAAGCCATTTCACATCCCTTCTTTCAATCAAGCATTTTCAAAGTAGATCAACGTGATACTTTAAGGGGGCAGAAATCAAGTACACCACTTCCCTTTAGTTCACATCCCACTGGGGCACAGGGTGCCCAACATGGCCTTCAGGCAAGCTTTAAGCAGCCCTGGCTTTTCAGGTTTTGCTCTGAATTTCCACCACACCAGCTACTTACCAATTTCAGCTCCTTACCAAGGCTTCTATCCGCACCTTAGACTGTTCCAACCAAAAAAGAAATCAGATAGAAATGTTTTAAAGGAAACTGGTATGTAATTCCTCCATTGAGGGTCTCCCAGTGACAGAATAACCAAATGCAAAGGTGGGGCCTGCAAGCTGCTTCACGCCCAGCCAGGAAGGCAGGAGAAGGAAGCAGCTGGGGCACCATCCACTGCCCGGCACCCTCTTCCTGACATAGCCCAGCTTCTTGGAACTCCCTCAGGACCCCAGAAGCCCTCACGTGCTACCCTCAGTGAACCCCTGGCCTCTCTGAGAACCCAGTCCTGCCCTATCTGGAAGGGTGGCCCCCACAGGAGGGCTGGTGGCTTCCAACCCCCCAGTAGTTCCTCAGGCAGACCGAGGCCCCAGATGCTGGCTTCACAGCCTCTCCTGCCTGCCTCCCATGGCAAGCTCCTGAGGAGAGGGCCTACCCTACCCACCTCCACACTATTCCAGAATGGGGGACCTACAACCCACACTTTCCAGGCCCTGCAGTGGAGACACGACTCCTCGATCCTTTTCCATCATGAAAAAGAGCCTCTTAAAAACAAACATCCTGCCAGGAACCCCCAAGAAGCAGCTACCCATCCCAAGCTAAGCTCTCTGACCTGGTGTCCTCTAGTTCCAGTCCTTCAAGGTCAGTTTATTCCAGCAGGCAACACTGCTATCTAATGCAAGACACAAACATCTGGGGCAATGTCATACCAATCCTTAGAGACACAAGAGAACATGGTGCTTACCAAAACTTTAATAAAGAAAGAGCAAATGTTAAATATCAGGGACAACTCTGCAGAGAGCCTCTGGGCCCGATCCTCCAAGAGGAGAGAAGGCATGCACAGACCCACACTGAGCATCTTGGGTCACAAAGTCCCCTCCAGGAGCCAGACACAAAGACACTGGCACTAAAAAAGAAAAGGACAACAGCCAGTGGCAGCCCGGGAGGCCTAAGCCACACTTGAAGGCATTTTTCCTAAAAGAGCTAATAAACAAACATCTCAGGAAGGGCCAGGGCAGGATGGGTAGAAGAGAGGTGGAACTGAGAAAAAGAGTAGAGCCTGAAATTAGGGGTTACTCTCCAAATCCCACTGTCTACGCAAATTCCACCTCCTCTGGGACATCCTCCTAGATCCTGCTATGAATGCTACTAGCAGGAGTTTGAACAACACTCACTGCAATTCTGTTTTCAAGTTCACACGGTCACTGCTGGGTTCCTGTGCAACTGCCTTTGCTCCACATTTCGACGGTGCAGTGTTGATGACAGAGGTTGCCTCTGGGACCTGCTGTCACCCACGTGCCCTCGGCTATCTGCTGGCTATTCCTCAGGAGGCCACAGTTCCCACAACTTTGTATTCCTAAACTCCAGGGATCGTATCAGCAGCCAGGTAAAAGCCACAGGAAATGTCACAGAAAGGTGAAGCAGGGGAGAAAGGGCGGATCTGTCCCAAAGCACCAGCTCGTGTTCAGTGAACATGCTGAGAACAAGAGCATGTGCCAAAGTACAAAACAGAAGGACTCCCTAACCCTGTGGACGTGTTTAATGAAAACATAGGATGAGCCGAAATGGCCCTAACAGTGAAGAGTCACTGGAGATTATTAGCTATTAAGTTTCTGTGGACATTCTTGATTTTGTCTTTGTTAGAAAGTCAGAAATTCATTAAAAGTAATTCAAACTCTAAACTCTTTGCAGAGTCTCTTTTCTGCCAATCAATTTGTATTCAGCAAAAATAGCAATAGTTACCACTGCCTGCTGCCAAAGGGATGATGGAATTAAAAAGCTGCCGATGCACCCAGTATGCTTGCCTAACTTCAGAAACCTAAGGGGTGCCATCTACACACTAATTCCACACACTAAGTCTCTCAGGGGGCCTGAGAGGACCCCCCCTAGAAGCCTCTTCTGGTTTCCTATCAGAAACCTCCTCCAACATCCCACACACGCCTCCCAGTGGGACCGGACCAACAGCACTTCAGTACAAGAGAGGGACCTGAGGGTTTTGCATGCAAAAAAGTGAAATATATTGAAATTGAAAGTATAGCAGTGCACAAGATTACTTAATAAAAAAAGATCTAATTTCAGGAGGTTGAAAACATCATAATTCTACCACATGTATCAGCAATATGACTCTACAGCATAAAAAGCACTGTGGATATAATTTCTGTGATAGGAGCAACAAAATATACAGCTGTGTTGAGAAGATCTGTAAGATTTATGTCCCTCAAAATACAAGAGCAATGTAGGTTTCAGAAAGTAGAAATGATTTGCAACTCAACCTTCTGCAACATGATTCAAAGAGCATTTCCCCAAGCGAATTATAATACCTGATGAATAAAATCAAAATAAAAGTCTATAACAAATCTCCAATGTGGATTAAAAGGCAACCGTAGATCATATAAAATATGCCCACACTGGAGAGAAACACTGCAGGTACCAAGACAACTACAATTGTATGTTTACAGCATAATTAATAATGTAGAACTCTGTTAAAGCAAGCAATAACTTCATGTTTGTGAGTGAACTACTCCGCATTCACCCCATTCACATCTGTTCATTTACCTCTCATATTTCTGCTCAAGTCAAGGTGCCTTGACAGTGAAATACTGCGTGGACCAAGATGACTATGCGGACAGCCACGGCCCTGAGGGTGCCGGTTTGCCAGAAATAGAAGTCTAACTTCTCTTAAACAAGGAAAACTCTAACTATTCACTGATTTTTTACTTATGCATTGGTATGTAAATATATCACTGCTTCTTTTCAGTACTTCAATTTCTAAAAATTTTTATTGTGATAGCATACATGACATAAAATTTCCCATTTTAACCATCTTGAAGCATACAATTCCATGTCATTTATTATATTCACAATGTGGTGCTACGGTCACCACCATCCATTATCAAAATTTTTCCATCACCCCAAACAGAAACTCTGTCCCTGCTGAGCATTAGCTCTCCATTCCTCACCACCATTCCTGGTAACTTTCTGAATTCTATGAATCTGCATATCCCAGTTACGTCATACGGGTGGAATCATGCAGTATTTGTATTTTATGTTTGGTTCATTTCACTCAACATGATGCCTTTAAGGTTCTCCCATGTTTAGCATATATCAGAAATTAATTCCTTTTACAACTGAATAATATTTCATTGTGCACATATACCACATATTGCAGTTAGGCACTTGGGTTGCTTCCACCTCTTGGCTATTCTGAATAATGCTGCAATGAACTTTGGTAGACAAATATATCTGTTTTAAGTACCTGCTTCCAATTTTTTGAAGTATAAACCTAGGAGTGAAATTGCCAGGTCATATCAATACTTCATTTTGAACATAAAGATTCCTCCAGGCTTTGCCAACTTATCAAGGCACTTTGACTTAAGCACATAATCTGGGGTGTAAATTAACATATTTGAAGGTGAATATTGAGTAATTCAGACATGAAGCACAAAGTTATCACTTGTTTTAAGAGTGTTCTATATTTTATGTTGTAAACATACAAGAGCAATGCCAATTGAAAATGTTGACCATAAATCCATAAAAATAAATATCAAAATAGGAAAAACTATACAGTCACACAAAGAACAAACACTTATGATAAACCTACAGAGAAAAGCAAGGGAATAATTAACCACAATTCAAGATTATGGTTACTTGTTGGGGCAGGGGAAAATGTTTGGGGGAGGGGCAAAGAAGGGACTTCAGAGATGCTGTTATTATTCTATTTCTTAAACCCAATGGCAGGGATTGTGAAGTTCATTCTTTAATTTTCTCTTTAAATTGGGCATATATGTTATAGAAACCCTTCTGTTCTGTTATGTCTCACCATAAAAAAGGACAGATTTTAAAAAATGAAAAGAGGAAGAAGAAAAGACCTATGGATCAGATCCCCAGAATATATACCTGCTAGAAGAGTTTAACAAATGGATTATAAGACAAATAAGTATTTCTTGGGCTCTCATAAATGCCTCTCTGCCCCCACCCTATTAAAAGAAAAAGAGGAAAAAATGATTAATTATGAGTACAAATTAAATGACAAGAAGTTCAAGTCAAACACACAATAGAATATATGAAGGCACCAAGTCTGAGGGCTATTAGGAAACTTTCCTTATCACCACTCACATCAGGGACCTCCCAGAGCTGGGACCAGGAGAAGAGGCATTACCATATCATCCATTCGTTTCACGGCCATTTGTTGAGCACTTCCAGTGCCACATGACAGGTGCTGCTCCAGGTACAAAAAAGACACAGATGGGGAAAAATGGACACAGGTCCTGCCCTGAGAGAGCTTGTAGGCTAAGGAGGGGAGAGCCAGAGCCCCAAGCAAAGCACAGCAAGAAAATTCAAACGTCTACTCAAATCAATGAACATTCATGAGGCACCCACTCACTGTGCTCAGGGTAGAAAACACCAGCATGAAACCTCCTGCCCTCCAGAAACAAGTGAAGCCAACACAGCCTAGCTGCTGCTGGGAACAGCACAGTGTAGCAGGGCCCAGAAAGGGAACCTGGCCCGGCCTCAGCAGGAATTGCAGTGCTGGCAGTGTCTAGATGGGTATGCCCAGCAGAGGAAGCCGGTAAAGGAACAGCATATGCCAGGGCCAAAAAGCCCACTCTCATTTGCCTGTAGGTCCTCAGTCAACAGAACAAGCCTGGCTCCTTTGGAAGTGCCCTTCGTCCCTGGCACATTGGGACCCAAGGATCAGGGCAACAAGAGTTCTCCCCATGAAGCTGATAGTCAGGAATCAGTTTACAAAACATTCTCAGGCCGGGGTAAAGAGTGAGGTATAAATGAATTTGTACTCCACTGTTCTGCCTCCTTAAAAGTGCCATTCTTTTAGGGTCAAGGAAAGCTCATTATGCCAATTCTAACAAATATAAATAATTTGGTTTTAAAAAGCCTGCCCGTTTCACTATACTCTGCATATGTTTAAATGTAGTGAGATATCACTTGTGAATGACTAACTGCAAAAAGCACCTTATTTCCCTGATTCGTCAAATTGCCAGAAACAGCAGACAACCAGAAGCAGATAATGCAGTAACTAAGGCAAAATCTCTTGGCAGTAGAATGAGCTGGGACTCTGCACCAAGGGATTGAGAAAACCTTAAGCGAAAGGGGAAGAGAAAAATGAGACAAAATAAAATGTCAATGGCTGAGAGATTCCAGAGTTGAGAGGTTATCCTGGAGGTTATTCTTACGCATTAAACAGATATCACCTTTTTAGCTAAGGCATCACAGGGAGGCTGGAGGGAACTGCCTGAAAATGCAGAGCCGTGTTCCAGTAGCCATGTTTTTTGAAGATGATTGTATAATGATATAGCTTTCACAGTGTGACTGTATGATTGTGAAAACCTTGCATCTGATGTGAAAACCTTGCATCTGATGCTTCTTTATGTACCTTATGGACAAATGACTAAAACATATGGATTAAATATGGATTAAAAATAAATAAATAATGGGGGAACAAATGTTAAAATAAATTTAGTAGATTGAAATGCTAGTGATCAATGAAAGGGAGGGGTAAAGGGTATGGTATGTATGAAATTTTTTTCTGTTTTCTTTTTATTTCTTTTTCTGAATTGCTACAAATATTCTAAGAAAATTATCATAATGATGAATATACAACTACATGATGAAAAAAAAAATCTCTTGGCAGGACTGACACTGAGGAACTGAAAAGGCCTAACAACAATATGTGAAAATGGTTCTTTCAAGAATCCTACTGCACCAGTCATCATGGCAGGACGCCAGCAGGCTGGAATTAGTACTTTCTAATGTAATGTATCTAATCTGTTCAACACTCGACAGGGGATAAGAAGAGGGAGTGGCAAAAAAGTTGTACAGTATTTTTTTTCTTTTTTTTTTTTTGCATAGGCAGGTGAGACTTCTGCCACTGAGCTACCATCACACTGCCCTCAAATACCAGTATTGATATAAGATTAATCACTAATCCCAACAACATCTCTTCAGCCCTACAAGAACCGGGCAGTACTCAGGGCACTGAGAATGCAAGACAGGTGGGGCCTAAGGTCCCTGCTCACAGGGAACGACACAGTGGTGGAAGGAAACACACCACAAAAAAACAAATATCTGATAATAAGTGTCGTGAAACATGTAAACTAGAAATGTGATCCAAATGGTGCTGGGGTGATCTTCAGATGGAGCCATTAGAGAAAGCATATCCAGCAAAGCAACATTTCAGCTGAGATGGACAGTGGAAAAGGCACAGAGGAGTTCAGGCAGGCAGTCATTCCCGCACCTACTCTGAGCCAGACACAGGCATCAGGACAGAAAATGAAACACGAGAGATATGCTCCTGTGGACCTCACAGCCAAGTCTGCACCTCTAGAGGGAAGACCAGGAGCCAGGGTCACAGACTCCCTGCCTAGCCCCCAGTGCAGCTGGAAAGGGAAACCCAGATGGACTGAAGCCTTGCCAGCCCTTCAGAAACCACTCGCCTCCCAAAGGGTGGGGAGAGTGGAGCGGGGATCCCTGGGCCCTGGTCATCACCCCTCTGCAAGGCCTTTGCATCTCACTCACCACCAAGTCCTCCCTGTCAGCAGCTAAACACATTCCAGGCCTATAGCTTCTGAATCTGGCTGAGCTTACTGAAAATTTGGAATTACAACCTCACCGCACCCTAGACACCTGATTCAGAAGGCTGAGGTTGGGAGTAGGGGCTGAGACCCAGTGCATTAAAGCTCCTCAACTGATTCTGCTGGAAACAGTGTACTCAAAATAAAGTCTCGCTCTGCCTCCAAACCAGCTCCTCCTCCAGATGCCCTCTTACTGCAAATGGTGCCACCATGCCCCTCGGCCACTCCTGGGGTTCTCACTCATTTCTGAGTGTAAAGGGGTCCTGGGACTAAAGCATGTAATAACCACTGCTCTCAAGCACCCCTTCCTTCCTTGCAGGGTGGCCACATTTCAGACGCCAACTTGATCCTCACTTTATTTCTGATTCTGTTCCTGCCAGCAACCTCAGGAGGAACAAACCAAAGCAAAGATCAGCCTGGGGTGGGCGCCCACAGCCCTAGAGAGATATGCACCTGCTGGGGGACTCCTTGGAACTGGGTCACTAGAAGGTGGTCAAAGGGAAGGGGTGCACAGCAAGGTAATAAAACACTGGGAAAAGTGGACCAGCCACCAGCACACAAAGGTCAGCCGTGCAGGCTGGTGGTGAAAAGGCCTTGACACAGTGGAGCTGGCACAGAACAAAGGCTGAGGGACCTCGCTCAAGCTCCACTTGAGCAGCTCAGTAAATCCTCCCCAGGATCCTCAGGCCGCACAAGGGATGAGAACCAAAAGCCCAGAGCAGCACACAGGGTATGAACTGTTAACAAGAGCCAGTGGGCAGCAGTGGAGGCGGAAGCAACAGCAGCAGCAGATTATAAGTGCCTGCTGGCTAAGGCAGACCTCGGGGCACTCAGCCCTCTTGCACAGCCAAATCATGCCAGGATTTCCAACTCCATTCCTCAGATGCTAGATTTCCTCAGGACTTCCAGACCCACTGTCACCCCAGTGGATGGCACCACTTCTATCTCCTCTATTCTTGGGCTTAGTCGTGCATTTGGGCGCGGGGGAGGCTAAAGAAAGCTCTTTCATTTGAAAAGTAGTTGAAAGACTTTGATTCTCATGTAACAGATTTCTATCCCTCATCAGGTTAGAACCCTCATCAGGTTCTTGAATTCCGTACCCCATAAAAATGCCTTGGATGGGTTAGTGGGCCTCAGAGGCCTGGGGAGAAGCACATGCTGACAGGGTGAAGATACAACGCAGCCCACACGAACTGCACATGAAATGCAACCACAAGCTGTCACTCTCACCCCTGCCCACATAAAGGGATGACTCCAGGGTCACAGCTAAAGGAGGCTGCCAGGCTGGTTTCAGAAAACACAAGTGCTAGCAATGGTTTTAGCTGCTACAGACCTTGAAAAGGCAACAAGATCGAACCCAGACATGCTCCCAACCCAGAACCCCGAAGCCACCCAGGATACGTAGCCACAAGGGCACCTATAAAACTCTCCCGCTCCTGCTTGGGCAAGGCCTGGCACAGCTGACCTACAATAATGCAGGAGGCAGGGAGGCAGGCAGCTGGCCACAGAGTAAGGCCCACCGTGGACTTAAGGTAGGATAACTTCAATTCTCTGTCTTCCATGTGGGCAGGGGAACAAAGCCAGGGCAGAGCCCAGAGGGTCTTCTCCATCCCCTCCTTACACAGAAGATGCATTTCAGGGCCTAGGCAGGTGTTTGAGTTTATTAAATGCTGCCAGAATGCAATATACAAGAAACAGGCTGGCTATTATAAGAGGAATTTATTAAGTTACAAGTTCACAGTTCTAAGCCCATAAAAATATGCAAACTAAGGCATCCAAAGAAAGACGCATTGACTCAAGAAAAGGCCAATGATGTATGGGTTACTCTCTCAGCTGGGAAGACTTTTAAAATCTGCCTTCCAGGGGAAAATTCAACTTTCCCAAATTGAATTATTGATATTCTCACAAGTAGTGGGAACAATCAAAGCTATAGGTTGAGCCCCCAATCTTGGGATTTATTCATATAAAACGGAACCCCACAAAGGATAGGTCAAGCCTACTTAAAATTAGGCCTAAGAGTCACCCCCAAGAGAACTTCTTTTATTGCTCAGATGTGGCATCTCTCTCCAGCCAACACAGCAAGCAAACTCACCACCCTCCCCCTGTCTACATGGGAAATGACTCCCAGGGGTGTGGACCTTCCTGGCAATGTGGGACAGAAATCTTAGAATGAGCTGAGACTCAGCATCAAGGGACTGAGAAAAACCCGAGAATGAACTGAGACTTAGCAGCAAGGGATTGAGAAAACCTTCTCGACCAAAAGGGGGAAGAGGGAAATGAGATAAAATAAAGCGTCAATGGCTGAGAGATTCCAAACACAGTCGAGAGGTTATCCTGAAGGTTATTCTTATGCATTAAGTAGATATCACCTTGCTATTCAAGATGTAATGGAGAGGCTGGAGGAAACTGCCTGAAAATGTAGAGCTGTGTTCCAGTAGCCATGTTTCTTGAGAATGATTGAATAATGATATAGCTTTCACAATGTGATTGCGTGATTGTGAAAACCTTGTGTCTGATGCTCCTTTTATCTACCATGTCAACAAATGAGTAGAACATATGGAATAAAAATAAATAATGGGGGAAACAAATGATAAAATAAATTTAGTTTGAAATGCTAGTGATCAATGAAAGTGAGGGGTAAGGGGTATGGTAGGTATAATATTTTTTTTTCTTTTCTGTTTTCATTTTATTTCTTTTTCTATTGTCTTTTTATTTCTTTTTATGAATTTATGCAAATGTTCTAGGAAATGATGAATATGCAACTAAGTGATGATATTGTGAATTACTGATTATATATGTAATGTTTTATTTGGTTTGTTAATTTTTTTAATTAATAAATAAATTGAAAAACTAAAATAAAACATAAATTAAAAAAAAAAAGATGTACTTAGTAAGACGTGCGGGTCTTAGTTCCTCCTCCAGAATAGCTACTAGGGGAGTAGAAACAATACAGAACAGCTTCCAGAGCCACGACAGAATCAAGAACACAGCGGACCCCATTCTGGAACGGCTGACTGGCTGTGAGAACCCGCTCCGGTGAGATCGCTGGGGGCGCGGGCTTTACCGGGCTGGGGCGGAAAGCGGCCGGAGTCCCTCCCTTCCTCCTTCCCAGGCCAGCTGGGAGAATTGGACAGGCGATCCCCTCAAGCCACGGTGGCTGGCGCATTCCCCATGCGCGGACCCCCGGACCAACTGGGAGAATTGGATCAGAGATACCCAAGCCGCGGAGAACGGTGACCGGGGTCCCTTCCAAACACGTGGCTTCCCAGTCCGGCTGGGAACGGTGCACTCTCCCGGGCCGCGGCGGCTGGCACCATCTCGCCACACTTGGCACCCCGGGCCGGCTAGGAGATTCGGACGGGCGCTCTCCCGGGCTGCGGTGGCCAGCGACCCTCCCCGTGTTCGGATCCCCGGGCCAGCTGGCACTCTTCCAAGCCACTTCGGTTGGGAACCTCCCACAAGGCGAGAGTTTTCCAAAGTTAAAGGACCCACAGCACCTTTTACTGGTGGGACCCGCAGACAAACGTGTGCCACGAGCGCCACCTACTGGGCAGGATAAGAAAAACAGAACCCAGAGATTTCACAGAAAAATCTTTCAACCTGTTGGGTCCAACACCCAGGGAAATCTGACTAAATGCCCAGATGCCAGGAGAAGATAACAGATCATGCTCAGAAAATTGAAAATATGGACCAGTCAAAGGAACAAACCAATATTCAAATGAGATACAGGAGCTGAGACAAATAATACTGAATATACAAACAGAAATGGAAAACCTCTTCAAAAACGAAATCGATAAATTCAGGGAGGACATGAAGAAGACATGGGCTGAACAAAAAGAAGAAATAGAAAAACTGAAAAAACAAATCACAGAACTTATGGAAGTGAAGGATAAAGTAGAAAAGATGGAAAAAACAATGGATACCTACAATGATAGCTTTAAAGAGACAGAAGACAGAATTAGTGATTTGTAGGATGGAACATCTGAATTCCAAAAAGAAACAGAAACTATCCGGAAAAGAATGGAAAAATTTAAACAGGGGATCAGGGAACTGAAGGACAATATGAAGCGCACAAATATACGTGTTGTGGGTGTCCCAGAAGGAGAAGAGAAGGGAAAAGGAGGAGAAAAACTAATGGAAGAAATTATCACTGAAAATTTCCAAACTCTTATGAAAGACCTAAAATTACAGGCCCAAGAAGTGCAGCGCAACCCAAAGAGAATAGACCCAAATAGGCGTTCTCCAAGACACTTACTAGTTAGAATGTCAGAGGTCAAAGAGAAAGAGAGGATCTTGAAAGCAGCAAGAGAAAAACAATCCATCACATACAAGGGAAACCCAATAAGTCTATGTGTAGATTTCTCAGCAGAAACCATGGAAGCTAGAACACAGTGGGACGATATATTTAAATTACTAAAAGAGAAAAATTGCCAACCAAGACTTCTATATCCAGCAAAATTGTCCTTCCAAAATGAGGGAGAAATTAAAACATTCTCAGACAAAAACTCACTGAGAGAATTTGTGACCAAGAGACCAGCTCTTCAAGAAATACTAAAGGGAGCACTAGAGTCAGATACGAAAAGACAGAAGAGTGAGGTATGGAGAAGAGTGTAGAAAGAAGGAAAACCAGATATGATGTACATAACACAAAAGACAAAATGGTAGAGGAAAATATTATCCAAACAGTAATAACACTAAATGTTAATGGACTGAATTCCCCAATCAAAAGACAAAGACTGGCAGAATGGATTAAAAAACAGGATCCTTCTATATGCTGTCTACAGGAAACACATCTTAGACCCAAAGATAAACATAGGTTGAAAGTGAAAGGTTGGGAAAAGATATTTCATGCAAATAACAACCAGAAAAGAGCAGGAGTGGCTATACTAATATCCAACAAATTAGACTTCAAATGTAAAACAGTTAAAAGAGACAAAGAAGGACACTATATACTAATAAAAGGAACAATTAAACAAGAAGACATAACAATCATAAATATTTACGCACCGAACCAGAATGCCCCTAAATACGTGAGGAATACACTGCAAACACTGAAAAGGGAAATAGACACATATACCATAATAGTTGGAGACTTCAATTCACCACTCTCATCAATGGACAGAACATCTAGACAGAGGATCAATAAAGAAATAGAGAATCTGAATATTACTATAAATGAGCTAGACTTAACCGACATTTATAGGACATTACATCCCACAACAGCAGGATACACCTTTTTCTCAAGTGCTCATGGATCATTCTCAAAGATAGACCATATGCTGGGTCACAAAGCAAGTCTTAACAAATTTAAAAAGATTGAAATCATACATAACACTTTCTCGGATCATAAAGGAATGAAGTTGGAAATCAATAATAGGCGGAGTGCCAGAAAATTCACAAATATGTGGAGGCTCAACAACACACTCTTAAACAACGAGTGGGTCAAAGAAGAAATTGCAAGAGAAATTAGTAAATACCTCGAGGCGAATAAAAACGAAAACACAACATATCAAAACTTATGGGACGCAGCAAAGGCAGTGCTAAGAGGGAAATTTATTGCCCTAAATGCCTATATCAGAAAAGAAGAAAAGGGAAAAATGCAGGAATTAACTGTCCACTTGGAAGAACTGGAGAAAGAACAGCAAACCAACCCCAAAGCAAGTAAAAAGAAAAGAAATAACAAAGATTAGAGTAGAAATAAATGAAATTGAAAACATGAAAACAATAGAGAAAATCAATAAGACCAGAAGTTGCTTCTATGAGAAAATCAATAAGATTGATGGGCCCTTAGCAAGATTGACAAAAAGAAGAAGAGAGAGGATGCAAATAAATAAGATCAGAAATGGAAGAGGAGACATAACTACTGACCTCACAGAAATAAAGGAGGTAATAACAGGATACTATGAACAACTTTACGCTAATAAATACAACAATTTAGAGGAAATGGACGGGTTCCTGGAAAGACATGAACAACCAACTTTGACTCAAGAAGACATAGATGACCTCAACAAACCAATCACAAGTAAAGAAATTGAAGCAGTCATTCAAAAGCTTCCTAAAAAGAAAAGTCCAGGACCAGACGGCTTCACATCTGAATTCTATCAAACATTCCAGAAAGAATTAGTACCAACTCTCCTCAAACTCTTCAAAAAAATCGAAGCGGAGGGAAAACTACCTAATTCATTCTATGAAGCCAACATCACCCTCATACCAAAACCAGGCAAAGATATTACAAAAAAAGAAAACTACAGGCCAATCTCTCTAATGAATATAGATGCAAAGATCCTCAATAAAATTCTAGCAAATCGTATCCAACAACACATTAAAAGAATTATATATCATGACCAAGTAGGATTCATCCCAGGTATGCAAGGATGGTTCAACATAAGAAAATCAATTAATGTAATACACCATATCAACAAATCAAAGCAGAAAAATCACATGATCATCTCAATTGATGCAGAGAAGGCATTTGACAAGATTCAACATCCTTTCCTGTTGAAAACACTTCAAAAGATAGGAATACAAGGGAACTTCCTTAAAATGATAGAGGGAATATATGAAAAACCACAGCTAATATCATCCTCAATGGGGAAAAATTGAAAACTTTCCCCCTAAGATCAGGAACAAGACAAGGATGTCCACTATCACCACTATTATTCAACATTGTGTTGGAGGTTCTAGCCAGAGCAATTAGACAAGAAAAAGAAATACAAGGCATCAAAATTGGAAAGGAAGAAGTAAAACTATCACTGTTTGCAGACGATATGATACTATATGTCGAAAACCCGGAAAAATCCACAACAAAACTACTAGAGCTAATAAATGAGTACAGCAAAGTAGCAGGTTACAAGATCAACATTCAAAAATCTGTAGCATTTCTATACACTAGTAATGAACAAGCGGAGGGAGAAATCAAGAAACGAATCCCATTTACAATTGCAACTAAAAGAATAAAATACCTAGGAATAAATTTAACTAAAGAGACAAAAAACCCATGTAAAGAAAACTACAAAAAACTGTTAAAAGAAATCACAGAAGACCTAAATAGATGGAAGGGCATACTGTGTTCATGGATTGGAAGACTAAATATAGTTAAGATGTCAATCCTACCTAAATTGATTTACAGATTCAATGCAATACCAATCAAAATCCCAACAACTTATTTTTCAGAAATAGAAAAACCAATAAGCAAATTTATCCGGAAGGGCAGGGTGCCCCGAATTACTAAAAACATCTTGAGGAAAAAAAACGAAGCTGGAGGTCTTGCACTGCCTGACTTTAAGGCATATTATGAAGCCACAGTGGTCAAAACAGCATGGTATTGGCATAAAGATAGATATATCGACCAAAGCAATCGAATAGAGTGCTCAGATATAGACCCTCTCATCTATGGACATCTGATCTTTGATAAGGCAGTCAAGCCAAGTCACCTGGGACAGAACAGTCTCTTCAATAAATGGTGCCTAGAGAACTGGATATCCATATGCAAAAGAATGAAAGAAGACCCGTATCTCACACCCTATACAAAAGTTAACTCAAAATAGATCAAAGATCTAAACATTAGGTCTAAGACCATAAAACAGTTAGAGGAAAATGTAGGGAGATATCTTATGAAACTTACAATTGGAGGCGGTTTTATGGACCTTAAACCTAAAGCAAGAGCACTGAAGAAGGAAATAAATAAATGGGAGCTCCTCAAAATTAAACACTTTTGTGCATCAAAGAACTTCATCAAGAAAGTAGAAAGACAGCCTACACAATGGGAGACAATATTTGGAAATGACATATCAGATAAAGGTCTAGTATCCAGAATTTATAAAGAGATTGTTCAACTCAACAACAAAAAGACAGCCAACCCAATTACAAAATGGGAAAAAGACTTGAACAGACACCTATCAAAAGAGGAAATACAAATGGCCAAAAGGCACATGAAGAGATGCTCAATGTCCCTGACCATTAGAGAAATGCAAATCAAAACCACAATGAGATATCATCTCACACCCACCAGAATGGCCATTATCAACAAAACAGAAAATGACAAGTGCTGGAGAGGATGCGGTGAAAGAGGCACACTTATCCACTGTTGGTGGGAATGTCAAATGGTGCAACCACTGTGGAAGGCCGTTTGGCGGTTCCTCAAAAAGCTGAAGATAGAATTGCCATACGACCCAGCAATACCATTGCTGGGAATCTACTCAAAGGACTTAAGGGCAAAGACAAAAACGGACATTTGCACACCAATGTTTATAGCAGCGTTATTTACAATTGCAAAGAGATGGAAACAGCCAAAATCTCCATCAACAGAAGAGTGGCTAAACAAACTGTGGTATATACATACGATGGAATATTATGCAGCTTTAAGACAGGATAAACTTATGAAGCATGTAATAACATGGATGGACCTACAGAACATTATGCTGAGTGAGACTAGCCAAAAACTAAAGGACAAATACTGCATGGTCCCACTGATGTGAACCGACATTCGAGAATAAACTTGGAATATGTCATTGGTAACAGAGTCCAGCAGGAGTTAGAAACAGGGTAAGATAACGGGTAATTGGAGCTGAAGGGATACAGACTGTGCAACAGGACTAGATACAAAAACTCAAAAATGGACAGCACAATAATACCTAATTGTAAAGTAATCATGTTAAAACACTGAATGAAGCTGCATCTGAGCTATAGGTTTTTTTTTGTTTGTTTGTCTGTCTGCTTGTTTGTTTGTCTTTTTTTTCTTTTTCCTTTTCTTTTTTTTTACTATTATTATTTTTTTTATTTTTTTCTCTATATTAACATTCTCTATCTTTTTCTGTTGTTTTGCTAGTTCTTTTCCTAAATCGATGCAAATGTACTAAGAAATGATGATCATGCATCTATGTGATGATGTTAAGAATTACTGATTGCATATGTAGAATGGAATGATTTCTAAATGTTGGGTTAATTTCTTTTTTTTCTTTACTTAATAAAAAAAAAAAAAAAAAAAAAAAAAGATGTAGTGGAGAGGCTGGAGGGAACTGCCTGAAAATGTGGAGCTGTATTCCACAGCCATGTTTCTTGAAGATGATTGTATAATGATATAGCTTTCACAATGTGACTGTGTGATTGTGAAAACTTCTTGTCTGATGTTCCTTTTATCTACCTTATCAACAGACGAGTAAAACATATGGAATAAAGGGGGAACAAATGCTAAAATAAATTTAGAGTGAAATGCTGGTGATCGGTGAGGGGGAGAGTTGGGGGTTATGGTATGTATGAATTTTTTTGTTTTCTTTTTATTTCTTTTTCTGAATAGATGCAAATGTTCCAAGAAATGATCATGATGATGAATATGCAACTATGTGATGACATTGTGAATTACTGATTACATGTGTAGAATGGAATGATAAAAAATTACGAATGTTTGCATTTATTTGGTGTTTTTTGGTATTTAAAAAAAAAATTTTAATTAATTTAAAAAAAAAATCTGCCTTCCATCCAAAACCAGTAGTCAATTTTCCCACTTTAAAACAAGGAGTGCCTTCCTCCCACTTTGCAATAGCACATTCATCATTTCTGTCTAAATCCTCATTGAAGGTATCTTTAGAGTCTACATTTCTACCAACAGTCTCTTCAAAGCTTTCTAGGCCCACTCTATGAAGATCCTCATAACTCTTCCAGAATCTTCCCCTTATTCATTTAAAAATTCATTCCAATGTGCTTGGTATTTACAACTCTCAGTACCAAAATCTCTTTTAGTTTGTTAATACTGCCAGAACCCAATACACCAGAAACGGATTGGCTTCTACAAAGGGAATTTTTTATGTCACAAGGTTACACTTCTAAGGCCATAAAAATGGCCAAACTAAGGCATCCAGAGAGAGATACCATGACTGAAGAAAGGGCTGATGATGTTTGGGGTTTGTCTCTCAGCTGGAAAACACATGGCAGTATCTGCTAGCTTCTTTTTTTTTTTTTTTTTCTTTTTTCTTTTTTTTTTCTTTTTTTTTAAATTTTTTTTATTAATCAAAAAAAAGAAAAGAAATTAACACAACATTTAGAAATCATTCCATTCTACACATGCACTCAGTAATTCTTAGTATCATCACATAGATGTATGATCATCATTTCTTAGTACATTTGCATCGATTTAGGAAAAGAACTAGCAAAACAGCAGAAAAAGATATAGAATGCTAATACAGAGAAGAGAATTAAAGTAATAATACTAATAAAAATATATATATAAAAAGGAAAAAGAAAAAATAAAAACAAAAGATACAAACACACAAACAAACAAAAAACCATATTTCAGGTGCAGCTTCATTCAGTGTTCCAACCTAGTTACATTACACTTAGGTATTATTGTGCTGTCCATTTTTGAGTTTTTGTATCTAGTCCTGTTGCACAGTCTGTATCCCTTCAGCTCCAGTTACCCATTATCTTACCCTGTTTCTAACTCCTGCTGGTCTCTGTTACCAATGATATATTCCAAGCTGATTCTCGAATGTCAGTTCACATCAGTGGGACCATACAGTATTTGTCCTTTAGTTTTGGGCTAGACTCACTCAGCATAATGTTCTCTAGGTCCATCCATGTTGTTACATGCTTCATAAGTTTAGTCTGTCTTAGAGCTGCATAATATTCCATCGTAGGTATACGCCACAGTTTGTTTAGCCACTCGTCTGTTGATGGACATTTTGGCTGTTTCCATCTCTTTGCAATTGTAGATAATGCTGCTATAAACATTGGTGTGCAAATGTCCGTCTGTGTCTTTGCCCTTAAGTCCTTTGAGTAGATACCTAGCAGTGGTATTGCTGGGTCGTAATCCATTCTGCCATTCTATGTCTTTTGATTGGGAAATTCAGTCCATTAACTTTTAGTGTTATTACTGTTAGGATAATATTTTCCTCTACCATTTTGGCTTTTGTATTATATATATCATATCTGATTTTCCTTCTTTCTACACTTTACTCCATACCTCTCTCTTCTGTCTTTTCGTATCTGACTCTAGTGCTCCCTTTAGTATTTCTTGCAGAGCTGGTCTCTTGGTCACAAATTCTCTCAGTGACTTTTTGTCTAGAAATGTTTTAATTTCTCCTTCATTTTTGAAGGACAATTTTGCTGGATATAGGAGTCTTGGTTGGCAGTTTTTCTCTTTTAGTAATTTAAATATATCATCCCACTGTCTTCTAGCTTCCATGGTTTCTGCTAAGAAATCTACACATAGTCTTATTGGGTTTCCCTTGTATGTGACAGATTGTTTTTCTCTTGCTGCTTTCAAGATCCTCTCTTTCTCTTTGACCTCTGACATTCTAACTAGTAAATGTCTTGGAGAACGCCTATTTGGGTCTATTCTCTTTGGGGTGCGCTGCACTTCTTGGATCTGTAATTTTAGGTCTTTCATAAGAGTTGGGAAATTTTCAGTGATAATTTCTTCCATTAGTTTTTCTCTCCCTTTTCCCTTCTCTTCTCCTTCTGGGACACCCACAACACATATATTTGTGCGCTTCATATTGTCATTCAGTTCCCTGATTCCCTGCTCAAGTTTTTCCATTCTTTTCCCTATAGTTTCTGTTTCTTTTTGGAATTCAGATGTTCCATCCTCCAGTTCACTAATTGTAGCTTCTGTCTCTTTAGATCTACCATTGTAGGTATCCATTGTTTTTTCCATTTTTTCTTCTTTGTCCTTCACTCCCATAAGTTCTGTGATTTGTTTTGTCAGATTTTCTATTTCTTCTTTTTGTTCAGCCCATGTCTTCTTCATGTCCTCCCTCAATTTATTGATTTGGTTTTTGAAGAGTTTTTCCATTTCTGTTCGTATATTCAGCATTAGTTGTCTCAGCTCCTGTATCTCATTTGAACTATTGGTTTGTTCCTTTGACTGGGCCATATCTTCAATTTTCCGAGCGTCATCCATTATTTTCTGCTGGTGTCTGGGCATTTGATCAGATTTCCCTGGTTGTGGGACCCAGCTGGTTGAAAGGTTTTTCTGTGGAATCTCTGGGCTCTGTTTTTCTTTTCCTGCCCAGTAGGTGGCGCTCGTGGCAGTCATCTGTCTGCGGGGCAGTCGGCCCGGGAAACCGCGCGTGGAGGCGGGGGTCGCTGGCCGAGGCTTGGGGGAGTGCCGGTCCAAATTGCCCAGCTGGCCCGAGATGCCAAGCCTGACGGGAGGGCCCCGCTATCCAACGTTCCCAGTCAGACCGGGGAGCCACGTGCGTGGAGGGGACCCCAGTCGCCAGCCGCCCCAGCCAGGAAAACGTGCGCCCCTCGGGTATCTCACCACAGTGGATTCTCCCTGCCCGTTCAGCCGTTCCAGAATGGGGTACGCTGTCTTTTTGGTCTCTGTCGTGACTCCGGGAGCTGTTTCGTATTGTTTCTCTTTCTTTAGTTGCTTTTCTGGAGGAGGAACTAAGACCCGCGCCTCTTACTAAGCCGCCATCTTCTCCGGAAGTCAGCTTCTTTTTTAACAAACTAACTACACAGGCAAGATGTCAAAGTTTAAAAGTGTATTTACTGCTCTCTTTCTCCGCCGGACCGCCGCGCGGCGCACGCGCCCCGCAGCAGCCGAGCCGCCCGACCTCCCTACCCCCTCTCTTTCTCCGCCGGACCGCCGCGCGGCGCACGCGCCCCGCAGCAGCCGAGCCGCCCGACCTCCCTACCCCCTCTCTTTCTCCGCCGGACCGCCGCGCGGCGCACGCGCCCCGCAGCAGCCGAGCCGCCCGACCTCCCTACCCCCTCTCTTTCTCCGCCGGACCGCCGCGCGGCGCACGCGCCCCGCAGCAGCCGAGCCGCCCGACCTCCCTACCCCCTCTCTTTCTCCGCCGGACCGCCGCGCGGCGCACGCGCCCCGCAGCAGCCGAGCCGCCCGACCTCCCTACCCCCTCTCTTTCTCCGCCGGACCGCCGCGCGGCGCACGCGCCCCGCAGCAGCCGAGCCGCCCGACCTCCCTACCCCCTCTCTTTCTCCGCCGGACCGCCGCGCGGCGCACGCGCCCCGCAGCAGCCGAGCCGCCCGACCTCCCTACCCCCTCTCTTTCTCCGCCGGACCGCCGCGCGGCGCACGCGCCCCGCAGCAGCCGAGCCGCCCGACCTCCCTACCCCCTCTCTTTCTCCGCCGGACCGCCGCGCGGCGCACGCGCCCCGCAGCAGCCGAGCCGCCCGACCTCCCTACCCCCTCTCTTTCTCCGCCGGACCGCCGCGCGGCGCACGCGCCCCGCAGCAGCCGAGCCGCCCGACCTCCCTACCCCCTCTCTTTCTCCGCCGGACCGCCGCGCGGCGCACGCGCCCCGCAGCAGCCGAGCCGCCCGACCTCCCTACCCCCTCTCTTTCTCCGCCGGACCGCCGCGCGGCGCACGCGCCCCGCAGCAGCCGAGCCGCCCGACCTCCCTACCCCCTCTCTTTCTCCGCCGGACCGCCGCGCGGCGCACGCGCCCCGCAGCAGCCGAGCCGCCCGACCTCCCTACCCCCCTCCTCCCCCTCCTGCTCCGGCTGCCCTCCAACCAACACGGTGCCCTCTTCCCCCGCCTTCACCGTGCTCCTCCGCCACCAGCCTCGACAGCCTTGCCGCCCTCACCTTTCCTCCTCCAGAACAACTACTGGGGGAGTGGAAATAATACAGAGCAGCTCCCGGAGCCACGAGGGAGATCAAAGGGACAGCGTACCCCATCCTGGAACGGCTGACTACCTGGGAGAACCAGCTCCGGTGAGATCACCAAGGGGCACGGGCTTTCCTGGGTGGGACAGCAAGCGACCGGAGTCCCTCCCTTCCACCTTCCCAGGCCAGCTGGTAGAATTGGACAGGCGGTCCCCTTAGGCCGCGGCGGCTGGTGCCCCCACCACACGAGGCCCCCCGGAACAACTGAGATAGTTGGGTCGGAAATCCCCAGACTGCGGAGAACAGTGACCGGGGGATCCCTTCCAAACACGTGACTCCCCCGTCGGCTGGGAGCAGTGCACTCTCCCGGGCTGCGACAGCTGGCGCCCTCCCGCCACGCTTGGTGCCCCGGGCCGACTAGCTAATTTGGCCGGACGCTCTCCTGTGCTGCGACAGCCGGCGACCCTCCCCGCGTCTGGAACCCCGGGCCGGCTGGCATTCTTCCAAGACGCTTCGGTTGCCGAACCTCCCCTACGGCGAGAGTTTTCCAGAGTTGAGGGACCCACAGCAACTTTCGCTGGTGGAACCCACAGACAGGCGTGTGCCACGTGCGCCACCTACTGGGCAGGATAGGAAGAACAGAACCCAGAGACTGCGCAGAAAAATCTTTCAACCTGTGGGGTCGAACACCCGGGGAAATCTGACTAAATGCCCAGACGCCAGCAGAAGATAACGGATCACGCTCAGAAAATTGAACATATGGCCCAGTCAAACGAAGAAACCAATAGTTCAAATGAGATACAGGAGCTGAAACAACTAATGCTGAATATACGAACAGAAATGGAAAACCTCTTCAAAAACGAAATCGATAAATTGAGGGAGGACATGAAGAAGACATGGGCTGAACATAAAGAAGAAATAGAAAAACTGAAAAAACAAATCACAGAACTTATGGAAGTGAAAGATAAAGTAGAAAAGATGGAAAAAACAATGGATACCTACAATGACAGATTTAAAGAAACAGAAGATAGAATTAGTGATTTGGAGGATGAAACATCTGAACTCCAAAAAGAAACAGAAACTATCCGGAAAAGAATGGAAAAATTTGAACAAGGTATCAGGGAACTCAAGGACAATGTGAACCGTACAAATATACGTGTAGTGGGTATCCCAGAAGGAGAAGAGAAGGGAAAAGGAGGAGAAAAACTAATGGAAGAAATTATCACTGAAAATTTCCCAACTCTTATGAAAGACCTAAAATTACAGATCCAAGAAGTGCAGCGCACCCCAAAGAGATTAGACACAAATAGGCGTTCCCCAAGACACTTACTAGTTAGAATGTCAGAGGTCAAAGAGAAAGAGAGGATCTTGAAGGCAGCGAGAGAAAAACAATCCGTCACATACAAGGGAAACCCAATAAGACTATGTGTAGATTTCTCAGCAGAAACCATGGAAGCTAGAAGACAGTGGGATGATATATTTAAGTTACTAAAAGAGAAAAACTGCCAGCCAAGACTCCTATATCCAGCAAAATTGTCCTTCAAAAATGAGGGAGAATTTAAAACATTCTCAGACAAAAAGTCACTAAGAGAATTTGTGACCAAGAGACCAGCTTTGCAAGAAATAATAAAGGAAGCACTAGAGTCAGATACAAAAAGACAGAAGAGAGAGACATGGAGAAAAGTGTAGAAAGAAGGAAAGACAGATATGATATATATAATACAAAAGACAAAATGGTAGAGGAAAATATTATCCAAACAGTAATAACTCTAAATGTCAATGGACTGAATTCCCCAATTAAAAGACATAGACTGGCAGAATGGATTAAAAAACAGGATCCTTCTATATGCTGTCTACAGGAAACACATCTTAGACCCAAAGATAAATATAGGTTGAAAGTGAAAGGTTGGGAAAAGATATTTCATGCAAACAACAACCAGAAAAGAGCAGGAGTGGCTATACTAATATCCAACAAATTAGACTTCAAATGTAAAACAGTTAAAAGAGACAAAGAAGGACACTATATACTAATAAAAGGAACAATTAAACAAGAAGACATAACAATCATAAATATTTACGCACCGAACAAGAATGCCCCAAAATACGTGAGGAATACACTGCAAACACTGAAAAGGGAAATAGACACATATACCATAATAGTTGGAGACTTCAATTCACCACTCTCATCAATGGACAGAACATCTACACAGAGGATCAATAAAGAAATAGAGAACCTGAATATTACTATAAATGAACTTGACTTAACAGACATTTATAGGACATTACATCCCACAACAGCAGGATACACCTTTTTTTCAAGTGCTCATGGATCATTCTCAAAGATAGACCATATGCTGGGTCACAAAGCAAGTCTTAACAAATTTAAAAAGATTGAAATCATACACAACACTTTCTCGGATCATAAAGGAATGAAGTTGGAAATCAATAATAGGCGGAGTGCCAGAAAATTCATAAATACATGGAGGCTCAACAACACACTCTTAAACAACAAGTGGGTCAAAGAAGAAATTGCAAGAGAAATTAGTAAATACCTAGAGGCAAATGAAAATGAAGACACAACATATCAAAACTTATGGGATGCAGCAAAGGCAGTGCTAAGAGGGAAATTTATTGCCCTAAATGCCTTTATCAGAAAAGAAGAAAAGGCAAAAATGCAGGAATTAACTGTCCACTTGGAAGAACTGGAGAAAGAACAGCAAACTAATCCCAAAGCAAGCAAAAGGAAAGAAATAACAAAGATTAGAGCAGAAATAAATGAAATTGAAAACATGAAAACAATAGAGAAAATCAATAAGACCAGAAGTTGGTTCTATGAGAAAATCAACAAGATTGATGGGCCCTTAGCAAGATTGACAAAAAGAAGAAGAGAGAGGATGCAAATAAATAAGATTAGAAATGAAAGAGGAGACATAACTACTGACCTCACAGAAATAAAGGAGGTAATAACAGGATACTATGAACAACTTTACGCTAATAAATACAACAATTTAGAAGAAATGGACAGGTTCCTGGAAAGACAGGAACAACCAACTTTGACTCAAGAAGAAATAGACGACCTCAACAAACCAATCACAAGTAAAGAGATTGAATTAGTTATTCAAAACCTCCCTAAAAAGAAAAGTCCAGGACCAGACGGCTTCACATGTGAATTCTATCAAACATTCCAGAAAGAATTAGTACCTACTCTCCTCAAACTCTTCAACATAATCGAAGTGGAGGGAAAACTACCTAATTCATTCTATGAAGCCAACATCACCCTCATACCAAAACCAGGCAAAGATATTACAAAAAAAGAAAACTACAGACCAATCTCTCTAATGAATACAGATGCAAAAATCCTCAATAAAATTCTAGCAAATCGTATCCAACAACACATTAAAAGAATTATACATCATGACCAAGTAGGATTCATCCCAGGTATGCAAGGATGGTTCAACATAAGAAAATCAATTAATGTAATACACCATATCAACAAATCAAAGCAGAAAAATCACATGATCATCTCAATTGATGCAGAGAAGGCATTTGACAAGATTCAACATCCTTTCCTGCTGAAAACACTTCAAAAGATAGGAATACAAGGGAACTTCCTTAAAATGATAGAGGGAATATATGAAAAACCCACAGCTAATATCATCCTCAATGGGGAAAAATTGAAAACTTTCCCCCTAAGATCAGGAACAAGACAAGGATGTCCACTATCACCACTATTATTCAACATTGTGTTGGAAGTTCTAGCCAGAGCAATTAGGCAAGAAAAAGAAATACAAGGCATCAAAATTGGAAAGGAAGAAGTAAAACTATCACTGTTTGCAGACGATATGATACTATATGTAGAAAACCCAGAAAAATCCACAACAAAATTACTAGAGCTAATAAATGAGTACAGCAAAGTAGCAGGCTACAAGATCAACATTCAAAAATCTGTAGCTTTTCTATACACTAGTAATGAACAAGCTGAGGTAGAAATCAAGAAACGAATCCCATTTACAATCGCAACTAAAAGAATAAAATACCTAGGAATAAATTTAACCAAAGAGACAAAAAACCTATATAAAGAAAACTACAAAAAACTGTTAAAAGAAATCACAGAAGACCTAAATAGATGGAAGGGCGTACCGTGTTCATGGATTGGAAGACTAAATATAGTTAAGATGTCAATCCTACCTAAATTGATTTACAGATTCAATGCAATACCAATCAAAATCCCAACAACATATTTTTCAGAAATAGAAAAACCAATAAGCAAATTTATCTGGAAGGGCAGGGTACCCCGAATTGCTAAAAACATCTTGAGGAAAAAAAACGAAGCTGGAGGTCTCGCGCTGCCTGACTTTAAGGCATATTATGAAGCCACAGTGGTCAAAACAGCATGGTATTGGCATAAAGATAGATATATCGACCAATGGAATCGAATAGAGTGCTCAGATATAGACCCTCTCATCTATGGACATTTGATCTTTGATAAGGCAGTCAAGCCAACTCACCTGGGACAGAACAGTCTCTTCAATAAATGGTGCCTAGAGAACTGGATATCCATATGCAAAAGAATGAAAGAAGACCCATCTCTCACACCCTATACAAAAGTTAACTCAAAATGGATCAAAGATCTAAACATTAGGTCTAAGACCATAAAACAGTTAGAGGAAAATGTTGGGAGATATCTTATGGATCTTACAACTGGAGGTGGTTTTATGGACCTTAAACCTAAAGCAAGAACACTGAAGAAGGAAATAAATAAATGGGAGCTTCTCAAAATTAAACACTTTTGTGCATCAGAGAACTTCATCAAGAAAGTAGAAAGACAGCCTACACAATGGGAGACAATATTTGGAAATGACATATCAGATAAGGGTCTAGTATCCAGAATTTATAAAGAGATTATTCAACTCAACAACAAAAAGACAGCCAACCCAATTACAAAATGGGAAAAAGACTTAAACAGACACCTACCAGAAGAAGAAATACGGATGGCCAAGAGGCACATGAAGAGATGCTCAATGTCCCTGGCCATTAGAGAAATGCAAATCAAAACCACAATGAGATATCATCTCACACCCACCAGAATGGCCATTATCAACAAAACAGAAAATGACAAGTGCTGGAGAGGATGCGGAGAAAGAGGCACACTTATTCACTGTTGGTGGGAATGTCAAAGGGTGCAACCACTGTGGAAGGCAGTTTGGCGGTTCCTCAAAAAGCTGAATATAGAATTGCCATACGACCCAGCAATACCATTGCTAGGTATCTACTCAAAGGACTTAAGGGCAAAGACACAAACGGACATTTGCACACCAATGTTTATAGCAGCGTTATTTACAATTGCAAAGAGATGGAAACAGCCAAAATCTCCATCAACAGAAGAGTGGCTAAACAAACTGTGGTATATACATACGATGGAATATTATGCAGCTTTAAGACAAGATAAACTTGTGAACCATGTAATAACATGGATGGACCTAGAGAATATTATGCTGAGTGAATCCAGCCAAAAACTAAAGGACAAATACTGTATGGTCCCACTGTTGTGAACGGACATTCGAGAATAAACTTGAAATATGTCATTGGTAACAGAGTTCAGCAGGAGTTAGAAACAGGGTAAGACAATGGGTAATTGAAGCTGAAGGGATACAGACTGTGCAACAGGACTAGATACAAAAACTCAAAAATGGACAGCACAATAATACCTAATTGTAAAGTAATCATGTTAAAATACTGAATGAAGCTGCATCTGAGCTATAGGGTTTTTTTTTGTTTTTGTTTGCTTGTTGGTTTGTTTGTTGTTGTTGTTTTTTACTATTACTACTACTTTTATTTCTTTTCTTTATATTAACATTTTATATCTTTTTCTGTTGTGTTGCTAGTTCCTCTAAACTGATGCAAATGTACTAAGAAACAGTGATCATGCATCTATGTGATGATGTTAAGAATTACTGAGTGCATATGTAGAATGGTATGATTTCTAAATGTTGTGTTAATTTCTTTTTTTTCTTTCCGTTAATAAAAAAAAAAAAATAAAAAAAAAAGTAAAATCCAAAAAAAAAAAAAAAGTGTATTTACTAGAGTAATCAAGAAGCAAAACAAAATATTTCAGACAATAAGAAAAAGCAATTTAAAAAAGATAGCACTTAGGGTAGCAGCAAAGATGTGATAACTAAGAATAAATCTAATGAAACTATCTACAAGAGCCTTTAGAGAAAATCTTAAAATTTTCCTCAAAGGCATTAAAATGGCCTAAAATTGGAGAGAAAACATGTCCACGAAAATGAAGATTTAATTTCATAGAGATGTCCATTCTCCCAAACTTAATTAGCAGGATATGGCATTAGGGAAGACAACCTGAAAAATGGGTCAAACCTGGTGAATAGTGAAAACGGCATAAAGGAAAAGTAGCATGGCATTGTGCAGAAACAAGATGGAGCCAGTCCTCAGTGTAAGAAGCAGGTGGTCCTCAGTGGAGAAAACTAAATAGATTCTAACCTCAAACCATAAACAACTATCAATTATAGATGTATTAAAGATGTGTGAAAGGCAAAACTAATATTTTCAGGTGAAAATGAGAGAATGCCTTCATGCTGTATGTGTAGAAAAGTATTTCTTGAATAAAACATAACAGTGCTAACCTTAAAAGAAAAGCCTAAGTTTAATTGCACTAAAATGAGGAACTCTGATCATCAAAAGCCACCAAGAAGAGTGAGAAACAAGCCACAGAGTGGGAAAGATAATTGTAACAGATAGAGAACCCAACAATTTATAAATGAAAGATCAACAACCCAAAAGAAAGATGGGTTAAAAAAAAGACATGTGCATGCATTTCACAGGAAAGGGAACACAGAAGAGGCCTAAAAATACAGGAAGAAATGGCTGACTCCACTAAGGACCAGGGAAATGAAAACTAAGTTCACAGTAAGAAAGGAAACAGGAAGGAGCTGAGTACATGAAGACTGGGCAAGGATGGGAGTAAGAGGAACCCCAACTCTGCAAGTGAGGGCTTAAATTGGCACAGTCTCACTCCAGAACATTTTAAATCATCTTGGATGCAATGCAACAATTCAACCACCACACAAAGGCCCTGGAGACAGTCCTGCCACCGGCATCTGCACCCAGGTGCAATGGAGGTTCCTGGTAGCCCTGCTTGTAGTGCCCCAATGTTCAAATCTCCAAGAAGAGAAAGGAAAAAAGAAATGTGGGATTTTTAAAGAATGGATTATTATAAACTAAACAGTGCCTCAGCTTCAGAACATACAAAAGTAAACAATACATTATCTTCTTAGTATGGCATGACATGTATTAAAGCCTCAGAGAAAAGCAAGAAAATCAGGCATCAAAAGTGAGAGAATGGTCATCTCCTGGGAGAGGATGCAGCAAGAGAGGGGGAAGAATGCAGAAAGAGAAGGGGGAGAATGTAGAGGGGGTGGAGAATGCAGAGAGAGGGGGCAAAACAGAGAGAGAGGGGAAAGAACTCAGAAAGAGAGGGGGGAAATCCTAGAAAGGGAGGAGAACACCAAAAGAGAGGGGGAAGAATGCAGAAAGTAGGAGAACACAGAGAGGGGGAGGAGGCAGAAAAAGGGGAAAATGCAGAGAGAGGGAGCACTTAGGGAGAAGGTGAACATGGTGGTGGGGGGGGGGGATGCAGAGGTGGCATCACCAGTACTGGTCAGGCTCTGGGTCAAGTATTCGTGCAGGGCACACGGTGAGATTCCAGTGCATACCAATGTACACACGCGTATCACATGCATGCTTTTGTACACATCAAATTCATGCAGTGAACACAGTGTAAGGATAGCAGGAGGCTGCTGTTGGGTTTTACATCTACAAAGACACCATGTTCCACAAACAGGCCAGTCTAGACTCACTTCTAGAAAAGCACCCAACTGTACCCAACTATCTCTTGGCATCACCAGTACCCATTACTCCCAGAAAAGGGAATTCAGCAGGAATTTCCACACTGCAGCCCTTACCTCGGTGACTTTGGGTTGAAGTATCAACGCTTCAGGGCTCATTCGAGGGATGTCTATATGGATCTAGAGATGGGGGAGAAACATGAATTTACTTTAAAAGCTGTTAAGGTCATTACAAATATGATTAAAATGGCAATATTCAATAATGGAAGTACATTTACTTTAGGTCTTAATTTGTTTTCTCGCTAAAGATAGTACTTCTCTGTTTTATCAGACCCTCCTCCTTTTGAGGTGTCTAAAAGCACGTTCTTCCTGAGCAAGGCACGCCCAGTCTGGGTCCCCAACAGAACAATGGTTGCAGCATGATTAGGAACAGAGCAGGCCCTCAGCCATTTAGGAACATAATCTATAGCAATTAGTAACCATCGATTTTCAGCCTCTAACACGGGGAGCAATTCAAGTACATCAATAGTGTACAAGGTTTCAGCAGTGACAGCTGCTTCTTGGAACTCAGGCCATACTTTTCTCCACTTCACAAAGCCCTTGGGAAATCTAGCCACCTTTCAAAGGGAGCACTGGAAAATCTATTGGACAGCTAATTCCTGCTTGACCACAGTCCAACATTTAGTGATAATAAAGTTCCCAACACTGTAGAGTAATGCACTAGTGGGTTCAAGAAGCAACAAAACTAGAAGGTTCCAAGCTTGAGCTGGCATCACAGGCTGGCTCACAGCATCCCATATTAAACCTCCCCACTGGCCAATACTGACATCATTCCCTCTTACCCAGAAAAACAGCTCAAACTGGCAGAGGGAGGCACTCACATTTGCATGCCGAGAGGGACTCTACAATTTGGGTAGTTTTGCATGTTCCCTGCAAATGATCACAGAGGAGTCTACCACCCAGGAAAGGTTGGATTTGTTCTCCCAGTACTTACTAGCACAATGGCTTTATGTAAACCTCTTACACCCCAGGACTCAGCCTCCTCAACTATAAAATATCTGCCCTACATCTTTCAATGGATTATTGGTGATGGGGAGATAAGACAGGAGACAAAAAGCCAGAGAACGCTCTGTTGGCTCAAAGTTCTGAGATGTGTAGACTATTTCTTATCATAAAAGGTTCCTGCCTTGGGCAGGCAACAGTGGCTCAGTGGCAGAATTCTTGCCTGCCACACTGAGGACTCAGCTTCAATTACTGGAGCCTGCCTATGTCAAAAAGAAAAAAAAAGGTTCCTGCCTTAAACTGTTCACTCAGGTTAGAAGCTGAGGGAGGTGATATTGCTCAGAGAGAGAAACTGAACAGGGGCCAGAAGCCAGTAGATTAATGTGTTCAGGGTACATGGCACGAAACGAAAGACCCAGTGGAAAAGAAAAGTTGGCGAGGTAAAAGAGATGGCATCAGAAAGAATACAAGAAAATAACTGTTCAAGTTCTTTAAAGCACATGATAAGAACCAAATAACTCACGACACGCAGGTGTCCACAATGTGGTCTAAATGAGACTTGCTGGCAGAAGTGCCATGAAAGAGGTGAGAACACTCCGCCTGGAGAGGCAAGGGGCTCCAGCTATCTAGGGCCAGGGTCCAGGCACAGGGAAGGTGGCTAGAGATGAGAAGCCTGTCCTCAGAGCACTCTGCCTACCCAAGCACATCTGCACAAGCACACATCGGCCCCCAGCATGGTGACTTTAAGCTCCAGCAGCACAGGAGCTGGGTCTGACCCACCTCCACACACTCATCACTCAGAAAAGCTTTTCAGCCCATGTTAACTAAATAGACAGGCAGAGTCCCCACCATTGCCATGCTCTGCTGTTCTCGCCATCCTGAGGGTAAAGAGATGCAGTATAAGAGAATGGACCAGCACTGCCGGACCAGCAACGCCAGACTGACAGCCACCTTCTACCACCAGATAGAGGGTGGGTAGGGAGAAAGAAGGCTGTGACAGTCACTATGGTTGAGTTCATGTGTCAACTTGGCCAGTGTTCTGGGGTCAAACTTTTGGGCCAAGCAAGTACTCGTCTGACTACTGTTACTATGAGGGTATGCTGTGGATTTAAATCATTGATTCCATCTATGGCTGATTACATCTACAATTTAAGGAGACTGCCTTCAGCCATGAGAGACATCTCATCAGCTAAAGGCTTTGAAGGGAGAAGGGAAGATGATGTCAACACTCAGAAGGGAGAATTTCATCTCACTTCAGCCAGTCAGCTCTTCCTGAGGTATTTGTCTTCATCTTCATAAGAATTTCCGAGTTGCGGCTTCTCCTGGGAAATTCAACATCACCTTCATCCAGTTTCCAACGTGTGGTGTGCCCTACGGATTTTGGAGTTACCAATCACCACAGTCACGTGAGCCAATTCCAATAATAAATCTCCTGACATATATATATATATGTACATATATAGCCTGTTGTTTCTGTTTCTACAGACAACCTAATGGGAATCAGTCAGGTAGAAGGAACAAAGAGAAGGAAAACCACACCAGATGACTCTTCATGACCAACCCTGTGCGCTTTTGACATTAACACCTTCAGCAAAAGATTAGACAAAATTCATATAAAGAGACAAAGACTAACAGGTACACCCATGGCCACACACAGACACACACACACCCTTACACATACCACTGCCTCCTCACTGGTTCTCGTGGGAGGGTGTGTGTGCTACATTCCTGGGGTCAGGTGCTTGGTCAAGAACCAAGACAACACCTGTGAGTTGTGACTGAGCAGCAGAGGGAGAGAGAGACTAGGGTCCCAAAAACTGGCTCAGCTCTGCCTCCAACATGTGTGCCTGACATGGCAATGTGAGTGTGATGGTGAGATTCTGGTGTTAGCATGGCCAAGTGATGAGGCCCAGATGTCTGGTCAGGCAAGCACTGATCTGACCATTGCCACAAGGATATTTCATGGCTGGTTGATAAACCAGAAGGCTGGTATAGTAAATCATCAGTCAGTTGACTGCACCTGTGGCTGATCATATCCACCATCAACTACTGTCTCCCACAATGAGATCAACCAATCAGAGATCACCCAATCAGTTGAAAGCTTTTAAAGAAGATGAGAATCTCTTTCACTGCTTCTTCAGCCAGCCAGTCTCTCCTGTGGAGTTCGTCCAGACCATTCATCAGCGCCAGCTTCACAGCCTACCCTTTGGATTTTGGACTCTCCCATTCCCACGGCTGTGTGAGACACCTTTATAAATCTCATATTTACAGATCTCTCCTGTTGGTTCTGTTTCTCTAGAAAACCCTGATTAACACAGAGAGAAAGCTCCAAATACATTTCAAAGAGGTATGTTTTCTTGGCATCAAAGCAGAGAGGGAAAGACTACCATGCTTGAAATTTTTCACAGTCATATTAATATAGAAATATTTCAGGACTTCACAATTTGTAAGCCTTTTATTACCTATCATAGTAACTTAATAAAGATGTATGCCACCTGTTCTTACTTACTTTTCCTTAAGAAATTCATAATACTACAGACCTTGGTAAGTCTCAGAGATGCTAATGCCCCTTTATAAGTCTTTTTGGAATGAAAATACATCAAGTACCTGTTGAAAACAAGACAAATTTACCATTTCCTAAAACTAGCCAGGTGAAGGGTAAAGAAATAGTTTAATATTTTCCTAATCAAACAGAAATGCCCTTTGCATCTTCAGTTAGTTTCCCAAAGGTCATGGTCAGTTCAGTGTGGCCAGGGGTCACTAGGTGTGAGACAAGCAGTCAGGAGGACACTCCAGGGCCAGGAGGCCCAAAGCAGAGAGCCCCACCCCCCACCCCCAGCTCTGCCAACCTGAGTCAAGTCTGTTTTCTCCCTCAGCCTCACCTGTTTCCCAGACACCAGAAATAAGCCCTCCAAGAATCCAGTTAGTGAAAAGAACCATTAACAATGGATCAGAGCACAGGCCTGTCCTTGGACTCTTTCAACAGATCTATACCAAATTGACAAAGAGGCATGCATATCCTAAATCTGAAGGAGAAAAAGTCTGCAAAGTTCCTAGACGTAGAGTTTCCAAAGGAAAACAATCAATGCTGACATGTCTCAGCAAAATCATTAGTTTATTTCAGAAATACCAGACAGTGGACCAATTAAGAGCTACAGTTTGTTTAAACTGCAGTGCAAATCATCTTGAATTTTCACATATTACAAAGAGAATGAAAATTACAAAGTTCTTGAAGAGCTATTCCAACAGTGAATTCTGGATGCATTATGAATCGTAAATCATTTTTAAGTATTTTTCCCATTATACACACTGCTGTCAACTGTCCATGAAACTATAAATTGCTATTTAAACCACATCCCTAACTGACCCAAGGAGTACAGTGTCCATTGATGCCCAGGGGGACCAAGAGAAATGCCACTCCTGGACCTGCAGGCCAGCCCTGCTCTTCACTAGAGCAACTCGCTCTTTCTGCTTACTGCGCAAAAGACACATCTCCCAGAGGCAGACCACAAGGTACTGTTAACAGGAGCTCGGGTACGTGCTTTGTAACTCCAACGGAAAACATCCTCTTTGCTTTTGTAGAAGGCAGTGGAGATGAGCAAGTACGACTGTTACAGGAAATTCACTATCACCTGTTTCTAAATCTATTTCTTATTATTAGCATCCCAATTAGGGATGTGCTAGAGAAATTGTTGCCCTGTAGGTATTTCAAGTAACATGAGAAAAGAAAAAAGATTCCCACCTGTCTATATGTATCTTGATGAACTGCATCATTTCTAGAATCATAATAATGCTCAATAAAAGCAAAATACTCTTTTTGTTTTCTCTGGAGAGTAGCCGGTCTTCTGTCCACGTTGGCAGGAAGGTAGCCCTAGGTAAGAAGGAAAGAAACAACATATACAGTTACTGCTATCTCATGAGTCTTAGCTAAAAGCACGAAATTAAAAGGCTCACATTTGAAATACCTGGGTGTTCTGAAATGTGACAGAGGGGAGTAGATATGGATACTTGAAAAGGATCAAGCATCAAGAAAACCAGTCGCTGAGCCACTCTTTAACACCAACCTATCTCCACCCACTAAAGGTCCTGGTCTTGGGTTGGCAGCATTCACTGAATCCATCAACCTTATTCACAGCCACAGACAAGATGCAGACTGGACTCTCAGTATCAGGCTGTATTTAACACTCCACTAAAGCAGGACTTAGAGATGAAACAAACCCCTTTTCTAAAAGTGTAAGACACCATGAAGAACCCAAACACCTTGTATGGTCTTATAATCAAAAACAAAATAACAAGTACACACACACTGAAATATCAAACTCAGGCAAATTTACATCTCTTTCCAAAGACTAATGGGCTTTGGGGCAGCTGCAGGCCCCAGACACAAGGTGGATTCAAACGCAGAGGGAGCTAGGCAGCATGGTTTGGCCGTGAGGAACCCAGACTCTAGGAACAGACTGCCCGGTTTTCCGTTTCTATACATATATATATACATATATTTTTTTTTGGGGGGGGGGGGGTGGTGCATGGTCTGGGAATCGAACCCAGGTCTCCCGCATGGAAGGTGGGCTATTTTTGTTTTTTTAAATCAACATTATTTACATATAATTTACAAAATAAAATGTGCCAAATTTAAGAAAACAGTTCAATGAGTATTGACAAATGTATACAGCTATATAACCACTAACCCCAAGAAGATACAAAACACTTCTCTTATGCCATAAAATCCCGGCTGCCCTGTGTGGTCAGTCACCAGCCCCATCCCTCCACCCCGGCTCCTTCCTCATCATGGATTAGTGCCACCTGTCCCACAACTTCAATTAAATTGAATCATGCAGTATGGATGCCACCGCGCAAGGTTTATTCATCAGCCTGATGCTACTGAGAGCCATGCAAGTTTTTGCATTTCTCAGGAGCTAATTCCTTTTCATGGCTGCATTGTAGTCCACTATATGAAAATACCAGTTTCTTAAGCCATCCACTTATTGACATATATTTGGGTGGTTTCCAGCTCAGAGCTATTACAAATGTAGCTTGTTACAAATGTTCATGTACAAGATGCTTTGTGGACATACACTTTGACTTCTCATGGTTAAATACCCAGGAGCAGAATTACTGAGTTAACTATACATGTATGTTTAGTTTTCTAACAAACTGCTAGCTCTTTCTCCAAAGAGTTTTTACCTTTTTACATTCCAACCAACAATGTATGAAAATTCTAGTTATTCCATGCCTTCTCCAACACATAGTGTTGTCAATCTCTTAAATAATAGTCATTCTATTGGGTATGATTTTAATTTGCAGTCCCAATTAATTAATGGTTTGGGGCATCCTTCCATATGCTCATCTGCCATCGCACCTCTTCTTTAGTGAAATGCCTTTTGCCCATTTTTAAATTAGGTTCTCTTATTACTGAATTTTATGAGTGCGTATACATTCTACATACAAGTCTTTTTCTCAAATATATATATTGAGAATATATTCTCCATGTGGCGTGCCTTTTGATTATTCTGAATGGCATTGCAAACAGCAGAAATTTTATATTTTCATGGAGATGAAATTTATAATTTTTTTTTCTTTTACTAGTGCTTTTGGTGTCCTGTATAAGAAATATTTCCTCCTAGTTTTTTTCCTATAAGTTGTCAAACTTTACCTGGCTAAGCTCCTCTCAGCCTAAAGTGTCTCTCAAGTGGTTACTTCTTCAGTGAAGCTCCACAGTGCGTCTGCTCACATGGAGCTGCAGCAACAACCAGCACAAGGCTACCTCCAGCCAGCCCCACAATGGGTCAGCCACAGGGCAGCACACAGACTTGGGGAGGGGGGGTGAACAGGTATATCCCATAACTGTGTGCTCTGCCCTTTAAAATGCTCTCACATCTGTACTAGACATCACCATGTGTACCACAAAATATCTAGTCATTCTTTATTCAAGGAAGGTCCTGTGAGGACCACAGCTCCTCAGTCTCAATCCGTGTAGTCTGGGTAGGTAGTCCCAGGTGGATCTTGGCTACATCAGCTGTACCATTCACTGGCCACAGCGAGTGACAGACTCAGGAATAGAGAGGTCACCCAGTGCAGGCACAAAACCAAACACAAGGCTTTTCTTTACTGTGGGTCGTAAATCCAAAAGAATATGCAGTCTGGAGCAGTAGGCAGTTACCCCGTGACCACAGGGAGGAACAGTGAGCTGCAAGTCTGCCACGAAGCACTAGCTTAGAAGAGCACCGAGCTCAGAGAATTGTCACATCTTGATGATGAAATGGGAGCCAGCATTCAGCCATGTCTCTTCAGTGTTGTGAGCTAATAAAACATATCCTTTTATTTTTTTTACTCAGATCCTTTCCATTAGCTTTGAGTCTGTATTATAAATCATACTGTCACACATATTTGTTTTCGCATTTCCTTTTCATAAGCATGTACTGAAGTATAACATATGTATATAAAAGTGTACAAAAGATAGTATGTGAGTCATCACAAATGGAACATACCCATGAAATACCACCCAGGTGAAAAGCCAGACCACTACCGTTTCAGGAGCCCTGGTGAGCCCTCCTGATCACTATCCTTTACCTCTTCTCACTGGCAACCACATACCTGCATGCTAACACCAAGGATTCACGTCACCTATTTCTGAACTTTACATAAGTGGAATCATTTTTTCTTTCTAGCTGCTTTCACTTAAGGAAATGTTTGAAAGATTCATTCCTTAGTAAGACATAACAGTAGTTCATTTTCACCGTTGCATGGTATTTCAATGTATAAAATTCCCATTATTCATGGATCCATTCTACTAATGACAAACATTGGGTTGTTTCCAGTTTCTGCTATGAACACTCTTATACCTGCCTTTTACAGCACTTGATATGGAATTCTGTAGTCTATTTTCTTGGTCTGGAACTACTATGTATGCATAACTATGACGGATTGTGCTAAAGAGCTTCTAAGTGATTATGCCAACATATACCCCCATCAAAACTGCATGAAAGCCAGAAGCAAAAGAGCAAATATTGTATGGTCTCATTTACTAAATATTGTATGGTTTCATTTAAAAAATACTTTTAAGAAAACAGGGGCCTAGATTGTAAGCTCTTAGCAGCCACATTTAGTCCTGAGTGGTAACTGTTACATCTGGATTTTGAGAGGCTGTCCTATATATGTACAACATGGTATTTAGAGATAAGAATGAAGCCGATCAGCCCAGGATTAAGGTCATTCAGAATATGGAGGTAAGGAAGACATTGTACATACTTTAGAACCTCATTTTTACTCTTTGAGACCAAACGAAGAAAGATTGATTCTGTCCAGAATCTAAATTTTCTGTAGCACAGAACCTAACTCAACCTGTCTGGACAGATCATTTAAACAATCCAAACACAGGGAGTTCAGAATAAGAACAAGGGCCTTTAGTCCTGTATAGCTTAATGTAATGCCTGGATGCATCTCAGAGTATATTAAGCAGATAATCAAAAAGAATTGGCAAAGTTCCTTAAGGGACAGGAGAAAAAACATGGAACTATTAAACTTTATCACTGGGGTAGCCCCTCATTCTGTGTCAAATATTAGGGACTCCCAAGTCAATAAGAGCAAGAGGCTTGCTCTTATGAAGCTTATGTATGTAGCACAGAAGCTTAGCCTACCCATAGCTATGCCTGAGCGTTACTGCGGGAGGACCTCTTGTTGCTCAGATATGGCCTCTCTCTAAGCCCAACTCTGCAAGTGAAATCACTGCCCTTCCCCCACCCTTACATGGGACATGACATACAGGGGTGAAAGTCTCCCTGGCAGCATGGGAGATGACTCCTAGAGATAAGTCTGGCCCTGGCACGACAGGATCAACAATTCCATCCTGACCAAAATGGGGGAAAGAAGTATAACAAATAAGGTATCAGTGTCTAAGGGAGTTCAAATAGAGTAGAGAGGCTACTCTGGAGGTCACTTTTACACAAGCTTCAGTTAGACATTGCTACCTATCATAACTTGCCAAACCCCAACCAAAACCATTCATGCCAATCCTAAAGAACACCTAGGCAATATATAAGATTCTACAATGGTTCCATGTACTAGGGTAACTTTCCAGAAATCTACAACCTCCAGATGGGTCCCTGAACCAGATAAGTCCTGAAATGTCAAGGGGACAGTCTCTCCAGAACATTAACTAGTTTCATCCCCCCTAACCCATATTATCGATAGTCCCTCCCAACATGAAAAAGTTAGAATGGGCATAGCCCAAATACCCCTAAAGAGTGGGGGGAAGATCAAAGGTGATGGTGGTAACTCCACAGAGAAGGTAGGGTTTAACAAACAAGTATGACTGCTGAATCATTATACTGATATTTCTTTCAGTCTCCAGTATCTTAGAGCAGCTAGAACTAAAAGCTTAGAATTGTAGAATCGTAACCCATACCAAACTCTGAAATCATTCTACAACTTCTTGCGATGTGCTTTGAAATTTATTGCTTTTTTGTATACATATTATTGAAAGAGAAGGTGGAGTATAACAGAGAAGATAGGAATCATTATATGATATTTCTGTTGGTCTCAGTGTCTTGGAGCAGCTAGAAGAAGAAACAAAAAAATAGTGGAACCCATAACAAACTTTAAAATCTGTTCTATAAATACTTGTTAAAATGTACCTGGAAATTTATTGCTTTTTTTGTATACATGTTTTATTTCACATTTAAAAAAAAAATAGCGGCAACCAAAGGCTGGTGCCACGCCCCACTCCCCCACCCCCACCCCCTGCAACCTCCAGCTCCATGCCCTGGGATGGGGGAGCTGGGTCTCAGGAAAACAGAAGGCCAGTCCCCAGCCTCTTTATCCCCTTGCTTCTGCCCCCTTTGGAAGGTAGCCCAAGAAAGCCACTAAGGAACATTACGGACTGCCTGAGGGCAGGACCCCAGGGAATCCCCTGAGGACCCCAGTGCCAGGTTGGAAGGGAAGACTGAGGCAGCTGCATGGGACTCACCCTGAGGGACCCTCCCCCTCCCCCCCCATTTTGTCTATTCAGCACAACTGAGCTGCACAGCTGAGCTATAAGTCCAGCTCTGTGGGGTAGCCATGGCCAATCCCCTCTCCTCTCTGAACTTCAGCTTTTTGAGGAGAGAACAAGACCCCGTGACCCGTGAAGGTCACAAAAAGAAAAAAAAAGTCAACTGTGATGATAAATGCACAGCTAAATGATGATATTGTGAACTATCATACACTTTGGATGACTATTATGATATGTGAATACATAATTTATATCACTAAAAATTTTTTGAATATTTTAAAAGACTGACAAAATTACACTGCTTTTTATTTTCAAGAAAGTACACGAGTTTCCACTACTCTACATCTTTGCCAACACTTAGCATTGTCAATTTTTTAAAATTTTAGCCATTCTGATGGGTTTATAGTAGTTTTTATCAGTATACAGTTTTAATTTACACATTTCCCAGAAGACTAAAGATGTTGAATAGCCTTTAAATGTTCTCTTCAGTGAAGACATTTTTCTACCGATCACCTGTTTTCTTCTTACTGATTAGTAGTTGTTAGTTATATATTCTGCATGTGAACCCTATTGTTAATATCTTCCCCCTCCTTCCTATGGCGCCTCTTCACCCTTTAAATGGTGGGTCTTGGTGAAGAGAAGTCCCTAACTTTAATATAGCCCAATTTATTCATCTTATCGTTCATGGTTAGTCCTTCTTGGGAAAATCTTCTTTGTCCAATATTCATTCTGTGCTTGCATATTTCATTTAAAAACCATGACTATATTCCCAACATCAAGTTAAACAGGGGCAGCAAACACGGCCAGCCACCTGTTTTTGTAAATAAAACTTTATTGGACACAGGCATGGGCGTTTATTTACCTCTCACCTCTGGCTGCTTTCCCGTTGCAGGGGCAGAGGTGAACAGCTGCAACAGAGACCAGATGCACAGCAAGGCTAAAATCTTTATCGTCAAGCTCTTTACCAAAAATAATGTGCCAGTCTCCACTGTAAGCATCAGTCTCAGCGGATACACAGCCCTCTATCACACGTATAATTTATTTCACCTTATCCCTATTTCTGAACCATTTTGATTATTTATTATTATTTCCAATAGTAATACTCTAAAATATGTGGCAGAGAACAGTATCTGAGTATTTTCTTAGGTAAACTTACTACAGCAGAATTGTTAGGTCAAAGGGACACAGGGTGTTTTCAAGGTTCTTAATCCATTATTTCCAAATAACCCCACCAAAAGATGTACGATTTCCAACCCCACCAGCCTTGGAAGGGGGCCAAATGCCCTTCCCCTTCACCACCGCATGGAGAGCCCTCATGAACAGGGTTCAACAACAGTACATGCTGGGAAAGGGGCGCATTCGAATCTGCACACAGAACGTGAAGAACTGGGCGGAGCCACAGAGTGGTGGAGCCAGCAAAATAAAGGCAAGGGCTTCACTGTCAGAGCTCCTATCCTGGAGGAAAGGCGTGGCGGCTGGTCCTGTCTGCTTCTACTTTCTGATAAAGTGAGTAAATACAAATATAGCAAAGAATATATTTTTTCATATACTAATTATAACAGCAAGAAAAATAACAACCAGCTACTGAGTATATATTTAACGTACCAGGCACAACTCTAAGTGTCTTACACAATTTTTTTGTTTTCTTCTTTTTCACTTTTTTATATTGTATAATATAGCATATATACAAAGCAAAGAAAGAAAAAAGCAATAGTTTTCAAAGCACTCTTCAACAAGCAGTTACAGGACAGATCCCAGAATCTGTCATGGGCTACCATACCATACTCTTAGATTTTTCCTTCTACTCCAGAATACAGGAAGCTAGAAGGAATATTTTTTTTATCACCACAATCGATTTTTTTTGTGTGTAAAAAATAACATATATACAGAAAAGCAATAAATTTCATAGCACAGCAGAACAATTAGTTGAAGAACAGATTTCAGAGTTTGGTATGGGTTACAATTCCACGACTTTAGGTTTTTACTTCTAGCTACTGTAAGATACCAAGACTGAAAGAAATATCAATTCAATGATTCAGCAATCATATTTGTTTGTTAAATCCTACCTTCTCTGTATAACTCCACCATCACCTTTGATCTTTCTATCCCTTTCTTTAGGGGTGTTTGGGCTATGCCCATTCTAACTTTTTCATGTTGGAAGGGGGTGTCAATAATAGGGGTTAGGGAGATGGAACTGGCAGATGTTCTGGAGAGGCTAGGCCCTCTAGGTTTCAGAACTTTTCTGGTCCAGGGACCCATCTGGACGTTGTAGGTTTCTGAACAGTTACTCTAGTACATGGAACCGTTGTAGACTCTTATATATTGCCTAGGTGTTCTTTAGGATTGGCATGAATGGTTTTGGTTGGGGTTTGGCAAGTTATGATAGGTAGCAATGCCTAACTGAAGCTTGCGTTAAGAGTGACCTCCAGAGTAGCCTCTCGACTCTATTTGCACTTTCTCAGCCACTGATACCTTATTTGTTACACTTCTTTTCCCCCTTTTGGTCAGGATGGAAGTGTTGATCCCATGGTGCTAGGGCCAGATTCATCCCTGGGAGTCATCTCCCATGTCACCAGGGAGACTTTCACCCCTGGATGTCATGTCCCATGTAGGGGCGGCGGGAGGGCAATGATTTTACTTACAGAGTTGGGCTTAGGGAGGCTGAGGCCACATCTGAGCAACAAAAGAGCTTCTCCAGAAGTAACTCTAAGGCATACCTATGGGTAGGCTAAGCTTCTCCACTATCTCTCTTCATTAGCCCTCTTTAACAAGAACAATCTGGAATGCATGTTGATGGATCTCCCAATAAACAGCCCTCTTTCTGTTAGGTATCCAACTGTTGTAAATTAAATCATATTCCACAGAAAAGGCATTTTCAGTTCCAATCCCTGGTGCTGTGGATGTGAGCCCATTTGTGAAGAAGACCTTTGAAGATGTTATCAGTTCAAAGCCAAACTGAACGAGGGTGGGCCTCAATTTGACTGCATTCCTTATAGGCAAAGGAAACTGGACAGAGAAGAGAAGCCAGGGGGAGCAGTCAGAAGCTGAAAGCAACAGAACTGAGAAAGGAAAGGAGCCACTGCCGCCATGTACATTGCGATGTGACAGAAAAGCCAAAGAGCCCCGGAGACTGCCAGCCAGAAGATATCAAACCGAGGAGGAAACCAGCCTCCCAGCCTCTGAAACCTGCGCTGATAACTTCCTGTGGGTAAGCCAGCCCATCCTGCAGTATTTGTTTTAGCAGTCAGGCAACTAAAACACCAATCCTGCTCCTTACCGTCGGGAAAGCACAGAATTACAGGGGCCACTCAGAAGTTAAAGATAGTTCAGCCTTCAGAGATGATGATCCAGCTCAGAAGCACAGGCATCATTCAGACACATTCCGACCCAACTGCCATGTCCAGTTGATCTCATCTCTTGGAAAATAACACGTGCATAAGCTTACTTCTTTTTCTTTGTCTTAAAACTGTGCCTTCCACAGGATAAGTAAGGAGAGGAACAGCTCCTTACCCCACACAGTGCCTGCAACCCTAGTCATCAGTAAAGCCATCATCACTCCTTATATAGATAAGGAGATGAGATCTATTTATTGATCAGCTGGGGAGAGGAGCTGCCTATGTACCAGGTGGGGGAACCCGGCCCCGGGTCCAGGGTGGGTGTCCCAATGCCCACAAGCAGGGTGCTATACGGAGTTGATACCAAGTCCGTGCGTTGACACCAAAGGGTTCTGAGTAAACAAAGGACTTTTAGAAATTACTCCTATTCCCCAAACTTAAATGTATTGAAACACAAATTTTAAAAGGCAAGAATGTCAAAATCAGAATACAGGCAATTAAAAACCCTACACACACTCCTGACATTCCCATTCCTAAAGGAAAACACACATATGCAAGTTGAGGCCTTTTAGATAATTAAGCAAGACTAGAAATTATGCAAATGAGATATATTCAAGTATGCAACGAATTTTAAATGACAGAACTACAGAAAACTTAATTGCTGTATTAGCATGCTATAAAAACACTAATCATAAATGTAAAACAATGCATGCATCTACTTATACCTAAATTGTCCTGGTGACACAAAAATCAAATTGTCCCCTCCCACTGTGTTGATATGCAAACCTACCTCAATAAATTGAAAGAAGAGATGATATCGAAGTATTGCTTATCATTTTTAACCATTATACTCAGTAGCATAAATATTAAATGTTTAATCAGTTTTTGTTCAGTGTTTCTAAACTAATTATAATAAAAAAGAGACAAAAATATGATTTTTCTGTAGATCTAATTTTTAAAAAGTCAGTACTGCTTGCATGGAATTCAAATGTAAAAGAGCACTACTGGTGGCTTAAAGACATGTTCTAGACCAGAGCACATGTTAGTTCTTCACAAGTGACAAGAGCGCCATCCGCTACTCATCAAGAAGCATGTGCTCCAGCAGACCATCAAGACAACATTAGTGACAAATCATGAACATACTGGAAAAAAGTCATGAGTCTCCCAGGGCTTGAAACAGATTCATACTGAAGCACAGCTTTGGTGATTTGTCTTTTTAAACTGGACAAATAATAAATTGCTCTCAGATTCAGCAGTTCAATTCTTAGCATTTTGATCCTGGATCTGTAATAACCCCTCCCATTACCTGGCTCCTCTGGGCCTGCACACGTGCCTGTCCCTGTCCAACCTGGCCTCCCTCCCTTCTCCCAGTGTATCCCCTGGAGTCCAGCTCAGGCGCTGCCATGGGACCCCCCTGCCCAGGGATGCTGGGCTTCAGTGGGTTCGTACTGCCCCAGTGAGCATAGCCTGGTTCCCAGCTGGCTCAGGTATGCCCATCCCTGTCTCACATGCAGCTAGAGCTTCCAAGAACAGTGGTGGGTTCCAGCCCTGGGTACATATTAGAACCCCCACCCCAGGGCACACAGCTCTCAGACTCCTCAAAGCTCCCCAGGTGATATAAATGTGCAGCCTGTGTTGAAAAGCACTGTTAAGAAAGAGGACGTGTCCTTTGTACCTGTCCCACCCCTACCCCCATCCCAGGGCCGGCATCCCACAGGCCCCTGTGCACACTGTACTCAACTGTGGTACACGCTGACATCAGCACAGATCCTGTGCCTGATTCCCATTTGCCTGGTGGGGGCCAGGCCTCAGGACCTGCCAGGGCTCCGAAGGTGGGTTCACTGGGAAGCTGGGGTGAAAACCTCTGACTGAGATAACAGCTGAGGGGCAGCAGAGATAGGGGAGGGCCCTCCTCTGCATTCCCAGAGCCCTGGAGTAAGCAGCTCACTGGCTTTCCTGAGGACCACAGGCATGCTTCTGGCAGAGGGCAGGTGAGCAAGAAACACCAGTCAGATCAGGGCAGAGCCATTAGCATCGTTATCCCTTACTGCTCAGGTCTGTGGTTACAGAACACACTCTCCTCTCCCTGTTCTGCAGGCCCCAGGAGGAAAAGCGCCTGGATCTTTTTCCCCTCCCTGCTATCCTCTATACAAAACTCATGACCCAAAACACACAAAGAGCTCAATAAACACTACTGAATAAATGGACAAGCAAACCAACGGGCCATTCAACGGGCAGTCTGTGTGCTCGTCCTCCAGAAACCTGGCCTCATACTCCCACTTAAACCTCCAGAAGGCAGCTCAAGGGCAGACCCAAGCCCACAGGCCCTGCCATCTGGCTGCCTCCTGGTCCCCAGTTCCCTAGGTTCCCCAACTCCTTCCCACATCTGAAGGGTCCCTCAATATGTTCCTAAATGAACCTGCTCACCTCAGCCCTGGCTCCCGCCGGTCCTGTCCCCACTGTGTCCCTTATAGTTTATGGCCCTCCAGCTGCCCCACCCAGAGAATCCCACCACAGCTTTCAAGATTCATCAGCATCCCGTCCCCCAGGAGGCTAGGCCTCACTTCCTCCTAAGTTTGACATGCCTTACACCATCCTCCCTCTGGGGCCCTCCCTTCAGAAGGACAGCTGTGCTCACTTATCCAGACCCTACTTTTTACTCTTCTATCAACCCAAGCCCCAGACAGGCCATAACAGATTGCACTCACCTCTGTCCCTTGGCCAGCAAGGCCCACCCTCTCCCCTCTTACCCACAGCCCTATGGCCTTGCCAATTCTATCCATCCCTCAGGGGTGGGAGGAAGGTAGCTTCACTCTGCCACTCTCCCCACCACCCCACACAGAGAACTTTGCTCCCTCACTGGCCCTCCTGTGTCCATACGTCTGACAACTAGAGGTTTCCAAACTGCATGTCACTGTCCCCCTGAGCTCTCCTCATGGCAGAGCTGGTGTCCTTATTCTCTGCTGTGTCCCAAGGGTCCACACCGTAAAGGTGGGCTGAATGAACACTTGTGCCAGGAGCACCTGATTCTTCTTCCCTGGCATTCCCAGCATCCCTGCCACAGCCTCTGTGCACCTCATCCCACCCCTCTTCCACAGCCAATGAGGTGGGGGCATCTGTCATCTGCCCCATCTGCTCCACTCTCCACAAAATCCCAAAGGTCCCAAGTCAACTGTTGTGCAACACATATTTGAATCACTAAACTATGAACTGAAAAGACAGAAAAAGAAGAGTACAAAATAATTAGCATACAACTTTTCACCTAGAAGCAGCACATCCTTAATAAACATGAAGCTACAGACATTGTAGGACATTGAAAAAACTGGGATAAAAACATTTAAAATACAAGCAGTTGCAGCAGGCCTAACTTAATTGTAGGAGAATATTTAATCAATAAATATTCACTGTGCAGCACTGCATCTGCATTTAGGATTACGAGGTACTAAGCTGCAACTTTATTAGAACTCATTAGCAAGAAAGAGTCTTTTAAACACTGAAAGTCAGGCCCGATTTAGAGTAAACACTTAGAGTTCCCTATTGACTTCATTCCCAAAATAATAAAAAAGGAAAAGAGAAGAAAGCTGTCTATAAACTATTCTGGAAATTTTAGCAGGACCAAGCTATCGCAGCTCTCTGCCCATGTGAAGCCGGGATTAAGTACGTGCCAGCGGTGGGGGCCACCACGCCCCAGCACACCTTCCACTGAAGGGCTTCGAGGAAGGCAGTTTAGTACAAGGGTTGCAAAGCTCAGGACTCCACCCTCCATGACAAAATCACAAATTACTTCCAACTTCAACTTTTTTTCCTAACATCATTACTTCTAATATCTTAAAACACACACACACACACACACACACACACCCTGTTTAAACATATTTCTCTGTCATTAATTCCTCAGGGTTGAAATCAAACTTTCTGTTAAAAATCTTCAACATCACAGATTTGAAAATAACAGATATTTTTAAATAATAAAATTGGAGAAAAAGAGTACAGCCATTATAAATTATTACTTATCCTCATTTTCTGCCAGCCTTGTCAAATCAAGCTTGAAATTAAGCAAAGAATGGAAAATGTCATCATGGCCAAGGCAAAGGGCGTTATCTCTGCAGCACTGATAGTGTGACTGTTGGGTCTGTGGCCAATGGGCCATGCTTCCAGCCGGTGACCACAGCCCTGCAGCCTATCCCAGCCTAAGACGGACCTCGCCAGCAAGCAGGCCTGAGAGGGACTCACTGAGAGAAGCTTCCACGTCATGGGTCGGACTGGCTTAGGGATTCCAGACCAGCTCAACTTCCGTAACTTCTCTGTTGACATAAAAAGGGACAAGGAAAAACAGGGTTACAAAAAGCTAGCAAGCTTTCCTCCCGTACATGTTTGGTAAATGCCCCCCAAGGGTCCCTAGAACCAGCCTGGGCCAGGTATGGCACCCTCACAACTTACTCCCACAAGCAGTGATGCCCCAGAAGAATGCCCAGCCTCCTTCCACCCCTTCCACCCACCATCTTCTCTCCCTCCCTGCCTCCCACTGGCACCACCTCTTTAAGTTTTTCTTTCTTGCATCCAGCCTCACGTCCATCATTTACTGTTTAAGAATTTCCCTAGTATTTGTTTTTGAAAAAAATTATTACAAGGAGATAGGCCTGCCTTTACAGAGAATTAATTAAAGAGAGGGCCACATTGTACACATCTAGGGCAAGTCAACAAGGCTTTTCCAAATACGCACAGGCCAGAAGGAGGGAAGGCCTGTACAGTGGGGAAAAGCCCGCAACCTCCTCCAGGCAGGCGAGGGCACAGCAGGCACAGGCTGAGGATCCGGCACCCTGAATTCCCTCTGATTTTGTATCTCTGTAAACACCCCGAATGGCCAGAGAATTAATTTTAATTTGCAGGTACATCAGCACTAAACAATCCCACTGGAACTGAAGCAACTGTTTCTTTCCTTTAATTTAGGAATCGTCCATTAGGTTCTCCTAATAGCTAGGAGCTAATGATTAATAGTAGGAATAAAATAATGATTAAAGAGAAGACTGGTGTTATAATCAACAAAATACAAAGTCTTGACAGCTAATCTTTTTCCAATTACTAAAGTCTAAGTAAATAAGTACAAAATAATTAGGGAATAGTATCGGCAATAACTTGCATTTTACAGCAATTTCAGAGAATATCAAATCTTCCCCAATTTCTTAAGGACATTCTGAAAAGCAGGAACACAATATGTGAACACCAATAATACACTGTTTACCAGTCACACACCCAGTGTCCCTCCTGTTGCATCCCTCTAACTCCCTGACTACTGTTTATGAAGAAAAATCTCAATTATTAATGTTCTTTGAACCTATCTTCTCATTGGAAGAAACTCACAAAAACAAAATTCTGAATCTACAGTATGAGAAAAAGATCACAATAAAATCTTAACAGATCAAAATACAACAGAATATTCAAAGAATATGACACCCAAGTACCTTATTCTAGGAATGAAGGCATTGTTGAACATTAGGAGATCTTTTAATTTTACTAATGTGATAAACTAGGGTGATGGGAAAAACCATATTACCATCCTTTTACATGTCAGAAAGGTGGGTGTAGACCATAATCCAAGATCCATCCCCCTTCTACCTTTCTAGCAGAATCCCAGCTGTGCAAAGTCACCACATTCCCCGAGAAGGGCAGCACAAGGGGAAGCTGCATCTCCCCCAGCTCACTCCCCACCCCAATCTCAATCCAAACCTGGGCCTCATCAGCCAGTGTGGAGCGAGGCCAAGCCCTTGCCTGTGACTGATTCAGCTATGCACCCAGGATTCTTTCCAACACTGAGAAGAGGAGAGCAAATTAGCTGAGGCCTCTAAGGAAGCTCTTCCTCGCTCTTGGGAATTTCTTTGGAGGCAACCCCCTCTTTCTTTCTCTGGACACTGCTTGGGGCAGTGGGAGGCTGAAAACCGCTGCAGCCAAATAACAACCAGCCTGAGGATGACACCAACAAAGAGAAGCAGGAAGAACCAGGAGATACACAAGAGGGTTCTGGGTATGCAAGACAACCAGATTCAAGAACAACATTCAAAATTTAATAGCTTTTCTCTACCAGCGAGAAAACAAACAGAAAACATTATATGCATAAGCTTAATAAGAAATACAGAAAATCATATGCAGAAAACTACACAGCTTTATACTTAAAGATGAAAACAAAACAGAGGCTAACCCCAAACTTGATGGTGCCATCCATAAGTCTTTAATGAGTGCTGACTCTGGGCCAGGCCCCAGGCTAGGGGCAGAGGTCACAGGAGGAGGCAGAGCAGAAACAGTGACAATGGAGATGGAAAAAATGGAGTAACTAGAAAGAAATGTAAAAATAAAAGCAAGGAGACTCAAACAATACATACCTGAATCTAGGATTCAAAACTATAATACTCCCAAGCATCACTTTCTTTAAAAACTCTTTAAGTTGAATACAAAGTCAATTACAATTCCAGTGGGCTATACTGTATATGCCTTAAAACTTGGAACACTGATCCTGAATTCACCTAGAAGAGCTAATGTATAAGAACAACCAATAAAGTATCCGTAAAGAATAATGAGGAGACTATGTGCAACTCTGCAAGAGAAATCATTGCTCTCCTCCCTACGTGGGACATGATATCTACAGTGAACGTCTTCCTGGCAGCGTGGGAGATGACTCCCAGGGATGAGCCTGGCCCTGGCACTATGGGATCAACAATGCTATCCTGACCAAAAGGGGGAAAAGAAGTGTAACAAATAAGGTATCAGTGGCTAAGAGAGTTCAAATAGAGTCGAGAGGCTACTCTGGAAGTCACTCTTACGCAAGCTTCAGTTAGACATTGCTACCTATCATAACTTGCCAAACCCCAACCAAAACCATTCTTGCCAATCCTAAAGAACACCTAGGGCATTATGTAAGAGTCTATAAAGGTTCCATGCACTAGGGTAATTTTCCAGAAACCGACAACCTCCAGATAGGTCCTTGATCCAAATAAGTCTTGAAATGTCAAGGGGTCAGTCTCTCCAGAACATCAACTAGTTCTATCCCCCATCCCATATTATCAACAGCACCTTCCAATGTGAAAAAGTTAGACTGGGTATAGCCCAAATACCACTAAAGGGTGAGAGAAAGATCAAAGGTGATGGTGGAGTTATACAGAGAAGGTAGGATTTAATAAAAGAGGATGAGTGCTGTATAATTATATTGATACTTCTTTTAGCCTCCAGGACCTTAGAGCAGCTAGAAAACCTAAAATGGTGGAATTGTAACCCAAACCAAACTCTGAAATCTGTTCTCCAACTAATTGTTGCAATTGTCTTTGAAATGTATTGCTTTCTAGTTTTTATGTTATTTTTCACAAAAAAGAAAAAAATACTTCTAGCCTCCACTGTTATGGAGCAGCTAGAAGGAAAAATCTGAAATAGTGGAATGGTAACCTATGAGAAACTTTGAATTCTGTTCTCTATCTACTTATTCAAGTGCACTTTGAAAATCGTTGCTTTTTCTTCTTTTCTATGTATATATATTATATTTAACAATAAAAAATGTTTAAAAACAAAGACTAGTGAGAGGAGACTTGCATTAACAGAGAAGAAAATATACACTGGAACTACAGTAATCAGTCAGTGGAATTCCAAGAGCAAGTCATGGAGATCAAGGAAACAGAATGAATGATTCCAAATCAACTTCTGTACACATGAGAACTTACTCTTGAAATCAGGAAGTGAAAGTCCTCCAACTTTGTACTTTTCAAAAAGTTTTGGCTATTTTAAATCCATGGCATCTCCACATAAATTTTAGAATCAGCTTTCAAATTACATACAGAATCCTTTGGAATTTTTATAGAGATTACAAACAGTCTCAAATCAATTAGGGAAGCAAGAACATCTCAATAATATTTAACATTCCAATTCAAGAAGATAATGTATCTTTCCATCTATTTATTTATTATTCCTTAATTTTTCTCAGCAACATTTGATCATTTTTATTCTGGACATCTTGCACATCTTTTCTTAGATTGATTGCTAGAAATCTGAAGTTCTTTGTTGCTATTGTAAAAGAAATTTTTTAGAATTGTATTTTCTAATGTTTCATTAATAGTACATAAAGTAGACTTAAATTTTGCATATTTACTTTATATCCTGAAAAAAAAGTTGCTAAATTAATTCATTAGTCCTAACAGCTATTTTGTAGATACATAAGGTTTTCTATACGCACAAACACCAGTGAATAGCAACAATTATAGCTGTTCTTTTTTTCTTTTTTCTTATATCACTAATGTTTTATTTCTTTAATAAAAGTGATCCGAGCAAAGAACAAAATATTAACATATTATATTTGTAGGTACAAAGGTGATGGTTTTATTTGGTGGTTTCAATATATTTTAAATTTTTCATTATTTGTAGTTTTAAAAATCTTAAATTAATACAAACAAAAAAATGCCTCGTGCTTAATATAACATCTCTCAGTCACTGAGGAAAATTCACCTTATTTTGTAGTAATCAATACAGACAGAATAAACACAAGAAATACCAATGTCATTGAATCCTAAGCTTATCAACCACATTTCTTTACTTTGGAAGGCATCAGTAATAAATTTCTACTACCTCCTTTTACAACCTTCCTTCTATAAACTCTTTTTACTTATTTATTTATTTGTTTGTTTGTTTAACATAACAATATACAAACACAAGCATTCTTACCATATGATCATTCCATTCTTGAATAACTCACAATATCATCACTTATCATCATGATCATTTCTTAGAACACTTGCATCAATTCATAAAAAGAAATAAAAAGAAAACAAAAAAATTCATACATACCATACCCCTTACCCCTCTTTTTCACTGAGCACTAGCATTTCAATCTACTAAATTTATTTTAACATTTGTTCCCCATTATTTGTTTATTTTTAATCCATATGTTTCACTCATCTGTCAATAAGGTAGATAAAAGGAGCATCAGACACAAGGTTTTCACAATCACACAGTCACATTGTGAAAGCCATATCATTATACAATCATCTTTAAGAAACATGGCTACTGGAACACAGCTCTACATTTTCAGGCAGTTCCCTTCAGCCTCTCCATTACACCTTAACTAAAAAGGCAATAGCTATATAATGCGTAACAATAACCTCCAGGATAACCTCTTGACTCTGTTTGGAATCTCTCAGTCATTGACACTTTATTTCGTCTCATTTCTCTCTTTCCCCTTTTGGTCGAGAAAGTTTACTCAATCCCTTGATGGATATAAGAGTAAAATAACCAATAAATAAACCCTCACCAAACAGAAAACCCAAACCTCCCCTTAACTCTTGTTCCTCTCCCCACCCCCACTGTTTACCCCTCGTATTGCTGTGGTACTATTGATATCATCCTGGTAAACACAGCCCATAGTATGTAATCATACTTTTCCCCCATACCCTGATATTATAAACTCTTTGTACATACCTTTGAAGTAGTTCATGCAAGAACTTATCTATGTTTGTAGTGTTATCAGTGGGATACATGGCTCTATACAACCCCCTTTCAGCAATGAACTACCTTCACTTCTATCCATTTCCTTACATTTAAATTCAACCTCATTAGCTAACCATTCACCCATCTCTAGCTTCCGTGTAGCTCTAGGTCCCTTTTATTTCTGTCATGCCTTTCAATAAAATGTTGAATAAATATAAAAGTTCTGAGGGTAGTCATCCTTGCCTTGTTCCCATCTTAGGGGGAAAATGCACAATATTTCACTCTTAGTGTGATGTTAGGTGTAGTTTCTTCATAAATGCCCTATAAAAGGGATTTTTATAAAAGGGCATTTACATACTTACTGAAGAGTGCTTTGAAAACTATTGCTTTTTGTTTTCTTAGCTTTGTATGTGTGTTATATGAAACAATAAAAAAAGTTTAAAAAATAATAAAAGGGCATCTAAAATAAGTCCAAGATGGACATTGGTACTGTAAGTCTTTTTATATACCGCTTAAATGTTTCAAATTTTCCTGTCAAATAATATTATATCACATTACGTAGAGTGTAAGGGCCTTACAACCACATACTTCCATTCCCCAACTATTCCTGCTACCACTGTCATCATGTGCTTCACCTCTACAAGTCACAAACCCCCTAATAAATCATTATTAGTCACACACTTTATTGCTACATGTTATAAACCCCACAACAAATAGTGTTACTTTCCATGGCCAATTATTTTCTGAAGAGATTTTAAGCTGCCAGAAGAGTATTTTATATTTCCCATATATGTATCACTGGTATTCCTTATTCCTTTGAATAAACCAAATTTCCACCAGATATCATATTCTTTAACATTTCCTGTAGTGAAGAGCTACTGGCAGTGAATTATCTCAGCTTTCATCTAAAAAAGTATTTTGCCTTGATTTCTGAAAGTTCATTTTCAATGAGTATTGCATTCCATGATGAGAGATACTTTTCCCCCAGTGCTTTAAAGACATCACTCTATTGTCCACTGACTTGTATAGTGTCTGGTGGGAAATTTATTGTCATCCTTATCTTTGATCCTTGGTACTTAATGTCTTTTTTCTCAGGCTGCTTTCAAGATTTTTTTCTCTTTAACACTATTTTCATGAATTTGATTATAATGTGCCTCTGTGGGTTTTGTTTTTGTTTTTTTAATGTTTGTTTGGTTTGAGTTCTTTGAGCTTCTTAGCTCAAGGGCATTATCAGTTTAATAAAATTTGGAAATTTAGGGGCATTATTCTTCAGTTTTTAAAAAATTCTTCCCTCCCTCTCTCTCTTCTTCTGGGATTGAAATAGCACTTACATTAGACAGCTTGACACCATGCTACAGATCACTTACTCTTTTGTTCCTTTTAATTTCTTTAGCCTCTGCTTCATTTTGCTCCAATTTCACTGATCATTTCTTCTACAATGTCTGAATTGATATTTTTCCCATCCACTGTATTTTTCATTTCAGATATTGTATTTTTCATCACAAGCAGCTCTGTGGTTATTATTTATATCTTTCTTTTCCCTCTTGGTTAAGTTCATACATATTGAATATATTTATATTATTTACATCTTTCTTAAGTCTCAGGTGTTCAATTACATTATAAGCTATACCACTTTCATCATGCTTGGGGTTTCTAATGATTGATTTTGCTTCTGATTATGGGTCATAGTCTCCTTTTCTGTGTATGCTAGTTAATTTATTACTGAGTGCCACATGAGCTAGTTATCAATTTATTGCCTCTGTGGTACTGAGCCGTGTCTTCTAAATATTTCTCCTTTACCAGCTGGCATGGTATTAAGCCTCTTCAGAGGATGGCACTGGAGGACCCTAAAGGGGAAAGGAACCCTAAAGGTTTTTTTCTCTTGCTGATTCTGGAGTGCCTCACTCAGCAGGATCCTGCAGATTGCAGCAATTCCAGCACCTGGTTCCTGCAATGCATATAGTGCAGTCTTCTTCAGCACACATGTCCCATGGAGAATGGTTGCTCCTGTGCCAGGCCATCACAAAACACAGCTTCCTCCCCCATGCAGGTCCCTGCAGAGCATGCTTTCTCCAATGCCTGTCTCCTGAGTACACATGGTTCTTCCACTTTCAGTTCCTAAAAAGTGCAACTTCTCCAGTTCCCATATCACATGATGGCCAGCAACACCCAGCAGCCAGCCTCTACTCCTGTGTCCACCCTCCCCTGTATCTCCTCCAGCAGGTTCACAGTGGAATATCATTAGCAAGCAATCTCCCCATGCTCTGCTCCTCAGGTAACTTTACAGCAAGTTCCAACACAAAGTTCCTATGTCCCTGTGGATGGTTTCCCCTGGCACCCCAGAGGCAATTGTCAGCAAGTCACACCATCATATGCACCTCAGCAACTTCTCTACCATCCAATGACCCACATCCATGCCCTTTCAAACAAGGTCTAGATCACAGCTGGAGCAGAAGGCTCTATTCTTTGGGCACTCTATCACAGTCCTGGGCTGTTGCTGCTCCCCATTTCTTCTATTCCTACATTCTTCGAGTTCTCTTCCTTTTAATGGCCAATTCCAAGATACTTCAATTCCTATAATTCTTTACATTATACTTCAATCCCTGTGGATAATTTTTATATTAAACTTTATATTAAATTACCCTCATGATTGGACTTTGACTCATATACTAGGCATCGCAAATTTTATACTGTTGGATACTGGGCTGTGTTGTATTCCTTTAAGAAGTGTTGAACTTTATTCTGGTGTGCAGTTAGGTCACTTGGAATCAGCTGATTAAAATTTCTTCTTTTAAATTTTGTTTGTGTGTTTCTAGCTCAGCTTTTAGTCTAGGGCTAATACATTCCTACTACTAAGGTGATATCTGTTCTAATTTGCTAGCTGCTGAAATGCAATATACCAGAAACAGAATGGCTTTTAAAAAGGGGAATTTAATTTACAGTTCTAAGGCTGAGAAAATGTCCCAATTAAAACAAGTCTATAGAAATGTCCAATCAAAGGTATCCATCCAGAGAAAGATACCTTGGTTCAAGAAGGCCGATGAAGTTCAGGGTTTCTCTCTCTCAAAAAAGAGGCACATTGTGAACACAGTCAGGGCTTCTCTCTCAGCTGGAAGGGCGCATGGCAAACACAGTGTCATCTGCTAGCTTTCTCTCCTGGCTTCCCGTTTCATGAAGCTCCCCGAGAGGTATTTTCCTTCTTCATCTCCAAAGGTCACTGGCTTATGGACTCTCTGCTTCTGGTGCTGCAGCATTCTCTGCTCTCTCCGAACCTCTTTCATTCTCCAAAATGTTTCATCTTTTATAGGACTCCAGAAACTTCTCAAGACCCACCCAAATGGGTGGAGACATGTCGTCACCTAATCCAGCTTAACAACCACTCTTGATTAAATCATCTCCAGGGAGATGATCTGATTACAGTTTCAAACATACAGCATTGAATAGGGATCATTCTGCCGTCACGAAATGGTACTCAGACCAAAACATGGCTTTTCCAGGGAACATACATCCCTTCAAACCAGCACAATATCCTTCTGAGAACTCTATCCAATACCCCATGCATTATAAAGCATCTCTAATCCGCTATTCTGAAAAGAACTCTGGAATTCTCTGACTTAATACTTTCTGGTGATTCTTTCCCCAGCCTCATGGAATCTCAGCCCACTCACGAGCAGAACAGTCAGTACTCAGCCAAGGACTTAGGGGGATTCCTTTGCAGGTATATGGAGCTTTATCTCTCTGAGTTCCCTCCTCTCTGGCACCCTGTTCTGAAAAATCCAACTCTCAGCCTCCCGGAACTCCTTTTTCTAATTCCTTAATTCAGCAAGACTACCAAGATCTGTCTAGATTTCCCCTCCCTACACAGGGTCTGGAAATAGCCTCAAATTGTAATCTGGAACTTTAAATTTCACCCTGTTTACTTCCTTTCTCTCAGGATTCACGGCCCTGAACTGCCCCTTGCCCAATGTCTGAAAACAGATTTTTTCTCTATTTGACCCACTTTTCTACACGTTTACAACAGAAGTACAATTTCCTTGTCAGTTAATCCTTCATGGGTTGAGCAAAAGTCAATTTGCTAATACATTTTTAAAGATGTGTCTGACTACATTCATGAGAGATCTTGGTCTCTAGTTTCCTTTTCTTATAATGAATGCATAAGGCTTTCATATCAGTTATGCTACTTTCAAAAAATGAGTTGAGAAATGTAGTGTTCATCCTTCCTCTCTTTTCAGAAAGCGATTTTAGAGGATTGGTATCACTCCTTCCTTAAGTGTTTGAAAGAGTTCTCTAGAAAAGTCATCTGGTCCTAAATTTTCTTTGTGCGAAGGATTTTTACCCAAATTTATTTTCTTAAAACATATATGGGGTCATTAAAGTTTTCTGTTTCTCCTTTTGTCATTTTGTTTTGTTTAGTATGTCTTTTGTTTTGTTCTGTGTGTCTCTGGAGGAATATGTCCATTTCACTTAAGTTCTCAAACTTACTGGCATAACTATCTGTAGAATCTGTAATGATGTCACTCTCTCCTTTCTGATAATGGTAGTTTGGGTCTTTTCTTTTTCTGTTGATCAATGTAACTTGAGTTTCTTATTAATCTTTTCAAAGAACTAATTTTAGACTTTGTTGATTTTCAATATCTTTGTCCATTTCCTTCTTTTTTTTTTTTTTTTTTTTAATCTGGCCCTTACTTATGTTATTTTCCTTCTGTTACTCAGTTTTGGTTAATTACTTCTTCGTTTTCTAGCTTCTTCAGGTGGAAGCTTAGCTCACTGATTGAAACCTTTCTTGTCTTCTAATTGAGGAATTTAAAGGTATAAGTTTTCCTCCAAGCACTATTTAGTTACATAATACAAATTTTAATAGGTCATTGTCATAATTTCAAAATTATTTTCTAATTTTCCTTATGATTTCTATGATCCATGGGTACGTTGATAAATTTCCAAATATTTGAGGAATTTCTGAGTACCTTATTATTATTGGCTTCTAATACAAAGCATTTAGTCAGACAAACTTGGTGTTATTTCGACCTCCAAAATTTATTAAGTCTTATTTTATGGCCCAGCATATGCTCTATCTTAATGAATGTACCATATGTCCTTGAAAAGAAGGTTTATTCTTTCTTTGGTTAATGTGGTATTCTATAAACTAATTAGGTCCAGTTGATTGCCAACATTAGTCAAATCTTCTTTATCTTCACTGATCTTTTAGTTCACCTAGTCTATTGATTACGTTTTCAGTTTCCTAGACTGTTCAAGCAAATACCATGAAATGGGTCGGCCTAAGCAACGGGAATTTATTCTCTCATGGTTTTGAGGTTAGGAAAAAGTCCAAATCAAGGCATCATCAAGGTGATGCTTTCTCCCCACAGACTAGTGTTCGGAGGCTGGGTGCTGCCGATCCTTAGCTCATCACACGGCAAGGTACATAGTGGAGTCTTTCTGGTCTCCTCTGTCTCAGGTGGGTTCTGTTGAAGTTCTGCTCTGGCTGCTCTGTCTGGGTTTCTCTCTCTACATCTGAATTTCACTCCACTTCTAAAGGACTCCAATAACAGAATTAAGACCCATCCTGACTGAGGTGGGCCACACCTTAACTGAGGTAACCTCCTCACGAAGTCCTATTTACAATGTGTTCACACCCACAGAAATGGATTATATTTAAGAATTTTTTTTTTCTGGGACACACACAGCTTCAAACCACCACAATTATTAAGGAAGAGATATTAAAATTTCAGCCTATGATTTTAAATTTGTCTATTCTTCCTTTCTGTCAATGTTTGCTTCATGCATTTTAAGACTGTATTACTAGATGTAAACACATTTAAGACTGATGCATCTACTGGATAAATTGATCCTTTTATCATTATGAACTATCCCCTTTGTCTCTGATAAAACTCTTTGTCTTGAATCTATGTTTTTATTATATTCAAGTAAGTTTTCTTATTAGTGTTTGCATGGTATATCTATTTCTATCTGTTCACTATCAACTGTCCAAGTCTTTACATTTAATGCTTGTATTTAGTTTTCCTTTCAACTTTCTGTCTCTGTATTTTTTGGAGTTAGACTGTAAAATCCCTAGTGGTCTAAAAGAAAATACTCAGAACAACTTTACTATTCAGAGAATGAATGAGAAATAAGTAACATGGATTTGCTTTCTGAAAAATAAATTTTGAAATATTTTCATGAAAATAACACCAATTGCACAATTTCACACTAATCTCCACTAAGAAGGCTTCACTTCTCAGCAAAATTGCATTTGGGAAATGTTCACAGCACACACTCTAGGACCACTAAAAGTGGAGGCAGCACAGTGTAGCAGAATGGACATGGCTGTGGGGTCAGCAGACTTAGTGTCATATCTCAGTTTGGCCAGCAACAACCTGCGTGGAATGGATGGGCTACGTAATCTCCCCTGAGCTTCAGGTTCCTCCACTGAAATTCGGGGCAAATCAAACTACCTGCCTCACTTAATTTACAGAATTTACACAAGGAACATAGACAATACATGTGGAGGCACTTGTAAACTGTGACACTCTAACAAATGCAGAAACACGAATCTGTTATGCTTACAGAGGCAATTATTCCGCGCATTCAGTGAACCCAAACTATAAAGCAAGTGGGACGCATATGACCTAATTAGATGTAAAATAACACATGTGAGATGAAACCTGAAATCTGCCATGAAATGGTGTATGTGTAAAACTCATAATTATCAGCACTTTTTTCCTGAAAAGCCAGGAATAACAGAAAAATAAAATAACCCATAATTTAAGCTATTTTTTAATTTTTCCTATAACTCATCTCTTTTTAACAGACTTCAATCTGAATTTTTTTAACTTCTGTAGCAATAAAATCTGGGAGAAACAATGAGCACAAGGAAGAAATGTGTGCACATTATAATTACTAAGCTTACATGTGACTCTACACTAAAAGCTGTACACCAGCATACAAATGGTGTACAAAATAAATATATTTCTTGTTCTTAAAAACTACAATACAGGGTAGTTTCATAAGGCAACTCCATTTTGCCAGCATTTACTGAGCATCTTCTTTGCATAAGCTGCCTTTGGGGTCAAAGTCACTTAAACACTGCCTGCTACTCTGAGTCCACCCATGGGCAATTATTTATGCAGTCAGTAAACAATGACTGATGCCTGTGCATGGAACAGGTGCAGAGTCAGTTCCTACCCTCAAGGGGCTTATGGTCAAGGAGGGGAGATGATGATCAAGGGTTAATGGGTGTTACGAGACTGAAAGGTACACAAGGTCCTGGGGAACACCAGAGAAGAGGGGCCCCTTCTCTGAAGAAGGGGGATATCAGTAAAGAGCCCCAGTGGAGAGCTACTTGAGAGGCATCTTGAAGCCAAGTTGCAGTCTCCAGTTAAAACCACAGATTTATCTCTGCTCCCACACCCCAAATCACACCAACAGAACCAAAAAATGATAAAGTTATACAGAAGAAAAGGCAATAACATGAGAAGTGTCAACAAAAATCTGAAAAATGGAAAGCAGATAAAAGAATGGGAACTATCTCAGAGAGGAGAGGGCTAAACCCTGACTGCATGCAAAGGAAGAGTCAACAAGAAGCACCCAGGAACCCCAGGAGCTGAAGGCAGGACCTCTCCAAAGGCAGACGGAGGCAGCTACATCCCCACAGCCACGAAACCAGCTGCCTCCTTACCCAGCAGATGATCAACTCTAGGATAAAACAGTAACTGAGGCAGCTGCTTGCAGCACAGTCACAAACCAGTTCTCTAGAACTAATAGCACAAACAATAAATCCAAAATTTAGCAAAAATTGTGATATTATTACCCTGAGAGGGTGGGGAAGGAGAAGAAGGCAGGGCATGGTAGGAGAGTTAAACCCTTTTCTCCCAGAGCAGAAAGTCAATACAGATGGCTAACCTTTCAAAATCTGCAGAAGAGGCATATTATTCAGAAATACAGAGGAAAATTCCAGAAGCAGCAACAGGTAAAGGGACCGCTTCTAGGGATGGGATGTGAATGAGGAGGGCAGAGCAGGGTCCACTGCTTCCAGTAGGAGTCTCGTATCACTACTGCATATATTAAAACAGGTATGATGTTCAGATGTGGGTTTCAGTGGGAAGAAATACCAGCATTTTGACAGGAAAGCCTTAGGTGCTGCTAACTGATGAGAGTAAAACAATAGGATCGTGACCCCTTGTACGAATGAGGCCATCAATAAAGGCAAAGCCAAAAGGAAGGGAGCTTGGGCTCCTGGGCCCAGGCCCCATTTGTTCGTCCCTCCGCCACTGCACACTCAGAGTACATGGAGGAACCTGGCTGTGTGTCAGGCACTGTGCTAGGACGGAGAAATGGATGAAGCACCATTGGGGCCACCTACAGTATCCCCTTTGTAACATCAAGGGCCACTTCATGGGGGCCCCCAAAATGAGATGGCTGCACTTGGAAACAGGTCACTGTCACCCACCCATCTCAACCCCCTTTGTTGTTGAAATGAAGTTGGTTAACTTTTCCCCTCAGCGGAAAATACAGAGCAATGGAAAACTTCTTAAATGCTTACATTTAAAATGGTTTTTATCATTTCTAGACTAAACTCTGGTACTCCTCAATTTGCGTATCTGGAAGGCCGAAGCTTAGAGAGAAAATTACTACAAGTCTGATAAATGCATTTGTTCTTTGCCTCTAGGGGCTTTGGCAAATTTGAACAAAGTTTTACTTTCACAAATATTGTTAGGGGAGTAACCGTGTTCCCTGGAACAGGTGATACAGTTAAACAATTCTTTTGAAAGGTGTTTCTGAAGGACCCTGGAGCCCCAATTGCAGCAAAACCTGGGGGAGGTGGCTGATTGCAATCTCCCAGTTTAGAAGGACCTGGTTTCTTTCTGTTCCTAGGAAGGTTCCATGAGAGGAAAGGTTGTTCCTTTAACCTGGCAGCTTTTCTGAATACTTAGGGGATTCCAAGGTTTTTGATCCTTAATTGCTATACTTAACATAATAAAGCTTTTCAAAACAACGTTCCTAGTTTTATCTTTTTCCTATATCTAAAGGCTTTTTCTTTGGGCAACTTTTGGGTTGCAAATGGTAAAGAAAGTGCATTTGGAGGCATCAGCAATGGTGGACATGTAATTCGACAAACATTCCTGGGTGTGGTGCTGAACCCCAGGAGAAAGGGGTCAGGAGAAGAGGGCAAAGGGTTACTTTTGGAGTCTGAGCCAGAAGAAGCCTTGCAGATGCCTGAGACTTGAGAGATGAAGACAGATGCCCATCAGTTAGAGAGGGGAGGCAAGGGACGGGCATTCGTGGCAGTGGGAATGTCTGCACAGAGCGCTAGAGGCCTGAGACACCAAACATCATGGGCTGAAAGACTGCCGATGGATCCCCTCAGCTGGATTTAATTCTACCCAGGTTGCTTCCGACTCCAGGGCTGGGACCACCTGCCCCTCCCTAACCCCTCCACCCACACCCATTCCCCCACCCTTCCACCCACTCCCACTCTCTCCACCCCCCACCCCTTCCATCCCCTCCTCCCACCCCCACCCACCCCCACCCTGGCCCTTGTAGAATCTAAATGAAACATGTCCATCAGGCCTCAACAGTGAACTCCACAACAACTCCAAGGCATAACATCCTCCAGTACTTTTCCATGAGCTCACTCCCGTCCTTCAAACCTTGCAGCCCCCTGCTTCAGTGGAGCTGGGTTCGGGCATAATTCTGGCTTCTCTCCCCTCCTTCAGTAGCCTTGAAGAAAGTCATCCTTGTTTGTTTAACACTGTCTGGTGCATACTTGTCTTTGGTAGTATGAAATTACGTAATAGGAGTGCAATGATCTCTATGGATCCCTTTTAAAAATCCATAATAGGCAACAACAAAAGGACAAACAACCCCATTATAAAATGGACTAAAGATATGAATAGGCATTTTTCTGAAGAGCAAATACAGATGGCTCTGAAGCACATGAAGACATGTTCATTTTGACTGGCTATAAAGGAAATGCAGATCAAGACTACAATGAGATACCACCTCACACCTACAAGAATGGCTGCTTATTAAACAAACAGGAAACTATAAATGTTGGAGAGGATGTGGAGAAACTGGGACACTTATGCACTGCCGGTGGGAATGTATAATGGTGCAGCCACTATGGAAGACTGTTTGGTGGTTCCTTAGGATACTAAATACAAAGTTGCCCTATGACCCAGCAACAGCACTACTTGATACATACCCAGAAGAACTGAAAGCAATGACGCAAACAGACATTTGCACACCAATGTTCACAGCAGCATTGTTCACAATTGCCAAAAGATGGAAACAAGCCAAATGCCCATCAGCAGATGACTGGATTAACAAAATGTGGTCTATACATACAATAGAATATTATGCAGCAGTAGGACAAAATGACGTGCTGAAGCACATGACAAGACAGATGAGCCTTCAGCACATAATGCTGAGTGAAATAAGCCAGACACAAAAGGATAGATACTGTATGATTCCACCTTTATGATCACGATAAAGGGGAAGGATGCACTGACTGAGAAGTAGATTGGCGAACAACGGTGTATACTTATGAATGAATGTTGTGTTGCTACAAAAAAGGAAAGAAGTCACGAGGCAAGCAACGACATGAATGAACATGTGGGACATTTGGCGAGACAAAATAAGCCAGAAACAAAAGAACAAGAACGGTACGGTCACCTTTAGAAAATGCTTACAAGAAAACAAGGGTCTAGATTATAAGCTTTTATAGCAGACAGATTTAGTCTGGAGTGGTAATTATTATTCTGGATTTGGAGAGGCTGTTTTATTTAGAGATAAGAACAAAGCCGATCAGATTGAGGTTAAAGTAATTCAGAACACAGGGGTAAAGAAGACAGTGTCGATCCAAGATGGCGTCTTAGTAAGGTACATGCGTCTTAGTTCCTCCGACTCCAAATCAACTAATAGGTGAACAGAAACAGTACAGAACAGCTCCCGGGGCTACAGCAGGGAATGGACACACAGCGTAACCCAGTCTGGGCTGGCTAGTCTGACTGCGAAACTCGGCTGCGGTGAGTGAGATCCCCGAACGGCGGGCGATTTCCCGAGCAGCCGCAGCTGCGGCGGTCCGAGCTAATCCCTCCCTCCTTCCCGGGCTGGCTGAGGGACGCGGAGAGACAAGCTTCCCAGCCAAGGCGGCCGGCGCCACACTTTTGCGGGCGGCTTCGAGTCTCGGCTTCGAGTCCGCGACTACGAGTCTCGCATCAGAGGGCTATCCAAAGTCTGGGGTGGCAAGTCTGACTGCGAGACTTGGCTGCGGCTAGACCCCCGAGCGGCCGCAGCTGCAGCAGTCCGAGCTAATCCCTTCCTCCTTCCCGGGATGGCTGAGAGACTCGGAGAGACAAGCTTCCCAGCCAAGGCGGCCAGCGCCACACTTTTGCGGGCGGCTTCGAGTCTTGGCTTCGAGTCCACAGTTACGAGTCTCAGATCAGAGGGCTATCCAAAGTCTGGGCTGGCAAGTCTGACTGCGACTCTTGGTTGCGGCGAAACCCCCGAGCAGCGCGTGATTTGCCGAGCAGCCGCGGCTGCGGCGGTCCGAGCTAATCCCTCCCTCCTTCCCGGGCCGGCTGAGAGTATCGGAGAAGCAAGTTTCCCAAGCCAAGGCAGGTGGCGTCTTTCTTTTGCGGGTGGCTTCGAGTCTCGGCTTTGAGTCCGCGGCTACGAATCTCAGATCAGAGGGCTATCCAAAGTCTGGGCTGGCTAGACTGACTGCGAGACTCGGCTGCGGTGAGACCCGCGAGCGGCGTGAGATCTCCCGATCAGCGGCAGCTGCGGTGGTCCGAGCTACTCCCTCTCCCCTTTCCGGGCCGGCTGAGAGTATTGGAGAAGCAAGTTTCCCAAGTCGAGGCAGGTGGCACCCCTCTTTTGCGGGCGGCTTCGAGTCTCTGCTTCGACTCCGCGGATACGAGTCTCAGATAGGAGGGCTATCCAAGCCGCGGAAGCCCCCCCACCACGGGAGGCTTCCTGGTCCGGTGGGGAATCCCCCAGGCCCGCTGCGGCCCGCAACCAGCCACAGGGTCCCCTCAAGCCGCGGCAGCTGACGCCCCCACCTCGCGCGGCCCCTGAACCAACGGAGAGATTTGGATCCGAAAGCCCCAGGCCACGGAGATCGGTGACTGGGGGAGACCCATTCCAAACACTTGAGACAAATGTGTGCCACGTGCGCCACGTACTGGGCAAGATAAGAAAAACAGATCCCAGAGATTTCACAGAAAAATCTTACAACCTTGCTGGGTCCAACACCCAGAGAAATCTGAATAAATGCCCAGACGCCAGCAGCAGAAGATAACTGTCCACGCTCAAAAGATTGAGAATATGGCCCAGTCAAAGGAACAAACCAATAGTTCAAATGAGACACAAGAGCTGAGACAACTAATCCTGAATATACGAAGAGAAATGGAAAACCTCTTCAAAAATGAAATCGATAAATTGAGGGAGGACATGAAGAGGACATGGGCTGAACATGAAGAAGAAATAGAAAAACTGAAAAAACAAATCGCAGAACTTATGGAAGTGAAGGATAAAGTAGCAAACATAGAAAAAATAATGGATAGTTACAATGATAGATTTAAAGAGACAGAAGATAGAAATAGTGATTTGGAGGATGGAACATCTGAATTCCAAAAAGAAACAGAAACTATAGGGAAAAGAATGGAGAAATTTGAACAGGGTATCAGGGAACTCAAGGACAATATGAACCGCACAAATATACGTGTTGTGGGTGTCCCAGAAGGAGAAGAGAAGGGAAAAGGAGGAGAAAAACTAATGGAAGAAATTTTCACTGAAAATTTCCCAACTCTTATGAAAGACCTAAAATTACAGATCCAAGAAGTGCAGCACAACCCAAAGAGAATAGACCCAAATAGGCGTTCTCCAAGATACTTATTAGTTAGAATGTCAGAGGTCAAAGAGAAAGAGAGGATCTTGAAAGCAGCAAGAGAAAAACAATCCATCACATACAAGGGAAACCCAATAAGACTATGTGTAGATTTCTCAGCAGAAACCATGGAAGCTAGAAGACAGTGGGATGATATATTTAAAATACTAAAAGAGAAAAACTGCCAACCAAGACTCCTATATCCAGCAAAATTATCCTTCAAAAATGAGGGAGAAATTAAAACATTCTCAGACAAAAAGTCACTGAAAGAATTCGTGACCAAGAGACCAGCTCTGCAAGAAATACTAAAGGGAGCATTAGAGTCAGATACAAAAAGACAGAAGAGAGAGATATGGAAAAGAGTGTAGAAAGAAGGAAAATCAGATATGATATATATAATACAAAAGGCAAAATGTTAGAAGAAAATATTATCCAAACAGTAATAACACTAAATGTCAATGGACTGAATTCCCCAATCAAAAGACATAGATTGGCAGAATGGATTAAAAAACAGGATCCTTCTATATGCTGTCTACAGGAAACACATCTTAGACCCAAAGATAAACATAGGTTGAAAGTGAAAGGTTGGGAAAAGATATTTCATGCAAATAACAACCAGAAAAGAGCAGGAGTGGCTATACTAATATCCAACAAGTTAGACTTCAAATGTAAAGCAGTTAAAAGAGACAAAGAAGGACACTATATACTAATAAAAGGAACAATTAAACAAGAAGACATAACAATCATAAATATTGACGCACCGAACCAGAATGCCCCAAAATACGTGAGGAATACACTGCAAACACTGAAAAGGGAAATAGACTCATATACTATAATAGTTGGAGACTTCAACTCACCACTCTCATCAAGGGACAGAACATCTAGACAGAAGATCAACAAAGAAATAGAGAATCTGAATATTACTATAAATGAACTAGACTTAATAGACATTTATAGGACATTACATCCCACAACAGCAGGATACACCTTTTTCTCAAGTGCTCATGGATCATTCTCAAAAATAGACCATATGCTGGGTCACAAAGCAAGTCTTAACAAATTTAAAAAGATTGAAATCTTACAACAACACTTTCTCGGACCACAAAGGAATGATGTTGGAAATCAATAATAGGCAGAGTGCCAGAATATTCACAAATACGTGGAGGCTCAACAACACACTCCTAAACAATGACTGGGTCAAAGAAGAAATTGCAAGAGAAATTAGCAAATACCTCGAGGCGAATGAAAATGAAAACACAACATATCAAAACTTATGGGACGCAGCAAAGGCAGTGCTAAGAGGGAAATTTATTGCTCTAAATGCCTATATCAGAAAAGAAGAAAAGGCAAAAATTCAGGAATTAACTATCCATTTGGAAGAACTGGAGAAAGAACAGCAAGCTAACCCCAAAGCAAGCAAAAGGAAAGAAATAACAAAGATTAGAGAACAAATAAATGAAATTGAAAACATGAAAACAATAGAGAAAATCAATAAGGCCAGAAGTTGGTTCTATGAGAAAATCAATAAGATTGATCGGCCCTTAGCAAGATTGACAAAAAGAAGAAGAGAGAGGATGCAAATAAATAAGATCAGAAATGGAAGAGGAGACATAACTACTGACCTCACAGAAATAAAGGAGGTAATAACAGGATACTATGAACAACTTTACGCTAATAAATACAACAATTTAGAGGAAATGGACGGGTTCCTGGAAAGACATGAACAACCAACTTTGACTCAAGAAGAGATAGATGATCTCAACAAACCAATCACAAGTAAAGAAATCGAAGCAGTCATTCAAAAGCTTCCTAAAAAGAAAAGTCCAGGACCAGATGGCTTCACATGTGAATTCTATCAAACATTCCAGAAAGAATTAGTACCAACTCTCCTCAAACTCTTCAAAAAAATCGAAGTGGAGAGAAAACTACCTAACTCATTCTATGAAGCCAACATTACCCTCATACCAAAACCAGGCAAAGATATTACAAGAAAAGAAAACTACAGGCCGATCTCTCTAATGAATATTGATGCAAAAATCCTCAATAAAATTCTAGCAAATCGTATCCAACAACACATTAAAAGAATTATTCATCATGACCAAGTAGGATTCATCCCAGGTATGCAAGGATGGTTCAACATAAGAAAATCAATTAATGTAATACACCATATCAACAAATTAAAGCAGAAAAATCACATGATCATCTCAATTGAGGCAGAGAAGGCATTTGACAAGATTCAACATCCTTTCCTGTTGAAAACACTTCAAAGGATAGGAATACAAGGGAACTTCCTTAAAATGATAGAGGGAATATATGAAAAACCCACAGCTAATATCATCCTTAATGGGGAAAAATTGAAAACGTTCCCCCTAAGATCAGGAACAAGACAAGGATGTCCACTATCACCACTATTATTCAACATTGTGTTGGAGGTTCTAGCCAGAGCAATTAGACAAGAAAAAGAAATACAAGGCATCAAAATTGGAAAGGAAGAAGTAAAACTATCACTGTTTGCAGACGATATGATACTATATGTCGAAAACCCGGAAAAATCCACAACAAAACTACTAGAGCTAATAAATGAGTACAGCAAAGTAGCAGGTTACAAGATCAACATTCAAAAATCTGTAGCATTTCTATACACTAGCAATGAACAAGCGGAGGGGGAAATCAAGAAACGAATCCCATTTACAATTGCAACTAAAAGAATAAAATACCTAGGAATAAATTTAACTAAAGAGACAAAAGACCTATACAAAGAAAACTACAAAAAACTGCTAAAAGAAATCACAGAAGACCTAAACAGATGGAAGGGCATACCGTGTTCATGGATTGGAAGACTAAATATAGTTAAGATGTCAATCCTACCTAAATTGATTTACAGATTCAATGCAATACCAATCAAAATCCCAACAACTTATTTTTCAGAAATAGAAAAACCAATAAGCAAATTTATCTGGAAGGGCAGGGTGCCCCGAATTGCTAAAAACATCTTGAGGAAAAAAAACGAAGCTGGAGGTCTCATGCTGCCTGACTTTAAGGCATATTATGAAGCCACAGTCGTCAAAACAGCATGGTATTGGCATAAAGATAGATATATCGACCAATGGAATTGAATAGAGTGCTCAGATATAGACCCTCTCATCTATGGACATTTGATCTTTGATAAGGCAGTCAAGCCAACTCACCTGGGACAGAACAGTCTCTTCAATAAATGCTGCCTAGAGAACTGGATATCCATATGCAAAAGAATGAAAGAAGACCCATCTCTCACACCCTACACAAAAGTTAACTCAAAATGGATCAAAGATCTAAACATTAGGTCTAAGACCATAGAACAGTTAGAGGAAAATGTAGGGAGATATCTTATGAATCTTACAATTGGAGGCGGTTTTATGGACCTTACACCTAAAGCAAGAGCACTGAAGAAGGAAATAAATAAATGGGAACTCCTCAAAATTAAACACTTTTGTGCATCAAAGAACTTCATCAAGAAAGTAGAAAGACAGCCTACACAATGGGAATCAATATTTGGAAACGACATATCAGATAAAGGTCTAGTATCCAGAATTTATAATGAGATTGTTCAACTCAACAACAAAAAGATAGCCAACCCAATTACAAAATGGGAAAAAGACTTGAATAGACACCTCTCAGAGGAGGAAATACAAATGGCCAAAAGACACATGAAGAGATGCTCAATGTCCCTGGCCATTAGAGAAATGCAAATCAAAACCACAATGAGATATCATCTCACACCCACCAGAATGGCCATTATCAACAAAACAGAAAATGACAAGTGCTGGAGAGGATGCGGAGAAAGAGGCACACTTATCCACTGTTGGTGGGAATGTCAAATGGTGCAACCACTGTGGAAAGCAGTTTGGCGGTTCCTCAAAAAGCTGAATATAGAATTGCCATACGATCCAGCAATACCATTGCTGGGAATCTACTCAAAGGAATTAAGGGCAAAAACTCAGACATTTGCACACCAATGTTTATAGCAGCGTTATTTACAATTGCAAAGAGATGGAAACAGCCAAAATGTCCATCAACAGACGAGTGGCTAAACAAACTGTGGTATATACGTACGATGGAATATTATGCAGCGTTAAGACAGGATAAACTTATGAAGCATGTAATAACATGGATGGACCTAGAAAACATTATGCTGAGTGAGTCTAGCCAAAAGCTAAAAGACAAATACTGTATGGTCCCAATGATGTGAATCGACACTCGAGAATAAACTTGGAATATGTCATTGGTAACAGAGTTCAGCAGGAGTTAGAAACAGGGTAAGATAATGGGTAATCGGAGCTGATGGAATACAGACGGTGCAATAGGACTAGATACAAAAACTCAAAAATGGACAGTACAATAATACCTAATTGTAAAGTAATCATGTTAAAATACTGAACGAAGCTGCATCCGAGCTATAGGTTTTTGTTTTGTTTTGTTTTGTTTGTTTTGTTCTTATTATTATTACTTTTATTTTTTTTCTCTATATTAACATTCTATATCTTTTTCTGTTATAATGCTAGTTCTTCTAAACCGATGCAAATGTACTAAGAAACGATGATCATGCATCTATGTGATGATGTTAAGAATTACTGATTGCATATGTAGAATGGTATCACGTCTAAAAAAAAAAAAATGGTCAGCACAATACTGCCTAATTGTAATGTAATTATCTTGGAACGCTGAATGAAGCTGCATCTGATCTATAGTTTTTTTTTTGCTTGTTTTGTTTTTTTTTTCTCTTATATATTTTTGTACTTTTTATTTTTATTTGTGTTTTCTCTCTGTGTTATCACTTTATTTCTTTTTCTGTTGTAGTGCTATTTCTTTCTCTAAATCGATGCATATGTACTGAGAAATGATGACCATACACCTATGTGATGATATTAAGAATTACTGATTGCATATGTAGAATGGACTGATTTCTATTGTTGTGTTAGTTAATTTTTTTAATTAATAAAAAAAAAAAAAAAAAAAGCAAAAGCTTCCTAAAAAGAAAAGTCCAGGACCAGACGGCTTCACATGTGAATTCTATCAAACATTCCAGAAAGAATTAGTACCAACTCTCCTCAAACTCTTCAAAAAAATCGAAGTGGAGGGAAAACTACCTAATTCATTCTATGACGCCAACATTACCCTCATACCAAAACCAGGCAAAGATATTACAAGAAAAGAAAACTACAGGCCAATCTCTCTAATGAATATAGATGCAAAAATCCTCAATAAAATTCTAGCAAATCGTATCCAACAACACATTAAAAGAATTATTCATCATGACCAAGTAGGATTCATCCCAGGTATGCAAGGATGGTTCAACATAAGAAAATCAATTAATGTAATACACCATATCAACAAATCAAAGCAGAAAAATCACATGATCATCTCAATTGAGGCAGAGAAGGCATTTGACAAGATTCAACATCCTTTCCTGTTGAAAACACTTCAAAGGATAGGAATACAAGGGAACTTCCTTAAAATGATAGAGGGAATATATGAAAAACCCACAGCTAATATCATCCTTAATGGGGAAAAATTGAAAACGTTCCCCCTAAGATCAGGAACAAGACAAGGATGTCCACTATCACCACTATTATTCAACATTGTGTTGGAGGTTCTAGCCAGAGCAATTAGACAAGAAAAAGAAATACAAGGCATCAAAATTGGAAAGGAAGAAGTAAAACTATCACTGTTTGCAGACGATATGATACTATACGTCGAAAACCCGGAAAAATCCACAACAAAACTACTAGAGATAATAAATGAGTACAGCAAAGTAGCAGGTTACAAGATCAACATTCAAAAATCTGTAGCATTTCTATACACTAGCAATGAACAAGCGGAGGGGGAAATCAAGAAACGAATCCCATTTACAATCGCAACTAAAAGAATAAAATACCTAGGAATAAATTTAACTAAAGAGACAAAAAACCTATATAAAGAAAACTACAAAAAACTGCTAAAAGAAATCACAGAAGACCTAAACAGATGGAAGGGCATACCGTGTTCATGGATTGGAAGACTAAATATAGTTAAGATGTCAATCCTACCTAAATTGATTTACAGATTCAATGCAATACCAATCAAAATCCCAACAACTTATTTTTCAGAAATAGAAAAACCAATAAGCAAATTTATCTGGAAGGGCAGGGTGCCCCGAATTGCTAAAAACATCTTGAGGAAAAAAAAACGAAGCTGGAGGTCTCATGCTGCCTGACTTTAAGGCATATTATGAAGCCACAGTCGTCAAAACAGCATGGTATTGGCTTAAAGATAGATATATCGACCAATGGAATCGAATAGAGTGCTCAGATATAGACCCTCTCATCTATGGACATTTGATCTTTGATAAGGCAGTCAAGCCAACTCACCTGGGACAGAACAGTCTCTTCAATAAATGGTGCCTAGAGAACTGGATATCCATATGCAAAAGAATGAAAGAAGACCCATATCTCACACCCTACACAAAAGTTAACTCAAAATGGATCAAAGATCTAAACATTAGGTCTAAGACCATAGAACAGTTAGAGGAAAATGTAGGGAGATATCTTATGAATCTTACAATTGGAGGCGGTTTTATGGACCTTACACCTAAAGCAAGAGCACTGAAGAAGGAAATAAATAAATGGGAACTCCTCAAAATTAAACACTTTTGTGCTTCAAAGAACTTCATCAAGAAAGTAGAAAGACAGCCTACACAATGGGAATCAATATTTGGAAACGACATTTCAGATAAAGGTCTAGTATCCAGAATTTATAATGAGATTGTTCAACTCAACAACAAAAAGATAGCCAACCCAATTACAAAATGGGAAAAAGACTTGAATAGACACCTCTCAGAGGAGGAAATACAAATGGCCAAAAGACACATGAAGAGATGCTCAATGTCCCTGGCCATTAGAGAAATGCAAATCAAAACCACAATGAGATATCATCTCACACCCACCAGAATGGCCATTATCAACAAAACAGAAAATGACAAGTGCTGGAGAGGATGCAGTGAAAGAGGCACACTTATCCACTGTTGGTGGGATTGCCAAATGGTGCAACCACTGTGGAAAGCAGTTTGGCGGTTCCTCAAAAAGCTGAATATAGAATTGCCATACGACCCAGCAATACCATTGCTGGGAATCTACTCAAAGGAATTAAGGGCAAAAACTCAAACAGACATTTGCACACCAATGTTTATAGCAGCGTTATTTACAATTGCAAAGAGATGGAAACAGCCAAAATGTCCATCAACAGACGAGTGGCTAAACAAACTTTGGTATATACATACGATGGAATATTATGCAGCTTTAAGGCAGGATAAACTTATGAAGCATGTAATAACATGGATGGACCTAGAGAACATTATGCTGAGTGAGTCTAGCCAAAAACTAAAAGACAAATACTGTATGGTCCCAATGATGTGAATCGACACTCGAGAATAAACTTGGAATATGTCATTGGTAACAGAGTTCAGCAGGAGTTAGAAACAGGGTAAGATAATGGGTAATTGGAGCTGATGGAATACAGACTGTGCAATAGGACTAGATACAAAAACTCAAAAATGGACAGTACAATAATACCTAATTGTAAAGTAATCATGTTAAAATACTGAACGAAGCTGCATCCGAGCGATAGGTTCTTGTTTTGTTTTGTTTTGTTTGTTTTGTTCTTATTATTATTACTTTTATTTTTTTCCTCTATATTAACATTCTATATTTTTTTCTGTTATACTGCTAGTTCTTCTAAACCGATGCAAATGTACTAAGAAACGATGATCATGCATCTATGTGATGATGTTAAGAATTACTGATTGCATATGTAGAATGGTATGATGTCTAAAAAAAAAAAAAAAAGGTCAGCACAATACTGCCTAATTGTAATGTAATTATGTTGGAACGCTGAATGAAGCTGCATCTGATCTATAGTTTTTTTTTGTTTTTTTTTCTTTCTCTTATATATTTTTGTACTTTTTATTTTTATTTGTGTTTTCTCTGTGTTATCACTTTATTTCTTTTTCTGTTGCCGTGCTATTTCTTTCTCTAAATCGATGCATATGTACTGAGAAATGATGACCATACACCTATGTGATGATATTAAGAATTACTGATTGCATATGTAGAATGGATTGATTTCTAATGTTGTGTTAGTTAATTTTTTTTAATTAATAAAAAAAAAAAAGAAGACAGTGTCTATATTTTAGAACCACACATACTCTTTGAGACCAAAGGAAAAAAGGTTTATTCAGTCTAGAACTGAAATTTTCTGTAGTACATAATCGAACTCAACCTATCTGTATAGCTCATTTGAACAAGTAAAACAAAGGGAGGCCAGAATAAGAATGAGGGCCTTTAATCCTGTATAGCTTCATGTAATGCCTGGATACATCCTACAGTATATTAAGCAAATAATCAGAAAGTATTGGCAAAATCCCTTGAGGGATGGGAGAAAAAATATGGAACTATTAAACTTTACCATCAGGAAATCCCGATATTGTGTCAAACTTGAGGGACACTCAAATCAATAGGTCAAGCCCTTGATCTTGAGGCTTACTCTCGTGAAGCTTATGTAGGTAGTGGAGAATTAGCCTATCTATAGGCATGCCTAAAAGTTACTTCTGGAGGACCTCTGTTGTTGCTCAGATGTGGCCTCAGCCTCTCTAAGCCCAACTCAACAAGTGAAATCATTGCCCTTCCCACCACCATGTGGGACGTGACATCCAGGGGTGAAAGTTTCCCTGGCAATGTGGAGGAGGACTCCCAGAGATGAATTCAGCCCTGGCACCATGGGATCAACAATTCTACCCCGACCAAAACAGGGAAAAGAAGTGTAACTAATGAAGTATCAGTGGCAGAGAGACTTCAAACAGAGTCAAGAAGCTACTCTAGAGGTTGCTTTTATGCAAGTTTCAGTTAGACATTGCTACCTATCATAACCTGACAAATCCCAAACAGGACCATTCCAGCCACTTATAAAGAACACCTAGGGCAATATGTAAGATTCTACAAGCACTCCATGCACTAGAATAACTTTCCAGAAACCTAAAACCTCCAAACAGGTCCCTGTACCAGATAAATTCTGAAATCTAGAGGGCCCAGCCTCTCTAGAACATCAGACAGTTCCACCCCATATTAGTGAGAGACTCTTCCAACATGAAAAAGGTAAAATTGTCACAGCCCCAAAACCCCTAAAGAAAGGGATAGAAAGATCAAAGGTGATGGCGGAGTTATACAGAGAAGACAGGATTTAACAGATGAATATGACTGCTGAATCACTGAATTGATATCTCTTTTAGTCTCTAGTAATTCAGAGCAAGTAGAAGCAAAAACCTAAAATTGTGGAATTGTAACCCACACAAAACTCTGAAATATGTTCTACAACTAATTGTGGTGCTGCACTTTGAAATTTATTGCTTTTTTGTACATATGTTATTTTTCACAAAAAAGAAAGGAAAAAAGTCAATTGTGGTGATAAAAAACATATTTACTCCTTCTAGCCTCCTATATTCTGGAGCAGCTAAAAGGAAAAATCTGAGAGGACAGTATTGTAGCCCATGACAAACTCTGGGATCTGTCCTATAACTATTTGCTGAAGAGTGCTTTGAAAACTATTGCTTTTTTATTTCTTTGCTTTGTATATACGTTACACAATAAAAATAGTTTAAAAAAATTTTTTTCAATTAGGATCACAACAATAGTAAAAGCAAGCAATGATGAGGTCTCACACTGCAAAGTCAGATGCTGAGATGCCTGATATCCCAGGTTATGCTGTGTGGTCAGTCCTCAGAGAAGCCCTAGAGAAACCGTCTCCAAGGAGGATGAAGCCAAGCTCACTGCTCAGGCAGGGGGCACAAGTCCGGGCCCTCAGTCAGCTGGGAGCCAGAAGGCACAACTGACACTGGCTTGGACAATGCCTCGTCAGGAATGACAGTTACTGACATACCAGTTATGTCTCTTTCCCCTTCTCTCTACCTAGAAAACCTTTATTTATGTTTCAAACATAAACTCCTCCATGAAGTCGTTCAGCTCCTCTGTGTTGCTTTGGAGAGCCCTCACTTACGACGCAGCCTTGCAGCTATTTTTCACATGTGCTGCCTCTCAGACTCAGCTCCAGAAAGGCAGGGCTCACGTCTCATTCGTCCCATTAATATGCTGTGGGCGGCTAACCCATGTTCTGTGCCATCGAGAGAAAGAAAAGTGAGAGCCACCCCTACTCTGTACCAGGTACAGCCTATGTGGGCACAACCACACTCATACCCCACAGAGTACTGTAAGCACAGGGGCAGAAACACAAGGAAGAGACAAGAAACAAGAACAAATACAAGAGGGGTGCATGGGTGGTTCAGTGGTAGAATGCTCGCCTTCCATGCGGGAGACCTGGGTTCAATTCCTGGACCATGCACCCAAAAAAAAACAAAAAGAACAAATACAAGCAAATATAAGAAATCTTTCTATCTCCAGGCAGAATTGTAAAAATAGAAAAGACAAAACCAGGACCACAAGAGTCACTTCAAGGTGCCTGAGGTCCAAAGCCCTGCTCTTTCCTCGCCTACCCAGCTGCCCACCCCCATCCGAGCATTAGAGTCCTCCTCCTTTCCTCTGGGTGGTCAAAGGCCAGGCCTCTCCATCCAACAAAGCCCAGCGTCAGACTGTACAGCTGCACCCCAGCACTCAGGGCTCCCTCCCCAGCCTGCCCCTTCTGCTTCTCCACCGCATCCAATCCTCCCAGCTCCACCTACGAGCTGCTACCAGGGCTAAGAAGGCCCCTACAAAAGCCCCTACCCAGTTTTCATACAAATAATTCTTAAAACTCCCCTCCTGCTGGCTGGCTCCCAGGACTGAAGGGCCTCGCCACACTGCTCCCACTGCACATCCCACAGCTCCTCCCAGGAAGTACAGAAAGGGGGAGAGTGAGAGGGCCAGGACAAGGTTGAGCACATCCCATATATATACTCATGTGACCCGTAAAAGAGGATGAAAACTCAGACTCCAGCAGCTTCCAGAACCTCCCCCCACAGCCAGGGGGATGCCTAGCTGAAAGAGGAAACCGAACTCCTTTTAGCCATATCAGGGTCCTGAAATAATGAGCCAACACTAAGAAAGACTCACAAGGGGCAGGGATAAACACGGTTCCTGGCTTTGCCGGTAGAGCCTGAGTGGGCAGTTTTTAGGTAGGATACGTCATCCCCTTCACACTGGTCACTGCCATGGCCTGATGGTCTCGACCTGACGGGCAGGGGATGTGTGCTCATTGAGCTCGTCCCTTCTGCCTGCCAGGCTGCCCGGCAGGACACAGCATCTGAGGGCAATGCTCCATCAGAGACTGATTGAATATGTCCTCATGAGAAAAGGCAGCAGCACACTTTTATCCTGCAATCCTGAGAGTTCTGAAAAGGATGGGGAGAGCAGACCTCTGGGGTCTCCTGTCATAGGGGTTGTTCGCAGACTGTAAAATCTGCACACCACTGCCAAGAAAACACAATTGAGCAGTCCTGTTGCACTGTACCAACCTAAAAGGATGAATTTAAAAATGAATGAAAACTTAAAGCTGAGAGATGCATTTTATTCTGGAAGTTAATTGCTAAATTTTTTCATATAAGATAAAACATTTCTACATATTTATTACCTGCTTTCAAATATCCCTTCACAGAAAAGAGCTGGTCAGAATGAGCAAGGCCACCCCCAAAGAAAATGGAAATGCACATGCGCCCTGCTCACTCGGTACCGCACACTGTAACTGCCATCGACCCCCACACAGAACACACACAATTTACAAAACAGCCGAATGATGCATCTCCTGTTCACTGCTTTATACACAAGTGCTCCAGGAAATTCACAATCAAAAGAGGATTCCTCCCTCATGTGACTTTAGAACATATCTCCAGGAAGCATTTTATTTGCTAGAAAAAGCCGGCCATGTCAGAACCAGAAAGGGGCACAGCACTGTGTCTATTTACATCAAAAAGATTCTACTTTTCATAATCCCATAGGCATGTTGGATTTTTCTTTATCTTTTTTGTTTTGCTTTATTTTCCTAGCTTTTAAGACAGCTACTTGTACCGCAGTGTAATTCTTTGTCTCTTATTTATTTTACAATTTAACTCAGTGAACATACACCATTCAAGCAAAGTGGGGAAACACACCCTTAAATAGAAGTTGCTTTGTTGGCAGTCAGGAAGATGGGTCCACCCCATGTGTGGTAGGTGCCCAGCTTCTACCTGGCCCTTCCCCTGGCAAGGTGGGGCCCTCGCAGATTCTCCCACAGCTAACATCACTCAGCACCTCCTCTCTAACTGCTCATCTGCAGTTCAGACATCTCCTGCAAATCAGTAGGGGAAGCATCTGGAGGGCCTCAAATTCCAGCAAGAACGCCATGATATTTTTGCCCCTGACTACTACAAAATATAACACAGTCCTTATACCTGAGCTATACACAGATCACAGCTGGGGGTGGGGGAGCATACAGCATACCTGGGGCATTCTTGGGCAGATCCCACATGAAACAGAGCATGACTGGGCCAAAGCCAGCTACCCTGCTGTCCTCTACCTCCAACCTCCAGCCTCGTCCCCATGGCAACCAACTAGAAAAAGGGACCATATTAAATATCAAGTGCCTTGGATATCAATAATAAAAGATAAATTACCCAACTAAAAATGGGAAAGATTCTGAATAGACAGCTCTCCAAAGATATACAAAAGGCCAATAAGCACATGAAAAGATGCTCAACACCACCAGCCATTAGGGAAATCAAAATCACAAGATACCACTTCACTCCCACTAGAATGGCTATAATAAAAAATGTAAAATAATTGAACCCCTCATGCATTGCTGGTGGGAATATAAAATGGTATAGCCACTTTGGAAAAGTTTGGCTGTTCCTCCAAATGTTATAAACATGGAGTTACCATATGACCCAACAATTTCACTTCCAGGCGTATACCAAAGAGAAATGAAAATACATCCACACAAAAATGTATTCATGAACATTTGCAGCAGTATTAATTCACAACAGCCCCAAAGTGGAAACCACCAACAACCTATGATTGGATATATGTGGTATACCTACAAAATGAAATGTAATTCAGCCATAAAACGGATTAAAGTAATTGAGACATGCAACAACATGGGTGACCCTTGAACATCATGTTAAGTGAAAGATCACACACTGCATGATTCCATTTATATGAAATGTTCAGAAAAAGCAAAACCCTAGAGACAGAAAGTATACTGGTGGTTATTCTGAGGGCTGGAGGGAGGGGGAATGGAAAGTGACTGCTAATGGGTATGCAGGGTTTTTGGAGGGATAACAGAAATGTTCTAAAATTGACTGTGATGATAGTTGCACAATTCTGCAAACATGCTAAAAACCACTGAATTGCACACTTTAAAAGGTGAATTGCATGGTCTATGAATTACATCTCAATAGAGATGTTTCAAAAAAAGAGACTTAGATAAATTTCAGAAGATATTTTTAAACTGCTTAATGAAGGATTTTGGTGCACAGATTTTAGACCAGAACTGAGAAGCACAAATGGCTCGACCTAACTTAGGCAGAAGCGTGATTTTGGGCAGGACCCCTAAAACAGCAAGATGGTACAGAGCAATGCAGGGGACCCCAAACCTTGTAATTACACTAACTAAAAGTCTCACCAAGGCTAGACATAAGGGGGAGTGCAATTTTGTTTTCAGTTTTATTTTTGTTTTAAATTGTGCAGGGCATATGGACTGATAGGAGGCAAAGCCAAAACTGCTCGGGAGGATGCTACAACCCAATGATAATGCCAAGGATGGCCTGTGCAAGGGGCCCCAGGCATTAAGGGAACCTCAGGGAAAGTTTTGGCCTTCACCAACCAGAAGCAGGGCTGGAAGTAACTGCATGACTAGATCTCACGGTGGGGAGCTGACCCCAGCTCACAGTCCAGCCTCATCTAAGATGCTCACCCCCTCCAAGTGACTAAGTTCATTTCTGTGATTCTGTAACCAAGAATTGAGGAATTAAGGCATGATTTTGATTACTGAATCATTATATAGACATTCCTTTTTGCTTTCTGATATATTGGAGTAGACAGAGGAAAATACCTGAAATCTCTAAATTGTAACCCAGCTGCCATGATCTCTGATAATGATTGTATAGCCTTTATCTTGTGCCCCTGTGATTGTAAAAACCTTGTGAGTAACCTTCATTTGTACCCATTTATCTAGTTTTTCAACTTTAGAGTTTTGTAATCACTAAAGACAGCCCCTAATGTTTATTAATGAAGGGTCTTGGGTCAGCCCAGAACTAACAAACCCCAAGCCCATAGTCATCTTGATAATTAACATTGGATCTAATCAAACTGGGCCCCTGGGATATGCGCAGTAGCTTAGCCTTTAACCTACAAGTCATCTATACCTCATTATACTAAAAGTCACACCCATCATCATATTAAGACCACCATTTTCCTGCGCACATTCTGTGACTAAGCATGTAATCAAGCTGCACATGGTCAATAATGACATCACCTCTAATTACATCATCTGGGGCCACTGTGATTATCCTAATCCCTACCCATCTTTTTCTCTAACAAAACTATAAGCATTATGGCAGTTCGGGGAGACAGATTTTGGGCTGATAGGCCATCTGCTCTTCTACTATGCACCTAATAATAAACTTCTTCTCTCTTTGAAACCCCAGTGTCTCAAGAATTGGTTATTTGAGGGCATCAGGCAAAAGAATTCACAGACTTTGTTGGGTAACAATTCTGCCCCAAGGAAAGACTCCAAAATGCAAATATTTATGTATGACGATGGTCATCACAGTATTTAATTTATATATAAGAAAGATATTACCTAAATGTTGAGTAATGTAAAACTACTTAACTTAGAGCAGTTTTGTTAAATTCCACAGTATACTAAGCAGATAATCAAAAAGTATTGACAAAGTTCCTTGAGGGATGGGAAAAAATAAATGGAACTATTTAACTTTATCACCAGGGAAACCTCTGACACTATGTCAAACATTAGGGACTCTCAAGTCAATAGGCCAAGCCATTGATTTTGAGGCTTGCTCTTATGAAGCTTATGTTTGTAGTGGAGAAGCTTAGACTACCTATAGCTATGCTTATGAGTTACTTCTGGAGAACCTCTTTTGTTGCTCAGATGTGGCCTCTCCCTCTTAGGAAAGGGAGAGTTTCAACTCTGCAAGTGAAACCATTTCCCACCCCCCTACATGAGAAATGATATGCAGGTGTGAAAGTCTCCCTGACAGCACAGGAAATGACTCCCAGGGATGAGCCTGGCCCTGGCACCATGGGATTAACAATGCCATTCTGACCTAATGGGGGAAAAGAAGCATAACAAATAAGGTATCAGTGGCTAAGAGAGTTCAAATAGTCAAGTGGCTACTCTGGAGGTCACTCTTATGCAAGCTTCAGTTAGACATTGCTTCTTAAGATAACCTGCCAAACCCCAAACAAAACCATTCCTGCAAATCCCAAGATCCACCTAGGGTGATATGTAAGATTCCTCAAAGGTTCCATGCACTAGGGTAAATTTTCCAAAAACCTACAACCTCCAGATGGGTCCCTGTACCAGTTAAGTCTTGAATGTCAAGGGGCTAGCCTCTCCAAAACATCAACTAGTTCCATCCCCCCAACCCATATTATTGACAGCTCCTTCCAATATGAAAAAGTTAGACCGAGCATAGCCCAAATAACCCTAAAGAGTAGAGAAAGATCAAAGATGATGGTGGAGTTAAACAAAAAAGGTAGGGTTTAACAAACGAGTATGATGGCTGAATCATTATATTGATATTTCTTTTAGTCTCCAGTACCTTAGAGAAGCTAGAAGAAAAAACCTAAAATTGTAGAATCGTAACCCCATATCAAACTCTGAAACAACTAACTGTTGCAATGTGCTTTAAAATTTATTGCTTTTTTGCATATGTTATCTTTCACAAAAAAGTCAATTATGATGATAAAAATACACAGCTATATGATGATATTGTGAATCACTGATTGTACACTTTGGATGATTACATGGTATGCAAATATATTAACAAAAATTTTTTAAAAAAGGAAGAGAAAGTAAAAAGGAAAAAATTAGTTATATCCATTTGTAACTAACAAGAAATCAAGAATTATATCCAAAATGTTTAAGGGGATACTGGTGTTTCAAAGTCTTCAGTAAGGATAAGCAAAGTGCAGCTCATCTGCATCTTCTGTTGCCAGCTTTCCACCCCTCCCCCACAAAAGAGAAATCTAATCATTTGCAAGTCACTTCACAAGATCTAATTACACTGTGTTTTCCTTCAATATCATTGATCCCACAGGCAATGTTGCATGGCATTTAATTAAAGGAAAGGCTACTGCTATTTCATTTTTAAAATCTAGATCCTGTCAAACAAATTAGAAGCCTGAGATTAGCACATGTGCTTTCCAATAGGAACCAATGAAGACAGACGCTCAGCCTTCTACAATTTCAGCATTAAAAAATATATCCATATAAGAGAATGGAGTTCAAGCCCCTTCTCCCATTAGCAGTTTTCACTGATGACAATGGTACTCTTAGCAAGCTCTAAGAGTACTCTATTTCTTAACAAGCAGAGTCAATAGTAAGATTAATCACTCTAATGCTAAGCTATCTAAATGTTAACAGGGACAGCCCCTGAGAGGCTCCTAAAATAACCTTTTTCCATCACCAGTTAAGTTCAGACCCTCAGGTATCACAGACTTTTCCATTAACCGTCAAGTCCTTCCAAATTCTCCACTCCATGCCACTACTAAGCCACTGCCCACCCGCTCTAAGGAGAAGCACAGAAAAGAGGCCCTGCCTTCCCAGCACCCTTGGGGACTCCCTCTGTCCACTTTCTTTCTGTGGCTCAAAAGCCAGCAAGCACACCCCTTGAGGTTGATACTTAGAAGTGAGACACAAATAAGAGGCTGGATCCAACCCACAGAAAGGCTGAAGGTAGTCTTGTCTGTGATAAGCTCAATTAATTTTAGATAAGTATGCTGCATAATTACAAAGGCAAAGCTGCATAATCCCACAATCCCCAGCACATAGTTTTACATGTAAATTCACAGAAAGAAGGTTCAGATGGCCTGAGAGAAAGACCCAGGAACAGCCAGGAACTAACAATTAACACCCCCACTGGCCACAAAGCACCAGGCAGAAGGTAGACACACTTCTTCATCCAGGAGCCTTTGAGAGTCGCCACCACAGCACTCTCACCTACAAGGCCCATCTACCCTTGTCTCTACCCAACACCCCACTGCCAATTCATCATGGCCTAGGCCGTGGATCCTCCCCTGGCACTCTGATGGCACCCACCCCTTTTCTGCCCCATGCTGAAGTGGTCATCCCCTTCTTTGTGCAAGTCCTAGACATTTTGCACGCTTCTATCTGTGCCACCAGGAGCTGTATGCTTCCCAGGCTGGCTGTACCCCCAGACCACAAGCTGGACAGTCAGTGAGCCTTATGTGTCCCTGTCCTTTAGGACACAGTGTCATAGTGGTGGCACAGAGAAGGTGTGTAGAATGTTTGTCAAACACAACACAGAAAGGTAATAACAGGACAAAACCCTATGGCTGCACAAAGAAGAGGGGAAGAAACAAGGACCTAAGTTAATCTCTGAAGTGGCTGCACTGGGTTGGTCACCATCCATCAGCCCAAACCTACATTCCACACAGGATCGTGGGGGACTAACCTGTTGCTCAAAGTAGGCACTTGGAGGCACAATTAACCATTATGCTCAGACAAGGGAGTAACCCAGTGCTTCCCTGAAGCCCTGTGCATGGGGCACTCCCTTAGGCATCTGGGTAGAACAGGATGAGAAGGCTTCCTGCTGAGAAAAGAAGTTGGAAGACACATTCCAGGCAAAAAGAAAAATATTAATTATTGCCAATTGTCACTATTAATTACTATACTGTTATGCATGTATCATTATAATACCTTGTATCTGATTATATACTGCAAAGTTACAATGAACAAGTATTGGGCAGAGATCAATCATGAACAGTCCAGGATCAGTGAGTTCCCATATGAGCAGAAGGGTGAACAAGCAATTAGGAGTCCAATTATGAAGGGCATTAAATACCAGGAGTTTGCTCTTTGTCCTGGAAGCAGTGGGGAACCACTAAAGGAGAGGTGAAAGCCATGTTTCAATTGAACTCCCCTCCTACCAAGACAGGAGGTGCAGGGAATATATTACAAGGGAAAGAGGGAAGCAGGAGACCAGTTGGGAAGCGACTTCAGTGGAAAGGGTGTAGATTAAAGGCCTAAAGTAGGGCAGGCCCTTCAAAGCAGGAAGGAAACAAGGAAAGAATCAATGTAAGAACATTTTGAAAGAACAAGAACAGATGGGTTTCAGCAGTAAGTGGATATGGAGACAAACGAGGCAATGATTTACTGGCCCCCAAATTTTACCCTGTGTAAAAGAGATTACTGGTATCTATGATATAAGCAGGAAGTCAAGAGGGACAGCTAGTGTAGTGGAGAAGGCAAAGAATAATGGGAGAGAAGATCAAGAAAAATGGTATTCAGTGTGCACCTACAAATGCTGCATGGCAGGGTCTGTGCTAGGCATTTATTTCCATGTGATATTTTACCAACCATGAAAGGCAATTCTTACCCTCATTTTCCAAATGAGAGAATGAGGCTCAGCTGCCTGGCTCTAAACTCTAAAGCCAAGTCCGTGATCGCACTGCCACACTTCACATGCTCTACACAGAGACAGTTTGAGGACATTGCAGGGGACATCACAAGAAGGCAATGAGCTGTGGGGATGAAGCTCAGAAGTATGAAAATTTAGAAGTACTCTAAATCAAGAGAGAGTATTTTAAAAGAGAAGCAGATAAATGTACTTTGGGGAACACATAGTCTAAAAGGTGAAAGAGAGAGAAGAGCCAGTTACAGAGGGACAATGGTAAGGGGTGGGGGGAATCAGGACCTAAGAGTGCCTTGGAAACCCAGGGAGAAAGTGTTAACTGGTGCAAAACACTTCAAAGGTCAAAAGGAAGGAGCGAGAGAAGGCAACCCTCAGACAGAGGAAGAACAGCAACCACCATCTCAAACAGCCCTGCAGCCCCAGCGCCACATTCCACATGCCAGTTCTGTTCACTGTCTGTCCCCAGGGCCTAGAAGAAAGAAGTCTAGCCTATACTAAGTGCTCAGTAAATACCTGTCCAAAGAGTGAACCCCCCAAAGCTCATCTATAAAACAAGCAACTGGCTTAGCAACCTCTCAGCACTCTTTCAGCTCTCAGGCAAAACTGGGCAAAAGTAATGTTTCTGGGGGCTCCTAAAAAAACAATTTCAGCAAAGTGGGGAGTAAAAGCCCAACTATGGAAGAAACAGCATTCAAGGATCCCTTCTGTGTCTCAAACCATACTTCAAACAGCTGCATGTGAAACCCTGACAGGAGTCAAGGCTAACCAAGGGGACACCAGACCAGAGCATGCAAAGAGGGTGCATAGACACCCCAATTTAAATGAAATTACATTTTCAAATGTTCACACTCCTTGTGCCCAGGCTTCCATGATAAGGCTAATTAGTAACTTTCCAGAAGTGGGTGTTTTCCTGCCCTCTCTCACCTGCTTTCCACATTCCCAGAAACTACTCAGGTCTAAGAGGCACCTTTATCATTCCTGCCCACCATAAGCAGGTCAGAAATATGAACAGGGCATGTGTAGGGGTGGAGATGGAGCATGAAGGACCCAGAAATGGAGACAGAAACAAGGAAGAAGGGAGAGAGAGTCTGAAAAAACAAAAGGATGCTTACAGAGGGTCAAGTCATTTCTCTTAAGCCTCCAGCTTTCTTCAGATCTTTTCCTCACTGCACTCTTAGTTTTAAAAGGCCTTTCAAAGCACCAAGTTGTCCACAGCAAGAGGCATGTTCCCAAAATGAGTAGCAGCTGGGGTCACAACACACAGGCAAACTGACTGTGCTGTGTTCCAGTCAAACAAGAGCCAGGGGAACTCTGGGCTCCAGAATCAGGCTCTTTGCACAGGACACAAAATGGAATTCAACTTGGCAGATATGTAGTGAGCACAGCTACGCGGAGCTCGGGCCAGGCAGCAAGGATACAGGCATGACCAAACAATGTTTCTCACTCAGGAGGCAACACAGAATGAGAGCTGAGGAGAGGTGCAAACAGGAACAAAGAGTAAAGGACCAAATACAGTATTTAGTGGGAGCAGTAGTTTAAGAAAATGCTGGAACATTAATGTAAAAGGGCACCAAGAAAGAAGCAAAGTGAGAAGACTATGGGAAAATGTAGAAAGCTCCAGGAATCAGTCCCTTCACCAAAACAACCAATGAACTGGCAAGATCTGAGTCAACTGTTTTTGAAACTTCACAGTCTAGTGGAACACTGGGCAGCATTGAGGGAAGACCTGAAGGAAAAGGCCAGTAAATTATGGGACATGCCACTGAACTTCCCCCTCTGTGCAGTGGCTCCCGCCCCCCGAGAGCATGGCAGCAGCAGTGGGGGCTACAGTGCAGGCTCTTGGTGCAGCCTGCTAGTGCCAGGGTGGCTCATGAGAACCTGGTCACCCAGAGTCCAGGGGTATGTGGAATGATCTCACAGACCGCTGCTTTAGAACAGCTACTTCAGATCTCTGCAGGGCCAGCTCCGAGGGCGGCCACTATTTCAACCACCTCAAGCAAAAGTAGCAAAGGAATCTTAGAGGAGCAGTGACGTTTCTCTCTCTCTCTCTCTTTCCTCTTTCCATTTCCCGTTTGGGAGCAAAAATAATTTGGAAAACTCACAAACAGATCCAGTGAACAAAAGGAAAAACAACAACATAAATAAGCCCTAACAATCCCAGAGTGCTGACAGAACTAGATTTCCATAGTTACAACAGGATTTAATACTCAGAATGTCCACTTCTCAACAAAAAAATTAGTAAACACAAAAAGGAACATGAGACTATAGCCTATTCACAGAAAAAAAAAAAAGAATTTTCCAGAAATTACCCGAGGAAGCTCACACATTGGAACAATTAGTCCAATAAACAGACTAACTCCACAAATATGCTTCATGAACCAAAGGAATCCATATACAAAGAACAAAAGGAAATTAGAAAAACATAGACTGGAAAAAAAAAGATGGAAATTATAAAAAAAGAACCCAAAAGAAATTTTGCTACTGCAAACTGAGGTAATTGAAAAGAAAAACTCATTAGACATAATTAACAGCAGATTTGAACACACAGAAGAAAGGATCAGCAGACTTCAGCACAAGACAATTAAAATTATCCTATGTGAGGAGAAGGAAAAAGTAATAAAGAAAAATTAACTGAGCCTGAAGGACCAACATCAAGTCTGCCAACATAGGCATCAATGGAGTCCCAGAAGGACAAGAGACAGAGAGAGGGGCAGAAAAGTATCTGAAGAAATAATGGCCAGAAATGTCCCAACTCTGATGAAAGACATGACTATACACATTCAGAAATCTCAAAGAACTCCAAGCCAGGCAGACTACAATATATAAAGATGTACTCTGAGATGATGACATAAAGGGGGAGGGACAGTGATATATAGGAATAGAGAGTTTATACACTACTAAAACTAGGTGGTACTAGTCTCATTAGGTTGCTATCTGTTTAACATATTAATTATAATTACAAATATCTAAAAAGAAATACCTAAAAAATATACACAGAAAAGGAAAAAAGAAGGGAATCAAAGTGGTACACTAAAAAAGGGGGACAGTGCAAAAAAAGGGACAGTAATGGAGTAACTGAGGAACAAAAACATTAAAAGACATGCAGAAAACAAATTGCTAAATTGCAGAAGTAAATCTTCCCCTTCTCAGTTATTACCATAAATTTCAATAGATTAAACTCCCCTACTTAAAGGCAGAGATTAGTAGATCGGATTTTAAAAAAGCATGATCCAAATGCTATCTCCAAGGGACTCATTTTTGATACAAAGACCACAAAGAAGTTGAAAGTGAATGTATGGAAAAAGATATTCCATGTAAACAGAAATCAAAAGAGAGCTGGTGTGGCTATGTTATTCTCAGACAAAATAGAGAGAATATTCTCAGACAAAACAGAGACAAAAATACTACATATTAATAAAAAGTTCACTCGAGCAAAAAGACATAATGATTACAAGCATATATGCACTCTATAATAGAGCTCCAAAATATATAAAGCAAAAATAGAATTGAAGGGAAAAAGTTATATAATTGTAGTCCAAGACATCAATACACTACTTTCAATAACTGATAGAATATCTAACAAGAAGATCAATAAGGAAGTAGAGGACATGAACACTATTAACTAATTAGACCTAATGGATGTATATATAAAATACTCCACCCAAAAACAGCAGAATACACATTCGGGTAAAAGATGATAGATATCATTCATGTTTTAAAACTTCAATTTCTGTGTGAAATCAAAGGGAGAGATGTTTATTCGGTGGAAAATTTATACTTTGGGCAGCGCATTTCCTAATTTAACTTGCATGGTCAATTTAGTTGAACACCTCAAGTACATGGAATCTTGAATAGGGAATGAGACTTTGTTGGTTTGTCCAGGTTAGTATGATACCCCAATATATCTCAGAGTAATTTGGGCAGTGAATAAAGAAGTATTTGCAAGGTCCCCTTGGGGCACCGGGAAGAAATATTCAACTTCCCATTTGGAGAATTTCTTCCCCATCTGGAGAATATTCTCGCAAGCAGTGGGGACAACAAAATCAACAGGCTGAGCCCTCTTGGAATTCCCCCAATGAAATTTATTCCTGCAAAGGACAGACTAAGCCCATTTAAAAGTAGGCCTAAGAGTCACCCCCAGAGAACGCTTCCAGGGGTATAAATCTCCCTGGCAACATGCAAAAGAAATCCCAGGGTGAGCTGAGACCCAGCATTAAGGGACTGAGAAATCCTTCTTGACCAAAAGGGGAAAGAGAAAAATGAGAAAAAATAAAGTTTCAGTGCCTGAGAGATTTTTAGAAAAAAAGATTTCAGTGGCTGAGAGATTTCGAGAGGTTACCCTTCCACATTATATAGATATCCATTTTTGGTTTATAGTATATTGGAGTGCCTAGAGGGAAGTACCTAAAACTGCTGAGCTGTGTTCCAGTAGCCTAGATTTTTTAAGGCAATTGTATAATGATAGACTGTTTACAATGTGACTGAGTAACTGTGAAAACCTTGTGTCTGAAGCTCCTTTTATCTAGAGTATGGACAGATGAGTAAAAAATATAGATAAAAAATAAATACTAGGGGGGACAAAGGTTAAAATAAATTGGGTAGATGGAAATACTAGTGGTCAGTGAGAGGGAGGAGTAAGGGGAATGATATGTATCAATTCTTTTTATTTCTTTTTGTGGAGTGATGAAATGTTCTAAAAAATGATCATGGTGATGAATGCACAAAACTATGTGATGATATTGTGAGCCACTGATTGTACACCACATATGGAATGCTTAATATGTTAAGATTTATCATTCAAAATATATTTTTTTAAATGTGCAAAATAAGCCAGAAACAGCTGATGTGCAAACAGAATTTGCACATTGGTTTGGTAGTAAAAACTATTGGAATCATGGAAAAATTCTAGGGCATAAATAACCCATATTATCATTCAGGAAAACTTTATGGTACAATTAGCTTAGAATTATGTTTTCTTCTTTCAATGCAATTGAGTTGAAGCATGAGTGAACAGATACTAATCAACTAAATAAAGTGTTTTTTTATCACGTTGAGACTTGATGCAGTGTATAACTGCTAAGATATCCCCAAAAACCCTCTGTTAAAACACAAGATGACTTATGCCAGTGATTGCTCCAGTTATATAGGGATATGGACTCAGAGCTGACTCTTTGTGTCTCTTCTGTGTTTCCTGCCTCTCCAGATGTACTGTAAGCTCCTTGAGGACAGGGCTGTGACCCAGTGCTGAGAATCTCTAATGCTCATGAAAGGTGACTATAAAATGTTTGTTAGTGACTATGCTATTGCTTAAAGAGGGAAAATATTGGAAGCTGAATCAGCCATAATTATTAGTCGGGATGATTATGTTCTTAAAAAAGACTATAGCCCCCTCAGGCTTGAGTGCTATGAGGCCTATTTATATACGTTTTTAAATAAAAGTCATTTAAAAAAGATTTTTTAAGCCAGAAACAAAGGGACAAATATTTTATGGTCTCTTTTAGAAGATACTTATAAGAAAATTGGAGCCTAGATTGTAAATTCGTTTAGCAGTCACATTAATCCGTGGGCTTTAAGTGTTATTTCTAGATTGTGAGAGGCTGTGCTATATGTGTAAAACCTGTGTATTTCCCTGGAACTTTGAGTATCCATGTGACACACAAGACTCAGTGTTGGAGTACTGCAGCTCTGGAAGTCAGCATTGCTACATATAACAACCGTTAAAGAAACTGAAAAAGAGACGAGGCTTCGATTACAGATGAGAACGAAGACAACTGGGTTGGGACTAAGGTAAATGAGAATACAGGGTAAAAGATGATAATGTCTGTATTTTAGAACTTCACCTTCTCTATGAGACCAAAGGAGGAGAAGTTCATTTTGTCCAAATCCTAAGTTTTCTACAGCACACAATCTAACTCAACCTGTCTAGATAGTTCATTTAAACAACCCAAACACATAGTGCCCAGAACGGGCTTGTAATTCTGTATGGTTTAACATAATACCCAGAGATATCCCAGAATATGTTGAGTAGATAATTTAAAAGTACTGGCAAAGTCTCTTGAGACACTGGAGAAAAAATATGGAACTATTAAATTTTCCCACCTGGGAAACCTCTGATACTGTCTCAAACACTAGGGACTCCCAAGTTAATAGACTAAGCCCTTGATCTTGAGACTTGCTCTAATGAAACATTCTGTAGCAGAGAAGCTAAGTCTAGCTATAGTTATGCCTAAGAGTTACTTCCAGAGAAGTTTTGATGCTCAGATGTGGCCTCTCTCTCCAAGCCCAATTTTGCAAGGATAATCATTAAGTATGCTCTCCACTAGGTGGGGCATGGTGAAAGTCTCCCTGGCAACATGGGACATGATTCCCAGGGATGAGCCTGGCCCTGGCACTGAGGGATCAACAATGCCTTCCTGATCCAAAAGAGGAAACAAAATGTAACAAAATAAGGTAACAGTAGCTAAGAAAGTTCAAATAGAGTTGAGAGGCCATTCTTGAGGGTACCTTTATGCAAGCTTCAGCTAGATATTCCTAATTGCCATGGTTTGCCAAACCCCAACCAACATCATTCCTGTTAAGCTTAAAGAACACCCAGGGCTCTATCTGAGATCCTACAAAAGTTTCATGCACTAAGTTTACTTTTTAAACACCTAAAGCTTTCAGATCACTCCTAGGCCAAATAAGTTCTGAAACCCAGAGGTGCCAGTCTCTCCAAGAGCATCAACCAGTTCCATTCCTCATTCCAAACTGTCAACACCCCTTTTCAACATGAAAAAGTTAGAATGGGCATAATCCAAATATTCCTAAAGATTGGGAGAAGAAGCAAAGGAGAACGAGTTATAACACAGAAGTCAGAATTTAACAAATGAGTAGGTCTTCCGAGTGAGCCATTACATTGATATTTCTTTAGACTCCAGTATCTTGAAGCAGCTAGAAGGAAAAACCTGACATTGGAGAACTGTAACCTATACAAACATTGAAATCTGTTTTATAAATACTTGTTAAAATGTACTTTGAAATTTATTGCTTTTTTTTTGTGTGTGTATATATATATATAATATTTCACAATAAAAAAATGTTAAAAATAAATTACATTTAAAAAAAATGTTTTAAAAGATGCTCCATGATAGGAGTGAAAAGTCATCACTTGACTCAAGAAGATATTTGAAAACTATATAATTGAAAAAAAAAATTATATAAAATATATTAAAACTCCTACAAATCCCTTAGAAAAAGAAAAGCAATTTAGAACAGACATTACATTAGTTTCCTAGTGCTGCTTTAAAAAATTAACACCAACCTAGTGGCTTAAAACAACATAACTATTCTTTCATAGTTCTAGAGGTAAAAAGTCTAAAATTACAGTGTTTCCAGGGCTGCACTGCTTCTGAAGGTTTCAAGGAAGAATTCTCTCCTTACCTTTTTTGACTTCTGCATTCCACAGCATTTGGCCTCTTCCTCACCTGACTCCAATCTCTTGCCTCTATCATCACATCTACTGGACTCTTTGATCTACTCCTCCTTCTTATAAAGAACCCTGTGATTACATCAGACCCCTTTGGAAAATCCAGAATAATATTCCCATCTCAAGATCCTTAACATAATCATATCTGTAAAGTCCCTTTTCTCATATAAGGCAACAATCACAGGTTCTGGGAACTAAGATGTGGACATCTTGGGGCGGGGGAGGCATTATTTAGCATACTGCAGGCATTTTAAAGAAAAGCAAGCACAAATGGCCCCCAAACATATGAAAAAGTGGAACATCAACAAAATCAGAAAAATACACCTAAAATCAAAGTGTGCCTCTCGCGCCTCACCTCTTTCTTTGCGAGAGTGCCCAAATATTCCTTCTCTGCATGCATACTTAATAAATTTTCCACTTACTTACTCTGAAAAAAAAAAAGGAAGAACAATCATAAATCAATAATTTAACTTCACACCTAAAGAAATAGAACAGGAAGAGCAAGCTAAACCCAAAGTCAGTAGAAGGAAAAGATTAAAGCAGAAATATACAAAATGCAGAAGAGAAAACCAATAGCAAGAATCAACAAAAACCAAAGTTGTTTTTTTTGAAAAAAAAACAATAAAATCAACAAATTTTTGTCAGACTGCCAGAAAAAAAGGAGTGGGATAGGGAAGGCACCCAGGCAAAACTAAAATCAGGAACAAAAGTAGAGACATTATCATTGACCTTACAGAAATAAAAAGGATTAACAGGGGTACTACGAACAATTATATGCCAGCAAATGAGAAAACCTAGATGAAATGGACAAATTCCTAGAAACATATAAATTACCTAATCTGATGCAGGAATAAATAGGAAATCTTAACAGATTTATAACAAGTTAAGAGATTGAATCATTAATTTTAAAAACCCCAAAGAAAAGTCCAATACTAGATGGTTTCATTGCTGAACACTATCAAACATTTAAAGAAAATATAACAATACCCACCCTTCTCAAACTCTTCAAAAATTAGGAAAGAAGGGATTATTTCCTAACTCATTCTAAGAGGCCAGCATGGCCCAGCACAAAAGTCAGATAAAGAGAGCACAAACAAATAAAATTTCAGACCAAAATCTTTATGACTCTAGATGCAAAAATCCTCAACAACATATCAGCAAAACAAATCCAACAGTATTATTAAAAGGATTATACACCATGACGAAGATTCAACATAAGAAATTCAATGTAACATACCACATTAATATAATGAAGGGGTAAAAAAAACATGATCATCTCAATAGATACAGAAGTGGCATCTGACAAAATCCAACATCCCTTCATGATAAAAACACTCAGAAGACTAGAAATAGAAGGGAACTTTCTCAACATGATGACGAGCATTTATGAAAAGTCCACAGCAAATATCATGCTCAATGGTGAAAGACTGAAGGCTTTCCCCTTAAGATCAGCAACAAGAGAAGGAGGCCTGCTGTCACCACTGGTATTCTACATTGTACTAGTAATTCTAACCAGAGCAATGAGGCAAGATAAGGAAATAAAAGGTATCCAAATTGGAAAGAAAGAAATTATCTGTATTCACAGATGACATGATCCTATATACAGAAAACCCCAAAAGAATCCACAAGGAAGTTACTAGAACTAATAAACGAGTTCAGCAAAGTTGCAGGATATAAGATAAACATAAAGAAGTCATATAGGTTTTTATACATCAGTAATGAACAATCTGAAAAGGAAATCAAGAAAACAATTTCATTTACAATAGCACTGAAAAGAATAAAGCACCTAGGAATAAATTTAACCAAAGAGGTGAAAGGCTTGTACCCTGAAAATTACAAACCACTGCTGAAAAAGGTTGAAGAAACCCTAAATAAATGGAAAGACATCCTGTATTCAAGGACTTAATATTCAAGACTCAATATTGTTAAAATGTCAATACCACCTAAAACAATCCTCAAATTCAATACATTCCCTATCAAAATTCCAGTAGCCTATTTTTCAGAAATAAAAAAGCTGATCCTCTGTTTATTTGGTGCAAAATTTGTATTTCAGATAGTGCATTTCCTAATTTAACTTGTATGGTCAGTTTAGTTGAACACCATAACTACATGGAATATTGAATAGGGCGTTAAGATTTTATTGTTTTGTCCAGGTTAGTGTGATGCCCCAATAAATCCCAGAGTAATTTGGGCAGTGAATAAAGAAGTATTTGCAAAGTCCCATTAGAGGAATGGGGAGAAAGGAGAAAATATTCAACCTCCCCACTTGGAGAATTTCTGATATTCTCGCAAGCAGTGGAGACAACCAAATTACTAGACCAAGCCCTTAATCTTGGTATTCTCCCAAATGAAACTTATTCCTTCAAAGGATAGACTAAGCCTACTTAAAATTAAGCCTGTGTCACCCTCGGAGAACCTCTTTTGTTGCTCAGATGTGGCCTCTCTCTAAAGCCAATTCAACAGGTGAACTCACTGCCCTTCCTCCTATGTGGGGCATGACTTCCAGGGATGTAAATCTCCCTGGCTACATGGGACAGAAAGCCCAGGATAAACTGGAACCTGACATCAAGAGATTAAGAAAGCTTTCTTGACCAAAAGGGGGAAGACAGAAATGAGACAAAATAAAGTTTCAGTGGCTGAGAGATTTCAAACAGAGTCAAGAGGTTATCCTGGAGGTTATCCTTACACATTATATAGATATCTGTTTTTAGTTTATGGTATATTGGAGTGGCTAGAGGGAAGTACCTGAAACTGCTGAGCTGTGTTCCAGTAGCCTAGATTCTTGAAGATGATTGTATAAAGACATAACATTTACAATATGACTGGGTAACTGTGAAAACCTTGTGTCTAATGCTCCTTATATCCAGGGTATGAACAGATGAGTAAAAAATCTGGATAAAAATTAATAAATAATGTGGGGAACAAAGGGTAAAATAAATTGGGTAGATGGAAACAATAGTGGTCAATGAGAGGGGTAAGGTATATGGCATGTATAAGTTTTCTCTTTTTTCTTTTTATGTCTTTTTCTGGAGTGAAAAGCAAATGTTCTAAAAAATGATCATGGTAATGAATACACAACTATGTAATGATTTGTGAGCCACTGATTGTACGCCATGTATAGAATGTATGTATGTGAAGATTTCTCAATTAAAAAAAAAGCTGATCCTCAAATTCATATGGAATTGCAAGGGGTCCCAAAAAGACAAAGCACTATTAAAGACAAAGAACAAAGTTGGAAAACTCAGATTTCCTGATCTCAAATCTTACTACAAAGCTACAATGATTAAAACAGTAGAGTCTTGACATAAGGATAGATATGTAGACCAATGGAAGAAAACTGAGAGTCCAGACTTAAATCTACACATCTACAGCACTAGATTTTCAACAACAGTGCCAAGACTATTCAAAGGAGAAAGAACAGTTTCTTCATCAAATTGTGCTGAGACAACTGGAATCCACTTGCATACAAAATAATTCAAAATGAATCATCAAACTAAAAATAAAGCTAATACAACAAAACCCTTAAAGGAAAACATAGGGAAATATCTTCAGGACCTTGCAATAGACAATGGATTTTTAGACTGTACACAAAAGCACAAGCAACGAGTAAAAAATGGACCTCATCAAAATTAAAAACATTTGTGCACCAAAGGGTATTATCAAAAAAAGTGAAAATACAACCTACATAATGGGAGAAAATATTTGAAAATCATATACCTCATAAGGGTTTACTATTCAGAACATATAAAGAACTCCTAAATTCAATAAAAAGCCAAACAAACCAATTTAAATTTTGGCCAAGGATTTAAATAGACATTTCTTCAAAGAAAATATTCAAATGGTCAAATGTATATATGAAAGCATGCCCAGCATCATCAGCCATTAAATAAATGCAAATTAAAGCTACAATGAGATATCACTTCACAATTACTAGGATAGCTATTATTAAAAAAAAAAAACAAAAAAAAACCTGGAAATGTTAGTGAGGATGTAAAGAAATAGGAACCCTCATACATTGTTGGAGGGAAGGTAAAATGTTGTAGCTGCTGTAGAAAACAGTTTGGTAGTTTCTCAGAAAACTAAACATAGAATTGTATGCTGTTTTGGTTTGCTAGCTGCCAGAATACCATATACCAGAAACAGAATGGCTTTTAAAACAGGAATTTAATCAGATGTTGATTTACAGTTCTAAGGCCAAGAAAATATCCCAATCAAAACAAGTCTATAGAAATGTCCAATCAAAGGCATCCAGGGAAAGATACCTTGGTTCAAGAAGGCCAATGAAGTTCAGGGTTTCTCTCTCAAGCGAGAAGGCACATGGCAAACACAGTCAGGGCTTCTCTCTCAGCTGGAAAGGCACATGGTGAACATGGTCAGGGTTTCTCTCTCATCTGGAAGGGCACATGGTGAACATGGCATCATCTGTTAGCTTCTTCTTTCCTGGCTTCCTGTTTCATGAAGCTCCCCAGGAGGCGTTTTCCTTCTACATTTCCAAAGGTCGCTTGCTTGTGGACTCTCTGCTTCGTGGTGCTGCAGCATTCTCTGCTCTCTCCGAATCTCCTCCCTCTCCAAAATGTTTCCTCTTTTATAAGACTCCAGGAACTTATCAAGACCCACCCAAATGGGTGGAGACATGTTGTCATCTAATCCAGCTTAACAACCACTATTGATTAAATCACATCTCCAGGAAGATGATCTGATTACAGTTTCAAACATACAGTACTGAATAGGGATTAGTCTGCCTTTATGAAATGGGATTTAGACTAAAACGTGGCTTTTCTAGGGGACATACATCCTTTCAAACCAGCACATATGCCTTGGCAATTCTGCTCCTAGGTATATACCTAAAAGAATTGAAAGCAGAGACTTGAACAGCTATTTATGTATCAATATTCATCGTGGCATTATTCACACTAGCCAAGAGGTAGAAGCAACCCAAGTGTCCACCAGTAAGATGAATGGATACACCAAACGTGGTCTATACATACAATGGAATATACTATTCAGCTGTTAAAAGAACTGAAGTACTGGCACATGCTATAATTTGGATGAACCTTGAAGACCGCCATACTGAGTGGCATAAAAGAACAAATATGTATGATTTCTCTTATATGAAATACTTAGAACAAGCAAATTCATAGAAACCGACAGCAGAAGAATGATTACCAGGGATGAGGGGAGGGGAAGTTACTGTTAAATGGGTCTGAGTTTTGGTTTGGGAAGAGGACATGGTCTGCAAGTAGGTAGGGTGAAAGTCACACAGTCTAGTCAATGCTCTTAATGTCAAAGCATCGTCCACTTAAAATGAGTTTTATTTTACAAAAATTTTACCACAATTAAAAATATATTAATTATACAGTCAAAAAAAGAAAGGAAGGAGCAAGGTGAGTGGCTAGGGCTGAGTCTGAGGCCCAGTGGAGCCAGGACCAAGAGGAACCTGCCCTTTTTGGCCACCCTGCCCACATTCACCCAGCCCCGGGAAAATAAGGGCCTCGCTCCACTGAGAGGGTCCTGACCACAGACAGAAAAAACAGAAGTCTCCTAATTTTCTGCTGAGCCTCAAGGAACAAAAGAGGAAGATGTGACTCTGGATGGAGCATCCTTAGAGAACAGGGCACATGGGCAGCATAGGGGCCACAGCAGCCGCCAGTTGAGGCCTGGACATGGGGCTTGTTCAGGGTCTCTGTACACCTGCGTGGCCAGTCGGGTCCTAAAGGGAATGAGGACTCTGAAGGGCTCTAGGCCCCCTTTTCCTTATTCCTCCAACCACCAGGAGAGGAAGGAACTAGCAAGAGTTCACCCAGACACCAGACTATGGCCAGAAGACGCAGGAAAGAGCTGACTTCTCTGGCGGCTGTCAGCCTGGCACAGGGGGCTGAGGCCCTGAGGAGAAGCGAGAAGACGGCCTGACAGGCTGGCCTGGGGGCAGGCAGCTTCCAACTGTTGCTCTATGCGCCCCCTCCCCAGGCACCACCAGCAAAGAGCTATGAAGGCACTAGGTCCCTCTGACATTACATTTCTAACTCTTCCCCAAAAGGCATCATTTCCCAGCTAAAGATTGGCTGAGAGATGCTAATCATGTCCTAAATCCCACAGCATATGGGGTCTGAGAGGAAGCTCCCGAGGCGCTCTGCTCTTAGTTCTTATCAGGGCAAAACAGCAAGCATCAGGACAGCAAGCCACGGCAGAACCAGAACCGCAGCCAATTTCAAACCTCTTCTTAAGCCTGCGAGGCCTTCTGCACTCGGGACCTCAGGCCAGGTTGGGCACCAGCAGACACTCAGCCCTCCAGGTTCTGAACACAATGCCTGCGGCTGCCTCCCACAGACATAATTCCCTCCCTTTCCCTTATCTGAAGAAACCCATTCTAGAGTGGGAGGCTCTAAACTTCCCCAAGGACAGAGCCTCTTGTGGTCTCAGGGAGACAGCCCACAGCAGCACAATGTTTCACTTGAGATCTAATTTATACACCATAAAAGTTAAAGTGTTCAGTAATTTTTAGGATATTCACAGTGTGTAGCCATCATCACTAATTTTAAAACATTTTCATCCCCACAAACAGAAACCCCAGACCCATTAAAGAACAACTCCCCATTTTCCCTTTCCCCACAGCCTCTTGTAATCTCTGATCTTCTTTTCCTCTCTATGGCTTTGCTGATTCTAGGCATTTCAAATAAGTAGAATCTTACATTATTAGTCATTTTGTGTCTGGCTCCTTTCACTCAGCATAATGTTTTCAAGGTTTACTCAGGTTGTAGCATGTATCAGCACTTCTTTCCTTGTCATGTCCAAATAATACTCCATTACATGGCTATGCCACATTCTGTCTATCCATTCATCTTGCTAACAGACATTTGTGTTGTTTCCACTTTGGGACTATTATGACCATAGCTGGAATTAACATCCTTGTACAAGTTTTCTGGTGAACATTTGTTTTTATTTCTCTTGGATACATCTAGGAGTGATATTTCAGATAACTCCACATTCAACTTTTTGAGGCACCACCAAACTGTTTTCCAAAGTGACAGCACCATTTTACATTTCCATAAGCAGAGTTTGAGAGTTCTTATCTTTCCACATCCTCGCCAAGACTAGTTATTGTCTGCCATCTTGATTACAGTCATCCTAGTGGGTGTAACAGCTACATTTTTTTGAAAAGGTTATTTCCCAAGAGCGAAATGAGACAAAATAAAGTGTCAATGGCTGAGAGATTCCAAACAGAGTCAAGAGGTTATCCTGGACGCTATTCTTACGCATTATATAGATATCACCCTTTTAGTTAAGGTGTAATGGAGAGGCTGGAGGGAACTGCCTGAAAATGTAGAGCTGTGTTCCAGTAGCCATGTTTCCTGAAAACAATTGTATAATGATATAGCTTTCACAATGTGACTGTGTGATTGTGAAAACCTTGTGTCTGATGCTCCTTTTATCTACCTTTTCAACAGATGAGTAAAACATATGGATTAAAAATAAATAAATAACGGGGGAGCAAATGTTAAAATAAGTTTAGTAGATTGAAATGCTAGTGATCAATGAAAAGGAGGGGTAAGGGGTATGATATGCATGAATTTTTTTCTGTTTTCTTTTTATTTCTTTCTCTGAATTGATGCAAATATTCTAAGAAATGATCATGATGATGAATATACAAATATGTGATGATATTGTGAGTCACTGATTATATATCAAGAATGGAATGATCATATGGTAAGAACGTTTGTGTTTGTATAATGTCCAATTAAAAAAAAAGATATTCCAAAATTTAGAGATCCAGCTTCATCCTTTCCCAAAAGGTTCTGCACACCTTATTTGTATGTTATTTCCCATACATACACACTCAGACTCTCTCACACACACACTCTCTCACACATACGCATACGTACTCACACGTGTGTGAACACACTCATGCACCCACATTCTCACATATACATATATAGCGCCATGGATGGCATCAGCACTGACATATTAATATACAGATCTTGCCAGTGGGCAAGACACTCAACAGAGTACCCCAAGGCAGCAGCTGAGGTCCCTACATGGCCTCTTCCCCTGCAGGATACAGCCTGTCTTCCAAGAGGTTGGAAGACACTGCAGGCAAGGAGTAAAATGGAATAAGACACCACTCACCTCCCTATACCATCACCGCCTTTCACTCACCTTCTCCTCCTGGCCTGCAAGGTCCAGAGGTCCAGGGACCCAGCTGCCCTACTGTGTGGGACCATGTGTACCCTACTGAGCAAAACGTCACTGTAGAGCAGGCACTTGGGAAGGAGATGCTTCTTGGATGAACACAGAGATGGAAGGGCTTTTTTTCCTCAAACACAGCAGCTCTTACAGGCTTAGCTAACTTCCTCTAGATGTTCCCCAGGTATCCACCATAACTAAGCAAAAATATCATCATCAGTTGCTGTTTACCTGAGCTCACCCAACCCACCTGGCTGGACCAAGATTAATTAGAACTACTAAAAGGAACTCAGGGAGAACATGCCGAGCAGTTACCTGAGCTAACGCAGGCTTTACATGTGCCCACAACCCCTTCCTGGGTCCGTGTACACCTTCAATGAGGAAACTGAAGCCCAAAAACATGTTTGCACAAGCAGTCCATTACAGAGAGCTGAGACAACAGGGTAATCTGGGTTGTTCTCTTCCCCCTGCTTCTGCTTACCAACAGAACCACATCTAGTGGAGGTAGGCAGGTGGGCAAAAGGCCTTGCCGCAATGGCCCAGGAGCTGGCTGAGAAAGGGGTCTGCAGGGTGCTGACAGTGGTCTCTGTCATCTGGAGATCCATCAGGCAAAGAGAGACATCTTTTCCAGCCACCAGAACAAGACCACCAGAGAGAACTCACAGACAGGCTTTGTCTCAGGCGAAGAAGGAACTTTCCCCTATTAGTATAATAGCCACAACCAGGCCTCTTCTTCAAGCATTACATAAATTTTAGTATTTAATCCCCACACATTATTCCATTCCCAGCCCCATCTTACAGATGATGGTAAGTAATTTGCCCAGCTACCAAGTGGCAAATCTGTATTTGTCAACCCAATATCATCAAAAAAGTTCAAACAGAGAAGCATTGTCTGCAGGGTCTTGGAAGGTTCCTACCAGCAATAAAATCTTATAATGGGTAAGAAACCACATTATGAGGGTCTACCAGGCTAGAAAGGAAGAAATACCAAAGGCAAAAGCAAATTGCTCCGTCCTACAACCTGAAGTGGACAAAAGAAAAACATGTCAGAATGCAAACTATAACAATATTTATAACTATTTGCAATGAAATAGCATGCAATACAAAATAATATACAGTAACAGCATAAACATCATGATACAGCTTGAGCAATGCCAACCAAAAGCCCTTGTTATCAGAAAAAGATGACAAATATTTGCACCAGGAAGCATGGCTGGGTTTCTGTCAAAGATGCTGATATGTTGCAGACTGCTGGTCAAACCCCTGCAGCTCTGGGTCTCTACATCAGCTCAGAGAATCCCATTGCCTGTTCTGAAATTGAGATAAGGTTGTATCTGCTTTGACGGGGCATCACTTAAAATTCACACCCAATCTGCCTTACAAACTCACTGCAGTTGGTCACAAACCAATTTATGGCACAGAATCAACTCCAGCTGGCTCTACACTGCCTTTCTATAGCAAGTCTTCCTTTCCTACTCTCCTGGGTGCCTGATGGAAAGCTTTACCACAAGATTTACACCTGCAAGCAAGCAGTCAGGCTACAGGTTCCCCAAAATACCTAAGTAGCTCTACTGAACCCCTCCCTCCACCCTTCCTGTTGGGGGTGGGATGAGGAATAAAAGATACTGCAGAAGTGAATATAAATGAAATGTTTCAAAATCACTCAAAGAGCAAAACTGCCTATTACAATGAGCTGTTTCCCAGGTAATTTATAAAAAATTCGCTCTTGACTAGTTCCCCGCCTCCTCCTCTCCAGGATGGGAAGAATGTCAACCAGTAAGAATGCCCACTGTTGTGGAGAGTGTTTCAGGTTTTTCCTTGTCAGTGTTTATAGTAAGACCCCACACACTCACTCTACTACAGAATTTTCACCACTTCCCTAGGTGACATCAAAACAAAGTTCCTTTACAATACTTTTAAAGTGTTTCGTGTCTAACTGTCTATTTGCAACAGAAAGTTTTTCCATTTCAAACCTCATTTTCCCTCTTTGGGATGAGTGGGACACCCCTCTCCAAACACAGAGAACCACCAAGCTCAGTAGTCTCCAACACAACCCAAGGTTATTTTGCCCATAATGTAACTAAGGACTGAAAAGCACTAACTTGGGAAAACACAAACCTCAGGCACTACCACCAAACCTGGCAGGACTTAAGATCAACAGAAAAAATTGAAATGCACCTCCACATTTCAACATTTCCCTATGGTCACATGAACATGGGGGAAAACAAGGAGAAAAGAATATTATGAAAAGGCAAAAAAGAAGCATAACGCCTGTTCTAGTTTGCTAGCTGCTGGAATGTAATATACCAGAAACAGAATGACTTTTAAAAAGGGAAATTTAATAAGTTGCTAGTTTACAGTTCTAAGGACAAGAAAATGTCCCAATTAAAACAAGTCTATAGAAATGTCCAATCTAAGGCAACCAGAAAAAGATACCTCGGTTCAAGAAGGCTAATGAAGTTCAGGGTTTCTCTCTCCAGTGAGAAGGCGCATGGTGAACACAGTCAGAGTTTCTCTCTCATCTGGAAGGGCACATGGTGAACACGCATCATCTGCTAGCTTCTTCTCCTGGTTTTCTGTTTCATGAAGTTCCCTGGGAGACATTTTCCTTTTTCATCTCCAAAGGTCGCTGGCTAGTGGACTCTGCTTCTCGTGGCTATGTCGTTCTGCTTTACTCTCTCTGAATCTCTTTCATTCTCCAAAATGTTCCCTCTTTTATAAGACTCCAAAAATAATCAAGACCCACCCAAATGGGTGGAAACGCATTTCCCCCAATCCAGCTTAACAACCACTCTTATACATGGGCAGGCACCGGGAATCAAACCTGGGTCCTCTGGCATTCCAGGCAAGCGTTCTTGCCTGCTGAGCCACCGTGGCCTGCCCAACAACCACTCTTGATTGGATTATATCTCCAGGGAGATGATCTAATTACAGATTCAAACATACAGTATTGAATAGGGATTATTCTGCCTTTACAAAATGGGATTTAGATAAAAACATGGCTTTTCTAGGGGACATACATCCTTTTAAACCAGCACAATGCCTACGAGCAATAAATCCCCAAATACTAAAACTATTTTTATAAAAATAGAAATGGAGGAAACGATATAAACCAAACTAACCTTAATACCTTAAAACCTATTAGATGTGTCTATTATAAACACTGGTGGATATTTAAATCTGTACTGAATGATTTGTACTCCTCCTCTTAAAATACAGACTCTGATTTGCAGAACTGTGCAGAACCTCCTAGGTCTCCCAGGCTGGCAATCTCTCCTACCATGTTCTTCACATATGAAAATCTAAATATCAAAACTAAAGCCATAAAACATACCCAACTCCTCCAGTTCAGGCCCCTTCAACCCAAAAATGAGATGGGATCACCTGAAAATCAGTTTTCCATGTGGCTAGGCCTTCAACACAATCACAAGTAGCCAAAGATCATTTTATTTACTGAACATAAAGGAAGGCTGATACTCCTGAGACCATGCCCTGGACTCTGAATAAGCACAAGATTAAGATTCAACTAAGGGAAACTGCCCAAAGGGTATCTCCATCATCACCATGTTCTTAAAATAGCATGTTTTGGGGGAAACTTTTTGGAGGGTGGGGTATTGGAACACACACTGAAGTATGGAAGGATAAAATGACATGTCTGGGATTTGCTTTGAAATACATCTGCAAAGGGAAAAAGGGACAGATGAAATAATTCTGGTAACTGATGAATCCAGGTGATAAGTGTATCGGCTTCACTGTACTGTTCTTTCTACCTTAGTACATGGTTAAAAAATTTCATGATATAATTTTTTTTCTAAGGTGATTAAGACCTTCTGACAGTGACGGACCACACTTGTACTGTGAAGAACAGTGTCCAAGGCCTATGGCGCAGAGCTTGCACCTTCTGGGCGAGGCGCCCACTCCCTCCTGGGCCCTGGTAGCCACTGGCCCCAGCTGACTGCCTCTTCTGATGGCTGGTTATAACGCATCTATTGAAAGAGTTGAGGCTCAGCCAGTAAGCTGTGTCGCCACACCCAACAATAAACACATCTGTGAATGGATGAACACCACAAGCTACAAACCTACAAGCTACAAACCTAACTTGCTCAACTGTTCTAAATTAAAACACAGGAGCTATTCCCTGTTAAAGTCGTTATTTAAAAAAAAACCATGGAACATGTATATCATGGTGTATGTGTTGTCCACGGTACACGAATAACAGGAAGAAAAAGCACTCAGCACATTACTGCTTTCAAAATTCAGTGTGGCAGAATCTGTAGGCTTTACCTTGCAATATAATACCTAGTTGCAAGATACCCATTTCTTGTCCCAGACAGACGGATGTCTAAAAAGCACACAGGGTTTTCTCTTCCTAAACCAACACTCCACCCTCCCACCAAGCACTTGGCTGCATCCTGCTGGCTCTCTGGCTGGCTACTGTGTGTACTATAACTGTGGCTGGGTAAGCAGGCCTCTTGGAGACAGCGCCTCACCAGTGTTTCCTGGGTGCCAGCAACCCACTCCACCTTCCATGCAAACAAGAACCAATGACTCTGAAGTCCCCAGCTTGCAACTAGTGCATGATCATCATTATATCGCTTTCAAATAAAAGAGCCTAATATTTTGAGCATAATGATTTTAAGGAGCTCCACAATTTCTTGCATGTATTATTCATTTTGTGACACAAAACTGTTATTTCACTGAGATTACTGTAAATCGCTACATGAAGAGCTAGCTTGCATGAACAATTAAATGATAGATATGATAAACTAGATTTATAAGCTTTATGTTCCTATAACATAAATTCCTTGAATGATTTAACTCAACAGAGCTAGAAAATTCTTTCCAGATGCCAGATTCATGGACCTGCAGCTCCCCCATCAGCATCTAACAGAGACCTGCCAAAGACTGAAAGGAAAGATATTTAATAAAAGGTTTAATATTACTATGGTAACCACAGCAACTTGTTTCGAAAATGAATAATAGCTCCGTTAGATGCTTCATTAAAATTTTTTCAACCAAACACTGCCCTTAATCTGCTCAATGGAACAAAAGATGTATTCAGCGTACCCAGAAAAGGCTGAGGATACCATCAGGTACAACTGAGAGCCTGAACTGAGACATCCTACAGTCTGGGCTAAAAGCAACGTGGGATCCAATCAGCTGAGATGGAGAAAAGCTAGGCATTTATCCTAGAACAATTAATGAAAAGTCTCGATAGCCTATTTGTTATATTCATTTCTCTATTAATCAACAAATTAAAGAGGTCCTCACCGCACCCAAATAACCATCTCTTGACACCGAGTCACTGTCTGCAGTTGATGCAAGAATCCAAAAGTAGAGAGCCTGGAGTCAGGTGGGATCAAACAAGCCCCACAAAGCTGAACCAGATGCTAGAGCCTCAGAGGCCCCAGTCCCAGAAATGGTCATTCTCCTGAATGCCGCAGAGCTAAAGCACTCCCAGAATCAAGATGTGACTGCTGAGGGGACCTCGAGACCATTCTTCCTACAACAGGATGACACTGTGCCTCCAGGACATTCTGTGCTCCACTGCCCCCAACCAGCCCAGGGCTCTCCTTTCACTGTCCTCTGAGGAAGCGTGGTAGGTGCACAAGCCTGGAACAGCTTTCCAGCCTTGCTATGCTCAAACCATCAACTGCCATCGGTGCATGCAAAGGGTCCAATATGACTAAGGCGACAGCTGCAGACCTACAGTGGGCCATACGGAGCCATCTATCCCAGCAGCTCCTGCCCAGATGTCCACAGCTCCACCTCTACCTGTCCATGCTGTCCACGCAGGATTCTTGACTGGTCTCCTCAACAAACCACTCTGCCAATTCTCACAAGTCAGCCCACTCTAGAACTCTCTCCTGTCCTACCTCCATGGGTAAACTTCAGATGGCCTCACCTGACAACTCAGCCACATGGTCATCTGTCATCAGGCTCACTGACGAGCTACTTGTGGCCACTTTACCTGGCACAGAGGTAGTGCTTGATGAGTCCCCACCATCAAATCTATAGATGGGGGGCATTACTGGTCACACACTGTACAGTATATACCACGTCCTCACGACTCAGCTTGCAAACTTCTTAGAGGGCAGCAGTATGCAAGGGAATGCATCACATGTTAAACCACAGTGAAAGCATGCCCTGTCACTGCTGCAAAATGTGGGTGCTGTGTCATGGTGAGACCATCAAACGCGAGGCTTCTCAAGAGAACATCCATTCTCAAGGCCTAGAACGGTTTTAAGAGAAAAGTCCTTGGACCCAGAGCACCTCCATGTCCTGGCATCTGCCACCTTCTGCCCACACACATTCACCTGCAGAGGCTGGCCAAGGCCAGCCTGCCCAGTCCAGGTCTAAATCTTTGGCAAATGACAGCCAAAAAGACTGAGATTGTGGGACCACGTCAGGACTGAACAACCCCACAAACATCTGGTTTGGGATTTTTTGACACCTTCCCATCTGCTTTCAGCCCCAACACACCATGAAAATGGCATTTGTCTATATGATGAATTGAAAGCAGCTGTCCTTACTGATTATGTGAGATCAGCTGCTTGTGAACACAGGGTGCTGTGCAGGGGTACTTACCATGGTACGTTTATGCTTACAGGTAAACCAGCTTTGAACAAGATGCAGTTTATTTTCATTAGTACAAGAGGCTTGACCTCGTTGTCCCAGAGAACTAGGCTGCCATACCCACCAGTCTGCCCAGGCTTCCCTCGTTCACTATGAATGGTGCCCCTGTTTACTCTCAAGGCAAATGATAAATCATAGGGTCCCTCTGCAGAGACCTTCCCAGAAGTTCCTAAGAGTCAACCATAAAACCAGGTCCCAACTCACTGGTGAACTGGTGAAAAGGCCTCACCTAATACGTGCTAATGGTGCATGTTCACACACACATGGCAAGAGGAGGCATTTAGAAGCTTCATAATAATACATGATCAACAAGTAAAACTGCTACCAATAAAGCCAGGGGATCCATCAAAAACCAACTTTCCACCTCCTGTCACGACCCAGGCTCTGCACAAGGCACCTCCCCCCCACATCGTTCTTATTTCTGCAAGGGAGCCACCATTATCACTACAAAAACACATAAGATGGGTGGGCCACGGTGGCTCAGCAGACAGAGTTCTCACCTGCCATGCCGGAGATCTGGGTTCAATTTCTGGTGCCTGTCCATGCGAGAAAAAAAAAAGCACGTAAGATGATAACTGCAATAACAACAGCCCATTTGCACAGAAAACTGCTATGAGCAGGTTCTGCTTCAGGAGCTTCCATTATGCATCAACCAGCAAGTCAGTATTACCATAACTCCCATTTGACAGGTGGGAATAATGAGGCACAGAGAAGGTATGGAACCTACAAGAGCAGAACCGGCTGCACACCTGCACTCTCAGCTGCCAAGACAGCAGACCACTGCACAAATAAGGACACTGAGGGTTGGAAAAGTGAAGGATATGCTCAATTTGCAGAATTAGGATGCAAAAGGGGATATCTCAAAATCTGCAGGATGTTTGTCACCCATTGAATACCTGGAAAAGAACACATTTCCCACCCACTCCTTCATGCATAGAGGGTGTCCAGTGGGCACCATGAGCTCCCAGAGAGCTCACTCACTCCCTCAGGTACACAGGGCATCTGCCAGGCACCAGGGACACCCAGAGGACCATAGCCCAGTGAGTCCTGGCAAACCCAGCTCCACCCCTCTGTCCCCTCCCTGTACCTGCTCATAAGCACCTCCACAGCACCTCACTGAGTTTCCTTCTCAACAGCAGGGCCCAATCACCACTCAATTCATCAGCAACGTTACCAAGGCACCATGCACACCAGCTCCATAAAACACCCCAACTCACAAGTCTTTCAGGGCGCCGCCCTTCTTTCCATGCTCGTGCTGCCCACTGTGTGGGTGGCAAGTTTATGCACTGCCAAACAGCACCAGCAGAACCTACTGGAATGAGGGTAATGGTCTATAACTTGATTGGATTAAGCTGCAGAGGTCACACATTATCCAAAGCTTATTGCATGGTGGCTTAATATTTGTGCATTTAAGTATAAATTTTACTTTAAAAATAAATCTATTTAATAACATGCATGCTTAAATGTTTAAAGGTAAAGTCTACTGATGTCTACAGCTTACTTTGAAAAGCATAAAAAAATAAGCTGGACTGATAGATGGGTAGAGAGAGAGACAGATGGAGAGAGGTGTAATGAAGCAAATACAGCAAAATGTCATGTAGACTCAGTGGTGGCTTATACGGGTGTTCCCTGATAAGCCTTTCACCTTTTCTCTCAGTTTGAAATTTTTCACAAGAAAACGTTAAAAATAAGTTACTGGTCTTGTATCCCATGGAGATCCAAATTCAATGACTAATCAGCCAATTTGGATTTGAGCCAAATAATATCCCACATATTAATAATCCTTTTCTCTCAAGTGGCCCAAAGAAAGCAGCTTGGCATTTCATCTCTGGTTGTTCATGCCTTTACCAGAAGATGCAAACCTGGTGGTGCACATTTTAAATCAAGGAAAAGTTCGAACACTTGTAGTGAAAATGTCTATACCTGCAACTTACAAATCTGTGCTTATTTTATGTTGATGGGCCAAATTATAACATCTGAAAGTTATCTGTAGGATGAGTATCAGTACTATATAAATGCAATTTAAACAAGAAAATGCTATTAAAACTGTGTTCCAAGGCACTCAGCAGAGAAGCAAGTGAAGAATGGAGCTTGATTCCTGTGTGTTGGCAGGTCCTTGCATCCTGACTTGGGGTTGCTTCAGTCCAGAGGATGGGGTGCCTCCGTCTGGCTGGCATGCAGGCACCCACAGGCGAGCATGCAGCTGTGGTTTCACCCAAGCCTGAGTCCCAGAGACTCAAAAACTCACTCCTCTGCAGCTATCATCAACCTTCACCCCACAGCCTGTGTCTGAAACGCTCCCCTTGTCACCACCTGCTGAAGCCTGTCTCCATGACTAACTGCCACCCTCTCCCTGAAAGTTCTCCTAATCACTTCAGCCAGACACGTCAGCTCACTCTTCTCAATACTCAGCATTTACCAGTTGCTGGCTTGAGCCTCAGCATTCCCACGAGGTCACAAAGTCTAGAAAGGGGACTTGCCTACCCCATCCCTGAGTAGCATCAGACCCAGGATAAGAATGTGACATGGCACTCAAGAAGGCCCTGTGCTCACGTTCCAAGGGCTGAGGACCCTGAAAGGCCCTAAGGAGCCCAATGTGGGCCTGACCTGCACCCCGACTCGTCCTAAGGCATGCCCGAGGCTGGTTTAACTGTGACCCTCAGTACACAATGCAAGTAGGTTTCAAACAGCACCTGAGCTGTGTCCTTCAAGTGCAAACAACTATTTCTCATGGCCACGGACAACGGAGTTACGGAGTTAAAAGGCACCCAAATGCTTTCACACAACGCTCCCCCTCCCCTACCTCAAAGAAAAACAGGTACTCTAAACACTGCTGGGTATTAGGTATTTCAAATTAAGAGGTAAATAGAGTGAAATTAAAATGTATGTATTATTTAAATATGTCTATGGTTAAGTTAACTAAGATATCCATTGTTGGTAGTTACATAAGTGCATTGTTTGTTTCCTTAAATTAAAAAAATTAGCAAAAGATAATAATAAAATGTATGTATCTTCCAACTAACCTCACAGTTTCAAATTACTGCCACGAGGCCGGGCCTCCCAGTCCAGACAGAACCCACATTCATCTCCCCAGATGTGGCCGAGCCTCATGGCTCTCCCAGGCCACCAGGGTCTCTATACGCCTCTGTTTTATTCTTCTCCAAGCTTCCATTTACACTTATGTCCACTCTATAAGAGAAACCTTCATGCAGTTTAGCACAAGACAGGTACTATTTGCCCTTCTATGTCATTGCTTGAGATCTTCTCCAGTCTCTCTGCAAAGGCCTATGGAAACCAAAAGAAAATAGGACTGGTTTGGGATAGCCCTGATCCAATGAGAGAGGAGCTCACCAACCACTTTGGTGATTTGTTTAGTGACTTCTTGCCACCCAACTCCAGAAATTAGCAACAGCTGCAATTTATTTCAGCAGAATAAAAATAAAGGCATCTTTTTCAAGGTTATTAAAAAATAACTTTTTTACTAAAGTATAATGAAAAACGTATCTTTAAAGAGAACTTGCTCTTTTTCATTGAACATAACTTTTGGGACACAATTCATCAGAGCACAGCAAGACAAGGTGATTTCTCTGTGTCCAGGCCCCTGGCTCTCTCTGCACCTACCTGGCTCTGTGACATCTGCCTCTGGCTCCACCTTCCTGCCACAGAACAAAGGCTGCCCCTCAAGTACAGACATAAAGCAGGACTTGGGAGCTTGCCCAAATGCCTGCCTCGCTCCCGGCCACCACCACTCCCTCCACAGGAAGGCCACGAAAATAAAAGGAAGGAGAGAAATACCAACGTGCTTCTCCAAAACCCAACACTTTCAACAGACAACCTTTATCCCACCTGGTAAGACAAAATAAGAAGTAGCAATGGAAAACAAGGACTATCTACCATAGCTAACAACAACAGCAAGTTTCAGCAGAATCAGCTAATGTTCCTCTTTAAAATATTCCAACGTTGTAGCCTGTCCTTCACTATACTGACTTTGCCACAATGATAAACGGCCCCTTTGCTTTCAAATGGATTGCCAAACAGCATTTTATTGGGGATTTCCTCTAAAAGGCAATTGGAGGTTCCTGCAACACAATTTATAGGTGTATTGTTTCCATTTATTTTCATTTTATTTATAGCCTTCTGCCTAGACAGAGCTGGTCGAGTACTGGCAGCTATAAATCAAAGATCACATACACAGCACTGCTTGGTTCCTCAGTTGATGCTCAAATATCGGGGAATTGTTTGGTAAGCTCTAATATGAATACTAATTACTTTTCTAATCACACCATGGGTGTGGGCTCATTTGAAAACCTGCACAAAACAAAATTTCATTATATACAAGCTATGCTCTTGAACCCAAGGACATGAAGACTGATCCCATTGAGAAGGGCATGGCGTGCAGAAGGAGCATGAGTACACAATTGCAGGCTCAACCTTCAATAGCTGCGTGACCTTGGGACAAGTTTCTTGGCCCCTGCGAACCTCAGTTCCCTCGACTATTAAACAAAAAGTGGCAAAGAAGATTGACTCTGGAGGTTGCTGGGAACCAGATGAGAGACTCCAACAGCACACACCTGTTATCTGACACACAGCAGGCCTCCGCACCATGTCCTTCCTTCCCATGAGACATCTGCAGGGGACTCTGTCCGTCCTCTCTGCTTCTGCCTCCGCATCCACCACCATCCCAATTCCCCCCACACAAGCCCAATGTCCAACTTGGTACATCTTGTCCCTGCCCAACCTATCCCTGGTCAGGAAGCTCTAGACACTTCTTCCCAATAAGATCTCTGTCATCTCCCCAGATACCAGAACAAAATCCACAGAGTCACCACTGACCCTGGTGGCTCCCTTATATCATCAGTCACAAAATCCTGCTCACTCGTCTCCTTCTGAGGCACAGCTCACATCTTTCATTTCTTCTCTGCCCTCACTATAATAGCTTAGCCCTCCTCATTTCCTGCCTAGACTCATTCCAAACCTAGCCTCACCCCATTCTCACCACCTTCCATGTGGCCACCATAACGAACTTTCTAAACAGCATAAGCATGACCATATCATCTCCCAGACTGAAATCTTTCATGCATCCTGGGTGAGAGCATGCAATGCTGTTTCCAAGTATTCACTCAGACACCTGCAAAGGTTGGATGTTCCAGTCCATTGGCCTTGGCATCACTGGTCAATGGGACATGAGCAGATGCAGCATGTACTGGATCCAAGCAAAAGCTGATGAAGGCATCAGGAGCCTCCACGACCTCTCGCTTCTGCCCTCTGCCATAAGAAGGACATGTCCTGCATGGAAGCTGTACTTCCAAGCTCAGGCCTGGAATGAGAAGACGCAGATTCCTACCTGCAGCCTGGAGCCGAGCTATAGCCACTGCAGCCAAAACATTACATTATAGACTTTGATTTCTAAGCATCCTGTCCCACGGGGCCATCGTTCCCCTGCTCCCCTCACAGTGCCTAGCAGAGCTGGAACCAAATCCATTAATTTGTATTATATTTTTAAGACTTTCATTGGTTAGAAATAGACATACTCAGTTCTCATAAAATCACTTCAGTCTAAATACATAACACTGAATTCCAAAGCTCTAGTCCCCAGTAGAAAGTAATCCCATTTTGGACAGAGAGGATAGAGATAACCTAATAAACGTACCCTCAAAACTAGCATTCTTGTGTACAAGTGCTACTAAGAGAGGCCCAAGAGCCAGCAGCCCTTGTGGCGGGTGTAAATGCCACTGCCTCATCGCTATGAGTAATGGACGTGCCATCACTCCCTACGTGGGCAAACAGGCCTGTGCAAATGCTTATTTTATGACTCAGTCTTTCATAAATTATGCAGCAAGATTCTCAGTTTTCCCTGGCCTCCAGATGCAGTATTAATTTGGCAACAATGTTAAGTAGATAGATTCACTCCATGCTGGTAAGTCAGTTATAAGAGTTTTGTTTCTAATCAGCAACATAAACAGAGATGACTTCTTGAACGTGCCAGAGCAAAGGAACCCAGAAGCTTACAACAGGGCACTCCTCATGAAACATCCTCTTACATGCCATTCAGGAGGGTGAACTCAGAAACATCCATTTGGAAGAGATTCAAAATTACTACCCAAGTTTACTAAGTGTCCACGATGAGCTAAGCTGTGGAATCTGAAGATGAAGAAAATGCACTCTCCACCCTCTAGGGGCTCTCAGCCCAGACCACAAGCAACCACAAAGCAATTTTCTCGCTGACAGCACGATGAATTCTGCTTGCGATGAGAGGAAGAGAAGGGGAAGGCAAAAGGGCCAAGGTTGTGTTCCCTGATGCAGGACATACAGAAGGCATGGGCGTGCAAGGAGAGGTCTGGGTCAGATAGGCCAGACCAGGCCTGCCCTGGGGGCTCAGCAAGAACCAACCCAGTGAAGGGGCTGACTCAGTAGACTCAGTTCCTCATCTGAATTTGGGGATAATCACAGGATTTACCCCACAGTTGTTCTGAGCATGAAATGAGCACAGATATGTCCCTGGCACATGGGAAATGCACCCTCAGAACCAGGTTTCATGTGTACAAGTGTTATTGAAGGGAATGGTGCTTTCTAAGAGCAGGACAAGCCCACAGGCCTGCTGAGGGGGCAGGGAGCAATCCAGGACATGGTCAGAGAGCAGGCAAGCAGAGGGAGGGACAGGACTGGCCTGGTGCCCCAAGCTGGGCAGATGGAACTTCATACTGAACTCCAAGGAAGCAGGAGCTAAGGTCACAAAAGCAGGCTGCTGGTGTGATCAGGTCACAGTAGAAGGTAGGTGGGAAAAGGAAAAGCCACACATGGGAAGACAAAACCAGGTAGGATACTCCCACCACAACCCTGGCAAGAGATGGCAGGAGCCTGCGCTCCAGTAGTGCCTTCTAACTTCCAAGTTTACCACATTTCCATATTTTTATTAGACAATGGGGCAGGGGGATACTGCTGAATAAATGTACCTTATCTCCACACATTCTCCCAAACATAAAAGAGACAATAAATAAGAGCCTGTGAGGATTTAAGGAGGGCCCAAAGGACATGCTAGCAATGGAGTAATGGGCATACTAAAGACCCTTAGATATGAGCATCCTAGGACTGGGTAGCAATGCTGTTTTAGGACAGTCATTCCGAGCAAGGTACTGGCTTAATAACTGTTTGGGTTGCCTTTGGGGGACAGAGGGTCACAGAGGGAAGCTTCTGTTGTCCCACATGCATAAGAATTATCCAAGTGGTTTTAACTTTGTGCACAGAGTCCAGTCTGAGCTGGGGAACTGCAAGCCATGCCAACTCGTGAAATGGCCTCCCTGGCTGCCCAGCAGAGAGCAGCCAGCTGTCCTCCAAGAGCAGGCCAGGCGTTCTGCTTACATGATTAGGCATTGCAGGCTGGACAAGTGGATAAGGGCCTGGGCAGAAGCAACAGCAGCATGGTCCACACAGGCCGGTCGTCTGCGGGATCAGATGCCCTGTTAGCTGTCTAGTCTCTTCCTCATAAAGTCTATCATTATATAATGCCATTTGGTACACAAAATGTTCAAAATGTGGTTCCATGAAAGAAAGGGAAAGGAGATTTTTAATGGGGTCTGGGTGGGTGAAGTTTTATGGGGACGAGCAGTTTTAGGTAAGGCCAAGCCTCTACACACCTGCCTCTGCCCTGAGCCCATTCACACGCTGCATCAAGGCCCAGTAAACCCTGACTCGGCCTGCCACACTGGGCCACAAGGCAATGAGACGATTACATGTGCATTGGTAGAGAATGCAGCTCCAAAAAGTAAGGCAACAAGACACAACTCCTCATCTGACAGTGGTGAGAAGCCCGACTCAGCCTGACCAGAGAGGGCTGTGGAACCGTACAAAGGACAAACACACAGGAAGCACATTTTAACATCATTTGCTTTCCAGGCACAAGGAGCCATGTCAATGAATGCCACAACATGACACGGGAAGGTCTCTGTTGACAGCACTCTGGCAAAGGAAAACAATAGATTTTAGTGTAAGCTAGTCTGTCTTACAAAGAAAAAAGGAAGCTGAAAATCAATGTTCATTCACATTGATCCAGCCCACAGCCCTCTGAGAGGCACCAGGAGTTAGGCAGTATGCTGGACATGGTGGCCTGGAGCTCCCTTGGAACTCAGCAGGGCAGGTAACCTGCTCTGGGGAGCCTCTGAACCATCCCCAGGCGGCTGTGAGAAGCACAGCTGCATGACCTTCCAAGCCCGGTTGGGTCCACGCCAGGCTTGCACTGAACAGGAGGCTTAGGGTGGGTTTTGACTATTAAAAATCAGGATAGCAAGAGACCAACAGCTCTAGACGACTTTAATTACACTCAACATATAAAAACATGGTGGTAGTAACAATGTAATAAGCTTCCACTGAATGTAACAAAGGCATTATGCTAAAACTAAATGTCAACAGGCAGTGAGCGGGGGAAGGGTACGGATTCTTCATGGAAGAAAAGGAAATGTCTTCATATAGATTATGGTGGTGAAGGCATGTCTATTTACTTAGGTTGGATTGCATGATGTGTGAATATAAACACAGAGAAACAAGTACTAAAGAAAATGTGGATAAAGAGATGTACCTATTTACTGTCAGTAGGGAAATGAGGGGTACAGCCCCTTGGATCGCAGTGTGGAGGTTCCACAGGAGGCTAGGGGTAGCTCTGCCATATGATCCCGAAACATCGTTGCTCAGTATATACTTGGAGGAACTGAGTGTGGGGACACGAATGGACATTTGCACACTGGTGTTTATAGTGGCAGTATTCACAATTCACAATGGATGGCGGCAGCCTAGGTACAATAACTGAGGAATGGAAGGGTAGAACTATGGTGTGTATATGTGTGTGTGTGTGTATATATATAAATATACATATATATAGATATATACATATATAGATGCATACAATGGACTACTGAGCCGCCTAGATGTATGAACCTTAAGGACTGTATATTGAACAAAATGTCAGGAACAATAAGACAAATATTATCATGCCTTAGTCATATGGACGAACTATAATATAGAAACTTGGTGAACTGAAGTCGAGAGCATGGGTTATCAGATTGGGCATATTATAAAGGGTCCTAGATTGTAAGCTCATACAGCAGTCACATATATTCAGGGGCTGTAACTGCTATTTTTAAATAGAGAGATACTGAGCTGTTTGTTTATAACCTGGTCATTTCAAAAAACTTCGAGTGCTTATGTGACACCAAAGACTCAGAGTTAGACCTCTGAAGCTATGAAAGTCAACAGAACCCCATACAGGAACTGTTTTAAAAATTGAAAAAGTAAAAAATAAATTTTAAAAATTGAAAAAGTGATCAGGCTTCAAGTAGAGATATAAATGAAGCTGATTTGGATAGCACTAAGGTAAGTTAGAATATAGGGTAAAGGATAATATCATCAATATTTTAAAACCAACTTCTGGGTGAGACCAAAGGAAGAGATGTTTATTTCATGGAAAATTTATATTTGGGGTAGTACATTTCCTAATTTATATGGTTAGTTTTTAGTTGAATACCACAAGTACATGGAATCTTGAATTGAGTGTGAGATTTTGTTGTTTTGTCCAGATTAGTGTGACACCCAGATATATCCCAGAGTAATTTGGGCAATGAATAAAGAAGTATTTGCAAAGTTCCCCTGAGGCACTGGGGAGAAAGGAGGAAATATTCAACTCCCCCATTTGGAAAATTTCTGATATTCTCACTAACAATGGGGACAACCAAATCAATAAGGTCAAGTCCTCAATCTTGAGGGTCAACCCCTATGAAATTTATTCCTGCAAAGGATAAGCTAAGCCTACTGAAAATTAGGTCTAGGAGGGGCCAAGATGGCGGCTTAGTAAGGTACGTGCATCTTAGTTCCTCCTCCAGAGCAACTACTAGGAGAACAGAAACAGTACAGAACAGCTCCCGGGGCCACGGCAGGGAATGGACACACAGCGTACCCCAGTCTGGACTGGCTAGACTGACTGCGAGACTCTGCTGCGTTGAGATCCCCGAGCGGCGCGCAATTCCCCGAGCAGCGGCAGCTGGCGGCCGGAGCACCTCCCGCCCTCCTTCCCGTGCCAGCTGAGAGTCTCGGAGAGGCAAGTTTCCCAAGCCGCAGAGGCTGGCGCCCCTCTTTTGTGGGCGGCTTCCTGGACCGGCTACGAGTCTCGGATCAGAGGGCTACCCAAACCGCGGTGGCCAGCAACCGGCGCCCCTCCCCCGCGGGTGGCTTCCTGGTCCGGTGGCGAGTTCCCCAGGCCGCGGTGGCCAGCGACCGGTGCCCCTCCCCCGCGGGCGGCTTCCTGGTCCGGTGGCGAATTCCCCAGGCCGCGGCGGCCGGCGACCGACGCCCCTCCAGGGAGAGGAGGGAATTTCCGACAGTGGCAGGGACTGGGGCCAACCAAACACCAATAGGGGAATTAATAAAGGAGCCACAGGGTCCCCTCAAGCCGCGGCGGATGACGCCCCCACCAAGGGCGGCCACCCGGACCAACTGAGAGAATTGGATCGGAAATCCCAAGGCCGCGGAGAACGGTGACCGGGGGCATCCCTTCCAAACACATCAGACAACGTGTGCCACAAGCGCCACCTACTGGGCAGGATAAGAAAAACAGAACCCAGAGATTTCACAGAAAAATCTTCCTAACTTTTGGATCCAATACCCAGGGAAATCTGTCTAAATGCGCAAACGCCAACAGAAGATAACGGATCACGCTCAAATAAATGAAAATATGGCCCAGTCAAAGGAACAAACCAATAGTTCAAATGAGATACAGGAGCTGAGACAACTAATGGTGAATATACGAACAGAAATGGAAAACCTCTTCAAAAATGAAATCGATAAATTGAGGGAGGACATGAAGAAGACATGGGCTGAACAAAAAGAAGAAACATAAAAACTGAAAAAACAAATCACAGAACTTATGGAAGTGAAGGATAAAGTAGAAAAGATGGAAAAAACAATGGATACCTACAATGATAGATTTGAAGAGACAGAAGATAGAATTAGTGATCTGGAGGATGGAACATCTGAATTCCAAAAAGAAACAGAAACTATCGGGAAAAGAATGGAAAAATTTGAACAGGGTATCAGGGAACTCAAGGACAATATGAAGCGCACAAATATACGTGTTGTGGGTGTCCCAGAAGGAGAAGAGAAGGGAAAAGGAGGAGAAAAACTAATGGAAGAAATTATCACTGAAAATTTCCCAACTCTTATGAAAGACCTAAAATTACAGGCCCAAGAAGTGCAGCGCACCCCAAAGAGATTAGACCCAAACAGGCGTTCTCCAAGACACTTACTAGTTAGAATGTCAGAGGTCAAAGAGAAAGAGAGGAACTTGAAAGCAGCAAGAGAAAAACAATCCATCACATACAAAGGAAACCCAATAAGACTATGTGTAGATTTCTCAGCAGAAACCATGGAAGCTAGAAGACAGTGGGATGATATATTTAAATTACTAAAAGAGAAAAACTGCCAACCAAGACTCCTATATCCAGCAAAATTGTCCTTCAAAAATGAGGGGGAAATTAAAACATTCTCAGACAAAAAGTCACTGAGAGAATTTGTGACCAAGAGACCAGCTCTGCAAGAAATACTAAAAGGAGCATTAGAGTCAGATACAAAAAGACAGAAGAGAGAGGTATGGAGAAGAGTGTAGAAAGAAGGAAAGTCAGATATGATATATATAATACAAAAGACAAAATGTTAGAGGAAAATATTATCCAAACAGTAATAACACTAAATGTTAATGGACTGAATTTCCCAATCAAAAGACATAGATTGGCAGAATGGATTAAAAAACAGGATCCTTCTATATGCTGTCTACAGGAAACACATCTTAGACCCAAAGATAAACATAGGTTGAAAGTGAAAGGTTGGGAAAAGATATTTCATGCAAATAACAACCAGAAAAGAGCAGGAGTGGCTATACTAATATCCAACAAATTAGACTTCAAATGTAAAACAGTTAAAAGAGACAAAGAAGGACACTATATACTAATAAAAGGAACAATTAAACAAGAAGACATAACAATCATAAGTATTTACGCACCGAACCAGAATGCCCAAAAATACGTGAGGAATACACTGCAAACACTGAAAAGGGAAATAGACACATAATACTTGGAGACTTCAATTCACCACTCTCATCAATGGACAGAACATCTAGACAGAGGATCAATAAAGAAATAGAGACTCTGAATATTACTACAAATGAGCTAGACTTAACAGACATTTATAGGACATTACATCCCACAGCAGCAGGATACACCTTTTTCTCAAGTGCTCATGGATCATTCTCAAAGATAGACCATATGCTGGGTCACAAAGCAAGTCTTAACAAATTTAAAAAGATTGAAATCATACACAACACTTTCTCGGATCATAAAGGAATGAAGGTGGAAATCAATAATAGGCGGAGTGCCAGAAAATTCACAAATACGTGGAGGCTCAAGAACACACTCTTAAACAACGAGTGGGTCAAAGAAGAAATTGCAAGAGAAATTAGCAAATACCTCGAGGCGAATAAAAACGAAAACACAACATATCAAAACTTATGGGACGCAGCAAAGGCAGTGCTAAGAGGGAAATTTATTGCCCTAAATGCCTATATCAGAAAAGAAGAAAAGGCAAAAATGCAGGAATTAACTGTCCACTTGGAAGAAATGGAGAAAGAACAGCAAACTAATCCCAAAGCAAGCAAAAGGAAAGAAATCACAAAGATTAGAGCAGAAATAAATGAAATTGAAAACATGAAAACAATAGAGAAAATCAATAAGACCAGAAGTTGGTTCTAAGAGAAAATCAATAAGATTGATGGGCCCTTAGCAAGACTGACAAAAAGAAGAAGAGAGAGGATGCAAATAAATAAGGTCAGAAATGGAAGAGGAGATATAACTACTGACCTCACAGAAATAAAGGAGGTAATAACAGGATACTATGAACAACTTTACGCTAATAAATACAACAATTTAGAGGAAATGGACGGGTTCCTGGAAAGACATGAACAACCAACGCTGACTCAAGAAGACATAGATGACCTCAACAAACCAATCACAAGTAAAGAAATTGAATTAGTCATTCAAAAGCTTCCTAAAAAGAAAAGTCCAGGACCAGACAGCTTCACATGTGAATTCTATCAAACATTCCAGAAAGAATTAGTACCAACTCTCCTCAAACTCTTCAAAAAAATCAAAGCGGAGGGAAAACTACCTAATTCATTCTATGAAGCCAACATCACCCTCACACCAAAACCAAGCAAAGATATTACAAAAAAAGAAAACTACAGACCAATCTCTCTAATGAATATAGATGCAAAAATCCTCAACAAAATTCTAGCAAATTGTATCCAACAACACATTAAAAGAATTATATATCATGACCAAGTAGGATTCATCCCAGGTATGCAAGGATGGTTCAACATAAGAAAATCAATTAATGTAATACATCATATCAACAAATCAAAGCAGAAAAATCACATGATCATCTCAATTGATGCAGAGAAGGCATTTGACAAGATTCAACATCCTTTCCTGTTGAAAACACTTCAAAAGATAGGAATACAAGGGAATTTCCTTAAAATAATAGAGGGAATATATGAAAAACCCACAGCTAATATCATCCTCAATGGGGAAAAATGGAAAACTTTCCCCCTAAGATCAGGAACAAGACAAGGATGTCCACTATCACCACTATTATTCAACATTGTGTTGGAGGTTCTAGCCAGAGCAATTAGACAAGAAAAAGAAATACAAGGCATCAAAATTGGAAAGGAAGAAGTAAAACTATCACTGTTTGCAGACAATATGATACTATACGTCAAAAACCCGGAAAAATCCACAACAAAACTACTAGAGCTAATAAATGAGTACAGCAAAGTAGCAGGTTACAAGATCAACATTCAAAAATCTGTAGCATTTCTATACACTAGTAATGAACAAGCTGAGGGGGAAATCAAGAAACGAATCCCATTTACAATTGCAACTAAAAGAATAAAATACCTAGGAATAAATTTAACTAAAGAGACAAAAAACATATATAAAGAAAACTACAAAAAACTGTTAAAAGAAATCACAGAAGACCTAAATAGATGGAAGGGCATACCGTGTTCATGGATTGGAAGACTAAATATAATTAAGATGTCAATCCTACCTAAATTGATTTACAGATTCAATGCAATACCAATCAAAATCCCAACAACTTATTTTTCAGAAATAGAAAAACCAATCAGCAAATTTATCTGGAAGGGCAGGGTGCCCCGAATTGCTAAAAACATCTTGAGGGAAAAAAACGAAGCTGGAGGTCTCACGCTGCCTGACTTTAAGGCATATTATGAAGCGACAGTGGCCAAAACAGCATGGTATTGGCATAAAGATAGATATATCGACCAATGGAATTGAATAGAGTGCTCAGATATAGACCCTCTCATCTATGGACATATGATCTTTGATAAGGCAGTCAAGCCAACTCACCTGGGACAGAACAGTCTCTTCAATAAATGGTGCCTAGAGAACTGGATATCCATATGCAAAAGAATGAAAGAAGACCTGTATCTCACACCCTATACAAAAGTTAACTCAAAATGGATCAAAGATCTAAACATTAGGTCTAAGACCATAAAACAGTTAGAGAAAAATGTAGGGAGATATCTTATGAATCTTACAATTGGAGGCAGGTTTATGGACCTTAAACCTAAAGCAAGAGCACTGAAGAAGGAAATAAATAAATGGGAGCTCCTCAAAATTAAACACTTTTGTGCATCAAAGAACTTCATCAAGAAAGTAGAAAGACAGCCTACACAATGGGAGACAATATTTGGAAATGACATATCAGATAAAGGTCTAGTATCCAGAATTTATAAAGAGATTGTTCATCTCAACAACAAAAAGACAGCCAACCCAATTACAAAATGGGAAAAAGACTTGAACAGACACCTCTCAGAAGAGGAAATACAAATGGCCAAAAGGCACATGAAGAGATGCTCAATGTTCCTGGCCATTAGAGAAATGCAAATCAAAACCACAATGAGATATCATCTCACACCCACCAGAATGGCCATTATCAACAAAACAGAAAATGACAAGTGCTGGAGAGGATGCGGTGAAAGAGGCACACTTATCCACTGTTGGTGGGAATGTCAAATGGTGCAACCACTGTGGAAGGCCGTTTGGCGGTTCCTCAAAAATCTGAATATAGAATTGCCATACGACCCAGCAATACCATTGCTGGGAATCTACTCAAAGGAATGAAGGGCAAAAACTCAAACGGACATTTGCACACCAATGTTTATAGCAGCGTTATTTACAATTGCAAAGAGATGGAAACAGCCGAAATCTCCATCAACAGAAGAGTGGCTAAACAAACTGTGGTATATACATACGATGGAATATTATGCAGCTTTAAGACAGGATAAACTTATGAAGCATGTAATAACATGGATGGACCTAGAGAACATTATGCTGAGTGAGTCTAGCCAAAAACTAAAAGACAAATACTGTGTGGTCCCAATGATGTGAATCGACATTCGAGAATAAACTTGGAATATGTCATTGGTAACAGAGTCCAGCAGGAGTTAGAAACAGGGTAAGATAATGGGTAATTGGAGCTGATGGGATACAGACTGTGCAACAGGACTAGATACAAAAACTCAAAAATGGACAGCACAATAATACCTAATTGTAAAGTAATCATGTTAAAACACTGAATGAAGCTGCATCCGAGCTATAGGTTTTTGTTTTGTTTTGTTTTGTTTTTACTATTATTACTTTTATTTTTTTCTCTATATTAACATTCTATATCTTTTTCTGTTGTGTTGCTAGTTCTTCTAAACCGATGCAAATGTACTAAGAAACGATGATCATGCATCTATGTGATGATGTTAAGAATTACTGATTGCATATGTAGAATGGTATGATTTCTAAATGTTGGGTTAATTTCTTTTTTTCCGTTAATTAGTAAAAAAAAAAAAAAAATTAGGTCTAAGAGTCACCCCCAGAAAACCTCTTTTGTTGCTCAGATGTGGCAACTTGGCTGATGAACTCACTGCTCTTTTCCTTACATGGGGGGAACTCCCAGGGGTGCAAATCTCCCTGGCAACATGGCACAGAAATCCTGGGAAAGCCTTCTTGACCAAAAGGGGAAGGAGAGAAATGTGACAAAACAAAGTTTCAGTGGCTGAGAGATTTCAGAGTCAAGAGGTTATCCTGGAGGTTATTCTTATGCATTATACAGATATCCCTTTCTAGTTTATGGTATACTGGAGAGGCTGGAAGGAAGTAGTACCTGAAACTGTTGAGCTGTGTTCCAGTAGCCTTTTGATTCTCAAGGATGACTGTGTAATAATATAACTTTTACAATGTGACTGAGTGATTGTGAAAACCTGGTGTCTGATGCTTCTTTTATCCGGGGTATGGACAGATGAGTAAAAAAACTGTGAATAAAAAATACATAAATAATAAGGGGAACAAAAAGTAAAATAAATTGGATAGACCAAAATACTAGTGGTCAATGAGAGGGAGGGGTAAGGGGTATGGTATGTATGAATTTTTTATTTTTATTTATTTTTCTAGAGTGATGCAAATGTTCTAAAATATGATCATCGTGGTGAATACACAACTATGTGATGATACTGTGAGCCACTGAGTGTATACCCTGTATGAACTATATGTGTGTGAAGATTTCTCAGTAAAAATATTTTTTTTAAAAAACTGGTGGGCCAGCCCAGCTGCAAGGAGCCACAAGTCCCCAAGCAGGGGAAGGCTGCTGACTGTACATGCCTCGCTCCCCACACACACCACAACTGCAGGATGCTGTACTGTGCATGCCTCACTCTCCACACACACCACAACTGCAGGATGCAGTACCGTGCATGCCTTGCTGTCCACACACACCACAACTGCAGGATGCTGTACCGTGAATGCCTCGCTCTCCACACATGCCACAACTGCAGGATGCTGTACTGTGCATGCCTCGCTCTCCACACACGCCACAACTGCAGGATGCTGTACTGTGCATGCCTCGCTCCCCACACACGCCACAACTGCAGGATGCTGTACTGTGCATGCCTCGCTCTCCACACACACCACAACTGCAGGATGCTGTACTGTGCATGCCTCGCTCTCCACACACGCCACAACTGCAGGATCTGTACTGTGCATGCCTCGCTCCCCATACACACCAAAACTGCAGGAGGGGCCTTTAAAGCAGCAGCTTCCTGATTCAGAAACTGCTCCATATGTAGGCAAAAGAAATCAAAGGATATCAGATCAACCCAGTATCCACACATCTGAGGATGTAAGGAAAGCCCTTAGAACAGAAGCTCCAAATCAGAAATAACAATGATTTCACTTTGGGGTGTCTGGGAACTTTTTAGTGAATCTTCTTGGTACCCAGCATGATAGATAAGTCAGCCAACCCCATAGCCTTGATATGGGCCACTCCTAGGAACGAACGCTATTATAATCGGCGCTTTTCATCAGAGCATTTCAGTTCTAAAATGACATTGATTACCAGTTTAATTTTTCAAAACTCAAAATGTGCATGCTTTAAAGTTAATGAGCCCATTGAATAGGCTAGTGTTATATTCTTCTAGTATTTGAAAATCAAGGAAATACAGTAACTCTGCAAGGTGCATGTTATACAAGACCCATTGTGCACACGAGAAAACCATAATTCAGAAGAACTTATAAAGGATCCCAAACCCATGAGGAGCCAAGCCAGGGCTTAGGCCAACCCTCTCACTCCAGGAAGGAGGTGGAAAGGCAGCGTGAAGGAACTCAGGCATGTAGGAAAATGTGGGTGTGTCAGCGGCCCCTTATTTGAACAGACCGGTGCACAGCAGCCCTCTACAGTAGTCAAAGGGCACACTTCACTGGAAGCAGAGGCGTGTCAAGGTCAAGAGCATGCACCATGAAGCCAGAATGTGGGGTTCAAAGCCCAGCTCGATCGCTTGGCAGCTGGGGGAACTTCCATGCACAAACACCGTGAACCTCCTTCTCCCATGTGTAAGGGGGGCATAACAGCAACACCAACTTCATAGAACTGTGCGGGAATGAGATGTTAGCATGCCAAGGGTCCAGAAGCGTGCAGGTACACGGCAGGCACCAGCACACCTCCTCCTGGGCTGCCATCACCCAGCCCTCTGCCGGGCCCTTGCTGGTTCCAGGCCATGGACAGGTGTTTTGCCTGCTTCTCAGTTACCTTTCACCACATTAAAGGGTTAATATTTCTAATAAGCAAAAAATCTCTTACAAATACATGTGGACAAAATCAATACCACAATAGAAAAATAAGCACAGAAAACTGGCACGGCCCACAACGTGTGGGGAAAAAAGAAAGAAAACTTGATCAATTCTTTAAAATATGCAAATCCTTCGAAGCAATAATTTTGCATCTAGTAATTATTCCAAGAAAATAAGCAAAGATGGGAACAAAGATAAGAGAACAAGGATATTCAAGGCAGCACTTGGTGGGGAAAAACCTAAACATATAACAACAGGAGGTTGGCCAAATAACTTATGGTCCATCCAAATCATGGGACACTATATAGTTATTAAGTGCTTTCATGCAGAAGAATACTCAGTCATGGGAAAGGATCCATGAGTTATAGTAAAATGAAGAAAGAAAAGTTAAAAGTGTTAATTCTATATAAACTTTAATTTTAAAAAGTATTTTTCAAAATACTTATTTAATATGTGAAGGCAATTCTTATTTAAAACAACTTGCTACAATCTTTTTTGGTGGGGAGGGGGTACATAATTCTTACCAATGGAGAAAACAAATTTCTCCCCATCTACCTTTTGCTTTTAGCAGCTAAAAGGGGTAAAGGGTAGTTAAGGAGAGCAAAGCTGCTACTGACCCCTCTGGGCTGCATGTGGCTCGATGGGGCACACTATGGGCCTCAAGTTGGGGTACAGGGTAGGAGCGCAGGATGGAGAGCTCATCTGCTCAGAGCAACCAGGGTTGGAAGAGCCAAACTCCCGCAAGAGATAAAGAAGTGCTGACACCTGCTGTGAGAAAGGGACATGGGAGCAGACTGGACCCTACAGAGAGAAGCACCTGTGAGAAATTCTTCGTGGCAAACTGAGGTTTTAGTTTTGGTTTTGGTTTTGATCATGGATAATTAGTAGTCTCTAAGTATACTGTTAACCCTCTGGGATGCCGAAACTTCAGTAAGGCCTGCTACACATCCAAATGCCTTATGCTAAGGAAAAATCTAGGCAAAAGATATTGACTCCCCAGTGAAGGCAGCACAAAGAAGAGAGGATTTTGCAACCCGAGCCCCGTCCCAGCCCCCTGCACCTCCAGGCCTGCCACCCCATTCACCTGGAGGCACACCGCAATGTCCACAGCCGACTCCACATCTTCACCTGGATTTTTAATGTGTCCCTCCAAACTCATTTTCTCCCCGAATCTACTTCTCCCCAGATCCTCCCCATCTTTCCAAATGCTTAAGCTATACCCGAATAGTCATCTTAACTGCCCTCTTTTCCCTCACCCCCTACATTCAGTCCATCAGCCCCACCTCTACACCTTTAAAATAGGCTCAAGCAAACGCTGCCAATTGTAGCACCTTCCCGAACCCAAGGAGACCCCCAGACCCCCACATATCCTCTTCAGTGCTCTTCCTACTCCAGACAAGTGAGCAATGATCTTGAAAACCTAAATCAGGATGAGTCAAGCCCTGCTTACAGCCGGGACCCAGCATGACCCAGCCCCACCAGGCTACCTCCAAGGTCTTCTCTGCAAGGTGCCCAGGTGTATGATTCGCCCCGTAGAAGGAGCCAGGCACCGCTGTTCCTTCTCCTTGGAGGCTCTCCCCAAAGCCCCCATGGCTGCCTCATCAGTCACATCTAGCTTCAATACCATGTCATCAGAAAAACCCTCCAATCACCCTCATAAGCAACCATGCTTTCCCACACCAACCTGCACCTGCGCTGCTCTGTAAGGGCGCCCCCTGAAACACAGTGAGCCCCAAACAAGTTAAGCCATCAGAGTAATATACACCCCAGATTTCAAAGACCTCATGAGTAATCAAAAAAGAATAGAAATTCTCATTGATAATCTAATATTGATTACATATTGAATTTATACTGCTTATATATTACACTGCCCATCAGCAAGCTTCCTCTCCCATAGGAGCATGCATGTACACACATACACACACCACATGCACATACACACATTCTACACGCACCACACACATATATATACCTAGCTCACGCACATGCATACACACACACCCTTCACAGGCTCTAACCACACCTTTCTGCTCAGGCTGTGGCTCCCCTCCATGCCTTTCCTTGCACAGTTCCAGTCCCTTCTCCCTCCCTGGCCTTCCATCCTTCCACAGCTCCCCCAAACAAGCCCTACCCATGGAAGGTAAAGGAATCCTTCCTTCTCGGTTAAATTTATTCCTAGGTTTTTAATTCTCTTTGACGCTTCTGTAAATGAAGTTATTTTCTTAATTTCCTTTTTGGATTATTCATTACTGATGTATAGGAACATAACTAAATTTTCATATGCTGATCTTGTACCCTGCAACTTTGATGAATTTGTTTATCACTCTAGTGGTTTTTGGTGAATTCTTCAGGATTATCTTTTTATAGGAGCATATATTTGGTGAACAGAATAGTTTTACTTCTTCCTTTCCAATGTTTTATTTCCACTTCTGGCAAAGATGTCCAGGATGACGTTGGATAGCACGGTGGTGAGCACAGGCCTCCTTGGCTCGTTCCTGATTTTAGGGAGAAAGCTTCTGGTCATTCATCACAGAGTATGATGTCAGCTGTGGTAGAATCCTCCCCTAACCTGGCCTTTCCATCTGAAAAACCTAGAACTTGACCGCTGCCTACCTCTGGCTGTGGGTAAGCTCCTGCAGGGCAGAGAGCAGGACTGAAGAGCACATCTCTGCATCCTCAATACCCAGCACGAGGGAGATGCTGAGGAGGTGCTTTTTCAAATCAAAGAATGAATAAATCAAGGAGTGAGGGACTGAGTGAATGAGGTAGAGAATAAATGAACTAGAATAAGAAACAACTGCAATCTTGTCAAAATGGCACACTGACCTGTGAGGAATCTGGAAAGCTGAGTAGAGAAACCTTTCAAGTCCAGCACAGGGAGAGTACGAGTGTACACTCTGAGGGAAACAGCATCAGAAGAGTCCCAGTAAATTTCTGCGTGTCCATCGGCACTTGAATTCAAAGACTCTGACACGGATCAAACCAAAGGGCAAGAAGGATCATATCAACAGCTGCTGTCCCATGGCACAGGACCATCAAGGAGCTGAGGGGTCACACAGACAGGGCAAGTTCACAAGGAGCAAGAGGCTTCCCTCCAATTTAATCCCACATCCACACCCAAGGGTCTGTGTTAAGAAATAACGAGTATATTTAAAGAGTTAAGGTTCAGAACATCCTGCACAGTGTCAGTAATAACCACAGAGAAACAAAAATAAACCTGGGAACAGTATAAACGCCCAAATAACAGGGCAATGGCTTAAGGAATGTTTCACCGATGAGCAAATGGGAGAAATGACTGTACTTCAGTAAATATGACACAACCATTAACAACCATGTTTCCAAAGAAAATTAACGTCACAAGAAGACATAATTTATAATGACTAAAAATGGTAAGATTCACAAGCTATACTGTTTGATCCCAAGTCTGATCCCAAAAAGGCCTTCCCAAACAGAGAGAGAGTGAACATGCTCTTCTAGCATCCGGGATGCTGGGGCAGTCGGCATATGGCTAGTTTCTATCTTTCCTCATGGCCCTGGTCTCGGGGATTTGCACAGCACAGTAGATGAGGTCACACCCAGGGGCCCCAGACACAGAGAAGACTGAGCGCTGGCTGAGCAACTACTCAGTTGTGCAACTTGGGTGTGTTTCTCACCCTCTTTGAGTTTCCAATTCTTCATCTAGTCTGCCAAAGCTGCCAGAATGCAACATACCAGAAACGGATGGGCTTTTAATAAAAGGGGATTTATTTAATTAAAAATGCATAGTTCTTCAGAGGAAAGGCAACTAACTTTCATCTGAGGTTCTCTCTTACACGGGAAGGCACAAGACAATCTCTGCTGGCCTTCTCTCCAGGCTTCTGGATTCCAACAGCTTTCCCCAGGGTGATTCCTTTCTGCATCTCCAAAGGTCTGGACAGAGCTGCGAATGCTGAAATGAGGTATGCTGAGCTGCTTGGGCTGTGCTGCATTGAGCTCTCTATTTTAAGCTTCCCATGAATTAAATTTAACATCACTGAGGAAGGCACTCCCCTTAGAGACTGCAGATGTTATCAGCCATAGTTAAGTTTCACAAGCTAATGACTCAAATCCACAGCAACAGAACTAGGTACCGTCACCTGGCCAAGTTGACACCTGACCCTAACTACCACAATCAGTAAAACTAGGATAAGAACAGTGTCTACCTCACAGGGCTGCCGTGAAGGCTGACCAGGGAACTGGGCAGGAAGTACTCAACACCACAGCTGTACATGGTAAGCGTTATAATATTAGATGTCAGTATTTTTATTTTTATTACTATTATTAGCATTTGTTATACTTTTAACATGGAATGTTTTATCATTTCAACTGTATTTAATCCTATCAGAGATGAATAAATTTAATATTCCACAAGAAGCTGGGCTATGTGCTCCTGGCATGTGACCACCTGGTGACAGGAAAGGATAAAATAAACAGCTCTTCAGGCCATGCCCTCCTGCACCCGCAGCCTGGTCCTCCACCTCCCCACCCTGGACCCCAGAGATCTTGACATCCAAACTATGCCCCTTTCCAAAGTCTTCTCTGTGTTTTAAGATCCCATTTCTTGGTCCATGAGGTGCCTCTCCTTCTTGGAATGCCCCAGCCCAGTCCCAGGTCAAGGTGGTAGCTCTGCCGGCAGTGGCAGCACAAACACCCATCTCTGCAGTCAGTCCTCCCAATCGGCCCATGATGCTACCCTCACTCCCACCCCTACTGGCGACCCTGCCCATACACCACCCCCTACCCTTGACCCCACCAGGCGGAACTCTTCACTTACACATTCATCTGCGTTTCCCCAGAACTTAACACACACTGAACTCTAATCCTTCCTGGGCTCTGCTATCATTATCTGCAACTTAGCTGTCCGCCCAGTAAAGCAGAAGCCTTTGGAAACCCTGTACCTAGCCTGCTACAGGCTTGTTACATATTTTAATTGAAAGAAATAATCAGAAATACCTCTTACTAATTTTTACTTTTAATACAGCATTCTTCTTTCAGCCCAGGAAAATGACGGGAACAATGAAGTTAAAATGAAAATAAGATTTCTCTCTCTCAAGAAACATCAGCCACATTAGCCAAAGCAAATTTAAAATCGCACTGAATATAATTGTAAATTAAATCCTACATACTAAGAATTAAAAAATGACTTTGTTAAATAGATTTTATACCTGAATGTTTGGTTTAGGTAATGGGGACAGAATTTTTAAGCAGAGAAGGCCCAAATCTAGAGAAGTTTTAATGACTTCTGATAGAATTGGCACACATAAGGAAGTTCATGTCTTACTAATTCAATATACATCTTATTGAGAAAATAACTATGAATAAGTGGAAGAAGAGAGTACACTTTAGTGAAGTATTTAATGGTCTGGTCTAGAAGGTCATTAAAGAGATAAGCGAATGAAAGACACCTTCTTTCTGCACCCAGAAAGGCCTTGGGGGCTGCCTGGAGATGAGTGGTGGGGCAGCTGGCCTGCGTGAATTACCCCCAGGGAGCTTTGGACATGGCAGAGTCCATCAATAACATGGAAGAAGCAGCCCACACTGGGAAGATAAAGTGCAGAAATGCAAACTGGCGAGTGCCAAAACATGTAAAATGAATTTGGCAGAACCAAAGCAAGGAAAGATAAATGTTGAAAAAGCAAGTCAAGATGGGCAAATTTAAGTTTACAGATAAGAAACATTTTTAAATAAACTGAACGGTAGTTCTTAAATTTAACTACAAGTACAATAATTAAACAACTATCAATAAATTCATTCCAAAATACTGAGAGAGTTACCTGGCTGCCTCTTTAAAAGTTAAATCTGTTTTATACTGAGCTTTCTGCAAACGCCTCATATCTTACATCAACACGCTACAAACCCATTTCCAAATGGACGAGGGAGCCAAACCAGAGTCACGCAGGGCCACCAGAGTGGCAGCGAGACTGTGGTCCCCATGAGGAGCAGGCCGCCTTGCAGGACCAGCTGAGCAGAGAGGCTGACAGGGCTCCAAAGCCCAGCATCAGTAAAGCAGCAAGCACGTGTGAGCCCCAGAGCCCACATGTTTCACACGCCAGCTCCCCATTTGGACTGGCTATGATGCACATGATTGATGAGCTTCCCCGTGACTGTTCACCGCCACAAGCCAGCTCCGAACAGCCTCATTATCCTGCAGCCTGCTGTGAAGGCAGGCTGTGCGGAGCAGAAAGGGCCGGTGCTTGGAAGAGTGCAGGCAGGAGGAGGCAGCAGTGGGGGACCCAAAGCTTCGGTCAGACCAGTAAATGGCATGAGGGAGTTCCAAACAGCTCCAATTCAAAGCACAGCTAAATCACTTGCTGCTGAATTTCAAAGGGTCACCCAGGCATTGTCACTTCCAGCCCTATAGCAGGATTATCACAAAGGAACAGAAGCCAGATTAACCTAACCAAAGCAAGGTTCTGATCATTCCATTCCCCTGCCCAAACACCTTCCATGGCTCCCAGCTACCCACAGAACAAAGTCAAAGTGTCAAAGACTTTCAGATCTCTGCTACCATCTGCACCAAACCCCTGATTTTATGGAGGAGGAAACTGGGACTAAGGATGGATTAAGACGCAGAGGCCCAGAAGCTGACAGAGACAGGACCAAAGCCCAGGATCTCAGCAGCTCCTCTCCAATTTCAGTGCTCTTTTCACAGCATCCTGCCTACCACAAAACCAAATCTTTCACCTCGCATACCACACCTTTCGAGATCTGGCCCAGACTGCATTTTTAGCTTTCTTCATATAGCACTCCTGCCATGTGGAAGGCTGAGTACACACTCACTCAGACACACCTGGCTTCAAGGGTGGCTCCACTAGCTGGGTGGCCCTGAGATAACCACTGAGCCTCAGCAAGTCTTGAAGAATAATAACTGCTGGAGAACAGGGACACTGTGCTCAGCCTACAGCTCAATAAACTGGGATTGTCAGCGGTGTCCTCACTGCCCAGACTCTGCTCTCGAGGCTTCCTGACCTCAATTCTTTGCTTATCCCTGGGCTATCCCTCTGCCTGGGACAGCCTCTTGTGATGGTTAATTTCATGCATCCAGTTGGCCAGGTGATGATGTCCAGTTGTTTGGACAAGCAAACACCGACCGGCCTGACTGTTACTGGCAGAGTATTTCATAGGTAGATTTAAATCATTAGTCAGTTGACTACATCTATGGCTGACAGCATCTACCATAAAGAAGACTGCCCTCAGCAAGGAGAGAATTCTCACCTTCCAATCAGCTGAAGGCCTTAAAGGGAGAGCTGGTGATAGCAGTAACCAAAAGGAAGAATTTCTATCTGTATTTTAGGCAGCCAGCTTCTCCTGGGAAATTCATCATCACCTTCATTCAAGATTCCAATGCAAGTTTCCAGGGTGTGCCCTACAGAAGTCAGACTTGCCAATGCCTCCAGTCACAGGAGCCAGTTCCTATAAGAAATCCGTTAGAATTTACAGGAGAGATATATAGACATAGATACAGACATAGACAGAGACACAGAGAAAGACAGAGAGACTGAGACTGACATAACCTGCCAGTTTCTGTGCCCCTGGAGCATCCTGATTCCTCTGGCTGCTGAGACCACCCCCATAAGACAAGAACCATCAAAGGATGCCTTCCCAGGAGCCTATGCAGCAGGCATTGCCTTCCGGCCCAGGGCCTGCTCCCCAACAGCACCTGCTAAATGTATAACGGGTAGATGAAGAGATGGATGATTCTTGCTTTCATGTCACCTGTGGCACCTCTGCTGCCTGACCCAAGAGTCTGTCTGCCCTGATAGCCTCCCACTCCATCCCAGCAGACCTTCCTGAACAGCCCAGGACCTGTAGTTGGCCAGAGTAAGCTCACCAGATTGTCCACATGCCCACTGATCACCTGTCGGTAGTGACCTGAGACCAGACTGTGGTCCTGTACCCAGCAAGACTGGGAAGCAGAGTTATGTCCTGGATCAGAGCCGAATGATCAGACCCTGACATACAATCCAGTCCCTGCCAGCTGTGTTCCCCAAGGCCAAAACCACCTGGAGCTGGCTGGACGGAGCACCACAGCCTAGGGATGCCAGCCACCTAGCCCTACCCCATTGGGCACAGATTTGAAATAAAAGCCTCACCTCCTTAAGGGCTGGCCCTGGATACCAAAGGACAGCACTAGAGGGTCAGCAGCCTCTTCCCAGGATCAGCTCCAGAGGACACACAAACTGGACAATAGGCATGAGTACGGAACAAGTGGCCCATGTGTATCCAGTTGTATGAAACACACCAGAAAGCAAATTAAATACACCCAGCCGGTGCAGCATTTTTTGAGCATACACAAAATGCCAGATCTTATACAAATGATATTAACTTAGACAAAAATACAAGGAAAAAAGGGTATAAGCCTAAAAGAAAAGAGAGAATGAGTTATACTTCAAAGCACAAGCTCAAGGATGACAGCATCAGCAGACAGGAGCTATGGCAGACACAGAGTTAGGGACTGCTCCCAGTGGAGGGACCTTGTACCTGGGCTCTGACTCAGTGTACCTTCTCTTTCTGTACTTCACAAAGACTTTGAGAAATTATTGTATTGTAGAGAAGACAAAAAAAAAAAATGAAGGTTTTTTTGTTTTTTGTGTTTTTTGCCAAGATGGCAGCTTAGCAAGGTGTGGGCTTTACTTTGCCCTCCAGAGCAGGTAATAAATAGCCAGGAACAGTACAAAAAAACTGCTGGAGCCACATCAATGACCGGACACACAGCATACCCCAGTCTGGACTAGCTGTGAGCCCACCCAGAACTGTGAGTCCCCCAAGCCACAGCAGCCAATGCCCCTCCCACAAAGGCCGCTTCCCAGAAGGGAAAGGAAAAAGTTTGCCAGCAGCAGGGGTTGAGCGGAACCAAACTCCAATTGTGGAGTTAATTAACAAATTCTGACTACCAAAAATAGGCCCCCAGCTCAGCTGAACCTCGAGTAAAAGGAGGTCGGTGGTTTTCACCCTGGAGCAGAGAGGGTAGGGCTGACAGAAAAAGAAAAAAAAAAAAAAAAACAGAGGTATTTTTGGATTTGAAAAGGTTTGGCCCTAAAGGAAAGGGGGGGGGCACATAGGACCTGGAGATACATACAGCAGCGTACCAACTTAAGCTCTTGATTGGCAAACCTGAGTGTTCTAGTTGGCTAGCTGCCAGAATGCAATATACCAGAAATGGAATGGCTTTTTAAAAGGGGAATTTAATAAGTTGCTAGTTTACAGTTCTAAGGCAGAGAAAATGTCCCAATTAAAACAAGTCTATAGAAATGTCCAATCAAAGGCATCTATCCAGGGAAAGACACCTTGGTTCAAGAAGGCCAATGAAAATCAGGGTTTCTCTCTCAAGTGAGAAGGCACATGGCGAACACAGTCAGGGTTCCTCTCTCATCTGGAAGGGCACATGGCAAACATGGCACCCTCTGCTAGCTTTCTCTCCTGGCTTCTGGTTTCATGAAGCTCCCCAGGAGGCGTTTTCCTTCTTCATCTCCAAAGGTCGCTGGCTCATGGACTCTCTGCTTCGTGGTGCTGCAGCATTCTCTGCTCTCTCTGAATCTCCTTCATTCGCCAAAATGTTTCCTCTTTTATAGGACTCCAGAAACTTCTCAAGACCCAGCCAAATGAGTGGAGACATGTCATTTAATCCAGCTTAACAACCACTCTTGATTAAATCACAACATCCAGGGAGATAATCTGATCAAACATACAGTGTTGAATAGGGATTATTCTACCTTTACGAAACGGGACATACATCCTTTCAAACCGGGACACCGAGGAACGGGGTCCTGCTCTGAAAAGGATTTTTTTCTTTTGTTTTGGTGGCTGTGTTTCTACGTCTTGACTGCTCTTTGGATACAGCTGCAAGGCTCCTTGGGCTCCACTGCCCCAGACATAGGCAGAATTAAGCTTGTGTCAGTGTTTGTCTGGAGCCTATGCCTTCCCCAAGAGAGGGATGGGGCCCAGCTCAGGTGGAATCCCTCCTTCAAGGAGTTCAGACTCCAGGGTCTGGAAAAGTGGAGCAATCAAAACCAGACTAAAACCTCTCTGTCTTCACCACGACCCCAGCAGGAGAGTCTGCTGAAGTTAAAGGTATCACATCACTTTATGCTGGTGGGACCTGCAGGCAGAAAAGCACCACATACTGGGCACAATAGGAAAAACGGAGAGACCAGATGCTTCATAAGAAAGTATTTCAATCTGCTGGGTCTCACCCTCAGGGAAAACTGACTCAGGTAACATTTTCCTCCTCACAGGAGGCCAGTCTGGTATGGGAAAATCTGGCTGGGGTATGTAATACTTAAGTACACCTTCCTAAGGAGGGAAAAAAGGCACCATACAGGCAGGGCAAGAAACAAGAAAACAAGAACTGAAAAATTCTGATCTGTTAAACAAAACCTAAGCTAGAGGTCCAGAATAAGCTGAACTGAATGTCAAAGAACAGATAGACAAGAAAGCCATCCAGCAGGAAAAGCTTAGCTAACAAAAGTGAAAACAATCTCCAGAATAAACTAATTAAATGCCTAGACACCAGCAAAAAGTAACAAATCACACTAGGAAAACTAAAGAAATGGACCAGTCAAAGAAACAAACCAACAATTCAAATGAGATACAGGAGTTTCAATTGTTTCAAAACAATTAATTCAGAATGTTCAAACAGACATGGAAAACCTCATCAAAAATCAAATTCAGTGAATTGAGGGAGGATATAAAGAAGGCAAGGGATGAATAAAAAGAAGAAATCGAAAGTCTGAAAACACAAATGACAGAACTTATGGGAATGAAAGGCACAGTAGAAGAGATGAAAAAAAAATGGAAACCTACAATGTCAAATCTCAAGAGTCAGAAGATAGGATTAGTGAACTGGAGAAAGGGACATCTGAAATCCAGCAAGCAAAAGAAAATATGGGGAAAAGAATGGAAAAATATGAGCAGGGACTCAGGGAATTGAAAGACAACATGAAGTGCATGAGTAACCATGTTGTGGGTGTCCCAGAAGGAGAAGAGAGGGGGAAAGGAGGAGAAAAACTAATGTAGGAAATTATCACTGAAAATTTCTCAACTCTTATGAAAGACTTAAAATTAGAGATCCAAGAAGTGCAGCATATCCCAAACAGAATAGATCCAAAAAGATATACTCCAAGACACTTACTAATCAGAATGTCAGAGGTCAAAGAAAAAGACAGAATCTTGAAAGCATCAAGAGAAAAGCAAGCCATCACATGCAAGGGAAGCCCAATAAGACAATGCGTAGATTTCTCAGCAGAAACCATGGAGACGAGAAGACAGTTGGATGACATATTTAAATTCCCAATAGAGAAAAAGTGCCAACCAAGAATTCTATATCCAACAAAATTGTCCTTCAAAAATGAGGGAGAAATTAAAACATTTTCAAACAAAAAATCACTGAGAGAATTTGTGACCAAGAAACTGACTCTGCAAGACATACTAAAGGGAGAACTAGAGACAGATGCGAAAAGACAGGAGAGAGGTATGGAGAAAAGTGTAGAAATGGAGACTCTCAGTAAAGGTAAAAAGAAGGAAAATCAGATTTGAAATATAAAATTCAAAAGGCAAAATGGTAGAAGAAAGTACTGCCCTTACAGTAATAACACTAAATGTTAGTGGATTAAAATCCCCAATCAAAAGATGTAGATTCACGAAGTAGATTAAAAAACAGGATGCATTTTTATGCTGTCTACAGGAAATGCATCTTAGACCCAAGGATAAACATAAGTGGAAAGTGAAAGGTTGGGAGAAGATATTCCATGCAAATAACGATCAGAAAAGAGCAGGAGTAGCTAGACTGATATCCAACAAATTAGACTTCAAATGTAAAACAGTTAAAAGAGACAAAGAAGGACACTATGTATTAATAAAAGGAACAATGCAACAAGAAAACAAAGCAATCATAAATATTTATGTACCAAGCCACAGTGCTCCAAAATACATGAGGCAAACACTGAAAAGAAAAACAGACACATATACCGTAATAGATGGAGACTTCAATTCCCCACTTTCATCAACAGACAGAACATCTAGACAGAGGATCATAAAGAAACAGAGAATCTGAATAATGCAATAAATAAACCAGACTTAACAGATATTTATAGAATATTACACCCCACAGGATATACCTTTTCTCAAGTGCTCATGGATCATTCTCAAGGACAGACCATATGTGGGGTCACAAAGCAAGTCTCAATGAATGTAAAAAGATTGAAATCATACAAAACACTTTCTCAGGTCATAAAGGAATGAAGTTGGAAATGAATACTAGGCAGAGGGTCAGAAAATTCACAAATATATGGAGGCTCAACAACACACTCTTAAACAACCAGTGGGTCAAGGAAGAAATTACAAGAGTAATCAGTAAATATCTCAAGGCAAATGGAAATGAAAACATGCCATATCAAAATTTATGGGATGCAGCAAAGGCAGTGCTAAGAGGGAAATTTATTGCCCTAAATGCCTATATCAAAAAAGAAGAAAGAGCAAAAATTGAGGAATTAATTGTCCACTTGGAAGAACTAGAGAAAGAACAGCAAACTAACACCAAAGCAAGCAAAAGGAAAGAAATAATAAAGATTAGAGCAGAAATAAATGAAATTGAGAACATGAAAACAATCGAGAAAAATCAACAAAACCAGAAGTTGGTTCTATGAGAAAACCAGTAAGATTGATGGATCCTTAGTGAGGTTGACAAAAAGAAGAGGGAGGATGCAAATAAATAAAATCTAAAATGAAAAAGGAGACATAATCACTGACCCCACAGAAATAAAAGAAGTAATGAGAGGAGACTATAAACAACTTTATGCTAATAAACTCAACAATATGGATGAAATGGACAACTTTGTAGAAAGGCATAAACAACCAACATTGACTTGAGAAGAAATAGATGACCTCAATAGACCAAACACAAGTAAAGAAATTGAATCAGTCATTAAGAAGCTCCCCAAAAAGAAAACTCCAGGACCGGATGGCTTCACATGTGAATTCTACCAAACATTCAAGAAAGAATTAATACCAATCTTGCTCAAACTCTTCAAAAAAAAAAATTAAAGAGGAAGGAAAGCTACCTAACTCATTCTACAAAGCCAGACAAAGATATTACAAAAAAAGAAAACTACAGACCAATCTCTACTATGAATATAGATGCAAAAATACTCAATAAACTTCTTGCAAATCAAATCCAGCAGCATATTAAAAGAATTAAACAACATGACCAAGTAGGACTCATCCCAGGTATGCAAGGATGGTTCAACATAAGAAAATCAATTAATGTAATACACCACATCAACAAATCAAAGCAGAAAAATATGATCATCTCAACTAATGCAGAAAAGACATTTGACAAAATTCATCCTTTCCTACTGAAAACACTTCAAAGGATAGTAATAGAAGGGAACTTCCTCAACATGATAAAGGGAATATATGAAAATCCACAGCTAACATCATCCTCAATGGGGAAAAACTGAAAACTTTCTCCCTAAGATCAGGAACAAGAGAAGGATGTCCACTATCATCACTGTTATTCAACATTGTGTTGGAAGTTCTAGCCAGAGCAATCAGATAAGAAAAAGAAATACAAGGCATCAAAATTAGAAACAAAGAAGTAAAGCTCTCACTGTTTGCTGATGATATGATACTATATGTCGAAAACCCCAAAAAATCCACAACAAAACTACTATAGCTAATAAATGAGCATAGAAAAGTGGCAGGTTACAAGATGAACACTCAAAAATCTGCAGTGTTTCTATACACTAGTACTGAACAATCTGAGGGGGAAAATCAAGAAAAAAATTCCATTTAAATTGCAACCAAAAGAATAAAATATTTAGGAATAAATTTAACTAAAGAGACAAAAGACATATACAGAGAAAATTATAACAAATTGTTAAAAGAAATCACAGAAGACCTAAATAAATGGAAGGACATACCATGTTCATGGACTGGAAGACTAAATATAGTTAAGATGTCAATTCTACTTAAATTGATTTACAGATTCAATGTAATACCAATTAAAATCCCAAAAACTTACTTTTCAGAAATAGAAAAACCAATAACCAAATTTATCTGGAAGGGCAGGGTGCCCCAAATACCTCATAGTATCTGAAAAAGAAAAATGAAGTCAGAGGTCTCACGCTACATGACTTTAAGGCATATTATGAAGCTACAGTGGTCAAAACAGCATGGTACTGGCATAAATATAGATATACTGACCAATGGAATAGAATAGAGTGTTCAGATATAGACCCTCTCATCTATGGACAACTGATCTTTGATAAGGCAGTCAAGCCAACTCACCTGGGACAGAACAGTCTCTTCAATAAATGGTGCCTAGAGAGCTGGATATCCACATGCAAAATAATGAAAGAGGATCCATATCTCACACCCTATATAAAAATTAACTCAAAATGGATCAAAGACCTAAACATTAGATTTAAGGCCATAAAACTGTTAGAAGAAAATGCAGGGAGATATCTTATAAATCTTATAATATGAGGTGGTTTCTTAGACCTTATACCCAAAGCATGAGCACTGAAGAAAGAAAGAAAGAAATGAGAACTCCTCAAATTTAAACACTTTTGTGCATCAAAGAACTTTGTCAAGAAAGTAAAAAGCCGACACAATGGGAGACAACCTTTGGAAATTATATATCAGATAAAGGTTAAGTATCCCAAATATATAAAGAGATTGTTCAACTCAACAACAAAAAGACAACCCAATCACAAAATGGGCAAAAGACTTGAACAGACACTTCTCAGAAGAGTAAATACAAATGGCTAAAAGGCACATGAAAAGATGCTCAATTTCCTGGCTATTAGGGAAATGCAAATCAAAACCACAACGAGATACCATCTCACACCCACCAGAATGGCCATTATCAATGAAACAGAAAAAACAAGTGCTGGAGAGGATGTGGAGAAAGAGGCACACCTATCCACTTTTGGTGGGAATGTCAAATGGTACAACTGCTGTGGAAGGCAGCTTGGCGGTTCCTCAAGAAGCTAAGTATAGAATTGCCATATGACCCAGCAATACCATTGCTAGGTATCTATTCAGAGGACATAAGAGCAAAGACACAAATGGAAATTTGCACACCAATGTTTATAGCAGCATTATTTACAACTGCCAAGAGACGGAAACAGCCAAAATGTCCATCAACACATGAGTGGCTAAACAAGCTGTGGTATATACATACAATGGAATATTATGCAGCTGTAAGACAGAATAAAGTTATGAAGTATGTATCAACATGGATGGACCTTACGGACATCATGCTGAGTGAGATAAGCCAGAAACAAAAGGACAAATACTGTATGGTCTCACTGATACGAACTAACATTAATGAATGAACTTGGAGAATTTCAGTTAAGAACAGAGGTCATTAGCAGATAGAAATAGGGTAAATATTGGGTAATTGGAAGTGAGGAGATACAGATTGTGCAATGGGACCAATTGTAAAAATTCAGAAATGGATAGCACAATACTACCTAACTGTTATACAATAATGTTAGAACACTGAATGAAGCTGAAGGTAAGAATGATAGAGGGAAGAGGCCTGGGGGCAAAAATGAAATCAGAAGGAAAGATATACGATAAAGACTGAGATGGTATGATCTAGGAATGCCATGAGTGTATAATGATAGTGATTAAATGTACAAATTTTTAAATGTTTTGCATGAGGAATAACAAAGGAATATCAATAATGCAGGGTGTGGAAAAGAGATGGTAATTCATATTTTAAAACAAACTTATGTGTGAGAATAAAGTAAAAAATGCTTATTTGGTAGAAAATTTATATTTTGACTAGTGCATTTCCTAATATAACTTATGTGGACAGCTTAATTGAACATCATAAGTACATGGAACCTTGAGTAGGACATGAGATTTTGTAGGTTTGTCCAGAATGATGCCATGATAAATCCCAGAAGGATTGAACAGTGAATAAAAAAGTATTTGCAAAGTTCCCTTGGGGGAATGCTGAGAAAGGGGTAAAATTCAACTTTCCCAAGTAGAGAATTCTTGATATTCTCACAAGCAGTGGGGACAACCAAAGCAATACACTGAGCCCCCAATGTGGGGATTTGTTCATATGAAACTTAACCCCGCAAAGGATAGGCAAAGCCTACTTAAAATTAGGCCTAAGAGTCACTCCCAAAAGAACCTCTTTTGTTGCTCAGATGCGGTCTCTCTCTCAGCCAACACAACAAGCAAACTCACTGTCCTCTCCCTCTCTACGTGGGACATGACTTCGAGGGGTGTGGACCTCCCTGGCAACGTGGGACAGAAATCCTAGAATGAGCGGGGACTCAAAACCATGGAATTGAGGAAACCTTCTTGACCAAAAGGGGGAAGAGCAAAAGGAGACAAAATTGAGAGTCAATACTAGTGTATTTCCTAATATAACTTATGTAGACAGCTTAATGAAACACTATAAGTACATGGAACCTTGAGTAGGACATGAGATTTTGTAGGTTTGTCCAGAGTGATGCCCTGATAAATCCCAGAATGATTTGAACAGTGAATAAAAAAGTATTTGCAAAGTCTCTTTCGGGGAATGGTGAGAATGGGGGAAAATTCAACTTCCCCAAGTTGAATTTCTGAAATTCTCACAAGCAGGGTGGACAACCAAAGCTATAGGATGAGCCCCCAATCTTGGGATTTGTTCATATGAAACTTAACCCCACAAAGGATAGGTCAAGTCTACTTAAAATTAGGCCTAAGAGTCATCCCCAAGAGAACCTCTTTGTTGCTCAGATGTGGCCTCGCTCTCCAGCCAACACAACAAGCAAACTCACCACTCTTCCCTGTCTACATGAGACATGACTCCCAGGGATGCGGACCTTCCTGACAACGTGGGACAGAAATCCTGGAATGAGCTGAGACTCAGCATCAAGGGATTGAGAAAACCTTCTCGACCAAAAGGGGCAAGAGTGAAATGAGACAAAGTGTCAATGGCTGAGAGATTCCAAACAGAGTGGAGAGGTTATCCTGGAGATTATTCTTGCACATTAAGTAGATATTACCTTGTTAGTCAAGATGTAATGGAGAGGCTGGAGGGAATTGCCTGAAAATGTAGAGCTGTGTTCCAGTAGCCATGTCTCTTGAAGATGACTGTATAATGAGATAGCTTTCACAATGTGACTGTGTGATTGTGAAAACCTTGTATCTGATGCTCCTTTTATCTACCTTCTCAACAGACGAGTAGAACATATGGAATAAAAATAAATAATGGGGGAACAAATGCTAAAATAAATTTAGATTGAAATGCTAGTGATCAATGAAAGGGAGGAGTAAGGGGTCTGGTATGTATAAATTTTTTTTCTGTTTTCATTTTATTTCTTTTTCTGAATAGATGCAAATGTTCCAAGAAATTATCATGATGATGAATATGCAACTATGTGATGATATTGTGAATTACTGATTATATATGTAGAACAGAATGATCAAAATAGGAATGTTTGCGTTTGTTTGTTGTTTTTTTGGTATTTAAAAAAATAAAAAAAAAATTAAGTGTCATTGGCTGAAAGATTCCAGAGTTGAGAGGTTATTCTGGAGGTTATTCTTACACACTAAATGGATATCACCTTTTTAGTTAAGGCGTTACAGAGAGGCTTAAGGGAACTGCCTGAAAATGTAGAGATGTGTTCCAGTAGCCATGTTTCTCGAAGATGATTATATTTTAATGATATAGCCTTTGCAATGTGACTGTGTGACTGTGAAAACCTTGGGTCTGATGCTTCTCTTATCTACCTTATGGACAGATGAGTAAAATACATGGATTAAAAATAAATTAATAATAGGGGGGACAAATGTTAAAATAAATTTAGTAGATTGAAATACTAGTGATCAATGAAAGGGAAGGGTAGGGGTATGGTATGTATGAATATTTTTCTGTTTTCTTTTTATTTCTTTTTCTGAATTGATGCAAATGTTCTAAGAAATGATCATGACGATAATATACAACTATCTGACGAAAAAAAGAATGTTCATATTGTATGTTGGCTGGTTTTATTAATAAAAATTTTTTTTAAAAATGAAGGATTTTCGATACTGCACAAAAGACCTTTCTTCAAAGGTGATTTGGGTAATGCCTCTCATTCATGACAACCACCCTCGGTACCACACAGCAAGTGAACGGGCCATTGTTAACCCTCTCCCAGAACCATGACCCTCTCTGCCATCTAAGTCCCAGGTCCCACGCAAAAGGCAGCTTGACTGGGTAAGTGATGAGCACACAGACACGGGAGTCAAGTTCCAACTTGGCAACTTGTGCTCTGACTGCTTGTAAGGTGTGAAGACTGCCCCGACTGCACAGTTGCCATGGGTTCACTCACTGGGGCTCCAGAGCATAACCCTGGTGAGGACAGCTCTCAGGAAGCTTCACACCTGCTACACAAGGGACGCGCGCCCCCATCAGTGTGACCTTGCGCTGCCTCCACTTTATAAGCGGGAGCTGCTCTCAGTACACGCTCAGCCTCTTCAACCTCCTGGACAGCAGCGGCGCCCATCACAGGTGCCCTAGCTGACCCCCTGATAGGCACAGGAGGGGTCCTATTTCCCAGGAGGTAAGTTAATACCTACTTTGAATAATAAATAACCAGCAGGGCATATATGAAAGGGGCATCTGAAGGAGTTGATTATAAGAATAAAAAATTCCCCTCATGACTAAACTTCTGCCGATTCTTATCCACTCAGAATATTTTACTTGAAAATTTGGTAAGTTTATGCCATTTTGAGACTTGTGACTAAATCAAGTGTGTTTGTACAAATATACTACATATTGCCTATTCTTGACTCTCCAAAATATTTTTTTCAGTGAAAAAAGAGCCCAGAATACTTCCATTTCTGTTTAAAATGTGGGTGGGTGAGAAACACCAGCACAAACTGGTATACATATATTTACGTGAGTATATCCAGAATATTTCTGAAAAGAGATGAGGAACAATAGATCTGCTGAAATGGGGTGGAAGGGAAATTTCCTTGTCATTAGCTAAGCCTATAGAGGCTATATGAATTATCATTGCATGATGTAGCTTTTTCAATTAAAAAGGAAAACCGGTTAACAAAAAATTAAAATAAGTATCACCAGTTCTCAAACATAAGTGGCAAGCCCTTGTGTAGTCTCATCCCTCTTTCCCCTCCAGGATGTCAGTAAAAAAACCACTATTAGTGTAGTTTATGTTACATATTTTGAATATGTCTAGATTTTGATTAAGTATATAAATTAAATGTCAATTTAGACAGATATATAATTTTAATAACAATTTTAAGTTCAAAACATTATACAGCCATTAAAAATGATGGTCATGAAAATTGTAGCACCATAGAAAAGGCTTATGACATAACAGTAACTGAAAAAATGGGATTAAAAATGGCGATAGTAGGGTGGGCCACAGTGGCTCAGTAGGTAAGAATGCTTGCCTGCCAAGCCCGAGGACCCGGGTTCGATTCCCGGTGCCTGCCCATGTAAAAAAAAAAAAAAATGGCGATATTCAATGCCTCTATGAAGAAGTGGGGAGAGAATGTGCAGAAGACAGACAGCGAGGGTGGCACAGTTGCCACCCTGTGGGAGTGCGACTGCATCCTGGCGCCTGCTGCTATATCATGGGACCTTGGAAACGATGTGGAAGCAAGCATCCTTAGAGTCCCCATTCCACAGATAAAGAAATGAAAGTTCAAAGGTTTAAAGACTAAACGACCACGCTTGCTCAGCTAGTAAACACGAAGCCCAGCAAAGTTAGAAAAGTGGAGCGCTCATAAACGGCAAAGCACACAGTTTCCCACACCATGCTGTCCCCAAGACTAGGAAAGTGCAGTGCTCGTAAATGACAAAGCCCACAATGTTTCCCACACCACACTGTCCCCAAGACATTCAGTGTGAGTTGGCATGGGACAGGCAGCAGCCCTTCTGGGATGAGGCTATTCTCATGTCTATAATCTAAAAGAAACGTATGGGTGATAGTTTGAGTTAAAATCATGGGTTAAAAAAGCTATCCTAACCAACTTTTTTTAGAATCCCTTATCATAAGAATAACTATATTCCTTTTTAAAACATTTTAAACAAATTTGAACTTTTTACCTTCAGCACCAATTTCAGCACGCTTAAGATTTCACCAGAATGTCTCCATGGTTTATACTGATATCTCAAGAGTTGGCTAAAAACCAAAGCTTTACCTGGCAACATTTCAGCCCACACAAGAAATCCAAGACAAAGATGATATTCTTTACCTCCCTACACAAAATCCATTACTTTCTTTATTCTTGGTACCTGACTTAAAATTTCTTTAACTTCCTATATTATATCTAGTTGTAATACCAAACTGAATTACCTTTTCTCTCTTGTCCTTTGCATTTCTATTCATAGAAATTTCCTGCTTTATTTTAATCATCTATGATTCAATCCTGTATCAAATTTCTAGAAATGGATTTTTTCCTGTTCGTTGAAGTGAGCAACTCAGTGTGTATGAAACAAAGAAAGCGGGATTAGAAACCAAAAAAGACTGCTGCTACCTGTCAGCTTCTTTCTGCTTCTGGGGCCTCCGTTTCTTCCTCTGCAGAGCGGGGATGATGCAGATGCAACCAGGCCTGCTTCTCACACAGGGACAACACCAGGCCAGTGAGCAAGTGGAGAGAGAGCTTCGAGAACACAGGCTGCACCACAGCAGAGGGCAAGGCAGTGCCGGGCAGGGCCAGGTAGCATGTGCAGGTCCCCGAGCAAAACCGCTTTACCATGTGTGCCAGAGCTGTGCTCCTTCTTCTTTTTATATCCCAGGTACCTCAGAAACAGCTTGGAGGGAGGCAGCACTTGGAGCTCAGAAGTCCTAAGCAAGGCCTCAAGGGGCACAGAACCACTGACAAGCTCTTGCACAGAGACAAGTCAGGGGAACACAAACAACCAGGCAGTGGCAGGGTAACAGGCCATCAGCTCTTGGGGTGCTCATGCCCACCCCATCTATGCAGGTGTCTTGAAAGTGACATTTTCAATAGAATACTAAGTCAAGCTGAGCCTGGGGGCCCACCAAACCCCATTAGGTGGCAAAACAAACCAGCTGGTGGGCTTCAACCCCAGCAACCATATCCATCGCATGGCAGGGACAGCCCGTGCATGCTGTCCTCCATAGCTTGTATGTGGGCAGTATCAGAGATCAGGACATGCCCTGCTCCTTTCCTAGAACTCAAGAGCCTTTCCAGACATCTGTTCTCATTGCACGTGCTAGGTTAAGTCTGCCAGCCTTCCAGAGCCAAAGTCCCAACTGCTCACTGATCTTCATCTGCTTGTCTGCCACACAGGCAAGCCCTGCTTGGGGCAGTTCAGAGTGGGGCATCTAAGCTATAGCAAACAGGGGACACCCATGATCGGGCCTCTCCTCCACCAGTCCCTATGAGCTTGATCATGGGATTTTCCCTCCTGGGCAAGGAAGAGAACTCTTTCAAACCCTTAAGAGATCATGGCCAAGATAAAAGAAGCAAGCAAATACAGAAGAGACCAGTGGTGATTCGTGCTCTGGGAAAAACTGTGCGACAAGGGACTACAGTTCCCTGAGGGTGGGGGGAGCATAGTAGAGAGGGCCTGATGGGGAACAGAACCTGGAGGAAGGGGAACAAGGCCACATGGAGACCCTAGGCAGAGGGAGCAGCCAGCGCAGAGGCCCTGGGATGTGGGCACTCTTGGTGTGTTCCCAAGATCATGGAATCGATGAGGAAAGGAGGAGAGGAAATGAGGCCTGGGAGGTCATGGACAGGTGGCACTGGGCCTGGAGCACCGAGACCAAGACTCTGGCTTTCCCTGAGTGATACAGGAGCCGCTAGGGATCCAAGGGGTGGCTCCATCTGGATCTCACTATAAAAGGGTCACACAGAGAAAGTCTACAGCACAGGGGTGATCCTGGCAAGAGATGGCAGTGTCTAGACTGGGATAGGGAGGGATGGGGGTGGTGAGAAGGGAACAGATTATGAACATGTGAAGCCAACAAAATTTGGTGGCAGACTAGAGGGGAGGTGGGAGGAAAAGAGGAGAAAAGGGTGATTCCAGAGCTCGGACGGTGCTGCCATTGATGGAGATGAGGAAGACAGTAGCAGGGGCAGGAGAGAGAACAGAACTTGAGGATTAAACCCAGGTGACCAGACACAACCTAGGATTGCTTTTAGAAAGAGATGAACTTCTTTTAAAAAAACAAACTCGCTTCTGTGTTCTGAAGGAGGCCACCTGGCCAGCATCCCCCCTGGAATATCAGAACAGAAGTTGGAAGGGAGACCCAAAATGGGAGAATCCCGTGGAAGCAGATGAAAGGTGCAGTCCGAGGGTTGGGGGTGTGGACTGGAGGTAGGAAGAAACTGAGAGCCACCTATCGCACACAGACAAGCAAGGTGAGGCCAGCAAAGGCAGCAACCTCCCCTCGATCACACATGGGTGGAGGTGAGGCTGGAAGAGGGGCCAGGACCCCCACTGCTGGCCCTAAGCTCCCACACTCCATCACACAACTCCTACCCCTGTCTAGGCAGAATCAAAATTAGCAGAAGCACTGACTTCCTGTAAGGTGAGAGGCTAAACCAATCCACAGGAAGGTGAGGTACAGCAACCAAAAAAGGATCCAGAAACAACACTGCCACCTCCTCACAATGAGATGGACTCATACACTCAAAAACGTGTGCCGCACACTTTCTATGCGCCAGGCCCCATCCAGGCTCTAGGACAACAGCAGAAAAGGAGCCAGCAGTGTAGTCCCTGCCTTCACGGTCCCCGCGGCCCCCACGTCCCCTCACAACCCATGGCCCACAGTCCCCACAGGGTGAGGAATCACAGATGCCCAGGCATTTTCATAAGTTCATCCACCCTCTTTTAAAACATATTTGTTTCACTTATAGTACCTCTTCCTCCATCCCTAAGAACTGAGACACCAGGCCTCCCAAGCCACTGCCCATGCACCCTGTAGCCCAAGAGTTATGGTCACACCACTGTCCTGTTCCTTACCATCCAATCACACCCAGTGGAGCACCCAGCCACCATCTTCAGTGCTACTCTAAGAAACTTCCCCTTAACTGGCACCAGCAGGCTCAGGCTAAAGAAATAAACACTGCTCACTTCTGATGAGAAACCAGATGTACATGGGGTAACCATGCTGGTGGGTCACACAGAGAGCATCTGGGGAGGCCAGGAAGGGCACACAGCCCAGGAGGGCCCCAGGAGAGGGCCCAGCAAGGAGCACAGTGCCGCCGGAGCACAGAAGGCACATAAGACAGCATAAAATCAAAGAGACCAGGTGCCAATTGGCTTCCTGTCCTGTGGGGTCTATGCACTTTGGGGCCTCAAAGTAGCCATCAGGGCTGTCTTCCTTGGGAAAGTCCTTCCCTGATGAGCTTCGGGGGAGGACCACGTTCGCTCGAGCTCTCGTCTGTCTCTGACACGCAAGTCTCTCCTGAAACTGCCCTCACCTTTCAATAAACAAACGGAACACGCACAGGTACATATGTGCGCACAACCCCAACAAACCACCGGCTTGGCTTGGCTTGGCTTTTCCAGTGCAGATGGGGTGCAGTGCCGGCACTGGCCACTAGAGGGCCCCCAGACAGCAGGCAGTGCCCCCAGGCCACAGCACCTGCATAGTGCCAAGCCTGCCACAGACTTTCTCCTGCTCAGGACAGCCTGCAGAACCCAGGACCCCCAGCGGCCCTCGGGGGAGAAGGTGCCTTCTTGCTCAGCCTCCAAAGAACACTGAGCACGACCATGCAGCGAGGTTCAGAGGCAGGGGCCATGGCCAAGGAACATAAAGAACCAACTTCCTGCTCAGCATGGAGGGACCCACCACTTCCCTCCTCAGCTGTTACATAGACTATGGACTTTGTGGCACGCAGGCTGTGTGTGTGTGTGTGTGTGTGTGTGTGTGTGTAGGAGCATGTGAGTGTGTAAGCATGTGACTGTGAGTGAACATGAGTGTGAATGTGAGCTTGAGTGAATGTGCATGAGCATGTGAGTGTGCCTGTGTCAGCGTGAATACATATGCACACAAGTACACGTGTGAGCGTATGTGCATGAGTTGTGTGCGTATGGGGTTTGTGTGAAAGCATGAGTATATGACAGTGTGTGTGTGAACTGTTAGTGTGTGTACATATGTACATGAGTACATATGTATGTGTTATGTGAGTGTGGGGTGTATGTGCGTGTAAATATATATGCGTGTATGTATAAAAAGCACACTGCCCAGTGCAGCTAAGTAAGGAGCCCAAAACAGCAGCAATAAGCTGATGACCTGCATATACTGCTCTCCCTGGCTCTCTGCAGCAGACCTGGCCTCCCCCCCAGTGGAACGCACATATCTTTTCTGGTTTCTCTGTCCATCTGCTGTAACCATATCCTCACAGCCCTGAGGCTCCAAGCTGCCATGGGCTTGGCTTTCTCCTTCTCCCTGAGCTCCCCAGCTCCACAGTGGATCCAGCCAGCCCTGTTCCAGCCCAGGCCCTGGGCCACCCCACCCTCCAGTCTACCACACTAACTTCTGCCCCTGCCCCTCTCCTACTCCAGGCCACCCTGAGGGCTATCCAAGGACTCTACCTCCAGCCTAAGGCCACTGGCATCGCACTGCTCAGAAGTTCTCAGGGCCTCTTCCTTCCACAAAACAGCAACTGCTTTCTGTGCCAAACATTCCCAATTCAAAACTTTTCAGAGGTTTCTTGCTGCACTAACTGAGACCCTTCCCTTGGCCTTCCAAGCCCATGTGACCTGGCCCCTTCCAGCTATGCTGGCTCCCTTGCTTCCCTTCTTCACCAGGTATCAGCCTTAAAGCTGCCTGCAGCTACTCAAGCACCCTAGGCTCCACCCCACCTCAGGGCTTTTGCACCAGCCGGCTCTCTACCAGCTTCAATTTCCTGCCTCTTACTCATGCAGCTCTCACTTTAGAGGTAACCTGTTTCTAAAGGCCCGTGCTGGCCACCTCACTAAGCAGTGACCAGGCTTTACCTCCACACGCACTATGCACCTTCTGCATGTGGGTTGGTTCTCTATTTTTCCCCAGCACCTATCTTGAGGCCGGCCCCAGGCAGGCGCTCTCTGGATGCTGGTTGAATGAAGGATGCCACCTGCTTTTACATAAATTACCCCCACCCACACCAGTCCCTGTGAGGAAGGTCTAATTTCCTCTACAGCTGATGAGACATCCAGGTGGAGCCACCAGGAGGTGTCAACAATGCAATCGTGCAGTCACCAGGGGCTTAGTCCAAGGCTGCAGCCAGCACCTCCCCAAGTCAACACTGACCTCTTCAAGGCTGCCTGCCAGCCGCACCCTGCCAATAACTGCTCCAGGATGAATGGCCCAATATCTGGGTCCATACCCTCCACCCTTCACCTCCAGCTACTGAAACGCTCCCAAACTTGAGCCCCCAGCCAGATGCTCACTCAGGGAACCAAAGCATGCACCTAGTCTCACCCCCTCTTGAAATGAAGGGGAATGCCTTTTTCACTAGTCTCTGAGTCCTCTCAAGGGCCCAGAGCTCAACTTCACACCAGGATATCCCCGAGGGCCCCAGTGTTGTATGGTGGATACTCAGCAGTCCTTGGAAAATTGAAACTTCTGCATCCTGCAAAAAAGCACAGAGCCCATTCACTGGACTCACGTGATGAACACGGACTCCTCCAAGTGTCAGTGTTGGGGTTCAAAGCAGGCAACCTTTGTATGAGCTGCAGTGCTGAGCGTGGAAGGAGCTATTAGGTTCTATTTGCTACTTTCATTTCCCAGATGCATAAAAGTACAAGTTAAACAAAAGAAACCAGCACTCCGCCGGACAAAAGGAGACCCAGCAAGTAAAATCATTTCTGCAAGCACTTCTCACAGCAGTGATTTGCTCCTCCAACAATGGCAAATATTTGCCACTTATGTCTTTATGTAATATGAGGATAATATATTCCACCGTCCTTCGGAGCTATCATAAATGCCTTAAAAATACAGGCAATTTGCTGGCTAAGTTTTCTCTTGCGACTAAAATACAAATCCAGTAATTGTTTAACTTCGAAAGCATTGGTTTTAGTTTTCTGATTTTAGATTGGGTATTTAAATAGAATTCTGAAGAAAAAAATCCACATTCCTACCAATCTAACAAAACAATTTCACTTTTGCAAATTAACCTTTCAATCTATGTCCATACATACATTTTTTCCACCAAATTCTGAAAGCTTTATTTTTAAGTATGATTTTGATTTCCAAAAGTTATTCCAACAACAAAGTCCAAGTGAAGAATCTAAATGGATCGACCAGAAGGGCTCATCTTGTTTCCATCAGCTATGTGGGAAAACACCATCTCCTTGCCACTTGCCTACTTTTATAAGCCAGTGAACACAACCAAGAAAGCACCTGGGAGCCACCTTGACTTGTCAATTATCACAGAAGTGACCACCTACATCAAGATTATAAAATATCAAGTTAGAGGAAAAATAGGTTCATGCAAATGAAAAATAACAATAAAAATAAGGGTACATTTAAGTGCTTAGTATGTGCACTTTCTACGTATTATTTCATTTCATCCACAAAGTCAGTGCTGCCATCACTACCGACCCAAAAAACAAGGAGAGCGAGGCCTGAGCAGGGGAGGGGAAAAGCCAGCTCAGGCCAGGCAGGAAACCAGCTGCAAGTGGGCGAGTCAAGAAGGAGCTGGTGCTCCACGCAGTCTGTCCCCAGCACACACTCAGCCACCATGGGATTCCGCCTCTATGCTGCCTCAAAGGGCCAGATTAGCAAAGAAGGTGCATTTACGTGCTAGGAAAGGAACTAATATACACACTCAGACCACAAAAAGACGCTTGGGTATAGGCATGATCAGCCTTTAAGTCCTACCTTGGTGGGTGAGACTTCAAGCCAGAAGTGCAGGAGCCACCCTCTCCTCTTCCCTCTCTAAAGGCCCTTCCTGGGAAATGCTCCAGGAAGGTGGATGTTGCAGGAAGATATCAGGGTGCCAGAGAACAGTTACTCATTCGCAGTAACAGAAAATCAGGAATGACCTAAATGCCCACAGGGGACTGGGGAGGCTGGTGAAATAAATCACACAGCATCCACAAAATGGTGAGCTGCAGAGCATCACAAAGACTAATGAGCTCTCCACCAGCTCTTACAGAAAAATAGCATGGGAAACCTAAAAAGCAAGGAGCAGAACACTGTAATACTTGTTACCATTCACATGGAGAAAGAAAATAGGTGGTATAAAGGCAGAGACTCCAGAGTTTCTATCAACAGATTACCTCTTAATTACAAAAGGGAAAAAGAGTAACTTTATAGACATCACCTTACCCAAGTGATCAAAGTTTGCCCTGTCAATATTAGGACAAACCACCAGCCAACACCCTCTGCTGTGAGGCCCCAAGATGGACACAAATCTTCTAAGTAATGTTCTTGCCAAAATGAGTAACCCACATCTCATCATGAGGACTGCACGCTTCAAAACACCAAGATCAAGAAACAAAGAAAGGGTAGTTTACTTTTCCAGGTTAAAGGAAGCTAAAGAGACATGACCATTAAATGCAATTCATGATCCTGCACTGGATTCTAGACTAGAAAAGAAATATACAAAGGACAGCATCAAGATGTAAATGTACAAATATAGATTAGATAATAGTATCGTTATCAATCTTAAATTTACAGATTTAACTAGACTGTAATTATATAAAAGAATGTCTTTTTCTTTAAGAAATACACAGTGACAGACTTCCTGGAAGATGGCGGCTTAGTAAGACGCGCGGATCTTAGTTTCTTCTCCAGGACAGCTACTAGGGGAGTAGAAACGATACAGAAAGCACCCAAAGCCACAACAGAGATAAAAAAGACAGCGTACCCCATCCTGGAATGGCTGGCTGGCTGAGAGAACCAGCTCGGGTGAGATCCCCGAGGCGCGCGGGCCTCACCGGGCGGGGCGGGAAGCGGCCGGAGTTACTCCCTTCCCCCTTCCCAGGCCGGCTGGGAGAATTGGAGAGGCAGTCCCCTGAAACCAAGGCGGCTGGCGCCCACACCACGCACAGACCCCGGGACAACTGAGAGAATTGGATCAGAAATCCCCAGGCCACGGAGAACGGTGACGGGTGGGGGAGGCCCCTTCCAAACCCGTGACTCCCGGGGAACGTGCACTCTCTCGGGCGGGCCGCGGCCACTGGCGCCCTTCCGCCACGCTTGTCGCCCAGGGCTGACTAAGAAATTCGGACGGGCTCTTCCCCGGGCTGCGGCGACCAGCAACCCTCCCTGCGTTCGGACCCCGGGCCGGCTCAAGCCGCTTCGGCTAGCGAACCCCCCGGACGGCGAGAGTTTTCCAAAGTGTAAGGTCCCACAGCACCTTTTACTGGTGGGACCTGCAGACAAACGTGTGCCACGAGCGCCACCTACTGGGCAGGATAAGAAAAACAGAACCCAGAGATTTCACAGAAAAATCTTCCAAACTTTTGGATCCAATACCCAGGGAAATCTGTCCAAATGCGCAGACGCCAACAGAAGATAACGGATCACGCTCAAATAATTGAAAATATGGCCCAGTCAAAGGACAAACCAATAGTTCAAATGAGATACAGGAGCTGAGACAACTAATGCTGAATATACAAACAGAAATGGAAAACCTCTTCAAAAACGAAATCGATAAATTGAGGGAGGACATGAAGAAGATATGGGCTGAACATAAAGAAGAAATAGAAAAACTGAAAAAACAAATCACAGAACTTATGGAAGTGAAGGACAAAGTAGAAAAGATGGAAAAAACAATGGATACCTACAATGATAGATTCAAAGAGACAGAAGATAGAATTAGTGATTTGGAGGATGGAACATCTGAATTCCAAAAAGAAACAGAAACTATCGGGAAAAGAATGGAAAAATTTGAACAGGGTATCAGGGAACTCAACGACAATATGAACCGCACAAATATACGTGTTGTGGGTGTCCCAGAAGGAGAAGAGAAGGGAAAAGGAGGAGAAAAACTAATGGAAGAAATTTTCACTGAAAATTTCCCAACTCTTATGAAAGACCTAAAATTACAGATCCAAGAAGTGCAGCGCGCCCCAAAGAGATTAGACCCAAATAGGCGTTCTCCAAGACACTTACTAATTAGAATGTCAGAGGTCAAAGAGAAAGAGAGGATCCTGAAAGCAGCAAGAGAAAAACAATCCATCACATACAAGGGAAACCCAATAAGACTATGTGTAGATTTCTCAGCAAAAACCATGGAGGCTAGAAGACAGTGGGATGATATATTTAAATTACTAAAAGAGAAAAACTGCCAACCAAGACTCCTATATCCAGCAAAATTGTCCTTCAAAAATGAGGGAGAAATTAAAACATTCTCAGACAAAAAGTCACTGAGAGAATTTGTGACCAAGAGACCAGCTCTGCAAGAAATACTAAAGGGAGCACTAGAGTCAGAACCGAAAAGACAGAAGAGAGAGGTATGGAGAAGAGTGTAGAAAGAAGGAATGTCAGATATGATATATATAATACAAAAGGCAAAATGGCAAGGAAAATATTATCCAAACAGTAATAACACTAAATGTTAATGGACTGAATTCCCCAATCAAAAGACATAGATTGGCAGAATGGATTAAAAAACAGGATCCTTCTATATGCTGTCTACAGGAAACACATCTTAGACCCAAAGATAAACATAGGTTGAAAGTGAAAGGTTGGGAAAAGATATTTCATGCAAATAACAACCAGAAAAGAGCAGGAGTGGCTATACTAATATCCAACAAGTTAGACTTCAAATGTAAAACAGTTAAAAGAGATAAAGAAGGACACTATATACTAATAAAAGGAACAATTAAACAAGAAGACATAACAATCATAAATATTTATGCACTGAACCAGAATGCCCCAAAATACGTGAGGAATACACTGCAAACACTGAAAAGGGAAATAGACACAAATACCATAATAGTTGGAGACTTCAATTCCCCACTCTCATCAATGGACAGAACATCTACACAGAGGATCAATAAAGAAATAGAGAATCTGAATATTACCATAAAGGAGCTAGACTTAACAGACATTTATAGGACATTACATCCCACAACAGCAGGATACACCTTTTTCTCAAGTGCTCATGGATCATTCTCAAAGATAGACCATATGCTGGGTCACAAAGCAAGTCTTAACAAATTTAAAAAGATTGAAATCATACACAACACTTTCTCGGATCATAAAGGAATGAAGTTGGAAATCAATAATAGGCGGAATGCCAGAAAATTCACAAATACCTGGAGGCTCAACAACACACTCTTAAACAACGAGTGGGTCAAAGAAGAAATTGCAAGAGAAATTAGTAAATACCTCGAGGCAAATGAAAATGAAAACACAACATATCAAAACTTATGGGATGCAGCAAAGGCAGGGCTAAGAGGGAAATTTATTGCCCTAAATGCCTATATCAGAAAAGAAGAAAAGGCAAAAATGCAGGAATTAACTGTCCACTTGGAAGAACTGGAGAAAGAACAGCAAACCAACCCCAAAGCAAGCAAAAGGAAAGAAATAACAAAGATCAGAGCAGAAATAAATGAAATTGAAAACATGAAAACAATAGAGAAAATCAATAAGACCAGAAGTTGGTTCTATGAGAAAATCAATAAGATTGATGGGCCCTTATCAAGATTGACAAAAAGAAGAAGAGAGAGGATGCAAATAAATAAGATCAGAAATGGAAGAGGAGACATAACTACTGACCTCACAGAAATAAAGGAGGTAATAACAGGATACTATGAACAACTTTACGCTAATAAATACAACAATTTAGATGAAATGGACGGGTTCCTGGAAAGACATGAACAACCAACGTTGACTCAAGAAGACATAGATGACCTCAACAAACCAATCACAAGTAAAGAAATTGAATTAGTCATTCAAAAGCTTCCTAAAAAGAAAAGTCCAGGACCAGACGGCTTCACATCTGAATTCTATCGAACATTCCAGAAAGAATTAGTACCAACTCTCCTCAAACTCTTCAAAAAAATCGAAGCGGAGGGAAAACTACCTAATTCATTCTATGAAGCCAACATCACCCTCATACCAAAACCAGGCAAAGATATTACAAAAAAAGAAAACTACAGGCCAATCTCTCTAATGAATATAGATGCAAAGATCCTCAATAAAATTCTAGCAAATCGTATCCAACAACACATTAAAAGAATTATATATCATGACCAAGTAGGATTCATCCCAGGTATGCAAGGATGGTTCAACATAAGAAAATCAATTAATGTAATACACCATATCAACAAATCAAAGCAGAAAAATCACATGATCATCTCAATTGATGCAGAGAAGGCATTTGACAAGATTCAACATCCTTTCCTGTTGAAAACACTTCAAAAGATAGGAATACAAGGGAACTTCCCTAAAATGATAGAGGGAATATATGACAAACCCACAGCTAATATCATCCTCAATGGGGAAAAATTGAAAACTTTCCCCCTAAGATCAGGAACAAGACAAGGATGTCCACTATCACCACTATTATTCAACATTGTGTTGGAGGTTCTAGCCAGAGCAATTAGACAAGAAAAAGAAATACAAGGCATCAAAATTGGAAAGGAAGAAGTAAAACTATCACTGTTTGCAGACGATATGATACTATACGTCGAAAACTCGGAAAAATCCACAACAAAACTACTAGAGATAATAAATGAGTACAGCAAAGTAGTAGGTTACAAGATCAACATTCAAAAATCTGTAGCATTTCTATACACTAGTAATGAACAAGCTGAGGGGGAAATCAAGAAACGAATCCCATTTACAATTGCAACTAAAAGAATAAAATACCTAGGAATAAATTTAACTAAAGAGACAAAAAACCTATATAAAGAAAACTACAAAAAACTGCTAAAAGAAATCACAGAAGACCTAAATAGATGGAAGGGCATACCGTGTTCATGGATTGGAAGACTAAATATAGTTAAGATGTCAATCCTACCTAAATTGATTTACAGATTCAATGCAATACCAATCAAAATCCCAACAACTTATTTTTCAGAAATAGAAAAACCAATAAGCAAATTTATCTGGAAGGGCAGGGTGCCCCGAATTGCTAAAAACATCTTGAGGAAAAAAAACGAAGCTGGAGGTCTCACGCTGCCTGACTTTAAGGCATATTATGAAGCCACAGTGGTCAAAACAGCATGGTATTGGCATAAAGATAGATATATCGACCAATGGAATCGAATAGAGTGCTCAGATATAGTGCTCTCATCTATGGACATTTGATCTTTGATAAGGCAGTCAAGCCAACTCACCTGGGACAGAGCAGTCTCTTCAATAAATGGTGCCTAGAGAACTGGATATCCATATGCAAAAGAATGAAAGAAGACCCATCTCTCACACCCTATACAAAAGTTAACTCAAAATGGATCAAAGATCTAAACATTAGGTCTAAGACCATAAAACAGATAGAGGAAAATGTTGGGAGATATCTTATGGATCTTACAACTGGAGGCGGTTTTATGGACCTTAAACCTAAAGCAAGAGCACTAAAGAAGGAAATAAATAAATGGGAACTCCTCAAAATTAAACACTTTTGTGCATCAAAGAACTTCATCAAGAAAGTAGAAAGACAGCCTTCACAATGGGAGACAATATTTGGAAATGATATATCAGATAAAGGTCTAGTATCCAGAATTTATAAAGAGATTGTTCATCTCAACAACAAAAAGACAGCCAACCCAATTTCAAAATGGGAAAAAGACTTGAACAGACACCTCTCAGAAGAGGAAATACAAATGGCCAAAAGGCACATGAAGAGATGCTCAATGTCCCTGGCCATTAGAGAAATGCAAATCAAAACCACAATGAGATATCATCTCACACCCACCAGAATGGCCATTATCAACAAAACAGAAAATGACAAGTGCTGGAGAGGATGCGGAGAAAGAGGCACACTTATCCACTGTTGGTGGGAATGTCAAATGGTGCAACCACTGTGGAAGGCCGTTTGGCGGTTCCTCAAAAAGCTGAAGATAGAATTGCCATACGACCCAGCAATACCATTGCTGGGAATCTACTCAAAGGACTTAAAGGCAAAGACACAAACGGACATTTGCACACCAATGTTTATAGCAGCGTTATTTACAATTGCAAAGAGATGGAAACAGCCGAAATCTCCATCAACAGAAGAGTGGCTAAACAAACTGTGGTATATACATACGATGGAATACTATGCAGCTTTAAGACAGGATAAACTTATGAAGCATGTAATAACATAGATGGACCTAGAGAACATTATGCTGAGTGAGTCTAGCCAAAAACTAAAGGACAAATACTGTATGGTCCCACTGATGTGAACAGACATTCGAGAATAAATTTGGAAAATGTCCTTGATAACAGAGTCCAGCAGGAGGTAGAAACAGGGTAAGATAATGGCCAATTGGAGTTGAAGGGATACAGACGGTGTAACAGGACTAGATACAAAAACTCAAAAATGGACAGCACAATAATACCTAAGTGTAAAGTAATCATGTTAAAACACTGAATGAAGCTGCATCTGAGCTATAGGTTTTTGTTTTGTTTTGTTTTGTTTTGTTTTGATTTTACTATTATTACTTTTATTTTTTTCTCTATATTAACATTCTATATCTTTTTCGGTTATGTTGCTAGTTCTTCTAAACCAATGCATATATACTAAGAAATGATGATCATGCATCTATGTGATGATGTTAAGAATTAATGATTGTATATGTAGAATGATCTCTAAATGTTGGGTTAATTTCTTTTTTTCTGTTAATTAAAAAAAAAAAAAAGAGAGAGAAGGGATAATTGGAGCTGAAGGGATACAGACTGTACAACGGGACTGGATATAAAAACTCAGAAATGGACAGCACAATACTACCCAACTGTAATGCAATTATGTTAAAACACTGAATGAAGCTGCATGTGAGGTATAGGTTTTTTGTTTTTTTTTGTTTTTTTTTTCCTTTCTATTATTGTTTTAATTCTTATTCTGTTGTCTTTTTATTTCTTTTTCTAAATCGATGCAAATGTACTAAGAAATGATGAATATGCAACTATGTGATGTTATTAAGAATTACTGATCGTACATGTAGATTGGAATGATTTCTAATTGTTTTGTTCTTTTTTTAATTAATAAAAAAAAAGAAAAAAAAAGAATAAAAAAAAACATGGAACGCTTCACAAAAAAAAAAAAAAGAAATACACAGTGAAATATTTAGGGTAAAGGGATATAATATCCTCAAGTAATGACACTCATTGTTCAGGAAAAAAGTATACAGAGAGAGAGAGATCAAGAGACAATGATAATTGAGAAAATGTTAACAAATGGTGAAACTGAGTAAAGAGTAAACAAGAGTCACTTATACTATTCTTTCAACATTTCTATTAATCCGAAATCATAGCAAAATAAGTTAAAAAAAAAAAAGTATGTACACATAACACCTCTGGAAAGAAACTCCTGGTATAGTGAAAAGGGAGGAAAAGTGGAAGCTGGGGGGCAAAGGAAGTTGACTCAATTGTTTATTTGCATCTTTTTGTGCTTTGGATTTTATAAGCTGTGTGTGTTAATGATTCAAAAAAACAAATTAAGGAAAAGAAATCTGTGAGAACAGGAAATGAAACTGTAGTAGTGTCTTACAGTACCTTTCCAAGGCTGTCCAGGGCATCCCCAAGCACACTGCTTTGGTCAGGGCCTTCTGAATCCTAGGGCTGTTGCACATGCTATTCACAGTCTGCGACTCCCTTCCCCTCATCCCTACGCCTCCCTAACCCAGCTGGGGCATCCATGGCTCTGTGGGGCCCACATACAGGCACCACCAACCAGCTCCAGGCCATGCCGGGCATTTCGGCTCCAGCCATTGCACTTTGGCACGGGTCCTGTCTACTCATATGTTCCCCAAACTCATCACTGAGTGATTTCCTGGCCAAGACCACATCCTGATCCTCTTTAAAGCTCCAACATCTAGCACTGGACAGTACTCAAATAAAGACCTAATAAATAACTAAAAGAATGCAGATCTGACTGTGAACTGCAGCAGCCTGTGGATATGGTCTGGGGGCCACACTAAGGAGGGGCTCCCCTGCCAGCTCTGGCTCTCCTGCAGGCTCATAGCCTGTCACATTCCTCACCCATTACCAGCTCCACAGTGAGCAAAGCCTCAATCCTGCAAAACTCTGAGCTGCTCTCTTCCTTACACTAGTAAAGGGCAAGGGGTCCATGGACTAGCCCCAGAGCTCACCAGGTGGCTCTAAGTTGGGACATTAAGAAAAAAAGAACAGAAAATACATCAGCAAATTGTTTTTGAAAATACATTAACAAAACATGTCTAAATTAAACTATTAATACAAAACTTACTGGCATTAAAGCATAAACAGATTAGTTTTTAATAAGGTAAATTCCATACAGAAGGGTGGTCATTATATAATGAGAGGCCGAGTCTTTCAAGGATCTTTATCTACTTCACAAACAGCAAAAAATAAACACATATGTCTTCTTTACCTGACTAAGAACTTACCTAAGTCTGTGTTAGGACCAGCAAGAAGCTGCTTGAATTTGTCCAGCCTGGAGGCCTCCCGCTCACTGAGCACTGAGCTGCTGAGCACACTCTGGTCCGAGGGCCCACCACTCAGAGCCGCGGTCGACGACTGCGGGAGAGACTGGGACCGCTGCAGAGGGGCTGTATCACTGGCAATCCCTGCGGGGGGTCAAGAGCAGAGGTCAGAACACGCCTCCTGAATTTCTCTCCATTGCCACCTTCTCTGTTAAGAACACTTTCCCTTTACACTGTGAAAGAAGCCTGTGATAAATGTTAAAACACAGATGTGAGTGCTGCCTAATACAACTGTCCCTTCCCCCCACCCACCCTCGTCTCTGCACAATACAATGAGACCATCTAATACCTCTAACATCCACCTGCCTTACCAGGACAACGCTGTCATTCACACCTGTGCAAAGGCAAGATCATGACAGTCAGAAAGTTCCAGCCCATGCTAGGAGCTGAGCTGTGGTCAGGGCTCCCTCCCATGGGGCAGGGCACAGAGCAAGACCAGCCTAGGGGGTTTGGCCTGAAGATTTACTGGTGTAGGCAGGGAAGGAGGGTGCTTGTGTAGGTCTCCCGGGCCTGAGCAGAGAGAGCCATCCCTCTGGGTCACACATAGAGGGCAGAAGGAGGCCACAATGGCACGGAGGTCAGCAGGCTATGCTCAGGATACACACTGACCAAGGGTGCCACCACAGCAGCCTACCCACCATCTCCAGGGCCTCAGCTCCACTGCTGCCTGAGCATCTGCACCTCTCCCCGCCCTGTGAGGATACCAAGGACAGCAGGGTGGGCAAGGGGCAAACCAGAGTGCAAGCCTGCAGACCCCTCATGCACAGCCACCCTTGTCCTGTTCACCAAGGCCCAGTCTGACCCCGACTCCACAAGCCAGGGGATGAGGGAGGTGACACAACCCACCCAGCACCCTGGGCACAGACTCAAGGCAGAGGCTGACAAGCAAGAGGCACTCAAAGGCTCTCAGGTCATTCTGTTCACCCCAGCCAGCGTTCTCAGGCTTCAAATCCAAAGCTTAAACTAGAGCAAAAAAAATAAACTCCAGGAAACAATGCAAGGAGAAAACAAATGAGAGCCAGCATGGTGCCTGACACCTACTTCTGGAGCTGCCAACAAGCCTGGAGGTAAGAAAACAATCCTGCTCTCCTTCCTTCCCATGGACATGCTCCACTGTCTGTGACAGCAGCTTCACTGACCCAGGAGCCAGTGGGGAGCAAGCAGTGTGTGACCTCTGGGCAGGATCTGACCCAGTTCGGTTTCCAGAGAAGCCTGTCAAAGTGGGGCAGAGATCTGGGAGATGGCTGCACCCTTTCCTTACATTCCCCAGCACCCAATCTCCAGCAAAGTACACAGCTGGAGCCTGGCTCCACCACGCAGCCAGGAGGCACCTGGGCAAGACCACCCTTCCCAGTGGGCCCCGACTCGGGAAGCCCTGGGAATGAAGCTCTGGAGGAAAACGCTTGAATAGTAAAAGGGGAACACTGAGGGGGAGTAGGGGACACAAAGTTCCTTTCCTTCCTCTAAAATTATCACTTTGTGTTTCAGCAGGAAGAACAGTTTCACATTCCATCCCAGAATTAAATGTCCTCAACTGTAGTTATCTACAATCTCCAGAACTGATCAATCCGATTGTGTTAAATACCTCACTTTCTCCTGAGCAAACTGCAACCCTGGCCCCACTAAAAAGGGACCAGTGGAACTGAAAGGTGGTGCAACCGGAGAACCAGGAACCAGCAGCTGAACATCGTGGCCTGGCCTTGAACATGCAGAGGATCGAGGCTGAGCCACCACAGTCAAGCTCACAGGAAGACCCAACACATGGTGGCTGTGCTTGGCCAAGGGCAGGGCAGCCTCCTGCCGGCAGCTCCCCATTGGGCAGCAGCTTCCAGACCTGCCTCAGTTAAAACACAATTCTGCAACTGATCAAAAGGTACCTGTTACCAAATCAACCAAAAGCATCTGACCTCAGGTAGGAACATGCCTGGTATTTTAGATACTTAAGAGAAAGGTCAGGAGCACCAGAAACTAAAGAAAAAGGCATGTGGAGGCCCAGCCAATGACACTCACACACACTATACTCTCCAACACTCTTCTAAGGCCAAAATGGACAACAGCAGGTGGTTTCACAGCCCACTCCAGCGGGGTGTCCTCCAGGCTCTCAAGGCTGAACCAGGTAGGGAGAGGCAGCCAGGCAGGCAGGCCCATGCACACAGCATGAGAAGCAGTTCTACAAATGAACTGGGCCATACAAGATAGAACATTTCAGATGCCTAAAGTACAAAAAGCTGTTCATTCGAGACATAAGTAAAAGGGAACTCACACATCAAACAGCTGGAGCAGAGGGGGCCCCTCCTCATCCATGAAACAGATGAACGTGGGTGCTGCATGTCCACTGGGGGTAAGGTAAAGCGGTGAGTGCCACGAGGTCACCAGACCCTTAAGGAAAATTCTGTTGAGTTTAGGAAACTACCCAGAACACCAAGGAGAAACAAAGATAAACAGGACACGGTCCCTGGCTACAAGAAACTTGTACAACATGCAGAGGAAGCCTGCAGATAAACACACCACCCTCATGGGAAAATTCAGCCCCACCATGGGCCTGGTGACCCTGGAGCTGCAATCTGCTCGTCTTCATGTCTCTGAGGCACAGAGACCTAAAAATATGCCAACATGGCCTCCCACCCCCCTGCCCTGCAGTTTCCAGCCAGCAAAGGAATAAGTCTCCGAGAAAGGAACAGCTCAGCATCTAGGGCTGGGTTTCCCCACCACAGCACTACTGGCATTTGGGTATGACCCTCTGCACTGCAGGGTGCCAAGCAGCCTCCCTGGACCCTACCCAGCAGATGCCAGTAGCATCCTGACCCCCAACAAAGACAGCCAAAAATGGCCCTGGACTCTGCCACATGTCCCCCAACGACCCTCTGCTCTAGAGTTGGGAAGTAGCCCCAATGCCCTGGTCTAGAAGGCCAGTCACACCAGTCAACACTCAGCCTGTACAGCCTGGGGCCACAGCCTTACCTCTCCTCTTCGAACCTACGGTAACTGTGAAGCTTGCTGAATTAACTGACTGCAAGGGCTTGCCAGGGTACTTACATGTTAAATGATCAATAAATACTAGGTATTATTAAGCTGGGTGTTCAAAAAGGCTCGCCCAAAAAATGATAGTTTGTACTCTAAAGCTTCACCTACTGTATAAGACCAAAAAGGCAGAGAGGCTTATTGTGCCTAGAACCTAAATTTTCTGTAACACACAATCTAATCAACCTGTCTGGGTTGACTATCAGAACGGGAACAAGGATTTATAATTCTGTATAGTTTAATGTAATACCCAGAGGCATCCCAGACTAGGGTGGGCTGATAATTAAAAAGTATTGGTAGAATTCCTTGAGGGACTGGAGTATAAATAGGGAACTATTAAACTTTCTTATCTGGGAAACTCCTAATACTCTCTCAAATACTAGTTATTCCCAAGAATAGACCAAACCTTTGATTCTGAGGCTTGCCCTTTTGAAACTAAGCTTCTCTAGCAGAGAAGTTAAGACTACCTATTATTATGCCTAGGAGCTGTTTCCAGGAAACCTCTTTTGTTGCTCAGATGTGGTCTCTCTCTCTCTCTAAACCCAGCTCTTCAAGGAAAATTATTACCCTTCCCCTGTGTGGGACATGACATTTAGGGGTGAAAATCACCCTGACAATAGGGAACATGACTCCCAGGGTTAAATGTAGGCCCACTGTAAGATCGACAATGCCTTCTGACCAAAGAGGGGAAAAGAAATGTAACAAAATAAGGTATCAGTGGCTAAGAGAGATCAAGTAGAGTGAAGAGGCTATTCTGCAGGCTACTCTTACATAAGCTTTGCCTAGATGTTGCTAATTGTTATGTTTACCATATCCCAACTAACATCATTACTGTTAACCCTAAAGAACACCGAGGGCTCTGAAATCCTACCAAAGTTTCTTGTACTTACTTTCCTGAAACTTATAACGTCCAGAGGGTTCCTAAGGGCCAGATAAGTACTGATACCCAGAGGAGCCAGCCCCTCCAAGAACATCAATTAATTTCATTCCCCATCCCATATTGTTGACACCTCCTTTCAATGTGAAAAACTTAGAATGAGCAAAGCCCAAACACCCCTATAGATTGGGAGTAGGACCAAAGGAGAAGGTGGAGTTAAAATAGAGAAAATAGGATTTAACAAATAAATATGATTGCTGAATCATTATAATGATATTTCTTTTAGCTTCCGGTGTTTTAAAGCAGCTAGAAGGAAAAATCTGAAAATACAGATTGGTAACCCATACCAAACTTTGAAATCTGTTCTGTAATTACCTGTTAAAATGCATTTTGAAAATTCTTACTTTTTGGGGGGTGGGGGTGTATATATGTTATATTTCATAATTTTAAAAATGCTAAAAAAAAAAAAAAAGACAAAAGAGAACACTGCAAATAGATTCATCATCCCCCTACATGGGACATGATATCCAGGGCTTTACGTCTCCCTGATAACGTGGAACATGATTCCCAGGGATGAGCCTGGCCCTGGCATTGTGGGATCAAGAATGCCTGCTTGACCAAAATGGGGAAAAGAAATATAACAAAATAAGGTTTCTCAGGTGAAAAGATTTCCAATAGAGTAGAGAGGCTAATTCTGGAGTTTACTCTTATATAAGCTTTAGCCAGATATTACAAATTGGCATGGTATGTGTGCTGGTTTGAAAGGATGTATGTACCCTAGAAAAGCCATGTTTTAATCCTAATCCTATTTTATAAATCCAGCTGTTTCTTCTAATCCTTATTCAATACTATATGTTTGAATGTGTAATTAGATCATCTCCCTGGAGATGTGACTCAATCAAGAGTGGTTGTTAAGCTGGACTAGGCGGAGACATGTCTCCACCCATTCAAGTGGGTCTTGATTAGTTTACTGGACTTCTATAAAAGAGGAAACATTTTGGAGAAAGGGAGATTCAGAGAGAGCAGAGAATGCTGCAGTACCACGAAGCAGAGAGTCTACCAGCCTTAGACCTTTGTAGATGAAGAAGGAAAATGCCTCCCAGAGAGCTTCATTAAACAGAAAGCCAGGAGAGGAAGCTAGCAGATGATGCTGTGTTCACATGTGCCCTTCCAGCTGAGACAGAAGCCTTGACTATGTTCGCCATGTGCCTTCTCACTTGAGAGAGAAACCGTGAACTTCTTCAGCCTTCTTGAACCAAGGTATCTTTCTCTGGATGCCTTAGATTGGACATTTCTACACAGTTGTTTTAATTGAAACATTTTCTCAGCCTTAAAACTGTAAACTAGCAACTTATTAAATTCCATTTTAAAAAACCATTCCATTTCTGGTATATTGCATTCTAGGAGCTAGCAAACTAGAACAATATGCCAAACCCCAATCAATAAGATTCCTAAAAACTCTAAAGAAACCTAGGGCTATATCTAAGACTCTATAAAAGTTCTACTTACTGTTTATTTCTCAGAAACTTAAAACCTCCAGATTGTTCCTACTGCAAATAAGCCCTGAAATTTAGAGGTACCAGTCTCTCAGAATATCAACCAGTTGCATCCATCTACCGCATAATGTTGTCACCCCATTTCAACATGAAGTGAGAATGGTCATTGCCCACATGTCCCTAAAGATTGGAGAAGGATCAAATGAGAGGGAGGAGGTGTGACTAAGAAGTTAGGATTTAACAAATGATTGTGACTCCTGAGTCATTATATGGATATTTCTTTTTAGTTTCTAGTGCATTAGAACAGGCAGAAGGAAATCCTTGAAATTATGGAACTGTAACCCATACCATACATTGAAACCTGCCCTGTAACTACTTGTTAAATTGTACCTTGAAATTTACTGTTTTTCTGTATATATATTTCATGATAAAAAATGTTTAAAAAAAAGGCTTTCCCAGAAAGCAAACAGAGGAAGGATAAAGGACTCCAATTCGGAGGCAGGCAGAGGTGCAAGACAAAGGCAGCCCTCAGTTCCCTTCTCTCAGCCCCAGAGTTGCCTGGAGCTTCCTTTACCTTGTTCTTCTTGCGGGGTGGGCTGAAGGGAGCCCAAACCCGCCCCTCTCAGGACATCCCAACCACACATCACAAAGTCATGACTACTCTCACCAAGATGACCTCCCATCACTGGGGATCGCTGAGGATCCTGCCAGCAACCACCCAGCCAGCAGACTTCACAAAGGCTCCAGCCACACACACCTTCACAAAGGCTCCAGAGGCATGCAGGGATTCAGCATCAGCACGGCCCGGAAGCAGACGGAACCCGGGGTCCCTACAAGGCTAGGAGTCAGTATGCCGCCCGGCCCTGGGCATTCGGGAAGCATTCCACACACACTCCAATCAGATGTCAGAATTTTCAATCCACTTGCAAAAGCCAACACTGGATTCCATTTACAAGCTCAAATTCTGCCCAATTTACCGTATTTTAGAGAAAAATAGTTTCAATTCCAACATAAAAACTAATGCTCCCTTTGTCTACAGTATGGACAGATGAGTAAAACGTATGGAGTAAAAATAAATAAATAGGAGTCTGGGCCAAGACGGTGGCTCAGCGAGGTTTGGGATTTAGTTTGTCCTCCAGGAAACCTAGTAAATAGTCAAGAATAGTACAGAACAACTGCTGGAGCCACGTCAGTGACTGGACACACAGTGACCAGACACACAGCATACCCCAGTCTGGACAAACTGGACCAGCTGTGATCCTACCCAGAACCGTGAGTTCCCCAAGCCAAGGTGGCTGACGCCCCTCCCCCACAAGCTGCTTCTCAGAGGGGAAAGGAAAGAGACTTAATAGCAGCAGGGGCTGAGAGCAACCAAGCTCCAACTGTGGAATTAATTAAGAAAACAAATTCTGACTACCAAAATTAGGCCCCCAGCTCAGCTGAACCTCGAGTAAAAGCTGAGGTTGCTGGTTTTGCCCTGGCACAGAGGGGGAAGGGCTGACAGAAAAAGAAAAAAGGAAAAAAAAAAAAAAAGGTTTTTTGGATTTTTGGATAGGATAGCACATAATATTTGAAAGGGTCTGAGCCCTGAAGGAAAGGACGGGGGCATATAGGACCTGGAGATACACAAAGCAACTTACCAACTTAAGGTCTTGATTGGCAAACCCAAGGAATGGGGGTCCTGCTCTGAAAAAGGATTTTTCTTTTTCTTTTTTGTGGCTGCATTTCTACAACTTGACTACTCTTTTGGATACAGCTGCAGGGCTTCTTAGGCTCCAGCTGCTCCAGGCATGGGCAGAATTAAGTTTGTTTGAGAGTTTGTCTGGAGCCAGTGCCGTCCCCAGGAGAGAGGTGGGGCCCAGCTCAGGTGGAATCCCTCCCTCAAGGAATTCAGACCTTGGGTCTGGAAAAGTCAAGTGATTAAAGCCAGCCTACAACCTCTCTTCTGTCTCAGCCACGCCCCCAGTAGAGAGAGTCTGCTGAAGTTAAAGGTACCACATCACCTTATGCTGGTGTGACCTGCAGGCAGACAAGCGCCATATACCGGGCAGGACAGGAAAAACAGAGTCCAGAGGCTTCATAGGAAAGTCTTGCAAACAACTGGGTCTCACCCTCAGGGAAAACTGATGTAGATGACTCTTTCCTCCTGAGAGGAGACCAGTTAAGTCTGGAAAAATCTGACTGGGGTCTATAATACCTAAAAATTGTCCTTCAAAAATGATGGGAAATTAAAATATCTTCAGGCAAAAAATCACTGAGAGAATTTGTAACCAAGAGACCAGCTCTGCAAGAAACACTAAAGGGAGCACTAGAGACAGAGAGGAAAATATGTGGAGAAGAATATAGAAATGAAGACTATCAGTAAAGGTAAAAAGAAGGAAAATTAGATATGATGCATAAAACTCAAAAGGTAAAATGGCAGAAGAAAGCACTGCTGTGTTAGTTAGATTCAGTTGTCAACTTGGCCAGGTGAGCATACCTAATTTTGTTGCTGCGGACATAAGCCAACGGTACGTGAACCTCATCTGTTGCCAATTACATCTGCAGTCAGCTAGGAGGCGTGTCTGCTGCAATGAGTGACGTTTGACTTAATTGGCTGGTGCTTAAATGAGAGATCGCAACATAGCACAGCCTAGCAGCTTGGCATTCCTCATCTCAGCACTTGTAGCTCAGCCCAGGCCCTTGGAGATGGAGAAAGAAATCACCCCGGGGAAAGTTGTTGGAACCCAGGGGCCTGGAGAGAAGACCAGCAGAGACCATCCTGTGCCTTCCACGTAAGAAAGAACCTCAGTGGAAAGTTAGCTGCCTTTCCTCTGAAGAACCAACAAAATAAATCCCCTTTTATTAAAAGCCAATCCGTCTCTGGTGTGTTGCATTCTGGCAGCTAGCAAACTAGAACAACTGCCCTTACAGTAATAGCACTAAATGCTAATGGATTAAACTCCCCAATCAAAAGACACAGACTGGCAAAATGGATTTAAAAAACAGGACCCATCTATATGCTGTCTACAAGAGACACATCTTAGACCAAGGATAAACATAGGTTGAAAGTGAAAGGCTTGGAAAAGATATTTCATGCAAACAACAATCAAAAAAGAGCAGGAGTGGCTAGACTAATACCCAACAAATTAGACTTCAAATGTAAAACAATTAAAGAGACAAAGAGGGATACTACATATTAATAAAAGGAACAATTCAACAAGAAGACATATCAATCATAAACATTTATGCACTGAGCCACATGTGCCACAATACATGAGGCAAACATTGAAATGAGAAACAGACACATCTACCATAATAGTTGGAGACTTCAATTCCCTGCTCTCATCAATGGAAAGAACATCTAGACAGTGGATCATTAAAGAAACGAGAATTTGAATACCACAATAAATGAGCTAGACTTAACATCAATAGAACATTACACCCCACAACAGCAGGACACACCTTTTTCTCCAGTGCTCATGGATCATTCTCAAGAATAGACCATATGCTGGGTCACAAAGGAAGCCTCAATGAATTTTAAAAAATTGAAATCATACAAAACACTTTCTCAGATCATAAAGGAATGAAGTTGGAAATCAATAATAGGCAGAGGGCCAGAAAACTCACAAATATATGGAGGCTCAACAACACACTCTCAAACAACCAGTGGGTCAAGGAAGAAATTACAAGAGTAATCAGTAAATATCTCAAGGCAAATGAAAATGAAAACAAACATATCAAAATTTATGGGATGCAGCAAAGGCAGTGCTAAGAGGGAAATTTATTGCCCTAAATGCCTATATCAAAAAAGAAGAAAGAGCAAAAATTGAGGAATTAATTGTCCACTTGGAAGAACTAGAGAAAGAACAGCAAACTAACACCAAAGCAAGCAAAAGAAAAGAAATAATGAAGATTAGAGCAGAAATAAATGAAATTGAGAACATGAAAACAATCGAGAAAATCAACAAAATCAGAAGCTGGGTCTATGAGAAATTCAGTAAGATTGATGGACGCTTAGTGAGGCTGACAAAAAGAAGAGAGAGGATGCAAATAAATAAAATCTAAAATGGAAGAGGAGACATAACCACTGACCCCACAGAAATAAAGGAGGTAATGAGAGAAGACTATGAACAACTTTATGCTAATAAACTCGACAATGTAGATGAAATGGACAACTTTCTAGAAAGGCATGAACAACCAACATTGACTTGAGAAGAAACAGATGACCTCAACAAACCAATCACAAGTAAAGAAACTGAATCAGTCATTAAGAAGCTCCCCAAAAAGAAAAGTCCAGGACCAGATGGCTTCAAATGTGAATTCTACCAAACATTCAAGAAAGAATTAACACCAATCCTGCTCAAACTCTTCGAAGAGGAAGGAAGGTTAACTAACTCATTCTATGAAGCCAACATCACCCTCATACCAAAGCCAGACAAAGATATTATAAGAAAAGAATATTACAGACCAATCTCTCTAATGAATACAGATGCAACAATCCTCAACAAACTTCTCGCAAATCGAATCTGGCACCATATTAAAAGAATTGTACACCATGACCAAGTAGGAATCATCCCAGGTATGTAAGGATGGTTCAACATAAGAAAATCAATTAATGTAATACAGCATATCAACAAATCAAAACAGAAAAGCATGATCATCTTGACTAATGCAGAAAAGGCATTTGACAAAATTCAGCATCCTTTCTTATTGAAAACACTTCAAAGGATAGGAATAGAAGGGAACTTCCTCAACATGAAAAAGGGAATATATGAAAAATTCACAGCTAATATCATGGTCAATGGGAAAAAACTGAAAACTTTATCCCTAGGGTCAGAAAAAAGACAAGATGTCCACTATCACCACTGTTATTCAACATTGTGTTGGAAGTTCTAGCCAGAGCAATTAGACAAGAAAAAGAAATACAAGGCATCAAAATTGGAAAGGACGAAATAAAACTCTTACTGTTTGCAGATGATATGATACTATGTCGAAAATCTACAGCAAAATTACCAGAGCTAATGAATGAGTACAGCAAAGTGGCAGTTACAAGATCAACACTCAAAAATGTGTAGTGTTTCTATACACTAGTACTGAACAATCTGAGGGGAAAATCAAGAAAAAATTTCATTTACAATTGCAACCAAAAGAACAAAATATTTAGGAATAAATTTAATTAAAGAGACAAAAGACCTATACAGAGAAAACTATAAGAAATTGTTCAAAGAAATCACAGAAGACCTAAATAATGGAAGAGCACACCATGTTCATGGATTGAAGGACTAAATATAGTTAAGATGTCAATTCTACCTAAACTGATTTACAGATTCAATGCAATACCAATTAAAATCCCAAAAACTTACTTTTCAGAAATAGAAAAATCAATAACCAAATTTATCTGGAAGGGCAGGGTGTCCTGAATAGCTAAAAATATCCTAAGAAAGAAAGATGAAGTTGGATGTCTCACACTGTTCTAGAATGCAATATACCAGAAGCAGAATGGCTTTTAAAAAGAAGAATTTAATGACTTGCTAGTTTACAGTTCTAAGGCCGAGGAATGTCCCAATTACAACAAGTCTATAGAAACGTCCAATCAAAGGCATCCAGGGAAAGATACCTTGGTTCAAGAAGGCCGATGAAGTTCACGGTTTCTCTCTCAAGTGAGAAGGTACATGGTGAACATAGTCACAGTGTCTCTCTCATCTGGAAAGGCACATGATGAACATGATGGTCAGAGTTCTTCTCTCATCTTGAAGGGCACATGGCAGACATGGCATCATCTGCTGGCTTCTTCTCCCGGCTTTTGGTTTCACAAAGTTCTCCCGGGAGGCAATTTCCTTCTTCATCTCTAAAGGTCACTGGCTCGTGGACTCCCTGCTTCATGGTGCTGCAGCATTCTCTGTTCTCTCTGAATCTCCTCTTCCTTCAAAATGTTACCTCTTTTATAGGACTTCAGAAACTAATCAAGACCCACCCAAATGGGTGATGTGTCATCACCTAATCCAGTTTAACAACACTCTTGATTAAATCACATCTCCAGGGAAATGATCTGATTACAGTTTCAAACATACAGTATTGAATAGGGATTATTCTGGCTTTATGAAATGGGATTTAGATTAAAACACAGCTTTTCTAGGGGACATACATCCTTTCAAACCAGCACACACACTACTTGACTTGAAGGTGTATTACAAAGCTACAGTAGTCAAAACAGCATAGTACTGGCATACGAAGCTACAGTAGTCAAAACAGCATAGTACTGGAATACAGATAGATATAGTGACTGTGGTAGTTAGATTCAGCTGTCAACTTGGCCAGGTGAAGGCACCTAGTTCTGTTGCTGTGGACATGAGCCAATGGTACGGGAACCTCATCTGTAGCTGATTTACATCTGCAGTCAGCTAGGAGGCATACCTGCTGCAATGAATGTTTGACTTAATTGACTGATGCTTAAATGAGAGAGCTCAAGGTAGTACAGCCAAAGCAGCTCAGTATACCTTATCTCAGCACTCACAGCTCAGCCCAGGTCTTTGGAGATGGCAGAAAGAAATCACCCTGGGGAAAGTTATTGGAACCCAGTGGCTAGGAGAGAAGGCCAGCAGAGACCATCCTGTGTCTTCCCACGTAAGAAAGATCCTCAGTGGAAAGTTAGCTGCCTTTCCTCTGAAGAACTAATGAAATAAATCCCCTTTTTTAAAAACCATTCCATTTCTGATATATTGTATTCTGGCAGCGAGCAAACTAGAACACTGATCAATGGAATCGAATAGAATGTTCAGATATAGACTCTCTCATCTACAGACAACTGATCTTTGATAAGGCAGTCAAGCCAACTCATCTAGGACAGAAAAGTCTCTTCAATAAATGGTGCCTAGAGAACTAGATCTTCACATGCAAAACACTGAAAGAGGATACATATCTCACACCCTATATAAAAATTAACTCAAAGTAGATCAAAGACCTAAACATTAGATCTAAGGCCATAAAACTGTTAGAAGAAAATGTAGGGAATTATCTTATAAATCTTATAATAGAAGGCAGTTTCCTAAACCTTACACCCAAAGCACAAGCATTGAAGAAAGAAAAAAAGAAATGGGAACTCCTCAAAATCAAACACTTTTGTGCATCAAAGAACTTTGTCAAGAAAGTAAAAAGACAGCCTATATGATGGGAGACAATATTTGGAAATGATATATCAGATAAAGGTCTAGTATCCCAAATATATAAAGAGATTGTTCATCTCAACAACAAACGACAAACAACCAAATTACAAAATAGGCAAAAGACTTGAACAGACACTTCTCAGAAGAGGAAATACAAATGGACAAAAGGCACATGAAAAGATGCTCAACTTCCCTGGCTACTAGGGAGATGCAAATCAAAACCACAATGCGGTATCATTTCACACCCACCAGAACGGCCATTATCAATAAAACAGAAAACAACAAGTGCTGGAGAGGATGGAGAGAAAGAGGCACACTTATCTACTGTTGGTGGGAATGTCAAATGGTACAACCACTGTGGAAGGCAGTTTGGCAATTCCTCAGAAAGCTAAGCATAGAATTGCCATATGATTTGGTAATACCATTGCTAGGTACCTACTCAGAGGACATAGGGCAAGGACACAAATGGACATTTGCACACCAATGTTTATAGCAGTATTATTTATTTACAATTGCCAAGAGACGGAAACAGCCAAAATGTCCATCAACAGATGAGTGGCTAAACAAGCTATGGTATACATATACAATGGAATATTATGCAGCTGTAAGACAGAATAAAGTCATGAAGTATATAACAACATGGATGGACCTTACCGACATAATGCTAAGTGAGATCAGCCAGAAACAAAAGGACAAATACTGTATGGTCTCACTGATATGAACTAACATTCATGAATGAACTTGGAGAATTTCAGTTAAGAACAGAGGTCATCAGGAGATACAAATAGAGTAGATATTGGGTAATTGGAGCCGAAAGGATGCAGATTGTGCAACAGGACTGATTGTAAAAATTCAGAAATGGATAGCACAATACTACCTAACTGTAATACAATAATGTTAGAACACTGAATGAAGCTGAATGTGAGAATGATAGAGGGAGGAGGCCTAGGGGCAAAAATGAAATCAGAAGGAAAGATAGATGATAAAGATTGAGATGGTATGATCTAGGAATGCCTAGAGTATATAATGATTATGACTAAATGTACAAATTTAAAAATGTTTTTGCATGAAGAAGAACAAAGAAATGTCAACGCTGATGGTGTTGAAAAGAGATGGTAATTCATATTTTAAAACTTAAACTTATGTGTGAGACTAAAGTAAAAAATGCTTATTTGGTAGAAAATCTATATTTTGACTAGTGCATTTCCTAATATAACTTATGTGGACAGCTTAATTGAACACCATAAGTACATGGAACCTTGAGTAGGGTATGACATTTTGTACGTTTGTCCAGAGTGATATGAACAGTGAATAAAAAAGTATTTGTAAAGTCCCCTTGGGGGAACGGTGAGAAAGGGAAAAATCAACTTCCCCAAGTGGAGAATTCTTGATATTCTCACAAGCAGTGGGGACAACCAAAGCAATAGGTGGAGCCCTCAATCTGGGGGTTTGTTCACATGAAACTTAACCCCTCAAAGGATAGGCTAAGCCTATTTAAAATTAGCCCTAAGAGTCACCCCCAGAGAACGTCTTTTGTTGCTCAGATGTGGCCTCTCTCTCTCAGTCAAAACAACAAGCAAACTCACTGCCCTTCCTCTCTCTACATGGGACATAACTTCCAGGGTTGTGGACCTTCTGGCAATGTAGGACAGAAATCCTAGACTGAGCTGCGACTCAGCATCAAAGGATTGAGAAAACCTTCTCAACCAAAAGGGCGAAGAGCAAAATGAAACAAAATAAAGTGCCAATGGCCAAGAGATTCCAAACGGAGTCAAGAGGCTATCCTGGAGGTTATTCTTACACATTATACAGATACAATATAGTTTTCAGTTAAGGTGTAATGGAGAGGCTGGAGGGAACTGCCTGAAAATGCACAGCTGTGTTCCAGTAGTCATATTTCTTGAAGATGATTGTATAATGATATAGCTTTCACAATGTTTCTGTGTGACTGTGAAAACTTTGTGTCTGATGCTCCTTTTATCTACCTTATTGATAGACAAGTAAAACATACAGATTAAAAATAAGTCAATAATAGGGGAAACAAATGTTAAATTTAGCTTGAAATGCTAGTGATCAATGAAAGGGGGGGTAAGGGGTATGGTATGTATGAATTTTTTTCTGTTTTCTTTTTATTTCTTTTTCTGAATAGATGCAAATGTTCTAAGAAATGATCATGATGATGAATATACAACTATGTGGTGATATTGTGAATTACTGATTATACATGTAGAATAGAATGATCATATGGTAAGAATGTTTGTGTTTGTATGTTGGTACGTTTAATAAATAAAATACTAATGAAAGAAAGAATTACGTGCTTATACAATGTTGTATCAATAAAATGAAATTTTTAAAAAATGGCTCCCAATGTGCCCCTACTCCCATCCCACCCACACCCCATTCCCATTCCCTGCCTCCGTGCTGGACTCCTGCACCCTGCAGCTTACAGCCTAACTGCTCGCTTTGCAGCATCTGTCTCCCCTCTCCAGTGCTCCCTGGGGCCAGGCTCCCTCAGTTCAGTCACTGGGTACCCCAGGCCTTGAGAGTCACACCTGCCCCACTGCAGATGTCATTACATAACCGTTTTGCGATTTCACCTCAGACCCTCAAGTACACAGAAAACAAAACTAACAAGAATAGTCTTGAGAATGGCCATCGAGTGGCAGGCAATAGGTATGGGGCAAAGACATGATCCCACTCTTGAGTTAATCATCTGAAGAGGACACTGACCGGCTTGGACCCCCACAGCACACAAACCCTGAGCCTAAAGGACATGTCCCTGGCAAGAGACCCTGTAGGCTGGCCTGGCCCCTCAGCAGGCCCTGTCATGCCTGGAGGCTTTGGCTGTACAGAGCTGTGTACTGAGGAGGGAGACAGGGACCCCATGCCCTGTGCTCACTTATGGCCATCTCATCACCAGCCTCTAAAGTGAAAACAAGGCCACGAGATCCACATGCCTGCCATTCTGTTTGGAGAGAGGGGATAAAAGGACAAAAGAAAACCACTTGAGGAGGTCCAAGTGAGGAGTGCAGACTTGCTCTCAAGCCTGAGAACACCTGCAGCACCCCAAGGAGGATCTTAGGGCTTCTGAAGGCAGACTCCTGCTATAAGTGATAACGGGCACCCCTTTACTTTCTCCCCATGAAGGGACTCCACACCCTTTGGCGGACTCTGCCAGAAACACACTCCCAGCCCATAAGTCCACCTGCCCTACCTGCAGAACTGGACGTGTGGCTCTCGCTAATGGACTTCACCAGCCGGAGGTCACTGCTGGAGATTGATGGGGGTGCAGCCACAGGCCCCAGAGCCCCCCGCAGTGGGTGCTGCTCCCTCCGCTGACTGTGGTTGCGCAGCACTCGGTTGGCCGTCTCCATGACCACCGCAGAGTTCAAGCTCTCTGCCGCCATGGCCAGGAGCTCGTCATCATCTTCGCCAGCATCCCAGGCGTCGCTGGTGCTGCTCTCAAACTCCTGGAAGGTGCTGACCCGCTTGGCCTTCAGTGGTGAAGCTGGCACTTTGGGGGAGGGCTTGGGCAAGCTGCGGAGCAAAGGCAGCCTTCACTCGAGCGCTCAGAGTCGAGGGTGTGCACCCCAAAGCCGGTCAGAAAAGGGTCCCCAGGCGACAGGACACACATACAAGTTTTCACTTCAATCCAGCTGATAGTGACGTGAGAAAGCAAACACAGTTCAAAGACATTCAGAGTAAGACTTGGCAAAGCTTGTGGGAATTTTAAGACAGGGAAAAGTCTCGGGGATGGGAGGGTCACACTGCATGATCTCTGCCATCTGACAGGGTCAACTCAGGAGAGCACAGCGCAGCATGGCATGGAGCTCAGCACGGCCTCCAGCCTCACCCTGGCCATTGTCAGCAAACCTGCCTGTCCCCCACAACCTGTCCACAAAGTTACTAGGTAAGGAGGGAGTCAGGGAGACCTTCCGTAGAACATGGGCTTTACAACATGGATTCAGAGACATTATGATCCAAACAAGACCCCCCAAAGTGACCACAGACACCACCGGCCCACACTGGGAGCCAGGTAACTGCTCGGCCATACCAGCACAATGCCACGCCTTCCTCCTCCTGCCTGCCTCTGGTGGAGGGGCCTGTGCTCACTCACAGCCCTCTCACCACCAGCCTCAAAAGCTCTGTGGTAGAGCAGCTGGGCTGGGAATACAGACAGAAGGGGAGCCAACTAAACCCACAAGCAGGCCCTGTCCACTGCCCAGGGGTGCCAGCGAGGGGCTCCCCTGCAGGCTCCACCCCATCCCAGCATAGCAGACCCCACCTGCCCACCCTATGTCCACTGCATCAGGCCATGGAGTCCACGTCTGCTTCACGCAAAGCAACTGCCTACCATGGCTTCCAGAGGGAAAGAACATGTTCCTCTCCCTGCGGACTCCCAGGAGCTGGAGGGAAGTAGGGAGAAAGCGACAAGCACAGCCCTGCTCAAAGCGTACAGCCAAGTCTTTCCCCAAAAGCATGCGTGACAACAACCTTGTGGGGGTGAAAACATCACTTACGTGCCATGTAACAGTGGATCAAAAGGGGGGTGCTGGGCTCCATACACATGCCGGATGCTGTGGGAAAAGAAAGGCAAACAAATTAGCCTCTCACCAGCTTGCCCAGGAGCTCACCACTGACTGAGGAAACAGACGAGCACGCCTGAGGGGAGCGACCAATGTGTCTACCAGCCCCTGTGGTCCCCCTCCAGTCACCCTACGTGGGATGCGCGGCACACACAGGCCCACACCTCACTGGCAAGCAAAGCTATCTGCCTCCCCCCGAAGGCTGCACCCCAGAACCAAGGCACACATGACAGCGTCGAGATTTGCTGGTAACAGGGGGGTACCCTGCAGCTGTACATGGACCACGTTCCCTGGACAAGACTGAAACTGATGAGAAGCCCATCTGAAAATTCTCTTCTGGTAGCACCTGCCTGAAAAAAGAGTATGGAATTATGAAAAGAGGAAAAATGTAACTTTTTAAAAGATTTCATTGTTTTATTCTGAAAGTGATATGCTCATCATAATAAATAAGGAAAATAGATAGAAACGAAGAAAATTAAAATAACTATGGGTCAGCCAAGAAATTCCCAGTCACCACCCCTCTCCCGGAAGCTGGCCACATGACGTGGTTCAGGCCAGGGAGAAACACCTTTCACTTTCTAACACAAGGAGACAGGTTAAGTGTGATAGCTTGGAGCTAGTATGTCCTTAAACTTAATCCATTCCTGTGGGTGTGAACCCATGGTAAGTAGCACCTTTTAATGAGGTTGCTCCCAGTAGGGTGTAGCCCAGCCCAGTCAGGCGGGATCCTAGTCCTATTACTGGAGACTTATAAGTGGAATGAAATTCAGTCAGAGAGAAAAAAAGCCAAAGGCTGACCATCAACAGAACCTGGAAGAGAAAGGAGAGGCCAGGAGAGGCCGCCATGTGCACTGCCATGTGCAGGAAAATCCAGGGACCACAGATGGATGGCAGTCAGCCCCAGCACACCACATCTTCTGGGAGAAAGCATTGCCTTAACGATGCCTTGATTTGGGGACCTCTCCTTGCCTCAAAATCATGAACCAACAAATTCCCATTGTTTAAGCCACCCCATTGCACAGTATTTGCTTTTTGGAAGCCAGCAAACTTAGACCCTTAGTTAGCACCACTTCACCCTCAGCTTCTTCCTCTTCCTTCTCCCTGGAACAGATGTGCAAATGTGAGGTCACACAGGAGAATAAAGTCACCCATTAAGATGAGATGGGATGCAGCATCATGGGCTTGAGAAAGACTTCTTGATCAAAAGGAGGAGAGAAATGAGACAAAATAAAGTTTCAGTGGCTGAGAGATTTCAAACAGAGTTGAGAGGTTATCCTGGAGGTTATTCTTATGCATCATATAGATATCCCTTTTTACTTTATGGGGTATTGGAATAGGTGGAGGGAAGTACCTGAAACTGTTGAGCTGTGTTCCAGTAGCCTTGATTCTTGAAGACAATTGTATAATGATAGAGCTTATACAACGTGACTATGTGACTGTGAAAACCTTGTGTCTAATGCTCTTTATCCAGGGTAAGGACAGATGAGTAAAAAAATAAGGATTAAAAAAATGGATAATAGAAGGGCATAAAGGGTAAAAAATTGGGTAGATTGAAATACTAGTGGTCAATGAGAGGGAAGAGTAAGGGATACAGGATATATGAGCTTTTTCTTTTTTTCGTTTTTATTTCTTTTTCTGGAGTGATGCAAATGTTCTAAAAGTGATCATGGTGATGAATATACAACTATGTGATGATATTGTGAGCCATTGATTGTACACCATCTGTAGAATGCATGTATGTGAAGATTTCTCAATAAAAATATTTTTAAACAAAAAGAAAAGGCACAACAAAAATAAATTATGTAGAGCAGGCCACAGTGGCTCAGTGGCAGAGTTCTCACCTGCCATGCCGGAGTCCCAGGTTCGAATCCCAGTGCCCGCCCATGCGAAAAAAAAAAAGAAAAGAAAACAGATTGAAAAATAAATTACGTATTCTGACACAACGGAATGCCATTGACACAATAGGGCTCATACTAAAAGAAGATTAACAGGGCCACGGTGGCTCAGTGGCAGAGTTCTCCCCTGCCATGCCAGAGACCCAGGTTTCATTCCCAGTGCCTGGCCATGTAAGTAAAAAAAAAAAAGAGAGAATTAACAAGCAAACAAAAAAGCCACCCATTAAGGAGGCTGGCACAGAAAGAGGGCAAGAGCAGGGGCACTGTCACCCCAGAGTGGACAGCCTCCCTCCAGACAGTCAGGGGAGCTGCACCCCAGCCTCCCTCCAGGCAGCCATTAACATGAAGTGCACAAATAAACCTGTATTTGTGACACCACCGGCAGTGAAGTGCTCCCAAGAGTGCACAGTGGGAGAGGCACACTGTGATGTGGTGACCCAGTACTGTGTGGCAGCTGTAGATAAATGCACGTGTACAGGTGGAAAGATGTAGGAAAAAGCTTCAACTTTAAAAAACAGAATGAAATCCTGGCTTTTAACCTTAGTAATATATCATGACTACTTTCCCCATCACTACTATTATTCAATTTACTTAAACACATTTATTTACTTTATTTGTATTATTTGAGCCCTATGAAATATATGCAGCCTACATGAATTAAAAAGTAAATAAATTAGTGAAGGGTGAACGCCATCTCCCTGAACATTTCTTTGCAACTTCCTGAAAATCTACAATTTTTTCAGAATAAAAAATGTTTTTTTAAATCTGCTTTAGAGAATGAGTGCCACCTCACTCCCCACCGCCTACACCCACTCCCAGGAAAACACCACTTCTAATTCCCCTCTGTCCCACTGAAAACATCAAAATTTATTTAAGCAATGTTGACTGTGAGATATTTACACTGTTTCCAAGTGTTTGTGGTTATGAAAATGCAATAAACGTCCTGAAGACAAATATTTGCACACAACTAAGATAACTTCTTGAGAACAAATTCCTAGAAATGCAACAACTGGAATGCAAACGGCACTACTCAGAGCCTTGGCGCATGCTGCCAAATCGGCCTCAGGAAGAGCAGGGCCACTTTCTACTCTGTTTAGCCCCAGGCAAGGGGTCGAGTCTGAAGGAGGAAAATGGTCCCAATATTAGTTGTGTGCATTCCTCTGATTATTAGCAAGGTGGAACAATTTAAAAAATCACTTCTTCACTTCGACTGCCTCTTTTAATAAATTGTCTATTCATCCCTTTGTCCATTTTTCTAATGTATATTCACTCTTTTCATTCTCATTTGTAAGAATTCTTTGTAAAAACGGTTCCTTCTTTGCCATTCAGGTCGTGTGGTCAGCAGAAACATGGCCCATAAAAACATCCACATCCTAATCCTCAGAATTGGTGAATATGTTCCCTTACGAGGCAAATGGGGCTTTGCAGACAGGATTGAGGGCAAAGACCCTGACATGGGGAGACTGTGCTGGGTTGTCTGGGTGGGCCCAATCTATTCACACGGTAAAAGTGGATGACCTTTCCCTGATTGCGTCAGAGGGACATGTGACTACAGAAGAGTCAAGGGAGGCGACGTTGGTGGCTCTAGGATGGAGGGAGCGGCTGTGAGCCAAGGAACGCGGGTGGCCTCTGGAAGATGAGCAGGGCGAGGAAATGCTTTCTCCCCTCAGAGCTGCAGAAGCCCCGCAGCCCTGCCCACACCGTCACCTCAGCCCAGGAATACCCATGTCAGACTTCTCACCTGCCCAACTATAAGCCAATAAATTTGTGTTGTTTTAAGACACTAAGTCTACAATACTTTGTTACAGCCACCAAAGGCAACTAATACAGGCAGCAACTACTTTTTCCTGGTTTATGGGATTGCTTATGCTGCTAAATCAATCTTTTTCGTTTATATACAGGTTCTACGGACTTTGGAGATAATACTTAGAAAGTCCACCCTGACCAAGATTCTATAATCATGCAACTTCGTGCTCATTTGATACTATAAAGTTTTCCTTTTTAATCTTAAGTTTTCATTCCACCTAGAATTTATTTTATTTTGCTTTATAGTATTTAGTAGGACATTAAAAAATAATAATAATAATTGCTCCAGTGCCATTTATTAAATAATATCTCCTTTTGCCCACTGGTTTGAGGATACCATCTTTAATATACTTTAAATTATTACACATTAGGTTGGGTTTTTTCCAGTTTTTTATTCAGTTTCTATTCAGCCTTCCATTCCTGTACCTGTAGTACAATATTTTAATCATATTAAATTTTCTTTTCTGCCCTAAAATTTCGCCACAAAATGGAACAAATATTTGTGGGAAAACAACTTTTTAATGGACGCTGGGTAGGCTCTAGGGAGGCAAAGGCCAGCACAGTGTAGTCCGCACTGCCCAGGACCTTACAGTTTACTGAGAAGCAAAATAAATCAGTGGCATTTATAACAGTTTTGGACGACTCCTGCAACTTTGTGGCATGGGAACACAGACCCAGTCATGACAAAGAAAGGAGGGCCCTTGAGAAAAAATTACTTAAAACATATTGAGAATAAGGCAGGAAGAAAGTTCCAGTCAAAGAGTACAGCACATACAAGATCTGAAGGCAAAGGAGAGGATGAAGCAACTGGGAAAATTAAAGTGGCAGCTAAGCACCTGTCACCACAGCGAGCAGAGGCATGGCCAGCCAGGCCTTCCCTCGAGAAGCATTAGAGCTGAAAGGGCCCCGAGACCACCCAGGCCACTCCCCACACTTGTCAGAAGAGACCCAGGGACGCCCAGAGGAGGTGGGAATGCAAAAAGGCTGAGGCCCTCAAAGGCTCTGTTAGAACACCATCCCAAGGAAAGTCAATCAGAAAAATTAAATTATTGTAGAGGAAAAGTCTAAATTAAACAATGAAGTAATAAATCATTTTTATTTCTGCACACCCAGGGTGAGTCAGGCATTGCTCTCCAAACTGAAAAAGAAACCCAAAGCAAGAGCTCTGCCCCTTCATCCATCCCCCAGCAGGACCCATTAGTGGCAGGTACAGCCCTAGACATGGAAGATGGAGACCCTACTTGGCCCGGCCCCAGGGGGTCAGGTGAGCACAGTGGGGGCTCAGTTGCATGACTGTATGAAAGACAAGAAACCCACAGGAAAGCAAAGGGGATGCAAGGCCAACCACACTGTATCAACCCAGCTCAACCTCCTCGACAGCCTCTGGATTGTTTGCTCTCAATTCCTTCACTTACTAGCTGGCAGAGTTTTAACAAAGAAATTGCTCTGAGCTTTAGCGTTCTCATCCCAGAAATGAGGGTAAGAATGTGGCCAAAATCAGGTAACCACAAACACTAGCAGTTTGAATACTGCAAAGTGATCCACAAACAGCATCTACCAATATCAGTAATCTACTTTTACCCGAATATCTGCATTCTTCCTATCATTTTCCAATAAATTTTATGACTCAAAACCAGGAAGCATTTGGGTCTACAGTGACTATTTGAATGTCATTTTCACAAAAGCCTTGCAGCATTATCACATACCACAGACCCGCTCCCTCTCAGTATAGCGGGAAGCTCATTAATTCTTCCTGAGCAAACCACTTGTGTTTATTGAGCAGAAAATGTTCCAACAAAGTTCAAGCTAGCACTAAACAGAACCTCATTTTATCTTATTAAAATTGCATTTTTATTTGATCTTGCAGAGCTAAAAAAAAAACAGGATTCAACTAAAGCCATTTTGACAGAATAAGTGGAAACTACCACATCTACCTCATTTTAGATAATGAAATCTTTCCTTAAAAAAAGAATATTAACCAATAAACCTCTTAATAAATAATACTAGTTTAGAACACCACAGTAGTTCACTGTCTTAAAGAGAACCCTTGTGATTCCATATAAAAAGCAGACACATAAGACATAATTCCACTTCTGGGTATACACCCTAGAAAAACCCCTGTATAGCAAAAAAGGAAGATGGGCTTAGTGAAGTTTATAATATTAAAACAAAAAACTTAAGAAAAATCTAAATGTCCATCATTGACTGAATAGTAAATAAACTATAGAATAGACACATATAATGGAAAACAAACACAAACGAACCAGAGCTATGTGAATGAATATAGACAAATTTCACAAACATACTATCAAAGAAAAGAACAAGTTGAATATACACAGTATGATATTATTTATATAAAGTTTTTTAAAATATAATATGACACAATATATCAATTTTTGGACACATCCATGAGTGGTAAAAGATCCCCCTATATGCATGGAAATGAAAGCACGAAATTCAGAACAGTGACAATCTGGGGGCACAGGGCACGAGTGGCAGAATCCAGGCAAAGTGCGACAGCTTCAGCTGTACAAGTATAATATTTCATTTCTTACACTGGATCAAGGGTACATGCATGTTCACTATTTAGTCTCAAAGCCTTTTTGGATGTCTAGAAAGTTTCATAACTTTTTTAAAAGATTTGCTCTGCCTCTGTCAAGGTGAGTTCTTTGGGCAGTAGACTGAGGAACAGTTGCTAGGGCACTGCCCCATTCACCCAGATACATCGGAAAATGAGGTACTCCTCAAGGACAGGGCTCTGGTAATGACAGTCCTCCCACTTTCTTTTATGCTGCACATAGAAATCTTTCCAACAGAAAGCTCACCATCATTAGCCAGCAGGGAAATGCAAATCAAAACCACAATGAGATAAGACTTCATACCCACTAGGATGGCTAAAAGACAGTTAAGGGCAGCCACGGTGGCTCAGCAGGCAGAGTTCTTGCCTGCCATGCTGGAGACCAGGGTTCAATTTCCAGTGCCTGCTCATGCAAAAAAAAAAAAAAAGACAGTTAAGAGTAAGTGCTGGCAATCATGTGGAGAAACTGGAACCCTACTCCATTGCTGGTAGGAATGTAAAATGGTGCAACCGCTTTGCAAAAGAGTCTGGCAGTTCCTGAAGAGGTGAAACATAGAGTTACTACATGACTCTGAAATCCCACCCCTAAGTATACCCCCAAGAAAAAGGAAAACATACATCCACATAAGAATTTGTACACAAATGTTCATAGCAGCATTATTCATAAACAGGCAAAAACAAGTGCCAATCAATGAATGCATGGGTATACAAATCCATTTGATGTCATTTTATTTGGCCTAAAAAAAGAAAAATGAAGTACTGGTAAATGCGACAACACGGATGAACCTTGGACATTATGCTGAGTGAAAGAAGTCATGTATTTATGTGAAATATGATCCCATTTATGTGAAATGTCCAAAATAGGCAAATGTATAGAGATGAAAAGCAGATTTGTGGTTGCCTAAGGCTAGAGGAGAGTATTGCAAAGTGCCTGCTAATGGGCCCAGGTTTGTTTTGGGGGAGATGAAAATCTTCTAAAATTGACTGTGGTGATGGTGGTGAAATTCTATGAATATTCTAAAAACACTGAAATGCATATTATAAGTGGATGAATTGTATAGTACGTGATTATATCTCAATAAAGATGTAAAAAGCGAAGTCAAGAAAAGAAAGGTCTCCTCCCTGACCCCAGCTGTGCCCCAGAAAGGCCATCACACCATGTCAGGAGACTTGGTAATCCAGGTTCCCCGGTAGCACAGAGCACCCGACAGCCCTTACCGAACCTTCAAGCAGGCTCCAGACCTCTATGCTCTTCTCTGCCCAAAGGAACAGAAGCTCATAATGCTATTGTTGCAGAACAGAACACTTCAGTATGCTTCATGTGAAAATGACAGATACATTATCATCCCCCAAACAAAAAGAAGTAAAACTTAAGGACTTATTTCTTATCAGCAGGCAAAAGCAAGAGCTACTACTTAAGTTTTCTGGATTCCAGTTTGTATACATCCTGAAGACTGCCCACTCAAGCAGCCAGTGGGGACTCTCCCCATTGTCTCAGTGGGGAAAGCAGAACGAAAACTAATGCCATGACAGAGGCTGACAGGTGACAGTGGAACTGTACAAAGGACAACATGGCAGAGGCAGGCCTGGGGGGAGGGAGACAGGCAGAGGGATGCTCCTAGGGGAATTTGTGCCATGAAGAGAAGGCCCAACTAAAAATGCCTCACCCTGTAACAGCCCCTGAAATTATCAACAAAGTCACCTCTTTGGCATAAGGTACTGGAAGATTCCATTAAAAGGTTCCCACTGATAAGGGAAACAAAGACAACTTTAACATAGGGATGTTAAAGGAGAAAACAACAATTGGGGCGGGGGGGGGGGGGGGGGGGGGGGGTGGTTACCGCTAGGTGCTGGGGTTTTAGCATGAGGTCAGGCTAGAGACAAAAATGCCCAAAGGAAGAGAATGGGCACCTGAGATCAATACCCACAAGACTCTGTCCAGGGCTGACTTTATGACACATTGTCAGGAAAGCTTTTTAAAGAACTCATCATCAAATGCTGTCTTAAGGTCTACTTGCAGAGAGACAACTTCTCAAGCCTTGTCTTCATTTGGTGAAGAATCTTTTAAACCTCTAATGAGTGTACCACATTACGCTTCTTCGTTCAAGTCCCTCAGAACTCACTGTCTGGGTGTCTGCTCCACAGTAGGCCCAGGGCTGGTCCTGGAAGAGGGACAGTGAGGAAGCTTCCTATAGGGTCGACATAGGAAACAGGTAACTGCTGAAGCAGGAGAACAAAGACGGAAACGAGCTTAATGCAACAGACCACAAGTCATGAGGGAAGAGTGACTGGAGTCCAAAGTTGCAAGGCCCCTGGGTGCTGATGGTAACCAGGTGATTCTCTCCTGTATATCCTGACAAACTGCCTTCTGGTTTGAACTTAGAGCCTCCACATCAAGATGTTGGCTTCGAAGCCAGTACAAGACCAGAATATCCTTTTTTTTTTCCATTGAAGGTTAAATAGCAGTGAGTGAAAAAACCGCAATGGGTGAAAAAGTAAATAGTGAGAGGAAATAAAAGTATGGAAAAGAAATACACCCAGCTGCAGTGTTCCAGACATAATAAAATAAATGAAGACTCATATTACCACATTATGATCAATCAGATAAATGAAGCAGGCAGGCAAATCACCTAGTCGTCTTCAGTATGGAGCTCATCAGCTTCTCTTCTCCAAGCACAGCCATTACTCTAAGCCCCTGCGGCTTCAACAGCACTTCTCTTGAGATACAAACTAAATTAGCGACTGAATTTACCTTTAGGTGTATTTTAACACATAGTGACTCACCAAGATTTATCAAATATATTCAGAAGAAGTTTTCCAAGGAAATTAACTTCAGAGGGCTTCAGAGAAAAATGTATGAAAAACCATTACTATGACAGTGAACAATTCCATCATCCCCTCCTCCCAAACATAACCTGAAATTCATGTCTGCTCCACAGAGTCAACTGCAGAAAAGCATGGCCCCTGCAGGACCCAAACCAAAGAGGGTCTCCTGGGACTGTTCCACCAACAGCAATCACACCATTCCGCCTGGCAACAATGCATTCCCTGTCCTGCAAGGTTCTGAGAAATCTGGCCCCATCCACAGATTCTGTCCCATCCACTGCTTGCAGCACACATCTTATGAGGCATGAGGTGGAGACGCAGGAAATTACCAAGCCAAACAGAAAAGCTGTTTCGTGAACATCTCTTAGAGTAAGTTTGGATATAAGCAATTTTACAATAAATCTTTCCCTCCTAAGACAAAGACAATATATGTTTTAGAAAACTTTTCTAAGTTTTAGAAAACATGAATAGGGAAAAAAGAAGAATTTTGAATTTAACACTAGGAAGTATAGACAATTCTGCAAACTAGGCAGCCAGCCATAACCAAGGTCCCACTGCCTTTCTTTTCTCCCACCTTGCTGCTTCTCACCTCAACCTTTTCCCCTCCTCTGCCCCCTAAAGCCAAGTCCTCAATCACACCCACCATGTAACCATGCTCTGTTCTGACCTTATCCGCACTCTCTAGGTAAATTATTCAAACGTCTCCAGGCCAAAACGTGTGGCAGGCATGGCATCGCCTCCCTGACCGAGGACCAGCTTCGCCCCTGCCCCCTCCTCAGGTACCCCTCCCTGCAACTCCCCAGAGCAAGCAGAGCTTTGGCTGCCAGAACCCTAACCACTGCCCGCCCCAAGTGCATCTTACTTTGAGAAAGGAGCACATACCCAGATATTTTTCCAAAACTTGCACACAAGCCTCTGGCCTTTACCTACCTTTGCCCCCCAGCCCTGTATAATCTAGAGAGTTGTCACCAAAGGCATGGACATACTCAAGCAATGAGTATGTTCAGCTGTTCAGCTGTTTGGTCCGCAATAGCTGCAGCTCCTCGCACATACCTAATGAAGGCCTAAGGACTGACTGCCCTGGCATTTAGGGTCTCTTTCTTCAGAATCTCAACAAGCCCCTCTGTGGGGTGGTTTGGGGCAGTCCCAGTCAGGCCACTCCCGATATCTTCTTTAGGGGTCTGTCCTGCTGCTGGTTCCACAGGATGTAACACAAACCACTGCCAACTCTCAGCCACAAATTCATGCCCAGATGTCCTACGATTTCCTGATAGGTCACCATAAAAATCATCTCACTGCCGCTCCCGCTCCTTCTCACAGTACCTAGATCTTGGCCAAGGCTATCCCTGCTGGCCAGTCCCTCAGGAGCAACAAACGCAGCATGCCCGCCTGCCCCACCCCTCACACCCTCTTCTCACCTGCAGCATCCTGGCTCTCCCTGGGCCCTGTCTTGCTCTAAATCATCTTTCAACCCCACTGCCCTGGATCAGGGCTCTGCTCCTTCTCATTTTGGCCCCATCAGCCTCCTTCTAGGTCCATGAATGACAATCTAAAACCAAAATCTTGCGCCCTGCCTTGGCCAGGTCACCTACATTCAGTCAGTTTCTATGTCCTCCAAGCCTGCATCCGAAATCTTTCATACACCTACTCACTCCCCTCTATCGCCTCAACCCCAGTCCTGGTCCATTCCTCACCGAGAGCACAAACTGTAACAGCCTCCCAAGGCTGCCTGTAGCTGGGACCCTCAGCTCTGGGCCCATCCCCCCTCCCGAAAACCCATGCCAGATGAAGCATTTCAAAACGCAAATAGGTCAGCTCACTCCCAGTTCAACAAGCTCCCAGGCCTTGTTGCTGCCCTTAGGAAACAATCAGAAACCTTTCAGGGGGGTTCCCATGTTCTCCAGCCCCACCAGACTTCTTTGAGGTCTGGACTGCCCTCTGCCCTTGGCAGAGCTTGCCCACAGCTTGCTCCTTCCTTCCCTCTGCCTCACACCTTGTCAGAGTCCTTCTTGTCACCTCCCACCCTGCCTGGCAGGATAAACAGCTATTGAACTAACTAAACTGCAATGGCTTCCTAAACAGCCCCCCTGCTCTCTATTCTCTCTCCCACAGCCACAGGTTATCACTCTAATCCTGGCCTGGCTTTTTCCCAGCTGAGCAACCTCAGGCAAGTCCTGTGACCCAAGTCTCAGTGTCAGGCCCATCATGGGAGTCAATAAACAGTAGCAGCAGGTCTGAGCAGGCTGTGCCTGCTGAGAAACTTTCCCTGGCTCCCAAGTTCCAGCAGTACCACGTTCAAACACCTGAGACCACCATCTGAACACCTCCCCCTTCCACCTCCCACCCACTCCACTGCATCTCTGCCTCCCCTCGCCTTCCATTCTGCTCTCACAAAGCAGTTACTCACCTTTACTCTTCTCCATCCAAGCCTGGCTCCAAAGTACATGCACAGCCAAGAAGGACATACCCTGGCCCATCTACACAAGACAACTCCCCCACACACACACAGACACACACTATAAAGGCCTAACAGAACTATCCCATCCTTCAAAGGCCAGTCAGATGTCACTTCATCCAAAAGGCTTCAAAGGCACACCCTCAGACAAAATAAACCTTTCATTTCCCACACTGTCTCAAGACATTTCTATCCCCCTTCACCAAGGCCAAGCTCCCTGGAGAAGCTTTTGGTCTGTGTATCTGTCTCCCCAGTAAATGGAGTCTCTGAGTAGCAGGGATAAGGTCGCATTTCCCTTTGCACATACCAAGAGTACGTGTGTACACAGGAGGCATTTAATAAATGCTCATGACATTTCATTATCTATTTTCTAATATGCAAGTGTTTGAATGATTAAATATTTTAAAGGAACACTGTACCTTTGAAGGAGTTAAATTCCAAAAAACATAATACCTCCCCTTATAATAAAACATAACTAGATACTGCCCTCGTAAAAGTGTGTGGGCTCCTGCTGCTTGACTATACTATCTGAGCTATTTAGAGTCAAAAGATTTTCTGAAATCGTATCTGACTTATGCATAACATGCTATGAAGGCCCTAGTGAATGGTTTTGGAGTAGAAAATTTACAGAAGATAGAGATTAATTCTTAAAAAGAAAACAAGATGGGGTTCACAGCCAACATTTCTTTATAAGCCATTCCATAAAATGGCAGTCATCACTGAAGTAAAAATAATCCACAGCATTACCAGTCAACATGAGACTGCAACAGAGGCAAATTCATCCTTAAAACAGAAGAGGTAGCACTTCTTCCCTCCTAGGCTTTCTCCACTGCCAACCTGTGTGAATTCTAAAGACGTGAGGCAAGATGGGCCCCCCCTTGTTTCCCACCCAACAGCACAATGCAGAGGGGCTTCTGGGATCACCCCTTGTATTAGTTAAGGTTCTCTAGCGAAACAGAATCAACAGGAAACACTCACAAATATAAAATTTATAAAAGCATCTCACATAACCATGGGAACACAGAGCCCAAAATCCGCAGTGCAGGCTGCGAAGCCGAGAATTCCAATGGAGGGTCTGGACAAACTTCATAGGAAGGGCTCCCCAGCCAAAGCAGGAAGAGAGCCTGTCTCTTCTGAATCCTCCTTAAAAGGCTTCCAGTGATTAGATTAATCATCATTCATTGCAGAAGGCACCTCCCTTGGCTGACTACAAATGGAATCAAGTGTGGATGCAGCTAACAGGATCATGATTTAATTCTATGAAATGCCCTCATTACAACAGACAGACCAGCACTTGCCCAACCAGACAAACAGGTACCACCACTTGGCCAAGTTGACACATGAACCTGACCATGACAGTCCACCCCTTGTCAATTTGGCAGCTGTACATATCACCTTAAACCATACCTAATTTCTAAATAAAAAACAATAAAATACACATATTTTCTTTCACCTAACAATACTCAACTGTCCTGCATATAACTGGAAACACATTAAATCTCTCCAGACTAGGGTGCAAGTCCTTGAGTAATATTCATTCTTAAACTTGATATTTTACAACTTAAATAGTATAACATGAACAAAACAGCATTACAGTCCTCGTTTCTGTAATTGATCACATGGTCATAGTTCATATTTTATCACTACCTTCTTCCACTACCCATTCCATGTTCCCTTTACCCTCAGCAAGCACTTCAGTAGGCCATAGTTCTTTGCCTGGTGGGGTGACCCAAATCTTCATTCCTGAAGTTTCAGAGCCACTGGTAGTCCTGCCTGGATTAGGTTGCTGCAGTTTTCCATTGCTTTTAATCACAGGGCATGGTAGTACTAAAAGATGCCCTAGGGGATCTCCTATACTCCAAGAAAACTCTTCTTTACCTCCATCGTGTAGTTGCAGTCCTATTTTCCCCTGATAGTCAGGGTCAATCACCCCAGCCAGTAATGTAATCCCGTTCTTGGCTTGTGGATCCAGGGGCATGAGTAGCCCAAAGTGATGAGGTGGCAGTCTTAGATTTCAGTTCAATGGAATCATTGTTGTTTCTCCTGGTAGAAGTACTCCCCCTTTTGGAACTAAAACCTGTAGACCAGCAGAGCTCAGGGTCGCAGAGACAAGAAGAAAAAATTTTCCTAGTGGATCACTAGGGGTAATAGTGAGTGGTACCACTCCCATTTCCACCCCTTGGTTCCTGGAACCATGGATTCTGGCTATGGGAGAAACAGCATCATACAGCGGATGCTAATTAAGAGCATATACAGCTTCCTGAAGAACATTACCCCAACCCTTCAAGGTACTGCCACCTAGTTGGCATCATAATTGAGTTTTCAAAAGGCCATTCCACCGTTCTATCAATCCAGCTGTTCTATCAATCCAATCCACCCCTTGTCAATTTGGCAGCTGTACCTATCACCTTAAACCATACCTAGTTTCTAAATAAAAAACGATAAAATACACATTTTTTCTTTCACCTAACAATACTCAACTGTCCTGTATATAACTGGAAATACATTATATCTCTCCAGACTAGGGTGCAAGTCCGTGAGTAATATTCATTCTTAAACTTAGTATTTTACAACTTAAATAGTATAACATGAACAAAACATCATCATACACCAGAGAATTACATAAGCAGGTGCCCATTCCCACACTTCATTTGCTGTGAAGTGTGTTCCTTGATCAGAAGTATTGCTGTGTGGAATACCATGACGATGGATAAGGCATTCTGTAAGCCCACGGATGGTAGTTTTAGCAGAAGCATCGCGTACAGGGAAAGCAAACCCATATCCAGAGTATGTGTCTATTCATTCCAGTTAGAACAAATCGCTGCCCCTTCCATGAAGGAAGTGGTCCAAAGTAATCAACCTGCCACCATGTAACTGGCTGGTCACCTCAGGGAATGGTGCCATATCGGGGGCTGAATGTGGGTCTCTGCTACTGGCAGACTGGGCATTCAGCAGCGGCTGTACCCAAGTCAGCCTTGGTGAGTGGAAGTCCATGTTGCTGAGCCCATGCATAAATCCCTACCACCATGACCACTTTGTTCATGAGCCCATTGAGCAATGACAGGAGTTGCTAGGGAAAGAGGCTGACTGGTATCCACAGCACGGGTCATCTTATCCACTTGATTATTAAAACCTTCCTCTGCTCAATTCACCCTCTGGTGCACATTTACATGGGACACAAATATCTTTGTTTTCAGCCCACTCAGAAAGGTCTATCCACATATTTCTTCCCCAAACCTCTTTTTGTCACCAATTTTCCAAGTATGGTCTTTCCAAGTCCCTGACCATCCAGCCAAACCATTAGCAACAGTCCATGAGTCAGTAAACAAATGCACCTCTGGCCAGTTCTCCTTCCAAGCAAAATGACCAACCAGGTGCACTGCTCGAGGTTCTGCCCACTGGGAGGATTTCCCCTCACCATGTCCTTCAAGGACACCCCAGAAAGGGGTTGTAGTGCTGCAGCTATCTACTTTCAGGTGGTACCTGCATATCGTGCTGAACCATCTGCAAACCAGGCCCGAGTTTTCTCTACCTCAGTCAATTCACTGTAAGGAACTCCCCAAGAGGCCATAGCTCTGGTCTGGGAAAGAGAAGGTAATGTGGCAGGAGTGGAAACCATGGGCATTTGGGCCACTTTCTCATGTAACTTACTTGTGCCTTCAGGATTTGCTCTGGCCCTATCTCATGTATACCATTTCCATTTTACAATAGAGTGCTGCTGCACACGCCCAACTTTATGGCTTGGTGGGTCAGACAACACCTAGCTCATGATAGGCAAGGTCTCATGGTAACTTGGTGGTCCATGGTTAAGCGTTCAGTCTCTACAAAGGCCCAGTAAAAGGACAAAAGCTGTTTCCCAAAAGGAGAGTAGTTATCTGCAGCAGATGGTAAGGCTTTGCTCCAAAATCCTAAGGGTCTGCATTGTGATTCTCCTATAGGGCCCTGCCAAAGGCTCCAATCAGCATCTCTATTTGCCACTGACACTTCCAGCACCATTGAATCTGCTGGATCATACAGCCCAAGTGGCAGAGCAGCTTGCACAGCAGCCTGGACCTGTCGCAGAGCCTCCTCCTGTTCAGGTCCCCACTCAAAATTAGCAGCTTTTCTGGTCACTCAATAAATGGGCCGGAGTAGCACACCCAAATGAAGTATATGTTGTCGCCAAAAGCCAAAGAGACTAACTAGGCATTGTGCCTCTTTTTTGGTCATAGGAGGGGCCAGATGCAGCAACTTATCCTTCACCTTAGAAGGGATACCTCGACATGCCCCACACCAATGGGCACCTAGAAATTTCACTTAGGTGGAAGGCCCCTGTATTACTGCTGGATTTATCTCCCATCCTCTAACACGCAAATGCCTTACCAGAAAGTCTAGAGTATTTGCTACTTATTGCTCACTAGGGCCAATCAACATATCATCAATATAATGGACCAGTGTAGGTCTTGTGGGAGGGAGAAACGATAAAGGTTTCTGTGGACAGGATTATGATGTAGGGCTAGAGAGTTGATATACCCCTGAGGTAGGACAGTGAAAGTATACTGCTGACCTTGCCAGCTGAAAGCAAACTGTTTCTGGTGGTCCTTACTAACAGCTATTGAGAAAAAAGCATTTGCCAGATCAATAGCTACATACCAGGTACAAGGGAATGTACTGATTTGCTCAAGCAATGATATCACATCTGGAACAGCAGGTGCAGTTGGAGTTACCACTGGTTGAGCTTACGATAATCCACTGTCATCCTCCAACACCCATCTGTTTTCTGCACAGGCCAAATAGGAAAGTTGAATGGGGATGTGGTGGGAATCACCACCCCTGCATCCTTCAAGTCTTTAAGGGTGGCAGTAATCTCTTCAATCCCTCCAGGAATCCGGTATTGCTTCTAATTTACTATTTTGCTAGGTGGAGCAGTTCTAGTGGCTTCCACTTGGTCTTTCCCACCATAATAGCCCTAACTGCACAAGTTAGAGAGCCAATGTGGGGATTCTGCCAGTTGTTCAGTATGTCTATGCCAATTATACATTCTGGAACTGGGGAAATAACTATAGAATGGGTCAGGGAGCCCACTGGACCCACTGTGAGACAGACCTGAGCTAAAACTCCATTGATCACCTGGCCTCCATAAGCCCCCACTCTGACTGGTGGATCAGAGTGATGTTTTGGGTCCCCTGGAATTAATGTCATTTCTGAACCGGTGTCTAATAATCCCTGAAATATCTGATCATTTCCTTTTCCCCAATTTACAGTTACCCTGGTAAAAGGCCATCGGTCTCCTTGGGGAAGGCCTGATGGAAGATTAACAGTATAAATTTGTGGCAGTGTAACAGGGTTCTGCCCCAAAGGGTCCTGGCCTCCCCTTCATTTAAGGGGCTCTGGGTCTGCAAACTGTCTCAAGTCTGGAAATTGATTAAGGGGCCATGACTCTGTGTTTTTGTAATTCAGGTTAGACTTCTGTTCACTTGACCTAGAACTCTTTTGTTTATACAGCTTGAACAAGAATTTAGTAGACTGCCCATCTATTGTATTTCTAGGTACCCCATGATTCACTAGCCAGTGCCACAAATCTCTGCCAGTCATGTAATTCTGACTCCTGCTTTGAGCTTGCTGTCTATTATATTAGCCACAACTACCCTGTCTTTGGTGATTAAGTGCTGCCACCTGGCTTCTGCCAACTCGGGATCTGGTCATCCCCATTGTGTTTAAGGATTCCAGATCAGTGACAGCAGTTCCTACAGTAATACCTAACCTACAGAGGAGTGCAACTACAGAGTTCTTCAGGGAGGATGGCATTAGTCTCACAAATTTATTTCTCACTGTTCTGGTAAAAGGTGTATCCTCCAGACATTCCCGGGGTGTAAGAGCAGGCTTTGCATGATAAATCCACTCTAACATTCCAATCTCTCTAAGCCTCTGGATCCCCTCATCTACATTATACCAGGGCAGTTCTGGCATTTCAACCTCAGGTAATGTTGGCCACCTTTTGATCCACGTTTCAACCAACCATCCAAACAAACTGTTAATACCTTTTCTAACCCCTCAAGCTATATATAACATTGAATGCAGAATCTCTGCTTAGTGGGCCCATATCAATAAATTCAGCCTGATCCAGCCTTATATTCCTCCCACCATTATCCCATACCCTTAAAATCCATTGCCACACATATTCCCCTGATATCTGTCTATATAAATTGGAAAACTCACAGTTCTTTTGAGGTATAATGTACCTCCTCATGCGTGATACTTTGTACCTCACCTTTAGGGGCCTGCTGGAACTTTAGTCTAGTTACAGGTCTGGAAGAAATGAGGGGTGGTGGGGGTGGGTCATAAAAAGAATTAGAAGTATCTTCCAAGCCATTTGCTTCAGGGCATTCATTTGCAGTTTTATTTAATGAAACAGGATTAATCACTCTAGGACTAATACCTTCAGGAGGAGGTTGGGTGGCCAACTCCTCAAGGCAGGTTGGAGGTGGGGTGGCTATGTCCTCAGGGCAGACTATTACAGGGTTATCTAGAGAAGACACAGCATGACCTAGGGTTTCAACCTCACCCCCAATATCATTATCAATCCATATGTTGCCATCCCATTTTTTAGGGCCCCACTCCTTTCCAATCAATGCCCTCACTTTAATGGCAGACACCATGCAACTTTGAGATTTCAGTTTAGGTTGTAAAGTTGCTACTCAAACAATAAGATTCTGAGTCTGATTTTCAGAGATCTCAAGGCTATAGCAACAGGAAATAAGATTTTCCTTCAGGATACTCATAGAAACTTCTACATCTGTCAGACTGCACTTAAGCTTCTTGTTTGAAGCCTTAAGCCCATTCCTTTCACTCCTTATTGTATCCAGTGTATCTAGCAACAACCAGCCAGCATCTCTATACCTCTTATTTCCACAAAAGTAAAGGTGTCAAAAACATTATCCCCAGAGCCTGGCTTCCTACAAGCAAAGCGTTAGAAGAATCAAATGGTGATATTTTGACTATCTCTTTTGCCAACTCACTCCATGGATTGGGAGTATCATTCTGATTATGGGAATCAGCGTCTTTAGTGCCTTTGAGCCCACTCAGAATAGAAAACCATGCATTAAAAACCCATTTTTAAGATTCTGTTTCTTAAGAACCACTCCTGGTACCAGGCTGTATTAGATAGGGTTCTCCAGAGAAACAGAATCAATGGGGAACACTTGCAAATATAAAATTTATAAAAGTGTCTCACATAACCACGGGAATGCAGAGTCCAAAATCTGCAGGGCAGGATGTGAAGTCGACGATTCTGACGGAGGGTCTGGATGAACTCCACAGGAGAGGCTCACCGGTTGAAGCAAGAAGAAAGTCTATCTTACCTGAATCCTCCTTAAGAGGTTTCTAGTGATTAGATTAAGCATCACTCCTTGCAGAAGACACTCCCCTCAGCTGACCACAAATGGAATCAGCTGCAAATGCAGCTGACATGATCACGATTTAATTCTATGAAATGTCCTTATCGCAACAGACAGGCCAGCACTTGTCCAAACAGACAAACAGGTACCACCACTTGGCCAAGTTGACACATAAACGTGACCATGACACCCCTGAAAACAAGTTCACAAAAAGGCGGGGGGAGGCAGGTGAGCTGAGCTTCTAGGGGCCCACCTCCTGCCCTTGAGGTCCACAGTGGCATTAAGGAACTGTCCCTTCTCTAGGACTCAGCCTTCCCTCTTTTCCATGCACACACACGCCCCACTTGTCCAACAACTCACCTTCCCATGCTGTGAGCTTTCAGCACAGCCAGAAGGCAGTAAACAGCACTTTTCCCATCCAGATGAAGGCCTGAGGGCCAGTAAGCCTTATCTTATTTTCTCACTTAATAGAAATGTTTACTAAGAAAAAGGCTCACTTCAAGCCAGAGCACTGAGAAGAGATAGAAGAGGGCAGGAGGAGGGCCACTCCACCTCTATTTCAGAATGACATGGGCAGGCCTGGCCACCAGCCACCCAGCACGCAGCCTGTTTCAGGAGGAGGAAGGAGGGCTGTGGATGTGCTAGCCAGAGCCCCATGAGCACACAGTGACTGGGACTGCTCCTCTGGTAATCCCAACGAACTCCCAGGTCTTCCAGGAAAGATCCCAGGAGGAATAGGAACACCAGGAAGGGGCTTGCAGGAAACAAGAGCAATGCAGTGAGGAGCACAGGAACACAACAGGCAGGGGACCAGGAAGGGCTGTGCCAATGCAGCCTCTAGGAGCTGCATGACCATGGCAAAGTATTCAGACCCCAGCAGGCTGCTGCCACCCTGCTGCCCACACAAACCTAACACCTGGGCAGGGCTTGTCCCAGCACCTGGCACAGAGTGAGGCCTCCCCAGCAAACTGTCACCAGAATAGCAATCACGTTCCCATAACTGTTCTAACCAACTGGACTCACTGCGAGCTACAAGCCTCTTCATCTGCATCAGCACTTTTGGTGGAATTTCGTGTAAATCCCCAGAATAGAAGAAATGGGGGAACCAAAAGCCTGGGGATACTCAAAATGAAAGTTCCCTACAGCACAGGGCCCAAGAAACATGAAGAAATCCTGGCTGCTCACCCGTCTGGGCCTTCTGGCACCTTTCTCTTCTCTGCAAAATGAGCATCAAGCTGACCCTAGTAGTCACTTGTCCCACTCCCACAGAACCCCAGAGAAGCAGAAGCCAAAGAACAGACTGCTAAGCCCAGAAGACTGCTTTCAGCTCCCAGCTTTGTGAGCCAGTCTTCGAGCAGCACAGTGTCTGGCAGGCTGGGAAGAGCAGGACCAGCTGGATGGCAGGGAAGATCAGACCCCATAGCGCTGTTCTGTCTGTCTACAATGCCAGGGGACCAGTAAGCCCTCGGATCCACCACCACCCAAACCTGCCTTCTGAAGGATCAGCCTCTGGAAGGCAAGCAAGTGCCTCAGTTCTAACTTCCGAGCCAAAACAGAGAGGGCTGCATCCTGTGGGTGAGAAGAAACATTCCCTGATGCTACAGGGCACGGCCTTGGAAAGTGGAAACCTAGGTTCAAATCCCAGCTCCAACAGATGCTGCTGTGTGGCTCTGAGCGAGTTTCTCAGCTTCAGAGGTCCACTGCCTCATCCATACAATGGGGACCCCTGAGCTGGGGGTGAGGATGACATGTTAGCTCTGTGAAAGAGTCTGGCCCCTGTCAAGCACCTGGTAAACACTGCTGTCCCAAGGCAACCACTACACAGCCTCCTACCTCTAACTGGCTTGCCTCTAGTTGCGCCCTGAGCTTAGCATTGACCACCTCTCCGGAAGGCTCTCCTCTACCAGAGCGCATGCGAACTCAAGAAAGAACCAAATAGCCAGCCATTTCTGAACTCCTAGGGCTAAGAGTGGGCCAGAGACAGAAAAGGCACCTGGAAGTGGCAGCCACCCTCCTGGACACCCCCTCATCACCTCCCCTTCCTCCAAGTGGCACCGCACTCAGGGGACCCACATGCCACACTGTCTGCAGGAAGCTATGTGTAGCTCCCCTACCCACAAAGCAGCCGGGGGGGTCCATGAAGGGTTTCATGAGCTCTCCACTGCCCAGAAGTACTGAGCAACTTTTCTCACTGTGGGCATCCAGCTGACAAAGAATGGCCAGAACTAGACAGAGCCTAATGGAGAAGAAAGGAGGGAACGGTTGTCACTCACTGGTCCTGGAGCTGAGACAGGCCCGGTTCACTGTGCACAGCGCTCATCCCAGCCACACTCAGTGGGAAATACACAGTAAAGTGGAATTCCAGGGGACATTCTCCTCCACTCCATTCATGACCTCTGTCTTGCTTTAAAACTACTTGGGGGTGAGGAGGGATACTTCCTTACGCTTTCATTATTTAAAAAAAAAAAAAACTCAAAATCATCAAGGATATATTTTTTAAGACATCATTTTGTCTTTATTTAAAATTATCTCAAAATAGTCCAGATTTGCTACAATACACAAATACATAAGAGGAAAAAAATATGATTCACTTAAATTTCATTTTCAAAATGTTACTGGAAATAAGAGGCATGTAATAACATGAAATGTGACTACCAAAATAAAAAATAAAAGGAACCACATATAAAGCAAAAACCCACCCACTTGTATTCTATCATAGTGAGATAATCTCCACTTATAAACAGTGACAAGAGGAAAAACTCGGCTTTTACAAGACCCAAAATCACTACCAGCATATAAACTCCTACATGGAAAAATAGGAACAGGGGTTCTTACGGAATAAGTAGGCACTCAACCCCAACAGCCACTTCAAAAACACAGGAAAATAGTAGACTTATAAAGCGAGCTGGCCAGAGGCAGCAGCTTGGGCTTTCTGAGATAAGAGGCAGGGCCTTAATTTAGTTCCTGGACCATAGGAAGAATCTTCGGAGCTTAGTTCAAGTCCCTCAGAACTACACGTGCTCTGAGGTCATCCGGAGAGGGGCAAATGGGTCCCGAGGAGACTGAAGGAGGTCCTACCATCCACGTCCGAAGCAGGAGCTGGCTGAGGGAGGTGCTGTCAGGGGCCTGGGAGTTCTTCCCATCACACATTCCCTGCAGACTTCCCCAACTTTCCGCCTTCCAAATGGATGACTTGCCTATAGCTGCTGGTACAAATTACCACACATTTAGTGGTTGAAAACAAGCAAATGGATTATCTTACAATTCTGCATGTCAGAAGTCTGGTACAGGCCTCACCACACTAAAATCAGGCACATTCATTTCTAGAGTCTCCAGGGGAGAAGCCATTTCCTTCTCATTCAGCTTGTGACAGAATTCTGTTCCCCTGGCTGTAGGACAAAGGTCTCCGTTTTCCTGCTGGCTGTAAGCAGGAGGCTATTCCCAGCTTCCAGGGGCCACCTCCTTCCATCTTCAGAGCCAGCAGCGGCAGGCAGGTTAAGTCTTCTCTCTCTCCAGCATCTCTGAGTGCTTTTAAGAGTTCATGGTCCAAATTTGGTGAACTAACGTCGAGAGCATGGGATATCAGGTTGGGGCATAATATAACGGGTCCTACATTGTAAACTCTTATAGCAGTCACATATATTCAGGAGGTGTAACTGTTCATTCTAATCTGAGACACTGAGTTGTTTGTATGTAACATCGTCTTTCCCAGAAACTTCAGGTATATATGTGACACCTGATACTCAGAGTTAGAGCTTTGAAGCTATGAAAGTCAGCACCCTATACAGGAACTGTTTAAAAAGTTGAAAAAGTGATCAGACATCGAGTAGAGATACGAATGAAGCTGATCTGGATAAGATTAAGCTATATCAGAAGACTGGGTAAAGGATGATATCCATATTTTAAAACTTCAACTTCTGTGTAAGATTAAAGGGAGAGATGTTTTTATTTGGTGTAAAATTTATATTTTGGGTAATGCATTTCCCAATTTAACTTGTATGGTCAGTTTAATTGAACACTATAAGTCCATGAATTCTTGAATAGGGCATGAGATTTTTTTGTTTTGTCCAGGTTAGTGTGATCCCCCCATAAATCCCAGGGTGATCTGGACAGTGAATAAAGAAGTACTTGTAAAGTCCCGTTGAAGGAATGGGGAGAAACAGGGAAATATTCAACTTCCCCATTCGAAGAATTTGATATTCTCACAAGCAGTGGGGACAACCAAATCAAAAGGCCAAGTCTTCGATCTTGGGGTTTGCCCCTATGAAACTTATTCCTACAAATGATAGGCTAAGACTACTTAAATTTAGGCCTTAGCGTTACCCCCCAGAGAACCTCTTTTATTGCTCAGATGTGGGCTCTCCCTCTCTAAGCCAATTCAGCAGGTGAACTCACTGCCTTCCTGACCCCTACACGGGACATGATTCCCAGGGGTATAAATCTCCCTGGCATCATGGGACAGAAATCCCAGGATGAGCCAGGACCCAGAATCAAGGGATTGAGAAAACCTTCTCGAGCAAAAGGGGGAAAAATGAGAGAAAATAAAGTGTCAGTGGCTGAGAGATTTTAAACAGAGTCAAGAGGTTACCCTGGAGGCTATTTTTACGTATCATACAGATACCCCCTTTTTAGTTTATGCTGTATTGTAGCAGCTGGAAGGAAGTACCTGAAACTGTAGAGCTGTGTTCCAGTAGCCTTGATTCTTGAAGATAACTGTATAATAATATAGCTTTTATAAAGTGGCTGCATGATTGTGAAAACCTTGTGTCTGATGCTCCTTTTATCTTAGGTATGGACAGAAAAGTAAAAAATAGGGATAAAAAATAAACAAATAATAAGGGGAACAAAGGTTAGCATAGATTGAGTGGACTGAAAAAAAGAGCTCAGAACAAAAAAAGAGCTCATGGTTCATGCAACTGCCAACCCTCAGACCACCGGTGAATTCTTTGAGTCCCACCTCCAAGGCCCCTGAACTCACCCACGCCTTTCCATCTCACAGCCACCACCCCAGTCTTCAACTTCCATCATGTGTCCTCAGATTCCCCCCTTCCTCTCTGCCCACCCTCCAGGAAGATGACAGGTTGGTCACATCATGTCCCTCCCTTCTTAAGCAGCTGTCAGTGATTTCTCACAACTCCTGGGACCCAGACTCAAATTGTCCATGGTCTCTGATACCCTATACCCTGGCCCTGTTCACCTGCAGAACCTCATTCTCAATGCTCCCCTCCTTGCTTCCTCCTCCAAGGCCATCATGCAAGGGATGCTCTGACACCCCCACCCTGCATCGCTGCATAGCATGGCAACTCCATCTCCAGGCAGGTCTCAAGCTACAGCAGTATCACCCTAAGGAACACATGACCGCTCTGTCGAAATGAGACACTGCTCCTCCATTAGCATATCCTGACAGTTCCCTGCAGGGCATTTCAGTCGGATGGCATCTCCCTGGCTGTGTGTCTGGTCTCCCCCACCCCACTCTCCTCTGAGGACCAGGTCTATGCTGCTCATCCTCCAGCACAGTTGTGTCTATCGCGGGTGCTCACAAGTACTTTCCAAACAAACTTCATCGTCCCCCCTCCAACAACTCCTCTCCTTTGGCTGATGACTGATGGCTGCAGCCCATTGCCTCTGGAGTTGTATGTCTCATTTACTCAGACTCCTCATGGCTTTGACAGCTGCATGCTGAAAGCTGTCAGAACCATGACTCTGTGAACTGTCTTCTGCTCCAGCTTTATCCCAAGCACCCACATCCTTGCCATATTCAATTTGGGCCTTTCCTGTAGCCATCCCACTCACAGTGTCATACTTCACATACCCCAGCAGCCTGCAAATCCTTCTGTCAGCACAACACTCACAGCCAGGCAGAGCTGTGCTAAAATAGCAAACATCAGACCCATGCTGAAAGGTTGCTATGTTCTCAGAGCCAGTGGGCTGTAATTCTGTCTTGGCATTTAAAATCAAATATGGCGAGAGTTTCAACTGCAACTACAGAAATCAACAGCCCTTTAAGAGCCAAGTGAGTCAATGGCCCAAAAAAGAGCAGGCCCCAGGTAGTCAGAGACAGAACCTCCTCTGATTCTTATCATCTAACTACAGCACCAAAGATCCAACTGTTTCTCACCACCCACTTGCTTCTGCCCTGGGCCAAGCCACCACCATCTCTCACCAGGATTTGTGCAATAGCCTCCTGGCTGATCTCCCTGCTTCTGCCCTTGCCCTTCCTCACTCCTTCAATATATTCGATAGAGCAGACAAAGTAGCTCAGCCCATGTCACCAATCTGCTCCAAATGCTGCAAAGGGTGCCCACTTCACTCAGAGTAAAAGCCCAAGTCTTCCTACACCATGAGTACAAGGCCCTGCCCCAGGCCCTCTCTCACTCCAAGCCCCATGACTCTCTCTCTCTCCTGCTCATTCAGCTAATGTCAACCTGGCCTCCTTGCCCTCCTCCTCAAACACACACCCTCACTCCCCAGTCAGGGCCTCTGCACTTGCTCTCCCCTCTGCCTAGACCACTCTTCTCCCAGCTACCTACCTGGCTTGTACCCTCACCTCTTGCAAATCTTTACTCAAAGGTCACCTTCTCTGTGAGGGGTTCCCTGGCCACCTAAGCAACATGAGACTCTCCCCACTGTACCTGCCCCCCAAATGTCTAGTCCCCTTCCTGCTTTATTTTTTATTGTAGTCATCACCTTCTAAAATACTCCCTGTTTTGCCTAATTACGTTATTTATCCTCTGTCTCTCCCACAGTATTGTAAGTTCTGTGAAAGCATAGATTTGGGTCTGTTTTGTTCACTAATATATCTCTAGCACTTAGAACCATTCCTGGCACCTAGTGTGGGTTAAATAAATATTTCTTGAATGAATAAATTATCAAAAACTCAAAACTGGTCCAAGAGGTCCTTCTCATTCTTACATAACTGGCTCAAACAAACCAATCTATTCCTGTAGAACACAGCCACTTAGATCTAACACAACTCCTTCAAGTTACACATGAAGAAGAAAACTGCACCAGGGGAATGTAGCACAGTAAGGGCCACACAGAGAATGAACAGAAAGAGGAACTCATCCAAACTACCCAACTCCCAGACAGGGTTCTTTCCACTACACCACATGACCTGGCCCATCCAGAAGAGAAATATGTAAGAAAGCATCAGCCAAACTACCAACAACCTAAGGACGAAAGCATACACAGAGCGGTGGGGTCTACCAGCAGGACTGTTCCCCTTCACATGTGTGACCTTGATCAAATCACTCATTACCTGAGCTCACCTGGGAGGGAGTCTGGATTAAGTACCACTTATCAATACTAATAATGCAGAGATGAGTAAGACACCTCCCCTAAACTTGCAGAGCTCACTGTCAAGAAAAGAAAACAAGAATGACCAACAATGAATTTGATGCATAAAAAGGGTACTTTAATAAAGGCTACCAAAAAAAGCAAGTAAGGTTTTATAAGGAGGCATCCCAGAGGTAAATTCCGAAAAGTGAAAAAGCTAAGTCAGGCAAAGGAGAGGAAAGGAACATCTGGCCAGCTACAATCGCATGAAAGGGACAGAGGAATGAGATAGCATGGTACACCAAGTGCGTTTTGCTGAGCATAAAGTTGAGTGAGCAAGGTGGGGTGGGAGATATGGTTAAAGAATTGAGCAGGGGTCAGGCTACAAGGGCCTTAGACATCCCACTGAAAAACTTCTCACAAGGCATTTCAGGGAAAACAACCAAGGAGTTTTAAGCCTGCCTGTGTTTCTTGAAGGACTGTTTTTGCAAACTGTAACACACCAGATGGACATAATACTCGTAAAGCATCAAGAACAGTGCCTGGCAAATGATAAGTGTTTAATGCATCTCAGCCATTACTATCACAAGAAATTACTAAAGATTGTGTGATATAAAAAATCCCTTCAAGGCGGGCGATGGTGGCGCAGTGGCAGAGTTCTCGCCTGCCATACCAGAGAGCTGGGTTCAATTCCCAGTGCCTGCCTATGAAAAAAAAAAAAAAGCCTCTTCACAGTTTAAGTGCTGATTCTGTATTCTGTGGTGGGTATGTCCTTCCTCCTTTGAGTTCCTCTGTGCTTAGGTCTGCATTCAGAAAAACAGTAAAACAATCGTGGGAACCACTGAAAGAGTTAGCAAAGCCATAGGAACCTGGCTAAGATCTCTAACAGCAGTGCTTGGGAAGAAGAAACATGTGCTAGGGAGCACAGGGGAAAGGTCATCTGATAGGAAGAATGGCACACCTTTGCACTCCTTCGGGGAACTGAGTTTCAACCTGTGATAAATAACAGCACTGCCAGAGGCCAAGACCATAGGAGGGATGAGCCCAGTAGCCATGCAAGCCTCTCTCTGGGTGGGCCAGACCCTCGTCTTTGCCCTGCCCTCTTCAAACACAGCCACCACAGTTAGACAAGATTAAACTCCAATTCTGAACTATAAGATGAGAGTTACTATTAAAAGTGCCTAAGACACAAGAGAGCATCCAAATCAAAAGGCAAAGGGAAAACCTGCTGTTGGCAATGCAGGATCTCAGAAAAAAGCTGAGGACAAATTAGAGAGACAAGCCATCAATTGAAAGTTTTATTCATTGTTGTAACTCCACACAGGAGTTCTCATTCTTACCTCTTGGTCGTTAAGGAATTAGTTATCAGATTCAGGACAGCTTTTTATAAACTGAGGGGGAACAAAAGCACCAACATCATCCTGAAAGCAATGCACAAAAGCTGTTCGTCCATGTAACTCCTTCAAATTCCTTCCCTGGGCTCTAAGTTCTACGGAATTTATCCCCATCAATATCAGGACCTCTTATTCTCCACCATTCCAGAATTTTCACCTCATCCTGGATATGGACAATGGTTTTGATGAAAGCTGTTACTGTTCCTTCAATCAATCACAACCACATGGAAAAAAACAGCATCTTCTATTTAACTAATAAAGTCACTGTGTCAGTGTAGCCAGGCACTCACTCCTGCTAACTTCCCAACCACTATGAAAATAAAGCTTTACTGATTGGATATAGTGAATTCCAAAATTTACAACTCTATCACTCAATAGTGTCATTATGCAACACAGAAGCACAGACCATTCTATTTGGAGCTCATTTGAATGTCACAATTCTTAATATTCAGTATCACAGACTTTTAGTTTCAGGACAGAACAAACTGTTCAGAATTCTTGAAGTCTGCTTGTCTCTGATCTGTTTTTACCAAGGGCTGATTTTTCCCTAGGCATTTTCAGCATACAAGTCTCTTCGTCCCCTAGGGCCCCGGCCTGGACCCTGGCTCAGGTGCCAAGCCACCAACACCCATCCAGAGGAGGACTTTGGAGCTGTACAGTTTCCAGGGTGTACGCAGCACACTGCACACAGTTTTTTTTTAATATTTTTTTAATTCGCTTCCTGTTGGTGACACGATATGACTTGGTTCTGAGGCCAGAAAGGGGGAACATGGGAACTCCAGGCAAAAGCTAAAGCCCACTTAGGACAAGGAGATTAATTGAGTGGGTCAAAAACTACCACACCGCCTGCAAAAACCGAGCTCCCAGCAGGCGTAACCTTGTCCCAGGCCAGTTTCCTGATTCCACCAAAACTCTTCATACCACAGCGGGAATCAGTGCCTTTCAGTTTCCCCAAGGGAACCAAGCAGTTTCGCAGGAGAAGAGCTGCCCGTCCCAGAGAAAAAAAAACTACCGGCAGCAATTCCTCCTCCTTTCAAGCCTTGCTCCCACCTAGAGCCACTGTCACCTCCCATACCTCAGGCTCCAGCCCCCAGCTCCCCCAACACCCTTCAGGCCCGGATATGTCTCTGCAGAGCTCAGATTAAGATTCCGAGACCCCGACTCCACCCGCCGACCACCAGGCCGACGCACCAACCTCTGAACTCTGACCCCTGACCCCGACCTGGCGCTCCCCGTCACACCCACCTGCCCGGGACCTTGCTGTTGCTGCGCTTCCAGAACTGCTTCCTGGCCCCGTCGCTGGCCATGGCCCCTCCTCATCCCTCAGACTCGCGACCCGGACACCCTGAGTGAGGCTGGCCCGCCCCAAGCGGCCCTTTCCTGACCCTGGGTGGCCCCGCAGAAGCCCCGGGGCACCCGAGCGTAGAGCCAAGGGGCTCTTCCGCCTCTGTCCGGAAGTTGTTCTCTGAGCGCCCGGAAGTCCCGCCCCTGACCCTGGCGACGCGTGATGTAACGACGGCATCAGAGGGCGACGGCGGCTCGCCTGCGAATCGGTCGCGCAGTGATGGAGGTTGGGGTTACGTAGGTTAGGTCTTCTCGGGCATCCGGCTGGCCTTCTGGCTCCGCTGCTGCTACATCAAGGCCCGGTGTTCCCGAGGTCGCCCTCGCCCTCGCCCACCTGCCCAACACGGACGCTTCGCCGGCGCACAGCCTTGATCTCTAAAGCGTGGTTTCTCTGCTGCTAGCCGGCCCTAGTCCCAAAAGCAGCGAGACACAGGTACGAACCAGGACAGGGCTACACGGAAACGGGAAGGCGTCCCTTTGGGCAGGGCTACACATGGGGGCGTTTGAGGCTGCTGTATCGCAGGAGATGAGTAAATACTAACTGTATGAAATAGTTGCAGTGCAGTAGGTAACAGGCATCACCATATGATGTGGGGCGTATTAGAGGGGATGGGAGGTGAGTGGACGTTGGACCAGGCTTCAGCTGAAGAATTCCTTTGCTGCGTGGGCTCCATACTCCGAGAGCCAGTGGTCACACATGGCTGGAAACGAGGCTAATCCTAATTGACACGTGCTGTACGTGTAAAATACAGAGTTTCAAAGACCGTGTATTTAAAAAATGAAATACCAATAACGTTTATATTAATTGCACTTTAAATCGTAATATTTTTGATGTGTTGGATTCAATAAAGTATGTTTTTTAGGTTAATTTTACATGTGACGTTTTATTTTTTCTACTGCTGCTCAGGGAAAGTTTGAAACTACCTGTGTGATTTATTTTTATTGGCCAGTGCTGCCCCAGAGGAGAGGCTGAGGAGTCAGGAAGGGCATTTCAGACTGAAGCTTCAGTATAACTTTTGGTAGCCCTTTGTCACACCATTGCCAGTACTTTTTTTAAACAAAAATTTGATTAAAATTCGTCAGGGCCTCTTCCATTTTTTGATAAGTAACATCAATTTAGTACTTGCTATGTACAAAATATTTGCTAGGTACCCTGTATGCATTATCTCAATCGTAGCCAACTGTTCCCTCACTAAAGACAGTAGAGTTGGCGGCTTTCTCAGTTCTCACAATGTTGAGTTTCAGTACCTGTCTTGGAAGAGCAAGGCTTTCCACAGTAACTTGTACTTACCCTGCCAATATTTATCTACGTTTTGATTATATCTGAGTACACCCTTAACTTGTTCTTACTGTGTGGTGGAACCTATGGTCTCATTCTAGTCTGTACCTTCAGCAACAATCTCAGCCCCTGACACAGTAAATGTTAAAGTAAATGGCAACAATAGAGAACTCTCAGAGATTCCCTTTTTTTTTTTAAATGGGCAGGCACCGGGAATCCAACCCGGGTCTCCAGCATGGCTGGCAAGAATTCTGCCAGCTGAGCCACCATCGCACTGCTCGGGATCCCCTTTTGTCACAGCCATAGGAACTCTCCACAGATCTCCTCCTTGGGGCGATCGCAGTGGATACCTAGTGATCCCTCTGGACACACCCTTAGTCGATCCTTAGGTTTCCTTTGCTACATAGACTTAGGAACTGTTGTGAGATCCCGTCCTTAAACCACTACAGGGATCCTGATATAGACCCACTGGATCCTTAGGGACTCCTTCCTGACAGCCTCAATAACTCCTGGGATCCTCTCCTTGTGGAGCTCAGGAATGCCCTAGGGATCTCCTGACACAGTCCTTAAGACTCCCCAGAGATCCTCTCCTAATAGCTTCAAGGGATTACAGATATAGCACTGGGATTGAGGTTTCACCCCAGCTCGATCTGGCTTATTACAGGAATCAGTAAGTGAGGTGACAAAGATGGGAAGGGAGGAAAACTTGTGAAAGATTTTACAAAGGACAAATTGAGAGCAATAGTCAGTTGGATATAATTCTAACACCTTAGATTTGGTTGCTCCCTAAAGAAAGAATGAGGGCTGAGACTAAGATGGACTTGAAGCCTTCAAAACGGGCTGATCAAAAAATAACCACCAGTAGCATGAAAGCAAGGACAGCCTATTTAGACAGCCTATTTAGAGCACATGTTTATGACTTCTCCTGGACACACTGGATTTGAGGCATGCTTCTATGGACACACTGGATTTGAGGCATACTTCTATCAGCAAGTGGATGCCAGGTCTCTGCCAAGTGCTGCACTACAAAACATATTAGTCCACAAACACAGTGGTAGACAGGTAAGGACGGGACAGACAAAGTCACAGAAAAGCTGGTGGTCAGGAATAGGTCAGTGGGATGCACAAAATAATCACAAAGACAATCCCAGGAAGGGATTCATGCCAGGGAGTCACAATAGACATGGGATATAAAAGTAGAGTCTGGTATATAAGACCAGGACTGAAAGCCAAAGCAGTGCAGATGCAGAGTCTAGGAACAGGATCTCTGCAGGAATCAAGACAGGACCCAAATCCCAGAGATGATGAATGAGTGGAACATTTTTATCCACTTATACACAAATAATTATTGAATAATAAACATAAGATAAACAAACATTTGCTCAAAACTAGGCAAATGCAAGTTAAAGCCAAAGATGTGTACTGAGCCTATCAAAACACTACCTCACAATGTTTCTTGAAGATAATTATATGATGATATGGCTGCCGCAGTGTGACTGTGTGGCTGTGAGAGCCTTGTGTCTGATGCTCCTTTTGTCTACCTTATCGATGGACAAGTAAAGCATATGGATTAAAAATAAATAAATAATAGGGGAAACAAGTGTTAATAAAAATAAAAAATATTGCCTCGTTTAAATTTCCCTTAAATCTACTTTTCCCCCAACCCTACACTAGCTCTATTTCTTTTTTTCCTTTGTTTGGTGAGACACCCCACAGTTCCCCTGGTGTACTGTCTCCCTCAGCAATAAGCCAATAAACATGACTTCGTTGCACTAAAAAAAAAAAGATGTACTGTTTCACATTTAACAAATTGATAAGTCTGTTAATACCCAAATGGGTGAGAATGTGAATTCACAAGCACTGCAGCACCCTCATGCAGTACTGGTGAGAGTGCAAACTGCTTCAATACCGTTAGACAAAACAATCTCCAGCAATTAAGATGCATTTACCCTACAACTAGCAATTCCACTCTTGCTGGCTACCATAGGGAAATTTGCCTATGTGTGCAAAGGGAAATGTACAGAAATGTCCACTGCAACATTGTTTCTAGTGGTGGGAAAAAGCAATTAAAATATCATGTATAAGAAAGTTGATAAATTACATGTCCTTTTCCAACAATACTATAAGGTAGTGAAAATGAATAAATTAGTGTTAAATATATCAACATAAATGAAATTTCACACAGAAAATACTGAGTTAAAAGAAGTTTGATATGAATACACACAACATCAATCTTTTTGCAAAAAAAATATATATATATTAAAAGCTAAAATCAGAAGAATGGTGGCCTCTGGACACCGGTGGGGGCTGAGATTAGGGAGGGGTTCCCCCGGGAGTTCAATAGCAACTTTATATTTTATTTCTTAAGGCAGTAGAGGATTTTGTTATATTCTTCTTTATGACTTTTTGTGTCTGAAATGTTAATATATTAAAATATAGTTACTGAGCTCTTGCTCTGTCCTAAGTGCTGAGCTGCTTCGAACTTTTATTGGAAAAAGCAAATATAAATAATGGAACAGTAGGTGAACGTGTCTCCCTGAGAGGCTTGGGGGACGCAGGGATGACTTGTCAGATCTGTGAATCTTGTAACTATTGTTGTAAGAAGACGAGGGAAAACTGGACTGCTGGGTAACAGTAAGCATTTCAGTATGGCTAGATTTGTGCTGTATGCTGGGTTTCCTAGGAAACAGATTACAAGGTGGGTCTTTGCGTGCAAGTGTTTTTTGGAGGGGAGGCGTTGTACTGTAACGAAGCTACCATGAGGCAACCCAAGGAATAGCCCTCCAAGAGATGTTCCTAATTGAGATATGTTCTCTGCAGGCTTTGGACAGCTGCATACAACAGTCATTGGATGTGGGCCAGAGAGGCATAAACTTGGAAAAGTAAATGTCCTTTGGCTGAGGGCAGCTCCCAGAGATGCCTTGTGGGTGAACCCTCATAAGGAGTCATATCAATCCCAGCAATCCTTGAGAGAACTTTGGTCCTAAGTGAGAATTCCAGACAGCACGCCACAGCGTCTCCTATAGTCCACCCTTTGCACCTCTCAGAACCACTTGCTTCATATAAATTCACCCCTCCTGGGAAGAATATCTCCAGGATTCTGGTCGATCTCCTATACTGAGGAAATTTAATAGAGGAAGGTTAAGGGTACAAACTACAGCTTCCACAGCTGAAGTCATTTTAGAGCCGCAAGAGACACCCATCATGTCCCGCCACTATTACCCATTGTAGATTCCCCTTCACCTCCGTTAGCCCCTCTGCTGTTCTAGATGGCTGACCTGATAGAATGTGCTACGTGGCTTACCTGGTGGAGTGGCTACCTTCTGAGCCCCTGGTCACATGGTCTTCTCAGGCCGTGGTGGCTGTCCCTGTCCATTCACCATCAGAATTGGGCAGGAGAGTACTGAGAGATACCCCAGGGGTTCAGGCGCCAAACTGATTCCTCCTCGCCCCCATTATGTAATGGTGTCCCCACCTCCTGAGGACCGGGTGACCCCTGGCCTTGCCTGCAAATCTCTAGGCACGAGGAGCCTGAAGTGAGACAGCGGCAGCCATAACTCAAGGTTCAAAGGGACTTTTCATGAATCCCTTTCTGGAAGCATGCCCAGTTTGGGAATTGGGACCTCTAAAGGAGCCCAGAGTTGCAAGAACAGAAAGCACAAATTCCTCTGAGAGTGACGGGAAGCGGGGTCACTCCTACATCCACCTCCTGGTTCCAATGCCCGCATATTCTACTTTTAGGGGATCGGCACCATTTAGGGTGTAGCCTGCATCCTGAAGGCAGGCACCGCAACCTCGCAGTCTGGCTGGTACCCCCTGCCTGAGCTGTGATTCTCCTTCCAACCAGCTCCACGTAGGCTGACTGCCCCGACACCCTGTTCCCCCAAGGCCCAGTGCTATCCTCTGAGCAAGCGCTCCAAGTGTTTAAATTAAACTAGTAGCTGTTTAACAAGTAGGACTCTATTTCCTGACATAAAAAGCCCGGAGGCCAGCGGCCACTGTGTTGATTGAGCTGCTCAAATGCTCTGTCCGGGTGCTGTGATGCACCCCAGAACCCCCTCGGGACTGGGGCACTGCTGTCCTGGGCCACTGGCAGCGTTGGCTGCTGCCCGCGCATGGCTGGGCCCTGGGGGAACAGGGTGGAGGGGCAGCTCCATGGAGCTGTGGAGGTGCCAACACCCAGCCCTCTGGCCTCGTCCCAGGGCCACACTCTCTAACGGGATTGAGGGTCAAGGAGGTCCTGTCCTGCTCCCACATCCCCTCCCTGGAGTGGTTCCCATGGGCATCAAGTCAACCTCCTCCATGGAAAAGTCCCCAAATCCATTCCTCTCAGACAAGACAGTGGTCATCAAGCTCAGGTTTTTTGCCTCAAGGTCACAAGATGGTGTCACAGCTCCATTACGTGCTGACACCACTGTCCCATCCAAAAAGGGAGGGACAGGAGGGAGAGGAGAAAGGATGTTTTATTCAGGAAGGGAACTCCCCAGTGACTCTCTCATTGTCCAGAACTAAGTCAGATGCAGAACGGTGGACCAATCTCTAGGGAGAATGGGCGGCTGGTGCGGACCAATTAGAATCTCCCCTCCAGGACAAGGAGAGGGGCTACTTTCCTGGAAGTCAATGCATCTCCACCCAGTGCAAAATCAGGGCTCTGTTTGCAGAGAATAGGGCAAGGGGTGGCTATTGGGAAGTTATAAATCAGTGACAGTCCTGGCCAGAGGAAGCCAGCAGGCGCCAGGAGAGGAAGCCCAGCCCAAGGTGGCCCTGAGTGCCAGCTGCCCAGCCTCCCAGCACCCATTCTCACCTCCTCCCACCTGTCCTCCACCCAGGGGCCCCAGAGATCCTTGAATGCACAGGTCTGACCCTGGCACTCCCCTGCTCAGAACTCTCCTGGGGCTCCCCATGGCCTCTAGGGAAAAGATCTGGTTCTGCAGCTTGCTATAAAGGACTTCTGTGTTCTGAGCCTGCTTGCCTTTCTCCCTTGCCCTTGAAATGTCTTTGTGGGGGACATGATTCAGTCCATAGCAGTGTATGACAACCACAGGTGACTTGCTTGTAAAGAAGCCCAGGAGGCAGGACAGGCCTGCATGACTTCCCCATCCAAATCCCTATCACCCAACATAGGTGTGAGGTAGGGGTGATGGGAATTTGTTGATAAAGGAGGGGAGGGATACAGGAAGGCACACTCACTGCAAAAGTGCAGTTTGGCATAGGGTGTCATCTGTTAGGCACAGCTGTCAGGCAATCCAGTGTGTGGATTCGAATCTATTGTGTACCCCAGAAAAGCCATGTTTTAATCCTGACCCAATCTTGTGGAAGCAGCCATTTCTTTTAATCCCTATTCAGTATAGTAGGTTGGAAGTTTGATTAGATTATCCCGTGGAGATGTGATAATCTCCACGTGTGCATGTGTGACCTTTGAGTAGGTGGAGATGTGGCTCCACCCATTCCAGGTGGTCTTGATTAATTTATGGGAATCCTTTAAAGAGGAAACATTTTGGAGAAAGTGCAGAAACAACAGAGACTGAGCCAACAGAAACTTCAGAGCAGAGCTGACACAGATGCCAACATGTAGAAAACAGAGACACAGATGTTTGGAGATGCTTGGAGCCCAGCAGATGTTGCCATGAGATGTTAAGCAAGCCAGAGCCTGGAGTGAGCCAAGGGAAGCCAAGAGATGAAAGCCAGCCCCAGAGAAGCAAAGTGAGGAACCCCCACAGGAGCAGAGGCTGAAAGCACACAGAGCCAGGAGCACGGGACCAGTGTGCCTTCCCAACTGACAGAGGTGTTGCAGACACATCAGGCTTCCTTGAATTAAGGTACCTTTCCCTGGATGCCTTAATTTGGATATTTTCACTTCCTTAGAACTGTAAACTTTTACCTTATTAAATTCCCCTTTATAAGAGCTGTTCTTGTTCTGGTATATTGCATTCTAGCAGCTGCAAGCTATCACACCCAGAAAAGGCCCTTTATTTATAAGCAGGTGAGAGGGGAAGAGTAGAGAAGGGTATCAAGAAATTCTTCTGAAGGGATGTGAAATTTATAAAAGAGAATGAGGGAAGAGTAGGAATTAGAGAAGGGCTTGAAACCATGCAAGACCCTGTGCTGGTTTGCAACGGTTATGTACCACAGAACAGCCATGCTCTTTTAATCCAATCTTGTGGGGGCAGGACTATTGTTCAGTGGGACTTTTTGATTAAAGTTTTTCCATGGACCCAATTGTGAGTGGGACCTTCTGACTAGATGTGAGATATGACCCCACATTTTCAAGGTGAGTCTTAATCCTTTTACTGGAGTCCTGCGTCAAGAGAATACAAGAGAGAACTTAGACAGCAGAGAGATGCAGCCAAGAGACATTGACGTTTGGAGATGCTAAGAGATGAAATCCAAAGTTTGCCCTAGAGTAAGTGAGGAATCACAGATGCTTAGACAGGAAGCCTCGGGCATCAGAAGCTGAAAGCAATAAACCAGAAGTAAGGACCAGAGATGCCAGCCACATGCCTTCTCAGCTGACAGAAGTTTCCAAATGCTAGCAACCCTTCTTCAAAGTCAAGGTATCTTTCTCTGGATGCCTTAATTTGGACATTTTCATGGTCTTAGAACTGTTAATGTGTAAACCTAATAAATCCCCTTTGTAAAAGGCAATTCATGTCTGATGTATTGCATTCTGGCAGCTTTACTAAACTGAAACAGGCCCCATTTCACCCAGAGCAAAAGAAAAAGCTCTTGCAATGACCTATAAGGTTCTGTCTGGAAGCCACCTCCGCCACCCCAACCCTGAGGCCTCCTGCTCCGGGGCCCACGTTAGAACCCCCTGCCCCCAGGGAGCCACATGGGTCATCACTTTCACGAGGCCAGCCTGGCCACCCCTGACCCCCAGACCCCTCACCCCTGACACTGCTCTGCCTTCTGTTTCCCCCTGTAGCTCATCCCTTCCCCTGCTATATTTATTACGTTGAACTCTTATTGTCTGTCTTCCCCTGCTGGAATCTAAGCTCCATGAAGACAGGGTTGTGTGTTCAGTGATGATTCTCAAGTTTGCAGGAAGGGCCTGGGCCCCCATGAGGATGTGCTGAGTGGAGCATTTCCAGCAGAGGGGCCTGGTGTGGATCTGCAAGCATGCACGTAGGTGTCAGGAGCCGTGGGGTCAGCAGTGTGCAGGAACAGGGCATGCCTGAAGCCACAAGAGTAGGCACAACCAGGTAAAATATGAATAGCTTTAGTACCTGGACGGGGGTGGTGGGTGCCTGTCAAAGATCGATGGCTGTTTACATTCAGACTCCTCTGGGTTCCCATTGCAGATCTCTAACTCACTCTGGCTGAAACAATAAAGAGAATTAAATGGCACACGCCTGTGAGATTCAGTGACCTGCCAGATTCAGATGATGGGCAGTCACTGTCCAGCACCGGTTTTCAGTGGTTGCCTCAGCTCGCTGGGTCCCAGGACCCAGGCTTTCAGCCTCCCACCCAGGAGAGAGGCCAGCCCACCCAGCCAGTCCCTCCCATCCACTCGCCCACCTCTGACCACCACCGAGGCCAGGGAAAGGAGCGTGACACTGGCTCCAACCACCCAGGTTCCGCCTCCAGCACTTCCTCCCGGGATACAGAGGCAAGTGCAGAGCCAGGAGCAGAAATGAGAGTCCCGACTGGAAGGAGGAAGAGGGAACTGCAGGCTGAGCAAGCTCCAAGCCCACAGGACTGTGGTCACCCCTTAGTCACCAGCGCCCACATACGTCCTAATCCCACATTTTCCTCTACACAAATGACCTCGTCTGTGGAAAGGCCCAGCTGAGGCCCCATTCTGAAAGGCTCTGCACTTCTGGGGGCATGACAACCTCTCCATCGGGGCTGCATGTAGCCTCTCAAGGTCAGATGACCTGACACAGAGTCATCCATTTAGTATGCAAGTTCCTGCTTTGAAGAGGGGGAAGGGAAACACCAGCGCAGAATGGCCATGCCCGTCCTGGGTCCTGCTGGGCAGGGGGAGAGAGAGGAAGGCTATCTGGCTCCTTGCCAGCCCCCACCAATTGGTCTGCACATGGCTGTCCTGAAGTTGTCTTCTCACCACCCCTTCTAGCTGGGACCTGGGTAGGCTGTGGTCCTCCAGCAGCTCGGGGCCCCTGCACAGAACTGGGGACCTGGAGATGATCCTGGGGGTGAGCTGTTGTCCCCCAGGTAGGAGTTCCTTAACAATACATCTGGTGGCCTTAAATTCTTAGTGAGTTTTAGTCAATTTGCTTCCATTCCGTGGGACAGCAGCCAAAGCCCAAAGCCTCCTCTGGTCATGGAATTGAAACTGAAAAGCTCAGCCTCCGGCAGCAGAGCCTGCTGCTCTGCCTAATCGTCACCATCCATCCTGAGTTTGATGTGAATGTTGTGTGGACACTGGCAACAGCCCAGGCGGTGAGATCCCAATAATGTGCTCCTGGCTGCTGACCACAGGCCAGTGGCACGGCCACAGAAAGGCCGTGTGCCCTCCTTATCAGGGAGAGGAGCATCTTGGAGGTGTTCAGGGTCTTCTCTGGCTATGCTGCCTGCCCCCGGGCTGTGCTCTTGCTAGCCTCAGCTTGGAGTCAAGAATTTGATTATTCCACCACTGCCAAGCACCAAAGTATAAGATTGTCAGTCATCTTGGCAATACAGAAAAGGCCTCTGTTAGCAAAGCTTTATTTTCTACCTTGTTGGCTTTGGAGCGAGCCAGTTTCAGCTTTAGACATGCCTTATTTCACCAGGGCTGCTCTAAGTACCACACCCTAGCTGGCTCCAACACCAGGAATTTATTATTGTCTGGCCATTCTAGAGGCAACAGTCAAGGTCTCAACAGGGCAGGCTTTCTCCTGGAGTCCGCAGCCCTCTGGGGCTGGCTTGCCACAACCCTTGGGCTTGCGTGGCTAGCATCTGTGCCTCCAGCACACTCACTGGCTTCTCCTCACTTTCCACCTTTCCTTTGCTTATAAGGTCCCACCCCACCCCACCCCCGTCGTGTGATGAGGGCCTGCCCTGAATCTGGCCTCTTCCTAATAGGATCTTCAAAGGTCCTGTTCACAAAGGAGCCCACATTTCAGCTGATAATAACGCCTTCAAAGTCCTCTTTAGAAATGGGTTTAGGACTTGAACATGCCTTTTGTGGGGGGCATGATTCACTCACCGGCAGTTCGCCTCCTCCGGGAACTTTCTGAATGAGCCAACTGCCTTCAGCATCAGGAAGCCTGTTTGCTGGGTGCTCCAGGCTCGTTAAACACCTGGTCTGTACCCCAAGGTGCAACAAGCAAAGCAGTGTATCCTGCACCCCAAGGTGCAACAGGCAACTGTGTATCCTCTACCCCAGTGTGTAAGAGGCAACAGAATATCCTGTACCCCAAGGTAACAATAGGCAACAGTGTATCTTATACCCCTACATGCAAAAAGCAACAGTGTAGCCTACACCAGAAGTACAAATGGCAACAGTGTATATTCACATAGTTACCTAGGGTTGTTGCAACAAAGGACCACACATTCAGAGGCTTAAAACAACACAAATTTATTCCTACAGTTCTGGCAGCTAGAAATCCCCAAATCAGTTTAATTGGACTAAAGTCCAAGTGTCAGCAGGCTGGTTCCTTCTGGAGGCTCCGATGGGAGAATTCGTTCCCTGGCCTTTTTCAGCTTCCAGCAGTCACCTACAGCCCCTGGCAAGAGGCCCCTTTCCTTCAAGGCATATCACTCAACCTCTGCTCCTGCCCTCCCACGGCCTTCTCTTACTGTGTCTCTACCTGAGTCCCTCTTATAAAACCTCTATAATGCCATCAGGCCTGCCCAGATAATCCAAGATAACCCCCCATTAAATCCTTAACTTAATCACAAATGCCAAGTGTCTTTTGCCATACATGTGCAGTTACAGGTTTGGGGACTTAAAGATGAACATCTTTGGGGGCCATAGTTCAGTCAAGCAGACTGTTTCACAAATGTGTAGCAAAGGTCCCCAACCTCTCACCACGAAGGAGAGGAGACCTCCTCACTGCCCCCATTCCTAACTCAGTCCAGTCATTTCTATATTTTAGGGTCTGTCACTTGTGACATCTTGTTTCCTGGCACTAAATTCTACATGAGTTAAGATGTTGTTTGTTGCAAGAAAGACAAATCCCTGCTCAGATTGGCTTATAGTATTAGGGGAGTTTTTTTTAGTTTATCCAATTGAAAAAATCCAGAGGTAGCTCCAAATTTGGGGTAAGGACTGATATAGCCATTCACCAAGGACCCCAAGGTGCTCTCCTTTATATTGTTCTTTTGGCTAAAAAGGGAAAGAAATTAAATTTAATATTTCATATATTAATTGATAGGACTGCATGCATAGAATTTATAAATAAATATGTATGTGCTTGGGTTTGTGTTCACATTGAAAAATAAGAAAGTTTGGAGACCCTGGGTATGAGCTGCTCTTTATTTGTATTGAGTAGAAATAAGTCATTGGCAACTATCTCCTACTAAGCTGCAGATTGCCTATTCCACCCTCCTAACCTATTCCCAATCCCCTGATGCAGACTCCTGTTTCATTCCTGCTGGGATGTTCCAGCAAATGGAGACGTTCACCCTTTAGACCTCAAGTTGCCCAAAGTCACTCTGAAAAAGGTGTGGTCTGGCCTCCCCAAAACACTGTGTCCAGCTGCTCAGAACATGTCTGCTGGATCAGACTGAAGGTTACAACATTTTCATCCTTGCCTAAAATTCTATTTACATGGCTGGTGCCTGCAATTGCACTCCCTGCTTCTGAGGGAGGCTGGCCACTCCAAGATGCTGACAGGCTGGTCAGTGATTCCTCTTGGTTCCAAGGTCAAGGTAAACGTTATGCTCCAGAAATGTAGATCCAATCAGGTTCACGGGGAGGAAGATGACAGCAGTGCCTGCTGACTTCTGCACTGCCACAGGAGAACCCCTGGACCGGGGTGCCTCGGTGCCAGACAGCCACTGCCCAGCTGACCTCTTGCCCCATTGAGAAAAGCAGCCAGAAGGCAGCAACAATGCTTTACTATTTTTTTTCACTTTTCTTCCCTACTCACCCCTGATCTTTTTTTTCTTTCTTTAAACACATCAGTAAATACATCAACAGATCACATTCTATTACCACAGTTGTTACATTGGAAAGAGAGGAAACAAGCAAAAAAGTAACACCCCAAAAAAACTGAGATAAAATATTATGGGATTCGGGTGGGCCACAGTGGCTCAGCAGGCAGAGTTCTCACCTGTCAATCCTGAGACCTGAGTTCAATTCCCGGTGCCTGCTCATGCAAAAAAATAAATAAATAAAAAGAAGAAGAAGAAAGAAAAATATTGCGGGATTTAAGAAAAAGACACAAATCAGACTCCAAATGCTTGGGGGAAAGAAGTCCACTTCACTGCGCCTTTCTGGAGGAGATGGAGCAAGGCATCAGACACCATCATGCAGGAAATCTCCAAAACACGTCTATCCTTAAAAGTTTCTCTTTGCTCCTGCAGGTCCTCTCCCTTCAGCAGCTCTCAATCCCTGCTGCTCCCCCAATCTTCTCTCTGGTCCCCACCTTGTGATTCCACCTGTGTCTGAACTGTGTTCCCATGCCTCTCAGTCCCTTCCAGTGTGGGCTGGGATTTCCAAGAACCATCCCTACTCATCACCCAGTTCAGCAAATTAAAGCAAGACCTGCCATGCCCAAGGGGCCTTTCGTGGTAGGTGTCACAAAGTAGTTTTAAAGATGCGCAGGCAAGAGTGTATAATGATAGTGACTAAATGTAAAAATTTTTTAAATGTTTTTGCATGAGGAAGAACAAAAGAATGTCATGACTGCAGGGTGCTGAAAATAGATGGTAATTAATATTTTAAAATTTCAACTTATGTGTGAGACTAAAGCAAAAAATGTTTATTTGGTACAAATTTATATTTTGACTGGTGCGTTTCCTTATATAACTTATGTAGACAGCTTAATGGAACACCGTAAGTACAAGGAACCTTGAGTAGGACATGAGATTTTGTTGGTTTGTCCAGAGTGATGCCCCGATAAATCCTAGAGTGATTTGAACAGTGAATGAAAAAGTATTTGCAAAGCCCCCTTCTGGGAGTGGTGAGAACGGGGAGAAATTCAACTTCCTCAAGTTGAATTCTTGATATTCTCACAAGCAGTGTGGATAACCAAAGCTATAGGCTGAGCCCCCAATCTTGGGGTTTGTTCATATGAAACTTAACCCCACAAAGGATAGGTCACGCCTACTTAAAATTAGGCCTAAGAGTCACCCCCAAGAGAACCTCTTTTGTTGCTCAGATGTGGCCTCTCTCTCCAGCCAACACAACAAGCAAACTCACCACCCTCCCCCTGTCTACGTGGGACATGACTCCCAGGGGTGTGGACCTTCCTGGCAACGTGGGACAGAAATCCTAGAATGAGCTGAGACTCAGCATCAAGGGATTGAGAAAACCTTCTCGACCAAAAGGGGCAAGAGTGAAATGAGACAAATTGTCAGTGGCTGAGAGATACCAAACAGAGTCCAGAGGTTATCTGGAGGTTATTCTTACGCATTAAGTAGATATCACCTTGTTAGTCAAGATGTAATGGAGAGGCTGGAGGAAACTGCCTGAAAATGTAGAGCTGTGTTCCAGTGGCCATGTTTCTTGGAAATGACTATATAGTGATGTAGCTTTCACAATGTGACTGTGTGATTGTGAAAACTTTGTGTCTGATGCTCCTTTTATCTACCTTGTCAGCAGATAAGTAGAACATATGGAATAAAAGTAAATAATAGGGGGAACAAATAAATTTAGATTGAAATGCTAGTGATCAATGAAAGGAAGGGGTAAGGAGTATGGTAGGTATAAATTTTTTTTCTGTTTTCATTTTATTTCTTTTTCTGAATAGATGCAAATATTCCAAGAAATGAACATGATGATGAATATGCAACTATGTGATGATATTGTGAATTACTGATTATATATGTAGAATGGAATGATCAAAATAGGAATGTTTGCGTTTGTTTGGTGTTTTTTGGTATTTAAAAAAAATAAAATGACGGCAGGCAGAGTAAAGATGGCAGCTTAGCAATGCGTGCATTTTAGTTCATCCTCCAGAACAACTACTAAATAACCAGAAACAGGACAGAACAGCTCCCGGAGCCATGTCAGTAACCAAAAACACAGCGTACCCCAGTCTGGACCAGCTGGACCAGCTGTAAGCCTCCCCAAAACCATGAGTTCTCCAAGCCATGGCGCCCAGCGCCCGGCGCCCCTCCCCCACAGGCGGCTTCCCAGAGGGAAAGGAAAGAGACTCTAAACCTGGTCAAGGCAGAGTTAGCTCATTGGGCTCACGGGAAAAAAGGAAAGGGGAAGAAACAGAGGTTTTAGTGGCTGTGTTTCTATGGAGACTTGGCATATTCTGGATTCAGCGCGGGACTTCTCAGGCTGCAACTGCCCCAGGCATAGGCAGAAATGGGCTGCTTTCAGGGCTGTCTCCCACCTGTGCCTTCCCCAGGGGAGGGGTGAAGCCCAACTCAGGTGGAATCCCTCTCTCAAGGAATTCAGACCCCAGGGCTTGGCAATTTGAAGCCATTAAAACCAGCCTACAACCTCTCCTCCATCTCCACCACGCCCCCAACAGAGAGAGTCTTCCAAAGTTAAAAGTGCCGCAATATCTTTTGCTGATGTGACCCACAGGCAGACCCACCACATACTGGGCAGGATAAGAAAAACAGAGCCCAGAGACTACACAGGAAAGTCTTTTAACCTGCTAGGTCTCACCCTCAGGGAAAACTGATGCAGGTGACCCCTTCCCCCTGATAGGAGGCCAGTTTAGTCCGGGAAAGCCCGGCTGGAGTCTATAATACCTACGTAGACCCTCCTAAGGGTTGGGAGGGAAAAGGCATCATAAAAGCAGGGCAAGAAACAAGAAAACAGGAACTGAAAAATTATCCTCTGTCAAACAAAACCAAAGCTAGAGGTCTGGAAAAAGCTGAACTGAAGGTCAAAGAACAGATAGACAACAAATTCATCTAGCAAGAAAAACCTAGGTAAGAGAAGTGAAAGCAATCTCCAGAATAAACTAATTAAGGTAATTAAATGTCTAGACACCAGCAAAAAATAACAAATGACACCAGGAAAATTGAAGCTATGGCCCAGTCAAAGGAACAAACCAATAGTTCAAATGAGATACAAGAGCTGAAACAACTAATTGGGAATGTACGAACAGACATGGAAAACCTCATCAAAAACCAAATCAATGAATTGAAGGAGGATATGAAGAAGGCAAGGAATGAACAAAAAGAAGAAATGGAAAGTGTGAAAAAACAAATCACAGAACTTATGGGGATGAAAGGTACAGTAGAAGAGATGAAAAAAAACAATGGAAACCTACAACAGTAGATTTCAAGAGACATAGGTTAGGATTAGTGAACTGGAGGATGGAACATCTGAAATCCGACAACATATAGAAACTATAGGGAAAAACATGAGCAGGGACTCAGGGAACTGAATGATAATATGAAGCACACAAATGGAAGAAATTATCCCTGAAAATTTCCCAACTCTTACGAAAGACCTAACATTACAGATCCAAGAAGTGCAGTGCAATCCAAAGAGAAGAGATCCAAATAGACATTCTCCAAGAAACTTACTAGCCAGAATGTCAGAGGTCAAAGAGAAAGAGAGGATCTTGAAAGCAGCAAGAGAAAAGCAATCCATCACATACAAGGGAAACCCAATAAGACTATGTGTAGATTTCTTAGCAGAAACCATGTAGGCGAGAAGACAGTGGGATGATATATTTAAATTACTAAAAGAGAAAAACTGCCAACCAAGAATTCTATACCCAACAAAATTGTCCTTCAAAAATGAAGGAGAAATTAAAACAATTTCAGACAAAAAATCACTGAGAGAATTTGTGACCAAGAGACCAGCTCTGCAAGAAATACTAAACGGAGCACTAGAGACAGATACAAAAAGACAGAAGAGAAAGGTGTGGAGAAGAGTATAGAAAGAAGGAAAATTAGATATGACATATAAAATACAAAAGGCAAAATGGTAGAGGAAAGTACTACCCAAACAGTAATAACACTAAATGATAATGGATTGAACTCCCCAATCAAAAGACATAGACTGGCAGAATGGATTAAAAAACAGGATCCTTCTATATGCTGTCTACAGGAAACACATCTTAGACCCAAAGATAAACATAGGTTGAAAGTGAAAGGTTGGGAAAAGATATTTCATGCAAATAACAACCAGAAAAGAGCAGGAGTAGCTATACTAATATCCAACAAATTAGACTTCAAATGTAAAACAGTTAAAAGAGACAAAGAAGGATACTATGTACTAATAAAAGGGACAATTCAACATGAAGACATAACAATCATAAATATTTATGCACCGAACCAGAATGCCCCAAAATACATGAGGCAAACACTGAAAAGGGAAATAGACACATCTACCATAATAGTTGGAGATTTCAATTCCCTACTCTCATCAATGGACAGAACATCTAGACAGAGGATCAATAAAGAAACAGAGCATTTGAATATTACAATAAATGAGCTAGACTTAACAGATATTTATAGGACATTACACCCCACAACAGCAGGATACACCTTTTTCTCAAGTGCTCATGGATCATTCTCAAAGATAGACCATATGCTGGGTCACAAAGCAAGTCTCAACAAATTTTAAAAGATTAAAATCATACAAAACACTTTCTCAGATCATAAGGGAATGAAGTTGGAAATCAATAATAGGCAGAGCGCCAGAAAATTCACAAATATGTGGAGGCTCAACAACACACTCTTAAACAACCAGTGGGTCAAGGAAGAAATTACAAGAGAAATCAGGAAATAACTCGAGGCAAATGAAAATGAAAACACAACATATCAAAACTTATGGGATCCAGTAAAGGCAGTGCTAAGAGGGAAATTTATTGCCCTAAATGCCTATATCAAAAAAGAAGAAAGGGCAAAAATACAGGAATTAACTGTCCACTTGGAAGAACTGGAGAAAGAACAGCAAACTAACCCCAAAGCAAGCAAAAGGAAAGAAATAACAAATATTAGAGCAGAAATAAATGAAATTGAGAACATGAAAACAATTGAGAAAATCAATAAAACCAGAAGTTGATTCTAAGAGAAAATCAATAAGATTGATGGGCCCTTAGCAAGATTGACAAAAAGAAGAAGAGAGAGGATGCAAATAAATAAGATCAGAAATGGAAGAGGAGACATAACCACTGACCCCACAGAAATAAAGGAGGTAATAATAGGATACTATGAAAAACTTTATGCCAATAAATACAACAATTTAGATGAAATGGACAACTTCCTAGAAAGGCATGAACAACCAACTTCAACTCAAGAAGAAATAGATGACTTCAACAAACCAACCACAGGTAAAGAAATTGAATCAGACATTCAAAAGCTTCCCAAAAAGAAAAGTCCAGGACCAGACGGCTTCACATGTGAATTCTACCAAACATTCCAGAAAGAATTAGTACCAATCCTGCTCAAACTCTTCAAAAAAATTGAATGGAGTTCCGGAGAAGATGGCGGCTTAGTAAGACGTGCGGATCTTAATTTCTCCTCCAGAACAGCTATTAGGGGAGTAGAAACGATACAGAACAGCTCCCAAAGCCATGACAGAGATAAAAAAGACAGCGTACCCCATCCTGGAACGGCTGGCTGGCTGAGAGAACGCGGTCTGGTGAGATCGCCGAGGGGCGCAGACTTCACCGGGCGGGGCGGCAAGCGGCCGGAGTCACTCCCTCCCCCTTCCCGGGCCGGCTGGGAGAATTGGATAGGCGGTCCCCTTAAACCGCGGCGCCTGGCGCCCACACCACGCGCGGCCCCCCGGACCAACTGAGAGAATTGAATCAGAAATCCCCAGGCCGCGGAGAATGGTGACGGGGGGGGGGGCCCTTCCAAACCCGTGACTCCCCGGAAACGTGCACTCTCCCGGGTGGGCCGCTGAAGCTGGCGCCCTCCCGCCACCGGGCCGACTAGGAAATTCGGACGGGCACTTTCCCAGGCTGTGGCGGCCAGCGATCCTCCCCGCGTTTGGACCCTGGGCCGGTTGGCACTCTTCCAAGCCACTTTGGCTAGCGAACCTCCCGGACGGCGAGAGTTTTCCAAAGTTAAAGGACCCACAGCACCTTTTACTGGTGGGACCCGCAGACAAACGTGTGCCATGAGTGCCACCTACTGGGCAGGATAAGAAAAACAGAACCCAGAGTTTTCACAGAAAAATCTTACAACCTTGTCGGGTCCAACATCCAGGGGAATCTGACTAAATGCCCAGACGCCAGCAGCAGAAGATAACTGTCCACGCTCAGAAGCTTGAGAATATGGCCCAGTCAAAGGAACAAACCAATAGTTCAAATGAGATACAAGAGCTGAGACAGCTAATGCTGAATATACGAACAGAAATGAAAAAGCTCTTCAAAAATGAAATCGATAAATTGAGGGAGGACATGAAGAGGACATGGGCTGAACAAAAGGAAGAAATAGAAAAACTGAAAAAACAAATCACAGAACTTATGGAAGTGAAGGATAAAGTAGAAAAGATGGAAAAAAAATGGATACCTACAATGATAGATTTAAAGAGACAGAAGATAGAATTAGTGATTTGGAGGATGGAACATCTGAATTCCAAAAACAAACAGAAACTATCGGGAAAAGAATGGAAAAATTTGAACAGGGTATCAGGGAACTCAAGGACAATATGAACCACACAAATATACGTGTTGTGGGTGTCCCAGAAGGAGAAGAGAAGGGAAAAGGAGGAGAAAAACTAATGGAAGAAATTATCACTGAAAATTTCCCAACTCTTATGAAAGACCTAAAATTACAGACCCAAGAAGTGCACGCACCCCAAAGAGATTAGACCCAAACAGGCGTTCTCCAAGACACTTACTAGTTAGAATGTCAGAGGTCAAAGAGAAAGAGAGGATCTTGAAAGCAGCAAGAGAAAAACAATCCATCACATACATGGGAAACCCAATAAGACTATGTGTAGATTTCTCAGCAGAAACCATGGAAGCTAGAAGACAGTGGGATGATATATTTAAATTACTAAAAGAGAAAAACTGCCAACCAAGACTCCTATATCCAGCAAAATTGTCCTTCAAAAATGAGGGAAAAATTAAGACATTCTCAGACAAAAAGTCACTGAGAGAATTTGTGACCAAGAGACCAGCTCTGCAAGAAATACTAAAGGAAGCACTAGAGTCAGATACAAAAAGACAGAAGAGAGAGGTATGGAGAAGAGTGTAGAAAGAAGGAAAATCAGATATGATATATATAATACAAAAGGCAAAATGTTAGAGGAAAATATTATCCAAACAGTAATAACATTAAATGTCAATGGACTGAATTCCCCAATCAAAAGACATAGATTGGCAGAATGGATTAAAAAACAGGATCCTTCTATATGCTGTCTACAGGAAACACATCTTAGACCCAAAGATAAACATAGGTTGAAAGTGAAAGGTTGGGAAAAGATATTTCATGCAAATAACAACCAGAAAATAGCAGGAGTGGCTATACTAATATCCAACAAGTTAGACTTCAAATGTAAAACAGTTAAAAGAGATAAAGAAGGACACTATATACTAATAAAAGGAACAATTAAACAAGAAGACATAACAATCATAAATATTTATGCACCGAACCAGAATGCCCCAAAATACGTGAGGAACACACTGCAAACACTGAAAAGGGAAATAGACACAAATGCCATAATAGTTGGAGACTTCAATTCCCCACTCTCATCAATGGACAGAACATCTAGACAGAGGATCAATAAAGAAATAGAGAATCTGAATATTACTATAAAGGAGCTAGACTTAACAGACATTTATAGGACATTACATCCCACAACAGCAGGATACACCTTTTTCTCAAGTGCTCATGGATCATTCTCAAAGATAGACCATATGCTGGGTCACAAAGCAAGTCTTAACAAATTTAAAAAGATTGAAATCATACACAACACTTTCTCGGATCATAAAGGAATGATGTTGGAAATCAATAATAGGCGGAGTGCCAGAAAATTCACAAATACATGGAGACTCAACAATACACTCCTAAACAACGAGTGGGTCAAAGAAGAAATTGCTAGAGAAATAAGCAAATACCTCGAGGCGAATGAAAATGAAAACACAACATATCAAAACTTATGGGACGCAGCAAAGGCAGTGCTAAGAGGGAAATTTATTGCCCTAAATGCCTATATCAGAAAAGAAGAAAAGGCAAAAATTCAGGAATTATCTATCCATTTGGAAGAACTGGAGAAAGAACAGCAAACTAATCCCAAAGCAAGCAAAAGGAAAGAAATCACAAAGATTAGAGCAGAAATAAATGAAATTGAAAACATGAAAACAATAGAGAAAATCAATAAGGCCAGAAGTTGGTTCTATGAGAAAATCAATAAGATTGATGGGCCCTTAGCAAGATTGACAAAAAGAAGAAGAGAGAGGATGCAAATAAATAGGATCAGAAATGGAAGAGGAGACATAACTACTGACCTCACAGAAATAAAGGAGGTAATAACAGGATACTATGAACAACTTTACGCTAATAAATACAACAATTTAGATGAAATGGACGGGTTCCTAGAAAGACATGAACAACCAACTTTGACTCAAGAAGACATAGATGACCTCAACAAACCAATCACAAGTAAAGAAATTGAATCAGTCATTCAAAAGCTTGCTAAAAAGAAAAGTCCAGGACCAGACAGCTTCACATGTGAATTCTATCAAACATTCCAGAAAGAATTAGTACCAACTCTCCTCAAACTATTCAAAAAAATCGAAGCAGAGGGAAAACTACCTAATTCATTCTATGAAGCCAACATCACCCTCATACCAAAACCAGGCAAAGATATTACAAAAAAAGAAAACTACAGGCCAATCCCTCTAATGAATATAGATGCAAAAATCCTCAATAAAATTCTAGCAAATCGTATCCAACAACACATTAAAAGAATTATACATCATGACCAAGTAGGATTCATCCCAGGTATGCAAGGATGGTTCAACATAAGAATATCAATTAATGTAATACACCATATCAACAAATCAAAGCAGAAAAATCACATGATCATCTCAATTGATGCAGAGAAGGCATTTGACAAGATTCAACATCCTTTCCTGTTGAAAACACTTCAAAGGATAGGAATACAAGGGAACTTCCTTAAAATGATAGAGGGAATATATGAAAAACCCACAGCTAATATCATCCTCAATGGGGAAAAATTGAAAACTTTCCCCCTAAGATCAGGAACAAGACAAGGATGTCCACTATCACCACTATTATTCAACATTGTGTTGGAGGTTCTAGCCAGAGCAATTAGACAAGAAAAAGAAATACAAGGCATCAAAATTGGAAAGGAAGAAGTAAAACTATCACTGTTTGCAGACGATATGATACTATATGTCGAAAACCCGGAAAAATCCACAACAAAACTGCTACAGCTAATAAATGAGTATAGCAAAGTGGCAGGTTACAAGATCAACATTCAAAAATCTGTAGCATTTCTATACACTAGCAATGAACAAGCAGAGGGGGAAATCAAGAAACGAATCCCATTTACAATTGCAACTAAAAGAATAAAATACCTAGGAATAAATTTAACTAAAGAGACAAAAAACCTATATAAAGAAAACTACAAAAAACTGTTCAAAGAAATCATAGAAGACCTAAATAGATGGAAGGGCATACCGTGTTCATGGATTGGAAGACTAAATATAGCTAAGATGTCAATCCTACCTAAATTGATTTACAGATTCAATGCAATACCAATCAAAATCCCAACAACTTATTTTTCAGAAATAGAAAAACCAATAAGCAAATTTATCTGGAAGGGCAGGGTGCCCTGAATTGCTAAAAACATCTTGAGGAAAATAAACGAAGCTGGAGGTCTCGCGCTGCCGGACTTTAAGGCATATTATGAAGCCACAGTGGTCAAAACAGCATGGTATTGGCATAAAGATAGATATATCGACCAATGGAATCGAATAGAGTGCTCAGATATAGACCCTCTCATCTATGAACATTTGATCTTTGATAAGGCAGTCAAGCCAACTCACCTGGGACAGAACAGTCTCTTCAATAAATGGTGCCTAGAGAACTGGATATCCATATGCAAACGAATGAAAGAAGACCCATGTCTCACACCCTATACAAAAGTTAACTCAAAATGGATCAAAGATCTAAACATTAGGTCTAAGACCATAAAACAGTTAGAGGAAAATGTAGGGAGATATCTTATGAATCTTACAATTGGAGGTGGTTTTATGGACCTTAAACCTAAAGCAAGAGCACTGAAGAAGGAAATAAATAAATGGGAACTCCTCAAAATTAAACACTTTTGTGCATCAAAGAACTTCATCAAGAAAGTAGAAAGACAGCCTACACAATGGGAGACAATATTTGGAAATGACATATCAGATAAAGGTCTAGTATCCAGAATTTATAAAGAGATTGTTCAACTCAACAACAAAAAGACAGCCAATCCAATTACAAAATGGGAAAAAGACTTGAACAGACAACTCTCAGAAGAGGAAATACAAATGGCCAAAAGGCACATGAAGAGATGTTCAACGTCCCTGGCCATTAGAGAAATGCAAATCAAAACCACAATGAGATATCATCTCACACCCACCAGAATGGCCATTATCAACAAAACAGAAAATGACAAGGCTGGAGAGGATGTGGAGAGAGAGGCACACTTATCCACTGTTGGTGGGAATGCAAATGGTGCAACCACTGTGGAAGGCAGTTTGGTGGTTCCTCAAAAAGATGAATATAGAATTGCCATATGACCCAGCAATACCATTGCTAGGTATCTACTCAGAGGACTTAAGGGCAAAGACACAAACGGACATTTGCATGCCAATGTTTATAGCAGCATTATTTACAATTGCAAGGAGATGGAAAGAGCCAAAACGTCCATCAACAGACGAGTGGCTAAATAAACTGTGGCATATACATACAATGGAGTATTATGCAGCTTTAAGACAGGATAAACTTATGAAGCATGTAATAACATGGATGGACCTTGAGAACATTATGCTGAGTGAGACTAGCCAAAAACTAAAGGACAAATACTGTATGGTCTCATTGATATGAACTGACATTAGTGAATAAACTTGGAATATTTTGTTCGTAACAGAGACCATCAGCAGATAGAAATAGGGTAAGTATTGGGTAATTGGAGCTGAAGGGATACAGACTGTGCAACAGGACTGGATACAAAAACTCAGAAATGGAAAGCGCAATACTACCTAACTGTAATATAATTATGTTAAAACACTGAATGAAGTTGCATGTGAGAATGATAGAGGGAGGAGGGCTGAGGACATAAATGAAATCAGGAAGAAAGATAGATGTTAAAGATTGAGATGGTATAATCTAGGAATGCCTAGAGTGTATAATAATAGTGAAATGTACAAGGTACAATTTTAAAAATGTTTTTGCATGAGGAAGAACAAAGGAATGTCATTATTGCAGGGTACTGAAAATAGATGGTAATTAATATTTTAAAATGTCACCTTCTGTGTGAGACTAAAGCAAAAAATGTTTATTTGTTACAAAATTTATATTTTGACTAGTGCATTTCCTAATATAACTTATGTAGATAGTTTGACTGAACGCCATAAGTACTTGGAATCTCAGGTAGGACATCAGATTTTGCCGGTTTGTCCAGAGTGATGCCCCGATGAATCCCAGAGTGATTCGATCAGTGAGTGGAAAAGTATCTGCAAAGCCCCCTTCGGGGAATGTTGAGAGCGGGGAGAAATTCAACTTCCTCAAGTTGAATTCTTGATATTCTCACAAGCAGTGTGGACAACCAAAGCTATAGGCTGAGCCCCCAGTCTTGGGGTTTGTTCATATGAAACGTAACCCCGCAAAGGATAGGTCAAGTCTACTTAAAATTTAGGCCTAAGAGTCACCCCCAAGAGAGCCTCTTTTCTTGCTCAGATGTGGTCCCTCTCTCCAGCCAACACAACAAGCAGTCTCACCACCCTACCCCTCTCTACGTGGGACATGATTCCCAGGGGTGTGGACCTTCCTGGCAACGGGGGACAGAGATCTTGGAATGAACAGAGACTCAGCATCAAGGGACTGAGAAAAACCCTAGAATGAGCTGAGACTTAGCATCAAGGGATTGAGAAAACCTTCTCGACCAAAAGGGGGAAGAGGGAAATGAGTCCAAGTGTCAAGGGCTGAGAGATTCCAAACAGAGTAGAGAGGTTATCCTGGAGGTTACTCTTATGCATCAAGTAGATATCATCTTGTTATTCAAGATGTTATGGAGAGGCTGGAGGGAACTGCCTGAAAATGTAGAGCTGTGTTCCAGTAGCCATGTTTCTTGAGGATGATTGAATAATGATACAGCTGTCACAATGTGACTGTGTGATTGTGAAAACCTTGTGTCTGATGCTCCTTTTATCTACCTTGTCAACAAAGGAGTAGAACATATGGTATAAAAATAAATAATAGGGGGAACAAAAGCTAAAATAAATTTAGTTTAAATGCTAGTGATCAATGACAGCGAGGGGTAAGGGGTATGGTATGTATAACTATTTTTTCTCTGTTATTTTATTTCTTTTTCTGTTATCTTTTTATTTCTTTTTCTAAATCGATGCAAATGTTCTAAGAAATGATGAATATGCAACTAAGTGATGATATTGTGAATTACTGATTATGTATGTTGTTTTATTTTGTTTCTTTATTTTTTTAATTAATAAATAAATTAAAAAAAAAAACAATTTCAGGCACCAGCAATAACAAAAAATAAATAAATAAATAAAAAGAAAAAATTAAAAAAAAAAAAAAAGATGAGCAGGCAGGGGCCTGGGACCCGAAGCCCCCAGCTAGCGAGAAGAGGAGCATGCTTTGCAATTCAGGGCTAAGCCCAGGACCCAGTCTCTGGCTGCTTTCTCAGGTCATATACTTCGGCCAAGGTCCACTGGAAATAGGAAATCGACCAGGATTTAAAACCAGCTCAAGCTGGGTCCCATGATCCTCTGCAGCTCGTGCCCCCTCCCCACCCTACCCCTGGCAAACTTTCAGGAGCCACCCGGTCTCCAGTGACTCATGGTCCATGGGACCCAGAGCGATTCGGGCGGGGGAGGAAGGAGGTCAGCTCGAGGTGCGGAAGGCGCCCAGAGCAGTCGCTCACAACCCCCCTCTCGGGCCTGCCACTCCCTGCTCCCTGCTGTGACATGGAGACAAGGACACCTGTCCTGCAGGCTCCATGAGGGCCCTGGGAGAACCCCCAGAGACGACGGATGTGAGGGCCCTTTATAAGACCGAGGAGGGGGGTGGGGTATAAGCAGGCTGACCCCGGGCCAGGATGGTAGCCAGAGTGCCCGGGACAGGGTGGGGCAGGGCGGGGCGGGGGTGGTGGGGGCAGAGCCTTTCCTGGACTCCTTGGCCACGCAGTTAACTCCAGCAGAGAACAGGGGCTTGTGCCAGGGCAGAGGGCAAGGAGACCCACAGGGCACAGAGAATGCCCTCATGCTGCTGGAATGCAAGGGGGGCAGTGGAGCCACCAGTGTGAGTGGCACCTTCGTGTGACTTGTATGTAAGGGCTGCTCTGGGTGGGCGCAGAGCTGAAGGCACGAGGCTTGGAGTGAGAAACGGGGCTGGTGTGGTGCCCCATAAGAGGCCCTGCCCAGCACAGCATCCCAGCTGCATGGGATGCCACAGACAGCAGGAGGGCACCTGGTCCTGGTGGGGTGGGGCACGGAAGCAAGGGGGCAGGCAGGATGACAGAGCTGTAAACCTCACTTGGATTTGGCAGTGGTTTGCAGAGAGCTGAACTTGGCCCCAGTTCCAAAGCTGAACAACCTCTAAGCTACAGAGTGTGATTAGATGGGGAAGGAGCACACCTGGACTCTGCTTGCACACCTGCCTGGCAGAGAGTGGCACTGAAGAGGAAGCAGGCCTGGATGGCGAGAAGGGAGATGGGGGCTGGGAGGGGGGGCTCCCCTCTCCTCCTTGAGCCTCTGTTTACCTACTCCTAAAACGCGGGGTTGAGGGATTCGCAGTGTGTGAGGTGGACAGGTCTGTGGCTTGGAAACCAGGCAGACCAGGATTTCAATCCTGCAGTGCAAATCCGGACCACCTTCTTCACTCCTCCGAGCCTCAGTTTCCCCATCCATGGAAGGCATTAAAGGCGATAGAGCATCATTGCCCGAAAGGCAGTGTGATATCTGTGGGCATTTAACGGCACCAACTCCCGAAGAGGAGCGCTGGGGTGTCCTGGAGACACCATTTTCAGGCTCCGACTACACGGTCCTGAGCAAAGCATCCTCCTCTCCTCTCGGATAAGATCCTCCCTCCCTCTCTCTCATGAGATTCTCCTCCTGCTCCTTCTTCTCCTTCGTCTAACTAACTGCTTGCACACCGTTTCTATATAGTGGCCGAAGTCCAATTAGCTTAAGTGACCGGGCCCAGGTGGTCCTTTGGGAACTGGCCAGGGACCAAGAGGAGCTTCCTGGGACGGAGATCTCCATCAGAGTACATCTCCTTCTGGGAGGATGGCCAGTGCCCCCACCTGGAGAGCACATTTCAACAATTCATCACCAAGGTCACACAATGACAACAGCAGTTGAACAGAACAGACTCTACTAATTTCTCTCTCCCTTACAAGCATGAAACACACTTCATTCGGTGCTCGGCGGGTACTGGACTCCTGTCAGAGTTAGCTGGTTTTTCCGGTCCTGATGCTCGGGGATCCAGACAAACATAAATGTATGCATCCTGCTCTTTTTCTGCCCAGCCAGGCGGCTGTGGCTGCCAGGTCCTGTCATCCTCCTGTCTCCTGGACAACCCATGGCTGTGACTGGCTCATCCAGAGGGCAAACAGATACTCCCCAAGCAGACCTCCTCAGGGACATGGGCGAGGGGTCAGGGGTTAACCTCCTGAGCCACAGACCCTAAGGGCAGCCCCACTCCACCAATGGATCCAGCCTCCCGGCATGGAGGTTAAGTGACATGCGTGGCTCTGCCCAAGGGACTCCACCATGCCTCTGTCCCCCCATTGCTGCAGAGACCCGCCCAAACTCTCCGAAGCAGAGGCAGGGCAGGTCCTCTGGGCAGGAGCCCCCCGCTGACCTCAGAGCTCAGGCACAGGCCTCGGCTCTACAGTGCTTCCACCTGCCTCCCCGCTGGAACCCTGCTTCTCCTGCTGGTGCAGGTGACAGTGGGGCCTCCAGGGAGGGAGGATATTTGCCCTCACCCACACCCTTCCACGTGACTCCTTCCCAGACAAGGGGAAGCAACGAGGCCCTACAGACAGCCAGGGCTGCTGTGTTTATCAAACTGTCTCCCAATGGCATAGAGCGAAGCAGAGGCTCAGGCCACATTGTTGGGTGCCATCTGGACCCCCGTAGTCCCAGAAATAAGCCCTGGCCTGAATGCGTGGACACACCAGTCTGTGTGGGTGGCCCTGGCCACTAAGGAAGGCATCTGTGTTTGGAGCGGGATAGTCAGGCAGGTGCCTGGGGTGCCTGGTGGGAGCCCAGCCCTGGGGCTCAGGCCTCTGCACTGATATCTTCCAGGCCTTTGCTATCCACCTCCAGCTGCCCTCGCTGTGCCCCTGGCCTAGCAGCATCCAGGAAGCCCAGGACAGGACAGTCCTAGCCTTGAACTTGCAGCCACCAAAGGAGGATGCTGGCCAACAAGGGGAGAAGCCCAGGCCAGCAGAGGCCCAGAGAGCAGGAGTCACTGGGTAGGGACAGGATGCAGGCACCCCGCACTGACGGGGCTCTGGACATAGCACCTGCTCTGCTCTCTTGAGTCCCTGCGACAGGCTGGCTCATGCTGCACCCCATCCCCACCCCAACAGGTCACCCCGGTGCCAATTGGTCAGAAGCAGCCGGCTGGACGTTCAGGACATGCTGGTCAAGCAAACAGGGCAGATGGAGAGCTGAGGCCACCTGCTCAGTGGGTGTGCAGTGCCACGGAGGCCCCACCCAGAGCCTATGACCCTTTCATCCCTTCCAGGCACCCCCAGCCTCTGCTGCCCTGAGATTAGAGCCAGGCCGGATGGCTGCAATGGCCTTCAAGGGCTGCCAGCTTACTGTGGCAGAGTTATGATCAAAGGAAGAGGCTCTTTCTCCTTAGCTGGAGCCACTATTTAAAAAAACATTTGTATCACAGCTGGGGAAAAGTGTCCCCACTTGAAGGCCCAAAGCCCAGATTTGCACTGTTATCTGGTGCAGGAAGTGGCTTGGTAAGGTGAGGAAGGGAGGGAAGGGGGAGAGGAGAGAGGAGGAGGAAGGGAGAAGAAGGGGAGGAGGCCCGCTCTAGGAGGGAGGGGACTGCGGCACCAACTGGCATCCTGTCCTTTCAGCACCAGCTGAGTGGCTGAGCTGGGGACCGGGCCCCCCTTGGAGGCACAGCCGGGATTCAGGCCTGCAGGGAGCTGTACAGGGGGCTCTGGGCCAAGGCCTGGGGCTTGCGGCCTGGCTGAATACCTACCTGTCGGAGCACCTGTCAGCATGTGTGCTGCACCCTCCCTGCCCCGTTTCCTCGTTCACTCCTGTCAGCCACTGACCCCAGACGCCCCTCGCTGCTGCCTCTGCCATGCTTGGTTTCCTGCCACCCTGGCACCCTGCCAGTGCCTGCCACAGGGGAAGCACAAGTAGGTCCTGCTGGACTCCAGAGAGCCAAGTGCCCCCTGCCTGGGCCCTCCCCTCCTGATGCTGCCTGTCCAAACCCCTCTGGATCTCGGCATTACTCTGCTCAAGGGCCATCAGTGGCTCCCAATGTCTGGGAAAAACACAGACGGCTCACTCTGGCTTTCAAGGCTGCCCTGATTTGGTGAGGGACTCCTCTTGCCTTACTCCCCAGCCAACCTGATCACTCTGCCACTCCACATTCACCTGTTGGGGTGCCCTCTGCCTGTCTCCATCCAGGCCCAGTGAACACCAGGGCCTGCGGGAGGCATCCAGCTCCCCCAGCTCCAGGGCTTGTCCCTCCGCGTGTCCATTCCTGGCACCTGCCTTCTACTTGCATGAGTCGCTGGTGTCTTGTGTGAGCTGGCCGTGCCCTCCACATTCATGTGGGGTCCCAAGGGCCCAGCCTACCCTGTGGCATTGTGCCCACAGGATGCAGCCTGGGGCCAACCCAGAGCTGGGGCTTGGGGAGTGTGGGAACCCAGCTAAGGTGAAGGGTCCCGACAGCCAGGAGAAGAGAGGCTGGGCACTGTTTCTCTAAACATGGGGAGGTGACAGAGGCTTCCTTGAGCTCTCCACCCCAGGAGGTGGTGGTGGTGGCCTCTCCAAGCCCTGCCCTGTGGCCACGCACTGCCCCAATGTGGACGCCAGCAGGACATCCAGGAAGCCCAAGCCCTGCATCCCGCAAGGTGCTCAGAGCTGCCCACGGCTCCTCTCCCTTCATCTCCTTCCTCCCTTCCACGTTGGGGGCCCTACGGGCGTGGCATCAGGTTCCATAAAGCAGAGATGGCTGTAGGCTGGCCAGGGTACAGGCAGCCTGCCAGCTCCATGACACCTTGGAAACCCAGTCCCTCCCCGGGCCTATCCCCCACCATCTATAAAATGGTGTCATCAGCACCACCCTGCCTGCAGCACAGGGCTCCTCTGAAGATCAAATGAGGCAGTGAACACAGAGCTGTTTTGATGAGCGGCATTGCACCCACGCCAGGAACCATTATCTCTAATTAGTTTGGGGGGCCAGGGCGCCTCTTCTCCTCCAGGACTAGCCCAGGCCCACCCCTGGGTGGGGCCTCCAGCATACAGCGGGGGCTAAATAAATACTGAATAATCAATTTCCACAACCCTCAGCCTGCAGTCCTCTCCCACTTTTCACGTCCAGCAGGCCACCCAGAGTGAGTTTCTGTTTGGGCCTCTGCCTGGCCTCGCTCCCCAGGGGTGCCCCAGTGCGGCAGGCCAGCCCTTGAGCTGCCAGCCTGACATGGAGACCCTTTGCCCTCAGCGGGTGGGGGCAGCTTGGCAAAGCTTTTTAAAATGACAGCTTTTTAAAAATGTCATCCTATGGATCTAAATTAACGCTGAACTCGTGCTCATGCCAGCTTCAAGTTGTTTCCCTGTTGGAAGAGGAAGGAAGTAAATGGAAAGGTTGAGTTTTTCCATAGCAGTTTAGGCAGGAGACAAAGCAAGCTCTGTGTGGCTTGAAACTTGGCCCTTCTCACATGTCACTCCTGGGAAGGTTACAAAATGTACAGAGGAGGCAGTGAGTGGTTGCCCAAGGCCCCCCACAGAGCCGGGGGGCAACTTGGAGTCACCCCTTCTGCACCCCATTTTGCAGATGGGCAAACTGAGGCCCTAGAAGCCAGCAATGAATGTGAGGCAGAGCGGGGCTTAGCCCCAGATCCCCTGGCTCCCCATTGCCCCTCTGCTCTTGAAAGTAAGTAGACCCCTCTGCCCCACCATGGGGAGGAAGGACAGGAGGAAGAGGGTGGCCATCAGAAGGAAGAAAACAGGAACTCTCTCAAGCTTTTCTCTTTCCCCTGGTTCTTGGGAGGTCATTGCAGGGGTTGTGGGGGAGAGGGGGCAGAAGAGCAGAGGGGGCCATCCAGGAAAGGCCCAGCTGCCTCCTCCCCCCTCCCCCAGGGGATGCTTCAACCCTGGCCACTCTGGGGTCCCCTTTGAGTGTGGGGGGCCTATGGGGTGGGCCGGCCCCTGAGAGATCCCATGGCCCCCCTACAGCCCCATATCTACTTTCAAGGGGAAGGGGGCCCAGAGAAGGAGAAGGTCACCTGGCAGCAGGCAGGGCAGCCCTAAGTCTGAAGTGCTCACCCTGCACTGGACGTCCACGTCCCACAGGCTGGAGTCCAGGGTGGATGGAGGCCAAGCCCGGCTCACAGCAGCAGCCTCACACCGGATCCACGTAGGGCTCTGCCTGGGCATCCCATCTGCCAGCAGCCCTCAGAGGTGTCAAGCTGGTCCTGGGGCCTGCACGCCTGAGCCTGTGGGTGGGACAGGCCAGAGCAAGGCAGGGCCCCATGGTGTCTCCCACCTGGGAGGCTGCTAAACCTGTCCCCAATCCACTGAATAGAGGGCACTGGGGATCTTGCCTCCCCACCCCAAGAGGCAAAGTGGGGCCTGTTTCTAGGGAGGAAGCAGCCCCACGACCCCTCCCAGCCTGTGGAAGGGTGGGGCCTGTTCCTAGGGAGGAGGCAGCCCCATGACCCCTCCCAGCCCGTGGAAGGACACTGCCCGTGGAATCCCCCATGGCCTGCAAACCTTTGCTGGGAGGCTGTGGCCCTGGAATGTGAGCCGCTGCTAGCTGGGCCTGCCTGTTCTACTTCTGCTCCAGGCCTAATGGGGTCACCTGCTGACTCTGCTCCACCTGTGGGGAGGGCTGCAAGGGTCAGGACAGCCTCAGATGACCTTAAGTGCTAAAGCCGGAAAAGCATAGGCCCCACTGGCCATGTTGGTCTCCCTGGAACCACCAGGATGGTTCCTTCTGCAAGATGAACTGGCCTCCCTGATCCGCCTATCCTCTCCTGCCCCCAGATCCTGGCAACCACTAACGCGCTTTCTGCTCCAGGCTTAACAGGGTCAGAGTGATCCATTCTGGACACGTTTCTACAAAGGGAATCTTACAAGATTCCTTTTGAATCTGGCTTCTGTTACTTAGCAGAATGTTTTCAAGGTTCATCCATGTTGTGGCATGTATAAGACTTCATTCCTTTTATGGCTGAGTCACATGCCATTGTGTGGATGCAGGTCACACTATTGAGTAGTCTTGGGAAAGCTTTTCTAAGTGCTGGGGATCAGACACCCTGGTCACGGAACTTTCTGGGTATCTGGGTCAACATGGCTGGGTCATATGTAGGCACTCAGGTGATGGTTCTGCAGCCACCCCCCACCCATTGTCAGCTGCTGCTCCCCTACCAGTGGCAGGCATCACTAATCAATCATTGCACTGTTCCCTGAAGAGCCCAGAGATTTATCCCCAGGGCCCCAGTGGATGGGGCAATTAGATAGAGTTTCTACACTTGAGAAGTTTACACTTGAAGAGAAGGAAAAGATACAAATGGGCCCAGGTTTTCAGAGGCTGCACTCGAAATCTGTAATGGGGATGGGGGAGGGGGTTAGTTCTACCCAAAGGGGATGACATATCCACAAGGAGGATGCAGAGTTGGTTGTTGGAATTTGGGAGTGATGTTGATAAATAATCTTTCTTCTCCTCCCATGTTCAGAACCAAGTGAGAGACAAGACGCAGAAGTCAAACATGGATCAGAATGTTTGACTAGACTAAACCCACAATGAAATAATACTTCACTCCACCAGGATGACCAAATTAAAAAAAAGAAACAAAACAGACAACTACAAAGTGCTGGTGAGGATGTGGAGAAATTAGAATCTTCATATATTCCTGGAAGGAATGTGAAATGGTGCGAACTGCTTTAGAAAACAGTCTACTAGTTCCTCAAAAGGTTATCATATGACCCAGCAATTGCACTCCTGTATATACCTAAGAGAAATGAAAACATGCACCCACACAAAAACTTGCACACGGATGTTCCTGGCAGACTTTACAATAACCAAAAAGCGGAAGCAGCCCAAGTACCCATCAACAGATGAATGGATCAACAGAATGTGTTCTGTCCACACAATGGCATATTATTCAGCCATAAAAGGAATGAAGCTCTGTTATGTGCTGCCACAGGGATGAACCTTGAAAGAAGCCAGAGACAAAAGGCCACGTGTTGTCTGATTCCATTGATAAGAAATGTCCAGAATAGGCAAATCCATAGAGACAGACAGCTAATGGGTGGTTGCCAGGGGCTGGAGTGGGGGTGGGGGTTGGGGAATGGGGAGTGATTGCTAATGGGTGCAGGGTGATAAGAATGTTCTAAAATTGGCTGTGACCGTGTTGTCCAACTCTGTGATTAGACTAATAACCAGCAAACTACACACTTTAAATGAGTGGTTGAATTAGATTGTAATAAAGCAGTTATGAAAAAAATAAAGCTAAACTGGAGTGTGTGGCTTAAGTAAGTGACCTGGGCCACTGACCCCTGGCTGGTGACTATCTCTGGGCCCCTAGGCCCAGAATGCCCCTCCCCCAGGCCTTTGGCTACCACCAGGTTGTGCAGCCAGCTGGGTGCCCTGGACTTTGAGCCTGGGCCTCTGCGTCTCTCCCTGAGGCTCTGTTTCTAGCTCCTGCCCCAGCCATGCCAGGATTCTAGTGCAGTCTGCTCGATCCTGTTGCACTAGTGCATCCATCTCTATTATTTCCTGCTTGTGTTCTAGCAGCTTTTCCTTTAAGATTTTGTTTCTTTGCTGTTTGGGTGTGTGTCGTGTATATATAAATATGCTGCAATGTGTTTATCAGTCTCTATCAGCAAAAAATGCCCTTTGAGGTCTGGCTTACCTCTACTGGTTTTAAACCAGAAGTCACAGACAGGTTGGCCTCCTAATACCTCAAGCCTGCATCTGCACTTTGTCTGTCTTACAATGTTGTCCAGCCAAGTGTTTTATACTTTATTTTGGAATTAGTTGCCAGTTTTTAAAAATCATAAGGTAAAAAGTATGGGTCTCTGGCTTCTCTTGAAAATTTCTCTTGACAATGCAGTAACAAGAGATCCACATTTCTACATAGCAGCAAATGATTGGAGCTGAGAGGCCCCATTTCCTTTTGACAAGTGGATACACTTGGTTTGCCCTAAACCCTACCATGCCCTAATGTCTGTCTCTGTGTTTCTATTTTCAAGCCCTGCTTAAAACTCAACTTTGTCTAGAATTAAAATTGCTCATTGACTTTCCTGTGCTTCTATTTTTTATTCATTCATACAGCCAATATCTATTGACTACCTACAGTTTGTCAGGCTCTGTATTAGGCACCAAGATACAAAAATTAAGAAGACAAGGACCAGCTTCATGGAGAGCCCAGTCTGCATCTATCCCACCATATGTCCTCTTCACGGCCTCTCCACATTTTCCTCCACGTCTAACCTGCCAGCACCAGCCTCAGTTGTACCAGATGCTCGACTTTCTGTCCTGGCTTCTCTGACACCAGGCATGTGATTGCAAGAAAAAGGTCAGACTCTCATAAATGCAGAAACCAGCAAGGGTAAGGCAGTTAACATCAATGGGGAGGGGAACTGAGGGTGAAACCATGGGTGGATAATCCCACGGCGCCTTCCCAGAAGGATGGAGCCCCAGGTGTATCAATGTTGGCCAGCTCAAGAATTGTCGCACCCTCCCCAGGCCCCCTACTCCTATTCCCTGGAGTCCCTTGCCACGATAAACTGCCTGCTCCCAGGACTTGGTCTCAGGTTCTGCTTCTGGGGTGTCCTTGGATGGGGGGGGGGGGAGGGGGGCCAGCCTAAAACACAGGCTGTTGGGAAAGGCAAAGCGGGCAGACACACGCTATCACACAAAGTGATAGGCATGTCATTAGGAGCCATTTCAAGGTGTGAGGACAGTGGAGATGGGGTTAATCAGGAGGCATCCCCTTGAGCTGCGTCTTAGGGGACCAGGAAGAGCTTCCCCACCTAGGTCAGCCCATGAGAGAGGGCACTGGTGCATTTCGCTAGATCTAGCCTTCCTGCAACCTTCGTTTTCTGAGCATCCTTTGTAAGCAACATATTGTTGAGGTTTATGTTTTCATGTAGTCCAAGACTCTTAAATATAAATCAGCCAGTTTGTATTTCCTGTAATATCTGTTACAGTTATATTGTTGCTTTCATTTTTCCTTCTTAAAGACCTAAGTCTTTGCAATTAAGCCTTTTCTGGGTCAGACTACATTTAACTTTCTTTTTCTTTTAACATATCCGAAAGATAATCAGTCTGTTCTAATTCTACTGATAACAAGCAAAACATCCAGCGAACTTCCTTATTTTTGCCTTCCTTTACAGCCCTCTGAGCAAAAAGAGAACTGTGGACTCATTTGCAAGGAAGGACAAAGCATTTCTTTACTTGGAAGGTCAGGAATTTTCCTCTCCCTCTTGTTCCTGAATGCTTTTACCCACCTCCACCACCAGCCCCTTGTCATCTTCCCTCTGCTCATTCACTCATTCTCTGGGCTGGGCACTCTTCTAGGTATTAGGGATCCAGCCACAAAGTCCTGCCCTTCTGGAGGGCACATACTAGTGCACAAATGAGCACGTAAACATATAATGTAGCATCCAGCGGTGAGCAACGCTTCGTGGAAAAATAAAGAGGAAGAAGGGACGGAACATGCCTGGGAGAGGGGGCGGATGGGAAGGCCTGTCTCATTTGACATTTAAGCAGAGACTGCAGTGAAGTAAACACGAGCCACACAATCAGCCGAGGGTGGGAGTGTGTTCTGGGAAGAGGAACTGGCATGTTCAAAGGCCCTGGGGTGGGACCATGCTTGGCATGTTCAAGACATAGCAAGGTGGCCCATGGGGCTGGGGAGCAGGGGACAAGGGGCAGATAGTAGGTGGGGGCAGACCAGACCATGCAGGGCTCTGGGGGCAGGGGGTAGGGGGCAGGGATTTCATCTTGATTTGCATTTGAAAGGGATCCCTCTGGCAGCTGAGTGCAAGCAGGAAGACCAATTTGTTTCAGTGGTTTTGTTGAAAGCCACTTAGAGCAAACAAGAGTCCCTTCTCCTTCCTGGCAGTGTTTAATGGTTTAGCCTTCTAACCAGTTCAGGTGCAACTGCCAATCTCAGCTCTGGTGTCCACAGCAGTTTCCTGTAATGAGTTTTGGAGATAAGGACCTGACTCGTAAATTTCCCTAAACCTGGATTATCTGCAGGTCTCGGCGTCATCTCATCATTTTCACTTGGGAAAGACCTCCTTGCCAGCTCTGCCCACGCAGCCAGCGAGACACCGGGCAGCCCTGTGCGGCCCCAAGGGAGCTGCCAGGGCACCGTGTGGCATGGACAGAGGTGTGTAGGCTAAAGGAGATGGCCAGGGGGATCCCAGACAGGCAACTGGGCCAGGGCCAGAGAAGAGGCTAGCGAAGCAGCTGGGCCCTTGGGATACACAGAGGGCCAGCCTTGGAGGGCAGGCAGGGCTGGCTGGGTGATCAGAAGGCACAGGTGGGCTGCACCTGCCATGCGGCAGGGACGTGGCTGCTGCTCTGGAGCAGGGCCCCTCTTTCCTGCTGCCCTCCGCAGCGCTGTGCTCAGAGCTGCGGGCCTGCAACCCCCACCCAACCCCTCTCCCTGGCCAGCACCACTGTAGGAACAAACGCATCTTCTGAAAGCTTGGCCTTCTCCTCACCTTGCCCTCCCACCCCTTTTCAAAGCCCAGCCTGCGCCCTAGGCTGAAGTGTGAGGGCCTGGCAGGCCCAAGCTAGGCCTGTTGAGGGTCACTGAGGACCCCTGAGCCCAGCTAGGGGACTGTGAGTCCACTGGGTGAAGAAGGGGTTGACTCTCTGAGGCCCCCATCATGCCCTGGGTGTGCTGGTAACTGATCTTGGCTGGGGTGGGAGTTCCCTCTGCTACAGGGACAGCAGGGAAGATTTTATGAGCTGATGGACATCTGGATGGTCAGCTAATGAATGATGGAGGAGGGGTGGAGGGAGCAGAGGCCCCAGGCAGGGACCAGAGTGTCTCCAGGCTCCTGCCCTGATCACACCACCCTTGCCAGCCAGCCCACATCATACCAGCAGCAGTAAAACCAGCATCCACCTCCCACTGGGCGAGATTTCCAAAGAAGTTTCGCATCCACATTCCCTCCAGCCCCGGGAGGGAGGAGGCAGGGCAGACCTGGCAGTCCATTCCCCGCTCCCACTGAGCAGCTGGGAGATCAGGTCTGGTTTGCCCAAGGGCAGGGCTGGGGCTCTTGCCAGGCCTTCCACCCTCTCCACGCCTTCCCAGCGGGACCCCACGGAGGCTGCAGGCCTGTCCCTGGGCCCCTGCCGTATGCTGCTCCCAGCCAGGAGTGACTCATCATCCATTCCTGCCCTTAGATGGTCACAAGGAACCAGCGGATATGCTGGGCACTGTGACAGGCACCGCCCCACGGGCAGGTCTGCAGGGAAGGCTTCCTGCAGGAGGAGCTGAGAGGCAGCAGGCTAGGCAGGCAGAGGTGATGGGGGCAGAGCGGCTGTCGAGCAAGCCTGGGCCCACAACTGAGTCCTGGGGTCAGACCTCGAGGGAGCCTCGATTCTGGCACTTTCTAGCTCCCAGTTCTGAACCAAAGGTTCTTCTTGGAAAATTAGGGATAAAATTATTCGTTAACAAATAATCTGAGTGCTTACTGGGTCCAGGGATCCAGCAGTGGACAAGTCCAAGGTCTTAAAGGGCTTATGTGTCAGGCAGTACACATGTAATGGAAGTAATGAAGGTAGACAACCTCTGAGGGAGCGGGCTGGGATGTGTTGGAGGTGGGGGACAGCCTTCCTGAGGAGGGGGCATTTGAGCTGGGCCCAGGTGTGGTGGAGAAAATCTGGGGATACCAAGGGGTATGTCTGCAAAATGTCAGACACAACCTTCTCTTTCACCTTGGGCCTGCATGGGAGCAGGGATCAACTGATCCCCTAGCTTCCCCTCAGGTGACTTCAGGCCCCACAGAAGTTCACTCCAACCCCCTGGGAGGCTCCTGCTCTCCCAGCCCCCAGGAGAAAGGCCTCCTTCTCCACAAGCTCTCCCTGCCTGTCCAGATAGCTCAAGTCTATCCCAGCTTCCTCCGTCTGCAGCTTGTGAGCCCCTCGGGCAGGGTCTGACCCTGCAATCCCAGCCCAGCTGGGCACAGGCTGGCAGTTCCCAAATGAGGATGCTCCTCCTCCCCCAGTGGGCAGCCCTGGTGTGGGGCAGGGGCACAAAGCTGGAAGCCCAGCTGGATCCATGGGTTTACCCCAGATGCCTGGATCAATACCTGGCTCCATCCCTAGCAGCTGTGTAACCTGGGGCAGCTGTGCCCCTTCATAGGCAGTAAGCCCCCTGCAGAACGGCACCTGCCGTCCCTCCGTCGTGGTGAGGGTGGGCCTGTAAGCAGGTGTGCCTGGCACGCGGCTGACGCTCAGGGGGCGGGGGTGGCTGGGGTGGGGGGGTGGCCCGCGGGAGGGGCCGGCCTGGCTTCCGTTGTTGACACAGCGCTTTCACCCTCACAGACAGGGCGGTCGAGGGCAGCGGGGGACAGAGAGGGCATCTGGCCTTCCCCGGCCACGTCGTCCTGGGCGCCACATCCCGACCGGCGTCCAGGCTTCCACGGGCTGACCTTCAGGACGCAGGAGGCCCGCCAGGGCCGCATTTCTGGGTCGCCCGGACATCCTCCGCCGCCCCGACCTACCCTGTCATTAGGCCCTGCCGGGGACGCCTCGCCACCCCCGCGAGCCACCCTGCGCCTCGGCCCCCGGAGGTGGCGGCCCGTGGGGGCTCCGCGTAGCCCGCCCTCCCCGCGCAGCCCCACAGCCCCCCAGGCTCCTCCCCCCTCCTCCCGTCCCCCTCCCCCCCGCCTGGCGTACGAGGTGACGCAGACCCGCCCCGCGCCGCCGCCACCCGCCGACTGCGAGGGCCGCTAACGGTCCCGCGCCCCTCGGCCCCGCACCCGGCCCGCGGCCCCCACCCCGGAGGGCGAGCGGCGGCGGCGGCGGCCGAGGCGGCGGGGGGCCATGGAGCCGCTGCGGTCGGCGCTGTGGGTGAAGCAGCAGAGCTGCGTCGTGAGCCTGGAGCCCGCGCGGGCGCTGCTGCGCTGGTGGCGGAGCCCGGGGCCCGGCGCAGACGCCCCCGGCGCGGGTGAGTGTGGCGGGCGCCCCAGCCGAGCGCGCCCGGGGAGGGAGGGCGCGGCGGGGCCCCCGGGGTTGGGGACCGAGAAGGTGGGCCGAGTGCGCGGGCCCCGGCGGGGTGGGGGGAGGGTGGGGGTCAGGCCCCGGAAGGCGGGAGGCCGGGTGGACCGAGGTCTTGGGGGGCGGGAGACCCGCGGGGCCTTGGCGTGGGGGGCGGGGCGGCAGCCGGCAGGAGAAGCCTCGGGCGCCGAGAGTGACCGCGCTCTGGGGACGGAGCTGACAAAGAGCAAGTAGGGGTGCGGCGGAGACGGGAGGGCCGGGCGCCCGCAGTGCCCGGGGACGTGGCCTCGGAGCCCTTCCCGGAGGGACCCCGAGGGCGAGGCGCCGGCGGCCGGCGAGGGATGTGGGCTCTGGAGGCCAGCCTGGAGGCGGCGCGGCCCTTCCGCCCCTGCAAATGTCCAGAGGGCGGCCATTGGCCGGAAATCTATCCTGGATGGACCCGGAGGGAGTACCAGGCTACTGCTTCGAAATCTGCTCAACCCAGAGAGGTGCCTTTTTTTTTTTTTTTTTTAAAGCAGTGTTCCTAAACTGGGGCGGGGACAGGGGGCTCTTACATTAGAGACGGGGTGCTGGGTGACCCTCAGTCAGCATTGTACTCTCTGCCAGGGAGGTTCTTCCTTGGAGGGATGACCTTGACAGGCCGTCCCAATTTGGAGAACAGGTAGTTTGTGGAATTCTCCTGTGCTTAGACCAAAATGGAAAAGGCAAAGCCCCAGTTTCTGGAGGGCACTGTACAGGAGGTGGGGGCACCCGCCCTCCCTTGGGGGAGCAGCCAATGCTTGGCTCTTGGGCAGAGATCTGAGGGCAGAGGAGTGGGCACAGGCATATGGGGAGATGCCTAGGAGCCGCCACAGGAAGGGGGCTTCCTGGAGGCTGTGTTTGGAGATGCTGGAAGAGGCTGCTCAAGGCACAGGACACCAGTGGTGACAAGTGTGGGTGCGCTCAGTTTCTTCCTTTACGTCCACACTCTCCCAGGTTTTTGCTGAGTACTTACAGGGAGAGAAACATTGGAGACCTGGGGTTGCAAAGCCCCTGCTGCAATGGAGCCTTTCCTGTTAATGGGGGTAGAGGTTCCAGGAAGAATTCCACAGGCTCCGGGGTGGGGGCAGGTCCCATAGCAGGGGCAGGGCAGGACTCTATCCTGTGTGGATGACCAGGAGGCCTCACCCGTGGTGACCTCTGACCATGTAACCCAGAGACACTTAGTGCACTTCTCAGGAGGAGAGCTCTCCAAGCAGGGAGGAGAGCAAGTGCAGAGGCCCTGTGGGAGGCAGAAGTGGGTGGAGCTGGGTAGGAGGGGGTGGGCAGGATGGGGGAGAAGGGGCTATTCTGGATTTTGGTAGATGGGCCAGGTCCCTCTCCCTTGGAGGCTATGGTGGGAACTTGGCCTTTTACTGGGAATGGTGAAGCCACTGGAGAGTTTTATCCACATAACATTTTAGAGGGCCCTCTGGGGCTCCCAGTGGAGGGACACCGATTTAGAGTTAGGATAAGGAGGCGCTGGCACAGTCCCCACAGGAGACGCGAGTGGTGAGCAGGGGTTGGATTCTGGAAGAACTGCAGTCGGGGTGCCAGGTTGTAGGCCTGGGCAGCTAGTTGGCTGCCGTTTCCTGAGAGAGGGAATCTGGTGACAGGAGCAGGGGTTCGTGTTTAATTGGTGGGGGAGTATGTGTTTGGGTCAGGTATTTTCTTGTGGATGTGCCTGTTGGGTGCCGCGGTGGGCGTTGGAAGTGAGCAGGACTGTGTGTGCTTACTCCAGCCGGGCTGTGAGGCTCTACGAGAGGGGTGCAGGGGTGCAGGAGCAGCTGCACTGCTAGGCTGGGCCAGTTGAAGGGGGTGGCGAGAGTTCTGCCTCAACCCCAGGCCTGGGACCAGACTGCTTTCCTGCCTTGGGGTTCCCAGGGAAATTATCTGACAGGGCATCAGACACTTTCCCTTCCTACCATCTCTCGGAAGCCCGCTTTGGAAGAGCGGCCTGAGCACCACCAGGAGGACCCGTGTCCCTGGTTCCTTGCTCTCTCGAACGCAGAGTGTCTTGGCGTTCTCTCCCAGCCTGGTGTGGGGCAAGTAGAGCCCTGTCCCAGGGCCCAGGGCTATTATCAGTGAAGAACCACCTGATATTCCTCAGTCACCTTCAACCTGGAAGGAATTCCCGTGAGCACACAGTTTAGGAACTTGCCCAGCTAGTGAAGACCCAGGGTTTGAAGCTGGCTGGACCCACGTGGGCTTCAGTGCGTATAACCATGGGGGGTGGGGCAGGGCCTGCAGTGGCAGCAGCATCCTCCAGTCACCACGCGCCATGTTTCGGGTGGTGTGTGCCCAATCTCAGCCTCCTGTTTAGGCTGGCTGGTAACAGCCACATCGGGCTCTCCCTTTCTCAGGATGGTCATCGTGTCCCTCCTGCCATCCTGAAGGTGCCTTTGCGTGGTTTGTCCAGGGCGATGCCCGTGGCCCACCTCACCCTGCCTCACCCAGTGTGTAGCCTGTAGGTGGGAAGCAGCAGGTCAAGGCTCCAGAAATGGAGCCTCCCATTTTCTCGTTCCTCATCTTCATGCGTCCGCACTTCCTCGGAAGGAACTGGCCCCAGTGAAGAGACTATGAGTTGAAGGCAGTGGGACCCATGTGAAAGCATTCATGGGGCCTTGGGTTTGGTCATCAGGGTGGCCTGGCCCTGTGCCTCGCGACCTGGTGTCTGCACGTGCCTGGCTCCACGGGGACTTAGGCAGGAGAAGGCAGGTAGACGGTTGTGCACAGAGGACATGAGGGCAGACATGGAGCTCTGGGATCAGCAGGAAGTCGAGAGCCTGGAAAGCAGGGGCAGGGAACGGGGCTGAGCTGGGGGCCTGAGTGCAGGTTTGTGTCTTAGGAACAGCCCAAGTCCTGGGCATTCTCCAGGCCAGGTGTGGCCCCATGTCATTTCATTAACCCTCTCAGGGACTAGGAGGGTCGCCTCTGTGCCGGAAGCATTGGTTCTGGGGTCATGGGCTGAACAGAAGGGAGCCATTGTAGTCCAGCCCCCACCCATCCCCTGTGGCTCGCGGGGGAAGGTTGCTGACTGTCCACGAGCAAAGATAAAGAACCGCTAGACATTGTGTGAGCAGAGTATTGCAGGCCCTGGCGAGGTCTGCGTCCGGGGAAGCTGAGATAGCAAGTGCCATTGGGAAGTGGGCAGACAGAAAACGGGAACCTGAGAGGCCCCTCTGGCTGAACCTGAGACACCGGAAATGATCTCCTGGGGTACCACAGCACTCAAGGAGGCCTGAATTTGCTTGTGTGGAGCTGAGGCTGTGAAAGGTGTGTGCAGGCCAGGGGCTGGGGGCCAAGGAGGGTGGTGAGGGGCACCGCCAGGGAGGATGTGTGGGGGAGGCTATAGGCAGGCCCCCCTGTGGCAGGAGAAGCCCCTTCCTTCTTCTGTATCTGCAGTGTGCACTCCGCATCCCCACGCCGTGCCCAGCTAAGTGTGGGCAAGACATGCAGGCTTAACAGTTTTTTTCTTTCCAATTACAAAAGTTAATTCATATTAATTTAATAAAATCTAGAAAACATTGAAGAGTACACAGAAAAAAAAGTCACGCTTCATCTTACACTTAAGGAGTGCCCAATACTAAGTGTATATGTACATGTGCAGAAAAGAAAAGCGGGGTATGTGTCCTGCAGAATGGTTTCCACGTTACTGTTTACTCTTTTTAAACGTGATTTTAAAAAATTGACTTTGAGATATGATTAGCATATAATAAAATGCGGACATTTTATGAATTTTAATAAATGTGTGCATTTGTTTAAGCATCACCCTGGTCAGGATAGAGGAACCCTGAACCCTGGAATGGCCCCTTGCCTCTGTGCCCCAATGTCCCTATCCCCCCATCCCCACCCCCAGTCTCCCATCCCCCGTCCCCATCCCTCTGTCCCCATATTCCCATCCCACATTCTCCCATCCATCCCTCACCCCGTCCCCACCCCCCATTCACATCCTCCATCCCCCTGTCCCCAAACCCCCCTTCCCATTCTTTGGTGCCCCCACCCACCTGCCCTGTCCCACTGTCATGGAGTGCTGTGTAGCAGCGGTCGTTTCTTTTTGTTATGGAGTAATGCTGCATCGTGTAAGAAGGTCACAGTTGGTCAATCCTTTCACCTATTGATAGACTTGGACTGTTTCTGGTTTTTGACAATATGAATAAAGTTGCTGGGATTGTGTCTTTTGCGGGGGAGGCATAGGCTTCGTTTCTTTTGGCTACATGTTTAGGAGTAGAATTGCTGGGCCATAAGGAAAGGATTTTAAAACATCTTTTGGTTGTTTGTGTTGTATTACATTTTCTCGGTCTTGGAACTGTAAACTAGCAACTTAATAAATTCCCCCTTTTAAAAGCCATTCCATTTCTGGTACATTGCATTCCAGCAGCTGTAGCAGCACCAGCACTTCCCTTCTTTTTACGTGGAATACTGTTCCATGGTAGGGATGGACCGTGTCATCCGTGGGTGGACACCCGGGTGGCTTCCACCTCTTGGCGACTGTGATGAATGCTGCGATGAGCACTGGTGTGCAGATATCTGCTGGAGTCCCTGCTTTCATTTCCTTTGGATGTGTTCCTAGGAGTGCAATTCCCAGGGCATACAGTAATTCAGTGTTGAACTTTCTGAGGAAGCCCCAAATTGTATTCCACAGTGACTGGCCATTTTACACTCCTGCCAGCAGTGTACACGGTTCCTGTTTCTCTGCCTTTTCCTCAACACTTTTTGTTTCAGATTTTTTAATAATGGTAATCCCAGTGGTATCTCATTATAGTTTTCTTTTTTTTTTTTTTCTGCTTGACCAGGCACCGGGAATCGAACCTGGTTTCCGGCATGGCAGACAAAAACTCTGCTGCTGAGCCACCGTGGTCCTCACTATAGTTTTAAGTTGCATTTCTCTAATGGCTCATCCTCTGCTGTGCACTTTTCACATACTTATTGGCCATTTGAATACCTTCTTTGGAGACTGTATATTCAGATCCTTGGCTCATTTTTAGATTGGATTGTTTGTCCTTTTCTTGTTGAGTTGTAGGAGTTCTTTATATTTCCTGGATATTAAGCCCTTATCAGATAAGGTTTTCAAATATTTTCTACCATCTGTAGATTGTTGTTTTACTTTTTTGATGATGTCCTTTGCACAAAAGTTTTTAATTTTGGTCAAGTTCATTTTGTCTATTTTTTTCTTTTTTAGCTTGTACTTTGGGTATAAAATCTAAAATCCATTGCCTACTACAACGTCCTGAAGAGATATCCTTATGTTTTATCGTAGGAGTTTTATAGTATTCACTCTTATATTTAGGTCATTGATCCATTTTGACTAATTTTAGTGTATGGTGAGAGATAGGGGTCCACATTCATTCTTGTGCATGTAGGTTTCCAGTTGTCTCTGAACCAGTTCTTGAAGACTATTCCTTCCCCAACTAATGGACCTGGCAGCCTTGTCGAAAATCCACTGGCCATAGTTATGTGTGGATCTGTCTCCGGATTCTCCATTCTTTCCCACTTGTTACCCACCTGTCCTTGTACCCATTTCTGTGGTTCTCTTTTGGCCCCTGTTTGGTTCAGATGACTCTTTGAGCTGGGAGCCTGTTAACCTCCTGCCCCCATGAATCCCTCTTGCTCGTGGTTTGCTTTCTTTAAAGTACCACTCTGCAAGAGGTGTCACAGGTTTAGAAAGCACCTCTGGCCCATCCAGAACTTAACTTTTCCCGGAAAAACCCTGCCCACTGCATCCACTGCTGTCTAACATGCCACCACCCCCTCCCGGGATGGTCTACACTCCTGGAAAGTCCTTCCTCACACGCCATTCTCTGGCTGCAGAGGCTTGTGTCACCCTTGGTCTGGCTCACATCCTCGGTACCCCACAGTTGGTCCTGACCTCACCTCACCCACTTGTTCTTTTGGACACCTGTCTGAGCCTGCTGGACCATCCCTGGTGTCCCACACGCACCTGTGTTCTCCTGCTGGTTGGCCCAGTGAGGTGAACCCTGGCATCTTCTCCTCTGCCCTTGGCATGGGTCTGTGTACACAGCAGGTACTGAGCAGATAGCTGAATGAACAAGCACGAGAAGGAGGGTTTGGCTTACCCTTGCTAACCAGTGAAGACAGAGGGTTCTGCTCTCGGCAGTGAGTGCAGAGACGCCAAGGGTTTGGCTGAGAAAGTGGGGGTGACTCTCTACACACCTTTGCCTTCTCTAAAGGCATGCAGGTTTGAAATCGGGAAAGTGGCCAGGCAACTGAATGGTTCGTGTAAAGCCCACCACAAATTCCAAGGGGCTGCATATCAAATATATGAGCTGTCCACTATGTGTGCTGTAGAAATCTCCTTGTGCCGCGTTGTGAAGACAATGTAATGCAAACAACCAAATCCTACAGCTGCTCACTGGCAGCCTCAGGGACAGCCACACATGAAGTTCTGGGGTCCAGCTGTTTGGTGGGTCCCTCCGGCTTTCCTTACCTGGAAGGGTGGGCAGGCCACCCCCAGAGCGCAGGGGAGGCGCTGGAGGGAGGGCCACGTGGGTGGGCTCAGGTGACTTCCACTGAGTGGGAAAATGAACAGGAGTTCCAGGTATTCCTGTCAGGGCCCTTCCTTGTACAAAGTTTGCTAGAAGTGAAGGGCAAGTGGTTTCGTGGCCAGTGTCTGCAGTTTGTCTTAAAGGCAGTGGGTTGCTTGCATAGTACTGTCAGGATTGGCTCAGGTGTAATTTCATCTCCAAAAGCAGGAGTATTGCTGGTAAACCTTATTTTAGGTTCCTTTGAATAGTTTCTGCTTCTCTCCCAACAATTGTAGCTTTGCAGTCACTTTATACTCAGCTTCTCCCAGTTGAGCGTGGGTTAAGAGCAGGCAATCATCTGGTAGTCCCACCACCTGGGTCTTTCAGGTTTGGCATCTGTTGTTTGGCCTTTCCTTTGAGGATGTCAGCTCTTCCTGCTTCTTGGTACATTGGTTAATTTTAGGTGGTTTCCTGAACATGTCCAGTATTGTGTTGTAAGACATAATCCCTTGGTGGAATATTTTTTAAGCAGCTGTTCAAACTGGCAGGTGCAGACTGAGAGACTTCCCGGTCGGTGGGAGGTGGTTTCAGGCCAGTCATGTTTCCGTGGCCTCTGCTGTGCTTCTTGGGTCTCCCCTTGCCCTCCTTCCTGGGGGGTAGGGCTGGAAATGGGGGTTGCCCTGCTGGGTGCAGCAGGGCCGTCGGTCCCTGCCTAGGACCAGGGGCTGCCTTCCTTGCCCTCTTCTTGCCGTGGTCCTTGGGCTGAGAGGTGGTGTCCCCCCCGCCCTGTCCCACCCTCAGTGCACCTCCAGAGACAGGAGGAGGGAAGGTCCTCACCCGCCGCCCACTGGTTGTTCTTCTAGCCACAGAGGCGGCTGTCATGGGCCCTGGGGGCCCGGGTCAGTTGTCTTCTGTTTTGCTCAGAGCGCAGGGGAGGCGCTGGAGGGAGGGCCGCGTGGGTGGGCTCTGTGCCCCTGGCTCTTACTGTGCTGGCAATGCTTCTTATCTGTGACCTCATGGAGCCCCCACAGTAGCCCTTTGTGGGGTTCTGTTGGCACCCCTTTCGGAAGGAGACCCCAAGGCTTGGGGAGTGGCCCAGAGCTGGCGTTCTAGGGCTGAGGTTCCACCTCCTGGGTGCACCCCCTCTTCAGAGACACAAGTTTTGGGGTTCGCTGTAGGCCCCTCTGTGCTTTCATGGCAGCGTGGGGAGGGGGCGAGTAGGAAGGCAGCTGGGTGGCAGCACGGTGTCTAGGAGGGGGAGCAGGGAAAGACAGGACTGGGTCTGAGACTGCGTGGGTCGACGGGAGTCCAAGAAGGCTGGGGGTCCCCTGCTGCAGGTTTTCTGGGTGTGGGGTCTCCTGGTTGAGCATGGGTTGTTCTGGGGTTGGCACACCCTTCTCTTTTTTTTTTTTTTTTTATTAATTAACGGAAAAAAGAAAAAAAAGAAATTAACCCAACATTTAGAAATCATACCATTCTACATATGCAATCAGTAATTCTTAACATCATCACATAGATGCATGATCATTGTTTCTTAGTACATTTGCATCGGTTTAGAAGAACTAGCAACACAACAGAAAAAGATATAGAATGTTAACATAGAGAAAAAAATAAAAGTAATAATAATAGTAAAAACAAACAAAAAAAACAACCAGACAGACAAAAACAAACAAAAAACAAAACAACAACAACAACAAAAAAAACCCTATAGCTCAGATGCAGCTTCATTCAGTGTTTTAACATGATTACTTTACAATTAGGTATTATTGTGTTGTCCATTTTAGAGTTTTTGTATCTAGTCCTGCTGCACAGTCTGTATCCCTTCAGCTCCAATTACCCGTTATCTTACCCTGTTTCTAACTCTTGCTGGACTCTGTTACCAATGACATATTCCAAGTTTATTCTCGAATGTCAGTTCACATCAGTGGGACCATACAGTATTTGTCTTTTAGTTTTTGGCTAGACTCACTCAGCATAATGTTCTCTAGGTCCATCCATGTTATTACATGCTTCATAAGTTTATCCTGTCATAAAGCTGCATAATATTCCATTGTATGTATATACCACAGTTTGTTTAGCCACTCGTCTATTGATGGACATTTTGGCTGTTTCCATCTCTTTGCAATTGTAAATAACACTGCTATAAACATTGGTATGCAAATGTCCGTTTGTGTCTTTGCCCTTAAGTCCTTTGAGTAGATTCCCAGCAATGGTATTGCTGGGTCGTATGGCAATTCTATATTCAGCTTTTTGAGGAACCGCCAAACGGCCTTCCACAGTGGTTGCACCATTTGACATTCCCACCAACAGTGGATAAGTGTGCCTCTTTCTCCGCATCCTCTCCAGCACTTGTCATTTTCTGTTTTGTTGATAATGGCCATTCTGGTGGGTGTGAGATGATATCTCATTGTGGTTTTGATTTGCATTTCTCTAATGGCCAGGGACATTGAGCATCTCTTCATGTGCCTTTTGGCCATTTGTATTTCCTCTTCTGATAGGTGTCTGTTCAAGTCTTTTTCCCATTTTGTAATTGGGTTGGCTGTCTGGCACGCCCTTCTCTTGAGCCCCCAGGCAGGGGATGCAAAGAGGCACCTGCTCTTCCACCCCTCACACTGGCAGGGGCACCCATCCCAAGGACTGGCCGCTGGGTGGCCTGAGCGTGCTGGTGAGCACTTCCTGAGGATTCGCCTATAGCTCTGTGCTCAGGCCCCGTTGTGGGTGTCAGGGGACGGTTGAGGGGCACTGGGAAGCTGTTGGGGCTCAGATGATCTGTCGGGGACCCTGGAGAGGACAGACCCTGGAGAGTGACCCTGTACCCTGCCGCCTCCCGCATTGGGCGCCGAGGAGCAAATGCTGACTTGCTGCTAGGTTAATGTACTGTTAGGACGTGGGAAATTATGCATCTGGTTTCCAGGTGTTTCTCAGCAGGACACATGGATTGGGCATCTCTCCATCACAGACACACTGGTGACCTTCTTCACGTGGTAGTTGTAGTCACAAGGCAGCCGTGGCGTCCCTCCCCACCGCCGTTCAGAGGGCAGCTGGAGGGAAGGGTTTCTGGGCTGAAAGGGGAAGTCCCCCCACCCCCTGGCTGGAGCCGCCCCTGTGTGCCCTGGAGTGTGCTGGACCCGGGTTGGGGTGGGGGAAGGTACCCACCCCGCACTGACCCCCTGCCCACCTAGGCGCCCAGCTCAGGAGGGGCTCCCGGCAGGGTGGGCAGTGCCACAGAGGAGGGCTGCATGCTGGAGAGGCAGGCACACACTGCTCCATGGGGCTCCAGACTTTGTGTCCGGGGCTTGGGTCCAGTGGAATGTGGGCTTCTGTCCTCCTCTCTGTCCCACAATCCAGCAACACCTGCCCCTGCCTCCTGGTGAGGAGCTGCCTGCCCTTGGATGCCAGGTGGTCCTGTCTGCAGAGGCATTGAAGATATTGTGCCACCACACTTGGCTTCCTTGTGGCAGCAGTGCCATGAAACTGCGCTGCCCCTTGCTTGGACACTGCTGGGACCCCGACCCTGAGTCTGTGCATTCCACGCTGGGGTGCAGTTCCAGCACCCTCTGAGCAGCCCCTCCCCATGCCTGGACTCATCCGTCCTGGGCTCAGTTTCCAGCCGGGGAGCTTCCCTCTGGGTTTATGAGCCTCAGGCAGGGCCTGTGGGGGAAGGTGACAGCCAGGCTGGTGGGGGGCAGGCCCCAGCAGACACTGCTCTCTGAGTCTAGAGGGGCCCCTATAAATGGAGGATTCCCCTGCAGGGGTGGCAGAACTCTGACTCCCAGGACTGCGGTTCTGGTGGCATAGGGACATAGTAGTATTTTAAGGTGTGAGGGTTTCAGTGATTTTGTGCCTGTAATTATCTAGAGAGCTTTAAGAGAGGCTCAACCCTGATTCAGTCCCCAGGGAGGGCAGCTGAGCCCCTGATCACCCACCAGCCTTCATGGCCCCCATGTTTGCTTTCATGTAAGCCTTAATGAAGATGGCCAGTGCTGGCTGCCCTCCCCTCTCTCTGTCCCCTCCTCAGTCCTCTGTCTGATTGCCTCTCACCCACCTTTTCTCTGCTGCCTCCTTCCCTCCCTGGACTTCCCTCAGAGAGCCACCCTTCCTCAGAGCTTTCAGGTCACATGATTGTCATTTCATTCCTTCCTACCCCGTAGAGCAGTTGTTCCTTCCTAAGGTTGGTTTGGTCCCCACTGTGTGGGCGATATAGTTGAGTAAGGACCAGGCATTCTCCAGAGATTTCCAAGGTACAGCTGATGGCAGTTTGCCCCTGTGCGTGCCAGCACTGAGTTCATTCAGCACTCAGTGTGTGTTGCACTCTTCCAGGCCCCTTTCGCAGTACCCCATTTCATTCCCATGCCCCTTCCTTCCCCAAGCAGCAGCAGCACAGCAGATTAAGTCATTTGCCAGGTTTGTGCAGCCAGGACGTGTCCGGTGAACACTGAGCATGGAGAGGGCAGATGCGGACATGGAGGCTGGCCTTGCCCTGCAGGGAGGATGAGGAGGGGGTCAGAGGTAAGCCTAGTGGGGGCCATCAAGTATCTGGCTATGGAACAGGTGCCCCCCACCCCCGCACAGAGCCCCCCTGCCAGTGCTTACAGGGCTGGTGTCACGCAACTGGACTGGGGCAAAGACAGGTCCATGGAGCAATGGCTGCTGCTAACCCTAAAGGTGTCCCTAGGGTTGGGAGGCGGAGGCCGTGGGGCAGCCCTGGTGAGTACCAGCAGGGCCCAGGTTCATGCTGTATTGGTTGAGATGACAGTAAATTATAGTTGGGGCGTTTCATCTAAATTTTTGAACTTTGCAGGGACTAGCTAGGGTATGCTTACAGTTTTATTTGAAATTACTTTATTATTAAAAATTTTATTTGAAATTATTTTATTATTAAGAAAGGAAGAAATAGTGACGAGGAAATTTCATTAGTAAAATTGCAGTCTTTTTTCTAAGGCAGGTGGTGTGGGCTGTTGAAGACAGGCTGCCAGGAGTGGGGACCGCCTTCAGACACTGTGGCTGGGACCATGTGCAGGGAGCTCCCAGTGTCCCCCCTGCAGTGGACCGGCCCCAGGGACAGTGTGTCAGCTGTGCTGTGAGGTGGTGGTGCCTAGGGTGGTGATGTCTTTGTCCGTGGTGCTCGTGTCTGGTCACCATGCAGGAGCCACATATAGGGCCCCAGGCCCGCCTGGAGCATGGAGTTTTTGTCTGGTTTGCACAGCGAGTTGTTTCTGTGCATCAGGACATGGCTCCATATGGACTCCCTTTTTGCCCTGCTACATGGGGTTGGGATGTGGTAGGCTCCAGCACCCTTGCTTCTGCCCAGCTTCACTCCCCCACGTCAAGGCCTTGATATCTCCAAAGTGTCCCAAGCATCAGGATTTCACACTGTGCATCGCACAGCACCCAAGCCGTTTTCGATTCCTGGTGCCTGCCCATGCCAAAAAAAAAAACAAACAAACAACAAAATGTTCTTGGCCTTTTGGGGGTGGGCTTCTTGCAGACAGGAGAATTCTGGCATTCCTTAGCCTTGGGGCACGGTGTCTTTCCAGATGCCTGCTCCCTGCCCATTTCTGAGATCATCACCGTTGAGGAAGCGGATGTCCACGGGAAACACTACACCAGTGGGAAATGGCAGAAGATGGAAAAGCCGCACGCGTTCACAGGTAGGAGGCCTTGGCGCCTGCTCCCGCAGGGCTGCGTGAATCCATGCAGATTACATGTCCCCTGTCCAACACGCTCAGTGTTTTCACAGTTTATTTACCTTTATAGAAACTTTGTAATATTGTTTTTTCCACAATCTACTTTTAGTTGTGTTGGTTGTGGATCATGTTTTTTTCTAATTTTCTTTTAAAAAAAACAAACATGGGTTAAAAGACCTGAGGGGAAGGACCTTGTTTCCTAACGTACGTTGAAGTTCCCTGCTGGGGAATGTTGGGTCCAGCCTGTAATCGGGGCCCAGCCGCAGCCTTTCCCGCGGGGCCTGTGCTCTGGCCCCTTGCACTAACAAGCGTCTGTTTCTGCCCAGTGCACTGTGTGAAGAGGGCGCGGCATCACCGCTGGAAGTGGGCACAGGTCACCTTCTGGTGTATGGACGAGCAGCTCTGCCACGTGTGGCTGCAGACCCTCAGGGAGCTGCTTGAGAAGCTGAGTACGTATGCGCTCGTGTGTGCACTTCGGGCTTCTTGGTGACGTCCCTTCCTCCCGCGAAGCCTGTGACCACTGGCGTGTCCCCCTAGACCAGCTGGCCTCATATTTAGTCACCCTCTGGAGGACCAGCCTGGAAAGAGCACAGGCGCTGTGGTGAGGTCCCCGGGACGGAAGCCCACTCTGACCCTTGACCCTGTGTGGCCAGGCAGGGCACCTAGCCTCCTGGGAAGTGGGGATGGTGAGGGTCCAACGAGGTGAACGGCGGATGCACCCCTCTCCATCTGGGCCTGTCTGCAGATCTGAAACACAGCCACCTGTCCACTCCCACGTGGTAGGTGGCCATTCACTTTGTATCTGTAAGACCATTTCTCTCCATTTGGTTATGACGTTGGTATGTAGTCCTGAAAACTCCACCACAAACTTCAACTCTAGCTCAGTTTTATGCCCTTTTGGATTAATTGGGCATCTAGATCAAAAAAGCCAATTATAATTTACCCATACAAAGTATTTGCCATACTTTGGCTTCAGAGAAGCTTTCTTGCTTGACCAAGCACCTCTCACGGCTTCCTGTCGTCCAAGCGGCCGGTGTGCACTCCTGTCTCAGCCAGTGGCGGGGCCTCATCTCCTGTGGTGATGACCTGTGTCTCAAACACGACGTGTTTTCTGCTTGTACTCACCTCTCCATGTGTCTTTAATTACCTGTTCAGCAAATTGCCTCTGATTCTCCTGCCTCCTCTTCCTTCCTTTGTGTCTAAACTCTTCATGCCTGTTGACAGCCACCTTTTATTTTCATCAGCTTTGAGCATGAAGAGCCCACGTTGGGCTGTGTAGGTGCAGCCTCCGGGGGAAACGCCTCTCAGCACTGCCTGCATTGAGCAACGGGGCCTTACTCATCTTTCCTAGAAAACTCCCAGAAAAGCCCGTAAAGTTGCACGTTTGTGTACCTGTATCTAAACATGTTAATTGGTTCTCTTACTTCACCTTCTCTGTAACTTTAACCCCCTAGTTCTGTTAGAAGTTTTAATGTTACTGAAGTGTAATATAGATGCGGAAATGCGTTCACATCCTGAGAGAATGCTCGGTGGGCTTTCAGCCTCAGATCAGGACACACCGTCGTAGCCCCCCCAGAGGACAAACCCCCACCCCCACCCCACACCCTGGCTAGATCGTCTGTTGTACTTTATATAAATGGAATCTAGCATCTAAATACTTTGGTGTCTGGCTTGTTTTTTTTGCTCAGCATTTCGTTTGTGAGATTTTTCCATTCGTGTGTGTGTGATTGTATGTTGTTCATCCTACATCCTGGTGTGAGCACAGGGCTGTTTGTGTGTCCGGTTGGCTGGCAGTGCTCCTGGGGGTGGTACCTGGCCGTGGGCACTCGAGGATGTGCCTTGGGTGGCAGCAGGTGGCGTCTCTCCCAGGTGTGTTTCCTGGGGGTAGAATTGCTGGGCTGTGGAGTGAGCACATGGTCGACTTCAGGCGACACTGCAGTCAGCTTTGCAGAGCACTGGGCCAGCTGCCGTACCCACCGGCAGGTCTTGGGGCTGGTTCATCCCTGCCCAGGTGGGTGTTAGAAGTCCTGTCCTTTGCTGCTTAAGTTTGTATTTCCCTAATGGCCGGTGAGATTGAGAAACCTCTGCGTGTGTTTACTGCTGTTTAGATAGCCTCTTTTGAAAGGTATCTATCTGTTCAAGTCTTTCCCCCATTTTTCCATCAGGGAGTTTTTTTCTTAATGAGATGTGGAAATTGTTTGCATATTGTGGATCTGAATCTTTATTATTGGATTTTTAAGTCACAGTTATTTTCTTCCATCCCATGACCTGCCTTTTCACTCTCTTCTTGGTTTCTTTTGATGAACAGATTGTTCTTAATTTAAAAAAAAAGATTAGCACCTTTAATCTTTATTTATGAAATTTTATGGTTGGTTGTATCTAATTAAGACATCTTTGTCCACCCCAAGATTATGAGGATATTCTCCCATGTGTTTGTCTCAAAGCTTTCTGGCTTTACTTTTCACATTTAGATCTGCAATTTACTTGGAAATTATTCTCCCCCCCATTATTTATTTATTTTTAATCCATATGTTTTACTCATCTGTCCATAAGGTAGATAAAAGAAGCATCAGCACAAGGTTTTCACAATCACACAGTCACATTGTGAAAGCTATATCATTATACAATCATCTTCAAGAAACATGGCTACTGGAACACAGCTCTACATTTTCAGGCAGTTCCCTCCAGCCTCTTCATTACACCTTAACTAAAAAGGTGATATCTATTTAATGCGTAAGAATAACCTCCAGGATAACCTCTTGACTCTGAAATCTCTCAGCCATTGACACTTTACTTTGTCTCATTTCTCTCTTCCTCCTTTTGGTTGAGAAGGTTTTCTCAGTCCCTTGATGCTGAGTCCCAGCTCATTCTAGGATTTCTGTCCCATGTTGTCAGGAAGATCCACACCCCTGGGAGTCATGTCCCATATAGAGAGGGGGAGGGCAGTGAGTTTGCTTGTCGTGTTGGCTGAGAGAGAGGGACCACATCTGAGCAACAAAAGAGGTTCTCTTGGGGGTGACTCTTATTCCTAATTTTAAGTAGGCTTAATCTGTCCTTTGTGTGTTAAGTTTTATATGAACAAACCCCCAGATTGGGGGCTCACCCTTTTGTTTGGTTGTCCCCACTACTTGTGAGAATATCAAGAATTCTCCACTTGGGGAAGCTGAACTTTCTCCCTTTCTCACCATCCCCCCAAGGGTACTTTGGAAGTACTTTTTTATTCACTGTTCAAATCCTTCTGGGATTTATCGAGGCATCACTCTGGACAAATCTACAAAATCTCATGCCCTATTCAAGATTCCATATACTTATGGTGTTCAGTTAAGCTGTCCACATAAGTTATAATAGGAAATGCAGTAGTCAAAATATAAATTTTGTACCAAATAAACATTTTTTGCTTTAGTCTCACACATAAGTTAAAATTTTTAATATTAATTGCCATCTGTTTTCAGCACCCTGCATTACTGACATTCCTTTGTTCTTCCTCATGCAAAACATTTTTAAATTTGCACATTTAGTCACTATCATTATACACTCTAGGCATTCCTAGATCATACCATCTCAGTCTTTATTGTGTATCTTTCCTTCTGATTTCATTTGTGACCCGAGGCCTCTTCCCTTTTTCATTGTCACATTCAGCTTCATTCAGTGTACTAATGTTATTGTCTTACAGTTAGGTAGTGTTGTGCTATGCATTTCTGAATTTCTGAAAATGATTTTTAAAAATATGTTTTTATTGACAGATGTTCACACACACAGTCCATGCATGGTACACAGTCAGTGGCTCACAGCTTCATCACATGGTTCTAGTATTCATCACCACGACCACCCCTAGAATGTTTGCATCACTCCAGAAAAAGAAATAAAAAGAAAAAAGAAAAAACTCATTTATCTATACCCCCACCCCTTCCATCTCCCCCTCACCATTTACTTATCCTCTATCCATACTTCTCCACTCATCTGTCCATACCTTGGATAAAGAAGCATCAGACACAAGGTTTTCACAATCACACAGTCATGTTGTATAAATTGCATCATTACGAAATAATCTTCAAGAATCAAGGCTACTGGAACACAACTCTACAGTTCCAGGTACTTCCCTCCACCCACTCCAATACACCATAAACTAAAAAGGGATATCTATATAATGCATAAGAATAACCTCCAGATTACCTCTCGACTCTGAAATCTCTCAGCCACTGAAACTTTATTTTGTCTCATTTCTCTCCTTCTTTTGGTCAAGAAGGGTTTCTCAGTCCCATGATGCCAGGTCTTGGCTAATCCTGGGAGTTCTGTCCCATGTTGCCAGGGAAATTTACACCCCTGGGAGTCATGTCCCATGTAGGACAGAAGGCAGTGAGTTCACCTGCCAAGTTGGCTTAGAAAGAGAGGCCACATCTGAGCAACAAGAGGTTCTCTGGGGGTGACTCTTAGACCTAATTTTAAATAGGTTTAACCTATCCTTTGCAGGAATAAGTTTCTTAGGGGTAAACCCCAAGATCGAGGGTTCAGTCAATTGATGTGGTTGTTCCCACTGCTTGCAAGAACATCAGAAATTCTCCAAATGGGGAAGTGGAATATTTCCCTGTTTCTCCACATTCCTTCAAGGGGACTTTACAAATACTTCTTTATTCACTGCCCAATTTTTTTCTGGGATATATCAGGGGATCACACTAACCTGGACAAACCAGTAAGTTCTCATGCCCTATTCAAGATTCCACGTACTTATGGTGTTCAATTAAAGTGATCACACAAATTAAATTAGGTAATGCATTACCCAAAATATAAATTTGGCACCAAATAAACATCTCTCACTTTAGTCTCACACAGAAGTTGAAGTTTTAGAGTATGGATCACATCATCCTTTACCCTATATTCTGATTTACTTCAGTCTTATCCAGATCCACTTCATTCATATCTCTAGTCAAAGTCCAGTCCCTTTTTCAACTTTTAAAATAATTCCTGTATGGGTATTCCTGAGTTTCATAGCTTCAGAGCTCTAACTCTGAGTCTCATGTGTCATATAAATACCTGAAGTTTCTGGGAACAACCAGGTTATACACAAACAACTCATATCAGAATTTAGAAATAACAGGTACAACTCCTGAATATATGTGACTGCTGTAAGAGTTTATAATCCAGGACCCTTTACAATACGCCCTAACCTGATATCCCATGCTCTTGACTTTAGTTCACCAAGTTTCTATATTATAGTTAGTGCATATGAATGAGACATGATAATATTTGTCTTTTTGTTCCTGACATTTCATTCAACATACAGTCCTTAAGGTTCATTCACCTAGCCCCATGCCTCACAACTTCATTGCTTCTTGCGGCTGCTCAGTAGTCCGTTATGCGTCTACACCATAGTTCCCCTTCCATTCTTCAGTCATTGGACCCTTAAGTCACCTCCATCCATTATGAATTGGGAACATTGCCCCATAAGTTCCAGTGTGCAAATGTCCATTCCTGTCCCCACACTCAGTTCCTCCAGGTATATACTGAGCAGTGGGTTTTAGGATTATATGGCAACCCCACCCCTAGCCTCCTATGGAACTACCACACTGCCCTCCAAGGGGCTGTACCCCTCATTTTCCCTACTGAGAGTGAAAAAGTACATCTCTTTCTCTGCATTTTCTCTAGCTCTTGTTTCTCTGTGTTCATTTTTAAAGTTTTATTAGCATATCATACAATCCAACCTAAGTAAATAGACGTTCCTTCTCTACCATAATCTAGTTGAAGATATTTCCTTTTCTTCCACAAAGAATCCATACCCATCCTCCCTGCCCCCCCACCTGCTGACATTTAGTGTTTGCATAATACCTTTTGTTATATTCAGTGGAGGCATATTACAATGTTACTATTGACTATAGACCCCAGCTTCTATTCATTGTACTTTTTCCCATATACCATCCATTTTCAACATCTTGCAATGTTGACATTCATTTGTACTCTCTCATGCAAAAATGCTTTTTTATTTGTATGTTTAATCACCATCATTGTCCACTCTAGGCATTCCTAAATTATACTGTCTCAGTCTTTATCTTCTTTCTTTCTGGTTTCACATGTGCCCCAGCCCTTCTCCCTCTATCATACTCACATTCAACTTCATTCAATGTACTTATATTATTGTGCTACAATCAGGTGGCATTGTGCTATCTATTTCTGTATCTTTACAATCAGTCCTGTTGCACAATCTGTATACCCGTAGCACCAATTGCCCAATTTCTACCCTATTTCTGTCTCCTGATAACCTGTGTTTTTAACTTCAACTCTCACTCACTAATGTTAGTTCATATTAGTGAGATTATACAATATTTGTCCTTTTGTTTCTGGTTAATTGCTCTCAGCATAATGTCCTTATGGTTCATTCATCTTGTTACATGCTTCATGACTTTAGTCTGTCTTACAGCTGTGTATGTATATACCACAGCTTATTTAGCCACTAATCTGTTGGTGGCCATTTGGGCTGTTTCCATCTCTTGGCAATCATAAATAATGCTGCTATAAACTTTGGTGTGCAAATGTCCATTTGTGTCCTTACCTTCAGTTCCTCTGAATATATACCTAGTAATGGGATTGTCGGATCATATGGCAATTCTGTGCTTAGCTTCCTGAGGAACCACCAAAGTTCCTTCCAGAGCGTTTGTAGCATTTTACATTCCCACCAACAGTAGATAAGTGTGCCTGTTTCTTCACATCCTTTCCAGCACTTGTTGTTTTCTGTTTTTTTTGATAATAGCCATTCTAGTAGGTGTCAGATGATATCTCATTGTGGTTTTGATTTGCATTTCCCTAAGAGCCAAGAAAGTTGAGCATCTTTTCATGATCCTCTTAGCCACTTTTATTTCCTCTTCTGTGAAGCGTCTGTTCATGTCTTTTGCCCATTTTTTAATTGGGTTGTTTGTCTTTTTGTTATTGAGTTGAAGAATCTCTTTATATATTCTGGAACTAAACCCTTATCTGATATGTAGTTTCCAAATATTGTCTCCCATTGTGTAGGCTGCCTTATTTTTTTTTTTAAACTTTTTTTTATTGTATAATGTAGCATATATACAAAGCAAAGAAAGGAAAAAGCAACAGTTTTCAAAGCTCTCTTCAACAAGTAGTTATGTGACGGATCCCAGAGTTTGTCATGCATTGCCATATGATCCTTTCAGATTTTTCCTTCTAGCTGCTCCAGAATATAGGAGGCTAAAAGAAATGAGTATTTTTTTTTTATCATCACATGCATTTTCTTCTTTTTTGTGAAAAATAACATATATACAAAAAAAGCAATAAATTTCAAAGTACATTGCAACAATTAGTTGTAGATTTGATATGGGTTACAATTCCACAATTTTAGGTTTTTACTTTTAGCTGCTATAAGATACTAGAGACTAAAAGAGATATCAATTTAATGATTAAGGAATCATATTCATTGTTGAGTCCTACTTCCTCTGTATAACTCCACCATCACCTTTGATTTTTCAGTCCCACTCTTTAGGGGTATTTGAGCTATGGCCTTTCTAACTTCTTTACATTGGAAGGGGCTGCCAATAATATGGGGTAGGGAGATGGAAATAGCTGATGTTCTGGAGAGGCTGAGCCCTCTAGGTTTCAGGGCTTATGTGGTCCAGGGACCTATCTAGAGGTTGTAGGTTTCTGGAAAGTTACTCTAGTGCACGGGAATCTTTGTAGAATCTTATATATTGCCCTAGGTGTTCTTTAGGATTGACTGGAATGGTTTTGGTTGGGGGTTGGCACGTTAAGATAGGTAGCAATGTCTAACTGAAGCTTGCTTAAGGGTGACCTCCAGAGTAGTCTCTCAACTCTATTTGAACTCTCTCAGAGCCACTGATACTATTTTAGTTACACTTCTTTTTCCTTCTTGGTCAGGATGGAATTGTTGATCCCACAGTGCCAGGGCTGTACTCATCCCTGGGAGTCATCTCCCCCGTCGCCAGGGAGACTTTCACCCCTGGATGTCATGTCCTACATAGTGGGGAGGGTAATGATTTCACTTGCAGAGTTGGGCTTAGAGAGACTGAGACCACATCTGAGCAACAGAAAAGGTTTGGTAGGCTAAGCGTCTTCACTACCTATGTAAGCTTCACAAGAGTAAGCCTCAAGATCAAGGGCTTGGCCTATTGATTTGGGTGTCCCTAATTAATGTTTGACACTGTATCAGGGGTTTCCCCAGTAATAAAGTTTAAAAGGTCCATATTTTTCCTCCCATCCCTCAAGGGACTTTGCCAATACTTTTTGATTATCTACTTAATATATTCTAGGATATATCTAGGCATTACATTAAGCTATGCAGGATTAAAGGCCCTTGTTCTTATTCTGGGCTCCCCGTGTTTCAGTTGTTCAGTGAGCTACCCAGATAGGTTTAGTTAGATTATGTGCTAAAGAAAATTTAGGTCCTAGACAAAATAAATCTTTCTTCCTTTGGTCTCTAAGAGTAGGTGCAGTTCTAAAATATAGACAATGTCTTCCTTATCCCTCTGTTCTGAATTACTTTAATCCCTCCCTGACTGGCTCCATTCTTATCTTTAAATACAGGTTATAGATACATAAAACAGCTTCTCAAAATCTAGAAATAATGATTACCCCTTTGGGCCAAATGTGTCTGTTATAAGAGCTTACAATCTAGGTCCTTGTTTTCTTAAAGCACCATACAATAATTGTTCTTTTGTTTCTGGCTTATTTTGCCTCATGAAATGTCCCACAGGTTCGTTTAGTTCATTGCATACCTCACTACTTCATTCCCTTTTGTAGCAGCACAATATTTGATCATGTATACACCATAGTTCACCGGTCAGTCAGCTTCTCAGTCAGATATATATATGTATATCTTTATGCCAGTACTATCATGTTTTGACCACTGCAGCTTCAAATTTGTTTTAAAGTCAGGTAGTGTGAGACCTTCCACTTCATTTTTCTTTCTCAAGATATTTTCAGGTATGCAAGGCAACCTAACCTTATGAGTAAATTTGGTTATTGGTTTTTCTATTTCTGTAAAGTAAGTTGTTAGCATTTTAATTGGTATTGCATTGAATCTATAAATCAAATTGGGTAGAATTAACATCTTAACTATATTTAGTCTTCTAATCCATGAACATGGTATGCTTTTCCATTTATTTAGGTTTTTCATTGTTTCTTTTAGCAATTTCTTGTAGTTTTCTGTGTGTGTGTCTTTTGTATTCTTAGTTAAATTTATTCCTAAATATTTTATTCTTTTGGTTGTTATTGTAAATGGAAATTTTTCTTGATTTCCTCCTCAGATTGCCCATCACTAGTATATAGAAACACTACTCATTTTGGGGTGTTGATCTTGTACCCTGCCTCTTTGCTGTACTCATTTATTAGCTCTAGTACCTTTGCTATAGATTTTTTGGGATTTTTGACATATAATCGGGTGTCATCTGCAAACAGTGAGAGTTTTTCTTGGAAATGATTTTTATTTATTGTGTGAGGTAAGCAGACAGGTTTGTTTTCTTGAAATATAGATAATCTGGTTGACTTTTTATTGAGTGTTAAGGGTTCTTTTTAAACATATTCTGGATATAAGTCCTTAATAAAATAAAGGTTTTGTAAATATTTGACCCAATTATGGTTTGCTTTTTTGTTTTCTTAATTGCATCTTTCAAAAACAGAAGCTTCTGATTTTGATGAAATCCAGTTTATCAAGTTTTATCTTTTATGTTTGTTCTATTTGTGTGCTGTCTAAACCAAGGATCAGAAAGAATTTCTCCTAGGTTTTTTTCTAGATGTTTTATAGTTTTAGAGTACAGTGTAGTTTGGGTCTATAATCCATTTTGAGTTTATTAAGTGTATGTAAGTATATGGTGCAAATTAAGGGTTGATGTTCTTTTTATTTTACTTTGCAGATGGATATTTAGTTGTATCAGCACTACTTGTTGAAAGCATGTAATTTCTCTATTAAATTACCTTTGCCTCTTCATTGGAAATCAGTTCCCCGTGCATGTGTGGGTTTGTCCTTAAACTGCGTTGAACCCGTATGTCTGTCCTAATGCACCACCACCCTGTCCTGATTAATGCAGCTTTAAAGGAAGTCTTGAAATAGTGTGAGTAATCCAACTCTGTTCTTTTTTTCCCAAAGTTGTGTTGGCTCTTCTAGGTCTTTTTCTCAGCGGTAAACTCATCAACTGCAAAAGCTCTGCTAAGATTTTTATTGGGTTTGTCTTGCCTCTATAAGACCAATTTTTTTTTGACAATTGACATCTTGACAAATTGAATCTTTCAATCCATGTACATGGTATATCTCTCCAATTATTTAGGTCTTGGTAATTTCTGTCATGAATGTTTTGTAGTTTTCAGTGTATAAACTTATACATATTTTTGAATACTTATCTCCAAGAATTTTCATGTTTTTTTATGTTCTTTTAATACCAATTTTGTTTTAACTTTTAATTGTTCATAGCTAATATGTAGAAATACAGTGGATTTTGCATATTGAGTTTTATCCTATGCCTTAACTAAATTCACTTGCTATTTCTGGGAATTAATTTATTTCCTTAAGATTTTTTTTAAGCTAAATCATCTGCAAATAGAGACAGTTTTATTTCTTCCTTTCTGATCATTAAGTACTTTTCCTCTTTTTCTTGTCTTACTGAAATTAACTGGGGTTTCTAGTACAAAACAGAGTGCAGATGGTGAGAGTGACCGTCCTTGACTTATTTCAGATAGTTGACAGAAAATGTTCAATGTCTCACTATTCAGTACAATGTTAACTGTAGGATTTTCATATCTGCCTGTTATCAGACTGAGAAAGATTTATTCCAAACCTAATATATTTTTAAGATCATGTCTGTATATCCAATTTTTATCAAATGTTTTTCTCCTGGATAACAGCCTTATTGAGATATAATTCACATACCATATAATTCACTCTTAAATTGGAAAATTCAGTGATTTTTAGTATATTCAGAGTTGAGCAAGCATCATCACAATCAACTTCAGAACATTTTCATCACCCAGAAAAAAAACCTCGATACCCATTGGCAGTGCCTCCCTATCCTCCCTTCCCCACAGCCCCAGGGAGGCACCAGTCTACTTTCTATCTCTGTGGATTTGCCTATTCAGGATATTTCTTATCAATGAAATCATACAATATGTGGCCTTTTGTGTTTGGCTCCTTCTGCCTAGCATACTTTTAAGGCTTCTCCATGCTGTAGCATGTCTCAGCACTTCAGACTTTTGTGTGGTTGAATAATATTCCATCCTGTGGACATACCACATATTGTTTATTCTTTAGTCAAAGGATATTTGGGTTCTTTCCACTTTTTGATTACTTTGAATGCTGCATCTATGAACATTCGTGCTCAGGTCTTTTGTGTTTTGTTTGTTTTTAACCAAGGAAATGTATTATTTCCAGTCCTGGGGGGGTCTGGTCCAAAATGAAGGTGTCAGCAGGCTGTGTTCCCTCTGGGGGGCGCGAGGGGAGAGCTTTTCCTTGCTTCTTTGAGCTTCTGGTGCTTCCGTGAGTTTCTTCTGACTGCGTTCTCCCATCTCCCTCCGCCACCACGTGGTCTTCTCTCCTCTGTGGTGTCTCCTCTGCATGGCCCTAATGAAGACAGTGCTGTTGAATTTAGAGCCCCCTGAATAATCCAGGATGACCGCACCTCGAAAGCCTTCATTTAATTGCATCTGCAAAAACTTTTTACCCCAAAAAAGGCTACGCTCACAGTTCCAGGGGCTAGAGCATAGACACGCTATTTGGGGAGGCCTCACTCCCCCCACTGTACCCCTGTCTCTCATTTTCTCCCTCCCTGGAGATCTTCACACTCAGCCTAGAGGCGTGTTCAAGTTGTCTCACCAAAAGACAGTTATATTCTTTCTATCCTGTTACCCTTTTGATCTGTGTGCACAGGTTTTTGTGTGGGCGTGTGTTTTCAGTGCTCTCAGGTGTGTACTTTCATGCTACCTTTACTGATGTGTGACTTAAATCTGGTTTTAAGGAACAGAATCTCCTTGAATTGAACAAAGGTGAAAGGGGGAAGTCATTATAAGAAAATAGTGCCTACGTAGGAAACCCAAGTGTGGACGTTTAGCTGGGCTGCTGGAAGGTCCTGGAGTCAGGGACTGGACAGCCATTTGGTGTCCCTCTGTCTTCATGACAAGCTCTGTCTCTTTCTGTGTATCTGTCTGTCTTTCTTTCCTGCTACCTTGTTCTGTTCTCTACCTCACCATTCTTGTCCTGTGCAAACTTGTTTTCCTCCACATGGCAGAGGAGTGAGGCTGCTGCCTTCCAGAATTTATAGCTTATGGGACCATTGATCAGGAGAGAGTCTTTCTCAGTGAAAATTCTGTGTTCCTGGGACTTTTGTTGCATCCAGTAGATGTGCAGCTATTCTTTAAACATTAGAAACACTTTTATCAGATAGTACTAAGCAGAATCATAAAACCATTGTGATTTGATTCTCTTCAGTGACACAGTTCCTAACGTTGGATATTTGCAATATTCACTGCGATTTATATGTTTGTTTGTTTTTATAGCATGTCGACCAAAGCATTTACTTGTGTTTATCAATCCATTTGCGGGAAAAGGACAAGGCAAGCGGATATATGAAAGAAAAGTGGCACCATTATTCACTTTAGCCTCCATCACGACGGAAATAATTGGTAAGGTATAAATTCTCCCTTATAATAAAAATGTAGAAGTAAATTCAAGAATGATTCAAAGCAGTAAATTCAAAAATGATTTTTACCTTGTAAGATTTTTTTTTACGTGAAACCAAATGTCTTTTTTTTTTTAACAGACAAGAATGGGAAGAGTACAAAATAAACAATGTAGTGTTTTTCTAGTCAAGAGTAAATATTCTTAGCATATAAAGCATTCAAGAAAACCACTAAGAAGATAAAAGGGCAAAGGTCCTAGGCAGAAAATTATCCCAAGACATAGAAGTGATTAATAAGCAAACTTTAGAAATAATTTCAACCAATAAGTGAAATTTTAAGAAATATGATGTGATGCCACTTTTGCAGCAAAGATTTTTTAAAAATATATTTTTATTGACAAAAATTAGCATAAACATTCTTAACAAACATTCCATTCATGATGTACAAAAATGGTTCACAGTATCATCACATAATTGTATATTCATCACCATGATCATTTTTTAGAACATTTGCATCACTCCAGAAAAAGAAATAAAAAGAGAAAAGAAAAAAACTCATACATGTCACACCCTTTACCATTCCCTCTCATTGACCACTGATCTTTCTATCTACCCAATATATTTTAACCTTTGTTCCCCATATTATTTATTTTTTTATCCATATGTTTTTACTCATCTGTCCATATCCTAGATAAAGGGAACATCAGACATAAGGTTTTCATAATCATAGTCACATTATAAGCATTATATCATTATACAGTCATCGTCAAGAATCAAGGCTACTGAAGCACAGCTCTACAGTTTCAGGTACTTCCCTCCAGCCACTCCAATATACCATAAACTGAAAAGTAATATCTATATAATGTATAAAAATAAGCTCCAGATAACTTCTTGTCTCTCTTTGAAATCTCTCAGCCACTGCAACTTTATTTTGTCTCATTTCTCTCTTCCCCCTTTTGGTCAAGAAGGTTTTTCAGCCCCTTGATGCCAGGTACCAGCTCCTTCTAGGATTTCTGTCCCACGTTGTCGGGATGATTACACCCCTGGGATTCATGTCTCATGTGTGGGGGAGGGCAATGGGTTCCTTTGCCATGCTGGCCTAGAGAGAGGCCGCACCTGAGCAACAAAAGAAGTTCTCTTAGGCCTAATTTTAAGTCGACTTAGCCTATCGTTTGCAGGGATAAGTTTCATATGAACAAACCCCAAGATCAGGGGCTTGGCCTATTGATTTGGTTGTTCCCACTGCTTGTGAGAGTATCCGAAATTTTCCAGACGGAGAAGTTGAATCTTCCCCCCTTTCTCATCGGTCTCCTGAGGGCAACCTGCAGGTACTTCTTTCTTCACTGTCCAGATCACTCGGGGTTTACCAGGGCATCATACTAACCTGTATCATGCCCTAGTCAAGAGTCTCTGTACTTATGATTTTCAACTAAACTGACCATGCAAGTTAAATTGGGAAATGCACTACCCAAAATATAAATTTTATACCAAGTAAACATCTCTCCCTTTGGTCTCACACAGAAGTTGAAGTTTTGAAACATGGATGATATCACCGTTTACCCTGTCTTCTGATACACCTTACTCCTATCCAGATCAGCTTCATTCATATCTCTACTTGATGTCTGATCACTTTTTCAGCTTTTCCTGTAAGGGGTACTTCTGACTTTCATAGCTTCAGAGAAATGAGACAAAATAAAGACTCGGACTCTGAGTCTCAAGTGTCATTTAATATCCAAAGTTTCTGTGAAAGACCATGTTATATACACACAGCTCAGTATCTCAGAACTTAGAATTAATGGTCACACCTCCTGAATAGATGTGACTGCTCTAAGAGCTTACAATCTAGGATCCTTTACAATAGGCCCAACCTGATAACCCATGCTCTTGACTTTAGTTTACCGAGTTTTTATGTTAGTCCATATGATTGAGGCATGATAATATTTGTCTTTTTGTTCCTGACATTTCATTCAACATGTAGTCCTTAAGGTTCATTCACCTAGTTGCATGCTTCACAGCTTCATTCCTTCTTGTGGCTGCTGAATAGTCTGTTGTCTGTATACACCATAGTTCCCGATTCCTTTCCTCTGTCGTAGCCTTAGGCCACTTCCATCCATTGTGGATCATGATCACTGCTGCCATAGACACCAGCGTGCATATGTCCATTCGTGCCCCACACTCAGTTCCTCCAAGTGTACACTGAGCAGTGGGGTTTCAGGATCATATGGCATCCCCACCCCTAGCCTCCTGTGGGACCACTGCACACTGCAGCAAAGATTTTAAATGCAGGCCCCTGATGGTGAAGGATGTGCAAAGCCTGTCATCTTCCCAGCCTTTCAAGGCCATGGTCGTTTCGTGTGACCTTATTAAAAAGCACTTGGCAAGAGCTTTAAAAATGAGGTTATTATTATTATTATTTTTCTTAGACTTCCAGGTTTCTGAACTTTTCCTAAGAAAATAATCAAACATGCAAAGATTGGGGTTCAGAGATACCCACTGGCACTTATTAAGAATAGGACCCCCAAATAGTAAGTGTGAAAAAAAAATTGAGGTGAATCTGAAGGAATATCATGTAGCTCTTTAAAAGATCTTTAGAAAGATTTTTAATGATATGAAAAATGATTGATACAATGTTGAGAAAACAAGGATACAATTTTGTATATAGTAAAATCTCAGAATTTTTTTTTACAGTGGATATAGAGACTATGGAGTAATATTTTTTTCTACTTTTTGGTATATGCTGATTTCAGAGTAACTTGTAAAATTGGGAGGAACTACGAAATTAGAGATGTATTCTATTTCAAACAGGTTTTGGAAATTGAAAGCCCAGAAGTCCATCTGTTACCCGGTAGGAGGAATCCTGGGAGAGACAGCATCCCATGGGTGTAGCTGGGTTCCTTTCTGTAAGAGGAATTTGGGCCAGAGCCATAAAAGGATTTCTCATAGGCAATCTCCCTGAAGTTTCTTAGGACTTTATTTTTAAAGAAAATAGTTATTTGTCTTTTATTTTCAGTAAAGATTAAAACATTTGAATACAAACTGTACAATATAATGTTCTTTTTTCCCCCATAGTTACCGAACATGCTAATCAAGCCAAGGAGAGTTTATATGAGATTAATATAGATAAATATGATGGGTGAGTAACTTCATCTTGATTAACAAAAAGTAAATGTGAATCAAGTTATACCCATTTGACTTAATTTGTGTAAGCTCTTTTCCCTGAAAAATATGTGTTTATTGACTAATTACTTCTTTGTATTGATTCCCATCTCTTTGGCCTGTTTTTTCTGTTGGCCATAATTTCAGTCATTTGTTCTTTTATTTTAAAAAAAAACAGGTGATACATAGGTATATCACATTTTTGCATATGTTTCCCTGGTTTTCTAGCTGTCTTTTACTTTAGCATTTTTTTGATTGGTAGAAGCTTCCAAATTTGGTTATTCAACTCTGTCCCTCACTTTCTAATCTTTCCTTTGTGCTTAGAAATTCGTTCAACATCTTGAGTTTAGTTAAACCCATTGCAGTGTTCCTGCTGAGCCCCAGGCATGTGTTAGGTGCTGAGGTTGGAAAGGGAAACAAGACCAGTTCCTGCCGTTCCTGGTGCAGACACCCCCCCGTCCTCCGTCTCCCAGGCCCCCCTTGTGAGGGGACCCCCCCATCTTCATTGTTATCCAGTGGGTGGCGGGCTGGGTCTTGGGCATGCACCGCCCAGCCAAGTCACAGGAATACCCCGCTGGGACCCCGAGACCCTTCCCCCGGTGCCTGGCTCCTGGCCTGGTGCTCTGAGCACCCCTGGGGAAGGGGCTCAAGAAAGTCTTGAATGAGCGGGACAAGTTAGGAAAAGTGGGTCTCCCAGCCCCAGGGAGCCAAGCTGTCCAGGAGCACTGCTTGTGGTGGTGGCCGCTGGGGGACCCTGGCCACCCTGGGGAACCTGCCATGCAGGGGCGCTGCAGGAGGGTGGGCTGGAGAGCTGGCGGCTGGGAGCACTGCCCTGACCCATCCCTGGCTCCCACAGGGTCATCTGTGTTGGTGGGGACGGCATGTTCAGCGAGGTCCTGCACGGCCTGATTGGGCGCACGCAGCAGGATGCTGGCATTGACCAGAACCAGCCCCGCGCCGCGCTGGTCCCCAGCCCCCTGCGGATCGGCATCATCCCCGCAGGTAGGTTGGAGAGTGGCCCCCTTCCTTCTGTGTCACCGGAGAACCACTACCGCTGTCAGGGCTCCTGACAGCCTCACGATCACAGGCTCCCAACGATTGGTGGCGATGGCCTTGTGCTCCTCCTCGGTGCATGCCTCTGTTTAAGGGGTGATTTCATCCCTGCACAGCTGTCAGCCTTCCAGAGGAGGCTTAGGGCCAGTTGAATGAAGGCCAATGTGTTGGGCTCGGCGGGACACTGTCCTGCCTTATGCCGGCTGCTGAGAATATGGCCTCTGTTCTCAGAGCACCCACTGTTAGGTGGTGGGTGGGGGGCTGTGGCAGAGCTGTCTTCCAGTCCTTGGAGTTCAGCCCTGGGACAGGGAAGCCCAGGGGGCTGTGGGCTGTGGGCAGGGCCCATCGTTGGGGCTGTCAGGCAGTTTTCTGGAAGAAACGACTTCTAAGCTGGGACCTGAAGGAACTGGGAGCTCAGGGACCCCTAGGAGCAGAAGGGACAGGCCTGCCCAGGTGTCTGAGGGCAGGAGGGAGCTTGGGGTGTTCTGGCTATGTAGGCAGGAAAGGCAGGCAGGGCCTGGTTACCGGCTGAGGGGTGGGCTTCATGCTGAAGGGGCCCAGCCATTAGAGCTTCCCAGGCAGGCAGCCCCATGAGGTGTGGCTGGCCCAAGGGCCTCTGCTAAGGTGCAAAGGGCTCTGCACTTCTCCACAGTCCTTTGACCCCTCATGTCTGCTTTTTGTTGATCTGATGTCTCCTCGTCTGGCATCTGTATCATTCTTTATTGAGAATCCAAGCCCTTACCTTTGCAGGTGGGTTTCAGACTGGTGGAAATTTGCCACACACACCTAAATGGACAAGTCTCCTGATTGTTTAGCTTAGGATAATGGATAGACAGAAGGATGGATGGATAGATAGAAGGATGGATGGGTGGATAGAAGGATGGATGGGTGGATAGAAGGATGGATGGGTGGATAGAAGGGTGATGGATGAATGAATGGATAGATGGATGGAAAGAATGATGTGACAGATGTGGCCAAATGTTAAAATTGGTGGATCTGGGTATCTGGAGGGTAGGGATGTGTTGGAGTTCTCTCTGTAGGGTGTCTATTGTTTTTGCAACTGTTCTGTAAGTTTGAGAGTATTTCAGAATAATAAGATTTTTTTTAAAGTAAGTTTTAACAAAATATGGCCTTTCTGGCCCGTGCCCTGGTGGTAAGGAGTGTGGCAGGAACTGTGTAGGTCACGTTGGCATATTTTGCCTCTTTCTAGGAAGCACTGTGTTCTTGAAAACCATGGTGGGAGGCTTGCACAGGTGAGCAAAAGCTTGTGCGCTGAGAGTTCAGGGCTCCGCCCACACCTGGGCAAAATCAGGATCCTCCCCTTTTTTTTTTTAAATTTTTTATTATTTTTTTTTTATTAACGGAAAGAAAGAAAAAAAGAAAAAATAAATAAAAATAAAAAAAAGAAATTAACACATTTAGAAATCATACCGTTCTACATATGCACTCAGTAATTCTTAACATCATCACATAGATGCATGATCATCGTTTCTTAGTACATTTGCATCGGTTTAGAGGAACTAGCAACACAACAGAAAAAGATATAAAATGTTAATATAGAGAAAAGAAATAAAAGTGGTAATAATAGTAAAAAACAACAACAAAAAAAACCCTATAGCTCAGATGCAGCTTCATTCAGTGTTTTAACATGATTACAGGACCCTCCCTTTTGATGCCACTGTTGTTGCGGGCTGGCTGTGGGCATCAGCCCTCCTAACAGCTCTAAGAGGGACACACTAAACTACCCCAGTTCATGGGTCAAGACACAGAGTCCTAGAGGTAAGGCTCTAGGCCACCCAGGGACTGTCAGGGTGAGCTCGGAGCCCAGGTGGCCCCGTGGGGTGCGGGTGGCTCTGCCACCTCCTGTATGCAGCTGTGTTGCCTGCATTTCCACAGCCCCAGCTTGCCCCTAAGCCTGAGCCCTGACCAGTGGGTTGTCTGGTAATGTTTACTTTAAATCTAACCCTTTAATGCTTACTGAGTTGTGGAGCTTATAAATAACCACACTATATCATGTTATCCCTTTGGGGGTGTTCTCAGCATGAAGAATCACTTTTAGGAGGATTTGTGGGGTCATGCTTGCTTGTGGGGAAGTAACAGTTACTAACAAAAAGTCAATCACCCAGGTGGTGAGGGGGCGGGGTGGGCCCCAGGTGGTGAGGGCAGATGCCAACCCCATGTGGAGATGGTGCTGGTTAGGTACTTTACAGCCCCACCTGGTTTGCGAGGCAGCCCTGCCACCTGGGCGTGAGGTTTTTAAGTCGGAAATTGGCTCCAAGGATTGTCTGTCCCTCACAGTAGTTGGCAGGGTTGCCCCTGGACCCAACTCTGCCCATTTCCCAAGCCTGGGCCCTTCTGTACTCCCGCCCAGTGCTTAGATGCCCGTGGGCCTTTTCCCTTCCTTTCCCGAGTGGAAAAATAGTCACAACCTCGTCATGGTTATGATGTATTTCAGAAGATGAAAAGCCAGCTTGGGGCCTGTTGTCTTGTCAGCTTCTGATGTGCAGGTGCTTCCAGGAGAAACTCTGCCGGGAGTCAAGCCTGCTTTTGGGAAGGACGTTTACGTTTTCTTATCAGTTCTTCTGAGGTGAACTCGGGACATACAGCCCAGATCTACATGCCCAAATGGGAGGGGCACTTGCCTGCTTCCTCCAGATGCCCGCAGGTTGGCCCGTGGGTCCTGGTCCATGCTTGTGCTGGCCTCCAGGGGCTCAGAGTGGCTGGGACCAGGGGTGTGGAGCGAGACAGGACTCTTGCTGTCCCTCAGTCTGTGGTGAGGCCCCTGCTGTGGGAGGGCGGGCTGATAGGCAGCCGCAAGTGGTGCCTCCTGCTCTGGCCCAGCCTGGGGAAACTGGTCACCTGGTGGGCAGCCCCGGAAGCAAGGCACTTGGCTTGTGGCTGCCAGAGAGAAGAGACACCAGGCACTGCTTCAGTCGCACACATGTGCTCCTTTGGAGGCTGCTGGAGGACTCCGGGTGTCCCCACCGGTGCCGTTGCGGGGAGAGGAAGGGGGCACGCTGGGCAAGTGCTGGCAGCTGTGAGCAGGAAGGAGGGGTGGGCCCAGGTGGCACGGTGTGGACTGAGACTGCATTCTAACGCTTGGTTGCTGTGTCTGTGTCCTGCAGGGAGTAAGAAGGCAGCTCTGGGTCAGCAGGCGTGTCCTATCCTGTCTCTTCCCTGGCCTGCCACAGGCAGGGCAGAGGTCCTCGTGTGGCCTCCGCTTTCTCATCCACAAAAGGGAGAGATAGTTGTGCTGTTGTCAGGGTCGTCAGAGGTTATAGAGTGCTAGATATGCACAGGGAACACTTTATATTGGTGATTTCTGGTCGTTCATGGAGAGCACTCGTAGAAACGAGATTTTCTTAGGTTTAGGTTTCTGGGGTTTCCACTTGGCTTTTCTTTACCACCCAGATACTTGAAGAGATAATTGAGAAGTTCTGTTGAGTGAGGAGAAGTGGTAGGTTTTTTGCAACATGCCAGTCATTGTGTCTGAGCAACCAGCAACCATTATCAGTTCTCTGCTGGCTCTCAGTTTGCTGGACCTTCCACCTGATTGGCCCATATTAAACCAAAAAAGTGAATTGTTCGGGGGCCTGAGGACACCACGGAGCTTGGGCAGCCAACACAGATGCTATGGCTGTGTCATAGCCACCCATTCTTCCAGAACCCAGTGGGGAGCAAGGCAGAACCCTGCTCTCGGGAAGTCCAGAGGGGAAGGCAGGCATTAGAGAGGACAGTGGAGCCGCTGGGGTGGGGGTGGGGTGGGGGGGGCGGCATCCAGATGGTGGTGGGGGTGGGGGTGTCTTTCCAGATGACATCTGACCTGAGAATGGGCAAGAAGGTCCAGGTGGCAGTAGTGTCATGTGCAGAGGCCCCAAGGCGGGTTCCAGCTTGGCTGTGCCAGGGTGGCATAGCCACCCATTGCGGGTGAGCAAGGGGAGATGCGGGGCAAGGGGCCAGCAGCCTCGTGATGCCTGTGGGCTTGCCAGTCCAGGGAAAGGGCTGGGGTTTTATTCTGTATGATTCTGAGCAGGGACGAAGTTGATCTGATCATCTTCTTTAAAGAGGTAAGTTTACCTGCTAGGTTCATTGTCACCAAGGGACCCATGTGACATGAGAGAGCGAGTTCTTTAGAATCCAGGTGCTCTTATGTTTTTGCCTTCACATACCTGTCTGTTAGAAGGTGCCCCACCCATCCGAAGGCCCCTGGAGCTGGTCCAGTGGGCTGGGCGGGTCTGCAGTGGACGTGGCCCTCATGCCACAGCTGCCTGGCCACGCCCTTCCACAGGTGAAGTACCTCCAGTGGCGTCTACCCGGCAAGACGTGGTAGTTGGGACCAGCCATCAGTAAGGGCTCGTTTTGTTTTAATTGTCAATTTGTGGTTGTCACAGAAGGACATAGTGAGGTCTGGAATATTTGCCGTTGTCTCTACAACAGAGTCCTGCATGAAGTATTTTATAAGAATTTGAACTTGGCTTTAATATCTGTTTAATATGGACAATTAGATTCTGTGCACCCAGGAATAAAAACTACTTTCAAGCTCTTGGGTTTGTTCAACCTCGTATAAAATGCAAAGCAAACATTGTTTCTTCATTCTTATTTGAGATCGTGGCTGAATGTCTACTGATTAAGAGGCTCATTGGATGTATGTTACATGTGATTAAATGTAGGGGAAGTTGGACGTCAGGTCAGATTTGGATGTAAGGGATGATTTGTGAAGAAAGTACCCTCAGGTTGGCCGTCGGGGCCTGCGGACATTCTGGAGCGTTACGGTTAGGACAGACTTCCCCTGCCATGCCGTTCAGGTCCATTTAACAGCTCTTTCAGGATTTGTTTTCTCAGAAATGGTTCACTCATTATCAGACCCCCCAATATGGAGATCAAGGGGGTCTGAAGACACGTGGAAAATTATACGTGTGTGTGTTTCTGCACTCAGGCACTCATGTTTACATGCATGCATTTCTGCTGTCGCCGGGGGCCAGCCCCAGGCAGCTCAGAGCCAGTGTCCACGGCCCCTGGAGCTGCAGCTGCAGCGGGCCTGGCTCCCCTGAGGGCCCGGGAGTGTCTGCCGTCCGCAGAACCACTGGCTGAGGGACATGTGAAGCCTCCTGACACTGGACTGCGGCTGTTCGCATGAGTCCTGTCCCGGGCAGCTTTACGTCCTTGGCGAGATGGTGCCGTCGGAGATGCTGCCGCCCTTTATCCTCAGTGACCAGGCCCATGGTTTCCTCCCACTGAGCCGGTCACCCGAGGGCTTCCCGGCCCGGCCCAGCCCTTCCCAGGATGTCAGAAGCTGCCAAGGCCGGCGGCTGCCCCATCGGGGCTGAAAGCAGAGGCTGTGAGTTAGGCCAGTGGGAACTGGGCAGTGCCAGCGTCTGGGACCTCGCTTGGTGCTGCTTAGGGTGGGGGGTCTGTGTTCTGCCCTCAACGGGTGCCATGATGCCCCACCTCCCAGATGCTGGGAGAGTGGCTGCCTGGGTCAGCTGTGCTCATGTGCCGAGTGGACGCAGGGCCGGGCAGCTGCACTACCACCGGTCACTGGGTCAGAGGGCAGCGCTGCCCCTGCTGTGAACTCTCACCTCGCACCTTCCAGTGAGACATGGCAGGACTGTCTAAGCATGTCTTTGTGTTTGCCAGTGTTCTTTCTCCTATGACTGGCATGGGCTGTCCTTGCTGAATATAGCTCTGTTGGCCGTGCCCTATAGGCGTGTACCTTGAGCTCTGCAGTCGAGGGCCACCAGGAGATGCTGTCCATCTCCGCATCAGCTGTGTGGTGGGGATGAGAGGCCCACAGACAGCACCTGTCCAGAGAGGGTGGGGGAGGGGCTGCAGGGGTGCAAAAATACCACCTGTGTGGAGGAGAGGGGGAGGCCGAGGTGGGGAGGGGCTGCAGATGGCAGAGCTCTGGGAGGCAGGACGTGCTCTGCCCTGACTGACGCTGTGGCCATGGCTGCAGATGTTATGTGCAATGTCTCTAAGGTGGGGTTCAGGCTGGACCTCTAGACGCTGGCAGGGGTGGGCCATGGAGCATTCTTTGTGGAGGTGGTTGAAATGATCACAAATTAAGCTCCGTATTTGTTTTTTAGGTGAAGTCCACATATCCCTTCTTATTTATTCTAGTAGCTTGGGAGGAGAGGTCGTGTGTACCACTCACTTGTGAGCGTGTTACCATTTCAAGTTATTGTTCATGGCATTGAGAGCCTGCTTTCACCTTTTTAGGGTCAACCGACTGCGTGTGCTATTCGACAGTTGGCACGAATGATGCGGAGACCTCGGCCTTACACATTATCCTTGGTAGGTACCACTGTCCCTGACGGCACAAGACCCCACACGCAGCCAACTTGGTCACAGCCCCGTGGGTGGCTCTGCCTTCCTTGCAGCTTGTTGACGGGCAGTGCACCCATGTCCGCCCCACCTTGCTGCCCCGGCCCCTCCCAGCATGCGAGACAGCACCCACCTCATGCACCCTGCTCAGCCCTTCCTGCAGAGGCCTGTGGTCTGCGACCCGGCCAGCCCCCAGTCCCCACCTCTCAGTCCTTGGCCCCTAGTCCCCAGCCCCCAGTCCCCGGCCCCCCGACCCTCAGGCCCAGCCCCAGACTCCCAGTCTGTCCTGCCATCTTCTCAGAATCCATCACTGTGGGGAGCGATTGCATTTCTTCCCCGTGCACTCTCTCTGCTTGCTCTCCTGGGGTCCCACTGTCCCGAGGGCAGGACCCCATCGTGCCATGCATCACGGTACCCAGGCACCTCGGAAAGTCCAGCCTCCGGTCATGTCTGTGGAGTGAATGAGTAACAACCTAACAGACCCTCCTTGGCTGCAGTTCGTTTCTATCTCTCTGTAACGTGCGCACAAGATGTTCCTAGTTACTTTATTCACTTAGCCAACAGCTTTACATATGGGTCTGCTGTGGACACTCGGATCAGAAAGAAGGTGGAGGTGGTCAGGTGTCCTCCAGGCCATGACACCTCTTGCACACAGCTTCCTTACCCTTTTCTTATCCCTGTCGACTTGTCACTCTGTGCATTACCCGGAGCAATAGGAGTTTTATCTTTAGGAGCGGTGTTCTAATTTGCTAGCTGCTGGAATGCAATATACCAGAAACAGAATGGCTTTTAAAAAGGGGAATTTAATAAGTTGCTAGTTTACAGTTCTAAGGCTGAGAAAATGTCCCAGTTAAAACAAGTCTATAGAAATGTCCAATCAAAGGCATCCAGGGGAAGATACCTTGATTCAAGAAGGCCGATGAAGTTCAGAGTTTCTCATCTGGAAAGGCACATGGTGAACACGGTCAGGGTTCCTCTCTCATCTGGAAGGGCACCTGGTGAACATGGTGTCATCTGCTAGCTTCTCCTGGCTTCCTGTTTCATGAAGGTCCTTGGGAGGCATCTTCCTTCTTCATCTCCAAAGCGCTGGCTGATGGACTCTCTGCTTCATGATGCTGCAGCAATCCCTGCTCTCTCAGAATCTCTCTCATTCTCCAAAATCTTTCCTCTTTTATAGGACTTCAGAAACTAATCAAGACCCACCCAAATGGGTGGAGACATGTCGTTACCTAACCCAGCTTAACAGCCACTCTTGATTGGGTTCCATCTCCAGGGAGATGCTCTAATTACAGATCCAAACATACAGTATTGAATAGGGATTATTCTGCCTTTATGAAGTTGGATTTTGATTAAAACATGGCTTTTCTAGGGGACATACATCCTTTCAAATCAGCAAAAGCAGTGCATTTATTGTCTTAAACTCTAGAATTCCACGTACCTTCCCTTCAAGTAGTGACAGTTTGTAAGCCTCTGGAATGCACTGTGTCCTGCTTCCTGCAGGCTACAGCTTTCTAAACCTGCCATGCAGTCAGGACGGCTGTGCCACCTGAACCGAAAGCACAAGATGCAGGGACCCTGGGCCCAAGAGGGACAGCCACTTTAGCGGGTACCCTTGGCTGGCTTCACTGTGATTTGCCGAGCCGCTTCTCTCCTTGTCTGCCCTGTCAAAGGGCCAGCAGGTGTGGCTGGCTGGGCTAGATGTGGGAGCAGCGCTGGCCGCTCACACTGGGCTTCCTCCCTGCAGGCGACTCTCTGTCCATGGATGTGTCCTCCGTGCATCACGGCAGCACGCTGCTGCGCTACTCGGTGTCCCTGCTGGGCTACGGCTTCTACGGGGACCTCATAAAAGACAGCGAGAAGAAGCGGTGGATGGGTCTCATCAGATACGACTTCTCAGGTACCTCTGGGCACAGCAGGCAGGGCACCAGGTGAATTGGGCATTGTCTGCTTCAGGGCCGGCACTGAGTACCTGGCCTCATGGGCTGGGTAGGGTGAATGCCTGGCACGGGTCAGGCCAGTAGACTGGACAGAGAGAGAGCACACCGCTGAGAACCACGGATTGTTTGGCACCCTGAGTCATCATGCACCAATTTTCACGCCCATTAGGTCAGTCACCGCTGGCTGCCTGAGGCAGTCAAGGGAAAGTTCTAATAGGAGGAGATAATCACCCTGAGCATGTTCATTGAGGTGGCACGGCCCCTCACCCTCCACAACTCACTGGGGTAGCTGACCTGCGGCCGCCCATGCTGTGCAAGCCCAGGTGTCCTTTGCCTCAGCCAGCCAGCACGTGCTGGCTCGTTGCGTGTGCAGTAGCTGGCTGTCACTCGTTCAGTTGCGCATGTGTGTTCTGTCATTCATTCACACTTTTGCCAAGTGCCCGCCCTGGGCTGGGCCTTGTTCTCAGTCCTGAGGCCTGGCCAAGGAAAAGCACCTGCCCTTGTGACGCTTACTGCCCTGGGTGGGGCAGAGCAGGTGCCGGCTCACACCTGCCCTTCAGTTTCCCACCGCACGCAGGTGCGTGCATGGACCCCAACTTTTTTTTTTTTTTAAATACCAAAAAACACCAAACGCAAATATTCATAACTTTTGATCATTCTGTTCTATATATATAATCAGTAATTCACAGTATCATCACATCGTTGCATATTCATCATCATGATCATTTCTTGGAACATTTGCATCTGTTCAGAAAAAGGAATAAAAAGAAAACAGAAAAAAATTCATACATATCCTACCCCCTACCCTTCCCCCTCAGCAATCACCAGCATTTCAAGCTAAATTTATTTTAACATTTGTTCCCCCTTTTATTTTTATTCCGTATATTTTACTCGTCTGTTGATAAGGTAGATAAAAGGAGCATCAGACACAAGGTTTTCACAATCACACAGTCACATTGTGACAGCTGTATCATTATATAATCATCATCAAGAAACATGGCTACTGGAACACAACTCTATACTTTCATGCAATTCCATCCAGCCTCTCCATTACACCTTAACTGAAAAGGTGATATCTATTTAATATGTAAGAATAACCTCCAGGATAACCTCTTGACTCTGTTTGGAATCTCTCAGCCATTGACACTTTATTTTGTCTCATTTCACTCTTCCCCCTTTGGTTAAGAAGGTTTTCTCAATCCCTTGATGCTGAGTCTCAGCTCATTCTAGGATTTCTGTCCCACGTTGCCAGGAAGGTCCACACTCCTGGGAGTCATGTCCCACGTAGACAGGGGGAGGGTGATGAGTTTGCTTGTTGTGTTGGCTGGAGAGAGAGGCCACATCTGAGCAACAAAAGAGGTTCTCTTGGGGATGACTCTTATTTTAAGTAGGCGTGACCTATCCTTTGTGGGGTTAAGTTTCATATGAACAAACCCCAAGATTGGGGGCTCAGCCTATAGCTTTGGTTGTTCGCACTGCTTGTGAGACTATCAAGAATTCAACTTGGGGAGGTTGAATTTTCCCCCTTTCTCACCATTCCCCAGAGGAACTTTGCAAATACTTTTATTCAGTGTTCAAAATCACTCTGGGATGTATCAGGTTGGCCCTCCACTTTCATCCGAGGAAATCAAGGCCTGAGGAGGTTGGGTTACCTGTCCAGCATCTTGCCCTAACCATCTGCTGAGTCAGCGGTTCTCAAGCTTTGGGGAACATCAGGACCACCTAGGGAACTGCTGGGCCCAACCCTCACCTGGGGCGGCCCCAAAAGCATGCATTTCTTACAAGCCCCCTGGGGATGCCGTGGGCCACTGCCCTGTTCTCATCTCCTTTGATGGCCCATGGAAATCAGGTCCAGATTATGGGGAAAAAAAATTAGGCTACATGTTTCAGGAGGTTACGTAATGTATTTTCAGCTTTTTAATGCAGAAAAGGAATGAAGATTTAAAACGTGGAATTTAAGGTTTATCACTTTTGTTCAGATGAATTTATTGGTTTATTTAATGAATATCATATATCTGACCAATGCACTTTATAGTTTGCTTTTGGGTAAATCTGGATTAAATAAGTTCCAAATACTAAAATCTAACCCTTTTCTTGGGGGAAAAAGGAATAGTAGGTATTCTAGTTTGCTAGCTGCCTGAATGCAGTACACCAGAGATGAATTGGCTTTTAATAAAAGGGGATTTATTTCGTTAGCTCTTCAGAGGAAAGGCAGCTAACTTTCAACTGAGGTTCTTTCTTACGTGGGAAGGCTCAGGGCGATCTCTGTTGGCCTTCTCTCCAGGCCTCTGGGTTCCAACAACTTTCCCCAGGGTGATTCTTTCTGCATCTCCAAAGGCCTGGGCTGAGCTGCGAGTGCTGAGATGAGGTATGCTGAGCTGCTTGGGCTGTGCTGCGTTGAGCTCTCTCATTTAAGCACCAGCCAATTAAATCAAACATCATTCATTGCAGCAGGCATGCCTCCTAGCCGACTGCTGATGTAATCAGCAACAGATGAGGTTCACACACCATTGGCTCATGTCCACAGCAATAGATCTAGGCACCTTCACCTGGCCAAGTTGACACCTGAATCTAACTACCACAGTAGGTAACTTGGTGAGCTTTACTTAACTTAAAGGGATCTCATTAAATGAAAAGCTATACTATGACTTTAAAACATTAAATATGCCAAAGTTACATATTTTTCCAAACTTTATTTAGGAAAGGGAATAATGAGGAGATTGTTAGAAAAGCCCCAAGAATTTCAGTAAATCATCAACACCATTTTCCCGAGTATAGGACGTTGTCGAGTCAGATGAGGCTCCACTCACCAAGCCTCTCTGGAGGGCCTTTTCCCAGGGATCCCCTTCCCTTGCTCCCCAACCAGTGGTCTCCACCCCTTGTGCTCTCAGCATCCACAGCACTTCTCTTTCCTGAACTGTTGCACACTCCCTTGGTTGGCTGCCCCAGGTCTGTCCCCATCAGGAAGTTTAGGGGGCCAGAGTGTGTCTTCTGGGTCTCCTCCCCTACAGGGAGCTCCGTGGTAGCCTCAGTTCCCTGGGATTTGAGTCCAGTGGCGTGGGTAAACCCCCACAGGTAGGAGAGCACCTGCTTGTCTTGGAGGCAGCTGGCAGTTCTCGAGTGGAGTCGAGTCGGCCGGTGGGTGAGGTGCATGTGAAACGGAGGTTTAGGTGGTCCCTTCTAATGGCAGGTAACAATTCAGGAAGAAACACCTTTAGAGGTTGAAGTTGAGCTATAAGACAGCTATCGTATCACTGCCACGTCCCCCCACCCCCACCCCAACTCTGCAGAGAATCCTGAGGGAAGCTGCTCTCTGGGGCCGGCCCCCTCCCAGGCCCTGCCCCCTCCCAGGCCCTGCACCCTCAGCATGCTCTTGGGTAGTGCGGGAGGAGCAAGAGGGAGGTGGTACCAGGCCCTTGGACATGTCCGTGCGACAGCAGCCAGCTGAGCACACAGTGTACCAGACAGCTGGCACAGTGCAGAGTTAGGTGAGGCAGCAGGAGCAGGTCCTGCCTGGGGGTCTGGCCTGGGATCAGCTGTTCCCTTCACCAGCAGTGGGGCCACCCGTGTCACCCCAACTGTCAGAGTTATGGGCTGAGGTTAGGGTAGGTTCCCCATGGCCTAGGGCCCACCATCCTCTGGCACTATTGCTGGGCTGGCCCGGCTCTCTTGCAGCCCAGGAGGCCGCCCTGCAGTTTCCATAGGCAGCACCAGCATGTCACCATCACCTTCTCGGGACACAGTCTGGTCCCCCAGGTCCCCACCCGCTCCCACTCCTCTATGTCCTTGGTGGCTCTCTCCATATGTGGGGCAGGTGCATGGCAGGCAGATTGGTGTGGCTGCAGGGCAGGTCGGCCAGGCCAGCTCAGGGTGACCAGCACCACGGACAGCGCCCCAGCCTGCTACAGGCCCCTGCTCGCAGCCTTGAAGGGGCAGGTGATGACCCATCTGAGCACATCCTCCAAAGCAGCCTGTGCCCCGGGCCCTGCGTGGCTCCCCCTGTTGGGGCCAGCCTGTGGCTGGGACCATCACCTCTGAGCACGGGAAGTGGGCTCTCCTCCTGCAGGCCTGTTGGCGTAAGAAAGCATCTTAGATTTATTCTCATTGATGTTTCTGAAGCTAATATCATACTCTCTTTACCAAAAAATGACCTTTGTGGGGTTTTCTTTCCGTCGGCTCTGTTCCCAGGTGTCAAGACCTTCCTCTCACACCACTGCTATGAAGGGACAGTGTCGTTCCTGCCAGCCCAGCACACAGTGGGGTCTCCGAGGGACAGGAAGCCCTGCCGGGCAGGGTAAGCCCCTTCGTGTGTGCACCTCTATCACCAGGGACCTGGCGTTTGGGGTGAAGTGAGTGCATCTACCCTGGAGGTAGATGACGCCCATGTCTGACTTGGACATCTGGAAGGAGGGGGTGCATCTCGCCACTGCCCCGGGACATGGAAGTGCAGCTGCCATGCTGCTCTGTGCAGGGGCCCACAGGCAGGGCGTGGTGTGGTGTGGCCAGCCACATGTCTCGCATTCCAGTGGGGTCTGATAAGCCTCGTCACCAGTTCCTGGGGAGGGGTCCCCATTGTGGCATCTGACAGACAACAAACGCATGTGAGGAAGGAAAGACAAAACCACTTACAACTGTGCGTGGGCTGATACTGCTTGGGGCCTGCAGGGGAAGCCTGGCTGGAGGGACAGTGTCCCCAGCAGGAGATGGACAGTGTTGACCTTTGCCCACTGGAGCCCCACCTGCCAGGATCTGTAGTCTGGAAGCCCCTGGAGCTTGGAAAGTCCAAGTCAGAGCCCAACCTGAGCATCCATGGAAAGGGAGTGAGACAGCAGGAGTGTGGGGGCCTCTGAATGCTGGCTCCCTGGCTCCCTGGCCCATGTGGCGGGGCTGAGCGGGCAGGGCCAGGGCAGCTGCCCCAGGGCCTGGGGGGTGAGAAGAGGTGACCCTCGCAGGGAAGGGAGAAGCCCCTGTCCAGATGCAGGAGATGGGAGAGGGGCAGGTGGGTACCCCAAGTGGCCGCCCTGATGATGTGGGATTAGAGGGGGTGGGGCTTCCAGCTGGGCTGCGCTCCACCCAGGCAACAGGCACAAGTACCGCCCCAGGCTCGTGGTCTCTACCTGAGACGAGAGATTTCATCTCCCTTAAGTGGGGCACTCAGTGCCATCCATTCTCTTGGTTTATTTATATGTATTATATCCATATGAATTAATAAACAGTAATTTTTTACCTACTGCATCCTCACCCCCCAGTATAGTCAGTGGTAAGTTTAAAGCAAGGCCAGGTATAAATTTGGACTTTGCTGTTCTGTGGCCATGGGGCCGCCTGAGTGACTAGACTTTCTCTCTCTCAGGCTCTGTGTGCCTGAGGATGTGGAGGTGAATTGAATTTTTGAAAGATACTCCAGATCTTCCTTTCCTTTTACACCATTCACTCTCTATTTTTTTTTTTTTTAAACTGTGAAAAATAGCATGTATACAAAAAGTAATAATAACTTTCGAGGCACACTGTAACAGTTGCAGAACAGATTTCAGAATTTGGTTTGGGTTACAGTTCCACAGTTTCAGGTTTTTTCCTTCTAGCTGCTCCAAGACACTGGAGAAAGGAAATGTCAATATAATGATTCAGTACTCAGACTCATTTGTTAAATCCTATCTTCTCTGTTATAACTCCATCTTCTCCTTTGATTTTTCTCCTAGTCTTTAGGGGCACTTGGGCTCTGCTCATTCTACCTTTTTCTTGTTGGAAAGGTGTGTCAATAATATGGGATCGAGGGATGGACCTAGCTGATGTTTTGGAGAGGCTGGGCTCTCTAGATTTCAGGACTTATCTGGTCCAGGGACCCATCTGGAAGTTGTAGTGTTCTTTAGGATTGGCTGGAATGGTTTTGGTAGGGGTTTGGCAAGCTATGATAGGTAGCAATGCCTAACTGAAGCTTGTATAAGAGTGACCACCAGAGTAGCCTCTCGACTCTATTTGGACTCTCTCAGCCACTGATACCTTATGTTGTTACATTTTTCCCCTTTTGGTCAGGAAGGCATCATCGATTCCACAGTGTGAGGAACAGGCTCATCCCTGGGAGTCATGTCCCACATTGGCTGGGAGACTTTCACCCCTGGATGTCATGTCCCATGTAGTGGGGAGGGCAATGATTTTACTTGCAGAGTTGGAAGCCATTCACTCTTAAGACCAGCCACCCCTTGAGTTCCTTCCTTCTTTTCACGAAGAATTTGCAACCCTAAAATGAAAATATCTAGAGGCAGATGCTGCTTTATCCATTGCATCCTTGAAGTCAGTGATTGAGGAGCTGATTTTGCCAGGGAAATGCACATCCTGTTTGACAGTGTGACTCCAGTGGTACCCAAGACCACAGATGTGTTCCAGATGGATGGCTGACTCCTGGTAACTGGGCTGAGCTGCTTATCTGCTAGCCATTGCCTTGTTATCTGAAAGTAAAGTAGTTCTTATTCCAGGGAATGCATCGGTGGAGCTCGGTCCCCTGGTCCTCGGGTCCAGTTAGTGCCATGCCACCACAGGGCAACACAGATATGACTCCACTGTGACAGCACAAGTGTCCTCATGTCATACTTTTTACTTTTTATAATGTTTACACATTTTAAAGAACATGTGGATAAAAGTAGATTTACTTTTGAGAATTCAAATTAATAAGCAGAAAAAACTTTCAGTGAAGCCTTTGCAGTTGAGCTTTTTGTTACGAAAAGAAAGTGTTTTTACGTGCTAAGTGTATGTGTTTCATTGTTAAATATACATACTAGAGGGAAGGTTATCCTGCTCTTGTCTTTCAGGTGCTTTGTTTGCAGGCAAAGCAAGCAACAGCTGGAGGAAGAGCAGAAAAAATCATTATACGGCTTAGACAACTCTGGTAATTTCTTTAAAGCAGACTCAATACTCTAATGGGATGATTTAGAATGTTAAAACGTCTGCAGTTTTTCTGTGCACTGCCTCTTCTTGCTGTCCTTTTCTTTTTTCTCTGTTGTGCTGCCATCTGAGTTCGTCAGCCCCACACAGACCTCCAGGGATAGTGGATGTGAAAACTTCCAGGGGCTCCACAGTCCTTTGATTTTCGGTCGTGGCGCGTGTGGAGGGCTCCTCCGCTCTGCTGTAGGCCGGGTCGGCAGCCGCCCCTCCCCCCAGCCCCGCAGCCCTGTCTGTGCAGCACAACAGCAGCCAGAGAAAACACGAAGGGGGACAGGGCGTGTGCCGATAAAACCTTCATGCGCAGGCCTCGCTGTTTAAATCTCATATAATTTTCACTTCACAAATTATTCTTCCTTTGCTATTTCTCAGCTACCTAAAAGTGTGAAAAACACTCTTAGCCCATGGGCCTCCTGAAACAAGCAGCAGACCCTGGTGCTGACCCCTGTTGTCCGTCACTGCCCAGCAGTCACCCTGTGAGGCGGGCAGGGAAGGGGTGGCCTCAGGGTACTCCAAGGCAGCGCAGAACCTCCGCAGGTGGATGGCAGATAGTTTGTCCTCAATGCGCAGCAGCCCACGGGAAGCCCTGAGAGGCTTAGCTGCTCCTTTAGGGCGCGGGGTCCAAGCCTGCTGCCCGGGCACTGGCGCCCACTCCCCGTGGCTTCTCTTCCCTGCAGAGGAGGTGGAGGAGTGGAAGGTGGTCTGCGGGAAGTTCCTGGCCATCAACGCCACCAACATGTCCTGCGCCTGCCCCCGGAGTCCCCAAGGCCTGTCCCCAGCTGCACACCTGGGGGATGGCTCCTCGGACCTTGTCCTCATCCGGAAGTGCTCCAGGTTCAATTTCCTGAGGTTTCTCGTCAGGCACACCAACCAGTGTGACCAGGTAAACAGGTGTCCTTCCCGTGGCCACTGGGGCCGGGGCCCACGTGCAGCCCGTCCTGACTGCCCGTGAGGGGCCCTGGCCTGCACAGAGGGGGAGGAGAGCAGGGCTTTCTGTTGGGTTTTGTTTTTTCCATTTCACTGGTTTTGAACTCTTGGTCATGGTCTCTCCTTGTAAAATTTAATGTAAATTATACATCTTTGAGCACAGAAACTATAAGGTGTGAATTTATGCGTTGCTCTCTCTGTTGTTTCTCTTTTATTTAAAAGCCAAACAAATTGATTCAGTGAAACTTTATATTGTTCTCGAAGGACAGTTGAAATTAAATCTTTAGTTGTGAATGTAATTGATGTCACTGAATTGTGAACTTGAGAATGTTTAAAATGTATGTGTGTGTGTGTATATATATATAAATTAAATCTAAAAACTTTAAGATAAAATAAAATAAAGCCTTCAGGCTCCCAGGCATATGTTCTGCTCAGGCACTTCCACAAGCCCTTCCAGAGCCCCAGGTGCTGTTGTCATTAATGTAAAGGAAGAATTTTTTTCAGTCTAATAACACCAAGAGAGCTGGTTGATTTTATTTTTTTATTTAAATTAGATGTAAGATCTGGTGCAATATTATCTTTAAATCGCATTTGTTAAAACAACAGCAGGAAATTCTGCAAATCACTGAATTAGCTACCAGACTTCTTTAAAAAGTTGTTTGTAGATGAGTTGTGGGTTCAAAAAGTATTAAAAGCCATTTAGATACATACCTGGGAGGTTAGGCGCTTTGCTTCCTAATTGCTAAGTCAGCAGGAATTAGCTCAGAGGCACTGTGTGGATGGCACATTCCCCAGGAGGCAAGGTGGAGACAGCATCCTGTGAGGACTGAGCGACTAGCCCTTGGGACATCCCCCCTCCACCCTCCTGGACAGTGTTCTAAAGCACCTAATGTTCCCTTTTGCTGTCTCCTGGCAGTTCGACTTCACTTTTGTTGAAGTTTATCGTGTGAAGAGATTCCAGTTCACGTCAAAGTCCCTAGAAGATGAGGACAGTGACCTCCAGGATGGTGGAAAGAAGCGGCTTGGGCAGATCTGCAGCGACCGGCCACCCTGCTGCTGCTCCATGCCCAGCAGCTCCTGGAACTGTGACGGGGAGGTGCTCAGCAGCAGTGCCATCGAGGTCAGGTGGGTGGCACGCCAGTCCACGTCCACGAGTGCACCCGTCTCCTGGTCGGATGAGGCGACGGCCTCCTGATTTGGGGGAGATGCTAGTGGGGCACGTGGTCACTCGGTGTGTGTGTGGTCCTGCAGAAAGCTGTCGTTGCTGCGGAAGCCTCTCTGACTTGACTTCTCTGCCCATTGCCAGTACTGGCCTCTCCACCCTGGCATTCTCTCCTTCTCCTAACTGACTCAAACAGACAACCCCGGCTAAGTCCTGGGCTCCATGAGCCCTGCGGGAGACCATCCTGGCCCTCACAGAGCCCTATCCCCAGGGGCAGCCCCAGGGCTGAGTGCAGGGAGGGGCCTGCGGTCCCCGGGACCAGGAGGCGCACCCTGAGGTTAGCTGGGAGATGGACAGGGAGGGCAGCAGGTGCCTGGCTCGTGGAGGCCGCCCTGGCCAGGGAAGCCCAGGGAGCTGAGTGCGGCAGGCAGGGGCACCTGCAGAGGTCCCTCCTCGTGCCTGGATGCAGCGGCCCAGGAGACACTCCTCACTAGCTCGCTGGGTGGGCGCTAAAGCCAATATTGGCCAGCTCCTGGGGGACAGGGTAGAGCCCCCAAGTGCCCGGCCAGGTTCAGCAGAACTGTGTCCAGCCCACCCGGCCTGCAGCTTCCTGCCCAAGTCCAGTCCTCCAAGCAGGCTGGGCCGAGCCTGAGGGGCAGTGTTCTTCCCAGCCTGGCAGGGTCCTGTGCGTTTGGTATTGGAATTCAGTAAAGCAAGGGACCATATTACATAGCCAGGTGAAATACAGGTTCTAGGAAAATTGTCTTCTACTAGAATCTAAGGTCACTGATTGGGAAAGACAGGTTACAAGCAAGTTGGTAAATTGTAGGGAGTTAGAAAATTCTAGAAGGACGCCAGCCTGGTTACTTTGCAGATGTCTTAGAGTCTCGGTGCACTTTAATGAAATGGAGCCTCACTGACAATGCCTCAGGGTGTGGATTAGGTGAGGAAGTTGGCGAGAAAGTGAGTCCGTGGCCTGTGCGCATCCCCAGAGGTGGGTGCAGGGCGGCCCCTCAGACGGGCCAGCCACGGAGCCTAGGACAGCGGTCTCGTGACCCCCCTGGAAGTGATCTGTTCAGCCGCCAGGTGCTCGTCCCAGCTGCGGCTCGAAGAGGCTCTGCCGTCAGCTACCAGATGGCTCACGCAGAGGTGGGGGCAAGGGAGCTTGGGCCAGCACAGTGGCTGCCCGGCACCATCTGAGGAGGCAGGCGGTCAGAGGGCCCAGCAGAACCAGTGAGTGTCTCGGACATGGAGGGCACTGGGTTTCCATCCATTTGTTTCACAGCCTAAGGAAATGGGGTTATCTGTTATGCTGGCTTTCATATTTGCTAACAAAATAGGGTGCTGTGAAAATTGGGAGGATATTCTTTTATGAAATATTTCCTACATATTGGTGCAGTACCTAGGCCAGGGAATGTCATAATTGTGGGTGTTCTATTACTAGAATGTTTCTCATGAATTTGCTGTCATGAACGCAAGACGGAGGCTCTGCGGGCAGGACTCAAGGGCCCCTGTGACCTCTGGGCCCCTCTGGGCTTACATCCCACAGCTGGTTGCTGTAGAAGGTCAGACCCCGGACGGGTCCTTAGCCTCCCTCAGCCACCTGGGCGGGGTCCCCCCCTGAGGTCTGGCCACCTGCTCCGCCACCAGCTCTGGTCGGCGTCTAGGCCCACTGAAGGCTCTGCTTGCGTCTGTGGACTCCACGTACTCACAGCTGACATGCAGGGAGCGGCCCTGTGCCGAATCCTCTCCCTGCCCCGCAGCCTCGGATTTGCTTGCTCTGGGTTACTACTGAGGAAACAAAGCCACGCGGTCCTCTGCAGCCACTGGAGGTGTTGGAATTGGCCCTGGGCTGGCTCACGTCCCGGGTCTTCTCCACTTGGCCATGGATCGCCTTTGCTCTCCCAGGGCAGCCCCCAAGTGACCCCGACTCTTCCATCGTGGACAAGCCTGTGCCCCCGACCTTGACCAGGTGTGGGCGGGCTCGTGGTGGCGGTCAGTGGAAGGACACACAGGTCTCACCATGCGGCCATTTGTCTCCACAGGGTCCACTGCCAGTTGGTTCACCTCTTTGCTCGAGGAATCGAGGAGAATCCTAAGCAGGAGCCACTCAGCTGAGACACCACTGCCCGTTGTCCACCTTCTTGCCAAGCTTGGGGAAGCGTGAAAATTATTTAAGACAGTTACTGCTGACCAATTATGTTGATGTATACATTCAAATTTAGAAATTTATTTTTGATAGTTAAATCTGGATTTGAGAAAAAATATCTTTTGTCAACAATTTTGTGTACATCTTTGGCAGTTTAAGTTCTATGTAAATCCTTGGACGGCATTTTGCAGAGCTCATTCTCAGCCAACAGCACACGTTGATTTGGGGGCATTGGCTTTGTAGATTTTAACCATGCCCACAGTGCAGGTTTTCAAAGTCCCAATTTAGTGGCTCTCTTGCAGCAATTTTAGGAACATTATAATATGAGTAGTTTCCTCTGAAGTCATTCCCTTTGGACATGAGATAGCTGCCAGGTCACCCCGATCAGCTTTGCAGGACTTATTCTGTAGTTGTTTGTGATAAGGGTTTGGAAGGTCACAGTTCTCTCGGCCTTCGTTCTCCCTTCCTGTGATTCAGGACCAGAATGCTGCTGCTGTGTCTTCAGTGCACTGTGCAGCTCCAGTGCATTACAGCCCTGCTCTAGTGCCACCTCACAAGGGGGGGGCTGCGTCAGTGAGGAGAAGGGCCCTAAGCCTAGCAGTTCTCTCAGACCCAGCTCTGGCTTCAGCCCAGCAGTGTTCCCAAGGCAAGCCCTGTCCACGCAGGTGGTCGGCTCCAGCCCTGAGAGCAGGCAGAGGGGCTGTTTGTCAAGCACTGGCAAGTTGAACTGTTTTAAATTTAAAATATGGGTACTTTGTAGCAATACAAAGTAGGTAATATAGTTAGAACTATATGGACGAATGGAGAGAAGCTGGCATTCAGTAGGTGAAAAATTCACTCTAGAAATGCTGTTATTTTCCAAACCAAATGAGAGCTCCCCCACCCCCTGCAGTGGCCACTCCTCAGAGTCCAGTGTGGGTGGCCGGGTGCAGGCTTGATGTCTGCACAAACAGTCTAGATATCTGTTTTTCTTATCATCATACTTATTTCTACATATTTATTGAGCACCTTGTCCTCTTACACCAGAAGATTGTAAATGGTGGCCTTGTTGTTTGTGTCCTCTAAACCAAGAGCGCGTGCTCTCTGCCTGCTGGAGCACACAAGCGGGCCACGCCGGAGTTCTTTCCCTGAAGGCCTTCCTCCGAAATCCCATCCTTTCCAATTTGTGTTGGTTACATGGTTGTCTAAGTTTTATGCATATTGGTAGATCTGATAAAATATGTTTAAAATACAGAAGATGCAGCTGAAACTTTCATTTGCAATGAGAGGAAACCCATGGCTTGGTTGTTATGGAATGCTCTTTTAGCAACTGCTGCAGGATCCCAAAGGAGCGGGGCATCCCATGGATTCAGGTAGCCAGTTAGCATTTAATGGGCATCATCTGTTTTTTGAATCCTCTTATAGCAATTTAATAGCTTGAAGTTTACATGAACTTGCCTCTTTCACCATGTGGTCCATCGAGGCAGATGAGAAGGCAGCTTAAAGGGATTTTTATGGGGCCACGTCACTAGAGGTGATTGTGGGTATCGAATGGTTTAATAATTGGCATTTGAACAAAAAGTCTGGACAGGAAGATGAGACCATGCCTGGCCATCTCCATCCTCAGCACTCAGCCCCCAGTGTGAGCCTGGCCCCCTTTAAACATGGACTGCGATGCCTGTCCCCACACTGGGGACACCACGTGTTGCAGGGCCTGGAGCTCCTGGCAGGGGTCATGCTCATAGAGGTGCCTGCAGGAGGCTGAGCAGGTGCCAAGCCCATCACCATTGCCCCTGACAAATGTCCCCAGTTCCCTGGGGTGGCCTAAGGTCCACTGCCAGTTTAAAGCACTGGCCCATGCCAGAAGAGTGGGCGCTCTGCCCTGTTGCCAGCCTGGGAGGAGTCAGTGACATTTGCCAGCCACCCACTGGCATTCAAAACAGCAGCCCTGGGGACTGCTCTTGGGGTGCTGTGTGACTCCAGTTGTGTGAGTACCCTGATAATCCTTCCCCGATTGGAGGTCACCCTTAAGCAGTCCCTCATTAAAGGTTCTGGTTTTCATGAAGCCTTTTAGCTGGAACAACCCCCTACTCCAGGAGTTTTAAGAAAGAAAAAAAAAAATCAAAAGCAAATAAATGATGGTTAGATAGTGAAAATTTAGGATCATTTAAATGAGTTATCTAGGTTTTAACTTCCTTTGTGGCTCATTGGTGCAAAAAAAAAGAAGTAAAGGCAGCAGTTATGCTCTGTAACTTATTCTTGGTTATTCTCACGAGGAATTAAGTGCAGCAGAAGCAGTCCTGCTTCTCAATAGGCAAAGTTTTGACTTTGTTCTTTAAAACAATCTCGTGTGACTGGGAAGTATTGATGGTTGCTAACTTTCCTTCTAGTCTTGCTGGTTTCAAGATTAGATAATGACGTATCTGATCTGATATGTTTGAAAAGACAAAAATAAAGTTACTTTGAGCAGAATTTGGCTTTTTTTCCTGTTCTTTTATGAATTGCTGCCATTTTCAAAGCAGAGTATTTTTATGAAAACATACATGTATACTTTAATGAATAAGACTGAAATGGCAGTCTTATCCTCCAGGATAACCTTTGAACTCTGTTTGGAATCTCTCATTTTTCACAGTAGCTGAAAGGTGGAAGCAACCCAAATGTCCATCAGCAGATGAATGGGTTGACCAGATTTGGGCTCTGCAGGCAGCGGGATATCATGCAGCCATCAAAAGGGAGGAAATTCGGATGCACGCCACAGCCTGGATGAGCCTTGGAAACATGCTGTGCAAGAGAAGCAGACGTGGAAGGACAATTATTGCATGATTTCCACATATATGTTGTATGATTCCACTTAGGTCTCACTATATAAATAAAGAATAAGCCATTGCTAGAGGCAGAGAGGAGAGCAGGGGCGATCTGGGGCTGGGGAGGGGGAGTGGAGAGGTGGCTCCAGGGAGCAGAGGTTTGCTCTCGGGTGGCAGTGATGGTAGTGCTTTGTAGGTGGAACCAACACCATGCCGTATGCTTGAAAACTGGAAATTTTGTGTTCTGTATGTTCCCACAATAAATTTCCTTAAAAAATGAATAAAACGAACTATGTCCCACCCACCCATGCCGAGAAGTGGAACACTGCCCCCAGAGCCCCCGTGTTGACCGAATCCCTCTGCTGCCCATGGGAGGTTGCAGCATCTTGTAACATGAGACCCTCACTCCTCTGCTTCTTCCCGACAGCCGTCGTCTCCCACGGCACAGTGTTTCCTTTTACAGGTTTTGACTTGCTCTAGAAGGCCTCGTCCCTGTGCCATTGGCTGTCACTTGTTTCTTAGCGTGTTTTGGAATTTGCACATGTCGATGCACACAGCTGCGGTTCTTCCTTCCCCAGCCACACACCTCCCCTCGTGTTCCTGAGAACAGCCTCCTCACCCACGCTGCACGGGGCATGTGTGAGGCTTCCAGGTGAGTGCTCTAGACCCGGGCTGCCACACCCTCCGTCCACCTCCAGCTCAGGGTGTGTGCCCACGGTGGGCCCCAGTTCTTTCACTTCACATCTTTGCAGGCATTTACCTGATTTTTAATAGTTCTATTACGATGAGCTGTGAAGTGGTATCTCATGATTCCAATTTGTGTTTCCTAAAAACTGATGAACTGGACATCTTTGCATTTGCTTAAGGCCCATTTGTGAAGTTTTTTTTCTTCCCATTTTTTTCTATTGTTTTGTCTTTATGCTCATTGAGCAAAGGATTATTTTCAATACGAACCCTTTGTCAGTTATGTTTGATGCAAATATCTTCTTCATTTTGTAAGATGTCTTTTCACTCTTTAACTTTTTTTATTAATTAAAAAAATTAACAAACAAAACATTAAGATATCATTCCATTCTACATATACAATCAGTAATTCTTAATATCATCACATAGTTGCATATTCATCATTTCTTAGAACATTTGCATCGATTTAGAAAAAGAAATAAAACGATAACAGAGAAAAAAAAAGATTATACATACCATACCCCTTACCCCTCGCTTTCATTTACCACTAGCATTTCAAACTAAATTTATTTTAACATTTGTTCCCCCTATTAATTATTTTTATTCCATATGTTTTACTCTTCTATTGATATAGTAGCTAAAAGGAACATCAGACACAAGGTTTTCACATTCACAGAGTCTCATTGTGAAAGCTATATCATTGTTCAATCATCATCAAGAAACATGGCTACTGGAACACAGCACTACATTTTCAGGCAATTCCCTCCAGCCTCTCCACTACATCTTGAACAACAAGGTGATATCTACTTAATGCCTAAGAATAACCTCCAGGATAACCTCTCAACTCTGTTTGGAATCTCTCAGTCATTGACAGTCTCATTTCACTCTTCCCCCTTTGGTCGAGAAGGTTCTCTAAATCCCTTGATGTTAATTCTCAGCTCATTCTAGGGTTTTTCTCAGTCCCTTGATGCTGAGTCTCAGCTCATTCCGGGATCTCTGTCCCACATTGCCAGGAAGGTCCACATCCCTGGGAGTCATTGCAGAGAGGGGGAGGGTGGTGAGACTGCTCATCATATTGGCTGAAGAGAGAGGCCACATCTGAGCAACAAAAGAGGCTCTCTTGGGGGTGACTCTTAGGCCTAAATTTTAAGTAGACTTGACCTATCCTTTGTGAGGTTAAGTTTCATATGAAAAAACCCCAAGACTGGGGCTCAGCCTATAGCTTTGGTTGTCCACACTGCTTGTGAGAATATCAAGAATTCAACCTGGGGAAGCTGAATTTCTCCCCACTCTCACCATTCCCCGAAGGGGGCTTGCAAATACCTTTCCAGTCACTGATCAAATCACTCTGGGATTCATCGGGGCATCACTCTGGACAAACCAACAAAATCTCATGTCCTACCTGAGATTCCAAATACTTATGACATTCAATCAAACTATCTACATGAGTTATATTAGGAAATGCTCTAGTCAAAATCTAAATTTTGTAACAAACATTTTTTGCTTTAGTTTCACATGTAAGGTGACATTTTAAAGTATTAATTATCATCTATTTTCAGCACCCTGCAATAATGACATTCCTTTGTTCTTCCTCATGCAAAAACATTTTTAAAATTTGTACATTGTACATTTCACTATTATTATACACTCTAGGCATTCCTAGATCATACCATCTCAGTCTTTATCATCTATCTTTCTTTCTGATTTCATTTATGTCCCCAGCTCTCCTCCCTCTATCATTCTCACATGCAGCTTCATTCAGTGTTTTAACATAATTACATTACAGTTAGGTAATATTGTGCTGTCCATTTCTGAGTTTTTATATTCAGTCCTGTTGCACAATCTGTATCCCTTCAGCTCCAATTACCCAATATCTCACCCTATTTCTATCTCCTGATGGTCTCTGTTACCAAGGAAATATTCCAAGTTTATTCACTAATGTCAGTTCATATCAGTGAGACCATACAGTATTTGTCCTTTTGTTTCTGGCTAATCTCACTCAGTGTAATGTCCTTAAAGTCCATTCATGTTGTTATATACTTCATAACTTTGTTCTGTCTTACAGCTGCATAATATTCCATCTTATGTAAATGTCATAGTTTGTTTAGTCAACTGTCTGTTGATGGACATTTTGGCTGTTTCCATCCCTTGGTAATTGTTAATAATGCTGCTGTAAACATTGGTGTGTAAATGTCCATTTGTGTCCTTGGCCTCGTGTCCTTTGAGTAGAGACAGCATATAGATGGGTCCTGTTTTTTAATCCATTCTGCCAGACTATGTCTTTTGATTGGAGAGTTTAATCCATTAACATTCAGTGTTATTACTGCATGGGTAGTACTTTCTTCTACTATTTTGCCTTCTGGATTTTATATGTCATAACTAATTTTCCTTCTTTTTACCTTTACTCATAGTCTTCCTTTCTACACTCTTCTCCACACCTCTCTCTTCTGTCTTCGTATCTGACTCTAGTGCTCCCTTCAGTATTTCTTGCAGAGCTGGTCTCTTGGTCACAAATTCTCTCAGTGATTTTTTGTCTAAAAATGTTTTAATTTCTCCCTCATTTTTGAAGGACAGTTTTGCTGGATATAGAATTCTTGGTTGGCAGTTTTTCTCTTTTAATAATTTAAATATATTATCCCACTGTCTTCTCGCCTCCATGGTGTCTGCTGAGAGATCTGAGCATAATCTTATTGGACTTCCCTTGTATGTGATGGATTGTTTTTCTCTTGCTGCTTTCAAGATCCTCTCTTTCTCTTTGACCTCTGACATTCTTATTATTAAATGTCTTGGAGTATGTCTATTTGGATCTATTCTCTTTGGGGTACGCTGCACTTCTTGGATCTGTAATTTTGAGTCTTTCATAAGAGTTGGGAAATTTTCAGTGATAACTTCCTCCCTTAGTTTTTCTCCTCCTTTTCCCTTCTCTTCTCCTTCTGGGATACCCACAACACGTATATTTGTGCGCTTCATATTGTCTTTCAATTCCCTGAGTCCCTGCTCATATTTTTCCATTTTTTTTCCTATAGTTTCTGTTTCTTGTCAGATTTCAGATGTTCCGTCCTCCAGTTTTGAAATCCTATGTTCTGTCTCTCAAAATCTACCATTGTAGGTTTCCATTTTTTTTATTAATTAAAGAAAAAAAAGAGAAATTAACACAACATTTAGAAATCATTCCATTCTACATATGCAATCAGTAATTCTTAACATCATCACATAGATGCATGATCATCATTTCTTCCATTGTTTTTTCATCTCTTCTACTGTGTCTTTCATTCCCATAAGTTCTGTGATTTGTTTTTTCAGACTTTCAGTTTCTTCTTTTTGTTCTTTCCTTGCCTTCTTTATATCCTCCCTCAATTCATTGATTTGGTTTTTGATGAAGTTTTCCATGTCTGTTCGTACATTCTGAATTAATTGTTTCAGCTCCTGTATGTCATTTGAATTGTTGGTTTGTTCCTTTGACTGGGCCATAGCTTCAATTTTCCTAGTGTGATTTGTTATTTTTTGTTGATGTCTAGGCATTTAATTACCTTAATTACTTTATTCGGGAGATTGCTTTCACTTGTTTTATCTAGGGTTTCCTTGCTGGATGAATTTGTTGTCTGTCTGTTCTTTGACATTCCGTTCAGCTTTATCTGGACCTTTAGCTTAAGTTTTGTTTAACAGAGGAGAATTTTTCAGTTCTTGTTTTCTTGTTTCTTGCCCTGCTTGTGTGGTGCCTTCCCCCTCCCCCCACACTTAGGAGGGTCTACTTAGATATTATATACCCCAGCCAGATTTTCCCAGACCAAACTGGCCTCCTATCAGGAGGAAAGAGTCACCTGTGTCGGTTTTCCCTGAGGGTGAGACCCAGCAGGTTGAAAGAATTTCCTGTGAAGTCTCTGGACTCTGTTTTTCTTATCTTGCCCAGTATGTGATGCTTGTCTGACTGCAGGTCCCACCAGCATAAGATGATGCGGTACCTTTAACTTTGGCGGACTCTCCCTGCTGGGGGTGTGGTGGAGACAGAGAGGTTGTAGGCTGGTTTTAATGGCTTCAAATTACCAAGCCCTGGTGTCTGAATTCCTTGATGGAGGGATTCCACCTGAGTTGGGCTTCACCCCTCCCCTGGGGAAGGCACAGGCTCCAGACAAGCCCCCAAAAGAGCTCACTTCTGCCTATGCCTGGGGCAGTTGCAGCCTGAAAAGTCCTGCCACTGTATCCAGAGGCAGTCAAGCCTTTGTAGGTACACAGCCACAAAAACCTCTGTTTCCTTCTTTTTTCCCCCCCTTTTTCTGTCAGTCCTGCCCCCTTGGAGCTGGGGCAAAAATGAGCAACCTCTGCTTTGATCAGGTTCACCTAAGCTGGGGGCCTATTTTTAGTAGTCAGAATTTGTTAATTAGTGCCACAATTGGCGTTTGATTATGCCCAGTCCCTGCTGCTGGTAAAGTCCTTCCCTTTCCTCTCTGGGAAGCGGCCTGTGGGGGGGGGGGGGGCACTGGCTGCCGCAGCTTTGGGAACTCACGGTTCTGGGGGGTGCTCGCAGCTGGTCCAGCTGGTCCAGACTGGGGTACGCTGTGTGTCTGGTCACTGACATGGCCCCAGGAGCTGTTATGTACTGTTTCTGGTTATTTAGTAGTTGTTCTGGAGGACGAACTAAAACACGCACGTTGTTAAGCCACCATCTTGACCTGGAAGTCAGTCGACATGTGGCATTCTTTTGTCTTTTCACTCTTGTAATGGTATGTTTTCATTAACAAAAGTTCTTCATTTTAATGTCAGATCCCTTATGTTTTCCCTTTATGGTTTGTGGTTGTGCCTTGTTGAGGAAATAGTTCTTACCAAGTGTCATAAAGATGGGCATAAAGATTGTCATCGTGCAATTCCAAGACCATCACAAATCCCGTTTCCATGGGCTCTCTGCTCCCCTCTGCCGCACACTTCCCCGTCCTTGCACCTGCACCACTGTCATCCTAGTACGGTGTTAAAGGTTCCCTGCGTGTGCCACATGTCCAGCCCCATTCTTCTTCAGGATTATTTTGGCTATTCTTGGCCTCTTCTGCTTCCAAATGAATTATTAGAATCATCTTGTCAGGTTATACACGCACACACTACCTAATTTAATTTACACATATTTGTGAGTTCTCCTTTTCTCCCTGTTATTTTCTCACCTCATTCCTTTGTTATTGGAGAAGGTACCCTGTATTATTTCAGTATTTTGTAATTTATTGAGACTTGTTTTATGACCTAAGATGCGGTGTGTCCTAGAGAATGATCCATGTGTACTCAGGAAGAACGCGTGTTCCCTTGTTGCTGGGTGCAGTGTTCTGTGCATGGCTGTTAGATCTAGCTGGTTTAGAGGGTTGTTCAAGTCTTTTGTTTCGTTATTGATTTTCTATCTGGATGTTCTACCCATTATTATTGTTACTTTTTTAGTTTTTGGTTTTTTTCCATGTATTTCCTTATTACTCATCAAACCATGCACTGCATAAAGGAGATAGCAGCCACAGGGTTTTTACAATCATGTGGTCATAAGATAAAAGCTATATGGTTATATATCGTTATCAAGGATCAAGGCTACTGGGTTGTAGTTCAACAATTTCAGGCATCTCCTTCTGGCCGTTCCAATGCACTAGCAACTAAAAAGGAATATCAATATAATGATTCAGTACTCATAAACGTTTGTTCAATCCTAACTTCTCAGTTACACCTCCTCCCTCTCATTTGATCCTTCTCCCAGTCTTCATGGGCATTTGGGCAGTGGCCATTCTAACTTCCTCATGCCATCACAGAGTAGCAACATTATGGGATAGAAGAATGAAACTGGTTGATGTATTTGCAGAGACTGGTGCCTCTGGGTTTCACGACTTATCTGGTATAGGGACAGTCTGGAGGTTTTAATCTTCTGAAAAAAGAAACTTACTGGGTAAAACATTTATAGTGTCTTAGATAGAACCCAAGGTGTTCTTGGGGTTTTCAGGAACACTCTTGGTTGGGGCTTGGCATACTCTGGCAAATTGCAGCATCTGGCTGAACATTTCAAAAGAGTAAGGTTCTCTTGGCTGAGAGATTCCAAACAGAGTGGAGAGGTTATCCTGGAGGTTATTCTTATGCATTAAATAGATATCACCTTTTTTGTCAAGATGTAACGGAGAGGCTGGAGGGACCTGCCTGAATATGTAGCGCTGTATTCCAGTAGCCATGTTTCTTGAAGATGATTGAATAATGATACAGCTTTCACAGTGTGACTGTGTGATTGTGAAAACCTTGTGTCTGATGCTCCTTTTATCTACCTTGTCAACAGACGAGTAGAACATATGGAATAAAAATAAATAATAGGGGGAACAAATGTTAAAATAAATTTAGTTTGAAATGCTAGTGATCAATGAAAGGGAGGGGCAAGGGGTATGGTATGTAAAATTTTTTTTTTCTTTTTCGTTTTATTTTTCTGTTGTCTTTTTATTTCTTTTTCTGAATTGATGCAAATGTTCTAAGAAATGATCATGATGATGAATATGCAACTATGTGATGATATTGTAAATTACTGATTATATATGTAGAACGGAATGAGCATATACTAAGAATGTTTGTGTTTCCTGTAATTGTTTTTTTTAAATAATAAAATAATTTTTAAAAAAAGAGTAAGGTTCTCACTCTTACAAAAGAGTAACCTCCAGAATGACCTCTTAACTCTATTTGAAATCTCTTAGCCATTGAAGCCTTATTTTCTTTCATTCTTGATCCCTTTTGCACAAAAAGGCATTGTTGGTCCCACAGTGCCAGGGCCAGGCTCCTCCCTAGGAGTCATGTCCCAGGTTGCCAGGTCCATGTAGGGGTTAGGGTAATGGGTGTATTTGCAGAGTATGGTGGAGAGAGAGAGAGAGAGAGGGCACGTGAGCAAAAAAGAGGTTCTCTTGGGGTGACTCTTAGGCATAATTAATTATAAGTAGGCTTAGCTTCACCACTGCAGAAATAAGTTTCTTAAGGGCAAGCCTCATGATTGAGGGCTCAGTTACTAATTTGGGAGTCCCTAATGCTTGAGAGAATATAAGGGATTTCCCAGGTGGGGAAGTTTAATATTTCCATATTTTTTCTCCAGTCCCTCAAGGGACTTTGTAAATAATTTTTGTTTTCCTCCAAAAATACTCTGGAATGTATCAAGTTTTCATATTAAGCTATATGGAATAACAAGATCTCATTCCTACTTTAGGCTCCATCATAATTAGGATGTTTAAATAAACTGATCAGACAGGTTAAGTTAGATTGTGTGCTACAGAAAATTTAAATTTTGGACAAAATAAAACTCTTCCTTTGGTCTCACAGAAGTTAAAGATTGAAAATACAGACAATATCATCCTTTACCTTGTATTCTGATTTGCCTTAGCACTAACCAGATCAGCTTCTTTCATATTTCTAATTGAAGTCTGATCTCTTTTTCTGTTTCTGTAACAGTTGGTTTGCTGACTTTCAGAGCTGCAGAACTATAATTCTGAGTGTTAGGTGCCACACATGTGCTCAGAGTTCCAGGGAAATGCCAGGTTATACACAAGAGCACAGCATCTCAGAATTTAGAAATAACAGTTAAAACTGAGGAATAAATGTGACTGCTCTAAGAGCTTAAGATCTAAGCCCTAATTTTCTTATAAGCATTTTCTAAATGAGACCCTAGATTATTTGTCTTTTTGTTCTGGCTTATTCTGCTCAAGGTTCATTTACCTTGTCGCATGCCTCACAACTTCATTCCTTTCTGTAACTGTACCATGTTCTGTCTTATGTTTACACCACAGCTCACCCTTCTGCTCATCAGTCAATGAACCCTTTGACCACCTCCATCCATTGCAAATTGTGAAAAATGCCACTGTGAACACCAGCTCTTTCTTCCTTTTTAATGTAAGCGTTTGGAGCTGTAAATTTCCCCCTTGGCACTGCCTTCTCTGCATCCCATGAGTTTTGATGTGTTGTGTTCTCATTTTCATTCATCTGCAGATATTTACTTATTTCTCTCACAGTTTCTTCTGTGATCCACTGATTGTTTAGAAGGGTGTTGTTTGGCTTCCATATATTTTTGGAGGCTCTGATTCTTTGGTGGTTGTTGATTTCCAGCTTAACTCCACTGTGGTCAGAGGAGGTGCTTGGCGTGGTTCAATCTTTTTGGACTTACTAGATACTGTTTAGTGCCCCAGCATGTGGGCTATCCTGGAAGCATTCCATGAGCTCTGGACAGCAGTGTGTGTCCTGGGGTTCTGGGGTGATCAATCTGTGTCTGTTGGGTCTAGTTCATTTATTATGTCGTGCGGATTCTCTGTTTCCTTGTTGATCCTCTATCTGCTTGTCCTGTCTGTGGAGGAGAGGAGTGTGTGGAAGTCTCCCACTGTTTTTGTGAGGCATCTATCACTCCCTTCAGTTTTGCCAGTGTTTACCTCATGTGCTTTGGAGCTCCTTGGTTCGGTGCATAGGTGTTTGTGATTTTTGTTTCTTCTTGGTGAATTGTCCCTTATTCACTGCTGGTGGGGAATGTATAACGATACAGCTGTGGTGGAAGACAGTTTGTCGGTTCCTTAGGAAACTAAATATCGAGTTGCCCTATGACCTGGCAATTCTGCTTCTTGGTATGTACCCAGGAGAGCTGAAAGCAATGACACAAACAGACCTTTCAACAACGATGTTCATAGCAGCATTATTCACAGTCGCCAAAAGATGGACACAATCCAAGTGCCCATCAACAGACGAGTGGATCAACAAAATGTGGCATATACATACGATGGGATATTATGCAGCAGTAAGACAAAATGGCATCCTGAAGCACGTGACCACATGGATGGACCTTGAGGACGTAATGCTGAGTGAAATCAGCTAGACACGAAAGGACGCATACTGGATGAGCTCACTAATATGAACCACCTAGAAAGGGTAAACTTAGAGTCTTAAAGTGTAGAATATGGAGTACCTAGAGATAGACAGAAGTTAGAGAAGCAGGAGTGGTTACCTGACGTGCAGAATCGTTAACGAGATTGAACTTAGATGTTTGGGAATGGATAGAGGTGATGGCAGCTTGTTACTCGGATTATAAGTTCTAGTGCTGTATTGAAGGTGAATTCCATTGCAAGGGGTTGTTTAAAGTCATGTATCTCATTGATTAACACTACAAATATCAGTTCATGAATGAAATACTACAAATGCATGACACTAGTACAAGGAGTTAATAATAAAGTGTATATGGGAAAAAATTACATGTTGCATGCAAAGGGTATATATATATATTTTTATTCTTTTATTTGTGAATGTATGGTGGGGTCACATTTCATTATTTTTCCATGTGAGTATCCTGTTATTGCAGCACCATTTGTTGAATTCTTGTTTGTTGGTTTTTTGGGAAATGCGTGGTCTGGGCATCAGACCCGGCTCTCTTCAATGGCAGGTGAGAATTCTACCACTGAACCTTTATGCTCCAGTGTAGTCAGCAAGACAGTGGGTGAGAGTCATGACAGAGTTATGCGTGTGCTTCCTCAGCGACACAGCAAGGGGTAAAGTAGATGGGGAAAGGGCAGATAGAGGTTTCGTGTCATTTGGTAAAACTCCCCCAGGGCCCCTCCGCTGGGCGCCTGCCCCTCCCCTCCCTGGGCCTGTACTGCCCACTGGTGCCACTCGCCCAGGAGGGTCCGGCATCCACAGGGGTGGGAGCCCAGGTGGGTGGGCTGACTGTGCAGCCAGCTGGTTGGCCAGCGCAGGGGCCAGAGGGCAGGGCGTGGTGCAGGATGTCAGCTATCAGGGAGAGGGTGTGGCCAGCTGTTACCACCAGGGCCCTCTGTCCTCACCATACATCTCAGTCCCTGGGATGGGGCTAGGGACCACACGCACTGTGGAGGGATGGTGGATGGAGTGACGGATGGATGATGGAGCGTGCAAACATCTGACCTGAAAGGTGGGGCCTGTGGCCCCCACACTGGTTTCGTCTGCCTCTGTCCTGCTCCCTGAGGGGCCTGAGCCAGGGCCAGTGGGTCACCCTAGTGCAGGCCAGTTCCCACCCTCAGTGGTTTCTGAAGCAGGCAAGGTCCTGTCCCCTTCTGTGCCCAGAACCCCGAAGCCTCCCAGACCTTGGGGAGCTGCCCCAGCGTCCTGGGCAGGCAGGACCCCCACTCTGGGTGGACCAGGACCTGCCCCCAAGCCCACGTGCTGCTTTTACCCCCTCCCTGCGCAGACCCCCTCCCTGGGAGCTGCCCCATGGCCACCTGCCTTTGGAACCCAGCAGCTGTGGGTGGGCCACCCCAATGTGCAGTGGCCCTGCCAGGAAAGCCACAGACCATGCACGTAGCACAAAGCATTTTAGGTTTATTTAAATAAAAATTATAATTTATACAAGACTTTCTTTAAACAAACAAGGTTTTCTTAAAAAAACGTTACAAGGGAGAGTTTTCCATCAGCTCCTCATACAGTACAATCCTTTTGTTGAACAAAAGTTACACTGGTAACAATTATTTACAGATCCAAAATAGACTCAAGTTTCAGACGTAAAAAATTTGACATTCATTCTAGATCAGTGATTAGTTGTAGAAATTAAATACCTGCGCTGCTCCCATGGGTCCGTGAGAACCACAGTCCCTCCTCCCCAGGCCCAGAGGCGCGTGTGGGCAGCAGGAGAGTGGGGGCTGCTGACATGGGCGCCCCCTCCCCACCCCGGGTCCCAAGGAGGGCACCGGTGGCCCCAGGGCATGGGTCAGCTTTCATTTCCCTTCTCCTTAGAGGGACTCGAACTCAACCCCTGCGTTCTGCTGAAGGGGCTCAGCCCCGCTCTGCTTGGGGACCGTTCCAGCGGGCAGCAGCCTGGCACCAGGGGGGAGGCACGACCACTTTCCTGCAGGTATGGCCGAGCTCCCTTGGGTGCGTCCTCCCCCTGGAGAAGAGCCACCCACCTGTGTGGCCGGTCCTGGTGGCAAACACCCTTCCCACCTGCCCGCCCAGGCCTGGGTGCACCATGGGACAGTGCTCAGGCTGACACCGGGTAGGAGGGGCATGGGAGGTGGCTTCAGCTGGCTGCCCCTGCCCACCCCGGATGCCCTCCCCAAACCAGCACACGCGGTTGGGCAGAGGTACAAATCACATCTGAAAAATGATACAAAAATAAGAAAAACAGCTTGCTCTCTGTAAAAAATATAATCTGTTTCTTCAAAAAACCACCGTCCCCACAACGCCTGAAGGCTCAGGGTGTGCTGAAGAGTGGGGCGGCCGCACGGGGCCCCCGTTGGACCCTGCTCCAAGGGGCTGGACAGGCCCGGAATAACCTGAGCCCGTGGGATATGCTCTCGGCCTCACCGCCCCAGCCCGGGCAGCTGTGTAGGGGTTTCCATTTCCGGGGGGGCTGGGGCACCTGGCCCAGTGCTTGGCGACCCAGGGGGACATGGCCACTCCTCAGCACTGCGGGGGCCGCAGGACACGTGGGTCTGGAACACTGATGCAGTAGTGAGGGAGGGGACCACACGGTGTGCACAGGCCCGGGTGCCCCTGGCTACCCCAAGCCCCCAGCTCCTCATTCACTGTCACACCAAGCCCCCCTCCCTTGATTTTTCCCTGGAGCACAGCCAGGGCTCCAGGCACCCCCAAGCCTCTGCAGATGCTCGTCTGCACCTCCCCAGAAAACAAAGGGTTAAGAAGATCCCCACCTGGCCTGCTGGGGGGAGGGCAGCCAGGTCCCTACAGGTGGGGACCAGATACCTGCACAGCCAGCAGGAGGGGGATACCACCAGACAGCCCCCTGCCCACAGGGTAAGTGGGAGGCACGAGGGGCTCTTTCCCATGGCCTTGTGGCCCCCAGGGCAGGTGGGGTCCAGAAGGATGTCCACCTGGGACCTGTTGGCTACAGCTGCAGCCTGCCCAGCCCCCCAAAGAGTGGCAGGGTGGTCTCACTGAATGGACAAACGGACCAACTAGCCTCCTTTCCTGGTGGTGGACAAGGGGCCTCCGTGTGCCACCTTTGGCCTCGGGAGGTGGGAACCCCAAGGGCCCTCAATATGGCTTTGGTGGTAGAGAGCCTCGCAGGCGGGGGCTGGGTGGTTGGGCCCCCCGCACCTGGGTAGAGCAGAGAGGGCACCGGGCTGCGGCCTCCAGGGCCCTCTGCCTCCACGTCCCCACAAATCCCTGAAAAGTGCCTGATGCACCTGCCAGGTGGCACCCGGGCCCCGTCCTGACAGACCTGGCCGACTGCGGGGACACCTGTAGACACAGAGCCGCAATCCACTCAACGGGAGCAGCAGGCCGCGGGGGAAGGCCGCACGGTGGCCGGCACGGCTGATCTGCCGGCCGCCAGGCTGCCTACACCGCGTCCAGAGGAGTCGCTGCTAGCTGTCGCTGCCAGCCGCCGCTGCCGTGATCTTCACGTACTGGCTGAAGATGGTCTCAAAGGCCTCGTCTCTGTGGACCATGGCACCGAAGACGAGCGGCTGGCGGAACGAGGGACGCGGTCAGCAAGCGGCCCCTGGCTGGGACCCCCAGGCTGCCCGCGGTGGGGGCGGGGGGGCAGCAGATGCAGGCTCCAGGCGCTACTGCCCCAGGCCTCCCTGCTGGGCTAAGACGTGGCCGCCGCCCAGAACTGGGACCTGCACAGGGTTCCTGCTGCCACGGGGGTAGGCAGGGGTCCGCAAGCCCCTCTGCCAGGTGCAGCCTGCCCCAGTCCCGCCCCGAGCCGCCGGCCTGGCACTTACTTTCTGGGTGGATGGCGTCGACACAGCGATCCCCATGCCAGAGCCCGGGAGGACAGAGAGGACCTTGTACTGAAGGACAACGTGCCCGTCACCACCGCTCCCACTGCTGGGACCCCCGGACGTCCTCCTCCACCCGCCACGGCCAGGGGACACAGGGGCCTTGCTTTCTGTCCCAGAACACAGCAGCCCAAGTGTCTCCTAATGTAGTGACAGGGACTCAAGCTGCCAGTAGTCCAAATGTGTCCTGTCACACCCCAGGATCACTCCCCAAGCACTGTCCCCAAGTTGGGGGGGCCTCTGATGCGCTGCCCGCTCAAGGGGCTGGGAGCCCAATTGCTCTGAGTCTGACCTCACAGCAGGCCGGGGGGAAGGAGGGGAGGGGCACCCCAAGCCCTGCAGACACCACACCCATGCCCAGGATCCTCGGTGGTGGTGAGCGGGCGCGCTGGGCTGCTGGGCTCGGGGCCCGAAGGCTCCTCCCTTCCCAGAAGGCTCAGGGGCGGGGCGGTGGCTGCACCCACCTTCTGGATGTCCGTGATGTCCACCAGCCTGATCACCTTGTTCCTCTTGGAGGATCCAGACTTGGAGCTCTCGAAGCACAAGTAGCTGAGCGGGAGGGACAGGGGCGTCACCCGGGGCTCCGGGCTGCTGCCCCCAAGCACACTGCCCTGCCCTGCCCTCTGACGAGACTTAGGTGTCCACGCCATGGGACTCCCCCAGAATTCCCCAGGAGACACCAGCACCCCTGAGAGTTGCCCAGGGGGTCTCCTCCAGCAGGGGGGTGGGTTGGGAGGCTGAGGGACCCCTGCACCCGGATCTGCTCTCCCGCCTCCCATGCCGGGCCAGGGGGAGCCCTGAGGGTCAGCCATCCTAAGCTTGGGGAGCAGAGCCCAGAAGGGACCCTGCCCGCCCAGGTCCCATGGCTTGCACCATAACTGCAGACTCATCGCCTTGGCAGGGGTGTGCTGCTGCTTGTCCCCTGACAGTTTCCGAGCCCTCACCATGGCACCCTAGACCCCACCTGCCTGTGGCCTCGAACCACACAGCTTCAGGGCTGGCAGGAATGGGCCAGGCTCCAGGCAGAGGGCAGGTGGCTGCTACCCAAGCCCACCCTGGCCCTGCAAGGCCCTGCTCTCCCACCCACACCTCGGCCCCCCACTCACTTCTCTGTCACGTAGAGAACCCCATTTCTGATGTAGTCAGTCGGCATCTTCCGGTCTCTGTTGATCAGGCAGCAGCGCCAGCCATTCTCACAGACTGTGGGGAGGACACCCAGCCCGTTAGAGCCCGGCCGCTGGGGGGCCCATGGAGGGGGGGCAGAGGCTGACGAGACCCGGGCTGGGGCAACCTTGCACCATGGCTCTCGTTTCTCAGGAAGGAGAACATGCCAGGATGCAAGGTGTTGGGTCCTGGGGTGCCGGGTGGTTGTGTGCTGGGGTGTTGGGTACTGGGTCCTGGGGTGCCGGGGGCTGGGGGCTGGAGAGGCTATGTGCTGGGGGGCTGACAGCCTACACCCAGCCTGGTGCAGCCACAGGAGCACCACCAGCCCTCCCTGCACACACCTGCTTTGGAGCGGCACCCCCTTTCTGCCCGCCGAGAGTGGGTCCTGCTCTGCCCAAGCCCTTCCTGGAAGGGCCCCCGTGGACCCCACCTTTACTCTGCCTGCTTGGCACTTGCAGGCTCCATGGGCCCGCCAAGGGGTCATCCCTCTGCCGCCCACACACCTGCCAGAGGCCGCTCATTCTCTGTCAGGTTGAAGATCTCGTGGAAGTTGCCCTTCTTGGGGCCGTGGAGGCGGCCAGCGTCCTCATCCCTGCCTGGGCCAGCAGGCATACTCGCCACGCAGCTCCGCGAGGAGGCTGCCTGAAGCTGTGGGGCAGGGGGCCATGTCGGCGGGGGGCACAGACGTGGGGGTAACAGAACCCTTCTAGGCAAGCCCCAATGGCTCCTGGGCTGGCAACAGCCCCTCCGTGGAGAATGGCCCCTGGCACCTGCAGGGTCTGTGGGTGACACCCCAGCTCCTCTGCAGTGGGGGCCTCTCCTCCTACCACCTTCCCACAACCTGTCTCACCCCAAAACACTGCCCCAAACCCGTATGCCCACCACACGTTCTCCTGGGCCCTGAACAGCCCCGCTCATCTGAGAGCCCGTGAGGGGAGCAAAGGGCCCTGCTCGTCCTGTGTCCTGGCAGGGGCACAGGGCGTGGCATCTCTAGGCCACATGGGAGCCGTGGGCATGAGGCAGGGGCCTCCTGGGTGCTGCTTGGCCAGCCTTAGAGCCTCAAAGCCCAGGACGGTGGAGCCCGGCCTGGCCCTGGGAGGGCCCTGCTCCCCCCCAGGGGGTGGGGTCTGTCCCCACATGCCGCACCTGCTGGGCCTAGTTGGCACCTCAAACCAGGAGGAACCTCAGAGAACTGGTGATGCCAACAGCAGGAAAACTGCCTCACCAGCCTGGCTTTGTCTCAAGGGCCCAAAGGAGCTGAGGGTGGGTGCAGAGCTGCCTCTGGGACTGACAGCATTTGGGGAACCCCCCTCCCTCAGCCAGGGTGGCAGCTCACCCTGCGGGACGTGGTGGTGCTGGCACGCTCTTTCAGCTGGGGGTCCGTGGGGAGACTCCCCCAGATGATGTAGGGTGTGTCATACTTGGCACGCAGCCTCGGGCAGCGCTTAAAGATGAAGTCGATGAGGAAGAACTTGATCCCCACGTAGAGACCTGGGGGAGAGCAGAGCCCCATCTCACCCAGAACTCTGCGATCGCGCCATCCGTCAGGGATGGTGGTGCCAGCACCTTCCGTGGTGGAGGGGAGGACGGGAGAGAATGCCAGCAACACTGGTCCAAACCCACAGAGCTCAAGGGAGCCGTGAGTGAGGAGGGTCTCCCTAAACCATGCCTGGGGTGATGACTTTGGGGGGTTCACTCTGCATAGGGGGAAGAGGGGGTGGGAGCAGGACCATGGGACCAGGAAGGGAGCTCCAAAGTAGGAGGGGGCCCTGGGCTAGAAATAGGGTTCAGGGCTGGGAAAGGTGCCTGGGCCCAAGAGGAGGTACTTTTGCATCCTATAATCTCAAATGCACAGGTATCTCAGACCCGAAACAAAAATCCAAAACCACGAGTCGGCATTCTCCCAAGGACATTCTGCCAAGGACAGTGAGAAAGGCTCTGGGAGGCCTGGCCCCGAGCTCTCCCCCGCTGTGCCGGGGATGTGGGCCCTCCCACTGGCCGCAGGCCCCTCAGGGTCCCCGCCCGGCTCCCTAGGCTGGGGCCACTAACTTCATTGCACTCCAAGGCCATGGGGCGGCCTGTACTCTCAGAGTGAGGGGTGGGGCCGGGGGTGACTGGACACATGTGCAGCCCAAGAGGTGAGGGCCGAGGGAAGGCTCCAGACCACCCGTCCGCCCCCCCCCAACCACACAGCCACTGCTCTCCCCAGCACCTCTGCCCAGATCTGGCTGCACTGCTGTGCCCCTACTGGTACACTCGGGGCAGTCCCTGTGGGGAATCCAGGCCAGGGACACCGAGACAAGGCAGGACTCCTTGGTGGACAGGGCACAGGGACCTGACCTGGACAGGGGGCCGGCTGAGGGGGTCCCCATGGTGGCCCCACGACCTCAGCTGTGCAGCCCCTCATCACAGCTTCCTCCCGCAGCCCGGACCTGCCCCACGGCCCCTTCACTGCTCTCCCCCATTCTACCTTTGCCCTTGGAAGCACCCCTCTTTTGTTCGAGCCCCCCACCCAGCAGACTCCAAGGCCCACACTGTCACTCCCTCCTCACTCCTGTCTTCTGCGGCCCTCCTCGGCCCGGGTGCTGTCCCAGGTGTCCGCACAGCCATCCCTTCCAGGAGGCTACCCCGCTGGACCATGTCCCCTCCCAGCACTCACCCCCGCTCGACACTTCCTGCAACCACTCCTAGTGTCCCAGCAGGACACAGCCTCTGGAGGGCAGGGACTCTGCCCCTGCTGTTCTCTGCCAAGGTGGCACCAGCCAGAGTCCAAGACCTGTCCTAACCCTTGAAGTAGTTAAGACTTCTAAAACCAGGGAGCAGGTGGGCTCCACAGGTAGGCTCGCAGGCATGCGTGTATGGCTCCAGGCCACTTCAAACCCTGTGGGACCCAGTGGCCCAACCAGCGGGCACCCCCCTCCAGCTGCTAGCAGGTGTGCAGGGTCCAGGCGGCTGCACTTCACACCAGCCCTCGTCTCGTCACAGAAGGCAGGTGGGTCACAGAAAGGAAATGGGACAGAGAGCCTCACCCACTCCTGGTGGGGGCCCAGGGGGTCACAGGCTAGGTGGGCCCCGTCAGTCCTCATGAGGTGGCTGCAGGGCAAACCCAGATGCAAGCCCCACATCCGCCAGGCCTGGCCTGGGTGGCCCCAACCAAGCAGCCCCCCAATCCCAGCAGCTCGGACTCAGCTCCACAGGCTCCCTTCGCTTTGCACCGGGGTCCCTGAGCAGCTGAGGGGGGTCTTGGTTTAAGGAACGAGAATCCTGTCCCTGGGTTTCAAATGGACTTTGTTTCTCCCAAATTTAAATGTTTTGACAAAAAAAAATTCAACAGAGCCCAGAAGAGCCTCTGGGGCACACACGAGAAGGCCCCCAGCCAGCTTTTCCCTGCGCTCGTTCATGGAGGATGCAGGGGTATCCCAGACCCGCTACAGAGACGCCTTCCACCTCTCCTGGCACCATGACCGAGGGTCCTGCACGCCCGCCCTGACCCAGGGTCCGAGGTGCCCGTGCTCACCCACGACGAGCCCCACGAGGCGGCAGGGAAAGAAGCAGGAGGCCAGGAAGGCGGCCCACAGGGCGACATACAGCTTCTGCGTGATCTCAGGCTGGACCCACATGAACAGGCTGCAGGGAAGACGGGCAGGTGGGCGGCTCAGCCAGGCATCACCATGTCCAGCAGCCGCCCAGGGGCTGGCCACGGCCAGGGCTGGCAACTTACTTCTTGATCTTTTCCAGGATGTCAGCCATCTTGCCAAAGAGGTTCTGTGGGAAGAAGAAAATGAGATTGCGGCTCAGAGCAGCCCCCTGGTACAGAGCATGAGGCTGAGACTCCTGGGCCAGCTACAACTGTGCTAACGTGTTATCCACAGATCCTCGTAGGGCCTGGGCCCCAGCTCTGCCCAGGCAAGGGTAGCTTGGTGCTATTGACAGCAAGCCAGACCCAGGCCCACGTCCCTCACCCTCCCCACCATGCACAGCAGGAGGGGGGCTCTGGCCACTGGGAACTCTTCTCTAGCTGCAAGGCCTGAGCTGCCAGGGACCAGAGCAGGGTGCTGGATGGGCGAGGAGGCAGCAGAGGGAATACTGGCATGCACACACCCACCCCCACAAACCAGAGCTGGCACAGGTGCTGGGAAGGGAGCCCAATCCCAAGAAGAACCCAACTCCAGCCACCTGGCCTGGAGCCTGGGGGTGCTCGGGGTACCAGTCATCAGCCACCCCACCTGCCCGGGCCCCACAGCAGTACCTGTGCTTTCTGGGCCACGTCCAGCACGAGCTGAAACTTCTCAGACACTGTCAGATCTTCTTTAGGAGGTTCCTTCAGTCAAAGGGGAAGAGAATTTCCCACCGAAACTTGACAGTTCAGAGAAATAACTGACAGAAACAGTGAGGAGACCTCCCAGTGCAGGGCCCCCCATGCAGAGGCCGCTTTGGGGGCCCCTCTGCCTCACCCCGAGAGTAACCCGAGGGGCCAAGTGGGCAGGGCCCAGCGCCCACAGGCTGGCCACAGGCAGAGCCGAGACCCGATTCTTACCCACAAAGCTGCATTTGAGAGACCACCTAACACCCCCAACCACAATCTGCCAGGCAGGGAAACTGAGGCCAGGCATGGAGAGGGCCCAGCTCTCCCGGCCAATTGAGCGGTGGGCTGAGTTCACACATCTCACAGTTCATCCTATCCCCACGAGGGCTGCATGGGAGCCAGCTGTGCCACACCCTGTGGGCACTCCAGCCCCATGTGTGCCCAGCAGGCACTCATCTGAGCAGCCGGCACGGGCAGTGGGGCCCCCATACTGCCTCACCCGGCAGTTCTGACCCACAGGCTGGGGTCTCCCTCTAAGGCAGGGTAGGCAGCCTGTACTGTAAAGGGCCTGTGCTGGTTTGAGGCTATTACGTACCCCAGAAAAAACATATTCTTTTTCCTAATCCAGTCTCACGGGGGCAGACCTATTGTTTAGTGGAAACTCTGATGGATTGTCTCCATGGAGATGTGACACTCAATTGTGGGTGGGACCTTTAGATTAGGTGGTTTCCATGGAGATGCGTCTCCACCCATTCAAGGTGGGTTGTAATCTGCTTACTGGAGTCCTTTAAGAGAGAATCATTCTGGAGAAGGCTCAGAGTCAACACACAGACAGCTGGAGTTGCAAAAAAATAAACCACCCCTAGGGAAGTTGTTTGAAATCAGGAGCCAAAGGACCAATAGACGCCCAGCCATGTGCCTTCCCAGATAAGCCTTTCTTGAGTCAGTATCTTTCTCTGGATGCCTTAGTTTGGGCATTTTTATGGCTTTAGAACTGTGAACTTGTAACTTAATAAACTCCCTTTATAAAAGCCATTCCATTTCTGGTATATTGCATTCTGGCAGCATTAACAAACTAAAATGGCCAGAAAGCAAATGTTTTCCAGCTTTGGGGGTCACGCAGTGTCAACTCAAGGCACAAGAATGGCAGGGTTTATTTACAGACCCAGATGGGGTACAGGCACAGTCAGCTGACCTGCCCGAGTCCCGGACAAGAACGCGCAGAGTAGCCCACAGCCAGGAGATGGCCAGGACGGGGTAGAGGGGCTTTCTAGTCAGGACAGGGCTCCCAGCGGACGGCCACCACGCTCATCTGGGGCCTTGGAAACCTCCCGGCCTCCCCACAGTGGCCACTGCCTGTGAGGCTGGCCCGGTGACCCAGTGACGCCAGAGGAGACCCCTGCGCCCCCTGGACTTACCACGGCCTCCGACACTTCGGGCACAATGCTCCACTGAATCCTCCAGCCCCTGGCAGAGGAGAAGCCAATGCACGTTCTTAAAAGAGCATCACCCATGAATGATGTGGGAGGGGACACCCCAAGCACCCTGGCCTGCGCTCCCAGGAGGGGAGGGCACCCTTTAATGCAAGCTGGAGGGGCGAGAAGGGACCTCTGGAACCCGCCCTGCAGGAGCCCTTGTCTCCGAGCAGTGGGGCCTTTGCACGTGTGGGTTAAAAAGCAGGCAGCCAGGGACCCCAGCCACTCGGGCCTCCACTTTGGGTACCAAAGGCTCCTTCAAAAATGAACGTTGTTTTCTATAAAAACACTCAAATGAACCAACTTCAGCAGGTGTAGTGGTGACCTAGGAAAGCCAGTGCATTGTAATGTGCATTTCTGGCCTGCTGAATGAAAGGAGAGCCTGCAGGGCTCCTCTTTTCAGGCCAGGCTGGGGTGGGAGCTGGCTCTGCCAGAGAAGCTTTGGGTCAAACGGCCCCTTGAGGGCCGGCAGGGAAGGAGGCCAGCACAGCCCCTGGGTCAGAGCCCCGCACAAGGATGCTAAGACAGCACCTCCCAAGACTCAACTGGGGCAGACACGCTGTACACAACGCCGTCTGCCTGCTGCACCCCCTTGGTCCAGGTTTTGTCCTTTTGGTCTCAAGACAGGCAGCAGCCAGGAGGAAGCAGGTAGTGCACAGGTCCTCGGCGAGTTCACACCCCCACGCACTGGGGTGGTGTCTCAGGATTTGGGGAGATTGTCCCCCAAAACCAGCGCACGGGGCACCCAGGGGAAAGGCCTGCAGGGGAGTGGGAGCCACGCCTGGGCCACGGAGCCCTGGGGCCGTCTCAGGGCCAGCCCTCAACTGGGGGCCAGGCAGGGGTGGCATCTACATGGGGGGTTTCTGGAGCCCAAAGAGGACAGCCTGAAGGTCAGGGCTGGGAGTGGCCCTGAAGGTCAGGCACCATCCAGCCAGGGCGTGGGGAGACATCAGGACCCACACAGACAAGGTCGCCGCCGGGTCCTCACCCACCTGGCTATGAGGTAATTGAGGGACAGCCTCAGAATCGCCAGAAACAGGAACATGGGGATGGCCCAGCCATGCCACACAGCATTCATGTACACCTGCGGGTTTGGGGGGCGGGTCAGGCGGCGGCGGGCGGTGCAGGTCACCCAGCTGTACTGTGCCCCCCACTCCCCTGCAGGCAGAGCCTGAAGATGAGCCCCCACAGCACCCCCACAATCAGGGACCAGGGCCTGGGCACCCAGAGAGGCTGCCCCCAAACCCCCAGAACCGCCAGTGGGGAGGCAGGCCATGTGAGGGGATGGAGTGGGGGCCGCCCGGCTGGGTGGGCAGGTGCATCTCCTGCCAAGCAGCCACAGGCTGAGAAGGTCAGCAGTGAGGTGAGCCGACCCCAGGAGGGGTCCTGGACAGAAAGTGGGGGACATAGGGAATTGGTGCACAGTGGGCAGGGTTGGCTGCATGCTGAGCGCATGCTGCAGGCAAGGACAGAGGTCGCCCACCTCAGTCCCACCTACAGTCCCATCTATGGGTCCCACCTGCGGTCACACCTGTGAATTCTTTGTTCCCACTTGTGCGTCCCACCCATGTACCCATCCTGTGGTCCCACCTGTAGGTCCTGCCTTTATTCCCACCTGAGCGTCCCACCCACGTAACCTGTTTGCACTCACACCTGTGGGTCCTGCCTTCATTCCCACCTGTAGTCCCACCCCTGTGCTTCCACCTGTGCTGAGATCAGTGCTGGGCCCAGAGCAGATGCTAAGGAATGGGCAAGAGATGGAGCCACCTGCACTCTGGCAGAGCCCTGAGGGACAGTTGCCATGATGTGGCCCTGTGAGTACTTTGTGGTACAAATATGTGGGCCATGCCAGGCAACTGGGCTAGGCAGAGGGGGCCATGGCACAGTTTTTGCAGGGGGCAGGAGAAGCCCCCAGGGCCAGACAGGGCCAGCACCCTGACACATGCATTGTCAGCTGGGAGTGCACAAAGCCCTGTCCCCTGTTGACTACGGGGAAGGATGGCTCCAGGCTGGGCTCCAGTGGCCTGCCCCAAGGCTGCCCCAGGGCCGGGTGAGTGGCCTCAGCCCTCCGTGGAGGTCTGTGCCCGGATGGCCCTGTCTTTAAGAGCTTTTTGAGGGTGTGGCCCAGGTGTGGCCCTGAGGCCAAGGCAGGCCTGTGGGCAGCCTGTGTCTTTGGCTTCCTGGAGACACTGCCCCTACCCCAGCACTGCTGAAGCTGGGGATGAGCACCAAGGGTGGAGGGATGGTGGGCTAGCAGTGCGGACAACGCCTGGGAAGGTGGCCACAGCGCGGAGGCCGGGCTGGCCAGAGGTCCAGGACAGGGGCCCACAGACTCCATGTCGACCACCAGCCCTGAGTGCTTGCTTGCCAGCTGCCCCACCTGACACCAGACACCCAGGAGAAGGCAGCTTCAGGTGGCGCCATGGCGGACAAGTTTTGCTGCTGCCCTCTCCCCAATGGGCCAGGCCACCACACAGCAAGTGGGCCCAGATTTGGGGGCCCTGCAGCAGGTCCTGGGCACCCTATGCCCCTCGTCTGACGCTCACAACCCACAGCCGGCAGATGATGCAGTGGCACTCACGATGAAGGCGATGGCCGACGTGTAGACAGAGTACCAGTCGGACAAGGCGGAGAGGTTCTTCAGGAAGCTGGTGACAGGTTTGGCACCACGCTCTGGGGACAGAAAGGCGGGCATGATCTGCCCAGTCGCTCCAGGCCCTGCCCTTCTCACAGCCGGGAGGGGAGGCTGGACGCTGAGCCGACTCTGGGACTGTCTGGCCCCAAATCAGTGCCCCCTAGGCTGTCCAGAGGCCCCCACCCAGCACCGACACCCACAAGGCCCCTGACCAGTGCCCGCACTGTCACAGCGGGGAGGAGGGCACAGGCAAGCGAGGGCCAGGAGGGCAGGCAGGGAGACATCTGCCCAGGGATGGGCCTCCTGCCCACCTGCATGCAGACTTCCAGGCCCAGGGGCCAGGATCCCCCCCACCAAGCATGGCTCTAAGTCAGGGGAGGCAGGGATCTTTCCAGAAGTATCTTTGGTGAAAGGCATTCAGGTCGGCTGACAATCCGAGGGCCCCTGTTCCCCAAGGGCCCAGGGCTACATCCAGGCCCTCCAAAACCTCTGGGGGAGCCACTCGGTACTCACTCAGTCTCCTCATGTTTTCAGTTAACCTAGGAGGGGGCGGAGGGAGGGAGAGAGCAGGATGAGTGCCCTGCCGGCAGCCCAGGGGCAGGCCTGTGGGGGCCTCGGGCGCCCTTGGATGTGGGGGGCTGACGCAGGGGATGCTGCACAGTGACACGCACCCACATGGACCACCCAGCAGCCCCCCAAGTGAGTTAGGAAGGGTGGGGATATGTCAGCAATGTGAACCATCATCTCTGTCCCCAGGAACCCAAGTCCTGTGGGTGCAGGACGCCCTGATCTGGCTTCCCGGTGCCCCTAGGGCCCATGTCTAGGGAGTGGATGAGTTCAGGATGAAAAGGGCAGGCCTGTTCCATGCAGAATGGCTGGGGGGTGGGCTGGGCTGTGGCTCCCGCTGACACCACTGGCCTCGCAGACCATCTCCATGAGGACACATGGTAGACAGTCTCCAGCTCACTTAAGGACACGGTGGGCGTGTCCCCAGAAGCCTCCAGAGTCCCAAGCAGGGCCGGCTCCCGAGCCCCCACCCACCTCCTGGCACTGAGGGGCTCCTCTGCCTCCACGGTGCTCTCTTCGGGCTGAAACCGGAAGTCCTCTATGTACTCCCCAAACTTCTCGTAGAACCACTTCTGGACACGGGCGACGAGCCCCTGGCCCCGGCGGTCTGCAGGACAGTCAGGACATGGTGTGGGCATTCCACTGAGGGCTGGCGTGGGCCACCACACATGAGGCACCAAGAGGATGGGGGTGCACCGTTGGGGGGGGGCATGCAGTGCGGGTGAGGCCGGGGACGTCCCACAAGGTCCCCAGTGTCCTTCCCAAGCTAGGTGCACTCTGCCCAGCGGGCTCTTGGGGAAAGGGCAGTCTGAGAGCAAGGGCAGCCGGGCCCTGGGCACGAGAGCTCGGGGAGGAGGCAGCACTCTGGTCTTGGGGTGACAGCCTGGTCGGTGCTCCATACAGAAGGAACTTTCAAGTGCCTGGTCTCGGCACATAGAGCCTGTCCCAGCTTAAGGCAAGGCCCACACCACCAGCTGACCACAGCTGCCCTGGGCCCTGTGAGCGTCCCCTTGTCTCTGCCTGGCCGGCTCTCCATGCCCCCCACAGAAGGTATATCCAGGTCCCGGCCCCTGGTGCTGGGTTGTGTACCCGTCTGTAACCCGTATCTCTGAAGATGTTTTCAGCTAAGGTGCCCAAACTGAATGGGGGCCAGCCTGCATCCCCGATGGCTGGTATCCTCATAAGCCAAGGAAACTGGACACAGAGACAGAAGCCATGGGGAGAAGCAAGAAGTTGGAAGGCAACAGAACCCAAAAGAGAAAAAAGAGGCTGCCATGTGCACAATGGAAAAGCCAAGGAGCCTTGAAGACTGCTGGCCAGCCAGAAGATACCAACCCTGGCGGGAAGCAAGCCTTCTAGTCTTTAAAATTGTGAGACAATGAATTCCTGTTAAGGCAACCCACTGTGTGGTATCTGTCTTAACAGCTGAGAAACAAAAGCAGTTTGGTGCCAGGAAGTAGGGTGCTGCTATGATGAATACCTAAAATGTGGGAACGGCTTTGGAATTGGGTAATGGGTAGAGGCTGGAACAACTGTGAAGGGCTTGATAGAAAAGGCACAGATTGCTTTGAAGAGGCCATTAGTAGAAAGTATAGATGCTAAAGGTACTTCCAAGAAGGGTTTAGGAGGAAATGAGGAACGTGTTATTGGAAAGTGGAGGAAAGGCAGCCCTTGTTATAAAGTGGCAGAGAACTGGCTAAACCGTGCTCTGAAGTCAGATGAAGGTGGGATTTGGGAGTGATGAACTTGGAAATTTAATGAGACTTCCAAGCTAAGTATGAAAGGCGCAGCCTGGCTTCTCCTTGTAGGTTATAGGGAATGATAAAAGAAAGGGATAAGCTGAGAATTAAGCTCTTAAGCACAAATGAACTAGCAACTGATGATTTTGACCATTCTTCACCTATCCAGAGAGTGTGCTCTGAGCCCAGCACCAGAAGTGGCTCTAATCAGGGAGCTCCCTGAGCTTCTAGAACGCGAGTTCCTACAGAGTAGTGCTCCATAGGAGGGTTAGCTGAACATGGATCTAGCTAGGCATTACAGAGCATGTAGGACTGGAAACGCAGTTATCCAGGAAAGATCTGTGGGAAGCTCTGTAGTCTGATGGTCTGGGTCCCTGTGAACTGCATGCAAAGCCGAAAAGGTTTCTGAGAAGTTTGTATAAGCAGAACCACTGCCAGCCTGGGCTGAAAGGGATAGGAAAGAACAAACCGAAGGAAGTTTGGCTTCAAGGGCAGAACCATGGAAACCGATGTCTAAACCAGAGATCTCTTAAGGCCAAGAGAGTGAGCCTACCCATGACTGTGGAAAAGGCTGTTCTACCCTTATGCTTGGAGGAGGTTGGTTATCTGGGCTTGGCACCCTATTGTTTAGGGAGGGTGGTGCCACCCCAATGCTTGGAGAGGGTGGGGCCCTCAGCACAGAGTTTGAAGAGACATGGCTGCTAAGCAAGCTCTCAGAAAGGGGTAGGGCTGCTGCTTCATCAGCCCTGAGGACAAAACACTGGTCCACAGATGATTTCCAGAACTTAAAATCTAATGGAGCTTGCCCTGCTGGGTTTCAGAACTGCTGGGACCTGTGACCTCTAGTTTTCCTTCCAACTTCTCCCTTCTGGAATGGAAATGTCTATCCTGTGGCGGCAGCTAACCTGTTTCCTAGGTCTCACAGGTGCAGAAACAGAGGGGAGTGGTGCTCCAGGGAAGACCACACTTACAACCGATTCTGATGAGACTGTTCTTAGCATTGTTACTGAAGTGACTTAAGGCTCTGGGATACTGTGACGGAATGAAAGTATTTTGCATGTGGGAAGGACACATTTTTCTGGGGTCCAGAGGGCAGAGTGTTGGGGATTAAATCATGTTCTCTCCAAAAGGCATGTTCAGGTCCCAACCCTAGTCCTGTGGGCATGAACCTGTGTAACTAGGGCCTCTGAAGATGTATCAGCTAAGGTGATGGGGGTGGACCTTAACCCAATATGGCTGAGGTGCTTATAAGCCAAGGAAACTGGATACTGAGAAGAGAAGCCACGGGGAACAGCCAGGAGAAGATACTGCCATGTGTGTTGCCGTGCGACCCCAAAGACCACTGGGCAGCCAGAAGATACTGACCCCAGGAGGAAGTAAGCCTCTAGCACCTCAAACCATGAGCCAATAAGTTCCTGTTGTTAAACCAATCCACTGCACATGTTTTCACAGCCGGGACACTAATAGCCTGTGCTCCCCCCACCCCTCCAACTGAGGCCGCAGCAGCTGGCTTATTCAAGGCTGTGTGGAGCAACCAGGCACTGCTGAGGTCAGCCCATGCTGGGAAGTCTACACCCATCTTCCTTTCTCTCTCTCACTGGGCAGACTGGTTCGTCTGGGAGACGGCTGGGGGACCCACTTCACCCTGGACCCCAGGTGAGTGGAGGGGTCCAGCCCCCAGACATGGAAGTGACCTGGGTTCAGGTGAGTTCCCTGGCAGAGGCTGGTGAGTCACAGTCTTAGAATGTGCACCCCACCAGCTAAAGCCTCTAGGATGTGACCTAGATCATCTTTGCAGATGAAAAAGCCCATCTCTTCTGGCAGCAGTGTGTGGAGCGGCCTGCAGGGGGCGCCATCCTCCCATGACTAAGAGGCAGAGAAGCCAGAGGCGAGAGCCATAAACTCGGGGTGCAGGAGCTCAGGGGCCCCGATAAACACGGGCCGTAAGGGGCCGGGAGCTTGTAGGCACAGAGGCCTAAGGCTCAGACCTGTCAGGGGCCACCCAGGCTCGGGCAGGGAGAGAGTGGGATAGTGGCTCCTTGGGGACTTCCTCTGCTTCTAACAGGAGGGTGCAGGGTTTCTTTCCAGGCTGAGCTCCAGGCTGAGCTCCAGACAGGGGTCAGCAACCGGTGCTGAGGCTCGGCGGCCCTACAGTCTGGGCCGTCCAACCACCCAGCCCGGGGCTCCCAGCACGAGAGCCATGGGAAGCCTGGACGCAGGTGGGGGGCACCAGAATTCAATTGCAAATAATTTTCATGTCACAAAATGTTACCCTTCTTTTGATTTCTTCCCCAACCATTAAAAACTGTAAGAACCATTTTTAAAATGCACACAGGCAGTGAGATGCAGTCTGCTGACCTAGGGAGGGGAGGTGTTTGTATCTTGCTCAGGCTGCTACTAAATGGACAGGGTGCAGGCTCCTGACCCTAACCCTAACCGTTAACCCTAACCCCAACCTCAACCCCAACCCCACTCCCACTCCACCCCGGAGGGCAGGCCCACCCTATTCTCTTGGCAGCCAGGACCCAGATGTGTTTTCTGGGACAGGGGCTGGAGAAAGGCTACTTCCTTGGAAAAAATAAAACGCTAATCAAGCTTTTCCCTTCAGCCCCTTTCAAGACCGACTACCCCCTCATGGGTCCCGCACAGAGCCCACTGCCCCCCCCCCCAAGAGACCACAGGCATCAGAACAAGCCCCAGCTTTCGGAACGGCCTCCTGGGGAGGGCCAGGCCATCTGCAAACGCAAATCTGGGGTCTCCCTGACACTTTCTCTCATGTATAAACTGACTGATCGTCGCATTGGAGCGGTAGTCTTGGGGTGCGCATGGCATGGCATCAGGGCTCACACACAGGGCTTCTGCGTTGAGCCTGGGCCAGCTGTGGGTACCTGCAGAGGCCACAAGCTTCAGGAGGCAGCACCTGCAGCACTGTGCCTGGCCCTGGGAAAGTTCCTCTGGGGGCTAAAAGCAGAGGGACCTGTGCAGGAGGCAGGAGACCCGGTCCTGTCTCCCACTTGGCCTCCACCTGGTGGGTGCCCCGGGGGCAGCTCGCCCCTCCTGGGGCCTCTGCCTCCTCCCTTCACAATGGGACCCAAAGCCCTTCCGCGTTGCTCTACCAGCGCCATGGCTCACGCGGGCGGTCCCTGTGAACGGGCAGCCTGCAGGAAGGGCATGGGCAATTCTCACTACGGGCGGCCGCCCAGGACTCCGCCTGGGAGCCACAGCCTCCTCCCCCGTCTCTGAACCAACGATGGTTTTAGGCAACTGAAGGGTCGGGAAGGACAAAGGGGATCCCACTCCACAAGGTGCTGTGTCAGATGACCCAGGGGCAGACCCCGACCTCACCCTCCTGTGGGATGACCCTCAGTGAAAACGGGGACCCCACTGCCACTGAGCAACCAGCAGGGCTGACTGCCTGCTCTTCTGTGGGAAAGGCCTGGAGACAGCCGGCCTGGGTCTGCCAGGCCGAAAATAGACACCATGTTTTATTTTTATGAGAAAATAAAATCACGTTTTGGCTGAATGGCTGAATTTGCTAATTCACAAGAGGAGACGCCAACCTAGTTCTGAGGAGACGCCGCTCAGGTGTGACAGGGGGATCAGGGCCGTCAGGACTCACCTATGTCACTGTTGGCCTGGATCTGCCCTCTGGGAGGCGGGGGCACCGCCTGCTCCTCGGACCTTTAAAGGTGGGGGGACAAGAGGCAAGACGTGGTTAGCTGAAGGTTCGGTGTCCCACTAGGGCTTGGCAGAACCCTGGCCCTCTCCAGGGAACAGAGTGTCATGGGTCAACGTGTAGGTGACCCTCTGGGAACTGTTCACTCTCCAGGTCAGGCAGGCAGGGCCGGGCCTGGAACAGGCAGGCTCCGTCCTGTGCTGACTGAGCATGCTGGGCCTCGCCCACAGGCAGCGCCCTCCTTTCTGGTGCGCCCTAACATGCCTGCTTCTGCACCTTTACACTCAGCGTTAGTGCACCCACGTGGCTCACTAGTACTGACCTGGTATGGGGTGGCTCACTGGGCCAGCCCCCCGCCCTCTTCTGGCCCCCACGCCTGCTACGGCAGGGGGCAGCAGGAGCCGCTCAGGGCTCTGCGTGAGGGGCTGGTACAGCTGTGCTCCCAGAGCCACCATGGGGTAGGTGTGGGGAGCGGGTCTGGGGGGTAGGGGGGTGGTCCCCGAGGACCCAGCCGCCATGCCCGAGCCTCACCTGGCCTTGAGCACCTCCTGCACCTTCTGTTCGAGCTCCAGCCTCCTCTGCCGCTCACGCTCCAGCTCCTGCCGCAGCGTCTCCGCGTTAGTCTCCTCCCGCAGCTTTCGCAGCTCCTCCTCTGCAGGGAAAGGCACGGCCGGTCACTATACATGGCCCACAGAGCAACGACGCCATGCTCGGGGCGTTGGGCCACCAGGCACGGTCTTGCCCTCTTGGCAGGCCCCAGGCCTGCATTCCTGGAGCTTGCAGAGTGCTCGGAGGAGTGGGCTCTGCTGCCCTGTCTGTGGACAGCAGGCCGGGTGAGGAGTACTTCTCTACTCTGAATAGGACGGGTGTCAAATACAGACACAAACGGCATTTTGCCAAACTGCCCCAAGCTAAGAGGAAAGCCAGCTGGAGCGGGAGTCACCCCCCGCTGAATTTGCTGAATACCCAGGCTGGCGGGGTTTGGGGCTCGAGATACACCATCAGCAAAACCAAGCCATCCTGGGGCTCAACTGCCATTGGGGGCAGACAGACAGATACCATGTGGCATATGGGGTACAAGGAGCCCTAAAAAGCAGGGAGAAGGAGCAGGGGTGGGGGCTGCTCACGAACAGCCCCAAGAAGGTGTCCTGTGAGTCACCACCGAGACCTAGAGGAAGAAGTGGGGCTGCTCGGTAATGGGAAGGGCCCGGGCAGGGGGCAGCCTTTGCACAGAGGTGGGAGCTCCCAGCCTCCAGCACCCTAAGGGAATGAACCTGCATGGTTCCAAGCCACTTGGTGGGGGGTATTTCGCAAGAGCAGCCAGAAGAAACTCGTACAGGGTCTTCCACGTGGAGTCTACAGCTCACTGACTGCCACAAAGTGAACACACCCATGTGGCCAGCACACTGCAGCTCCACAGGAGCCCTCGCCCCCCAGGGCTGACTGCTAGCAGGTTCTGGGCACAATGAGTGCTGCCCCTTTAGGACTTCATATAACTCGGGCACACTGGCTCCCAGCCTGGGCTCTAAACCAGGACACCTTGGGGCCGACAGTCCAGCCATGCCCAAGGCCACCCTGGACCTGCCCTCCTCTTCCTGGGCAGCCACCTGTGTGGCAGGTGTGGCTCACAGACCTGAATCTCACCCACGCATGTGAGCATGCACATGTGAACACACACAAACACGATCGCTGCACAATTTCGTCTGGTTTTTAAAGACCACAGCACAGCTGGGAGGCTTCCGACGAGGCAAAAGGACCTGGAGGGGCCAGTAAACAAGCCATGGCCTCCGCATTCTGTTCCCACAGAGCAAATCTGGCCATGTCCCCTCCTTGCTTAGAGCCACACTGGAGGGCCCATTCCACCCTCTGGACAAGGCCTGAAGGGTAGCTGCAGCCTCTCCTTCTCCAGAGGCCCCATGGGCTCCTCTGGACACTCAGGCTGCTATGTCTCGCCATCTGCAGAAGGTTCCAGGACTCGAAGGACCAGAATCAGGCAGACATGGCAAGAAGCCCATGAGTAGCGGGAGGGGTAGCGTGGCTGCCCACAGCCTGGGGGACAGATCTCCTGACATGGTCAAGAGCCCAGTGAGGGTGAGACCATTTGGTCAAGCCTGGATGCCACGCTGACCAGCCACAGGGATTGCTCCCTGCTTGGCACACTCCCTACTGGCCTCCGCCAAGAGAGGACCAGGCCCCAGGGGGGCCTGTGCCCAGGCCAGAGACCAGGACCTCGCAGCCTCGTGGCGCTAACTGGGCACCGATGGAAGGAGTCAAAGAGCATGTGTGAAGGTTCTGGAACCCACTTACACAGCCTTATTCTGGGCTTCAAGGGTCTTCCCCCAATCACACTCCACCGGTTGGCCCAGCAAAGGTCTTCAGTGAAGCATGGGGAGCCGCAGGGACAGGCCTGGGGCCTTGGTCAGGCTGGGCCAGGGCAGGACCCTGGCAGGCCTCCTACATGGCGCTGATGAGAAGGGCGGGCAGGGAGGTCTGGCCTGGGAGGGGCCGTAAGGACGATGGGGAGGCCTGGCTGTAGAGGAGGGACGTGCTGCCAGAGACCAGGGTCCCTGAGACCCCTTTGTCCCACCTGCTATCGTGGAGCTCCCAGCTGTGGGAGCTGCAGGTTGCAGCCAGTTCCTCCACTTCTTTCAGTGACAAAGGAACGATGGCCCACCTCTGACTCCCAGAGGCTGCAAGGCTGCTGGGTCAGCTCAGATACCTCCTGCCCATCACCAGGCCCCTGACGCCCCAAAGTTAGCTGTAACCTCAAGGGAAGAGAGTTAAAGTCAACTTCAGGAGCCAGAAGCCTGGGTCCAAGAGAAGATAGGAGTAGGGGCAGCCCACTCAGCTGCAGCTACAGCATAGTTCATGGGAGCACCTAGCCAGCTCGCAGCCACTCTGGCTGAGGGGGCAGGGTGGGTGGGGGAACCCTGGGGCTGGCAGGGACCCGGAGGGGCAGTGGGCAGCTGCCGCAGTGTCCAGGTGCCTAAGGGCAGCTGGGTAGGAGGGACAACAAGGAGGGGCCCTTCACTGCAGATCGTTCAGCCCCAGGCCTCGCGGCACCCAGGAGAGTCCTGGACCCACTGCTGATGGCTGTCTGCCCTCCTTCCACACCTCCCCCCCACCCAGAAAGCCCCCCAGGCCTGCTCAACCAGAGTCCTCCACCTGGGATACGTCCCGGCCCAGCCACCGGACCAGCACACTCCCTAGCACTGCTGGCACTACGGCTCCATGGGTACGTGACCCTCTGCTTCCCATTCTTTGTGGACAGACTCAAGTGGGTCCTGGTCCCCCAGCCTGGCTGCACACAGAGCAGCCTTTGAGGAGCAGCCGGCATGATGTAGAGTTACAGGTCTGAAAGCTCTCTGGGCTACAGCACAGACTTCTCAAAGCACCACACGGCACCCACAGGCTGCAGCCTGGTGCTTTGAATTCTAAGGGACAAAGCCTGCTTAACTCGGCATCCGTGCAGTGTGACATCAGGACACACAGGGACGAGGGCTGGAAGAGATGCGGATGGCACTCCTGCCCTGAGCGCACCAAGTCTTATCGGAAGCCAAGACCTAGAGCAGACGGGACGTCGGGACAAACTGTCCCATATTCCCTTGGGTCGCTTTATCTTAGGACTGGGATCACTCGGCGAGCGCCCAGCTGCTCACGGTGGCAGGGAGTGGGCACAGCCTGCAGGCAAGTGCACACAGCTGCTGAAAAGCTGGCACCTCCTACACAGCCCAGACTCCTGCAGACTGGGGATGGGGTTTGGGCAGCACTGGAGGACACGGAGACTTCCAAAAGCAAGTGTGGATTTGGGCCCAAGGGCTGGCCTGTGAGCACCACACCAGCTGCTGGAAATGGCTCAAGGCAGACATGTGGGCCATCTGTGGAGGCAGAGCTAACACCCCAGGAGGGTGAGCGGCTGCTGCCACCTGATGCAGCAGCTAGTGGCCTGCTCACCCCACCGAGCAGTCCGTAACTGTCACACATGACAACCGCCCAGAGGGCTGGATAGCCACTCCTATCCGGCCAGCCTGACCCCAGAGGCATCTGCGTGCTCCAGTAGCTATCCCGAGGACATTCCTGCATCCGGTTGCTATACCTGTGGGCACCGGGCGCCTGTCCACACCAAGGCCCCACCTCTGGAGCCCGTCATGACACAGCACCAATAGCCATGCCGACTCTGCAGCTGGGCCATCCAGGGCAGGGAGGGCACCGGGGGAGAGCAGGGACGAGGCTCCTGAGCAAGGTGTCTGGGGAAGCCCGAGCTCATGAGGGAGGGGTCTGCAGCATGCCTGTCGGTCCCCGAGATCGCAGTTCACAGGGTCCACCCCAGTACCTGGCTCACCTCTGCCTTAGGCCACCCAGAGCTCGACCCCAGATGTGGCCACCTTCAGAGACTGCTTCCCCCAACCTAACCACAAGCCACCCCAAGAGCGACACAGTAGCCACCTCTGCTGGGTCCAGCCGTCTCCTCACCTGTACCTGCAGGCACAGGTGGCCTCCCAGACCTGCAGGACCGGCTACCTTCACCTTTTTTTTTTATTAATTAAAGAAAAAAAGAAATTAACACAACATTTAGAAATCATTCCATTCTACATATGCAATCAGTAATTCTTAACATCATCACATAGATGCATGATCATCATTTCTTAGTACATTTGCATCGATTTAGGAAAAGAACTAGCAAAACAACAGAAAAAGATACAGAATGTTAATATAGAGAAAAAAATAAAAATAATAATAATAGTAAAAAAAAAAGGAAAAAGAAAAAAAAGACAAACAGACAGACAAAAGAAAAACCTATAGCTCAGATGCAGCTTCATTCAGTGTTTTAACATGATTACTTTACAATTAGGTATTATTGTGCTGTCCATTTTTGAGTTTTTGTATCTAGTCCTGCTGCACAGTCTGTATCCCTTCAGCTCCAATTACCCATTATCTTACCCTGTTTCTAACTCCTGCTGGACTCTGTTACCAATGACATATTCCAAGTTTATTCTTGAATGTCGGTTCACATCAGTGGGACCATACAGTATTTGTCCTTTAGTTTTTGGCTAGACTCACTCAGCATAATGTTCTCTAGGTCCATCCATGTTATTACATGCTTCATAAGTTTATTCTGTCTTAAAGCTGCATAATATTCCATCGTATGTATATACCAGTTTGTTTAGCCACTCGTCTGTTGATGGGCATTTTGGCTGTTTCCATCTCTTTGCAATTGTAAATAACGCTGCTATAAACATTGGTGTGCAAATGTCCGTTTGTGTCTTTGCCCTTAAGTCCTTTGAGTAGATACCTAGCAATGGTATTGCTGGGTCGTATGGCAATTCTATATTCAGCTTTTTGAGGAACCGCCAAACTGCCTTCCACAGTGGTTGCACCATTTGACATTCCCACCAACAGTGGATAAGTGTGCCTCTTTCTCCGCATCCTCTCCAGCACTTGTCATTTTCTGTTTTGTTGATAACGGCCATTCTGGTGGGTGTGAGATGATATCTCATTGTGGTTTTGATTTGCATTTCTCTAATGGCCAGGGACATTGAGCATCTCTTCATGTGCCTTTTGGCCATTTGTATTTCCTCTTCTGAGAGGTGTCTGTTCAAGTCTTTTTCCCATTTTGTAATTGGGTTGGCTGTCTTTTTGTTGTTGAGTTGAACAATCTCTTTATAAATTCTGGATACTAGACCTTTATCTGATATGTCATTTCCAAATATTGTCTCCCATTGTGTAGGCTGTCTTTCTACTTTCTTGATGAAGTTCTTTGATGCACAAAAGTGTTTAATTTTGAGGAGCTCCCATTTATTTATTTCCTTCTTCAGTGCTCTTGCTTTAGGTTTAAGGTCCATAAAACCGCCTCCAATTGTAAGTTTCATAAGATATCTCCCTACATTTTCCTCTAACTGTTTTATGGTCTTAGACCTAATGTTTAGATCTTTGATCCATTTTGAGTTAACTTTTGTATAGGGTGTGAGAGATGGGTCTTCTTTCATTCTTTTGCATATGGATATCCAGTTCTCTAGGCACCATTTATTGAAGAGACTGTTCTGTCCCAGGTGAGTTGGCTTGACTGCCTTATCAAAGATCAAATGTCCATAGATGAGAGGGTCTATATCTGAGCACTCTATTCGATTGCTTTGGTCGATATATCTATCTTTATGGCAATACCATGCTGTTTTGACCACTGTGGCTTCATAATATGCCTTAAAGTCAGGCGGTGCAAGACCTCCAGTTTCGTTTTTTTTCCTCAAGATGTTTTTAGCAATTCGGGGCACCCTGCTCTTCCAGATAAATTTGCTTATTGGTTTTTCTATTTCTGAAAAATAAGTTGTTGGGATTTTGATTGGTATTGCATTGAATCTGTAAATCAATTTAGGTAGGATTGACATCTTAACTATATTTAGTCTTCCAATCCATGAACACGGTATGCCCTTCCATCTATTTAGGTCTTCTGTGATTTCTTTTAACAGTTTTTCGTAGTTTTCTTTATATAGGTTTTTTGTCTCTTTAGTTAAATTTATTCCTAGGTATTTTATTCTTTTAGTTGCAATTGTAAATGGGATTCATTTCTTGATTTCCCCCTCAGCTTGTTCATTACTAGTGTATAGAAATGCTACAGATTTTTGAATGTTGATCTTGTAACCTGCTACTTTGCTGTACTCATTTATTAGCTCTAGTAGTTTTGTTGTGGATTTTTCCGGGTTTTCGACGTATAGTATCATGTCATCTGCAAACAGTGATAGTTTTACTTCTTCCTTTCCAATTTTGATGCTTTGTATTTCTTTTTCTTGTCTAATTGCTCTGGCTAGAACCTCCAACACAATGTTGAATAATAGCGGTGATAGTGGACATCCTTGTCTTGTTCCTGGCCACCTTCACCTTTGACATGACTTGGCCCAGCCGAGCCACTCCCAGGCAGAAGGCTTGGGGGAGGTTCAGCAACGGCATGGACGGAGGAAGGCCCCACCTGCCATTTCTGGGGAGCCACTTTCCATCAGCTGCAGAGAAGACACAGGGGGCAAACAGGGCAGCCCCCAGGACAGAGCACCATCCACTCAGGCAGAAGGGTAACAAGGGTGGCATGCAGCCCTGAGCACCTGGGCCAGTTATGTGTGTCCCATGGCAGTTGGACAGGGGCAAGGCCTGCCCGGGCAGAATGTCCAGGCTCCCTGAGACGGACCAGGCACCCATTTCTTAGGACCACTTCCCTCCACAAGCAGGTCCTGGCCCACGTGCCAGCCCAACTCCGTCCCCTCCCCATATCACCAAACACTGTGACGCCTCAGGGCCCAGGAGCCTCTGAGTTAGTGGGCACGTCCAGGCTGGCTTACCAGGCAGCAGCGGGTTCCAGGCTCTGCCCAGCGACCAGCAGCGCGTGACCCTACCCAGTGTCAGCCCCGGGGTGGCCTGTGGGGGCCTCAGGCCCAAGTGACCGGGTCAGTCTTGGCTGAACTTATACTGACCACCCAACTGTGGGTTTATAAGATGAGTCCTCCTGGCAAGACTGCAATCCCCAGAGGAAAAGCCATATTCACTTGAAACCAAGGCGTTGGACAATTTCCCAAAACTCATCACTGGACCTGGTCACTGGACCCCATCTTGAGCCCAGTGATCCCGCCTGGGGCCTGATGGTACTCTGAGCCGAGGCAGGTCCCCACTGCACCCCTGCTGCTGGCCAGCTGACATCTTTGTGGCCTGAGCCTTTGTTCTGGGTGGGACTGGGAGGTGTCCAGGGCATCTTTGAACTGGGAGCAAGGGCAGGACCTCGAGACCTTGAAGCTGAGACCAGGAGGCCTCCAGAGGCTGCTGTGCTGCTGTGGGAACCAGTCCAGCAGAGGCTCAGAGAGGTGAAACAAGCAGTGGTGTGGCCCGGCAATCCATACTGGTTTACTCCCAAGAGAACAAGAAGCAGAGACCAGGCTGGACGTGTGCACACGACCTTCCTCCGACCTTCCTCATGGAGCTGCCCACAATCGCCAGGAGGGGAGCGGCCCAGATGCCCACCACCCAGGGGGATGGACACAAACAGTCCCAACGGGGGGGGCGTTAGCCAACTGTGAAGAGGAAGGAGGCTCCAACTTGCCATAACCTGCAGGAACCCCGAAGTTGGACAGACACCGAAGGACAAGTGTACAGGCCCTCTTTAATGAAATCTCTAGTGGAGACACACTCAGAGACAGAAAGTGGATGGGGTTCTGGTGTCAGCTTCGCCAGGTGGTGATGCCCACTGGGCAAGCAGTAGCCTGACTGTTGCTGCAAGAACATTTCGTGGCTAGTTGATAAACCAGAAGGCTGGTGTATTAAATAAGTCAGTTGATCGCATCTGCGGCTGATCATATCTGCAATCAACTAAGGCACGTCTCCCACCAATGAGATAATCCGATCAGTTGAAGGCTTTTAAGGGAGAAGAGAGACTCCTTCACGGTTTCTCCAGCCAGCGAACCTCTCCTGTGGAGTTCGTCCAGACTCTGCACCGGAGCCACCAGCCTCACAGCCTGTCCTGCAGCTTCAGACTCTTCATTCCCATGGTTGCGTGAGACAGCTTTATAAATCTCACATCTACAGATCTCTCCTGTTGGTTCTGTTTCTCTAGAGAACCTCGACTAACACATGGGGTATCAGGGCAGGACACGAGGGGAGAGGAGGTCAAGCCTCCACTGGGGTGCGGAAGCCCTTAGGGGTGCATGCTCTGCTGGTGGCAGTTCTGTGAACGTGATTGCTGTCCCTGGGACAGAGGCCGGAGAGTAATTACAACAGGAAATTCTGAGACGTGTAGACGTTACTACAGGTAAAAGTTAAACAAGAAAAAGCAGTGTTGGCAGCAGCCTCTGCACTGGGTGGCAGGGATCATGCCCAGGCCAGGGTGGCTGGAATAATGGACAGAGTGACCGACAGTATGCTCTGGGTGAGGCCATCCAGCCTGAGGTCATGACTTGGGTTTTCCGCCAGCCAGGGAGGAAGTGTTTAGGTTTCCCGAGCCAGGACCAACGCACCGAGTAAATATTAGTAAGCAAGCCCCCGCACTTCCGCTGCCTCCACACAAGGTCAGCTGTCCCCCTGCACCAGCCAGGCATCCCCCCAACCCTGACTCACCCGAGCTCTGAGTGCAGCTGGTCAAGTGCTCCCTTGGTGAGTTGCAGGAGCCCCCACAGGCCTAGGGAGATGGGGCACCCCACCCCATAGAGGACTGCCTGGCTGTGGGCAGCGCTGGTCCTCGCCCGAGGGACTTCTCCAGACTCCTTGACTGTCCTGGAAGAGAGCATGGCCCTCGCACGTCCAGCGTCTTTCAGGCCTGAGGTTCTTGACCTGTTGAACTTAGCAACCCCCCTGTGGCCAAGCAGGCCAGGGGCAACCAGGTGCTCAGCCAAGGGAGAGGAAGCCCAGGAAGGGGGTTTGGGGAGGAAGGTGGACCTCGGTCCAGGGCCTTGGAGAAGCTTCTGGGCTCAACTGGAAGCAGAGTTCAGGCTGGGCTGGGGCCACGAGAGAACATCCAGGGACAGCAGTAGCTAGAGAGCTAGAGAGGGATGTGGACGCCCAGGCGGGGGGTAGGGAGCATCCTGGCTCCTCTAAGGCTCTGGTCCATTTGGAGGCCGGTAGGGAGACCCTTCCTCCAAGTCCGTCTGCTCAGCCCCACCCTGGCTCCCAACTGGCTCCAAACGGCAGCCAAAGGCTCCTTTTACAGCCCAAGCCAGAACTGGTGGCTCTCCTGTCTGAAACCTGAGCCCGGCTGCCCCTCACCTCCCTCCAGCCAGCCCTCAGCCTCACTTCTTTCCATGGGCTGGGTGCTGCTCTGCAGAGCCAAGGGGCAGCCCCTTCCCATCCCCACAGGCCAAGCCCAGAGCGGCCCCCTTCAGCCCTGCAAGCCACTGCACCCCCACTGCACCCCACAGGTACCAGCTGGCCACGAGGCAGCTCCCTGTCCTTTCTTGCAGCCCACAGACAGCCACATAAACAGAAGCAGCAGGGGCCACCTACTCCTTCCCCGAGTTTCTTCTCTGTCAAGGCAAACGGCTCCTTCTAGGCCCAGCCTCTCTGTCCCCTGATGTGAACCAATGACTGCAGTGCTGACTGTGGGTGCCATCGCCTGTCTCCCCCCTAGAGGACAGAGTTAAGTCAGTGGCAGTGCAGGGCACAGCTGCCACTTAGCACAGGACAAAGGAGACGCACGTTCCCAGCATCGGCTCTTCTTCCTCTCCATGTAAGAAGACAAAGAGGAAGACCACTGTCTGCCAAATACAAAATGCTGAGCTGGTGACACAAGGTAACCTCATCCCGCGCCCAGCCTCCCACCAGGAGCCACGTCCTCCTGGAGCTGGTGCTGGGTCCACCCTCCCGCCCCCATCCCCCCCTTACCCTCCATCCCCCCACCCCTATTTCCCCCACCATCCTTACCCACCCCCCCCACCCTTATACCCTCTGCCCTCCAACCTCGGGTCAGGCCACGCCTTCACAGCCCTCCCCAGCCCTCCTTCCTCCCAAGCCCTGGTCCTCAGGCCTGGAAGCTCCTGCTCCTGCTGATGCACAGGGGGCCCTGGGCCCGAACTGGGGACTACCTCACACCCTAAGCTGCCCACACACCTCAACAGAGGGCCAGCCAGAGCAGTGCCCACCCAGCCACTCACCGTGGCCTGTCTCAGGACGCAATGCTCCATCAGTGGGGGGGCAGAGGGATGAGACGGTTGCCTGGGGTAAACAGGGCCACCCACAGGGCAGGGTGACAGAGCCTCACAATATCTCCCTGTGTGTTTCCCCCAATTTGGTGGCTTAAGTCAACACTAATTTATTCTCTTCCAGTGCAGCGGTCAGAGGTTGCAGGGCTAAACCATAGCTGCACTCCTCATGGGGGCTTGGGGGAGAGCCATTTCGGGGCCTTTCTGGCTTCCGGTGGCTGCCACCTGCCCCTCCGTGCTCCGTCCAGCACCCAGCTCCCTGGCCCTCTGCCACTTCCTTCCCCTATATGGCCCCCCAAGGACCCGAGGTCCTATAATCACCTCTGCAAAAGCCCTGTGGCCATGTTGGGTAGCATTTTCAGGACCGGGATGCCTTTGGGGGTTGGCATCTTTGGGGGACCCATACCTCCTTGAGACAATAATCTGAGGGATGAGGAGCCGTGGGAGGGGATGCTTCTCGGCCTGGCCCAGAGCAGACCTCCTTCTACCCGGGCGTCGCAGGCCACAGAGGAATGAGGACGCCCTCCATGAGCGGGTCAAAGGGCCTCCAGGTGTGCAATGGGGGTGGGCACCGCTGGCCAGCCCCCACTCCCCACCCACCCTCTCCCACTGGCCCCAGATACACCCTTGGGGAAACCCCACGGCCTGACACCAGGAGCTCTCGCCACCCCCTGGAAGAGCTGCTGAGAGTTGTCCGCCCAAGCTTCCCGCTGTCCACTGCAGGACGTGGCACTGAGTCCTGGCCAGGGGGCTGTGAGCTCAGAGTCCAGGCCACGTGGGGCTTTCTGCACGTGCTCAGGACAAGGACACCATCATCTCACGACGCGGCAGCAAGTGACAACTGATGGGGGCCCTGCAGCAAAGCCCCACCCCAGCCAGCTATGCAGGAGACAAGCAACAGTGTTGGGACCCACCTGAGGCCCCACAGCCCGGTTCCTCAGTAGGGGTGGAAGTGCAACCCCCACATTGAGGTCCTAACCGCAGTCCCAAGCATGAGACCTTATTGAGAGTTAGGTTTTAAAGACGCAGTTAGTGAAGATGAAGCCAAACTGCAGTAGGGGCCCTGATCACGCAGCCGGTGCCCTGAGAAGAGGAACCTAGACAAGGAGGGGGAGGCTGCAGAAAGACGAGGCAGGGGCAGGGAATGTGGCCACAAGCCAAGGAGTGCCGGGAACCACCCAAGCCAGAAAAGGCTGGGCAGGGGCCTCCCTGAGGGCCTGCAGAGGGAGCAGGGCCCTGCCATGCCTGGTTTCGCACCGCTGGCCTCCAGGGCTGGGAGAGGATAAATCCCCACTGTTCACAGCCCCCACTTTTCTATGGTCCTCTGATACAGTGACCTGAATGCTCAGACCCTCACCTTCCCAGATCAGGGCCCCTGGGCCAGCAGGTGTGTTAGCCTGTTAGAGACCACTGGGCTTGCAGGGGAGGGAGTGGCGGATGGAAGGAAGCCGGGGAAGTGCCAGGGAGCCAAACAGCCTGGCTCAAGGAACACACGGGAACTACCCCCGCGCAAAAGCCCTAAGTTCCATTGTGCAATGTGGGGGAGAGAATCATTCATAATTCAAGCACTGGGTTTTGGCCCCAGGAGACCCCATGTTAACAGGTCATCTCTGAGACCCTGGGGGACACATTTGGGAAGGAAAGTGAGACTCTCCCAGCCCCTTGCTGAGGAGATGCGACCCACCCCCCGCCCCCCACAAGAGCAGAGGGTTAGAAGACTATGTCCAGGTGAGGGGGGCCCTCAGGCATGCCCTACAAGTTGAGCGGCCTCAGACCCACAGAGGGGCTGGTCTAAACTTCCTCAAGCCACCTTACCTCACCCAAATGCCCCATTCTTACAGATGTCCACACACACCAGGCCACATTCCAGGGGGAGCTCTGGGGCCCCCAACGAGGAAAAGGTGTCCCAGTCTTGCACACAGCCTGGCTTAGCTGCAGGGAAATCACTGGTCACCTCCCTCAAAGAGGCAAACACCCCCAGGGCAGAGATGGGTCTGGACCCCGTGTGGCTGATCAGCTCACCCACCAGGTCTGCCCTCAGGCCTCCAGAGAGCAAGCCGCCACCCCAACTCGGGGGGACGGAGGAGCCCCCCATCATGCCTGCCCGACGTCCAGGCAGTTTGGGCTGCAGTCCAGCCCAACACCCCCAGCCCCAACCACGCTTGGCCGCCAAGGAAGACACTGAGCAGCAAGGAAACAGAGCTTGAAGGCTATTTTAAAGCTGTGAAAGTAGAGCTCTCAAGCAAGAATCCTCTTGGCACACAATTCGACAGGCCCAGCATTGGCCAAAAATAAAAATCAAGTGATAATCCTTAAATAACACTCCTTCCACCAGGCTCAGGCAGCATACCCAGGGCTACACAAAAGACCGCTTCTGCCAGGCCCGACCCGAGGGGAAGCCCCGTCACCTATGAAAGCCTCAGCCCTCACCCAGGCCAGCCACCTGGCCATGCTGCCTCCGGTTCACTCCTCCCGCCACCATCACCAGACCTTTCTAGAAGGCAAAGCCTGCCTTCCCTCTCTTGCTCCCCCCAAACACCTCGGCCAACTGCACACTGTCGCGTGCAGCCACCAGCAGCAGCCACTGCTGCCCTCTTCCCTCCTCAACCTTCTTCACTTTGGGAAAAGTAGTTCAAAACGGTCAGCTGCCCTGCTCACATCGCAGACTCTGCCTTTCTCCCCGACATCTGCTCACTGCAGTGTCAGGGACGCCTCCAAGCACGTGAGCTCCCCAGGAAGCAAAAGGGGCTCATACGAAACATGTGCCTGAAGACCAAACACCCGGCAGGAGAGGAGCAAAGGCAGGCACAGGATGGGGAGGCGGACAAGCTCGGGGAGGAGGCCCAGGGTGGGGGGCTTGAAGGATATAAGGAAGGGTGTTCCCAATAGAATGTACAATCCCACCTGCCTGTCTGTCCACCCACCCATCCCTCTACTCATCCACCCATATGTCCACACATCCAACCATCTGTCCATCCAGATGTACACTGGTCACCACGAGCTACCAGGCCCTAGACCCATGCAGTGGGAATCTGTAAATAAGCAGCACTACTTTCTCTCCACTCAAGTGAGGACAGCTTGGAGGAGATGAGACATGAACAAGGGGCCTCTGGAGCTAGAATATGCCAGGTGTTGCACCCATACATTCTCTGGGTGGCAAGGTCTCAGCAGGTAGGGACCACCCAGAGGTGGCAGAGGACAGGAGGATATGCCCAGATAAGTGGGATGACACCCTTCCCACAGCCCCCGGAGCTGCGGATGTGTTCAGTACGGGAGCGTGTGGCGAGTCGAAGAGAGCCCCACAGAAACAGGAGGGGCTGAGTTTAAACACAACCTTCCGGGCAGCATCTGCAGGCCAGGTCCCAAGGGGCAGGCCTGGGCAGCTGGTCAACCCCAGGCCTCGAATAGCCACCCTGCTTCTTTGGACACCTCCAGTAGCTGGCAGCTCCTGAGGCTCTTATGTTTTCTGAAGCCTTTGATGGTGAAGCAGGTCTTCCTTACCCCGAACCCAAACTGGCCACCAGCAACTCCCACCCCCTCCGTGGCCCCTCTGCTAAATCTCTGCATCACAAGGACGGCTCTCCATGCCGCAGAGGCGGTCGCCTGCCCTTCTCCCTCGTGCCCCCGACATGCTTCTCTAAGGAGTCCTCACGACACAATTCAACTGTCCCAACACACCGAACACCAAGTGTGGGCTGGGGGGAGACCCACAGAGCAGCCTGGGAGGCAGCACCATCACGCCACGGCCAGTGGGACAATGGCCACAAGATACCCAAATCCATGCCCCCAGAGCCTGGGAACGTGCCACCGTTCAAGGCAAATGGCACCACGCAGGTGCAATGGACAAGCCTGAGCAGGGAGGCTGTCCTGGGTTACCAGGGTGGGTCCTGAACGCAGGCCCAAGGGCCAAGTCAGAGCAGGAAATGGTGACGGAAGCAGAGTCAGAGGGAGAAGATGTGACATGGTTGGCAGTGAAGGCCGCAGAACAGGGCCAGGGGCCAAACAATGCAGTCACCCCAAGAAAGAGTTTCTCCCCGGAGCCTCCAGAAGGGACCAATGCCTGGCCACATCTTGTTTTTAGCCCAGTAAGACCCATGTCCAATGCTGACCTCCAGGCTGTGAGAGAACAAACGAATTGTTTTAAGCCATTATAGGTGAAAATGTGTTAGGGCAGCTGTCAGAAGCTAATACACAAGCACACCCAGGACCTAGTATGGAGGGGAAGGGGTAGGTTGGGAGCCCCTGCCCGTGTGTACAGGCCCCAACCCTGTGCCTCAGCTGCCTCACCTGTAAAACTGGGATCCTAGTTTCATCTCCTGCCCTCTGGGGTCACTGTGGAGAGGACATCAATCCCATAAAGCATGTGGAACATGCCAGGCACACCTGGCTGCTCTGGCATCAGCTGGCACTGCCTGGCTGACCCCCCGCCCCTGGCCTCCCTAAGACTACCGGCCGGGTCCCACCCTGGACTCAGAGCAGGCATGGGCCACCACCGAAACCAGGGTCGTGGCCCCTCGTCGGGGAGCTTCAGGTGGAGACAAAGGGAAGGAGAGTCTGTGAGTCTGTGGATGGAGGAGCACCTGTTCCACAAACTCAGGATGGGAGAAAGGAGCCCTGGAGGATGAGAAGGAGTGGCTGCCGCCTCTCTCCTCAGTGGCACAGCACTGACATTCCACCTTGTCCCGAGCCAAGGGCCAAGATCCAGAGGGACAAGGTTTTGTGGGGACTGCTTACATACAACCTGGGGACCCTTTTGTAAATTTTTTGTAAAATCACAACCCAGAATTAGGTCCAAATGTGAATATTTGTTTGGACTAATAAATGACAACAAATGCGAAATTTGAAAAAGCTGGCAAATATCATAAATGTTCCAAAACCCAGAGATATTGATATTTCTATTAATTGACTGCCCGACACACCTGTGACACTTCTTCCATATGTTTTTTTGGATGCAAATTCTTTGGCCACCTCTTCATAAGACAAGATCATCTATCTTTATATTTTCTCTGCCAAGCAAAACTCGTTTTCTCTGATTTAACAGCTCAGAAGAAAATCTCTTCCGGCTTCACAATTCAGTAGTGGTGACGCCAAGCCACTGTGGGGGATGCTGTCAAATCTGGGTCTGCCACGCTGCTCACAGGCTCGCACGGAACAAGCCCACGACTCTGATGGGTCTAACTTCTCGGGCTCCCATGGAAGGACAACATTCAGAGTAGGACGCGTGTGTGATTCACATGCCACATCTCCAGTGCATTCCGACTGAGGACGGGTGTGTGCTCTGGTTTTAGCCAGGCCTCGATGGAGCTAAGTCCACTTTCCACAGGAGCTGCAGCCCACCCGGAGGCCAGCGGGAGAGGGGCTTTGGGCTCTGCACACTGTCCTCCTCGACAGCCCCACACTGATCTGCTCAGTGTGATTTGCTCCCGCAGGCAGGGGTACTGTTCCTGGAACTGTTCCTGTACCAGGACAGCTAACAATTAACCCAGCTGGGGTACAGACACCTGAAAACCCATAAATATTGCCATAAGCCTCCCTTCAGCCAGACCCCGCCCCCCCCCCCCCCCAACCCCTGTTTTAAGTTCCTGGCTGCTTAAGCAAACACCATGCCCTGGGAGGCTTAAAGAACGGGGATTTAATGGTGCATGGTTTTGAGGTTAGGAAGAGCTCCAAACAAGGCGTCAAGGCAACACTTTCTTCCCACGACTGTGCCCTGGGGCTGGCCGTGGAGTCCTGGTCCCTGGCTCCTCTGCCACACGGAGATGCATACGGTGGTTTCCCCTGGCCTCCTGCTTCTCTTCCGGGATCAGCTGACTTTCAGCTTCTGAAATTCTGCTCATAAATGGGCTGCCCTTAACTGAAGCAGCCTTGTCAGAATCCTGCTGAGGGTGGGCCCACACCCACAGGATGGAATAGGTTTTAAGAACATGTTTTCTGGGGGTACATACAGCTTTACGCCACCACACCCTCAAATGCCCAAAGCACCCCAGCACCACTGCACACAAGAGGAGGCTGACAGTGGATGCTGGTGTGAGAAGAGGCAGGAGTCTCAATTGCCTGCAGCTAAAATCTCACTTTCCAACTGTAAGGCCACAGGACACCCGGCAAGGGCCCCACGGGGGGCTCCACTACAGATCAGCCTCTGGGGGTAAGGCCCAGCGAAAGGACCTTCATTTAGACCATGGGGTGGAGCAGCATTCTCACCCGCACCCCAACAAACCAGCCAGACCGCCGCGGAGGCAGCAAACCTCAGGGAACCAAGCCCCTCACGTCAAGAAGGGGGCTGAGGCCCCTAGAACCAAGCCCTCCCATGGCAGCATCCTGGGCAATAGCTCCTCTGGGCCACAAAGGTCCACATGGTGTTTGGTCATTGAGCCACTGTGACCCCATCCAGCCTACCTTCTCGTCTTGTGCGTCTCCCGCTCCCTCTGGAGGATAGAGCCCTGCCCTCACCACGGCCCACAGTATCCCAGAATAGCTACCCAGGGGGGCCCTAGAGAGAGATGGACACCCGAGGTTCTTGAAGGGACCTGGGGAGCACCAGAAAGAGCCTGCTGTCCTTTGGCACTTGGGGAGCCACCCGGAGGAGGCCACGTCTTTGCTGAGCAAAGGGCACTACATGCCTGGGCCGTACTCCTCAGGAACGGCCATCATCGCCTGCCCACCTGCATCTGTGCCAGGAACCCACCTTGGACAGAAGGGAGGCCAAGTCCCTGCCCCAGGCGCCCTACCCCCACACAGGAAGTTCTGCAGGCCATCCCAGCGACAGCAAAGAAGGGCAGCAAGCCACGGCACCTCCGCTCCTGAACCCAGTGCGAGGAGGAGCCCAGGGCGCCACCCTGCACCAGGAAGCCCCGCAGCCCCGGAGGGCTCCTAGGAGCACCTTCCTCCAAAACAGAACTCCATGCCTAGGTGCCTTTGGAGGTCTTGGTGTGCGTACACAGGGCCCAAGGATGGTAATTCCCAGACCCTGCACCCAGTAGATGCTCAATAAATACACACTACCATTAGGAAATGATGGAATCTTATGCATTTGTGCTCCAAAGGCAATAGTGGCTGAACTGTACTTTGAGCTAAGTGAAAATTATTGGCTGCTTTTAATTTATTTATGTGCTACTTTAACAAATTCAGTATCCTGTCTTCAGCCACGATTGCCAGAAATGCATTTCCATTTTGCAATCTTTGTTCCATGTCATTTTTCTCACTGTAACATTTGTGCTCTTCAATATTTAATAATGGAAAAAGCACTTGCAGGACTTTGACTATTTCCTCCCATCACCATGAAGAATAATTGTCTGCTTTCTGATAGAAAGTACTGCAGATAAGTGAATGGGATGGTAACACTGCGTGCTGAGGCATTATACAGAGCAGGGAGCTGAGGCCCTAAGTGATTAAATGTCCACAGCTTCCCACTAATTAGGGGCTGAGTCACCAGCAAAGGCCTGGAGTCCTGGCTCTGGACCAGAGCTCCTTCCACACTGGCTCTAGGTCAGAGCTCCTTCCACACCTGGCATCCTCCTGTTGACCAGGCACCACCCAAACCAGCAGCAGAAGGTTAATCGTACTCAGATTCCTTCCCTTTCTTGCATGCTATACTCCCTGGGTGCTGAGATGGAAGAGATGATGGAGTAAGGGGGAAGCTCCCCCTATGTAAAACCCCAACTCTGACTGTATTTTGCTGCAGTTCCCTCCATTCATTCATGGGTCTACAGCCAAGGCACTAGGCCAGTGCACGGCTAGAACACCAGTGAGCCCAGCCTACCCACTCACGGTCCGAGAGCCTGCGACTAAGTCTACTGGCAGACGGCGAGGACAAGGCCATTGCCCATCAAAAAGGAACACGTCAAGGAAATCACGCTCCATCCACACAGTGGAAGCAGATGAAAGTGGAACAAGGACTATCCTACGTGCTATTTGGAGTGATCTCCAGGATGTAAATGTAAGTGTGGAGAAAGTGTGAACATGCTGACATTCATCTAAGGGGAAGGTAAGAACTCAACTGCTTCTATGGAAAAAAAATCAATAGACAGATAAAGTAAAACTAAAAAGAAATTTGCTGTTTGTGGGGGAAGGGAGGCAACAGGAGTGGAAGTACAAGAAGAGAAACTTGAATTCTCTGAATTTACCTTGACTTTGGAACCATGTCAGAAAATTTAGATAGCTATAAAAATAAACCTGATTTTATTTCAAAAGAAATCTCTACACCATGGGTAATGGGACAAAAATGATTTCACGTACCTCCTCATCCAAGGCACTTAGACGGACACACCAGCACTTCTATGACTTTCGTGACAAAACTGTGTCACCTGAATCTCAACATGATGAAACAGGAGGCATACTCACCCTGAGTTACAAAATGACTCCCCAAAAATGCTACTGTCAGAAAACAAAGAAAGACTGAGCAATGTTCTGGATTAAATAAAGGAACATGAGAACTGAACCCAATGCATAATCTGGAACTTTCTTTTGCTAAAAGTACATAATTGGGACAATTGGTGAAATCTGAATAAGGTCTTAGATTAGATAATAGTATTGGATCAATATTAATCTCCTGATTTTGATAACTGTACTACAATTATGTAAGAGAATGCTCTTGCTTTTAGAGCCCAAGGGGCATTAAATACGCAAGTACTTCTCAAAAAAGCTCAAAAGATAGAGAGAGATACAATGGATGGACAATGGACAGATGGACGGATGGAAGAATGGATGATGATAGACGAACAATGAATAAATGATAGATGACTAGATGATAAAGAGATGGTGAGAGATAACAGCTGAATGGATGGACGCATAGATAGACACATAAATAACAGATGGATGATACAGAAATGGTAGACAGACAGACAGATAATAGATGGACAGATGATAAGCAGGTGTGTGGATGGAAAATGGACAGATGATGGATCGCTAGATCACTAGACTGATAGATCAGGAAGAAGGGGTAGGGAGGGAAGATACAGCAAATGTGGTGTGCTGGTTTGAAAGGATGTATGTCCTCCCTAGAAAAGCCATGTTTTAAATCCCATTTCATAAAGGCAGAATAATCCCTATTCAGTATTGTATCTTTGAGTCTGTGGTTAGATCATCTCCCTGGAGATGTGATTTGATCAAGAGTGGTTGTTAAGCTGGATTAGGGGACGACATGTCTCCACCCATTTGAGTGGGTCTTATAAGTTTCTAGAGTCCTATAAAAGAGGAAACATTTTGGAGAATGAAAGAGATTCGGAGAGAGCAGAGAATGCTGTAGCACAACAAAGCAGAGTCCATGAGCCAGCGACCTTTGGAGATGAAGGAAAACGTCTCCGGGGGAGCACATGAAACAGGAAGCCAAGAGAGAAAGCTAGCAGATGACACCATGCTCACCATGTGCCCTTCCAGCCGAGAGAAAAACCCTGACTGTGTTTGCCATGTACCTTCTCACTTGAGAGAGAAACCCTGAACTTCATCAACCTTCTTAAATCAAGGTATCTTTCTCTGGATGCCTGTGATTGGACATTTCTATAGACTTGTTTAATTGGGACATTTTCTCAGCCTTAGAACTGTAAACTAGCAACTTATTAAATTCACCTTTTTAAAAGTCATTTGTTTCTGGTATATTGCATTCTGGCAGCTAGCAAACTAGAACATGTGGGAAAACATTAACTTTCAAGAGAATAATCTGGGTAAAAAGTAAAAGGGAATTCTTTTAACTATTTTTATAGGTTTTCTGTGAATTTAAAATTGTGTCAAAATTATAAGTTAAAAGAGAAAAATGGCAATCCAAAAAAAAATCAATAGTAAAAAGAAATGAGTCCAACTTTGAACGGCATTGATGACACAGCCCAGGGAAAAAAACACCAACTCTCCCAAGTAGCTTTAAAACACAGTAATCTGACTGTACATTCTTAGCAAGATATACCCCAAGGACAAACAACTACAAGCAAACAGAAACAAGTTTTTAGTTATCCTATGGTTGGCAATTGTGTTATTTTATTCTGAGTCTGTTGTGTGTTACTACAGGGTTAAAACAAATGAACAGTTGTGGTGCCACTCACTGCGAACCAGGATCTTCCACATACACAAAAGATAAAGATAAAAAGTTTGATGAGATTAAGGTCTAGAAGTGACTTTTAATTACCCATGTGAACTCATGATATCCCAGTACTGTCCACTGAAAAGCCATAGGAACAATTACCAACCAGTGGCGATGAGTACCCTAGAACCCTTATTTAGTTTCTAAAAACCATTTTCCACAAAAGCAAGCAGAGCTCTTTGGAGATATGGTTAATTCCAGGACTGGGACAGAAAAATTTAATCTGGAATATCTTGTCAGAGCAAGAAGTAAGGGATCCATCACGGACACTGGGGTCATGTCAGAAAGACTCAGAAGCCCCTTACAGAGGCTCCCACAGCCCAGAAACGGGACCCGCTGAGCACTGATAATGTAGTAACAGCAGTGCATTAAAACACACTGAGTAGACTTAGGTCCACGGTCTCGTGAAGACACCCAGACACTACCAGCATCACTCACTGGCCACCAGTGGAGGCGCTCTAAGCAGAGAGCAACGTCTTCTTTTGAAACTGGAAAATAAAGGGAGGAATCAAGCATGCTACTGCTTTTCCTATAGGCTCGCTCTCAGGGTAACCAAACAGTTTACAAAGGGGGGGTTGTTTTCAGAAACGTGTCAGGGAATAAATGGAGAAAGAGTGACAAGAGAGGAAAACCACAATTCTGTAACCTCGACATAATGGACTGAAGCACCCACCACCAAGTCCCCCACCGTTAGTACAGAGGCTACTCCATGGGAAGCAGGCACCCCAAACAAAGGCGTCTCCCCACCGGGAGATCAGCTGAATCTAATCAAGCCTCGAGTTCTCACCACCAATGTACAATGTACAGTTGAGAACATGAGACATCACACCTTAAATCCATAGGGGCACAAGTGGCAAAATCCAGTGTGGGAAACCACCCAACAAATGACCCGGTTTCCTCAACAAAAGAAAAAAAGAAGGGAGATGTAGAGAGAACCCACAGGGCAGATGACTTAAAGATATGCCAGTCTCTCACAATGGACGGATCTTGCTTGGCTGTTGATTCAAAGAGAGTTGTGCAACATTATGAGATAGTCAGGGAAATATGAACTTAAGATATGTATTTGATGATATGAAAGAAAATTAAGTATTTTAGTTGTAATGTTGTACTCATTTTAAAACCACACTCAGGTGCAGGTTGGAATATCTGCAGATGAACCGTAAGATGGCTGGGGGTTGCTTCGGCATGATGGGGGACATGGTAAGGAGGAGGGGGTGGGTGCAGGGAACCAGCCTGGCTGTGAACTGGTTACTGTTGAAGCTGTGGCAGGCACATGAGCTGTTCATTACATGTTTGCTCTATTTCTGTGTATACTCAAAGTTTTCCATAATTAAAAAGAGATGTCTGTAATTACTATCCCACACGCTGTCAACATTGAACCCTATAATTTTACCACATAAGCTAAACAAAAGGAGCAAAACACGCCAAGGACAGAAGTTACAAGCGCTGGTCCAGAAGAGCCCAGCAGTGATGCCCTGTGGCGAGGGCGGCCTCTTCCAGCATGCTCACATCTGTGCTCACAGACACACACTCGCTCACACACAGGATTCACGAGCGTACCCCTAGTCGGCCCCTGCAGGTTCTGGGGTCCTCATTTTGCAATCTGGTCCCAACCTCTCTCAAAACGAATTTAGGCTGCTGGGGGTTCCACTGACCCTGCTCACTCCTCTCCCTGCCTGGAGACTCATGTGCCCCTTGCCCTCAGGCCAGACAGACCCTTTGGCCAACATCCTCATAATCTCTCTCCTTTCCTGGGGGCACTTGGCTCTGTTGGTTCATCGAGCCACGAGAAACAGTCAAAGTTTGACCACTCTGACCCAGACACAGGCAATCTCATTGTGGTGTGGCTGGTGCCGGGCAGCGGCTCTTTGACCCGCCATGGGTTTCTCCATGCTGCTGCAGGGCCCAACCATGAGGCCTGTGGAACAACGGCCAGAGGCACAGCTCCCACCACCCTCCCCAACTGCCCACTCATGCAGGGACCCCGCCCAGTCCAGCGGAATCTCTGCTGCCATACCTATGTGGGCCCAAGGTCCCAGGTCAGCCCCCAGGTGTCAGCCAGCAGGCCCTGGACAGAGCAGCCCAGCCCCGCCCGCCTGGGCCAGCTTCATGGGACCCTCAGGCTCAGGGGACAGTAGTGTGGCCCCAGATCTGCCTCAAAACCCAGGAATCCAGCAGTAGGAAGGCTGCTGAGGGGGAGCTCAGCCAGTCGGGTGTGTGTGCACACAGGCACACTCATACACATGTATGCACAATGTACACCTGTACTCACACATGTGAGTGCATCATACAGTGAACTATCACCACACTCACACATCCTCTCTCAACACTCTTATACACATACACTCTCACAGTCACCTACTCACATGCATAATCATGTTCACTTACACATCCATGTTTACATAAACACTCACAAATACATTCACAAAAATACTCTTACACATACAATTATACACTCACACATATGCTCACATACACACAATCATTTGTACAAATACAAACACACTCATACACATATTCACGTACACACATACATATACCCCCTCCCACTTATACTCACACACACACACACACACTTATCACTAGCACTGTTGCATCACCTGGAAAACCCACAGAGATGTGTGGATTGCCCATGACCACAGGGTGAGTATGCTGACACACCCTAGCCAGGCTCCTCCCCCAAGTCACAGGGCTTGCAGGTGTGGCAGGCAGGAAAGCCCAGGAGGTGCACACCTGCAGTTGTGCCCTCCTGGCCTCAAAGCAGGGGAGTGATGCAGACCCCTGGCACTGCCCAGCCACGCCCTGGTCACAGAGGGCCCTGAGGCCTGCCCAACAAGGAGGCAAGGGCTTTAAGAAAAGGTAGGCAGCTCTGGAGTATCGGCAGCATTCAGTCAGTGCTGAACCCTGGATCTACACTAAAATGGACGGTCCTTATCCGCTGGTATTTGCCAAGGATTTCCCACGGGCAGGCCCTGGGCTAGGAAGAAGGAAATCCAGGAAAGGGGCTGCCCCCAGCCTGCAGGGCACGCTAGTTAGATGACAGTGACAAGAACAGAACACCAGGGCACAACCCTTCCCACCAAGACGCCCACATGTGCCCAGGGAGCACAGCCGAGGGGTGCTGACTGTGGAGACCCGAGCCAGGGAAAGCGTGTGCAAGGGCAGAGTGCCAGGAGTCAACACACCCAGTGCCTGGCCGGCCTGGTGAGCGGGGAGGGCAGGTAGGCCAGCTCCACCACGAGGACAGGCAGTCATGTTCTGAAAGCCCTACCATGGTCCCCAACTCCCCAGCACCTAGGCTAGCAGCAGGGTGCCTTGCTCAACCCCCACGTAATGCCTCAGTTTCCTGCTGGATAAACAGGAAGGACCCACAGAGACAGGCTGAGCGAATGTGTCTAAAGGCCCTTCTGAAATGATCTTTGCTATTACCATTGCCCAGAATCCAAAACCCCAACAAGCAGCAAGCGTAAACAGCTCCGATGCCTCTTTTTGGAGCCCCATGGACAAAGGGGACAAAAAGTCAGTGAAATCGCCCAGCCCTCCTGCACTGCCTGAGGTATAAACTAAGCAAAACGAGAACACTTCAGATTCCCCCAAAAAGCATAACACTGATAAAGTCTGAGCTCTCCAGGGAAAGGCAATGTACCAGATTTGCTAAAACAACAGAATTTTCATAGAACATTCTGTTCACTCCCCAGGAGTGTCTCTGCCATCTCGAGGAGTGGCTCCACGGCCATGCACACGAAAGCCAGTCTTGGTGAGGCTGCCGGTGGGAGAGACACATTCAGAAGGCAAAAGTCCATCTGTGATGTGCAGGGACACCTGACCCTCAGTGGTCACAGCAGGACCTTGCCTGTCCCCACCGCAAGCCCAACCACAGCCGGTGAGGACATCGTCAGCCCAGGCCCCCAGAAACGCACCCTCACTAGCCCACGCCCCCGACCTCAGCCTACCTCCCCCTCAGCACCATCCTGAACTTACGTAAAAAGTGTTTTTCCAACAAGGCAATTTCCAGGTGACCTTTGATCTCATTTAGTCTGTCGAACTCGGTCCGGTTAAAGTCCTGCACTCCTGTGGCCATAATGAGTGTCCCCGGGCCAGCCTAGGAGAGAAGTACAGAGCTCAGTAGGAGCAGTGGGGACGCCCTGCACCCACTGTCCTCTGAGAGCGTCCCAAGAACATGGGAGAGAGCTGGGCCCAGGCCGTGATGGGATTCCCAGACCCCTGCAGGACATCTGGACATGGGAGGGATGTGAACACCAGCAGTGAGAGCCACCCATGCCCGCTGGGCCTGCAGGGCACAGTGCAGCTCAGCCAACTTGGACGCTACGGGAGAGCGATTGACGCACCCTGGTTTGCACGTGTTCCCCATCTCACTTGCACCCCTGGGTAAACAGTACAGACCCCGTTGTAAACAGTACAGACCGATGGTGCTACTTTCAGCTAAGGTGTGGCCCAGCTCAAAGGGGCTGGGCCTTAAATCAGATTCCTGGGGGTCTCATGGGGAAAGCCTCAAGCAAGAGTCAGCATAAGCCCACTGATAAGGGAGAAGACAGCACCGAGAACGGGCATGCCGAGGGACCCAGGGATGCCGGCAGCCTGACAGCAGCCCTGCCGATCCCAGAAGCAGGCCTTCCACTTCCGAAACAGCGAGACAATAAGCCCCTGTCACGTAAGCCAGCCCATGGTGGGGTATTTGTCATGGCAGCCTGGAGAACTGAGACAGATGTCCCTCGAGTCACTGCAAGGTGGACTTGAATGAATCAAAATTATTCAATTATTCAAAAGCATGAGGCTAAACCTTGTGAACAGCTACCGATCCTGATCCCAGGCTGCAGAGGGAAGAAAACCCCTAAAGCCACCACCTCGTGCTCTGGGAGCTGCAGTAACGAGACTCCGTGCCCTGGGAGCTACAGTAACGGGACTCCGTGCCCTGGGAGCTGCAGTAACAGGAGGGGAGACTGGGGGAAAGGGGAGGTCCACATGGGGTAAAGCAGAAGCCTGTGCACCCTGTGCGGGGAGAGCTCTGGGAGAGCTGGGGCCTGAACCTTAAACAGGGACCTGTGTTTCCATTCCATAGATGCTAGTTAAAACCTCCACCGCTGACATTTACACACCAATGTTTATAGCAGCATTATTAACAATTACCAAGAGATGGAAACAGCCAAAATGTCCATCAGCAGACAGTTGACTAAACAAACTATGACATTTACATAAGATGGACTATTATGCAGCTGTAAGATCGAATAAAGTTATGAAGTAGGTAACAACATGAATGGACCTTAAGGACATTACGCTGAGTGTGATTAGCCAGAAACAAAAGGACAAATGCTGTATGGTCTCAATGATATGAACTGACATTAGTGAATAAACTTGGAATATTTCCTTGGTAACAGAGACCATCAGGAGACAGAAATAGGGTGAGATATTGGGTAATTGGAGCTGAAGGGATACAGATTGTGCAACAGGACTGAATATAAAAACTCAGAAATGGACAGCACAATATTACCTAACTGTAACGTAATTATGTTAAAACACTGAATGAAGCTGCGTGTGAGAATGATAGACGTAGGAGGGCTGGGGACATAAATGAAATCAGAAAGATAGATGGTAAACATCAAGATAGTATAATCTAGGAATGCCTAGAGTGTATAATAATAGTGAAATGTACAATGTACAAATTTTAAAAATGTTTTTGCATGAGAAAGAACAAAGGAATGTCATTATTGCAGGGTGCTGAAAATAGATGATAATTAATACTTTAAAATGGCACCTTATGTGTGAGACTAAAGCAAAAAATGTTTGTTACAAAATTTAGATTTTTGACTAGAGCATTTCCTAATATAACTCACGTAAATAGTTTGATTGAATGTCATAAGTACTTGGAATCTCAGGTAGCACGAGATTTTGTTGGTTTCTCCAGAGTGATGCCCCGATGAATCCCAGAGTGATTTGATCAGTGACTGGAAAAGTATTTGCAAGCCCCCTTCAGGGAATGGTGAGAGTGGGGAGAAATTCAACTTCCCCAGGTTGAATTCTTGATATTCTCACAAGCAGTGTGGACAACCAAAGCTATAGGCTGAGCCCCCAATCTTGGGGTTTGTTCATATGAAACTTAACCCCACAAAGGATAGGTCAAGTCTACTTAAAATTTAGGCCTAAGAGTCACCCCCAAGAGAGCCTCTTTTGTTGCTCAGATGTGGCCTCTCTCTTCAGCCAACATGATGAACAGTCTCACCACCCTTCCCCTCTCTGCGATGACTCCCAGGGGTGTGGACCTTCCTGGCAACGTGGGACAGAGATCCTGGAATGGGCTGAGACTCAGCATCAAGGGACTGAGAAAAACCCTAGAATGAGCTGAGAATTAACATCAAGGGATTGAGAGAACCTTCTCGACCAAAGGGGGAAGAGTGAAATGAGACTAAGTATCAATGGCTGAGCGATTCCAAACAGAGTTGAGAGGTTATCCTGGAGGTTATTCTTAGGCATTAAGTAGATATCACCTTGTTGTTCAAGATGTAGCGGAGAGGCTGGAGGGAACTGCCTGAAAATGTAGAGCTGTGTTCCAGTAGCCATGTTTCTTGATGATAATTGAACAATGATATAGCTTTCACAATGAGACTCTGTGAATGTGAAAACCTTGTGTCTGATGTTCCTTTTAGCTACTTTATCAAGAGAAGAGTAGAACATATGGAATAAAAATAAATAATCGGGGGGAACAAATGTTAAAATAAATTTAGTTTGAAATGCTAGTGGTAAATGAAAGCGAGGGGTAAGGGGTATGGTATGTATAATCTTTTTTTTTCTCTGTTATCATTTTATTTCTTTTTCTGTTGTCTTTTTCTTTTTCTAAATCGATGCAAATGTTCTAAGAAATGATGAATATGCAACTATGTGATGATATTAAGAATTACTGATTGTATATGTAGAATGGAATGATATCTTAATGTTTTAATTTTTTTTAATTAATAAAAAAAGTTTTAAAAAAAGTTAAAAAAAAAAAACCTCCACTGCTGTCACCCCAGCTCGAAGTGCCACTGTGGTGTGGGGGTCTCTCTGTGCTATGAGCTCCCAGGCTCAGGAGAGATGGCCTTTCGGTGCCCTGCCAATGAGGGAAAGGACAGGTGCCCATGTACCCGTCCTGCTGTCGGGCTCAGCTCACTGAAGACAGGATATTTACCCGTTGATGTCTGAGGATCACATGCTGTGGCTGAGCAGCCCACAAAGGGTGCAGTGTGAACAGGGTGGGGGCCAAAAGCACTGGTCACATTGGGTAGGAAAGGGGTCTCAGCACTGAAAATCACTGCTGTCGTCTGCTCATCAGTGAGGAGATGGCAAAACAGACCTGGTCTTCAGCCATGTAAGTGTAACTGACTTTATGTTGGGTCCTGCCTGGTGGGGACACCCAGCTTGGGCAGGGCTGGCCTAGGCGCTGAGTGACTACTAGGTAAAGATGGGCATCTCTGAGACCACAGCCCAGGAAAAAAGAACAAGCTTCATGGAGCCAGTAGGTTCTGGGCACAGTCCTCGGCTGCATTTGCCCCCGTCCTGGGGCTTGACCTCTAGGACATCCCAAGAGCACAGGGACCCCATGTGTCCACCCATCCACCACGTGGCAGTGACCAAAGGCAGCTGACCCCAAAAGCCCTTTCCATGCCCCGATGGTGGCAGCTGTGCTGTGCTGTGGGGGCCCGGTGGGAGCAGCTTGGGATCACTTCTGGCACAGGTGCTGGTCGAGAGGAGGAGAGGAACGTGGGCAGCTCCTCTCTGAGAGCCCGGACAGGCTCAGGAACTTCTCGGCCCCCAGAGCACACATCTGTGCAGGCTGAAGCTCCAGAAGTGCTGCAGAGAGCAAACCCCGTGCCCTCCGCCTGGTCCAGCAAGAGTAGGTGCAAACTCTGGTCCTCAGATTAACAAACCAAGTCTGAATCCCCGGCAGGGGGTGGCGGGGGCTCACGGTGTGGGCGCCAGGCCCGACTCAACCTCAGTTTCATTCCCTTCTGTCCAATGGGGAGTCAGACACGGCCAGGCCCATGAGCTTGCAGAGGGGTCCTGAACAAGAGTGCCCGTGAGCAGCACCCACTAGGCATGGTCCTCCTCCTGCCCACCCCTCACACACACTAAATCAAATCCCAGGAGGTGGAAGTATCACAAAACCGATGGCTGAGGCCCCTCTCCCTGTGCACTGGGGCTACTTGTTTTACGCCCTCATTTCCTAGATGCAGCTATGAAAATCGTAAAGGCGAAACAATAAGATATCTGGGATTTGTTGAGATGAGCAGTGGCGGGACATCATCAGCCATTGGTCAGTGGCTAGGAGCAGGTTGTGGCCATAAGTGGAATGCCTATGGGCACCTAGTACCCATCCCTCAATTCCAAGTACATGTGACATCTCCATTATAAAAACAGGGATGTGCTGGCCACAAGCCATCTGCATCCTTCCTTCCGCTTCAGGTACCCTGGGGCACTGGCTGGCACACTCCCTTGCACCCTGAGTCCCCCCCAGTGCTGCAGCCCTGACCGCCACCTACCAGCTGCTTCTACCTTGGCCCGTGTCAGAAGCACGCACCCCAATTTTCCGTGTCTCCATTTTCTGTTTCCCTTTGCCTTTGTCTTCTGAAAGCTCTCCCCTCTTTCATTATGTGGTGGTCAAACCCAGCCTACTCCCCAACCCTGTAAGCCCACCCAAGGCCACCGAGGCCCACAGGCTGGTCTCAGGAGTGGGCGGATCATGCACTTGGCCTTAAAATGAAGTATCGAGGCCAGCTCACTCAGAAGCCTGATTCACAGTCCTGAACCCTTCCACTGTCTTGTTCCACAAGGGCCACCACTCGAGATCCCATATGCTAGTTTTAACTGACTCCCTCTGTTCACAGTCAGTATCTCCCCTAAAGATACTGTTTCAGTTTGCTAAAGCTGCCAAAATGCAATATACCAGAAATGGGGTGGCTTTTAACAATGGGATTTATTAAGTTAGAAGGTACAATTCTAAGCCATGGAAATGTCCAAATTAAGGCATCAAGAAGCGGGTATCTTCTCTTAACAAAGGCAGTTGGCATCTGGGGTTCCTCTGTCATGTGGGATGGCATCTGCTCACCCTTCAATCCCGGGATGTGTTCCTTCTAGGTTCCATGTGTCCTTGCTTGCTTCTCCAGGGACACCTCTCTGAGTTCTCCATGTCCTGAGGTCTTCTCTTAGTGTCTTGGGCATTTCTCTCTCTGCGTCCTTCACTCAGTTTTTCCTCTCTGCTCTCTGCATCTGTCTCTGTGTTTTCTGTCTTCATTTGCTTCATAAAAGACTCCAGCAAAGGAATAAGACCCACTTTGAATTTGGCGGGTCTCACCTCCATGGAAACAACCTAATCAAAAGCCCCCCCCCCCAATAGGCCTGCACCCACAAGAATGGATTAGAGGAGCACGGCTTTTCTGGGGTACATAACAGATTCCAATAACCGGGCCACCCCCGGTCCACCAGTCTCTGCGTCCTGTCTGCCGTCTGCAGAGAGTGGCCCTGGAACAGTGACTGAGGGGCAGGGGCAGGCCCCAGCTAGGCAGGACCAACGAACCCACCCGGGAAATGACCAGGCCACTGGTCATCTCTGGGTTAGCAACCTAACCCAGACAGCTCATAAGACACGACCACTGCCCACTGAGCCCTGAGGTGTGCGCTCCACAGCGCCCCAGGCTGGAGCTGCCATCACCACTTCGAATTTACAGGTCCTTCCTGGGATTCTTTCAAGTGACACGGAACCAGGAGTCCCTCTCCCAGAGATGGCATACCAGGCTAGGGGCAGGGGGCTTTAGTCCTGAGCATGGTGAGAAGGGAGCAGGGCCAAGAGCAGACAGGACCCCCTTTATTTCCCAGGGCTGTACTACTTTACACCCCAAAACCGTTCTCACAGAGAGATGTCTGCGCCCAGGGACAGAGAAAGGAACTGAGGAGAGGCGCCCAGCACCAGGGACCAGCCAAGGGCCTGCCCACCCTCATTCCAAGGACCCCACTACCATGGTAGGGAGGGGCCGGGTGTGCTCATTGCTGTCTACACACCTCAAAGCCTGTGGGGAAAGGTCCCAGAGCCCTCAAACCCAAACCAGTGCCCACCCTCACGGGGTGCAGGCAAGGTAGATGTGAAGGGGAGCACAGCAGGAGGATGGGCAGGCGAAGAGGAGGGGGGCGAATGGGGCTGCAGGGTAAATGGGGCTGCGAGGTAAACAGGGCTGGCGGCATGAGTGGGACCGGGGGTGTGAGTGGGGCCAGGGGCGTGAGTGGGGCCAGGGGCGTGAGTGGGGCCAGGGGAGGGTGTGAGCAAGGCCAGGATTGTGAGAGGGGCTGGGATTGGGGGGTGCAGCAGGGTGGGGGGGTGTGAGTGGGGCTGGGGGTGTGAGTGAGGCTAGAGGCGTGAGTGGGGCTGGGGGCATGAGCAGGGTGGGGGGTGGTGAGCAGGGCAGGAGGGCGTGAGCGGGGCGGGGGTGTGTGAATGGGGAGAGGGGTGTGAGTAGGATTAGGGGCGTGAGTGGGGCCGGGGGTGTAAGCAGGGTTGGGGGTGGTGAGCAGAGCGGGAGGGTGTGAGCGGGGAGAGGGGTGTGAGTGGGACTGGGGGTGTGAGCGGGGCGGGGGTATGAGCAGGGTTGGGGAGGTGAGCGAGGAGGGGGTGTGAGTGGGACTGGGGGTGAGTAAGGCTGGCAGCCTCTGGGAGCAGGACTGCGGGCAGGAGGACAGGGCCCTGCTTGGCCCTAGCTGTCATGTGACCTTGGCTGTGACTTAACTGCCCAGGGGCTCAGCTTCCTTGTTGGCCAAAGAGGGTGACACATCAGAGCCGGGCCTGGGCTGTGGCGAGGGGGCACCACAGGCTGACCTTGTCCTGCAGGAGCGGGCTGGTGGGGGCAACAACTGGCGAGTTTGGGGGACGAAGCCACAGTGGCTGGGCAGCCTGGGGAAGCAGGTTGCTGGTGCCCACCCGGCCCCACCCAAGTGGGGAGACAAGAAAGGAAGGAGAGGGGCCTGGGCGAGGGTGTCTCCCACCCACTCTTGGGCACCCCGCCCGGCCCCTGGAGCCACCTGCCGCCCAGGACCCCTCCCCACCCCTCCTTCCCTCCCTGCCTTGTCAGTCACCCCCATCCTTGCCACGAGACCCACAGGTGGCCACGAGAAAGAGTGCGGGAGTGTAGCCTAAACCCACACTGTCACACCTCGGGGACACAGCTTCCCGCCCCTGGGTTGTGGGAATCAGGGCCCTTGCCACCCTACAGCAGGACACACCGCCATGAGGAAGGGAGGCTGGGCCAGAGAGTGCATGGGGACAGGCACAAGTTGGCCGAGAGCTATTGGGAGATAGTGGAGGTGCTGCCCCCTGTTCGTGCTCAAAAGCACCAGGGCCCCGGGCTGGGCGGGGAGTGGGCTGTGTGGGACAGCTGGCAGCTCTCGTACGGCGCCGCGTGGACTCCCCCCATACCCCAGCTATCCCACACGGGCGTGCTCACAGCGCTGAGCCAGCGCCAGGCAGTGTCCCCACAGATGATGGCCACGTGGACGCGGGCCAGCCAACTGCGGACTGGAGTAGGGCCGACAGCGGCAACCCGGGGCTCAGGGAAGGGAGCCAGAACCAGGCGCCTCCACTCCATGGGATTCCATTTCCGTGAAACCTCCGGATTCGTGGCGGCTGGGGCTGGGGACGGAGAATGGGGAGCACCTGTTAACGGGCAGGGGGTTTCTTTTTAAATGAAATGATGAAAATGTTCTAATATTAGAGAATGGTGATATCCGCACAGCCCTATGAACATACCCACAATGATGAGTGTGCTTTTGGGGGGCGAATGGTGTGGCGTACACATTGTCTCAGGAGAGCTGACAGGTGACGAGGGCCCAGGCGCTGCTCCTGCGCTCAGGGCTTCCCTGGAGGCGGCGGAGGCCGCAGCTGTGCCCAAGGAGGACAGCGGGCACCAGGCGTGAGAGGATCCCACCTCGTGGCCCTGCCTGGAAGCAGCACTGGCAAGCAGGGCCCTGAGACGGGCTGGTGAGGGAAGGAACACATTCTACCTGTTCCCGGAACGTGGCTGCAAGAGGAGGATTTCAATCAATGAATATTTCATGCTCATTAATAATTACCAAATCTGTAGGCCTACCAAGTGTGAGACACCGGCTAAGCACTCTCACCGCCACCGTTCCCTATTAACTGAGGACGCTGAGGCTCAGGGTCAGGATTAGACTAGGGTGGGCAATGCCCTTGGTGTCTCCACTGCCAGCGGCTGGCCTGGGGCCCAACACAAGGTCTGCTTGCCTGCCATACTGACCCCACAGCAGGTGCCCCCGCCCCATCCAACGCCGGCGTCAGAATCCTGCCAGGGCTCCCTCTCTTGCACCTCCTTTGCCCACTGCCTCAAGGACAGGGACTCCAGGTCTATGCTCGGACCCCACCACGCCCCCTCCAGCAACTGCACCCCCTTCCTCAGCTGAGAGGGTGGCAGCAACCCCCATCCAACCAAGCAGACTGCACAGCCTGCACCACCCTCCAGGCCCGAGCTTGCCTCCCCAGTGGCCCCCCTACCCCCTTCACCACCGGACCCTGAACACTCTTCCCAGGCCCTGGCCAGCCCCCACCATGCCATACCCGCACAGCCCCTCTCCCCCATACTCTCCCACCTCAGGCTCCGCCTCCAGAAAACCTTCAGCTCTGCCCCCACTCCCCGGGACTGACCAGCTTTGCTACTGCCCTTCCCCTGCCCAGGAGGCCACGGAGGCCCCCCTTGCCCACCCAACATGGATCCTCAGCCAGGCCAAGATCCCACAGTTCCGCAGCCACTGCGCCCCCTGCTCCAGGGCAGGGTGTGGGCCGGGAGACCGAAACCCCCATTGTGGAGCCCTGCCATGCCAAGCACATGCAGCCCCGGGCACCACGCCCTCAGGGCACCCTTGGCCCAGGCCCAGCTGCTGCGTCCTGGCGGAAGCCCCCAGGCTCCAGGCCCTGTGGGCCAGGCAGGGTGCCCTGACGCTAATTCCTCGGATCCGCCCAGCACCCCAAGTGGCAGCACAGCCATGCTGGGAGCATGCCCTGGGCTTCGTGGCTAGTACATGGCCAAGTCAGATTTGAGTCCACAGGTGGGCTCCGGGGACCAGCTCCTCTTCCCGTTTCGCCCCCTCTCAGACACCCACAAGGAAGCGGGAGGGCCTGGGCCTCTATCTAGACTGTGCCTGGAGCAAGGCAGGTGCCACTGAGCCCTGACTACACAGACAAACGGACAGAGCATGGAAGCTGGGGGAAGAATCAAGCTTCAGCCTCACTGTACATGTGCCTTCTCACCTGTCCCCGCCCGTGCTGAGCACAGAACCTGGCAGGGGATTTTTCTTCCTGCTCAGCCCAAAGTCCATCACCCGAGGAGATGGCCCTCGGCCCTCAAGGCCCCCTTTCGCCCTCATAGCCTTGCTCCTCTGCAGGCTGGCTGCAGCAGGGGGCACAGCAAGCAGGCGCTCACACCCCACCCAGGCCAGCAATAGAAGCAGGAGCAGGGGTGGGCACCAGGGCAGGAGCAGAAGCAGAGGCTGAGGCAAGGGAGGGCACAGAGGCAGGGGTGGAGGCCAGGGCAAAGACGGGGCAGAGGCGGAGGCCAGGGAAAAGACGGGGCAGAGGCGGAGGCCAGGGCAGAGACAGGAGCAGGGGCGGGCACCGGGGCAGGGTTGGAGGCCAGGGCAGAGACTGGGGCAGGGGCGGGCACCAGGGCAGAGCACTCACTCCCTAGTCAGGGTGGCTGGGGAGCCGTGCCCAGCTCTTAGGAAGCAGCGCTGGTGAATTATTCATTCCTGCCAGGGGCAAAAGCTCAACCACTGCCCTATTAGAAAGCATTAATAATACAGGGAGGCAATGAGGCAGGTGCTCACAGACCACACCTGGAAAGAGACCTCGGTGAGGAAACAAGGGGCCATCAACAGCAGTGTCCACACTCACGGGTCATCCTCATGGGCACAGGGTGGTTCTGAGCGTCCCTGTGGAGCAGGGGGGCAGGACACAGGCAGCTGCACCCACATGCTGAGCCCAGAGCCACGGAGAGCCCACCACCCCGCCCACTGCCCCACCCCCACCCCATGATGAAGCCCAGGCATCTCAAAAGGCCAGGGGTTCAGGCCTGGGCTGCAGAGCCTAGCGGGGGGTCAGTGAGTTCCCACTGCTCACATGAGGGGCACCACTGGCCAGCCCTCAGGGCCTGGCGAAACATGAGGAGGGCTGATACTGGGGTCAGCCAGCTATTGGGGCTGGTGACCTGCACTCCAACATGGCCAGACGGACAAAGCCACACAGTTCCCCAGCAGTACTCCAGAACCCCCACACACTTTATTTTTAATTTTTTAAAACATTTTCTAACATGAAATATAATATATATAAGAAAGCAATAAATTTTAAAGTACAATGTAACAAGTGGTTATTGAACATATTTTAGAATTTAGTACGGGTTACAGTTCCACAATTTTAAGTTTTTCTTTCTAGCTGCTCTAAAACACTGGAGACTAAAAGAAATATCAGTATAATGTTGCAGCAATCATACTCATTTGTTAAATCCTATCTTCTCTGTTATAACTCCTCCTCCTCCTTTGATCCTTCTCCCAACCTTCAGGAATATTAGGGCTTTTTCATGTTGAAAAGAGATGTCAACAATATAGGATAGGGGGATGGGACTAGTTGATGCTCTAGAGAGGCTGGGCCTTCTGGGTCTCAGGACTTATCTGGCCTAGGAACCATCTGGAGAGTGTAAGTTTCTGGAAAGTTACTCTAGCACACGGAACCTTTGCAGAATCTGACAGAACCCTAGGTGTTCTTTAGGGTTGGCAGGAATGGTTTTGGTTGGGGTTTGGCAAACCACTGTAAGTAGCAATGTCTAACTGAAGCTTGCACAGGAGTGACCTCCAGAGTAGCCTCTCAACTCTATTTGAACTCTCTCAGCCACTGATGCTTTATTTGTTCCACATCTTTTCCCCCTTTTGGTCAGGATGAAACTGTTGATCCCACAGTGCCAGGACCAGACTCACCCCTGGGAGTCATCTCCCACACTGCCAGGGAGACTTTCACCCCAGAATGTCATGTCCCACATAGTCCCCCCCGCCAACTTAAATGCTCCCAGGGTCAGGCCTGGGGTCGGCACCATTCCCCCACCAGAAGTGTGCCAGCCACTGACAAAAACCCATCAGGAAGGCAGAGCAAGGCAGCCCATGGGTAAAGCCTCAACAACACGAAAGCTGTTTCCCACAGGCCCGGGGAGGGGTCTCCTCCCTGATGGGTGCACAGGGGGGGCAGGGCTGGCGTGAGAGGACCCATGTGAGGTGGTGCACAGCCCCAAGCTGCCACTCACCAGCCCGGGCCGGCTGAGTTTGGCAGCACCCCCTCCCACCCTCGGGGGGATGGAGGCACATAGGCATACTCACGGGGTCCCTCAGCTCCTCACTGTCCCGCGGCGAGGTCCGAGGTGCTTTCAGGGGAATCTCATCGCCACATTCGGTATCCGAGGCATTGGGAGACTCTGCCAGATCGAGGAAGTCGTCTCTCTTGTGACCTCTGAACCTGATTTTGTCCAGCCTCCTTAGCATGTTCAGCACTGAGCCCCTCTGCTTCACCCTGACATGACGGTGGGGGTTCCTGGAAAAGAGGGGGCAGCAGGGTCACTCCCAGCTCCCTGGATACCTTCCGGCCCCGCAGTTCTAACGCGGCACAGTGGCCCATGTCCTTGGGGGTACCGTCACAGGCTCACAGAGCAGCCCACAGATGCCAGGACAGGCAAGCAGGAAGAGCATCTATGACAAGAAGGGGACGAGGGCTGACCGCTCCTCAAGGTCTTAACAAGCAACCGTGGAGAACACGGCTGAGGCGGCCCCATGCCACCCAGGGCAGCAGCCGACACCCAGCAGAGGGCGCGGCAGCCCTGTGGGTGAGCCACGGGAAATGTCTGCTGGACCAGGCGAGGCCCCAGCCTAGCCCTTCCCACAGGGTCTCAGGTCCAGGGACTCTGTAGGCTACCCACTGTCCACACACCTCCCCATCCCTGCACCCACCCGCGCCCACACTCAGAGGTGAGTCGTTGTCTGCTCACACAGACAACACACACAAATGCAAGCACATATGCACACAAAAAAGGACAGCTCCGCATCTCTGCCCCTTGCTGGGCCACGAAGGTCAGGGCAACCTCGACATCCTGGGGGCAGGTATGAGTGGCCCTGTGTGAGTCCACCAACCTCACTGGGGAGCCCACACAGGAACCCCAGGCCCAGGCCTGGTCCTGACACCCAGTTTCTCAGCCCACCAGTGAGGGCTGGGGACCCACCAGCCTGAGCCCCCCAACCTGTCAAGAGGCCCTGGTGTCCCAGAGGAGCAGGGGCTCAGAACAGAGTGGGACTGAAGCCAGCTTCCACCCCTCAGCAGCCTTTCTAAACCTCAGCTCCGACCTCCAAAGTGGGACTCACACCAAGAAGGCAAGCGCTTCCTGAAGTCAGAGGCGGGATGTGGAGGGCCTGGCACTCAGCCTGGTACCACGAAGGACACTGACTACTTCCCGGCAAGGAGGGCGGGAGGCTGAGGGAGCAGGAAGGAGCCCGGGCCATTGGGGCACCTCCCCACAAGCCACAACGGCCGGGAGAGCTGGCTTCCTGTATCGCACAGCTCAGCAAGAGAAATGTTCGAACAACAGCTGAGTCCAGCCTGGGAAGCCCCAGTTTTCTGCCCCAACATGCTGTCCCAGCCCCCAAGGCTTCTCCACTCCCTGTGGCATCATCATGCAACAAAATTTATGACAAGGCTTTCTGCCCAGGTGAGGAGGAGATTGCTGAGACCTAGAGTGGAATGTTCCAGAACTCACAGTGCCTTCCACGGTAGCTGAGCCCTATGGGCACTCCTGGACAGGCAGGCAGCACACACAGACCCTCCCGCTGTCTGAGGCTGCGCTAACCACAGCAACTGGAATTTGAACGTCGTGTGCCAATGCCCACGTGCTCCCTGGAGCCAGGGGGGCTGAGTGGGGAGGACATGCTGGTGTGCGTGGATGGCCATTTGGAGCGAAAGCGACACCCAGGGACCAAAGGGTTAGTAAGCTTGAAAAAATACAGATCAGAAGAAATGAGAATTCAGTATTTATCCCTAGAGAGAAGATAATATTCTACGTTAGGAGACTGAAAAAAGAGAAGCGTAAAATAAAAAAGTTTGACAAGAGCAGGCCAAAGTAAACAACTTCCAGTTGTCAAAAACTAAAAATCAGAAATGCAGTGAAACAGGAAATGTAAGCAATAAATGCAACATATGAAAGATTAATATCTTTCTTGTAAAACTGTGAATAAGTTGATGCAAATTACTAGAGCTCAGTATACAGACGTGCAAACTTTAGAGCAGAGAAAACTTACCTACTGGCACACAGAGACCCCTTTGCGTCACTCAAGAAGACGCGAAGGCTGCAGAAGACAGTTTGGCGGTTTCTCAGGAAGCTAAGTATAGAACTGCCATATGACCCGGCAATACCATTGCTAGGTATCTACTCAGAGGACATGCAGCAAGGACACAAATGGACATTAGCACACCAATGTTTATAGCAGCATTATTTATGATTGCCAAGAGATGGAAACAGTCTAAATGTCCATCAACGGACAAGTGGCTAAACAAACTGTGGTATATACAGACAATGGAATATTATGCAGCTGTTTAAGACAGAATAAAGTTATGAAGCATGTAACAACATGGATGGACCTTGAGGACATTATCCTGGGTGAGATTAGCCAGAAACAAAAGGACAAATACTGTATGGTCTCACTGATATGAACTGACATTAGTGAATGAACTTGGAGAATTTCAGTTGGGAACAAAGACCATCACAAGATAGAAATAAGATAGATAGGATAGAGGAAGGAGGGCTGGGGGCACAAATGAAATCAAAAGGAAAGATAGACGATGAAGATGGAGATGGTATAATCTAGGAATGCCTGGAGTGTATAATGATAGTGACTAAATGTACAAATTAAAAAATGTTTTTCCATGAAGAAGAACAAAGGAATGTCATTACTGCAGGGTGTTGAAAATAGATGGTAATTAATATTTTAAAACTTTAACTTATGTGTGAGACTAAAGCAAAAAACGTTTACTTGGTACAAAATTTGTATTTTGATAGTGCATTTCCTAATATAACTTATGTGGACAGCTTAATTGAACATCATAAGTACATGGAACCTTGAGTAGGGCATGAGAGTTTGTAGGCTTGTTCAGAGTGATGCCCCGATAAATCCCAGAGTAATTTGAACAGTGAATAAAAAAGTATTTGCGAAGTCCCCTTGGGGGAATGGTGAGAAAGGGGGAGAATTCCACTTCCCCACTTAGAGAATTACTGATCTTTTCACAAGCAATGGGGACAAGCAAAGCAATAGGCGGAGTCCTCAAGCCGGGGTTTGTTCATATGAAACTTAATCCCACAAAGGATAGGCTAAGCCTACTTAAAATTAGGCCTAAGAGTCATCCCCAAGAGAACCTCTTTTGTTGCTCAGATGTGGCCTCTCTCTCTCAGCCAACACGGCAAGCAAACCCACTGCCCTCCCCTGTCTACACGGGACATGACTCCAAGGGGTGTGGACCTTCCTGGCAACGTGGGACAGAAATCCTAAAATGAGCTGGGACTCAGCACCAAGGGACTGAGAAAACCTTCTCGATCAAAAGGGGGAAGAATGAAATGAGACAAAATAGTGTGTCAATGGCTGAGAGATTCCAAACAGAGCCAAGAGGCTATCCTGGAGGTTATTCTTATGTACTATATAGATATTATATAATTTTCAGTCAAGATGTAATGGAGAGTCTGGAGGGAACTGCCTGAAAATGTAGAGCTGTATTCTAGTAGCCATGTTTCTTGAAGATGACTGTATAATGATATAGATTTTGCAACATAACTACGTGATTGTGAAAACCTTGCATCTGATGCTCATTTTATCTACCTTATCGGCAGATGAGTAGGACATATGGATAAAATAAATAAATAAATAATAGGGGGAACAAATGTTAAAATAAATTTAGTAGACTGAAATGCTGGTGATCAGGGAGGGGAGGAGGAGGGTTGTGTACGAATTTTTTTCTTTTTATTTCTTTTTCTAGATTGATGCAAATGTTCTGAGAGGTGATTGTGGTGATGAACATAAAACTATGTGACGATACTGTGAGTTACTGTTTATATACCAAGAATGGAATGATCATATGGTAAGAATGTTCATGTTTGTACGTTGCTATGTTCAAAAAATAAAAAAAAAAAAAAAAAAAAAGGAAGACGTGAAGGAGGGAGAGCCTGGGGCAGTCTGTGGCCAGTGCAGCAGGGCCAGGACGGTTCAGTCCCAACGTGGCCTCTCATCCAGTCTCACACAGCCCACGGAAAAGGGTAGGGCTGGGGGCGACCCAAGTGGCCCTGAGGCCGGGCGGGTGGGCTGTTCTGGAACATTTCCTGCTGGAACTGGTCAGTGAAAGGACTGGGGCAATTACACAAGGCCATACTGTCACCCCTCTTAGGAGAACACAGGTTCTGAGGACCCACAGGGCTGAGGGTCCGGCCTTAGGCTCTGAGGCTGTGGGTGTTTTTCAGATTCTCTCCAAATTCCCTACTGCGCTTCCCTGTAGCTTTATTTAATTAAAGAATATTAAAAAGCTGAGGAGAGGAAATGGATGTATACCCTCCTTCCATGCTCAGGAGCCTTAAGGAAAGGGGAGCCAGGCCGATGGGAGGTTCAGGATTCCAGTGTTTGCTTCTACATCAGCCGAGACTCTCTGAGGGCCTGTGCTCACGGAGGGCCAGGATTCTCAGGACGCCCATTTCCCTGCGGCCGAGGCTGCCTCTCTGGAAAGCTAATGAGGCAGTGGTGCCGGGAGAGCCAGGCCTGGCCACAGGCCACAGTTACGCAGCGGCCACCTGCTGGCCTGTCCTGCCGCGGGCACCACTTGCCACCCAGGCCCTCCCGTTCAACTCCTCGCTTCAGTACTCGGGGACGTCCAAACATGTAGCCCCCTTAGCCATGAAGGTCCCGGAGGCCAACCTCCCGCCCCCCACCCTGCACCCCAACCATCTTCACGCTGGGCCAGCCAGCCCTGGCACCTGGTACCCCTCCAGAGTCGGTACCCCTCAACTTACAGACCGGGAGCAAGCGCGCTGTCTTGGGAACAGGAAACGGGGGGCTGGCGTGTGGACGGCAGGCTGGACCCCACAGCAGAAGCTTTTTCCATTTGGCCATGACACTGGTGGTCTTCCCCGCTCCCCCCGCCCAATCTAGCCCCCCTTCACCCTCCAGCACCCCATTTCCAGCTGTCATCCCCATTCCCTACACCCAGTCTTGCACCCCCTTCACCCTCCAGTCCACAGCTTCCAGCTGTCATCCCCACTCCCCACACCCAGCCTAGCCCTCCTTCACCCCTCCAGCCCCCCACTTCCAGCTGCCACCTCTGTTCCCCACGCCCAGCCTGCATCCCGGACACTCTGTCTGGAGCCGCTACCTGGCACACACCCACCTCTGACCTGGGGACCTGCAAGCCACCCCACCAACAACATACAGCCCCCAGTGGCCTCCTGCACACCCGCCTGGTGACCTGGAGGTGCCATCTCACCTCTTGCCCTGCCTTTTTGCACCCAACCCTGAGACATGGAGGCCAAGCTCTCCCAGTCCAAGAGACAGCTGGTACCTTCCCCTGCAGACTCCCACAGCGCAGCCTGCTCTCATCCGGAACTTGCTGGCCTGCACGGAGCTTGTGCTAGTGGCTCTGGCCTGGGTCACAAGATAAGACTGACCAAATGACCGCCTGTACAGGAGCCAATGCTGCTGTCAGGTTGGCTCTGGATCCGCTGAGCACAGGGGTGGCACTGTCGCTCCTGGGCCCCACCCACCCGTGAGGGTCATGGCCCCACACCTCCACCCGGAAGGAGATGCATGAGGAAGTCCCTCTCCCAGCCGCCGTCTCAGGCTCCCCTTGTCTTAAGAGAGTTGCGTGGACGTGGAGTATATGAACACATGTGCACCGGGGCATGGTGCAGTCAGGGTGAAACATCCTGCCGAAGGAACTCTCCAGACCCCAGAGCCCTGGGCCTGTGTTGCAAGGAGGTGCCGGTGCCCAAGCCCTACTGGCCTCCGGCCCCAGCGCCGGCCTTCTGCAGGACGGGATAAGGACAGCCACAGCCAACCCTGGGGCACCAAACCATGCTGCTTTGGAAACCCACTGAATGGCTTCCCAACACACAGAGCAGCAGGAGCTGGGGAACCCTGGACTTGGGTACCACAAAGGGCTTTGTTTCTCCTGCTCACCCTCCTTGGGCACAGAGCACAGAGCGTCTTGGCGGAACCCCTTTTCTCTGTGGCCCGGTAGCTTGGTGCTCCCTAAGCCAGGGCTCAGTGGTCAGCGCGCCCTCCACCCTGTCATTATCTGGCGGCTCTCCCCCTAGTCCCCAGGAAAACAGCACCCGCTCTCCATCAGCAAGCTGACCCTTGCTCCCAAAGGGTGCTCCTGAGGGGGAGCACAAGGGTCCAGCAAGAGCTAACACCCTCACTCCCCCACCCAAAACACCCCCAGAAGGTGTCTGGCCCTCTGCCATGCCTCTGTCCACTGGACGGACAGGCCCTAAGCATGGCTGTCACCAAGACCTGGGGTTGCAGCAAGATCCCCAGGCAAGCAGCTGACTGGGGCAACAGCGTGGACAGGAGACGGCAATATTTGTAGCTCCAAGGATCATGGGAGGGGTGCAATGACCAAGGCCCACTCACCATCCAGTGCACCCCACACCTACAGGCCCCATGCACCTGGCCCAGATTGCCCTGCGTGGGCAGGAGCCCCAAGGTAGACAAGTGCAGACATCTGGTTGTCAAAGGACCTGCTGTGTGACCACTGCCCCTGTGCCCCGACACAGCTGCTGACCTTCCAATACAAAGCTTAGGTTTGGGGCCCCTGCCCAGGATGGGGGCTCCCCAGGCATAACCAGTGTCCAGGCACCAGACACCTCACCTCACTCCCGCCGGGCCGGCACAGTCGTCGGAGGTGGCCTGCTGACCCCCAGCCTGTGTCCCTGCTTGGCCACCCCACGAGCCCCACTCAGTCTATCTGGTGCCTTCCTCAGTGTCTCATCAGCACTTCAACAGTGACACAAAGAGCCCACAGCAACTCTCAATGCCCTCGGACAGCCTCCCGTCCTGCCCCCAGCATTCAGGTTGGCCGCTGCTCAGGCCAGACCCTCAAAGGGCCCTTAGATCTTCTTGCTCCTTGCCTCACAGCCAGCTCTGCCCTCTGCCCCCAAACCAGGCCTCACATCCATCTGCTTCTGCATCCCCGTTCCCCGCCACCTGGTCCAGTTCACCGCGCCATGCCCACTGCCCACTGAGCCCCACGGACCCCTTATCCACGGTGGGCACAGGGAACATTTCAGGGGCAAATCGGATGCTGTGGGTCCTACTGAAAACCCACAATGGCCTCCCCTGTGTCTGGGCTCAGGGCAGAGTTGTACCCACACGGTCTTGTTTATAAATTGCACTAACATATATAACATAAAAACTTCTATTTTGACCATTTTTAAGTGTATAATTCAGTGGCATGAATCACATTCAAACGTGGGGTGACCATCTCCACCAGCCAATACCCAGATTTCACCCTAAACCTGTGCCCATCAGGAAGAACTCCCCTCTCTGCACCCCCAGCCTTGCTGGCCTCTAATCTACCTTCTTTGCCGTGGCCTCTCTTATTCTAGATGCCTTCATCAGTGGAATCATATAGCCTCCGTCCTTCTGGGTCTGGCTTCTTCCATTCAGCGTGACTTCTTCCAGGACCCCCATGTTGCAGCACGTGTCAGAACCTCAGTCCTTTTATAGCTGAATAACGGCCCTCTGTACGCATGGACCACATCTTGTTTAGCCACCCACTGGTCAACAGGCAGTGGGCTACTTGCATCTCCGGGGGATTCTCGGGCACCATGAGGGGCAGGAACTAGGTCCAGCTCAGCAGGGCATGGTGCACCGCGGACGCGCGGCAGGCACCTGCTCAGAGGCAGCAGGACAGAACGGTACAGGTCGGGCGCGCCCACTCCGTGTGATGGGGACTGAGCACCCCAGTGTCTGCTGGGGGCTGCGCCCTGGCCACGGGCCACACAGAGCTTTTCTCTGCCAGAGATTTCTCAAACCAAGGTTACTGACACTGAGCCCTGCCAAACCACAAGATTCTCAAATTTGTAAAAACTTATGAAAAATTAACTCCAAAGATTCAACAATCTGGTGTTTCCCAAGAGGACACTTAAATCTCTTCTGAGGAAGCATCTTCAAGGGGCATTTTGTCCTGCACAGGTCAGGCCCCAACCCCCTCTGAGATGCACTGAGCACATCTGCACTGTAACAAGACGATGCCCTGTGGAGCTGAGGTGTGGGCATGGGGCTGGGCAAACAGAGGGCAGACCCTAGATTTCTAATGCTGGCAAGGGGTGCTTCTGGCTCTGTGACCTCAGTGCCAGGGTGACCAGCGGAAACTAAAGTCAGAAAGAATGAGAGGGCCACAGTGGCTCAGCAGGCAAGGATGCTTGCCTGCCATGCCAGAGGACCCGGGTTCGATTCTCGGTGCCTGCCCATGTGAGAAAAAAAAAAAAAAATGAGAAAGCTGAGATGGCCTCATCTGCGAACTAGGATTGTGCTACTGACTCAGAAGAGCTGGTGCTCCCAGAGTCAGTGCTCCCGACTTGGGTGAGCTGGTACTCCCGACTCAGGGGAGAGCCAATGCTCCCAACTCAAGGAGGTGTCCATGCTCCCAGATTCAGTGCTCCCAACTCAGAGATGAGCCTGTGCTCCTGACCCTGAGGTGAGCTAGTACTCAAAAACTTTCATTTCTGCTGCAATTTTGATCTACCTTCAAATGATGGATGCACCTGACAAACATTGTGGTCCCAACATCGATGCTGGTGGATACTTTCTGATAACAAGAACACAATAAAGGTGACACAGTGAAGACCAGGGTCAGAGCCACATCTATCAGTCCAAGATGTGAGAAGTTTCTTTGCTGAATTAAGTAATAGTTTTCTAATGACAGAAGGATATCCCTTCAATTTCTTGGGCATTCACAGTGGCTACAGGCATCAGACACTTTTAAGTTGAACCTGAACGTCAGCACTTTCTGCTCCACTTCCTTAAGTCAAGAGATAAGTGACCTCACATCTATGGTCAGCTGATTTCTGACTCAATGGGCAAAGGAGTTGCTTTGACAAACAGTGCTGGGAAAACTACAAATTCACGTGCAAAAAAATGAAGTTGGACCCTAACATGTAACAAAAAAAAACAAAACCTAACTCCAGATGGATCTATTTCCTAAAACAGCTAAAAGTATAGAAGAAAATCTTCAGGAAATCGTACTTGGAATTGGATATGACACCAAAAAACAAACAAAAGAAGAAAAAATCAAAATTAATACTACTGGGCAAAGGACATTATCGAGAAAGTGAGAAGACAACCTACAGAACGGGAGAAAATATGTGGAAACCATATAGCTGATAGAGGTTTAATATCCAGGATATATAAGGAACTCCTAAAATTCAACAACATTCTAATTGCCCAAAACACAAATGACCCAATTAAAACATGGGCAAAGGTCTGGAATAGACATGTTTCCAAAACAGACGCACACATGGCCAATTGGTAAAAATGAAAAGAGGGTGAACATCATTAGCCATTAGGGAAATGCAAATCAAAACCACAATGAGAGACTATTTCATACCCACTAGAATGGCTACTATCCAAAAAAATGGGAAATTACAAATACTGACAAGGACATGGAAGAACTGGAACCCTGTGCATTGCTGGTGGGAATGTAAACTGCCGCAGCTGCTGTGGAAAACAGTTTGGCAGCTCCTCAAGAAGTTAAACACAGAATCTCCATATGACTCGCAATTCCACTCTGGGGATATACACAAAAGAAGTGAAAGCCAGAACTCAGATACTTGTACACCAAGGTACATAGCAGCATTATTCACAATAGCCAAACAGTTGAAGGAACCCAAATGTCCATCAACTGAAAAATGCATAAACAAAATGATATCTGCATACAATGGAATAATGACCAGCCCATAAAAAGAAACAATGCCGGGATACATCATATACATGGATGGACTTTGAAACCTGCTTAGTGAAGCAAGCTTTGCAAGGGACAAATATTTATGATCGCAATTTTATGAAATACCTAGAATTCACAGAGACAGAAAGCAGGTGAGGGGCTACCAGGGCTGTGGGGAGAGGGGATGGAACTCACAGTGGGTTTCTGTGAGGCACAGAAGATGGTGATGGTGGCACAGCATTATAAAAGCAATTAATGCCATACAACTGTATACTAAAAAATTTTTAAATGGCAGATATATTTTATATATACAATAAAAAATAGACCCATGGCAGAGGATGAGCCAAAACAACGCGTGAAAGGATTCCATCATGTGCATGGCAAGTGGCAGCGACAAGAGCAAAAACTCAGATCTACTTCCCAAAGAAATGTCTGGAAGTGCTCCCCATCACTGCCTCTCTACACTTCCCATCAGCTCTCTGGGAGCACACCTCCACCTGTTCATCTGGATGCTGCAGTGGGTCAGACGTAGGTGAGGGGGGCCTACAGGCAGTGGCAGGGGTCCATGACACCCGAAGCCAAATGGGGGGGTTCAGACAAGAGACCCTGGGAGCAAGAGGTTGGGACCCCAGAAGGCTGCGAGCCAGGCTGCCTGGCTGAGCCTATGTCCCTCAGCTTCAGTTTCCCAGGCTTTAACATGGAGGTCAGCACGCCCCCACACACATTCCCAGGTTATTCCTGGCATCTGGCCTAGGTGTGCACGTTGCCTCGCCCCAGGCTCGCCCCAGCACTGTTACCCCAAGGGGAGTCTCCCAGGCTCGCTGGAGACCTGGGTAAGTAGAGACAAGCCCCCAGCCTGGTCTTTCCACCACCTCCCAGCCCCCGTGCGCCTCCAACACCGAGGAGAGAGGACCGTGCCCCAATGTGCTGAGGCCAGCACACAAAGCATAGATGGTTAGGAAACTGCAGTAAGGGCAGCAAGCACTTCCACCCATGACTCCGAGGGGCAGCTTCTCACCCAGCAAGCCTTTCTTAGATGGACCCAAAACAGGCTGAAACGGCACTGACGAGCCCTGCTGAACCAACTTACAGGTGAGGGAACTCAGTGTTGGTGGGTTGAGGGATAAGAGGAGAACCAGGAGAACACACAGCAATAAAGGGATGCTACAAAGTCCAGAGCCCATGCTCTCTCCAAAGAAGCCAGTTTCAAGCAGAGCAGGGAGGTTGGACAGAGGTCCCGAGCTCACCCTCCCCAGCACACGCCCCTACTACTGCATCTGTTGCAGCGAATGCCAGCTCCAGCTGACCACAGGCCCTCCAATCTCGAAGACTGTGAGGCAGAGACTGGCAGAGAAACCACATAGACGCTGCTTTAAACAAAAAGGATCACAGGAAAACTGAAGCCTTCAGAGCAGGTGGGCCCAAAATCTGTCCTGCATAAACACATAACCTAAGCCGTGGGAAGCACACTGAAAGAATTCTTGTTTCGATGCTCCCCATCACTCCTGGCAACCAGGATTTGGGCAATGTGGTCAAGGAGGCTGCTGGAAGGGATGTAGCTTCCCCTTCCTGGGGATTCATCATGACTTCCTGTCATGCGCCTTGCCCAAGTTCCCGAAAGCAGAAAGGGGCACCATCTCACTGCTCTTTCAGACGAGACTGTTTTCCTTGGGTCTGCCAGGGCTGCCAGGAAAAATCCTACAACCTGGGGTGTTAAATAAAACAGACAGTCATTGCTTCCCAATTCTGGGGGCCACAAGTCTAAAATCAAGGTATGTGCAACTGGCCCTTCCTGGCTTTGGGGTGCCTGGGCTCACTGGCTTGTAGATGCATCTGCCTCCGTCTCCCGGACCGCCTTCTCTCTATACTTCTCTGTGCCCCCCCTCCCCTTTTCACAAGTACCCCCATCACCTTGGATCAGGGCCCAGTCTACTCAAGTTTGGCATCATCTGAACTAATCACATGTTTTAAAATCCTGTTTCCAATACTGTCACATTTGTGGGCCCTGGGTTTAGGACCCAAACATGGCTTTTGGGGACAAAATCCAACCTGAGCCCTCCAAATGTGGCTCAGTGTTCAAGTGCGCCCGTGTCCTAACTGCAGAGAGCAGCCTCCAATGCAGGGCGCGGCACGCTTTTTCTATAAAGGGCCAGAAGTAAGTATTCTTGGCTTTGTGGGCCAGTGTCCTCTGTCACAGCGTCTCCACTTGGCTGCTGTAGCATGAAAAGCAGCCAGAGACAGCTCATTCTTAAAATGGACACAGATGTGTTCCAATAAAACTTTATTTACAAAACCAGGTGGTGAGCTGGGTATGCCCTCAGGGCCACAGTTCACCCTGTCCTGGAGCAATGAAAGCCTAGGAGAACGAGAGCACTCAAACCGGCCCGCCACCTCCGAACCACCACCAGGAAGTCAGCAGACCCCTGCTCCGCATTCCTGGCATCCTTCCATGTCCTGAGCTTCGGGTACCTGTGTGGGAGTCTGCCACCCAGCCTAGGCAGTGTCGTGCTTGTGAGACAGGAAGGGCCTAGGTGAGGGAGCAGACCCTCCCCTGTTCTTCCTGCCGGGTGCCAGGGAGGCTTCTCCCTTCCTACCTGCGTGTCCCACTGAGGCAGAGGACACCACCCTCCCCTGGACAGCTGTCCCCAGGGCCTCGGGGCAGGCTCTCCCTAATGTTTCAGAAAAACCTAACAAGATAGAGAAAAACACATCCTGAAACACAGAGCCAAGAACGCATCCAGGAATGTCCTGCCCAGCCTTGAACTCTACCTCCTGCCTGGAAAACCTTAATCTGTCCTCAGGACTCAAACCCTGCCCCGCCAGAGAGGGGGACCTCCTGACCATGCCCTCAGGACTCGGACTCTGTCCCCCCAGGGAGGTGGGACCCCCTGACGACACCCTCAGGACTCAGACCCTGTGTCCCCCAGGAAGGCAGGACCCCCACCACGCCCTCTCCAAGAAACCAGCAGTCTAACACAGCCAGGCCAGCCTATTAGTGCCCAGCCTGCTGGCCATCAGAACACACCGTGTCCGCCTTGGTGCCCCTGGGGCCAGCACAGGGCCAGGCACCGAAAGGATCTGGCAGCAAGTGAACAAGTGAGCACAGTGGACATAAAGAAGCCACAGGGCAAATCTGCACAGTCAGCCTATGGGGCCCTGGACAGCCACAGTGAAGCAGCCCCTGGGCCTCCAAACCCCTTCTCTTCCTACAACTTGATCTTACTTTGGCCTCACTGAGACGCTTACAAGCCCAGCGCACTGCAAAGGCTCACCACATGCAAAGCACCATACAGCCTGGGAAAGCAACGGTCCCAGGAGCCACAAACTGGGGCTGGAGAAAACAGAAATTTATTCTCCCACGATTCTGAGGCCAGAGGTCCAAAATCAAAGTGTGGGCGGGGCTGGGCTCCCCAGGATGCTCCAGGGAAACTCCTCCTGCCTCTTCCAGCTCCTGGGGGCTGTGGCCATCCTGGGCGTTCCCGCTGATAGACCACACCTCGGTGTCTGCCTCTGCGGTCCCCTCTCGGTGCCTGTCCCTGTGTGCACATCCCCGCTCTTATAAGGATATTGGTCAGACTGGACTAGGGCCCAGCCCACTAGTTTCGTCTCATCTTAACTCATAACATGTCTTCAAAGACCCTATTTCCAGTGAAGGTCACATGTTTTCGGGGGGACACAATTCAACCGTAATGAGAGACCACTCCCAGGTCCTGCTGAGCTGGCACTGGGGTGGCCCCAAAGGCAGGCTGGCTGAACCCCCCCATCCCACCCCCCGGCCAAGAGCAGGCCCTGAGGCAGAGAGGCCTGGCAGGAGCTCAGGAGCTCAGTAGCCCCCGATTTATACCTCAGCTACAAAACTCAAGGTCTAAAGGAAAATAAATGCCATTTAAAAACACTGAAACTAAATACTCAAGTTCTGCTTCATGCCTGCTGCCCAAGGCAGATCCGAGGCTCCACAGGGCACTGACGGCTGGTTCTCACACAGAAGCCCCGACTGGCCTCAGAGCAGATGTGCACAAAGGCCAAGTGAGACATGCAGCAGGTGGGAACCCCCAAATCAAGGCAGGCAAGAGCCCCAAATCAAGGGGTATGGTGTGCTGGGTCGGGCGGTCCTGCCCCCAGGCCTGTCCCTGTCCAGCAGGGTTAAATAAGTGAGACAACAAACGGGCGCTGTGCTGAGGCCTCCCCACAGGCCTGGCCTTTCAGGTAACGTCAGTGCTGACCAGTTCACCCATGCTCGCCCCACAGCCATGGTTCTGGGACACGGTGGGGCCAAGACTGCCCCATGTGACGCTCGCCTCCTCAAGCAGGGAGGACGAGAGGGCATCAGAGTGAAAGGCAGGCAAGGCCCTGGTGGCCAAGCACCTTGGAAGGGCTTGCTGCACTGTGGCCCAGGGTGGGCATGTCAGGAGAAGGGCCAGGGGGGGAGTGGGCAGCTGGCAGGGGAGTGGGCAGTTGACAAGGGAGCAGGTGGGCCAGCGCGCAGTCCTGGGAGGCCGCAGGGGCAGGCCAGGGCCACTACCAGGGAGCAAGAGTCAGGACGAGGTAAAGCTGGTCATGAACCCAGGGGGTGGACAGGGGCCTGTCTGGCTACATGGGAGAGGAAGTGGTTTGGGGCCCCTGACCCCCACCCTGTTGACTCAGGGCTTTCTGGGTCTTGGCGCATTTAACGCTTACACAGCAGCCTGTGGCAGGCGGGCTGGATTCAGCACTCAGTGAATGCCAGATGCCGCTGTAATGGAGAGGTGAGGTCGCAGGGGTACAGATGGGGAAAGCCAGAGCTGCAGCATGGTGGAGTACGGGGTCCCAAGCACCCCCAGGGGAACAGGGCTCCGGAGTAGGCTGGTCAGCAGCAGAGTTGTGGGCAGGCTCACTGTATTCTCAAGCAAATACACGTCCAGAGGAGGACACCGTGGCCACAGCAGCCATGGCTCTCACATCTCCAAGGAAAATGTCGAAGTCCCTACTGTGCAAGCCAGACACCCAGCACATTCAGATGATTACCTCCCAGCCGAAAGGTGGACGAGAGACCAGCTGGTCACCACCCAGGCTGAAGGGCAGATGGCAGAAGCCCACTTCAGATGCTGTCCAGCAAGCACAAGTTCCTCCCGGGAGATTTCCTATGGCCCCACAGGCCCCAAGGCCGCTGCGGGGTGGGGGACACAAAGTGAGGCCAAGGCAGGTAAGGCAGGGCCCCACACAACACGTGCAGTTGCTGAGTGTGGGAGACTAAACCGTCTCCACATAGGTGGGTTCCAATCCTGCCCTGATCCTATGGATGGGAACGGGATCTTCGAAGATCCTACTACGGCAAAACCAAACTGCATCAGGCTGGTCTCAATTCGATGTGACTACAGTTTGTATAAGCAAAGGAAATTTGGACACAGAAGTGGGAAGCACGGGAGGCAGTGTGTGACAGAGGGAGACTGAGCTATTGATGGCCAGCTGCCACCATCTAGGCTGTAGACTTCCGAGGAAGCGCAGCCCCCCCACACCATGAGTATGGACTCCCAGCTGCCTGTTTCAGTCTCCATGTCGCTCAAGCAAATACCAAGCCCTGGGCTGGCCCGAACAATGGGAATCTATTGGCACACGGTTCTGAGGCCACAAGAAGTCCACATCAAGGCGTCATGGAGGTGATGCTTCCTTCCCAGGGACTGTGCCTTGGGGCTGGCTGTGGGGGTCCTGGTCCCCAGCACTTCTGCCATGTGGCGGTGCACACAGCGTCCTCCCAGGCCTCTCCCCTCTCTTTCGGGTTCCACTGATGCTCAGCTTCTGGCTGCTCCCTCCATGGCTTTTTCTCTGTCTAAATTTCATTCTGCTTATCCAGGACTCCAGTAGTAGGCTTACAACCCATCCTAACTGGGCCGGCCACACCTTAACTGAAGTGACCTCACTGAAGGTCCTACTTATGACAGGTTCATGCATGCAGGAAGGGATGGGGTTTAAGCACATGTGCTTCGGGGTATACACAGCTCCAAACCACCGTGTTCTCCAAACTATGAGCCCATAAACTCCTGCTGGTTACGGCAACCAGACTGTGGTTTTTCTGGAGCCCCAGAAAGCTGAGCCACCCAGGAAGCGGCAGGACTGGAGACAGGGCAGGCCATGGCCCAGGGAAAGGACTGTGACATGGCCACAGGCATTCCAGGAATCACACTAAGTCTGAGAGGCATGAGGGTGACAGCGCCACATGCACAACCAGTAAACATGTGACAGCAGTGGGGAGAGCCTGCTTCTCGGCAAGGCACCGCCCCTAAATCTGCATCCTGCCCAGTGGGACTGAGGGGTCCAGGGGAACCACCAGCAGGTAAACGGAACCAGAAAGTAACATGACCCAAGACAGAAAGCCCAAATGGCAAACTCCTTAGAAATGAAAAGTTTTAAAAATGTGCCAGAACCTAGCACAAGACAAAACCAAATCAAAAGCCACACAGTGTACAAGCACCATTTCATACCCAGGCAAGAACAGGTGCCATCAGAGAGGGCAACTCCAAAAACCTCCAGGCACGGCTGAGGAGTGACTTCCAGGTCAGGTCGTTAAAAGAAAAAAGCAACAAGCCAAGAGCATCTATGGTGTGCTGCTGCTAGTGAAGAGAGAAGGAAATGACGCAATGCTACATGGCTCTGCGCATTTGCGCAAAAAGAACACAGGAAGAAGGAACTCCATGGACTGGTGACCTAGAGGGGAGAGGGGCCACGGGCTGGGGGTGCCGCTTCTCTCGGGGGCTGTCCTGAACATCCGCCGTCTGGAACCCTGTTGGTGTTTCACACACTCGAAAAGGAAACAAGCAAAACCAGCCAAGAAGGGAGAGGGCCCCAAAGTAAACAGAAACAAATGAACAAGCAGAAGTCTATAGATTCCACAAACAGAAACAAATGTTTCAAGCGTATTTCAAACGAATCCCATCAAGGTGCTGTGAACAAACCCAAGGAACTTGAGTACATCAGAGGGATGAGCTCTCGGGTTCCAGGTGAATATGGAAGTAGTGACAGGGTTCCTTTCTCCTGGAGGTATGGGTCACAAATTCTGAAATGACTTCGTATTTCTAAGATTGAGCAAGTAAGTGACTGCTTGTGTACAACAGAGCGGGATCTCTCAGGGTGGAGGAGGGAGTCAGAAACACAGGAGGCGGGAGGAAGGAGGCAGAATGAGCCCTGCGTGGGAATGGAATGAGGGGCACTGCGTGAACTCAGACAGAGAAGTCAATATTCACGATGTATAAATTTATATGTATCACATGACTCATGTGCACAGGATTTATATGTATGATAAGCACACACATACAGGTAGGGTGGTGGTTAGGAGCTGTATGTTCCTGAAATGATAGAAGACTTTGGGGATGTTCCGATGGAATGCATGAGTTTTACACTGAGAAAGAGTGTATATTTGGGGGGTCAAGCAGGTGGAGTGTGGTGGTTTGAAAAACGTATGTACCTCAGAAAACCAGGTCCTTGTACTCCACCCCTTCCTGTGGGTGTGGACCGCTGTAAGGAGGACTTTTTGATGAGGCGACTTCAGTTAAGGCGTGGCCCATCTCGGTCAGGCGCGGACTTAATCCTATTACTAGAGCCCTTTCTAATAGGCATAAAATGCAGACGGACAGACAGAAAGCCACAGGGAGCAGCCAGAAGCTGAACATCAAGGGCAGCGGAAGAGAAGGGAGGGGCCGCCCTGTACAGTCACGGGCCGGAGGGGCCCCCAGGACCGAGCGTGGCCTGCAGCCGGTCCCAGAACCCCAGTTTGCGGGGAGAACACACTGCCTTGATAACGTCTTTATTTAGACCCTTCTCTTGGCCACAAAACCATGAGCCAACAAATTCCTGTTGTTTAACCCGACCCATCTCATGGTATTTGCTTGAGCGGCCCAGGAAATAAAGCCTGTATGTGGGCCGAACCTCATTATTCCCATTATTCTGTACTTGCAAATTTGCCTACTTGCTAAAATCTATTTTTAACCGCAAATCACAGACATGAGCCAAGCAGTGAACAGCTTCACTCTCCCGACACATGTAACCCCAACTTCGGTCCAACAAGCCGATGCACTACCGTCTTGCTGCAGCCCTCTTACTATAAACAAGCGTCCTTCGAGTGCCACATTTTTCGTATGTCTATGGCTTTTATTGGTGGCTGCATTGTTTTAAATCGCCCCCAGCGTAGCGCTGGGGAGCTGTCTAGCATTCCTGAGTGCAGCAGGGCTGTAACGAGCCTACAGGAGAGAACACGCGTGTCAGGCCAGCCTCGTACAGGCAGGTACCCCAGGGCTCCTGGACGTGAGTTAAATGTTAAAGGACCAACAATATATATTTAACAGGGTATCTTTTAACAGAAACACACATAAAAAAAGACTGTGGATTGGTAAAGTGTTGTGACGAGAGGCTTGCAAGTACCTCGCCCTTTATCTCCCCTAGGTTAATGCTTCGGGATTTGCTAACAGTGTTTGCAGTGACGTGACAGAATGCGTCCCCCACGGATGATGAGACCTGGCCGTGTACCTGGCTCTACCCCAAGAGGACCAGACACCCTGAGGCTGCAGCAACCACCCACTCTACAAGCACTTCCACAGGAGGACAGCACTGCTGGCAGCGGGACCCCAGGTCCTCACTAGAGACACTACCACCAGGAGCCCTCGGGGTGAAGGCCTTCAGACAGTTGCTGTCCTGCAAAGACAATTAAAACAAACGTGCGCTCAGTCTCAGCTGGAAGAGGTGCAGCCAAATCAAATCAGCTTCTGTGTCGATGAAGCTCCATGTGGCTGGTTTATGAAACATTTTAGTAGAAACGTCCAGTGATAAGGACAAGTCTAAAGAATGGAGCTAATACATTACATGCAGCTTATGGCACTAGGTAATTTTAATTCCTAAAAAAAATAAAAATCGATATCCAAAAGTACAACTATGAAAATGATAGCTCACACTTTGAAACGCCAATAGGCACTGACATCCTGCATAATTACAGGTGCACAGGTTCTGCCACCTCCCCCCAGGTGGCTCAAGAGCAGAACTATCTGATTTTCCCCATCTGTTGGCACAGGTTCCAAAGTCCGACTTCGTAGGTGTTATGGATTTTCTCAGTCTCAGACACCCTGGACACCTCACCGGCTGCCTCTGTGACAGACCATGTCCCCCCCCCCCCACCTGACTCTGCCCTGCCCCATGCCCCCTGGGGGCCACAAAGCACCAGCAGGTAAGCATCAGAGGCCTGCACACACCTGCCCATCCTTGCCTACCCCCCCCCACCTCCCCCAGCTCATTTTTCCCCACCACGCTCATCCTCAGCTTTGGTTCCAGCCTGAGATGAGCCCCCAAGGCTGATCAGGGCAGCCAGCTGGCAGCTGATGCTGGCTCCGTCCTCACTCTCGTTTACATAGTCAGGGTTTGAGGGTCTGGCTTTTGGCCGCAGCTCCTGCTTCTGCTATCAGGCATACCTGCCCTTGGCAGGAGGGTCCAACCTCAGGGTCTCCCCCACTGCTCCGCCCCTCCCCTCACCCACCAGCCTATGGACACTGCTACTTTCCCAGTGGAGGTAAATGCCCCCAAAGAGACCCCCACCCACCTCAACTGACCAGAACCCATCTATATGGAACCCTCTGTCGGCCAGAACCCAGCACTTGGCAAAGCCAAACAAATCAACCCACACCAGGCAGTTCATGTTTTAAAGAAGTAAGGGAGGGGGCAACTTGAAGGGCCCCAGGTGGGAACCCATCCCAGGCAACGTCCTAAGCTTTGCATAATTACAGACCCAGGTAATGACAACAATCCACAAAATGGCAACTCCATCCCTCTGTCCCTCCACCCACAGCCATATTCCGACTTCACTTACCAGAGCGGGAAAAGAGATCCAAACATCTTGCTGGAATTTTCATCAAGGTTAGATCCAAAAAAGTTCCCACCGCCAAACCCTTAGTGAACTAAAAAAAAATGCAGCTAACCAGAACATGCCACTTCTCAGTGCATTTTAAAGGCAAGTTCTAGAAGTAAATAACAAATAAAAAGCCTACATGTCATAGACACTTCGTGCCCCCAGAATAGGAACTTGCAAATAAAGCTGCACATCCTTTTATCCTAATTAAAACTATACCAGAATACCACCTGAAACTAGAGAGACAGACAGAAACAGAGAGAGAGACCACTCAAGCATATTCCTCTGGCTGTAAACAAGATTCTAACTTACCACATCATCTCATTCCACACACGTCTTTGGGGGTTCAGACTATTTCCTCTCTGGGAAACCCAACCTCTTAAACTTTAAAGTAAACTCTTTAAAGGAGCCGGGCGTGGCAGCACGCCTCCTGCCAGGCGACGACTCTGAGCAATGGCTGGTGTGTGCTGCTGCTCCAGGACCCACACCTGGTACCGGGAGGCTGCAGGCAGCCCAGCCTGACCTCCCACATCAAAGCTCACGTCTCGGTCCTGCTTGGGGCTGCCCACAGCGCTCCCCACCTGGAGGTGCACAGGTCTGCTGCGGGCTCCCCAGGGAGGCAGGACTCATCAAAAGCAGGCGTGAGACCTGGCCTGACCAGATTAACAGGCTGGCAGGCAAAACTGAGAGGGGTGGCCTCCGCGCTCCCGGAGAGAGCAGCTGGGTAAACCCTCCAGCCCTCAGAACTGCAGAGAAAGGGGCCCCGAGATCCCAAAACAATGGCACCTTCAGGACCTAAACTCGGAATCCCAAAAAGAAACACAAATTCCGCCCAGAGGCTCAGCGGAGAGGTGAGCAGCCCCGGGCAAAGCCTTCGCCCAGCTCGCAGCCCTCCGCCCCCAGAGGTTGACAGGGCCCTTGGGTATCGAGAAGGTGTTATGCCCAGGTGGCCGAGATGCAGGTGGCATCCATCATTCCAACCACACTCCACCAGTGGAAACGATGGCTATGGGCCGCACAAACGTGGGAGATGTTCAGCCTTGGGCCGGGCTGGCGCCGGATTCCCTCTTCACAGGGTGCATGGCTCCGCGTCACCATCAACCCAGGAGACGCGAGCGGAAACCACAGTCCTGTGCCCTCTGACCCCCGCTGGAGCTGGGCCCAGCACACTGAGCTGGGGTGGGCGTGGGTGCGTGCCACAAGAGAGCTTCCTTAAAGCCACTGCATCCTTGAGGGCCAGGCAGGCGCCTTTGGCAAGGGGAGCATTCGGGTTTGGCCAGCCCCTCGACAGGGGAGCACATCCATTTTTCCAGCCACAGGGTCCCTGGGCTAGGACCCATGCCCTTTCCCAGCACCTGTCGGCCCAGGCTGCCTGGGCCACCCGGGAAGACAGCAGAGGTGGGGAAAAAGGCATGGACTGAAGGCCAGAGGGCTGGTGGGCCAGCTCGGCAGCTGCCCAGGCAGCACAGGGACATGGGGTGAAGTCCTGCACGAGCCACTTTCCTGCCCCCATCCACTGTGGTTGTATTCCGTGATGACTCGGATGGCTGAACACAAAAGTTGTTCCCCCGTGAATGCTCCTCCCCAGGAGAGTAAAGGACCACCGTCTGCCCATGGGCAGGGGCAGCAAGTGGCGAGGAAGGGGACGGTGTGGGGACACAGCGCTGGGACCAGCATGGCACAGGCAAGGCGAGGGAGACGGGTGGAAGCAGTTCTTCACAGGTCTGCACGGGGCCGACAGCCTATTTTCCTCACAGAACTCCCCCAGATCCAGGCTCCCAGCACCTCTACCAATTGCAGGCCTGGCCACGTGGGCCATCGCCTTGCTTTTACAGGAGTCAGCCGTGGCCAGTCAGCCCATGGCCACACAACAAGGGGTGGCCTTAAGGAGAAGGTCACAACACAGGAAACAGGCAGCAGACGAGGGATCTGCCTCCAAAAACGACTGGGATGTAAGCCTGTCACGAGGGCTGATTTTCCCCAAATCTGCCCTTGGATTGTTCTGGAACCCTGAGGCACTGAGACCTGCTGGGGCAGGTTCTCCCACAAGCCTTGCATCTCAGTCTCTCTAGTTAGAGATCCCAAGCCCGCCCTCATGGCTTGGAAGAGACGCCCTTGTCTCCTGATTGCATCTTGCTTCATTCCCAAGCACCTGTAAAATGCCCTCATGGTGTCTCTGAGCTGATGGACAGACAGACAGACACACGTCTCCGGGCCTGGCCTGCTGCGGCACGTGGTAGTGGTGTGGCACCCCAGCCCCCAGAGGCTCTGCCTCACAGGCTGGACCACGGGGTCTGTGGGAGGTGGGTACCAGGAACACTCCATTTATTCGGCATTTTACTCAGAGCGGCAGAAATCCAACTCACACAAGCCTGTCATGGGTCCTGACGTGCTGGCACCAACCACCCAGGAAGAAACCAGGCTGGCAAGAGCTGGGAGCTAGAAAGAACATGCTAGTGGTACCCCAGCTACTGGGGCCCCATTCCCCAGCCCGGGGCTGCCTGGGGTGCCCTAACACCCCAGGGGTCTGTCCTCTGCGGCCCCTATCTTCAGCCCAGACTGCAGCCCAGGCTCCCGTCCCAGGTACAGCTAGCTGCCTGCTGGGAACAAGCATGACTTTTCCCCCAGGCCCTTCTACACCTGCCCCTGCCTTGTGACCCAGGCAGCCACAAAAACGCCTCTGCTGATGTCTGCCCACCTGTGCTCTAGCCCCTAGCACTTCCCTACATCCACAGGGAGTGAAGCCCTTCCTCTGCCAGGAGCCTCCCTCTGCGAGCTCCCCACTGGCCACTCCATCGTCTCTTCCTCCACCCCAACTCCCACCCACACATCCCTGAGCACACCTGCATCCCCACGCCTCTGTGCTTAAACACCTGCCCTGGCCTAGAAGCCACTTTCCCATCTCCCAACCCCAGCCCCACCCCACCCAACCTGCCTGGCCAGCCACGGGCTGAACGGTGGAGCTCTTTTGCTAAATCAGTGTGGAATTGGAGCAGGGGTAGACTAAAAGGATGACGGAAGAGAGGAGAGAGCCCAAACAGGCTCGCATCCTTGCAGAAGTCTGATTAAATGACTGTCAGATCAGGGAAAAGATGGGCTGTTCTATACCTGGAGCTAGAAGAGAAACAAATGACCCACATGGAAAGACAACTCTGTATCCTGAGCTCACACCACATGCACAGATCAGTTCCAGATAGACTCATATCTATAACGTGAAAAACAAAAGTTTCACTCTCAGGAGAAAATATAAGTGAATGGCTCCTCCTGGAGCAAGAATGGGTTTCTAAAATAAGATGCAGGAAGCATTAGCCATAAAAGAAAAGGTTTATATGTTTGAGTCTTATAAAGTTAAGAAATAAGAAACCAGAGAGTAAAAACAGGAAGAAGATATGAATACAGACAATGGCAAAGGAATAGTATCCAAAATATATAAAGAACTCCTATAACTCAACAAGAACCCAAGCAGCACAACAGGGAAGTGAGCGTAACAGCAGTCATTTCAGAGAGGAAACAGCCCACTAACACAGAGAGGGGCTCTGCAACACCCACGAGCAGCAAAATGCAGGTGGAGAGCACTGGGGCTTGAAATCCAAGGGCTAGGCCATGGCCCTCACCTGGTCTCTCTCACCGTTTGTAACATGGACAGCCACTCTGCAAACAGCTGGCACCACCCCTAAAGTTAGACATACACACAATCTTTCGCCCCACCACCACAATCCTAAATATTTACACAAGAGAAACTCACACGCACACGACAGAACTCACAACAGTATTCTTGGCAACACTAAATGGCAAAATCCTGGAAATGTTAGAATGAACCACATGTTCACACAACCATACAGACAAATCTCAGCAATATACTACTAAGTGAAAACAAAACAACTTCTAAAATATTACTTTTGCACGCCACCCTTTAAACAAAATTTAAAACAACTAAAATAAAACTCTACTTCCAAGGAAACTCTACAGGAACGCTATATAAAGGCATGATGCAGGAAAGCAAGGACAGGTGCAGGCAGGACAGTCGGCAGTGTGATGGTGGAGGAAGCAGAGAGAACATTTCATTAGCTGGACGTGATTTGTTGCTATGATGAGTTTGTGAGTCCTTATTACATTATTTAAAAATAGCTAAGTAAATAAACCAAAGAAGATTTTATGTGGGCCAATGATGACAGCACATCATGCTCCAAGGATTATGATCTGTCCCATTCTATGCACCTGAGGCCCAAAAAAGATGAAAAGAAAAAGGTTCAGTCTGGCCCACAAGTCTGCCTCCGCCCACCCCCACACGCTGCCGTGGAAATTCAGCTGCTTCAGGCACTGCTGACCCCATTTCTGCTTCCCCTCCAGTCGGCACTAAGCGGGAGGCAAGTGGGGCCCTCCAATCTGCCCTCTGCCTAAGGCTGGTCCAGTAGGCAAGAGGCACCTGAAAGGCGTCTGCTAAATGGACAAGCAGCAAACCCCTCTTCCCTCCCCCGGGTGTGTAAATTTAAATGCATCACATCAAGACCACCTACTGCACACCGTCTGGATTAACCTGAGGTTTAGAAAAGAAACTGGGTAACCGAAAATCCAGTAAGTAATCAGATGTCTAAGTCAGAATTTATGATAATATTTTAAGAGTTTCCATGGGATTTACCTTTCTGCTATTAGTAAAGCAATGTTTTGATGTTATTTAAGAAGGCACATTATTTTCAAGCACTCGAGAACTCTGTAGATAAAATCAATTCCTTTTATATTTTGTTAAATGCTTAAATAAAAAAAGTACATGGGGATAGTTGTAATTGAGGTTATGTCAGTGCCTAAAAATAATCACTGAGGACAGTTTATACCTCCTAATCATATGGAATTTAGGACAAAATATTCATGTAAGTGATTTTGAAATACTTCTCAAATAGGTCATCATGGGTACTCTTTATGGCCAAAGTTCTTTAAACTCAGTACAGAGCGCCAGCCTCCAAATGTGGGGAACTGGCTCCCAGATGGAGACCCAGAAAACTCGCCCCCGATTCTCGGAAGCACAGAGCACTTTGCCCACCGAGCAGTCTGTTCAACACCAGAGACTTTTTAAAAGCCAGTAGTGAGCACGTCCATGAAGCAAGCGCAGAGTTCGGGGCCTCTTGTGCTGACCTCTCTGCTCGGAGCTCAGACCTTCCACAGGAGCAGAGGCCCGATGGAATGGCAACGGGGAGGGGAGAGGCAGAGCAGCTGCAGCCGCCAACGGCCCAGTTCAGGCAGCACCAGGCTGATCAGCCCTTGGTGACCCAGTACCAGTATCTCCCCTCACTGTTCTTAATCACACAAAGTACACACACTTGCCCAATGTAACATGACGACACTTATTTGTCAATTAGGTCAGTTGGGCGGGAGGGGCAGAGAGCAACCACGCTGGCCCTGCCCCACACACCTGGTGAATACTGGGCAGCTCCCACCCCCGCCCGCTGGGCCTCCGACCCCGTCCTGACAGCGCGTCTGAGCCAGGCCTGGGGCACGGGTTTTGGATTCAGGGTGACACGCCCGGGGGGCGCTCCTCCAGCCTGCCACAATGCCCCAGGTATGTGCCCGACCCTCCCAGGTACAGGGGCTGTAGGGACGAGTGGGACAGGCCTGCCCCGGGGAGCCTGCAGGTAGAGGAGGGGAGCCGCACTGGTCTTGGACTGGCTGGCTCGTTGATGGCCTCCAATGTCCCTTGCTGACCCTCCCAGGCCATGGGCAACTGTTAGGGGCAAGGGGGCAGGGCTCAGGCCTTCCTGAGGAAGGCGGACCATCAGCATCGCCCAGGTCCACTGCAGTAAATTCAGAGCCCAACCCACAATCCACTTTCTGATGGAGCAGTGACATTAACCTGTTTACACCCCTGGTCAGAGAATTTGGGGTCAAGGTGGGGGGTATCTCACCACCATGTGTGTACCCCGCCACTGGCACCGAAGGGCGGACACAGCTCGGGGGGAACAGGCTTCGTCACAGGCAGCAGTCCCCAGCACAGGGGGCTATCCGCTGGCACCAGCTCCTGCCTGCCTGCTCCAGCTATTTTCCAAACAAGAAGCCTCAGTTGTGCTCAGCGCTACCTTCTGGCCTCAGCAATGCTTGGACAGGCCCAGTGAACTGTCCCTCCTTCGCCAGGACCACAGTCTTCGGGTGAGACCCTCCACTTCTGGCTCAGGGAGCGGCTGGAAGCCACACTCCTGCCAACTTACAAGCCCCGGGATCTTCCCCTGCATCTCCTCCAGCCACCAGTGAGACCAGTCACCACGTGGTGGGCATGTGCAGCAGGCAGCACCCGACCCTGCTGCGTGAGGACCACACAGTGCTCAGCACGCAGGGCTGATGGAGCTCCCAGGTCCATCTCTGCCAGAAGGAGGTTTCCTTCCATCCAGGGAGGACAGAAGGCAGGGAAGACACGGAGATAGCCAACGGAAAGGCAGCGTGATAGACTCCCAGCCCCACCCACCCTCCCCTGGCTCCCCGATCGAAGCTATGGCCGGGGAGCAGCTGAGTGGACCCCGTCAGAGCTGCCCAACCACCCAGAAACACTGCTGGCCAGACATCAGCCCCTCCTGTCACGAGGAGGAAACCCAGGGCCTGACCTTGGGCAGTGGGCTGGTGAGGACTGCAGGGGAGGGCGGGGCAGGGGCTGGGCTCGGCCTCCTAGGTAAGGTTCTGTGGACTGCCATGGCCACCACCCAGGTTAAGAGGGCCCCTCGGTCCTGCTCGCAGCGGTGCACCCCTCCCTCAGGCACCCAGGCTCCAGGACGGAGGTGTGGCTGGGCTGGCCAGCACACCCAGAGGCAGGTGCCCTCACCCTGCAAGGTCAAGTTCACAGCCTACAGGGACTGGAGCAGCCCACAGGGGATGGAACAGGCGCTCCAATGACGACAGCAGCTCCAGGAGCTCCTCTCAGGCTTCTTTAGTCCAGGTGCCACCCCAGGCCTTGGACTGCCCACAGCCACCTGACATCTGGGCAGCACAGCATGGAGACCACCCGGCCGCCCCGATCAGGTGTGGCTAAGGCCCCCATCCTGGGGTCACACTAAGAGCTCTCATGCTCCCAAAGCCACAGACTGTTAAAAACTTCTAAAAAATAGGTGTGGGGTCTGTTAAAAGCTCAGGAAACAGCCAGAAAAGGCCCTGCTATCCACTTTCCTTGCCCCGTAACAGTCAACTCAGCAGATACTGATGTGAACAAGACCTGTGCTCATCCCAGGACACCCTGGGAATTGGGTGGCCCGACCTCCCCAAGGCCTGGAGCCAACCTCACCTGGGCAGGCACACTTCCAGAAGCCCCTGAGGCTGCCTGGCCAAGCGCTCGTGCCAGGGACTTGCTGCACCCGGCCGAGCAGAGGTGCGGTGCTGGGCAGTCACGAGGACGACCTGCCTTGGCCCTGCCTCCCCGCCTCCCCAGGCACCCCTGAGCTCGGCTGTGCTCCTGCTCTAGCAGCAGGCAGGAGTCATCGGAGCCCATGTCCCGGGCCAGCCCACCCTGAGACCCCACGGTTCCGGGTGCCTGGCCTAGAGAGAGACGCTTGGACAGCCCAGGCTGAGCCCAACACTGCTGTCCTCTGCTGGTCCCGGGTCCCCTGACCCGGCCACAGCCACACCCCTGGACAGGGAGCTCCCTTCCCCTCTGCTCCCTGCCCACCTGTGCCCCCAACCCCAAGTTTTTGGGCGTCGCCCCGGGCATGGCCTGCCCAGAGTTCCCCTTGATGCTACCCCCCAGCACTCTTCCCCAGGTACCCTGGCCTTCCCAGAGGGTGACTCCTATTTTACTGCCTCTGCCCCATCGGCTCAGCAGCAGCTAAGCCATGCATCTCAGCCCCGCTGGGCAACAGGCGGAGTTCTGGATACCATAATGACCATGCGTCACTTCCACCTCCTTAGGCTTTCCCTCCACGCTCAGCCTGCTGAGCACCTTCGGGCCCCACAGCTGTCCCTGTCCCTCCCTCCACACCCTCTGCCACTTCCATGCTAATATTTCAGGTGGAAGACTTCAGAAATGACTCACACACGGCAGCGGCCGTGGAATAGAATACCACCTTTTTCCCCTGATGAGAATCTGACTGGGCTCCCTGCTCATCTCATCGGGACACGTGCGGGCAGAGCCCTGTGGCACGCCTCCACAACCCCCTCCACCTGTCGGGCAGTGCTGGCTCTCAGGCCCCGTCCCCTCCCCAGCCACCTGGCTGGCACATTCCTGGGACAGCACCCATCCTCCCTGTTGTCAGGCCCCGTATGCAGGTCCTGACCATCCCCTCAGGACGGAACAGGAAAGGTACCACAAAAGCCAGAGGCTACACGTAATACCTGGGCCCCGAATCCAGCCCAGGACCCCATGGGACATGTCCAGGGGGGCTTCGAAAAAGCCTAAGCACAATCTCAGCTACAACCAGGGGCCAGAGCCCACTGGACAGCCAGGAGCTCCCTGTAGCCCCCAGTCTCCCACTGCCCCCTACACTTAAACCTCGATTTTGCTTCTCCAATGAAGCACCCATGAAGTGATTCACCCACCTGGCCACGTGGCTAGCTGTGGCAGGGAATGTGAGACCACCTTCCACCCCAGCACAGGTCCCCTCCCCACATGGCCAGCTTTCAACAGGGAGGTGCTCACCAGTCACTTGGCTGAGAGTTCCCCAAGGACAGACGCCTGACCCGCCATATTAGGACTCTACATAAAGCGAGAGCAGCTGGGCAGAGAACGCACGAAGAATTCGTGGGGCCTTCGGTGGCAGGTTCCGCACCTCCCCGGTGGTTATTTACAGCCTGGTTCTTGTAAGGGTGGGATTCCAGGTTTTGTGATTTTGGTGGTTCCTCGGGATGGGAGGTGGATTTTTTCTTTATTAGAGAAGCTGTAGGTTTACAGAACAATCATATACAAAACACTGAGATCCCATACACCCCTATTATTAACACCGTGCAACAGCATGGTACATTTGCTACAGCTCACACAAAAATGTTTTTAGAATTCCACTCTTAACTATAGTCCATGGTTTACAATAAGTTTTTACTGTTTGTGTTTACAGTCTTATGTTGCTTTTAAAATTCTTATTCTAGTAACATACATACAACCTAAAATTCCCCTTTTAACCACAGTTAAATTATAATCCAGTTCTGTTAATTACACTCACAATGTGCACCATCATCATATCCAAAACTTTACAACCACCCCGTATACTATAAGCCCTAACTCCCTTTTCCTACCCCCACCCCAGCCCCTGGTAAAATATATTCTAGATTCTGACGCCATAATTTTGATTATTCCAATTATTTTTTATCAATGAGATAATCCAATAATTGTTCTTTTTTGCCTCTGGCTTAAACATGACTTAACATGTCTTCAAAGTTCATTTACATTGTACTGTGCTTTAGGACTTCATTTCTTTTTATAGCTCAATAATATTCCATTGTATATATATCCCATATTTTGTGTATCCATTCATTGGTTGATAGACACTTGAACTGTTACCACATTTTGGCAACTGTGAATAATGCTATGAACATGTGTGTGCAAATATCTATTCTAGTTCCTGCTTTCAAGTCTTTTGGGTATATACTAAAAGTAGGATTGCTGGGTCTATGGTAATTCTATATCTAACTTTCTAAGGAATTGCCTAACTGTCTTCCAAAACGGCTGCACCATTTTACATTCCCACCAGCAACAAATGAGTGTTCCTATTTCTCCATATCCTCTCTAAAACTTATTTTCCTTTTTTTTCCGAAGAGAAGCCATTCCAAAGAGTGTGAAATGGTATCTCATTGTGGTTTTGATTTGCATTTCCCTAATAGCTAAAGATGTTGAGCATCTATTCATGTGTTTATGGGCCATGTGTATATCCTCTTTGGAGATATGTCTATTCAAGTCTTTCATCCATTTTTTAAAATGTGTGTTTGTCTTCTTGTTGCTGAGCCATGTGTGCATTTAAATTATGCAAGCTGCTTCAGGGTTTTAAATGCCAACCTCCCCGTACCCCACATCAATACTTATGTGTGTCTGTCATCTCTCCCAGATCTTTTGGGTCCCCCAGCTAAGGTGCTCTCAGCACCCCCACTACAGAGCATGAGGATGGCAATGACTCACCCTGCATGCTTCTGTAGCAGCAGAAGGTATCCCAGCTCTACAGACCCTGCCCGAGCATATCCCCAGAGCATACAAGAAAGAAGAGCATCTGCAGGCCGAGAAAGCACAGGTCTCAATCTAGAGAGCAGGGAAGGAGCACGTGGAGCAAGGCCCAAGGCGAGAGGCTCCAGAACAATGGCCCCAGATGGGACAAGGATGGGGTATGGGCCTCCAGAGGGCCATGCAGGACGGTGGCCTGGTCCTGGCCCATGCTGCTAGGCCTGCAGAGAAAAGCCTGAGCAGGGGGACAAGCAGAAGACTAGGAAAGAAGCTGGCCTTCAGTGAGCTGACCCAGAGCCCACAGGGCCAGATCGATGGAGGGATGGAGGGAGGGTACAGCAGCCTCACCCTGTAGGCTGCTCCTCTCCATATTTCTCCCCAGTCTGATCCCCTGTGGGCTCTGGGTCCTTTAACTTGCCCTGAAAGGGAGAGAGCCCTCACTGACCCTCCCATTACAAATTTTCTGGCTAACAGAGCTCTGCTCAAAAGCCTCCAGCTGAAGCCCTGCACCTAACAATAGGCCCCACTGATGGAAGACCTACACATGCTAGGACAGCCAGGTGGGCAAACTACACCTGCTGCACCATACAGTCAGGGAGTGTATTAAGCCTGCTGTACAGGATGGCATGGTGGACACGATACACCCAGCCCGCTGTACAGGATGGCATGGTGGACACGATACACCCAGCCCGCTGTACAGGATGGCATGGTGGACACGATAAACCCAGCCCGCTGCACAGGATGGCATGGTGGACACGCTACGCCCAGCCCGCTGCACAGGATGGCATGGTGGACACGCTACGCCCAGCCCGCTGCACAGGATGGCATGGTGGACACGAGACGCCCAGCCCGCTGCACAGGATGGCATGGTGGACACGAGACGCCCAGCCCGCTGCACAGGATGGCATGGTGGACACGCTACGCCCAGCCCCGCTGCACAGGATGGCATGGTGGACACGCTACGCCCAGCCCGCTGCACAGGATGGCATGGTGGACACGCTACGCCCAGCCCGCTGCACAGGATGGCATGGTGGACACGCTACGCCCAGCCCGCTGCACAGGATGGCATGGTGGACACGCTACGCCCAGCCCGCTGCACAGGATGGCATGGTGGACACGCTACGCCCAGCCCCGCTGCACAGGATGGCATGGTGGACACGCTACGCCCAGCCCGCTGCACAGGATGGCATGGTGGACACGCTACGCCCAGCCCCGCTGCACAGGATGGCATGGTGGACACGCTACGCCCAGCCCCGCTGCACAGGGTGGCATGGTGGACACGCTACGCCCAGCCCCGCTGCACAGGGTGGCATGGTGGACACGCTACGCCCAGCCCCGCTGCACAGGATGGCATGGTGGACACGCTACGCCCAGCCCGCTGCACAGGATGGCATGGTGGACACGCTACGCCCAGCCCGCTGCACAGGATGGCATGGTGGACACGCTATGCCCAGCCCACTGCACAGGACACTGAGGTGAATGTGCTATACCCAGCTCACTGCCTGGTACAGTGAAGTGGGCACACTATGCCCAGTGCACATAATGGAGACTGAGATGCAGTGACCATAGCAGCAAAGCGCAGTTACTCACCCAGGCTTCTCTTTTCTCAAAATCCCTCACTGCACTGAAGCTGCATGAGGACTTAGGAAGCAGTCTTGAATGAATGACATTTGCCAGAAAGGGACAAAGCGCAAGTGCAGCCCGGCTCTGTGGGCCACGTGTGGAGGGACTTCCTCCCCTTTCAAGGTCGGCCTCTTGCTAGGGCAGCAGGCTCAGAGGGGACAGACGACCCATCCACGGTCCCAGTCTAGGTGGCGGCTGAGCGCCAAGGGCTCCTGCGGCAGCCTTTCTCTGCCGTGCCCACAGGCCAGGCCTCCTGGGAGCTCAATGACAGTTCCACTTTCACATTTCAAAGGGACACCTGAGTCTGTGCTTCGGTTGGCAGGTCCATGGCTCAGTGCCAGCAGGGGAAAACAGCTCCATGTGCTTCCTTCCTCTTCCCCCAACAAGTCTCAGAAGCATCCAGGGGAAGCGCGCACCTGGCTTGGCCCGCTGGGCCTGTAACACAGACCGCAGGCCCCGGAGCCACCGTCCTCTGGTCGGGAGGGTAGTTTCCCATGCGGGTGCAAGTGAGCAACTCCAACCTGCTCTGAGGGGGCCAGGAGCCCGAATGCTGGGGTGAAGACTGACAGCTCAGCAGGGCGACGCTTCCCATGGGACAGAGCAGAGATGAGACGTAAGAACTCTGTTTAACTAGTAGACCGATGGCTACGTGCAGAAGTACTAACAGCTACTCCCATGCGCAGGTGAGCGCCCACAGCTGCCGCCTCCTCGCTCCAGATGCTGAGAGGGCCGGGAAGCATCACTCCAGCAGCAATGCACACACCCAGCCCCCAGCCCCTGGCCTCTCAGACTGCTCTTCAGTAAAAGGGCAAAGGCTCCCGAGAGCCGGCTGACGGAGCACTGGGCCAGGAAATACCCAAGACAGGCCTGGACTGTCTTTGAGCCAGAAGGTAGGGAAGTACACAGTGATCTATCAGAGGCAAAGCAGCCACCGAAAGGGCTCCCAGTGGCAATGCTGGCACAATTCAGGCAACAAAATAGTGTTGGTCTGTAAACCAAGGTATAAAATCAACATCCACCCTGCTGTAAGTAACTGGCTGAATAAACTGACAAGTGGAAGGAAAGAGGCAAATCTCCCATGTAGAAGAGTTTCAATTAAATTACATAGCTCTTCTCCCACCAAGGAGGTGAGCAGAACCAAGGTGACTTCCTTCCAAGGACAGCTGGAAAGCAGGAGAAGGGTGACGGCACAGTGGAGACACACGCACCTCGGCCAGGCAGTCCATGCCAACTCCAGCAGTGATAAGTTATGTGGATAAAATGTGCTCCTGGAATGACGAGAATGACCCTTCTCTGTGGTTTTGTCCCCAAAATATATGCCCCCAGTCTAATCATGAGAAAAACATCCAAATTCCAACCAAGGAATTCCAGTTGTTTAACCAGACAAATCCCAAAAGAGGGCTTCCTGCAACACCCAGCCAATAATACTCTCAAGGTCAACACAAAGAAAGAAAGTCTGAAAAACCATCACAGCCAAGAGGAGCCTAAGGAGATGTGCCCACTAAATATAACGTGGGATCCTGAGACTGAAAAAGGACATTAGGGAAAACTAAGGAGGTCTGGAGTAACAACAGTATATCGATCTTGGTTCCTTAATTGTAACAAATGTACCAGGTCAGTGTAAGATGTTAATAGCAAGGGAAACGGTGGGGGAATATACCAGAACCCAGGGCGGAATACCCTGTACTCCCTGCTTGATTCTTCTGTAAATCTAAAACTGTTTTAAAAAATAGTCAACTTTAAACACACCAGCAGCAGCTCGCCGCCCAGTGCCACCACATGTGGGTGGGCACGGGCTGCAGGCTCATTTGTCAGCTGTGCCCAGCAACCACAGCATGTCAGCCCCTGGCCACTGAGACCCACAGCCCACCCACCCTGCCCATGACACACTCGGAGGACACAGCAGCAGAGATCAGGCAATAGTGGAAGGATAATCAGGAAACAGAAATTTTGGGTAGGGGAACAAATGCCAGTAGGTCAGAAGAGAGTCCACAAGGCCCAGCTGGCAAGACCCCATGCCCACGTGCAGTCGTTCACCACACACACTGGCTGTCACTGACAACAATGACTCCAGGGACGGATGGAAAGCAGGACACCTGCCTGTGAGCAGCTCAGAGGACGGGTAGGTGAAGAGGCAACCACACTTAGGATGATCAGTCCCTGGGGCATTGGGACTATAAGGTACTAATCCTGGCACTGGGAAACTTAAGGCCAGGGAGGCTTCCTGGAGGAGGTGACCTGCGAGCAACTAATGTAAATGCTAAGTAAGCCAAGGAATACAGGTCCTGGTGAACTGAAAATGAGATTATAATCCTTGCAGAGAGTGGTGCAGTTTTGTAAGCACAAAGCTGGACCCCAGAAGGGGATGCGGTGAGCTCAAGTCCTTGGTGCCCAGTAAGGCAAGGTGAGATTGAGCATCCTAAGAAAAGCAGCCTGGGATGACTTTTAGTCAGGAACCACATTTTACAAGAGGCATCGAGCAAAACTCCATCACTACACACCACAGCACACAAGAATCTCAAACCATTCACCCCAAGTGAAAGTGGCCAGAAATGAAAGGCCACGTTACGTGATTCCATCGATATGAAATGCCCATTAATGGGCAAACCCACACAGAAAGTGAACTAGTGGTTGCCAGGGCCAGCAGAAGGGAAGATTGGGGAGTAACTGCTAATGGGGATGGGGTATCCCTTTGGGGTTACAAAATGTTCTAAAGTTAGATTGTAGCAACAGTTGCACAAGCCTGGGAATAGACTACAAACACTATGCTTTTCTTGGGTGAAATGCAGAGAATATGAATTGTATCTCAATAAAGCTGTTTAAAAACCCAACCTCTCGTAATGCCTGGATACATCCTAGAATACATTAAGCAGATAATCAAAAAGTATTGGCAAAGTTTCTTGAGGGGTGGGAGATAAAAAATATGAAACCATTTCATACCACTGTGGAAACCCCTGATACTTTGTCAAACACTAGGGACGCCCAAATCAAGAAGCCAAGCCCTTGATCTTGAGGCTTACTCTTGTGAAGCTTATGCAGGTAGCAGAAAAGCTTGGCCTACCTATAGGTATGCTTAAGAGTCACCTCCTAAGGACCTCTTTTGTTGTTCAGATGTGGCCTCAGTCTCTCTAAGCCCAACTCTGCAAGTGAAATCATCGCCCCTCCCCCCTATGTGAGACATGACATCCAGGGGTGAAAGTTTCCCTGGCGACGTGGGAGAATGACTCCCAGGGATGAGTCCAGTCCTGGCAAAGTGGGATCAACAATGCCATCCTGACCAAAAGGGGGAAAGAAGTACAACAAATAAGGCATCAGTGGCAGAGAGAGTTCAGAGTCAGCTACTCTGGAGGTTGCTTTTATGCAAGTTTCAGATAGCCCTTGCTACCTATCATAACCTGCCAACCCCCAACCAGGACCATTCCAGCCAATCCTAAAGAACACCTAGGACAATATATAAGATTCTACAAAAGTTCCAGGGTAACTTTCCAGAAACCTACAACCTCCAGATGGGACCCTGGACCAGGTAAGCCCCGAAACCTAGAGGGCCCAGCCTCTCCAGAACATCCGCTAGTTCCATCTCCCTACCCCATTTTAGTGACAGACCCTTCCAACATGAAAAAGATAGACTGGCCCACAGCCCAAATACCCCTAAAGAGAGGGATAGAAAGATCAAAGGTGATGGTGGAGCTATACACAGAAGGTAGGGTTTAACAAACGAGTATGATTGCTGAATCAATGTATCACTATTTCTTTTAGTCTCCAATATCTTAGACAGCTAGAGCAGCTAGAAGTAAAAACCTAAAATTGTGGACTTGTAACCCATATCAAACTCTGAAATCTGTTCTACAACTGATTGTTGCACTATGCTTAGAAATTTTTGCTTTTTTGTAAATATATTATTTTTCACAAAAAAGAAAAAAAAGTCAATTGTGATAATAAAAAAATATTCCTTCTAGCCTCCAATGTTCTGGAGCAGCTAGAAGGAAAAATCTGAGATGATGATATGGTACCCCATGACAAACTCTGGGATCTGTCCTGTAACTACGTGTTGAAGAGTGCTTTGAAACTATTGCTTTTTCCTTTCTTTGCTTCATATATATGTTACATTATACAATAAAGAAAGTTAAAAAAAAAATCTCTCTCACCCCCAGCCCCACCCACCCCCCACCCCCTGCAGAGAGTTCCTTCTGCACCCACGCACAGCTCAGCTGCTGGGCACACCTAAGCCTGTGTGCCATGCCAGGCTTTATGCTGCTCCTAATGGCTGATTCCTCAACCCCAGGCTCCAGAGTCAGCCCAAAGCAGAAGGAGACACCAAGCCATCCCCTAGCTACCACCTCCTCACCACCCAGTACGGGCAGTGCCTGCACGCACTCGCTCCCCAGATGCACACAGGGGTCCTGCTGGGCAGGACAGAAAGACAGAAGGGCTCCTGCCTTTATGCACTGGCCTCTGAGGGGAAGCATGAAAGCAGCAACAAGCAGGCCAACACAGGCCAAGGAAGAGAGGGAAGGGGGCAGTCTCTACCCAGGTCTTGGAGGAGGCCCCACTCTCGGGGGGCTGGTGCCAGGCATAGCTCTGAAGACACCACCCACAGAGGGTGCAGTTGGAGGCTGGGGCAAGGAGTGGTGCAGACCCTCCTGAGAGGGCCTCTGCGGGGTGCAGGTAGGATTGGGGTGCCATCCAAAACCTGTACTTGATGCTGCAGGGTACAGGGAAGGACTCCTGCCTCCCTGCCCACATGCCTGTCCGCAGACAGTCCCAAGCCCAAGCCTGTGGGGAACTCGCTGGAAGCAGCAGTACTTACGGAGAGTCCCAACCTCCCTGCAAATCCTGATCAATAGGGCCCAAAAGGTTTCCCCATGAGTCTCAGCAATGGCTGTAGCTCTTGGTGTCACCCGGGGCATTTGAACCTCCTGAAATCAAGGGATCAGCATGGTGCTTTACAGTGTCGAGCAACACAGCCCCCAATGTCAGTGTCTTTCTCCCACAGGTTCCAAGATCAAGCCTGGAGGCTCCTAGGCAAAGCACGGCTACCACCTGGCAGGTCATGGGAGGGACCCAACCTGGCCAGCCTCCCGACCTGGCACCTTCTTGACATGGCCACCAAGGACCCAGACAGCTCTCAAACCTCCAGCCTTTATATGTTAAGCTGAGCCCCTGGTTCACAGGTAACTAGACTGGGGCCCAGGGACAGCCAGAGGCACAACCAGGAGTTTTCCCCACACAACTCTCCCTGTCCTGCAGTGCTGGACTTCAGAGCCGGCTCTGCCACTCGCCAGCCTGTGGCTGCAGGATATCACTTCCCTCCTCTGTGCCTCAGCTTTCCCCACCTAGGAAAGGGAGCTAATACAGCACCTACCTCCAGGTGCTGTGAAAATAAATGGTATAACATGCTTAGAGGGCCGTCAGGCCCAGAGTAAGCAATCCCATCACCCATGTTTAGTATCGAAGACAGACTTGCCCTTCACAGCATGACTTTGAATTTATTTCTTATATCTTTCACAACACTGCCAGAAACTTCACTGAACTTTACAAAAGAGCCTTACAGAGGCAAAAAGGTTGCAGTGGCTGAGATAACAGAATTTGGGCCCAAACCCCAGCCTAGCCACTTAACTAACTGGGAACTCCAAGGAGATTGCCTCGCCTCTCTGTGCCTCGGTTTACCTGCCTGCAGAATGGGGTGAAGGTGTGTGTTATGAGGACTCTGTGGGATGTGCACGGACAACAGCACACTGCCTATATTGAGCGATTTCTACGGCTGCTGTTACTTTTCTGCAGGCCAATACTTCCCGTCTCCCCATGCAGCAATCAGGAGCTGTGACCACCGGGCTGCAACAGGTCTGGCCCTGCGGTTATAACCTACGCCCAACGGTCTCGGTGGAAGGCCCCAGAAGCACTGTCAGCCGTGGTGAGTTACCAGCCGCCAGTCTCCCCCCATCCCTCCCGCACCAACCACCTGCAGATACCAAAGGCGAAAAGGGCTGGGCTCTCTCTCATTAGGGAAACCCTCATTTTCTGCTCCATCTCTGTCTGCAATAGAAAGCAGAGCAGCCGGCCCTGACGTTCTCAGGTTAACAGATCACGTTTCTGCATCACGCAGACACAGGCTCTGAGCAGGGCTCGAGGGTGGCTGCAGCCCGCTCCAGGCTGGGCCAGGACCTCAGCGATCTGCTAAATCACCACGGCACTGCAGAGACCCAGGCCCTCCTGGGCCTCCTGCCAGCCAGGAGGAAGCAGAAACACCTGCATGTGGCTGTTCAGGAACTGAACTTTATCCTCGTTAGAAATGGTGTCAGCGAGAGTCTGACCAGGAGGAAGAGCCTGTGTCCTCTGGCCTAATGAGTCCGCAGGGGCCGTGCCACCGAAAAGCCAGGGAAACACAGATCTAGACCCACTCACTGGGAAGCCCGTCGCGTCCCCAAGCCAACTCCCAGGTTCCCCCAGCCGGAGGCCCCCAAACAGCTGAGTGGTCAAATTTCCACTGGGCAGCTTCCGGGCAGCCACTCCCAGCAGCTACCCAGCTTTCTGGGCTGAGCAAACAGAAGCCGCTTGCCTGAGCTCATCTGTATTCCATCCACGGCTCATTTCTCACACCCCATGTCTTATTTTGCCCGAAACACATTTGAGTTCTTTAAGTGCAGGTATGCTTGGCTAACACCCCAACGCTATTAGCAGCCATGATAGCTCACAAGCACAAACCTAGCTTGGGACAAAAATGGTCTGCTTTACTTTTTGTTTTTTTGTTTTTTCGGTTTTTGTTTTTATTTTGGACGGCTTTTTTATTTTTATTTTTTTTACACAGGCAGGCACAGGGAAACAAACCCGGGTCTCCAACATAGGAGGCGAGAAGTTTGCCTGCTGAGCCACTGTGGCCTATCCTAGCCTGCTTTACTTTTAACAGCCCCATGCTGCAGGTGGAAACTCAGAGAGTGGGTATCAGCCCCAGGCCACACAGCCACCTTGAAGTCCAGGCCCCTTCCCAGCTGGCACACGTCTTGCACACAGGAAGCTGTCCTCAGTGGCCACCATGCTGGATATGCTCATTACATCCCACCACAGTCACTGCTGGAGGTTCCCCCCCCCCACCATCTTGACCCATGCAGAGGGCCAAACCCCAGACAGGAGAGACCAGAGGCCGGGTGGGCCACACAGTCCATGTGAGGGCAAACCTGCCCAGGAGGGCGTCCCCCAGAAATGGGCACCTGGCCAGAGCCACTGCAGGTCAGGCATCCCATTCTTCCACAAAGCTGGAGCAGACCCCGATTCCAGAGGGTCATTCCCAAGCCGTGGGGCAGTGGAAGCTAGGAGGGGCCCCTGTAAGGTGTTCCATAGAAAGGGGAGAGGCCCACTGGGGTCCCCAGTGGGAGCTGGGGTACCTAGTCTCACAACCACTAAAACGGATCACAGCAGGGTGAGCTCAGGAGAGCCCTTCGGTTCCTCGAACTCCTAGGCATCAAGGGGGGTGGGGGGGCTGGGTGTATTTCTGCCACTTCCTGTGATATCGTAGCATCCTTACACTTCCACACACGCTGCTCTTCACAAAAGGAGAAAATCAGCTCAGGCTCCCGGCCTCCCCAGCAACAGTGAATCACTAGAACCTAATAACGCTTGTTTTCATCGTGCAGGAAACCACTCTTCTATTCTATTCTATTCTACAACAAAAAATGGTGATTCAGGAAACACGGTGTGAGTCTTCTCTCTCATTTTATAGTTGGTGGAGGGGAGGGCCGGGAGGGTGAGGAAGGCAAGAGAGACAGAGAGCTGGGCAGGAGCCGGGGCTGGCCTCTGCTGGCATCCACTTGAGGCTGGACTTGCAGACAGGAGAGAGGGCGGGGTAGGCTGCAGGGCCAGCGGCTTGGAGAGAGACCACCCAGCTCTTCCTCCTCGAGCCCCATGCCCACCTCCACCTCCATAAGAGACAGAGGCACCCAGGGTCACAGTGAAACAGACCACAGCGCTGGGACACCCCCACACAGGTCCAGGAAGTGGTTCTGGGATCAAGAAGACCCAGACATCACGGAAGTAGGCCCTGCCTCGCCCTGGCCTGGCCCCCACCTTCCCGGCACCGCCACACACTATACACCAGCGGCCAGTGGAGAGAAGAGAAGGTCCAAGGAGAGGGGCGGCCCCCCAGGAGGCCCAGGATCCCCACCACCAGGCCACCAGGCCCAAGTGTACCCAATGAGCTCAGCACTGGAGGGGCTGGTGGGGCTCAGGCCCAGATGGCCCGAGGTCACAAAGTGCAACACAAGTGGCACCTTTCTAATCACCAGCATGGGTAAAAGGGTAAATCACACCAAGGCCAAGGCAGGAGGAAGGCTGGGCCAGCCAGGGTCCCTTACTGGGCCAGATGGAAGGAAGGCCCGGCAGGCTCCCCGGGGCTCCCTGAACTCCTTTACCAGGGGCAGGTCCCCACTGGACACTTGTCCGGCAGGGCTGCATGCGGTGCAGAGTAAGGAAACCCCGAAACCCTTACCCGAGCCTGGCAAACGGAGCAGCAGGCACCACTGGACGTGCCTGGCCTCCGGAGCCTCTGCCTGTGCCTCTTGTTGGTGGTCAATTAGCATCCCTCACTATCTACTGATAAGAAACTGAGGCACAGGAAGCTCAACATCCTTCCTAAGGTGACAGAGTAGGTGAGGGAGGGAGGCAAGACTCCCAACCCCCTCCTCTCCAACCACTGTACCCTACTTTGAACATAGCACAGCCCTTGGACCGGCCTCCTGTCTGGGACCCAGGGCTCTTACTTTTGTTGTGTGCAAGGAAGGTCGGCAATCTGAATTTCCTCTCCAAGGTAGGCAAGAAGGAAGCCCCAGCCCAACAAACGGTTCCACCCAACCCTGGAAACGCAGGGCAACAGCCCCAAGGCCGTTGGGCTTAGCCTGTGCAGGGGTCTCACTCTGGTGGCAGCCCCTCCCGCCCCCGCCCTTGCGCCTCCCTCTTCCCCTGCTCACTGCACTGGGCGCAGGGTGTGCTCCGGAAGGCGGAGGCCTCGGGTCAGGGGTTGTCACGCCACACCCCACCTCCTCGGGGCTGCCAGCCTGGGTTCCAGCCAAGGTGTCCTCAGGCCCCTGCGGAGCACCACAACTCATCATCTCAATCGAGGAGAGAGGGCACGCGAATGGGAGGGCTGTGCCGGGATCCGCAACTTTTCGGCGGCCTCGCCTCTGAGACCCCTGGGGGTAGGGGCTCCTTCCTCCTTCTCCTCCTCCTCCTCCTCCTCCTCATTCCCGCCCAGGAGCGGGAAAAGAGAACGATAACCTCCGCGCCAGCGCTCCGGCCTGACCCCTTCCAGCGGCCGGTCTGGGCCCCTCTCCCCCCACCCCCCACCTCCCGCCGGCGACCCCAGCCCGGGCCCCCAAACCACCGAACCCGGGAAAGGCCGGCGTCCCCGGGACCTCGCCTCTTCCACCAGCCCGCAACCGGGGGGGCCGGGACGCGCGAGACCCGGGGGCGTATGTGCGGAGCCCTCCACGAGGGGCTGCGGGTTCCCGCGCTGGGGCGGCGGGGCGCGGGCTGGGCCGTGTGGGTGTCGGTGCGTGCCCGCCGAGCCCGCTTACCCTGCGTGGAGGTCGGGACCAACTCTCATCCACCCGCCGCGGCGCCTCCCCGGCCGCGCTGCACCTGCCGCCCGCCCGGAGCGCAGCGGCGCCGGGGAGCCCGGAGGAGGCGGCCCCGCGGGTCCCGGCGACGAGCGCGGAGACGGAGGCGGTGGCGGCGGCGGCGGCGGCGCCCGGTCGCGCGCTCGCGTCCCGCTGCGCGGAGTCTGCGCGCCCCCTACCCGGCTGCGCAGCCGCCGCGCCGCCCCGCGCCCCGCCCCGCCCGGGCCTTAAAGGGGCAGCGCCCTCTGAGCGCCCGGACCCTCTGCCCCGCGCGCCGCGCCGCCCCCTCCCGCCCCTTCCCAGCACGGCGGGCTCCTGGACCCGCGGGACACGCGCCCGCCCTGGAGCCGCGGGGACGAGCGCGGGCGGAGAATAGCGCCTTCGTGCTCGCGCGAGCTCGGTCACGCGGCACCGCCTTTGTTTGGGTGGCCCACGTGGGTCCCCCGACACCCGCACCCACACGCACGCGCGGCGGCTCCTCCGCACGACCGCCGTACGGTCTTACGCGTTGGTCACGGCGGACACCACGGGCACAGCCACGCACAAACACACACGCCGCTGTCACCTGTCCCGCGACCCGCCCGGACACCCCCTCGGAGCCGCGCGGGGACCACCTGTCGGTTGGGGACGGGTCAATGGCCTTGCTGCCAGCGGCTACCCGCATCCCAGACCGAAACGTCTGTACCCTGCTAGGGCCCAGGACACGGCCCCACAGCAGAGACAGGAGCTAGAGCCTGTATGGGGCGGCCGGGGTCTTGGCTGCAAACGTCCTGTGGACGCCCAGCACGTCCAGCAGCTGCCCTCGTCCCCATCCCCAGGGACTCTGCACTCAGCCTCACCCCCTTTCTCAAAAATCTCACCTTTGTCCTTCAGCTGCTACCACCCCAGGCACCACACTGTGGGGCAGGAGATCAGTGGAGGGGACACACTCTCAGGCCACCTGCTCCTGGGTGGGACTCTCCAGGAGAAACCCTGGGCAAGGAGTTGCCTAGCTCACAGTCTTTTCACAGCTGGCCAGGTGAACAGAAAGCTGTGCAGAGCCTGGAGGAAACAGGCCCTTGGACTGTACTGGGAGGGACTCCCTATCAACTGACTCCCCGCCCAGTTCTGCCCTGAGAGGATGGCTGCTGGGGGGTGGGGAGAGAGTAATACAGAATGCCCAAAGGCTTTCATTTCCCAGCCTTCTCTGGCTCCTTCTCTAGTTGTGCTCTGCTGAGCTTGCAGTATCTTCCTACCTGCTCTGATGTCAGCTAGATGTGTCTCCAGCCCAGCGTCCTTGCTGTGCCTCAGACCTGCCTGTCCACAGTCCTCAGGAGTTCTGTAGATGCCGCCAACCCAAGGCTTCTAGAACTGAGCTCCCCACTTCTCCACCCCACCCCTCACCTCCTGCCACCCCTCACCAGCCCACAAACACCCCTCTTTCTCACTCCCCTGGACTTCCAGGGGACTCCCAGACTCCATCTGCCTCCCCATGTCTGGGAAACTCCAATTCATTGCTCAAGTTCTCCAACTCAAGCACCCCTGGAGCTCCCTGGTGCGAGTTTCAGGGCCTCTCTTTTGTTCTCCCTCAGTGTTCCCTGCCTTGGGAGGCAGCCCTGATGGAGCTGGGCCAGGACAAACATTCAAGGGAGCATCCTGGCCAGAGGTATACCTCGGGGAGGCTTCACTTCTTCCTTGTAGGGTAGGCCACCGGCTGATTTCAAACCAAAGGAGCTACTGTGTCCACAAGTGCTGCACAGACATGGGGGCTTTGCTGACCTGGCCTGGCTGTCCTCAAGACTATCTCTTCCCTGGGATGAGAGCTCTTTGGGACGGGGACAGGGTTTGAGTCACGCTTGTGCCCAGGCATGCCACCCACATCCAGGCTTCCCTGCCAGACCACACTGGTTCCTCCACCCTCCTGGCCCCTGGAAAGAATTCCGAAACTCCCGCCTTATCTCTTTGTCCTCCAGGGAAACAGTACTCGTGTTTATCACAATCACAAGCCTGACTTTCCTGCCTCCAGGTCCGTGCTCCAGGTCCGTGCTCCCGCTCCACTCTTTGCCAGGACCACCTTCCTTACTCGAAAGCCACCAGCTCCACGAAGCCTCCCTGGACTAATATGCTCAGTAATGACCCTGGGGTCCCTTGGACCCCAGGCCCCGCCCCCTGCCCCCACCCTCATTTGCATTGTTGCCTTGTTGTGTTCTTGTCTTCTGCGCTAGCCGGGCTGGAAAGACCCAGCTGATCCCCAAGTGTGTCTGCTCCACCAGTACCCCTCCAGGCAGGAGGGGGCTGAACACTCTACATATCTGTCTCTGAGTACCTGCCTCTTTGTTGATTTACCCACTTCATTGGAATCCTGTGGGCCGCCAGGGCTGGCCCTCTCCATGCCCCTGTCCAGCCCCCACCACGTGGTTCAGAAACATTTATTGAAGGGGCCTTGGCCCCTGGTGCTAGAGACCTCATCCCAATACATGAAGTCCCCTGTGCCAGAGGACGCCGAGGCACAGAGGGTCAGTCATGTGCCCAGGGTTACCAAGCAGGGACAGAATAGGGCTCCAAGCCAGGTCCCGTCCCTGCGTCACCTCGTCCCGGGAGCTGGCAGCACCTGGCACGGAGCAGCCCTGCAGTCAGTGGTGGCCTTTTCTATTTTAATAATGATTAGGGGAGGGGGGGGGTGGCACATGGGGACTGGGGCCAGAAGAGCTGAAAGAACGCAAGCAGGGGCCACGAGTTTGGGGGAAGAGTCACAGTCTGGGAGTCCCTGTCTCCCAACTCAGAATTGACACCCTACAGCTGCTGAGCAACCCTGGGTCCTGACACAGAGCACAGCAGGATCCAGAGTCTCAGTGGGGCCAAAGGGCTGCAGATCCACTCCTCAAACAGTGCACGGGCCCGTGCCCAGGCCTCACCCGGCCCCAGCTGGCACTGCCCCAAGCCCACCCTTGGGCAGCTCAGCGAAGTACCACGAGCCGGGGAGGCCTTCAAACAACAGAAGCTTATTGTCTTCCAGTTCTGGAGGCCAGAAATCTGTAAGCAAGTTGTAGGAAGGGACAGGCTCCCTCTGAAACCTGTGTAGGGGGCTCCTTCCTGGCCTCTTCCAGCTGCAGGTGGCTGTTGCAGTCCCCGGGATCCCTGGGCTGCTGGCCACTGCATCCCAGCCTCTGTCTCTGTCTTCACTTTGCTGTCTCCCCATGTGTCTGTCAGTCTCTCTTCTCACCAGTCACTGGGTTGTAGGGCCACCCCGATCCACTAGGATCTCATCTTAACCGACTCCATCTGCCATGCCCCTGTTTCCACACCAGACTGCATTTGCAGGTCCGGGGTGGGTTAGGGCTTTTACATGTCTTTTTAGGGCCCCTGCTCCTTCCCTGGGGGCCCTGGTGCAGCCTACCCAGGAAGCCAGGTGTGCGGACACTCCGAGAAAGGGTTAGGCCTGGACTCTGCAAGGCTATACGTGCCCTGGGTGGCCCTGGGTGTGGTGGAAGTCCAAGAAGCCCCCCAGCCCTGACACCTCTGGAGGGCGGGAGGTAAAAGAGGGAACCTCTGAGGACCACTGTTCCCCGCACTCCTCTGGCCAAGCCGGCATCCCCCAGCCCTCCACCAGCTCCTGCATCCCCCCTCTGCCCTGCTGGGTAAGCACTGTTTACTTCCCCTTTTGCAGATGATGGTGCCAAGCACACTGGTGGCATGTGACTCATCCCGGGCTCTCAGCAGGGTTGTCTGTCTGTGGAGTCCAAAGTCCATGCCCCTCCCATGCCCATTCCACTGCCAGGCATGGGACAGAAGTAATTTCTAGAAAGGGCACTCCTGTCACCAGGATAGATCCAAGCAAAGCCAGCTGGGGCCCAGGATGGGTCCCCCCTGGAGAGGGGTGGAGGCTGTCTTGGCCTCTCCCAGCCCTGGGGAGGAGCTGCCCCAGAGCTCAGGCCGTGACCTATGTCACTGTCCCTGCCCAGCGTGGAGCAGGCAGCAGTCCTGGGCACATCACACCTGTCTGGAAGGTGGGGTCCTAGGGCCCCTCTCAGTGATGCTAAAAATTCCGGGAAATGAGGAAGTGTTTAAACACTCAGAAACTTCCAGATCTTAATCCCCTTGTGCTGGGGAGGGTCTGCAAGCATCCCACCTCCATGCCACCCCTTTTCTGGCATGTAGGAGGACAAAGTAAGTGTGCAGGGCAGGCTGTCAGAACCCAATACAACTTCAGTTTTGGGGGAGTTGGGGCTGAGTGAGCCCTAAGGTCACATTATCCTGCCTTCTCCTCTGTGCCAGGCCCTGTGCTGGGGACATAGGGGGCGGAGAGAGCTCCAAGACTCTAAGGGAGAGACAGAGAAGCAGGCAGGCCATGATGTCACAGGGTGGTCAGTCCTGAGAGAGAGAGAGAGAGAGAGAGAAGCACAGAGGGCAGCAGGACAAGGGCCCAAGGAAGACACCTGAAGGACTTCCTGGAGGAGGTGATGCCAGAGCAGAAGCCAAGGAGTAAAGTAGGACAAGGCAGGAGGAAGGGCATTCCAAGCAGACAGAATGGCACATGCTAAGGCTGGGGAGAGAGAGAACTCCATTTGTTGGGGGAAATGCAGGTCACTCTGTTTTGCTAGGAAAAGGCAGGGACCTGGCCATGAAGGAGAGCCTGAGGGTTCAGGCTTGGTCCCAGGAGCGGTAGGGAGCCACAGCAGAAATTAGAGCAGGAGACCTCAGGATAAGACTGGTGCTTTTGGTAGGAAAAGCCTAGGTTTCAGGATGCTTCTAGAATGTGGAAATGGGAGGGTCCCAGGGTGCCAAGTAGCTGGGAGGGGTGGAGCGGCTTTGGCTGAGCCCTTCCTGAAGCCTGGACAATGTGTGTTGTCCAGATGACAGACAGTGCCGGGGTGGGGGTGGGGGGGTAGAGAATGTGGGAAATAAAGCCCCCCACCCTCTCCACTTGGAGCAGGTGAGGGTCCAAGAGGGGCCACTGGATGATGGGAGGGCTGCTCAAAGGTCAGGAAGTGTGGGCACGGACAGGCAAGGAGGACGCCAAGTTTCAGGGTACATGGCCACCTTTCACCTATCCCGACCACCTCTGCAGAACCCAGTGCTCAGAAAGGGGTAGGGAGAGATGCAGGGACAGGAACAAGGTCTGAGGACTGGAACTTCTGGGGACTCGGCTCCAGGCCACACAGACGAGCAGCCACGCCCTGGAGGGAGCCCCAAATTGCCTACCCCAAGACCCAGGCCAGCCTTCGCTGCTGCACCTCCCCCAAAGGCCCCTCCTCTCCCCTCCCTCAGACCCTCTAGAGCCCCCAGTGCACCCTCCCTGAGCCACCCCACCCCACCCTCTTCTCTGGCGGCTCCCTCTACTCCTTGGTTCTGAGCTTCCCAGCAGCGCTCTGCAGTAGGGGCCCTTTGCTCCTCACCGCTGGTCCCTAAAAGTCTCCCAGCTTTGGGTTCCAAGTCAGCCAGCCCACTCACTCCCTCAGTTATCTCCTGACCGGTGGTTCACTGCAGGGCCCCCTAACTGGCTCCCTAATGCCTCCCCCATCCCATCCCCACCACCTCACACACACCGACAGACAGACAGCCGCCACAGGGACCTGCCTCTCCTCTGCACAGACCCCACCATGGCCTGGGCCCTGCTGCTGGCCGCCCCCAGACTTCTCCATTCTCCTGGCCTGCAGTGCGCCTTGGTGCCTTGCTCCCCCAGTCCCTGCCGATTCTGGGACCCCCAGCACACTCTTCCCTGAGCTTTGCCCGCACTGATGCCTCTGCCATCAGGCTCTGCCCCTGGTATCAGCATAGCCCTCCTCCCGACATCAAGTCTCTGCTCAAGTGCCACCTTTTCCTGAAGCCCACCCTGACTCCCACTCCAGACTTGCTCCGGCGCCTGCCCCGCTCACCTCCTCCCTTGCCTGACTTCTCTCTGGCACCCAGCACTTTACGTTGCACTGTGGCAGACAGAATAACGGACCCCAAAGAAGCCTGCACCCTAGTACCCAGAACCTGCCAATGACAAAAGGGACTCTGCCGATGGGATTATGCTGAGGGCCGTGAGATGGGAGATTCCCCTGGGTTACCATGGTGGGCCGTTAATTCAATTTCAAATGTCATAAGAGGAAGGTAGGAGGGTCAGAGTTGGGGAGATGTCACGCTGGAGTGGGGAAGGGGGGTCTCAGCTCTGCCCCCACCTGACCTGCCCCCACCTGACCTAGACGCCACGCTGCTGGCCTTGAAGAGGGAGGAAGAGACTTCTAGAAAATGAGTTCTCCCCTGGAGCCTCCAGAAGGGATGCAGCCTTGCCCATACTGTCACTTGAGAACCTCTGCCCTCCAGAAGTGTAAGAGAATACATTTTACCAACTGTGCGGTCATTTGTCATAGCAGCAGGGAGAAACGAATACACACTGTCTTAGCTTGGCAGAGCTGCCATGACAAACAGCACATGGTGGTGCGGCCTGAACGGTGGAAATCCTCTGCAAGGCTGCGGTAAGGGCAGGGCCTGCTCCCTCCCGTGCCAGAACCTTCCGGCAGCCCTCTGTCACCCAGCCACCTGTCTCCTGTCTCCTTGGGTTGACGCTGAGTTCCGGCTTCTCCAGCTGTGTCCAATGTCCTCTGCCTATAAGGACCCAGTCTGGCGATTGAAGGCCAGGCCACCTGGGCCCTGGAAGTAAAAACCATCTTCAGAGGTCCTGTGTGTAAGGGCTTTACATACACAGGATTGGGCCTAAACAGGAACATGCCTCTTGTGGGGGCAGGATTCGATCCCCAACACACACCGTCTGAGCAGCCTCAGGGGGCCCAGCCGTGTCGGGCCTCTGGGGAGGGGCTCTGCTATAGGAATTCTGGCCCCAGCCCTCCAGGGGGCTGGATGTACTTCCCAGGACTCGGTGCATGTCTGTACCACCGTTCCCCGGACTGCCTGGTACTTCACGGGCACAAGCAAACCAGGGATTAACGAGTGAAGAAATGACGCCAAGAAACGAAACATGCTTATTTCCTTGACTTTAAAATGCCAGCGGGTGCAACATACACCATCAACTTCAGAGCGGCTTTTCAGGAAAAATGAAATACCCCTGCCTTCGATGCTGGCGTCTTTGTAGTCCCAGAAGTGCAGCAGGAATGGGAACGAATGAGCATCTAGGCTTGGAGGAAGCAAGGCCAAGGCAAGACGTAAGGGCTTTTCCCGTTCTGGACCTTGGGAGGGGTGTGTTTCCTGCAGGCCGGGGCCTGGAGAGAAAATTCGGGCATCCGAGGGGGCACGCCACGGCCCCTGCTGCCCGCCTTGGGGGGTGCGCCACCTCGTGGCCTCAGGAGGCAGTGCCGGCCCAGGGACCAGGCTTAGGCCGAGGGACCTGTCCACCTGACCTCCCACGGGGGCCGGATAGCAGGATCTCCCTCCTTAGCAGCCCTGCTTCCTGTCTCCGTGCTGGGGAGGAGGATGGGGACCGGGCCACTGCTCACCTGGGTTCTAACCCGGGCTCCGGGCCCCTTGCTGTGTGACCTTGCCAAGACCCCCTTTTTTTAAAAAATTTATTTATTAATTTAAAAAAATTTAACAAACAAAATAAAACATTAACATATATAATCCGTAATTCACAATATCATCACTTAGTTGCATATTCATCATTTCTTAGAACATTTGCATCCATTCAGAAAAAGAAATAAAAAGACAGTAGAAAAAGAAATAAAACGAAAACAGAAAAAAAAAAGATTATACCTACCATACCCCTTACCCCTCGCTTTCATTGATCACTAGCATTTCAAACTAAATTTATTTTAATGTTTGTTCCCCCTATTATTGTTATTCCATATGTTCTACTCGTTTGTTGACAAGATAGATAAAAAGGAGCATCAGACACAAGGTTTTCACAATCACACAGTCTCATTGTGAAAGCTATATCATTATACAATCATCCTCAAGAAACATGGCTACTGGGACACAGCTCTACGTTTTCAGGCAGTTCCCTCCAGCCTTTCCATTATGCCTTAACTAAAAGGGTGATATCTATATTATGCGTAAGAATAACCTCCAGGATAACCTCTCGACTTTATTTGGAATCTCTCAGCCATTGACACTTTAAGACCCCCACCATTTGAGCCTCAGTTTCCCACTTTGCAGGGTGATAGCTGCCGCTGCCCCCGCTCCCCTTCTGTTCCACTCACCCGCAGCCATTCATAGAGCCGGCATCACACACACCTGGCCTCTAAGACCTTATTTAGGAGGAGGAAGACAGGTGCGTGAGCCATGGCAGGTGTTACCATGGGGCTGGGGACAGGGGCAGAGGGCCAGGTTAGGGGACCTGGGGGCCCAGGGGAGGGGATTACATGCTGAGGAAGGCCCGGGGAGGCCAGCCTGGTAGAGGGCAGAGGATCAGCCATGGGGGCAGTCTTCTCTGTCCTCCTGGGCTCAGGCACGTGGTGGATGAAGGGGATGAGGAGCCAGGGTGCACGGTGGGGGTCCTGGAGCGATTGCACAGAGCTGGCTGGAAGAACTGGTGCTGTGGAAAGACCTCCCCCGAGACCAGGGGCTGGGCTGGGTCCAGGGCAGCGTGCCTGGTGGCCTGAGTGGGCGTGTGTGGGTGACTGTGACAGGAGCTGGTGGGGCCAATCGCTGAGGCAGTCAGAGGTGAGACGCCAGGGGACATCAGGGGCTGGCACAGGAGCAGGCTGGAGGTGGCCGGCAGAGTCGCTGACACATAAGTGGAGTTCAAAGGATGGGACAGCTGAGGGTGTGGAGAAAAGGGCCTTGCTGAGGGGGCTGCTGGGAGCAGGCAGAAAGGGAGGCACATGCAGAAGCAGGGGGGCTGTGGACCCGTCAGAGCTCAGATCCCCCACCTTTCAAATGGGGTGATGACCCCAACCCTGACCTCTCTTGGGGCAGCTGTGAGAATGCGGTCAGCGGCACAGGAGGTGGCCAGGGCTGCTGCTCTCACTCAGGCCCCCACTCTCAGCCCCTCTTGGGGGACACCTGGGACCCCCTCACGCAGCAGCACAGCTTCCTGGCAATGGTGGGCTCAGGCACCAGGCAGGGTTCAGAAGGTGCCCAGAGCAGTCCTGTGCCCACAGGCACTGCAGCAGGGACTAGGGGGAGAGGGGGGCTTGCCACTGCACCCAGTTTGCCCGAGAGGGGCTGAGAGTGGGGGCCTGAGTGAGAGCAGCAGCCCTGGCCACCTCCTGTGCCGCTGACCGCATTCTCACAGCTGCCCCAAGAGAGGTCAGGGTTGGGGTCATCAGCCCATTTGAAAGGTGGGGGATCTGAGCTCCAGGGGGCTAGTGACAGGACTGCCCAAAGGGGTTAGTGGGGCAGAGATGGCCTGGCTCAGGGCAGCTGCTTCATTTCCTTGGGCAGCCCCGTGATGCATGGACAGGGGCCTGGGCTTGCACTGCAACCAGAGCCCGGACTTTGGCACCAGGACCTCCCTGTCCTCGGGGGCTGTCCAGGGTGGCAACAAGACCAGCGGGGAGCTTCCACCCCTCACCCCCACACTCAGGCCCAGGGGAAAGCTGGTGGAAAGGAGCCGAGATTACTGCAGAGGCTCGCCTGGCGGTGGGGGGGGGGGGGGGGGGGGCGGGCCTTAGATGGCCATGAGGTTTTGCATTTCCCCCAATCCTCCCCTATAAACAGAACAACTAAGGGGAAGAAAACGCACACAAGAAAGCAAAAACAAAAATGGGCACCATCGATGGAAGAACAGGTGAGCCCGAATGGCGAGGGAGGGGTCGGGGCGCACCTACCAAGAGCCTCGAGCGCATCATGGGATCGGAAGTCGGGGGAGGCCCCCAACTCTGAGAAGCTCCGAGGTGGTGAGTGCATCTGGGGGGCCTTCGCAGGGGACCCAGAGCAGCAGAGGGGCTGGTGGGGGTGGAGATGGGGGGCTCTGTGGTCTCCGATGTGCTGTGGGTGCCAGGGGCCCCAAGAAGGTGTGACAGTGTAGGAGGGACTGGGGGGTGAGCCCAGGGGATCCCAGACGAGCACCCAAGACCCCTTTCTGGAACAAAGCCCCTATTTTCCATCCCTTTGAGAAACCACAGAAGGGGTAGCACCACCCAGCCACCAGATCAGCAAACCCTCTGGCATTCCTCTGCCTCCTGAGAGCAGAGGAGAACCCATGCCGTGCAAAAACGACCTGCCAAAAAGAATTGCGGCCAAGCTCCACCCAAAGTTACAAAAAAAGAGAGCAGGAGGGGCCTCGTGACGCTCTGTTCAATAGAACTTTCCACCCTGGCCACAAGGGAGCCCCCAGCTACAGGCAGCTGCTGGCGCTGAAGTGTGGCTAGTGCAGCAGATAAATTGAAATTCTAATTTTACTTCACTTTAATTAGTTCACATGCCAACAGCCAAATGTGGACCATATGGGCGGGGCAGCTACTGACGGTGAGCATGCACCAGAAAAAGACAAAAACCGGAATCAGATACTTCAAAATAAGCCAAAAAGAAATTAAGAAAATGATAGAAACCCAGAAAGAGCAAGATAATTCAGAATGAGAAAAACTCAGAAATTTTGTAATTAAAGGAAAGGAAATTTTGAAAGTTGAACAGCTCAGAAAATAATTTTAAATAAAAGATAATTTCAGAACTAAAGACTGAACTAAAAGGGACATAAGACTGAATAAACATGACAGATGGTTCCTTGAGATAAATAGAGGGTAGATAGAAGGTTTTTTCTTTTTGAATAAAAAGATTTTAAAAGTAGATAAAAAGGATTCAAGAGAAAGTAAGACTTGCAGAAGAAAGGTGAAAAAAAAAGCTACCTATGAGATTAGATTTTCTGAAGAGGAAAACCAGAGCAATGGACCAGAACAAACATGGAAACTATAATTCAGGAAAATGTTCCTGAAATTTAAAACGAAAAAAAACTTAAAAGCACATATTGAAAGAATAGACTTTATACTGAGACATTTGTACATTTGTCCAGGAATGAGTGACCCTGAGGCAGAGTTTAGTGTAACTGTTGGGTTTTAGAGAAAAAAAAAAGACAATCCTTTGGATATCCAGACAAAAAAATCAAGTCACTTATAAGGAAAGTATAGCTGGACATTGCACATTTCGACCACAGTGCTTTATGCCAGAAGACATATTCCAGTGCATCTTAGGGAAAAAAATGTGAAACCAGATTTCTATATCCATTCAAAAGGACCTCCCATTGCAAAGGCTGCAGAGAAGCTTCTCCTGCCCAGGACTCTTGCTTCCAGGGGTGTTTACTGAAGAATCTCCGAGAGAATGAACTACGGAAAATGGAAACGAATGGAGATGCATCATAAGAAATGAGTATTAAATGCATTTTTACCCTGAGAACTAAACTCAGCTGTGACCATGCAGAGACCTGGCAGGAGAGCCAGGAGAGGATATGAAATATAGTCAGCATGCTGCTTGTTTGTGGTATCAACTGGGCAAAAGGGTATTCCCTTAAGTCAAGGGTGGGGGGCATTAAAGGTTACCAGCTAATTTTATTATTGGCCCTGATGGAAAACTACAAGACAATTGAGAGAGAGAGAGAGAGAGAGAGAGAAAGAGTAAAAAGAAAGGGAAGGAAAGGAAAGGGGAGGAAAAGAAAGAGGGAGGGAGAAAGGAGACCAAGGATTTATATAAAGGTATTTAGTATAAAGTAATTATTTATAACATATGTAAAGATAAATATTTTTTCATTTTTTAAAAATATTTTTAATTTTTAATGACAAATCTTCACACACATACAATCCATATATGGTGTACAATCAATGGCTCCCAATATCATCACATAGGTGTGCATTCAGCACCATGATCATTTTTAGAACATTTGCATCACTCCTGAAAAAGAAAAAAAAAAGAATCATACACCCCATACCCCTTACCCTTCCCGGTATTTCAGTCTACCCAATCTTTACCCTTTATCTCCCCCTATTATTTATTTTTTATCCTTATTATTATTTTTTATTCATCTGTCCATACCCTGGATAAAAGGAGCATCAGACACAAGGTTTTCAAATCACACAGTTACATTGTAAAAGCTATATAGTTATACAGTCTTCAAGAATCAAGGCTACTGGAACACAGCTCAACAGTTGGAGGTACTTCCTTCTAGGTTAACCTTCTTTCTTCTGGGTTTTAATAGCGTTGACATCTGTTCTAGTTTGCTAGCTACTGAAATGCAATATACCAGAAACAGAATGGCTTTTAAAAAGGGGAATTTAATAAGTTTCTAGTTTACAGTTCTAAGGCCATGAAAAATGTCCAGATTAAGGCAAGGATATAGAAATGTCCAATCCAAGGCATCCAGAGAAAGACACCTCGGTTCCAGAAGGCCATTGAAGTTCAGGGTTTCTTTCTCAACTGGGAAGGCACATGGCGAACATGGTGATGTCTGCTAACTTTCTCTCCAGCTTCTTGTCTCATGAAGTTCCCCCAGGGATGTATTCCTTCTTCAACTCCAAGGCCTCTGGCAGCATGGGTTCTCTCTCTCTCTTCAAAATGCTTCCTCTTTTAAAGATTCCAGTGAACTGATCATGATCCACCTGGGGTGGGTGGAGTCACATCTTCCTCTAATCAAAAGTTAATACCCACTATCAGATGAGTCACATCTCCCTGGGAACAATCAGAAAGCTCCCAGCCAGCAATATTGAATGAGGATTAAAGGACGTGGCTTTTCTGGGGTCCACCACAGATTCAAACTGGCACAACACCATAGTGGGTTTTGCTTTTTATACATGTGCTTTTCAACTGTAAATATAAACATTTATGTTTGTTATTTCTTCTTGGTGAATTGTCACCTTTATTAATATATAATGTCCTTCTTTGTCTCTTATGATGTGTTCATATTTAAAGTCTACTTTGTCTGATATTTGTATAGTTTTTCCTGCTTTCTTTTGGTTACAGCTTGTGTGGAGCATCCTTTTCCATCATTTCACTTTCAATCTATTTGTATCCTTGTGTCTAAGATGAGTCTCTTGTAAGTAACATATAGCTGGATTATATTTCTTAATCCATTCTGCCAATTTGTATCTTTTAGTTGGTAAATTAGTGTGTTAACATTCAGAGTTATTACTGAAATGGTGTTTATTGAATCCACCATGGGATTATAATTATAAAGATATAATTTTAAAGGGAGAGAAAATAAAACAGACCACCTAGTGAAAGGTGGTCGTTTCTCTAAGAAAAAGAAAGATGCAAATATTTTATATATACTTTTTAATTTTTTAAACATAACATATAAACACAAACATTCTAACCATATGATCGTTCTATTCTTGATATATAGTCAGTAACTCACAATATCATCACATAGTTGTATACTCATCATCACAGTAATTTCTTAGAACATTTGCATCAATTCAGAAAAAGAAATAAAAAGAAAAAAACTCATACATACCATACCTCTTACCCCTCCCTTTTATTGATCACTAGCATTTCAATCTACTAAATTTATTTTATCATTTGTTCCCACTGTTGTTTATTTATTTTTTATCCATATGTTATCAAAAAAGAAGAAAGGACAAAAGTCGAGGAATTAATTGTCCACTTGGAAGAACTAGAGAAAGAACAGCAAACTAACCCCAAAGCAAGCAAGAGGAAAGAAATAATGAAGATTAGAGCAGAAATAAATGAAATTGAGAACATAGAAATAATTGAGAAAATCAACAAAACCAGAAGTTGGTTCTATGAGAAAATCAGTAAGATTGATAGACCCGATCTTCTGGGCCAAGATGGCAGCTTAAGGTGCGCATTTTAGTTCATCCTCCAGAACAGCTACTAAATAACCAGGAACAGTACAGAACAACTGCTGGGGCCACGTCAGTGTCCGGACACACAGCGTACCCCAGTCTAGACCAGCTGTACCAGCTGCGAGCCCCCCAGAATCGTGAGTGCCCCAAGCCACAGTGGCCAGTGCCCCTCCATCACAGGCTGCTTCCCAGAGGGGAAAGGAAAGAGAGTTTACCAGCAGCAGGAGCTGAGCACAACTAAGCTTCAAGTGTGGAATTAATTCACAAATCGTACTACTAAAGATAGGCTCCTAGTATAGGTGAACCTGGTCAAAGCAGAGGTTGCTGATTTTTAACCTGACGCCAAGGAGGCAGGGCTGACAGAAAAAGAAAAAAGAAAAGAAACAGAGGTTGTTTAGATCGGATAGCACATAATACTAAAAGAGTCTGGGCCCTGAAGGAAAGGAGGGGGCACATAGGATCTGAAGGTACACAAAGCAACATACCAACTTATGCTCTTAATTGGCAAACCTGAGGAATGTGGGTCCTGCTCTGAGAAGGATTTTTCTCTTTCCTTTTTTTGTGGCTGTGTTTCTACTGCTTGACTGCCTTTGGATACAGTGGCAGGGCTTCTCAGTACGCAACTACCCCAGGCATAGGCAGAAACAAGCTTGTTTGAGGCCTTGTCTGGAGCCTGTGCCTTCCCCAGTGGAGAGGTGGGGCCCAGCCCAGGAGGATTCCCTCCCTCAAGGAATTCAGACACCAGGGCTTGGTAATTTGAAGCCATTAAAACCAACCTACAACCTCTCCTCTGTCTCCACCACGTCCCCAGCAGGGAGAGCCTGCCAAAGTCAAAGGTACCGCATCATCTTATGCGGGTGGGACCTGCAGGCAGACAAGCGCCACATACTGGGCAGGATAAAAAGAAACATAGTCCAGAGACATCACAAAGTCTTTCAACATGCTGGGTCTCACCCTTAGGGAAAACTGATGCAGGTGACTCTTTCCTCCTAGAGGCCAGTTTGGTCTGGGAAAATCTGGCTGGGGTCTATAATACCTAAGTAGATCCTCTTAAGGGGGTGGGGTGGGGAAGGCACCAGACAGGCAGGGCAATAAACGAGAAAACAAGAACTGGAAAACTCTGATCTGTTAAACAAAACCTAAGCTAGAGGTCCAGAATAAGCTGAACTGAATGTCAAAGAATAGGGAGACAACAAAGCCATCCAGCAAGAAAACCCTAGGTAAAAAAAGTGAAAACAACTTCCAGAATAAACTAATTAAAGTAATTAAATGCCTAGACACCAGCAAAAAGTAACAAATCACACTAGGAAAATTAAAAAAATGGACGAGTCAAAGAAACAAACCAACAATTCAAAAGAGATACAGGAGTTGAAACAAGTAATTCAGAATTTTTTTTTTTTATATTTCCAAAATACATTTATTTTATTTTATTTTTTTATTTTTTATTAACGGAAAGAGAGAAAAAAAGAAAAAAAAGAAATTAACACAACATTTAGAAATCATACCGTTCTACATATGCACTCAGTAATTCTTAACATCATCACATAGATGCATGATCATCGTTTCTTAGTACATTTGCATCGGTTTAGAGGAACTAGCAACACAACAGAAAAAGATATAAAATGTTAATATAGAGAAAAGAAATAAAAGTAGTAATAATAGTAAAAAACAACAACAAAAAAACCCTATAGCTCAGATGCAGCTTCATTCAGTGTTTTAACATGATTACTTTACAATTAGGTATTATTGTGCTGTCCATTTTTGAGTTTTTGTATCTAGTCCTGTTGCACAGTCTGTATCCCTTCCGCTCCAATTACCCATTATCTTAACCTGTTTCTAACTCCTGCTGGACTCTGTTACCAATGACATATTTCAAGTTTATTCTCAAATGTCCGTTCACATCAGTGGGACCATACATTACTTGTCCTTTAGTTTTTGGCTGGACTCACTCAGCATAATATTCTCTAGGTCCATCCATGTTATTACATGCTTCATAAGTTTATCCTGTCTTAAAGCTGCATAATATTCCATCGTATGTATATACCACGGTTTATTTAGCCATTCTTCTGTTGATGGACATTTTGGCTGTTTCCATCTCTTTGCAATTGTAAATAACGCTGCTATAAACATTGGTGTGCAAATGTCCATTTGTGTCTTTGCCCTTAAGTCCTCTGAGTAGATACCTAGCAATGGTATTGCTGGGTCATATGGCAATTCTATATTCAGCTTTTTGAGGAACCGCCAAACTGCCTTCCACAGTGGTTGCACCATTTGACATTCCCACCAACAGTGGATAAGTGTGCCTCTTTCTCCGCATCCTCTCCAGCACTTGTCATTTTCTGTTTTGTTGATAATGGCCATTCTGGTGGGTGTGAGATGATATCTCATTGTGGTTTTGATTTGCATTTCTCTAATGGCCAGGGACATTGAGTATTTCTTCATGTGCCTCTTGGCCATCCGTATTTCCTCTTCTGGTAGGTGTCTGTTCAAGGCTTTTTCCCATTTTGTAATTGGGTTGGCTATCTTTTTGCTGTTGAGTTGAACAATCTCTTTATAAATTCTGGATACTAGACCTTTATCTGATATGTCATTTCCAAATATTATCTCCCATTGTGTAGGCTGTCTTTCTACTTTCTTGATGAAGTTCTTTGATGCACAAAAGTGTTTAATTTTGAGGAGCTCCCATTTATTTATTTCCTTCTTCAGTGCTCTTGCTTTAAGTTTAAGGTTCATAAAACCACCTCCAGTTGTAAGATTCATAAGATATCTCCCTACATTTTCCTCTAACTGTTTTATGGTCTTAGACCTAATGTTTAGATCTTTGATCCATTTTGAGTTAACTTTTGTATAAGGTGTGGGATGTGGGTCCTCTTTCATTCTTTTGCATATGGATATCCAGTTCTCTAGGCACCATTTATTGAAGAGACTGTTCTGTCCCAGGTGAGTTGGCTTGACTGCCTTATCAAAGATCAAATGTCCATAGATGAGAGGGTCTATATCTGAGCACTCTATTCGATTCCATTGGTCAATATATCTATCTTTATGCCAATACCATGCTGTTTTGACCACTGTGGCTTCATAATATGCCTTAAAGTCCGGCATTGCGAGACCTCCAGCTTGTTTTTTTTTCCTCAAGATGTTTTTAGCAATTCGGGGCACCCTGCCCTTCCAGATAAATTTGCTTATTGGTTTTTCTAATTCTGAAAAATAAGTTGTTGGGATTTTGATTGGTATTGCATTGAATCTGTAGATGAGTTTAGGTAGGATTGACATCTTAATTATATTTAGTCTTCCAATCCATGAACACGGTATGCCCTTCCATCTATTTAGGTCTTCTGTGATTTCTTTTAGCAGTTTTTTGTAGTTTTCTTTATATAGGTTTTTTGTCTCTTTGGTTAAATTTATTCCTAGGTATTTTATTCTTTTAGTTGCGATTGTAAATGGGATTCGTTTCTTGATTTCCGCCTCAGCTTGTTCATTACTAGTGTATAGAAAAGCTACAGATTTTTGAATGTTGATCTTGTAGCCTGCTACTTTGCTGTACTCATTTATTAGCTCTAGTAGTTTGGTTGTGGATTTTTCCGGATTTTCGACGTATAGTATCATATCGTCTGCAAACAGTGATAGTTTTACTTCTTCCTTTCCAATTTTGATGCCTTGTATTTCTTTTTCTTGTCTAATTGCTCTGGCTAGAACCTCCAACACGATGTTGAATAATAGTGGTGATAGTGGACATCCTTGTCTTGTTCCTGATCTTAGGGGGAAAGTTTTCAATTTTTCCCCATTGAGGATGATATTAGCTGTGGGTTTTTCATATATTCCCTCTATCATTTTAAGGAAGTTCCCTTGTATTCCTATCTTTTGAAGTGTTTTCAACAGGAAAGGATGTTGAATCTTGTCAAATGCCTTCTCTGCATCAATTGAGATGATCATGTGATTTTTCTGCTTTGATTTGTTGATATGGTGTATTACATTAATTGATTTTCTTATGTTGAACCATCCTTGCATACCTGGGATGAATCCTACTTGGTCATGATGTATAATTCTTTTAATGTGTTGTTGGATACTATTTGCTAGAATTTTATTGAAGATTTTTGCATCTATATTCATTAGAGAGATTGGTCTGTAGTTTTCTTTTTTTGTAATATCTTTGCCTGGTTTTGGTATGAGGGTGATGTTGGCTTCATAGAATGAATTAGGTAGTTTTCCCTCCAATTCGATTATTTTGAAGAGTTTGAGGAGAGTTGGTACTAATTGCTTCTGGAATGTTTGATAGAATTCACATGTGAAGCCGTCTGGTCCTGGACTTTTCTTTTTAGGAAGCTTTTGAATGACTAATTCAATCTCTTTACTTGTGATTGGTTTGTTGAGGTCATCTATTTCTTCTTGAGTCAAAGTTGGTTGTTCATGTCTTTCCAGGAACCCGTCCATTTCATCTAAATTGTTGTATTTATTAGCGTAAAGTTGTTCATAGTATCCTGTTATTACCTCCTTTATTTCTGTGAGGTCAGTAGTTATGTCTCCTCTTCCATTTCTGATCTTATTTATTTGCATCCTCTCTCTTCTTCTTTTTGTCAATCTTGCTAAGGGCCCATCAATCTTATTGATTTTCTCATAGAACCAACTTCTGGTCTTATTGATTTTCTCTATTGTTTTCATGTTTTCAATTTCATTTATTTCTGCTCTAATCTTTGTTATTTCTTTCCTTTTGCTTGCTTTGGGATTAGTTTGCTGTTCTTTCTCCGTTCTTCCAAGTGGACAGTTAATTCCTGCATTTTTGCCTTTTCTTCTTTTCTGATAAAGGCATTTAGGGCAATAAATTTCCCTCTTAGCACTGCCTTTGCTGCGTCCCATAAGTTTTGATATGTTGTGTTTACATTTTCATTCACCTCTAGGTGTTTACTAATTTCTCTTGCAATTTCTTCTTTGACCCACTTGTTGTTTATGAGTGTGTTGTTGAGCCTCCATGTATTTGTGAATTTTCTGGCACTCTGCCTATTATTGATTTCCAACTTCATTCCTTTATGATCCGAGAAAGTGTTGTGTATGATTTCAATCGTTTTAAATTTGTTAAGACTTGCTTTGTGACCCAGCATATGGTCTATCTTTGAGAATGATCCATGAGCACTTGAAAAAAAGGTGCATCCTGCTGTTGTGGGATGTAATGTCCTATAGATGTCTGTTAAGTCTAGCTCATTTATAGTAATATTCAGATTCTCTATTTCTTTATTGATCCTCTGTCTAGATGTTCTGTCCATTGATGAGAGTGGTGAATTGAAGTCTCCAACTATTATGGTATATGTGTCTATTTCCCTTTTCAGTGTTTGCAGTGTATTCCTCACGTATTTTGGGGCATTCTGGTTTGGTGCATAAATATTTATGATTGTTATGTCTTCTTGTTTAATTGTTCCTTTTATTAGTATATAGTGTCCTTCTTTGTCTCTTTTAACTGTTTTACATTTGAAGTCTAATTTGTTGGATATTAGTATAGCCACTCCTGCTCTTTTCTGTTTGTTATTTGCATGAAATATCTTTTCCCAACCTCTCACTTTCAACCTATATTTATCTTTGGGTCTAAGATGCGTTTCCTGTAGACAGCATATAGAAGGATCCTGTTTTTTAATCCATTCTGCCAGTCTATGTCTTTTGATTGGGGAATTCAGTCCATTAACATTTAGAGTTATTACTGTTTGGATAATATTTTCCTCTACCATTTTGTCTTTTGTATTATATATATCATATCTGACTTTCCTTCTTTCTACACTCTTCTCCATACCTCTCTCTTCTGTCTTTTTGTATCTGACTCTAGTGCTCCCTTTAGTATTTCTTGCAGAGCTGGTCTCTTGGTCACAAATTCTCTCAGTGACTTTTTGTCTGAGAATGTTTTAATTTCTCCCTCATTTTTGAAGGACAATTTTGCTGGATATAGGAGTCTTGGTTGGCAGTTTTTCTCTTTTAGTAACTTAAATATATCATCCCACTGTCTTCTAGCTTCCATGGTTTCTGCTGAGAAATCTACACATAGTCTTATTGGGTTTCCCTTGTATGTGATGGATTGCTTCTCTCTTGCTGCTTTCAAGATCCTCTCTTTCTCTTTGACCTCTGACATTCTAACTAATAAGTGTCTTGGGGAACGCCTATTTGGGTCTAATCTCTTTGGGGTGCGCTGCACTTCTTGGGTCTGTAATTTTAGGTCTTTCATAAGAGTTGGGAAATTTTCAGTGAAAATTTCTTCCATTAGTTTTTCTCCTCCTTTTCCCTTCTCTTCTCCTTCTGGGACACCCACAACACATATATTTGTGCGGTTCATATTGTCCTTGAGTTCCCTGATACCCTGTTCGAATTTTTCCATTCTTTTCCGGATAGTTTCTGTTTCTTTTTAGAATTCAGATGTTGTATCCTCCAAATCATTAATTCTATCTTCTGTCTCTTTAAATCTATCATTGTAGGTATCCATTGTTTTTTCCATCTCTTCTACTTTATCCTTCACTTCCATAAGCTCTGTGATTTGTTTTTTCGGTTTTTCTATTTCCTCTTTATGTTCAGCCCATGTCTTCTTCATGTCCTCCCTCAATTTATCGATTTCGTTTTTGAAGAGGTTTTCCATTTCTGTTCGTATATTCAGCATTAGTTGTTTCAGCTCCTGTATTTCATTTGTACTATTGGTTTGTTCCTTTGACTGGGCCATATTTTCAATTTTCTGAGTGTGATCCGTTATCTTCTGCTGGCATCTGGGCATTTAGTCAGATTTCCCTGAGTGTTGGACCCCACAGGTTGTAAGATTTTTCTGTGAAATCTCTGGGTTCTGTTTTTCTTATCCTGCCCAGTAGGTGGCGCTCGTGGCACACGTTTGTCTACGGGATCCACCAGTAAAAGTTGCTGTGGGTCCTTTAACTCTGGAAAACTCTCGCCGTAGGGGAGGTTTGGCAGCCGAAGCATCTTGGAAGAGTGCCAGCCGGCCTGGGGGTCTGAACATGGGGTGGGTCACCGGCCGCCGCAGCACGTGAGAGCGCACGACCAAATTTCCTAGTCGGCCCGGGGCACCAAGCGTGGCAGAAGGGCGCCAGCTGTCGCAGCCCGGGAGAGTGCACTGTTCCCAGGCGGACCGGGGAGTCACGTGTTTGGAAGGGACCCCCTGGTCACCGTTCTCCGCAGTCTGGGGATTTCTGACCCAACTCTTTCAGTTGGTGCGGGGGGGCTCGCGTGGTGGGACGCCAGTCGCCACGGCCTGAGGGGACCGCCTGCCCAATTCTGGCAGCTGGCCTGGGAAGGAGGAAGGGAGGGACTCTGGCCGCTTGCCGTCCCGCCCAGGAAAGCCCGCGTCCCTCGGTGTTCTCACCGGAGCTGGTTCTCCCAGACAGTCAACCGTTCCAGGATGGGGTACGCTGTCCCTTTGATCTCCGTCGTGGCTCCGGGAGCTGCTCTGTATTGTCTCCACTCCCCCAGTAGCTGTTCTGGAGGAGGAAAGGTGAGGGCGGCAAGGCTGTCGACGCTGGTGGCGGAGGAGCCGGTGAAGGCGGAAGAGGGCACCGTGGTGGTTGGAGAGCCGCCGGAGCAGGAGGGGGAAGATGGGGCCGGCGGAGGAAGAGAGGGGAGAAGGAGGGCGGGCGGGTCGGCTGCTCAATTCAGAATTTTTGAACAGACATGGGAAACCTCATCAAAAATCAAATCAATGAATTGAGGGAGGATATAAAGATGGCAAGTAATGAACAAAAAGAAGAAATAAAAAGTTTGAAAAAACAAATCACAGAACTTATGGGACCGAAAGGCACAGTAGAAGACATGAAAAAAACAATGGAAACCTACAGTCTTAGATTTCAAGAGGCTGAAGATAGGATTAGTGAACTGGAGGATGGAACATTTGAAATCCAACAGACAAAAGAAAATGTAGGGAAAAGAATGGAAAAATGTGAGCAGGGACTCAGGGAATTGAATGACAATATGAAGTGCATGGATATACGTGTTGTGGGTGTCCCAGAAGGAGAAGAAAATGGAAAAGGAAGAGAAAAACTAATAGAGGAAATTATCACTGAAAATTTCTCAACTCTTATGAGAGGCTTAAAATTACAGATCCAAGAAGTGCAGCATACTCCAAACAGAATAGATCTAAATAGACATACTTCAAGACACTTACTAATCAGAATGTCAGAGGTCAAAGAGAAAGAGAGAATCTTGAAAGCAGCAAGAGAAAAGCAATCCATCACACACAAGTGAAGCCCAATAAGACTACGTGTAGATTTCTTAGCAGAAACCATGGAGGCATGAAGACAGTGGGATGATATATTTAAATTACTAAAAGAGAAAAACTACCAACCAAGAATTCTTTATCCAGCAAAATTGTCCTTCAAAAATGAGGGGGAAATTAAAACATTTCCAGACAAAAAATCACTGAGAGAATTTGTGATGAAGAGATTGGTCCTGCAAGAAATACTAAAGGGAGCATTAGAGGCAGATACAAAAAGACAGGAGAGAGAGAGATGTAGAGAAGAGCATAGAAATGAAGACTGTCAGTAAAGATAAAAAGAAGAAAAATTGGATATGACATATAAAATCGAAAAGGCAAATTGGTAGAAGAAAGTACTACCCATACAGTAATAACACTAAATTTTAATGGATTAAACTCCCCAATCAAAAGACATAGACTGGCAGAATGGATTAAAAAACAGGACCCATCTATATGCTGTCTACAGGAAACACATCTTAGACACAAAGATAAACATATGTTGAAAGTGAAAGGTTGGGAAAAGATATTTCATGCAAATAACAATCAGAAAAGAGCAGAAGTAGCTATACTAATACCCAACAAAGTAGACTTCAAGTGAAAATAGTTAAAAGAGACAAAGAAGGACACTATGTATTAATAAAAGGAACAATTCAATAAGAAGACATAACAATCATAAATATTTATGCAGTGAGCCAGAATGCTCCAAAATACATGAGGCAAACACTGAAAAGAGAAATTGACACATCTACCATAATAGTTGGAGACTTCAATTCCCCACTCTCATCAATAGACAGAACATTGAGACAGAGGATCAATAAAGAAACAGAGAATTTGAATAATACAATAAATGAACTAGACCTAACAGACATTTATAGAACATTGCACCCCAAAACAGCAGGATATACTTTTTTCTCAAGTGCCTTTGGATCAATCTCAAGGATAGACCATATGCTGGGTCACAAAGCAAGTCTCAATAAATTTAAAAAGATTGAAATCATACAAAGCATTTTCTCAGATCATAAAGGAATGAAGTTGGAAATCAATAATAGGCAGAGTGCCAGAAAATTCACAAATATGTGGAGGCTCAACAACACACTCTTAAACAACCAGTGGATCAAGGAAGAAATTACAGGAGAAATCAGGAAATAACTCGAGGCAAATGAAAATGAAAACACAAGATATCAAAACTTATGGGATGCAGCAAAGGCAGTGCTAAGAGGGAAATTTATTGCCCTAAATGCCTATAAAAGAAGAAATGGCAAAAATGGGGGAATTAACTGTCTACTTGGGAGAACTAGAGAAAGAACAGCAAACTAATCCCAAAGCAAGCAAAAGGAAATAAATAGTGAAGATTAGAGCAGAAATAAATGAAATTGAGAACATGAAAACAATTGAGAAAATCAACAAAACCAGAAATTGGTTCTATGAGAAAATCAATAGATTGATGGACCTTTAGCAAGATTGGACAAAAAGCCAGAAAAGAGAGGATGCAAATAAATAAGATCAGAAATGGAAGAGGAGACATAACCAATGACTCCACAGAAATAAAGGAAGTAATGACAGGATACTATGAACAACTTTATGCTAATAAATATGACAGCATAGATGAAATGAACAAGTTCCTAGAAAGGCATGAACAACTAACTTTGACTCGAGAAAAATAGATGACCTCAGCAAACCAATCACAAGTAAAGAAATAGTATCAGTCATTTAAAAGCTCCCCAAAAAGGAAAGTCCAGGACCAGATGGTGTCACATGTGAATTCTACCAAATATTCAAGAAGGAATTAGTATCAATTCTTCAAAAAAATTGAAGAGGAGGGAAGGCTACCTAACTCATTCTATGAAGCCAACATCACTCTCATACCAAAGCCAGGCAAAAATACTACAAAAAAAGAAAACTACAGACAAATCTCTCTAATGAATATAGATGCAGAAATCCTCAACAAAATTCTAGCAAATCGAATCCAGCAGCACATTAAAAGAATTATACAACGTAACCAAGTAGGATTCATCCCAGGTATGCAAGGATGGTTTGACATAAGAAAATCAATTAATGTAATACACCATATCAACAAAACAGAGCAGAAAAACCACATGAGCATCTCGACTAATGCAGAAAAGACATTTGACAAGATTCAACATCCTTTCCTGTTGAAAACACTTCAAAGGATAGGAATAGAAGGGAACTTCCTCAAAATGATAAAGGGAATATATGAAAAACCCACAGCTAACATCATCCTCAATGAGGAAAAATTGAAAACTTTCCGCCTAAGACAGGAACAAGACAAGAATGTCCACTATCACCACTGTTATTCAACATTGTGTTGGAAGTTCTAGCCAGAGCAATTAGACAAGACAAAGAAATACAAGGCATCAAAATTGGAAAGGAAGAAGTAAAACTCTCACTATTTGCAGATGATATGATACTATATGTTGAAAATCCTGAAAAATTCACAGCAAAACTACTAGAGCTAATAAATGAGTACAGCAAAGTGGCAGGTTAAAAGATCAATACTCTGAAAGCGAGGGGTAAGGGGTATGGTATGTATAATCTTTTTCTTTCTGTTATCGTTTTATTTCTTTTTCTGTTGTCTTTTTATTTCTTTTTCTAAGTCGATGCATATGCAACATATGATATTAAGAATTACTGATTATATATGTAGAATGGAATGATATGTTAATTTTATTTATTTATTTATTTATTTATTTATTAATGGAAAAAAAGAAATTAACCCAACATTTAGAAATCATACCATTCTACATATGCAATCAGTAATTCTTAACATCATCACATAGATGCATGACCATCGTTTCTTAGTACATTTGCATCGGTTTAGAAGAACTAGCAACACAACAGAAAAAGATATAGAATGTTAATATAGAGAAAAAAATAAAAGTAATAATAATAGTAAAAAAAAAACCCTATAGCTCAGATGCAGCTTCATTCAGTGTTTTAACATGATCACTTTACAATTAAGTATTATTGTGCTGTCCATTTTTGAGTTTTTGTATCTAGTCCTGCTGCACAGTCTGTATCCCTTCAGCTCCAATTACCCATTATCTTAACCTGTTTCTAACTCCTGCTGGACTCTGTTACCAATGACATATTCCAAGTTTATTCTCGAATGTCGGTTCACATCAGTGGGACCATACAGTATTTGTCCTTTAGTTTTTGGCTAGACTCACTCAGCATAATGTTCTCTAGGTCCATCCATGTTATTACATGCTTCATAAGTTTATCCTGTCTTAAAGCTGCATAATATTCCATCGTATGTATATACCACGGTTTGTTTAGCCACTCGTCTGTTGATGGACATTTTGGCTGTTTCCATCTCCTTGCAATTGTAAATAATGCTGCTATAAACATTGGTGTGCAAATATCCGTTTGTGTCTTTGCCCTTAAGTCTTCTGAGTAGATACCTAGCAATGGTATTGCTGAGTCGTATGGCAATTCTATATTCAGCTTTTTGAGGAACCGCCAAACTGCCTTCCACAGTGGTTGCACCATTTGACATTCCCACCAACAGTGGATAAGTGTGCCTCTTTCACCGCATCCTCTCCGGCACTTGTCATTTTCTGTTTTGTTGATAATGGCCATTCTGGTGGGTGTGAGATGATATCTCATTGTGGTTTTGATTTGCATTTCTCTAATGGCCAGGGACATTGAGCATCTCTTCATGTGCCTTTTGGCCATTTGTATTTCCTCTTATGAGAAGTGTCTGTTCAAGTCTTTTTCCCATTTTGTAATTGGATTGGCTGTCTTTTTGCTGTTAAGTTGAACAATCTCTTTATAAATTCTGCATACTAGACCTTTATCTGATATGTCGTTTCCAAATATTGTCTCCCATTGTGTAGGCTGTCTTTCTACTTTCTTGATGAAGTTCTCTGATGCACAAAAGTGTTTAATTTTGAGGAGCTCCCATTTATTTATTTCCTTCTTCAGTGCTCTTGCTTTAGGTTTAAGGTCCATAAAACCGCCTCCAATTGTAAGATTCATAAGATATCTCCCTACATTTTCCTCTAACTGTTTTTTGATCTTAGACCTAATGTTTAGATCTTTGATCCATTTTGAGTTAACTTTTGTATAGGGTGTGAGATACAGGTCTTCTTTCATTCTTTTGCATATGGATATCCAGTTCTCTAGGCACCATTTATTGAAGAGACTGTTCTGTCCCAGGTGAGTTGGCTTGACTGCCTTATCAAAGATCAAATGTCCATAGATGAGAGGGTCTATATCTGAGCACTCTATTCGATTCCACTGGTCGATATATCTATCTTTATGCCAATACCATGCTGTTTTGACCACTGTGGCTTCATAATATGCCTTAAAGTCAGGCAGCGCAAGACCTCCAGCTTGGTTTTTTTTCCTCAAGAGGTTTTTAGCAATTCGGGGCACCCTGCCCTTCCAGATAAATTTGCTTATTGGTTTTTCTATTTCTGAAAAATAAGTTCTTGGGATTTTGATTGGTATTGCATTGAATCTGTAAATCAATTTAGGTAGGATTGACATCTTAACTATATTTAGTCTTCCAATCCATGAACACGGTATGCCCTTCCATCTATTTAGGTCTTCTGTGATTTCTTTTAGCAGTTGTTTGTAGTTTTCTTTATATAGGTTTTTTGTCTCTTTAGTTAAATTTATTCCTAGGTATTTTATTCTTTTAGTTGCAATTGTAAATGGGATTCGTTTCTTGATTTCCCCCTCCGCTTGTTCATTGCTAGTGTATAGAAATGCTACAGATTTTTGAATGTTGATCTTGTAACCTGCTACTTTGCTGTACTCATTTATTAGTTCTAGTAGTTTAGTTGTGGATTTTTCCGGGTTTTCGACGTATAGTATCATGTCGTCTGCAAACAGTGATAGTTTTACTTCTTCCTTTCCAATTTTGATGCCTTGTATTTACGTTAATTTTTTTGTCTGTTAATTTTTTTAATTACTAAATTTAAAAAATCAATTAAAAAAAGATCAACACTCAAAAATCTGTAGTGTTTCTATACACTTGTAATGAACAATCTGAGGGGGAAATCAAGAAAAAAATCCATTTACAATTGCAACCAAAAGAATAAAATATTTAGGAATAAATTTAACTAAGGATACAAAAGACCTATACAAGGAAAACTACAAGAACTTGTTAAAAGAAATCACAGAAGACCTAAATAGATGGAAAAGCATACCATGTTCATGGATTGGAAGACTAAATATAGTTAGGATGTCAATTCTACCTAAATTGATTTACAGATTCAATGAATACCAATTAAAGTCCCCAAAACTTACTTTTCAGAAATAGAAAAACCAGTAACAAAATGTATCTGGAAGGGTAGCATGCCCCAAATAGCTAAAAGTATCCTGAGGTTAAAAAAAAATGAAGTCAGAGGTCTCACGCTGCCTCACTTTAAGGAGTATTACAAAGCTACAGTGGTCAAAACAGCATGGTACTGGCATAAAGATAGATATACTGACCAACAGAATAGAATAGTGTTCAAATATAGACCCCTTCATCTATTGACAATTGATCTTTGATAAGGTAGTCAAGCCAACTCACCTGGGACAGAACTGCCTCGTCAATAAATGGTGGCTAGAGAACTAGATATCCACATGCAAAAGAATGAAAAAGGACCCATATCTCACACCCTAAACAAAAATTAACTCAAAATTGATCAAAGACCTAAACATTAGACCTAAGACCATAAAACTGTTAGAAGAAAATGTAGGAAAATATCTTATAAATCTTATACTAGAAGATGTTTTCCTAGACCTTACACCCAAAGCAAGAGCACTGAAGAAAGAAAGAAAGAAAGAAATGGGAACACCTCAAAATTAAACACTTTTGGGTGTCAAAGAACTTCATCAAGAAAGTAAAAAGACAGCCTACACAATGGGAGACAATATTTGGAAACGATATATCAGACAAGGTCTAGTATCCAAAATATATAAAGAGATTGTTCAACTCAACAACAAAAAGACAAACAACCCAATTACAAAATGGGTAAAATATATGAACAGACACTTCTCACAAGAGGAAATGCAAATGGCCAAAAGGCACATGAAAAGAAGCTCAACTTCCCTGGCTATTAGAGAAATGCAAATCAAAACTACAATGAGATATCATCTCACACCGACCAGAATGACCATTATCAATAAAACAGAAAATGACAAGTGGTGAAGAGGATGTGGAGAAAGAGGCACCCTTATCCACTGTTGGTGGGAATGTCAAATGGTACAACTTCTGTGGAAGGCAGTTTGGCAGTTCCTCAGGAAGTTAAATATAGGATTGTCATATAACCCGGCAATATCATTATTGACAATTAATTGACAAAAAAATGTCCTACTCAGAGGACATGAAGGCAAGGACACAAACGGACATTTGCACACCAATGTTTATAGCAGCATTATTTACAATTGCCAAGAGATGGAAACAGCCAAAATGTCCATCAACAGACAAGTGGCTAAACAAACTGTGGTATATACTTACAATGGAATATTATGCAGCTGTAACATAGAATAAAGTTATGAAGTATGGAACAACATGGATGGACCTTAAGGACATAATGCTGAGTGAGATTAGCCAGATACAAAAGGACAAATACTGTATGGTCTCACTGATACGAACTGACATTAGTGAATAACCTTGGAGAATTTATTCATAACAGAGACCATCAGGAGATAGAAATAGGGTAAGATATTGGGTAATTGAAGCTGAAGGGATACAGACTGTGCAACAGGACTGATTGTAAAAACTTTGAAATGGATGGCACAATACTACCTAACTGGGATACCATTATGTCAAAACACTGAATGAAGCTGAACGTGAGAATGATAGAGGGAGGAGGGCTGGGGGCACAAATGAAATCAGAAAGAAGGATAGATGATAAAGACTGAGATGGTATAATCTAGGAATGCCTAGAGTGTATAATGATAGTGACTAAATGTACAAATTAAAAAAAGGTTTTGCGGGCGGGCCGCGGTGGCTCAGCGGGCAAAGTGCTTGCCTGCTATGCCGGAGGACCTCGGTTCGATTCCCGGCCCCAGCCCATGTAGCAAAAAAAAAAAAAAAAGCGGAGAAACAGAATACAATAAAACAAGAAAATGTTTGAGAGATGTTTCCCTTTCTTCCTTCCTTCCTTCCTTCTGTCCTTCCTTCCTTCTCTCTGTCTTTCCTAAAAAAAAAAAAAAAAAAAAAAAAAAAAAAAAAAAAAAAAAAGGTTTTGCACGAGGAAGAACAAAGGAATGTTGGGTGTTGAAAATAGATGGTAATTAATATTTTAAAATTTTAACTTATGTGTAAGACTAGAGCAAAAATGTTTATTTGGTACAAAATTTATATTTTGAATAGTGCACTTCCTAATATAACTTATGTGAACAGCTTAATTAAACACTTTAAACACATGGAACCTTGAGTAGGTCATGAGGTTTTGTTGGTTTGTCCAGAGTGATGCCCCAATAAATCCCAGAGTGATTTGAACAGTGAATAAAAAATTATTTGCAAAGTCCCCTTCAGGGAATGGTGAAAAAGAGAAATGGTGTTCTCACAAACAGTGTGGACAACCAAAGCTATAGACGGAGCCCCCAGTCTTGGGGTTTGTTCATATGAAACTTAACACCACAAAAGATAGGTCAAGCCTACTTAAAATTAGGCCTAAGAGTCACCCCCAAGAGATCATCTTTTGTTGCTCAGATGGGTCCTCTCTCTCCAGACAACACAACAAGCAAACGCACCACCCTCCCCAGTCTACGTGGGACATGACTCCCAGGGACATGGTTTCTGTAACGTGAGACAGAAGTCCTAGAATGAGCTGAGACTCAGCATCAAGGTGTTGAGAAAACCCTTAGAATGAGCTGAGACTAAATATCAAGGGATTGAGAAAACCTTCTCAACCAAAAGGGGGAAGAGTGAAACGAGACAAAATAAAGTGTCAGTGGCTGAGAGATTCCAAACAGAGTCGAGAGGTTATCCTGGAGGTTATTCTTACACATTAAGTAGATATCACCTTGTTAGTCAAGATGTAATGGAGAGGCTGGAGGCAGCTGTGTTCCAGTAGCCACGTTTCTTGAAGATGATTGTGTAATGATATAGATTTCACAATGTGACTGTGTGATTGTGAAAACATTGTGTCTGATGCTCCTTTTATCTACCTTATCAGCAGAGAGTAAAATATGTGGAATAAAAATAAATAATAGGGGAATAAATGTTAAAATAAATTTAGATTGAAATGCTAGTGATCAATGAAAGAGTGGGGTAAGGGGTATAGTGTGTATGAATTTTTTTCTGTCTTCTTTTTATTTCTTTTCCTGAATTGATGCAGATGTTCTAAATGATCATGATGATGAATATACAACTATGTGATGATATTATGAATTACTGATTATATATGTAGAACGGAATGATCGTAAGTTAAGAATGTTTGCATTTGTTTGTTGTTATATTTTTTAAAAATTAAAAAATAAATTAATTAAAAAAAAGAGCGTGTTGTTGAGCCTCTATATATTTGTGAATTTTCTGTCACTCTGGAATTGATTCCAACTTCATTCCTTTATGATCTGAGAAAGTGTTTTGTATGATTTCAATCTTTCTAAATTTGTTGAAACTTGCTTTGTGACCCAGCATATGGTCTCTCCTTGAGAATGATACAGGAGCACTTGAGAAAAAAAGTGCATCCTGCTTTTCTGGGGTGCAATGTTCTATAAATATCTGTTAAGTCTAGCCCATTTATTGTATTATTCAAATTCTGTTTCTTTATTGATCCTCTGTCTAGATGTTCTGTCCATTTATAAGAGTGGGGAATTGAAGTCTCCAACTATTATGGTAGATGTGTGTATTTCTCTTTCCAGTGTTTGCCTCAGGTATTTTGGAGCATTCTGGCTCAGTGCATAAATATGATTGTTATGTCTTCTTATTGAATTGTTCCTTTTATTAATACATAGTGTCCTTCTTTGCCTCATTTAATTGTTTTACATTTGAAGTCTAATTTGTTGGATATTAGTATAGCTACTTCTGTTCTTTACTGATTGTTGTTTGCATGAAATATCTTTTCCCAACTTTTCAATTTCAGCCCATGTTTATCCTTGGGTCTAAGATGCATCGCCTGTAGACAGTGTATAGATGGGTCCTGTTTTTTAAGCCATTCTGCCAGTCTGTTTTTTTTTTAATTTTTTATTAATTAAAAAAATTACAAGAAAGAAATGCAAACATCCTTAATATATGCTCATTCCGTTCTACATATATAATCAGTAATTCACAATAACATCGCATAGTTGCATATTCATCATCATGACAATCTGTGTTATTTCGATTGGGGAATTTAATCCATTAACATTTAGTGTTATTACTGTATGGGTAGTACTTTCTTCTACCATTTTTGCCTTTTGGATTTTATATGTCATATCCAATTTTTCTTCTTTTTACTTTTACTGATAGTCTTCATTTCCACACTTCTCCACACCTCTCTCTCCTGTCTTTTTGTATCTGCTTCTAGTGTTCCTTTAGTATTTCTTGCAGAGCTGGTCTCTTGGTCACAAATTCTCTCAGTGATTTTTTTGTCTGAAAATGTTTTAATTTCTCCCTCACTTTTGAAGGACAATTTTGCTGGATATAGAATTCTTGGTTGGCAATTTTCTCTTTTAGTAATTTAAATATATCATCCCACTGTCTTCTCGCCTCCAAGGTTTCTGCTGAGAAATCTATGCATAGTCTTACTGGGCTTCCCTTGTATGTGATGGATTGTTTTTCTCTTGCTGCTTTCAAGAGTCTCTTTCTTTTTGACCTCTGACATTATGATTAGTAAGTGTCTTGGAATATGTCTATTTGGATCTATTCTGCTTGGGGTATGCTGCACTTTCATAAGAGTTGGGAAATTTTCAATGATAATTTCCCCCATTAGTTTTTCTCCTCCTTTTCCCTTCTGTTCTCCTTCTGGGACATCCACAACATGTATATTCATGGACTTCATGTTGTCATTCAATTCCCTGAGTCTCTGCTCACATTTTTCCATTCTTTTCCCTATTTTTATTTTTGCTTGTCAGATTTCCGATGTCCCATCCTCCAGTTCACTAATCCTGTCTTCTGCCTCTTGAAATTGAACATTGTAGGTTTCCATTGTTTTTTTCATCTCTTCTACTGTGCCTTTCATTCCATAAGTTCTGTGATTTATTTTTCAGACTTTCGATTTCTTCTTTTGTTCATTTCTTGCCTTCTTTATATCCTCCCTCAGTTCATTGATTTGATTTTTGATAAAGTTTTCCATGTTTCTTTGAACATTCTAAACTAATTGTTTCAACTCCTGTATCTCATTTGAATTGTTAGTTTGTTCCTTTTACCGGGCCATATCTTCAATTTTCGTAGTTTGATTCATTATTTTTTGCTGGCTTCTAGGCATTTAATTACCTTAATTAGTTTATTCTGGAAGTTGTTCTCACTTTTTTTACCTAGAATTTTCTTGCTGGGTGACTTTGTTGTCTATCTGTTCTTTGACATTCAGTTCAGCTTATTCCAGACCTCCAGGTTAGGTTTCGTTTAACAGATCAGAATTTTTCCATTCTTGTTTTCTTGTTTCTTGCCTTGCCCGTATGGTGCCTTTTTCCCCCCTTAAGAGGGTATTCTTAGGTATTATAGGCCCAGCCAGATTTCCCCAGACCAAACTGGCCTCCTGTCAGGAGGAAAGAGTCAACTGCATCAGTTTTCCCTGAGGGTGAGACCCAGCAGTTGAAAGACTTTCCTGTGATATCTCTGGACTCTGTATTTTTTTTTATCCTGCCCAGTATGTGGCGCTTTTCTGCCTGCAGGTCCCACCAGCATAAGATGATGTGGTACCTTATCTTCAGCAGACTCTCCCTGCTGGGGTCGTGGTGGAGACAGAGGAGAGATTGTAGGCTGGCTTTAATTACATCACTTTTCCAGACCCTGGAGTCTGAATTCCTTGAGGGAGTGATTCCACCTGAGCTGGGCCTGCCTCACCCCTCTCCTGGGGTAGGCACAGCCTCAGGACAAACTCTCAAACAAGCTTAATTCTGCCCATGCCTGGGGCAGTTGGAGCTTGAGAATCCCTGAGACTATCCAAAGAGCCATCAAGCCATAGAAACAGCCACAAAAAAGAAAAGAAAAAAAAAATCCTTTTCAGAGCAGGACCCCTGTACCTTGGGTTTGCCAATCAAGAGCTTAAGTTGGTACGTTTTTCTGTGTATCTCCAGGTCCTATGTGCCCCCTCCTTTCCTTCAGGGCTCAGACCCTTTCAAGTATTTTGTGCTGTCGGAACAAAAAAACCTCTTTTTAAAAATTTTTTCTTCTTTTTCCATCCGCCCTGCCCCCTCTCCACTGGGGCAAAAAACAGCAACCTCAGCTTTTACTCGAGGTTCAGCTGAGCTGGGGGCCTATTTTTAGTTGTCAGAATTTGGTAATTAATTCCACAATTGGTGTTTGGTTGTGCTCAGCCCCTGCTGCTGGTAAAGTCTCTTTCCTTTCCCCTCTGGGAAGCAGCCTGTGGGGGAGGGGCACCGGCCTCCATGACTTGGGGAACTCATGGTTCTGGGGGGGCTTGCAGCTGGTCCAGACTGGGGTACACTGTGTGTCCGGTCACTGACGTAGCCCCAGCAGTTGTTCTGTACTGTTCCTGGCTATTTACTAGCTGCTCTGGAGGACGAACTAAATCCCACACCTCACTAGGCCACCATCTTGGCTCCTCACCTAATACTTTGTATTTTGTAAAACTTAAGATAACTTATAAAAGGTTTAATGGTTACTTCCAAGAGGAGATAAATAATAGGGCACAAGGTACTTTGAAAATACCTTGTTAAGTATACTGATTGATAAAGTTAAATTTTAAAAAATTACCAAAATTAAAAAGTGAAAAGAAACAAATGAACATCATCGCATAACCAGGTGGCAACACAATCATACAGAGAATTATTCCAAGTGACTTTAAAATAGAGTAATTTGTCTGCATGTTCTTAGCAGGTTATCATTTAAGGAGAAAAAGAAATGCAGAAAAAATTAAACTCTCTTGGATAGCCATTCTAGAGCTGCTGTGTGTGCAGGGTGGAAGACAGCAAATGAGGAACTATGTTCTCAGAGTTTCATTGAGAATCAGGATTTTCAGTGTGGGAGAAGGACACGGTGTAAGGTGGACGAGTGAAAGTAAGCACGCCAGATCCCTGAATTTGTATTGGAAATTTCAGTTTGAACCTATGATGCATTTATCCAAAAGCTAAGGCTTGTCTGTCCTATCCAATGAGAATGCCAGCAACCGGGGCCTCCCAGCTGCAGCGAGCGCCCCCTAGTGTCCGGCTGTTCTCACTACATATGATTTCCCACGGAAAGGAACCAGGACTCCTTGAGGAAATGGTGACTCCAGGTCTGGGATAGGGGACTACAAGATGAGCCTGGACCACCCTGTCACAGCGCAACACAAGAGCCATCAGAGACTCCTGGGGTCATGCCAAAATGACCCAGAGGCCACAGAATAGTCTCCCACTGACCAGGGATGGGACAGTCCGGTCCTCAGGATTATAACTACAGTGGATGAAACGCATCAAAGACGTTCAGATCTATGCATTCATAACGATACCAAAAAGACACCCACATTTACAGGGTCCCCGGGAATCCATCCACTATTATGAAACCAGTGCTGTAGGGAAGGAGTCAGCATTTACCCTGCCTTTCCTGTACGTGTTGTAACTTAGGCAACCAAATAGTTAATGACGGGAAGTTCCTATTTATAATATTTCAACCAACAGTTGAAGAAGGCATGATAGAATTTGAACATCAGTGTTGTGCAACTCCTAATGAACTAAGGGGTCCTGGCTCTGCCCCTGGTGGGTTCTAAAACCACGAAGAGACAGCAGACAGCATGGTAGCTCATGATGGACACACCACACTATGAAGTAATCTTACCAAAAAATATCAAGCCGCCTTTTATCTACAATATTAACAGATGAGTAAAAAATATGGATTAAAAGTAAATAACAGGGGGAACAACTGTTAAAATAAATTGAGTGGATTGAAATACTAGTGATCAATGAAAGGGAGTGGTAAGGGGTATAGGAAAAAAAATAGGGGGAACAAAGGTTAAAATCTATTGAGTAGATGGAAATACTAGTGGTCAATGAGAGGGAGGTGTAAGGGGTAAAGTATATGTAAGTTTTTTCTTTTTTCTTTTTCTTTCTTTTTCTGGAGTGATGCAAATGTTCTAAAAAATGATCATGGTGATGAATATACAACTATGTGATGATATTGTGAGCCACTGATTATACACCATACATGGAACGCTTGTATGTTAAGAATTTCATGTTTGTATGCTGTTTTGGTGTGATAATACAAAATAAATTAAATAATAAAATATATATATCGAGCCTGAAGCTGATCAAGCCAGTACATTCATCCTGTCCATATGATAGCCACTAGCCATACAGAACCATTTTCATGTATATTTATTAAAATTCAGTAAAATAAAAACCCATTCCTCAGTCATACCAGGCACATTTCAAGTGCTCAGTCATCACGTGTGACTAGTGGCCATAGCATTGGACAGCACAGATCAAGGCCATTTCCATCATTCCAGAAAGTTTCATTGGATGGTACTGCTTTCAATCTAACTACCAATTTACAGCAACATCTGGGAATGGAGGAACATGGTAAATACCACCATGGGGCTGCAGCTGGCAAAATCCAGAGTGGGGGAAACTCTTCAGGACATATGGCCCAGTTCCTTAAAGCAAACAAACACAAAGTCTAGAAAAAAAGAGTGATGGCAAGGAAACACGATTAAAAGAGACACAAGAGCTGTTCATAAAACAAATGGGGAAATGGAAACATTGACTGGACCTTGTTGGTATTTAATGATTATTGTTGAGTTTTAGGTGCAAGTTTCACGTTGTGGTTATGATTTGAAAGAGGGGCCCTTGTCTTGTAGCGCTATTTTCTGAAATCATAGGATGTCTGGGATTTGCTCCAAAATACCCCAGGAATAAGTGAGGTGGTAGTTTTGGGGGTGGGGTGATGGATCTTTGGAAAATAAGACTGACCGTTGTTCAACCTGGGGATGCATACCTGGGGGGAGGTGTTCGCTCTACTATGCTCTCTACTTTGTGGGTATGTTTGACAGTTTCCATATTAAAAGGTAAAACAATAGGACCCAGGGGCTCATGTGTGGAAGGCCAGTTTGGACAATAGCCTCCCTGTGGCCTTCTCTGGCCACCACTCAGCTTCACTAGCAGCCTCTGCCACCCCCAGACATGCCCTTGGAGGTCAGGGCTAGAGATTCATCCAGTCCTCACCAGCTGTTGTGTTCTCCCTGGGGTGGGGGTGGGGGTGGGGGGACTTGAGAGAAGCCAACCCTCACTCTGCCTGCAGAGGTGTGTTAGTTTGCTAGCTGCCAGAATGCGATATACCAGAACTGGAGCAGCTTTTAAAAAGGGGAATTTATTAAGTTACAAGCTTACAGTTCTAAGCCTATAAAAAATGCCCAAACTAAGGCATTCAGGGAAAGATACCTTAAGTCAAGAAAACCCGATGGGTCAGGAACACCTGCATCATCTGGGAAGTCACATGCTGGCATCTGCTGGTCCCTTGCTCCCAGGCTGTGCTGCCTTCAGCCTCTGTTCCTGTGGGGTTCCTCACTTTGCTTCTCCAGGGCTGGCCGTCATCTCTGGTTTTCTTTGTCTCTGTCCAGGTTCTGGTCTGCTTAACATTTCACGGCAACATCTGCTGGGCTCCAAGCATCTCCAAACATCCATGTCTGTTCTCTGAAGCAACTGTTCTCTCTATATCCGTCAGCTCTGAGGCTTCTGTCATTTCTCCAAAATGTTTCCCCTTTTAAAGTCTCTAGTAAATTAATCAAGACCCACCTGGAATGGGTGGTGTCACATCTCCACTTAATCAAAAGTTACACCCAAGATTGGGCGTGTCACATCACTGTGGAGATAATCTAATCAAAATTTCCCACCATTATTATTATTGAATCAGGATTAAAAGAAATGGCTGCCTCTGCAAGATTGAATCAGGATTAAAACATGGCTTTTCTGGGGTACAGAATGTTTTCAAACTGGCTCAAGAAGGGAAACCTGGGGGAGGGTGGGCTGGGGCAGATGGAGGGGCGAGGCCCACCTGAGGGAGGCTCCCTCAGTTCAGAGGCACCAGCCTCCCGAAGATGGTGGGCGCACAGGGGTTCAGTTTGGTGGTCCCCTTCCCTGTCCCCTCGGAGGAGGCCGGGCCTTCTGTGCACACAGGTCCCAGCCCAGCCCCTCAGGTGGGCAGGAAGTCCCCCCTCCCTGCTCCCCCCGCCCCTGCTTCCCACTGCGGGCCTGCTGCGTGCCGGCCTCTGGGGACTAGGTGGACAGTAACCAAACCAACCAATCCCTGCAGGCCAAGTCAGGCTGTGTGTGGGAAGGACAAGCCAGGGGATGGGGCCAGGAGGGCGACCAGAGGGCCGGGGACAGTGCCTGTTTAAAAACAAACTTTCCACGTCACAGTGGTAGGTTTACCGAGCTCCCTCCACACCCCACACCCTGTCCCTGCATCACAGCCTACCATCGTGTGGTGTGCTGTCACAGCTATGAACCACAGGGACGTGTGATTAACACAAGGCCACCGTTTATGCGGGTTGCCTCAGTTTCCCTTAAATGTCTTACTGTCCCTGGGTCCCATCCAGGATCCCATGTTATATTTATTTGTCGTGTCTCCTCAGGCTCCTCTGGGCTGTTTTCCTTGTTTGCGACAACATGGGTAGTTTTGAGAAGGACTGTGGGAGTTTGTGGAAAGTCCCTGAATTGGGGTTTGCTGATGACTAGGAGGGACTAGCATAGTAAACATGTCTAACTCATAAGGCGGTAAAGAGTTCATTTCTGAAAAGTCCCAAGAGCAGTGCCTGGGGCGGGTGGCCCCCGATAAACATGGGCCTTTTGAGGAAGCCTTTCCTAGCAACCGCCCGCAGACCCCCTCCCGTCTCGGCCGGAACTGGACGACACAGCCCTCAGGGGACAGGTCCCAACCAAGAGGGGCGGGCTAGTACGGTGGGGGGGAGGGGGTGTCCCAGCGAGGTGCCTGAAAGACGCAGTGGGCCGATGTCCACCCTGGCGCCAGCTCCCTGGTCTGCGGCAGGCTGGCGCTTTCAGCAGCTGAACCTCACAACAAAACGGAGGCCCTGCTGGAAAGGGGGCAGCGGGGGAGGGGGGGCAGCCGGAGGTGCCTGCTGTAGACATGGCTGCAGACGCTGCAGAGCTTGGAGGTGGGCAAGGGGAGAGCTGCTGACTTTCGCTTTTTTGTTTTGAGATTTTAATGTCATTGTGGTGAAATGTATAGATTTTACCATTTTTAAGTGTACGATGCAGGGGCGCTAAGTACCTTTCCAATGTGGTGTTACCATCACTGCTAATTCCAGAACTTTTCTATCACCCCAAGCAGAAACTGTCCCCAGCAAGCAATAACCACCACCACCCCACCCCGCTGCCACACACACACCTGTAGCCTCTCATCTACTTTCTCTTGAATTTGCTTATTCAAGATAGTTCATGGAGGTGGGGCTATAGGCACCGTTTGTCCTTTTGTCCCAAGCTTATATCATGCAGCGTCCCGTTTTCAAGGGTTACTGCGGCGGGCCAGGTAGGGCCAGCTAAAGTGTCACCGGTGCACATGCCGTCTTCCCCCTGACCCTTCATCTGTGGATGCCCTTGGGCAGCTCCCCCCAGGGGCCACCAGGCATAGCACTGCCGTGGACACTTCTGTGCAGGGAACCAGTTGAGTTCCTGCCTTCAGTTCTGTGGGGTGTCCACCCCGGAGTGGAATTGCCAGGTCCTATGGCCATTGGAGACCTACCCTTCCCAGGGCTTGCCTGGTTAGCGCCCCACGCTCTTGCCCCTCCTGCCTGATGCAGGGGGTTCTGGGGTCTCTCACCTGCGCTGAACTTGGGATTCTCCCTTTCTCAGAGCCACCTGGTGGGTGTCCACTGGGGTCTCACTTAGATGCCCTGGCTGCTTGTGCAGAAGGCCGTGGAGGGGGCAACAGGGACCGGCCGCAGGGGCAGCAGGGCCGCAGGTGGTGCTGCAGTGGGGGACCGGGTGCCTGGGCGGGGTGGGGCCCACACCGTACCATGTGATTGGGGGAGGGGTCCGCCCCCTACCATGTGGGTGAGAGGGGGCCCACGCTGTACTGAGTGGACAAGGGAGGGGTCGACAGCGTAGCATGTGAATGGAGGAGGGGTCCACGCCGCACCGCGCGGACGGGTTCCCTGGGGCCCGCCGCTGGCAGAGGCGGGGCGCTGCGCAGGCGGCGGCACAGCCCGCTGCTCCAGGGCCGGGCATGGCAGCAAACCGGCTCTGTGGCCCAGAATCTCGATCTCACACTGAAAGCAACCCCACCCTACCCCGTCCCACCACAACCCTGGCAGCCAGTCACCAGGACCCCGTTAGGCCGCATCACCTCCACCCCCTACTCACAGCCCGGACCATCTTCCTAGAAGACTAATCCCAGCCAGACACTCCCCCGAGCCTCGGAGGTGGGCTCAGCTACTTCCGGGTCCCCTGGACCCCCTCTCTTCCTGACTCCCCCAGCCACCCTTAGTGCCTCAAGGGTCACAGGCCTACACCCCAGCTCTCTGGCTGCAGTACTGCTTTGCTGGCAACATAGGTTAGGGCCCTGGGGCCCCCTGCTAAGTCTCCCTGCCCCTGAGGTGCATAGGGACCGACCCCTGTCCTGCGCGGCCCCTCCCCCACTTTGCAGGGGCTGTGGTAGCAGTGGCGGAACTGTCTGAGCTCCAGCCCAGGTGCTGGGACTCAGACCCCCCACCTGGGTGTCAGTCTCTTGCTTTCTTTTTTTTTCTTAGAAAAGTTGTAGATTTATAGAAAGACCCTGCACGAAATACAGAATTCCCATATATCCGTCCCCATTTTTAACATTTTGCATTAGTGTGATAACTTGGTTGCAATCAATGCGAGGATACCGTTATAATTGTGCTATTATTTACCTCCAGAGTATACACCAGTAACCGTCTTATGGTTGTCTTGTCGCTGTTCTAGAAACATGTATACCACCTGGAATTCCTCTCCCCACATCCTCCTAATGACCCCCCCAAACGAGGCCCCCCTAGAGTGAGAGGCATGTGTAAATAACCCTCAGCGCTGCAGGTCGAGGCCAGGGCTGTCCTGGGAAGGCAGGTGAAGGTCACCTTCCTGGCCAGCACTCCTGGGTGCAGGTCCCCCTCCCCTTCTGTTCTGCGCTTGGATGGCAGGTGCCAGGTGTCACCTCCGACCTGGGCCTATCCCTCAGCTCCGCTGTCCTGGGCTCGGGGTCTGCAGGCCACGGGCACTGCTGGCTTCCTCTGGAACACTGGCTCCCCAGCTGTCACCCTGGGACGACCTCTGGTCTCCCAGGCTTCTGCTGGGTCTGCTGTTGGCTGCCCCTGCACACCGGCCCCAGGCTCTGCTCAGCCCTGCTGCGGGGTCCGTTCTTCTTCTTGAGGTGGGCCGCAGCATCCCTGGGCCCCATGTTAAAGGGTCAAAGGGCAGTGGCTCCTCAGAAGGACAGGGCTGCAGAAACATGCACACTGGGCTTCTGTGATGGACTGCGAGGTCTCTGCCAAGTGTGGCTTTTTGGAGGTGGGGGTAGCCTGGGAGGTGGGAGAAGGTCTGCTGGGGTGGGTAGATATGGTCAGTCCCCTGGGCCTGAGCCACCGTAGGATATGGTGGGTACAAGGCTTCAGGGTCCCTGGACATTCTGCAATGGGGGTTTGGCCTGCCCCCACATCCCCGCCTAGTTGTCTGGGTGTCTGCTTCTTTGCAAGCTCCTGGCCCAGCCCAGAGGAGGAACGTGGTGTGCGTGCAGCCGAAGCTGCTCCAAGGGGCTAGGGCAGTCCCTGTTGCCCACCAGGCCTCCAGCACAGACGGCCAAGGCTGCAAAGAGGCTGTTAGTAGGCTAGGTAGGGGAGGAGAGGGTGCCAGGAGGCCTGGGAAGGACTGAGTGAGGGCAAGAGAAAGGTGCTGAAGGCCTGCTCAGGACCCAACTTTGGCCACCTAGCCCCACCAACCTCTGGTGGCTAGGTGACATCTTGGTCCCTCTGGTCCTGTCTGGGACTGGCTCAGCTGTCCCCCTGGCTTACCCTCTCCTGCCCCAGCCCAGAGGCTGCAAAGGCTTCCCAGGGGAGGGACCAGTTGTGCCCGTGGGGCCCGCAGGCTGCAATGCCTTCTGTTCAGCCCAGCACTGAGCTGTGCAGAATGCCTCCCAGGTGCCCAGTGGCATGAGTGCCTTCAGCCCCCCCACATGGGCCCCACCACATCCTCAGCTGTCCCTCTCTCAGCGAATGCCAAGCCTGCTCCGTACTGGGCTCAGGCATCTTGTCCTCTAGATGGGCCACACTAAGTGAACGAGAACTTCAGACCAGCCCTGTACCTGCACCACCTTGGGATCTGGGCTTGGACTGTTCCCTGGACTCTCTGGGTGTGCTGGTTTGAAATGATGAATGTCCCCTAGAAAAGCCATGTTTTAATCCTGATCCCATTTTGTAAAGGCAGCCGTTTCTTCTAATCCCTATTTGGTATTGTATGTTTGAAACTGTAATCAGATCATCTCCCTGATCTGATTTAATCAAGATGTGACTTAATCAAGAGTGGCTGTTAAACTGGATTAGGTGACGACATGTCTCCACCCATTTGGGTGGGTCTGATTAGTTTCTGGAGTCCTGTGAAAGAGGAAACATTTTGGAGAAAGAAAGAGATTCAGAGAGAGCAAAGCAGAACGACATAGCCATGAGAAACAGAGTCCACCAGCCAGTGACCTTTGGAGATGACGAAGGAACATGTCTCCTGAGAAGCTTCATGAAACAGGAAGCCAGGAGAAGACGCTAGCAGATGACGCTGTGTTCGCCATGTGCCTTTCCAGATGAGAGAGGAACCCTGAACTTCATCAGCCTTCTTGATCCAAGATATCTTTCCCTGGATACCTTTGATTGGACATTTAGACTTGTTTTAATTGGGACATTTTCTTGGCCTTAGAACTGTAAACTAGCAACTTATTAAATTTCCCTTTTTAAAAGCCATTCCGTTTCCGGTATATCACATTCTGGCAGCTAGCAAACTAGAACACTGGGCCACCTTTGTGGCTGATCATGGTCTGGTTCATACCCTCAATGCATTCGTCTGATGTTTGTCCCCTGCACCAGCTCCTTGGGTCCAAGAGTTCACAACAAAGGCACGCATGTATCCGTTGCTCCCTGCCATGCACCAAGCACCATCTGAGTAACTTATGCATTCCTCTGGGGACGAGAAGTGACTTTATTTCCAATCCCTCCCTGTTTGCGTGAGGAGGATCACAGAAGGAGGATCTCGTTGTGATGAGGGGACTGTGAGTTGAGGCAGGCACAGGATCCAAGAGGAGGGATCTGATGGGACACCTGCGAGCAGAGAGGAGTCCAGAGGTCCCCCACGGGGACCTCCTGGGTCGATCCCTACAAAATCCCTGCCAGGCAGCCCCCTACAGCCCCACAACCCCCACCTGCTGGCGTCTCCCTCAGCTCTCCAGTACCAGGGAGCCCCCGGGTGCCCTCCGTCCCCTCCGCTGGCCTGGAAGCCCTGGGCCCTGGACGCAGAGGTGGTGCTCCCCCCACAGCCAGGCTGGGCACTCCGCTAGCCTCCATCTGGCTCCTCTACCTGCACACGAGGGACCCCTGAAACACACCCACGAACCACAAACTCGCCTCGCCTCTGCCCACGGGTGCCCAAGAGAAGGGGGAGGAGCACAGAGAGCTCTGCCTCCGGAGGAAAGCGCTCACCCCAACACGGAGGAGCACCCTGGGGGGCTGAGGCCCCAGGGCTCCTGTCTGAAGGTGAGATGCCCATGAGGAAGAAGGAGCCCAGCAGGAGGCAGGAGGGGTTGGCCCTGGCCTGAGGCTCAGGCAAATCCCCTTCACCTACCTGGTGACCCCACAGTGGAGAGCTCGCACTCCGGAGACGGTTGCCTGGGTTTGATCTGGCTCTGCTGCTTATGGCTGTGTGACTTTGGGCAAGTTGCTGAGCATCTCTGTGCTTCATTTCCTTGTCTATTAGACAGGGATAGAACAGAACATACCACCAAGGGAGGTTATGAGGAGTGAGTAAGTTAATATCTATGAAGGATTTCAAACAGAGTCTGGCACATGATAAGTGCAATGTAACTGATTGCTAAGCAGACATATAAAGAACAATACAGCCCTGCTGGAGTCTTTTGGAGCTTCAAAATTTTATCCAGCCATTCACTATTTGTTTAGCAAACACATACCCAGTAAGTATCCTTTATTAAAAATTTTTATTTTTATAAAATAAAAGATTTTTAAGATCACCTCCAAGGAACCCCAAGCAAGTCAAACCACCTTTCTTTGCTCCCTGACCTCCCTGTACTTCCCTTAGAGAACCTCCACACCTGGCATTAAATCATCGACTGGGTAATAAGGGCTGTCTCCTCCACTGGGGTGTAATATGTAGACGACTCAGAGACGCTTCCAAGTAGTGTATTTTACATCTTCCATTGAGATTTCTTCTTTGATCCATTAATTCTTTAGAAGGTTAAGTATTTTTTTAAATATATGTTTTTAGAGTTATTTTGGTTGTTGACTTCTACATTAACTATCCCATAGTCAAAAAATCTAAGCCGGGTTCTGATTTCGTGTAAGTTAAAACTTCTGTAGGGAGGGCCTCATATGTGGTCAATCTTTGTAAAAGTCCATGTTGCTTAAGAAGGGTGGGAACTTTTTATTTGTTAGGTGCAGAGTATATATATATTTATTTTTTTTAAATCAAGGATGTTAATTGCATTGTTCAAATATTCTGTTTTTTGAGTTTGACCTTGTGATGGTTTGAAATGATGCATGGACCCTAGAAAAGCCATGTTTTTTGTTTGTTTGTTTCTTTTTTCTTTATTAGAGAAATTGTGGGTTTATAGGATAATTATGCAGAAAATACAGGATTCCCATATACCACCTCATACCAATACCTTGCATTTGGGGTGGGATATTTGTTACAGTTGATTATAAAAATATTCCATTTTATGGTGAAAAAATCCCAAGAGTTTAAATAACCTGCTCAATGCTACACAGTAAGAAAAAGGCTAAACCAGGAGTTAAATCCTGTTACTCTAACCCAAAAGCCCCCATTGCTGAACTGGTACATGTAATGTTTTGCTGAATATGTAACATACATAATTCTAATCCTTATGCCGCCTTGCAAGGTAGGGCTGCTAACAGATGAGGAAATGAATACTCACGGAAATATTATGGGAACATATAAATAACAAAATTTGCCACATTAACCATTTGTAAGCATACGGTGGCATTGATAATTACTTTCACAGTGCCGTGCTACCATCACCACTTTCCATCAGATATTCTTGCCAGACCCTGGCTGGACTCTTGGCTGACAGAGATGAAGATCCTATGTTTGTGCAGTTAACCACACCCCACAGCCTCTGGGACTGGCCATCTGTGAGGGTGCAAAGGGACAGGGGAGGCAAAATGCCAGGCTTCTGACTGGGGTGGTCGAGGCAGGCTTCTTGGAAGAGGGGGCTTTAAGCTGGGGTGGAAGCATGGGCTGGCCGGGGCGGCTCAAGGCACAGAGGTCTGTGCAGCCCCCTGCTTGGCAGACTCGCATGTACCTGACCATCGTTGGCTGCTTCAAGCATCTGAAATGACTTCTCTGCAGAGCTGAGAGCAGACCCTTAAACCCACTGGGTTTGGTGACATGCTCATGGCAGCTGCCTGCCATCCACTCCAGGGGCCGTCCACGGCCCTGGCCAAGCTGGAGGCTGGGGAGGGACAGGCGTGTGCTCCTCATACATACCTCTGGCTGAAGCCTGAGGTTGGGGCTCCGGATACCAACCTGGGGGCCCAGCCTGCCCCATCCCATGCTGTGCTTCTGGGATGTCACTGCCTTTGCCAAAGCCTGAGGCCAGCATTAGGTACTGCTGAGTGCTGACCCGGGAACCTGGGACCTGCCTGGGCAGAGACTGCAACCAGCAGCCAGTGAATGGCACAGACTCCCGGGAAGACCGCCAACGCCAGCCTGTCTGGGCATACTCCTCTCCCCCTGGCTGCCTATGAGGCAGCCGTCATGGCCCAACCCACCTCTCACCCCTTCTGGGAAGCTTTCCTGACCCCACAGGCTGGACCACATCCCATGTGGACTAACTTATATAACTGCTAAGTCATAGATGTCCTTCAGGCACAGCTGGATCCAGGACTTTAATGATTTAAACGATCTGTGTTGGTTCCACCCTTGGGGCAGTTCCAGGCTGACATTCTCCCCTATCAGCAACCCGGGCAGAACCACTGCCTTATGGTTCTAACAGATGTTCCAGAACTGTGCCTCCCTGGCCATGGTTGACTGGGTAAACGAGAAGGGATGAGCTGGCCATCAAAGGGGAAATGGAGCAGGCAGGCGGCGACACAGTGGTCAGCCTAGTTGTAGCTGGACAGGATGGTGTCCAAGGCATCTGTCCCCCAGCGCCACCCCACGCGAGGATGGGGAATGCTGGCTTGGGATGTTGTCTTAGCTTCCCAGCTGCTAAAACAAACACCATACAATGAGTTGGCTTAAACAACGGAAATTTATTGGCTCACAGTTTCGAGGCCAGAAGGAGTTGAGAACTGAAACGACAGAGAAGGGATGCTTTCTTCCTAAAGTCTGTGGCATTCTGGGGCCAGCTGCTGATGAGCCTTGTCCTTGGCTTTTCCATCACATGGCAATGCCCACGGCAGCGTCTTTTCCTTTCTCTTCCAGGTTCTGTGGACCTCCAGCTTTTCCCCATGGCTTCTCTCTCTGTCTGGATTTCTCTCTGCCTATAAAGAACTCCAGAATCTGGATTCAAGCCCTACTCAGTCCAGCTGGGCTGCACCTTCACTGAAGTGACACCTTCAAGAGACCCTATTTACAAGGGGTCCACACCACCGCAATGTGCCCCAGCCCAAGAGCATGTCCAGAAGGGTCCACGGCTCGGTCTTCCACTTGGGGGTTCTTTGGTGCCTGGGCACACGCTGCTCCCTCTGCCTGGAATAGCCCTGCCCCACCGCCCACCCTCTTTGTCCTGTAGGTCTTGGCTCAAAGATCACCTCCAAGGAACCCCAAGCAAGTCAAGCCACCTTTCTTTGCTCCCTGACCTCCCTGTACTTCCCTTAGAGAACCTCCACACCTGGCATTAAATCATCGACTGGGTAATAAGGGCTGTCTCCTCCACTGGGGTGTAATATGTAGACGACTCAGAGACGCTTCCAAGTAGTGTATTTTACATCTTCCATTGAGATTTCTTCTTTGATCCATTAATTATTTAGAAGGTTAAGTATTTTTTTAAATATATGTTTTTAGAGTTGTTTTGGTTGTTGATTTCTACATTAACTATCCTATGGTCAGAGAATATAGGCCAGGTTCTGATTTTGTGTAAGTTAAAACTTCTGTAGGGAGGGCCTCATATGTGGTCAATCTTTGTAAAAGTCCATGTTGCTTAAGAAGGGTGGGGACTTTTTATTTGTTAGGTGCAGAGTGATATATATATATATACTTTAAATCAAGGATGTTAATTGCATTGTTCAAATATTCTATGTTTTTTGAGTTTGACCTTGTGATGGTTTGAAATGATGCATGGACCCTAGAAAACCCATGTTTTTTTGTTTGTTTATTTATTAGAGGAATTGTGGGTTTATAGGATAATTATGCAGAAAATACAGGATTCCCATACATACTTCATACCAATACCTTGCATTTGGGGTGGGATATTTGTTATAATCGATTATAAAGACATTCCATTTTATAGTGAAAAAATCCCAAGAGTTTAAATAACCTGCTCAATGCTACACAGTAAGAAAAAGGCTAAACCAGGAGTTGAATCCTGTTAATCTAACCCGAAAGCCCCTATTGCTGAACTGGTACATGTAATGTTTTACTGAATATGTAACATACATAATTCCAGTCCTTATGCCACCTTGCAAGGTAGGGCTGCTAACAGATGAGGAAATGAATACTCATGGAAATATTGTCACATGAGCAAGTTCCCACAGGCGGTGATTTCGTGCAAGGTGAATCAGAGGGCATTATGGCATAGTAAGTCTTAGAGACGAATCATATTTGGAGAGAACCGTCAAAACTTGGCACTTGAAGGAGGCTTAAATATACTTAGTTCACCTGGAGAACTAAGGCCCAGAGAAGTCGAAAAACTGTGTTTCAATCCTAATTCCATTTTGTAAAGGCAGCCACTTCTTCTAATCCCTAATTCAGTACTGTATGTTTGAAACTGTAATCAGATCATCTCTCTGGAGATGTGATTTAATCAAGAGTGGTTGTGAAGCTGGATTAGGTAACAACATGTCCACCCATTTGGGTGGGTCTTGATTAGTTTCTGAAGTCCTATAAAAGAGGAAACATTTTGGGGGGAATGGGAGATTCAGAAAGAGCAAAGCAGAACGACATAGCCACGAGAAGTAGAGTCCACCAACCTGCGACCTTTGGACATGAAGAAAGAAAATGCCTCCCGGGAAGCTTCATGAAACAAGAAGCCAGGAGAAGAAGCTAGCAGATGATGCCGTGTTTGCCATGTGCCCTTCCGGATGAGAGAGAAACTCTGACTGTGTTCGCCATGTGCCTTCTCACTTAAGAGAGAAACCCTGAACTTCATCGGCCTTCTTGAACCAAGGCATCTTTCCCTGGATGCTTTCGATTGGACATTTCTGTAGACTTGTTTTAACTGGGACATTTTCTTGTTCTTAGAACTGTAAACTAGCAGCTTATTAAATTCCCCCTTTTAAAAGCCATTCTGTTTCTGGTATATTGCATTCCGGCAGCTAGCAAACTAGAACAGACCTTATCAACAATGAATTGTGTATGGACATCTGTTTATTTTTCTTTATATTTTAATTAATTTTTGCCTGATGCATTTGTAATTATTTTATTGGGTTATCATGATAATGCTGTAGACCTTTTATCATGAGGGAAGACCTTTCATAATTCCTAATAATGCTTTGTGCCTTAGGTTGGACATTAATGGAGTTATTATATTAGCTTTATTTTAGTTGATTCTTTCCTAACAAATGTTTACCCATCCTTTTACTCTTGTATGGCCTTATGCATTAGGTGTGTCTGTTGCAATCCATTTGTTGCTAGATTTTTAAACATCTAGTGGGATGAATGACTCTAGCACATTTACTGCAATTGGATGATTATTTTTACTATCTTCTTTTGTGCTGTTTATCCTGCTTTTTGTGCCCTCTCCTCCTTTTTCGCTTTCTGTATTGAACATATACTTGTCTGTTCTATTGCTCTTATGCCATTGCTCCCCCTTTCCTGGTCTGTGAGTCCTACACTGTGCTCCCGTGTCTTCATTAGTAACCTTACAAGTTCACCAGTGTCCTGCGCTGGACGGCAGGTGGCCATCAGCTCAACCCCTTTTAGACTCCTGCAATGGGTATCATTTCCCAGATCCCCTGCTAGCACTTTCACTCCCTGTGAAAGACACCTGTGCAAGCTTTGAAAGGAGAGAAGACCTGGCAGGGGGGTAGACACCTGGGAAGAGAGTGGAGGTGGGGTTTGCCGCAGCTCCCAGAAGAGCTCTTGGGAGCCACTCCCCTTGGCAATGCTGTTCACTCAGGTCATCCAGCACGGCTTCCTGGCGGCAGGTACCGCATCCCTGCCTGATAAGATGCGTAGAGTGGTTTCTGTTTTCTATTAGAATCCTGATGAATCACACGCTTAAGTCTAAAGTCAACAAAGTGCTAAATCCCTTCCCAAACCATTTATGACTCTTGGAACAACTGACTAACATGCTATCGCTATCCAGTACTGTAGTACTTTTGTTTTTCAAACTTTTATTTGAAAGCAATTAATCCAGCATAGATAATAGATCTTGTTGAAAGAAGTACTGTGGTTTTTAAATTCCAAAAATTAGACATTTTACTATTATATAATACAGACAAAATTTATTTAGATATGTCTAATAACTGCCATTATTTCTTCTTTCATTTTATATCTTCCTTCTGTGATTATTTTCTTCCTTCCTTCTTTCCTCAGGTGTTTTTTTGTTTGTTTGTTTGTTTGTTTTGGCACATGCAGGCTCCAGGAATTAAACCAGGGTCTCTGGCATGACAGGCGAGAATTCAAACACTGAGCTATGCTTGCATCACTTTCAGTTTATTTTTTAATCTGAAAAACTATCTCTGTTGTACCCTGTTCTTAAATAATTGTATCACTGTTTACGTTAGCTTGACAGTTCTTAGCACTTTGAAGAGATTCTATTTTCTTCTGGCTTCCATTGTTGCTCATTGGAAGTAGGCAGTCAGTCCAATGGTTGTTCTTTTTTTGGTTATCTCTTCTTTTTCTCTGACTACTTTTATAATAATCTCTTTATCTTCGGTGTTCTGCAGTATCACTATAATGTTTTTAGGGGTGAATTTTTAAAAATTATTAATTAAAATGAAATCAGCTTTAAGTATTTGGTTGATTAAATCAACCACCTTAATTATTAATCAAAATATTACATTATTAACCTATTCTGCTTTGAGATTCATTGAGTTTCTGAATCTATGGTTTCATGTATTTCACTCCTTTGGGAAAATTATCAGTTGTTATCTCTTAAAATTTTGCAACTACTCCATTCTCTCTGTTCTCTTCTTCTGGAACACTAATTAGATTCATGTAAGACTTGCTCAATTCTATCGTTCCTATTTCTTCTTTTTAAATGTTCATAATAACTTTATTTGTAATAGCTAAAATCTAGAAACCACACAGATGTCTATCAACAAACGACTGCACAAACAAATTATGGCACAGCTACATAATAGAATACTACACAATGGAAAACACTATGAAACAAACTATTGATTCACTGAATGAAATCATTAAACTATGCCAAAACAGTACACCTTATATGATTTCATTTATATAAAATTCTAGAAAATGCAAACTAGTTTGTAGTTATAGAGAGCAGAACAGTGGTTGTCTGTGGATGATGCTTTGTGCGGGAGAAAGGGTTGGATTACAAAAATAATGAATACATTATTTTTTTTTTAGTTTTTTTTTAAACTTTTTTTCATGTTATATAACATATATACAAAGCAAAGAAAGAAAAAAGCAATAGTTTTTAAAGCAGTCTTCAACAAGCAGTTACAGACAGAATCCCGAGTTTGTCATGGGCTACCACACCATCCTCTCAGATTTTTCCTTCTAGCTGTTCCAGAATATAGGACATTAGAAGGAATAAATATATTTTTTTATCATCACAATCAACTTTTTTTTTCTTTTTTGTGAGAAATAACATTTATACAAAAAGCAATAAATTTCAAAACACAGCACAACAATTAGTTGTAGAACAAAGTTCAGAGTTTGGTATGGGTTACAATTCCATAATTTTAGAACCTTACTTCCAGCTACTCTAAGATACTGAAGACTAAAAGAAATATCAATTTGATGATTCAGTAATCATTTTTGTTTTTTAAACTCTACTTTCTCTGTATAGTTCCACCATCACATTTGATCTTTCTATCCCACTCTTTAGGGGCATTTGGACTATGGCCATTCTAACTTTTTCATGTTTGAAGAGACTGTTGATAATGTGGGTAGGGAGATAAAACTAGCTGATGTTCTGGAGAGACTGGGCCCTCTGGAGAGACTGGTCCAGGGACCCATCTGGAGGTTGTAGGTTTCTGGAAAGTTACCCTAGTGCATGGAAGCTTTAAAGAATCTTATATATTGCCCTGGGTGTTCTTTAGGATTGGCTGGAATGGTCCTAGTTGGGGGTTGGCAAGTGTCATGGTCAGGTTCATGTGTCAACTTGGCCATGTGGTGGTGCCCATTTGTCTGGTTGGGCAAGTGCAGGCCTGTCTGTTGATATGAGGACATTTCATAGAATCAAATCACGATCATGTCAGCTGCATCCACACCTGATTGCATTTGTAATCAGCCAAGGGGAGTGTCTTCAGCAACGGGTGATGATTAATCTAATCATTGGGAGACTTTTAGGGAGGATTCAGAAGAGACAGTTTTTCTTCCTGCTTCGTCTGATGAGACTCTTCTGTGGAGTTCGTCCAGACCCTTCTTTGGAGTCGTCAGCTTCACAGCCTACCCTGTGGATTTTGGACTCCATGTTCCCATGGACATGTGAGACACTTTCATAAATTTTATATCTACAGATATTTCCTGCTCATTCTGTTTCTCTAGAGAATCCTAGCTAACACAGCTAGTTATAATAGGTAGCAAGGTCTACCTGAAGCTTGTGTAACAGTGACCTCCAGGGTAGCCTCTCAATTCTATTTGAACTTTCCCAGCCATTGATACCTTATTTGTTACAGTTCTTTTCCCCCTTTTGGTCAGGATGGCATTGATGATCCCATGGTGCCAGGACCAGACTCATCCCTGGGAGTCAAATCCCATGCTGCCAGGGAGACTTTCACCCTGATATCATGTCCCACATGGGGGGAGGGCCATGATTTCACTTGCAGAGTTAGACTTAGAGAGAGTGAGGCCACATCTGAACAACAAAAGGGTCCTCCAGAAGTAACTCTTAGGCAAACCTATAGATAGGCTAAGCTTCACTGCTACACACATAAGTTTCACAAGAGCAAGCCTCAAAATCAAGGGCTTGTCCTATTGATTTGGGTGTCCCTAATGTTTGACACAGTATCAGGGGATTTCCTGATAGTAAAGTTCCATATTTTTTCTCCCATCCCTCATGGAACTTTGCCAATACTTTTTGATTATCTGCTTAATACATTCTAGGATATAACCAGGCATTACATTAAGCTACACAGGATTAAAGGCCCTCATTCTTATTCCGGGCTCCCTGTGTTTCAATTGTCACAACTGAGCTATCCAGACACGTTGAGTTAGATTATGTGCTAAAGAAAATTTAGGTTCCAGACAAAATAAACCTTTCTTCCTTTGGTCTCAAAGAATAGGTGTGGTTTTAAAATATAGACAATGTCTTCCTTACCTCTGTGTTCTGAGTTACCTTAATCCTGCCCTGATCAGCTTTGTTCTTCTCTCTAAATAACAGGTTATGGATATATAAAACAGCCTCTCAAAATCCAGAAATAATAATTATCACTCTGGACTAAATGTGTCTGCTATAAGAATTTATAATCTAGGTCCCTGTTTTTTTTATAAGCATTTTCTAAAAGAGACCATACAATAATTGTTCTTTCATTTCTGGCTTATTTTACCTCACCAGGTGATCCACAAGTTCATTCACACCATTGCCTGCCTCATGACTTTGCTCCTTTTTGTAGCAGCACAATAGTCGACCATATGTATACACCATCGTTTGCCATTCTACTTCTCAGTCAGTACATCCTTCACCACCTGTATTCATCAGGCATCATGTATAGGATCCAAAGCCCACAGTCCATCAACACTCTCAATTTTAGATAATTTCATTGTTCTCAAGAGAAAGATAACCAATAAACATGCCCTCTCCAAGCAGGAAATCTAAACCTCCCCCCATCATTTACCTCTGCTATTGCTGTGGTAGTGCTGATGTTTTCCTTTTGAACATAACCCATAGCATGCAATAGCAGTTTTCCCTCCATACCCTGGGCTTAAAACACCCCTTGTACATGAATCATGCCTTTGAAGTAGTTCTTGCAAGAACTGATTAATATTTCTACTGTTAATCAGTGGGATGCATAGGTCTATATAACCCCTTTCGATCGTGTTCACCTTCAATATGGTAATATTACTTACAGACCCACTAGAGAAATGCCTTCACTACTATCTATTCCCTTACATTGGAGTTCAACCTCATTAGCTAACGGTTCACCTTTCTAGGGTCTATGTGTCTCTGAGTCCCCTATGTTCTGTATTATAAGCCTCTGATTTTACCTTTAACGTGGTCATAAAAGTGGAATCATATAAGTATCTATTCTTTTGTGTCTAGCTTATTTCACTCAGCTTTATGTCCTTAAGGCTTATCCATCTTGTCATGTCCTTCAGTACCTCATTTCATCTTACTACTGCATAACATTCTATCATATGTAAATACCACATTTTGTTAATCCAATCGTTTGTTGATGGGCATTTGGATTAGATTATTTCCATCTTTTGGGGATTGTGAATAATGCTGCTATGAGCCTCGGTATGCAAATGTCTGTGCCATTGCTATCAGCTCTCCTGGGTATATACCAAGTAGTGCTATTGCTGGGTCATAGGGCAACTCAATATTTAGTTTCCTAAGGAACCACTAAACTGTCTTCCATAGTGGCTGCACCATTATAAATTCCCGCAAGCAGTGCATAAGTGTCCAATTTCTCCACATCCCCTCCAACATTTGTAATTTCTTGTTTGTTTAAGAGCAGCCGTTCTTATTGGTGTGAGGTGGTTTCCTATCATAGTCTTGATCTGCATTTCCCTTATAACTAAGGAAAATGAGCATCTCTTCATGTGCTTTTTTTCTTCATGTGCTTTTGAGCCACGTGTATTTGCTCTTCAGATAAATGCCTCTTCATATCTTTAGCCCATTTTATAATTAGGTTGTTTATTTTTAAAATATTTTTAATTGTGAAGTATAACACATAAACAGAGAAAAGAAAGAAAAAGCAATACTTTTCAAAGTACATTTCAACAATTACAGTACAGATTTCAGGGTTTGTTATGGGTTACCATTCCACTATCTCAGATTTTAAATGGAATTGTTTCCTTAACTGTGCCCTCACTTAGGTATTACCTGTGTGTGGAGACACTACTGATTTTTGTACACCAATCTTGTATCTCAAAACGTTGTTGAATTTATTTATTAGCTCAAGTAGCTTTGTTTGTAGATTTCTCAGTGTTTCCCACGTATAGGATCATGTTGCCTGCAAATAATGAAAGTTGACTTCTTCCCTTCCGATTTGGACCCCTTTTATTTATTTCTCCTGCTTAATCACTCCAGCTCGGATTTCTAGTACAATGTTGAATAATGGAGATGACAATGGTCGTCTCATTCCTGATTTTAGAGGGAATGTTTTCAATTTCTCACTGTTAAATATGATGCTGGCTATGGGTTTTTCATATATGCCCTTTATGATATTGAGGGAATTTCCCTCGATTCCTACATTTTGAAGTGTTTCTATCAGGAAAGGATGCTGGATTTTGTTGACTGCTTTTTAAAGCATCAATTGATATGGTCACTTGACTTTCCCCTTTTGACTGGTTAATGTGCTGTATCATGTTGATTGATTTTCCTGTGTTGAACCACCCTCGCATTCCTGGTATAAACCCAACTTGGTCATGATGTATAATCATTTTAAGGTGTCATTGGATGCAATTTGCTAGTATTTTTTTTGAGAAGTATTGCTTCTATGTTCATTAGGGAGATTGGTCTATATTTTCCTTTTATGTAGTGTCTTTAACCGGTTTTGGTGTTAGAGTGATGTTAGCTTCATAAAATGATTTTGGTAGCATTTCTTTTTCTCAATTTTTTGTTAGAGTCTGAGCAAGATTGGTGTTAGTTTTTTCTGAAATGTTTGATAAAATTCCCTGGGACGTATGATCCTTGGCTTTTCTTTGTACGAAGATTTTTGATGATTGATTGAATGTCTTGTAATTGGTTCGCTGAGTTCTTCTATTTTTTCTCGGGTCAGTGTAGGTTGCTTTTGTGTTTCTAGAAATTTGTCCATTTTGTCTAAGTTGTCTAGTTTGTTGGCATTTAGCTGTTCATAGTATTCTCTTATGATTTTTAAAATTTCTCCAGATTCATGGTAATGACCCCCCTTTCATTTCTGATTTTGATTATTTGAGTTCTTTCTTTTTTTCTTTCAACCTAGATAGGGTCGATTTTATTGACTTTCTCAAAGATCAACTTTTGTTTTTGTTGAGTCTTTCTATTTTTTTTTGTTGTTGTTATTCTCCAGGTTGTTTATTTCTCCTTTAATCTTTGTATTTACTTTGGATTAGTTTACTGTTCTTTCTCTAATTTCTTCAGGTGAGGAGGTAAGTCCTTGATTTTTGCTCATTCTTGTTTTTTAATTATAAGCACTTAGTGCAATAAATTTCAGTTTCAGCATAGCCTTTGCCACATCCCATAAGTTCTGACATGTTGCATTTGGATTTCATTAGTCTCAAGAGGTTTACCAAATTCTCTAGCAATTTCTTCTCTGATCCACTGATTATTTAAGAATATGTTATTTAATCTCCATATATGTGTGAAAGTTCTGGTCTGGTACTTTGGTAGTTATTAATTTCCAGCTTCATTCTGTTGTATCCAGAGAAAGTGCTTTGGATAATTTAAATCTTATAAAGATCTGTTTTGTGTCCCAGCATATGATCTACCCTGGAGAACATTCCATCTGTGCCAAAGAAGAATGTATATACTGGTGTTCTGGGGTGTAACAATCTATATATGTCTGTTATTTGTCGCATTAAGTTCTTTATTTCCTTGTTAATCTGTCTGGTTGTTTTATCAGTAGTGGAGAGTGGTGTATTGAAGTCTCCCACTATTATTGTTGAGATATCTCTAGTTCCTTTCAGTTTTGCTAATGTTTGTACTTTGGAGCTCCTTGATTGGGAGCATAAACATTTATGATTATTATTTCTTTTTTGGTGAATTGTCCCTTTTATTAATATGTAGTGACTTTCTTTGTCTCTTATGACATCTTTACATTTAAAGTCTATTTTACCTGATTATTGGTATAGCTATTCCAGCTTTCTTTTGGTTACAGCTTGCATAGAACATCTTTTTCTATACTTTTGCTTTCCATCTTTTTGTATCCTTGTGTCTAAGATGCATCTCTTGTAAACAACATATATTTTTAATCCACTCTGCCAATCTGAATCTGTTGATTGGTAAGTTTAATCTGTTAACATTCAAAGTTAATACTGTAAAAGCACTTCTTGAATCTATCATCTTATCCTTTAGTTTGTACTTGTCAGAACTATATATTCTTTTCCTACTCTCTCTTTTTTATCCCTTAAATTGTCCATACTGGTAGTCTTTAATGCTGTTCCCTCCTCCAGACCTCCCGCCCCTGTCTTTTTGCTTTTTGTTTTTCAGTTGACAGGACTCCTTTACTATTTCTTGTAGGGCAGGACTCTTGTTGACTAGTTCTCTCATCCTTGTCTGAGAAGATTTTAATCTCTCCCCCAATTTTGAAGGTCAGTTTGGCTGGGTACAGAATTCTTGGCTAGAATCCTTTCTTTTTCAGGATTTTAATATATCATACCACTGCTTTCTTGCCTCCATGATACCTGCTGAGGAATCCAAACTCCTTTTTATGTGGTTTCCCTTGAATGTAGTGGATTGCTTTTCTCTTGCTGCTTTCTCAGACTTTCTGCTTCTCTTTGACAACTGACAATGTGAATTGTATGTGTCTTGGAGTAGGCCTGTTTGGATTTATTCTATCTGAATTTCGCTGGGCTTCTTTGATTTGCATATTTATGCCTTTTAGAAAGGTTGGGAGGTTTTCCCCTATTATCTCTTAAACTGAGCTTCCTAGCCCTTTGCTATTCTCCTCTCCTTCTGGGACACTAGTAATTCTTATATTTGTGTGCTTCATATTCTCCATCCTTTCCCTGAAATCCATGTCCATTTTGTCCATCTTTCTTGCCATTTGTTTTGTGCCAGTTTGGAACTATTAGGTACCCCAGAAAAGCCATGTTTCAATCCTGATCCAATTTTGTGGGGCCAGACCTATTGTTTAGGATGGGAAACTTTGGTCGGATTGTTTCTGTGGTGATGTGACACACCCAGTTCTGCATGTGCCCTTTTGGTTAGCTTACTTCCCTGGAGATATGACACACACCTAACTGTGGGTGTGCCCTTTTGATTAGATGGCAATGTGCCTCCACCCATTCAAGGAGGGTCTTGATCAGTTTACTAGAATCCTTTAAAAGGGGAAAACATTTTTAAGAAACTTCAGATGCAAACGTTTGGAGAACAGTTACTCTGGTGCTGACAGAGACACAGATGTTTGGAGATGCTTGGAGTGCCAACAGTGAGAGCAGATGCCTAGACATGGGCAGAGACCAGCAGATGTCACCTTGTGCTTTCCCATGAGATGCTAAGCAAGCCAGAACTCAGAGCTGTGTCCTGGAGGAGCTGAGTAAAGGTCCACAAGGGCTTAGAGAGGAAGCCACTGGCATCAGAAGCTGGAAGCAATGGAACCAAAAACAAGGACCAGCAGACGCCAGTCATTTGCCTTCCTATGTGACAGATATTGGCCTTTTTTTTAAGTCAAGATATCTTTTCCTGGATTCCTTAGTTTGGACATTTCTATGGCCTTAGAACTGTAAACTTGCGATGTGATAAATTTCCTTTATAAAAGCTGTTCCATTTATGGTATATTGTACTCCAGCAGCTTTAGTAAACCAAAGCAGTTCTTTTTTTGTGTTCAAGTTCAATTGTCCTATCTTCTAGCTTGCTTATTCTTCTTCCACTTCATCAAATTTGCTATAACATGTCTCTAGTATAGTTCTAATTTGGTCTACATTATCTTTCATCTCTGTAAGATCTGCTATTTTTCTGTTTATTCTTTCAAATTCTTCTTCATACTGTTCCAATGTCTTCTTGATATCTCTATGTCATTATGAATATCCTCGCTTAGTTGTTCCAAATTCGGGGTTCCCTCTGATAATTTGATTTGGTCATTCTGCTGGGCCATGTCTGCCTGAATCTTCATGTGCTTTGTGATTTTCTGTTGTGTTCAGGGCATTTATTATCTTAATAAGGTTATTTTGCAAGTTGATTTCCTTCACTCATCTAAGGTTTTGTATTTGGTTGGATTTCCTTTGAAGATCTCCTTTTATACTTGGTATGTCAGTAATTCCCCACCAAACTAAAGGCCTGGATCTCATGTAGGGGGTACAGTTCTACTTGAGGGTCTATTAAAAGCTAGGCAGAGGTGCATGGGTATTTCAGTGTCAGAATGTCTGCCCACCAAGTAAGAGACCTGGGCTCAACTCCCAGCCCATCCACCAAAAAACAAAACAAAACAAAAAAACCACATCAGTAATAGTAGTTCTAAAATTGAAAGGACACACCCCAAGATATATTGGAAATGAGCTCAAACTTGTCCTCACAGAAGAAAAAAAAAAAAACAAAACAAAACTAGGTAGATACGGAGTTTGCCAGACTCCACTTATCACTTCTTCCCAGCAAATGGTGCTCCCAAGCCACCCCTTCCCTTCGGGCCACCTCCTCCTGACTGCAGCAGCTGGCTGAGAAGATGGCCTGCACGGCAGGGAGCTGCTCCCAGCATGTGGTGAAGCAGACAATCCCAGTATGTGGGATGTGGCAGCTGATCACAGCACAGGTGCACCTGTGGGCCCTCCATGGGTGCTGCAGGCTGTGGAGCCATGCAGGGAGTTCACCCTAGATAGCTGCTGGTGCAGAGTGGAGCAGAGGGATGGTCCACTCCCTGGAACCTGCACTTCCCTGCGTACCGCCGCCTGCCCTGGTGGGGTGGCAGCCAAAGAGACTCACCTCTTTCTCCCTGTCCAGATCGTCCTGCTTCTCTGGTCCAGAACTTCCCCATGAAATGTAGATGGCCCTCTCTGATCCCTCACACCTTGGAACTGCTGTTCTGGTCCTCCTTTCTGTTCCTCCACGGAACTGGGGTAAATCCACCTTAGCCTACACCACCATCTTCCACGTTATCCTTCCTATTTCTCTATTGCTCCTTCTTGTTGTGCATTTCATCTTTCTGTGCTACACCTTGGAGGAATTTCTTCAGATCTATGCCATGGTGTACTCTTTAACTGTTTAATTCATGGACTTTAAAGATTCGATATTTATATTTTTGCTTGTAAAGGAGTTATTTGGTTCCCTTTCAAATCCAAATGGTCTTTAAAAAAGTGAATTCTTGTTCCTTTTTAGTCTTTTCTTCCTTATTCCATCTTTAATTGCATCACCTATTTCAAATACCTGAAGTTCTTAGGAGTCTAAGTCTATTAATTATTTCTATTGACTCTCGCCTCATGGTGGCTTGTTTCCTTGTGTTTGATCTTTTTTGAATTGTGAGCTCATATTTGGCTGAGCTTTGTCCATATGAATCCTGAGGGTTTAAACTGGAATCTTTCCTCCAGAAAAGATTTTTGTTTGCTTTTGTCCCTTATTAAGGGGTTGTTCCCCTTCTGGGACCGTGTTGATTGAATTTCTTGATGTGGAATCTCCCTGTCTATGAGGATGGCATTAGTTCTTCCCCAGCACTGCACGAACACAGGTCTATGACTGCAAATTCTCAAGGAGAACACTATTATTATTAAACATTTTCCACCTGGAAGCCTGAAGGAGACACCCAGATTTGCTGGTAGTTCTTCTTTAACCACTCTTTCCTTAAGGGAGTTGTTATACTGAAGATTTCAGCTCCTTGCAGCAGTCTCAGACCCACCCCCTCCTCACCCACGGCCCTATGGTTCGCATTGCCACATCTCACTCTTTCTTTGGGCACAAAGGGAAAGTGCTAATTGCTCAGCTCTCTGGTTTAGGCTGTTTCTTTTGTTTATTTATTTATTTATTGGGGTGGGAAGGGCTTTCTTATGAGTTCACCAATGTCATAAATTGACATAAATATCTGTAGACATTTATCCTGAATCTGGAAGTGGGAGGATATTTTTGGATATCTGATCCACCGTGCTACCGGGAGCCAAGAACTCATCCACCCGCTCTAGGCCTCTTCCATGGAGACCACCCTGCTGCCAAGTGGGTATTTAGAGGGAACGTAGGTTGCATAGCTATCTGGTTACTCCACAGATGGGGTCTGCATACACCCACTCCTTCCCTAGCTCTTGTGCTAAGAAAAGCCCAGCAGCAGCACCTCCTTCCTGGGATCTTGTGGAAGAGTCTGCAGACAGCTGGAGGGGATGTCCAGCTCAGGTGCGGCCAGGATGCATGGGAGAGAGAGCAGTGGGTGAGTCTGTGTGCATGCCTTCAGGGATGTGGGGTGTTGGGGGAATGCTGGCAGAAAGCTAGTATTGTTCCAGCTGACCACATGGATTGGATGCCACCCAGAAAACTGCCATTTTTCCTGTCTGTCTTAGGCAGCAGACACAACCTAATTCAGCTCCTTTGAAGACAGGAAGAACGCCATAATTAAAGGAAGCTCCTGCGTCTGTAACAGAACACCAGGCTGGAGCTCCCTTTTTTTTTTTTTTTTTTTTTACATGGGCAGGCACTGGGAATTGGGCCTGGGTCCTCTGGCATGGCAGGCAAGCATTCTTGCCTGCTGAGCCACCATGGCCCACCCTGAAGCTCCATTTATCCAGAGACTTCCCAGCCCTTCCTACACTTTTCTCCTTCTTGTCTCTGGCACACTGTCTTCTACATTTACTTGTCCCCAGCCTGGCCTTGCTCGGACCTGTCACTAGGGGGTTCTGTCTCCCTAGAGATGCCTCCTCCCTGAAGTCTAGCTCCCCTGTCTCAGACATCCTAGATTATTTATGGACCATCTGCTCCATGCTGGGAGCCCGGAGACACACAGGTGGAAAGACATGCTCTGGGCCACTGGGGACAACAGTCCAGGCCAGGTACTGCTCCAGTGGAAGAAACCAGGGGACAGAGGGAACCCAGGAGACGGGGCACCCCTGTCTTCCCTGAGAGTGGGGAAGGACCCCCAGAGAAGCAGCATTTGAACTGAAACCAGAAGACTTAGTAATGCTTTACCAAATGCAGATGTCAGGGGAGGGTGTGGGTGGGAGATGGGAGATGAGGCTGGCCAGGGGGCTACAGCAGGCCCTGGAAGACCCGAAGATGGAGGACCCTTGAGCAGAATAGTGACCTTTTCAGAAACGTGTTCTGGGAAGATGTGTATGGGGTTCTTTAAGACTGGACCCCACATTTTTGAAATCCTTATGGCTGGAAGGGAAATGAAACTATTGTTCTGGAAATGCCTTCCCAGAGAATCAGGGTGAGGAAACAGCCTTTCCTGGTCTGGAGTCATGAGAACAACCCCTATTTGGAAAGCATAGTAGAGTTCAAACATGGGACTTGTTCAGGAACCTTCGACTGGTGAGTTTACCAGCCATCTACTGCTACAAGACAAACCACCCCAAACTTAGAGAGTGAAGACAACAATTGATCATTATTCCTCAGGGTTCTGTGGGTTGGCTGGGCTCAGCTGGGTGGTTCTTCAACTTGGGATCAGATTGCAGCTGGGAGTGGGATGTCCAGGCCGGCCACTGGGCGGCCTCTGCGTCCGTGTTGCGTCTCCTCCTCCTGGCCTCTCTGGTGGCCTCGTGCTCATCAGGAGGACCAGGTTTCTCCAGGGACAGTGGGCTTCCAAGACTGCAAGTCTTCCTAAAGTTCAGGGTTGAAATTGGCACAGTGTCATTTCCATGGTATTCTGTTGGTTATGGCAAGAGATGGGATCAGACCAGACTTGGCACAGGAGGGGACTAAGCCAGGATGGCTCACCATGAGGCATGGTTCTTTGGGGGCCATCTTTGGAGACTGGCAGCCACACAGTGGAACATGTATTCAAGCATAAATCTTCCTTTCAGATACCCATGCCATGCTCTTAATTGCTGTGCCTCTTCTCCTCTTGAGGGGCCACACTGCACAGGGGGGTCTCTATTTGAGTCCCATGCCTCTAGGAACCGCTCCTGCATTCATTGTTCTACTATGCAACACTCAGAGTCAGCCATACAGGGCCTGCATCAGTTATCACTGCTGTGTAACAAATGCCCCCAAATTTAGTAACTTAAGACACAACCACATATTTCTCATGAGGCTCCAGGTTGTCTGGGCAGTTCAGCTGATCTGGGCTGGCCTTGTTCATGAATCTGCAGTCAGGGGTGGGTCAGCCAAGTTGCTTTGCCATCATAACTGGGCTTTCTCGTGCCCAAGGCTTTGGCTTGGACAGCTGCTATCTGTTCTGCATCTCTTGTCCTCTAGCAGGCCAGCCTGGGCTGGTTCAGTGATGCTTAGCGGGCCAAGAGAGGGTAGAAGTGCACAAACCCTGTAAGCCTGTGCTCAGAATAGACACAGTCTCACTCCCACTACAAAAGTAAGTCACCAGGTCATTCTCCAGATCCAAGGGTAGAGACATAGCCTCTGCCTTCTGACCAGCTAAAAAGTCACTTTACAACATGCATGAACACAGGAAGGGGTGAAAAAGTGGAACTACCATGGTGGTTTTGCTGGACCAAGAGGGGCCTTCCTCGAGCGGCAGCCCCATGCCAGGAGGTATGGGGAGGGGTCTGGGGTCTGAGTTGTCCCCGAAGGCTTGTCTGTCCCATTGGATTTGCCTACACTTAAATCCTCTGACCAGCTGGGTGGGGACTCACAAAGCAAAGAAGCTGCACGCTCTCTCGAATGAGTGGGGGGACTTAGACTGCTTAGACACCCGAAGTGTGGGGTCCATTCCCTCATTCTGCCTAGAAAAGCCCAATTTGTTACCATGCCCACCCCCAGGCAAAAATAGAGGGGAGGTCCAGGCTCATGCGAAAGGCCAAAGCTCCAGCCAGTGGGACTGTGTCAGTGTTGGGTTAGTGCCTGTGGGAAGCTCGGAGGCACATGCCCCCAGCATCAGGGATTTGTCCAACTTGTTCCCCACCCTACACCCTAAGACATCTGGGACACCTGGGACACCCAAATACCTGGCCTCTCTATAGAGACCCCTGTGCCCTGTTGTCTGCCCTCCACTCTGACATTATGACAGGCAGAACCTTCTGAAATCCCCTCCCTCCTGCCCAGACCACCTTCTTCTCCATCATGCATCTATTCCCAAGACACCATCCCCTCCACCAGGTGAACCTGGCATGATGGCTTCCCTGGCTCTGCCCATGTCCACCCCATAGCACCAGCCATGTGGACCGGCCCCACTTAGCTTGCACCTTTCTGCCACTCGGAGGTGAACTCCTGGGAGATGGCAGAAGGGGTGGCTCTCCCCAGCCCTCTGCCATGCCGCCCCAATCTTAGCATCCAGCTGGTACTCCAAGAGCATCCTGGGGACAGAAACCATCCCAAGACTTGGACAACTCGCACGTGTCCAGAGGGAACGGCTGGAAGAGATCACGGCCTGTCAGGCCCATCTGGGCCCTGTGGGCTTGGAAAATCCCCACCTCCTCCCTGCACTGCCACCTGCTGCTGGTCCTAGAGCCTGGGAGGCTGGGATTGAGGACCCCTGAGGTTTCTCCTCTCCTCCCTGAGGTCCACATCTGCTACTTTTTCAGGCAGGGGGTCATTCTGGAGTTCTGGACAATGAAGTCCCTCAAAGCACCCCTGGGCTGTAGGTGAGTGGGTGCCAGTGGCCCGAGGGGCATGTGAGTGGAGGCCCTTATTGCCACAGGGGATTCCATGGAGAGAGGGTGTGCTAGCTTTCAAGGGGGGGGGGGGGGGGCGGTCCCAGAGATGTTCTCTGTCTCAGACACACCTGGCCTGTTTCCCCTCACCCCGCTGTCACCTGCCCACCCACCCAGTCAAGTATTCTTTCCCAGGAGCCCTGCCTGGCGAGAGGGGTGCATGACTCAGCTCTGCCTTCCAGGCCTTTCTGGCTCTTGTCTCTGCTGCCCCTTGGGACTCATCCTCTGCCTAGGGTCTTCAAGCCCTCAGCCAAGCCGTAACAGCCCCTGCTCTACTTGTGTTCTGGTCCTTTGCCTGCTACCCGGGGTATGGTCTACCAGGCTCAGCCAGTGTCACCTCCTCCAGGAAGCCTTCCTTGACTGCCACTTCACACCCTCAGCTCAGTGATGGACAATTTATGGTCCCAAGTGTCTCCCTCCCAACTGACATGGAGACTTACGTGTCCCCCAGAGAAGGCAGAGGTGTATCCCACTTTATATCCCCTCCCAGGGCCTGGCTGTTAGTGGCCTCCCTGCCCCAGGCAAAGTCCTGCTAAGATTCATGTCCCTGCACAGGGAGCCACCCCATACCACCCAGCCTTGCCTGCTGCCAATCTTTGGGGAATTCCCATTTGGTGATGGCTTGGCCAAAGAAGTGACAGGGTTATCTACTTCTTGATTCTGTCCTCAAAAGAGCCTAAGTCAGAATCAGCCTGGGGCCCAGTGACAAGTGGGAGGCATGCATGTGTGTGTGTGTTTGTGTGTACCTTCATGTGTGCATTTGTGTTTCTGTGTGTGTGTGTGTGTGTGCGTGTGAAGGACAACATGTGTCACCCTTCCTCTGCACCCCCAGCCTCCCCCTGTGCCCCCTACCAGGCCTGGGCCAGGCCCATCCTCTTGACCAACTCTGTGCCCTGCTCTCACTCTCACTAAGCTATGGATGGCTGATGAGATGGGGTAGAATGCAGCAAGGAAGGTGGGCCTGGGGGACCTGACCATGCTTCCTGTCTATTCAGTTGTTGCTTATTCCAGGTGTGGGCCGGGACACTCAGCTTCCTCCTCTCTGAAGAGGTCTCAGCAGTATGTGCCTCATGTGGGTGAGGGGCGGGGGCTTCAGGCTGCTGCTCGTTACCCCTATGGTAGCTTCCCATCTTCCTGTGGCAAACCAGAGTTATCCTCTGTGGCTGGAGACTCCGGGACATTTCTCAGTAAGCAGCACAGTGCTGGCAGAGGGCAGGACCCACCAAGGGCCAGGGCCAGCAGGCGAACCTCACAGCACGTCCCAACTGCTAACCTCTCTGAGAGGGGGGGGATCTGAGGGTGGAGAGGGCTTCGAGCCAAGTGCCATCCAGCCTCTGTGAGCCCCCTTTCCACATTGGTGAGGACCCCTCATGGCAGGGTCACCTCATTGATGGAACGGGGTAGGAGGTGAGTTCTCTACGTGGGCTGGCAAAGACAAACTCAAAGCAGAAATTACACCCTTCCCCGGGCACACAGCCAGAGGCAGAATTGGAATTGGGATCCAGGCTGCTTCTGACAGGTCCAGCCCTCCACCCATCACCGAGCTGGCTGCCTGGAGGAGCTGCATTTCACAGTGAGCAGATGAGCAATGTCCTAGTCAAAGGAGTGACTCTCAAATGCTGGAATTTCTAAGAGAAAAGGAAGAGAGTTGAGGTTTCTGGGATTGACTGCCTTGAGGCAGGAAGCTTCCTTTCCCGCCCAAAGAAACTCCTGGCTGATGCTCTGAGGTGGCCCACAGTTCACATGTCCCAGGCTGTTGCTGGTCCTGGTGCACAGCCAGGCTGGGCTGCAGACAGATGTGTTGCTTTTGACAAGTGGGGAGCAGTATTTGCACCTCTGTTCTACTTGGGAAAAACCCTTGGATACCATCTCTCAGTGGGCATCTGATTTTGTGGCCAATTGATTTCCTGTCCCTCTGTTTGCCCCTCTCCTTTCCACACCTGTTCTAAAATGACCATGTCCCTTCACAACTTCAAATCCCCAGGATAAAGATCAGGAGCCTCAGTCTGACCCCTGCCTATCTCTGGCCTCATCTACAACTCCCTGCCCCACATTGCTCCCCTCAGTAATACCAAATTGCTTATATACCAAACTCCCCACAAGTTTTTCTTCCTTTATGCCATTGCACAGATTGGTCCCTCTGGCTGAAATTCTCCCAGATTCCCATCTGCCTGGTGAACTCCTATTCACCCTTCAAAACCCAGCTATCCTGGAAAGCTTTCTCCGATAACATTCCTCCTCACAAGGGGGGAACAATACTTTCTCTTTGGAGTGACCCTGTCCCTTGATTTCATCCTACAATATTTTAACTAGTATGTGAGCCTGTCTGTCTTCCCAGTAGAGTGAACTCAGCAAGGGCAGGGCCCTTATTGGACCCTACATCCAGCACAGAGTGGTCACAGGGTAGGTGTTCAGTAATGGGTGACTCAGATGAATTCTGAAAGCAAGCCCACACCTGGCCCCTCAATCCCACCCCCAGGAAGCAGCAGTCAGATGTGGGCCTCTTGGGGGGGGGGGGCGCTATTCTGCCTTCCCCAGGGGTTGGGCTGGATTCGTCCGCTGGGAACCAGGGCCCACAGAATCTGCCAGAGCATGGGAACGGGGCTGTGCTGTGGGCAGAAGCAATATGTGAGGATATTCTGGGGAGAAGGTGGGGCTTTGTTCCAGCTCACTACCTGGTGCACCAAGAAAAAGGACTTGGCTTGCGTTTTCCAACCTTGTGCCTCTGCAGCACCAACACTGAATCCAGGTGGTCAGGGCCTCTGTCCCTGTTATGGGAGAAGGACGGAAGGCAGGGCAAGGAGCACTGGTTAGTGAGCTGGGGGTCTGTGGGCTCAGACAAGCCCCTTCTCTTCTCTAGGCCTCAGCTTCCACCTTTCTCTTGGGTACACCAGCTAGTGAGCAAGTTTTGTGGGCAGAGAAGCCCATGGGCCCTGAATCCTGCCAAGCAACCAGGTAACCAATTTTAACAGAAGTCGAAACTTGCAGGCACCGAACGCCCTGCCAATGGCTCCGCCTTGTCCCCTGCATCCCCCCTGAAGCAGTGGCGCAGTGCCACGGTGTCAGTCCTGATTCCCAGCTCCTGGCACCCGTGGGCATTTGGATACGCCCCAGCTGCCTCCTGGAGGCTCCGGCCCATTTGCTGTGTCCTCATCCATCTTCTGTGCTTTTGATCAGGCAGGGTCTGATCTCGTCGGTGTAGCTGCAGATCTCAGCATGCTTGCCAGATTCCAGTGGGGCGTGAATCACCGGCTCCTGCCCCCAGCGAGGGCCCTCTTGGCACAAACCCTCTACCTCCACGGGCAGAGCTGGGGCCCCAGGGCTCGCCTGCTGCCTGGCTGGAGCCAGAGCTGAGCCGGCCTGATGGAGCTGTCCCTGCAGCCCCTGGACCTCAGGCCTGCTTTCCCAGGGGGCTTTTGGCTGGCCTAGTCAGGAAGAGCACTCGGAGAAAAGAGGGCCCTGGCAGTGGGTGGCTCAACAGAGCTGGTGCCACATGGTCTCCAGCCGGCCATGTCTCCCACCTTCCCCACCGGTGACCAAAGTCCCCATGCTCCCTGGACCACGGGGCTCCTTAGAGGTCTCCACTCGGACCTGGACAAGCACGGAGGCCAACACAACTTTGTTGGGCTCAGGCTTCGCCTCCTTTTCTGGGTTGGCCTTCCGTCCCTGCCGCAGCAGCCTGTGGGGACCAGCTCCCTCCCATGTCCTCTCTGCCCTTCCCAGCTCTGCCTCTGGCAGCTGGAGCCCAGAAGCCTGCTCTCAGTTCCCAATGCCTCCATGGAGCAGGTGGTGAAGAGGGTGGGGCTGAGTGGGGGGGAGAGGACATACCATAATGACATTATCTTGTATCTAGTGCTCCCCACACCGGGCTTTGGAAACTGAGATCCTAAGAGCGAGCTCAAGATTGGAAGGAAGCAGAAGGACCAGGGCTTGAGCTCAGCCCCATGTAGCTCCAAAGCTTTGCAGCCCCTAGAGCTGGGTGTGTGTGTGTGTTTAAGAACATATTATTGGGATTTGGGGACCCTTTCCTTTATCTCCATCTTCCCCCATTCCTGCAGAATTGCTAGGGAAAATCACCCATGGCCATGGTCACACGCCCACCTCCCTGGCACCCTGGGGAAGTAAATGACCCTGATGAGTGCCTGGTGCCACCGGTACAACCCCTCCCAGAAGGGCAGTGGAAATGGAGCTCCCCGAGAGGACAGGGGGGTCCTTCCAACTCCCTTCCAGGGCATCGGCTCAGGGGGTTTTGCTAAGTGCTTTGCAATCAAATATTCCACTTGAGACACTGTGGCCTTTCTGGGGAGAAGGAGTCTTCCTGCAATGAAGGGAAGGGGAGGCAGGGGGAGGGCGCGAGGTGGGAGGGGCATGGCCTCCCTCCCCCTTATCCGACTGTTACCCTGGCCCAGACCTGGATGTCTTTATTTCTCTCTCACCACCACCCCAATTTGTAATGCATCAGCAGGCCCTGCTGGCTCGCCTCCAGACTCCAGCCCCATCTGACCACCCCCCGAATCTACGCCACCCCCTTCCCAGCAGCCAGGGAGATGGTTTGAAAACATAAATCATAAACTATAAACCATGGCAGCTCTCTCCTGTCCTCACCTGCCCGAGACCTTCCATGAGGTACACAGTGAGAACCACAGGCCCAGCTGAGCCCCCCAGCCCCCCCAGCCCCCCCAGCCCCCCCTGGCCTCCAAGGCCCCAGCCCGCTCCTGCCTTGGGGCCTGTGCACACCTGCCTCCCCGCCAGAATGGCTTTTCCCAGGTGCTCCCAAGGCCAGGTCCTGGCCCCCAGTCTCTGCCCCCCTGTCCCCTGGCCCAAAGGCCCCTCCTCTTTCCACATCATCCTACCCCAAACAACCACTCCCCACCCCCACCCTCATTCTGCTTCTTTTACCTTTGCCTGAAATTGTATATTTGCTCATACTTACTGTCTTTATTCTTCCAGGAGAATAAGCTCTCCCTGGGGGCAGAGGTGTGTTCTGTTTTGTTGACCGTGGTATTGAATGAATAATGAACGAATGAATGAGTTGGTGAGTGAACAGGTATGTGAGGGGTAGGGGAAGCCAGGTGTGGGGTATGGTGATTGCGGGCTCTGCCTAGGGGGCTCCTTTGTCTCCCATTCCAGGCGGGAGGTGATGCCCTGGGCAGGTGGGACAGGAGAGCTGGACTGTAGCTCCTATGGGGGTGGGGTGGGGGCAGAGATCACCGGTTCCCATTCTGCCAACGGTGCCTTGGGAGCGTCACTGCTCGTCCCTGTATCCAGGAAAAGTCCCCTGGAAGCCACGGCTGATAGCCGTTGTTGTGATATCAATGTCAAAATATAAAACTAAACCATTTCAAAAAGGATTTTGCATGCAATTTTGCATAGAGAACTGTCTCCTTGCCTTGTTCTGCCAGACAAAAGGAAGAGAGGTTATTCAAAGCCCTAAAAGAGTAATGAAAGGCCGATGCTGGTCACAACGCCGAGGAACCTGGAGAGTGTTCTGCTGGGTGACCGGCCAGGCACGGAAGGATGACTATTGTGTAATCCCAGGGACGATTCCAGAGCAGGCGGTGAGCCTTTAAGGACAGAAAGCTGATGGGTAGTTGCCAGGGGCTGGGGAGAGAGAACAACGCTAGTGGGTGTGGAGTTTCTTTTTAGGGTGACAAAAATGTTCTCGAATTAGACAGTGGTAACGGTGGCACAACTTTGTGAATATACCAACAACCACTGAAATGTATGCTTTAAAAAGGGTGAATTTTTAAAAAAATTTTATTAATAAAACCAATCAACGTACAATATGAACATTCTTTTTTTATCACATAGTTGTATATTTATCATCATGATCATTTCTTAGAACATTTGCATCAATTCAGAAAAGGATATAAAAAGAAAACAGAAAAGAAAAAAATTTCATACATACCATACCCCTTACCTCTCCCTTTCATTGATCACTAGCATTTCAATCTACTAAATTTAACATTTGTTCCCCTATTATTTATTTATTTTTAATCCATATGTTTTACTCATCTGTCCATAAGGTAGATAAAAGAAGCATCAGACACAAGGTTTTCACAATCACACAGTCACACTGCGAAAGCTATATCATTATACAATCATCTTCAAGAAACATGGCTACTGGAACACAGCTCTACATTTTCAGGCAATTCCCTCCAGCCTCTCTGTTACACCTTAACTAACAAGGTGATATCTACTTAAAGTGTAAGAATAACCTCCAGGATAACCTCTTGACTCTGTTTGGAATCTCTTAGCCACCGACACTTGATGTTGTCTCATTTCTCTCTTCCCCCTTCAGTCGAGAAGGTTTTCTCATTCCGTTGGTGCTGAGTCCCAGCTCATTCTAGGATTTCTGTCCCACGTTGCCAGGAAGGTCCACACCACTGGGAGTCTTGACCCACGTAGACAGTGGGAGGGTGGTGAGTTTGCTTGTTGTGTTGGCTGAGAGAGAGAGACCACATCTGAGCAACAGAAGAGGTTCTCTTGGGGGTGACTCTTAGGCCTAATTTTAAGTAGGCTTGACCTATCCTTTGTGGGGTTAGGTTTCATATGAACAACCCCCCAGATTGGGGGCTCCGCCTACTGCTTTGGTTGTCCCCATTGCTTGTGAGAATATCAAGAATTCTCCACTTGGGGAAGTTGAATTTTCCCCCAAAAAGGGTGAATTTTATGGCATGTCAGTTATATCCCAGTTTAAAAAAATTGGGGGTATGTAGAGGAGAGAAAGAAGGAAGACAACAGTGTACCCCTCATATTGCTTTCAGGGTTTCATGTGTATGAGGTTGGAGGCAATGACAATGATAGGGACAGAAAGAGCAGGTACCAACATGCATGCAGGCCTGCCAAGTGCAGGCCCTCTGTGGGGGCCCCTCAGCAGCCCCCCTCCTGCAGGGAGCCCACCTCCCACGCGGCTCTTCCTCCGGCCACCTCCCCAAATGCAGCCCTGTGCCCTCCAGGTACCTGAGTGCCGGGTCCTGGGAGTGTGGGTGACTGTCCCCCAAGCTGGGTGCCAAGACACTCAGTGGTCCCTCCTTACCCTGCAGACAGCCAGGGCCCTGAGGGCCCCAGGGCAGCCTGTTCACGCTGGCAGGTGGGGACTGCACACACGCAGCGCTGCACAGCCTCATGTGTGCACACACAAGGCTCTCATCACCGTGGCCGAGGAGCAAGAGGGTCGGTTGGTGGTCTCTGTCACCTGCTTGTGACAGTGTCTGGTGGGTGCTTGTGGCAAGAGGGAGGGAGGCGAGCGTCGTGGGAGGCTCCCGGTTCAGCCACTAGAGGCCAGTGCAGCCTGGGGACAGGCCAGGCTGGTCCGGGAGGGGCGATGGGAGCTTGTCTTCCCTCCCATCCAGGCTTTCCAGGGGCAGGCCACAGCAGCCCCTGGACACGAGACCTGTGCTTGTCACCCTGTGTTCATGAGCAAGAGAGTATGAATGGAAGTATTTCCAGGCACACTGGAAATGGAGACTGCAACCCTGCCCAAGCCATCTTCTAGAACGTCCCAGAACCTTCCTCGAGCATGACCTCCCCAGAGGAGGGGCATAGGTCAAGCTGGCAGTGGTGGCACCTAGGGAGGGCTTGTGTGAGACAAGTTCCCAGGAGGGGCCTTCGCCAGAGGCCCATCCACCCACCTGGCAGTCCGGGGGCAAAACGGGATGGAGTGGGGGTTTGCAAAAAATTCCAGCCTTTGTATTTAGGCAGGTTCTGGCTACTTCCAAATAGGAAAACATGTTTCTTTTTTTGTTGTAACCTTGTCCTGGTCTGTCATAGAGGCGCTGGTACATAAAACTGATCAGAATCTGAATTCCTTCTATCCCTTGCCCCTATCAACAGTCTAATTAACTCAAGATCCCATTTTTTGCTCCCTGTTCTAACTTTCAGTTTGCCATGAGTCAAACCCCACCCAAGGTGAGTGGGTGGTGGGGAGGGGAGAGGGAGGTGACAAACTCTGTTTCCAAGAGGCTTTTGCCTCCTGGATTCAAAAAAGAAAAAGGGCATAGTAGCCTGCGACCGGACACAGGTTCCTGCTTACCCCATGGGGTGTTTTCTTGACGCTCCCAGTTTAAAAGTGGCCTAGGAATTTATTGTGCAGGGAACAGATTCCAGAATGCATGTGGGTTCTAGTTTGAGCCCCGGGCAAAACAAAATTTGAGTTGTTTTTTAGAACCTGTACAACACTAGAAATTCAAAGCTTCTGCCTTTTTTTTCTTTCCAAAACTATTTCTATTTCTAAAAGTGCTCCCTCCACGTGAAAGCCCTCAGGGGGCGCATGCAAAGTACAAACATCAAGATTTGCAGGGCCTTAGGAGTGGGCGGCAGCTGCGATTTGTGGCACACGTTGCAGCTTAGATGTGTGGTCTCAGGCCAGTGGTTGGGGGTGGGGGTAGGGGTGGGGGGCAGGATTTATCTGGGGGTCTAGTGCTAAAGTCCAAGCCCCTCCCCATTCTGTGACCCCCTAGGAGGGGCCCCCCAAGAGTCAATGTGTCCTCAGAAATAATGGACCTGGGAGAACCCCCTCCCCACTAAAGGGGAAGGGGAGGGGGAGCGCAGACACCAGCCACAGCCCCTCAGGGAGTGTGGGCCCAGGCCATAGGTGCCACGCCCACTTCAGGGGCGCCAGGTATGTCCCTTCTGCTCAGTGGGCCTCGGATCCACGTTCCGGTAAACACCTGGAATGGAGCATCTTGGCCCCTGACCACAGGTACCTTTGGGGAATTACGTGGACACTAAGGCCCCTGTCTCCCCACCAGCATGGAGACACGCTCTGAGTCCATAACGGAAAACACAACTCCAACGGAGCCCTGGGGAGCAGGTGACAACAGTAAGCCACGGTAGGCAGCTGCTCCAGGGACCCCCTCGCCACGGATCAGGGCTTGTTGCTCTCTGCGGGGGGAATGAGGAGCTGGGCCTTAGCCAAGGCCACGCGGCCACTCAGCGGCAGGCTGGGAACAGGACCCAATGGCGCCAGCCGTCTCAGATGGGGAGGGCGATGCAGCGGCCTGGTCACATGGCCCACAGCAGGCTGCCCTTCCGTTCCTCCTCACCCCTTTATAAAATCGTGGACTATGACATGTGTGTATAGAAGTGTGTACCAGACATGTATGGTCGGTGGGGGACTGTAGAGTCACTTTTCCAGCAGCCCTGGGGGCAAGGAACAGACCCCCCCCCCCAGCCCCACAGGCCCTTGGGCCTTGCTTTTCCTAAACTCGACCCTATTTCTGAGCCTTCCTAATGGAAACAGAGGGTTTGGGCCGACTTCTGAGCTGGACGCAAATGGGATCACATCCGGTCTTTCTGCCCTTTGCTGCTGGTGAGACTCTCTGTGTTCCTGGCCCCGCCTTCCGGGCCTTTGACCAGGTGAAGGGCAGTCCCTGCAGGCACCCTGCAACCAGGCAGTGCCCTGTCCCAGGAAAGCATGCCCACGCCCAGACCCATTCACTGCATTCGAATTTTTAAAAACCAGCAAGCGCAGTGCAACAGAATCCTTTATTTATTTAAACCCAATCCACCTACTGAAAGCTCTATTGCAAAATATCCGCTTTCTGGGGTGCTCCAGCTTCAGCTCCACCTGGCCCAGTCCAGAAGCTTCCACGGGGACCACCAGCAGGGCGCAGAGGTCCTCTCCATCTTCTCAATCCTAAACTCCTGTTCTTTGCTCTTCCCCAACAAAGACAAAGGGTAGCTTGGGGAGGTCCTGCATGTGTCACATTTAATCATGGACCTTTCTCCTTCCTTCATCCTCCCTCCAAGCACACATTTCTCAAGATAGCCTGACAGTGGAAACTCCCAGAATTAAAAGGTTCCAAAGCAACCACCTTTCAGGTCAATAATAACGTCTTCAAATCGTTGCTAATGGGGAGAAAATGCTCATATTTGGCCTCAGCCCAAACACATTCTTTTCAGCAACTTTGAGCAAAACTGGTTGAGCAAAAAAGCTCTTGCATTTGTTTGCTGATGTGCTTTTATATCATGGCGGAGGAGAAGCCCTTCCCCATTTCTAAAGCCACCCACGTTCCTTGTTGCAGACCAGATCCCAAATACAGTGGCCCAACACCACCCTCCAGGGGTGACTCCCCGAAATCTCCCACCCCAACTCGGCAGGAACTTTCTTGGGAATGCTAGGGATCCAGCCCATGTCCCCCTCCTCAACAAAGGGGAAGCTGAAACCCCAGTGGCAGGAGTGGGTGTTGGCACGTAGAGGTCCCCCCAGGGGGAGTACAGCCCACCCAGGGATTGCACGGTCCCAAAGCCCGGGCCCCCCGCGGTACCCTACTCGGGGTGGGGAGGGGTCCGCGGAGAACTAAGGCCGCACCCTCCCAGGCAGTGGCCAACTCTAGGCGCTCACTCCCGCTTTGGAGGAGCTGGGACGCTTGGGGCCGGGCTGCGAGCGGGGAGACGAGCGCCCCTCCGTCGTCCTCACCCCAAACCCCAGTTGTCTGTCCAGGCTGTTTTCTCTTCGTTTAAGAGCTGCCATTTAAACCCGGTGGGGCCCGAATCCGCTTGGATGCCTACTGGGTTTCAAAGCCCAGGGAAATTTTTGTCGGGGTAAAGCCACTTAGGCTCCCTGAGTGTTGAGGTCAATGTGTAATGGCCCCGAGTCGCGGCTGCGGGTCTGTCACCAGCACAGGCGCCCGGGACCCCTCCCCGCCAGCCCCGGGCCACTTGTCCTCCGCACGGGTCGCCCCCGGGGTCCAACCCGCTCGGCGGCCTGGGCGCATCAGCTCCTCCCCGGGTGGGAGGTAACTTTTGGCCTCACCCGAGTACCCGAGGTGCGTCGTGGGAGCCCCGCCGGCAGTGGCCGCCCGGGGGCCCCCCAGGCTAGCCTTTCCCGGCCCCGGCTCCCGCGGCCCCGCCCTCTGTGGAGGGAGGGTGGGTGCGGAGGACACAGGGAAGTGGGCCGGCCCCCTGGCCCCGCCCTGTAGCGCCCCCGCGTCTCCATGGCGACCCTCCGGCGCGCACCTCTGGGGCAGCTCCCCCCGGGGCAGAACAATACTCAGAGGGGCCAGGGGCGGGGCAGGGCGGGCCGGGGGCGGGGAGAGCGCGGGCGGCAGGGGCGCGGGCCAGGCGGAGAGGAGCGCACCGCCCAGGCAGCAGCCGGCCGCCGGGGTCTATGCGGCGTAGCGTCGAGCCCGCCCCGGGACGGCAGCCCCCGCCCAGCTCTGGGCCCGCCCCTACTTCCCACGGCCTCCCGGCCGAGCCCCGAGCCGAAGCCACCTGGAGCCTCCTTCGCCGCCGCAGGTTGATGTGCGGCGCCCTCCCGGGACGCGCTGAGGAGCCATCTTGAAATCAACTTCGCCAACTTTGCAAAGTGCTCTCGAAGTGGAAGCTGCGGGGGAGGCTGGGCGCGTGGGCCCCGGTGCCCCCTGCGGGGGCCCCCAGGAGGCCGGGGCGGCAGGACGCAGGCTGCTCCAAGGGGCCGGCGGCGGGCGGGCGGGAGGCGCCCCGCGGCTGCGCCGGGTGGATGCGGAGACGCGCCGGGTGTATGGATTGTGCTCGGGCGCCGCGCGCGGGCTCCGGACCATGGCGCCGCCGCCGCCCGTGCTGCCCGCGCTGCTGCTCCTGGCCGCCGCCGCCACCCTGCCCGCGCTGGGGCCCCGAGCGGCCGCCTGGGAGCTGCGCGTCCCCGGCGGGGTTCGCGCCTTCGCCCTCGGACCCGGCTGGAGCTCCGCGCTGGACGCAGCACGCACGCCCCGGGCGTTGCAGGAGCGGCTGGTCATGAACCCGGCCGGGCGGCGGCGCGGGCCGGCCGCGGGGACCCGGGGCTGCGCGCGCCTCGGGGGACACCCGCTGCCACTGCCCGTCCGCCCGGTAGTGCGCGGCGCCCCGACGGCGCTGAGCCGTCGACTGCGGGCGCTTGGGCACCGCTACGGTTGCGGCCCCCGGGCTCGGGGCGGGGCGGACCCCGGCGCGGAGCTGCGCGCTGGGTCAGTGATCCGGGCGTCGGGACCGGGTTCAGCGCTCTGCTTCCCGGCGCCCGGCGTTGGGGCCGCGCGGCACTCGGCGTTCGCCGTCCTGCCCTCCTTCTCTGCCTGTCGCTGCCCGCGCCGGCCTGGCTGCCTGCGTCTGCTCTGCTCTCTGCGGCGCGTGGCCGGCCCCGTCCGCGCGGAGCTGGAGCTCGAGGCGGCTGCGGGGACGCCTGGCCCGTCGCCGTCCCCAAACCGTCCCCAGGATGTGGCGGGGGCGGCGCGGCGGGCCCGACGGGGCGCGGGCGACAGCACGAGCCCGCAGTTCCCGCTGCCCAGCTACCAGGTGTCGGTGCCCGAGAATGAGCCGGCGGGCACGGCGGTCATAGAGCTGCGCGCACACGACCCGGACGAGGGCGAGGCGGGGCGCCTGAGCTACCAGATGGAGGCGCTGTTCGACGAGCGCTCCAATGGCTACTTCTTCATCGACTCCGCCACGGGCGCCGTGAGCACGGCCCGCGAGCTGGACCGCGAGACCAAGGACACGCACGTGCTTAAGGTGAGCGCCGTGGACCACGGCTCGCCGCGGCGCTCGGCCGCCACCTACCTCACCGTCACGGTCAGCGACACCAACGACCACAGCCCTGTCTTTGAGCAGTCCGAGTACCGCGAGCGCGTGCGCGAGAACCTGGAGGTAGGCTACGAAGTGCTGACGATCCGCGCCACCGATGGCGACGCGCCCTCCAACGCCAACATGCGCTACCGCCTGCTGCAGGGCGCGGGCGGCGTCTTCGAGATCGACTCGCGCTCGGGCGTGGTGCGCACGCGGGCCCCGGTGGACCGGGAGGAGGCGGCCGCGTACCAGCTACTGGTGGAGGCCAACGACCAGGGCCGCAATCCGGGCCCGCTCAGCGTCACGGCCACCGTGCACATCACGGTGGAGGACGAGAACGACAACTACCCCCAGTTCAGCGAGAAGCGCTACATGGTCCAGGTGCCGGAGGACGTGGCCGTCAACACGCCAGTGCTGCGCGTGCAGGCCACGGACCGCGATCAGGGCCAGAACGCGGCCATCCACTACAGCATTGTCAGCGGGAACCTCAAGGGTCAGTTCTACCTGCACGCGCTCAGCGGGAGCCTGGACGTCATCAACCCGCTGGACTTCGAGGCCATCCGTGAGTACACCCTGCGCCTCAAGGCCCAGGATGGGGGCCGGCCCCCGCTCATCAACTCCTCGGGGCTGGTGTCCGTGCAGGTGCTGGACGTGAACGACAACGCGCCCATCTTCGTGAGCAGCCCCTTTCAGGCAGCCGTGCTGGAGAACGTGCCCCTGGGTCACTCGGTGCTGCACATCCAGGCAGTGGACGCAGATGCGGGGGAGAATGCCCGCCTGCGCTACCGCCTGGTGGACACGTCTGCGGCTGCCGCAGGGCCGGAAGCTCCCGCTGTGGCCCAGGACTTCCCCTTCCAGATCCACAACAGCACGGGTTGGATCACCGTGTGCGCCGAGCTGGACCGCGAGGAGTTGGAGCACTACAGCTTTGGGGTGGAGGCCGTGGACCATGGCACCCCGCCCATGAGCTCTTCAGCCAGTGTGTCGGTCACAGTGCTGGACGTGAATGACAACGACCCGGTATTTACACGGCCCGTGTATGAGCTGCGTCTGAACGAGGATGCGGCGGTGGGGAGCAGTGTACTGACCCTGCAGGCCCGCGACCGCGACGCCAACAGCGTAATCACCTATCAGCTCACCGGCGGCAACACACGCAACCGCTTTGCGCTCAGCAGCCAGAGCGGCGGTGGCCTCATCACGCTGGCACTGCCGCTGGACTACAAGCAGGAGCGGCAGTATGTGCTGGCGGTGACCGCATCCGATGGCACCCGGTCACACACCGCGCAGGTCTTCATCAACGTCACCGATGCCAACACGCACCGGCCCGTCTTCCAGAGCTCCCACTACACGGTGAGTGTCAGTGAGGACCGGCCGGTGGGCACCTCCATTGCCACCATCAGCGCCACAGACGAGGACACAGGCGAGAACGCCCGCATCACCTACGTGCTGGAGGACCCTGTGCTGCAGTTCCGCATCCATCCGGACACTGGGACCGTCTACACCACCACCGAGCTGGACTACGAGGACCAGGCCGCCTACACACTGGCCATCACGGCCCGGGACAACGGCATCCCGCAGAAGTCTGACACCACTTCCTTAGAGATCCTCATCCTTGACGCCAATGACAATGCTCCCCGCTTCCTGCGGGATTTCTACCAGGGCTCGGTCTTCGAGGACGCCCCACCGTCCACCAGCGTCCTCCAGGTCTCTGCCACGGACCGAGACTCGGGCCCCAATGGCCGTCTGCTGTACACCTTCCAGGGCGGGGATGACGGCGATGGGGACTTCTACATCGAGCCCACGTCCGGCGTGATCCGCACCCAGCGCCGGCTAGACCGGGAGAACGTGGCCGTGTACAGCCTGCGGGCTCTGGCCGTGGACCGGGGCAGCCCGGCGCCCCTCAGTGCCTCTGTGGAAGTCCAGGTGGCCGTCCTGGACATTAATGACAACCCCCCGGTGTTCGAGAGGGATGAGCTGGAGCTGCTGGTGGAGGAGAACAGCCCCGTGGGGTCCGTGGTGGCCAGGATCCGTGCCCACGACCCTGACGAAGGCCCCAACGCCCAGATCATGTATCAGATCGTGGAGGGCAACGTGCCGGAGGTCTTCCAGCTGGACCTGCTGAGCGGGGACCTGCGCGCCCTGGCGGAGCTGGACTTTGAGGTGCGGCGGGAGTATGTGCTGGTGGTGCAGGCCACGTCGGCACCCCTGGTGAGCCGGGCCACCGTGCGCATCCGCCTCCTGGACCAGAACGACAACCCCCCTGTGCTGCCCGACTTCCAGATCCTCTTCAACAACTACGTCACCAATAAGTCCAACAGCTTCCCCAGCGGTGTCATCGGCCGCATCCCAGCCCACGACCCTGACCTCTCGGACAGCCTCACCTATGCCTTCCTGCAGGGCAACGAGCTCCAGCTGCTGCTGCTCGACCCCGCCACGGGCGAGCTGCAGCTCAGCCGGGACCTGGACAACAACCGGCCGCTCGAGGCACTCATGGAGGTAGCGGTGACTGGTGAGTGGCCGGGGCTAGTGGTGGGGGAGCGGCTCCCCGAGGCTGCCCCAGCACTGCAGCCACCTGCCCTGGGCCGCCTGGTGTGCCTGTGGTGTTGTGGACCAGGGCCAGGCGGGCTCTTTGGGACACTCGCTGCATCTGTGCTGGGGGCATGCCCCTAACCTGGGGCCCAGTGAGTCGAGGTGGTGCCGCGCTGCTTGCCACAGCATTTCTGCTGGGAGCTGGCCAGACTCCTTCAAGTTCAAAACCGGGGCTGCCTGGTGCTTTTCCCAGCAGGCCTGTGGCTCCTGAGTCACTCAGTTAAAAGCCGGCCCCGGGGCTTGTGGGTTGCCTGCTTTGCTGGGTGCTGCTCTGCAGTCAGTGACACTGCTGTCTGGCTAGATCAAAGGTCACTGTTCACCCATGTGCCAATTAGCTCCCGGGTGGGACCGTTGGAAATTGCCAGATAGGTTCCTGAGTCACCGTCTAATGTGGCTGGGGCTCCCGGGACTTCCCTTGGTCTTGCTTTTCTGTCTCCTCAGGAAAATAACAATCAGGCTTCTGCGTGCTAGCCTTTGGGTGAGCTCTTTGAAATGCATGGCCCCGTTTGATTGGGGCTGGGGGTGGGTGCAGCTCCGGCACAGGTCTGCACCAAAGAACATCTGGGTGTTCCTTGAGGCCTGCCCAGGTTGATGGTGGAGCTGTGTGGGAACTGTCCCCGCCCGGCTCCTGGTTGCAGGTGAACAGACCCGGAGGGGACCGCAGCTCAGCCGGCCAAACGTGCAGGGCCTGAGGGCTGGGAAGGGAGGGACAGACAGAAGGCGTGGGAATGGGGAGACATGATGGAGAAGGATGGGATGGGGTGGGGTGGGGTGGGGTGCTGAAGGACAGGAGGCCTGCCTGTCTGTCCACCTAGGGGTGTGAGCAGTTGGTATGTGTAATTTAGTCCAGAGATCAAGTTGTCCCCAGGAAAGGCCCAGCTCTGTGGGTTGCGTCAGTGTTTCAGATGAGTTGTTGAAACAATGAACCATGATACAGTATCCTCAAGGAAATCCTGGAGGAAATGGAGGAATTAAAAAGTTAATTTTCTGATTCCCGCCCCACCCCCAGTTGGCTGTAACTATTTATATAAGGATTGGGTGGCAAACAGGTTCCAGTAGAGTTGTTTGCTTTTAAGATCCAACACCTGGGTCCCTTTTTGAAGTGGCGCAATCATTCAGCACAGGTTTTGGCGGCCTGTTCTGTGTGCAGGTGAATAGTGTAGGTTTTGTGAGGTTGGGGAAATGGGTAGGGAAGGTGAAATAGGTCCTCGGTGGTGGATTGTTAAGCAGGGAGGTGGCTGCTGAGAGCAGTGCTCGTGGGAAAATAAAGGTCACGTGTGTTGCAGATAAAAAGTCTCTTTCTTAAATTCCCACTTGGATTCTCTAAAATTCCCACTTGCATTTTCTAAAGCCACTTTTCTCAATTCCCACTTGTATTCTCTAAAATTCCCCCTTGCATTCTCGAAAGTCTCTTTCTTAAATTCCCACTTTCATTTTCTGTAATTCCAACTTGCATTCCTCCAGCCCCACCCCCCAATACCAGATCTGCAATTGTCTTCCCCTTTGCTTGATAGAACAGAGTGACATTTTTGGCCTATAGAAGAGGATTCGGCCAAATGATAGTTTTTTTTCCCTTTTATTATTTTTATTGAAATATTTTTATACACCATATAATCTATGCAAAGCATACAGTCAGTGGCTCACAATATCATCACGTAGTTGTGCATTCATCACCATGATCATTTTTAGAACATTTGCATCACCCAGAACGCAAAATTAAAAGAAAAACTCACATCCTATAGCCCTTATCCCTCCCTCTTATTGACTACTAATTTGTAGTCTACCCAGTTTTAAGACTTACGATAGAGGTAGGTTAACCAAAATGGTAAGCTTTCAATTTCACGGGCATGATGCTTTTAGTGGGGAATGGGTCCACCCTGTGTATGAGCAACATGGACCTGCGATTGGTTGGCAAGTGGGGTTTAGGATGGGTTCCATCCAGGGGAGCTGGTCTCGCCTGCCTCCTGTGCCCCCATCCTGGACCACAGTCAGGTGGGTTGGGGGCTCCCCATTGTGTCAGAACTGTCTCGGTGACCCAGGTCTTGGCTCTGGACCCTTTGCTGCCCCACTTGCCTCCCGTGTGAACTGTTTTTATGGTGTCATTTATTGCTCCAGTACCTGGAAGGCGAGTGGTATTAGGATACTGCTGCTGCTTTCTCCGGTCTTCCTGCCAGGCAGTGGGGGAGCGGGTGTTCAGTCAGGGTTGGAGCTCGCCCACCCAGGGACCCTGTTTGAGGAATTTGCTGCCGAACTGAATTCCTCCAGGGCCAGCTCTTGCCCTGCTTTAAAGTTGCCCCTGGAGATGCTGCTTGCCTCTCTCAGGCCCTCTGACTAGTGTTGAATGAGCCCGAACAGCAAAAGACCACCGACCATGCAACCTGTCACTCCAAATGCCGGAGAAAGCGCGGTGTCCAAACAGAACAAAACAGAGGTCAGCCCTGGTGTTAACCTGAGTCCGATGCTTAGGTTTTATTGTGAAACAGTGGGGAAACTCGTACACTTTTCAATGAGCTCCTAGTGCCTTATGGTCATACCCGAAAGCGTGGGAGTTGTTACAGCTCTGGAGAGCCCAGAGTCCATGAAGTTTTGCGGGAGCGAGTCCGGGATGGCTGTGTGCCTTTATCCTGAGCTCGGGGAGGTGGAGCTGGGGAGGTGGGAGAGGAGGGCCCTTCCTTCCCACCTGGCCTGGTTCTTAATGGTAACATGTACATAGCATAAAACGACCCATTTTAACCACTCTCAAACCTGCAGTTCAGTGGCTTTAATTCATTCACAATGTTGTGCTCCCATCGTCACCATCATGACCAAAACTTTTCCATCACCCGAAACAGAAACTCTGTTTAAACCCTTTAAGCAGTAACTCCCCATTCCCGTGCTCCCAGGCCCCAGGTGACCCCTAATTCTAGTGATTTCATCCAGGTGAGATCATACGCTAGCTCTCAATGTAATGTCTTCACGGGTCAGCTGTTTCATAGCAGGTGTCAGAACCTCATTCCTTTTTAAGGCTGAAGGCTAGCCTGTCGTACGGATACCCACCTAGTTTGTCTGTTCCTCGGCGGACACTTGGGTTGCTTCCACCTTTTGGCTGCGGTGAATGAACTGTTGTTCATGCACCTACAAGTATCCATTTTAGTCCCTGCGGCCACATTTGGATCACATCTGGACATACAGGACGTTCATTTTATATGCGACAGTTTTTGAGTGAAGTTTTAACTTTCACTAAAGGACCTTTTTTTTTTCTTTGTTAGGCATTTTTTTTCCATTTATTGGTTTTTTTATTTAAAAAATTAACTAACACAACATTTAGAAATCATTCCATTCTACATATACAATCAGTAATTCTTAATATCATCACATAGATGCATATTCATCATTTCTTAGTACATTTGCATCAATTTAGAAAAAAATAGAAAGACAACAGAAAAAGAAATAAAACGATAATAGAGAGAAAAAAATTAAAAAAAAATAAAAAAACTATACCTCAGATGCAGCTTCATTCAGTGTTTTAACATAATTACATTACAATTAGGTAGTATTGTGCTGTCCATTTCTGAGTTTTTGTATCCAATCTTGTTGCACAGTCTGTATCCCTTAGCTCCAATTACCCATTATCTTACCCTATTTCTATCTCCTGATGGTCTCTGTTACCAATGACATATTCCAAGTTTATTCTCTAATGTCGGTTCACATCAGTGGGACCATACAGTATTTGTCCTACTAAAGGACCTTTTTGTCATGAACCTTTTTAAAGCTACGTTTGCGTTTCTCAGAGTGATGTGGCCAGTCCCCACACGGGAAGCAGTATTTCTGGATGTTGGTCTTTTAGTAACATCAAGATTTTTGATCTCTGAAGTGTGTGTGTACCTGTGGGTCTCAGGCCTTAGGCCAAACTGCGCAGCACAGAACGTGACTTCCGGTAGAAAACGCCCCCGTCTTGTGTTTGTGCAGGTTTCAGATCTGTGAATGTGGGAAAAATAGTATTCGTGGGGTGAAAATGATTGGCCGATGAGTCATTTAGACACATCAGAAAGCACTGAAACTGAAGTAAAGGAACAAGATCAAGTGACCTTTCTGCCATTTACTTTGGTGCGGGGTGGATGGGATAAAGTTGTTTAAGCTCAATAAATTTGTGAGAAGTGTTTGCCTAGTTGAATACAGGTGTGTGGGGATTTTTAAATAGAAGATTTCAAACCAGGAAATTCGGGTCTGGCCGTTGGGCCAGGTGTCATCTGGCTGAGTGGGATTTTGTTTTATTTCTGACACCAAGCATGTTGAAGGGGTGTCAGGAGAGCCTCAGTCACTGCAGTTGTGGAGCAGGACCCTCCGGTGAGAAAGACCCTGAGGTAGGTGCCTTTGGAAACTGGTTCACCCTTTAGGGCTTCTGCAGCTCTAGAGCTGGCCACCTCAGATGCTGACTCAGAGACTGAGGCGTGTCCCTGCCTTTGCTGAGCACCCACTACACGTAGCGGCGGCTCTAGTATGCATGGCACTTACTCTGTATGGTGCCTACTGTGTGTGGCACCTACTGTGTGTGACATCTGTGCATGGCACCCACTGTACATGGCACGTGGTACCCACTGCACAGCAGACCTACTGTGCGTGACACCCACTGTGTGTGGCACCCACTGCTGGCAGACCTACTGCGTGTGGCACCTACTGTATGTGGCCCTGAGGTCTGCACATAGGTGTGGCCCTACCTTCCCAGGGCTGGGCGGACTTAGGTGGGTACACATGGAACCAAGTTCAAGGAGAGAAGGTGACAGGCAGAGTATGTGTGTGGGGGTGGGGTGCTTGAGGATGTCCCCCTGCCCTGTGTACATGCTGTCCAGGCAGGAGGATGGGGGTATCGGGATCCTGTGGTTTGGGGTGGGGTGGAGGCTGGCCCATGTCAGATATGGGTGGCCCCATAAGGGCTTTGGTCTTTGCTAAGAGAAAGGGGGTCCTGAGGAGGATTTGGGTCGTGTGGGGTCTTGGGGTCTTTTACCCAGGCAGTGAGACTGGAAGGTGGGGGGAGAGGGTGAGCCCAGGCTCCACCTACGAGGGCTCCTGGGTGGATGAGGAAGAGCATGGCCAGATGGTGGTGGGTGGGGTTGGTCCAAATCCGTCGAGTGTCCGTGTGGGAATCTCCCAGGCCTGCCCGTCCAAGCACTCTGGGGTCTCTGTGGCCACCTTGTGAAGGCATCGACCCCATCTGAGATGTGCAGCCCAGGCCCAAGAGATTCAGTAGTGCCTGTGGGTCACCCAGGCCACCCACTGGGTGGGGGTGGGGGCAGAGCTGGGATGGGAGCCCAGGCACCTGGCTCCTGGGAACTCAGTCCTAGTGAGGGAAGTGTGTTCACGGAGCTTGGGGGGGTGGCCCTTGGAAGGGGGTCAACTTTGGGAGGAGGTCTGTGAGGCCACTTCTGGACCCGGGGTGGCTGGGGTGCTTTGAGCTGGTTGAGAAGGCTATTGGGCATGCCAGGGATTAGCAAGGCCATGGGGAGTGTATCAGCTAGGGGTCTCTGGAGAAACACAATCAGCAGGAGATACCTGTAAGTATAAAACTTATAAGAGTGTCTCATGTAGCCATGGGAATGTAGGAGTCCAAGGTCTGTAGGGCAGGCCACAGCTGGCAGGTCCATTGTAGGTCCTCAACGACCTGAGGTCAGAGATGCCTGTAGCTCCCGGGTCACAGGCGTGAGACCAGAGCTTAGTGCTGCCAGGCCAGCCCCTGCCATCTCCGTCCCGGTCGCTCTGCCACGCTCCCACATGGACGTTCCTGGTGGAGTTGAGGGGCAGGTTTGCACGTTGGAGTGTTTGGATGGTTCCTGACATCCCCCACTCCCATGCAGTTGTAGATACGTGGGTGTGGCTCTCGGTTCAGGGGCCATAGGGTGGACCAGGAATTTGCAGCCAGAAAGAGGGGTCCCAGGTGGGCCTTTCTGGCTTCCCCAAGACCAGCCTCCCTGCCGGGGCTGCTGGCCTGAATGGAGCCATGTGGTGGGCCAGCCATGGAGGAGACAGGTGGCTTTTGTCATTTCCCCAACTGTCCCCCAGGCCTGGGAGAAGGCGAGCAACCAAGTGGCAGTAAATACAAGGAGTCCAGTCTGCTTTGTCAGCCTTGCTAGTGGCCCATCAATTTTATTTTCTCAAAGAACCAACTTTTGGTTTTCTTGGTTCTGTTGTTCTTTTGTTCTCCCATTCCTTTAACTCTGCTTTAATCTCTGTTATTTCTCTTCTTCTGTTTGCTTTGGGATTAATTTGCTGTTCTTTCTCCAGTTCCTCCAGGTGAGCTGTTAAGCCCTCAATTTTTGCTCTTCCTTGTTTTTTAATATAGGCATTTAGGGCAATAAATTTCCCTCTCAGCACAGCCTTTGCTGCATCCCCGCTGTATTGTTTTCATTCATCTCCAGATAGCTAGTGATTTCTCTAGCAATTTCTTTTTTGATCCACTAGTTCTTTAAGAGTGTGTTATTTAATCTCCATGTATTTGTGAAAGTTCTGGTTCTTTGGTGGTTATTGAGATCCAGCTTCATTACACTGTAATCAGAGACAGTGCTTTGAATAATTTCAGTGTGTTTAAATTTATAAAGGCCTGTTTTGTGCCCCAGCATATGATCTATCCTGAAGAATAGTCCATGAGCACTAGAGAAGAATGTATATCCTGGTGTTTGGGGTGCAATGACCTATATATATCTGTTAGGTCTAATTCATTTATCAAGTTATTTAACTTCTCTGTTTCCTTGTTGATCTTCTGTCTGGCTCTTCTATCTATAGAGGAGAGTGGTGCATTGAAGTCTCCTACTATTGTTGAAATATCTATCACTTCCTTCGGTTTTGCCAATGTCTGTCTCATGTACTTTGGAGTGCCTTAATTGGAAGCATAAACATTTATGATTGTTATATCTTCTTGGTGAATTGACCCTTTAATTAGTATATAGTGTCCTTTGTCTCTCATGATGTCTTTACATTTAAAGTCTGTTTTGTCCAATATTAGTATAGCTACTCCTGCTTTCTTTTGGTTACAACTTGTGTGAAACATCTTTTCCATCCTTTCACTTTCAATCTATTTGTATCCTTGTGTCTAAAATGAGTCTCTTATAAACAGCATATATCAGGATTATCTTTCTTAATCCATTCTGCCAATCTGTATCTTTTAATTGGTAAGTTCAGTCTGTTAACATTCAGAGTTATTACTGAAAGGCATTTCTTGAATCCACCATCTTATCTTTTGGATTTTATTTGTCAGATCTCTACATTCTTTTCCCTGTTTCTCTTTATCCTTTAAATTACCCTTAGTGATACTCTTCAATTCTGTGCCCTCCTCCAGACTTCCCTCTCTTGGCTTTGTTTTTTTTTTTTTCAACTGGCAGAACTCCCTTTAGTATTTCTTGTAGGGCCGGTCTCTTGTTGACAGATTCTTTCAGGATTTGTTTGTCTGAAAAATTTTAATCTCTCCCTCAGTTTTGAAGGACAATTTGGCTGGGTACAGAATTCTAGGCTGGAAGTCTTTCTCTTTCAGGATGTTAAATACATCATATCATTGCCTTCTCACCTCCATGGTGACAGTTAAGTAGTCTGAACTCAGTCTTATGTGATTATCCTTGTATATAGTAGATTGTTTTTCTCATATTCTTTCAGAATTTTCTGCTGCTTTTCAGCATTTGACAGATTTATTAGTATATGTTTTGGGGAAGGCCTATTTGGATTTATTCTATTTGGAGTTTGTTGAGCTTCTCTGATTGTATATTTACGTCCTTTATAAGGGTTGGGAAGTTTTCCCCCATTATATCAACTACTCTTCTAGCCCTTTTCTCTTCTCCTCCTGGGATATCAGTGATTCGTAAATTTGTGGCTTTGTTTTGTTCATTTCCCTGAGATCCAATTCAAATTTTTCCATCTTTTTTGCCATTGGCTATTTTGAGTGTTCAAAATCAGTTGTCCTGTCCTCTAGTTCACCCATTCTTTCTTCAGCCTCTTCAAGTCTGCTGTTATGTGTCTCTAGTATGCTTTTTATTTGGTCTACAGCATCTTTAATCTCTGTGATATTTGCTATTTTTCTATTCTTTAAAATCCCTCTTTATGCTCTTCTAGTGTCTTCTTGATCTCCTTTATGTCATTAGCCATCCCATTTATTTTATTTAATAGAGTTATATGAACATCTTTGATTAGTTGTTCCAGTGTGTGTGTTTCCTCTGGTGTTTAATTTGGTCATTAGATAGGGTCTATCTGTCTGCATCATGATATGCTTAGTGATCTTGTGCCGTCTTCCTGGCATGTAAATATCTTGATTGGTGTTCTAGTTTGCTAGCTGCTGGAATGCAACACACCAGAGATGGATTGGCTTTTAATAAAAGGGGATTTGTTTCGTTAGCTCTTCAGAGGAAAGGCAGCTAACTTTCAATTGCGGTTCTTTGTTACGTGGGACGGCACAGGGTGCTCTCTGCTGGCCTTCTCTCCAGGCCTCCAGGTTCCAACAGCTTTCCCCGGGGTGATTCCTTTCTGTATCTCCAAAGGCCTGGGCTGAGCTGTGAGTACTGAGATGAGGTATGCTGAGCTGCTTGGGCTGTGCTAGGTTGAGCTCTCTCATTTAATCACCAGCCAGTTAAACATCATTCACTGCAGCAGGCACGCCTCCTAGCCGACTGCAGATGTAATCAGCAACAGATGAGGTTCATGTACCATTGGCTCATGTCCACAGCAATAGAACTAACCACCTTCACCTGGCCAAGTTGACACCTGAACCTAACTACCACAGTTGGTTTACTTTGAAAGTTAATTTCCTTCAGTAGTCAAGAGCTTTGTATTTGCAGGATGGTTGTGGAGCAGAATGTGGGGCACCGGGTGGGCACAACAGTGGAATGATGTGTGCCAGGGCAGGTATAGGCACAGGTTGGGGATGCTACGCTGGTGCTAGTGAACGAGGGCGCCCAGCAACCAGGGAGGACGTAGTTGTGCAGATGCGTGGGTTTGGGGGTGGGGGGCAAGGGTCTGAGGGTGGGGCTAGAGAAAGCTTTTAAAAAGCTTTTTATTTTGAAATAATTTCAAACTTACAGAAGAGTTGCAAAAATAATACAGAAACAATACATGGAACTCCACATATGCCCCACCCAGATACCTGGATTTAACAGCTATCAACATTTTGCTGCACTTGTCCATCCACCCATCATCTTCCATCCACCCATCATCTGTCTGTCTTTATGTCTAGCTTATTTCACTCAATGTGAGGTCTTCAGGGTTCTTCTGTGTTGCTGCGTGTGTCAAGTCTTCATTCCTTTTTGTGACCAAATAGGATTTCATTGTGTGGTTAGATCACATTTTGTTTACCATTCTTTTTTTTTTTTTCATGCGGTATGGTGGGGGCCACGTTTCATTCTTTTTCCATGTGACTTTCCTATTATTGTAGCATCATTTGTTGATTTTAAAAATTTTTTTGGGAAGTGTTCGGGCCAGAAATCGAACCTGGGTCTCCTTCATACAGCTGAGTATTCTACTGCTGACCTCCCCTTGCACCCTGCCATTCGTCTTTTTGATGAATCTTTAACTTAGTAATAATGGAGCTTAGACAAAGTTAAAACTTGCCCTAATTCCCACAAACTGGGAAGTCTGGTGGACCCACATTGGTGAGATTTGGCTGCACGTTTTCTTTCTGGAAGGACGGCTAAATTGGAAGGGGTCACAGCGGTTCCTCCAGAAGGGTGGGTCTGGCTGGTGCGGTTGGCGTGGCTGAGTGCCAGCAGGGCCGTACCCGAGGCCTGGGCCTGGCTTCCATGTGAGACGCTGGCTTCGCCTGGGGGGTGGGGGCACTGTGTGGCTGCCCCCTGGGCCCTGTGGGCTGACACCAGAGCAGACTCTGAGGGTGCAGCAAGGGTGCTGCCTGAATCAGAGAGTGACTGAGTGAACGAATGACGCGCTTCACCTTCTCCCTTCCATGCCAGCTCTGTCACATGCCTGGACAAGTGGGACATCCTTCCTGCCTTCCCTTCCTCCATCCAGAAAGAATCCTCCCTTTTTTTTTTTTTTTCCCCCATGGGCAGGCACCAGGAATCGAACCCGGGTCTCCAGCTCAGCAAGCGAGAACTCTGTTCCATTTTTTTTAATAGACTGTTTTCACTGCCAGGTCTCTTTCTCTCTCTCTTTATTACATTTTTTGGATTTTTAAATATCTAATCTAAATGATGCTTGGTTAAGGTAAACTAACAGCAATTAATTCAAATAAAACCATGTGCTATGTTAGCATTGGGAGATAAGAACTCTTTTCAGGGCTGTAAACTTTTATCAGTGAGTTGATTGTTTTCATCCTTGGTGTGAAGTTATTTCTCTCCTGTGCAGCTGCACCATGGGACCTTACACCTCAGGCCGTGGTACCAGCAGCTGTCCCTGGTGGAATTAGGGGCTGGGTACAGGGCAAGGGCCAGTCAGCAAGGACCCCGGGGCTTGGAGCACCTGTGATTTCCCACAGGGTGGTCTGGGTTTGCAGCTCTTTGTGCCTCGAGCTGGTCTTCTGATACTGAGCAGGGCTAGTCCCCTCTGGGCCTCAGTTTTACCACCTGAAATGGGGTGGGAGGGTCCTCTCCCAGGACCCCTGATCACAGTGTTGTCACATTCTGCAGGTTAAGGGTTGGGAAACAAACCCAGCTAGGGGGTCTAGCTTTGATTTGGGGAGCCTTTTTTCTTGCCATGTGCTTCGCAGATGCAAAGAAATATCCATTTGGAATGGTTGTGGCCACTCAGGTGCTGGATCGCGAAGAAAGCGCCTGTGCTGCATGCTTTCAGGGGAGGGTTTTACATCAGAACTTGGGCAGTTTTGTCCTGTCCTCGTTCATTGGAGTCCACTGGATCCTTCTGGTGCTTTCCTGTGCCCTCATCTCATATCTCTGCATTGTAGATGGCAAAAGGGTAAATGTTTTAATACAAATTTTATGTCTGGCACATGGATAAGATCTTTTTTATATTTATCTATGAACTCCTCCCCCCCCCAAAAAAAATGAACATGTAGCTGCTTTAGTGGTCCGGTGAGAGGAGGGTCAGTGTTGGAGGTGGTACCTGTTTGACCCAGTGTCTCCTGGTGTTAATGGGGTCTGGGATGTGAGTCCCCGAGGCCACAGGACAGGACCTCAAGGGCCTTTCCAGGAGGGAGCCCTGGCTTGTGGCTGGGGCTTCAGCTGATTCTGGGGCCTTGGGCCAGATTCCAAGAGGCCACGACATGCTGGGGCCTGGCTGCCCCGTCTGGCTGTATCCTGCGGTGCGTGTGTTCTCCGCCCTTAGCTTTGGCCACCTGTGCTCTTCCAGCCACCTCCCCCAACAGCCACATCCTAGGTTCACAGCCATTTGGTGCTCATGCTGGTCCAGGAATATTTTTATTGGAATTCTAATGCATTTATAGCTATTTTAAGATAGAGACAATTTGGTTTGGTTTCTGTCTTTTTTAAATTGAGGTGAAATTCACATAGGGCAAAATTGACACTTTTGAAATGAAAGATTCTGTAATATTTAATACATTCACAGTATCTTACAACCATCCGCTCTGTCAAGTTCAAGGACATTCTCATCACACCCCTATTAGCAGTTTCCTCCATTCTGCCCGCCCCGCTTCCCCCTGGACCCTGGCAGCCCCTTGTCTCCCCTCTGCCTCTGTGATGTACCTACTCGGGATGTTTCACGTGAGTGGAAGTCACACCAGGTTGCTGTCTGTATTGGGCTCCTTTTTCTCTGCACGTGTCTCCGAGGTCCCTCCGCGTCGTGGTGTCTCGGAACCTCCTTCCTTCAACGTTAGCGGCCCTCCCTGTGAGTGGTGACAGCCCCTGGGACCCCCACCCCTCTGCGGCCACCGAGACTGCAGGGAACAGGTGGTCTTTGTCCGGGGGTCATCACCAGAGGCAGAGCGCACCCTCGGAGTGCCAGAATGTTCCCCGGTGGAAGAGACAGCGTGGGCGATGCTGCAGGTGCTCCGGATAAGTCTGGCTTCGAGGATGGTACCGAGAAGGAATTCCTCGGCTTTGCGGCGTCAGACGTGCTGAGTCCGTCTCTGCCCTTTGACTTTGTAGCTCCCGGCCTCCGGGTTTCCTGGGAGAGGAGGTGGCCTGAGTAAGGGATTCCGGCGTCCTCTGTGACGCTCTGCCATTTTGAGACTGTCACCGGTGCTGCCAGCCTAAGCGAGGCCCCGGCACGGGGTGAGAGCCGCCGTTGCGTGGGGTCCCCCGAGGGGAGGGGCCTTGATTAGGAATCCCAGGAAAGGATTTAGCTTGTTGGCGGCAAGCAAAGTTATCCAGGAATAATAAGGGATGCTGGGGGCTGTGAAGGGTCAGGGGTCAGAGGTCAAGGATTGGCCAGAGCCACCAATGGTGCCAACATTGTCTTGACGGGCCTGGTGAGGGACAGAGGTTCCGGCCTCATGTTGGGGGGCACATGAAACCCCTCCTGTGGCAGCATCTGCCTCTGGTCCCACCGTGGCTGGGCCCAGGCCTGCATGTGGGGGCTTTTAACCGCACATGTCACCCCGTCTGCCCTGCTGGGTCCAGACAGGCATGGCGGGGGCAGCTGCTTGCTGGCCCAGGCGTTTGGAAGTTCTGCTGCATTTCTAGACTTTAGGCTGTGACCTGTGCTAAAGTCACATTCCTCTTAGGCCCGGAAGCCTTGCTGTCCGCCAGGTGCACGATTCTGACGAGAGAGTCGGGGCAGGTCTTTTTCGGGGCCCCTCTGTCAAGGTGGTGGGCCTGCCTCCATTTTCAAGCTCTCGACGCCGGTATCTCCATGTCGACCTGGGCTGTGGAGTTCCCTCCAAACTGAATCCAGTTTTCTCACCTCAGCTCCTGAGAACAGCACCCATCCCCCTCATGGTAACGCCCTGCGACATCGGGGTCCCGCCCTGTCCCCACCCCACTGACCCCAGCAGTTCCATGGCCTGTGGTTGCTTGTGTTTGCCCAAGACGCATCTCCCTGATCCCTCCCTGAGATGACGGCGGCCTGGGCAGGGACGTGCTCCTGCTCTCGGGTGGCCGGGGAGGGGGGGGTGGTCCTGGGGCACCCAGGTGTCTTCCGGGATGATTGTGCACCCACCCTTTCTCTTTTGAGCCTTAACCCCTGAGGGACAGCCGAGAGAGTTGCCTTTTCAGTTCAGTTCAGCCCTCTTCCCTGGGCATGGAAAATTTTAATGTGTAATGGGAAGTTCCCCAAAATCTTCAAACAGGAGAGAGTGGAAAATATGCAAGTGTATTGTTCCAAGCGAGTTCATATCCATCTGGCGCCCGGCCTCCAGGGCCGAGGGTGTGTGTGTGTATGTGTCAATGTGTGTGTGTCAGTGTATGTGTGCAGGTGTGTTGCACAGGGCAGGAAGTACACCCGTGAGCTGTAGCATGTGTGCAGGCGTGCCTGAGCACCGTGGGACTGGGGAGCTAGGACGGATCGCTGGGGTTGTAACCCGCCTGCCACCATTTATTGCCCAGTGTAGGGGGTACCAGGTCAGGGCCACCCCATAGGCGGGCAGCTGATGGCCTCAGGGCCGGAACAGCCATTGTGTTTGCAGCAGGAACTCTGGCTTCTCCCCTGCTGGCAAATTTGGAGCCGCGCGAAAACTGAGCCGAGCCCCTTGTAAGGCCCAATCTATAGCTGGCAGCTGCATTCTCCACGGGCGGGGGGGCACGGAGGGGGTTGTGACCCCAGGGCGCCTTTGATTCTGCCTCGGGCGGCCTCGGGAGCATGTCCCTGCGCTCAGCCTGAAGCACATAGACGTGACTTCTGGGTCTTTCTTTCCCTTATGATTCCTTCTTAAAAGTACCGTGAGAGGGGGTGCCAGGACTGACCTGGAAGGACACAGGTTTAAGTGGGGTTCCGTGGGTGGGTACGTTGGGGGTCAGCTGCAGGGGGCTTGGGGAACCGAGGTCTTACTTCCCTGCCCATCCGGCCCCCACGCCTCGGAGAGCAGCTGGTGCCCCTGCTTCTTGAAGATGATTATTTTTAAAACTTTGTGCAGGCTGTGGTGGGGGAAGGGAGAGGCGAACTTGTGATCGGAGGAGGTTCAGAGGTGGTGGAGACAAACCTTTTAAAGGTGACCTTTGTGTATTTTTAAAAAAATATTTTTATTGACAAATCTTCACACACAATACAGTCCATACATGGTATACGATCAGTGGTGCACAATATCACACAATATCAACATATAGTTGTGTATTTATCACCATGATCGTCTTTAGAACATTTGTATCACTCCAGAAAAAGAAATAAAGTGAAGAAAAAACCCATATATCCCATACTCCTTAACCCTTCCTCTCATTGATCACTGTGTATTTCCATCTACCCACTTTATTCTACCCCTTATCCCCCTTATTTATTTATTTATTTATTTATTTATTATTCATCTGTCCAAACCCTGGATATAAGGAGCCTCAGACATAGGCTTTCACAATCCCACAGTCACACTGTAAACATTATACCTTTATAAATTTGTCTTCAAGAATCAAGGCTACTGGAACACAGCTCAGCAGTTTCAGGTACTTCCCTCCAGCCTCACCAATACACCATAAACTAAGAGGGGCTATCTATATAACACATAAGAATAACCTCCAGGAAAACTTCTCAACCCTGTAGGAAATCTCTCAGCCACTGAAACTTCATTTTGTCTTATTTCTCTCTTCCTCCTTTTGGTGAAGAAGATTTTCTCAATCCCTTGATGCTGGGTCCTGGCTCATCCCGGGATTCCTTTCCGACATTGCCAGGGAGATTTACACCCCTGGAGTCATATCCCATGTAGTGGGGAGGGCAGCGAATTCACCTGTTGAGTTTGCTTAGAGAGAGAGGCCACATCTGAGCAATAGAAGACGTTCTCTGGGGGGGACTCCTAGGCATATTGTAAGTAGGCTTAGCCTATTTGCAGGAGTAAGTTTCATGGGGGCGAACCTGAAGATTGAGGGCTCAGCCTATTGATTGGTTGTCCCCACTGCTTGCAAGAATATCAGAAATTCTCCAAATGGAGAAATTGAATTTTTCTTCCTTTTTCCCCAGTCCCCCAAGGGCACTTTGCAAATTGTGTATTTGTTTTTAACAAATCATAAGTGTGTAATCATTGTCAGAATGTGCAGTTTTGTTTTCTTGGTAAGATAATCAGATTGTTTTAGGGGCTTGACTTTGGAACTACCAGCTAGTAATACAGGTTAAACCGCTTCAGATGGTTGAAATTTCTGATTTCTGAGAGTAGGCTTGTCTCCTTTTAAATAAATTATTTTTAGAGGAGGTTTAGGTTTATAGAAAAATTGAGCAGAAAATACAGAAATTTCTACCCTTCCCCATCCTGTCCAGAGTTTCCCCTATTATTAACATCTTGTATTTGTGCGATTTATTTGTTATAATGGATGAGCCGATATTGATTGCTATTAGTGATTGAAGCCATTGATTACAGTAGGGTCTGTGTTGTACAGTTCTGTGGGTTTTGACAAATGCGGGATGTCCTGTAGCCACTAGTACAGTATCATCCGGGTTAGACTTGCTGCCCCTGCAATGCCCCGTGCTCCTCCTGCTCAGTCCCCCCAGCCACCACGGATCTTTTCACGGCCCCTGTGACTTTGCCTTTTCCAGAACATCATGTAGTTTGAGTCCTACAGCGGCAGGCTTTTCAGACTGGCCCTTTCTCTCGGCAATATGCATTTAGGTTCCATGTGTTTTCGTGGTTTGGTAGCTCATTTCTTCTTATTGGATAATATTCAGTTGTAGGGCTGTAGCCCAGTTTATCCACTCACCTACTGAAAAGTGTCTTGGCTGCGTCCGACTTTTGGCAGTAATGAATAATGCTGCTGTAAACATTCGTGTTTGGGCACAAGCTTCCAACTCATTTCTCGAATGCTTTTTTTTTTTTTTAACATTTTAAACTCAGATGGCAGTTTTCAAACTGAATGCCAAATACTGTTCTTGGGTTTTAAAAATGATACCTGAAAAGGTGTTGTCACGGCAGGCAGCTCACCTATGCCGGTGAGAAGCAGTGTGGCCTGGATGACAGGGACTGGCTGGCTGGCAGGAAGGGCAAATGGTGGTGTGTGCCAGGAGGGCAGGCCCTGGGCAGGGGCTGCAGCCGGGTTGAAGAGCTCCTCGCTGCCTGGGGAGCGAACCTGGGACTTCTGCTCAGTAGCTGTCATCAGGACCTTTGGGGTTTTGCCTGCACCCTTTCCCTCCCCCTCCTCAGCTGGCACTAGGGTGACCAGGTGTCTCGGTTTGCCCAGGATGTGGGATGTTCAGTGCTAACCCAGGGAAGTTCTGGTCACACTACAGCAAGTTGGTCACCCAGCCCCTCTCCAGGTATCTCTTGCATGGTCACCCTGGACCTCTAGGCAACTCATCCGTGGGCACCTCCCGCCCGGTGCTGCCTGGCTGCCGAGCCTCTGCGCCCTGCCCGGAGTGGTCCTGCCTGCTCCATATTCCGGAGGGCTGCCTCGTCTCCCTCCCCCACTTTAGGGTCCAGGATTCCTGCTGCCCCTGGGTAACGCTCCCCACCCACTGGGACCCCAGGTGTAGCCTCTCCCCACCTCTGCCATCCACCTGAACCCAGCAGGTGTTTTTCTGGGCCTGGCTCCCTTGTTCAGCCTTCACACCTCATCCTTGTCTGGAATTCTGCCCCCGTTGCCTGCCTGCCCTCCACCTCCCCAGCCCCTGTGCAGCAGTGACTGCAGCAGCCTGGGGACACCTGGCCTGCAGGCAGCTCTCCCCTCCCAGCGGCCATTGTGCGCTGAGTCCCATCCTGCCCCTGAGGCTCCATTTGGGGTCAGGGGCCCTACCAGCATCCTGCCCTCAAAATCCACCCCAGCACGCCTGCTGGACTCGCATCTCCACTGCTGCCTGACATTTTGTGTCCATCCTGCTGTCCCCTCTTCCTGTTCTCGCTGCCAACTCCGTATCAAGGCCCAGTGTGAGACCTGCCCACCCCCCATGTCCATCTCCTGCAGCCTGGTTCCACCATGTGGCCTCCTGGGCACTGGCCAGCCCTCATTAGCCGCCCATGCCTCATGTGGCATGCACCTCTATCTCTGGTTGCTGGGGGTCAGGCAGCCCGGGTATATTAGTTTACAAGCTGTCGGAATACGGTGTATCTGAGATGGAATGGCTTTTATAAAGGGGGATTTTGTTACTTATTAAATCTAAACCTATAACGATGTACAAACCAAGGCATCCAGGGAAAGATATCTTAATTCAAGGAAGGCCGATGGGTCAGAAACACCTCTGTCAGCTGGGATGTCATGTGGCTGGCATCTGCTGGTCCCTTGCTCCTGGGCTCCATTGCTTTCAGCCTCTGTTCCTATGGGGGTTCCTCACTTTACTTCTCTAGGGCTGACTTTCATCTCTTGTTCCCTTGGCTCTCTCCAGGTTCTCTCTTGCTTAATGTCACATGGCAATGTCTGCTGGGCTTCCAGCATCTCCAAACATCTGTGTCTCTGTTCTCCAAGTGTCTGTATCTGTGTCAGCTCTGCTCTGTTGTTTCTGTTGCTTCAGTCGTTTGTTGCTTCTGTTTTTTCTGACTCTCTCCAAAATGTTCCCTCTTCTAAAGGACTCCAGCAAGCTAATCAAGACCCTCCTGGAATGGGCAGAGTCACATCTCCATCCAGCAAAAGGTCGCACCCACGATTGGGCGTGTCACATCTCTGTGGGGATAATCCAATCAAAAGTTTCCGCCATACGGTATTGAATCAGGAGTAAAGAAATGGATGCCCTGACAAGAATGAATCTGGATGAAAGCATGGTTTTGGGGGGGTACATAGTATTTTCAAACCAGCACACCGGGAAACATGTTTCCAGATTGTGGAGGGTTTAATGCTTTTCACGTGGAAACCTAATTCTCCCAGGTATCCTCTACTCTTTCCTGGCTTTAAAGAAACTGATTGTTGTTAACCAGATGAATCCATCAGAGTCCAGGCAGGAAAACAAGAGTCATGGTAGGTTTTTCAGGCAGAGAAGGATTTAATACAGAGAATAGAGCTGGGGGCTGAAAAGGGGCTGGTCTGCTCCCATGCTGACCCTCATTCCTGCGGGGACACACTGGACTTGACTGTCACCCACCCTCCTGGAGCCTGTCCCCACCACCGTCCTGCTGCCACTGCCCATTGCAGAATGACCTTGTCCCTCCTGCTGGTCTCCATTGGCAGAACCCAGCGAGAACCCTTCAGATGAGAGAGGAGCCTGGCAGATGTAGTTTCCAGACATCTAGCCCCTGTTCTGCGAGAGGAGTGCAGAGCTGTGGAGTGGGGCCGAGTGTCCACAGAAAGCATCTGCTGCCAGTGATAAAATGATGTTGAACTTTTTTGCAATTAATGTGATAAACTAAAAAGAAAGGACCTAAAATCTTACCAGCCAGGAATGATGATTTTCGCTGTTTATCTTTTTCAGATTTTTGTCTGTGCCCACTTTTACATCTCTGTGTTTTCAGAAATATCCTGTTGTATACACTGTTTGTGTCTTGCTGTTTTTTACTTAAAGCTTGCTGTAGGTGTGGCCACTGATGTGTATGGACAGGTGGGACTGGGCCGGGAGGGGCTGGTGGCCTGGCTATTGCCAGTGGGGTTCTCAGGCCACAGAGAAGCTGTTAGACTTTTTTCCTTGTAGAGCCAGGGGTCCTGGGGTTGTGCTGCTCTTATTTCTCTGTGTTTGCGATCTTTCTATACCGTTTTCAGAGTCCATCTTCCAGAGAAAAACAAAACCAGGAAACTGGTGAGCAGATGCAATTTGAAGACCAGCACTTTGTACTTTTTTAATCTTTTAAATCCTTGTTATGGGCAATAGCAGTTGCTTTTCAGGGTCTAACTTTGTTAAGGTTTGTTCACCAAGAGACGCAGGCTCTTTCTAGAAAAAGCATTAAGGAGAAAGCAGGAAATTGCCCCAAAGCCCACAGCCCAGCGACAGCCTCTTGGTTTGTTTTAAATTGTGATTTTTCTTTACCATGCTGGCCCTAACTTTCGCGAGCATGTGTGAGTGCCAAGGAGGCAGCAGCTTTCAGGTTCTGCAGGGGTCTTGGCGTGCTCAGTGGCAGCGATGTGACCCCTCGGCTGCTCCTGGAACATGCTGAACTGGGGCTGGACGGCCCGGGCAGGCTGGGGACTTTCCTGGCGATGGGCAGTCGGGCGCTGGGCGGTGCTGGGTGGGGCACCAGGGGCCCCTTGCACAGAAGAGCTGCCTCTTTGTCCAGATGTTGAGCCCGGCCCTCGGGCCTGTGGTGTTCCCAGGGCTGTTTGTATGTCCTGCTCACTTTGATTACCACGAGGGAAAGGCCAAGGAAGGGCATAAGTGCCTGTCTCCCTGGGGTGAGCTCAGCACGGAGGGTTTTGTTTTCTCAAGTGCTTAAGTGGAGACCAACAGTTCAGGTTCCTCGTTTAAAAAAAAAAAGTTATTCATTTATGTCATGCCTAGAAGAACTTCACTTTCATGACTTCACCTTAGTTGGCCAGAGACAGACTCTGAGGGTGCCACGTGGGCTGGCCTCACCTGCTGCATGCAAAGAGTTTAGGGCTGGCCGCACTCCCTGATTGCAGAGTCAGTGTCCTGGGCACCTCGTTGTCTCCTGGCCCCAAGCACGTTGGAAAGGGACACAGCACAGCCCCTGCCATGTGCGCTGCCTCCTGCTCTCATGGCCAGGCGTGCAGGGGCCCCTCTTCTCCCCAGCTGGAAGGGTCCTGTTTATGCTGGACAGGAAGCTAAACCTGGTGGAAGAGGCGTGATGCTCTTGGGCAGGCAATGTGGACAGCTTTGTCACCTGTGTCCATGAGTGGGGCATGGGGGCCAGTGGGGGTGGGTGCAGGGAAGGTGCTTTGGGCCCTTTGTCCCTTGCTTGATGGGTCATTGCACATGCAGAGACTGGGCCTTGCTTTGCTGGCCTCTGTCCCCACTGCCCTCTGGTCAACCCCTCCTGCCAGTGTGTCCCCTCATTCTTTCCTTGACCCATCTCCCCAAGCCTCGGCCCCCACTTTGGGTCCCCAAAGGCTTTTCCTTGTCGGGTTTCTCGGCCTTGGCCCTGATGTAATAGCACCACCTCCCCCATTACTACAACCAGAAATGTCTCCAGGCCTGCGCGCCCCCGCCGGCTTGCCGTGACCCCTCTTGTGCGTGGTGCATCCCCGGGACCCCAGAGGCCCTCGGTGCATCTCTGAGCCCGCGCTGGGCGTTGGTTCAGGTCTCGCTATATGATGACAGCACGGCACAATACTTGCTGCTGGAGAGAGGTACGGACCAGTGGGTCCAGGTTGAGGGGGCTGCATGACTTGGGGTGTCATGGGGCCCCATTGCTGTCCCCACCCTCCCTGTCCCTGCGGTGTCAGACTCCACACTCCTCCTGTGGGACTCCCCCCCTGAGGGCCGCGACCAGGCCCCAGGCAACCTGCTCTCCATCCTCCCCACCCCTCACCCAGCGCAGGCCCTGGGGTGCTGCTGGGAGGTCCTGGGGTTCCGGGACAGGACCCTGGGAGGCTGCGGTTCCAGTGGCACCACCTTCAGAATCCATCAGAGAGTCCGTGTGCGTGGTGTCCTCGCCGGCAAAGCTGAGGGAATCCTGGCTGCCGTGGGACCTGGCTCGGGTCACTCTTTGGTGGTGTTGGGGGGGGCGGTGGGAGTGACCAGACGGCCCCAGCCGGGGTCTCAGCACGTCCCTAGTACTCTCCTGCTGCCACGGTGTTCTCATCACAGCCCGTGGGGACGTGTCGCCTCCAGACTGTCTGACGCACTCACTCTGAGAGAGCTGGCGGTCCCAAGTTTCAGCCACAGTGAGGCTCAGCCGGAGCATGGAAGCGAACAACCCACAGCTGATGGGATCGGGGCCGGGTCGTGGGGACCCCAGAGGAGCAGCCTGCGTGTGGGGAGATAGCATGGGGCCACGGGGACTCCAGAGGGGCAGCCTGCATGTGGGAGACAGCGTGGGGCCACGGGGACTCCAGAGGGGCAGCCTGCGTGTGGGGAGACAGCGTGGGGCCATGGGGACCCCAGAGGGGCAGCCTGCGTGTGGGGAGACAGCGTGGGGCCACGGGGACTCCAGAGGGACAGCCTGCATGTGGGGAGACAATGTGGGGTCTTGGGGACCCCAGAGGGGTGGCCTGCGTGTGGGCAGACAACATTGGGGTATACCCAAAGCAGATGAGTTGGGGGGGCTGGGTAGGGGCGGCTTGGAGGAGGCAGGAGAGCGAGTTGGAATTTGGCAAGGGAGTGAGGCTTGGAGGAAGGCGGAGGGAGTGTTCGGGCCTGTGGGAGGAGAGGGGCCCTGGCCTGTGGGAAATGCCACAAAACAAAGGCCTTTTACAGGAGGGCATGGCGGGGCTGGGTGGGGGAGGGGATGTGCCGCAGTGACAAGATGACAGAGAGGACACAGGGCCGCTGTGGTGGGCCCTCCCGTTCCCTGACAGGGAGTGAAGGCCCCTCCTTCCCCGCCCCCTCCAGCTGCTCCGTTGGTCACAGCTACTCCTGAGCACCCGCCAGAGCCAGATGGGCCCTGTGTGGGCTCTGTAGGAGCAGGGAATGTCCGTGCAGTGGGCACTCGTTGCCCAGGGTCAGTGTGCTTCCGTGGCGAGAGCGGTGGAGGCCTCATGTGGGCTAGACTTGGGGCAAGGGGTCTGATAGGAACTGGTCAGCAGGCTGGAGGAGGCTTCCTGGGCTGGGGACTTCAGTTCTGCAGCTGCCCATTGATTGCTGTGATTTCACACCAGCTCTGTCTCAGTGTGGGGACCAGAGGGTCCTGTCCGGGGGGTTCCCCTCAGCCCAGAGGGCCTCTCATCAGCCTGGAGGCCAGAGGACCTGCCCCCAAGCAGGGACAGAGGTGACTGCCTGTGTGGTAGGAGTCTCCCAGTGGGAATAGCTTTGCATCTGGGTGGGGGTTTGGGGGGGAGGGGCAAACAGATGCCCCAGGAGGTGATGCTCGGTGTTGCTGTCCCCTCAGTGACAGTCCTCCTGTGTGGCTGGAGGCCCGGCTTGCCTGTGTGCTCCCTGGAAGAATGGGTGCCCACCCAGCAGGGCTTTATTGTCGACAGACTGTGCCAGCGTCCCAGCTTCACATAGGTATGCAGTTGCCCAGGACAGCTGTGGGAACCAGGGTGGCTGCTTGGCGTGTGGTGTACCTGGCCTATGGGGGCCCACGTAGATATGAGACTTGCAGGATATGCAGGAGCATCCAGCGGGCATGTCCCAGGGCCCATGTCTCTAAGGGGTCACTCTCAGGCCAGTGGACCAGGCCCTGGCTGGACAGTGATGATGATGGCACTCAGTGTGTGCCCTCTGCTCAGCACCATGTAGGTCAGAGCCTGGAGGGAGGGGTCCTGTTGTCCTCAGGGCCTGGGTGACAAAGCTGCAGCACAGTCCCCTATTCTGTTTAATAATCATCCTGTCGTATGTTGTATGGATGTAATGTGATATATTCAGTGATCTGCTCTTACTGTGTATTTGCTTACAAATTCTTTTGTCAAATAGCATTCTAGTAAACATTAATTTGTCATGTGTGTTTATGCATGTATATGTGTGTGTGAAACTATTGAGGTTATTCTGAGTAATACACTCCCAGAGTTGAAGTTAACTGGTAAACGCACTTTACATTCTGCTAACTTTGGTCAAATTACTTCTGAAAGGTTGTAAAAATTTCTACCCATACCACCGATGTGTGAAAGTCCCCTTTCCTCCATGTGTGTATCATCATTGGACAGATCATCTTTTCCAGTTCTGTAGGTCAATATATATATCTTTTTTTAAAGATATACAGATCTCTCTTTAGGGAAATTGAATAGTGTTTCTTCTGTTTATTGACCATTCATATTTCTTCTGTGAATTGTCAATCTACATTTTCAGCTAGATTAACTTTTATTGATGTATGTATACTCTTTATATATTATGGATCTTTAACTTTTTGCAAATGTTTTTTGTAGTTTTTCAGTTTTTCTTTTAACTCTGGTATTTTTTGCTGAGTAAGTTTTAAATATCTCTTGTTGTAGAAACTTGGTCTTTTTGTTTATAACTTCTATGTGACATCAGACAACTTTCTTAACTCCTTTGAGCCCCAGCTCACCTCATAGGGTAGTTTGAGGATTAAATGAAAGAGTGACGTGGTTGCAGCACCTTGTGTAGCCTCTGGCCCCAAGGCCAGGCTGATTTTTACTGGAAACTGACTGCAGACCATTGAGTTCATAAGAAAAGAAAGATTCTGTTTTTTTCTGGCAGCTCTCAGTGGTCCCGAGTGGTCCCAGGTGGGAGAAGGCTGTTGGCTCCACCTTCTTCCTCATCACATGCGGCGATAGAAGGAAAAGACACCTCAGGGCAGCTCCCTCAGAGACAGTTTCATTTGGGAGCAGACACAGGAATGGGTCCTGTCTTGTGGGCTGTGGACCCCACTAGTGTCTGGGGTGAGAGGGTCGCTCAAAGCAGATGCTGCCCCTTCTAGCACAGGCTGGAGGTAGGCAGCAGAGAGGCTTTGCTGTGGGCCATCCCCCTGCAGGCCAGCTCCGGGGTGCCTGGGTGCAGCCCTTTGTCCCTATAGGGGCCTCTTGGCCTGCCAGGTTCTCAGGTCTACCCTCTCTGGTCTTGCTAGCTGAGCCTCCAGCCTCGCCAGTCACTGTTTCCCCAGGAAAGGACCAGAGCTTCCGGAGTGGGTAGGGAGAGAAATGGTGCGGGGGGGGGGGTCTCTGAAAGGTCCTTTGGAGCAGGCCCTTCCACCCAGCATCCTTCAGATGTTAGCCTAGCCATCTGAGCCTCTGTCTCCTCACAAAAGGGGACAGTGGAGCCCGCTTCTCATGTGGTTGCAAAGTGCTGACTCACCATCAGGGTTTTGGAGGAGCTGCTGTCTTCACACGTGCTCCTAGATTTTGATTGCTAATTTCCCAATAAAATATTGTTTCTGTCAGACGGTTTTCTGAGTTGTCGATAAAAAACACGATGTGTTTCCCTCACTCCTTCAGGATCACGGGGCATCCCACATTGCTCTTACCACCCGCGTCTCCCCCTGCCCTGCTATTTATAAAGAAAATAACTTCTTTATTTTGTCTTTGTCCAGGAAGCCCATGGCTATTATAGAGTCGACTAAAAGAAATATTCAGAAATCCTTTTCAAGAGTTATTCTCCGAGTTAATGTGAGATGGTCACATTTCAAAAGATGGTACCTTATTTTAAAAACAGTATTTTGGCTCTGCCCGTGGGGAGCCCTTCACTGATGATTTTAAGCGTGTGGCATGCAAGCGGCCGGGCTCCTGCCCCGACTGGCCCTCTGTGCCCCTGACATGCCCAGCCTCCCAGCCGATTCTCGGTTGTGTTCCGAAGCCAGGCCTAGGGGGAGCCATCCCTGAGTGTTGTTTCCGAGGGGCTGGCTTTGAAGGTCGATGCGTCACCCAGAGAATGTCCAGGGCGATTGTTAAAGTATTCTCCTCGCCCGGTGACCTGCGGAGTGGCTGCTGTAAAGTCCCCAGATGGGGAAGCGGCGGTGCGGCCAGCTGGCCCTGTCCTTTTGTGACCGGTTATAGGTGTCGTTTACAGCCCTTGGGGGTGCTCCCCGAGCAGCGCGGTCCTTTCATCAGAGGCCTTTGTGCTCAGCTCCCCTTCGGCCCGCCCTGGCCATTTGAACCGGTGCCCGGCCGCTGTCATTGTCCCCGTGGTTACCCATCAACTGCTGCCTGCCCGCGCAGGGCTGCCGTTTCCATGGTTACCGCCACTGCTGTAAATGTGATCTGGGGGCCCCGCAGGGAGGGGGTGCTCAGGTCCCTGACCTGGCAGCACAAACCCAGGGATGATGCTGAAAACTGCGTGAGGGGCTTTTACCGCGACCTTCGTGCTTTCCGTGGGGACTGTTGGCCGAGCTCTCCTGTCTGAGCAGCGAGGGGCCCGGACTGGATCAGAGCTGGGAGAGCCTGGAGTCAGGGCTCAGGGAAATAATCTAGGCGGGCGGTGGAGAGGCCTCGATCGAACCCTGAGGCTGTCCCCGGAGCCCTGTGGGGGAGGGCTGGTCAGTGCCGGGGAGGCCCGCAGGTCACTCCTGCTGGCCCGGAGGGTTCCAGCGCAGAGGAAGGAGGGGGGCTCGCAGCTGGGGGAGTGGTTCAAGTCCTGCAGGTAGGGTGGACTCAGGGGCGCTAGCCCAGGCAGGCGTCTGGTGGGCATCGGCACCTGGGAGTTTGGGGTTCTAGGATGAGGCCCGACAATGACAAGTCGAGTGTGTAGGGAGCCTGGGGCACCCGGGGGGGCTCCCTGGATACAGTTTCAAAAAAATCACTGCAGGGTCTTCTGTGGCACGGGGATCAGTGGAGGTTTAGATCGTTCCATTTCTGATATAATGCAAGAGTGACTGTCCTTGGGGTACAGACAATTGGGTTCATATGCCCAGATTTCTGGAGAGTCGATATGGAGACGTGGATTGGCTGCCTACGTGATGTTTTTGTTCTGCGTGAGTTTCCAGATTGCCTTTTTTTTTTTTAACCAATGCAAAACATTTTAATAGATTGTCAAATATGCAATTACTAGAATTATCTAAATATCACTTAAGTTATAAAAAAATCAGTATATCACATTAGATGATTACATAAAATAAAAACACAAATCACACATTGACAGCAACCCCTGCCATCCAAGAATACCCCCATCAATACAAATTACAAATATATTTTAAAAAGAAGAAAGACTAGCCAAATTGCCTTCTAGCAAGGCTTCCGTACCTGGCGTCCTCAGCCAGCACAGGAGTTTATTAGTCTGCGTCTTCCCCAAGCTGGCTGTTATCATGATCTGAAAAGTTTGCCAAACTGATAGGCAAAAACCAGCCCATGCTCTGATTCTTATGAGATACAACTTCTGCTCAGTGTTGGGCCTCCTGTTTTCCTCTGGAGTCTGCCTGGCCCTGTCCTGTCTTACTTTTCCTTTCAGGTTTCTGGTTTTGGGTATAGGTCTCAACCCCAGGATTATAAAAGTCCCTGTCTTGTTTGGTTTTTCCTCCCAGGTTGAAACTCGTTTTTCTCCCCCGTCTATGGATGTCCAGTTGCTCCAGTAACTATGTGTTGAAAAAGCTGTTCTTCCTCCATTGAGTTGCTTTTCTGTCTTTATCAGAAATTGGTTGGGCATATTTGTGTGAGTTTAATTCTGGGTTCTCTGCTGTGTTTTGCTGACCTGCATATCTGTCCCTCCTAAACACCACTCAGTCTCAATTACTGTAGCAAGAGAATAAGTCTTAGGTTTAGGGGACTGATTCCTCCCACTTTATTCTTTTTCTTATTCAAAGTTGTTTTATTTTTTGACCTTTCTAGTTTATTTGCCTTTCCCTATAAATTTTAGAATATTGTCTATATTTGCAAATTAATCTTATTGGGGTATTTTAAGTTAAAAATCTTTTTTACAAGCAGACTCACTCCCCTGCCCCTCCCCATGTTAACCTCTAGTCTACTTTCTAACCCTGCAAATTTGCAACTTCTGGTTGTCTGTTGTAAATATCATCATACCAGACAGGCCATGGTGGCTCAGCAGGCAGAGTTCTCACCTGCCATGCTGGAGACCTGGGTTCGATTCCCAGTGCCTTCCCGTGTAAAGCAAACAAACAGTACTGGTTAGTTTGGGCGGGCCACAGTGGCTCAGCAGGCAGAGTTCTTGTCTGCCATGCTGGAGACCTGGGTTTGTTTCCTGGTGCCTGTCCATGCCAAAAATATATATATATATATCATCGTACCATTTTTGTCCTTATGTGTCTTGCATGTTTTACTGAACACGTGTTCAAGGCTCTTCCCTATTGCAGCATGTGTTGTAACTTCATTCTTTCTTATGGCCAAGTAATATTCCACTGCTGGTATGTGCCGCCTATGTTCATTCATTCGTTGGTTAATACTTGAGTTGTTTCCAGCTTTTGATTATTGTAAATAATGCTGTTATTAACATTGGTGTGCAAATGTCTTTGGACCCTGCTTTCACTCTCTTTGGGCATATACCTAGAAATGGAATTGCCAGGTCAAAGGGTAATTCTGTATTTAACTTTTGAAGGAACTGCCATATTGCTTTCCACAGTGGCTGCACCATTTTACATTCCCACCAGCCACATGCACTGGAGTTCCAGTATGTCCACATTTCTCCAACATTGTTATTTTCTAATAATAGCCACCCTTGTGGTTGTGAAGCGAAATCTCACTATGGTTTTAATTTGTGTTTCCCTAATGGCTAATGATGTTGAGCATCTTTTCCTGTGTTTATTGGCCATTTATTTATCTTCTTTGGAGAAATGTCTATTCAAGTTCTTTGTCCATTTTATTTTTCTTTGTATGCTGTATGGCAGGGACACTTCATTCTTTTTCCATGTGAGGATCTCCTATTGCAGCACTATTTGTTGAATTTTTCTTTGGCTTGGTTTTTCATGTTTGTTTGTTTGTTTAGGAAGTGCATGAACTGGGAATTGAACCCAGGTCTCCTGCATGGCAGGCAAGACTTCTACCTTCGAACTACCCTTGCACCCTCCTTGGCTCATTGTTTAATTGGGTTGTTTGTTTTTTTTGTTATCACATTCTAAAAGTTCTTTATATAATCTGGATATTAAACTTCTATCTGATATGTGTTTTGAAACGATTTTCTCCTATAATGTAGATGACCTTTTTATTTTCTTGATAATTTCTTATAATACACCAGAAGTTTTACACTTTGATGAAATCGGATTTAACTATCTCTTTTGTTACTTGCGCTTCTGGTATCATATTTAAGAATCCTTTGCCAAATCCCAGGTTATGAAGATTTACCCCTATATTATCTTCTAACGTTTTATAGTTTTAGCTATTATATTTAGGTCTTCCATCCATTTTTAGTCAGTTTTGTATAGAGTGTGAAGTAGGGGTCTGATGACATTTTTTCTGCATTTGAATATCCTGTTTTCCAAATACCATATATTGAAGAGACTACTCTTTATCCACCGCATATACTTGGCATCCTTGTCAACAATCACACATTATCGATGTGTGAGTCTATGCTGGACTTTCAGTTCTGTCCCATTGACCTGCTTATCTTCATGCCAGGGCTATACTTTTTTGATTTCTATTGCTTTGTATTATCATTTGAAATTGGCAAGTGTGAGTCCTCCGATCCTGCTCTTCTTTTTCAAGATTGTTTGAGCTGAAGGCTTAGCTTCCCCAGTTGTCATTTATTCGAAGAATCCGCCTCTTGTCCTTGAAATGGCACCTTCTTCACAGCGTCATTCTCGCAGCCGTGGGAAAGGGAGGGCTTCTCCGCTGTCCCGTGCATTTGCTTGTTCTTGTGCCCCCCACCCCCTGTTAATTACTGTTGTGTTATAGCAAATTCTCAAAAAAAAGCGGAACAGATTTCCTCCCTTTGTTCTTTTTATAATTTTCTTGGCTGATTCTTGTGGATTTTCTTTTTGTGTGTGAACTTGATAAATACCTAGTAAAGATATTTTATTGGGATTTACATTAGATTTATAGATGACTTTGGGAAGAAGTCTTATCTTCACAGTATTGTCTTTCTCCATTTCTTAATGTCATCTTTGAGGTTCCTTTGTAAAACTATCATCTTCTCCACATACAGGTTTCATTTTAGGCTCTTATCTAGGGATTTTATGGGTTTTGTTGTTAAAATATATATATATTTTTTGCGATTACATTTTCTATTGGCTCTTGCTGGGTACTGAAAAGCAATGCATTTTTAGTTGGTGAGTTTGCATCTAGCCACCTTAACAAGCTCTCAATTTTTGTATTGGTTTTTCCAGGACAGCTGTCATATGGACACCAAATAATGTCAATTTTTGTTCCTTTTGCTATTTTTGTTCTCCCCCCTTTTTCTTTTTCTTGTCTTATTTTGTGGTCAAGTGTCCTTGACTTCCCCTCTGCCCCTGCCCCTCAGATCCTATGCAGCCAGCCTCTAGTCATTTATTTATAAGCAGGAGTAGGATTAGGCACAGCGTCCATGAGCTAAATCTTGACCAGAGATTCATGATGAGCCTGTTTTTTTTTTTAATGAGTTAGCTCACTTCTGGAAGTTTTCAAATATATGATTTACTCATTTATCGGTCAATATTCATTTAGTTTCTACTGTGTACCAGACTGTATTGGATGCTGAGTATCCAGAATTATACTGGAAGTCCTAGCCTATGCAGGAAGACAAGGGGAAAAATGGGTATAGACATTGGAAAGGAAGAAATAGCACTGCCATTATTCACAAGTGGTATGATTACATACAAAGAATATCCAGAGGAATGTGCAAATTATTAGAATAATAAATACCTTCAGCAGGATTGCTGGAAACTTAATGTACAGAATTGAATGCTTTTATGTACTGTCAACAAACAGAAAATGAAATTAAATGTTACTTAAAGTAGTATAAAAATATCAAGTAACCAGAAATAAGTTCATTAAAAGATGAATGGGAAGCCAGAATACGTTATTGAGATAAATGAAAGAAGTCCTAAATAAATGGAGGCACTAACCATGTTCGTGGAATAGAAAACAATATTATAAATGTCATTTCCCCCCAAATTACGTAGATTCAGTATATTCCTAATCAAAACCCACAGGATTTGGGTGGATGGGGATGGGCACTGCAATTCTAAAACTTTTATATAAATAAAACTGGCCAAGAATAGACAAGATGGCATCAAAGAAGATCATGGTGGGAGGAACAGCTCTACTCGGTGTCAAAGCTTATTATAAAGCAGCTGTAATTAAGAGAGTAAGGTTGCAGCACAAGGATAACCAAATAGGCCAGCAGAAGCAAGCAGCCCAGAAAGCAGATTCAGCACAGGTTAGCAGTATGCCCAATCAAGAAATAAGGAATAAAAAAATTACAGTGCCAAATTATACTCCCTGAGAACTGATTCTGTGCCTGCCTTTTGTCCCTGAGCATGCCACATTCTGACATTGGGCCTGTCTTCCAACTTTACTTTCTTATTAACTTGGTCTAATCAATTCTTAAACCCATCTAATGAGTTCTTAATTTTGGTTATTGTGTTATTTAGTTCCAGACTTTCTGCCTGGTTACTTTTTTGATCTGCTATGTCCTTTTCTATATTTACCCAATCTCTAATGAAATCTTCGATCTTAACTTTTATGTATTTCAGTGTGGTGAGCGTAGTAATTCTGAAGTCTGGGTTTTATAATTCCTCTATAGGTCTGTTTCCTATTGCCTCAGAGCATCTGTTGATTTTCTTTCTGATTGTCTTGTCTCCTTGTGTGCTGTGTCTAGTTATTTTTTATTGTGTGCTGGACATTGCATTTTCAGAATTGTTTGCAGAAATAACGCACGACCGAGGATGCTCTTATCTTCTTCCAGAGAGATTTATGTTGGGGTGTGGCTGGCGCCGGGGGCACTGGCAATCAGGGGGTCACCATCCCCTATTTGAGATTGTCATCTGTTAAGATAGTAGCTAACAATGGGAGATCCAGCACCAGGAGTAGTCAGGTATACTCGTCATTGCTCAGCCCTTGGCATGTGCCCCTTGTTCCAGTTTTGAAAGTATCATGTACCCCAGAAAAGCCATGTTTTAATCCTGATCCAATCTTGTGGGAGCAGCTATTTCTTTTAATCCTAGTTCAGTACTATAGGTTGGAAACTTTTGATTAGATTATCTCCATGGAGATGTGATACACCCAGTTGTGGTCACAGTTGATCTTTTGATTAGATGGAGCTGTGACTCCACCCATTCCAGGTGAGTCTTGATTAGTTTGCTGGAATCCTTTAAAAGAGGAAACATTTTGGAGAGAACCAGGAACAACAGAGCAGACAGAAACTTCACAGCAGAGTTGACTGGCAGAGAACAGAGAGATGCTTGGAGCCCAGCAGATGTTTCTATGAGATGTTAAGCAAGCCAGAGCCCAGAGAGAGCCAAGGGAAGCCAAGAGACAAAAGCCAGCCATGGAGAAGCAAAGTGAGAAAACCATTCCTACTCCCCTCCCATCCCCCAGAAACAGAGGCTGAAAGCAATGAAGCCCAGGAGCAAGGGACCAGCAGATGCCAGCCACGTGATTACCCAGCTCACAGTGATGTTTCTGATCCATCAGTCTTCCTTGAATTAAGGTTTCTTTCCCTGTATGCCTTGGATGGGACATTTTTGTAGGCTTAGAACTGTAAACTTGCAACTTATTAAATCCCCTTTTTAAAAAGCCCTTCAAGTTCTGGTATATCACATTCCAGCAGCTAGCAAACTAACACACCTCTTCTCATGGGTGAGCCAGGGATACACAAGTTCTCAGTGCACTATCGCCCTGTACCCCATTCTCACAAAACCCTGTCGTAGCTTAGCTGGTAAAAGTAGCCACACATGATCACATGGTTCCCACGGGAAATGTGGTCTGAGTCGCGGGATTGAAGAACCTGTTTGTGAATGGGGGCTTCCTGCAGGTCTGTTGTTGGGATGTGGTTGCAGTATATCTGCTGAGTTCTACTCTGGCGGGCACGGTGGCCCTGCAGAGAGCTGCCCCTGGGCACTGCACCCACACACTAGGGTTGTCAGGTGCTTCTCGCAGGCTCCGGGGCACCTGGGGCCGGAGGTCTGAAGATAACGTCCCCATTCAGTTTATTGCTTAGTCCCTGGCTAAGTTCTGAGCCCCAATAAACCTTCTTTTTTTTTTTTTTTTTTTAAATTTTTTTTATTAATCAAAAAATAAGAAAAGAAATTAACACAACATTTAGAAATCATTCCATTCTACACATGCACTCAGTAATTCTTAGTATCATCACATAGATGTATGATCATCATTTCTTAGTACATTTGCATCGATTTAGGAAAAGAACTAGCAAAACAGCAGAAAAAGATATAGAATGTTAATATAGAGAAGAGAATTAAAATAATAATACTAATAAAATATATATATATAAAAAGGAAAAAGAAAAAAACAAAAACAAAAGATACAAACACACAAACAAACAAACAAAAAACCATATTTCAGGTGCAGCTTCATTCAGTGTTCCAACCTAGTTACATTACACTTAGGTATTATTGTGCTGTCCATTTTTGAGTTTTTGTATCTAGTCCTGTTGCACAGTCTGTATCCCTTCAGCTCCAATTACCCATTATCTTACCCTGTTTCTAACTCCTGCTGGTCTCTGTTACCAATGATATATTCCAAGCTGATTCTCGAATGTCGGTTCACATCAGTGGGACCATACAGTATTTGTCCTTTAGTTTTGGGCTAGACTCACTCAGCATAATGTTCTCTAGGTCCATCCATGTTATTACATGCTTCATAAGTTTAGTCTGTCTTAAAGCTGCATAATATTCCATTGTAGGTATACGCCACAGTTTGTCTAGCCACTCGTCTGTTGATGGACATTTTGGCTGTTTCCATCTCTTTGCAATTGTAGATAATGCTGCTATAAACACTGGTGTGCAAATGTCCGTCTGTGTCTTTGCCCTTAAGTCCTTTGAGTAGATACCTAAGCAGTGGTATTGCTGGGTCGTAATCCATTCTGCCATTCTATGTCTTTTGATTGGGAAATTCAGTCCATTAACTTTTAGTGTTATTACTGTTTGGATAATATTTTCCTCTACTATTTTGGCTTTTGTATTATATATATCATACCTGATTTTCCTTCTTTCTACACTTTACTCCATACCTCTCTCTTCTGTCTTTTCGTTTCTGACTCTAGTGCTCCCTTTAGTATTTCTTGCAGAGCTGGTCTCTTGGTCACAAATTCTCTCAGTGACTTTTTGTCTATAAATGTTTTAATTTCTCCCTCATTTTTGAAGGACAATTTTGCTGGATATAGGAGTCTTGGTTGGCAGTTTTTCTCTTTTAGTGATTTAAATATATCATCCCACTGTCTTCTAGCTTCCATGGTTTCTGCTGAGAAATCTACACATAGTCTTATTGGGTTTCCCTTGTATGTGACAGATTGTTTTTCTCTTGCTGCTTTCAAGATCCTCTCTTTCTCTTTGACCTCTGACATTCTCACTAGTAAATGTCTTGGAGAACGCCTATTTGGGTCTATTCTCTTTGGGGTGCGCTGCACTTCTTGGATCTGTATATTTAGGTCTTTCATAAGAGTTGGGAAATTTTCAGTGATAATTTCTTCCATTAGTTTTTCTCCTCCTTTTCCCTTCTCTTCTCCTTCTGGGACACCCACAACACGTATATTTGTGCGCTTCATATTGTCATTCAGTTCCCTGATTCCCTGCTCAAGTTTTTCCATTCTTTTCCCTATAGTTTCTGTTTCTTTTTGGAATTCAGTTGTTCCATCCTCCAGTTCACTAATTGTAGCTTCTGTCTCTTTAGATCTACCATTGTAGGTATCCATTGTTTTTTCCATTTTTTCTTCTTTGTCCTTCACTCCCACAAGTTCTGCGATTTGTTTTTTCAGATTTTCTATTTCTTCTTTTTGTTCAGCCCATATCTTCTTCATGTCCTCCCTCAATTTATTGATTTGGTTTTTGAAGAGTTTTTCCATTTCTGTTCGTATATTCAGCATTAGTTGTCTCAGCTCCTGTATCTCATTTGAACTATTGGTTTGTTCCTTTGATTGGGCCATATCTTCAATTTTCCGAGCGTCATCCATTATTTTCTGCTGGTGTCTGGGCATTTGATCAGATTTCCCTGGGTGTGGGACCCAGCTGGTTGAAAGGTTTTTCTGTGGAATCTCGGGCTCTGTTTTTCTGTTCCTGCCCAGTAGGTGGCGCTTGTGGCGGTCGTTTGCCTGCGGGGCAGTCGGCCCGGGAAACCGCGCGTGGAGGCGGGGGTCGCTGGCCGCAGCTTGGGGGAGTGCCGGTCCAAATTGCCCAGCTGGCCCGAGACGCCAAGCGTGACGGGAGGGCCCCACTATCCAATGTTCCCAGTCAGACCGGGGAGCCACGTGCGTGGAGGGGACCCCAGTCGCCAGCCGCCCCGGCCGGGAAAACATGCGCCCCTCGGGTATCTCACCGCAGTGGATTCTCCCTACCCGTTCAGCCGTTCCAGAATGGGGTACGCTGTCTTTTTGGTCTCTGTCGTGACTCCGGGAGCTGTTTCGTATTGTTTCTGTTTCTTTAGTTGCTTTTCGGGAGGAGGAACTAAGACCCGCACGTCTTACTAAGCCGCCATCTTCTCCGGCCCAATAAACCTTCTAATTGGAGGTTCCCACAAAGCCTCGCACCCTCCCTGGATGAGAGCGGAAATACCCGCAGCAAAGAGGGGAAGGCCTCTCGGGCTGGCTGAGGGGGCTTCGGGTTAGTCTGCTCTCTCACATGGTCTCCCTTACCCTTCCCCGTGCAGGAAAAGAATAATGTTTTCCTGTTCATTTTGTCTACCTTTTAATTTTCCATCCTGTGACCTAGAGCTTATTTTGAAACTGAAAGAAAATACATTAAGGTGGGCTTCAGTACAAGCTGCTGCTTTCATGGAGAACAGAAATAGCCAGGTGATTTTGTCCATCGTTGTTGTCCTTAGGCCAGAGGACATCGTGCTGGGACTTAGAACAGGACTGTGTCTCTGCATATAAAATTACATGTGCTCCGCTGTGCTCATTCGTGTAAGTAAACACATAACTGAGGCCACGGACGGTGGACACATTTTAAAGGAGAATTTTATAGTGAGAAGTGCAGTAAGTTATGTTTCGAAATAAGGAAACCGGAAGGAAAACCTGAGGAACCTGTAAAATAGAGGTCTACCTGCCTGGCTGCAGTAGGCATGCTGGCCAGCCTTGCCCCTGGAGGGGTGACTGGGAAAGGGAAGCCAAGCCCCTGGATATCCCTGGGGCCTGGGGTGGACGTGTGGCTTTGGCCATAGGGGTTGCAGCATCCTGGGTGCCCCCTTTGCTTCTCCCTGCCTCCAGGTTGTCCAGTTGATCACTGTGCTGACAGCACTCTGCGGGGTCCTAATTTGGCTTTGCTGGCTCTTTGCGGGGCGCAGATGAGGCGCTGGTGAAAGGGGCCCCACAGCGAAGCCTAGAGAACATTCCTGCCTGCAAATACTAACAAGAATAGAGTGACTTCTTTTGTCTCTTTTGCTAGTTTATAAGAAAAGCTTTTAAAAGATGACTTTGTGGCTGGGTTTCTTAAGAACAGTGTTCTCAGTGTGGGGATAGTTCTGTCTCCCAGGGGACATGTGGCAATATCTTGTCGTTACGTTGGGGGTGAGTGTTACTGGCAGTGGGCAGAGGCCAGGGATGCTGCTGAGCCCCTATAGCACACAGGATGGCCCCCCCAGTACAAAGAAAAGGATTGTCCAGTCCAAAATGTCAGTAGTCCCAAGATGGGAAACTCTGCTCTAGGAAATTTACTGGGGGTGGGTTTGAGCAAAGACCCTTCCTTTGGTGGTGGTGCTGTGTCCACGCGGCCACGTTGGAGAACGCCCCCGTGTGAGGGGCAGGGCTGTGATGGGTGGAGGAAAGGTCTAGAACCCTGGAGGGATGTAGTTTGCATTTTGTCCCATTGCTAACCAGCCAGGTGATGGGGAAGCAGTTTGGCCTCTGACCCCTCTGAGGCCTTTGGACAAACGAAGAAAGCTCAGCCTGCCCAGGTGAAGTGTCTGGAGGTCGGAAGTGAGCTAGGAACAGTGTGGGGCCAGGCTAGAACTCGGTGACGTGAGGGCCTATTAATGTGGATGGCACGCACGGGGTGTCTCAGTTTGCCGGGGCTGCTGTAACAAACACCACAGACTGGTCAGCTTCAGTCACAGGCCATCACAGTCTCATGGTGTTGGAGGCCAAAGGGCTGACACCCAGCTGTCGGCAATACCATGTACTCTCCAAAATCTGTCGCCTGAGTGGTGGCTTCCTGGCCACCCTAACTCGGGCTCTGCTTCCATCACATGTCTGACTATGTCCAAATTTCCTCTGTCCCGAAGGCCTCAAAGGATAGGGGGATGTGATTAATTGATAATCTTGGAGACACTGCTGCTCGGGGTTTCAGGATTTATCTGACATAGGAACCCTCCAGGAATTGTAGGTTCCAGGAGAGCAAACTTAAGTGCATGAAACCTTTATAGAGTCTTAAGAACATCACCCCTCTTTATCACTGAAGAGCATTTCATTGTGTGGGTAGACCACATTTTATTTTTCCGTTCTGCTGTTCATGGACACATGGGTAGCTTCCACCTCTTCGCCACTGGGAATAATGCTGCGGTGAACATTGGTGTGCAAATATCTGTTCAAGTCTCTGTGTTCAGTTATTTGGGAGCATGTACCAGGAGTGGAGTATCCAGGTCATATGGTGTTCTAGTTTGCTAGCAGCTGGAATGCAACACTCCAGAGACAGATGGGATTTTAATGAAAGGGGATTTATTTCATTAGTTCTTCAGAGGAAAGGCAGCTAACTTTCATCTGAGGTTCTTTCTTACGTGGGAAGGCTCAGGGCGATCTCTGTTGGCCTTCTCTCCAGGCCTCTGGGTTCCAACAACTTTCCCCAGGGTGATTTCTTTCTGCATCTCCAAAGGCCTGGGCTGAGCTGCGAGTGCTGAGATGAGGTATGCTGAGCTGCTTGGGCTGTGCTGCATTGAGCTCTCTCATTTAAGCACCAGCCAATTAAATCAAACATCATTCATTGCAGCAGGCATGCCTCCTAGCCGACTGCTGATGTAATCAGCAACAGATGAGGTTCATGTACCATTGACTCATGTCCACAGCAACAGAGCTAGGCACCTTCACCTGGCCAAGTTGACGACTGAATCTAACTACCACATATGGTAATTGTGTTTTACTGTCTGGGAAACCACCTGAGTTTCCCACAGCGGCTGAACTGTTTTACGTTCCCACGGAAGGTGCACTTGAGTCCCAGTTTCTCTGCATCCTCACTGATGCTCGCTATTTTCAGTTTTTGATGATAGCCCTTTGGTGGGTGTGAGGTGGTGAAGCAGCTCTCTGCACTTGTGCTTCTCAGGAAGGGCCTTGGTGGTCCTGGCTGCCCTGTGAGGTGGGCTTGGTGGAGGTTCCTGGGGGGTGAGGAGGCTGAGAAGGGAGGGGCTGGGGCTGGGGCTGGGGGTGGGGCCTGGAGGCCCCCAGGGCGTGGGAACAGCCCCTGTTTGCCTGGATGGAGGGGAGCCCCTCTCAGGAGCTCACGGAGAGAAACCCACCCTGCCGTGGTACTGCTTTCCATGGGCCCAGGGACGCATTTCTGGGCTGATGGGTGGGCTGGGGCCACTAGGACCCTCGGATTCCAGGCAGCAGCTACCCCTCTGGTGCCCCAGAGCTCAGGGCGCTTCAGGGTGATGGGGATAAATGACTTCTTGCCTTCCATCCTGAGCAGGATGGTGGGAAAGCCGGGTCTCGGCTTAATCATTAAAAGCTCCTTCACTGTCTGGACCCCTGGGCTGGAAGCAGCCCCCTGAGGTCATTGCTGGCTGGCAGTTTTGGTTGTGATGATGGGAAGAACTGGGGACAGTGGCGAGCTGTTGTTTAACAGTTCCAAGCAAAGGCAAAGCAGTTAGGCAACTGCAAAACTGGTTACAAACTGAAAATAATTCCTCACTTAGGAAGGATTAAATGGCTGGCAGCTATTTTTTCAGTCAGTCTGTATGGCCAGCAGGAAATCAGCCTAACTCTGGCTGTGGGTGTGGGCGCTTTGGAGGCACCGGATCTGAGCTGATTTATACCCTTCCTGCCACCATGACCCTGCATTCCAGCCGCCCAAGAGCGCGCAAAGCTCCGATTTGCCGCTTTCCAGCAGGAAACGCTGTTTCAGGGATGCACACACATGCATCTTCCTGCACACACCCATGCCATGTGCATACATTCACACATCATGCATGCCACGCATGTGTACTATGCACACATGCCATGCACTCATACATGTACTGCACACATGCTGCATCCATGTGCACACTTGCGCCCCCCCCCCCCCACCTGGCTCCACGTGGTTCTGTGTGCCCTGAGCAGGCCCGGCTCCTCCTGTGCTGCCCACATTGGCACGTGGGAGCAGGGGAGTCTGGGCTTCTTGGTGGGCTCTGCACCCACACCTTCAACACGGCTGCTGCTCATCCGCCCTGACCGTCCACTGCATCCCTGCGGCTACCACTTACCTGCCTTCTGTGCCCAGGCACTGGCTGAGTAGGAAGGTGGGGGCTTGCCTTAGTGCAGGCCATGGGTGTCATCTAGAGGTGGGGCAGCTCCCACTGTCACACAGCTGAGTGAGGAAACAGGTAGGAAATACCAAGCTCCTGCCAAGTACTGGTACCCTCGGTTCCTGCCTCACCCACCCTGCTCTTCCCGCCATCAGGGCTGCTCCCTTCTGTGGGGGTGGTGCCTCTCAGGGCACCCCCACACACAACTCCACCAACACCTTCAAACCACCAGCACCCCAGACCCTTCCCCACGCCTCCACCAGCACCCCAGACCCTTCCCCCATGCCTCCACCAGCTCCCAGACTCCTCCCCCACACCTCCACCAGCTCCCAGACTCCTCCCCCACACCTCCACCAGCACCCCAGACTCCTCCCCCCACACCTCTACCAGCACCCCAGACCCTTCCCCCACGCCTCCACCAGCTCCCAGACTCCTCCCCCACACCTCCACCAGCTCCCAGACTCCTCCCCCATACCTCCACCAGCTCCCAGACTCCTCCCCCACACCTCCACCAGCTCCCAGACTCCTCCCCCACACCTCCACCAGCACCCTGACCCCCTCCCCCCACACCTCCACCAGCACCCTGACCCCTCCCTCCACGCCTTCACCAACTCCCTGACCCCGCCCAGTATGGCATCACCATTTGCCTTTGTTTGGCCCGTCTGTCACCCACCCCCCCAGGCTGAGGACGCCATGGGCTGGACTGCGTTTCCCCCTCTTGGCGCCCCACCAGCGGGCCTGGCACACGGAGCGCTTCAGATATTTGTTGAATTAATGAGTGACGACAATTTTAATTAGACTTGCTTTGAGTTCAGGTTGCAGATTAGAATCTTTCAAAAGACTTATTATGCCAAATAATTTTTAATTATAAGTGAATCGTACATGTAGAGGGCCTCAGTAATTACTGAGAGAACGTGGATATCCTTTCCAGGACCCTTGCGGTGCTCTGAGAGGAAAGTCCAATTTGTTTCTTCTAAGTCATCTCTTAATCAGTTAATAACAGGATACTTGATCTTAGATTAATCTTTTCCACATATCCAGAACCGTGCTGAAGGCTCTGGTGCTAAAATTTGGACCTGACATTTTGCTTTGGGACCTCAAGAAGGGTGTGAGGGTGTGTGAGTGTGCACAGGTGTGTTTGTGTGTGTGCATGTGTGTGAGTGTGCATCACGGGGCTGCACCTGTGGGGAGGGGAGGGGGCCATTTGAAGGGGCCCCACGGGCCTGGAAGCCCCCTCCTAAGGCTGCTCGAGGGAAGATTCCGGAATTCCAAAGTGTGCAGCAGTCCACAGGGATTCGCGTGCAGCCTTCTCGGCGGCCTTGTGTTCCAGACGCAGCTTTAGCTTATCACCCACTTGGTGATGCTCCTGCGGGCTGCGCTGTGAAAAGGAAGGTGTCAGCCTGCCCAGTCTCATTCTGGGCTTCACTTGAGCTATTTTCCCATCCCCAGGCCCCCAGGCAGGAGCCGCTTGGCAGAGCTGCCTTCAGCTGCCAGCCTACGGGCTGCCTTCCCTCCCAAATTGAATTTTGAGTCTTTGCTTACATCTTCTCGCTCACTGGCTTCAGAACAGTCCCACAGCTCATTAGTTTCAGAGGAAAAGAATAAGGCGGGGAGCTGCTGACAAAGGCTGTGGAAGGGAACTGCAGAGCAAATTCGGGCTTGTCTTCCGCGGGAACCTGATGCGAGGGGAGATTTTTTTGTTTTGTTCTGTTCTTTGTAATACTGGAAGCTAATTTCACCATCTGGTTGTAGGGGGAAAAGAGGCCCAAAAGAAATAAAATACTCAACTCTAGAAGACTGCTGAAGACGTGATAAAGACAAGAAAAGAAAGGATGCTAAAACACACATTGCCTCTGTTTGCTAAAATATATATTTCTACTGGGAGGGCTGTATGACTTTTTTTTTTTCCATTCCTTCCACCAGAGCTGCTAGTTAATAATCTAAAACCACCTGTGTTATCCTTCTACTGTCATGCTAAATCAGTCTCTTGAAATTTAGGCCTGGAATTTTCTTAGGAAATATTTAACCAGAAAGGAAAAAAAAAAAATCCCTGTTTTTCTGTGTCTCAGCAGTTGCAGTGTAAGTTGTAAATTAATAGACGTCTGGGCCAATATTTGATCCTTCTTCCCAAAAGAAAATTCTTCGTCAGCTATTTGCTAAAGGGTCCCTGGAAGTAGCAGTGTTGGTGTACTAGGGGTCGCTGGGTGGGTGTCCCCTGCTGATGTGAGAGGCAGGCCTTTTCAGTTCTCGGCCTCTGAGGCCTTTTCTGCTCCCCCCACCCATAGGTGGGGCCCTGGGACAGCTCACTCTGGCATCTCCTATGGCCACAAGGACACTGTGGGGTGCTGCCCCCCGCCCCCAGCCCATCCAACTTGAGCCAGCCCGCCTTGGAGTCAGTGGCTTAATAAAGCCTTTCGGTTTTTTTGAATTTTAATAGAGAGCTCTAAAATTCTTCTGGAAGGGTCTTGAGGCCCTAGGACAACCTGAGCCTGGAGATGTTTGGGGACTAAATGTGGCAGTCCTTTGACATTCCTCTTTGGAGATTTGGGGGCTGCCCCCTCCAGCCCTGGAGGAAGGCTGGGCATGGGCTGGGCTGGAGGGAATGGCCCTGTCCCCCACGGGGCCCACCCAGCAGCCAGGGCCTGGGGTTGCCTTCCCAGGCAGGAAGGCTTGACCTCCCTGGCCGTTGGTCGGTGCATTTCCAGCCCTGCAGCCGGGCCCAGCCAGCTGCCCTGTTTCTCCGCGCCCCTAACTCCCTGGATTTCTGAGCTGAAGCTCTTGAGGTTTCTCCCAGCAGGTGCAGCTGAGAGCTGGGGAGGGGTCTGAAAAGACTGGGAACTTTCTCATTTCTTTCCCATTTGGGGCACCTTGTGTTCAGGTAATTGATGGTTGTGCTTATTTACCTGGAGGCAGAAGGACGTATCTGATGCTGTTGGTTTGAGCCCGCTTTGTTGTTACACATTTACTCTTTAATAGGAACAAATTACTGGTATTAGACGTCCTGGCAGCTCCTTTTCCTCATTAAGCCTCTGCAGTTAATAATTATTCTCCCCAGGAAGTGTTCGTTTCAGACAGAGAATAGACGGGGGAGTTGCCTGGCCTCTCTGCACTGGGCTTCCCTCGCGGCCTGCTTCGCTGTCTTCTGACAGCTGTGTGTCCTTGGCACAGTCTCTTGACTTCTCTGGGTCCACACACCTCACTATTGGGCTCAGGGAATCTGCACTGTCTGACTCCCTGGGTTGTTGGAGAAGCAAAAGAAATAACAACTACAGCTACTGATGGCAAGCAGGGAGGAAATAGCACCATCTTGGTTTTGCTGTTCAGTAAACTGAGGCACAGGGAGGTTGAGCGACTTGCTCAGGGTCATGAGGAATAGCTGGCAGAGCGATTTCCCCTCAGCCATGGAAGATACCTTTAGCACTGTGGTTCAGCATGGGAGGTTTTTCCCCCACCTCTCTGAGTGTGTTGGGTTAGCCAAGGCTCTCTAGGGCAACAGAAGTGACGGGGAAAATGTATATATATGTATCCGTAAGTATTAAGAGACTTATGGTAGGAATTGGCTCACACAGCTGTGGTGATTGGTAAGTCCAAATTTCACAGGGCAGGCTGCATGCTGCAAACACTCTTGAAGGTGAGGTTGAATTCCCTAGGAGGAATTTAACTGGAGCTGGCTGGCTAAAGTAGAGGCAGAAATTCTTCTTTCTGATTTCTGAGCTCCTCAGTTCTGGCTTTATGACCTCCCACTGATTGGATGAGGAGACTGCTTTATTGCTGTGGGTGGTCTTTGTCACTTGTAGATGCAATCAGCTGGCTGTAGATGCTGAGCTTTCCATGAAACACCCTCCCAGTAACAATCAGGCTAGAGCTTACTTGACCAGATAACTGGACACCATCACCCAGCCAGGATGACACACACTCAGTGTCTCATGGCCTTTTGCACTTGGGTGACTACACCCTCATTCTTGAAACACCCTCATCCCTGCCTGCCCTGTCATTAGGCTCTCCTGGTTTCCCGCACCCCTGCTCCTGGCCAGCTCCTGCTGAGTCTCCTCAGCAGGCTCATCCTCCCCCCACCCTGTTATTTTGTATCCTAGTGCCTCAAGCCTAGCCTAAGCCTTTCCTACCCTTGCTTTGTTCCCTTTCCCTGGGCAATCTCACTCACCCTGGGGCCGGTTGGCCTCTCCATCCAGACCTCTGTCTCCACCCAGACCTGGCATCTGTACTGGGATGTGTCAGAGATGCTTTGTTGCAGTTAGCTCTTGCTGTGTAACAACCATCTGTAATGTGGTGGTGAAGATAGCAACTGTTCTGTGATGCTTGGACTCTGTGGACAGGAACTTGGACAGGGCACAGTGGGGATGGCTGTGTCTGCTCATGGTGTTTGGGGCTTCACCTGGGAGTGACTCAGGTGGATGAAGGTGACTTAGGTGTTGGGGGCTGGAGTCATCGAGTACAGGGCTCGGACAACCATGGCCTATAGGTCAGCCCAGCCCACTACCTGTTTTTGTAAATAAAGTTTTATTGGAACAGAGCCACATTGATTGTTTTATGCATTGTCTCTGTCGGCTTTTCCTGCCAGAACAGGGGAGATGAGTAGTTGCAGCTGAGACCACATGGCCTACAAAGTCTGAAGTAGTTTCTCTCTGGGTCTTTATGGAAAAAGTTTGCCAACCCTGACCTCGAGTCTCCTTTGCTCACTTGGCTGGGGCTGGGGCTGGGGTGACTCAGGCTGGACTGGGCCAGGAGCCCTGACATGTGGCCTCTCCAAGCTGCACAGGCAGCTGGGTTCCAGGAGGGAGCCTCTCCAGAAGGAGGTTCCCAGAGAGCCAGGTAGCTGTCCTGTGCCCTTTCCTGACCAGCCTTGGAGTCATGTGGTGACACGTCCACCTGCTCTGTCGGTCAACACCGTCTCGAGCCTGCCCATACCAAAGAGGAAGGCGTCACAGACCGTGCCTCCTGGTGAGACAAGTGGTATCGTACCAGGGACCATTTTTTAAAAAAAGCGCTGTGCTGGTTTGAAAGGATATATGCACCCTAGAAAAGCCATGTTTTAATCCTAATCCCATTTTGTAAAGGCAGCCGTTTCTTCTAATCCCTATTCAGTACTGTATGTTTGAAACTGTATTAGATCATCTCCCTGGAGATGTGACTCAATCAAGAGTGGTTGTTAAGCTGGATTAGCTGGAGATGTGTCTCCACCCATTTGGTGGGTCTTGATTAGTTTCTGGAGTCCTATAAAAGCGGAAACATTTTGGAGAATGAGAGAGATTCAGAGAGAGCAGAACAACGCAGCCACGAGAAGCAGAGTCCACCAGCTCTGATGAGATGAAGAAGGGAAATGCCTCCCGGGGAGCTTCATGAAACAGGAAGCCAAGACAGAAATCTAGCAGATGATGCTCTGTTTGCCTCGTGCCCTTCCAGATGAGAGAGAAGCCCTGACCGTGTTCACCAGGTGCCTTCTCACTTGAGAGAGAAACCCTGAGCTTCATTGGCCTCCCTGCACCGAGCTAGCAAACTAGAACAAGCACCATTCCCTGTAAACCCATCGCATCCCAGCCAAACGCCTCGTCCTCCCACCCCAGACCAACAGATGAACTCGCCTCCTTCCCACGTTTCTCAGCTCCGGGATGACATCACCATTGAAGCCAGAAGCCTTGTCTCTGCCTTTTTCCTCTGTCAGCCAGAACGCCATTCCACCCTGTTTATTTTAAAGATTTTTTATGGTCATTTTGTTCAAATATACAAAATAATATCGCACACACATGCGTTATGAAGGGCGACAGGAAACACCTGTGTCTCCTGCCCCCACCTCAGCGCGTGCGCCTGCCTAGAATCTTCCATGCCCCCGCGCCCTCTGTGTGCCTCCCCTGTCATAGCCCTCTCCTTCTCCCGAGGGACTTGGGTGTATTTTTCCTTTGTTTTCATTTTGGTTCCACGGCGTAGACTGATAGCCATCATATTGATCTGTGGTCCCTTATCTGCTATTCCAAAATCCAGAAAGCTTTGGAAACCACAGTCAGCTTGGCAGAAATTCACCCGGCAGCAAAACCTGACCCAAACCAACACGAGACTATTGACAGCTTTTCACCCCCTCTGAGTTCACAGCCCCACCTTGTGTGGCTGCGGAAAGAGCCCGTATTTGATTGGAGGTTTCTGCTGTTAGGGGCGGTGATAGATGCAGTTTTTGAAGTGAAAGGAATTCTGAAAGTCCCAAGGGTTCCAGGAAAAGGAGTGCAGACCTGAGCTGCGGGTGTCCCTGGAGTTTAACCAAGTGGCACCATTCTCTACGTCTTCTGTGGCCCACCTCTTTCACTCGGGCACCGTGACGGTGTGCCAGGCTGTGGCTTATCGCCCACACTCACTGCTGTGTGGTTTTCTCTCCCATAAAGTGATCTGCTCTGTCCTTATTCCGTTGCTTTAGATCTTCTTGGGTGTGTCCCCTGGAACCCCATGGGGAATCGCCAGCCGTGGGGTTGGGGAGCCCCCAGCTCTGTTGGGTTACGAAACCATTTTGCAGCTTGTTGGCACGATTCACCTTCCCCACAGCCACAAGCCTTCCCCTTCTCCCTCGTCCTTGCCTTGCTTGCTGGTATCTGGCTTGATTTCTGCCAGTTCAGTGGGTGTAAATGGGAGCTCATTGTGGGTGCAGTTTGCATTTCTCAGGTTACTGGTGATACTGACAATCTTTGTATTTGTTTCAGGGCCAGGTAGCTTCTAGTTTGGCTTGTCTCAGCATCAGGTTTGTTTTTTTTTTTAATGTATTTATTGAGGAATCTTTACACACATGCATTCCATACACAGTGTGCAGTCAGTGGTCACATATCATCACATAGTTGTGTATTCATCACCATGATCATTTTTAGAACATTTGCATTACTCCAGAAAAAGAAATAAAGGAGAAAATAGAAAAAGCTCATACATCCCATACTGCTTAGCCCTCTCTCTCATTGACCACTAGTATTTCCATCTACCCACTTTTTTACCTTTTATCCCCATTGTTTATTTATTTTTATCCTTATTTTTTTACTCATTTGTCCAAATCCTGGATAAAAGGAGCATCAGACACAAGGTTTTCACAATCACACAGTCGCATTGTAAAAGCTATATCATTCTACAGTCATCTTCAAGAATCAAGGCTACTGGAACACAGTTCTACAGTTTCAGGTATTTCCCTCCAGCCACTCCAGTACGCCATAAACTAGGAAGGGATATCCATATAATGCATAAGAAAAACCTCCAGGATAACCTCTCAACTCTGAAATCTCTCAGCTACTGAAACTTTTTGTCTCATTTATGCTCCCTCTTTTGGTCAAGAAGGCTTTCTCAGTCCCATGATGCTGAGTCCTGACTCATCCTGGGAGTTCCGTCGCGCATTGTCAGGGAGATTTACACCCCTGGGAGTCATGGCCCGTGTAGTGGGGAGGGCAGTGAGTTCACCTGCCGAGTTGGCTTAGAGAGAGAGGCCACATCTGAGCAATAGAAGAGGTTCTCTGGGGGTGACTCTTAGGCATAATTACAAGTAGGCTTAGCCTATCCTTTGCAGGAATAAGTTTCATAGGGGCGAACCCCAAGATCGAGGGCTCGCCCTATTGATTTGGTTGTCCCCACTGCTTAGGAGAATATTAGAAATTCTCCAAATGGGGAAATTGAATATTTCCTCCTTTTTCCCCAGTGCCCCAGGGGGACTTTGCAAGTACTTTTTTGTTCACTGCCCACATTACTCTGGGGTGTTTTGGGGCATCACATTAACTTGTACATACCAACAAGATCTCATGCCCTAGTCAAGATTCCATTTTTTAAGGTGTTCAAGTAAACTTACCATACAAGTTAAGTTAATTAACATGTGTTCTAGTTTGCTAGCTGCTGAATGCAATATACCAGAACTGGAAAGGCTTTTAAAAAGGGGAATCTAATAAGTTGCTGGTTTACGGTTCTAAGGCTAAGAAAGTCCCAGTTAAAACAGGTCTATAGAAATGTCCAATCAAAGGCATCCAGGGAGAGACACCTTGGTTCAAGAAGGCCGACGAAGTTCAGGGTTTCTTTCTCAAGTGAGAAGGTTCATGGCAAACACAGTCACAGTTTCTCTCTCGGCTGGAAAGACACATGGTGGACACGGCGTCATCTGCTAGCTTTCTCTCCTGGCTTCCTATTTCATGTGCTCCCTGGGAGGCGTTTTCCTTCTTCCCCAAAGGTCGCTGGCTCGTGAACTCTCTGCTTCATGGTGCTGCAGCATTCTCTGCTCTCTCCGAATATCCTCATTCTCCAAAATATTTCCTCTTTTATAGGACTCCAGAAACTTATCAAGACCTACCCAAATGGGTGGAGACATGTCATCACCTAATCCAGTTTAGCAATCACTCTTGGTTAAATCACATCTCCAGGGAGATGATCTGATTACAGTTTCAAACATACAGTATTGAATAGGGATTATTCTGCCTTTATGAAATGGGGTTTTGATTAAAACATGGCTTTTATAGGGTCCATACATCCTTTCAGACCAGCACAATGTGCTACCCAAAATATAAATTTTTTTTTTAACATGGGCAGGCACCAGGAACCAAACCCGGGTCCTCTGGCATGGCAGGCAAGCGTCCTTGCCTGCTGAGCCACCGTGGCCCACCCCCCAAAATATAAATTTTGCACTAAATAAAAATCTCTCCCTTTGGTCTCACACAGAAGTTGAAGTTTTAAAATATAGGTGATATCGTCCTTTACCCAGTATCTGATTTACCTTAGTCCTATCCAGATCAGCTTCATTTTTATCTCTAGATGAAGTCTGATTACTTTTTCAGGTTTTTTAACAGTTCCTGTATGGGGTAGTGCTGACTTTCATAGCTTCAAAGCTCCAACTTTGAGTCTCAGGTGTCACGTTAATACCTGAAGTTTCTGGGAATGACTAGGTTATATACAAATATCAGCATCTGTTCTTAAAATAAAGTTCTTTGAATTTAAGTTCTTGTTTTAATATTGTCCAAATTATGCTTTTTCTGTTTATGATGGTGTTTTGTGAGTCTTGTTTAAGAAATCCTGACCTCGAGAGTCTAAAAATAATCTTGTGCAATCTCGTCTAAGACAGGTTTTGCCTTTTAAATTGGTCCTTAATTTGCCTAGAATTGATTTTTGTGCCCAGTGTGAGGGACCCAGATTCATTTTGTCGCCCGTATAGATAACTGGTTGTCTCAGGACTGTTTCAGGAAGAGTTCCTCTTTCCCTGCTGCCAGCTTTGCCCTTTGTGGCTTTTTCCCATGTGTGTCGCTGTGCCTCTGGGTTCTCTCCTGTCTGTTGGTCTGTCAGTCTGTCCCATTCCAGCATGCTAATGTCACTGTGGTCTAAGAACAAGAGCTGTTACCCGAAAGAATCTGCTCCCCTTCCCTTGTCTTTCAGGCGTGCCTCGGCCACTCTTGGATGGCTGCTGTTCTTCCACATGGGGAGAGAATTATCTTGTGGGGTCCACAAAGGGCCTCGTAGGGATTTTGGTGAGAATGGCAATGAATGTATGACTCAGTCTGGGGAGGGCTGGTGCCTTTTCCACATTGTCTCTCCCTGTTAATGTAGGTGATATAGCTCCCCAGTATTTTGATCTTCTTCATTGTCAGTATTTTATATTTTTATCTATAAAGGGGTTCTACGTCTTTTATTACATTTATCCATAGGGGCAGTATATTTTTGGAGTTACTATAAATCATACTTTTTTTTTATAAATGATACTTAAAAAAAAATATGTTGTAAGAGATTTTGTGACTGGTACAGAGAAATGAATTTGGTTTTTTAGTGTTCATCTTCTCTCTAACCACCTTGCTCAGTGTTCTCTTGCCTTCTAACCATTTGTCTGGTAGGTCCTGCAGAGTTTTCTGTAGGGACAGTCATCATCTGTGGATATGTTCTTTCTTTCCAGTCCTTATACCATTCATTCATTCATTCATTCTCTTAACTGTGCTTAAGTACCATGTACAATAGAAGTGGCAGAATAATGGGCATTACTTTTATGCATGATGCTTGCTGAAGGGTTTTGTAGATGTCTTTCATCAGTTTGAGGAAACACCTGAGTCTTCTCAGTTTGCCAAGAGTGTTTACTCTGAACGGATATAGAATTTTATTGACTCATTGCCCCATTTATTGAGATGTACATATGTTAACACATTGTCTATGTTAAATATCTAGGATAAATCCAATTTGAGCTTATATATTTTCTGTCTTATACATTATTAGATTCAGTTGCTTTTTTTTTCTTTTGCATTTATGCTCATGGCTGACTTGGCCTGTAATTTTTCTTCGTTATAATCTCCTTGTCTGAATTTATTATTAAGACGATACTAACAAGATGAGTTAGGGGATTTTATCACCTTTTTTTATTTTCTCGGAGTGCGTGTGTGTAAGGTTGGAGTTCTGTGTTTTTTGAAAGTTTAGTTGACCTAACCTATAGAATTATCTGGAAAGACTTTTTTGTAGAAAAATGTTATGCACTGGTTGAATTCCTATATGCTTTAGAAATAGTTAGGCTGGCCAATCCTCCCTTGGCTGGGCACCCATGTGCAGGACACATGTCCCATGCTCAGGCCACTGCTCCTTCACCTGGTTCACCTATGCCCATCCCTTCAGATCTCATCATGAGCACCACTTCCTCCATGAAGCCTTCCTGGATTCCCTACTCTGTACACAGCACCATGTCCCTCTTCTACTTGGACTCATCACATAAATAGTTTTGCATTTGTTGGTAATATTTGGTGCCTGTCTCTGCTCTGGTCTCTAGGTATCCTGTAGGGACTGACCTGCTGTACGTCCTCAGCTCCTGGAATGGTGCCCTAGCACATATTGGGTGGTTGGTAGGTATTTGCAGAACAAATAATACCCTACACTAGTATGCATAGTCGTGCCATCCCAATTATGGTATGGATACTTTTTTTTTTCTAGAGGAACTAGTGAATTTAATAATTCAGGATTAGCAGAAGCTGAGTTAAGCCTGGCAGCTATTACACGAGTTATTTGGATTGCTCAGTGAGAATTCCAAGTTGTTCAGTGATCTGGGGACAGCTCAAGTGAATGCGAGAACGGAGCACGGCCCATCTTCTGGGACTGAGGTCAGGGCCTCCCTCCCCTCTCTGGGGGCTTCCGGAGGCTTTGGACTGTGTGACTGCTCAGAGTGAGCACCCCAGCTTGGGGGTCACCCTACTTCCGGCTTCCAGCCTTGTCCTTCTTCTCAGCCCCTGCTGGGCCCGTTGCCCTGGGGCTGCAGAGAAGATCCCGTTCACCTGGGTTAGGAAGGCTTCCTTTCCAGCCTTGCTTGCTACGCTTTAGCGATGCACTTGTACCTCTTTCGTTTCTGAGAATAGTTCCCTTTGTCTTCAGGGTTTGCAGTGACCCGGTGGGGCTCTTGGACGGCCTTCTTATGTGGGCCCCTGACAGGTGCTGGAGCGTGTGCCCGACCCCCTCAGGGCTCTGCATGAGGGGGCCCGGCCAGAGGAGCAGAAAGAGCCCTGCTGCTTTCCTTCTCAGGTGGGTCTAGGTGTGGCCTGCTGGCCCTAAGCTCGACACAAGGCTAACTCCCAAGTAGCGGTGGTCCTGCGAATGCCCTGTGTTATCAGGTCAGGCTGCTTAGCAGTGGGTGAGCAGACAGTCGGTCAGCCTTATTTTCTTCTCCTGTTTTCTTTTTCTTTATTTCCCGGTTTCTCTACACGTAATATATACTTAAACAAAATATCTTCAGTGCAACACACGGGTTGGCAGGTATTAGTTTCCTTCAGCTGCTGTAACAAAATTACTGCAAACTCAGTGACTTGGAACAACTTGTATTTATTCTTTTACGATTCTGGATGCCAGAAGCATGGCAGGGGCTTCCCTGGTTTACCAGGTTTACCCTGGTTTACCCCTTCTCCTGCCCCCTCGTTCACTTTTAGGGGCCAGGGATTACCTCAGGCCCTTGCAGATATTCCAGGATGGTTTCCCTGCTCTACGGCCAGCTTAGTAGCAACTTTTTTCCATCTGAATTTCCGTTGCCAGGTGATGTGTTCACAAGTTCCAGGGAACGGGACATGGGCCTCATCCAGAGACCACTGCTCTGCCCGCCGCATTTGCCCGTGGTCAAGGGTCAAGGGTCAAGGGTCATTCAAAAATACCAAGTGACAACAAAAAGTGGGTCTCCCGCCCACCTGTGCCCAAGCTGCCTGGGGTCCCAGCTCTCATGCTGTGGAGTGGACTGCAGGTGGCCCAAGCTGCTCTGACCATCTGGGAAGCCTGTCTCCACACGTGAGGTGCTGAGGGAGGAGGTCCTGGCGGCGGCGCCTGCTGGGTGATGGGTGATGCTACAAGAGCTGGACGGGGCACGCGGCTTTCCCCGGGCAGGCTGTTGGGCCCTCCCCACTCAGAAGGGACCTGGCAGCTTAGGGCTGAGAGCAGTTTGACATTCATCATTGGTCAGAACCTCGGATGTGTGCGAGTCAAGGGTCAGAAGTGAGAGTCCAGCCTGGGGGAGAAATAGAAACTTTCGATATTGAAATAAGTCCACGATGTGTTCTTAAATCGCAGCTGCAATACCTGTAGGTGAAAGTGCATGCAACTGAGGGGAGGAGGGAGGAAAGGGCCCAGGTGCAGTCACGTGCCTGGTACCCGCCCGCAGCAATGCCACGCTGGGTGATGGCCGGGCACTGGCAGAACCAGGCTCAGACGGTGGCAGTCTGGTGACCTTCCTCCCTAAGGCTCCCACCCCCCAACTCCTTCACCCAGTGGGGAGCTGTTTGCCAGCGGTGGTCAGTAGAGGCCTTGCGAGAGTCTGAGCAGGACCTCTGGAGCTCAGCAGCCAGCAGGCATGGGTTGAGTCTGCTGAAGGCCTCACATCTTTGCTTGTGCTGCCCCTGTGAACTGACGTGGCTCCTTGGTGGTTCTGGCCGGGAGCATGTGGGTGTCCTTTGCTGGTGCCCAGTGGTCATGCTGTCAGGCTGGAGGGTGTCACCCAGGGAGTGAAGTGTTCACTCGCTCTTTTAAACCCATTTTGCCGTTGAAATTTGCCTGGTCTTCCTGGGACGGGGGCAGAAAGCTGGCCTGTGTGGCTCTGAGAGAGACGCGTGGGGCTGGGGGCTCTCTGTGTGCATAGGCCTGTGTCATCCTGGGGGGGTGGGGGGGCCGACTGGCAGAGGGAAGCCCCCTTCCCCCTCCGCCCACCTGGGCAGGTTGGAGCTGTGAGCCTGGAGACACAAGCGCAGGTCCTCCCGGGCTCCGGGTGTTTGCTGCGAATCTCAAGCCGGAAGAATAGTCTGGAAATGTTGGTGTCCCTTCAAGAGCAGGAGTCAGGACCTCTCAAACGGTTTGCTTTTGCCTCTCTCCTCCCTGCAAGAGACACTGGGCAGGGCCTGGAGACGCTTTTGGTTCCCACGACCTGGGGGAGAAGTACTCCTGGCTCGCGGGGCTGCTGTGAACACCCCATAGTGCGTGTGAAGGCAGCACCCTGCAGAGAAGGCTGTCCTCGGAGGCCCCACTGTGGTGCTTTTCTTCTCCCCTCATGGCCAAAAAGCCTTTATTTCAGGCCTGTTGGTCATTTGGGCCTCCCCAAGCCAGGAGTTTAGCGTTGCTTGGTTCCTGCTCAGCAGAAGAGTTCCCTGTATGTTGTTCAGTTAGAATTGGAAATAGAAAAATGGACATGGCCAGAGGTTGCAGGTTCTGGTGTGATCCAAGACAGCCCGGGGGGTTTTCACTGGGGGTCTGGGAATCCCTCGCCCCTGTGTGCAGGGCCTTTCACAGTATTTCGTTTACAGTATAAACAGATGGCGATGGCTTTCGTGCCACTTAAGCAGTAACTCTTGTTTTTACAGCGAGCCGGTTCGGCCCCCTCCGAGGCTGGAAGGGCGGCGTCCCAGCCCTTTGCAGTGGAAGGAGGTTCTGCCCTCTTACAGCTTCTCCTCTTCTCTGAGCTCGCTCAGCATCTTGGTATTAAGGAAGCTGCTCTTAAAATGCCTTTTAGAAGGCATTCTCCTTTTGAATTAAGCTCCCCCCAAATCAAGGACGTTTTTATTGAGTCAACCCTTAGCTCTTAAGGTGCCCGAGGGGGTTTGACAGGCTGCCTCAGCCTGGGAACAAGCCTTCCTGCGAGGTCCTGGGACCTGTTGGCTTTCGTCCTTCAAGAAGGTTCCGTCAGGCGTAGGAATGACCAACCGACTTCCTCTTGGACTAACGTGACTTGCTTAAAATTCCCAATTAGACACTAGCTTTCGCCTTAGGGTAGGAGCTCGACTTTAAACATGAAATCAGGCAAGAACATTCCTGAACTGATGTTATCGAAGGTCATGTGCTTCTACTGTAAATACTAAATGTGGGCGTGACATTAAAGAAGGAAGTGTTAGGTGTCTCGGTGGCTTCATTTCTCCACATTGTTTGTGCTACCTTAAGACAGGTGTTTTCTGCAAAGGGCAGTATGTAGCTTGGCTCGTGTGGACCCGACGGTCTGGAGATGTCATTTCTTCAGCCCCTTCCCCCGGGTCCCTTTCTAAATCTCGTGCGAGGAAGTAGTTCTCGTCATTCTCGGAATTTTATGGTTTTGGAGGGGAGGGAGATGCCAGGTAGACAGATGTGTCCTGGCAACAGGATCAGGTAGCAGGTAAAGGGTGTCTTTGTTTGAATAGTTGGGTCTTTAGTGAAATGTCTAAGAGAAAACTTAAATGCTTATTATTTACCCAATGTGTGGTTTTCCAGGTCCTTGCCTGTACCTTTCCCCTGGGTTCATACCTGGGCCAGGTAAGGAAGGTATTTGTTGTACTTAACCTGGCGAATGAGAAGTGAGCGGCCCGGCCGGGTGCAGGGATGGCCCAGGACCTCAGTCTCAGGCCGTGACTGCCCCTTCAGAGCGGCTTTTATGGTTGTACACCTATCTCTTCTTGGCTGTTGCAGGTACAGGTAGTAATTTTATGGTTCTTGCTACAGGTTATCGCATTTGACTGTGGATTCATGTAGTATGTGCACCTGTGAGATAGTGTCTAGGACACACTGTGAGGGCACCAGCAATTCCTCCCATGCCTCTTTACTGATGGGCAAGCAAGGCTTGCCTGGGTGGACACCTGGCTCAGGTATCATGGGTGTGACAAGAGCCAGGATCGGCAGGGCTTTGTTGGCTCCCCAGCCTGAACCTAGCCTCACTGGGCTAGGGCCAAATCAGAAACATGTCTGTATGTATCATTTTAATCTTCCTAGAAGATGTTCCTGGCACTTGGATTTCCTGATGTGGTGTATCAGATTGTCCGACAACAAGTGCTGGTTCAGTACCTGGCATCTTGTGCTCAGCTTCTTTGAAGTTTTTTGTGTATTTACTGACTCTGTTTCAGCATGTGCACGGGGTGTGTGTGCTGACGTAGCTCTTCTCTGCGTCACTTGCTATCGCACCTGGAGTAGGATGGGGTTTGCCACGGGGTTTGCCACGCAACGTGGTCGCAGCTCTTCCCTGCATATCTTGCTGTCGCGCCTGGAGTAGGAGCCTCTCTTTCAGGTGGATGGCTGGGGAGATGGGCACAAAATGCATCTTTTGCTTCAGATTTGTGGACAGTGGATTTGCACAGAAATCCAGCCTCAGTGCTTGAGTGGCTTGTGTAGCCAGGACTGTGGGTTATGTGGCCAGGCTGTGGTCTGACACGTGTCCTGGCCACACGGGGGAGGAAGTTGGCCTGGGGGGCCTGCCAGCCCTGGGATTGCTGGGGATAGAGCAGCCCACAGCAGTGTCCCTGGCTCCATTGCCTCTGTGTGAGGGGCACAGGGGACAGTGGACAGCGGTTTGTGTGTATTTTTCCAGTCACCTCCTGCCACCCCCCAGGGTGAGGATGTCTCCCTCCTACAGTGAGGTAGGGTTTGTTTTTAAAGCAAGCATCATGTGCTGCGACCTGGCTAGCTTTCCATTTAGGCTGGAGTGTTTGTCTTAGCACCTCGGCGAGCAGGCAGGGTCAGGACAGGTGGGGGGTGGAGGTGTGGAGTGGGGGCAGGCCAAGGGGGCTGGTTGGGTATGTCCCCAAAGGGAGCCCAAAGGAGGAGGGACTGGGGGTGAGGTTGGAAGTGGGGGGCTCAAACTGTCTTAGGTACAGAAGGAATGTGCAGGGGTCTTATTGTTTATGCAACCTTGCAAATTGTGGCCTGGAGCCCAGATGCAGTATTAGAGATTTTGGAGCATAGAACTGGCTTCGTGGTTTAAAATGCGAGATACCCAGCATGGGCTGCCCTAGAAAGACAGTGCCCCCTCCCTGGGACTGGGCAGGGGAGGGAGGTGACACTGCCCACAGGGGGTGCCGGGCCCTTGCCCTGTGGTGTGAGCCTAGGTCAGCTCCACATAGGTTCTAGGTCTGGCTCTCGTTGCCCAGAAAGGAGAGAGTGCAGACCCCCAGGTAGTGCACTCATACCTGGCATCTGTGGTCTGGCCCCAATCTGTCCGCAAAAATGAAGCCACACAGGGCAGGCCATGGTGCTCAGCAGGCAGAGTTCTTGTCTGCCGTGCGGGAGACCCGGGTTTGATTCCCGGTGCCTGCCCATGCAAAAAAACAAAAACAAGCGAAGCCGTACAGAGGATGCAGGAGCCACTTCAAATGCCCCAGCCCTGAGTACTAGCTGCTGGGGCCTCTCCCACTGCCACAGAAGGGACGGGTGGGGACTGCAGGGCACAGGCCTGCTCACCTCTGTCTCAGCCCAAGAGCAAACCGCGCCCTGCAGTGATCCCCAGGCGGCCAAGGGAGAACATGCCAGAATTTCGGGCTGGGCTGGCCACAGTCTCACAGGGGCTGGCAATAGGACAGAATGGGATGATATGGTCCCGTGATGATGAGCTGTGAGTGGATGCGTTTATGTCTCAGTCCCCACTCTCTCCAGGGCTCCCACTGTCCTGCAGAGCTCCCTGTGGTCCACTGTGGCAGAGACTAGCCTGTTGCTGCATTCTTGGTTGACTCTCCCGTGCCAAGAGCATGGTGCCCCAGGGATCTTCCCACCCCCCAACCCCATCTTCTGATCTGGGTCTGCCCTCCCCACCTGGGTGGCCTGGGCCAGATGAGTTGCTTTGTGTCCTAGAGCCTCCTTTTGCCCAGGCAGCGCTGCAGGGCCCTGGTGGGCAGGGAAGGACCTCAGGGAGGCTGTGGCCGTGGCAGCAGAGCCTGTCAGTATGCAGGTGCAGCCCATGCCCACAGGACCTTCCCTCTGCATCTGCACCAACCCGCCGCCCACACACACACCAACAGCCCGTGTAGTCGGCAGTCCACCTCTGTGGCCTTGTCTCCCCACAACCCCACCTTCCTACCTGGACTGGATTGAATTGTGTCCCCCGGAAGACACACTTGAGCCCTTAGCTCAGTACCTGCGAATGGGCCTTTGTTTGGATATAGGGCTTTGCAGTTGTCATCAAGTTGAGATGAGGGTGGGCCCTAAATCCGGGGCCGTACAGGGCTGCAGGGACTCGGGCACACAAGGCAGGAGCCCTAGAGTGATGGGGGCAGAGACTGGGGGGACCTATCACCAGCCATGGAGCCCCAAGGGTGGCCGAGAGGCACCCAGGGGCAGGACAAGGCCAGGCGGCTTCTCTCCTCCAGGGTTTGGTGGGAGCCGGGCCACCTGCATGTGGCTTTGGACTTGGGCCCCCAGGGCTGTGGGGAGGATGGGCTGCTGCTTGGAGGCCGGGTTGTGGGATTCGTGACCGCTGTCCAGGAACCAGATCCACTGCTCTTCCCCTTTGGCGGCTGGAAGCTGTCATGTGGCCCAGGAAAGGCCATAAACCCACTCTGTGGGGCAGACCCCTTTGCAGGTGGGACCCTTGGTGAGGCTGTTTCAGCTGAGGAGCTGCCCCAAGGTAGGTACTAATCCTTTTACTGGGGCCCTTTTGTATTAGTTTGTTAAAGCTGCCAGAATGCAATATAGCAGAAATGGAGCACTTTAAAAAAAAAAAAAATTATTTATTAATTAAAAAAAATTAACAAACAACCAAAAATATTAACATATCATTCCATTCTACATATACAACCAGCAATTCTCAATATCATGACATAGTTGCATATTCATCATTTCTTAGAACATTTGCATCAATTTAGAAAAAGAAATAAAAAGACAACAGAAAAATAAATAAAATAACAGAAAAATAAAGATTATACATACCATACCCCTTACCCCTTGCTTTCATTTATTGCTAGCAAGAAATGGAGCACTTTTAAAAAGGGGATTTAAAAAGTCACAAGTTGACAGTTCTAAGGATATAAAAATGTCCAAACTAAGGCAACCAGGAGAAGATAACTTGGCTCAAGGAAGGGTGATCTGGGAAGGCCTGTGGCTGGCATCTGCTGTGCTTGTTCCTGATTCTGTGGCTTCCAGCTCCTGATGCCAGAGGTTCCCTCTCTAGGCGTCTTCAGACCCTCACTCAGCTGCTCGGAGACAAAACTCTCGTTTTCTTAAGACTCTTAGCTTAGCATCTGGCGGGACTGGAGATTTCTTCTCTTCAGGTACTGGCTATTTCTGTGAGTCCTTGCTGAGTATCTGGGCTGTTTCTCCCTCAATCTCCAAATGTCTACATCGGCTCTGCTCTGAGCTCTCTTCAAAATATTTCCTCTTTTAAAGGACTCCAGTAAAAAATCAAGACCCACCTGGAATGTGTGTGGTCACATCTCCATCTGTCAAAAGGCTACGCCCATAATTGGGTGTGCCATGTCTCTGTGGAGATAATCTAATTAAAAGAAATGGTTGTCCCGCTAAATTGGGTTAGGGTTAGAACATGGCTTTTCTCGGGTACATACTAGATGCAAATGGGCGCACCTTTATAGGAGATGAAGCCCAGGGGGCTCAGAGAAGCTGAGAGAAGAGGCCACTGAAGCCAGAAGCTGACAGCAGTGAAACCCAGGAACTAAGTGCCAACAGACACCAGCCAGGTGCCTTCCCATGTGACAGAGGTGTCCCAGATGCCAGCAGCCTGTCCTCAGAGTCCAGGTATCCTCCCATTGGAGCCTTGAGTTGGGGATCTCCATGGCCTTAGAACTGTGCATTGTAAGTTAATAAATCCCATTGTAAAAGCTAGCCTATTTGTGGTATATTGCATTCTGCCAGGGTTAGCAGACTGAAATACCTCTTAACTGGCTGGGCTCTTGCTGCTATTTTTCATTTTGTTCAGGAAAGCCTTGGCCCTGCACCTCCGCTTTGTACTACAAGCCCCACCCTTCCTTAGTGACCGCTGCTCCCGCTGCCTCCCGGGGTCCTGTGGCCCCAGGTCTCGGGACTGCGGCTGTATTTGCAGCTACCAAGGTGCTGCCAGCTCCCGGAATGCCGCAGTGTGGGCTTCTCCATGCCCGTGGGTGGGCCTACCACAGGGGACATGGTTGCATCCCCTGGAGGATCGTCCTCCCATTGAGGCCTCAGTCCAGGTCAGGGGCTCAGACCTCCCACCCACTCCCAGGAATGCCTGCGAAGTTCACCTTCTTGCCACCTTGCTGGCGGTTTTGCAGAAAGCCCCTGCTGGCGCTGTCCTGTGGCCACCTGCTCTGCTCCTGTCCCGTCTGCTCCTGCTGGGTTCCGGGATGCCAAGGGGGCTTATCTTTCTTGTCTTGCAGCCACCTGGTTGTGGGACATTGCAGAGCTTGCAGTACTAGCTCGGGACAGGGGTGAGAATTATAAACCCATGTATGCCCGGGCGTAAAAATGAAACAGTGTAGAAGAGTGAAAAGAAGAAAGTAGGCATCACTGAAAACTCAGTCCCTGACCTTCTGTGAAATTCCCAGCCGGCCCTCCTCAAAACGGAGAAACTCTCATAGCCCAGAATTGAAGGGAGCATGATGACAAAGTATCAAATGGGCTCCTGGGACAGAAAAAGGACATCAGGGAAAACTAAGATCCAGATAAAGGATGGACGTTAGCTGATAATAATGCGCCCATGTTGGTTTGCTAATTTAAACCAATTAACATACTAATATGAGAGACTACTAACGGGAAACCCAGTGCAGGGTGTGTGGGACTCTTTTCACCGTCTTAATGTTGTTGGTTTTTTTTTTTTAATTGGAAGCATCTAAAATAAAAAGTTTATTTAAAAAAGGTAGATTGAGGCGGACAGTGCCATTGTCACTACAGAGCTGAGCCTCAGCACTCAGGTCTCTCTGAATTTGTGTGCAAACTTTCTTTTGAATTTTGAGTGAAAAAATAGCTTTTTCTTTTTCCACCTGAATCCCCGTTGCTGAGATTCATCCCTGCCAACAAACAGCACTGGTGCTCCTTTCTGGCATCACTGCAGAGTGTCCGTTTGCAGTGGGAGACGCTGGGCACCAGGGAGGGTTTGCCGAGTGGCCGAATGAGCTGGGGACACGCTGTGCTGTCCTGGGGACCATCTAGCCAGCCGCAATTCCCCGCCCCACCTGTCCAGGACTGGCAGTGATTCTAGAACTAGCAAGTGCTTGGCCCATGCGCAATACCTGCTTTGTGTGTGTGTGGATCGGAGGCAGAGCGGGGCAGGCGGCTGTAATCAGCTGGCGGGCACCAAGGGGTCAGAGAGTGCCGGTCCCCTCTGCAGCGGGACCCCGGGAGGAGAGCCCCTGACAGAAGCTGTTGTGTTTTTCTTTTTAAATCCCTTATAAATTAGGTACACTCAGCGTCTTCCCAAACCTCATTAAGCTTCCAAGGACCAGCACAGGGCAGGGCAAAGGGCAGGGTCTTTGTCACAGACTCCATCTCCAGCCCTGGCCGGAGACTGGGAGGTGGAAAATGCCACATAATGTGAAAGAAGTGAATATGAAGATTAGCTGTAAGGTATATACTTTGTTTCATAGCACACTTAACATTAGCTAATATTTGATGCTATTTTTTGGTATCATGTCGTTGGTTTGTCCTTGTGCGAGGATTTATGTCCCTGGAATGTGGCTCCTTGCTCCTGGTCCCCCTCCTTACTGTCCCTTCCCGGCTTGCCACGAGTGCTCTTGAGACCCTCTCCCCAGGGGCGGGGCAGGGTGGCCAGGCCCCTCCAGGCAGCCAGAGTGCGGGCATAAAGTCACACTGACCTTTGAAAACTGAGCCAAAATGAATCCTTAAAAGGGTGTTCTGAAACAGTTACCACCAGGAAATAAACAGTAACCAGCCTGTATCATTGTAGTAGATCACAAATCCACACACCCACAAAAAGTTAGCTTTTTCCCTCCTCCCTCCCTCCCATGTTTATCCAGCAGCATTCAAGTGCCAGGGCAGGTATGGCAGCCGTAGCCCTATAGATTCCTGGTCCTCATGGGCTCACTTGGGAAGTAACTGATAAAGCTGTCTGTTGGTCCTGTGTAGGGATTAAAACAGAGGTGGGGCTGCGCTTGAGTGGGGTGCTCAGTATGGGAGGGCCCCCTGGTGGTGGACAAAATGACTAATGGGGGGGTCCCAGTGTCAGAGGTGGGGGCTTCGTAAGTGATGGTGTCATTGCAGGGGGAGCGGGGCCTGGCCTGTGGGGTTTGGGGGCCCCAAAGCAGTTGCATCTCCCCATTGTCTGGACAAGTTACGTGACTCCCTCCCTCCCAAGTGTGGCGCGTTCTCCTGAGCTCCTGGGAAAGGACCAACTCCTGGGGTGGGGTGGGGTGGGGGTTGCTGTACTTCCAGGAGCTCCCAAGGGCCTTGGTGCCCGGCAGGACCTTGCTGGGGCTGAGCAGGGGCCTCCAGGTTGTGTCACCTGACAGAACCCATTAAACGGTTCCAGGCCGTCCCTCCACCTTCCAGGCTTTCCGGAACCAAGCGTGGAGGGGTTGGGCAGTGGTGCCTGGAGGCCCCTCCTTCCCACTTTGAGGGAGCTGGGCTGCCAGTGCTGTACCAGGCCTGGGCTCTGGAGGTCACCACAGCTATCGCCGGGGGAGGCCCTGGGCAGCCCCCTGCATGTCTCTATTGCTAGGTCTAGAATGGATGGCAGGTTCAACTCCAACCACATTAATGTGTCCTTTTTGGTCTTATAATCCTAAGCTCCTCATGCCATGATTTTGTTCTGCTTGTGTGGCCTGAAATGCAAGGTCTCTTGCACATGTCCGTGTAAGGTGGTGTTTGTCCAGCGTGCCCTATGCGCTGGCATGGAAAGACCAGCAGGACATAGCTAAGAGAACAAAACCATGAAACTACCAGGGGAGCGTAGGCCAAGCCCTTCCTGGGGGCCTAGGAGGGAGGTCACGCCCTCAAGACCCGCAGTGGGTCTTGAGCTGAACTGGGCAGGACAGGAGGTGATTTAGAGGGACAGCAAGAAAGTTGAGGAGACAGTGGGAGAATGGGAGAATCACCTGGTGGCTAGAACAGGTGCAGAAGAGGCGGAACCCAGGCTCGGGGTCCTCACAGGTCTGGAGTAAAGCATAAGGGGTGGGGTCCCCTGAGTGGTGGGGGCTGATGAACCCCGTGGCTGCTGGCTCCCTACGGGGCTGCCGGGGGAGCCGCCGAGGGCCTCCGAGCACTGGATGGCGTGCCTGGGGCCATCCTTCAGGAAGCCAGGGGTGGGCATTCTCCAGGGGCGTGCATGGAGAAGGGGCTCTGAGGCTGGTGTAGGGGTCGGACTGCGCCCAGCAGCAGCCAGGTGACCCAAGCCCCCTTGTGTCTCCACAGACGGCCTCCACAGCGTCACGGCCCTGTGCACCCTGCGCGTCACCATCATCACAGACGACATGCTGACCAACAGCATCACCGTCCGGCTGGAGAACATGTCCCAGGAGAAGTTCCTGTCACCGCTGCTGTCGCTGTTCGTGGAGGCTGTGGCCACGGTGCTGTCCACCCCCCAGGACCACGTCTTCGTCTTCAACATCCAGAACGACACGGACGTCCGCGCCAACATCCTGAACGTGACCTTCTCGGCCCTGCCGCGTGGTGGCGCCCGCGGCCAGTTCCTGCCGTCCGAGGACCTGCAGGAGCGCATCTACCTGAACCGCTCGCTGCTGACCTCCATCGCTGCCCAGCGCGTGCTGCCCTTCGACGACAACATCTGCCTGCGGGAGCCCTGCGAGAACTACATGAAGTGCGTCTCCGTGCTCCGGTTCGACAGCTCGGCGCCCTTCATCAGCTCCACCACCGTGCTCTTCCGGCCCATCCACCCCATCAACGGCCTGCGCTGCCGCTGCCCGCCCGGCTTCACCGGCGACTACTGCGAGACCGAGATTGACCTCTGCTACTCCAGCCCCTGCGGTGCCCACGGCCAGTGTCGCAGCCGTGAGGGCGGCTACAGCTGCGAGTGCTTCGAGGACTACACCGGTAGGTGTCCCCAGGCATTCCCCCGCGGGCCCTGAGGGGCTGGCTCTGGCTGGGGGTGGCCCCTGCTCGCACCTTGGAGGGTTTCTGGCTGCCTCCTCTGCCACTCCCCTCCTGGGATGGTGGGCAGAGGGCGGGTGCCGGGCCCAGGTGTCACTTCCTTGCACCAAACATCATTTCAGAGGTGACATTTTCTTGACACACAGGTGGGATCTGCTTCCTTCCGGGCCGTACCCTGAGGTCTTGTTCACCTCCCTGATGCCACTCACGTCCCCTTCTTTATGGGGACAGTTGGGGCAAGAGAACAGCATGAGAGCCACTTAAAAAACCCAGTCGCGTGAAATGCATGTGCTGCTTTTCAGTGGCTTTGAACTGAAAACACTTTATTCCGGGTTTCAAGTTTAATTTGTTCATGGCACACACCACGTGAATAGACCAGAAACTGTTAATCCTTCAGGGTCTTGGAAGACTGCTCTTTTGTGTCCCCTGTTGTCACCGTAGAGCTCAGTCATCTTTCCCATCTTGGAAGATGCGCTCACATTAAGATATCCTGGCCAAACCACAAGAAGGGGATAAAGTTCAACTTCCCCATTTGGAGAATCCCTCATATTCTCACAAGCAGTGGGGACAACCAGGTCAATAAGCCGAGCCTTCAATCTTGGGGTTTGTTGGTATGAAACTTAACCCCTCAAAGGATAGGCTAAACCTACTTAAAATTATGCCCAAGAGTCACCCCCAGACAACCTCTTTTGTTGCTCAGATGTGGCCTCTCTCTCTCAGCCAACACAACAAGCAACTCGCCACTCTCCCCCTTTCTATGTGGGACATGACTCCCAGGGGTGTGGACCTTCCTGGCAATGTGGGACAGAAACCCTAGAATGAGCTGGTACTAAGCATTAAGGGATTGAGAAAACCTTCACGACCGAGAGGGGAAGACAGAAATGAGACAAAATAAAGTGTCAATGGCTGAGAGATTCCTAACAGGGTCGAGAGGTTATCCTAGAGGTTATATTTATGCATTATACAGATATCACCTTGTTAGGTTAATGTGTATTAGGCCAAAGGGAAGTGCCTGAAGCTGCAGAGCTGTGTTCCAGTAACCATGTTTCTTGGAGATGGTAATATGATGATACAGCTTTTGCAATGTGACTGTGTGATTGTGAAAACCTTCTGTCTGATGCTCCTTTTATCTGTGATGTGGACAGATAAGTAAAGCATTTGAATTAAAAACAGACAAATAATAGGGGGAACAAATGTTAAAATTAAAAAAAAAATGGGTAGATGGGGGAAAAAAAGATATCCTGGCCAATCAGAAAGGTGAATGGTGCCGATGTGGCTGATAGTTGCTTTTAAGAAGAAAGCTGAGTGCACATTGTCTGTGTCCCCACTGCATGTCCTTGCCTGTGGCATAGAATTATGGCCCATCCAAAAAGTAAGTTTACTATGGTTCTGATTGTGAAGGGTCCGCCTTTTCCAGAAGCTGTCAGGGGGGTTAGGTAGGACGCGGTTTGTACTGGGGACAGCTGAGGTTCCCACACGGCCTGCGTCCTCGCTTAGTCTGGGAACTTGGACCTGCTGGGGTGGGGAGGCTCACTCAGCACCCACACCGGTTGATCACACTTATAGCAAGGGCTTGAAGTCTTGGCAAGTGTGTATCAGGCAGGAAGATTGAGCAGAGCCAGGTGGGGTGGGCGCAGAGATGGAGAAAGTCTTTGCATCCCAGGAGAGGAGAGACTACCCAAGAGAAGGGTTTGGCGTCCTGGCGAGGAGGGTGGGAGCCCTGGGCCTGAGTGTCTGAGCACCAGCTGACCTTGCTTCTACCCGCTGTCCTGGTGGGGGTGGAGGGTGGGGAGTGCAGAGACGTGTTGGGATCGCCTCCCCCTGCCCCACACTGTTCTTTGCACTCCCTTCCGCCTGCTGTGACCCCCTCCCTGTCAGTCTCTGGCTGGCTCCGGGGTTGCCCGCCCCATGGTCTTGCCGAGTATTTGTCCTAAATCCCTGCCACTCCGGGGTTTGGTAGTGGGCATGGGGGGAGCAGAAGCATCCGAGTCCCCCCACCCCTGCCGGCCCACCCCTGGGTTGGCGGGTGATGCTCTGGTTGGTGGGGGGGAGACCTGGGTAGTGTCTGCTTCCTTGGGCTCCCCTCTGCCTCTGAGCTGTGTGGAAACCCGTCCCGTGCCAGCTGCAGATACCCTTTCCTTTCCTCGTGGGGCTTTCCTCTCTGGCGTCTCTGCAGGGTCTGGTCAGGCATCCCAGCCACCTGGGAGAATGGGCATCCTCTCCTGGTGGGGAGGCAATGGTGGGGAGTGGGTGCCCCTGCCCCATTCCCCTCTTTTTGCCATGTGGCCTGGGGGTGGGTGTGCTTCTGTGGCCTCAGCCCCGGGAAGCTAGTGCACACTTGTCCCCCTCTTCCCATGGTGCCCACTGCCAGGCCACTGCACCCAGTCAGACCACCCTCTGCCCGGTCGGGTGGTGACGCGAGGTCTTTGGCGCCTTCAGCCCTCTCATCGGTCCATAGCATTACACAGGGCAGCCCGAACTGGGAGTTCAGGGGAGGCCCCCCAACTCTGACGGCTTGGTCTGCTCACACCTGGGATATGAGCACCATCAAGGATTGTGGGGGGAAGCCTGAGGGCAGGGGTCTGCTGTGGCTAGCGGAGACACTAGGCCCATGTACACCGGAGACAGGTGAGCCCAGGTCCTGGGAAAGCATGGCCCGGTGAGTCCTCTCTGCAGATGGACCTGTGCGGCTGGTGCCGACGTCCTCTGTAGGCCTCAGATCTTGTTTTCACCATGACAGTCATTTTTAGAAAATAATTACTGGGGCTTGGCAAAGCCCGTCATCCCCAGCAGGACCCGGTGAGATGTGAAGTTGGCAGGAAGCTCATCTGAACCTCTTGGGGCACTGAGGTTGTCCTGTTTTTCCCTAAGATAAGACTAAGTAAGGCTGATTATCTTGACTCCTTCCCGCTTCCTCGCTCCTTCCTTCCTTCCCTTTGAAGCTCTCCTCATGCGTAGGCGTAATTGAGCTCATTTATTCGTGATGAAAGGGGCTCTGTCGTCGCGGGGGTCGCGTTACTTGCTCCCGTAAGCCGAGCCCTGGGGCCTCCTGGTCACGAAGCTGGACTGGACCCTAGAACCCGCTGCGGCTTCCTGTGTCGTTGGACAGGAGACGCCAGGCAGCCCAGAGAGGGTCTCCGGATGAAAGAAGCTATCAGTGAATTTCAGGAAAAGGCCTGAACAGTCTGTTGCTAGAAAAAGTACTCCTGAGCTCTCCTGTGTCGCGAGAATGAATTTTGGCCCCTGCGAAGAGTCCGGGTCCCCAGTACACATGGGGTCCCCGCTTCTTGCAGGGAGTTGGTGCCCGCCTGTCTCGGTGTGTCCTCGCGAACAGAGCCCAGCTTCGGAGGGCGGTCGGGCTGGTGACTAGTCCTTCTCTCTGGAAGGGACAGGGAGGGCAGACACAAGGCATTAGTGTTTTGGATGTTTTTTTTTTCTTTTGGGTGGTACATGATCTGGAATTTAACTCGGGGTCTTCCACATGGCAGTCAAGAATCCTACCACTGAACTTGCACCACCCTTTTTTTAGATGTTTTTTGAGGGTTTTCGCTCTGTGTCCAACATCGTCCCAGTTTCCTGCTCAGTTCAGCAGATGTTACTGGACAAGTGCCATGCATATGCTCCCTTTTTTCCCTGGGTTTCCAGCCACTCGGTCTTTCATTTTGCAAACAGTGTAGCTTTGGGTTTTGTAAGGTCCTAGAGGATATGGATCTGGGGTCCAGACTCTGATGTCCTTTTGATTCCGACACAGTCGCCGACTTGACCATCTCCCTGCTTTGCCCCTGTCATCCGTTCACCCCAGTCCATCGTCACTTGTTGCCTTTGGAGCCCAGCTCGGCTGCCCCCTCCCGAGGGAGGTTTCCCAGCCTCCTCACACGGGGTCCTGCGCGCCCTCCCTGACTCGGGCAGGCTCAGCCTCTCCCACTGGGTGACTCGCATGTGTTCACCCCATGTCACCCCCCACAGTGGCAGCTGCTCTGGCCAGCGTCACATTATGTGAGTTTCTCACTTAACCACCTGCTGGCTCCGGGGTTGTCCCTGTTTTACAGATGAGAAAACTGATGTCTGGAACCTTCAGGTGCTTTGCCCAGCGGCTTTTGGCCAGCGGTGATTCTGGGCAATGTCCATAGGCATTTTGGTTGTCACAGCTGGTGTGGGTGCCGCTGGCATCTGGCAGGTAGAGGTCAGGGGTGCTGCTCAACCCGGCAGTGCTTGTGTCTCTCCCACCATAAGAATCACCCCTCCCCACATGTCGGGGTGCTCAGATCAGGGGCCTGTGGTGCAGGCTCATGGCTGGGAGTGGCGATGTCAGGATTCGAACCCAGTGCCCTGGCCCCGAGCCCAGACTCCCATTGGACTTCCCACCCGTGAATGCAGGTGGACTGGCTGTATGGACCAGTCCACCTGCTCTCTTTCCAACTTCCTTTGGCAGTTTTTTTATTTTTTTAATTTAATCAAGGTGGTGAAAAAGATTGAAAGTATATAGAAGAATTAACATGATTTAAAAAAGGCATGTTATTTTTAAAGTGAGGCATTGTCTAAAATGATAAGGGAGGAGATGGTCAACACACATGTATCAGTAAGTATATTGGTCTGGTAAGGTATAGGAACTTTGTCATCTAGACGGATTACTCAGATGCTTAAAAACATTTATAACTTCTCACTAACAGTGAATAAATAATCCAAGAAAAGATTTTGTCATTTTAACAAAGTGAAAACCAAATTCTTGTTTCACATGAAGATGCATCTGATAAGAAAACTATTAAAAGTCTTTTAAACTATAAAATCTTAGTCAACCTTAACCACAGCCAATAAAATTCACTCTCAGCAAGACTTCTACTACTTTCTATATCCATCGATTTTGTCCTATACATTCCTGTTTCTTATTCTGCAGCAGTTATTTTACTTTAGGGGAAAAAGTACCCTCTTTTTCCTTAACAGAAACACTTCCTGCATACTTTACATATTTAAATTACCAAAAAAGATCTTGAAATCAGCCTTCAAGCCAACATCCTACAAAACATAATTCTTTTTTTGTGAAAAATAACATATATACAAAAAAGCAAAACATTTCAAAGCACATTGCAACAATTAGTTTTAGAACAGATTTCAGAGTTTGGTATGGGTTACCATTCCAGAATTTTTGGTTTTTACTTCTGGGTGCTCTAAGATGCTGGAAGCTAAAATAAATATTAATATCATGATTCAGCAGCCATACTAGTTTGTTAAACCCTACCTTCTCTGTACAACTCCACCAATGATCTGTCTCCCACTCTTTAGGGGTATTTGGGCTGTGCCCATTCTAGCTTTTTCATGTTGGAAGGGGCTGTCGATAATATGGGAAGGGGGATGAAGCTAAGTTGGTGTTCTGGAGAGGCTGCATTTCAGGACTTACCTGATCCAGGAGCCTCCAGTCCAGAGGCTGTAGGTTCCTGGAAAGTAAACTTAGTACATGGAACCTTTGTAGAATCTTATATATTGCCCTAGGTGTTTTTCAAGATTGTCTGGAATGGTTTTGGCAAATTACGATCGGTAGCAATGTCTAACTGAAGCTTGCATGAGTGACCTCCTGAGTAGCCTCTCAAATCTATTTGAAGTTTCTTATCCACTGAAACCTCATTAGTTACACTTCTTTTCCGTCTTTTGGTCAGGATGTCAGTGTTGATCCCATGGTGCCAGGGCTGGATTCATCCCTGGGAGTCGTCTCCCACGTCACCAGGGAGACTTTCACCCCATGGATGTCGTGTCTCATGTAATGGGGAGGGCTCATGTAATGGTTTCACTTGCTGAGTTGGGTTTAGAGAGAGAGAGGCTACATCTGAGCAACAAAAGACGTCCTCCAGAAGTAACTCTTAGGCATGCCTATAGGTAGTCTAAGCTTCTCTACTACCCACATAAGCTTCACAAGAGCAAGCCTCAAAATAAAGGGCTTGGGAGTCCCTAATGCTTGACACAGTATGTGGGATTTCCCTGGTGGTAAAGTTTAATAGTTGCATATTTTTTCTCCCATCCCTCAAGGAACTTTGCCAGTACTTTTGGATAATTTGCTTAATATACTCTGGGACATCCCAGAGTTTGTAATCCAGGCATTATATTAAGCTATACAGATTAGCGGCCCTCATTCTTTTTCTGGCTCCCTGTGTTTGGATTTAAATGCTCTGTCCAGGCAGGTTAGCAATGTTTTGTAAAGTGGCTTCCGTGTACTGGGCCCACAGGATTCAGAGATGCCATGTGACAGAGATGCCATGTGACAGAGATGCCATGTGACAAGGCTGGGGCCAGCGGTGGGGCCCTGAGCAAGCTCTGCTCCTCCCCAGTGAGGAATGAGACCTAGTCAAGCTGCCCTCGACCAACAGGGAGCCTTAGGGCTCAGTTTTGCATTCAGGGTCCTTGTCACCTCCTGATGTGTTCCCTCCCTAATTAAATGACATGCCCCCACTCGTTAGTAATGTGGCATACTCTCTAAGGCTTCGGGTGAGCGTGGCTCTGGCCCGGGTCATAGCCTTTTTGGTGTGTTCTCATTTATTCCTGCTGCAACCCCTGGAAATGCAAACACCTGTTCTCCCAATTTAACTGATGGGGACCTGGAGGGGGCGAGGGAGTGGGTGAGGGAGTGGGTATCCCACCCAAGGCTCTGGCTCCCAGGCCTGACACATGGAGCCCATGTGGCCGGGCCGGGTTTAAATGTCCCCTGTAGGACCAGCTGCTGCCCTCAGCTCCAGCCACCTCTGCCTAGCCCACTCCACCACTCAGTGTGGTCAGAACCAATTCCAGATGCCCCGCTCTGACCCTGCTCTCTCTCCCCATGTGCCCCGCCCTGGCGTGCTCAGGGGAGACTGTAGATACCCCATCCCTTCCTCTCATCTGGTCTGTCGGCAAGTTCTGATAGCTCTGCCTCCAGGACCCACCCCCGTCTCTCTTGGTTTGGGCATCAAGCCTTCTCGCTCCTATTTCTGTTCTTCCAGGCCTGGAGCATCCTGAAAGCAGGTGAGCTGGGCTGCATTGAGGCCATGCCTGGGACCCCCGGGACCCCAGTTCTATAAAGGCCCGGGCTCAGTGCCTGTGGGTCCGGGTGTCTCCAAGTCCTGTGCTCCGAGCTATGCACCCCTTGCTTGCACATCAGGCCATGCTGCCTTCTGGAAACACACCAGCCCCTCTCCCATTGGCCCTAGTGCCTTAATGCTCTCTCCCCCAGGCCTCCCTCAGTGTCACCTCCTCGCCGAAGCTTCCCCTGTCCCCTTGGCCCTGTGCGGCCCACGGCCTTCCCTGCTGCTTGGGGGAAGCTGCATTTGTCTGGAGTTGGTGACTCCACCCCTCACTCTGCCCTGGGTCCGGATGTCTGTGCCTCACCCTACCTCCAGAGCCCTCGTGGTGCTGGGCATACAGCAGGCGCTTATAAATGCCCGGCAGATAAGAAGGGACCAGGGGCTGAGCATCCTGCTCCTCCATGGAGTTGAGAGAAGATGTCCTCTAGGGGGTCTGGCTCATTCCACATTGCGGTCAGAGTAAGTGCCCCAGCCCAGCACATCCCAGAGACCAGAGAACATGCCAGACAGAAGGTTTGCCCCGGTTTTTTTTAGGTGCATAGTCTGGGAATCGACCCCGGGTCTCCTGCATTTGCCATGGGTCTTAATTAGGGACTTGTGGACAGGAGGATGACTCTTCCCAATGGCAGTGGTTGGAAATGGAAGTCTGCACTCTGCCCAGAGCCAAGAGGGAGGGGCAGGAGTCCGGGGTGGGGGTGGGGCGTGTGGCTTTTAGGGTTCAGAGCCCTGTGAGATTTGATTGAGGGGGGTGGAATCTTACATTCTTTGACCATCAGCATCTGCCTGGTCCTGCAGGTGGCTGGGTGACTTGCTTTCAAAATGCAGGAGGGATGGAGGCCTGGGCCTGTGTCCCTACAGAAAGGCTGCATTGTATTTGTCCGCAGTGGGGACAGGCCAGGGCTCCCCACGAAGCCACGCTGCCCAGCATGTCTTCCCTGGCCCTGCCTGTGGAAGCCCTGACCTGTTTCCTGACTCCTGCTGGCATGAGTGCTGGCAGAGCACCCGGGTGTAGGGCTCACCTCGTCGTACCACTGTGCCTGGTCCACGGCTCCCCCACGGCTCCCAGCCTGCCTTTGGAGCGTGTGGCCTTGCACGTGTGGGTGCCTCTCTGCCTGGTGGAGAACTCAGAGCTGGTGATTGTCCACCCCAGACTGTTGGGGAGCCTGTGCTTGGAAGGATCTGCGGGCCACTGGGCCATGCAGTCAGAGTGTGTTTCAGCGGACCAGGGGCAGCCGTCCTCCCACCGCAGTGGTGCCTGAAATATGCGATGTCGCTGGGCCCCAGTGCCCGTGCTGACAAACACCACAGAGTGATGGGTGTTCCCCAACAGGATGTGATGGGTGCTCCTCAGCAGGGATAGCAGATGCTCCCCAGCAGGGGGTGACAGGATGTTCCCCAGCACAGTGTGATGGGGTGCTCCCCTGCATGGGTGGCAGGTTCTCCCTAGGGTGGGATTTCACAGGTTTGGAAATCACCGGATTAGCAACCGCTTGGAAGCGCCGATGTGACATTGGCTTCTGAGCTGTGTACCATGTCGCCTAGGATGACGGGCAGTCCCAGGTATCCCCTGGGAGGGTCTCCCCCAGTCCAAGGATCCTAACTGTCCCCTGGGAGGGCCTCTCTGGGTCTGGGGATGAGACCAGAGAAGTTCTTGTCATAAAAATCGAATGACCTTTTCTGCTCATAAGGAAAACTTTAAAGTCAAATCTGCCACTCACTGTGGCTGAGTTTTATCTCGAGCTTTATCAGGGTAATAGTGTCTCCCTCAGTGTGTGATTTTCTCAAGTGCTAAGTGAGCCTAAGCTGAGATTCCTGCATTTCCACACAGGTTGAAAATTCTCAGTGCATTCCAAGCTGTGTTGTCACCCGGGGTGGAGGGGGTGTGTGGGACACTCATTTAACAGGACACATAGGTGGCCACATTTCACTCCAGCCTACACGGTGAGAATTCCACTTGGAAGCAGTCAGAGTAAATTGAAATCAGTCCTTAAACTGGAGAGTTAATTATCGTGCCAAGTGAACGTAAGTTATATAGCCTATAATTAAAATCTCAAACAAAGCAGAAGCACAGTCCTTTCTTAGAAAAGTATACTTTTCAGGTATTCAGGATTTTTTCAAGCCTTTCTCTCTTTGGCTCCTGACCCATCTGTGATGTGTGGCTCCTTCTATAGCTTCTTATGGTTGTAAAAGTCTGCGTTTCTCCTGTCTGTTACTGGAATGCCAAGGTGCCTTTGCATTCTGGGTGGTTTTGTTTTCCATTAAAACCAGGTACCGAGAAAACCTGGTGTGGCAAAGTTTAGCCAGCTGTCTCCTCCTTAGAGTTAGCACCCTTCTCCTCTGGCCTGGGAGCCTGTGCACGAACTGGTCAGCCTCAGGGGTCCCCAGCAGTGGGACGGCAAGGACACTCATCATGCCAACTGTGTAGACCCTGGAGTCCCCGGCAGTGATGGGGTCACTTCTTGTCCATATGCTTGTCGAGTGCCAGCTGAGGCTGGGGGTGCCTGGATGGAGCCCAGTCTCTGTGGTTTGCTTTCCTTCTCCAAGATCTAAGCTGTCAGCTGTCAGGTGAGTCGGCTTGGCCAGGCACAGGTGTGGGTCAGCGAGGTGGAGGTTCAGCCCAAGCACGCGAGACGTGCAGGCAACGCTCGCTGTCGTCCGCAGTGGCCTCATGGTCACAGAAGAGACGAGGCCCCTGCCCCATGCTGGCCCTGGTTTCTCTCTCTGTGGGTTGCATGTGTGCATGTACTTTCAGGGAACAACCGCGTCTGCAGAAGGAGCTGGAACCCAGGCTCCGTGAGAGCAAGTCCAGACTGAATTTGTTTTCATTTGCTGCTGTAACAAGCTGCCCCAAAATGAGTGGCTTGCAACAACCCACGTTTTTGTTCTTGTATAGTTCTGGAAATTAGACGTCCTAAAACCAAGGTGTCACCAGGGCTGTTTCCTTCTGAAGGTTTCAGGGAAGAACCATTTCCTTGCCTTTTCCAGCTTCTAGAGGCTGCCCACACTGTGGCCCCCCAGCCACCCACCCATCACTCCAGCCTCTGGCTTCTGTTCTGTCATCGCAGCAACTGCCTCCGACCCTCCTGCCTCCTACTTGTAGGGACCTGATGGCCACATGGGGTCCACGGGGGTCAGCCAGGAAAGTGTCCCACTGCAGACTCTTACTCCCATCTGCAGGTTCCCCTCTGCCATGGACCACAGTGTGGTCACAGGTCCTGGGGACTAGGACCCTGTGTTAGTTAGATTCAGTTGTCAGCTTGGCCAGGTGAGCATACCTAGTTCTGTTGCTGCGGACACAAACCAATGGTACGTGAATCTCATCTGTTGCTAATTACATCTGCAGTCGGCTAGGAGGCGTGTCTGCTCCAATGAGTGACATTTGACTTAATTGGCTGGTGCTTAAATGAGAGAACGCAACAGCCTAAGCAACTCGGCGGCGTTCCTCATCTCAGCACTAGCAGCTCAGCCCAGGCCTTTGGAGATGCAGAAAGAAGTCACCCCAGGGAAGGTTGTTGGAACCCAGGGGCCTGGAGAGAAGACCAGCAGAGACATCCTGTGCCTTCCACGTAAGAAATAACCTCAGTGGAAAGTTAGCTGCCTTTCCTCTGAAGAACCAACAAAATAAATCCCCTTTTATTAAAAGCCAATCCATCTCTGGTGTGTTGCATTCTGGCAGCTAGCAAACCAGAACAGACCCAGACATCTGTGGGGCCATAGTTCTGCTGATCCCCCTCCCCCGTATGCCCCAGAACCTGGCATTTGCTCGTGCTCAGTAAATATTAGCAGAAGGCTTGGCAGTGGGCCTTTCCCTCAGGTGCCACGGGGAGGAGTGGGCTGTCCCTAGCTCCCCCTGGATTTGTGGACCACAGCTGGTTGGGGTTTGCTAGGGGAGCCCCCTTTGAGCCCCTGACCTGAGAGCAGTGGCCCTGATGGCTTCTCCTGCACCTTCCTGCTGGGAAGGTGCTGGAAAGGGCAGCCCCCTTGTGGGCCCCCCTCTCCTTAACCCTTTCCTGATGCAGATGGACGAAGGTATCTGGTCCTGCTGCCAGGGACCTGGGCCTGTTTTCATTGCAGTCTCTGGCCTCCAGGGTGGCATTTGCGAGTGAGGCTCATTGATGGGGCTGGGTGTAGCTGGGGGATGAGGTGTTTGTTATAATGTGGGCGATTGGACCGGTCCCCATGGTCCCGACTCCAAGTAATGAGTAAAGAGTAAGTGCTGCTGCTTCTGGATGTTGGTTGGTCCCAAGGAACGGTCTCTTCTCTCCTACACCCACGTGGGATGGGGGCTTGGAACCATCGGCATGGCCGGCCGCTGTTTGTCACAGATCAGTGAGTTAGTGAGCTTCCCCATGGCTTTTGGACACTGCAGTTTGAGGTTTGGCCCGGTTTCCATGGAGACTGGTTGAGTGCTGGATCTGCCCCGCCAGCTCTGTCTCTGGCTCCAGCCCTCCCTGCACACAGCTGCCCCGTGGATTGCCCAGCCACGGACTCTTTCCCCTGCTTGCAGGGCAGTGACCTAAATGCTGAGCTGGGCATCCCATCCTCCCCCGTGGCCTGGTGTGGTCTAGTCTTGTATGAGTCCTCTCTCCGTGGCCTACAATGGCATGGGTGTCTCCCCGTGGCCTGGGGGTGGCTGGGCCAGCCCCTGCTCATTTCCCTGTTGAGGTTGCTGAGCGCTTGGCCTGGGCCAGGCCCTGCAGCCCCCTGCCCCTGGTGCTGGGTGAGGCCCTCCCACCCATACTCTCGTGTGCTGCCTTCCCAGGTCACCCTTGCTCCCACACTCAAGTGCCCCCTGCCCACTCAGCCTACCACCAGTCCGGTACCAAGATGCTGTTTGGAGCTGGCCCTGGGGATGAGCAGGCAGGCGTTTGTAGGTCCTAGTGGCTTTCCCACACTGGGGAGCACTCCCTGGATGGGGTTGGGGGGATATCCCCATGGTCCCCTGAGAAAGGCCAGGGGCAGGAGCCTTGGTTCGAAGGAATCTGCTTTGTTCTGTTTGCTATACTCGCCCCCTCCTGGGAGGGCAGCGTCTCGTGGGATACTGGGGGCTGTGTGGGATCTCCATGAACCCCCTTGCTCAAGCATCCCCCCCATGTGTGCAGCAACGGTGAGGGCCTCTGGGGGTGCTCTATTTGGTTTGGACTTCAGGGAATACTGCCCCTTAGAGCCCACCTGTGCTCCTGGCTGGGCCTACAGATGTCGCACCCCCAGGTCTCCCACCGCTGCTGGCCAGGGGTGCAAGAGGGCACAGAGGTGGGAGCTGCTGGGAGGTGTGAGGGCTGCTGTGCTGTGCTGTGGGGCGGTCCCCAGGAAAGGGTGTCTGCTTGCTGAGGCTGTTCACCTGATGGATTTAGGGTGCCTGTTTCCTGGGGCAGGTGCAACATAGGACGGTACACTGCTGGGGGGCCACAGCAACAGATGTCCATTCCCTCCCAGTCCTGGGGCTGGGGGCTGAAGTCCTGGTGTGGGCAGGGCCGTGCACCTCCGGGGCTCTGGGGAGGGTCCTTCCTGGCTTCCGGGAGCCAGAAACCCTCGGTGTCCCTCTCCCTCAGCGCCCTTCCCCCTCATTTCCCCTCCCCCTCCATGCCCCCTCCCCTCCGTTCCCCTCACCCCCTCCACACCCCCTCCACCTCCCCTCCATGCCCCCTTCCCCTCCACACCCCCTACCTCCTGCGTTCACATGAATACCCACGGGATCATGCAGCACCAGCTCCCACCCATCCCCTCCCTGCAGCACAGCTTTTACTCCGTGCAGAAACACTGGCATGACTTGAATCTTTTTGGTGGTTTGGCTGTTTTCTTGGGCCTCTACCTGTACAGGGGCGCTGAGGAGAGAGTGCGCCTTTGCTGAAAGGCCGGTGCCTGCCCAGCCCTTGGGCGTTTGAGCTCCTTGGGGTTTGGCAAGGTGCCCACCCCCTTAATCTGTCGGTGACTCTGCAGGAAAAGCCACAGCAGCGCATAACCCAGGAATCACTTCACGTTGGCACTGGAATGTGTTCTTTATACTTTTGAAATGGGTGTGTCTGGAGTGCCGAGGGTCTGCTGCCCAGGACACAATAGTAGAGTATCCCTGAGAAGGCCCCGCCAGGGTGCCCCGCTGTGCCTAGCTCCTTTCTGCTTCCTGCTTCCCTCCCACCAGGGCCCTCCCACCCCAGCCAGTGCCCCCTTCCCGGGCAGGGCGGACAGGTATCTGGGTGCTGCCGAGGCTCTTCCTGGTGGCTGAGCCAGGTGGTGGGAGGGGGCCAGCCGCTGGGGGGGCTCGGGGTGCTGGTGTGGGGAGGTGAGAAAGTCAAACAGAGCCAGGAGCCGGGAGAGGAGCGGGGGGGTGCTGTGGGGAGGACAACAGTAGCACTAGGGAGTAATGAAGCAGCCCCCACATGACTGTCGCTCTGCTCAGAGTTTTACAAAACAAGCTCAAGGCACCTTGACATTGGCCTGGGGGTGTGCCCTGCCTCTGGGGAGCTGGGCCGCTGGGGAGACCAGGGGCCCTGGGCAGGCACTTGCAGAGACCACACAGCCTATGGGGACTTGGAGGTCTTGCCCAGCACCCCCATCTCGTGGGTGAGTGGCGAGCGGGCAGTGCTGAGCCTCACACTCATTTCTTGATTCACTGGGTAGCCCCTGTGTTCCTGCTCCCAAGATTGCCCCTCCCAGCCCCTCCTAGAGACCCCTGGCTGGGGCTCCCGGTCCCGTGAAGGAGGCGATGCTGGCTCTCAGCTCTGGGCCAGTCCCATTGAGCTCTGCATGGATAGGAAGGCAGAGCTGGGTTCAAGGGTCTCCTGCCCTGGGGCTGGTGACCCCGGAAGCCCCTGGAAGCCCCCAGAAGAGGCAGGGGCCTCACCAGAAATGGATCTCCCTGCACCCAGGCCATGGCCACCTGGCTCTTCTCCTGCATGTCGTCATGCCTGGCCGGTGTGGGACGGGAGGACACGGCTTCCTCCTTCCTCCTCACCCCCCTGACCTGCAGTGGAGCTAGGTTTGAGGAAGCCTCCGAGCAACCTGCTGTGCATTTCAGACAGCGTAGCTGGGCGGCTGCCCTGGGAGGCGTGTGTGGACTTTGCAGAGGTCCCTGGCCAAGCCCTGGGGGCAGCCTGTGGGAGGGCACCAGACCTTTCCCAGGCCACGCCCGCTCATCCAGAACCTCTGTGCTCCATGGCCTCACCACCTTTAAAGAAGAAGGGGGACATTTTTTAAAAAGTATTTTTTTATTGTAAAATATAACATACATACAAAGCAAAGGAAAATAAGCAGTAATTTTCAAAGCACACTTCAACAGGTGGCTACAGAACGGATCCCACAGTTTGTCAAGGGCTGCCATTCCACCATCTCAGAATTTTCCTCCCAGCTGCTCCCAAACACTGGAGGGCCAGAAGGAATATTAATATAGTGATTCAGCAGCCATACTGATTTGTTAAATCCCATTTTGTCTGTTATACTCCTCCTTTCTCCTTTAGTCCTTCTCCCAGTCTATAGGGATCTTTGGGCAATGCCCGTGCTGACTTTTTCATGTTGAGAAGAGGTGTGCACGCTAAAGGATAGGGGGATGCGATTGCTAATATTGGAGAGGCTGGTCCCTCTGGTTTCAGGACTTATCTGAACTAGGAACCTTCTGGAAATTACAGGTTCCAGGAGAGCAAACAGTGCATAAGGTCTTTATAGAGTCTCAGTTTGAGCCCTAGATGTTCTTAGGAGTCGACAGGCGTGATGCTGGTTGGGGTTTAGCAGGCCGTGGCGGTCAGCACTAGCTAACTGACCCTTGCATAAAAGTAGCCTCCAGATTAGCGTCTCGACTCCATTTGAGAAGGGGGGCACTTTGAACTGTAAAATTAATTCTTCCCGCGTTACATCAACACATTTCATACCTTATTTGAATCGAGTATGTGGATGATGTGGCTTTATGAGCGTGTGGAGTAAAGGGAAGCATTAATCATCGGCTTGGAACCAGAGGGAATGCTAGTGTCGTCTGACTTCATGTCACAAGCATTCATGGAGGACCTGCCATGTGCCAGGCATCCGCTGGGGCTACACAGGGTCTTTCTTGGGCATCCGCTTTACGTAGCCCCCAAATAGACCCTGCCTCACCCTCACAGGGCCTCGGGGGGACATTTTTTTTTAAATATTTTTGTTGTAAAATATAACATACAAAGCAACAGGTGTATGTTAACAGGTCGTTAACAGGTGACCCAACCTCAGGCGGATGGGAACCAGGTCGCTGTCCAGAGAGGGGGGTTCTGGGCGGGTAGACGGGCTTGCTGAGCCTGGGATGCTGCGACAGAGGTCAGGAGGGTGGGGCGCCTGGCACAGGGCACACTCTGGGGGGCTGCCATGTGCCATGTATGTTCATTTACCGTCCAGTCGTCCTGTGGCCCTGGGAGGAGGGAGACCTGCGGCCCCCATGAGTGGGTGCAGGGCGGGCAGTGGGCATGGCCGGGCACGTGGCTGAGGCAGCCCCCAGCAGCATAGACTCTCCGTGGGGCAGTGGGGAGTGACCTGCGATGAGCTCATCCATTAAGTGAAGGACGGGCATTTGTAAGGCGATGGGCAAGGGGTGGGTGCAGGAGACCTCTGGGGAGGCCTCCGTGGTCCCATGGGGAGTTCTGCATGGACTGGGGATGGCGGTGGCAGTGGAGCTGCCCCTGGGGCTCCAGGTGACTGTGGGAGACACTGGTAAGGGGAAGGGGGACGGGGCGTGGCTCCAGACCCTGCCTGCCTCGCTGCATGGATGACGAGACCCCATCCCCAGTTAGGGGGGCCCCGGAGCGGCCGGGGCCTGGGTGTGCAGTGGAGGCTGGGGCAGCTGGCCTGGCCAGGGCTGCATGAGGCTGCGAGGTTGTGGAAGGAGTGGGCCCTGAGGGCAGAGGGGCCAGGCAGTTCCCGGAGCCCCGGGGTTCATGCACAGGGTGCCCCACTGCCTCCTCTCGGGGCGCGCTGCTGCAGACATAGAGCTCTGCCACGCTTGTGGTTTTCAAGCAGACAGCTGGGGCCACCCACTGGAAAGGAAAATGAAAACTTCGCGGTGAACCCGAGCAGCCAGCTTCGTGGGCACGCCGTTTTATTCGCAACATACTTAAAACAGCAAGCTCTTCCAAGGAGGGGCAGAAAGAAGCCTACCTAGTATTCGTTTGGGGCCTTCGGTGGAAGCCCAGCTCTGCAGGGCAGCTCCCGTATCCCTGGTGCGTCCCCAAGGCCGTGGGTGCTGGCCGCTGTTGAGGGGCGGCTCTGCGTTTTTATCGTTTTCGCTCCCGTCGGGAGGATGTGGTTTCCCTCTTGCCGCTGACAGCCATGTTTGGGGGCAGGAGCAGCAGGACCTAGCCGGTCAGGAGGCATCGTCCGCTCCGGGTTTCGGCCCTCCGAGAACTCAGAACGCGCCTTGATCTGGAAATGGAATCAGATGTGATTCATTAAGGAGCTCAAGATGAAACTGTCCTGAACATTGGGAGGCCCTGAAAGCCCCAGTGCTGTTCTTATAGGAAGGGGGGGTTTAGGCACAGAGGGGGTCCCCAGGTGAGGGTGGAGGCGGGCAGTGGGGGTACGGGCACGGCCTGGATGTGGGCCTGTGGCCTCAGAGCCATATTTCCATGCCTTACATCCCAGGACCCTGTCACCGGAGCCCTGGAAAGCTCAGCTTCGAACGTCCCAGAGCTAGGGCGCTTTCCTTTCCTCGCTGAGCCCGTGGCCACCTCTGAGAGGGGACCCTCTGTCCCGTGAGGCCAGGAAGGAGAGTCCTTGGGCCCTTGGGAAGGACGTGGCCTGTGTGGGCTCCCCCAAGACAGGAACAGGTGGGATTGGGCAGCAGTCCTGGGGGACAGGCGGGGGCAGGCTTCACTCTTGTCCGCGGTGGACATTTGGATACCCTGGCAGAGTTCACCAAACCAGAACCGGCCTGGCCCTTTCCACGGTACGCCCCCTTCTCTTCCCTGTCCCTCTCTGGTCACCCCTCCCCTGGGCGTGAGGGCCTTGGGGGTGCCCTGCCTGGGGGGCCAGTGCTGCAGGAAGGGGCAGGAGAGACACCCACTGTGACCAGACCCCGTCCCGTGCACAGCCCCAGGAGCAGAAGTCAGGTCTCTGCGTCATCATGACATTTGGTGAGACCTGGGAGATTTCAGCTGTCCGCCTGGCTTTCTGTGGCACACATGCCGTCTCCTCGGGTGCTTCAGCCTTGGGACCGAGGCCCGGAGCCACCTGGGGAAGTAGAGGGAAATGCAGATTATTCACAAGCCGTGTTTGCTTCTGGTGGTCGCAGTGCTGACTGCAACTCAGTTCCGTCTATTCCTCAAAAATAAGCTCGTTTTAGGCAAGTGATTGAATGGGGGTCCTTGAGCGAACCAGTCATGGAGCTCACTGTGCCAGGGGGGCTTCCCTGAGAAGGGGGCCCTGGTGCCCCGAGGTCTGTGTGCAGGGTGGTCACAGCCCAGGCTTGGCTGAGCCCAGGCCACTGTGTCCCCTCCAGCCCGTCATTGGAGGCGAGACTTTGGGCAAGGAGCTTTTGGGGCTGGGGGCAAAGCAGGTCTCAGGTGTGTGGTGCCAACAGCCGCGTGCAGAGCTTGGAGGAGCAAGTTCCTTGCCCCAGAGGGGCTACTGGGCAGGTACCATGGCCCTACCCTCAACTGCACCCCGTTTATTTATCTTTTAAAAAAATTGGTAATAACATTTAATCTCTTTGACATCCAGTCTGTTTAAATTCCAGTTATCTCACATCATATATGTATTTTTTTTGTTATTTGGTGTGTTCATTTCCTGGGGCTGCCATAAATGTTCCCACACGCTGGGTTATGTAGAACCACAGAAATTTATTCTCTCCCAGCTCCTGACACTGGAAATCCAAAATCCAGATGTGGCAGGGCCGTGCCCCCTCTGGAACCTGCGGGCAGCCTCCTTCCTGGGCTCTTCCTGTGACCGGGGGTGGCTGACCCCCTCTGCTGTTCCCTGGCTTGTAGCTCGTTACACCAACCTCTGCCTCTCCCTGTGCACGTGTCTGTGTCCAGACGGTCTCGCTTACAGGGGCAGCAGTCGTGGGATCGGGGGCCCCGTCCCCTCCCGTGTGGCCATATCGTAACTTGATTCTGTCTCCAAGACCCTCTTTCCGATCCCATTCACGGGGGCCGGTGCGGAGGACTGTTTGGGGGCGCCACTCAACCCCCACAACTGGGAACCCAGATAGACTCCACGGAGCTCTGCCACTGCCCGCCGAACCCCCACCACCCCAGCCATCCCAGTTCCGGCCTCACTGATCAGCTCGGGAAGTGTCTTCCGCGAGACCCTGGCCTAGGCCTCCGAGGACCGTCATATCCTGGGGACTCTGGTGGCTTCTGGGCCCCGGGAGGAACAAGAGTCCAGGCTGCCCTCCTCCCTGCACATGTGACCTCACACCCAGGCCCGCCGATTTCCACACACCCTAAGACCTTCAAGTTCCTGCTCCATCTCTTTAGACCCATCTTTAAAGATCCCAAAAGCACCCGATGCCATGAAGGGAAAATCGACCTGTATTCCTGTTTGCAGCTATAAAATGTCTTTGTGGCTCCAGACGCATCGGCCAGATTAGAAGTTAAACATTAAATGGGGGGGAATTGCCAGAGAGATTGCAGAGGATAGTTTACAAGGAACTTGTGTGAAACAGTGAGAGCAAGAACAATAACCTGGTAGAGAAATGAGCAGAGAGAGGAGTTACCAGGCAGCTCAGTGCAAAGGAAAAATAAATCACCAATAAAATGTGAAAAGACGCTGAACCCCATCTTAAAGAAATGCAAATGGCAAGCATCTTTGAGCAACAGCTTATCATTTTTGAGAAATGCAAAATATTTTAAAGAGCAGTAATCCCTAGTATTGGTGAGGATTGGGGACAAAACACTCTCCTGCACATAGATTGGAGTGTGAATTTGTGCAATCTTTGGGAGGGCTGTCTGGAAACATCCATTATATCTCAGCATGTAAATGACGTGCATATATATATATATATCTGAGTTGGCCAGGTTAGGAGTCTTCTCTACAGAGAGATTGTAAAAACACACCAAGGTTTATATACAAGGGTGTTTATTGCAAATCATTTGCACGTTATTTGCAGTAAAAGAAGCCTATAAACAGCTGCAGGTCCATCAATAATAGAGTAAGAAACAAGGGGCTTGAATTTTGATGCACTCCTCTCATGGAAGAGTATGAGAAGAATGAAGCGGCGCTTCCATATGCTGGTTGGATGTGAGCAGGAGCTAGCAGTGAGGAAAGAAGGCAGGGGCCTGGACAGCGTGTGTGGGTGGCCTGCCCACTTTAGGTTTTTCCCCCCTGAAAATTGTGGATGATTTTTACTCTTCATGCTGTGCTTTCTGTCCACCTGAATTTTTTTGTATGTGCATATAATACTTTTATCTTAAGATGCATTAAACAATTTTGCTGGTATCTGGGGGATTTTCTGGTTGTTAGAAGGCCTGGTGATCCGCAGCTCTTGGGGGAGCTCTGTCCAAGGAGGAGGGGACGGGGCCCTGGGTGGGCTGATGTGGGATCTGTTATCGGGTCCCTCGTCCCCACCTGGAGGTGCAAGGACCACTCTGCAAACGGCACCGCTGACCTGGCAGGCAGTCAACAGGCGCTGCTCGGGACCGACTGGGGCTGAGTGCCACCTCCCTTCACCTTGGGGGAGACCTTTTCCCTGTTGGCACGTGCAGTGCCTGCCCAGGGGGCCTGGCTCCTGCAATCCTTTGCTGAGGGAGCCTCGGGGTGAGGGGTGAGGGGTGACCAGCTGTGGGCCCCCTGCCCAGCCTCTCAGGGACAGCTTCTGGAGGGGTGACAGGAGGGGTGTGGCCCTGGGAAGGATGTCAGGGCCTGTGGTCCCTGTCCTGGGCAAGCTCACAGGTTGGCGAGAGGGACAGATGCGTGCCAGGTAGGGGAATGGGGTGGGGGGCGCAGGCACAGCAGAGGCCGCCAAGGAGGTGGCCCTCAGCCTGTCTGATCACAGTGTGTTCCAGAGCCTCTAGCAGGCCTGGCTGTGCTCGGCTGTGCTTGGCCACCTCCTTCCAGTGGGGTGCTCGGGGTGGGATTGGACGCCAAGACGTGGCCCTGGTTTCTTTACCTCCCTGGGATACGAGGGGCCTGGAAGGCCGTGGATGGGGGTGGACAGCTGCCATGTTCTATCGCAGGGTCCCTCCTGGACCCAGGGACCATCCTCCAGCAGGCTGACCCGGTTTCTGTCTGTCCAGCATCCTGAGGCCGCACATGGGGGCTGGGAAGGGACAGGCAGGGCCTGAGCATGCTGGGAGCTTCCAGCCTCGCAGCCCACTCACCCAGCCTCCTGTCTTCTCTCCACAGCAGAGGACAGCTCACGCTTTTCCAGGGGTCGCTGGGAGCTCGCTGGCTCCTTTTTGGCCCCCCGTAACCAGCTGTCTCCCCCCTCCAGGAGAGCACTGCGAGGTGAACACGCGCTCCGGCCGCTGTGCCAGCGGCGTGTGCAGAAACGGAGGCACCTGTGTGAACCTGCTCATCGGCGGCTTCCACTGTGTGTGCCCCCCCGGCGAGTACGAGCGTCCCTACTGCGAGGTGACGGCCCGCAGCTTCCCGCCCCAGTCCTTCGTGACTTTCCGCGGCTTGCGGCAGCGCTTCCACTTCACCATCGCCCTCACGTAAGCGCGTCCCGGGCCGGGCGCCGTGGCGGTGTCCCTGACAGCCGCACTCCGTCGCCGGGGCCCGGGCCGGCTGGGAGGGTCTGCCAGTGCTGGCCGTGGGAGCGACGGCGTAACCTGCGGGGCCCCTCCACAGTGAAAGTGTTTAAAAGCTGTTTAGAATTTCAAGGCAGGACAAAAGAGCACAAAACGAAGCTCTGGGTCCTGTCGGGTCGTGGAGCTGGCGCTGCCTGTCCTGGGTGCTGCCGCTTGCCAGTATGCAGCACCTCCGACCTCTGGGGGGCTGGAGGTGAAAGGGCCCTGGGCTTGGGGGGTGAGGCAGACCCAGGTTCAGCTCCTGCTCTGCCACAGTGAGCGGGGTGTGGCCGAGGGCAGCCCCTTTCAAGACTGCTATCTTGGTCTGTAACACGAAGCTGCAGCCTCTTGAGGGTTATTTTATTTTTCCATCTTAAACCTGAAAAAATTTAGATTTAATTTAACTTTCATCAATCTGTCGTTTCCATTGAAAAGTCTTTTGGGGGCTTACTCTGTAGAGCGGGGTGTACTTTATGTCTGGGTATCTGGGACCCATAGCTGAAGCTGGATCCTCTGAGGAGCACGGGGGCCCTGTGCTCTCCTTCGCAGGCCCCTCCAGCCCTGCTCCTCTGGCTGAACGGCCCCTTGAAGCTCCAGACCTCTCAGGACTGGACGGAGCTCCTCCCCTGAAGGGTGTGTGGTGCAGTGCAGGCTGGCCTCAGAGAGCGCTGGGGGTGCTGCACCCTGGGTGGTCCCTGAGCAGGGCCTGGGCCCAGACTCCTGGGTCTTCCAGGCATTGCCCACCTACTGCCTTTCAGTGCCACTGAACTGCGAGCGTGGACAGGCTGCTCAGGCAAAGCTCTGGATGGCAGGTCCCCGTGGGCACACTGGGAGCAGGGAAGGGGGGCCGCAGCTATGCCCTTTTGTTGGCTGCAGTTATGCTGGAATTGTGCCTGCAGGGTGGGAGGCCAGCGGACACTGGCTGAGATTCGAGCACCCAGTGCATGGGAAATGCTCCAGGCAGTGGCGCTGTATCATCTGTGCCTCTGGTCCTTGGAATCTCAAGGTCCAGTGGGAGGACCCTGAAGTTGCTCCCGGGATAGGACGCCACTGACCCTCCAGAGCTAGAGGTGGGAGCTGGAGAGGGGCCGTTCTTTTCTCCAAGTCCCAGCACTGTGCCCATAGAATCACAGAATCCAGCTGCATGGGGCGCATGCCCTTAAATGGCATGCATTTAGACGTGCAGGCATCTCCACCTGGGCATCCCACGTGTGTCTCGCATGCCCCAGTCCAGGGTTGCCCGCCTTCTTTGTCCCTGTCCCTTGGGCCCTGGGGCCAGCGACACTGCCACTGACCCAGGCCATGGCCCTGTCGATTTTAACCTTCTCTCCCCTGCCCCTTGTCTTGGGCCTCTCCCTCTACTCCCTCTCTCCTCCCAGTCCCCATCATGGCCCGGCTGCCGCCATTGCTCACCTGCATGACACCTGCGTGATAGCCTCATTCTGGTGTGCTCTATAGCCTGAGTCTAGGCCTCTTCTGCTGACCCCCCTGTCCCCAGCAGTGGAACCCTGTCCTGTGGTCACTCGGCCCTCCTCCTTGCTCTCTGGACCTGACCTTTCCAGGCCCCTGTGCAGGCTGTTTCCCTCCCCCATCCCCCACCCCAATTCCTGGGGTCAGCCCCCGGCGTGGGCAGGGTGACAGTGAAATGCTGTTGGGTGGCCACTATGGCAAGCTCGTGCACTGCCTTCCAGACGGTGGCCTCCCTGCTGGCAGGGGTTCTGTCTGCCCCTGGTGACCCCACGAGGGCTCAGACCGGGTACTCTGACTAATACGTGTAATACGTGGTAGCTTGACTCACAGGAGGATTTTCTGCATCTTGGTTTTAATCTTTTGGTTCTAAACTGGTTCTCTGCCAGTTCGTGGCCAGGGAGTGGTGGACCCCTGCCAGACCTCTCCATCCTGACTTTCCTGGGTGTTAAGGTTCTAGCATGCTGAAGTCTCCAAAGCAGATGTGGTTTTTGAAGCCATTAGATAAATCCCATGGGCTGGCGGAGTCACTCCCCGCTTCAAGCTTCTGGGAGGTAGCAGGTGCTGAGACCAGGCGCTGCCTCGGCCTCTGGCCTCGGCTCATAGGGACTGTCCACCGCTGTGCCCAGCTCCCTCTGGGCACCCGGAGGTTTGCGAGTGACTGGCTGGGGGTTCTGTGCCAACAAGTCTTCAGTGCCCACTGCTCCCAGCACTGTGGCCCCCAAGATGCCCATTCGGGGGGTGATGATCTCCAACTCTCTGTATCTGGGGGTCCCCAGCTCTCCCAGAAATTATGGCCACTGAGATGTCAATTCAGAATCTCCGGCTGTTCTGGGGGAAAATCTCTATGGTTTGGTGGCAGGTAGGCAGGGGTGAGTTGCAGAGGGCGGGGGCTGTATCCCCTGAACTCACCTTGGACAGCCCCTGGCTCTGCGGCCCTGCCTTGCCCCTCCCCACCCTGCCCCCGGCCCTGCAGAGAAGCCCAGAAATTGAGCATCAGCATTAGGTGCAGACAGCTTTTCTCCAAGGAAGACTTGTCCCAAGTGGGAGCCCTTCTGGGCCCTATAGAATGTCACAGCCATGGTGGCGTGGGGGCCTTGTGCAAAGCCGGGTGCTACCCTGGGCTCCCCACGTGTCAGAACCTACCTCCTTCTCAGCCAGAGCCCTGGTAGGCGGGTGCTGCTGCCGCCCTTAGAGCTGAGCAGACGGGGGCACAGAAGGGCCACGAGACATGCCCAGGTTTCCAAGTGGATGCCACCCCAGGCCGTGCCCCGTGGCCCGTGCTTCTGGCACTGCTGGCGTGGAAGCCTCCTTGCCCGGGTGGGCTTTCTCCCATGAGTGGGCAGTTCTCATCCTTTGGTTCCACCCCCTGGGTTTCCTTTTAGACTAATCTGAATAAACCTACATCAGCCACCACCAGTTGGATTTGTGTGGCTGGGTGCAGCACTTGTGACTTTATTTCTAATCCTTACATCTGTGGCCCTTTTCCAGGGGATGTGGAAAGCAGGGGGAATGGGGGAGACAGCGGCTTCCTGCCCAGCTTGCTGGGACCCTCCTGTCTTGGTGGCAGTAGCATTGTTCCCCAAGGAGACCTGCTGCTTGGAAGGTTTGCCCGTTTCCTTCTGGCCCATCGGTCCCTGCCGCCTTCTGCCCTCAGGCAGATGGTGGGACAGGCAGTGGTCACCCTGGCCCCTTGCCCTCTGTCTTCTGCCTTTCGGGCAGGTGGTGGGATGGGTGGTGGTCACCCTGGCCCTTGCTCTCTGCCTGCCTCCACATGGAGCCCTTCTCCCTGCCCAGGAGGGCCCCATGGCTGGCTCTGCTAGGGGATCCCTGAGCACTTCCGCCCTCGGAATCAAAAGATGTCCTCGTGGCTTCTGCTAGTTTTCAGCGTGTGGTTTGTGGACGGTCACGCCACTGGCTGCCAGGCCGTGTCCTGCAGTCCTCAGTCACACGCGTTGCGGTGACCGAGGGGTTGCAGTGATGTGGGAAAGTGCCCAGGAGGTGCCAGTGGTGGGCAGCCTCATGCACACGGGGCCTGCAAACATGCTGGAAGCCCACAGAAAGCCCTTTGGCTCCAGAATGCAGGGATGGAGAAACTAAAAAATAGTCATGCTTTGCTCGGTGTCTTTGTAACGTAGCATTTTGTGGGCTAGTTAAACGGTATTTGTAAGATTGTGACGTTTGATGATGATTGGTGGGCAGTTTCCCTAATGTGGGTGATGGGTAAGAAGTCGGGACCAACGTTAAATCAGCGCTTTGCAGGGAATGACTTTAGAAGCAAACTCGTGAAGAAGCCGCCCCAGAACTTGTGCAGAGGAGGGGTTGCTCCTTGGGGCTGGCGTGGGTGGGGACCCTGGAAGGCCCTGGAAGGCGCTGGGTCCCTTGCCTGCCCCTGATGCAGTGCCGTGGAGGGCCAGTTGGAGCAGGCCTGCCGCTTGGGCTTCTGGGTGCTTTCTTTGCGACCTGTTCCTCTCCTCTTCCTGGTTGCTGCTTGGGGCTCCCCAGTGGCTCCATTTTTCTCCATTTTTCCTGTAGCCTCTCGTTTCTTCCCACCATGCTTTGTTCTTCCTCCTTTGTTCCCTGTCTCCCATCCTGGCCCCCGGGCAGTGCTGATGCCATAGTAATGACACAGCCATGTCATCCCTGGTTCCGTTGCTCATGGGCCCTTCCCTGTTGGATTCAGAGAGGAGCCAGCAGAGATAATGAGGTCTGAGCCGGCCACTGGGGCTCCTTGAGGCAGTCAGGTGTAGCTTTGTGCTCTCTCAGTCTTACCCCACCCCTGACAGGTCCAGTTTGGCATTGACCTTTTTCCTTTAGCGTTCCCCATCACTTCTCACCAGCATCCGAGGTGCAGGTGCAAGCCGCCAATTTCCCGTGATTTGAGGAAAAGGCTCAGGTTTTGAGGAGTTGAGGCTGGTACAGACAAACTCCTGCTGCATAAGAGGGAGAAACCATCTGGAAATTAGAGAAGAAGGGACCCCCCCCACACACACACACACCCAGACATTTAGTCTCTGATGATGCAGGCATCAGCTGACTCAGCAGATAGTCCCACATCATCCAGAAGGCTCCCTGGGTCTTTGTAAATGGAGGTGGGAGGACGATTGGGCAGCTCTGAAGACCTTCCCTGGGACCCCTCAGGGCTGTGCGGCGCGGCCCTCCGGGGCGGGGGGCGGGATGCCCAGGAGGACTTTCTTTGTCTTGAAGGAAGCAGCTTGAGTGTGGGAGACCAGAGTTTTACCGCCGTGCCCAACGCCTTGGCCCCCTCAGGCCGGGCACGTCACGGGCGGGCAGCCTCCTGCTCCCACACCTGCCCCCTGTTGCCTCCCGTCCCGGGCCGTCGCCCTGTGACACCTTCCACTTCGTCTGCAGGTTCGCCACACAGGACAGGAATGGCCTGCTGCTCTACAATGGCCGTTTCAATGAGAAGCACGACTTCATTGCCCTGGAGATTGTGGACGAGCAGGTGCAGCTCACCTTCTCCGCAGGTGAGGCCCCCCCCCCCCCTCCAGGAAGGAAGGGTTGGCTCTGAGCGCTTCGCATGTGCTTCACCAGCTAAGAACACCCCCAACCTAGGGAGGGGGAGGGAAACCCAACAAGAGCCAAGCTGTTCACCGAGGCCTTTTTTACAATGCTGAAAAGGCGGAAAAGAATAGTTCATACTTCCAAAAATTGGGGAATCATTGCAGTACAGCTGCAGATCGAAAAATATTTGCCAAGCCCTTGCCATGTTGACAAAGAGATGAGTTACTCTGAGGTGGACGGTCTCGGGGAAATGTACCATGATTTAATCTAGAAAGACCTAAAAGGGTCATCACCCTCTGTCCTTCTCTGTGATGGCTTTGGATTATTCTCAGTTTTGCATCATCAAAACTGACATCAAATATATTCTCAGTCACAGCTCTAAAACAGACTTATAGTTCGTCCGTCTCCTTAAATCTTTCGACAGCTATGACAGGTTTTCTTTGTCACAGATTCCAGATTTTTAAAAACTTTTTACTAGACGACATGAGCTGTGTTCTAATAAGTAGCACGTTTTACAAAACTGCAAAAATATACAGATCACCAGAAATAAAACCATAAAGTCCTCCAGGTCCACCCTGCAGAGATCGCCCCGAGAACATCCTGGCAGGCCGCCTCCCATTCTTTTCTCTGCGCACACACCTTTTTTTCCATTTACGTAAGGAAGTACATGCTACGCTGGCAGCAACCATTACTACAGGGGGTGCAAGGGTAGTTCAGTGGTAGAATTCTCACCTGCCACATGGAAGACCTAGGTTTGATTCCCACGCCATGCACTTCCCAAAAATAAACAAGCAAAGCAAACAAAAAACAAACAAAAATTCAACAAATGGTGCTGCAATGACAGGATACTCACGTAGAAAAATAGCGAAATGTGACCTCCGCCATACAGCATACACACACACACAACATTACTACAGAGAGGGGCTGAAGCCAGGTGTTATAAGTGTCTCCTGGTTGCTGTCTCTTCAAAAGGAGTTCTATATCATGCCAGGAAAATTAAGGCCCTAACTCCAAAATGTATCAACCTGTCTTCCATTTGCACACTTAATTCCAAGCTCCTGGGCTCTGCTTAACTCCCCCAGCACAGTGCCTGGGAGCCTGGTTTTGACCCTGACCTGAAGGTCTCAGCTGTCCTGGAGGAACGTGGAGCCCAGGGAGGACAGACCGCTGCAGGCCCCACGTGGCTCTCTCCGGCAGCCCTCGGCACCGGCCACAAAGCAGTCAGCCAGGGTGCACGTCCCCACGCCTGGGGAGGGGTCTGGGTGCCAAAGAGCATTGCCTGTGAAGCAGGGGTGCTGTCTGCAAGTGGGAGCGCTCCAAGACAAGTGATGTTCTTTAGCAACCGTGAAAATAAAGTAAAAAGCCTTTCTCCGTGGGACACTTTCTGCGGTGGGGTCACAGTTGACTGTCTTCCAGGTACCTCATGATGACCCCCTGGTTTTGTGGGGGCTGATGTCATTGTTCTCCCATAGTCGGGTCTGCAGACCCCTACCGCTTGTTTCTGGAATATGCATGCCCTCCCGAGTAGAGCTGCCCCCTTGTTTCTGGAATATGCATGCCCTCCCGTGTAGAGCTGCTTGCTTCCCCTTGCCACCTGCTGGTCCGGGAGTGTGCTCAGAATCCCCCAGGGCGTTTCAAAGGGCCTGTGTGCATTTAGGAACACAGCACTCGCCTGTTTTGACTTTGTGTCAGCACAGTGCCTGAAATGAAGGGAAGGACTCCCTGGCCTGTGGCCAGAACTGCTTCTGGACAGTGTGCTAAGAGATGAGTTTTCCTTCTTTACACTTTTATAACATTTTTCCTATTTAAAAAAGTGAATGAAAATTACTTTTGTCATTAGGAAAGCGTGAAATTGGGCCATCTACTGAGTGTTAGCTGGCAGCCTGGTGCCCTCGTGTGAAGGGTGTGTCCCCAGCGCATGGGGGGCTGTGTGGGTGGCAGGTGCGCTAACATTCCAGTGCCCTGGTGGCCTGTGAGTTTGGAGTCCTGACCTTGGGCAGGCAGCCCGGCAGGGGCATTAGGGCCACGTTTCTGGGTGGCATGCATCCTTCTGCTGCCATGGCCTCCTGCTGGTGCGGGCTCCTTGCTGACTCTCCCTTCTCTCTGGACCCAGGTGAGACCACGACGACGGTGGCGCCGCAGGTTCCGGGCGGTGTGAGTGATGGGCGGTGGCACCTGGTGCAGGTGCAGTACTACAACAAGGTAGGACGCCCTCCCACCCACCCCCACCGGCCCGGCACACGGCCCTGGGCCCCTGGTGGCTTTTCTGTCTGAAGACATCTCATATTCTGAAATTGTAAAGACATGTGGGTGGGAAAGGTGTTTGGGAACCACAGATCTGCTGAGGGGCTGGTGCAAAGCCCCATCCCTGTGCTAGGGTTGGGGTGGCCCTGCGATGAGCCCCAGGCTGGGGAACAGGGACAAGGAGCCAGAGATCACCCCATCCCGGGGGAAGGCGCAGAAGGAGCGTTGTGGGGGCTTTCGCCGAAGGCTGAGATTCTGGGCTGCACAAACTCAACTCCAAAGCCGAGTGTATCCGCTTGGACCCGGGTGTGACACAAGTGTCAGGTGCTCTCCGCGGAGAGGCCGTGACAGTGTGGGTCTTCTTGTTCCCTTTTGTTTTGCTGCCGACCAGCTCGTAAGGAAGCACATTGTTCATTCTCATGCTCATGTGTCCTGCGTCCCATGGCCGTGCGGCTGCAGCCCGATCGCCTCCTTCTGGGGGAGCTCAGGTGCCCACCTGCCCGTCTGCATTGGGCCCTCACTGGGCCTGGACACGCCTCCACCCCAGACGCCTTGTAGGCTCTGCCCGAGCTCTGCCAGCAGCTGGGGCACCCTCTCCCCTCCTCTGGAGAACCCGTGGGGGGAAAGCACTTTCTGCATGGCAGATCCTCAGGGCTCAGGGGCTGGGCACACCTAGATGGGGTCTGCCTCGCTGTACTGGGCTCCCAAGTGTAGGGTCGCCTGTGGCCCGTCCATCTCCCCCGCCCCCCAGCCGGCCATTGTCCCTCTGCCTGTTCATTGGCCCGCCTGGCCAGCTTGTCACCCTCTGCCACCCCTGAGTAGGCTTCTGGCAGTACCCCCGCATGCTGCCCACAGTCTCCTTCCATGACTCCCACCTGTGGGCAGGAGCTGCCTCTGTCACCCGGCCCATGCCCACCCAATTGGGGCTAGTGGCTGGAGCACTGCACCTTATCCTCCATGTGATGAAAGGTGGGGTCTGGGTGTCCATCGGAAGTGACTGGGGCACTGCATGCGGTTCCTGGTATTTAGAGGGGCAGTGAGAGACTGTGGGGGCACCCTGCGAGAGGCTGCTGGAGCTTTTCTGAGTAGCCATGGAGAGCTGGGGGAGGGCAGTGGTGGGGGAGGGCGGGCAGGAGACAGCCTTGATGGCAAACAAAAGAAAGAGAAGGAGCCTGATGGAGGTAACCCGAGTAAATAAGATTGGTTTGCCCAGGTCACAGACTCTAATTTGGTCATGCAGTGGCCGTTTGGGGCCATTTTCGGCCACTGAGGAATAGGCTCACTTGCCCCTCACCAGCTGAGCCAATGTGGACCTCGAGATGTGGCTGGAAAGTGGGTCAGTGCCCAAGGGTGGGGACCCCCGACCCTCCTCGATGCTCCCAGGGACTCGCCGTTGGATTCATGGCTTGGCTTGCTCCCCCCACAGCGTCTTCATCCGCACGGCATGTTTCCCTGATGACGTTCCCCAGACCTCTGCTTCCCGCGGTAGCTGCCCCGGAGGACAGCTTCCTTCCCCTTCGGGTGTCTCCTGGGGCTCCCCCAAGGGAATCTTTCTGTTCTGCACAGCATATGCTTAAATGTGAGTTGTTCCTGCTCCCCTTGCACCTCGGGGAAAGCCTCTTTTGCAAAGTCACCCTGCCCTCGCGATGGGGTGGCAGAGAGATGACATGGGCAGGGGTCCGAGCTCCTGTGTCATGAGGATGAGAAGCCCCTCAGGTAGGGACACGCCCCATGTGTCCGTGTTTCCCGCAGCGCGGGGTAGAGGCTTTCCCACACGGCAGGCACCTTTGGAACAGTGTGCCCGGGACTGCTCCACCCAACATCAGGGCCCGGATGTGCTCCTAGTGTCCCGTCTTCACGCAGGACTGACCATCACCCTGCTGGCCGTGGTGCCCCTGCCAGGCAGGCCAGCCCAAGGCATGGATGAGGGCTAGTGGTTTTCTGGCCCAAAACAGATGGGCTTCTGTTGTGCTCTTCACCCTTGAATGGATGGAGGAAAGTCGGCTCAAAGTGGGCACTTTGCCTTGACCTCTGTACCAGGCCAGTAGTTGCACATTTAAGGCCCTTCCCACCCCCCGCCACTGCCCCCGTGGCCTGACTCTGCTCCCCTCCACGCTGGCTTGCTTACCCTCTGGCACTTCCTTTTGTGCTCCCCAGGTGGCAGAGGCTGGACAGTAGAGATGACTGTCCCCAGTGAGGTGTGTTTCATGCGGGCTCAGGGTCAGTTTCTGATCTGGGCCCTGGGCTCTGGGGAGCCCGTACACTGCTGTCAAGGAAGCAAAGAAGCCATACCCGGTGGCCTTTCCTTCTTGGATGTGTTGGACATACATGTCCCAGAACCAGGCTAAAAACTTTGCTGGGGGTGGGGTGGGACATGAGTGAGCCTCAGTTTCCCCATCAGAGCACCCGGCACATAGCATATCCTAGAGCTGTCTGCCAACAGTGTTTGCTGTTCATTAGGGACAGGATCCATGGGCCCGGCATTTCTCCCCAGTTCCTAATTCACTGTGCTCAGCCATGCTCTGCCTGTGTGGAAACTCATCACCTCAACAAGGGGCTGCCTGCCTGCCATGACTTCAGTGCAGAGGAGCTGCCCCAGCCGAGAACACCACCTGGAATGTTCCAGAGGAAAGAGGAACCTGGGGCTCCAAGAGAGGCAGGGGCAGTAGATCCCTGGAATACTTGCTTCCATTTGCAGGGTGGGGCTGAGAGGGCCCGAGGGGCCCGCCAAGGCAGGATTAGGCCTTTCCAGAGAGCTCCAGCTCTTTCTCCCTCTTGCTGGGGGAAATTTATGGCAGAAAGCAGCCGGTCTTTGTCACATCGTAGGGCTTCCATTGTGTGTTTTTACTACAATCAGTTGCACAATAGGCCCATGCTAGCGTGGATTATGTGCCTCTGTCTTGAGGTGAATGTACGCTGTTTGCTCCGTCGTCGCTGGAGGTTCTCACTGATGCAGAGGCACGGGCATTCTCCCCAGTGCGCCCGAGGCAGAGCGGGCCCCCCTGCCCCCATCCGAGGTTGCTGAGCTCGTTTGGTCGGGGTAGGAGGCTGTGGGCTGAGTTCCGGAGGCCGCCACAAGGGTGAGAGACGAGGACACCTCTGAAAATGGCCTGTATGTGGCAAGCCTTTCTCCCGGGGCTTCGTCCCGCCCCCGCTCAGCTCAGAGGCTGCGGCTGCCTGCCCTCTCTGAGCCCCTGCAGCCCCCATGCCCTTGGCAAGGCAGGGATACTGTTTTCGGGTCAAATCGTGCCACCCAAAAAAACGTGCCTACATCCAGGTCAGGCCACATGGATGTGACCTTATCTGGAAAGAGGGTGCTTGAAGATGGGATTAGATAAGAGGAGGCCAAGCTGGATTGCGGTGGGTCCTGACGAGAGGGTGCTTTCCCTGCTCAGAGCTCAGCCTCAGCTCACAGTTATCACCAAGAGCACATCTGCCTTCTTGTGTGACTCCCGAGGGCACTCTGCAAGGGGTAGGAGCTGCCTGTCTGTCCCGGCCACTGACTGCTGGCCAAGGGCACAAGCCTGGCTTGGCCCAAGCTCCCTTTCCAGGCCCCTTGGGGCTCCCAGCATCCTCTGCTGCTGGTCCTGGGCCTTGGCCCCATTGACCACATGCAGGCTGGTTCCCACTTCCACGCCAAGGCCCCCCGCCTGCAGCAACCCCTCTACCTGTCACTTCCTCCCCCACCTGCAGCACTCCCTCCAATCTGCAGCACTGTCCTACCATATGCAGTGCTGCCCCCCTACCTATAGCATCCCCCCACCTGCAGTGCCCTCCACACCTGCAGTGACCCCTCCCCCCTTCACCTGCAGCACTCTCCACGCCTGTAGCACCCGCCTTCCCCTGCCTGCAGCATCCCCCCCTTTGCCTGCTCCTGTCCTGCACAGCTTGGGCCTCACCTGACTTCCTGGGCCCAGAGCTCAGCCCTAGGTACCCCCGATGCCGCAGAGCCAGCTTGGGCTGGTGTGAGTGGCGCCCTGTACTCCTGCTGAAAGTGGGCACCTGGCGGAGTCACGCAGCGTATGAAAGGCCGGGGATCTGACTGTTCCTCTGTGTTTGCAGGGAGAGGCGGCAGGGGGCTCGGAGGCTAGGGGCGGGGAGTCCAGGCCCAGGCAGCACACCAGCCACTTTGCTACTTTTCAAAACCCTGCAGGGCTTCCCTAGAGCTTCCAGAGGGCGCGTGGCCCTTCCCCAGCCCGCCCTCGCCCTCCACCCCCTCCCCAGTCCACCCCGCACCCCAGCTCGCTCAGGCTGCCCCTTTAGCTGTTTCTTCTGCCTGAACCTCAGGTTTTCTAGATCATATGCTTGTGTGCCTTGAATCCTTCAGGTTTGGGTGTTATTGATTGATTCCTCCTATGGGTGATGAAAGTTTGCCTTTTTAGTTTTCCTTTTCCCTCCCTACCAACACTTCTTCCCCATCTTCCCAGGAGGGTCACGTTGTCATTCCTTTTTTTACATCAGTCGTTGGTATTTACGTTACTGTGAACATAGAAATGACATCTAGTATACATGTAGATTTGGTGATTACACGGCCTTTCATACACTCCCCTTTTTCTAAAAACAGTTAATTTTCCCCATTTGCTTGGTTTTCTATGAACACTGATGCCTAATTTATCTCTTAACTGCACAGGAGGTAAACTCTCCACGTTGTGGACATGTGGTATTTGATCCTTCGGCTCTTCCTCCTGGAAGCCTCTTTCCCCGCTCCCCCCGCCCCCCAGGCCTGGGACCCCCTCCTGCTGGGGTCTCCCTTGTCCCCTGAGCTCCTCTCAGGGCTGCTTGAGACTGGACCCTGGGTTCCGCTTCCACTCTCCTTCTTTCTCCATTTCTTCCTCACTTGGTAGATCCTCCATTAGCTTCCCGAGTATGGCTGAGCCCGTGCATTTCTATTCTAGCCCACCCCTGAATTTAGGGAACAGCTGGATGCTAAGTTTCAGGTTAGAAGTGATTTCTCCTGGAGATTGTCCCTTGTACTTGACTTTGTCACCTACCCAGGTGTCCGGCATGTCCTGCCTTTGATCTCTGGCGTGTGTCTGATTTGCTGTTGTTTGGTTTCCTTCTCTTCTGTGGAGCTGGAAGTCCCTTTCCTTCACCTCGGGTGTGGGAGGGTCACCCAGGACCTTTTTTATACCAGTTGTTGGTATTTATGGGGACATTTCACCTACTGCGTGGAGCCCTCGCTGGCCCCTTCCAACTTGCACACTCAGGTCCTTCAGTGGTGGGAAACTCCCCTGAATTATATCTTTGATATTCTATTCCTGTTGCCATTATTTTTAGCTCCTCTTGGCAATTTTCTGCACATTCTGTTTTTTATGGCCTCATATATGTTTCATCGAGTGGTATTTTCTCTCTGCGAATGTTAATTATGGGTTGTGTATTGGTCAAGGTCCAAATGGGAAACAGATGTATTACACAAAACAGGATGGTCCTGGGAGGGTTTGTTCACCAAAGGGTGGGCAGTGGCTCAACAGCCCCGAGAGGCAGCCCCGGGCCCAGGGCTGGGGCAGCCAGAAGCCATGAGCACCTGCCAGCCTGGAGGGACGAGGGGAGGGCAGCAGGGGGCTCAGAAAGAAAGAGCCGCAGAGAGAAGCCCCCTGAGAGGGCAGAGCCATGGGTGGGGGGCCACAGCCCACCTGAAGCCACCGCCTCACGCCTCTCCCCTCCCTCCCTCTAAGCTCCTGTTGGGGTCCCCTTTGGTCAGACCCAGCCAGAAGTCAGAAGGCAATGACCCTTTGGAGATGTCCATGGGGTCAGCCTCTGCAGGCTGGGAGCTGGGGAGAGAGGCCTGCTTGAGGCTGATGTGCTTCCAGGGAGGCATTTGCAGAGGCAGGTGTCTGGCACGGCTGGGGCGTGCCGGCAGCCACTGCTCGCCAACCTGGGCCTAGGGAGGCAGGGTTCTGGCTTGTGGCCTGTGTGACCATCACTTCATCAGCAGTGGCTTTTCCCCAGGCTGCTGTGGAAGACACGTGTTTTTTGTTTTTTTTTTAATTAAAACATTCTTAACATATGATCATTCCGTTCTACATATATAATCAGTAATTCACAATATCATCACATAGTTGCATATTCATCATCATGATAATTTCTTAGAACATTTGCATCAAATTCAGAAAAAGAAATAAAACGAAAACAGAAAAAAAAATTATACATACCATACCCCCGACCCCTCCCTTTCATTGATCACTAGCATTTCAAACTAAATTGATTTTAACATTTGTTCTCTCTATTATTTATTTTTATTCCATATGTTCTACTCATCTGTTGACAGGGTAGACAAAAGGAGCATCAGACACAAGGTTTTCACAATCACACAGTCACATTGTGAAAGCTATATCATTATACAATCATCATCAAGAAACATGGCTACTGGAACACAGCTCTACATTTTCAGGCAGTTCCCTCCAGCCTCTCCATTATATCTTGAATAACAAGGTGATATCTACTAATGCGTAAGAATAACCTCCAGGATAACCTCTCGACTCTGCTTGGAATCTCTCAGCCATTGACACTTTAAAACATGTGTCTTCCCCACTAACTCCCCAAAGCGTGAATGTGTCTGGTGGAAAATATTTTGGGTAACTGTTTTGGTCCGGAGTTTCACATACTTTGACATGATGTCTTTGCCATTGTCCCCGCCGCTTTGCCGACCCCCCGGCGTGCTGGGTGAGGGTTTGGGGCTGCGTAGCCCTGTGGAAGCGGCTCCCTTGAAAGCAACCTTTTGCTTCTGGAGAGGGTGTCACTCGCAGGCCATCTGTGGGCAGCTTTCACTTGTGAGCACTTCGTTGTGTGCTCGGGCCGGTTGATGGGGAGTTTCCACCCTGACCCCTCGCCGCTGCTCAAAGCCTGTGGCTGGATGGGGGCAGGTCACAGACGTGTCAGCTGGCAGCTCTTTGGGGCAGAGAGAGAAACATGCAGGGTCCTAGGGAAACAAGTCGACCAGGGTACAGGGGAGTGCCCACAGAGCAGCTGTGCCCGCGGGGTCTGAGCTCGGGCTCCCGGCGGTGGAGGCATGTCTAGACTTGGACACACCAGGCAGCTTGGCCCATGAGGGAGCGGGAAGTGCCTGGAGCAGGGGTGAAAGTAAGTGTGTATGTGTGTGTGTGTGTGTGCATGTAGGGCAGGGCCACAGCTTGCTGGGGCATTTTGACGTTGCAGCATGAATGGATTTAGGGGCAGATGAGATGGTTCGGACTAGACTTTCTCTACAGTGGCACTAATGACCCTTGAATGCGGATCCCTCTGTGGTGGAGGCTGCCCAGTGCATTGCAGGATGCTGAGTGCCTCCCTGGCCTCCGCCCACTGGATGCAAGGGCACCTCCCTTCCCAGTTGTGACAGCCAAAGATATCTCCAGACATTGCCAGATGCCCCTAGGAGAAGACTCGCCCTCAGCTGGGGCCCGAGATGGAGAGCCCAGCCCAGAGGCTGTCTCCTTGTCTGAGCTGGCAGCTCTGGGGGCTGCAGCCGGTGGCTTCAGGGATCAGAGTGGCGAGGCAGGGCCAGGGAGAGCCAGCAGGGGTCGAGTCCACAGGCAGGCCCCGGATGGCAAGGACAGAGGGTGGTTCTGGAAGGATCCTGTGTTTCCAGGTTGGGGCTGGGGTGCGGCAGGCCAGTGCAGAGGCACAGGGCATCCCGGCGAGGGCTCGTGACTTTAACAGGCTGCAGGACCCAAGACCGGGATGTGATATCGGTGCCCGTGAGTGCCCAGGCCATGACCTTGGTGGCATCAGGGCAGGTGGGTCAGCCTGGGCTGCTCGTGGCTGCGGTAAGTACAGGTGCCCAGGTGGAGGGAGGGATGGGCTCACGCTGAAGACCACCCGAGTGTGGTGGGAGGAGGGCCACGGGGCACGAGACAGGCTGGGGCAGGGCTGGGACTACTGTGGAGGCAGGTTAGTCCTGTTCTGGGCGAGGGCTGTGCCAAGGTCGTGGAGGGCAGTCTTGGTGCTTTCTCAGAAGGAAGGTGTGAGCCTGCTGGGCTCGAGATTTCCGTGGCGTGGCAGAAGAGCAGCCTCTCATCCCAGCATCTGCTTCTCCCAGCTGTGTCTCAGACCTTTTGCTTTTTCAAGGCATTTCAAACTCCTTGGGCTCTGGACTGCACAATAAAGTCCAGAGCTCCAAGGAAAGTGGTTTGTGGTGAGTGGTTCAGAGAAATAGCCTCCAGCCCCTGCAGACCCCATGGTGAGGGTTCCGGAAAACTCTGCCCTTCTGCTCAGGCACTTGGCAGAAGATAAAGCAGGTAGAAACCTCTTGTCCTCTTGGCGCTCATGTCGAGAGAGAGAACAAAATGTTCAGTTATGGTCTGACAGGAGGTGTGCGGTTCTAGGAAGAAAAACCAAGCAGGACCGGGCATGGTGGGGCTGTGCCCAAGAAGGAGCCCTGAGTCCCTTTCTTCCCACTGACTCTTTGGGGTAAATCGCACCCCTGCGTAGCTGTTTGTCACTTTTCATTGTGAATGTGATCTCTGGTGTTCTCCCCGGGGAAGGTGAGGGTTCGGCCTGACCCTACCCCCACCCCTCCACACCCTGCTGCGAAGGGGGAGAGCCTGTCTGTTGTGCTCTTTGTGATAACAGAGCCTCAAGGGCATCTCCATTGAAGATGTGTGCGGAAAGCTGGGTAATGATGCTCGCATTAGGGAGTGACAGCTATGGAAGGTTTTTACCCAAACTCTGAGAATATAAGCATTTGTAATTGTCATTTTTTTAAAAAAAAGGGGGTACATAGTTCTTTCATAGAATCCAACTTATAGAAACTATGGTTGTTTGGAGGCTCTGTGTTCCCCAGAAAGGATTATGTTCTTTTCATCCATTCCTGTGGGTGCAGACCTGTTGTAGGTGGGACTTTCTGATTAGGTTGTCTCGATTGAGATGTGACCCACCTCATTCAGAGTGGGTCTTAATCCTCTTACTAGAGCCCTTTATAAGAGTATAAAACACGTAGAGATTAAGAGAACTCACGAAAAAGGCCCCTGGAGAAGTTGAGAGAGGACCCAGAGAAAACAGAGCAGAAGCCAGTGAAGCCAGGAGCTGGATGTAACAAACCTGGGAGTGAAGGACTAGCAGACGCCAACCAGTTGTGGTGTCCCGGATGCCAGCAGCTTGTCCTCAGGGTCCAGATTTCGTCCTGTTGAAGCCTTGGGTTGGACGTTTTTCCAGAACTAGGAATTGTAAGCTAATAAATCCCCGTTGTAAAAGCCAACCCATTTCTGATATATTGCACTTCAGCTTTAGCAGACAGAAACACTAACTCAAGAGTAATTTGCTAGAATATAGAGCTGTCCCTGCAGCAGTAGTGCTCTGCGGCCATGAGAGGTAATAAGGTAGAGCTCCAGAGGACGATGTGGAAAGACCTCAAAGAATATTGTCCATGGATTAAACAAACAAACAAAAACAGTGCAGAACAGGTCATAGGGTGTACATTTGTTAAAAATTTTATTTTGAATTTCAAACATCTAGGAAAGGGGCAAGAATAGAACTGAATTCTTATATACCCTTCATCCAGGTTTCTCATGGTTGACTTTTGGCCCCGTTTGCTCTATCATGCTCTCACCTCGTGCACCCTCCCCTGCCCTGCTCTCCTGACCATCTCACCTTCTAGGTGTAGCAGCCTCTGATGGTGCTTCCCGAATCAGTTGTTAGAATGAACGTCAGCTGTTTTTCAATGCAGTCTTTCCTTCTGCAGTTATGTGTGGGGCTTCCTAGTGGAGGGAAGAGCTTTCCCTTCTTCTCCATGCTATCGTTATGCTTTTGTGACGTTCTGTACTATTTAATGGGCTATGATTGGTTATTTTCATTACTCTGACTCTCAAACTGTTTCAGACTTGGCCAATAGCTCAGTTTGGGCTAAAAAGATTTACAAGCTGGCTACGTGGCTTTGTCCTTTTGACACACGCCCGTCTTTTCTGTTAGTATGCCCTTACTTTTTGGCACAAGATATTCCACGCTTGCTTTAAAATTTCCCTGCCCCAGCTCTGGAATCAGCCATTTATCTGTAGAGTCCAGGGTTCTTTTAGTGCTGAGGGGTGGGTAGAAACCAAGATGCGGGGGCTGGATGTACGCGTTGTTCTCGGGTTAGTCCTGTTCCCTGCCTCTCCCTGCACAGGTGTGTGTGGACGTGGCCCTATATATATGCCCAATACTCACATTCATCTCTGTTTCTCTAATTATTGAAAACCATGAATTTCATTCTAGTGGAATGGAATTCATTCTAGCTTTTCCTTTTCCATCCATATTTGTAATTCCTTTCCCCATCAGCTGGGAATCTTGTTCCCACTCTCCTCAATGGAGTTGGTTATTTCCTCCATCTCTCAGCCCCCCGGGGTGCTGCTCTGTTCAGCCTCCATCCTCGCCCATCCCAGCCCCACCAGGGCCTCCTCCCTTGACTGCCCTTCTCGGGCCACCCCCAGCCTCGCTGAGCTGCGGCCTCCTTGGCCCCGGCTCCACCGCTGCCTCCACGTGCCAGGAAGGGTCCTTCGTGGAGGTTGACAGAAGTGTCAGTTATTCAAGAAGGAAGAAGGGAAGGGGGAGGTTTTTAGAATTAGAAACATTACCAGAAGTGAAAATGGAATTACAGCCCGTCTAAATTTGTGGGAAACAGCTAAAGCAGTGCTGGGAGGGAAATGAATAGCACTAAATGTACATGTTAGAAAAGGGGAAAGTCTCAGGCCTGTGGTTGAGCTCCCACCTCAAGAACCTAGAAAAAAAGAAAAAATGGACCCAAAGCAGAAGGAAGGAAATAACACAGATAAGACAGAAAGCAGTGAAATTGAAAACAGAAAAACAGCAGAGGTCAATGAAACAACAAGCTGGTTCTTTGAAAAGATCCACTAAATTGATGAGCCTCTATCAAGACTGACAGAGAGAAAAAGAGAGACACGAATTGTTAATATCAGTGACAAACAGGATTTGCTAAAAGCCCTGCAATACTACAAACAATGCTATGTACACAAATCGAGACTTGGATGAAATGGATCAGTTCCTTAAAAAGCACAAACCACCACAACTTGCCCAGCATGGAACCGGTCATTCAGATAGCCCCGTACCTAGTAAGGAAATGGAATTCATTGATTCCCGGATGGGGACTCTCCAGGCTCAGACGAGTTCACATGCACTTCTTCCAGACGTTTAAAGAACTAACACCAGTGCTGCACAACCTCATCCAGAAAATGGAAGAGGAGAGACTCTTACCCTCTTGGGAGCTCAAAGCACCCATTAAACGTGGTGTCCTGGAAGCATTTATCCGTCCTGCGACCCTCTGGCATGGCTGCTGGGCCTCCGGGTCTGCTCTGCTCAGCTGGGGCTTGGAGTTTAGGGCAGCCTCACTCTCAGGCCTCTGGTCCTTCACCTGGCTCGCCCGGGCCCGGTGACTTGGTGGCTGACGGGTCTTGGCACCAGAGGGCAGAGCCCCCACGACCAGGTGCTCCTCCAGCCTCCGCAGGGGTCACCTCTGCTCCTGTCCCCATTGGCCACAGCAGGTCAACGGCCAAGCCCAGCCTCCATAGTCACCTCCTCTTGACGGGAGGGGTTGTGAAGTCCCCTTGCCAGGCGGTGACAGCAGGCATTGTCGCAGCTTTCAGCAAACACAGCGGATGCCTCTGGGAAGAAAGATGAGAAGTGAGGCGGCTTCCGTGCTCTCTCACTGTGCCTTCTGCACAATTTATGTGGACTCGGGTTACTTGGGTGAAAGAAAAGAATGCGGGAAGTGAACTGGATCATGGGATTATGGACCTTTTCATATATTTCCTTAAAATGTTCCACGTTAAAAGCTGTTCGAGGCAACAGGCGTGCACGAGAAAGGCACTGAGCTTTTTAAAGTCAAGGGATCACTGGTCAATTTGCAAAGCAACCTAACTCTTTTATGTCAAAGGAGCCCGCCAGGCAGACTCATCACGCCGGCAGTGAGGCGTGGAACTGACATGCTTAGGGAAACTGGGCTGCCCCCAGGGGTGCTCCTCCTCGGAGAAGCTCACCCGCCGTCCACATGGCTGAGTCCCAGTTTGGAGTGTGCACGGCTCCCACTGCCTCCTGCTGCCTTTCCTGTTCAAGCAGTGAGTCCCTCAGTTTGGGAATCCCGGTGCATCCATAACCCTGGTTCCATGGGCTCAATGCTAAGGCCTGCAGCTGCTGTCACCCCCCCATCTCTAGCTGAAACATTAAACACCAGGGCCAGGCAGGAGGCATGAGCTTTGGGGGGATACTCCCAAGTGACCAGTTCTCCCCAGACCATGAGGTCCATGAGAGAGGTCAGGGGCTCGCCCTCAGCCCGTGGCCATGGCACGTGGAAAATGCAATCTCGGTGTCCCATCCACCCTGCCAGACCGCAGTCAGTGGAGCTGGAAGAGATGGCATCTCGTTTCCTTTGCAGAGCACCAAGGGGCTGGCAGGCGACAGAAAGTCACCTGCCATGGAAATGGAATTCTGCCCTGAGAAAGAGTGGCAGCCCCACCCGGGGCCTTTGTGTTCTCAGCCCTGAGATGGAAGGTCTCCACAGTGTGTCGGGTGCCTGAGGCGCTCTGGCGCGTTGACCACTCTGCTCGCCACCTGCCTTCTGTCTGCCCGCCTGCATCCTTCCCAGCCGGCCCTGCTCTGAAATGCAGCATGCCGTGGACGCCTCTCCCTGCTCCCCAGCTCACCCCTCCTTTCCTCGCACCTGTCTCCCCACCCCCAGAACCTGGACGAAGAGGGTGAGCTGGATAATGACGGCGATCCTGCCCTTTGAGCCTTGACCCACGGCATCCTCCCTTCGGCCCTCGGAGGGTTGGTTACTGCTGTCCTCCGTCGTACAGATGAAGAAACTGAGGCACAGAACCAGGCCGTCGGGAGCCAGAGCAGATCCAGATGTGGGCCCTAGCGTCTCCTCTCTGGGGTGGGTGTCCCCTGTACCCAGAACCGAGGGCTGTCCCATGTGACTGCCCTTTCCCCCCACCCCACCCCGCCTGTTCTAGTTGCTTCCATGCCACCCCCCACCAGTTCAGCCACCACCCACACAAATTCTGAGCATCACTCCTACAGAAGAGGGGGGCAGCTAGGACAGCTAGTGGGATGGTCTAGATGAAAAGAGGTAAGAGGTCTGAAGGTTTGAGCAAGGAGGTGCTTGGGGTCTTTGGAGGGCTGGAGAAGCCGGGGGGCCCAGAGGCCTCCTTGCCCCTATTCAGTGACTAACTGTGGGGACACAGAGGGTCCCATGGGATCCTGGAAGGAGCAGACTATGGCTTTGCAAGGGAGTGTGTGTGAGTGTGCGTGTGTGCATGAGTGTTTATGTGAGTGTGCAAGTGAATGTAGGAGTGTGAGCATTTGTGGGTATGGGTGTGAGTGGATGTATGTGTGAGCATGTGTTATGTGAACATGTGTGAGTATGCGTGTGAGTGTGCATGTGAGTGTGTGAATGTGTGCACGAGTGAGTCTGGGCATTGTGGGTGAGTATGGGTGTGAGCGTGAGCATGTACCTTTCTTACAAGCTGTCCTCGTGTCGCCGGAGGAGGCCTTTTATAAGAATGAACTGCAGCCTCCGAGCCCCCTGTCCCGGGTGATTTTGTCCTTGTCATCCCCTCTCCCTGGGCACGGGGGCGGCTCCCAGGACCCTGAGTTGTGTGGCCTCCGCTCCCAAAGGCCACCTTACAGTACACCCCTGGGCTGTCCCTAGCCCTGCCCCCAGCCCATCCTCCATGGAGGGATCTCTCCAGTCAGAAGTAATAAACAGAATCACCCTACCTGTGGGGGGCCAGGCTTCTCATAGGGACCCATGGGTCCCCCCAGTGTGCACTGAACCCCTTTTCATCACCCAAGTCCCCTGGAGAAACAATGTGCTGCCACAGCTTTTCTAGAAGGAGCCGAGCAAACCTAAGCAACCCAGAATGTGGGCCTTTCATTTGCAGTTGGAGATAAGACCTCCTATGGGTAAATCTGCACGAAACCCCAGTTCCCAGGCAGGAACTTCTCAGGGAGCCTGTTGGGCCCCAGCTGCAGAGAGGGGGCCCTTCGCCCCCGATGGCAGGGCCAGGCTGAGCAGCTGTGGGAGCTGTCTGCAGACCCAGGGAGCTTCTGCACAGCCAGAAACTCTGGGGCCGTCGGGTGACACTTGCTGTGTCCCTGCTGAATGCTGGGAAGTAAAAAGGGTGCCCCCGCCTCTGGCCTGTGTTCTTTCCGTTGTGCACTGAGAGTCCGTCAGAATAGCACAGCGCCACTCGTGCCTCGGGCTGGGGTTACCAGGAAAGCATAGAGGGCCCCACCTTGGGGGAGGAATGGAAAGTTCGGGTGTAATTTTTCTTTTAAACTCCAGAGTGACTAACTGGCTTCGACCCTTGTTAAATTTTTTTTTTTTTTTTGTAATGCTCCCATAATAAGAAAATTCAGGGAGCACAGCCTGGTGTTTTCTTGGGTAATTGAGAACCCAAAGCTGCCAGTGGCTCTGTGTATCTCAGCTCCTGGAAGTCGGCCTGCAGGCTCAGCTGAGGTGCAGCCATTGGCCAGCTCTCCTCTGCCCCTTTTCTCTTTAAAGGGGTAACTAGGAGAAGAGTTCCAGTTTTTTCCATATAGGGAAATAGTAAGAAAACATAAATGCAGGGACGGCAACCAGTTGCCTGTTTTTCTGCTTTTTGGTCTGCTTTTCTGCCCATCGTTTTTTAATTTTATTTATTTATTATTTATTTGTTTATTTTTAATTTTTTAATTTTTGTATTTATTTTTTCACATGGGCAGGAACAGGGCTCAAACCCGGGTCTCTGGCATGGCAGGCAAGAATTCTGCCACTGAGCCTCCATTGTACCGCCCTGCCCATCGTTTTTAGTAATATCACAGTGGCAGCAGCAGACGTCTGCCAGCTGCTTCCCTGGGAACGGGTGATGCGTTCCCCTTGATGAGGAATATGCTGTTTTTACCCTTCTTTGTAGGCCGGCCCCTGGCATGTGGGGAAGCCAGGTGGGTTTCCCGAGCCGAGTCAGGATGTGGTCCTTGGCCTTCGCGAGACACTGCCCATTGGGGCTGTGGACCCTGCGACCCACTGGCCCTGCCCGCCTCAGGCCTCTGCAGCTGCTGGCACTGGTGGCCACGACGATGATAGTAACATCTGCTGACCAGGCACCAGGCACCCCACAAGGGCCTCAGATCCATTGTTTCATTTGTTCCCCCAAAACCCGTGAGCATGGAGCTCGGAGAGTGTCCATCACCTTACTGGGTCCCCCAAGAGAAGCAATGTGCTGCTGCGGCTTTTCTAGAAGGAGCCTAGTTGAACCCAAGTTCGCGGGCAGGTGACGGAGTGGGGCGCCTCCGCCTCCTCTCTGGACCTGAGCCATGCTGCACAGCCCGAGGTTGTCTTCCTCACGGGGTGACGTGGAACCGCCAGCCCTGCGGTGGCCCTGTGGGGCTTGTGCAGCTCCAAGGGAGATGCTGGAATAGGGTAGAAACGCTGCACCGAGTGGAGGTGTCCAGAGCCTTTTAAGAAAAAGATTGAGAAAGGTCTGTTAAGCTCTAGAGAGCTTATCTTTTGGGGGGGGCCACTGTTCAACCCATTGCAGCCCCTTTTCTTGTGTTGGGAGAGAATCCCCTGTACCTGGCGGAGGTTGTGGACATGTTGACACCTCCGACCATGGGTGAGAGAGCCTCAACTTGGAGAGCCCGGGGGCCCAGGAGAGGGGCTTCGGTCAGCCAGGGGACCAGGAAGACGAGTGGCCCCCTTAGCTAGAACGAGGCTGGTGTGATGTTCGTGTCCTAGCACAGTCGTGTCACATGCTGCCAGTAGGCTTGGCCTCGCTCCTGGCTGGCCTGGGTATGCCTGTGTGTATTTTTCTCACGACCCTCTCCTCCGACTGCTTGTGCAGCCTCACGCAAATTCCAGGCCTGCTTCTGGGAGAGCGGACAGCCTTCCCAGGGGGGTCCAGCTGCCCGCTGGGCTGACCCTCACCGCGCTGGGAAAGTGACGGCACACCGAGCGCTAAGTGCTGCATTTAGGCTCTTCTGGGCGCTCCTCAGTTCCTGTCATCTGTGAATTCTTTGATAGGAAAGGCAGCTAATCGTTTCTGACACAGAGCGTGAACCACTTATTTCCCAAGACTTGTCTCTCCGGAGTGTCTGGTTTCGTGGGCCCTCCCCACCCACCCCGCACCGCTTTCCCCTGCACCCACCAGTGAAATTGTACCCCCCGCTGGCCGCCCCGACGGGAATTCTCGGCACAGGTTAAAAGGCTGCAGAAATGTGAGCGCTTCATAAGAGCTGCACGCCTTTGTGCACACACAAAGAAGCTCGCTCCGGCTGCTTTAGAGTCTCTGAACTGCATTAAATGGGGAGGGTCTGCAGATGGGGGGAAAGATTTGTTAAAGGAAAATGAAAAGGGGCCAGACCCCAAGGGGTGACTGGGATTGATTTATGGAGAATTGGGACCTGGATCTGAGGCTTTGCCAACGTGGTCCTCTCCGGGCTCTCGTTTAAATGCCCAGAAGCCCAGGAAGCTTTTTCTCCTGTGGTGGCAGGGTCGAGCATAGGTGGGTCTGTCCTCGGCTGGCTGCATTTCTCCCTGCCCCACAGAAGGTTCTGCACGGGGCAGCCTGTGCCAGCCAGGGCGTCACCGGCCCTCAGTTGGTGTATCTTGTATCCTCTTTGCTCAGCATCCAAGATCCACGCCTGGGAGTCGGTGGCTGTCCTGCGCGCTCATGCATCGGCCTGCAGAGCTGCAGCTGTGGGGGTGGGGCTGGGCTGGGGGGGGTCCTCTGGACCTGGCTGGCCTCCTCCCCCCGGCCCCACCCTGCCACACTGGCCTTGGCTCACCTTGCCCTGCACCCTTCTAGCTCCGCAACTGAGCAAAAAGCCAGATATTGCCATTTGGCCCGTGCTGTTACCATGCTGTCTTTTTCTTTCATATAAATGTGTAGCAAATTTTAAAAATTCACAGAAAAATATCAGGAAGCAGTTTATTTTGTTTTGCTTTTTATTCTATGTTCCCCTCCACCCCTGCTGCCGAGCAAAGCCACGGACCCCATTCCATCGGCCAGCATTGAATCTTCAGGTCAGCGCACTGAATAAATAGCTTAAACCACTTTACCTTTTTTTTTTGTTCTTTTTCACGTCCTACGGGCTGCACCAGGCTGAAAGTAAGCCTGGCTCTGTTCCCATCTCCGGATTTCTTTCTCACTTGCTTTCACTCTGCACACCAGCCTTGCAGCCCGAGACGCTCTCCGCTCTCCGTGTTCCCTCGAGACGATAATGTATCCTAGTTTCCCTCACACCATCGCCTCTCCAGTCGGGGGGCTGTGTAGTTACACATACGCCTCGCTAGAGAACCTCCACCCTCCTGCTGAATATTACTTCTCATGGCAACCCTGAGAGCGGGGCTGGTGATGTATTTTCTCCCCTATTAAAGGGAACATTCCTTCCCCAGTTACCCCGGCAGGAGAGGCCTGGTGGGTCCAGCCTGGCAGCTTGGGGTTTTTTTGTTTGTTTGTTTTTCCAATTGGGGTGAAATTCATGTATCAAATGTACCACTGTCAAGTGAACGATTTTTTGGCTTGTGGTGCATTCACAGTGTTGTGCAAACTAGCCCCTCCGTGCACTTTCCAACATTATTGTTCCACCCCAAAAAGAAACCTCGCTTCTTCTCCTTGCTTCTCACTCCTCCCCTTCCCTCCTCTCACTCCCTCCTCCCCCTCCCCTTCTCCTCCTCCCCTTCTCCTCCTCTCCCTACCTCTTCCCCTTCCCCCTCCTCCCCCTTCTCCTCGCCTCCCCCTCCCTCCCCCTCCCTCCCCTCCCTCCCCCTCCCTCCCCTCCCTCCCCCTCCCTTCCCCTCCCTCCCTCCTCCCTTCCCCCTCCCTTCCCCCTCTCCTCCTGCCCTTCTTCCTTTTTCTCTTCCCCCTTACCTCTTCTCCTACTTCCCCCTCACCTCCTCCCCGCTCTCCTCCTTCATCCTCTTCTCTTCTCCCCTCACCTCCTCCCCACCTAGCCTACCCCCCACTCCTTCCCCCTAGCTTACTCCCCCTCGCCTCCTTTCCTCTGCTGCCTCCATGTTCTCAGCTTGCTGACACTGCCGGTGCTCAGCACTGAGGGCATGTGTTAACTAAGGCCAGCAGTGAGGTGGGCATTTTAAATGGCCGGTTCTGTGCACTCCTTATCTGGGGACAGCACGAGAAGGGGTGGGGCCCCCCGGTGTCCTGACCCCCACTCTGTGGGCAGGACCAGCCCTTGGCTGTCGTGTGTCCTCCCAACCTGACCCATCACTGCAGATCCCTCAGCCTGCGGGGTCATCCCTCTCTGAACCCCTAAACACTTGTTTCTGTGGCCAAAGGGGCATTGCTTCCAGCCGAACACCCTTGACTCAGGGTCAAGGGGCACCTGCGCTGATGGCCACCTTAGACTGCGCCCCCTCATGTCGCCTCGGCTGCCCCCACCAACCTGTCCAGGCGCCAGGGTCTCAGCCGAGGGTCGCCTCATGCCGGGAAGTGCTGTCCTAAACGGCCTTTTCCTCCCTGGTTCTGCTTGGGTCTCACGGCTCTGAGCACTGAGGGCACGCGCCTGTGCACCAGCTCCCATCGTGGAAGCAGCAGCCTAGTCTCTTTAAAGCCTCCCAAGGGCAAGTGCTATTTACTACTTCCTCACACCCATCCCCCAAATTGTGATTATAAATTATAAAGATAATTCGTGGCGGTGGGGGGGGGGCTCACTGCTCAAGGGTATTTATTCTCCCCCCAGATGGCACCTAATATTTAAGCTTTGCGTAAAGGGCAGTCCCACGTGTTTTCCAGGGCAGGCTGGTGTTACTGAGTGAGGGGGTAGACTTGTTTCTTCTAAACCCCTCTAGCTGTTGCTTCACTGAAGGTGGACTCTTCAGCCAGTCTGACCTTGCAGTCTCATCTGCTGCCTTTAGAGAACACGGGCAAATGACTGTCCATGCCCTGGGCCCTGGCTGGCAGGCTGGGAGACTCCCCTAGAGACAACACTGTGCCAGAGACTTGCACGCATTGTGCTGAAGTGAGGTTCCCCTTCTAGACCCCCGGGTTTTGCCACCATAAGTCCTGACCTTGTGGACAGACAACACGAGGGCTGCCATGGGCTTAGAAGGGTCAGCCGACCGACTGGGTGTGGGGGCAGGGTGCTGCGGCCACACCTCACAGCTGGGCAGGCTGTGCACTGTACAACCCTCAGGGTGCCTCTTGGGTGCACGGGGCCCCTCATGGTCATGCATCTCAGCCGCCCACCTGGCTGAGCCCCTGGGGCCAGCAGCTCCGTTCTCTGCCATCGAGCCCAGTGCCCATGAATAAATGAGGATGTTCGGTTCCTGTTAAACACCCAAGATCTCTGGTTTAACTGTTGTTCTTCCCCTGTTAAAAGCCATTGCAGATGATTTGATTGAAGTCTCTGTTATCACAACTACCTATTTCCCATGTTATCGTAAAGATGCGTAAGGTGACGTGTTATAAGCCCAGGCTGACCCCATAGACATCACTTTGAGGTGCCAAGTCTGTTGCTGATAAGGGTGAGGGGAGGGGAACAGCTTCCAAAGGGGAGGAAGGGGCTGGCGTGTACTGGGTGCTGACTGTGCAGCCTGCTGAGCGGGAAGTCAATTCAGGGGCCTGGCCTGGGGGGCCCTGACAGCCCGGCCTCCTGCTGCCCACCCCGTTTTGAGCCCTGCCTGCCGTGTGTTATGCAGAGAGTAGAAAGGTGCAGGGGTCAGCTCTGCTTCAGACCCTGGAGGGGTCAGCGGGGCTGACCCGGCAGGCTGTCCAGGGGCGGGGCCTGGAGCTGCAGATGTCCTGCAGGGCGCCTGAGGACAGAGACGGGGCTGCCGGGCAGAGAGCCAGCCCCTGGACAACAAATCCCAGTCTTTCCAAGAAGGTTCTGGAATCTGCACTTGCTCAGAAGCAGGCAGGTTCCTCCCTAGGGCACTTATTCCAGAAGATTCCCTGAGTAAGCAGCCCTGGGCAAGGACCCAGTGAGGCCTGTGTAGCTGTGTGTGCGAGACCCACAGAGAGGGCTGAGGGATGGGAGAAGCGCTTGAGGGCAGTGGGCTCAGTCTGGGGGCTCGTAGCGGGGTTGATGTGGGGCCAGCAGCAGCGGGAGGAAGAGCTCAGCCCTGAGAGGCTGCGGGATGCCTGGGATGACAGGACAGCACGTATATGGGGTGCGGGGCCAAGGCAAGGACACCCTGTTATCCGAGCCTTGGGAGTGCAGACCCTGTGGTGAGCGGGAGGCCGGCTCAGCGTCCCAGTGTGGGGTGAGTGGACATGGGGCCAGGGGTTAGGAGCAGAAGGCTCGGTCAATGGGGTTGGCCGGTTCCACAGAGGGGCTTCGTGGAGGCAGGGGGGCTCCTCGCCCTTCCCTGCTCCTCCTGTGGCACAGGCTGGGATGGTGGACCGCAGTGGGCGTGTCTGGCCCCTGGGGCTGGGCGAGGGCACGCTGACCTGCCTTCGCTTTCTCTGCCCACAGCCCAACATTGGTCACCTGGGCCTGCCCCACGGCCCATCCGGGGAGAAGGTGGCTGTGGTGACCGTGGATGACTGTGACACAGCCGTGGCCGTGCGCTTCGGGGGCTACATCGGGAACTATAGCTGTGCTGCCCAGGGGACGCAGAGCGGCTCCAAAAAGTGAGTGTCCTGGGGAGGGGACCCGCATCCGCCCCACAGCCACTGCTGCCCAATGGAGAAACCCACATGTGCATCCAGACCTCCCTGAGGCCCCAGCTAACCCCTGGGTTGGGTTGCTTCTCTCCAACCCAGTGGAACCTTCTAGAATAAATCCCCTTAGAAGCGACTACAGTGTCATACCAAGGCCAGCCCCGAGGTTTTGATGGCCGACTTACTGACCCCAGTGCCGTGGGCTTGCTGGTCCCTTCAGCCAGCACTGGTCCCCCTGAGCAGACGGTCAGTGAACGATCTGCCCGCTGCAAATTGGAGCGGCTGCGTCATCTCTGACACTGGCAGCTCCTTAGGCTCATTCCCACTCCGGAAGGAGGATTAACTCCCAACTCAGGCTGTGGCCATTCGCACGTTTCTCTCTTTGTGCCGCCCACCCTGGAACCTGAGCAGAGGTTCTGGGCCGGACCCGGCCACACCCCTGTCCACCTGACCCTCACCCACCTGCAGGGAGGGTGGAAGCAGGCCTGCTGTGTCCCAGTGCCTCGGGTGGGGCCTGGGTTGTGCTGTGCTGGGCCCTGCCCTCCAAGGTCACGCCTTCGCACCCATAGAGCATCTGTAGAAGGTGCCGTCACTGCGCCCGGGCAAGGCAAAGAGAGAACTGAGCACGCTGTCCTGGACCATGGCTGGGTAACCTGGTTTGCCAGGAAGTGATGCAGTTTGGGAAACCAAGGCACAGAGTGGTGGGAGGAGCCCATCTTGGCCCCAGGAACAGATCCCACTTCTAGGGTCTCCCGTGACCGTTGCCCACCTCCCTGGTACCAGCCCTACTCCATCATCGAGGTTCAAGGTCAGGTCTCTCCTGGCAGCCAAGGCCGGGTGACGTCACAGCAGCGTCCAGCCAGGGGGTGGGCTGCCCCTCACCAATGACCTCACAGGGTGGCTCTGCTTCCCAGGTCCCTGGACCTGACGGGCCCCCTCCTCCTGGGGGGCGTCCCCAACCTGCCTGAAGACTTCCCGGTGCACAACAGGCAGTTTGTGGGCTGTATGCGGAGCCTCTCCATCGACGGCAGGCCCCTGGATATGGCCGGCTTCATCGCCAACAATGGCACCCGGGCAGGTACGAGGCGGCCGCGGGGGTGCCCAGCTGTGGATGCCTCAGGGGGGCAGACCCCAGGGCCTGGGCTTTCTAGGGTGTGGGTCCTGCAGTTTGGGGCCGCTGCTGGACCACGCACACAACCCCAGGGCTTTTGGCCTGTCCCCAGTTGACCAGGCCTGCTGGCATGACAACTGAGAGACCCATGGCCTGGGCTGGGCAGCCCTTTCTCCTGCCCTGTCACTGCTTATGGTTTTACTGTGACCAGAGGGTCTCCAGCCAGGCCTGCCTTGTCCCTGGCCAGGGGCTGCTGGCCTGTCGTTCCTCTGGCTCCGTTTTTAGCCTACACTGGGTGCTGGTGCCTGTGCGCTGAGAGCACACCTGGCTCTGATTTGCAGGCTGCAGTGCTCTGAGGAACTTCTGCGCCGGCGTCTCGTGCCAGAACGGGGGCACATGTGTCAGCAAGTGGAACACGTATCTCTGCAAGTGCCCGCTGCGGTTCGGCGGGAAGACCTGTGAACAAGGTGAGCCCTGTGTCTTGCACCCACTTTTTCCCTAGCATAGTATCCCTGATGGGGCTAGTTGTCCCTCAGAGCCACCTTCCTGGTCCCCTCCCAAACCTTCTGTGAGCCTTAGGCTGGCAGGGAACCCCAAGCTGATGAGGCCTGGCACCCCATTTCCATTCCCCTCACCAGGAGCAGAAGTAGAGGGGTCCGTGTGCCTGGGGCAGAAGAACCAGCCCAGACATTGGCTGACGGCAGGTGGGCCCGGGGGTGCGGGGCTGCCCACTGCAGACACATGCTGCTCTAATCCAGGGACGCCCCTCCCCACCCTCTGCCCTGGCCACCACCAGGCAGGTGAGGGATGGGATTGACCAGGTAGGCTGACCAGGACCCACCTGTCTGCTGACCAGGGATCACGAACCTCCCATGCAGGCCAAGCGCCCCTGGCTCTCCCCTGGCCATGATCAGGAGCCCCCAGCCCCCACCTCACTTCCCAGGCTGGGTTGTCGGGGGGGTATTGGTGGGGGTTCGGGGGGATTCTTTGCAGAGCCCAGGACTGGTGGATTCAGTCTAGACACGCAGGTGGAAGTCTGGGAAGCTGACCTTCAGCCCCACAGTGTAAAAGGTCTGGGATTTTCTTCCCGCTCCCGCCCTGTAGCTGAGAAAGGGTCTAGTGGTCCGGCTGGCTGCAGGCGGCACCTGAGGGCTTGTCTTGTCCGCAGCCATGCCGCACCCCCAGCGCTTCGGCGGGGAGAGCCTCGTGTCCTGGAGCGACCTGGCTGTCACCATCTCTGTGCCCTGGTACCTGGGGCTCATGTTCCGGACCCGCCAGGAGGCGGGCGTGCTCCTGGACGCCACGGCGGGCATGGGCTCCCGGCTGCACCTCCAGGTGAGCGCGACTGGGCCCCAATAGGGCCACGGGGCAGGCGTGGTGCCCCAGTGGGCAGGGGTTCCACCTTGCCGCCCTCTCCCTTGCTGGCCTGGGGTTCCCTGATGCCAACCCAGGAAAGGAAAGGGAAGCACACTTCCCCAGGAGGCGGGCAGGTATGCCACTCACAGTGAGGGGAGGTCACAGTAGGGTGCCCGTTTCCAGCACTTTCTCTCATCCTCCAAGACCAGAGGAGACAGAGCGAGTGCCTGTGGGCCGATGGCCCCACTGTCCACCAGGGGTGTCTCCTGGCCACAGCTCTGGTCCCCTTCCCGCTGTACATTGGGCCCTTTTTCCCAGCCCAGCAGACAGCGCTCCAGGCTGGACAGTGGGGTGAGCGCCTTCCGTGGAAGCAGCGCGCCTCCGTCCTACGAGCTGGGAGTGACGCCCGTAGGCCCTACTGCCGGCCGCCTGCCCTTCTGAGGGGCCAGCGCCCTTAGAAGCTTCCTGAAGAACCCGCTTAGCCTTGTCTTCTCTTCGGGCAACACACTTTTGTTTATTTAAAAATTGGCTAAGCAGTAGAGTTCTTCAAAAGTTCTTCTTTTTTTCTTTAACTTAAAAAAAAGTTTAGTTTATTTTCAATTGTAGTCAAATATACGTAATGTAAAAAATCATTTTAACCATTTTAAGTGAACAATTCTTTGACATGAAGTATGTCAGCAGTACTGTGTAACTTCATCACTGTTCGTTCCATCATCCCAAACCAGAACTTACACTCATTTTGTAATAATTCCCCTATTCCCCCTGCCCCACCCCAGGCCAGCACTGTTCTGCTTCCTGTCGCTATGAATTAGCTGCTTCTAGGTATCTCATATAAGAGAAGTCACACAACATCTGTCCTTCTGTGTCTGGCTTGTTCCACTCAATACGATGGCTTCCAGGAGCATCCGTGCTGTAGCAGCACCAGCACTTCCCTTCTTTTTACGTGGAATACTATTCCGTGGTACAGATGGACTGTGTGTTTATCTGTCATCCGTGCGTGGACACCGGGTGGCTCCCACCTCTTGGCGACTGTGATGAATGCTGCGATAAACACGGTGTGCAGATATCTGCTGGAGTCCCTGGTTTCGGTTCTTTTGGATGTGTTCCTAGGAGTGAAATTTCCTGGTCATATGATAATTCAGTGTTTAACTTTCTGAGGAAGCCCCAAACTGTATTCCACAGTGGCTGACCATTTTACACTCCCGGTGGCAGTGTACGCGGGTTCCTGTTTCTCCACGTTCTCCCCAACACTCGCTGTTTTTAGATTTTTTGATAATGACCATCCCAGTGGGGGTGAAGTGGTATCGCATTGTATTTCTTAAATGGCTGTTGATGTTGAGTATTTTTTCACATACTTATTGACCATCTGAATATCTTCTTTGGAGACTGTCTGTTCAGGTCCTTGGCCCATGTTCTGATTGGGTTGTTGGTCTTTTTGTTGTTGCGACATAGGGTTTCTTTATGTATTGTGACTATGAAACCCTTATCAGGGTTTCATATTTTCTTCCATTCTGTAGGTGGTCTTTTGACTTTAGTGATAATGTCCTTAGATACGCAAAAGTATTTAATTTTGGTGAAGTCCATTTTATCTATTTTTTCTTTTGTTCCCCGTACTTTTGGTATATAATCTAAAGATCCATGGCCCACTACAAGATCCTAAAGATATCACTGTGTGTTTTCTTGAGAGTTTTATAGTATTAGCTCTTATATTTACGTTCTTACAGTCAACCACCTCTCTTGCCTTGAGGCCCACCATACCTGAGTAATCATGCAATCACCTAGGACAGTCCACCCCAGATAAAACAGCTCTGTCAGCCAGAAGCCCTTGCTGGAGCTAGCAAGAGAGAGTCCCGTCTGCTGTGACCCCACATTCTCGTGGCACTGGGCCTCGTTTTATTTCCCTTGCCTGGGCCAGTACTTCTTGTTCTACCCAGTGTGGCGCAGACTCAGGTCCAAGACAGGACAGGTGGCTCTGGGCTCAGACTCGGACATGAGATGGGCCTTTGGAAGTGTTTCAGTTTGTTAATGCTGCAGGGTGCTGGAAAGCAATATTCCAGAAATGGAAAAGCTTTTAAAAAGCGGATTTTATAAGTTATAAGTTTAAAGTTCTAAGGCCGTGGAATTGTCCAAAGTAAGGCACCACTAAGAGGTTACCTTCACTCAAGAAGTGCTGATGCTATCTGGAACACCTCTGTCAGCTGGGAAAGCACGTGGCTGGTGTCTGCTGGTCCTTGTTTCCAGGTCTCTTGCTTCCAGCTTCTGATGCCATTGATTTCCTCTATAAGCATCTGTGGGCCTTTACTCAGCTCCTCCAGGACACAACTCTGGGTTCTGCCTTACTTAGTATCTCATGGGAAGGCACCTGGCGACATCAGCTGGGCCCTGCCCTTGACTAGGATTTGCTTTCTCTGTCAGCAGTCTGTGTCTGTGTCAGCTCTAGAGCAGCTTTTCTCCAAGAGTCTGCATTTGAGGTTTCTCCAAAATGTTTCCCCTTTTGAAGGAAACTAGTAAACCTGAATGGGTGGAGTCACAGCCACATCTAATCAGAAGGTCACACCCACAACTGGGCATTCCACATCTCTGTGGAGAGAATTTAATCAGAAGTTTCTGCCCTACAGTATCAAATAAAGATAGAAGAAACAGCTGCCCCCACAGGATTGGATCATAATTAAAACATGGCTTTTCTGGGGTACATAATCGTTTTAAAATGGAACAGGAAGCATCTGCTCCAGGCTCTTGCTTGCACAGGGGCAATCCAAGGCCTGTGGGCCTTTCTCTGAGCTGCCTGGTAAGTTGGGCTGGGAAACTGTGGGCTCTAGGCCCCACAGTTCCCTCGTTGCCCAGGTCCCCTGGCAACTCTCAGGGGACTCAGGTCCCCTCAGCCCCTCTGCTGTATCCCTGTGGGCGATCTCTCGGTGTGAGAGGGAAAGGAAAAGACTTCCAGAGTGCAAAGCCCCTGCCCTCCACCTGTCCTGTTCACAGGGCACGGCTCATGGGCTTCCCTGCTTTGGTCCCATTCAAATCGGATAGAAGGTGCAGCCTGTGCCTCGGGCGTGATTATGGCTGTCACTGTTTCCCCTTATTAACTTATAATTTCTTGTGTTTACCAGGCAGCCACTGAGCCAGCTCTGGGCCAAAGCTTGGCAAACACAATTCTGCCCAGGGATGCTATTTTTCTTTGTGGTTGTTTCATTGCTGGAACAAATTGAATTGGCTGTTTTTGATTCAGGTGATGGAGTGGCACTTGTGGGTTGTCATTTGGCAGTGCGGTCCCCATAGGAAAAAATGTTCATGTTCGATAGGAAGGACTCCGAAAGCTAGAAACTCCCGTATTGCTTGAGTGATTACGTTATGTGTCACTAATCCAGAAAGAAAGGGGTTTTGCCAGGGACTGCAACCAGTTCCTCCCTGGAGAAAGCCGGATGGCAGGAGTTCCTGCTCCAGGGTGGGGGGTGGGGGGGGCCCTCCAGACCCCCATGGTCACATAGAAGCATACCCCAGGGAAGTTCCCAAAGTCTGACTGGCCAGGCATTGCAGGAATGTTCCGGACCATTTCCACTCGACACTCTCGGCAGGCAGGCCTTCTGAGCTCTTTGGGCAGCAGTGTGGGTGTTCCTAGGTAGTTCCCTCCGTGCCAGGCTGAGTGAGGCCAGGATGCCATCCTGCAGCCCGAACAATTTGGGTAATTGCTCTCAGGCGCCCTAAATCTGCCTGCATTGTCAAGTGGATAGCCTTGCCAGTGTTGAATGCCTCGTTAATTCCAGGGGTGTGGGGGTGGCAAAGGTGGCAAGCAGGGACTGCCGCCAGCCCTGGGGTGATTCGGCAGAGATCGCTTTTGTTTGTAGGCATAATAATATCATTTTTATTGCTCACCTGTTGGCTTTGGAGCTGTATTCCAAGGACAGTGAAAGAGAATGGCACGGGACATGAATGAATTGACTCAAACTTCTGAAGGATAAAAGGAAATGATAGAAAAAGGTGAAAAATTCTCTTCTTAAATTGCTGATCATTGGAAACTAAAATCATTAGGTACGTTATCTCTAAAAATCAGTTCAAAGTCTCTTCTACCGGCTATCGTGATTTCTTCTTTGACCGCTGGGGTATTTAGAAGTAGCGCCTGAATTTCTCACCATGTGACGTTTTCTAGTAAACTATTTAATTTCTAGCATAATTGCAGGTCGGTGAAAATGCTCTTTATGATTTCAGAACTTTGAAATGTGTTGAGGCTGGCTTCTCAGCTCAGCAGTTAAGCAGTTGTTGCACATGTTCTGTATGGACTTGCAGAGTGTGTGCTCTGAAGTTGTTGGGTGAGGTGTTCGGTGAACATCAAGCTTGTTCATTGTGGTTTCCAAATTCTTGCTATCATCGCTGATTTTTTTTTTTTGTCTGCTTGTCCTCTTGGTTGCTGAGAGAAGTGAGTTAAAAATCTCCAACCTTCGTTGTGAATTCATTTGTTACTCCTTTGAGTTCCATCGAGGTTTTGCTAATTTATAGGTTTTATGCCTCCATAACTAGATGCATGGAAATTTAGAACTTGGGTTGCCTTCTTGGAGATTTGACTCTTATTGTTATGAAATGCTTCTTTATTTCTAGTATTGATTTTTTTCCTAAAGTTTACTTTGTCTGGTATTAATATAGCTACACTAGCTTTCTTTGTGTCATTTTTATGATTATCTTTTTCTATCTTTTCACTTTCAGTATTTCTGTATCCTTATATTTTATGTCTTTCTTAAGCAGTGCATTAATAGTTGTTTCCTTTAATTCAGTCTGAGCATTTTTGCCTTTTAAATGAAGTTATCATAAAACATGTGTATCATAAGTTAGTACTAATTTATGAAATTAATATTTACCTTCAGAAATATATACCTCCTGTGGTTACCTGAATCTGTTTCCTTGAAAGTTCTTTGGTTCCCATTGTTGTGGGAAAGCCTGTCTGATGGTTTTATTATTTGGATTTGCTGTGGGTTTCTTTCCATTATTTCTTGTTTTTCTTGGTTTTCAATCACATCTTCTTGTCCCCTCATATACTCGGTTATTTTTGATTGCGTGCTGGACATCGTACTGGAAAACTAGAGAGATCTGAAGCCATGTTGGTGGTGTCATTTTACTCCAGATAACACAATCCCAGACGACTTTAATCCAGTCACTGACTGAGATGACTCAGAGGTGGGCTTTTGATCCTGCAAGGGCCAGTCTGTTTCCTTTTTACCCCTAGCATGTATCCCTTCAGGGTCTCAACCCAAAGAAGGGTTTGAAGAGGATTCCTCCCTTTGGCAGGCACTGGACTCCAGTTCCATGAGTCTGAAAAGTTTTGCATGGCCTTGCAGCCTTAGCTGCCTCTTCCAGAGTGGGCTTTTGTGAGTATGCATTAGCAGGCTTTGCTCCATGGATAGCCTTCCCTGCAGGGCCTTGTGTTGCTTTGATGCCTTCAATCAGATGTTCTTAAATATTGTGTCTCATTTATCTAGTATTCTCAGGAGGAGGGTTGTTGGAGTATTTCTTATGTTTCATTGGGGGCAACAAGATCTTAGTGTTGCTCCTGGCTGTTATTTTCAACATGGGCATTTTTAGGCCAGTTTCATTGCTGATTTCTGATTTGTCTCACCTGTATTTAAACATGTTGGCTTCAATCTTCTCTATAAAGTGTACTATTTATGTCTAAAAATACGAGCCTGATCGTCATCCAAATGTATCATGGTTCCCAGTCTTTAAGTCTCATGAACTTCTTCTTGATCCATATCTTCCTTGACCTCTCTCAAATATTTGATGCTTTTTCCCCTAGAAAAAGGCATATAATTCTGAAAGGCATAAAAGGCAACCACAAATCCAAACTTGGCTTGATTTTTAAGCCTGTTTTTGATCCAGTGCCCCATCAGGTCTGTGTACGTGGCTCCATTATTCAAGTAACTGCAAAGCATTTTCGATTTTGCTGTCCCTGCATTGCGCATCAATCAGCAGGCCTTGTTCTCCCTTTCCTGCAGATCCTGAATAATTATGTCCAGTTTGAGGTGTCCCACGGCCCCTCGGATGTGGCCTCCATGACCCTGTCCAGGTTGCGTGTGACGGATGGGGAGTGGCATCACTTGCTGATCGAGCTAAAGAGTGCCAAAGAGGGCAAGGACATCAAGTACCTGGCGATCATGACCTTGGACTACGGGATGGACCAGGTGAGCTGTTGCCTGCACCCTCCTGGTTGCAGATCTCTTCCTCAGGCTTGACGGAAAAACACAGGGACCCTTCGAAGTCCCAGGGGCCTTCCAGAGACCCTGTGGGCTCAGAAAAGCCCTTTCCAGGCCCCTGTGAACTTCAGTCTCCTGTTCTGTCTTCTGGGTTCCCAGCATCTGCTTCTCTGGATGCAGGGAAGGAACTGGCCTCCGTCTAGCTCTTCTCCATCATGCCTGGCTTGTCACCATTAGCACCTTGGCATTGGTTTCATTGAGCAGCGTGTGTGTGCCAGGCATGGTGCTCAGAGGGCTGCAGAGATAAATATTGCAAGGGGCCCAGTCCTCATTGGGCCAGGAGACCAGGGAAAAGAAGGTCCCTGTCCCCAGTGGGCAGAGGAGCATTCCAGGCAAGGCATGCTCTGAGGATGTTTGGTGGGCCAGACTGGATTTCCACCATCAGCAGTGGGTAACACAGGGCCCTTTTTACAACATGCCCACCCGTTCAAGGCGATTGCTTGTGATTCTTAAGGGCTCCTAGGTCTAAACTCATCTGACATCACAATTTGAAAATTAGCCTCTGTAGTGTCCACACCCATCCCTGACTCCTTGGGACTGAAGATCTAACTGGGACTTTCCAAGATTCCAATAATATTTGACACGTTTTCCCCTTTCTGCTGTCTGCGTGGTTTACCAGACACTTTGCCACATGGTGGCTCATTGTGGTCGGCCTGTTCACCACCCAGCTCACCGTGCTGGCCTAGCCAGGTGCAGATGCCCACCTGGTGCCTGTGAGCCATGGGCTGCTGTGTCCTTCCGTGTGACGGCCGAGCTGGGCCTGGCCTCGCCCTCTCGGGGGGCTTCGGGCTCTGGGCGTTTGCTTCTATGGCTGTGTTCCAGCCTTCACACACCGCCCTTCCCAGCTAGAGGAAGTTTCTAGAATGTAGCCTTAGAGTCCTGATCCCCCTCTCTGTGCTGCAGGACATGATGCAGATTGGGAACCAGCTTCCCGGGTTAAAGATGAGGAGCATCGTCATCGGGGGTGCCTCTGCGGACAAGGTGTCTGTGCAGCAAGGATTCCGGGGCTGCATGCAGGTACTGAGGAGAGCAGGGGCAGGCGGGAGAGGGGCCGGCACCTGCCAGCCGAGTGCCTGTGGATGACCTGCTAGTTTTCAGAATTAGTTACAATAATCAAGTGTGTCTGATGGGCATCCCAAACTTAAGGTGTCCAAGCCACACCCTGATTTCCTTAGACCCATCCTTCCCCATGGTTCCCCTCTGAGTCAGGGGCTCCCCCATCCCCCTACTGGGCTCTTCTCCCCCCATGTCCTCCCAGATCCCCCCACCAGTTTGCCCACCTACCCTAAATCTGGCCCCTCACCCCTCCGGTGCCCCCACCTGAAACCACTGGTTTCCTTCCTATCTCTATAGATGTGTGTGCTGTTCTGGATGTTTCCTATAAATGGAGTCATCTGATGTCCTTAGCGTCAGGCCTCTTTCACTGAGTGTGACGTCTTCCAGCTCATCCATGCTGTAGCATGTTGTTCTAGTTTGCAAGCTGCTGGAATGCAATGTAGCAGAAACTAAATGGCTTTTTTTTTTTTATTTTTTTTATTTTTTTTTTATTAATTAAAAAAAGAATTAACAAAACAATTAGAAATCATTCCAATCTACATGTACAATCAGTAATTCTTAATAACATCACATAGTTGCATATTCATCATTTCTTAGTACATTTGCATCAATTTAGAAAAAGAAATAAAAAGACAACAGAATAAGAATTAAAACAATAATAGAAAGAAAAAAAAACAAAAAAAACAAAAACAAAACACCTATACCTCACATGCAGCTTCATTCAGTGTTTTAACATAATTGCATTACAATTGGGTAGTATTGTGCTGTCCGTTTCTGAGTTTTTATATCCAGTCCCGTTGTACAGTCTGTATCCCTTCATCTCCAATTATCCCTTCTCTTTTTTTTTTTTTTTAATTAACGGAAAAAAAGAAATTAACCCAACATTTAGAGATCATACCATTCTACACATGCAATCATTAATTCTTAACATCATCACATAGATGCATGATCATCATTTCTTAGTACATTTGCATTGGTTTAGAAGAACTAGCAACATAACCGAAAAATATATAGAATGTTAATATAGAGAAAAAAATAAAAGTAATAATAGTAAAATCAAAACAAAACAAAACAAAACAAAACAAAAACCTATAGCTCAGATGCAGCTTCATTCAGTGTTTTAACATGATTACTTTACAATTAGGTATTATTGTGCTGTCCATTTTTGAGTTTTTGTATCTAGTCCTGTTGCACAGTCTGTATCCCTTCAGCTTCAATTACCCATTGTCTTACCCTGTTTCTAACTCCTGCTGAACTCTGTTACCAATGACATATTTCAAGTTTATTCTCGAATGTCCGTTCACATCAGTGGGACCATACAGTATTTGTCCTTTAGTTTTTGGCTGGATTCACTCAGCATAATATTCTCTAGGTCCATCCATGTTATTACATGGTTCATAAGTTTATCTTGTCTTAAAGCTGCATAATATTCCATCGTATGTATATACCACAGTTTGTTTAGCCACTCTTCTGTTGATGGAGATTTTGGCTGTTTCCATCTCTTTGCAATTGTAAATAATGCTGCTATAAACATTGGTGTGCAAATGTCCGTTTGTGTCTTTGCCCTTAAGTCCTTTGAGTAGATACCTAGCAATGGTATTGCTGGGTCGTATGGCAGTTCTATATTCAGCTTTTTGAGGAACCGCCAAACTGCCTTCCACAGTGGTTGCACCCTTTGACATTCCCACCAACAGTGGATAAGTGTGCCTCTTTCTCCGCATCCTCTCCAGCACTTGTCATTTTCTGTTTTGTTGATAATGGCCATTCTGGTGGGTGTGAGATGATATCTCATTGTGGTTTTGATTTGCATTTCTCTAATGGCCAGGGACATTGAGCATCTCTTCATGTGCCTCTTGGCCATCCGTATTTCCTCTTCTGAGAGGTGTCTGTTCAAGTCTTTTTCCCATTTTGTAATTGGGTTGGCTGTCTTTTTGTTGTTGAGATGAACAATCTCTTTATAAATTCTGGATACTAGACCTTTATCTGATATATCATTTCCAAATATTGTCTCCCATTGTGAAGGCTGTCTTTCTACTTTCTTGATGAAGTTCTTTGATGCACAAAAGTGTTTAATTTTGAGGAGTTCCCATTTATTTATTTCCTTCTTCAGTGCTCTTGCTTTAGGTTTAAGGTCCATAAAACCGCCTCCAGTTGTAAGATCCATAAGATATCTCCCAACATTTTCCTCTAACTGTTTTATGGTCTTAGACCTAATGTTTAGATCTTTGATCCATTTTGAGTTAACTTTTGTATAGGGTGTGAGAGATGGGTCTTCTTTCATTCTTTTGCATATGGATATCCAGTTCTCTAGGCACCATTTATTGAAGAGACTGCTCTGTCCCAGGTGAGTTGGCTTGATTGCCTTATCAAAGATCAAATGTCCATAGATGAGAGGGTCTATATCTGAGCACTCTATTCGATTCCATTGGTCGATATATCTATCTTTATGCCAATACCATGCTGTTTTGACCACTGTGGCTTCATAATATGCCTTAAAGTCAGGCAGTGAAAGACCTCCAGCTTCGTTTTTTTTCCTCAAGATGTTTTTAGCAATTCGGGGCACCCTGCCCTTCCAGATAAATTTGCTTATTGGTTTTTCTATTTCTGAAAAATAAGTTGTTGGGATTTTGATTGGTATTGCATTGAATCTGTAAATCAATTTAGGTAGGATTGACATCTTAACTATATTTAGTCTTCCAATCCATGAACACGGTATGCCCTTCCATCTGTTTAGGTCTTCTGTGATTTCTTTTAGCAGTTTTTTGTAGTTTTCTTTATATAGGTTTTTTGTCTCTTTAGTTAAATTTATTCCTAGGTATTTTATTCTTTTAGTTGCAATTGTAAATGGGATTCGTTTCTTGATTTCCCCCTCAGCTTGTTCATTACTAGTGTATAGAAATGCTACAGATTTTTGAATGTTGATCTTGTAACCTGCTACTTTGCTGTACTCATTTATTAGCTCTAGTAGTTTTGTTGTGGATTTTTCCGGGTTTTCGACGTATAGTATCATATCGTCTGCAAACAGTGATAGTTTTACTTCTTCCTTTCCAATTTTGATGCCTTGTATTTCTTTTTCTTGTCTAATTGCTCTGGCTAGAACCTCCAACACAATGTTGAATAATAGTGGTGATAGTGGACATCCTTGTCTTGTTCCTGATCTTAGGGGGAAAGTTTTCAATTTTTCCCCATTGAGGATGATATTAGCTGTGGGTTTTTCATATATTCCCTCTATCATTTTAAGGAAATTCCCTTGTATTCCTATCTTTTGAAGTGTTTTCAACAGGAAAGGATGTTGAATCTTGTCGAATGCCTTCTCTGCATCAATTGAGATGATCATGTGATTTTTCTGCTTTGATTTGTTGATATGGTGTATTACATTAATTGATTTTCTTATGTTGAACCATCCTTGCATACCTGGGATGAATCCTACTTGGTCATGATGTATAATTCTTTTAATGTGTTGTTGGATACGATTTGCTAGAATTTTATTGAGGATTTTTGCATCTGTATTCATTAGAGAGATTGGTCTGTAGTTTTCTTTTTTTGTAATATCTTTGCCTGGTTTTGGTATGAGGGTGATGTTGGCTTCATAGAATGAATTAGGTAGTTTTCCCTCCACTTCGATTTTTTTGAAGAGTTTGAAGAGAATTGGTACTAATTCTTTCTGGAGCGTTTGGTAGAATTCACATGTGAAGCCATCTGGTCCTGGACTTTTCTTTTTAGGAAGCTTTTGAATGACTAATTCAATTTCTTTACTTGTGATTGGTTTGTTGAGGTCATCTATGTCTTCTTGAGTCAAAGTTGGTTGTTCATGTCTTTCCAGGAACCCGTCCATTTCCTCTAAATTGTTGTATTTATTAGCGTAAAGTTGTTCATAGTATCCTGTTATTACCTCCTTTATTTCTGTGAGGTCAGTAGTTATGTCTCCTCTTCCATTTCTGATCTTATTTATTTGCATCCTCTCTCTTCTTCTTTTTGTCAATCTTGCTAAGGGCCCATCAATCTTATTGATTTTCTCATAGAACCAACTTCTGGTCTTATTGATTTTCTCTATTGTTTTCATGTTTTCAATTTCATTTATTTGTGCTCTAATCTTTGTTATTTCTTTCCTTTTGCTTGCTTTGGGGTTAGCTTGCTGTTCTTTCTCCAGTTCTTCCAAATGGATAGTTAATTCCTGAATTTTTGCCTTTTCTTCTTTTCTGATATAGGCATTTAGAGCAATAAATTTCCCTCTTAGCACTGCCTTTGCTGCGTCCCATAAGTTTTGATATGTTGTGTTTTCATTTTCATTCGCCTCGAGGTATTTGCTAATTTCTCTTGCAATTTCTTCTTTGACCCAGTCGTTGTTTAGGAGTGTGTTGTTGAGCCTCCTCGTATTTGTGAATTTTCTGGCACTCTGCCTATTATTGATTTCCAACATCATTCCTTTATGGTCCGAGAAAGTGTTGTGTAAGATTTCAATCTTTTTAAATTTGTTAAGACTTGCTTTGTGACCCAGCATATGGTCTATCTTTGAGAATGATCCATGAGCACTTGAGAAAAAGGTGTATCCTGCTGTTGTGGGATGTAATGTCCTATAAATGTCTATTAAGTCTAGTTCATTTATAGTAATATTCAGATTCTCTATTTCTTTGTTGATCCTCTGTCTAGATGTTCTGTCCCTTGATAAGAGTGGTGAGTTGAAGTCTCCAACTATTATGGTATATGAGTCTATTTCCCTTTTCAGTGTTTGCAGTATATTCCTCACGTATTTTGGGGCATTCTGATTCGGTGCGTAAATATTTATGATTGTTATGTCTTCTTGTTTAATTGTTCCTTTTATTAGTATATAGTGTCCTTCTTTGTCTCTTTTAACTGTTTTACATTTGAAGTCTAATTTGTTGGATATTAGTATAGCCACTCCTGCTCTTTTCTGGTTGTTATTTGCATGAAATATCTTTTCCCAACCTTTCACTTTCAACCTATGTTTATCTTTGGGTCTAAGATGTGTTTCCTGTAGACAGCATATCGAAGGATCCTGTTTTTTAATCCATTCTGCCAATCTATGTCTTTTGATTGGGGAATTCAGTCCATTGACATTTAGTGTTATTACTGTTTGGATAATATTTTCCTCTAACATTTTGCCTTTTGTATTATATATATCATATCTGATTTTCCTTCTTTCTACACTCTTTTCCATATCTCTCTCTTCTGTCTTTTTGTATCTGACTCTAGTGCTCCCTTTAGTATTTCTTGCAGAGCTGGTCTCTTGGTCACAAATTCTTTCAGTGACTTTTTGTCTGAGAATGTTTTAATTTCTCCCCCATTTTTGAAGGACAATTTTGCTGGATATAGGAGTCTTGGTTGGCAGTTTTTCTCTTTTAGTATTTTAAATATATCATCCCACTGTCTTCTAGCTTCCATGGTTTCTGCTGAGAAATCTACACAAAGTCTTATTGGGTTTCCCTTGTATGTAATGGATTGTTTTTCTCTTGCTGCTTTCAAGATCTTCTGTTTCTCTTTGACCTCTGACATTCTAATTAGTAAGTGTCTTGGAGAACGCCTATTTGGGTCTAATCTCTTTGGGGTGCGCTGCACTTCTTGGATCTGTAATTTTAGGTCTTTCATAAGAGTTGGGAAATTTTCAGTGATAATTTCTTCCATTAGTTTTTCTCCTCCTTTTCCCTTCTCTTCTCCTTCTGGGACACCCACAACACGTATATTTGTGCGGTTCATATTGTCCTTGAGTTCCCTGATACCCTGTTCAAATTTTTCCATTCTTTTCCCTATAGTTTCTGTTTCTTTTTGGAATTCAGATGTTCCATCCTCCAAATCACTAATTCTATCTTCTGTCTCTTTAAATCTATCATTGTAGCTATCCATTATTTTTTCTATGTTTGCTACTTTATCCTTCACTTCCATAAGTTCTGCGATTTGTTTTTTCAGTTTTTCTATTTCTTCTTTATGTTCAGCCCATGTCCTCTTCATGTCCTCCCTCAATTTATCGATTTCATTTTTGAAGAGGTTTTCCATTTCTGTTCGTATATTCAGCATTAGTTGTCTCAGCTCTTGTGTCTCATTTGAGCTATTGGTTTGTTCCTTTGACTGAGCCATATTCTCAATTTTTTGAGCGTGGACAGTTATCTTCTGCTGCTGGCGTCTGGGCATTTATTCAGATTTCTCTTGGTGTTGGACCCAGCAAGGTTGTAATATTTTTCTGTGAAATCTCTGGGTTCTGTTTTTCTTATCCTGCCCAGTAGGTGGTGCTCGTGGCACACGTTTGTCTGCGGGTCCCACCAGTAAAAGGTGCTGTGGGACCTTAAACTTTGGAAAACTCTCGCCGTCCTGGGGGTTCGCTAGCCGAAGCGGCTTGAGCCGGCCCGGGGTCCGAACGCAGGGAGGGTTGCTGGTCGCCGCAGCCAGGGAAAGAGCCCGTCCGAATTTCCTAGTCGGCCCTGGGCAACAAGCGTGGCGGGAGGGCGCCAGCGGCAGCGGCCCGCCCGAGAGAGTGCACGTTCCCCGGGAGTCACGGGTTTGGAAGGGGCCTCCCCCGCCCGTCACTGTTCTCCGCGGCCTGGGGGTTTCCGATCCAATTCTCTCAGTTGGTCCGGGGGCTGCGCGTGGTGTGGGCGCCAGTCGCCTTGGTTTCAGGGGACCACCTCTCCAATTCTCCCAGCCGGCCCGGGAAGGGGGAAGGGAGTAACTCCGGCCGCTTGCCACCCCGCCCGGTAAGGCCCGCGCGCCTCGGCGATCTCACCCGAGCTGCTTCTCTCAGCCAGCCAGCCGTTCCAGGATGGGGTACGCTGTCTTTTTTATCTCTGTTGTGGCTTTGGGCGCTTTCTGTATCGTTTCTACTCCCCTAGTAGGTGTCCTGGAGAAGAAACTAAGATCTGCGCGTCTTACTAAGCCGCCATCTTCCAGGAAGTGTCCTAAATGGCTTTTAAAAGGGGGCATTTATTAAGTTGCAAGTTCACAGTTATAAGGCCATAAAAATGTCCCAATTAAAACAAGTCTATAGAAATGTCCAATCTAAGGCAGCCAGGGAAAGATACCTTGGTTTAAGAAGACTGATGACGTTCAGGGTTTCTCTCTCAACTGGAAAGGAACATGGTAAATGTGGCAACATCTGCTAGCTTTTTCTCTGGGCTTCTTGTTTCATGAAGCTCCCCTGGTGGCATTTTCCTTCTTCATCTCCAAAGGTCTCTCGCTGCGTGGGCTCTGTGGTTCTTATGGCTCTAAAAAGGGACTTTCTCCAAAATGTTCCCTCTTTTCAAAGATTCCAGTCAAGGCCCACTTAGAATGAGTGGAGGGGTGGAGTCACATCTCCCTCAGCTAAAAGTTAATACCCACAATCGGGTGAGTCACGTCTCCGTAGGAATAATCAAAAAGCTCCCAGCCAACAATATTGAATGAGGATTATTTTCTGGGGTCCACAGATTTAAATCAGCACACATGTATTGGTACATCATTTCCTCTTTATGGCTGAATGACCCAGGTCGGGCTTGCTGCTGAGCTTACTGCATGGGGCCCCTTCATTACAGCTTACTGCATGGGGCCCCTTCATTACAGCACACATGGCGGGCTTCTCTGCCTGGTTCCCTCTGTAAGGCCACCCCCTTCTCTGATTCTTGGAGCAGCCTCTGGAATCCCACAGGGCTGCCTTTTCCATGCCCGTCGCCACAGGTCATTCTTTTTCACTGCCCTCGTCCTCTTTTTCCTTATGGCTCTTACACCAGGTGAAATTATCCTACAGCTCTGTGTCTGCAGGGCCCATCCCCCTGCTGGAATATGTGCATCAGGGCAGTGGGGGCTTGGCTACCCACCAGTCCCCCAGCAGTCTCCGTCCCCCCAATCCATCTGAAGATGGGTGAGGCATCTCTTCTGACATACCTGACAAGGGACTGGAGAGAATCTGGGGTTTCCTTGATCCCAGTTACTTTCTGGGCTCCATCCAGCCCCAGGGACCGAGGCCAGCTGTCCTTTTATTAATGCAGGGAGTGAGGATGGGCGAGACGTCCACCAATGTCGCGACCCTAAGCATGAATGACGCCCTCAAGGTCAGGGTCAAGGATGGCTGTGAAGTGGAAGACCCGTGTGCCTCGAGCCCCTGCCCGCAGAACAGCCTCTGCCATGACACCTGGGACGGCTTCTCCTGCACCTGTGACAGAGGTGGGGCCACAGCAGGACACACGGACACCCCTAGGCCCTCTTCCTCCTGATCTCTGCTGGGGGAGGGTTGCACCTTTGGTCTTGAATAGATGAGGGGGCCTACTTTTGGGCATCAGGGTCCCCCTGCTTGAATCTGAGGGTCTCTGGTGCTTTGTTTTATAACTAAGTAATGGCCTCTCTCCTGATTTTAAATGTATCCCTGCATCTCTTTTTTATTTGGGGTGGAGAGGACATAACCAACCCTGTTGTTAGGGTACATGATGAGGTTAGGGAAAGAATTAGAGAAAAGGACGCATTTGAATTTTGGAGCTGTGGAAGACATCCTCAGCGGGTGCCCTTGTGACTGGGAGGGGGTCCGCGCCCCTTCCTCCCCCAGCTCCCACCCTCCCTGGGGCAGCCAGCGGGATGGGCCCTGAGCCTGGGATGTTCAGGGATCCCTGCTCCCCAACATAGCTGCCTCCTGGGTCCCCTCTGGTGACTTCAAGGTACCACTGCTTTCCCCACCTGAGCAGCAAGCAGGGTAAGTGTCAGGAAGGCCACAGATTGTTCTAGACCTCTCCCCGGTCAAAGATTGGCCTGGAGGGTCTCACCCTGAAAGGTGAGCCTGCAATGCCAAAGCCACTTCCAGGAGGAGGCAATGCCGCCCCTGTCTCCCCAGGTTTCTTTGGAAGAAAATGTGTGGACGCATGTCACCTGAACCCCTGCGAGCACGTGGCGGCCTGCGTGCACGCGCCAGCCTCCTCCCGGGGCTACGCCTGTGAGTGCGGGCCTGGCCGCTACGGGCCCTACTGCGAGAACAAGTAAGAGCTCCTCCCGCCCCTTCCTTGCAAAGCCCACTGAGCCCCCTTCTTCTTGCCGGGGACTTGGCTATGTAACTCCAATGCCTGTCTTTCTGGGTGACAAGGAAAGATGTTTTTTCAAATTCAGCATGGAATGCCTAAGAATCAAATCGGGCTTCTCAAACCAGCCCCCGTTAGAGCCTGCTTCTGCTCCCAAAACACAGTACACCTAGTGTTTGTTCAAGGCACCCCTACCCACCCCCCCAGCTGTGCTCAGTGAGGCAGGGCTGTGTTGGAGGGATGGAATGGGTGCAGAGCACTTTATCTGTGGGCCGGCAGGGTTGAAACCCTCGCTGGTGTGTGCTGTGTGCCCTGGCATGGGTGACAGGAGCAGTGGCCTCCTGGGAGAGCTGTGTGCAGAGCACAGGTGTGTGCTGGCAGGTAGACCACTCTTGGCCATCTGGAGCCTCTTGGTTCTTGGTGAACCAAGGCTCTGGGGCCCCTTCAAGGTGGTGCAATTGTGGCTTGCAGTCCTGGGCCACCAGCACCCCTCATGATGCACAAAGCCAGGGTCAGGTGGTGCTAGCCACACCCTGCGTGACAGGAAACCCTTGCTGCACTTCCTTGTGTGTTCACTCAAGACCAGAGCATGCTGCAATCCTGGTCAGGGGCAGGGCTCACAATCTCAGGAGAATGGGATGCAAGCTGAGCAAGTGTTTAGGCAAGGCAGCCTGGGAGTGGAGGGGGACATGGGAGCCAGGGAAACTGAAGGGGGAGGGCATTCCAGGAGGGCAGAGCCATAAAAGAGTACTGGGATGGGGCATAAGGAACTCAGCTGGTCCAGCCCTGGCTGGGTACAGCCTCCCCGTCATCCAAGCCCCAGTCCCCCCACCCCAGGGGAGAAGGTCCTGACTGTCCACCCAGAATTCCTCAGACACTTGCATCTCACTCCCAGCCCCTGTCTGCAGAGGTCCTATCTACAAACTGCTTGTTTTAAAAATGATTTGCTTTCTCACTTTTCTTCTGCTACCTCAAAAGTGTATCTGAGATGTGTAGGTGTGAGCATACAGGTGCGCAGATGTGCAGGCTGATACACGTGTAGGGGTGTGTACATGTGTACAGAGCCAGCATGGACCTCCTGAGTGGGGAGCAGAAGGGGCAGCCTGCGGTGGGAACGGTGCTTGGCTCTGTGGAGACCACAGGGCCAACAGAAAATTAGCAAGAGCAGATCTGAGTCCCTGAGGGCCACCAGCTGCAGAGCAAAGCCAGAGGAAGGGGGTCCACTCAGAGCCAGAGACACACCAAGGCCGAGGAGGGGAGGGCAGTGGGTACACAAAGGTTCTGGGGGCTCCATGCTGTAACACAGACCCATAAACGCCAGGCTGGAACCCCAGGCTTGGGAACACTGCCCTGGTCATTTTTATGTCCATGATGCACAGTTGGTACTTAATAATTGATTGTCACATGAGTGAGTAGATAGAGGCTGAGCGCTGAGTGGGCAGATGGAAATGCTGTTAGACAAGATGGTAAAGGCAGGGCATCATTTCATTTTGAGGAGCCTGGGAGACACTGGGGAGAGTATCCCACAGGCAGGTGGGGCTGCAGGTGAGTGATCTAGGTTGGGAGCAGAGGCGGCTGTGAAGCAGGTGAGCACGGCCGGAGCTTCGCGATGTAGCTGCATTGTGCTGACTGGAAGCTCTCATTGCATCACCTACATTCACCTACCTGTATACACACACCTGCACACACATCTATCTGAACACACATACCTACGTATGCACACCTACATATATATCAGACATGCATCAACCTGTACACACGTACACATCCCTACACGTGTATCAGCCTGCACATCCGCACACCTGTATGCTCACACCTACACATCTCAGATATGCTTTTGAGGTAGCAGAAGAAAAGTGAGAAAGCAAATAATTTTTAAAACAAGCAGTTTGTAGATAGGACCTCTGCAGACAAGGGCTGGGAGTGAGATGCAAGTGTCTGAGGGATTCTGGGTGGATGGTCAGGGCCCTCTCCCCTGAGGTGGGAGGACTGGGGCCTTGGATGACGGGGAGGCTGTACCCAGATTCTGGTCTCCGCGAGGCCTCTGGGTGGCCATTGCTTATGCCAAAAGGGATGTTTACCCACACTGTGCCCACTGGGCCATTTTCCCAACAGGATCGACCTCCCGTGCCCCAAAGGCTGGTGGGGGAGCCCCGTCTGTGGGCCCTGCCACTGCGCGGTCAGCCAGGGCTTCGATCCCGACTGCAACAAGACCAGCGGCCAGTGCCGGTGCAAGGTGGGTACGCGGCCATGACCCAGGCCCCACCACAGGGTGAGCCTGGAGGGTGCTGTGGGCGTGTGGTCACACACGCACCTGTACGTGCACACACTTGTGCTCACACACGCACCTGTACACACACCTGTACCCGTACATGCACATACACATGTACACACACACATCTGTACACACACCCAGTTCTGAGCCTAGGAGATCACATTGGGCAAGTATTCACACACACGCACCTGTAGACACACACACATACACACAGTCCTGAGCCTAGGAGGTTTCCATGGGCATGTGCTCTCACACACACATACATATGAACCTGTACACACGCACATACCTGCACACACAGGTTCTAAGCCTGGGAGGTCGCCATAGGTGTGCTCTCATACACACACCTGTACACATACATACAGGTCCTGTGCCCATGAGGTTGCTGTGGGCATGCACTTTGACACACACACCTGTACACACACACACAGGCCTGAGCCCAGGAGGTTGCTGTGGGTGTGTGCTCACACATGCACTTGTTCACACACCCATACCAATATGCTTTTACATGTTTCTCTGTGCATCGACATGCCCTTTTGATGCCCGTAACCCCCTGGTTTAGGCTTGTGAGAAGTGGAATCCTACATGTCTTCAGCCTAGCACCCACTCTTGGGCAGGAAACTTAAGGTTTCTGTGAAGGTGGCACTGGCCACTGATCTCCCAGTGGCTGTTCTCCTGGTCTTTTCTCAGACCAGACCTCTGTGATGACTGAGATGTTAAAACACAAGCGGGTGTTCTGCCCCTCACCGTTGCCTGGTGTGTGGGTGCACGGGCTGGCTCTCCATGCTCCCAGGTGGGCTTGGGTGTTCTCAGTCCCAATTATCAAACCACCACTGCGTCCTTGACCTCAGCTCTTCAGAACCTGTCGGTTGCTGCTGCTGAGCAGCTGGGGCTGGTCCCCAGAGGCTGGTCACAGCTCAGCGGGCCAGGGCTGCCACTGTGTGAGCCCCTGACCCAGGAAGGGGGGGGTGTCATCTCCGAACCAGTGAAAATGTCCCGTGCATGCCACAGGGGTTACAAAATGAAACACAACTTGTCTCCTGAAACACTGAGATGAAAAATCAAAACGGCCACTGTGGGTCAGGGTCCAGCTCACCCCACATGGTGGTGGGCAGCAAGGAAGGAAAGTGGGCATACTCTCGGAGAACACTCATTTATAATTTCCTTCTCATTGAGAGTTAGAGCAGAGCAGGAATGGCTTTAAAAAGTAAAAATCACAGTTTGTTTCCCATGGGTGTCCGTATCTCCAGGCTTCCTGCCCTCCCATCTCAGTGTTGGAGCCCTTCCGAGTGAGTCGTTTGGTGGCTTTGCCTGGATGACACCTGAGCATGGGCCTGTGAGGCACCCCGACCCGCAGCCCCTGCCCCAGTTCTCCCAGGAGGAGGGCAGCCACCTAGGGCTGTGGCCCAGCTAATGGCCGAGCTGGCGTAAACCCAGGGCTCCACCCCCACCCCGATCAAACCTGGGCTTTTGGCCTGCCCAGTGCTGGACAATAAGGCTGTTTAGGGCTGCTCTCCATAAAGCTCCATTTGAATCTCTGTCTCTTTAAAGCAAAGCAAAGATTGGCTAGGAAACTAGAGAAGGCATGTACTTTCCTCAAGAACGCTCCAGCCTGGGTCTGGGAACAAAGGCCCCAGAGAAGCTTGGGGAGAGTGGGTGGGCGCAGCGGTGAGAGGCCCCCGAAGCCAGGTTGGTGGCACACGCAAACCTCTGAAGCACCTCGACGCTGCCCAGGAGACACCATCCCAAGCGTTGGCCACTGCGGTGTCTGGCTCAGGCATGCCTACACCCCTTGCCCTTGCAGGAGAATCACTACCGGCCCCCAGAGCAGGAGGCCTGCCTGCCCTGCGCCTGCTTCCCGCAGGGCTCCCACAGCCGCTCCTGCCACGCAGAGACCGGTCAGTGCGCCTGCCGGCCCGGTGTCATCGGCCGCCAGTGCAACCGCTGCGACAGCCCCTTTGCTGAGGTCACCATGCTGGGCTGTGAAGGTCAGCGCAGGCGCTGGGTCCCTTTGGGCCGTGTACCGAGGACAGGCTGCCAGACTGCATGGGAGTGCATCTAAGCACATGCTGGGGCTTGGGGGTGCACTCGGCAGTTGGGGACTCTAACCAGCCTCTTGGCCTTCTAGAAGCCTTGCCCTGTAGGAGGGAGGGGTCAGGGCCTGGGTTCCCACCTCCCCCTGCCCATTGGGCTCTGGCGCCGCTGAAGGGACGGGTGGCAAGTGACCCAGGACTGGGGGTGGAGGGATGTGCGGAGAGGGCTGCTGACCAGCCCCCTCCCCTCTCCCCTATGCTCAGTGATCTACACTGGATGTCCCAGGGCCTTCGAGGCTGGCATTTGGTGGCCACAGACCAAGTTCGGGCAGCCCGCTGCTGTGCCATGCCCCAAGGGATCCGTGGGTAAGTCCTTGTGCTGCTCGCCAAGGGAGAGGTTGGACCAAGGCGGACAGTGTGGCCGAGAGCCCCTGGGACACATGGACAGTCCACAGTGACAGACCAGAAGAGCCTCACTGAACCAAAGTGTTGCAGGAAAGTGAGATAACTTTTTCTGTGATAGTAAACAAGGAAACATGTAAAAGGCATAACACAGAAACAGCGTGGCATGCTGTGCTGTGCAGCTCCAAGCTGGGGCCATATACTGGCTGGGGGCCTGGGGATGTGGCTTCACTGGCTGCAGCAGTGGCTTTCTTTTTTTTTTGACATGGGTAGACCCCGGGAATCGAACCCAGGTCCTCTGGCATCACAGGCAAGCATTCCTACCTGCTGAGCCACCGTGGCCCGCCCAAGTGGCTTCTTCTTGTACAGAGGTGGTGGCCAGGGCCACAGTGGGCTGTCAGGGACACAGGGACAATGATGCCCAGGACGTGTGCCACCCAGCACCGGGCTGCGGAAATTGCTGCACCAGACTAGCAATTCAGCCAGTGTCTTTCTCGTGGACACACTCTGTGCCCGGCACATCCTTACCAGGCAGCTGGATCAAAGGGACTGGCTTGGCTGCAGATGTCAGGGCAGTGGAGGGGCATCCCGTTTGTCCTGTGCCCCTGGTGCCCATCCTGCCCTTCGGCATGCTGTGGGCCTGCTGCTCCCACGGTGTCCACATCCCAGCCAGCTCGGGGCTCAGGGGAATTAAAACCTTAGCAAGTGTTACCTCCCCAGACGTGCCTCACTGGCCCTGTTCTTGGATCTCTAGGAAACGCAGTTCGACACTGCAGCGTGGAGAAGGGCTGGCTACCCCCGGAGCTCTTTAACTGTACCACCTTCTCCTTCATGGACCTCAAAGTCCTGGTAGGGCCCGGAGACGGGCGTGTCGGGGGAAGGGTGTTATAGCACACGGGCCCACCCAGCTCAGAGTCTGCAGGGTGGGGCTCCAAGACTGGGATATCAGCCTTTCCACCCATCCTGGCTATACCTGTGTCCATGCAGGGCTGGGCCCCACATTCAGATGCACCTGTTTCTGAGTCCCTTTCTCATCCCGTTGCATCTCTCATTCCTTCCATGGCGTCTTTCTCGAGCACTTGCCAGCCAAGCAGACTCATGCCATACCCGTCAGCTGAGGCTCCTTTTGTATTCAGGGATTGTCTGTCCTTTCTGGTGGGAACCCTTTGTCCAGAAATGTCCAAGTTGGGGAGGACCCACGTGGCCAAAGCAGACATGCAAGCTCTGTGTGGCCCTTCCCATTCCAGAATGAGAAGCTGAGCCGCAATGAGACGCACATGGACGGCGATGGGGCCCTGCGGCTGGCCAAGGCCCTGCACAACGCCACGCGGCACTCAGCGGCCGTGTTCGGCAACGACGTGCGCACGGCCTACCAGCTGCTGTCGCGCATCCTGCAGCACGAGAGCCAGCAGCAGGGCTTCGACCTGGCCGCCACGCGGGACGCCGGCTTCCACGAGGTAGGGGCGGCGTGAGCCTGTTGGTAGTTGCGGGGGCCCTCAAGAGGCTGCACCGTAAATGAGGTTGTCACTTCCCCTGGGGTGGAATGTTAATGAACAAACGAAAAAGCCTGTGTTTTCACACTCAGAAAGCGGAACCGAGACTGCGAGATTCCCGGGTTTCTCGGGGTTGGGTACAGCACCATTTGGGGATGAGGGCCTCGTGTTCCTTTGTCCGCGAGGCCCCCCTGACCTGGCGCGAGGTGTCTGAACAGGCCAAGGGCCAAGGGTGCACACCAAGGCTGGGTGCATGCTAAAGCCACGTGCACCCTTGCGTCCACTGTGCTCGGCCCCCGGGGCAGAGAACTACTTGCTTCTGGGAGGATGCGGGAGGAAGCGGGAGGGGAGGGGAGACAGCAGGGTGGGCATGCTGCAGAGAGTAGCCAGCCTTCCCTCCAGGGCGCTCTACCTGCCTTCTCACGTCAGCACACCCCGGGCTGCTCTGGGCCATTAAGATGGAGAAGCCTGTCCTGTCTGTTAGAGACCCCCACCTGAGGGTGGAGACACGGCCACTCTGTCACCTGGCATAATATGGAAGGAGGCCACATGAAAACAGGGTCATGCAAACCTATTTTCTTGACAACTTTATCCAGTTTTTAAGGAAATAGATACTGTTCTCCCCGCAAAGTAGTTTAGAAACTGGAAAATTGATATAGCTGATTGACCAACCAGAAGCTTACGCCACACCACTGAGATCTGAGTTCACCTTCTGAGATGAAGTCTCAGGAGGCAAAATTGGCTTTTCCCATTTTCTTCCAATTATCTTCTGTTTCTAAACGCAGCCCAGGGGGGCGGCAGGCCATGGCCCGTGCCCTGGGGTGTGCCAACCCCCCCCCCCCCCAGCTGTCATTCACTGGCCTTCTGGGGCCGTGCTGGGCGGTGCCAGGCACCATTTGTGAGGCCAGAGGTCCTGGAGAACCAGGTCTGGGGTCCGATGCTCAGCTCAGCCCTGGGAACCAGAAGGGTGGTACAATCTTCCCATGCCTCAGTTTCTCCATTTGCAAGTGGAGAAATGGCAATGGACAGATTTTGGGGGCAGTTCATGGGCTGAGTTCTTAGAAGAGGTCCCAGCCCCTCTTACTGTTATGGTAATGAAAGGCTTTGGAAGGTGTCCCACAGGCCCAGGTCCTGGCAGGACCTCTCACAATCTCAGACCTTGAGAGGCTGATGCAGTCTCAGGAGGGGGCTGCTCTGGGCCCTGGGGACTCTGGTCTCTGTGTGAGCTGATACCTGGGTCCTTGAGCATGGGGGCAAGGAGGTGGGGGACAGGAAAAGGGGGGAGGGGCAAGAGGAGGAAGGGAGGGGAAGAGCTGGGGCAGGAGAAAGAGGGGGAAGGGAGAGCAGGAGAGGGGAGAAAGGGGAGGGGTGGGGCAGGAGGAGCGAAGGGGAAGCAGGGAGGGCAGTGAATATCTCCCATGACATAGGATGTCGACTCGACTACCAGGAAGCTCCCTCCTTTGCTGCTGAAAAGAGGAGACCTGGCAGAAGTGATGACAGTGGGTGGGGGGGCTGTCAGTGCTGACCCAGGACTCTAGGCCCGTGTGGACAACTTCCACAGCCACTTGTGATGCTTTGCAAGTGGCGTTTCCGGCCCGGTGTCTGTGCTGGGTTGAGGCCCCAAACCACCCACCCAGGCCCTAAGCCGCCAGAGCCTTGCGGGAAGTATGCTGAGGGCGTGCAGGGTGGGCGGGTAGGGGGCGCCCTCACCGAACCGGGGCGTCTGAGGGCCTGCAGTGAGGTCCCCCGCGGGGGTCGGGTAACCGGTTTCCTCCCTTTGTGCCAATGCCCGCCTCTGGCCCCGCCCACCCAGCATGGCGGCCCAATGGCCTCCTAGAAGCGCGAGCTCGAGTGCAGCGGCTGCTGAGTTCTGCTCGCCGCGGGCCGCAAGCCTGAGTCTGCCCGTGTGGTGTCCACCCAGGACGTCGTGGGTACGGGCAGTGCCCTCCTGGCCCCCGAGACCAGGGCCGCGTGGGAGCAGATCCAGCGCAGCGAGGGGGGCGTGGCGCAGCTGCTGAGGCGCTTCGAGGCCTACTTCAGCAACGTGGCGCGCAACGTGAGGCGGACTTACCTGCGGCCCTTCGTCCTCGTCACCGCCAACATGAGTAAGGGGGCGGGGCGGAGGGCGGGGCTCGGCGCCCAGCCAGAAGCATCCCAGGCCCCTTTGACTGAGCGCAGTGGAGGTCGAGGCCTGGGAAGCTTACCTGTTCCCCCGTGGCCCGGCTGAAGGGTTACAGCCACTACTTGGCCACTTGCCTAGAAAAAGGAACTGACCGCCCTGTACCGCGTCTGGCTGTCTGGCAGACAGGAGAGCCGGCCTTCCTGGCAGGGACTGTGAGGCTTCCCCAGTAACAGTGGCTAGGGGCCCAGTGAGCAGCCACCACGGGCTGGGTTGATTGGAGGTGGACACGACATGGCCCTGGAGTCCCTTTCTAGAAGACGCAGATGCTGTGCTCCAGCCACAGGCCCAGCCCTCCCTGGGAGCAGAGCCCTCGTCCCCTCTGATGTGGTCATTCCAAGGAAAGCTGGTGCCCCATCACCCCCTGCTGGGCCCTGGACCTCACCAGGCAAGAGCAGGGCATCCAACAGGGCAAACCTGGCACCTTGGACCTGTTATTCTGGGAAGGGGGCATCAAGGGATGGCAGAAGCAGCCTCTACCCCACCCAGGCAGAGTTAGCAGGAAATCCCAAAGTCCGTGTAGAATGGCCTGCCCATCTGTCCGTCCCTGTGTGTTTTAAGTGCTTGTGTGGGCAGCCGTTGGTCAGTTCTGAGCAGTGGTCTCAGCGTCACAGGGAATGGAGCCTGGGGGAGCCCGCTGGCTCTGCCAACTTGTTCACCCTATTTTTCACCTTGGGACAGGCTCGGGTCTGCCCCACTGCAAGTCTTAGCCCTGGATCTTAACTGTCAGACCCTTAGGCCACTCTGGACCTCCTGGGCCCTTCCTGAGCCCAGATCCCACATATCTTGCTCCCCGCTGTGGCTCTGCCACTTCTGTCCCAGATGGAGCACCTGCTCCAGCCTGTGTCCTGTCCTTGCCCCTGTAGAGCCCCCTGCCTGCCTCGGTGCACCCCCTGGCCATGGGCTGTCCTTTCTCTCAGGACCCCTCTGTCCCTGGTGCTCTGGCTGGGGGGTGTTCCCTCCATCACCTCCCCCCTCACACTCCTTTCTGCCAAACTGCAGCATGTCTGGCTCTGCTCTCCTCCCCCCAACCCCCCCACCCCATACTGCCCACGTGGGGGCCCCCCTTGCTTGGCTGGAGACTGATGGCCTGGACGGTGCTGTGAGATGGCACAGATGTCTCCTGGAAGATTCGGGTTGACCTGTGTGCCCAGGCCCCACGTGAGCAGTGGCAGCCAGCGCCTTGTGGGCTTACTGCCTCTACAGCTGCCTGTCCCGCAGCCCAGCAGAGACAGGGCCGTGTCACAGGGAATGGGGATCAGAGCTGAGCGTGTGCCATGTGTGAGCCTCCCGCCTCTGCTCGTTGTCCCGGAGCCCCCCAGAGCCCGGCCCACAGCTTTCGGATGGCGCGGTGAGCGACTGAACTTGCTGCCTCCGACCTCACGCTGCCCTGCCCGCTGCTCAAGGAGATGCAGAACGGATTCTGTCTTGGAGACCGTGGGCTCGGGAGGCTGGAGCCGGGTGCTTCAAGCATGGTCATGGCTCCAGAGGGTGCTGTCAGATTAAAACAAGCATTCCCCACAGTTCTTGCCGTGGACATCTTCGACAAGTCCAACTTCACGGGCGCCCGGGTGCCACGGTTTGAGCTCATCCGCGAGGCGTACCCAAAAGAGCTGGAGTGTTCTGTCTCCTTCCCCGCTGACTTCTTCAGAGCCTCGGAGAAGAGAGGTAACCCCGGAAAGCCCTGCTCGTTGGGAGGGGGGGTGAGGGCGACCTCGTAGGGACCCCAAAAGATGCAGCAGAATGATACGGCCGCTTTCATGTCCCCATGTCCCCCAGGGAAGGCTGAATTTTCGGGGGATCCCCGAGGGGCAGCGGGTGGGGGTGGGGGGCATAGGCAGCCAGGGAAGGGGGGGGCTACTTCCTCCAGGGTTTGTGTGATTGATGATGTGACACATGAGAGCACATGTAAGTGGGGTGAACGGCCGCCCCCACTCAGGTGACATTTTAGAACTCCCCCCAAAACTGGGATGCTATCTGTGGGTAATTCTTTAATCCAGGGGCAATAGTTACATAAAAGCATACACACTTTGACTATTCTTGAAGCATTTTTGTAGGTCCATTCCAACTACTAAAAATTTTTCAAGATAATAGGATTTAGAAATGGAAGTACTCCAAAAAGTTCATTTTAAAATTCAGAAATTTTTTTGAAAATTAGTTTTGTCAGTTCGGAGAACATTATATCAGGTGACTTCAGTGGAAGCTTCTAAAGAGCGTTTTACCCTGCAGGCCTGAGTTGGACACCGACCCCATCTTACGAACTGCATTTTGTGTCGGGTGGGTGATGTGGGGTTGTCGGCAGCTTGCTTTGTCTGTGCATTTTGGCCCTGCCCATCCATGGAGGTAAGGCGGGGTCACATGGGCCTTTGTAATTTTGCCTAAAAGAAATTTCACTCTGAAATTATTGGCGCCTGTTATAAATTGCCACTGAGTCATCAGGCTGTCACAAGTGAACATGTAGGAACTAGGTTTGCTTTAGGAAGTCCCCCTGGAAGTGGCTTCTGGAAGCTGCTTTCCTGTTCTCCTGGGGACCAGAAGCCACAGTCTGGTGCACAGCTTTCCTCACCCATAAATGGCATTTGATTCGACAGGGTGGCATTTAACCCACTGAAATGCCAGGCCGGCTCGCACACTTGTCCCCCATCTTGAGAGCTGTTTCATTTGGGCTGAGATGTCGCCACCGTGGCCCTCTCGGACTTTCCCCGTCCCCTCCTAGTCCTCGGACATCCCAGTTTCCACATGGCAGCTCAAGTCTGTGTGTCCCTGTGTGTGAGGGGCTTCCGGGAGGTGGAGCTGGAGCAGCCCCGGGCCCTACGCCCCACTGCTGCAGGTTTACTCCCTCCTGGAATCCCCACTTTCCTCCTGTCCCAGAGCCCGCGGGGCTCCCGGTGCCTCCAGGGTGGCAGTATCGCCTCCATCTGCCACCCGGCCCCTCTCGGGCCTCGACCCTTGTTTGGCCTGTGGGGCCAGCTTGCCCTCGCTTTCCAGTGTGGACAGAGTGCCTTCCGCAGGCTCACACCCGGCCATCCTCGGCCACCCCTCACCCCCACAGTGCGTCTCCGCTTTGAGTTACTCTGGGGGGCCCTGGTCTCCTGGGTGAGGCCCTCGGGGACAAGGATAGGCCTGGCCCTGGGGAGCCTCAGACGCGTCATGGCTGGACTGATAGGTACTTGGAAAGGGATAAATCGATGGCATTCTGGAAGAAACTAAGGCTTTAGACCCAGGATCTGTTGGAGCAAGTACAAAGAAAGGAGCAGTTTCTCACCCTGCCTGTGCTTTGCAGGGAGTCTTGGGATGCATGAGCTGTTGGCTGAGTGGCCGCCGTGTCCCAGGGTTGTCCTGCTAGGGAGATGAGGAGCCGATGTCTGCCTGGTGGGGGTGGGGGGCAGGGGGGAGCAGTTCATCGTGGGAATTGCCTGCAGGGAGAAGCAGCTAAAGCAAGTGGGGGGCAGGCCCATCTCGAGAGCCCTTAGGGGGAGTTCAGTGGATGGCCTCTTCATCTGGTTCTCAATGTGTTAAGTTTTATAGGCTGAAGAACTTGTAAATGTGCTGAACCTGTAAAGGTAATTACGCCAACCAAAGGAAAGACCCAGACTGGGTAGGCCTGGCCCAAGGGGAGCAACTGGGGATAGGGCAGCATCTGGGGAGATCTCAGGCACAGGGAGCGCCTGATACTCTCACTCCTGAAACCTGCTAGCCCGCTGCTGCCTTCCTGCAACACACCTCCCTGGGAAAGAGCCAGGGATGTAGCTTAGTTAAGGGCTGGTCCCTGAGCAGGGGGCGCAGGCAGTGACACCCTAAAGACCAGTCAGTGAAGGACAGCTGTAGCCCACACACGGCCCTTAGCAAAAACCACCGGGAGCCAGCTCACAGGCCATAGCTGAGCTTCGCCCTCTCTGGTGCTTCCACTATGTGCTGGGCTAGGAGGGTGGGGAGGCTGTGAGCCCCCTGCCCAGGCACATCTTCCCTCTCAGACAGACCCCCGGGTGGGCAGGCAGCTGCTCTGAGTCAGGTCTTCGGGGTGAACCATTCCTGCCCCAAGGCATCTGACCCCTGAGCAGCCCCTCCTCTCCTTTCCAACTCCATTCCCATCAGACGCTCCCAGAAGGTGCCTGCTCTGCTAGATGGGTAACAGCCAGGTTGCATTTTTGTTAGTTGTGGAGAACGGGGTTACTTGTGGCCAAGGGTTCCCTCCTGCAGTTTGGGAGAGAAAGAAGCAAATGGGGCGAAGGCATCCTCAGGCCAGCAGGCAGACGTCACAGCCAGTGCTTCCGATGGCCCTTTGGGGACATACAGGCAGGGGCCACTTAGTGTGCCCACCGAGGCACACCTGCGTGACAGCCGCCCATCTGTCCCCTGCCTCCTCGAGGGCCAGAAGGCCACAGCCCCCACCTGTAACCCCATTAGCCTCACAGGCTGGGAAATCAGGGTTAATTCAGGGTCTCTGCATGCGAGGTCGCAGGCTGTAGTGAATAGCAAGAAAGCATAAGCACCTCCGCCCTGAAACACTTATGTTTGTTTACGGGGCATCTGCATGCACTCATATTTCTGTATCTTGTACAATTTAAAACGTGTCTGTAAATGGGGTGAGAGGAGGAAGTGCGGAGTGCCCCGCTGTGGGACCTGCACCCTCATGTAGCCATGGGGGTTGGGCAGTCCCCCAGGGTCTGCCTGTGGAGTGAGAAGGAGCCTTGATTCTAGTTAGAGGCGTCAGGGAGAGCCTGGGGCTTGCTGACCCCCCTCACATCCGGGGTCTGTTGCAGAAGGTCCCACGGGGCGGAGGGCTGTCCTGCAGACCGTGCCACCAGGGCCCGAGGCTGAGACGGAGGCCCCATCCAGGCGGCGGCGGCGGCACCCGGCAGACCCCGGACACTCGGCCGTCGCACTGGTGCTTATTTACCGGACCCTGGGGCAGCTGCTGCCTGAGCACTATGACCCTGATCGCCGCAGCCTCAGGTGAGGCCCAGGTGCCGGGCCCTCCCGGTGGTCCCTCCGACAGGCTGCTGCTCCTGACCTCGTCACCCCCTACCTGCCTACCCCCATCCCGCCCTCCCTTGGCGTCTCCCTGACTGCCCTCGGCTTCCAGGAAGTTGCTCAACTCCGCCATGTGTCTGTCCAGAAGGCCCCCCAACCGCAGCGTGTGCCCCAGGCCCCTGTGCCAAGTGGACACCACAGCGGAGCACCCGGGACCCGGCAGTGAAACTCGGGTCAGCGGTCCCAGGCCCCACACCCAGCCCCCAGCTACGCTTGGATGCCACTGGCTTCTGGAAATACCAGCCAGAAAAGCCGAGTCCTGCCCACGGGAGCCCCACAGCCCCATCAGCTCTTCTCGCCTGAATTTCATCTTACATGCATCCTGGCATCTGAGTCCTCACCTCCACCGTGCTTAGTGGCTGGAGGCGCTCCATTGTGAGCTGTGACTCGTTTCCCAGGTTCCCTCTGGTGACGTTAGAGTGGCCTTTGGAATCTCTGCTGTTGTGCAGAGTCTTTACAAGCACAGCTTCCCTTTACTTATAAACTTCTGAGGTCCCCATTGGCCCAGACGCCGTGGCTACCTGGCCCCTCTGTCGGTAATGGCGCCTGGGCTAAGGACCTGCCGCTGCTCCTCAAGGGCCACGCGGGTTGTTTCCTCGGGCTGTTGACAGGCGAGTGTGAACGGACGTTTCTGGGCGTCTGTCCCTCTGCTCTGTGTGGCGCCCACAGGTTGCCCAGCCGGCCGGTCATCAACACAGCGGTGGTGAGTGCGGCAGTGTACAGCGAGGGGGCCCCACTCCCCAGCCCCCTGGAGAGGCCCGTCCTGGTGGAGTCGGCCCTGCTGGAGACCGAGGAGCGCAGCAAACCCGTCTGCGTGTTCTGGAACCACTCCTTCACGTGAGTTGGACGTGGAAGCCAGGGCAGCCCCTAGGTCCTGGGTGCTCAGGCTGACCACGTCGCCCATGGCGGCGTCCTTTCCGGGCCTGCTGTTTCCATTCTAGCTTCTCGGGGGGCAGGAGGCTCGTCCTCCAGCTCTGCTCTTGGGGGCAGCAGAGTCTCCCCTGCTCACACATGCACACATGCACACACAGGGACGTGCAGAGACGCATGCACACATGCACATGCAGAGAGATGTGCACACACACTAACGGAGAAATGCAAACACTGGGATGTATGCGCACACGCATGCAAACAGCCACAGAGACATATGCATGCACACGCAGACATGTGCAGACATGCACACCCAGAGAGATGTGCATACACACTCACAGAGAAATGCAAACACTGGGACATATGCACACACACATGAAAACACAGACACACCAAGACCTGCAAATGTGCAGAAGCATACATAGTTGCACATGCACACATAGGGAGACGTGTGTGCACACATGGAAACATGTACACATGTGTACCCGCATACACACTTCAGGAAGGCTTACCTTGGGCACAGGCCATCCCTGCAGGACTCCTGTGAAGCAGCAGCTGGGGCTAGCACAGAGCCTGCCTCCCCAACAGGCAGCCCTCCAATATGGGGCTCCAGGCCTAGTGGGGGTCCTGACCCCAGCCCAGCCCATGCTGGGGCACATTTGACCCCGCCATGGCTGTCCAGACTTTGGCAGAATTCATTCAGCCCATGCCCGATAGAGAGTCAAAGATGTATCTGATAGGTTGTCAGGGACACAAACTTGCATCTCTTTGAGTAAAGGAAGAGGCATTGTGTAGTTTAAAAAGAAGAAAGTGAGTGGGTTTTGCCCCTGATGAGATTTTAGATTCAGGGGCATGCTATTCTATTGGCCAAAATCCAGGTGGGCATTTTGGCTGTGGTTTGATCTTTAGCTGGGTTTTTCAAGTGAGGTGTGAGCTTGCCTGCATTGGCCTGTCTCTACAAGGAACCTGCTCTCCCTCTGCTAACTTATTCCTATGTCTGCTGTCTATAAGGTGGGCCGGGGGCCCTTGGCTCCTTTCCCGCTCAGCCATGGTTGGTAGGGAGTTCTGAATCAAGGAAAGAGCACAGGGCACGGCAGAAGGGACCTGCTGCTCCTCTCCACGCCATTGGAGGATGTTAGGAAAGCGGGGATACCATCCCAGATTCAGGGGGGTGGGCCTGAGCACCCTGTACCCCACTGTGTTTAAAGCTTAGATGGAATGGCGTGCATCTGGGACTTCCTGCAGGCATGTGCGGTGCCTAAAATCCTGGCTCCACTGGGTTCCTTGAACACGCGCCCAGTGGGCTCTGCCAGGCCCAGGCGGGTTTTGGCACCTGGGTGAGTGAGTGGTGACCCAGCCTCTCCATGGGCTAGCTTGTCTGGCTGGGCAGAGAGACTGTGCGCCATCTTTTGTGGGGTTTTTTCCCCTTTGCTTTTGTATTTTCCAAATTCTAGTTAATGAGCAACCAGCTCTGTGTCTGGAGTATAATAGATGCTTGGCTTAAAGAAAGATGAAGGACCCGCTTTTATGACAGGGCTGGCATTAGCCTCTGTCTGGCACAGGCGCCGGGGCCCCTGGGCACGGCTCCTCTCTCTGGTCGCTGGTTTGGAGCCCCCCCAGGCCCTGGCACTTAGCTTCAATGACCCGCTCCCCACTTTGCGCTGGCCCTATTACTCACAGCTCTTAGAGGCTTTGACAAGCACACGTGGACGTTTGTATCCCATTGTACAGACTGGACAGCCAAGGATCAGAGAGGTCAGAGTGTCCTGGAGTCTAGGGCAGCCATGGCGGCTCGCAGCAGCGTGTTCCTCAGGCTTCCTGTCAGTGAGCCTGGGGTTACAACAGAGCCCGGCTTCCAGGCAGCTCCTATAAAACGTTTTGCAACCCCAAGATGAAAGCATGAGCCCAACATGAGATATTATTTCTTGAGTCATCCAGACTCAAAAGGAGCCTTCGGGCCCCCCATCTTAACCACTGCTGGCGTTTCCCACCGAGGGCGCAGTACGGACCCCGGGCTTCCCGCCTAACTGTTGAGTGACACACAGAGCTCTGGCCCCAGCGATGCTCGTTAAAAGCCCTCACCCGCCGCGGGAGGGAAGGGCAGGCTGGTGCCACCGTCTCCTGGCAGCAGTGCCTGTCGGCAGGGCAGGTGGGGGTGCCCCACGGAGCTGCAGCCTTCTGTGCAGGCAGGGACTGCTGCTTGTGTCGGCCCCTTTCCTTGGCGGCCGGCAGGGGCAGGGCTCGCGGCTGGGCCCCTCTAACCCCAGCCCTGCTGCTTTTCTCTGCAGCCCTGGTGGGACCGGAGGGTGGTCAGCCAAAGGCTGCGAGCTGCTGTGGCGGAGCCGGAGCCGAGTCGCCTGCCAGTGCGGCCACGTGGCCAGCTTCGCCGTGCTCATGGACGTCTCCAGGCGCGAGGTGGGCACTGCCTCCCGGGGCAGCTCGGTGCTGAGTCCGGGGCTGACCCCTTTGGAGATGTGTCCTGCCCGCCTCCTCACCAAGCCCACCCCCCCACCACCACCCCTACCTTCTCTTCTAAGCGCTTGGAACCATCCAGATCCACCGATTAAAAACCTTTTCCAAGGTGTAGGGTTTAGAGTTGGTTGGAATTTCCATAACAAAACCCCATCAGAGCTTCCAAAGAGCCCAAGTTATAAGTTAAAAGTCCCGAATGCGGACTCTCGAAGCGGTCCAGAGGGAGCTCACTCCTCAAATAGAGTCTTGGCGCCAAAGCAGGCTTTGCGTGCTCCGGTCCCTGCTGCCGACTCCGTCTCCTCAGGATTTTCACGATGAAAAGCAAATGGCCGCTGGTGCAGAGGGGCTGTCCCCCTTCAGCTGTCACCCCCTCCCCCCAACTCCCGAAAGACAAAAGAGGCTTGGCTGCAGCCCCACAGCAATGGGCGGCTCACGTGTGACCTCTGCCATCTTAAGGGGCCCGGGAAGGCAAGCCCGTCCTTGTGATCCTGCCTGTCATTGGGCAGTGGGGCCGCAGGGGGCCTGTCCCATGGTTGGTCGGCAGGGGTGGTGTGGGCAGCCTGGGCAGGGCTGTGTGCAGGACACTGACTGCCAGGAACTGAGAGCCTGGGGCTGAGCTCACTGCTACCTCCTTGCGTGGCTGGGCTGTGGCCTCCCACAGGCCCCTCTGACCCCGGTGGCCCACGTTGCTGTCCCATTTCTCCCAGTTTGAACCTGCCCTGAGAAATGCTGCAATTGGGTGGTGGGTGCCAGGGGAGCCGATGGCGAGCTGTGCAGGTGTAGCTGATGCAGTGGGCACTGGGGCAGGGGGTGCCAGGTGAGGGTGGTCTTTGCCCCTTGGGGGTGGGGAGCTGGGTGGTACCAAGAACTGGCCACAGGCTGCAGAGGCCAAAGTTCAAGCAGGGAAAGGAAAGGTGAGTCAGAGACTCCCCCAACCCTGAGGCCTCTGAATAGCCCCCTGCTAAGCGGGGAGGCTGGGGAGCGGCCACCCGGCCACACCTCGCAGTAGGGCCAGGCAGACCCTGGGGACCAGCCCAGGCTGGGGGCCCTGAGACCCCTACCCCACTCCTGACTCCCAGCACTGCCCCGGTGGCCCAGGAGGCAGGACCAGCTGCACACCACTGGCCACCACTTTATGAAAGGGCGTGGAAAACTAGAGCTTGTTTTTCTCGAAATGATTTTCTCAAAATATTACCAGTCCCCTGTGTCCTGGGCAGGCAGCATATTTTGCACGTGCACAGGAGGGTGGGTCTGCAGGCCCCTGCGTGCAGGGCAGGTTTGCCTTGAGCGTAGCCGAGAATCTCTTCAGACGGTTCCCCCCGGCCCAAGATCTCGAGCCGGCAGGTGCAGCACAGCCCTGGACAGCAGGGAAGAGGGGCCATGGCCGGTCCCTGCCCGCCTCAGCTGGCTGAGGAACAGCCACAGCACTGGTGTCCGTGGCAGCTGCAGGCCTCACCTCCTCCCCCTGCACCCGCTCCCCGCAGCATGGGGACGCCCTGCCCCTGAAACACGTCACCTACGCCGCGGCAGCGCTGTCCCTGGCGGCCCTGGCGGTAGCCTTCGTCCTCTTGGCCCTGGCCCGCACGCTGCGCTCCAACCTGCACGGAATCCACAGGAACCTGGTCCTGGCGCTTTTCTTCTCCCAGCTCGTCTTCGTAGTCGGCATCAACCAGACAGAGAACCCGGTAAGCTAGACCCGGGACTCCCATGCTGGGGGACCGCAGGCGTCCGTCCTGGGGCCTGGGGAGGCCTGAACACCACAGGCTGGGCGGCTTCCAACAGCAGGCGTTGACTCTAGCCCAGCCCCGGAGGCCAGACGCCCCAGTCAGGGCCAGCAGGGCCCGGCTCCCTCTGGAGCCTGTAGCGGCCTTGCCCGGCTTTGGGGTGGCCGTCTGTCTTTGGGGTTCCTTGCCGTACACCCAGTGCTCCAGTCTCTGCTCTGTTGTCACAGGGCCGTCTCCCCCGGTGGTCATCTCTGAGCCCCTTCTCCCCGGGCCTGGTGGAGCAGGGCCCACCCTCACCCAGTTTGGCTCCCTCCTAACCAGTCGTGTCTTTGAGACCTCACTTCCAAAGGGCCTCACGTCCCCACAATCCGGACTCAGGGCAGCGTTGGGGGCGGGACCGTGGGTGGAGCCCTGCGTTCTCCCCTCCTGGCCGGTTCTGTCCCCACCAGCAGTGGAGGAGCCCCCCACTCCATTTTGAGGTTTGCCGTTTGCATATGGTGGGCACAGCCGGCTGTCCCCGGGGGGACGTTGGGAATCTCGGACCGAGTCTGTTGGGCCCCAGGGTGTGCGTTTCCTGCTCAGGGCACCTGTGGGAGCCTGGCGTGAGGCCGGGTGCCCAGGTATGTTGACCTTACCTTCCCCAGGTAGACACCAGTGATTTAATAAGAAGTCACAGTCAGTCAATAATAGAGATTATTATTAAAATAATAATAATAAAGATTATTTAAAAATAATAATCTTTTATTTAGGAATAATTTCAAACTTCCAGGGAAGTTGCAAAAATAACACAGAAACAATACAGAGAACTCCCAGCACCCGTTCCCACCCAGATCCCAGATTTACCAACTCTTAACATTTTGCCACCTCTGTTACATCATTCTCTGCCCACCTGCGTAGCAATCACCTGTTATCTGTTTCTCATCTATCGATCAGTCATCACCTATAAATGTATCATCTGCTTTCTAGACCTTTAAGAGCAAGGGACACGCATTGAGCTCCTCTGACGCTTACCACTTCCACGTATGTCTGCCGAGGACCAGGACGCTCATTTATGCAGCCGCCTGAGTGCGGTTACCCAGTTCAAGACATCTAACGCTGGTGTGAGGCTTACAGTCCACGCCCACTTTTGTCATTTGTCTCAATAAATGAGCTTTTGGGCATTTCCTCCACGTTTAGATCCAGTCTGAGGTCGCACTTAAAGTAGAATGATACGGTATCCATTCTTTGTGTCCAGCTTGTGTTCACTCAGCGTGATGTCTTAAAGGTTTATCTATGTTGGCTCATGAATCAGCACCTCACTCCTCCTTATGGGTGACTGACATTCCGTTGTACGTGTGTGCCACGTTTTGTTTATCCATTCACTGGCTGATGGACGCTGCACTTGCTCCCGTCTTTTGGCAACTTGAGCAATGTTGGTATGAACCTCAGAGGGCAAATATCTGTCCAAGCCCCTGCTCTCAGTTCTTTTGGGCATATCCCAAAGAGTGGGATTCTTGAGTCATGTGGCAGTTTTTCCCAGGAGCCACGAAACTGCTTTCCATGGTGTCTGTGCCATCTTACATTCCCACCAGCGGTTCACGGTTCCTGTTTCGTCTGCACCCCTGCCAGAACTTGTTGTTTTCCATTCCTTTTACTAATGGCCGTCCTGGTGGGTGTGCGGGGGGATCTCATGTGGTTCCTACTGGCATTCCCTGATCCGAGAATGTTCTTAATGAGCGTTGGCAGTGGGCAGCAGCTCCCATCTCTTGCTTTTTCTGTGAAGTCACAGCTGCATTTCCCGTGAAAGCCCACATGCTTCCCCAGAGAGGGAGAGAGAAATCTAGAACAGGTATATTGGGTAGAGGGAGAGCATATGAGATTGAAGACGAGGAAGGAGCTTGCTGAAAGAGAATAAATTGGGAGAGCAAAAGAAGAGAGAAGAGAAAAAGATGGGCGAATTTCTGCTTGATGTGCTTAAGAGAGGCCCATTCTGCTCACGCCACCAGGCAGAGCATCTCAGATGGGCTGAGACAGGTAGATTCAGGGGGTGCTTGGGCTGTTGTGGTGGTTGTGGCGGTGTGTTTGTGTGTGTGTTTGTGTGTGTGTATGCACTTGTTAGGTACTACCTCCCGCGGGACATTTAGGATACTCAGATTTTCCAATCTCTCTTGCAGCCCCAGCTGTTCAAAGTGTGACTCCTGCTCCTGGGGTGGGGGGAGGGAGGGCTTGTGCTCGCCTCTGCCCCCGTTTGTACCTGGTCCCCAGGAACTCAGCTCTGCATCATTCTCTTTGCTCTGTGGCAGGGGAGAAGATAGAAAATTAAAGAAGATGAAAGTTAATTATTTTCTCTGGTAAATCCGGGCAGGTAGACGCCTCCAGGGGCGCTCCATGTCAGAATTCAAAAGGCTGCTGGACTGATCCACACCTGGGCCTGTGCAGCTTAGTGTCAGTGGCCAGGTGTGACCCCAGCAGCCACACCTGTTACTGTTCTCCCCTTACCCTAAGTGGACACTTGGGGTCCCCGGGGCCTGATGTCCTTCCCTCTTTCCTGCCAGCAATCAGCCACTCACCAGGCAGGGATCACCCAGACAGCTGGGCGGGTGTTCACAAGGGCCACAGATGCTCGGTGGGGGTCCTGTGGGTTCACGGAGCCTACGTGGGCTTGTGTGGTGGTGTCTGGACTCTGGGACACTGTGGAGCTTGTAGGGGGTGTCACAGGGGTTCTTAGAAGCTTGTGGGAAGTTGTGGAGCCTCCCAGGTTCCAGTAACACATATAAAGTGATTGGGGTTTTTTGGACAGTGACCAGCAGACTGCCTTTTCCTGGATCCCAGATATCCCCCCTTCTAAGATACCTAAGCCCTCTGAATAGGGGGAGATGAGTTCCTTGGGGAGGGTTAGACATAGGCTTACAAATTGCTAAAGCAGCAGAGAGTCAGCGCCTGCCGTGGTTAATGCCCTTGGGAGATGAGTGTCCTCAGAGCGAGATACAGCATTTCTTGAACCGTAGCCCTGCCAGGTAGACCAGAACCCCAGGCTGAGTGCTCAGTCCATGTTCACCCTGTGTGGCCTCTCTAATGTGTCATCTGCTGTAATGCTCCTGGCAGCCCTGGGATGCAGCCACTGCCACTGTCCACCTCAGACACCTCTTTCAGGGACTCGCCCAGGGCTGTAGCTGTTGGCAGCCAGGCTGACACTTCACCCTGAGTGTGTTGCCAGTTTCCAGAAGATTTTCTGAAAATGTGCTTGGGGAGGGTTGACCCGAGTCTGCTCAGTGGCCGTAACTCAGGTAACCATGGCTTCTGGGAATATTGATCCCTTCACCTTCAGAGGCTGTTCCCGCACTCAGCGTCGCCCTGCAGGCGTGGAGCGGGTGTGGCCCCCACCCTTTTAAGCTGGCCCAGCCCAGGAAGCCCACACCCAAGCGTCAGGAAGGGGATGCCCGGCAGGCTCTGGGGGTGGGCATGAGTGTGGATGCTGGAGCGGTGGCAGGGGAAGGGCACATCAGCCAGAATGGAAGCTAGTGTCTTGATGGCAGTGTCTGGGTGTGCAGGGACTGGGAAACATCCAGGTAGCCGGGTCCAGAGAAGGAGAGTGAGATATGAAAGCTTCCCTGGACACAGCCTGCAGCTGGATCTAGAATCCAGTGAGAAGCCCTCTGTCTTTTCATGGGCAAGTTCAGTCCATTTATCTGTGTTTTCAGCATTGGTCTGTGACAAAGGTAAATGGACTGAACTTAGCTGCAAAAAGATAGTTTGTCCAACTGAATGCAAAGTCAATTGTTAAGTACTTAGACATACATTAAGTTTGAAAGCAAAAAGGTGGAAAAGGATGTGACAGATTAAACCAACCAGAAGAAACATGGGGCGGGGGGGGCTATATTATTATCAAGCAAAATCAGAATTAAAGAGCAGCATCAGGGACGGAAAGGGATCAATTAATCTGGAAGATATTAAACTTCTAAATTTTTATGTTCCTTATAAAGTGAACTCAGTATGCATATAGAAAGCACAAAATTTAAAATAATTCAGGAAAATTGATAGATAGGAATTATAACGGAGTTTTTTTTATAACGGAATTTTTAAAAATGAAAAAATAGTTAAAGTAGTACCTATCAAGAGTAGTAGACTGTAGTAAAAACAACATAGAGGGAAATTTATAGTCATATGTGCTAATAACTAGAGAAGAAGGAAGGCTGAAAACTAATGAGCTAGGTGGGGTAACTTGAGCTTTTTAAAAAAAGGAATAGAATAAACCCAAAGAGAGTGGAAGCAAAAGGATGATAAAAGTAAGAATGGAAATTGATGAAATAGAAAGCAAAGATATAAGAACACAAACAAAGCTGAAAGCGTTTTTTGAGACAACTAGTCTCCAGTGGGAAATATCAAAGAGAAGGATGAAAGTAAAAACAAACAGTTTTAAGGATGTAAAAGAAGACATAAATACTTTGAACAATTTCATGTTAATAATTTTGAAAGTTAAAGTGGAAATGCCTAGGACAAATACAACTCTTGTCAAAACTGATTTAAGAAGTAGAAAGCCTAAGTAGTCCTATACCCAATAAATAATTTGAATTAGTTCATAAAAAAATGAGTAAGTTGGGTTTCTCTTAGGAATATAACAGTGATTTAATATTATAATAGAATAACTGCCATTGACCTCACTAATAGATCCAAGGAAAAGATAATGTGTTTTTCTCAATGAATGCAGAAAAAGCAGTTGATGAATTTCATACCCATTCATGATTAGGGAGAAAGGCAAGGAGGGAGAGAGAAAATATTTGAACTAAGACTAGGAGGGAACTCCTTAACCTAATAAAGGGCATACACAGAAAACCTACAGTTGACGTAAATAATAATGGGAAAATTCTAGAAATGTTTCCTTTAAAATCACCAAAGGGACAATCAGCCCCACCTCACCATTTCTGTTCATCATGGTAGGTGATATAATGGACCTCATAGGAACATCTAGGACACGCTACCCCCAAATTATGAGAAATGATGTAAAGAGTTTAAGAAGGAATGGTCTATTATTGGTGATATATATGAAATCAGTTGTGGGCCATGGTGGCTCAGCAGGCAAGAATGCTTGCCTGCCATGCCAGAGGACCCAGGTTCGATTCCCGGTGCCTGCCCATGTAAAAAAAAAGATCAGTTGTATTTCTGGGTGTCTACCACAAGGTGTTAAAAGTGTAATTTAAGGGTGCAAGGGTAGTTCAGTGGAAGAATTCTTGCCTGCCATGCGGGAGACCTGGGTTCAATTCCCAGCCCAAGCACTTCCCCCCCAAACAAGCCAACAAACACATTCAACAAATGGTGCTATAATAGTGGGATACTCACAGTGAAAAAAGAATGACATGTGACCCTGCCATACAGCATACCAAAAGAAAAAAGCATAATTTAAAAAGGATTGAGCATGCAGGAGACCTGGGTTCAATTCCTGCACTTCTCCCAAAACAAACAAACGAAAAACAAACAAAAACTCAACAAATGGTGCTGCAATATCGGGATACCCACATGGAAAAAGATTGAAATGCGACCCTGCCATACAGCATACCAGAAAAGAAAAAATAGGAGTGGGTGGAAGACACTGAAGCGGAGAGTAGAGAGCAGGAAGGAGTTTGTGAAAGGAGTGGGAGAAGATCCTGGCTGCCATGCGAAGTGGGGCGCGCGGTGATGGCGCTCTCACAGGGGGAGGAGGCCGGGTGAGTGGTGGGGAGGATGGGAAGGGAACCCCGCGGAGAGGGGCAGGGCTGCACAGGAGGGTTGGAGGGGTGGCTTAAGGTTGTCCAGGAGAGGGACCTTTTGGGAGTCTTGCAGATGACTTTCCACAGCCCACTGGTGGGAGAGAGGGCCGGCCCCGTGTTTCCTGGCTCCTCGCGTGGGCTCCAGGGTGCTGCTTCCTCTCACACTCTCCTCCCTGTAGCCCTGGTGTTGGGTGTGGGGGGGCGTCCATGTTTTACAGGTGGAGTAACCTGGGCTTGGCTCAGCGGGTTTCCGGCCTCCGGGGACACATTTTGGGAGTAGGGGGTGGTCCTGGAGTGGGACCCGGCCGTGAGCCTGGTGGACGAGCTGCACAGGCATCCCCCAGCCGGAAGCCCAGTGCTCGCCTGGACCCCCGGCCCTGGGCCTGCCGGGTGCATGTGCTGGCTCTGCCTGTGGTGAGGACACGCCCCAGGCGGGGTGCGAGACCAGCTGCCGGTCCCCCACATGTGTGGTGCCTTCCAGCAGTCCCCGTACTAACCTAATCCAGCTCTCCCAGCTGAGTGAAGGGCCTCAGCGCTCTCAGCGGCCATTGCATCCTGGCTGCCACCTGTATTGCCACCGCATTCAACCTCCTAAAGCCCGAGTTGGAGGATGCCCGCCCTGCTGCCCTCAGGGAGCCCACATTCCAGAGCCGGGTGCAGACGTGGGACCTGGATGTCAGGTGCCACTATGGCGGTGGGCAGGGGAGCTGTGCCCACCCAGCCCAGGGTGGGAAAGACTGAAGAGGCCGTCTGCCTGCCTCCCCAGGGCAGAGTCCAGGGTAAGCTGAGGAGCCACCCCAGGAAAGCCAGGCCTGAATCCTGGAGACACGGCCCTGGTGAGGGTGGAGGGTGTGAGAGGGCCGAGACCAGGGGTCAGAGGGCAGTCAGGTCAGGGGCTGGAGCCATGGTTGGGGGCCATGGTGGCGAGAGTCTGACCAGCCTGCGAAGTGGACAGCGAAGGCGGGAGACATTGGAGGTGATGGAGGGCATGGGGCTGGGTCCCAAGTGGCAACGGTCCTTAGTTGACCCCCACCCCAGGGTGGAGGGCTTGGCAAGGGGAGGTACCTGCCATCATGAGGATGGCCATGTCTGCCGAGGGGACAAGCCTGGGAAGGAAGTGGATCAAGGAGAAAAAGGTGTTTTCCACCTGGCTGGTGGGGGCTGCCTGCACACTTGTGTCCCCCCTCCTTATTTTTGGGACCCCCGGGGACCCCCCTGGAGAGGCCAGACCCCAGCTCATGGGGAGCAGCAGGCTGCAGGCATCCAGCCATCCACAGGGGATTCCATGGACGGACTTAGTGGCTTCCGAGTGGTGACATCCCCGTGTGGGCCAGGGAAAAGCCTGCCAGGTGGGTGTGCGGTGAGGGGCTCCCGCCCTGTGTACAGCCTGGGGCTGCCTCTGCGCCTCCTGCCTGGTGTACCTGGCCTGCACCCCGTGGCAAAGGCTCTGGGGTGCCACACGACTCATTTCGAGGCCCTGCCGCAGCGCTCAGGGTGGTTTCAATGGAGGGCCAAGTAGAGCTGCCGCATCTGAACTCCACGTGGGCAGTGAGGGGCCGTCCTGATGTCCGGGCCATACCTGGTGCTGGTGAGCAGAGGGGAGGTGCATGCCGGGTGCACAGTGCCCACTGCCTGCCACCCAGTCTGGCTTTGACGGGTTTCCCACAAACTCACTGTTGCGTCCTGCTTGAGGTTTTGGGTCCTACAGTCGCCTGGGCACGTGCAGACCAATCCAGTGGAAATAGGCATTTCCCCAACACTTTTTTTTTTTTTTTGCCCTGAAAGGTGATTTTGTAGGTTCCTTTTTCATGTCAGCTCAGGGCCCAGCCCTCAGCTTGTAGGGAAAGGTGGTCTGGACCTTTCCTCTCCTCCCCCACCCTGACCAGCTCAGCTGCCCGGGGCCGGGCCGTACAGGCGGGCCACACCCATCCCAGTGGGCCATTGAACCCTGGCCTGGGCAGCTCCTTCCAGAATGACCCATATGGGGCTGACCTCCCCGTGAGATCCCCCGAGCCCTAGCCCTTCCCACAGCTGCCCTTCTCTTGTCCCACCTGTTGGATGCCCAGTGGCTGGGGAGGAACTGTTGTGGGACGGATGGACAAGCTGCATGGGCCTTGGGGCTGCTGGCCTCGCCGGGTGCACCAGCCCCTGGCCACTCTGAGGAAGCCCGTGTTCTCTTCCCATGCACTCGGGCCACAGGCCAGACCCACAGCCCTGCCTGTCGGGGACGGAGAGCAGAGCATGGGTCTGTCCCTGTTTGTTGGTGGGAAGTATACGGCAGTATTAAACTAGCACCGCTCGGGTTCGTTTGTTGTAATTTGGCAGGGGAGCCCTGAAGCCAGGGCGTCCTCCCGCCTTTGAGAGTGTGGGGGCTCGGCCCGGCAGGCACAGGCCAGGGCCACCATCCGGGGGGGCCCACAGCCCACATGTGCCCACCAGCACAATGCTTATTAGATGCTCAAAAATTAAATGCCAACGTTTAAAAATCAGGGAACATCACAAGAAACTCGAGACTTCAGCATATCTGGAGAACACTAGAGGCTGTGCCCACCCCCCTCCCAGGCTATACTCAGGGCAGGGGTCCTGGCTGAGGAGGGGTCCCTTGGATGTCCCCGAGAGTCTTACTGCCCGTGCCACCTACCTGGCACCTGTCCATGCTGGGCCCCTGAGACTCTGTAAAGGTTGGCACTCAGCACCTCCTGGGTGAATCATGTGGGAAAGCAACTCAGTTGACCTCCATTCTTTAGCCACCACAGACCCTCCAGCTTGAAGGCAGCTAAGCTTGACCCCATACCCCATCCCAGGCCCACTGGCTGCTGTCCTCCCCCCCATCCCCACAAGCCTCTGTCCTCACCCCTCCGAGCTGCTGTCCTCTCCCCACTTACCGCTGTCTTCTCCCCCTGCCTCACACTTGCTGGCCGTTGTCCTCTCCCCCCTAACCTGCTGTCCTCTGCTGCAGTTCCTGTGCACGGTCATCGCCATCGTCCTGCACTACGTCTACATGAGCGCCTTCGCCTGGACCTTCGTGGAGAGCCTGCACGTGTACCGCATGCTGACGGAGGCGCGCAACATCGACTCGGGCCCTATGAGGTTCTACTACGTGGTGGGCTGGGGCCTCCCGGCCGTCATCACAGGTGAGGGAGGCAGCGACCTGGGCCTGGGACAGGCTGTGTTGACGTAAGAACCCACATCTCATGAGCCAACTGCCCAGCAGGCAGTGGGAGACATCTGTCTGTCTGGGCAGCTCCTCTCTCTTGGATGTCCAACTCTGACCCCTAATCAGTTCTCTGTGGATGAGGTCCCCAAAGCACTCTCAGTCCCTACCTGGGGACACCATCTCCTCTCAGGTTGGGGACACCAGGGCCTGCTTTTGGCATCGAAGTGTCTGCCTGTTGGATGAATGAGTGGGTGGGTAACTGGCTGGCTGGATGAGTGGATGGATAGATTGGTGGGTGGATGGAAAATGGATGGGTGGGTGGGTGGATGGATGAAGGTATGGATGGGTAAATGAACAGCACAGCATCTCTCGCACATTTCTCACTAAAGATTAGAAAGTCAACATTTGTTTCCTGTGAGGAGAGTTCTTGTTTTATGAACTTCTATTTACAAAAGGAAGAGCTGAGCTCCTTTCTCCATGGTCCATGAGCTCCAGGGATCCAGGCATGGAGTCTGAGGCTCAGGGAGCTGTTGGGGGTTTCAGTGCCCCCAGGACTCTGCCTAGCAGTTCCCCAGCAGCCCCTGGCTCCTGGCCACCAGGAGCAGATTCCTGGGTGCCCTCCCCCACCCATGCTCACCAAGATGCCCTGAAAAGAAGGGTTTCCCCTGGCACATGGCCCTGTGCCAGCCTGCTGCTCCTGGGGGCCCCCATTCCTTACATAAGTTCTCGGACTCTCTGCCCAGTGCTTTAATGTGATTTGGGTTTTCCTTTTGTTTTGTTTTTTATTTTTTAGCAAATTAAATTGAGAAACAAAAATGCTTGATTTTATTTACATCAAATTCTATGAAAATAAATGAAGCAAAATCAAAATTGCTTTGATTAGCTGACTTTGTAGGGAGGGGGTCTGACACTTTGCTCTGTGCTTTTCCAGGCCCCTAATAAACTCGGCTTGGTGGCCCCCTGAGCCTAAGCTGTGCCTCCGAGGAACGCTCCAGCCCCTGCCCCACCCCAGGGAGGGGGGAGTGGCCGGGAGGCTTCCCAAGGCCTGAGGCAGGCGCCCACGTCCCAGGGTAGACACGTCAGAGAGGGGACACTGTTTCTAGCACCTCCCGAAGTTTAGACGCAGGGGACTGCGGAGAGGGTGTGCGCCCTGCCCAGCCATTCAGGCCCCTAGACATTGAGGCAGGAGCTGGGCAGGCTGTCTGCCCCCTCCCTTTCTGGGCTGGCTGCGTGGGGACTGGAGGGGTATGGCCACCCCCTCAGATGGGCGCTTCGGGGTGAGTTGGAGCGGACCTGCAGAGCACCCAGGTCTCCTCCGTGGGGCTGAGCCCTGCTTGGGTACCCCACGGACTCCCTGGAGTTCGTGAAGCCAGGTGCCCCCAAAACTGCATACAGTGAAGTCATTTCACCAAATGTGAACCCCCCTCATCTTGCCCCTTGCAGAGGCAGCGGGAGCACAGGAAGAAGGGAATGGGGCGCAGGCTGAAGGGGAGGGACAGAGGCAGGGGCACCCTGAAACTCTTACTTTGGGGGCACATGAACAGCTCACCGGGGCACAGGGGTCGCCTGTCTTGTTATGCGTTTGGAAGTGCCACCCCCTTGCAAGACAACTGTGGAATCTCAGTTCAGCTATTTCATGTTCCTAACTTGCTTTAAAACATTTTGTATCACTTGAGGCTCTTGCAAGAGAGTGTTCGGCTCTCTCCCGCCTCCCCACCCCGTATCCCTCTTCTATTCGTTCTCTCCCGTTTGTCCCTTTGGGGTGGGGGACAGGGCCTCCTGGAGGTGACCTCACAGGCCCTCTCAGGGCCTCGCCTGGGTGCCCAAAGATGGGCCTCAGCGTACCCCATAGATGGACCCCTAGGAGCCCCGAGCTCCTTGCCATGTTCACACTTGTTTGTGCCCCAGCCTGGTGCCGCCCCCCCCCCCCCCCCAGGCAGGATCTTGGCTCTCCGGGTCTCCCCCATGGGCTGGTGGCTCCTGGGATTTGGTGCCAAGAGGGCGCCACGACATTCCCTGGCCTCCGGCGTCCTGGCTTTTTCTTGCAGGCCCTGCACCCTTCCTGCTGGGTTGGTGCGGGTCCCAGAGCCCTGTGGGGTGGGCCGGGCGCCTCTTAGGTGTCCCTGTGCAGCCCATGCTCAGGCCCTCCGGGGCCCTGCCCTGTGTAAGGCCTCACATGTGCACTTTGCATGTGTCCAGGACTCGCGGTGGGCCTGGACCCCCAGGGCTATGGGAACCCCGACTTCTGCTGGCTGTCCCTTCGCGACACCTTGATCTGGAGCCTCGCCGGGCCCATTGGGACAGTCATCATCGTGAGTACTGGGGTCAGTGCGCCGCCGGCTGGGGAGGGCAGGGCCAGCCTCCAGAACAGGCACCAAAGCCAACGGCTGGCCCCAGCCCCTAGGACTCTGGGTTCCCAGCTGCCCCTACTCCCCCCACCCTCTGGGAGGGGCTGTGGCAGCCGTATGGAGGCCCTGGATGCCCCCCACCCCCCAGACCTGGGGCCATGCGTTCCGCCAACCCCAAGAACCAGCTGGAGCCTGGGGCTCGGAAGGGCCCTCCCACAGCGCGCATGCGCCTCCATCTGACTTTTTGTTTTGTTCCACTTGCTTTGTTTTTCAGGTCAATACTGTTATTTTTGTCCTGTCTGCAAAGGTTTCTTGCCAAAGAAAACACCACTATTATGAACGAAAAGGGGTCATGTAAGTGGGTGCCGGCCCCAAGGTGGACCCTGATGGTGGCAGGGGGGGTCCAACGTGACTCTGTGGTACTTGATGGCCGACCAGCTAGGGAGACGCTGGGCCTCTGCCCTCCCCCTGGGTGGGTGGGGCTGCATTGTGTATCTTAGACAAAGTCAGGAGCAAGGGGTATGGGGCTCAGACCCCAACTGCTGCCATGTGGGGAAACTCAAGGCGGAAGCAGAGGACCTGCTCGGGCCATGTGGCTGGTGGAGGCAGAGCCGGGGCTGAGAGCGAGGCAGGTCCCGGCCCTGCAGGGCATCCTCCTTCCCACCGTGCACCCAGCACCACCCCCGTGCACCCTGTGTGCACCTCCCAATCCCCGTGCACCCAGCACCCCTCCACGCACCCAGCACCCCTCGATGCCCCCAGCACCCCTCCATGCACCCAGTACCCCTCCATGCCCCCAGCACTCCTCCATGCACCCAGCACCCCTCCATGCTCCTGGCACACCCCCATGCACCTAGCCACTCAGGAGGTACAGTGGGCAGTGGCCCAGCCTCGTTATCATTGCTTGCTCACTGTTTCTTAATTATCTGTTTATTAATTGATTATCTATCTCCCGCCTCCCACCCCCGCCCACCAATGTATGCTGCTTTAGTCTTGCTCCCTCTGTGAGCCTGGCACATGTTAGATGCTTAGAAAGGCTTTGGGGCACAAAGGCAGGAGGAATGATGGGAGGGGTGGATTGCAGGGAGGAGGGGAAAGGAAGGGTGGGGGGTGGAGGTGGCAGGTGGGGGGAGGCAGGGGCTCAATGCGTGTGCCCCTCTCCCCCCCAGCACCCTGCTGAGGACCTCCTTCGTCCTGCTGCTGCTGCTGGGCGCCGCCTGGCTGCTAGGGCTGCTGGCTGTCAACAGCGATGCGCTGCCCTTCCACTACCTCTTTGCCGGCTTCAGCTGCTTGCAGGTGAGCCGCTTCGAGCCGCCCAACTGGGGCCAGCCCGGGGATCACAGCCCAGAGGTGCTGTCCCTCCCTGAAGCACCCCAGTGTTGAAGGGCCAGGAGGGTCTTGGGGGAGGTGGTCAGTGTCCCCAAATGGCCTCTCCAGGATATCAGGGCCACCCCTGCTCAGGTCCAGGGTCATCGCAGTATGGGTGACACAGGCCTTGGCACACACAAGCCTACCACCCCAAAAGGAAGCCCTCTGCACCACACCTTCCCAGGGACCCTCACCCCTTGCACCCCTTGTCCTCTCGGCCATTCTTGGGGGAGGCTGAGCTGTGGCCCCAGAGCGGGGGCTCACTCACCGGCGGTTCAGCCCGAGGGGATCCGGCAGCTTATAGTCTGGAACAGGCTCCCTGCCCCAGCTGCCCCCTGAGCTGTGGGTTCCAAGACCCACGTTCCAGGAAGCATGTGCCCCTCAGAGAGGCCAGCCAGGGCCTGGGGTGGGCACTCTGGACACGCTCACAGGATGCCAGGCGCTGCTGGGATGTGTCCTGGGTGTCATCAGGCCTGGGCCACACCCGGGTGGGGGACTGGGGGGGCAATGGGCCCCAACCCTGGCGCCCAGCCCGATGCCCCGCGGGCATGCCCGTCTCCACGCCTGGCTTTTCCCGCAGGGCCTCTTCGTCCTCTTGTTCCACTGCGTGCTCAATAGGGAGGTGCGGAAGCACCTGAGAGGGGTGCTGGCTGGGAAGAAGCTGCACCCGGATGACTCGGCCACCACAAGGGCCACGCTGCTGACGGTAGGGGCCCTGGGGACTCCTGGGGGCCGGGGCCAGGCATACAATTGGGGCATCAGATCCAGCTCACCCGGCCTCTGTCCCCTGACTAAGGCATCGCTGAGCCATACATAGGTGGGACGCAGCGCCAGGGGAGGTGGGTGGAACTGCCAACGGGTTTGTCGTCATTGCAGACTCGCTTGTTGAGGTCTTGGGAAGGCTGGGAGCTGCGGGGTGGGGGCTGAGAACCTCCAACCAGGAGCAGTGGCGTCAAGGCTACTCTCTCACCCCACAGGGGCCCAGGTGCATGTCCCCTTGGCCCTGCTATTGGCAACACAGTCCTCCCTGGTGTGCCCAGGGCTCAGGGCACTGGCATCGTGGGGTTTGCAGGGAGATTAGCCACCACCTGGTGGGCTCTGCCTTAACTACCTGTACCCCCTCCCCCCAGCGCTCTCTCAACTGCAACAACACGTACAGTGAGGAACCTAATGTGTACCGCACAGCCCTAGGCGAGTCCACCGCCTCGCTGGACAGCACCGAGAGGTCAGCTGCACTTGTCCCCTCAGCCTGGTGGGAGGCTGCGAGCCACGTGTCCACACTGTGCATCCTGTCCCCCCCGAGCCAGGCGGAGGGTGCTCTGTTCTGTCTCTGCCGTTGTTGGTGAGAACAGACTAGACAGTGCAGAGAACCTTCCAGAGCGCTGCAGGTCTTGCCGCCCTGCCACAAGCAGAAGGTGCTTGGTAGGTTCGGGTGCCATATGCATGCGTCCCCTGAGCAGCGAGGCTGAACGCCCCCTGCCCCCCATTTTCTTCAGGGACGAAGGGGCCCAGAAGCTCAGCATGCCATCTGGGACGGCGCGGGATGGCCACAGGGAGCTGGATCCGCCCTTCGTGCGCAGGAGCAGCAAGAAGCCCCACGGTACGGCTCTCCCTGGTGGGAGGGCCCCGTTGCCTATGTGTCCTTGTCGGGGGTGGCTGTGGCATGAGCTTCCTGCTCGCTGTCATTTCTCCCACACCCCCTCAGCACTCACGAATGTCCACATTTGGAGAAGGGTCAGCGGCGGCTGTCCCACCTGGAGGGCTTTACAGAGTCAGCAAGGACTGAATGGCCCCAGGATCCCTGGCAAGGCTGCCCCCCCCACACACACACAACCAGCCTGAGCCTCCTATCCTTCTCACCCTCTTCACAGGTCATGACTCAGATTCGGACAGTGAGCTGTCTCTGGATGAGCAGAGCAGCTCCTACGCCTCCTCACACTCATCAGACAGTGAGGATGATGGGATGGCAGCCGAGGACAAGTGGGACCCAGCCTCAGCTCAGGACCACACCCGCGGCCCTATCCACAGCACCCCCAAAGGTGAGCGGGTGCATGCATGCCTGGAGGGTTGTGGATGTAGGTGGCAGAACATGCCCAGCCCTGCCTTCCCTGGCCACTGGGATCAGGACCCTTAAGTAGAATATTTCCCGCCTCCCAGGACATGCCCACAGAGCTGCTGTGACATGGATGAGAAGCTCTGGCCTCTCAGGGCTCTCCCCCACCCCCAAATGCTAACCCTAGAGCAAAGGTAGCTAGGGCTTTCTGGGGACAGAGCCTTGGCCTGCCTACAGGTCATCCTTAGGCCTGAGCTGTGCTGGGTGAATGTGACTTTGCCCAGGACCACGTGCGTGTTGTGGGACTGCAGCCGGGGGTTCCTCTTGGGCCTTTGTTTCCCCCCACCTCTGGCCAGGCCTCTGGGCCTGGGAGTTGAGGTCAGGGCAGACAGTCTCCACATTCCCAGCCGAGTGGTGACCTGGAACTGCTCGGGCTCAGGACCTTTGGTTGATGAGGAACCTTCTTGTGCCACAGTGGATGCTGGGGCCAACCACATCGGGGCCAGCTGGCCGGACGGGAACTTGGCTGGCAGCGACCACGAGGGGCCTGGTGAGAAGCCACGGCTGAAGGTGGAAACTAAGGTCAGCGTGGAGCTGCACCAGGAGGGCCAGGGCGGCCACCATGCTGCCTGCATCCCTGACTGTGAGAGCCAGGGCCCTGTGACGCCTGTGGCCGTGCCCAGCAGCCAGCCCCTGGAGCAGAGGAAAGGTGACAGCCTGGGTACTGGGGGCAGGGGGCAGACGTAGGCCAGGGCAGGACTGAGATGGCCATTGGCCCTGCCCTACTTATTTGGGACTCAAGGAAGGACAGTGGCCAAAGCTGTCCCCAGCAGCTGGGATAGCAGGGGCCGCCCCATCCAGACCTCCCCCTCCCCCCCAGGGATCCTGAAGAACCGCGTTGTCTACCCACCCCCGCTGACCGAGAAGGGCCTGCAGAGCCGGCTGCGGGAGAAGTTGGCTGACTGCGAGCAGAGCCCTGGCTCCTCGCGGACATCCTCGCTGGGCTCCGGAGATGGGGCCCGTGCCCCCACTGACTGCAGCATCACTGTCAAGAACCCACAGAGGGAGCCGGGCTACGGGCCCCTCAATGGCGTGGCCATGAGTGTGCGGACGGGGAGTGCCCACAATGGCTCTGACTCCGAGTGAGTGTGGACGGGTGGACAGGGCTGTGGCAGGCCCCTTCATGTCCCGGCCATGGAGAGGGGTTGGCAGGGGCTGGATTAGCCAGACTTCCAGAGTACTCTCCAGCCTTCAGCTTGTCCCACAGGCTCATTCACTGCACCACATTATGGTTGAGGAGGCTGAGACCCCGAGAGGCACCCTGCTGCAGAGGCTGCAACTGGGCCATGACTTACCCCTCACCCCACCCTGCCTCCAGATTCCCAAGGGAGGGGTGAGGGGTGGGAGCCAGGTTTCCTGGAGCAGTCTTGTCATCACATCCTGCTGAGAAGCTACGGGCGAGGAGGGTAATGGGTGGTAGACTGGCCTTCCCGGGTAAGTGAGACACACCCCCCCCCAAAACAGCAGCCCCTCCCCCTCTCCTCTACACTGGGACCTGCTCCCCTGTGACTTCAGCTGTCCTCACTGACCCTCTGCCTGCCTGATGGCTTCTTCCCACACACAGAGGCAGTAACGAAACTTCAATTTGAACCGTCAGGAAACAATGAGGGTCACCACCTCCACACAGGCCACTGCATGTAACGACGTGTTCTCAGAGCTCAGGGGCCACTACCCTGGGCGCAGTTCCCTATGGCATGGGGCCTGTCAGACACCATGCCAAGTGCCAAAGCCCACCGGCATATGGAGACCTAGCCTTGGGCAGCCCAGCTCCGTCCTTGGACTGCAAAATGAGCCAAAGCTGTGCTGCAGCCCAGGCAGGAGAAGACTCAGAGCCAGCGGAGCAAGGTGGGAGCTGGCCTTGCCGGAGGGGGCCACCCAGCCGGCCAGCTGCTCGTCAGGGCTCAGGGAACTCAGCAGAGAGGATGGGGGCCTGACTGCCCATGCAGGCGTCTCTGCAGCACAAGCCTGGCCACAGCCTTGACAGGCTTTGCAAAGGCACTGCTTTGCCTTAAAGCAGATTACCCTGCTGTGTGGAGAAGGTGTAGATACTTTTGCAGGTTTGTGTGGAACTCGGAGGAAACAAAACCTGTATATATCTTACATTTGTACTGATGTGTTGATATTGACATCTCTGGGATGATCACTCATTATTTTTATAGAAGATGGATTGCACAATTGTACTTGAACCTGGCACGCATTGATGTAACCTTCCAGCAACTCAGAGGCCTGAAGTGTATCAGGAATGAGGCTTAAAACGAAGTCATTCCCCAGAAGTTTCTGCTGTTGATTTCAGGAACCCCTGAGCATCTACACACCTCCTGAATTCACAGGGTTTGTTCCTCAGTGTCTTCAAACTTGAAGGTGTCTGGTTTGAACCACTTGGGCTTGTGGGTTCTTCACAGCACCGTGCAGCGTGGAGGCCAGGACATGGTAGGCTGTGACTTACAGTCCTTCCCTGACAGGGCCTCCCGGAACCTTCCCAGCCAGCGTGGACTGCAGGTGGAGTCTGTTTGTCCCATGGCCCCGAAGCTTGGTGCGATTTTAAAGCATTCACGAGTTCACGATTCAGACAGAGGCCTGCAGTCTTCCAGGACATCACCTTTCCTCCTGCCAATTCCTAGCCCTTTGAGACTTGACCCAGCCTCCCAGGCAGTTTGGAGTCCCACCCCAGTCAGTGACTGTATTTTACTTCAAATCGCCAACTGTGGAAAGGAACAAAATCACAGCCACGTTTTTCAGGGGTTACCAAACTGTTTTGGGAAACTCATACCAAGGCCCAGCTGTGGCAGTCCCATGGCAGGCATCTGGTGCAGTGTGGCCTGAGGCGTTGTAGGATGGAACTGGAACTAGTCACACATTTATTTCTGTGTGTCCTCTGTTCTTCACATGCGTTCACATAAACTGGCACAGCCGCTTCCAGATGTGAGAAAAAAACAGAATATAAAAATTAAGTAAAAGTGAATACTTTCATACTGCGTAAGTTTTAAATCTTATTGTTGAAAATGCAAGCATTTACCAAATGACTACAAAAAGTCCATGACCACACACTTGACCCAAAAATGGAATGAGCTCCCCAAGTCCTTATGCCTTGTGAATGATAAATGTGCCTTAACAGGTGAGTGGCCTTTTGAAGATCCAAAATGATTGTCTCCTTAAATGTTTACCGCTGATGAGGCTTTATCTAAGAAAAGATTAATGTCTCTGAACACTCCCCTTTCATACTGTTTCTAATCTGCAAAAGGATTTTGCCTTTGAGGTATAGTTTTTAATTCAATCAGAACTGTTACCAAAAGACAATTGCCAGTTTATTAAAAATGTAAACCTATTTTTATGATACTTAACACTTTATGAGAGTGATTAGACACTGGAAGTTTTTAACAAATGTATATTTATTAATACTCGAAACACTGGAATGACAGCACAAACGAGAAGAAAGTCTACAATAAATTAAGATTTTTGCATTTGTACTCTGGTGTACTGGTTTCCCCCACTTACCTGTCCCCTCCCATTTCAAAGGCAGCTCTGAAAGAGACCACTTATGGGACGCTGATGAAAGGCTGACAGAGCACGGTTCTGGAACTTTCTGCTTATTCTCCTTCAGGCCCATCACAGCCTGAAGGGGCAGGTTCTGTTTGGGGTTGCCTGAACTCCCGGTATCTTCAAATTTATGTCATTCACCAAATTTTGGGAGATTTTAGCCATTGTTTCTCAAATATTTTTTCTATAGCCATCTCTTTCTCCCCTCCTAGGACTCCAGCGACACAGACATGTGGCCTCTGAATACTGTTCCAAGGTCCCTGAGGTCTTCTTCGTCTTTCTGTTCTGTTCTCAGATTTCATAATTCCTAGTGCTCACTTTTTAAGTTTACTGATACTTTCCCGTCGTCTTCATGCTGCTACTGAGCCCATCCAGTGAATTTTTTGTTTCAAATATTACAATTCTAGAATTTCTACTTGGGGCCCCTCCATGCTGCAGGAGAACAGCAACAGGTGGTCAGGACGCAGGGTCCAGGCTGGGACCATTGCCAGGACCCTTGGTGGCTGCCGTGGACATGTTCTCGCCTTTCTGGAGTGTGTAGGTGGACGGCCCCAACCGCAGGATTTTCCCACTGCCCAGGCACTCATCTCCTTTGTAGAAAACAGCGAACTGGAAAACAGGGAGGCCCAGGTCACTGGCAGGCAGGTGATGGGGCCAATACCACTGGTTTATGGCAGAGATGGGGACCACACTTTGTGGGGCTCACTCTCCACTTGGGCCCAACCCCTAGCAACTGCCTCTAGAGCTTTGTGCTCTCTGTGGAAGATGCCTGCTCCTGAGGGGAGAGGAGGAGAGAGGGTAGGAGGGGAGGGAAGAGGAACAGGAACAGGCTGGGAAAATGGGCAACAGGGCAGTAAGTGGGCCTTACCCAGTACTCCCCAGCCATGTGAACCCATTCCAGGTCTCAGCTGTCCACACCTGCCAAACTGGCTACTCTGGGGGCTTAGGGGCCCACACATCCTTTCAGGGTTGTCTTGGCCTTGCATGCACCTGGGGAGGTATCATAACTCGCAGCCCCAGGCCTGCAGCTCATGCCCTTGTACCTGCCTGCCAGCAAGGTGTCTCCAGAGAGCTGAGGCACAGCCCTCCATGCCCCCTGGCACCCTCAGGCCCACCTACTTACCTGGCCCAAGGCGAGTGCCCGCACTGCCTTCACAGCTGTCACCCACACAGTGCCATCTTGGTTGAGGGTCAGCACACAGGGCACTAAGTGGGAGAGAAGTGACCTTACAGGGGGAATGCCGGACCTGGGTCCCCAGGGAAGAGGAAACAGTGAGAGAAGTGATTTTGACTCGAAAGGCTTCTAGCATTCCTGCCAGGATGGACAGGGCAGCCCCCCAGAGGGACTGAGGGACACATGGGTACTGTGAGGCAGCAAACACCACCAGTCACTCAATCCAGCCATGCCGGGTCTTTTGTCCACCTCCCACGGTAGGAGAGGGAAAAGGAGTACTGAATACTTGAAGCAGTCTGAACTTGTGGGCCCTGGGCTGCAGGAAGCCCAGCTCCAAGTATCTGCTCCCAACACCTTGGGGCAGGGGCCCGCTTAGGCACCTAGCGCCATCTGGTGGCGGAATCGGAAGTTGCACTCCATCATCTTGTCGCGCACCAGGGCAGCAGGTGGCTCCTCGGTGACCCAGTGGACGCGGCTGGTCCGCAGCAGGTCCCTGTATAGGGCAGGGTGATCTGTCCTGGGGGCCTGCAGAGCAGAAAATGCAGGTCAAGACAACAGAGCCCACTTTATGATACTTCAAGGTCAGAGACCCTACTTTAGAGCTCAAGCCTCAATTTGCCCTTCCCTGTGAGCTGCCTATGGGCCAGCCCGTTTACCCCTGGAGGTCCCACCTTTCCATTCCCAGGGACCCAGGGGCCAGCCCCAGCCTCTCTCTCCACAAGGACTCCAGGATCTCACTAGGTACCCTAGAGGAGAAGGACAGAGCAGCATCAACTCCAGGGATCTCCAGGTCTAGGTAGGCAGTGAGTTTCATGAAGTAGTCAATGACCCTTCTGGTTTTTCTCAGCAAAAAAAAGAGCATAGAACTTTCTACCATAAATCACTCTAGATCCTGCTTGGCCCCAATCATTTCATAGCTTTTCACTCACATGGCCCTTCGTGGGAGGGGGTCTGAGCATAGGCAGGTAAGGCCTGCTAGCCTGTGTTGCAACCAAGACAAAGTTTCTTGGTGTCTGCAAGCACACGAGGCAGTGGCTCAGCTGGCTTTCGAGGTTTTCTCCCCTCAGCACTCCTGAGAAGCTGGGCAGCTCTGTGTGAGGGTGGGGTGTCCAGCATAGTGGCATCCTGTGCCCCTGCCCACTACATGCCAGTAGCACCCACTCACCAAGTTGTGACAAACAAAAGTGTCCCCAGACAAATGCTCAGTGCACCCCAAAGGCCAAATGTGCCCCCAAGTGAGGAGCCCTGCTTAGAGCCTGGCCCTGCCACTGTACTTCCAACAATTTCCTACTGAGAGCCCGCCCTGAGGCTGGCGCTGTCCTTAGGCGGGGAAAGTAATTCCTCTCCACCAGGGACCTTCAGAAAGTTACTTACTCAGAATCTCATCTTTCCCTTTGGTAAAATCAGGGAAACACTGTATCTACTCATAGTAGGGATTAATGTGACAATCGACAGAGTAGTCAGTACACAATAAGAGTTTAATAAATACCTCAAAACCAAACCACCAAGAAGGAGCCCTCCTGTTATTTGGGCACATGCCTACAAGGGAGCACCACTCACCACAAACACATCTCCCTGAGCTCCGTCCTTCTCCACCACATACCAGGGCTCTGCCAAGCCGCCGATGTTGGCTCGCTGGCCCAAAGTGTACAGGAACCAGCCTACAGAGATACAGCGAGGCCTGTAATGTACCCTTTCTCACCATGTGCTCCCTCGGAGGCAGGACCCCACCTCACCTGGGGTTCTCCACCCAAAACCGGCTCCTGAACACATCCCTCATGTGTCTGGGTTCACATTAGACACAAGGGACACCCTTAGCCAGAATGGGACAGCGCATACTCAGCAGTCACCTGACCCACAAGGGGTAGGGACAACTGCTTCAGAATGTGGCTTCTGAATGCCCTGCAGAACAGAGCCCCTGGCATGGCTGTGGTCTTGTGGGTCGGCCCTGCCCAGTCCCACCTGTCCATGCACCAACTACTTGGGGGCCAGTGACATCAGAGCTCCCACCAGGCTGTCCCAATTCCACCCTGGCCACACTCTGTATACCCCCTGCCCACACGAAAGTCATTAGACCAGATGTAACATCACCCTCCCACTGCCTGGAACCTGGCAATAGTATGGCATAAGGCAGAGACTCCTGGTGGGGATCTGCACACTGCAGGCTGTGAGGCTCACAACTGCAACCATGGGCATCAGCCACGATCACCCCACCACCACCGCAGGGCACAGGGCTGGGGAGAGCCTGCAGTTCTGCCCCAAGCCAGAAGACATCTCTAACTCTTCTGCTTTCCCATCATGTGGTGCTCTGGGGAGCCAGTGACATCTAAGCCCTGTCCCTATTCCACAGGAAGGGGAATTTGTCCTGCCCAAACCAAGGTGGAAGAACTACAAAGAGCAATTCCTTTGTAGGATTTTGCAGTATCTGAAAACCCAGCCCTTATCCCCTGGCCAGTCCCACAGCTCAGGTGTTGGGGGTCAAGACTCCACATTACTTTCTTAAAGGCTCTCTCGGATGCTCCAACCCCAAGGGCACATCCCACTGCACCTGACCACCTCATGGAATGCCCCCCACATGTTTGTCTCCACCTGGACTGAATTCTTGTGACAGTCCATCGTCTTCTTTGAAGCCAACACTGTGTGGGCTCACAGCTGGGGCCCACCCACCCCTTACAGGTGCTCCAGAGTGCGTGCCCAGCCACGCCCACCTGCCGCTTACAGGACCAGCACTCCCATGCTGGGAACTGCCACACATGGGGCCCCTTCTGAACCCACAGCTTCATGCTGTCTTACCATGGAAAGCAGCCAGTGGCCATGCCTCACCTTGATGTGTCCCCAGAACTTTATTGTCTTCTATAGAAATAAATCTACCAGGCCGAGGCTGTAAATACTGGAAAACAAAGGGTTCATTAGTAAGGAGACCCAGAAACGGAACAGAAACAATGGCTCCATCCTTCTGATCAATGAACACTCACCTGAAGAATGAACTTTTCAAAATTTCTTTTACCAACGAAACAGATCCCCATGCTCTGCAATGAAAGGAAGGCAGGCCATGAGCACAGCTGCAGGTGGGAGCATCCCGGGCACGTAGGTCTACGCTACACTCCATCCTGCGAACCCTGAGGGGTGGCCAAGGCTGCCCAGCCCTCACCACCTGCTCTAAGCCTCACCCACTTCCGGGACAGAGAGCCACCCAAGGCACCAGTCACACCCACAAACAGACCTGGCCAGGTTTAAAGCATGCTATTTAAGGGCCGGAATCTGGGCTCCTGCCACATAGCTCCCTCACCCCCTGGAAAAGAACAGGTGAACTGATAAAGAGATGACGGATGGCTGAGTGGGTAGATGGACAGGTGCATAAATGTCTTCTTCAGGGACAACCATTGCTCATAAAAGGCCTAGTCATGTCCATTTCCGGGGGACTGACAGGAAGTAGTGGCTACAGCAAAAGCTACAACGCCCAAGATGGCCTGATCAGACAGAGCACACCAAGTGTGCTGAACTCACTGGCTCACCCAATACTACCCTCATTCTCTATTAATAAGGTTTTACCTTAATTCCTCTAATGCACCAGGTTCTTCTGTTCCTCAGGGCCTTTGCAGATGCTCTTTCCTCTAAGTGAACCTTTTTCTCCCAACCCTCTATGTGACATTACAACAAATTCATTCTTTGGACCTGAAGCTAAATATAATCTCCTCAGAGGCCTTTCTAGGTCTCTTTATCCTGCAGTCTAAATCAGAGCCCACCATGGTTCTCTCTCACAGGATCCTATGCTTCTTAGACATGTTCTCAGTTTACCATGACATACATTATGTCTGTCCCCATTAACTACCCCCAGAAGGCCAAAAGGAAGCTATTTGTTCTTCACTGATCCTCAGAGCCCAGCAGCTAGGTGCCTGGCATGGAGAGGGACTGCACACAAGCTGATGAACAGGTAGAGGGGATGGCGTCAATGCAGACACATCAGGAGTCATGGTGCCTGCCCAACACTGCCCCACTCTCACCTGGCAGGCTGGCCCAAGAGAACCCCAAGGAGCCCCCGAGGCTGCCAGAGAACTGCTTGCCTCAGAGACGTCAGAGAGAGGGGAGGAGGAAAGAGTCATGTCCCAGCTGCTTTCTACAGCTTGATTCAAAAAGCTCCTCCATTACGACCTCTGATGTTTGAGGGGAGGGGAAATGCATTCATAACCACCCTACACGCTGGAGGCAGCAAGTGCAAACCAGTCATTAATCAAAAGCAAATGGTTTCAATCCTACCTCTTTTTTCTGGAGCACATGATGAAGTCTATTCTCAGCAGCTATTTTCTTTACAAAGTCTTTCGTTAATCCCCCCAGAGGGAAGATGGTTCTTCTCAGGGCTTCCTGGGAAACCTGGCTGAGAAAGAAGGTCTGGTCTTTAAAGCTGTCAGCTGCCTGGAGAAGTTTTACTGCTGCCAAGAGTAAAGAACAAAAGATGTTGCAGGAATTAAAACAATGATGCTGTGCCTTGAGTGATGTTCATCTCTACTTAGATGGCCTGGTCTCTCAGGAAGAAACATTAAGACATAAAAGCAGACTACTAGGAAAATAAACAACCACGGTGATTAATAAGGAAAACTTCTCATCCCTAATTTACCTATTTAAAAAAAAAAAAGGAAATTCTTTCCAAATATTATGAAGATATTTTCTAATATAAAAAAATTTTATGAAAATGTGTCCTGAAGTAAAAATAGTCCTAAAACAAATGTACTCAAATGAGAAAATAAGAGAATAACTTATAGAAAATTCAGTTAACATGGTGTCAACAATGTTTTTTCTAACAGATAATTATAGAATGTATTCACGCCAGGTCTTCTTCAAGGACTCTCTTAGTTCTCCCAGTATGGACAACGGGGTAAAATCTACACTCCTTTGGTAGGACTGCATGAACACATTTTCTTTCTTGGTAAAAATGGCTTTGTTCAGAGTCCAAGTTGATATCCACCGCATGCCCCACGGCAGCTTCTCCGAGAAGAGCCATTTTCAGGCCTCCAGGCATAGCTGCAGAGGGAGCAATCCCTGGTTCCGGGGAGAAGGAACATCTCCATCTCTACTCCAGAGCCAGGCTCGGGCACAACAATTTGTGTGGCTTGTTAGACAATTTTCATACTGGAACTTGGCT